>NC_091119.1:63350391-66087891 GCF_040183065.1 Periplaneta americana | reverse complement strand
AAAGAGTGTATGTGTTCTGAAATTGAGTTGTGTGTTGAGAATTTCATTTGGATGTGTTTTTGTGTGTTTGTATATTTCGTATTGTTCTAGTATGTTTAGTTTCTGGATTTTTGGTTGAATGTGTAGAATTTCCATGTCTATGTTTATGTCTCTGTATGTGTGGTTATCATTTGTGATGTGTTCTGCATATGTGGAAGTGTTTTGTAATTTTGTTATGGCTGTGATGTGTTCTTTGCGACGTGTTGAAATAATCTGCCTGTCTGTCCTAGTAGAAGTTGTTGGAGATGTTACATTTGAGTTTGTACACGCCTGTGTGGTTGTATTTGTTTTTTGTGTTGTATGTGTCATAACAAAATTACAAAACACTTTCACATATGCAGAACACATCACAAATGCTAACCACACATACAGAGACATCAACATAGACATGGAAATTCTACACATCCAACCAAAAATCCAGAAACTAAACACACTAGAACAATAAGAAATATACAAATACACAAAAACACATCCAAATAAAATTCTCAACACACAACTCTATTTCAGAACACACACACTCTTTGACTCCACATTACACTACACAAACACACCCCCACAGGAAACAAAACAAAAGACGCCAAGACAGCAACAACCAGTTCTGATGATGGCCAATAGCAGGCCGAAACATGTTAACAAGGTAACATAAAATTTAACACGTGAAAGACATATAATACGTTTTCCAAAGTGGTATAGTGTTAAAAGTTGTGTAATCAAGGTGTACAAAACATGCAATTGCATGAAGTTCCGCGGTCTGATGATGATGATGATGATGATGATGATGATGTGTAAAGAAAAGATTGTACCATCGTAAATGATAATATTTGCCTTCGATTTCATTGACCATTCTGTAAGTTTTGCTGCTGTTTTGGCAAGGAAAATTCGCATCTTGCTGACGAGTTGAACGCCACGAGCATACAAATTACCAAGTAGACGGAAGTCCCTTTCAGTCATAATGTACTAACCAGTATTACCTCAGAACAGAAAGCATCAAGGTCTCGCATCGCATATATCACCGTCGACTGAAATTCAAACCTTAGCGCTTCCTACATGTTCTTACGTAATGTATTCAATTTCCAACACGTTTTACAGCAGCGAGAAGAATGATTCCCTGTCGTGATGTAGTGAAGATATTGGTTGAAAGAGCGCGCGATGCTATCTAGACAAGGGACTGATTACATGTCATACATCAATGGAACATCCTCGACAATACATCTCGTTTGACGCGAGCCTTGCTTTCTAATAATTACTCACAGTTGGGCCACGACCAAGATCTCAGCGCGTGTTTTCACAAAACAATCGTCGTTGATTATAAGAACCTGTACCTACAGAAAACTGGTTCTCAAGCAGTGCACCTCGATGTTTACTTCTCATTAGAGTGGGTGTTGTAATCTGCAAAAGTTCAGTTCTAGATTTTCGCGGATGCCCATGTTTTCTGCATAACAGATGCACCAGTATGATGGTTCTGGTATACTGTCTGTGTGTATAGCAATTTCATATACACTATTTGATAGATTTTTATTCATATTCTGTATGTACGAGTCATTCTGTCCGGGAGTGGTGCATATAACACTCTATTGTTTCTAGTAACAAATTTATTTGAAATCAAAAACGCACAATGACGTTTATTTTTATGGTTTTTGTAAGTAACCAAAATTTATTCAAACAAAAAAACGGTCAATGACGTTTTTAATCCTAAGACGATTTACTTTATGATTTTTTGTAGCCTAAGTAACAATTTTATTTGAAATTAAAAGACGCAAAATGATACTTTTTAAATCGCAAGATGATTTTCTTTACGATTTTTTTAAGTAACAAATTTATTTCATACCAAAAACGCACAATGACTCTTTTTTTAATCGTAAGACGATTTTCTTTATGATTTTTTGTAAGTAACAAATTTATTTGAAATAAAAAACGCACTACGGCGTTTTTTAATCACAAGAGGATTTTCTTTATGACTTTTTGTAAGTGTCTAATTTGTATGAAAACAAAAAACGCAGAATGACGCTTTTTTAATTGTAACAGAATTTTCTTTGTGATTTTTTGTAAGTAACAAATTTATTTAAAATCAAAAAACGCACAATGACGCCTTTTAAATCATAAGAATATATTTTTTCTATAATTGTTTGTAAGTAAGAAATTTTTTGAAATCAAAAACGCACGATGAGCTATTTTTAATCGTAAGATGATTTTCTTTATGACTTTTTGTAAATAACAAATTTATCTGAAATCAATAACGTACAATGACGCCTTTATAAATTGTAAGACGATTTCCTTTATGATTCTTTGTAAGTAGCAAATTTACTTGAAATCAAAAACGCACAATGACACTCTTTTTAATCGTAAGACGATTTTCTTTATGATTTTTTTGTAAGAAACAAATTTACTTGAAAACAAAAACTCACAATGACGCTTTTTAAAATCGTAAAATGATTTTCTTAGTGATATTTTGTAAAATTTATTTGAAATCAAATAAATTACAGTAAACTCTGGATATAGTGAACTCTGTTGTAGTGAACCTAAATCATTTGTCCCGACCTACATAGATTTAAAAGTACATTAATATTTTCTTTATGATTTTGTAAAAAAGTTATTTGAGATCAAAAACTCACAATGACGCTTTTTTAATCGTAAAACTATTTTCTTTACTATTTTTTTTGTATTAAATTGACATGAGGCAGGCCAATGAGTAACATCTGGGAAACGTTTTTATAAGAGAAATTAGGAGTAATTATTATATATAGAATTACTTATACTTTTGCCTGAAAATTTACCAAAGTCCAGATTGAAGAAGGGCGTCCTTTTTTCCTCTACTTGTTAAACTGATTACATTTGCGAGTAGTGGTAACAGTTATGAGTCAATGAACCTTTATCTCTTGCTTACTTACTTACTTACTTACGGCTTTTAAGGAACCCGGAGGTTCATTGCCACCCTCACATAAACCCGCTATCGGTCCCTATCCTGAGCAAGATTAATCCAGTCTCTCCATCATATCCCACCTCCCTCAAATCCATTTTAATATTATCCTCTCATCTACAACTCGGTCTCCCCAATGGTATTTTTCTCTCCGGCCTCCTAACTAACACTCTATGTGCATTTCTGATATTTCCTGATCATGGCTGTATGTCGAAGCAGTTCGAATCCTAAATCCCGGATTTTTTTCCATGGTTGTTCGAGGTCTCGCATTGTCTTGTTGTAAGAGTATTTTATTTCTATTGACTAATGTCGGGCACCTCTCTCTCGAAACTTCATGAACTCCTTCTAGCTGTTGATAATAAAGATCCGCATCGACTGCACGTCAGTTTGGATCAAACTTCCAATGAATCACACCTCCAAAATTCCACCAAACACAATATTAATTTGGGGCCGAACCGATTGTGTTTGACGACGACTTTAGCAGGCTGATTAGAATTAAGCCACTGTTTTGAGGTATCAGAGTTGTGTTATACCCATTTTTCATCACATCTGACAGTTCTCCTGATAAATCTATCATCTATGGGATTAGCGATAAGCTGACGACAGATATCCACTCTGCGTTCAGCCTGTTAAGGTATAAATTCATTAGGTACAGATCTACAGCTTCTGCATGACTTTCTAAACGCCATAATATGGCGAAGTACTTTATCTTTTGAAGTACAAAGATCTTCTGACAAACTATGAGTACTTTTTTGTGGATTTCCTTTCGAACCTCTGCGTGTATTCTCAATATTCCTTACCTTAGGTCTTCCAGGGTGTTATAAATCTTTAATGGCACATTCTCCATTATACACACTGAAACCACCATTTTGTTACACGCTCACTAACGACACTTTCACCTTTGACTCCAAATATTTTTCGAGCCGCGGCAATAGCTTCATAATCTTGCTTTCAGTAGTGCTTTTGAAGGATTCTAATCTCAAACTATATCACCCATATTTTATATTCTCGATTTTATATTAATAATATTGAAGACTGTCACATGCTCACATTACACAATAATAACCATAGCGTTCTGTAAATTGCATTGTCCAATTTAAGAAAATATTGAAATCTTATAAAACACCAAACTTAACATAACCGGCATTACATAAGTTACAATATAATTTTCTTCTGTTACAGAGTGAAGTTTCAACTCTTGTCTTGCGTTTTCATTTTCGTATGTTTCACTATGTTCATTCATCTAACTCTTCTTATTTATTTAGTTTCTTTAACCTGTATTTTTTTAAGTTCATGTTCCCGTCCTATAAATTTCAAAATAGTGTTGCTATTGTAGAGGTGAAGGTGGAAATATGGGCTACCATTTTGTTTTCCTTATAATAATGGAAAATGGTGTGGCATATTGTTTGAAAATCTCTATTGACATACAGAGTAATTATTCATATACAGTTTTTCCAGCCTTAAAGGTCAATAGTTTCAATAAATATTTGCATATAATTACTTTTTGAAAGAAAGACGAACTAGGTAGTAGGGTCTAAATATGGGCTACCATAAAAATTTGAAAATAAAATTGGAGAAAACAAAGAAACATAAGTAGAAAACCTGTGTCACATCAGTGGCAATATTCTGTAACAAATAACGCAAATCACGATAGTGAAAATACGGGACGTGTTAAAGTGCTGGTAATATGGGCTACCTATCCCATATTTGACACATAGCGGTAGACCATATTAGCAGCATCGACTCGTGAAGGTTTCTAAGATTGTGTATGACAATTATTGTCCTAAATAAATATTACTCTTATGCCATGTGATAGAGGTATTCTTAATCAGTGCAACACATCAAGCGTGATTTCTAAACACGAAACATATTTCTTTCAATAAAATTGAAACTACTACTGCAAAAACTTTGAAATTGATGAAAAACACAAACAACACACCACAAAGGGAACTGGTTTGTCTCTTTGTGCACGCAGACTGATGGACACGAAATGTACCTTTAGAGCTCTTTCGCTAGGTTACAACAACATATATAGTAAATACGAGGTAGCCCTTATTACCACTCCTAGCGCATATTTCCACCTTGTCCTCTAATATTTTAACTTATTTCCTTTTCAGTATTATTTTTAACATCTTTGACCATTATTACTATCAGCTTCTCGACTTAGTGCCTGTCAAGGCCATTCACCAATGTACTGCTCCTTGTATCATTTTCCTTTAATTATAAAGTAGTCCTCATATGGACTCTTTGATCGCAATTTCAAAGAGTTTCTGCATGTCTTGTATCCGCAGAACATGATCCTTCTAATTGTTTCTGTATGTTTAAATATTTTAGTTGATGCTTCAAATGTTGAAACTAAAAGAGAAAGTAAAAGCAAATTTTTATTACACTTAATTCAGTTCTATTTACATTCCAAATTATGATATTCAATTAGATTTCCTCAAATTGAAGAATTTCATGAAATTATTTGCAGAAATCTATGTTGAAAGATTGAATAAACAGCGTCAATTAATTATGTTTATTTGTTGCAGCTCAGCAATACCACATACAGAGCTGTATTCAATGTGGTGAGGGGTGGTAACTCCACCACCGTTGGCTTGACCACGAAATTATGGCCAACGGTAGAGGAGTTCCTCAACCTCGCTACATGTGACATCACTCGACAACGCATTCAGAAGTTCCAAGAACTGTCACCATGGAAACAAAATGTTATCGAAGTGCTGGTAACATTGTAAGGGATATCTGCAGTCCTGTGAACTCAAAATAAGAGGTATTTAAATGACATTGAGATCAGAGTAAGTAGTGATAAAGGTAAATAGGTAAGATTACGTAGGTGGTTCAGTGGGTGAAACTCAGAGAAGGGTGGTAGGCTTTTAAGAGACAATAACAATTCCATGTCATAAGCAGTAACATGAGCTGCAGTCAGGAAATCAAAAGGAGGATAGCAAAAGGAGGCTAAGGAAGCTTTTAATAGAAAAATGAGCATCTTCTGCGGACCTCTGGAAAAAGAACTAAGGAAGAGACTAGTGAAGTGCTTTATGTGGAATGTGGCATTGTATGGGGCAGAAATATGGACATTACGACGAAGTGAAGAGAAGCGAATAGAAGCATTTGAAATGTGGATATGGAGAAGAATGGAGCGTGTGACATGGATAGACAGAATAAGAAATGAAGCTGTGTTGGAAAGAGTGGGTGAAGAAAGAATGATGCTGAAATTGATCAAAAATAGAAAAAGTAATTGGTTGGGTCACTGGCTGAGGAGAAACTGCCTATTGAAGGATGCACTGGAAGGAATGGTGAACGGTAGAAGAGTTCGGGGCAGAAGAAGATATCAAATGATAGACGACATTATGATATATGGATCTTATGCGGAGACTAAAAAGAAGGGACAAAATAGGAAAGATTGGAGAATGTTGCAGTGAAAGACCTGCCCTTGGGAGAACACTTATGTATGTCATAGATTTACAACAAGTAAAATTACCCTGTTCCTGTTTGAGAGAACTCTAGGCGACATTATGAGACAACTCTTTCTAGCTTCATAAAATTCCATACTTAGAAGACAGATGTCTCTGTTGACCAGTGGCTCCATGCATAGCTACTGCTAAAATGTCTATAGTACGACAGAAGTCTCTGTTGGACAAAGTAGAAAACATTTAGAAAATATGAGCTGCAGCAAAATAAGCCGAAAGGCTACAATGGGCCTTAAAAACGGATAGTATATATTGTCTTTTGTCTTACGCTTAAAAATTGTGTGGCTTGTAATTTCCCCTGCAATACGGTAATCGTATACGCATTGTGATATTAATATTTCTGAATTTTCAAATGTTTTCACACAGATTTCCATAAATTATGCTACAAACTTATGTTGAAAACAATCTCGTTATATGGTGTAATTCATATACATCCTAACAATTCACACACAAATGAAGGTGAAATGGTAAAATTCGCAGTCAGACTCAATTTGATTCATGTGAACCACGTGCTCATCACATCAAATGCTGGAGGTGACCCTGTTCTCCGCTAGACATATTTCGACATGTGGCTCCATTTTTTTCAACGTGACAACATGACACTATCAGTGGTCTTGATTCCTGTAGAGATGTCTTCCAGCTGTTCCAGGATTTTGAGCCTGCCACAGAAAACCCTATCTTCAAGATAGCTCCACAAGAAGAAATCATAGCTGGTGAGATAGGGAGAACTTTGTGCCCACAGACCAGCGTAGATGATTCGGCTACAATAATAACTGGGTAATGTTTTCATTGACTCTTCGGATACACGGCAGGCCGGCCCATCTTACTGAAAATGTCCTTGCGTTAGTTTCACGTCATCAAGTACCTCCACAAACTCTGTAAATATCTTATATGCTTTAGTGTCAACCATATCTCCCCCCAAAAAATTGCTCGATAATTCTTACACCAGATATGACGCATCATATTCCTTCTTTCCCGTCCTCTATTCTTCATTCTCAACTATAGTTTGATTCTGTGAGCCAATAAGAAAGCACAATAATTTTTCAATTGCTCAAGATGTGAGATTTTTGGGGTTATTCTCCATGTCAGAAGAAGAGACATACAACGTTTCAGAACTTCCTATTGTCTCCATCATCAGGAAAGGCAGGACAAGGGAATCTTACTCTTGGATGCATCACCAAGGGCTAACTTCCAAGATAAGTTCCCCTTTTTACTTGCTTTCCTCTAGGTGTTGGAACCGATTGGACGAGTGATCTATGTAGATCAGTATATAATGAAACTTCAATTTTACGTTCTCCGACTTTATGTATTCTCGTTCTTATTTTTTACGTTTTCCTTGAAATTGTGTTCAAATTTTCAAGCCCTGCCGCAATGAACGATCTCTATCCTATGAACTTCACTGTTGGCGGATATCGTCTTATATAGAGAATAAGCTTTCGAAATAGAAAGGTTACGAATGGTTGAATTTTTTAGTGAAAATACGTCACACAAGGTGGATAACATTCAATATGGAGAATAAGCCTTCGAAAGGAAAATTTTACGATTAGTCTAATATTAATCTCAGCCAACAAAGTAACAGAAGAATGGAAGAAAAATCAAGCAAGCCTAATTCGTTTTTAAAATGCTGAATAATAGCTAATGTAATATATCAAATTTCTAATCGGAATTATATTCAATTTGTAAATCTTGTGATTGTAAGTATTGTGAGAGAATTAATTATGGAGAAGAAAAGTTGCGCATTTTCGCTGGATGAGAAGGAAAAATACTCGAATAAGTCAATGCGCATAGAGGAGACGTGTGGATCTACCTACAAGAATTGATTTACGTTGAATACAATCTTGAAATTAATGGAAAACTGTTAAGTGCCTTGCAGACCTTTCTTTTCAAGAAATGGAAAATCAAAAAAGGTTTCTCCAATGACAGAAATGGAGTCTATGCCTGCACCCCACTTTAAACAAACCCGAAGTCAGGGCCATAGAGTGTACGGACTCCCACCTCCCTCAATTTCCCACAAACATTTCAAAAAATTAACTATTATTTTTATCAGTGTAAAAACAAATTTAAATTAATCTTTTGTAACGCCTTAAATTTTACTTTTACAACATTTTCAAAGTCAACAAAGATTATGTGCACTGCGATTATAGGCCTATATAATCTTAGTGTCTTTGTGAATGCACACCAACAAATACTTCCGCCTTCTATTAGCTTCCGTTCCTTTTTCCACGTATCATCGCTGTACTTTCTGTATCAGTGTGGTAGTGTTTTCACTGATCGAAAAATGATCTGAGAGAAAGAATATTACGAAGAGAAGATTGTGTAGTCGTGTAGTTCAACAATAGACCGTTTTTAAACGATTTCTGCTAATGTCGGATAATAAGTTTGAGTTTAAAAATAATAATATAGTCCCCACTGGATTAAGTGCTTCCAGACAACCGCGACTGAGCAAGATATACCACGTTCAACAAATTCAAGTGTTACTGAAATATTAAACCTGTTTGTTTTGCAATTATTTACCTATAGGTTCAGTGTCTTATAATCTACTGTTATTCAGTAAAGCAGTACCAGTCGCAAATAAACGTTAGTTAAAACGCAATGTGTTGAGAAGATTGTTTGTAGGTACCTGATGAAACATTTACTTATCCAGTAAGCAAAATGCAAGGCAAGAAACTGAAGTTCTAGATGAATTTGCTAAAGAAATGATAGTGGCTTGCTTATTCCAAAGAAGTGATGGGGCGTGTTGCAAGTACTGTGTGTTTTTTTCTCCTGAGTGCAGAAGAAAGGGTACCCACCAGAAGAGATCACTGATTAAATCACCATTTAGAAATTGGAAAAAATAGCGTAGAAAAATATGAAATCCATGAAGAATCTAACTATTCAAATCATAAATAATTGAAAGGTATAATTTCTTTAAAAATTAGTAGTGGGGAAAGTGTTTATGTGGCGACACATTTGAACAAAAAGAGAAAAACAGAAATTTAAAAAAAATAGGACTGTTCTCAAACTAATAACAGAAACAACAGTAAAACCTGGGTTGTACAAAGAAGGGATTAAAGACTTAAATTACGCACAACTCAGAACTACGTATAAATGAAGCGTTCAGAACCATAGTGGGCCAAGCGCCATTTACTGAAACCGTAGAAAACAAGCGTTAAAATGAAGTTATTACCACAATTCAATGGAAACATATAGCAAGTAATATAAAGTATACACATTAGAACTAAATGATATGTCAATCTTCATTAAACTACGGTATTCACTTAACTTTAATTGGCGCTTGGCCCACTATGGCTCTGAACCCTTCAAATAACGCCTGGATATAACATAATTTTCGAATGCCTAGGAATCAGTTTAACAAAATATAGAGCTGGGAGCACTTTAGGATTCTTTTAACTCGTCCAAATATTTTAATTAATAGAAAGTGACTTGAATTGTAATGTTTGATATAAAAATGCACTGCATACAATATTTTCTTCAATCATGAACTTAGAATTTAAAGTATCATATAATATATGTATTAATTATTAATTTTTCACATTAGTCTATACATGTTTATTAAAAACCTTTTGCAATTTCAGGTTTTGTTTTGTTGGGATTTGCCTTAACTCCTTTTAAATGTCTAATTTTGTCTTGTATTTATTGTCACATAAGATTGCTGTACAGATAATGAGTAACTTTCAACTGTTTTCGAAGGCTTCTCAGTTTCTCTGCTGGTTTGTAAATATGTTTTCACTGTTACATTGCCCTCTTATCTATCTCCAGAATCCACTACATAATCTAGTTTCTTCCTTAAAATATGCTGACGATATAGTAGAGAAACTCAGGATTTATATTCCGCTAATAATGACTGCGATGTGCAAATTTCAAATGCACATTCAATAAAGCTCATACAGAGGATAGCAGAGGAGTTCTCGATATAGAAATTATTGAGGTGCATCGTATAACAGGGAACAAAATAGAAAGAGACAATCATCCCAGTAATTCTGCAGGAGAATTCTACAGGCGATCATTCTTCATACCTTGCCTAGAATTTCTTATTTCTGGACTGATTCATCGCTTCAGTAAAAATAGAGAGTTATTGTCAACAATTGGAAATCCTGCTACTCAAAAATGCTTCATCCTGTGTTGGATTAGAGAAGCTACTTAATCTGAAAGTTTAATTTCAATATAGAACATCAGAGTCAGTACTCACAACTGAGTATCTTACATGGTGTGAAAAGCAGATTGTAGAGATAAAAACCCAAATGGGATGCTGACTGTTTTGAGAGTGTGACAAGAAGTTCTATCCAAGAATCTATTATCTGCTGTGCGTGCTAACAACCCTACCTGTTTCGACTGCTGAAGTAGAGAGATTATTCTCTTCAATGAAAAGTATAAAAAGTTTCCTGCGGAATAAAGAGCAATTAATAATCTCACTGGTCTTGCTTGCTCTTATGTATATCCATCACCCAGCAACAATTACAGTTTATGATGATGTAGATGTAATGGAAATAGTAGGGGATTGCATTTGCAATGATATTGTTCTATAAATTAGAGACCTAAAAGCAAAGGGATTTAAATTTAATAGGGAATATTCAGAGAAAAATAAACCAAAATTTGAAAGTAAATAATACATTCTATGCATAAAATAATGTATTTTAAATATAGACTTAAAACACAAATTGGAGAATTGTGTGTTTTTATTCCACTTGTTAACCTTTGCATGTCCATATAATATTAAATATTGCCTGTCTTTACATTATCTCTTTGGCATAAGAATTTCACATATAGAACATTTTACTTTTCAGATGTTTAACTGTTTTTGTGCATTTTAATCTTATTCTGATTTGTTAATAAGAGGAATTAAGAAAGACGTGAAATAGTTAAATCTAAGTTTATTAGAATTAAAATTGAAAATATGGAGTAAGACATACAGGTGTGTTCATTCCACTTGTTAATCTTTGCCATAATTCCCCATGTACAAAATTTTACTTTTTCAGATGTTTTGTGCATTTTAATATTATTTTAATTTAAAAAAAATATGCTACTGTATTTGTTAATG
Organism: Periplaneta americana; assembly: GCF_040183065.1. Taxonomy (NCBI): domain Eukaryota; kingdom Metazoa; phylum Arthropoda; class Insecta; order Blattodea; family Blattidae; genus Periplaneta; species Periplaneta americana. Next base: position 66,076,427 of record NC_091119.1, on the reverse strand, counting down.
AATAATACGAAGTAAGAAAGATATGAAATAGTTCAGTCAATTTTTATTGTTGTTGTTATTATGATTATGATTTTTATTATTATTATTATTATTATTATTATTATTATTACTATTACTATTATTATTATTATTATTATTATTATTATTATTATTATTATTATTATTATTATCGTTGTTGTTATTGTCAAAATGTAGTGTGAGAATAAAAAATAAGAAAAAACCTCTTCCTGAACTTTAAATTTAATTTTCGCTAATACAAATTCGGACTGTTCATTAAATATACTTACAACATAATTGAAGCATTGGCCTACATAACATGTAAGTTTAATTTACTTATTGTATGCCTAACACGTTTGATACTTATACTGATACTACTTTATTCTTTTTAAAAATGTATTTTTTCAACAACTCCTTTTCTACCATAATACATTTTCTCCACTATGCTTATTGTGATCTTAAACAATAAAAAAAGCAACTGGTAATTAATGAAAGTTTCACCCATTAGAAAAAAAATCGCATCCCCACGAACAGCCAATGGATCCTATTTGAAAGAAAGGCGCTACATAATGACTGTGTGGCTTGGGATCGACAACTTGAGTACATCAAACGGCGAAGATTCAAGACGAGACAATCTTGTTTAGAAGTCTGTTTCTGAGTAGTGTACAAGTGTTGATCTGTCTATTGTGAGCAATTGGAAAGATCAGCTTCAGTAGTTAATAATTGAAGGTTACTAAATCAAAAACATATTCAGTGCAGTTAAAATATTGGTTTTACTACAAAATTAAACCAAGTAAGATCCAAGTAAGGTGCCCCATGTCATGGTGGTATCAAATTAAACAGAAGGTTACAATCTGTCTCGGTTGTAATGCAATGGATGCGAGAAAAGCTCCTTTACTAGTTATTAGGAAGCTCAATCGAAATCGCTTTTTCAAAAACATTAAAAGCTACATACCAACTCACAGCCAATACACAAACCTTGGTGAATGCAGCAATTTCTTCAAGAATACGTAGGCCTATGTACCTTACTGTCCACCGCTGTAGAGTAACGATTGGCCTGAAAATAGCGGGCCCGGATTCAAATCCTGGTTGGGACAAGTTACTTGGTTGAGGGTTTTCCCCTCAACTCATTAAGAGCAAATGCTGGGTAACTTTCGGCGCTGGACCCTGGACTTATTTCGCCGGCATTATCACTTTCATATCATTCAGTCGCTAGATAACCGCAGCGGTTGATAAAACTTCGTTAAATACGAGTAACCCTAACGTACGTAATTTAATGGAAAAGTAGGTGCAGAAAACAGAAAGACTATTACTAGTGAAGAACTGTTACTTAAATGATCAAATATTTCACTGAGTTAATATTAAACTATGTCGGTATTTTACCTTAATTGACTAGTTTCGATGTGGTGTGCATCATCTTCTGAATTCTATTAAGGTCTCGAGATTTCTTTCAGTTTTCTGTTATAGTCTTTGCGAGTGTGTTCATGATTGGTAATGTTACAGCGGAAAGAGTGTGTGTTCTGAAATTCAGTTGGGTGTTAGGACATACATACATACATACATACATACATACATACATACATACATGTTTATGTGTGCTGTATCCACCACCTGTCCATCTATTTGTATATCTATCCCTTTTTGCGAATAGCATCGTACAGTTTTTCTCTAAGTCTATTTAATACTCGTACTTTATTCTACTCTTCCATTTTTCTAAGTTTTGCAGTCTCATTCTCTCAATAAAATTGAAGTTTTTTCTTTAAATAACCCAAAAAAATGCAAATTTGAAATATTAAGCATGTGGTGAGCGTATTTTAGTGGCCATCTATTGAATTAGTTGTTAGTGGAAAAAACCACAATAGTCTTATATTATAGAAGTAGAAATTTTCCGTGATTTTCATAAAACAACCAAAGTCCAAAGACTTTTTTTTTTTGTGAAAACACCCGTTGTCTAGGACGATGATAGCATTTACAGATATCCCATTCATATCATCTTGAAACATTTATCCATACAATTTTAAACTGTAGTAGATTGGTAATACTGCTTCATATGTACGTAGCAAAAGTCACTTCAGAGGAAAATACTTTAACACGTGAGTTGTTGTATTAGTTATGAAGTCATTTTAGGTGCAGAAGTAACCCGTGGAAGAAACGTAGCAACGAAAGAAGAAGAAACAGGATATAATAAAGAAAAAGAAGATTAAAAGGTGAGCAGTGGCGTACGCAGGATTTTGTCAAAAGGGGGTTATTAAAATTGTTTATAATTTACATTATCGGTATTTTAAATTTTATGTATCATTATTACTATATTTATTATTATTATTATTATTATTATTATTATTATTATTATTATTATTATTATTATTATTATGTTACGGTATATTTATTAATATTATATTCATGAATATTCTTATAATATCTTTGAAACGTAATATTTTCATTGTCCTCCAATTTTTAACAAATATTAACGTCTGTTTAATTTTGTATAATAAAAAATCCTTGTGTCATTATTACATTTACACAATAATCATGTATATAATATCAGTCAACAGTTATTTGTATATGATAGGTAAGACATTTTACTTTACATAATAGGAAAATACATGGGAACAATAAAATGTATTGAAATAAATTTAATTAAACACAATAATGGAACATGGACCTCACCAAGGATGAAGAATGAAACTGGCATGAAGAATATATTGAAGGAACGGTAGAAGAACTATGTCTTATGTCGATGTAGATTTTGTTACTCTGACAGTGAAAAATTAGAGAAGGGAAAACGATTGTGGATAAAAGAAAACTCAAATCTAAATTTGTCATTTTATTTAAGTTCAAGGGAGGGTTCTAACCCTGTAATCCCGCCTTTGAGTACGCCCCCTGAAGGTGAGAGTAGGCTTCAGCCATAACAGAGTATTTTATTTCTTAAAACAACCATTGTCCACAATTATCTACATTTACACATGTATTTCTATGAGGCAATTTACAATTGAAGGGTTCAGAGCCATAGTGGGCCAAGCGCCATTTATTAAAAATGGAGAAAGCAAGGGTTAAAGTTAAGTTAATACCATAGTTCAATGAAGATTGACATATTTTGTTTTAATGTGTATACTTTATATTATTTGCTATATGTTTCCATTGAATTATGGTAATAACTTCATTTTAACCCTTGTTTTCTACAGTTTTAGTAAATGGCGCTTGGCCCACTATGGTTCTGAACCCTTCACTTGTACTTCAGTTTTGCCAACTTCCTAAAACACCTTAAGAAACGGCATGATGAATTTCATACTTGAAGCGCCAACAACACCCATGACAGTTTTTTGTTTCTCCTGAAAATTTATGTTTTTGGACTATGGTTGTTTTTCCAAAAAAAAAAAAAAAAAAAAAAATTCTTGTATCTTTCTTGAAATCTTCTGCTTCCAAGTAGTTTCCAGTCCCCCCTTTCTATTTCCATTTAGATGCTATGCGAGTGTTTTATTTGGTAGCCTGTCGAGCATCATGCTTTTACACGGTCATATAACCTTTCATTTTACTTGGACTTTACAGAAAACACATTTTCTCGGCTAACACGGAGCTAAATTTGCTGAGTAGAGACAGGCAAACTATGAAATTTCATATTATAAACTAAATCATTCCTGCTAGCGTTATAGAAATAAGAATTGAGCCGTTCAGAGCAAAAGTGGTGTAAGTCAAAATGGGTAATGAGGGTTAAATTGAACATTCTGTAAAATACAGCGCAAAGTAGCAATTAATATTCAATTTATTTAAACTATATGTAGTCAGTTAATAGCAAGAAGGACATATTAATTGCTACTTTGCGCTATATTTTACAGAATTTTTACTTTAAACCTCATTACTGAATTTTGACTTACACCACTTTTGCTCTGAACGGTTCAATTACACTCTTCATTGTGTATAGAATGGAATGAACTGCAAACAATTTATATTGTATAATATTTTAGTAAAATTTTCATATTTCATAAAAATCTTATCTTTTTTTCATCTCTTACACGATTTTCCCTACGTTAACATTTCTATAACTACCACTGAACCAGAGGGTATTTAAATCTCTTCTTGTGAAGTCAGTATCCATGCCTTGACTTAAGACGTCTTTGCAGAAGGTCGGGAAAATTTCTTTAATGGGAATCAAGAGAAATCTTTGTGTTCAATTTTTCTACATAAGAGGTTGCTGTTCAACACTACCGAAATGTTATATTATTATAACACTGCATATTTATTGGTGCTGTAGTGATTATGGGTCTTTTCCTAGTGCCCTGCATCGCTGCAACCTTGATGAACCAAAAGAAGTGAGCTCTTTTTAAGGAGGATTTTATACAGAATTGGAGTTGTAGTGTAGAGTAAACACTGGTAATTTCGTGATAATTACATGAAAATTAATTTAAAATGCAAACGTGTACATATATCCCTATTCCGATTTTTTCATCTAAAAGACGATAATTTGCTGTACAAATCTGGAGACATAAAACATTGGACTCGTTCTTGAACAAGTGCCAAAAATCACTTTTACAACTTAAGCTAAAAGGTTGGTTATTTCGTGATAACTTTGGTAATTTCGTGATATTACATTGATAATTTCGTGAGAGGTAGAAGAATTGTGGAAAAATTCATTAAAGTCAAATGAAATTCTCATTTATTGTTAGAAGACTTCAAACATAGTAATTCCGTCTAATATTCATAGCAAGAAAACATAGAAATACATATCAACACATAATAAGAATGAAATAAAAGTAAAAATTGAAATTGAAAAGGGATCTTCTTTGCCCTGAAAGGGTGAACACTTTTATTACGGACTTTACTATAGCCTATTTTACTAGGGTAACTCCAAAAGTAATGCATAACATCTGTTTAAAAATTATATTTTTATCCTACAGCTTTGCTATTTTCACAGAATTTAGATACATCCTTTAGGAACAAAATGTCACTTTTCCACATAATCCCCCCTTTCAACTGCCTTACGTAACCTAGGAACGAGGGCCTGTAGACCAGCACGGTAAAAGTCTGGATCAACACGTCTGAGCCATTCTTTAGTAGCCTGCACAAGGAAGTCATCTTCTAACCTCGTTCCGCGAAGGTATCCTTCAGTTTACCAAAGAGATGGTAATCGCATGGTGCCAGTTCAGGACTGTAAGGCGGATGTTTCAGTGTTGTCTATCCGAATTTTCTGATCTGGTCTGTGTTCTTGTGACTGACATATGGCTGTTCGTTGTCGTGCAACAGCAGAACATCCTGCTTCTCCCGATGTATTCGAACACGACTCAGTGGAGCTTGAAGTTTCTTGAGAGTTGCCACATACACGTCAGAATTAATGGTGGTTCAGTGTGGCATGATGTCCACAAGCAAGAGTCCTTCTGAATCGAAAAACACAGTAGCCATAACTTTCCTGCCGAAGGTGCACTTTTGAATTTCTATTTCTTTGGTAAATTTGCATGATGCCACTCCATTGTCTGCCTTTGTCTCCAGTCCAAAAGTGTGGAACCATGTTTCATCTTCTGTCACAATTCTTGCAAGTAAGTCATCTAGCACTTATCATTGGCACTTAGCATGATAACAAATCAAACAGTAGCTACACTGAACCCATTGCGTTCCCCTTTTCTTTTTTGTTATCACATCTTATCTTCAGATTTCTAAAATTCGTATTGTAATACAATTTTTAAAATAGTATAAAATGTAACGCTTAATGCTCAACAGAATTTCGCTCAAACATCTAAGATTTCTATCAGTAAAGCTAAGCCTATATGGCGACTACAGCTGTATCTAAAATTCCAAAAACATTTCCTAAAATTTCATTAAGATATAATAAATCTTTGTACCAAATATCATATGCTTACCTTTAGTAATAAGCCTGTAATGTAATTACAAACATTCACAAAATTTGTACGCCTGAGAAGTCGACGCTAACTTGCTCTCTCCAAACATAAAAGCTCACTGAAGAAGCTACAATAGTCACACAAAGCGTAGCTGTATGTTTCTGGAAACCGGACAACATATGCAATCCCTTGGCTGAAATTTGAATCTCGTAACACCATTGGTTAGTTCACAAAAGAGCAAAGAAAAAGTATCACGAAATAACCACTGCCACGAAATTACCAATGTTTACCCTACCAAGATTTTTCCTAAAAAATTTTGCTTCATCAAGCAAAATCTGAAATGACGCCCCCGAATGAAACTGTGCGCCAATAGAGCAGGTCAGTCTTTACGTGTGATACCTTGAGAAACGTTGACGTTATTTCCGACTTCATTTATTATGTGTTAACTAGAGCCCGGATGTTTAGGCATTTATAACAGTTAAAATAGGCAGGGGAAAAAGGCAATAAAACGTAAAAAAGGCACAATAATCTTTCAAAAAGGCATTGTAAATTTTAAGAAAGCATAATATATTTTAGCAATAAATTTAATTTATATCAACATAAATCATATATTTACTTCGTAGGTGACACATGTTGATTTATAAAATACGTTTTTTGTTTCCGTGATTAACTGCCTTTTCACAAACCTTACATAACAAAACTGTTCCTTCGGTTGAAAACACGTGGGCACCAAATTCACTAACGTAAGCATGAAGTTTACTTTTCAATGGTGTACTGAATTTAGGCATTCTAGCTAACCTTCTGTCAACCGACAATAACTGACTGTTTCTCACTCAAATTTCTTTCTCCTACAATTATAAACACGTGTAGCACAAAATTGTAACAGTAAGATTTGAAAATATGAAAGCAAATAATTGAAAATGCTATGTGGCAATTTCTATGAGAAAGAGCTTAATATTTAAAATTATAAAGCTAATTGTTGGTATCGTGAAGACATAGCAATATTATATTTGTAATTGTGGATTGTCGATCATTATTCATATTACACCAATAGTATTAAGGGGACACTATGGTGAAATAACGGTGAAAAAATAAGAAAATCCACTTACAAATTTATTGTGACTGTTCCCATGACTATTTTGAAGCTTTTGAGCTAATATAAACTAAAAATTGTGACGCAAGGAGCCTTTTTAGTGATGTCAATATAAAATAAATTTTAAAAATATCATGTCAAAACTATTAGCCCTAACGGCACCAAATTTTGTACAGATGATAGTATTGTAGGTATGTTTATGTAGTTTAAAATTCAGAAATTTTGCATGAAAATTGTAAAAGATTTAAAACTCACAGAAGTGTGCTCAGGACGATTATTAGCAGATTAAGCACCGAAATAAATTACCTTTATTTACTATTGTTAGTAAAGTTAGTCATTGTTTCAAATATTTAAATTTCATACACATTACTTTACAATTAATTAGGAAATTGTAAATAAACAATAAATATAGCTTTAAAATGACAAAAAAAGGCATTTAATTATTAATAAGAAACACATTAAAAAGGGAAAATAAAAATTGGCCCTATCACTTTGGTTTACTCCAAATCACATTTATATCTATGCAAATAATGATTTACTACACCCAGTAAAAAAGGAATTTTGCCAAATATCCGGGCTTTAGTGATAGACCTGTAGAATTAGTAGATAATACTAGGTCTAGAGCTCAGGAAGCTTCAGCAATATTACGTCATGAAAATGTATGTCCAACTTTATAAAACTGTGACAGGGACGTGTGAATTGATGAAAAAAAATGTGAAGACCAAATTCTATCTCCTTGTGCAACAACTTAGATCGAATAAGAACGTGTGAGAATAGCCGGAACGAGTTACAGTTAAACAATGTTTTGGAACACTTGCCTCAGAGAGACAGTTTATTTAATCACGCTTTTAACTTCCGATGTTATTCAACGAGAGAAATTGCCGGTCAGTTTTGCCTGGAACCCTTTATCCGGGACAGGCCTCTTGTACATACCGCACATTTAAGATAGCTTTACTTTCCTCCCGGGGAAGCCATGCTGTCACTCAGCCGGAATCGAGACTTCAAGCTTCGTAAGCAGATCACCGAGCACGACCTACAGAGAGAATACGTAAAAATACGGATATGGTAATATTTCTAATGAATTACGTTCGACACAGTGAGGCAGCTCACAGGCAAAAGGTACAGTAGGCCTGTATCAGGAAGGCAATAAAAATACGATAGACTGACTATACACTATACATTGTTTCGGACAACACAGCTGCTACTGAACGTATACAATAAAAGCTCACTTATTATTTCACATTCTCTTCTCAAGATTTATTTATAAACTACAGAATTCAGAATTTAGGTATGGTTTGGTAAATGCAGGAAGTCCTCACATAATGTACTATTATTTCATGTCAAAAATTCAGTCTAAAGAGGTGCAATAGCGATATTTGTCATTGTTATGAATGCTACAGCAATAAAAGAGAAAACATGCCGGTTTACCGTTTTTCAAGATGCGAATTATCAGTGTATTCGGATCATTGCAAGGAATAACCATTTTCGATAATTACCTAAAGTAAACAAATCTACGAATTTTTAACATGAATGACGGATTGAAAAATTATAAACGACAATGCAAATAACAATTAGAAAGAATGCCAGGTACTCGTACAAGAATAATTAAACAAATATGGAAATATAAACCTATGGGAAACTGACTTGTAGGCAGACCAAGGAAGAGAAGCCTGGAATATCTTTGAAAACGTAACAGGCAGGTTGCTCTCTATACCATGAAGTGAAGAAGAAAAATTAAATCTAATCTAAACTCTTAGGGTGCTATTCATAGACATTTCGCTAGCCCGCGCTACGAGCGTGCTAAACAGGATTCATATCATATCGCTGACACTGGTTTATGAATATGAAAAACGTTAGTTCGCTGATCATCCACCGATAGCCGCGCTAAGAATGTCTATGAATGCCCTTTTAGTTCAGCTTAGGTTTAATGAGCAAGGAAGATGAACCTTTCTGTGGATATTTGAGACGCTGACATGGGAAAGGTAGTAACTGCCAAAAACAACATTTTTCATGGGAAGCAAAAAAAAAACAAATTTATGAACACATTCTCATTTACATTATTACAGAAACTGCTTTAAATGAAAGGCATACACTCATGTTTGTGTTACATATGAAATTTGAAAAGTCTGGCACAGATTCATCTGTGAAATCCTATTTTATGAAAATACAACATTGAAATCTCTCCTTAGCCCAACTGAGAATTAACGTTATTTATACATTATGCACAAATGTTTCGGTAAAATGCATGATACTTTTCATCGAGGAAGTCTAACATAGATAACAAGTCTCTCTTTTTGGCATCAGGGACGACCGGTCTTCTTTCAAGGCGTTGCAAGCACTGCAAGTTAGCAATTGACGTTAATGACTGTCCTTTCTTAAAAATCCTGAGCTCTGTCCACATTTCAAGGTCATTAAATGACTGTCTTGTTTTTATTAGAGGAAAATCAGCTCTTGAGAGTCTAATCCAATTGAGGGTGCTGATTTTGATAGGAGTTGTATTCAAAAACTTGTCACATTATGCAGAAAAGTCGAAGAAATCATCATCCTTCATCATTATTACATTATTAGGCCTTACCTCTTCTGGAACCATGGTCTTGCATCTTTTTTTTTTTCTTTTCTCTATGATGCCAAATTCCCTATCACATGGCATGTAGGAATGTTCTGAAACCAGGAATTTCAAGTCTACTGAATCAAAATGTTTCTTGACAATAATGTAAATCAGGACCATTAGAATCAACCGATTCTTATTCTGCCCTGCACAGTTACCAGCCCATACTTGTCTAGACACACTCTGAAGTTGTAAAAGTTACTACCTTCTCCGCGCCAACAGCTGTGCACATACAACTTACAACATCTAGTGACTACGTTTCCAACTTTGTTTCATTACATACGGACATACTACGTTCTCTGTGCCATTGGCATGGCCATTTACTACCTTCTCAATGAAAAACCTGAAAATTCGAATTTTTGGCAGTTACGACCTCTCCCATGTCAATGCCTCATTTATCTATTTTTAACTGTATGAAACTTGAAACTGATTGTTTCAAAATAAAATCGTTAGAATAAACCTGACGTAGAAAACTCTATGAGTGAAATCGACGTGCAGATCATGCTTCAGACGTCGAAGCATATTTCGTGATACTCTGTTTTCAGATGACAACAGGAAGTTAGAACGATAACGCAAAAGGCACACAGGTTTTGAAAGATTGTCACTAAGGGCCGTATTCATAGACATTTTTAGCGCGGGCTTCCGGTGGATGATCAGCGTTTTTCGTATTCATAAACCAGTGTTAGCGATAGGATATGATTTGAATTCTGTACAAGTAACCAGTGGATAGCCGGGGCTAGCTTAGTACGCTCGTAGCGCGTGCTACGAAATGTCTATGAATAGGACCCTTAAGTGTTTAAATTATACTAGTCAATTATTGTATTTAATATGGTCTTTCAACTTTAGAAATTGTTCATAGACGAAGAAATAAAATAATGCAGCAGATGTGTTGAGGAATTGATAGGTAGGCAAATAGGTAAGTATGTCATCATTGTCGTCGTCATCATCATCATCATCATCATCATCATCAGCAGCATCATCATTTAACCCATAGCTCAGAAGTCGGAACATACCTAGCTGAGGTTTCCATACCTATAAGGAATTTAATTACACTTATTTGCTGACAGGAGGCAGAGGGACAAGTGTTTTATTTTCTCTGGTGGCACACTATATGCCTGTTTCAATAAGTTACAGGTCTCTTATGGACCCTTGCCTTTCGCAGTCGTATGGAGAAATTTGATTAATGTGACACTGACGTTAGGGACAAGTGGTAAGCTCATAGCCTCAAACGCCATCTAGTATGCAACTAAGGAATTACTTCTATACGAAAGAAATAATAATGTTGTCCAGAGGCTCTAATTTAGGCTTGGAGGTCTTGCCGGAAAATTCTGACACAGGACACACGGGTTAAATTCCTCTCGGAGGACTTGCCCTTCAGACTTTTGTGCCTGAAAAATTCATCGACTTCAGCCATAACCCTTGTATCTAGAGGAGAGCAGGCAGACAGACAGATAGATAGGTGATGAAATGAAATAATGGAGCAGTTGTAGAGAGATAATGATAGGTAGGAGGCCGAGATGTAGATGGGAGGATAATATTAAAATGGATTTCAGGGAGGTGGGATATGATGGTAGAGACTGGATAAATCTTGCTCAGGATATGGACCGATGGCGGGCTTATGTGAGGGCGGCAATGAACCTCCGGGTTCCTTAAAGCCGTAAGTAAGTAAGATATATGGATAGGTATAGTCCGGGTCAGCTTCATACCCCAAGGGTGAAACCTAACCATTTTTCCACCATTACTACATATGCTAGTGGACTGTGGTGATTTTCTAGTTTGCAAGTTGAATTTTCTTTTGCCAACTTCGTTTCGAATTTCGATACTGACAAATACTACAAATGGTAGTGATTTTGTAACTGGAGACACATATCGACAATATTTGTCGGTACTGGAGTTCCATGAAATTAAAATTGTACTAGATTTCTGAGCCAGTTACTGAAAGCTAGTGAAATTTGAAGATACTAATAATTAATTAATATCATTATTAATATTAATACAAATAATAGTTATTTTATGTGTTGCGTTGTGGTTATAATTCAAGACTATAGTCAGGTAAGTTTTCGAAGTTAGTAGTAATAATTTCATGTGGTCAAACAAAATACATTTTTAGGTTAGGTCTCGTGAGTCAATTGTTTAGTCAAACCAATGCATTTCGTAATTCCAGACAAAATACTTGACATGTTGATCCTTTTCCCGTAGAGTTTGCCTATGAAAATATGTTACAAATTATTGAATTATTTAGGATAACCTTCCAACATAAAGTACGGTAAGTAAATAAGTCATTCAGTACGTAGGATCGTGTGATATCTGGTAACAGCTGGCAACACTGACAAGACGGCAATATTTGCTGTTTAGGAACTGTTCTTGTGTGCTCTTCACTATAGGTAGATAGGTAGGTAGACAGACAGATGGATAGTTGGTTAAATGGATGGATGGGTGAATGTGTGAGTATATGGATAAGTAGGTAAATAGATAGGTGGATACATAAGTAATATCATCCTTTTGATTGATGTATTTATTGATATCCTGATGAATCTATTATAATCATACAACGCATATTTACTGCGTATTGAGCTTCGTGACTGTATATACTACTATACTGTGGTAACATGTCAAACGCTGGTCACATCCTCTATACTGTAATACATCTATCTCTTATTCGCATGTCTTATTTTTTATTGTTCTCATTTTGTGGCCGATTTGTTACTTGTGTACGAGTTCAGTATGCAGTCCAGTCCTAATAACTAACATTTGCTATGTTTCGTCCCCGCACATTTGGTGGTGTTGGAATTATAATCACACTCGGCATGGACAGGAATCGAATATGTAAGCGTGTTTTTTGAATTGAGACTACGTAATAATTTCCTTCCACCAATATTAACGGTCTACTATCGTTTTGTTTGTTTTATGCTTCTATATATTTTGTTGGCCAGTCTCATGGTTTAATGGTGAGAGTTTGCGGCTACAGTTCATCAGGTCTCGAGTTCGATTCCTGGTTAGAGCACAGGAATTTTTCCTTAAAAGGTATTATTCCTGTGTTCGTCAATGGCTTGAGATTTAGGTTAAGTTTAGATGTAAGATCTCTCTTGGCGCCACATAATCATGAACATCCTATACCAACGGAATAATGTAACTTCGCCTTCCAGGTATCTGAACCTCAGGAGTGGGTTACATCTGGGCCACTACATGCAGAGGAGACAAGAAATGTCGAAAGACAACTTGATATCATTATAAATGTATACATGATTATATATACCTGCTTTTTTGTATTCATGTCATGTTTTGTTGAGTTGCTTTATTTATATGTGGAATTTCAAAGACAGGCAAACGGCAAAAAGTAAAGGGTCTAATATATTTTTCATTAATGGTGCACTGAAGTTAAAAAAAAAAAGTAATTTTTTGCGCTTTGTTAAACGAAACGTACACTCCCGTTGGATAGTGTACTCCAAAACAACAAAATCGAGCAGTCAATTGAAGACTGAACATAAAAAGGCTGTAAGTGCCAATATCATTGAAAATTAGCTTAACAAAAAAGAAGCTATGTCCCTTGCTCAATCCACTAAGAAAAATGATAAGTTCCATTTCAATTTTATTTAGACCCAACCTTCTCTCATAGATGTGCAAAGCGTATATTACATTTCTAGTGGCACAAGAAAGCTCTGTTTTCTATGGTTTATATCTTTGGCACTGTCATTAGCTGATAGCTGTATTAGCTATATTATTCACACATATTTGTGAGAATATAACAGATGGAAAAACAGAAAGACAATAAAATCAGCACAAATTAAAAGCTTTTGGCTTTATGCATACAGTATTACTGGATCCTCGGCCATGTGGGACCCACGCATTGGGAAAAGAAGCAGACGACGTCCAAGGAGAAGGTGGTCGAACGCTTTTCGGAGCGAGACTGGAGCGCAGTGGACGAGAACAGCGAGGGACAGGCAGGCATGGAAAGGACTGGAAGAAATTATGAACACTATGTAAACTGTGTATAGTTTTGTATTGTTTATACATAGTTCTTTTTGTGTGTGTTAGTTTAGATAGTTTGAGTCCGTGATTAGTTAGTATAGTTTAATGTATTTAGTTAGTATAATTTTTGTGTTTAATTTTATGGTTTTTGTGTGTTTAGATTAGATAGTTTGTGTGTTTAGACTGTATAATTTATGTCTGCAGTTTGTATAGCTCTTCTGTGTTAAGACTATAATTTCTGTGTTCAATTCGTATAGGTTAAGACTGTATAATTGTAAAATTTGTTGTGTGTTTAGTGTGGATAGTTGTGTGATCAGACTATAGTTTATGTGTTCAGTTTGTATAGTTCTTTTGTGGGTGTTTAGTTTGTATAATTTATGTGTCAGGTCTGTATAGTTTTTCGTGTTTAGCTTATATAGTTTGTTTATGTGTTTAGTTTGTAAGTATAGTGTAAGCTCTCTTGGACTGGCTCCCCAAGTGTAGTAGACTTTCAGCTCACCCTACACTCTTACAGGAGGCCGTTGCCCTTATGGGATTTCAGGCTTTTCATATTTCATATTACTGGACAAAATGAGTAGCTGCGAATTAATATATTGAAATACCAATACAATAAAAGAAAATGTTCTGCACGATGTTTGTCACTTGGTGTACCAGCAATCTGTTCATATGGTATTAAATGATTATCATTATCGTTAAATAATTCTCCAAATCTTACTTATTATTTACTAGTGATTTGACTATATTAATTACAACCTTAGGACGCTGAGAAAATTTCATATCTCCCTCCAGTGCAACCTAACCTCCACTGGCAGCAACAATACGTCACTTCCAAGACTGAAAACAAAATATACTACAGTCGTGTCGCTGTTATTTCCGGCGTAACTCCTCCTTTGCTTACGCCTTAGGAAGTGAAGGCTCTATAAAGTCTAGGTAGGTAGTATCGTTCGCCATTTTTGTTCTTTCGTCGCCGACCTACCAGACGAGGAATCTATTTGCTGCACCGTTAAACATTATCATGTCGTAGCTCCTATGATAATAAATCAAACGCACTGTAATTGAGCAAATAATTGAGCGGCAAATAACGTTCTCGTGTGCTTTCTGCGAACGCCAACGAAAGAAACAAAAATGGCGGGCGTTTGTATTAAGTACTTATCGAGCCTTAGGAATTGCATAACGTCATCAGCAGCGAATGAGAAGACGCACATATTTAAATGTAGCCGACCTGCAACGTGATTGGCTGCCGGAAATAAGAGCGACGGGACTATAGTACAGTGTATTATAGAAATCTGTGTATGAACATTTTTAACTCTGTATGCGGACTGGGTGGTTGCAAAACTTGATTGCCGTCTTCATCCTTGTACTGTGAGTACGGCAGCGAATACATGCATTCGAGTCCAATCTGCTCTGCCAGTCTGGCAGAGTAGTAGCTGGAACAGTCAACTCGTAGCAGAGGAAAGTTGTCGTCTCTGGCCACCTTCACAGTGTGTTCCAGGAGCGCCTTTCCGACTCCTACGCCCCTCACCGATCCCTGCACGGCCAGGGCCTCGCAGGTGAGGGCGATGGGCACGGCAGCGACCTTCCAGAAGTCCGAGCAGCGATCCACTGTTTCCAGGAACCACAGAAACTTGGCGTACCTGATATTGGAAAAATTAAACCAGAAACGAATTTAGATTCAGCTTCTACAAACTCGAGGGGAGTGCAGGCAGTTTCAGCCAGATAAATATTGTAGTACATCAGTTCATAGAAAAATAGACATAAAAAGAAACTGCCGGTACTCTTTGGTTTAATGGTTGACGCTGTTTTTCGGTTCCAAAAATTCTCTTTTAACGATTTTGAAATGAAGAATCGATGTTGCATGAATTCAACGATGTTTTTTTTTTATCTCTCCCTCATTTTCTCTTACAATTTGTCATTGTTTGTTCGTTGTATGGCATCGTAGCATTGCTACATGGTCAGTATGGACTAAATCGAGTAAGTTGAACTTACAGTTTCTACCCAAGAGTGGCGGACGAGAATGTGGATTCAGCAAATCATCATTTTCATCTCACTTGTGCGATATTCAAATGCTTTCAATTAGAACACAGACCTCATGTTAACATTTGCTGTGTATTTCCTTGTTATGGAAATGTATTCTGAATGCACCTAACAACAACATAGGATTTCTCAAATTAAAAACTGGATACAAAGAACACATCACAGCCATAACAAAACTACAAAACACTTCCACATATGTAAAACACATCTCAAATGCTAACCACATACACACTCTTTGACTACACATTACACTATACAAACACACCTCCACAGGAAACACAAACAAAAGGCACCAACTAGTTCTGAAGATGGCCAATAGCAGGCTGAAACATGTTAACCAGGTCTATAATATTTAACACGCGAAAGATATATAATACATATTCTAATAATCACGACATTAAGGAATCAACTTTAAAAAGTGTAGGGGATTCCGGAGACTAGCATGATACTTCCACGAAACATATTAACACTATGACAACTTGCAGTAATATGATGTGAACTTTTATGGTTTTGGGTAAAATTGGGAGTTAAAGGTAAAGATGAAATCCTGATTTCACATGTCTTAATTCCTCCATCATGTCTTGTGCTTCTTTCGGCTTCAATTTCGAAGCCTATACGGTAATATTTGGACTATGCTATAAAATACATATGTATTTATGTTCTTAATTCTACGGTGCAATTAATTCATAAATTGCAAGTTTTCAGTAGAGAAAAAGCAAAGTTTGATAGGTTGGAAAACTGACGCTGTACACCATTATAGAAAAGGATAGACTATAGCCTTTGAAGAAGTAGATCGCCAATTTGTTACTTACATCCTTCTTATCGCGCACCATAGACATTCCAGGAGATTCCGAAGTTTTAATGGTAGATTCATTAGGGCTAATAGCCTTCTATCCACGATGAACCATTTTTAATGGTAGATCCTCCGATAGGATCATATCCACGATGAGTTACATTCTTCATTCGATGTGCTATAATATACGTCTATCATGGTTCAGTTACGTTTTAACCCTTTGATGCACGCATTTGGGAAGGAAATAAAAAATTGTTTTTGCAATGAAATTAAACTTTTATTTGTCTAAGAGAAGTGCCTCAAATTTTAAAAAGTTTAAAAACTTCCATTTTTTACACAGAAAATGGGTGGTTTCATGGTAAAACCACTATGCAATACTGCAGAACACAATGTCTTGAGACTTATTATGAATGATACAAAAGGAAACAGTTTCTGGTTTCATTAAGGCAAAGTGCCACTTCACATGTGTTGCGAGGTAATTAGAAAAGAAAAGAATGGACCTTCTATCCTTCCACTTGAGCCAGGACAATCCAGCATATGACTTAGGCTATCACTCTCACCAAGTTTTATGTCGCGGTCTCTTCCTTCGTCGTGTGGTAAACCAAAACGCCCATGTCTAACTGTACCACATGCTTAGATATTTTGCTCCCTTAGAGATCATCAGATTCAAACTTGTGAAAAAGTTGTCAAGAACACTTTGTGATTGTCACCAACCATCTCCTCCTTGTAGGCATGATAAATAAGCTGACACAAAAATGGAACATTTTGTTGGATATGGTAAGCATAACTACCCTGTTTGCGTAGTGGTTACGTTTTGAAACCACCACATTATTTCTATATTGACGCCACATGTGTCGAAGAAATTACAATCTTGTTACTGAAATATGTTCTAAAAGACCGAAAGACAAATAATACTAAATAGAAACTTACGTAACTGTGATATTTTAGCATACAACTGAAATAAAAACACGTAGGGAGTCTTCCACACCCCAACTATACACAACAACATCGGCCATCTTTATGGAGCAACACAAATATAGAGAAAATAAAATTCTTCTACAGTTACTAGGGATCAGTGAACGCAGCACAGTAGTTTTGAAATAAAAATCACTCTGTAAGTAGGCAGGAAACTCAAATTTAAAAGGTGGTTACGTACTGTAACCACTGCGCTTCAAAGGGTTAATAGGAGATTCCTGAGTACTCTTCACTCAACTGAGTTATTTCATAATCCAGGGTTCTCCAATTAACTTCCATTTACGATGAGTTACTTTCTATTGGTAGGTTCCCCATTAGACCTCTAGTCCACGATGAATTAGATTCTGCAGTAATGATTGGTCCCTCAGTAGGCTTCTATCCACGATGCGTTACTTTTAAGGGGAGGTTTCCCTATAGGCTTCTACCTACTATGAGTTACTTTCTTCATTGAATGTGTTCTAATAGGTTTATATTCAGGATCAGTTACTTTTAATGGGAGGTCACCCAGCAGGCTTCTACCCCATAATAAAATGTCTTTGATGGGAGATTCCTCAATAAGTTTATATCCACAATAAATTAATTGATTTGTAACGAGTGGTTTCTCAATAGACTTCTATCCACGATGGATTACCTTTTTCATAGGATGTGTTCTAATAGACTTCTATCCGATCAGTTACTTTTAATGAGAGGTTTCTCAATAGGTTTCTACCTACAAAGATGTGTTCTAATAGACTTCTATCCGATCAGTTACTTTTAATGAGAGGTTTCTTAATAGGCTTCTACCTACAAAGATGTGTTCGAATAGGCTTCTATCCGATCAGTTACTTTTAATGAGAGGTTTCTTAATAGGCTTCTACCTACAAAGATGTGTTCTAATAGGCTTCTATCCGATCAGTTACTTTTAATGAGAGGTTTCTCAATAGGCTTCCACCTACAAAGATGTGTTCTAATAGGCTTCTATCCGATCAGTTACTTTTAATGAGAGGTTTCTCAATAGGCTTCTACCTACAAAGATGTGCTCTAATAGGCTTCTATCCGATCAGTTACTTTTAATGAGAGGTTTCTCAATAGGCTTCTACCTACAAAGATGTGTTCTAATAGGCTTCTATCCGATCAGTTACTTTTAATGAGAGGTTTCTTAATAGGCTTCTACCTACAAAGATGTGTTCTAATAGACTTCTATCCGATCAGTTACTTTTAATGAGAGGTTTCTTAATAGGCTTCTACCTACAAAGATGTGTTCTAATAGACTTCTATCCTATCAGTTACTTCTAATGAGAGGTTTCTTAATAGGCTTCTATCTACAAAGATGTGTTCTAATAGACTTCTATCCGATCAGTTACTTTTAATGAGAGGTTTCTTAATAGGCTTCTACCTACAAAGATGTGCTCTAATAGACTTCTATCCGATCAGTTACTTTTAATGAGAGGTTTCTTAATAGGCTTCTACCTACAAAGATGTGTTCAAATAGACTTCTATCCGATCAATTACTTTTAATGAGAGGTTTCTTAATAGGCTTCTACCTACAAAGATGTGTTCTAATAGACTTCTATCCGATCAGTTACTTTTAATGAGAGGTTTCTTAATAGGCTTCTACCTACAAAGATGTGTTCTAATAGGCTTCTATCCAGAATCATTTACTTTTAATGATAGGTTTCCAAATAGACTTCCAACCACGAAGAGATACTTTCTTCATTGGGTGTGTTATTTTAATGGGAGATTCCTCAATAGAATTCTATCCACGAATAGTTACTTTTAAATAGGCTTTTATCCATTATGTGTTATTTTCTTCATTGAATATTTTCTAATAGGATTCTATTCAGGATCAGTTACATTTCAGTGGGGAGATTTCCCAATAAGATTCTATCTACGATGAGATACTTCTAATGGGAGTTTCTTTAATAGGTTACTTTTATTAGTTCACCTCTTTCGAATTGTTGTTTCAAATTTATACATCAGCTACTCTGAATCGCCGAAGACTTCCTCTGGTTTAGCTTCGAACACGGGAAAATATACGTAAGCCAATAACCTGGGAGTTTCGAGAGCTTAGCATAGTCATATCCATGGGTGGGCAACTCGTACTCCCGAGGCGCTAAAAACCTTGGCACAAAAAAAGCACACAGCGAGGCAGCCGCTGCAGTTACAAGCTCTGTGTAGTTTCGTTACAGAAGCAGTTCACTACCATGGTGGGCTGTGGCGGCTGGTGCAGGTGATCGTGATATCTAGGCCTACTCCATGATTTGTATTTCAGAAAGACGCATGGTACAATAATTACAGTAGTTTAAGACAGGCTGTAACTAAATACTCAAAGCTAAAGAGGCCTACTCCATGATTTGTATTTCAAAATTATGCATGGTACAATAATTAGGCCTACAGTAGTTTTAGACACCTATAACTAAATACACAAAACTGAAATTCCATTATTGCCAAGCTTTGTAAATTATAATACGTTATTATTTACTGCTCAAAACATAAATTAAATACAACCCTTTCAAGATACAACAAATATACTTGCAGCACTTATTATACAGTTTGTTAATATTAGTTATTATTTGTCTCCATTGAAACATAGAAAGTAATCAGAGTTTACAAGTGTTTATAGAATAAAGAGATTTCAAAAAAAGTATTATATTCCTAAATAATACAAAATGAAGGAAGTAATTTTATACATATAACAGAAAATGAAATAAACTTACTCCTGAACTCCTTCTGTACATTTAGACGTTTGGCATCTTTTTCTTGCTGTCAGAGCATTAAAATCTGGCTCAAGTTTGAAAACACATAAGCGTAAAAGAGCCACTAAATTGTTTGGATCGCCAAACAGTTTTGCTGTTGGTCATCATAGTGAAAAACTACTCGCACATATGTGGAACCAAACATGGCTACTAGGCGGGAGGCAAACAAGCATAGATTTGAAAATTATGACTTAGGCAGCATTACGAACAGTTCGATTCCTGATTTCTCCGAAACTCTGAGCGGCGTGCTGTTCTGCAGATTTTCAATTTAAATCCAAATTTTCAGGAGCTTTTATCTGCTGAAACCCAAAGGGATTGCAGAATAATCTCCATTCCTTGTCCATTGTCGCTATCTCTCCAAATCTACCAATGAATTCTGTTGAGAGGTCTTGAAGAAAGGTTTTATATTTGATAAGCTGACTTTCTTCATCGCTCTTGAAAACAGTTTCTAGTGAAGGAAAGTGGTGAATGTTGTTTATTTTCTACTTGAGACTGCCATTCTTAATTTACCTAAAAATGCCCTCAGATGGTCGATCATATTTATGATCAAGTTATCTTTTTCTTGTACATCCACGTTCAGATCATTAAGGTGCGTACAAATGTCCATCAAAAAAAAAAAAAAAAAAAAAAACAAGATCAGAAATCCATGCTGGGTCTGTTTGTTGTGGAATTTCTATACCTCCGCTTATCGTAAAAATATCTATTTCTTCCTTGAGCATGAAAAACCTGTGTAACATGCCACCCCTGCTAAGCTGTCTTACTTTAGTGTAATGAATGAGATCATGATAATCACTGTCAATGTTCTTAAGAAATTTGTGACGCGTAAGAAAGTGTAGACGAACATATAAGACACACAGCTTTACCTTCCTTCTTAACAAAAAAAGTACTTGTTTTCCCATTCGTTACTAAAGGGAAAATATTTGAACGATTACATTGTGATTCACTCATGACGAGCCGCCACTCATGTAGACGCAAGCGAGCCAACAACCACTCGTCTTGCAAGGCCCACGTACACTGCAGATAGCACAGAGTCCGTTCTACCTGACTGAGTTTGTTCACAGTTTGAGAGCACGAGTTGCCCACCCATGGTCATACCTCTGGCAGGAACACGTTGATGCTATTTCAACCATGTTCTCATCGCTGAATATGGACCCATTAATGCAGACACCCAGCAACGTCCTGGATTCATCTGGAGCTAATGCCAGCAGTGAAGTTCCTTCCCTCAAGCAACCCAGCAAATGCGCCTCGTCAGCCAAGCTATGACCATTTTCCAAGCCCATCGCCACGTTGATTGGCTCAAATGGATAGTAGTGCTCCTGTAAAAATTGCTGCACTCTCTCGCGATCTTTTTCAGTTGCTCTCACGATGTCAAATTTGTCCATCTAAACCACAAACGACATAAATAAAATGTTTATTGCTAGATCCGTTAATTTTACATTTTGTAATTCAAGAAGTCTGGCAACAAAGTTAGAAAATTTATATTCATTATTGTAAATTTGAAATTCTCGACACACGATATTATTAACCGCACATGTATCTAAATCTAACGCGTGTACGCCTAGAAAGAGTTTTCGTGTAGTAGAGAAGAGCTGTGAAAAAGTGAAAAGTGACATGGGCAAGTGGTGCTTGACTCAGCACGTCAGCTTTACGCGTTACATTACGGATTATGTAATAATTAATAATATATTAGTAGTGTGTCAAATTAGCTCTGTGGTAGCACGTCCGTCTCCAGACTAGCCGGCCCGGGTTCGATTCCCGTCGAGGTCAGAAATTTTCATGTAAATTTTCTACCTCGGGACTAGGAGAGATGGCGGTGCACAACTTCTAGGGTGCTATTCATAGACATTTCGCTAGCCCGGGCTACGAGCGTGCTAAACAGGATTCATATCATATTATATCGCTGACACTGGTTTATGAATACGAAAAACCTTAGTTCGCTGATCATCCACCGAAAGCCCGCGCTAAGAATGTCTATGAATACGGCCCTTAATTACTAAACTGTGCACTAATATGCCTGGGTTAAATCTCAAATCTCTCCGCAGTGCATATGAAGGGAATGCATATGTCACTGTTGGTAGTGGTTCGTCCGTCGGATGGGGACGTTAAGACTGGTAGTCCTCTTTGGTGCTATTCGACAGTAGGCTACGTACCGGCACCGAGTTTCCCCTTCTCCCTCACCCTAGTACACGACATAACTCTCCACAGATACACATCATGCATAGATACAAACACACGTAAGCTTACTTTATAATTAGTGATGGGACTGTCGACTGCTGAAAATATAGCGCGACACTTACTGTATGATTTTTTTCGTAATACACCTCATCATACTGTAGATGAAGATTCGTTCTTCAAATGTTTTACTGTGAAGAAATAATAATGCTGAAACTGATCAATAAGAGAAAAGCAATTGGCTGGGTCACTGTCTGAGAAGAAACTGAATACTGAAGGATGCACTGGAAGGAATGGTGAACGGGAAAAAGTTCGGAGCCGAAGAGGGTATCAGATGATAGACAACAGTAAGATATATGGTTCGTATGCGGAGACTAAGAGGAAGGCAGAAAATAGGAGAAATTGGAGAATGCTGGGTTTGCAGTGAAAGATCTATCCTTGGGCACAATATGAATGAATGTATATTGCATCACCACGAAATAGAACTGCACTCTATACTAATGTTCTAACCTTGATGTCCCTCCAGCCTGCCCATACTAAAATATTAACTTTGCCTAATTCCTTTTAAAATTTTAACAATTTCTTTTATTAGATTAATTTTTTATTTAATCTTACGAATACAATTGTAATCATTCAATTGAATTTCTTGTTTTTTGTTGGAACTGAGAATAGATTAACCTTCCAAAAATAAATGTATAAATAAATAAAAAAAAACAATCAATTCTTTCCATCACAAACCTTCCCATGCTCGAACCAGGAGAAATGTACATGCATACTATTTCCTCGGCAGTTGCTTTCGATCTACAGTAGTGTGAAAATCAATGTGAACAACATTACCTTTTAGAAACATTTATTTCTTTGTGGTTCTTAACACTGAAAATCACCTGATTAATTCCTTCGAATTAATACAGCTCCTTTATAAACCACTGTTAAAACATTTATATACTAATTGGGTTCTTTCCTGACCCAAACTCCAATATAAAGTTTATTCGAAAGCAAAATTTTCATTCCATATCTTTCAGCTTATAGATATGACCTTCTGGACTATTTTTTAACCCATAAATAAATGAACTCATTTTAAATATGGATATGTAAATAGTAATCGCAGAATTTATGACATGGGTTAAGAAAATATCGCTTTTAGGAATTATAATAAAATGTTAGTTTTAACTTCTTTAATGTTAGGTGTTAGGTGTTTTTGTAAGCCTCCAGTTGCTAACAATGCTGTGGTCACATTTCTAAAGTGGAGACAAAATCGTTGCATTGTTTTGCATTATTAGATACAGAAATGGCTGTTACATAATATTATGATGCAGATTATAGTGAAACACAATTTCTAGAAGATTTAGAAAATTAAGATGTACAATTTACAGAGAGGGATGGAAGTGAAACAGAAATTGATTATATTATGAATGAGGAGAAGATATTTCAGACATTATTGACACTGAATATAATAAAATTACAATTATATTGAAATTACCGGTAAACTACTCACAAGCATAAATGGAGAAATTGCTTATAGTACTGTACAGCCAAAAGTTAGAAAACGAGCTTCGAAAAATATTCTGAGAGAAAAAAATGTATCAGTGCCGCGAAGAGTAAGAGGAAAAAAGACATCAAAAAGGAAGATTTTTAATGCTACATTACCGAGGAAATGAGAAGAATTAAATAAGTTCATACTAATAACTGTGCAGAGGAACTGAATGCGAAATATTCTTATCTTGACAGATGGCGGATTAAATGACACTGAACTGGAAGCTTTTATTGGTCTTCTGATTATAGCCTATATGGCGTACAGAAAAGTAATAGTAAGCATCTCCATGAGTTGTAGTCCCCAGAATTTGGAATGTCGTTGTTTCGGGCAACCGCAACCATGAGTAGGAACAAGTTTGAAGACATTCAATTGTTGTTTAGTCAACTGTCCGAAGACGGATCTGACCCCTCACAAGGGATACCAAAAAGCATCACTTATGAGGCAACTAGGCCAGGATATAATGGGGTAGGATGGTCAGTTCCTTTCCCCCCTCCACTGCATACTTCGCCGATTAGCTACATATTCCACTAATTATTATTATTATTATCATTATTATTATTTTTATTATTATTATTATTATTATTATTATTATTATTATTATTATTATTATGTTACGGTATATTTAATAATGTTATACTATGTTCTAATAGAATATATGAAGGGTTCACAGCAATAGTGGGCCAAGCGCCATTTATTAAAAACGGAAAAAGCAAGGATTAAATTTAAGTGAATACCATAGTTTAATGAAGATTTACATATCATTTACTGTAGTTTGAATGTGTATATTTTATATTACTTGCTATATGTCTCCATTGAATTATGGTGATACGAGTAATTTCATTTTAACCCTTGTTTTCTACGGTTTTAGTAAATGGCGTTTGGCTCATTATGGTTCTGAATCCTTCATATATTAATGAATATCCTTATAAAATTTTTTAAACGTAATTTTTTCATAGCTATCCAATTTTTAACAAACAAGTTAAATTTCATATTGTGTTGGCTTCATTTTATTACAATGTCGCTATTAGGCGGTAGATCTCTCTATAATAAATATAGAATTGTTATAATTCGAATGTGCCGGGATAATATTGAAGAGTGGATAAGAGAACTATGCCTTATGTCGATGTAGATTTTGCTACTCTGAAAGCGAAAATTGTAGAAGGGAAAACGATAATTGATTATAAATATATTCAAATTTACTCCTTCAGGGAAGAACTAAGATTGTATTTTTGTCAATGTTATTTTATTAACAATAAACAATCTATACTGATAAAAAATCTGTAGCCGAAATTTTTCTGGTAATTTTAGATTTTCCAAAAATAAGTGGTCCTAACATATATAATTAACCACCCTGAAACCGAAAATCGCTTTTTTTATTTTTGTTTGTATGTCTGTCTGTCTGTCTGTCTGTATGTTTGTTACCTTTTCACGCGATAATGGCTGAACGGATTTCGATGAAAATTGGAATATAAATTAAGTTCGTTGTAACTTAGATTTTAGGCTATATGGCATTCAAAATACATTATTTAAAGGGGGGTTATAAGGGGGCCTGAATTAAATAAATCGAAATATCTCGCTTATTATTGATTTTTGTGAAAAATGTTACATAACAAAAGTTTCTTTAAAAATAATGTGCGATAAGTTTTATTCCTTGAAAAATTTGATAGGACTGATATTTAGTGAGATAAATGAGTTTTAAAATTAAAATAGCTGGCATCTAAGGCCGTGTAATGAATTAAAAAACAAATGACTTCGTCTATAAGGGGCCTTGGACAGCAACAATCGAAAGCTATGAAAGATAGCCTACAGTGAATGTTTCTGTGTTTGTATGAAGTAATATCGGAAGCTAAATTAGCCGATTTGTATAATTAATTATTATTTCACCACTGGAAAGTGTAGTTTCTCTAGATGGACATAATGCTATAATGGTATTACAGTAACTTCTGATATAATATAATATAATATAATATAATATAATATAATATAATATAATATAATATAATATAATATGTAATATTATATAATATAATTTAAGTTATTTGAAGGGTTCAGTACCATAGTGGGCCAAGCGCTATTTACTCAATACGTAGAAAACAAGGGTTAAAATTAAGTTATTACCATAATTCAATGGAAACCTGTAACAAGTAAAATAAAATATACACATTAAATCTAAATGATGTCAATCTTCATTAAACTATGGTTGCATGTAATAAAAAATTAAGAAACATGTTAAAGGAATTGTCATTGCACCAAATGAGTGTCTCTGGATCAAAATGATCGCATTTTAATTATTTGGATGCAATTTAAATTAAGTAACATATTAAACGATTTATCCTTCTAACAAACACGAATGTTCCCTGGATCAAATGTCCTATTTTAATTATGTAATTACTTTATATTTATTTCTAACGGGTGCAGCGGAGCGCACGGGTACGGCTAGTAAACAATAAATATGTCATTTTTAAGTCCAAGGGGGGGGTTTAAAACCCGGTAACCCCCTCCCTTGCGTACGCCTCTGCAGCGCAGAACTTTCTAGTGAAATTTTTATATTTCATGTGTACCATTCTCAGATAAATTGGTTTGTGGATACTTGGTATGAGTCCATACCTGTGGAGTAACGGTTAGCGTGTCTCAGCGCGAAACCAGGTGGCCCGGGTTCGATTGCCGGTCGGGGCAAGTTACCTGGTTGAGATTTTTTCGGGGTTTTCCCTCAACTCAAAATGGGCAAATGCTGGGTAGCAATCGGTGCTGGAATCCGGACTCATTTCACCGGCATTATCACCTTCATCTCATTCAGAATCTAAATAACCTAAGATGTTGATAAAGCGTCGTAAAATAACCTACTAAACGTTACTTGGTATGAATAGAATCCGACCATTGATTTGGAGAAATGATTATACACAGACGGATGCATGCTCTAGCCTAGTCATGTCAACTGATGCCCATAGGCTCAAGCGCGCGTTTTAGAGCTCAGAAGAGCCTAAGCGTTACACAGTGGAAAGGAAAGAGACATACGAATGAAGTAGTATATGCAGCTTGATCAAGATACGTATGTACAGGGATGGCCAGCACTGATTCAATGGATAATGGGAAGAGAATTTATTAAAACTGTATCCATGTTAATTTTTAGATTTGTCTGAGAAGTATGAGTGCATTATAAGAATGTAAGTTTTAATTTTAATACTCATTTTTCACAAGATTGCTCTTTGATTCAAAAGGAATATTTTCTCAAATTTTTTTTACAGAAAAGTGAAATTTTCATATATGTTTATTTAGTAGCCTTACAGGTACTGAAACAATATTTTCGTAAATGTAATATATGCCGTAAATACGTGCTACTGAAGATAGTGTATTGAAATTTTTAAAAATATTCGCATGGAAAATGTTAGTAAGGAAATGATTTAACAGAACATCTACTGTTACATCATAAACAAAAGATATGTTGGTAAAACGTTAGCTCTATAGCTTCAGCATAATTCGAGAAAATAATTTAATATTCTGGTGATAGGAAGTTGCGCACCAATATCACCTTAAAAGCATAATGCGATAAGAGTTTTATTATGTAATATTAGTTACAGTTAAAACATACACATAGATAACTTTGTTTTCTACTATAATATTGTTTTGATTAGTTTATTGTTTACTCTTATAAGACTAAAGATACCATCAATATCAATTCCAACTTATTATGTCCTACTTAGTCTCTTTCTTTGGGATATCACTTTCTTTATGAATGATGTGTTTCATTCACTTAGTAAAGTATAGTTGTACTACTATAGAATTTATGTGAATATTCCTTCTTAACTCTTTATTATATTATTAACGTTTAAAACAAAACTGCAATATTAAGAAATTGGTGTTAGTACTCTTATTTTACAAGCAATAAATAAAATATCAAACAGAAAGAAGCCATATAAAAATAACGACATAAAATTTCACGTTCCGTTTCAAGTTTGTACACCACTGTTTTCTTAATCCAAAAAGCTGCTTATTCATATACATAATCCTTCCTCTTTCCATACCTAGCGCTTGATGCCCCCGCACGACGTCAAGGTGAGAAAAATGTGCTTGTTTTGACATCATTGCTCTAGCCATTGTCCGAATTTAGTGACGCTGGAAAGGAGTATACACTTTTTGTAGCATCGCAATACGTATTTTCATTTTATACCTCACATAATGGGAAAGTAAAAGGAATTTATGACAAAAAACAAAAAGTTCAAAATAAGAATTATTTGATTGCTCCGATTTTTATAAGTCCATAATTCAACATTCTCAAAAGGTTATTTCCTACAAAATTGTTAGTTTGTAAACATCAGATATCTACCCCTAAGTCTTCATCGACAGTTTTCCTAACAAATAACGATAGATATGTAGATAGGCCCACGCTCTCTACAATGTAGGGTGCCACGCGGCGCGAGTGCCTAAGGCTCAAGGTTGTGTCTGTCCCTGGGCTAGCTGCAGTCTTCGTGTTTATAGACCTCATTCAGTAGTGAACAATTCTCATCTGAGATATTCCTCACGTGATTAAATCGGCAGATGGGCGCGCTTTGCTCCAAATAGTCAATTAACAAGTCACTCGGAGCTACTTTCATTGCTATGATTGCTCTGCAATCAAACAAAGATAGACGCCAATTTTTAATAACCCCATTAACATAAACATGTTACGGTTTCGAAGTATGTTCTGAAGACACGGATGCACAAGACGTCTGAAGATTGGTGTAACCAGAAAGCCAGGTCATCAATTTTTACTTACTCACTCAGGGATGCAGTATCAGGATGCTTCGTGAAAAGTTTATTTTGTTACAATTATTATTATTATTATTATTATTATTATTATTATTATTATTATTATTAGGCCTAGTTATTAGCAGGGCCCGGATTTTGATGACCTAAAAATTCTTGAATAATTACCTATAAAATGACTCTAAAATGTAATGAAAATGACCTAATAATTACAAAAAAAAATGACCTAAACAATTGGAATTTTTATTTTGATTAATAATTGTTTATATTAAACTACTGAATCGTTCAGATGACTTAGCTATAGAAGACGAAGAAGCCGTGTCAAAAGACGAAAAAGGATTTTCAATTTTAAGCGAAGATGAACTAGCGCTTAAGGAAATAAAGAATGGCAAGGCAACAGGAGTTGATGGAATCCCCACTGAATTAGTGAAATGCTTGGGTGAAGACAAGAAGCAAATTCTATCATTATGCAGCGAAATATATGAGAAAGGCTACTGGCCTGAAAATTTTACGGAGACAGTGTTGATTCCAATACCGAAGAAAAATAATGCCAAGAAATGTAAGGAGTTCAAAACTATCAGTCTAATATCGCACTCGGTGAAGATTCTCTTGCGAATATTGAATCGACGTTTGTATTCTAAGACGGAGGAACAGTTTGAAGAAGAGTAGTTTGGTTTCAGGAAGGGAAAAGGTACGAGAGATGCAATTGGACTGCTACGGACAATCGGCGAAAGATACCTAGAGAAGAATAGGCCTAAAGAAGTGTATGTAATATTTGTGGACCTAGAAAAGGATTTCGACAGAGTGGATTGAAATAAACTGATGGGGATCCTAAAGAAAATTGGTGTGGATTGGAAAGAGAAAAGACTATTCAGTAATCTTCATTTGAAACGAGTCAAAGTCAGGATAGAAGAAAAAATGTCAGAAGGATGTGAAATTGGGAGAGGAGTACGTCAAAGATGCCCTTTATCACCTACCCTGTTCAATATCTACTTGGAGGATTTAATAAAGAACTGTTTTCAGAACATGGGAGGAGTGATAGTAGAAGGAAGAAGAATAAAGTGCGTAAAATTTGCTGATGATATAGCGCTGTTAACAGAAGAGGAAATGATACTAAAGGATATGCTATTGAAGCTAAATTAGAGCTATGAGCAATATGGGATGAAGATAAATGCAAATAAGACGAAGAGCATGGTCATAGTGAGGAAAATACAGAAGATAAACTTGCGAATTCTAAATGAGGCAGTAGAGCAAGTGGATAGCTTCAAATACTTGGGGTGTACTTTAAGCAGTAGCATGGCCAAGGAAGCTTTTAATAGGAAAAGGAGCATTTTCTGCGGACCTCTGGAAAAATAACTAAGGAAGAGACTAGTGAAGTGCTTTGTATGGAGTGTGGCATTGTATGGGGCAGAAACATGGACATTACGACGAAGTGAAGAGAAGCGAATAGAAGCATTTAAAATGTGGATATGGAGAAGAATGGAACGTGTGAAGTGGACAGACAGAATAAGAAATGAAGCTGTAATCTTCATCTTACGATGTTTAGGGTGTTGGAAAGAGTGGGTGAAGAAAGAATGATGCTGAAACTGATCAGGACGAGGAAAAGGAATTGGTTGGGTCACTAGCTGAGAAGAAACTGTCTACGGATGCACTGGAAGGAATGGTGAACGGGGGAAAAGTTCGAAACAGAAGAAGATATCAGATGATAGACGACATTAAGATATATGGATCATATGAGGAAACAAATAGGAAGGAAGAAAATAGGAAAGATTGGAGAAAGCTGGGTTTGCCTTGGGCAGAAAACTAAATGAAATGAAATATAATAAACTATTGTAGAAAAGTTACAGAGTAAAGATTATTGAATTAGTAGGCATACATACTTATTTTTTAATAATTAGAAAATTAGAAAACAAGAACAAAATTAACGAATTAATTAGATAATCTGAATAATTAATTAAAATCTATAATCTCAGAGCATCATTTTTCTCTTTGAAACTTCTGTAAAGAAAGAAAGAAAAAAAACAGGACTTGAAATGTTGGATTACAGTAGCCAAGTAATTTTATTTAAATGTTTTATGAAAAAAATAGGCATCTGAACCGTACCTTATTCAGAATTGCAGTAGATCACTGCGAACACACGGAGATGGTCAAAGGAAAATGACCACCAACTGTCTGCTAGGATACTTTTATATATGGAGAAGCTCCTTTCCACATCCGAAGAAACAATGGGTGCATACGTGAAGTACACTAGGTCACAGGGAGTGAGTTCTTGTTTATTATCTGATGTGTCAAACACGTCTCTCGATAGCACTTTTGAAATTCTGCACAATATTTTGAAACCTGAGTTTTTCTCAAGGACACGCTTCAGCTTACTTGCTACCATTTTTCCAACTTCACCTAATCTACTGCCCATATCTAGTTCTATTTTCTTTACAAGTGCCACTGAATCCACTAGAACCTCCCTTTTTTCTGAAGTTGCGTTATAGCTGGTGATATGTACGCTAATTTACTCTTCAGTTCAGTCTGGATACAGTTCTTGGGCATTTTGAATAGACTTCGCGTCCTCCGATTTAAGAGCATCGACAATTGTTTTAATAATTTCAAATTTGTCACAATAATAAATGCAGGCATCGATCCAAGTACCCCAACGTATGATCACGGGTTCCGGTGGAAGAGGAACGTTCGGAGCAAGGGATTTAAAGACTTCCCTTCGCGATGGGCCCTTCACGAAGATTTATTTTGTGTTCGAGACTAGGTCGTCAACTTCAGAAAAGTGTCCCCTCAGTTCGTCCGCTACTCTGTGCCACTCATGAGTCAAACATATTCCATGTATCATCTTAGGATAAAATGTCATTATGGACTTGGCTGCTTTCACCATGTACGGCGCAGCATCAGTGACGAAGAGCCGTATACCGTCAGGCCATAGGAGAAACATGGACTTGTCGAAAAGTCAGCAAATAGTAGAATGGTTGAGGGACTCTAGTATTTCTGCTGTGGACCCACCTGGCCCCTCGACTTATAGCGTCCTCACGATGACCTTAGCTATGCACCGGGTTTCGACGTTGGGTGTCTCCTCGATGGAAACAAAAATTCTCTTTCCGTGAACTTGGTCCTGATTCTTGTCAAAGTGTTATCGTAGCATACAAGTACCGGTACATAGTTCTTTCTCGTCAGGGATGGAACGACCTGTATGCCGCTCCAGAAAGTCCTTGAATTTACTGTTCGATAATTTCCATAAAGGGATATTAGCTGAAGCAAGAACATCGCACAAATCCGTGAAAAACACGGAAGATGCAGTTGGAGTTGCAGATACACTTTGTCCAAATGATCACCTGAGACGTTTTCTTGTTCGCGTTTTGCATAGCGCGTACTCTCCAAATTTCACGAGAAGATCCCTGCTAGAGGAGTATGGTTCTTGCGGGGTAAAAGGAGAGAATAAGCCAGTAACTCAGCGGTCTTGAAGGAGCAGGTGGATGGGAGTGATGTCATTGGCCGGCTGGGACAAACAAGGCTCAGTCAATGGCCGGCTGGTTCCGTGTCGGGGATAGGTTATAAGAGTGGGGGAAAAACTTACATTCGTTGGTCGGATCTTCTCGTGAAATGCGGACTGTATGTTTATCGCGGCCGATGTGCTGCTTCACAGTGATCCGCTTATCCGCCGATACTTTAACTTCACAAAATTTCCAAAATAAAATTTCACCATCTGTAGATAATATTTCCTCACCAAACTCTGAAACAAGTTGTTTGAAATGCCACGCTTTGGAAGGTTTAACCTTAGGCATAATAACGTTAATATTGGAACGGGTTAGTTTTTAAAATACTTTTCTTTTTTAACAGTACCGGTAACTAAAATATAGTGACTGGAACATTCTTCACTGAAAACTTTATTGCAACTGAATGTTAAACAGTTTTATAATCGCGTTCGCATAACAAGGAATGTCTCATTGTTGTAAATTATAAATTAGAATTATAAATTTCATTATTGCAAAGTCTGTCACAAAAGAAAAATTCCTGTATTATAGTTGCGTCGCTCTTATTTCTGGCAGCCAATCGCGTTGCAGATCGGCTACATTTAAACGTCTGCGTCTTGTCATTCGCTGTTGTACACATTATGCACTTCCTAAGGCTCGATAAATACTGGGTATAATCGTTCGCCATTTTGTTCTTTCGTTTCCGTTTTCGACGCGATGTGATATTTATATTATCCTGTGTTTCTGAAAAAAAAACGTATGTTGGATTAAAGACAAAAAGGACGTAGCTGATGTATTAAAGAAAGAAGAACCTATAAAACGAAACCTATCTTATAGATTAAAGAAGAGGAGAAGCTGTCCTATGAAATAAATAAAAGAAGAACCTACTAATGGATTAAAGAAGAGGAGAAGCTATTGGTTGGATTATAGAAAAGAAGAACCTATTTAATGAATTAAAAAAGAATAATATATCTGACGGAATAGAGAAAGTGAGTTACCTATCTGATGGATTAAAGGAAAAGACAACTTATCAGTTGGATAAAAGAAAATGAGAATCTATATGATGGATTTAAGGAAAGAATTTATTGCATAGATTAACTCTCAAGGGACGGAAAACTTATACTACTATTGAATGAAATTTCTAACTATTAACCACAAGTTCATATACCTGCATAATCTGGTAATGTCGTATTGGGTTCGTTAGCGGAGCGATTTAGCACAAAATATATCCGGCCAGCATATCGTGCCTAAGATCGCAGTCCGCGACGCCCAGCCACTGCAGTCAATTGAATCTGTTGTAAAGGATGGGGAGGACCCATGTAAAACAATCGGTGACATGGTATACATGGAAGCTCACGGAGTTTTAGTTGACTGCAATTAAAATGATTTTGCACCTTTTTTTATAAAAATATTTTTAAATTAATTTAATTAACTCTGTTACATAAAATTTAAGAATAACAATGTACTTTATGACTAATACACAATACTACTATTACTGACCTCCTGGCTAACCCTAGAATCTGCGTTTAATATATTAACCGCCAGTCCGTAAAGAGTTAAAGAAAAGGAGAACCTACGTGATAGATTAAAGAAAAGTAGAACCTGTTCGATAAATTAAAGAATAGCAGAACATATGAGGGGATCAGAAACAAAGAGGTATAAGTGCACTTAAGTTATTTTTTAGAAAATCTGTTTGAAAATATTTAAGCTTCCGTAAATTCCGTGAAATTTGTTATTTCACTTTTAGTGTCTGAAGTGGCTAAAATATGTATCCCTTTGCCAATGAAATTTTAGATGCTTTAGCTTGTCCTAGATGCATTTAACTCATGTTCCTAGAATGTCACTTGTACCCCTTCTTCTGATCCCCTCATATCTAATGGATTTCTGAAATGTTAACCTATCATATGGATTCAAGGAAACAACAACCTATCCACCAAGTAGTCATAACGGTTGGATTATGAAAAGAGAAACATATTATCCGGATTCAAAGAAAGAAGAGTCTGTCATTTGGATTCAAGGATAGGAGAACCTATCTGTGGATCAAAGAAAAGGAAAACCTATTTGCCGATGAAAGGAAAAAGACTTCTATTTATTGGGTGCAAGGAAAGAGTTTATCTTTTGAATCCAAAGAAAAGAAAGCCTATCTGTTGGATCAAGTCGATACGTTTCCTTTTTCTTTCCTATCGTTTACTTAGAGCGTATTTCGAATCTCAGCGCTGAGCAATCCGATGGCATCACTGTGTTCCGAATTTCAACGATGACGTCACTGATGCTCCACCGTTGTCGCACCGGTGCCATTAGCTAGCAGAGGTGGTGGCAGTCTGCATCAGCCGTCATCAGTGAATCTGGTTGGTTCTTGTATAAGGCGAGAATTAGCAGACAAATGACATCGTGCACTGTTGTGTCATGGCGATGTGTTCTGCTTTGGTTCTGCTGTATTGTTTGTAATGAGCACAACGTAAAAACAATGTGATAATGGCTTATGAGCGAACATGTCAGCGGACCAGTTATTACTACCGGTTCAAGAAATAAATTGTCCATGCTCTCTTTTCTTTGAACGAGATGACAGTATGGAAATTTCGCAAAATCTTGCTAGCGTAGTACAGACAACTTGTAGGCTACAGCCTTCATGATAGCCATCGAACCTTCCAGAAGTTTTGTTCCTATTTCGCTGCAGCGTGACGTCATCTTTGTCCACCGGTCCGGTGAGATTCGGAATACGCTGTTAGCCTATGTCGCTCTGAAATATCAGAAATTCCTGCATCTATGAAAGCTCCCAAAACTTCAGTACCGGATTGCAAATAATAGAAAGACATTATAATTTGTTCAATTTAATTAATATTATTTCTGGCACATACTAAGTCCACATCGTGACCACCGGGCTACCTCTCGAGTGACCACAGTGGTCCGCTGCACTCAATAGACTGGATGTACGTCCTCATCTCCAGATGAGGGCTAGGGATGTCAAAGACGGGATGGCCGTCCACGTCCGTGTACTGCGTGTACGGCAGAGAGTGCACGCACTGCATCCCCAGGCGCTCGGCCAGCTGCGCCGAATAGCAACTGGAGCAGTCCAGCCGAAACAGCGGGTAGCCGGCGGCCTGGGCGGCGGCGCGCGTCCTCTGGAGCAGCGAGAGCCCGAAGCCCCGGCCCCGCGCGGCGGGCAGCACGGCCAGGGCCTGGACGCTGAGCGCGCGCGTCGCTCCGCTGAGCCGCCACACGTCGGCACGGCGCTCCACCGCCGCCAGGAAGCGGAGCAGCTTGGAGAACTTGGCGCAGCCGCACGAGGCGGCCAGCGCCTCCATGTGGTCCGCCTCGTCGGGCCTCACGGGCCCGCTGAGCACCACGCCCAGCAGTGTGCCGTCGCAGCCCACGACCAGGTAGCTCAGCCCGTGCTCCAGCAGCGCCAGTGTGTCTTCCTCGTCCGCTGCGCTGGGCGGGCCGCCCATGGCCACGTTCAACGGCTCCTCAGTGTAGAAGTACAGGCGCAGAAAATGCAGTATTCGCTCTCTGTCTGCCGCTCTGGCCTGCACGATGCCGTACTCACCTATCTGCACAAGTCCACACTAGCGATCGCTTATTATTAATAACAATAATATTAATAGTAATAAAAATATTATTTCTACGCTCGTTGAGTGGAGTTACTTTACGAGATAGCATTATAACTGAGGAAATTAGAGAAAAATGGCATGTCGAAGAAAAGGTAACAAAAAAACAACAGTCCAAATGGAGTCATCACGTTCAGAGGATTCCAGTTAACCGTTTACCTAGGAAATTATTAATAAACTATAAAGTAAGAGTAACCCAAAACATAGGAAGACAATTTCGGTGATAGATCAATTTTCGTAGTCGCGGAAAGGGCATTGGTTATCCCGAACTGCAAATGGAAGAAGAGTATTATTATTATTGTTATTATTATTATTATTATTATTATTATTATTATTATTATTATTATTAACAGGATATTACATTTTTAGAAATTAAAATTCTTAACTTCTATATCTTTACTGCCGTCTTTCGTTGAGTCTTCCTTGCCAATTTGAATACTACATTGTTCATGATGTTTTTTTACTCTGTAACCTAAATAATTCAAAATCCTCAAGAAAAATTGCTTTCTGTTCATTATTTGTTCTCGATAGTTTCGTTTCTAGCTTTATTATTAGGGGTCGGAGTTTAGCATATTTGCATGTTTTATTCTTTAGTTGCAAATCATATGCTACCATTATATAAATGATTTACAAGTTATTTGCAAGTAAACGTCAAGATTTTATAGTGCATATTTATGTATATTTAAGTTATTAATGTATATTTAAGCGTATAGCGCATATAAAAGCATATTTTGTTGTGTTTGGGCATTCTAGTGCATAAACCAAGAGTAAGAACGCGGAAAATCAGCAAAAATGGAATGCAGATGAAACGCAGACATTGAGAGACATTGCAATTATATGTTATTTATTACAATACGACAACATACAGGCAGTGCATTGCTATCAGCGAATCATTGTGGGCAATTCCGCGGCAATCAACAAAGCCCTCTGATGTTGAAAGGCGCTTCTTGTCATTTAAAAAGATTCTTGGTGTTGACAATAGAAAAAGCTTGTTGCTAAAAGTTTAGAAAAATAAGCAAATGGCTCAATATTCTTACATATAACAGGAAAACCATCAATAATAACAAATTGCTTAAAATAAAAAATTTCGTATGTTTTTTTTTTTTATTTTAACGTGCCTATTTTGTTATTTTTAGTGCATATACGAGTAGGTGTATCCTGATTTTTAAGAGCATACATGTAAGCATATTTTGCGTTTTTTGTTCATATGAATCCGCCCCTAGTTATTCATTTTATTTAGTGTTCTGCCCAAGGGTAGGTTTGCACTGCAAACCCAGCTTCCTCCAATCTTTCCTATTTTCTGTCTTCCTCTTTGTTTCCTCATATGATCCATATATCTTAAAGTCGTCTATCATCTGATGTCTTCTTCTACCCCGAACTCTTCTCCCGTTCACCATTCCTTCCAATGCATCTTTCAGTAGGCAGTTTCTTCTCAGTCAGTCACCTCAGAGGAATTATATGAACGAGCATAACTAAAGTCCCCCGCTGCACAGTGTGCAATATTCCCAATCTAGCTGGACAAAACTAATTTCTCACTTTCCTTTGGTCAGATTTCGATGAAACTTTATATTAAAGTTTATATCAACCTTAGAAAGATGTGTTTCAATTTTGATTTAAATCGGGTGATTAATTCAACCCTTTCACATAAGGGTGAGAACGATATATTTGTTTTGAATGAACATATTACATTGAAAATAAGTTCTTAGTGTGAAATATTTCTCCAATGTAGAATGTAATGTTTAATGGGAAAATGATATTTATAAATCCCCTTAAATAAGAGTGAAAATATTATTTTCTTTTCCACAGAACACATTGTAGGCCTAATTAAAATTAATATGTGTATTAAATATTGAAATATTTGAAGTGTTGTAACAGGACAGAATATATTTTGAACCATTTCTGTTAAAGAAATAATTGATTTGAATTAATTTATTTATTTTGACCCAATGCCAGGAACATTAATATTTGAATTAAATATTTAACTGAAAGTGAATTTACATATTATAACATTATTCTCAGTTTCATAATTTATTGTAGTGAATTATCTAAGTTTTACTCCACTCAAAGTGATATGGCAAAATAAATAATACACTTTATAACATAAATGTGCGAAATGATTTGAATTTACAACAATTTCTTTAAACAAATCCGTCATATTATTTTATGCCGTAATGAAGAGTATATATACAACTGAGACAATAGATCTGCTGTTATTTGTCTAGAATAAAAATTATAACACTAATAAAAATATAGGCTAATTTACAGGCGTGCTTTATTCACTATCCGTTTCACTGGAAATATCGCCAGATGCTTCTGACGTTGCCGACCTGCTTACTGGTGGACTGGGCAGTAGCAGATTAATCACGTGTGGTGATAGGCTCCCACTTTTCTTCATGGGAAGTTTTCTTAATGAAGAAATGAGGGGATCAGATAACACGAGCAACATTGATAAAAGATCTTGATTTGTAGATATTCTTGACTTCTTTCTGGTATGTCCTTCCCTAAACTTTCTCAAATCTTTGTTCCTTGCTTCCTGTGCCTCTTCAGAAAGTTGCCCAATGGGTAATATGCAAGATTTTATTATTTCTGTGCTGTGAAATAAAATTTTGTGAACTGTTACCGGCATGAAATACCAGGGATATAATTCCATATGGACTGTTTTTGTTTCTGCTGTGTATAATCTGAATGCTTCTAAATTTATATCGTAACCACTTGCTATTGTTTCCAAAATCACACAGAATCGTCGTATAAGTTCTTCATTAATTCCAGTAATATCACTACTTTGTTTTGAATTTCTGAAGAATCTTCTTGCAGTATTACCATCATTACTGGTGCCACTACCTGGTTGAGGTTTGTCAACTATGGGACCCATATCAGTTCTGAATTTTTCTTGTATTACTTTTTTTCCTTTCGTTACATACGGATTTGTCCACCGTTTGTTGAGGTTGGATAAAAATGTTTCCAATGTATTTTAATCTGAACTTCAATGTCATGTGAATAATTCTGTAGGCCTAAAACACTCACACATTAAAAATTACATTTCGTGATTCTTTACTGCTTAGCCAAACATGGAATAGTTGCAGCCGCGTTACAGTGTGCGCCGCCACTGAAAACAATTAATTGCTGATAAATGCGCAAGAACGCGCAAAATTTAAAACAAGGATTTACCACTCTAAATGTTGTTTTATTAAATGCTAAAAGAATTGTCGTAACCGGACGTGACCGGAGACACTAAAACTCCGATTATATTTGGAGAACTTGAAAAAAAAAATATTTTTTTCAATTGTAATATTTAAACCCTATTGTAAGAAGAATAATAATTTACAAACTAAAAACTGAAGTATCATTAGTAAGAACATACCTGTCTGAACAGATTCCATGTCTCAGAATACAAATAATAACTATCAGCTGGCACTTTTTCGCCCACACAGTAAGCTACTTTGCCTACGACTGAACCGGAGCAAGAAATGCAAGGAAGAACTCAGTGCTCCCACCCTTCTAAAAATAGCTTGCTCCTGATAAAACAGTAAAAGCTATCCGTCACAACATTCTCCAAACATTAAAGAACATGAATTCATATTCATCTATGCCAAACTAGACAAGTCGAAATTTGATTTTTGTCCACCTAGATTGGAAAAATTGCACACTGTGCGCTGTGAAGTAATTGTTAGAATGTTGACTGTGAAACGAGATGGCCCGAGTTCAAATCCTGGTTGGGACAAATTATCTCGTTGAGGTTTTTCCTCAACCAATTGAAGCAGAATTTCTGGGTAACTTTCAACGTTGGACCTCGGATTCATTTTCGCCACCATAATCACACTTCCCCTCGTTCGTTTCTTCCCCAGACTTGCTCCGAGAGTCGACTGCGGGCCACCACTGAACTTGGACCCGGTAGTGTGTGGTCATTAGTTGCTGATGGTAGTGATATCTACCGTGGCCTCCCCTGGTCTCTGGTAGCTTATGGAACCGGAATTGAGGGATCGCGGTGAGATCTATGCGGAAAAGTAAAGCAATAATGTAGAATGTAGGAGAGCTAGGAGCAGGCCCGCAAGGGAATCTGTACTGCGGTCGGCCTATATGCTAGAGCAGTTCCCAGTCCATGCCCCTCCCCTCAAGATAGGTAGGTAGGTAGATTAGACAGACAGACATACAAATCAGACAGATAGATAGATTAAGTAGGTATGCAGGACGGTAGGTAGGTCGGTAAGTAAGTAGGCAGGCAAGCAGACAGACGGGTGGATAGATAGATAGACAGGCAGGCAGACAGACAGACAGACAGACAGACGGACGGACGGGCGGGCGGGCGGATAGATAGATAGATAGATAGATAGATAGATAGATAGATAGATAGATAGATAGATAGATAGATAGATAGATAGATAGATAGATAGATAGATAGATAGATAGATAGATAGATAGATAGATAGATAGATAGATAGATAGATAGATAGATAGATAGATAGATAGATAGATAGATAGATAGATAGATAGATAGATAGATAGATAGATAGATAGATAGATAGATAGATAGATAGATAGATAGATAGATAGATAGATAGATAGATAGATAGATAGATAGATAGATAGATAGATAGATAGATAGATAGATAGATAGATAGATAGATAGATAGATAGATAGATAGATAGATAGATAGATAGATAGATAGGTGGGTGGGAGGTGGGTAGGTTGGTGGATGGGTGGATCGGTGGATGGGTGGATGGGTGGATCGGTGGATGGGTGGATGGATGGATGGATGGACGGACGGATGGCGGATGGACGGACGGACGGACAGATATAGATACAGGCAGGCAGGCAGACAGACAGAGAGGCAGATAGATAGATCAAGCGATTGCTGTTATATATAGACCAATATGACGAATTTGAGGCGAACAAAATGTTTGTTCTTTTACTTCTTTTTACGCATCATCTTATCACTGTTTTCTTTTGCAGTGTTGGTGTTTACTTAATAATTAAAATATGATTAATTCTGACTAAGGAACTTGCACGAATTACACGTTAGTAATATGGCACATTTTATTTAACAAGAATGACGTAGATTTTACGAACATCCGATCAATGAAAGAAAACATGTTTTTGGAGAATTTCGTCTTTTACATAGGAATCTATAGGAACATCCAAACGAATTTTTGGTCACATGACAATGAGTGTATCAACGTTTCGTATCATATTTAGTAAGACGGACGATTTGCTTCAGTCAAGACCCATAAAGGTACAATTCCTATTGATTTCTACGCATTAATAAGCTTTTCCTATCAAAGAAAAGCCTACAATATATGCAACAAACAGTTCATATAACTGTTCCTTTCCTTTATTATTAACGGACTTCAAAATCTGTACAAAATAAAACTATTATGATGAGACATACAGTGCGATCGAGAAGTCTCTCCGCAGTGCTTGTGTAGCCGAGAATCCACTAGGCAGAGAATTCAAGTGTATTTGGTAGAGAATTCAAGTGGCAGCACTGGCCGCTAAGCATATGATGGACTGGGGGTGTGAAGTTGTCAAACCGGAATGAATGGGGGAGCGCCAACTTTCTATAAGGTTGTATTCTAGGGTTACTAGAAGTAATAGAGCTGCGGAGGGACTTTTCGATCGCACTGTATTATCTGTTTGGTTCCATAAAGGTTTCCTCGCAAATATCTTTAAGTAAACAATAATAAACAATACTGATGTTCGTACCTTCAAATGAATGGAGCATATTTTATTCAAATAGCTGTTACCTTATTACCACATAATAATCGATAGTGATAATTATAGTAAGATTTTTTGTTCGATCATATAGATTTAAAGAATTTATTATTTCATTTTCTGTAGAATAAATATTTTCATGAACTATAATTTCTATATTATTAGCTATTGGATTTAAAGATATTAATTGCTATTAATATTAGTATAATTATAATAATTCTGCAGTGCTTGGGAAAAGTGACATAAGTCAGTTTTCACAAACCTTTTTTGATAATTCATTGACAACTTACACTGGTTTATGGCGATTTGATTTTTTTCTGTATGAATTATTGTAATGGGAGAAATACTTATGTATTTTTTTCCAAGCGAGCAGATGTTCCGTAGGTTGTCAATAAATTATTAAAAAAGGTTTGTGGAAACTGACTTGTGTCACTTTTCCCGAGCAATGCAGAATTAATAGTATGATACTATTTTTATTGATATACAATTAATATTTCACTTGATCATGGACATTAATAATAATTGATAAGCATGATAAGCTGGACGAGAATTACTTTATTATCGCCGCTTTTATATTTTGTCGCCACCGGCGTAGCTCAGTCGACTGAGGTGCTTGCCTACAGATCCGAAGTTGCGCTCGGGCGTAGGTTTGATTCCCGCTTGGGGTGATTACTTGGGTGAGTTTTTTTCCGAGGTTTTCCGCCAATGTAAGGCAAATGTCACGTAATCTATGGCGAATCCTCGGCATCATCTCGCCAAATACCATCTCTCTATCAGCAATCTCATCGACGCTAAATAACCTAGTAGCTGGTACAGCGTCGTTAACTAACCAACTTGAAATAAGATAAATATATACATATATATTTACTTTAACAAGATCTCTCCTATAGACTCTAAATTCGCCGCACTTGTAGGATCGCCGCTATAATAGAGTCTATTATCGCCGCTCAAACATGTACTGTACATAAAAAATGTACAGTACTACGTAGCCTACCCTTAGCGTAGATGTAAGCCGGGACTAAACCGAGCGAGTGGCGAGAGGCATATGTTGCTAATAGGGATATCTTATGCGACGTTTTACCGCTAGATGGTGGGAGCGTTCCATGCGGCGCAACATGTTGTAGGGCTATGTTATGTCATATGCTACGTTAATTACGTTTTCCCGCTTGTTATATTATTGTTATTATTATTGGGTTATTTTACGACGCTGTATCAACATCTAGGTTATTTAGCGTCTGAATGATATGAAGGTGATAATGCCGGTGAAATGAGTCCGGGGTCCAGCACCGAAAGTTACCCAGTATTTGCTCGTATTGGGCTGAGGGAAAACCCCGGAAAAAACCTCAACCAGGTAACTTGCCCCGACCGGGATTCGAACCCGGGCCACCTGGTTTCGCAGCCAAACGCGCTGACCGTTACTCCACAGGTGTGGACTTTCCCGCTTGTTGGTTTTCTGTGCGTGTCAAAATTATATTTACAATTATTTTGTATAACCTAGTATAATTTAATATAATTCAGTATTTTCTTA
The DNA here is from genome assembly GCF_040183065.1 of Periplaneta americana. Lineage (NCBI taxonomy): Eukaryota > Metazoa > Arthropoda > Insecta > Blattodea > Blattidae > Periplaneta > Periplaneta americana. The sequence continues at coordinate 66,033,630 of NC_091119.1, read as the reverse complement.
CCTCATAATTTAATTTAATTTACAATAAAGAATAACGTAAACCTGTATAATATTGAGCGGTTCCCCTTAAGAGATGGATGGGGAAATCTGCAGTATGCAGAATATAGATACGAGTAATTTGAATGTTCATGAAACTAAACGAGAACTTTGAGAACGAGGTGCACGAATAAAAAAATAGGAACTATGTCGAAGGTGAATATCATCTTTAATCATTAGTATTTACGAACCGTACGCTAAAAACAGGATATGCAGCCACCAATGTGTTTTTTTTTTATATAGGGAAGGGACTATCGAGATTGAATTCCTTGTATTTTTTTTGTAGTTGCAGAAAGATCAAATGAAATTTTGAATAGGATGATATAATATGTTCGCAGTAGTATCAATATTAGTCGTGCGTTTTGTAGGTTAAAGACATGCAGTTTTGAATACTATGTAGTATGATTTTGAAAATTTGAAGTTAAAACATGGTTTTAATAATTAGGGTACACGCAGGGGCGTATTTTGCGGGCTACCGGGGCTACCGGCGGTAGCCCAAGGAAATTACAAAAGAAAAAGTTTATAATATAACATAATGTAATAATTTTGTATTATTAGTTTTACCATAGTAATTAAAATTAAAGTAATTGTTAGATATATTTTGTGTAATAATAGGGTCAGCGGTAGCCCAAACCCTTTAACCAGTATACGCCCCTGGGGTACAGTACATTAAAAACGTAATTCAGGAAATGGATTTCACTACGGATCGTCCTGGATAATAAACATCCCAGTTTATCGAGAGTTTACTGCAGGCGTAAACTTCGGAGACTCCTACAACTACTGCATAATATAATCTAAGGCGCTAACATAGCTTGCTGTCGAGGTTGCATATGTCTTTATTAATTTTTCTTTTTCCTCTTCCAAAATGAAACTGTAGTCAACAATTCCTTACTTGAAGTAGTTACTTTTATTTAATAGCTAGCAATTTAGAGGCGCAATTTAATTACTTATAATTTTTAGGTTTAAAGCATATATTCAGAATATTTCGGGACCTGATTGAAGACAAAAAGCTTTCCCTGGTTTTTACATATAGGAACATAACAAAAATTTGCCGTTTTTAGTTGTTTTTAAGAGTATTTAATATACTAATACACTACGTATACCCTCAATGTTTATATACCGAAAAACAAATGCACACGCAAAGGGCATCCCTCAAAGTACACGTGTGCTATCTGTTGGTGCTAGTTCAGGATATCCCTATTTGAGGAACAGGGGCCCTACGACTGAGCGCATAACTTCATCAGTGCTGAGTGAGAAAGTACATTTTACTTCCGTACCATTTTTGGTGCATGTTAATTCGCATTTTTGTTTAAAGCGTTAAATTAAATAATAAACCAATAAAATCTAATTATAAAAGCACAAGGAGTCATTACTAATTCGTATTCGATTAAGCTTATCGTACAAAAAAAAAAAAGCTCAGTCTCTTACGTTGATTGTTACACAACTCACATGTGTGTAAAAACGTTCGCTGGAACAGATCCAACAAGCAGTATGAAGATTTGAATGACGTCAGTGTATTTATAAAAAAAGTGTTTCCAGTCTTACCTCTGCCCCGTTATTAAACATTCCAAGACGAACGGTTATTTGCCAGTACGACACACAGAATTACTCCAATGCATTAAAGAAATGATAAATCCATAACCAACCAGCTGACTGACCTTGTTCTTATCAATGCAAACGTTGCGGTGCCACCGACATCTCTTGGTACGAGTAGAAAACGACATCGCTTGTCGATACGATTAACTAAGAACCCAATCGACTTCAGTGACGTCATAATCGGCGCCAAGTACAAAATGGCTTTTGAAGTGAACAATAAGCGTTGATAGAAAACGTTACCCAGCCGAAGTTGATACGTGACATTTACAACATGTTTCCACAACAATCTGTGCTGTCCATTATCAAAATTGTTTAATGATGTTCTAAAATAAATTATTTGCACATTGATCGTTCATGATGTCTAGAACTTGGATTTTTATGACATAGAATATAATTTAGTCACTTAGTCAATATAAATGGAAAATTTTGTGATACAGCAAAGTATGGATTTCGGTATTTTCGCGGAAGAAAATATCGAAAACCTCTTTTTTCAGTATCAAGGCTGCTGAAACACGTATGACTACAGGACTCGCATAATACAAAATTCTAATTACACATATCGATTGCATTTGGAGCTCTTGTATTGAAGCGGAATGTGGCTGAAGGATTCCGACGCTTCATGGCAAAAAGGACAACAAAGAAGAGGAAATATTGAAATGCCCTCGTACATACATTTCTAGTTTCCACACATAGACTTTTAACTTTTTATCATATTTATACGATATGTAATTTGCGTGCATTTGCTATTACAATGATGTAGATCCGAAAAAATGAACATAAAACAATTTTATTACTAAAGCAATGTTAATTTCAATTAACAAAAAAGTTGTATTTTATTTACAATAAGTAACAACCACTAATGTTGCGAAGGATAACGCCTTGGTTCCATTTGAGCAAAGTCATTAACTAGCTCGTCTTTTATTTCTTAAGGATTTATTAAGTCCACCGCTGTAGAGTAACGGTCAGCGCGTCTGGTCATGAAACGAGCGGGCCCGATTTCGAATCCTCGTTAGGACAGGTTACCTGTTCGGGTTTTTTCCGCGGTTTTTTCTCAACCAATTGAAGCAGAATTGCTGGATGACTTTCGGCGTTGGACGTCAGACTCATTTCGCCATCATTAATTCACATAGCATCATCATCATCATCATCATCCATACTATAGCCCGAGTTAAGTTCCCGGTGCGGCGTACTATACTTGTACAAGAGTGCGGCCGTTCGGCTACCCAATCATTCACAGATTAGGAGTGATAAGCACAATAAGCCTTAAATTAGCCTGCAGTGTAAGCCTTCGGGTCCCTCCTCTGTACAAGAGAAAAAAAAAAGGTTTATAAAAGTGCAATATCTTAATGTTGAGAGTAAAGTTTTCACATTCTTTTTTTCAGTAGTATTACTCAAATATTATTTTTTTTAAACTCAGGGGGAACAATTGCCCCCGTGCCCTTCCAAATGAGTAGTAGTTGTATTGAATGGCTAGGGGCGGGGTAGGGACGACCCTTCACCACGTCGACTCGACAGTGGCCTACTGTGCACTCCGAATTTGGGGTGAATAAAAATGAGATGTACCAGCCCACAGGCCACATGGGATCCTCACCCGCTCACCCAATGGGCCCTCTACACTCCCCGCCTTAGGTTCATACTGTCAAGGTGACCAAACAGCACAGAATCCATTCCAACAGCCCTTCTAAGGTGTCTAAGCGCCCTCGGAGCTCCTCTAAATGAAGCCTGTGATCCCAATTGGTCGAAGATAACCGTCCTTCGTCTAAAATTAGGTTCTTGTAGAAGCATGTGAAATGTGGATATGGAGAAGGATGGAGCGTGTGAAGTGGACAGACAGAATAAGAAATGAAGCTGTGTTGGAAAGAGAAAGATGAAGAAAGAATGATGCTGAAACTGAGGTCAGGAAGAGAAAAAGGAATTAAATGGGTCACTGGCTGAGAAGAAACTGCCTACTGACGGATGCACTCGAAGGAATGGTAAATGGGAGAAGAGTTCGGGGCAGAAGTAAATATCTAATGATAGATGACATTAAGATATTATATGGATCATCTGCGGAGACTAAGAGGAAGGCATAAAATAGGAAGGATTGAAGAATGCTGGGTTTGCAGTGAAAGACTTGAGATTTGGCAGAATATTATGTACGAATATATTAGGCTATATACACAGATAATGTACTATGTCCATGTAGTGGAAGCACATAAAAAAGTGATAATTTATTATCGGCAACTGTGAAGAGGAAATGAACGAAGGCGTAATCCTGAAACTGAAGGAAGAACACATTAACATAGTACCCAATAACAATATTTTCGGTTACGAATTCATGTCTGTTGACTGTCGAGTCTCTGCGTGAACATCCTGAAGTGCGTGTGGGGATCGGGCGGCCTGAATACGGTGTGCCCGTCGTCGTCCGTGTACAGTTGGTAGGGCTGGACGTGCACGCAGTCCATGCCGAGGCGCCCACAGATCCTGGCCGTGAAATCGCTGGTGCAGTCCACCCTCAGCATGGGGAAGCCCTGTGCCCGCGCCACATCGCGAGACCGCTCCATCAGCGCCCTTCCGATGCCGCGCCCCGTCGCCCTGCTATCCACAGCCATCACGAAAATCCCCATGGCCCTTTGCACGTCAAATCTGCCCCAAATGTTGGCGTCGCGGTCCATCCTGGACAGGAAAGCCATAATCTTTGCGAACTTCCTGTCTTTGCAGTTGGCAGCCATCCGGGCTAGAATTTCGGCGTCGTTGCTCGACATCTCGCCATTCAGGCATAGTCCGAGGATCTCGCCCGTCTCGAACTCTCGTCCCTCAAGGGCCACTGCCATCAAGGATACGCCTTCGGACAGAATCTCCGGACCCTCATCGTCTTCTTCAGACCAACCGGCGTTGTTGAGTCCCAAAGATACAGACAGAGGTTCGTGCTTGATGTACGCTTCTTCCATGAACTTGTTGATTCTCTCGTCGTCCTCGATTGTGGCTTTCACGATTTTGAAATCCACGCCTTCCATCTGCAACACCAAGAAGAGTCCTGCAAAAAGTTATAATGGCTGTCAGCATCAGTTACAAAAGCGCCTCGATTCAGAAAAGTTCTTATATGCACAATAATGTGATCTCGCGAGTCAGTCTTTTTATTTTGTTGGTTATTTTACGACGCTTTATCAACTGCTCTGGTTATCTAGTGTCTAAGTGAAATGAAGGTGAGAATCGCAGCGAAATTAGTCCGGGGTCCAGCGCCGAAAGTTACCCAGCATTTGCTCTCAATGGATGCGGCATAGGAGGCTGGTCTACGTTACGCCCGCGATGAGATGGTGATGGAGAATTATTGGGATGCCACAGGAGAACCGGAGCTTCCGGAGAAAACTCCTGTACCACGGGCTTGTCCAATACAATATATAAATCGATATACGATGGGGATTGAACCCGGGTCCACAGGATTATAGGCTAAGTCTAGCGATCCAGCCACTAGGCCACAGTAGCAGCTCATTATTTGTAATGTAATTTCTTCAATTTTTTAACATACAAATTTCACAACATAATGCGAGTACGCGTCTAAAATAGAACCACTGACAGATATAAGCTGTACTGACGATGGGAGAATTCGGTTCCTGCTGTTAAATTAGAGAAAATATTTTTTATCGTCTATGCAGTATCTTTAAAAAAAATGGTAACCCGAGGACAGGAAATGAAGGGTTCAGAGCCATAGTGGGCCAAGCGCCATTTATTAAAAACGGAGAAAGCAAGGGTTAAAGTTAAGTGAATACCATAGTTTGATGAAGATTAACATATTTAGTTTTAATGTGTATACTTTATATTACTTGCTATATGTTTCCATTGAAATATAATAACTTCATTTTAACCCTTCTTTTTTACGGTTTTAGTAGTCTAAATGGCGCTTGACCCACTATGATTCTGAACCCTTCAAATAGACGTGAGATTGGTCGCGGAAGGAACTTAACCTTAATTTTAAAATATGAAAACAGAGATAGACAGTGTTTAGTTTTTTAATTGGTTATTTTATGATGCTTTATCAACTGCTGTGGTTATCTAGTGTCTGAATGAGATGAAGATGATAATGGCAGCGAAATGAGTCCAGGGTCCAGTGTCGAAATTTACCCAGCATTTGCTCTTAATGGATTGTGGGAAAACCCCGGAAGAAACCTCAACCAGGTAACTTGTTCCAACCAGGATTTGAACCCGGGACCGCTCGTTTCACGGTCAGGCATGCTAACCGTTACTCCACAGACAGTAGTGTCGGCCCGGGTGGTGCAGTCGGTAGAGTGCGAGCTGGATTTCTCATGTAACAGATAATATCTGCTTCAGCTTTACAACTTTCTATTTCGTGAAACGTGGATATTCGTAACTGAACGTTCAGTGTTTCATATCCATAATTTTTAGTCTCGCTTAAAATATTTGTGCTTTTGTTGTTAGTTGCAATTGTATTAAAAGTACATCTCCAAGGTATTTCACCATCGCCCATTATTCTAGGTGAACAATAAGTATGGAAAATGGCTAATACTTGTAATGTGAATGTTTCTTAAAAGTGTTAAATACCATATTTATTAGATGCATATCGCTTAATATTTTGCATATAAAATTTAGAAACTTTATATCCTCATGTATACAGAGTGTGCCAAAAATACATTTGCCTTAAATGACAGAATATATTTATTTTTACATTTTTTAAACTGTTCTCTAGTTCTGTATATGGATTGGTCAATTAATTCCTTATTGTATTGTTTATTTCTTTTTTTTTAATATTAACCTTATCCAGAGATAGTGAATTAATTTCAATAGAGAATGAAATTGTTTTAGGTATTAAAGAACGTCATGAGCACTATTTTAAAAACAAAATTAGTCATTCATAGTGTAGAATATTGCATATCATAGCAAATCTCACGGAAATGAAAAGAATACAAGTCTTACTGATGGTTGGATATGGTGATAGAACAAGAACTCAGACTGGAACATTGTTTGGTAGTAAACGGTGCTCATTTCGAACATTATTTGTTATAGGGTAAGAGCAGCCAGAAAGATGCATGTTAGCTTAAAAAAACGTTTTTTAAATAGTAATATAATTACAAAAACTCACTATGCAAAAATTTAAATTATGGTTCATTTAACAACGCTCGCAACTGCCGAGGTTATATCACCGTCACCGGTATGCCGGAATTTTGTTCCGCAGGAGTTCTTTTACATGCCAGTGAACCTATTTACATGAGCATGTTGCATTTAAGCACACTTAAACGCCATCGACCTAGGCCGGGATCGAAACCGCAACCTCGAGCACAGAAGGCCAGCGTTATACCAACTACACTATCCAGGCCGCTCACTTTACATAATATTGTATTTTCATAAGGTCAAAATTAAAATAAAATAAACAATACAATAACTAATAAACTGGCCTCTTCACACACAGAATTGAGAGAGAGTTAAAAAATGCAAAAATATATATAAGCTGTCATTTAAGTAAAATGTGTGATTTTTTTTTTGCACACTCTGTTTAGACGATGATATAAAATTTCTAAATTAAGTGCAAAATATTAAGCGGTATGTATCTAGTAAATATAGCACTTAACGCTTTTAAGAAACATTCACACTATAAAATTATTATCAATATTTCATATTTATTGCTCACCTGCGATATTTGTAAATTATCAACTAAACACAGCACAATATTGTTTGTAGCAGCGTTGCCAAATCTTTCTTAGGGATGCTTTCATTTTTCGCTAATATGTTTACTTTGGCGCTTTAATTATGTCACCATTGGTGTTCCAATTATGTTATCATTGGCCCTCATGATAGCCCTTCTAAACAATGACTGGTGCAAACGTATCCACAGAAAATTTTTAGCATGTCTTTCCCAGGAAGGGAAGTAAAGCTGTGGATTCCGTATCTTAAATTTACTGAACGTAGATGAACCTTCCCCTAATGAAGAGCTCTTGGCAAAATTTGTCTGTAATATTTTTGCCCACATTGAAATTATTTGACTCTGAATAAACTCTGCAGTTAAAAGCGTGATTATAATATAAAATGCTTCAACACCTCTTCAAGGACTGTAAATGAGGCTTATCTGGTATCTTTTAAAATCAATGTTGTTACGTCTACTATTTCTGTTTGTAGAATTATTCCTTCATCTGTATCCCTTTCTTCTTTTTAAATCACAAGACTGACACGTAGAAAAGAGTGTAAAAATACTAGCAGTCAGACCACAGTACGTGCCCGCATTACTCTTGTCGATATTAATAACAAACACTGATGTTGTAATAATATTAGATTTGCTTATGTAAACGAAAGTTCTTCACTTTTGGCAGAGAATACTTTTTTCACTTGGCTATTTAACGACGCCTAGTGGTTATTTAGCTTGAGTGGAATTGATGATAGATGGTATTTGACAAGATGAGGTCGAGGATTCGCCTTAGATTACGTGACATTCACCTTAAGCTTAGGAAAAACCTCCGAGAAACCCAACCAGGAAATCAGCCCAAGGGGGAATCGAACCCACGCTCGAGAGAACTCCGGATCAGCAGAGAAAGAAGTTTTTCAGTCTTCTCAGTGAATGCAAGATTGAGAAAGTTTTCTTACAGACATATTTTACCTATGCATTCCAGTTGAGATTCGAGTCGAAATAGAAAACTAAGTTTTTCTCTGTACTACTGAACAATACTGTAATGTCATTCAGTACTACCGTTAAAAACGCAGGGTGCTATTCATAGACATTTCGCTAGCCCGCGCTACGTGCGCGCTAAACTAGCCTCGGCTATCGACTGGTTACTTGCACAGGATTCGTATCGTATCGTATAATATCATATCATATCGCTAACACTGGTTTATGAATAGGAAAAACGTTAGTTCGCTGATCATCCAACGGAAGCCCGCGCTAAGAATGTCTATGAATACGGCCCTTGGGTTTCCATTTTGACTCCAATCTCACAAGCAAACATTCTGGTGGGGGCAGATAAAAAAGTTAATTATTTTTTCTTTGACCATGTTAATATGTCAAAATAAGTGCTTATACAAGGTTTGGCCACTCGACCGCAATTACGAGGGCCGTAAAAAATAAGTTTTCCATGGGCCGTTAACAGAAATAAAACACAATTTCATTGGAAAAAATTTATTAGAACAGACACAGTCATTGTCGAGCTATTTTTCAACATATTCCCTGTCGGAATTGAGACATTTGTCATATCATGGGATTGACAGAGAGGTGCAGATGGCTGTCAAACGCTGGTTCCGATCCCAGGCGGCTTACTTCTACGACACAAGGTTACAAAAATTGATCCCATACTATGACAAATGTCTCAATTCCAGTGGGGGATATGTTGACAAATAGCGCAACAATTTCTGTATCTCTTTAAATAAATCTTTCCATATATTGTGCTTTTTTATGTAGACGGCCCCAGAGAAAATCACTTTCTGGACGGCCTCATAATTGCGGTCGAGTGGCCAAAATTTGAATAAGCACTTTTTTGACATGATTGACATGGTGGAGGAAAACATTTAACTTTTTTATCTGCCCCCATCAGAATGTTTGCTTGTCAGCTGGAATGCACAGGTAAAATATGTCTGTAAGAAAACTTTCTCAATCTTGCATTCACTAGAAAGACTTTTTTCCTTCTAAACTGAAACAGATCTTGATACAGACCCTGGTGATGCCTTACTTTGACTATTGCGACGTTTTGTATAGTGACCTTAGTGTTGAATTGTCATTGAGGATTCATCGTGCTCATAATGCTTCTGCCCGTTTCACTTTTAACAGCCGTGGCTATGAAAATGTCTCCAAGTATTCTTTACAATTATCTTGGCTTCGTTTACGAGAGAGACGTTCAGTTCATTCACTCTGTTTGCTGTATAGGATTCTAAATAATTTCACACCTATTTACCTAGTTCCTCGCTTCACACTTTTAGCATCCCACCATAACGTGATACACGTTCACAGCATACCATATTATCAAACATCTCTCTACTCTGCTTTCTTCAAAATACACACAGCCCGTTCCTGGAATTCCTTGTCACAGGAAATCAGGAGTAGTCGAAGTCTAAAATCTTTTAAGTACACTTTACTTAGACATGTTTTTATTGAACAGAACTAGACTCTTGCGGAAGTTTCTAAATAAATTGCTTTACACGATCAAGCTTTTTCTTTTTTTTTTTTATTATCTTGATATTTCACTTAATCGTTTATATTCATATGCTATATAGTACGTTTTTGCGATTCAACTTTTTATGTCTTGTAAGTCATATATATTCTTCTATTAGTACATTAACTGTCTATTATATCTCAAGTGAATTAATCGTCAAGTTTATCTCGAGCAATTTATGTCTTATAAATTGTATATATTCCTATTTGATTAATATGTAATTTCCTATTTTATTTTAAATTCTCCTTATATTATGTAACTGATCTTGTCTATTTATAGTTTTCTACTACCTATATTTTATATCCTCTGATTGAGATTCTGGCTGATACGTACATCTATTATCAGGCAGTACATCTCACTTGTGTCATAGAAAGGACAATTGCTTATGTACATCTGAAGTCAGGCTAGTGTAATATGTAACTAGTCGGAAATGTATGCAATGGAGGGGGAAAGGAGCTGGCCACCCTACCCCATTATCTCATGGCCTAGTTGCTTCATAAGTGATGCCATGTTGGTATCACTTGTGAAGTTCAGACCTATCTTTGGACAGTTGACTAAACAACAACTATATTTTATGTAATCTCAAGGTATCTTCTTTTATATTGTTTTGTATTCTATTACATAATTTTGTATTTCATGTAGGCAGGGTGCGAATTAAGATTTCTGATGGGGGGAAAGAATCCTAGATAGAGAGTACCATACCTATATAAAATTATTATTACCCTCATTCGATACGGCTCAACGCTTTGTCGTACTGTGTTGCTTGTCTTACATCTTGATAATAATAATAATAATAATAATAATAATTATTATTATTATTATTATTATTATTATTATTATTATTTTTATTTTTATTATTATTATTATTATTATTATAATGTATGCAATTATTTTTATTATTATTATTATTATTATTATTATTATTATTATTATTATTATTATTATAACCAGGCTTAAGATAAGATGTGTAATTCCTAAGTTATTGATTGCTGTCAGCTTGCCAGTTATGATAATACATTAGTATTATTTTTTTCCTTACTTTATATTTTATAATGTATACTCGTATTAAAACAATTATATTTTGTGAGGGGAGGATAGATGTTATCCCTGGCAGGGATGTTAATATGAATTTATGACAGGGGGATAACTTTCCAACAGAGAGGGAAACCCCCCCACCCCCCGTTATTCGCACCCTGCATATAGGCCTGTATTATTCAAACCTGATTCAGTGGAAGAGAAGGTCTTATGGCCTTAACTCTGGCAGGCGAAATAAAACTACTACTACTACTACTACTACTACTACTACTACTACTACTACTACTACTACTACTACTACAACTACTACTACTACAAACGCGCTACCGCCTAAGCTCAGAGAGCTCACAGAGAATACTAGCAGGCCTCTCAAATACATAAAAATCACATATTATTTAAATAGTGACATGCTAAGCTGAACAAAGACCTAACAGAGGAAAAAAGATCTTTAAAAATACGTTGCGGATAATATTGAATCTGGAATCAGAAGAGGCGCAATATACTAAGCCCTGAACAATGAGGTTTATGATTGTTTACTTACTAATTTCAATAATCCAAATCGCTTGCCTTGTCTAAACTATTTTCTGAAATTAATTGAAAGTTTACATTAAATTATCACAGCACTCACAAATGCACTATGTGAAGTTGAGACTGGTATTGTAGCTTTGCCAATAGTACGGTGCTTTTACATTTGAAGACGTCCAACACTTACACTACAGATTCAGGCTTCATTACTCCTCACACAACTCTGCAGCAACTTAAAGTGATACAATCTGAATAATGTTCACAGGAATTGCTAGAAAATATCTTAACGGCAGCTTTCGCAACTGACCTACATACTTAGCGCAGTGTAATTACAGCGAACTTCGGTGAAAGATCTGTTGAATAATCCGCTATATATTTAATATTTACTTTAAAATGTTTGTAATTAAATATTACTCCTAATATAATTATAATGTGAACAAATAGTTTATTACATTTCACTTAATATTATAATATTCTGAAGACTTCATGCATAACAAAAAATAAATGCAACAAGTTTCATGAAACGCAATTCTCCTGCCATCTGTTGGAGAACAGGATAACCCTGTTAAGATGTTTCAGCGGTACACCATAAAAACTGCATTACAGTATTTTGTTATTAGGTACGTATTAAGTTGTGGGTTGCAAAGGATAGTGAGGTGTATTCCACAAACTCTCCTATCCAAATCTCACCCTAAATCTCCTCGTGGTGGAACCTTCTTCTACAAATAAGGCTCTGGATATCGAATATTGGCGGTATAACCACAGTCACGAAGCTTGAGTTGTAAGAGTGCTAAGAACAATAGACTATGCCGGTACTATTTCGCATTGTCTGTAATGAGGCGATATTAGCGATCCTAGTGGTTAGCAACTATCTATGGATGCATATTTACTACGTATTGAGCTTCGTGACTGTACATACTAGACTGTGGTATAACCACAACAGAAATAGATGAAATGCTTTTTTACCAGGTAATGACCCAAAAGTGGCGATTGGGGGAATTGGTTTGTGGATTCAAAAGACTTCTCCCGATTAGGCTCGATGGACAGATGCGGCCCTCCATTCGTACTGGTTGTTTTGAGTGAGTTGTTGATGTAACCACCATAATAAAAAAAAACTGGTGCCCACATAGAGAACGGTTACATTCATGCTTAAAATGACATGATGAGAGCTCCTATTTTTCATCATATACTGAACACTCTTGATACGATTTTGTAATAATTATTCTTTTACCCTTAAAACTAACGGAAAAAAGTATTTTACAGACAACTTCAAATTAGTGTAATTTTGAAACTATTGAAATTAGAACAATTGAAGACTGCCCTCAAAGAACGTTGTACATTACATTTGGCAAGTTCACAGGAATGAAAAAAAAGTTTGTTCTTTATGTAACAGTGATCTTGGTTTAAGTCATTCTGTAAATATTTTACTGTTACATGGTACCATGCAAGGATTATAGTGAGAAAACGGCAACCTCCGTGAAAGAAAGTTGTATATCACCACAGATTTAGAATGTTGTATATCATATTATCACAAGTTCTTGTGCTGCATACTTTTAGTTAGCGTAAATATATGAATTCTCTAAATACATACAGTACATTGTTTTATTATAAATGCATAAAAGAAGGATCATGGGTACTTTTGTAGCAAAGGGAGCCACTAAACACAGTATACAATACTTCATTTATTATAATTAGGACGCTATGAGATATTTTATTCATGTAACAAATTGTGAAGAAATAAAACAGAATGTGTCTTATGTAAGTAAAACAAAATTGTGTTTTATGTTTCACAACACACGTCTTGTATCCTGTGTTTTAATTATAATACATAATAAACTTCAAATATACGAGTACAACCTGCAAAACCTCACTCTCCACATCTTATAGAGAGTAAGTCGACAAAAAATTGCTTGTCCTGTGACTGCAGACATTGACACATGTCAAGCAAATCTCTCTCTTTCTCAGGTGTGAGTGAAATCAAAGCAGGATACAGTTGAAGGAATTGAATTTCTGGTACAGGCAACTTAATTCTTGATAATCCATGTTGAGTCTTTCGTACACTACTTTTAACACTTGAACATAAATAATTGAATAATGGCGATCTTACTCGTGTTAATTGTGTAAGAATGTGCGACTTACAGCTGTTTCGGTGCTTCTTCACACCATCCTCAGAGCCTACTAGATCTCGGCGTCATCTCGAACTCCGCTGCCTATTGTGTAGGTGCGTTCGATTGTTGAAAAGTGTTTAAATGTGGTGTCAAATCCTGTGTATGTTCTGAAATTGATCTGTGTGCTGAGAATTTGATCAGGGTGTGTTTTAGTGTGTCTGTGTATTTCATATTGTTCTAGAGTGTTGAGTTTTTGGTTTTTGGGTTGTATGTGTAGTATTTCCATGTCTGTATTTATGTTATTGTATGTGTGGTTAGCATTAGTTTTGTGTTCGGCATATGTAGATATATTGTGTCCTCTGGTTATTTCTTTAATGTGTTCTTTGTATCAAGTTTGGAATGATCTGCCTGTCTGTCCACTGCGCATGCTCAGTATTCCAAGATCAAGTTGTAACACACTGTGGATCCTGATTATTCCAACTTCGAGTAATAAAGAACTGCTCTTGCTCAGTATTTCAATTTCGAGTTATAAAGCACTGCGCATATTCAATATTCCAATTTCGAGTTATAACGCACTGCACACAAACAATAATCCAAGTGCATGTTATAGTTACAGTGAGCATGCGCACTGCGTTATAATCGAAGTTGGAATACTGTGTATGGGCAGTGCGATATAACTGAAAATTTTAATAATGTGTATGCGCAGTGCGCTATACATTGAACTTGGAATTCTGAGCATGAGGAGTGTGTTAATTGTGGACATTGAAATAATGAGCATGCGCAGTGCGTTAGAACTCGAACCTGGATTAGACAGCATGCACAGTGCAATATAAGGCGAACATGGAATAGTGAGCATGTGCAGTGCGTCATAAATTGTAATCCGAATACTGATAATGCGCAGTGCGTTGCAACTCGAACTTGGAACACTAAGCATGGGCAGTGCTTTATAACTCGAACTTGGAATACTGAGCTTGCGCAGTGAGAGAGAGAGAGAGAGAGAGAGAGAGAGAGAGAGAGAGAGAGACATGAACTGGCAACACTAAGCATGCAATGGGTGCAATAACAGGAATTTGTACACCGCACAGGTGCGATTTGTGTTAAACTGGAATTTGGAATACTGTTCATGCGAAGGTCGTCATAACTTGAACTTGGAACACTAAGCATGGGCAGTGCTTTATAACTCGAACTTGGAATACTGAGCTTGCGCAGTGAGAGAGAGAGAGAGACTTGAATTGGGCAACACTAAGCATGCAATGGGTGCAATAACAGGAATTTGTACACCGCACAGGTGCGATTTGTGTTAAACTGGAATTTGGAATACTGTTCATGCGAACTTCGTCATAACTTGAACTTGGAACACTAAGCATGGGCAGTGCTTTATAACTCGAACTTGGAACACTAAGCATGGGCAGTGCTTTATAACTCGAACTTGGAATACTGAGCTTGCGCAGTGAGAGAGAGAGAGAGACACTTGAACTGGCAACACTAAGCATGCAATGGGTGCAATAACAGGAATTTGTACACCGCACAGGTGCGATTTGTGTTAAACTGGAATTTGGAATACTGTTCATGCGAAGTTCGTCATAACTTGAACTTGGAACACTAAGCATGGGCAGTGCTTTATAACTCGAACTTGGAATACTGAGCTTGCGCAGTGAGAGAGAAAGAGAGAGACTTGAACTGGGCAACACTAAGCACGCAATGGGAGCAATAACAGGAATTTGTACACCGCACAGGTCCGATTTGTGTTAAAACTGGAATTTGGAATACTGTTCATGCGCAGTTCGTTATAACTTGAACTTGGAATACAGAGCATGCCCAGAGAGAGAGAGAGGGAGGCTCGAAATGGGAACATTGAGCATGCGCACTTAGTCATAAACAAACTTGTAAAGCTGAGGATGCTAAATGTGTTAAAATTTGTGCTTGGAATACTGAGGATACGCAGCGCGTTATAGCTCGAACTTAGAATAATACGCACGCGCAGTGCGTTTTAACGCGAACTTGGAATAATGAGCATATGATGTGCATTATAAATCAAATTCGGAATACTGGGTTTGCGCAGTGCGTTATAACTCGAATTTGGAATATTGGGCATGCGCAGAGACAGAGAGACACGAAATGGTAACTCTGAGCATGCGCAGTGTATCATAACAGAAACTTGGAATGCTGTACATGCGCATTGTGTTAAAACTGCAACTCGGAATACTGAGCAGCGCAGTGCGTTATAAGGCGTACTTGGAAACTGAGCATTCGCAGTGCGTTATAACTCGAACTAGGAATACAGAGGATGCGCAGTTTGTTATAACTCGAACTTGGAATACAGAGCATGCGTAGTAAGAGAAAGACTCGAAGTGGGCACATTAGGCATGCGAGGTATATCATAAGAAAAACTCACAATCCTGAGCATGCGCAGTGTGATAACTGGAACTTGGATTACTGAGCATGCGCAGTGCGTTATATCTCGAACATGGAACAGTGAGCATGCACAGTGCGTTATAACTCGAACATGAAATAGTCACAATGCGCAGGGCGTTATGATTAGAACTAGGAATACTGAGCATGCGCAGTGTGTTGTAGCTCGAACTTGGAATACTGAGCATGCGCCGTGTGTTATAACTCGATCTTGGAATACTGAGCTTATGAAGTGTCTTGTAACTCGAACTTGGAATACTGAGCATGCACAGAGCATTATAATTCGAACTTGAAATACTGGGCATGTGCCGAGAGAGAAAGAGAGAGACAGACATAAAGAGGGGAGACACGAAATAGGAATACCTAGCATGCGCAGTTTGTCATAGAAGAAACTCGGAATTTTGAGCATGCGCATTGTGTTAAACTATAACTCGGAATACTGAGCTTGGGTAGTGAGTTTTAACTCACACTTGGAATACTGAGCATGCGCCCTGTGTAATAACTCGATCTTGGAATACTGAGCTTATGAAGTGTCTTGTAACTCGAACTTGGAATACTGAGCATGCACAGAGCATTATAATTCGAACTTGAAATACTGGGCATGTGCCGAGAGAGAAAGAGAGAGACAGACATAGAGAGAGAGACTCGAAATAGGAATACCTAGCATGCGCAGTTTGTCATAGAAGAAACTCGGAATTTTGAGCATGCGCATTGAGTTAAACTGTAACTCGGAATACTGAGCTTGGGTAGTGAGTTTTAACTCACACTTGGAATAATGAGCATGGGTAGTGAGTTATAACTCGAACTTGGAAACTAAGTATGCGCAGTGCGTAATAACTCGAACTTGGAATACAGAGTATGCGGAGAGCGTATTAACTCGAACATGAAATACTCTGCATACGCAGTGCGTTATAACTCGAACTTGTAATAGTGAATATGTACAGTGTGTTAAAATTCGAAGTTGGAATCCTGATTATCTGTAGTGTGTTATTTCTCGAGTTTGGAATACTGAGCATTCGCAGTGCGTTTGACTCGAACTTGTAACACTGAGCGTGAGCAGTGCGCTATAACTCGAACTTCGAATAATGTGCATGCGCAGTGCTTTATAACTCGAACATGGAATATTGAGCATGCGCAGAGCGTTATTGCTCGAACTTGGAATACTGAACCAGCTCAGTGTTATAACTATAATTTGGAATACTGAGTGTGTGCAGTGAGTTACAACTCGAACTTTGAATACTGAGCATGCGCAGTGGGTTATGACTCGAAATCGGTATACAGAGCATGCGCTGTGCTTTATAACTCGAACTTGGAATAGAGAGCATGCCCTGTGACAGAGAGAACCTCGAACTGGAAGCACTGAGCCTGAGCAGCTTTTCATAACAGAAACTCGAAAAATCGAGCATACGCATTTTTTAAAGCTGGAACTTATAATACTGAGCATGCGCAGAGCGCTATATCTCGAACTTGCAATACTGTGCATGCGCAGAGGGGGAGAGAGAGAGTCTCGGACTGGGAACACTGATCATACGCAGTCTGTCATATCTGAAACTCGGTATGCTGAGCATGCGCAGTGAGATAATTGCAACTTGGAATACTGAGCATGCGTAATGCGTTATAATTCGCACTTTGATTAATGAGCATGCGGAGTGCGTTATGCCTCGAACTTGGAATACCGAGTATAAGCAGTGCGTTATAACACGAGCTTGGAATAATAATCATGCGCAGTGCGTTATAACTCGAACTAGGAATACTCAGCATGCGCAGATATATATATATATATAGACTGGATTTGGGAATACTGATCATGCGCAGTGTTTCTATACAAGAAACTTGGAATGCTGAAAATTAGCATTGTGTTAGACCTGGAACTTGGAATACTAAGCATGCGCAATGCGTTATAACTCTAACTTGAAATACTAAATATGGGCAGTGCGTAACTCGAACTCGAAATACTGAGGATGAGTGCGTTATAATTCGAAGTTTGCAATGCTTAGCATTCGCAGTAAGTTGTAATTCGATCTTGGAATACTGAGCATGCGCACTGCGTTATAAATCGAATTGGGAATAAAGAGAATGCGCAGTGCGTTATAACTCGTACTGGCAATATTGGGCATGTGCGGCGCGTTATAGCCCGAACTTAGAATAATGAGCATGCGGAGAGACAGAGAGAGAGAGGGTGAGACTGAGAGACTCGAACTGGGAACACTAAGATTGCGCTGTATGTCAGCAGAAACTCGGAATGCTGAGTATGCGCATTGTGTTAAAGCTGTAACATGTAATAATGATTATGAGCAGTGAGTTATAACTCGAACTTGGAATACTGAGCACGAGCAGTGCGTTATAACTCGAACTTGGAATAGTGAGAATGCGCACAGCGTTAGAAATCGAACCTGGCATACTGAGCATGCGCAGTGCGTTATAAGTCGAACTTAGAATACTCAGGACGCCCAGTATTTCAGAACTCGGTCTTGAAATACTGAGCATGTGCTGTGTGTCATAAGTCGAACTTGGAATCCTGAGTTTGCGCAGTCATTTACAATTCGAAATTTGAATACTGAACATGCACAGTGAGAGAAACTCGAACTGGGAACAATGAGCTTGAGAAGTGTGACATAACAGAAACTCGGAATGCTGAGCATGAGCACTGTGTTAAAACTGGAACTTGCAATAATGAGCATGACAAGTGCTTTATAACTCGAACTTGGAATACTGAACATGCACAGTGCGCTATAATCCGAACTTCGAACACTAAGCAATCGCAGTGCGTTGTAACTCGATATTGGTATAAGTATCATGCGCAGCGCTTTATAACTGGAACTTGGAATAGTGAGCATGCGCAATGCATTATAAGTCGAACTCGGAAAACTGAGCATGCGCAGTACCTTATAACTCGAACTTGGAATAATGGGCATGCGCAGTGCGTTATAACTCGAACTTGGAATACTGAGCATGCGCAGTGCGTTATAACTCGTACTTCGAATACTGGGCATGCGCATTGCATTATAACTAGAACTTGGAATAATGGGCATGCTCAGTGCGTTATAACTCGAACTTGGAATAATGGGCATGCGCAGTGCGTTATAACTCGAACTTGGAATACTGAGCATGCGCAGTACCTTATAACTCGAACATGGAATAATGGGCATGCGCATTGCATTATAACTAGAAATTGGAATAATGGGCATGCACAGTACGTTACAACTCGTACTTCGAATACTGGGCATGCGCATTACATTATAACTAGAACTTGGAATAATGGGCATGCTCAGTGCGTTATAACTAGAACTTGGAATAATGGGCATGCGCAGTGCGTTATAACTCGAACTTGGAATAATGGGTATGCTCAGTGCGTTATAACTCGAACTTGGAATAATGGGCATGTGCAGTGCGTTATAACTCGAACTTGGAATACTGAGCATGCGCAGTGCGTTATGACTCGAACTTGGAATAATGGGTATGCTCAGTGCGTTATAACTAGAACTTGGAATAATGGGCATGCGCAGTGCGTTATAACTCGAACTTGGAATAATGGGTATGCTCAGTGCGCTATAACTCGAACTTGGAATAATGGGCATGTGCAGTGCGTTATAACTCGAACTTGGAATACTGAGCATGCGCAGTGCGTTATAACTCGAACTTGGAATAATGGGCATGCTCAGTGCGTTATAACTAGAACTTGGAATAATGGGCATGCGCAGTGCGTTATAACTCGAACTTGGAATAATGGGTATGCTCAGTGCGTTATAACTCGAACTTGGAATAATGGGCATGTGCAGTGCGTTATAACTCGAACTTGGAATACTGAGCATGCGCAGTGCGTTATAACTCGAATGTGGAATACAGAGCATGCGCGGTGCGTTATAACTCGTACTTGGAATACTGAGCATGCGCAGTACCTTATAACTCGATCTTGGAATAATTGGCATGCGTATTGCGTTATAACTTGAACTTGGAATACTGAGCATGCGCAATGTGTTATAAATCGCATGTGGAATACTGGGCATGCGCGGTGCGTTATAACTTGCATGTGGAATACTGAGCATGCGCATTGCGTTATAATTCCAACTTGGAATACTGAGCATGCGCATTGCGTTATAATTCCAACTTGGAATACTGAGCATGCGCAGTGCGTTATATCTTGAACTTGGAATACTGAGCATTCGCAGTGTGTTATAACTGGAACTTGGAATACTGAGCAGGCGCGGTGCGTTATAACTCGCATGTTGAATACTGAGCATGCGCATTGCGTTATAATTCCAACTTGGAATACTGAGCATGCGCAGTGCGTTATATCTCGAACTTGGAATACTGAGCATTCGCAGTGTGTTATAATTGGAACTTGGAATACTGAGCAGGCGCAGTGCGTTATAACTCGCATGTGGAATACTGAGCATGCGCATTGCGTTATAATTCCAACTTGGAATACTGAGCATGCGCAGTGCGTTATAATTCCAACTTGGAATACTGAGCATGCGCAGTGCGTTATAACTCGCATGTGGAATACTGAGCATGCGCATTGCGCTATAATTCCAACTTGGAATACTGAGCATGCGCAGTGCGTTATATCTGGAACTTGGAATACTGAGCAGGCGCAGTGCTTTATAACACGAACATGGTGTATTGAGCACGCGCAGTGAGAGAAAGAGGCTCGATCTGAGAACACTGAGCATGCGCTGTGTGTCATAATAGGAACTTGGATTGCTGAGCATGCGCATTGTATTAAAACTGGAACTTGGAATACTGAGCATGCGCAGTGCGTTTTAATTGTAACTTGTATTACTGAGCATGCGCGGTGCGTTATAACTCGCATGTGGAATATTGAGCATGCGCAGTGCGTTATAATTCCAACTTGGAATACTGAGCATGCGCATTGCGTTATAATTCCAACTTGGAATACTGAGCATGTGCATTGCGTTATAATTCCAACTTGGAATACTGAGCATGCGCAGTGCGTTATATCTCGAACTTGGAATACTGAGCATTCGCAGTGTGTTATAACTGGAACTTGGAATACTGAGCAGGCGCGGTGCGTTATAACTCGCATGTTGAATACTGAGCATGTGCATTGCGTTATAATTCCAACTTGGAATACTGAGCATGCGCAGTGCGTTATATCTCGAACTTGGAATACTGAGCATTCGCAGTGTGTTATAATTGGAACTTGGAATACTGAGCAGGCGCGGTGCGTTATAACTCGCATGTGGAATACTGAGCATGCGCATTGCGTTATAATTCCAACTTGGAATACTGAGCATGCGCAGTGCGTTATAATTCCAACTTGGAATACTGAGCATGCGCAGTGCGTTATAACTCGCATGTGGAATACTGAGCATGCGCATTGCGCTATAATTCCAACTTGGAATACTGAGCATGCGCAGTGCGTTATATCTGGAACTTGGAATACTGAGCAGGCGCAGTGCTTTATAACACGAACATGGTGTATTGAGCACGCGCAGTGAGAGAAAGAGGCTCGATCTGAGAACACTGAGCATGCGCAGTGTGTCATAATAGGAACTTGGATTGCTGAGCATGCGCATTGTATTAAAACTGGAACTTGGAATACTGAGCATGCGCATTGCGTTAAAACTTGCATTTGAATTACTGTGCATGCGCAATGCGTTATAACTCGCACTTGGGATACTGAGCATGCGCAGTGCGTTGTAACACGAACTTGGAATGCTGAGCATGCGCAGTGCCCTATAACTCAAATTTGGAATACTAGAATCCGCAGTGCTTTGTAACTCGAACTTTTAATACTGAGCATGCGCAATGGGTTATAACTGGAACTTGGAATACTGAGCATGCCTAGTGCGTTATAATTCGAACTTGGAACGATGAGCATGCGCAGTGCCTTATAACTAGACCTCGGATTTTAGGCTAAATGCCTATTTTTGTTTATAGGACTAAACTAAAATTACTTAAATATCTTCACGTTTCACATAAAATCTGAATGTTTGGTAGAAGTTTTATTGTGCCTAAAATGCCTATTTTGCCCATTATGACCTATTTTAATATTTTAGAGCCTAAAAGTGCCTATTTCGGGTATATTTTTTTTGCTGCAATACTATAATGTCTTGAATATCACATTACAGATCTTTCAGCTACTTTGGTTGAAGGAAGAAAGAAATTTCTCGAATATTGCTGGCTTTGTTCAATACTTTTGCAGAGAGTAAGGAAACAAAGGAGCAGTGACCTTGTGAGAACTGGGTTTTCCAAAATACAGACTGTGAAGCTGAAAAGAAAGCACACGAATCGAAGTGGCTATTACTTGTCTGCAGTCGAACAGTGTGCAAAGTGTTAAAGGCGTAGTACAGTTTTTTTAATTCAGTATTTATATAGTTTTAAATTAAGTTGTGTGAAGTTGTGTAGTTTGAATTATTGTAATTGTGTAATGCCGAAGGAGAAAGGAAACAAAAGTTCACTAATTAAGCAATGGATCCAGCAAGTTCCAGGACTGACGTATGATGGGACAATTATATTCTGCCGGTATTGTTGAAAAGAGGTGAGTAAATATTGCATAAAAACGAAACAATGACCTATGTAGCAGTAGCAGATAATGTAGACTTCATTTAAAATACCGGTAACGTGCATTTAAAAAATTCAACTTCTAATATCAATAACGAACAGTACAGAATAATTATAGCTATTGTTTTCTGGTGTTTGGGTATCGCAAGAGAAAAAATCTCACATCAGTCAGCATGTTAATGTCTCCGGTTATGAAGCAAAAACCTCCCAGTGTAATACCACTAATACCATATACTAACCAAAGTAACAATTTTTCTCTTCTTGTAACTATAATTAATACATCTCAATGCTTAATATTAATTATAACTGTTATTGCAATTTCAGTAGGTAGACGCACATTTGAGGTGTGAAAAACCCTATTTTGAATTGTCTTAAATTATATTTTAGGTGCCTAAAACTGTATTTTTAGTGCCTAATTGACAATTTTAGAGCCTATTTTAGGTGCCTAAAAGTGCATTTTTAACGGCCTAAAAATCCGATGTCTACTTATAACTCTAACTTGGAATACTGAGCATGCGGAATGCGTTATAACTCGAACTCGGAATACTGAGAATGCGCAGTGCGTTATAACTCGAGCTTGGAATACTGAGTGTGCGCAGTTCGTTTTAACTCGAACTTGGCATACTGAGTTTCCACAGCGCTTTATAACTTGGACTCGGAATACTGAGCATGTGCAATGAGAGAAAGATTGGTTATGTTCGGAATGTTGTATGAGGCTTTGATGGCTTCTGCTGCTCTTTCCTTAACGTGCATACCGAAAGATGTTGCTGTTGTCTGTAATGTAATTCCGAGGTATTTATATTTCCCTACAACTTGTAGCGTCTCGTCAAATAAGTTATTCTGTCTTTGGGCGCTATTTTTCCGCCCTTCCTGAATGTCATTTGCACTGTCTTCTCTTTGTTTACTCCAGGTCGTTTTCCTCTGCCCAGTTTTCTAGATTTTGTAGCGCCTTCTGCATGTCCTCTTTTACTGCCGACCCTATCACCATGTTGTCTGCTTATAGAATCATTTCTGTTTGTGAGTCTTCCCCTATTATGTTTGTCACATCCGCTGTGTAGATGTTGAACAGGGTGGGACTTATCGGGTCGCCTTGGAGAATTCCATTCGTCTGTATGATTTTCTCGGAGATTTCAACGCTGTTGTTTATTTCAATTAGATTTCGCTGTAGACAGGATTCAAATGCTCTTACTAGCGGGTCTCTCTCCCCAATCATAAGTTTCAGTTTCTCGATCAGTTTTCCTCTATTTAGTGAGTCGAACGCTTTTTTTAAATCAACAAAGACTGTGTAGTATTTTCCTCCTGGGTGTCTCAGGGCGTCTTTTATCTGATCCATTAGGTATTTTACTGCGTGCAACGTGCTCCTGCCCTTTATAAGGCCAAATTGACGATCCGGGATGTTTTCCTCGGTGGCCTCTATTAATCTTCTGTTGAATATCGTCGTGAATACTTTGAAGGAAGTATTTTCTAGTGCCACTCCTCTAAATGAGTCCGGTGATGCTCTGTCTCCTTTCCCTTTATAGAGTATCTTCAGCGTCGCTGTTTTCCATCTTTCAGGGATTTTCCCTGTCTGAAGGCACTTGTTCATCAGGTCCAGCCATAGTTCCTCTATACCAGACCTGCACAAGGTTTGCGCTCTCCGAGCCGGCTCACAGCCCATGAGCGAAATGCAGATATTAGCTGCGCTCTGTATAAGGGTGCACTAGAAGAAGGGGTGGATCTCGTACATAATAAACACAAAAGGAAGTACTATTACGAGTGCTTATGAAATGAATTCCCGTTCAGTGTTTGCAGAACTATCTTGGACTATTATTAATTAATAAAGAAGTATTTATTTTACAGAAGTAATACAAATTCTATAGCTACTTAAATGTACAATATCATTTTGTTATATTTTTATTTATCAGTACATCAAAACGAGGTTTTATGCTGTTGGCAGCTGAAAGGAACAGTAGCCTACTGATCATAATGAAACATTAGTTACAAATGTTCGATGTCTGCCTTTATTAAAGTTGATTATAGAAAACAGTTGCTCACAACTGTATAAATGTTGAGCCAAACATAGCAATCATTTTCACAGCCAGCCTCTGTAGTCGTGGATATTATTATTGCTAATGTTTAGTCTTTTAAAACTCAACCAGGCTAGTAGTATTATTCAAACGATTTTAGCCCTTAGGTCACATTGAAGATCAACAAGTTCGAACTGTAAATCGTTAAATGGTAAATGTTATGTTCCGTCTTTTAGATTCCTTCATGCTGTACCGTAGCAGTAGGTAAGCAACATGAAACAGTTACTGAGAATAGGCTTACACACTGCACTCCACTAGATAACTGAGTGGTCGTTTCCCTCTCCTCTATCTATAGCAAGTTTATGTCATTCTGACGTATCTTCCTCTCCGTTTCGGCGAGCGGTAAACACCGGTCTCCCGCTCCGAAGGAGCGCGCGCGCTCGTTGAGCGCTGTTTGTGCAGGTCTGCTCTATACTATCGAGCCGGCCGAATATTCGACTTTCAAGCGGTTACCCCTGAAGTATTGCAGGCTAGTCAGAATACCAGGCGCACTTAATCATATATGAAAGTGACTTTTTTCGAGTACACAACCAGAGTAAAAATTGTTTAAAAAAAGTGTTTGCAAGAACTTCTACAATTGATTAGACATTATAACACATCATATATTTTCTTTATTATTTTGAACTTGTAGTAACTTCATAAGTAACGTTTATATTTTAAACGTTTATAGTTTTACTAATAAAAGTTACTAATAGATCTGTTAAACAATGGTATACTTTTACACAGAAAAGACGTGCATAAGCCACGTATATTTTTCTTACCAATAAACGCTATATACTATACCAGTGTTAAACAGTATACGTCATAACTTCGTCATCATTTTATTACGTCGTAACTCTTTCTCGTCACATATCGACTGAATCTCGTTCAATTTGTTAAACCCGATAACCGATATTACATAAGTGTTTACTGTTTATGTAAGATCACGGATGGTTCAGAGCACAAATCTCACACAGAAAGGGGAAGGAGAAGAAAATACGATCTCCAAATTGGGACAATACAGAAAAATTAAGTACCATATACAGTATTTTAATATGTCATTGTGTATACTAATAAACGTATTTCGTAATAGGTAGCCATTACATTAATAAGCCATAAGAATACTCAGGCAATATTTTACACTACTATAAACGTATATTTTGATCATACGTAAGTAGGACGAGATATATGCGATACTTATTTTTATTCTTAAGGAAAGAAGGAGATATTGAGGATTATTGTTCAGTCAACTGTCCGAAGTCACATCCAAACCTCACAAGTGATACCAAGAAGGCACCACTTATAAGGCAACTAAGTGAGGAGATAATGAGGTAGGATGGCTAGTTCCTTTCCCCCTCCATTGCATACATCGCCGACTAGCTACATATTACACCAGTCCAACTTCAGATATAAATGTCTAAATAATGGTTACTGAAGGGAGAAGTTTTCTCTCATTAAGTATTCAAATTAGAGGCAAATGCATTTAGTAACGAAAGTAAAGCGTGCTTTAATCCAATCTCTACCCAACAGAACAGGGAAGGATATATTAAAAAAAAGGCATGGCCCATTCATTTTCCCAAGTTCGGACACAGAATATAAATAATATAGTAACCATATTCATAGATCTAGGTCTACTTAAAATTAAGTCAATACTTCATTTCTTTCCCATGTGCGAAGACTTCGACGTGATATTAAAATTTGCAGTTTAGAACTTATAGATCCACCAGCTTCAAATCTTCTTTTACAAAGTCAGCAATAATTGATATATACTGCTTGGTAAATCTACATTTTCCTTTAAAATTCTCATCGTTAAATTTAAATGGATAAAAACGAGTTTTGTACGGCTTTATTTTTCTCTTGCCACAATTATTTATACCATCAATGTATTCATTGTCCTCTGTACTTATTAAATAATCGTTTAAATCTTTCATTTCGGTTATATAACTTTCTTTACAGGAAATATTTAGCTCAGTTTTCGTAAAAGTCAGGAAACAAATGGTTAGCTGTTTACAGAGTCGACCATCTTGTCCTTCTGTGCAAGGCTTATACTAGAGTGATAGGTTGTGTAACGATCATCATGTGTAATTGTACAACTATTATATGTCTAACGATTAATTATCATGTGTAATTATACAACTCTTATATATAGAATAGCTTATACACTGTTTATTAGGTACGTTTTAGTTCTAATGGTGTATAAGTCCTGTATAACCTTTATACTGCACATAGTTTATTAGTAAAATGAAAATGTATAACTAAAAAAAAAATGTTATTCATATATAATGATTTTTAAGTACTGTAAGTACACATGCATTATTATTTCATTAAGAAATCATTTCTAAGATGATAGAATGTCAGTTTTAGTAAAGAATATAATTCCTGATAGATGTAGTTTTACGCTGCATGTTGTTCTTGAACATTAGTAATTGTAACATCTGGATGGCTCCATGACGTGATCTGCCTTTTATATCCAAAATCCGCAGCCGTCCTCTCACAAAGAGAACGAAACAAATCGAGCCTTCGTTAAACTGAATAATAAGGCGGTCCGCATAGTAAAGAGCTTTGCATACTGGCTACACTGCTGGGCGCTCAGTTTCGCTGTATAATAAAAATTATTGAAAACGGTTTTGCAGGACTCTACTATGTTTAGTGCCTACAGAGTTTCCTTCTGTTCCTTGTAGCATTCTTGGTCGAACCACATTTGTACGTTTCTTCTTCTGATTTTCACGGCTTTCTTTATTACTTCCGTAGATACTTCCAGGGCTTCTTCCAGTTTGCCTTCTTCTGTTAGTGTCCTCGCTCTCCCAATGTTGTCTTTGTTCTGTTTTATTATTTCCTGCTCTATTTTTCTAGTGTATATGTTTGGTCCGTTTCAGGGGCGGCTTTCGAAGGGGGGCTGCGGAAATGCAGCACCCCCAGATATTTGTGGTTCTTGTCTCGTTTTATGTTGTAAAATACATTGTTATACAGTCTCTATTTAGCGGCTCGAATTAAAAAAAAATTCGCTCTCATTGACATGCACGCAATCGTTAGTGAAGTCACTTCCTCCCCTGGTGCTGCCAGAGCGAAAACAGAGACAAGGACTATAGGGTGAAGCCACTTCCTCCCCTGGAGCTGCCAGTCTCGTCTCGGAAGCTTTGCGCGTTAGTTTTACTCCTCCCCCTGCTAGCCCCTTGCCATGAATCCAGAGTTTCCAGGCGCTGCAAAATTTGCAGCAGTTTGTCAGTAGCGCGCAGTTTTAAATACATTTTCTTTAACGTTATGAGTATAACAAGTGCGACAATGATTAATTCTGCACAATATTTACAGTCTATTCAGTTCAGTACCTTAACAATTCAGGAGAAATGTGAAATTAAGTGCCCATCAGTTGAATCTCATAATGGAAAGAGCCGCTAAACAAAATAGCCTACAAAGCTCGCATATTTTTTGCTAATGTATCCTGTATCCCTGCTTTCTTCTCTCGATCTCCACACAGTCTATATTAAATTAATGTGTTTAAAAGACAATTCCATCAGCTGAGGCAGCAAGATGGAGTTTTAAATAAGAACAGTAAATGTCGTTCATGAGAAGAAGGAGCCATTGCTAGAATGTTTTCAAACCATAATGGAATCTGAAACATCTAACAACATCACAATAAATGAGGCAAGCGCCCTGGTGCATACTCTTGAAGATCCTGAATTCAATTTCTGGCTCAGTTTTTTTTTTTTTTTTTCATTTATTGATGTATCATGTAGATATATTATACAAACAACTACAACATCGCCAGTTAGATATTTCTAAGGTTTAAATTTGCATATAAAAATTAAATTATGGTTTATTTAACAACACTAGCAACTGCAGGGGTTATATCAACGTCGCCGGTGTGGCGGAATTTTGTCCCGCAGGATTCTTTTAAATGCCAGTAAATCTACTGACATGAACCTGTCTCATTTAAACACACTTAAATGCCATCGACCTGGGCAGGGATCGAATCCGCAACCGTCTATGCTACCGAGGCCGACTCTGCATATCAAGCTTTGTTAATGCCATACAGACAATACGGAACAGTGCACAGTTGAGCAGCGAGATCTGTGAAAATGAAAACCCTAAAAAGTGTCGTAAGGTCGAAGAGATTCAGACAAGGTTTGCGGCAGCCAAGGAAGTGTGTGACCTCATTATCGCACAAGCTAACACCCGGTTCCAGTTCATAGATTATCTGATATTATCTTCTCTTCTGTGTCAAGAAAAATTTGAATGCTACAAAAGTTCATTTCCTGAAAATGATCTAAATGTATGTGTGAAGCTTTTCCCAGTGCTCGATAAAGACAAACTAAAAACGAAAATCACTGTGTTGTATCAGAAACAAGAATTCAGAAATATCAGTGACGCAGTCAAGATCTTGCAGTTTCTTCTATCTGAGAACTTGCAGGTTTCATTTTCAGAAGTTGTGAAACTACTAAGCATAGCTATCACCATACCAATGGCAACTTCAGAACTAGAACGTTGGTTTTCATGTTTGAAGAGAGTAAAATTCTATCTTAGAAATACGATGAGAGAAGAGAGACTGACCGCATTAGCTATGTTTTCCATTGCAAAGACTATGTTAAACGACATATCGGATTTTAATAAGAGGATGATTAAAAAGTTTGCAACCTATAAGAAAAGACGCATGGAACTAATCTTTAAATAAAGTAAGTTGCTTGGTTTATTTTTGTATGCTGCCCCCCTGAATTCAATACCCACGAGCCGCCACTGGTCCGTTTGCTTCTTTTTTTGGTTGGGGTTTTTCTATTTGAAATTGAAAGATTGTCTTTATGGGAATATAGGCCCATTCACAATGAAAATTAAACATAAACATAACGTAAGCATAAAACCTTGTGTCCATGTTATTTAATGAAAGCATTCACAATGAATTACACAGGCATAAACTTAATCTTAACCATAAGACGTTAACATGAAAGTTTGAAAACTCCAAACTTTCATGCTTATGTTTATGCGATTTGGAATCAGTACACAAGCGGAAAGCGTGTTTTCAGTATTTGTTTAACATCTCATGGGCTTTGCCTACAGGCAATATTTTGATCTATTGGCCGTGATGACAGCTAGGTGCGCAACATGGAATCATATGACGAAAAGTTGATTATTTTACATCTCCGTTTCTTTGATTTCAAGTATTGAAAGCCATATACTGATGCCATTGTAGTTATTAGAAACATAAATTGAATAGCTACATCGTCAGTCATTGTGCAATTCTCCATTTTTATGTAATAGATTCTGTAGTTTTGTTGATTCGGTATGTTTGTTTCCACACACGTGTTATGTTTACGTTATGTTTAATTTTCATTGTGAATGGGCCTTGGCTACTTAAGTTTGTGGCATATGTTTATATGTTTATTAGAGGTGGGGAAAAAATAACGTAACAGTTATTTTGGAACCGTTCCTTGTTTGGAACACTATGTTCCAAAATAACAGTGTTGCTCTGAGCTAGTACGAAATACTTGCTGTTACAAAATACTCGTTTCACTTTGGAACTACATTATGACAACGTCTGTTCCACAGAACGGAACATGTTTGGTACTATTGAAAGCAGTGACGCCAACTTTCGAAAAACAGTGGGTGGGTTCAAACATTTGACGAGCCTTAAGTTAAATAAATCTCAAAACACGATAAATTATTGGGTGGGCTCGGATTCCACGAGCCCATATAAGCTGGCGCCACTGTTTGAAAGCAGAATTGGGAATCCTTTCGTCGTACTGAAAAAAAATGTTAGAAACTAAAGTAAAAGATAAATAGTAAAGATACGAAGATAGTCTTTAAAAAATGTACACATTATCTTGGAACTGATGTTAATTAAGTATAGGATTCTATCAAATAACATAATGCCTGTATCATAGTAACTACATTGTGAATTTTATCAAGGGAGACGAAAATATATAGGTTATGTTTTATTTCCAAATATTTTACAGTTTTAGTTTCATTACCAATTCTTGAAATTAAATTAAAATCTGTTGAAACATGGCTATTATTGAAGTTTTTTTGTTTTAAAAAAAAAGTACAATGGTAAATTTTCATATTTCATTACAATGAGATTATTATTCTTCATGACGGTACATTATTAATATGAATTTTAGCACGTCCGAAATGATTATAACTTTTATTTACGCATTTTTGGAGAAATTGAACACTACTGTGACCTTCAGCTAAGCAGAAGAGGAAGAATAGGTTAGGTTTTATTTACCACTGGGATCCATTTCGATTTCGTGACCAATTTACAAATAATTTAAAATTACATTACATTTCCTGCTCCGAAAAACCTGATCTACGAATTCAATTTAGTATTAGAAAAGATTTCATTTCAAGGAATTCACATCTCGACTCATTATGACATCGTACTGCATCACATGGCATACAAGGAAGTATGTGATCATTTAGCGTCCATACATGTTCCTAAATACCACTGTTACATTACGTACTAGTAGTACGTGGTTCTTCCACTATTACATTAAATACTCCTGTTACAAAAAATACTTGCTGTTACAAAAAATAACTTGCTGTTACAAAAAATACTCGATGTTATGGAACTACATTATGAGTCATGACTATAAAATAACGTAACGGCCTGTTCCAAACCATCACTGTTACATTACATACTAGTAGTACTGTACCTGTTATACAAAATACTTGCTGTTACATGTTACAAT
The DNA here is from genome assembly GCF_040183065.1 of Periplaneta americana. NCBI lineage: Eukaryota > Metazoa > Arthropoda > Insecta > Blattodea > Blattidae > Periplaneta > Periplaneta americana. The sequence goes on along the minus strand of NC_091119.1, from coordinate 66,002,539 downwards.
ATACTCGATGTTATGGAACACGGCCGACTTGTTGCTCCCTTCGCTTTCAAAGATGAAGCGAAGCTAGCATCAAGTCGGCCGTGTATGGAACTACATTATGACAACCGTTGCTGTAGTGATATCAATTTACCGACTTTGTCACTAGATCTGGCTACTTTTAACAATTTTCAGGGGAAAAATCAATACCAACTTTTAATCCTGAACTAGCGTCGTGCATAAATATAACGTAACTGGTTTCGTGGTGTCAATACTGTCAGTATGACTTCTGGACTTTCTCATGGCCCTCGACTTATACTTTTGCCTTTTTTACCCAAATGTTTGCGTAAACTACTTTGACTAAAGGGCTTTAACAAAAATAAATTGTGTCACACGCTTCACAGAATAACAGAACTGAATTTAGGGACTTGACTCTGGAGGAGATTCGTTCATTCCTGGTGTGTTTTATTTTGGTACAGGTTCCACATTAAATTATATATATATATATATAATGTAAAAATTAATTTCTGATCCTACAGAATGATCCTATGGTAACAACATGGAGTCAGGCCACAAAGGGAAAAACACTGGAGGAGGGATTCGATCCGGTGCTGTGGAGCGAACTTCGGCGTAGGCTATATAATATATGGTGGCACTGTTATTTGGAACCTAGTATTTTCCAAGGTATATGGATTTACTATAAGGTAGAGCCACTCGGCAATTTCCGCTAGCAGACGAACTCGTGACGTCACTTCGGAAGCTCGTTAGCCACGGGATGCATTATGGCCTCCTAGTACCGAAGTATTTGTAACAAGTTATCGCACAAAATTCTTTTAAACGACAATTTGTTTTTTGTTTAACTTTTATTTGTGAGGAAAAATGTACCACTCACAAAAGGAAACTATATTAAGCGTGTCTTATCCCTATGTGTTACAAGTAATTTCATCTTCTAAATTGGAGAAGAGTTTGTACGAAATAATATTTTTGTATCAGAAAATATAGTTACCCTTCATAAGAAATGTTCGTTATTAAATAGAACAATTACATAGTGAATGCTAATAATTTCCTAACATAATAACAATGACAGAAAACATAACACATTAATAAATATTATTAGAACATGCAGAAATAATAAAGCCATGGGTAGGCCTAATTATTTCTGATAGTAGGCGTATGTATTTTAATTAATATAGGCACATAATTTTTCCATATATATTACTATATCATTAGTCCTATATTTTCAAGTACTCGTTATAATACACATTAAGCTGATTATTAACATAACTCACTTAAAGCTATAAACTATATTAAATGTTACAAACATATTATGCTTGACATCTTTGGACCTAGATTGGCTCTAGAGCCCTTTCAGCCTCATTTAAAATTACCATGACTCCACGGGGTGAAGTCGGTTGGAGAATAAAGCTAGCCACCTCATGCCATTCATTCACTATGAATATGTGAAGTTGTGAACACTTTATTATGTTTGAAAATAGGCTGCATATTTTCAAACACAACAATCATTAAGTAGGTATTTATATCACATACCTTATTCCTCCTCCCTGAAGATTGGAATGAATTCTTCTCTCTTGTCAGCGCCTAGCAGAAGCTTGCCATTTACGTGCCTTCTTTCTTTGTAGTTCCGCTGCTCTTGCAGTCTTCGCTGCCGTATTCAGTGAACGAATGCGGATAAATGTCCTTGTTCTTGTATATATTTTAATTATTAATGGATGTACATGTGGAAACTTCTGTGCGAGAATGTTACACATGCCCTTAATGACGTTGCAGCAGTTTAATTTATCACCATGCACTCCTACAAACACTACTTCAAACTGTTTCACTGTGCATAGCCATTCATCTGATGGTTTGAGCAGACCTCCTCGAGACAGTTCTTCAATCCAGCCCTGATGTACCGGAAATGCATCTGGTGTAACACTAATTAATTGGCCTGTAGGATCCCCTAATGATCTATCTACTTCACGACAGCGAAAAGCAATATAGCCAGCCAAATATCGTAGACCTTCGCTGGAAAATTCAGAAACATTTTGTATGACTCTTGCTTCAGGAAGGTTTTCAACAGTAATTTCTGAAATTTCAGAATCATTTTCTATCATTGCCAATGCCTCTGTCATGTCTGGTAGAAGTCCTGCAAAAAGGTTAGAAGTAAGATAATCAATTGTATCTGCTTCTAGTTCAACAGCTGAGGAATTGAACGAAATGTCTGAAATGTTGCGACTCATTATAAGCAGCCTCAAACGGTTTTTAAATCCTACTGGAAGGGGATGGTCGTAAGTGTGTCCCAATGCTCTTATTTGAGAGAAAAAATTTTCAAGGCAGTCTTGGTTCAGTCTAGCAGTTAAGATGTAGCTTATCCCATACAATTTTCTGAGGTCAGAAAAACAACCTAATAAAGATCTAATGGACATTATAAAACCTTTCTGAAAAGGAAGCAGTGAAGTGTTCTTGCCGACTCTCATTTTTTCACACATGGTATGAAATGTCCTTAGGATATTCTCTTGGTCTTTAAAATGTATGCCAAAACCACTTGCAATGGGAATTTGTTCACTGTCCGGAATCCTAGAATTGAAAATATCAAAAACATCATTAACAAGTTTGAAATATTCTGATGCTTCATGTTCATTTGGCAAGAGGTAACTAATGGCTTTTGCAACGTGATTTGAAAATAATTCACATGCAGGACGGACACGCTGTCGGTCCCTACCTGATACCATTAGATGGTTATATTTCAGTTTCGGGCAGATTTTTATTTCACCTCCATCCATAGATAAAATATTCTCGATAATGGTTTTGTTAATTATCTTCCCACTGGGTAAAGTAAAACCATCGTCAATGAAGTGGTTTCTCAATAATTTTATCATGTGTGGCACATCTTGGAAAACCCATATGCGCTTGGTGTCATCACTGGGGTTATCAAAACAACTTTTCTTGTGATCTACTTCCAAATCCTTCCAGACTCTCTTGTTTTTCCCACCCATGTCACTTACAACTCCCACAATAACAACACCCACCTTTTGCACTTCTAAAATGATTTCTTTTAGCAGTGATCCTGTCATTGTAACGTCAAAATCAAAAAATATTGGCTGCTTCCAATTACTGCATAGCGCTCGAACCATTACGACTTGTACCTGGCTGTGGGGCCCATAAACTTTATCCTCATCTTGGTCATAGCACACTCTTGCATCCACATTCATTTCATCAAAACTCAGAATACATAAAAGTTCATTTTTTGTTAAATTCTTGCATTGAGTTTGCATCATAGATAAAACATCACTTAATATGCCAGGCCTGCACTTAAAGGAATTGGAAACCCAGCGCCTTAGAGTTGACAGTGATGGTAAGGGGATTCCTACACTTTGCCTTAAATATATGTAGCATTTCCTCGATATTGAGCGGAGTGTCAAGGCTCTGCTTATATCTTCTCTTGTCCATTTTGGCTTCTTTTTTGTCACCAACAAGTTCTTGATCTGGTTTTCTGTAAAAATTTTTCTCAAAACAATGGAAACTCTCTCTTTTACCTTTGCATTAATTCTGTTCTCAAGTTGCTGTATATGTTTACTTTTCCTGCTCAGAGCCAAGGTCAGTGACTTATTTTTAAGTTTTAACTTATTCATTTCAGTCTGCATTTGTTTATTATCTTTCTCTAATTTGTCTAACCGTGCTTTCAAATGTCTTTCTGAGTCACTAGTGCTATCTGTAATTGTACCAACATCAAACTTCTTCTTCTTGAAGACACTATCCAATCTCTCAAGCCCTCGCTTTCTTGAATGTCGATTAATCTGCCTTGTCTGTCTGTCACTTACCGTAATTTGTGGTGACTCTGGCTGGTGTGAAGATGAAGCCTCTATATTCATCTTGTTTGGTCTTGAATCGATGTCCAGATGCAATGAAGGAACTGCAGAAATTTTAAGCATCTTTTTAGGTTTAATGTTCAAGAGCTCGGCTTTCAGGTCCCTCTCATAATCTTCTGGTAGAAAATGAACACTACACACGGTGGCATTTTTAATGTTGATTTTGTCTTTCCTTCTGCAAGCATGAATCCATTGCTTACAAACACTGTCATCCTTGGGAAAGGTGTGGTAAATCAAATCTGAACCTTTAGTCTTACGATTATAATTTTTACACGAAAACACTGCGCAACCGGGCATGGTAAATAATGCAATATGTTTTTAGGCACAAAATATTTACAATAAACTAATTAACTTAATACCACGTGGGCTAACTTAAATACATAACCTATATACTACGATTATAAAACACGTGAAAGCCCGAATTAACAACAGTAACTGCTATAAATATAATTCAGTTCATTATAACACATTTTTATTTGGAAATATTCCACTATGAGTGCAGATTTGACACATTTAGGGCACACGTAACCAGAATCACTGCTAGAAAACAACTTATAGCTTGCTTTTAATTCATACTGCCAATTGTTTAGCTTCCTCGGTGACGTCATGCGTCAACTGTCTAAAATTTACGTGTCTGCGCATAGCCGTATGAGCACCCCCTGGTATTTTCATAGAACTGGAACAGTTGGAACTGTTACGAGAAAATAACCACTTTCCCCATCTCTAGTGCTTATGTTAATGTTTACGTTATGATTAATTTTCATTGCGAATGAGCCTTATGAAATGATATTTCTAAGTATAATAGTTAAAGGAACGAAGCCACTTGAGGGTCCCTGAGAATGAAGAATTATTCGAATAGGCGAAACATGGCCATTAAAGAAATAAGACATATTTTAAATATAGAAGAATAATCTTGTAAAATAAAACAGCAATGTATATCGGAATTCAATGTAAGAAGGATAGCGTAATTAAGTTTAAAATATGTCACAAGCGTATAGGACTATTGCTGCCATCTACCGTTCAGTGAAGGAATCTAGAAAACGGAAGGCGAGATGAGGGTAAGTTCGCATCGAACAGTGCTCTGACCTGTTTTGTGTTTACTTACAGTAGTTGCGTAGTGTTTTCAGGTTTATATTTAGTGGAAGCATATTATTGTCTAATAGTTTAACGACATTGTGTGGTGTTTGTTTATGTTATAATTTTATTTCTTTATCATTTTGTGTTACGTGCGCGATCATAATAATCGAGTGATTGTGTAGTAATTACTTTAGCTTGGCTCTCGGAGCCAAGCGTGGTGTCTGTTAAAATGACACAAAATACTGAAGACTGGTATCTAATCGAAAACCAACATAGTGACTTCACATACGACATCAACCACAACATCTGTAACAACCAGTACCCCTACATCTACATTAAATATATGTGATCCTACTCGCGTACCCAATTCAACTAGCAAACAAATTAATCCCGCGGAAAACACACTTCAAATAAATACAAAGTACGAGATCATGTCATTAAGAAACAGAAACTAAATATGGACAAAGCCAAACCAAATTCTACAGTTTCCGATACACAAACAACTTTATCTCATGAAACATTAATTCATCCGGATATGAAAACATTAATTCATCCGTATATCAAACTACAAAATATTATAGATTTATTATAGATTATATTACTACAAAATGTTTTTGAGCCTCTTGTCCATGAAATGGATACCGACATATCACCACCAAACCAAAATAATAGTCAAGTAGGGAACCAAGACGATAACACCAACACAGATTTTTCTAGACCCAAATCAGCTCGAATGCCGCCAATAATTATTGTGAAAAATATCCCACCGCAAATTTCTTTGCAAATAAAAAATTGCAGTCACTACTCAGCCAGCCAATGAAAATCACATACTCTGCTGAAGGAATGAAACACTTAACTAGTTGTTGTGCTGATTATGACAAATTATATAATACCTTGCAAACCGAATACCTTCAGTTTTATTCTGTACTGAAAGGACTTCCAGCTTTTGTAGAATCTGCTACTCTCAAAACAGAACTTGAACTCTTAGATTTTCAAATAGGACACATTCGTCAAATTACTATTCCTTGCTACGACACTGATGACATACCGACACGACGTCCCATTCCCATCTGGATAATTGCTCTTCCAAATAAGGAACACTCCCGAACCATATACCAATTACAAGATATTAAAAATCATATAAAAATTGAGTCATACAGACCTCGTCCACATATTACACAATGCCATAAGTGTCAGGGTTTTGATCACACCTCACGTCGTTGTAATTGACTTACTCGATGTGTTAAATGTGGAAATAATCACTTATTCGCCGAATGTCCTCTGAAAGGTCCTGTACATACCCCTAAATGTGCAAATTGTGACGGCGCACATACTGCCAGCTACAGCCAGTGCCCCGTTCAACTAAAGAAGAAAGCGGAACTTCAAGAGAAGATGAGGAACACGGGAATTCTCTCTGAAGAACGTTCTACACAACCAACATGGAAACGCAGTGACTTTCCTTTACTTGCAAATCCTGGCAATACCAAAGCTTTCCAGTCAACATTTAATTCTCCTAGTGCAGCATCAACATCATCAGAATCAATATCAGACTCCTTCAAAGATATAGTTAACATCCTACGCTCACTGAACATTCAACATACAATTCAGCTTATCCGCACAACTTTTCATAAAATCCAAAATGAAACTGACTCAATATCCAAGTTAATAATATTCATTGAAGGTTTCATTAATCTTTTCAATTTGCAATCCATAAATGGCCCCTAAATGCTTTCCAAACACAGAGGTTTAAACATCTTAAATTTCAATGCAAACGGAATAATTCACCAGACATACGAACTACAAACCTTGCTCTTTAATTATGATATTGACCTCGCATGTATTAGTGAAACTCATCTAAAACCCACCATGGAATTCAGTATACGCAACTATACTGTTATCCGTACAGACAGAAACAAGCGGCCAGGTAGAGGAACTGCTATACTCATTAAAAACTCCATGCCATATCGAACAGCCATACTACAGATTTTTCAGACTCTTGAAGCCACTGGTATATTCATCCAGCTTGAAGGAACAGAAATACTGATAGCATCTGTTTATTATCCGCCATATGCTCAACTCAATAAAAATGACCTGACCCTGCTTATCACACATCACAAAATTTCATTTTCTGTGGTGAACTCAATGCTAAATACAAGTCATGGAATTCCAGACTGAATACTCCGAAAGGTGAAACCTTACTATTACATTCAAATCAATTTCATTATTCAATTATAGGACCCAAAGAACCAACGAGAATTCCCTGGGTAACCACTCATCATCCAGATGTACTTTATATTTGTTTATATAACACAAAATACTCTCCAGTTCAACAAATCTGCTTAAACGCTCTTGACTCCGACCATATGCCAGTACTTTTGAGTTTCAAGGCCCTCTTTCATATGATCTCAAGTCAACCTTCTACAGAGAAAGTTACAGATTGGAATATCTTTAAGAAACGCTTGCACCAAATAATCCCGAGTAACCTACCGACTTTAAAAACTTCCGAAATAGAAACTGCTATACAAATATTTTCTGACACTATAATAGAAACATTCGATGAAACGTCCTCCACATTGACTTTTGAGTCATCAGATAACATCTAGGTAGTAATGAACTAAAAACATCTTCTTAAAGCCAAAAGTCAAGCTCGAAAACGGTGGCAGCTTTATGCGGATCCTCAAGCAAAAAGAGCTTTTTATCGGTATCAACGTGCTATCCGAAGAAAATATGAGATTTACAAAATCAATAAGTTTGCCGACACAGTGGAAAACATAATGCCCTCAGGAAACACCTTCTGGACTTTTACAAAACGAATGCTAGGAAAAACTATCACAAAAAAGTCAACATCCATTAAAGACTCATGTGGTACATTTAATTATGATCCTATTGATAGGCTTGAAGCTCTTGCAAACTCCTTTCAAAATCGATTCTCCTCCCATCATCATTCCTCACTACAAGACTTTTCAACAACAATATCGCAACATGTACAGTCCATATTATATCGCCCTGAACCTGGAAATACACCTCACGTACGACCACAAGAAATCAAGATCATAATTCGAAATCTAGCACCGAAGAAGACACCTGGTCCGGATAAAATCACACCAGCCATATTGAAGAAATTACCATAAAGAGCCATAACATATTTAACAAAGATATTCAACTCATGTTCACATCATAATTATTTTCCAACAGCATGGAAAACAGCACATATTATACCAATATTTAAACCGGGAAAAGACCCAACATTACCCCAAAGTTATAGACCAATCAGCCTAACCAATTTCCATGGAAAAATTTTTGAAAGTATCATTCTGGCACGACTAAAACCATATTTAACTGCACCAAACTCCATCCACCATGAACAGTTTGGATTTAAACCTCAACATAGTCCCAGAGAAGCATTTCACAGATTAACAACATCCATCCAAAGAGGATTTCAACTTGGACAACGTACAGTAGCTACATTTATTGACATCCAGCAAACTTTTGATACTGTCTGGCACACCGGTTTGTTATATAAACTTCACAATCTTAACATTCCTGTAAATTATATTCAACTTATCGCCAATTATCTTACAGATAGAACTTTTCGTGTTCAAGACGGATGCCATCTCTCAAACGCTCACATAATAACTGCAGGAGTTCCTCAAGGATCGGTTTTAAGTGCAACATTGTACTGCGCATATGTCCGTGATATAACAATTTATCCCAAATGTAAACTTACGCTATACCCTGATGATACTGTTATTTATACTAAGCACATAAACATTCAGTTTGCTTGTCTACAAATGCAGGAAGACTTAAATATCATAACCCAATAGTCCACAAAATGGCGTCTCAAGATAAATGGCTCCAAGTCGCAAGCAGTTGTTTTCACAATAAGATTTCCGCGGCAATTTCAGCCCTGCACCATCCAAAATGAAAATATACCTTTCACAGCTATCGTCAAGTATCTTGGAGTTCTTCTTGATAAGAGACTTACTTTTAAACATCACGTCACATATATTCGTGAGAAGGCCTTCCAAAGATATATGCTTCTGTACTCATTTTTCAATAGTTATACATCTTTAAATATAAAAACAACGCTGTACAAAGTATTAATTCGGTCTAAACAAGACATACTGCTGTGAAATATGGGCTCAAGCAAATATACGGCATCTTCAACGATTAGACGGACTTCAACGAGCCATCTGTAGAACCATCACTGGAGCGGACTATCTCATCCGAAATAGTCAACTGTATGACGATCTTGGCATACTATACTTCTCAGATTACATCAGAACTCTTCGTACAAAATTTCTAGCATCCCTCCACAATCATCCAAATCCACTAATAAGTAAAAATCTACCGGTTCCTCTTACATTACATTATCAATTTGCTGACTCTACTATTGGTAGATAACGTTGCCTTTAAATATTTTAGGTTCTAACTTGTCATATGATCTCCTACACTTCTTTTAAAAGGAATGGGTCAAATTCGACCTGGTACTTATGAAGAAACAATCATTGACAAAGAAAAAAAAAGATGGGGGTACCCAGTGCTAAAGAAATAAAAATTAACTACATTAATCCCAAACAACATATTTAGGCCCACTTTTCTTCTCTAAATACCTCCAAAATAATATATATATATATATATATATATATATATATATATATATATATATATATATATATATATTTCCACTCGGGAATACACAGTGAGTGAAGAGGTATTTTGAGGTTTTAATTTGTGTGCTTTATCTAATCTTTTGTACTACGTACCTAAAAATGTTATCGATTTCAACAACCTAGCATGAGAAAAGAGTATTACAAGACATTTCGTGATCTTGGCGTTACCATACGTTCTACAAGCCTAGAATTATAATCAATTACAAAATATTTAGAATCAAAGTTCGTTTCTCCTATAAGGAAAGCACAATAGGTGAGAAGATATTTGGAAGTATTTGGGGAACTCGACCCAAACGTGTGTTCTACAACCCTATAATGGTATCGATTGCAGAGTAAGTATAATTTAATGTTCGGTTGCGTTGGTGAACTAAATTCTAATACCTCCTATCCTAATACCAGGAGACAAATTTTATAGAAACTCCCAGTCACACATTTTTTGGAATTACAGAGACATCTATCAGGGCAATAGCAAAATGAAACGGTAATGTAAAGTGAACCATGTATGATAAACTTGAACCCAAAAAATATTATTTTTAATAAGTTCTGTGTCTTTATGTGTATTTAGTTTTGCAATTCTACGATTACATACATACATTACGTGCATTATAACACACGCCTTTTTCTCAGAAGTAATATTTTTGACTTAATGTGCTTGGCATGTACGTAAGGCGAAGCGTACTTACAAACGTATAAGAATACATATTATATTATTTTTACTAGGTTATTTAACGATGCTGTATCAACTACGACGTTTTTAGCGTCGATGAGGTTGGCGATATTGGGATGATATTTGGCGAGGTGAGGCCGAGGATTCGCAATATATTGCGTGACATTTCTCTTACGGTTGGGGAAAGCCTCGGAAAAAAGCCCTATCAGGTTGTCAACCCAAGCGGGAATTGAAGCCGTGCCCGAGCGCAACTCCGGATTTATAGGGAAGCACCTTAGCTGACAGAGATGTGTTATTAGTGTTATTACAAATGAAAATGAGATTGTGTTACTCCATCATATGCATAATCTATTAGAGCCGCAGTTTTTCCATTTGATTTATTCGTTAAGATTGTATTTAAGGACTGATATATTGTGGTAATATACAGATGTATTTTCCTACATTTTTTTTTTATTTTAGCATGTGAATGTCTAATCTACAAAACAATTATTTTGAAAATATTTAGACACCACCAACCCGAAGTAAAACTATAAAAATGTAGTTCATAAAATATTATTTTAATATTTAGAAGAATTTTCATTAATAATGACCGTAAAAATTGCTAAAGACTGCAGCCATATTTTCATTTATTGTCTTGTTTTTATCGCCAACACGCACTTAGTTTATAATACATCAATAATTGACGTTTGGTACGACCGCGAACATAATTCCATCGACACACACTTATATTGTAACATTAATTTACATTGACATTCGGCATTAGCACAATCACGTGTTCTGGATAGTAGGCCTCCGTTTGACAGTTAATTACAGTGTTGCCGACGTATGGCTCCTGCTTGTAACTGAAGAAGGCTCTGGTACGTACACTTTGGAGCGACGATAAACTATAAAAGAAGCAGTGATGCTGTAACAGAGAGAATTGAAGCATGCATTGTCATTGAGGTGTGCATATTGCAGTAACGATAAAAGCGAAGATACACGATAAAAGCGACGAAAAAGAAAAATTCCATTTTCTTCGCTCTTGTCGTTCATACGATCTGTAATTGAATTGGTCATTGCTAGAAGGCCCTTTGTCCAAAAATGTTAGTTCTGAATAAATCGAAAAAAACTGTTTTTAAGAAATACTAATCTTCGTAGAGCAATGTGGTGACTGTCCATCATAAAGGTATATTTGTGCTTTCTGGAAGCACAATTTTTATTTTGTTGTCACGTGTAGTTTGTATAATATTATTAATTAAAAATTCAAATTTAAGGGCCTTTTAGCAGTGAACTTAAAATAATTTCACATTTGGTTAAAAATGGAGTACTGTAATAAAATAGGGGATTGTAAATTAAATAAACTACCATTATTTCAAGTTGAAAGTATATTTCTCTTCTTAAAATATATTTTAATTACGTATTACAAAGTTTTAGGTCCTTGTTTTAAATCTAACTTGACGATTTCATTCCGTATCTTCTCTATGTTCTGCTAGTGGAGAATTTATAACTTTCTGATAAGGTAACTGTTCATGGGGAATGTAGCATAGACTTTTCTTGATATCCTGCATTTTGTCTGGGTTGATTGCAATCAATTCGTCATAAGCAGGACGTTGGGGAAGGACTGTGTTTTCAATTCCAGGTAGACAAAGAGCAAAGGTATGCCTAATTCAACCATCAATGAACTTGGATGTTGAAACAATATGAGGAACAGTGGCATTGTACATATATTCATAATAACTCGCAGAGGCGAATGACAACTTCGAACACCGAGGTACCTTTTTACCATAAGATTCTACAGAAAGACCTCTTTTGTAAAACATGGGCCACCAGTTAATGAGTGACTTTATTTTTGTGCATGCATAAATATTTTATATAGCATATAAAGATTTTTGTGGCCCTTAGGAAATAACATTTTTATGCAATATTCATTTACGTCAGTGATTTCAGTGTAAATATTTTGAACTAACCTACAATCCTCACGTGTTCGTCTTTCAGCCACCAATTTTCCAGAGTAAGTCACATGTTCAGTGCCTTTAACTTTTAATATATTTCGTTTCCAACTGCAAGTATCACTACGTCTCTTTTTGCTTTTCAAACTCTCAGTCTCCTTTTCAATTAGCCGAAATTGCGAAAAATATAATAATTTGTATTAAAACACAAATAAAGATCAGAGCGGAATAAACAGACCGCTTCAAACAATGAAGATAGCTGATAGAATAGTAAGTATAAAGGTTTGTCATCAGATGGAAACACCGCTAAATGATAAGTTCACAGCTAGAAGGCCCCCTAACCTGGAGTAAGGGCATTTTAGCATGGCACGAAAAATGAAACGCTCAACTGTGCGTGTGTATGAAGGATTGAGGAAAGTCCTTTTAGCACAGATTGTGTATTTATATGTAAGGATGTTGAATCTGTAGTTAACTCATTTTTGCAAAAATACGGAGAAAGGGCCTTTTAGCAATGACCAATTCAATTAAGATAATATTAATCTGTATAATTACCAGTGGTTATCAATATATCGGAATATTAGTCGATTTATTATTATTTCGGCATATTAAGTTAATTATCATAAATATTGGCAAATTGATCAGTTGTGTACGACTATTTATTCGTGATACGTTATGTGATCACAAGAACCACTCACAACGCAATGAATTTATACTAGTTTTGGGATGACAAACGGGTTCAGTTTTGTACGTATTTAAGTTATATTAACCTTGATCCTAGCATCTGATATTTCCTACATATCTTCTTTCATTAAGTGGATGTATAGAATATCTTCTACTGATAAATCAAAATGTTCGCTTCCCGCGTCCTCATTGCTTCGATATGAACACTTGACTCTCTTCGGATTCAATAGCATCAAAATGGGAATCCCGAACATAAGCTGATTTTCGAGAAAAAATACCAAAATACCTCTATTCTGCCAACATTCTCGCTGCCATAACTCCGCCGTATGTACAGTGAGAACAGCTGAAATGTGCGATGAATAGAGCTCGTCGAACTCTATCTGTAGTGTTAAGGACAAAGCTCTGCACCCAAGCATATGGACGGTAGACGCCGGCAAAATTTGAAAATAATTGTAATTTTGACCTTCCAAAACAGACTTTACTCTACACGAGGATAATGATGGGCCTCAGACACCCGCTCTCATCACTGTAGCATCCCTGCATCTTTACTACTAATCACCTGCAAAATCGAGTAAATCCATTGCACTTTTTTCTAGTCTTATTTTTTTATCATCTGAAAAGGTTTCAGTCTCTAATCTCCGGAAATAATGGCGATATTGGGGAACGGGATGCGGAGTTGTATTTCCCCTTGACTCTCTTCGGATACAGTGGCATCAAAATGGGAATCCCGAATACAAGCTGATTTTCGAGAAAAAAATACCAACCTCTATTCCGCCAACATTCTCGCCGCCATAACTCCGCCTTATGTACAGTGAGAACAAAACTGATAGGTGAGGTGAATAGAACTCGTCGGGCTCTATCTGTAGTGTAAAGAACAATCCTCTGCCCCGGGGCATATGGACGGTAGAGGCCCGCAAATTTAAAAAAATGGTGATTTGGACCTTACAAAACAGATTACTCTTCACAAGCATAACGATGGGGCTCAGACACCCGCCCTTTTTACTATAGCCTCCCCACATGTTTACTACTAATCACCTGTAAAATCGAGTAAATCCATTGCACTTTTTTCTACCCTAAATTTTTTGACCAAATTAGAAGGTTTCAGTCTCTAATCTCCGGAAATATTGGCGATTTTGCGGAATGGAATGCGGTGTTATATCCCCTTCGAATACAGTAGCATCAAAATGGGAATCCCGAACACAAGCTGATTTTCGAGAAAAACTACCAAGGCCTCTATTTCGCCAACATTCTCGGCGCCATAACTTCGCCGTATGTACAGCGAGAGCAAAACTGGTAGGTGCGGTGAATAGAAGTCGTCGAACTCTATCTGTAGCGTAAAGAAGATGAAAGTGATAATGCCGGTAAAATGAGTCCGGTGTCCAGCACCGAAAGTTACCCAGCATTTGCTCATATTGAGTTGAGGGAAAACCCCGGAAAAAACCTCAACTAGGTAACTTTTTCCGACTGGGAATCGAACCTGGGCCACTTGGTTTCGCGGCCAGACGCGCTAACCGTTACTCCACAAGTGTGGACAATTATTATTATTATTATTATTATTATTATTATTATTATTATTATTATTACTGTTGTGCAATTATCACCATTCATTTGATGTGGAATATTTTCTATATTTCTTTAACATTGTTGGTAATGAATCATATTTGATGATAATGACTCTCAACTCGTACATTACAAAAAAAATCACATAACTGGTGCAGTGGGGTCTGTACCGGTTTATGTTAACAACAATATACTTATAATTTAAGAATAAGAAATAGGCTCAATTATTACACTGTATTAATAGAACCATTATAAACACAATATAATGAAAGAAGGTGAACACTGTTATATGAAACATTACGGTTTTCATTTTTTAAACACTTAGGGTGCTATTCATAGCTATTTCTCTAGCCCGCGCTACGAGCTTGCTAAAATAGCCCCGGCTATCGACTGGTTACTTGTACAGGATTCACATTGTTTTGTATTATATTGTATTGTATTGTATTGTATTGTATTGTATTGTATTGTATTGTATTGTATTGTATTTATTAACATTCCATGGTATTCATATATTGCTTCAGAGCTAGAATATGGAACAAGTCAAAGAACTTAATACTATTATAAAGTCTTAATTTATAGTCACAGTCTGGATGAAATATATACAGATGAGGTTTACAATATAGTCTACTAGTACAACACAAAGTTTTAGTATCAATCTCATAAAGCGTTATTGAACGTCATGAAGAGAAGGCGTGAGAAATTAGGTACTTCTTTAATTTTGGTCCTAAATAATCTTATGTTTTGAATTTCATTTTTATATCGATAGGGAGGCTATTAAAAAATTTTACTGCCATATAACGCACTCCTTTTTGATAGCACGATAGACTTGTCGATGGAGTATGAAAGTCAGTTTTTATGCTATGAACTGTTGAATTAGTTACAAAGTTTTCACGTTTACATATGAGGAAGTTTATTAATGAAAAAATATACTGACAACCATGGGCATTATTTGTAGTTCTTTTAAAATAGTCCTACACGAATCCCTAGATTTGGCACCTACTATTATTCTAATTACTCTTTTTTTGTAGTAGGAGTATATTGTTACTATCTACGGAATAAAAATCATATCATATCGCGAACACTGGTTTATGAATATTCTTTTGAGTAGTTTAAACACTATCAGTCATTTTCACCGCAAATTCTGCATCCTTTTTTTGAACACTGGAGACAAATTGGACCTTGGCTCTTGTAGCAAGGATATTGTTTCCTTTTTTAATTTTGGGGGGCACAACGCACATCTTCTTCTTCTTCTTCTTCTTCTTCTTCTTCTTCTTCTTCTTCTCAAGAACCACTTCTTTAGCTGCATCCGTTGCCCCTCTTTCATCAGGAAGTCTCAAAATTCTCCTTACATTGTCTCATTTCTAAAGGTAAGGTGCTTGCTAGTCTTCCTTTCATGTGGGACTCAATCAGAGATGTGACTATACTTTTCATGAAATGTAGCCTATAACTATTAGCAGAATCACGATACCTCCTGAATAATACATAAGCATTTACAGTACTTATGTTAAGAATAGCGATAAAGATCGCCATTGTCCATCTTCTTGTGCGCTGACATGAGCTATAATGTGCACATTTTTTATCAAGACTGTCAACTCCGCCCTTCGTGCAATTATAGTATTCTATACGAAGAAATAAATAATGACTCACTCAACAATATTAGTAACGCAAGTCGTAGGTATGTGATACAGACTGCTGTCACTCTGATAAGAAGGTAGATGAGTGCACACGTCACAAAAATGCACTTACCAGCCTGTTCTTCTCTAAATGCTCTCTCTCAACACTTTCTACCACTCTAAACTGTCTGCACCATGTAAACGGTCCGGAGAGTAACATTAGAATTTAGAATTACAGTAAGGCAAACTCAGCTAATTTTGCAGTATGTCTAATTTCGCAGTATCTCATATATTAATTAGTTGTGGAGTTTTCTGTGTTTGTTTGAGCTTACAAAAAATACGGATAAATGCCAAAACCTGTCGGGGATGTTTCATGCAGGAAGATCCTATTGCAACGCATTCTGGCGAAAGTTATACAACTATCTGCTTTAGTAGGTGTGTGTTTGCTCAGATAGAGTGAGTAAATTTACAGTGTTGTGTTTCTGGACGTTTTATCGTCGAGATATTCAAAACTTTAAGTATAGAACTGTGATTAATGAATTTTCCACATTCTTCTGATTAATTTGAACCCTTGCTTGTTGTTTTATCTGTTATAGTTTGTTCGTAATATGCTTTCGTCGGTACTCAATTTCTTAACCAGTTTCCGCTAGTTGCCGGCAAAACAATTCGAGTGGCATGCAAATTCGAACTTCTTTTAAGAAGAGCTATGGGCTAAGTATGCGCCAGCTAGAAAATCTGTCCTACCATAGAGTAACAGCCTCAACTCGCTCGAATTTGAACGATTTTTATGATGTGCTAGGAAGTGTATGAGAAGGCAGAACTGAGTACCAAGCCTAATCTCATTTGAAATTTAGATGAAACAGGGTTTTCATTGGTTACGAAACCTTACAAAACAAAATGGGGTCTCCAAAAGAGCAAAGTCTTTCTACTTTCAAACAATGGCAGAGAAAGGAGAAACAACAATTGTCTTGCCAGCGGAAGCGGATTCGGATTAGGCCTAAATAATTCTCATAATGTTTTTTTCTATCTTTCGCATAATGTTTAATGCAGATATCTTTTAGATAAATTTGTTAATTTACAATTAATATGCAACCCTTTTCCTGTTATTAGTGTTAGTAATTGAAGCCCAGTTATTCTACATTTATTCGCTACTTTGTTAATGTGTGTTCATTTCATGTGTGTAAACATGTACTGTTGTTTAGATTACATTAAAACATGTTTTGAACTGAAAAGAGTATCCTTTAAAATTGCACAAGTATTACTGCGAAATTACCCGTGCAGTACTGCGAAGTTACACGAGTTCCTGAAACACACACATATGATCTCATGTTTTAGATGGAGCTGTTTCCCTGTTGGGATACACTTAAAAATAAACTTTTTATACCAACCATTACAATTAGGGGAGAGTCGGGTAGTATCGGACATCGGGTAGTATCGGACAGTGCGTTTCTTTCATCTACCACCATATGGTAGTACCTGAATGAAATGGTTACGTTTCTCTATGCGACATCACAGAAACGTAACCATGTCAATCAGGTACTATCATCGTGTGGTAGATGAAAGAAACTCACTGTCCGATATTACCCGATGTCCGATACTACCCGACTCTCCCCTATGTCTAGTGAATAAGTGCTGCATGAAGGACATTTTTTCAAGCATTTTTGTTTATAATTAAAGACAGAAAACCTTAATACTGCGAAATTAGCCGAGTTCGCCTTATACAATTCTAATGAGAGGTCGCTAATGGGTTTAGAGAAGCTACAGTATATGCTGTCACAGTGTAAACACTTCATTAGATAACTCTCCTGATACTTCAGACCTTCTCTCGCTCTAAACTGTCGCCGTGTAAACGTAGCATTGTTTTAAAAATTCTATGCATTATGGCATAATTTATTTAGTGGGGGTAAGTTGTTTTCTGTATCATTAACTTCAACTTGACGTTACGTATTAATTAGGAATACCTCCTGTTCTGACTCCAGCTTTCCATCTCTTTCGTGGTCCGCCAATGTCTCTTTTCCTTTGCGATCTGTAATTCAATATCTGATTTAGAAGTCTTCCTTCAGCCATTCTTTCCAGGTGCTCTGTTCGGCGGACTCTGTAATGTGTAATTTTATCCTATTTGGCAAATATTCATAGTTCTTTTCGTCATCTCCGTTTTTAATTTTATCGAACTTCGTACAGACTTTTACGTTTTCTAAACATTTAGTTTTGACTGACATTTCATTACTTTAAATAGTTTTGGGGCAGGAGGAAGGGAATCCCTACATTTTCTCTAAATGGCTTTATGAAAGTTCTGTAAGCCATTAGATGTGTTATATACCTACTTTCTTAAATTTTATTTTTGTTTTCAATTCACCTCGAATGATTTTTATGGTGTTCCGAATTCAAAATTTTCGGCCTTAAACTTACAAATTGTACGTCCGTGTATAATGTCACATTCTATTTTATTTTCAAGTTTCTCTCCATACTCGTGTGTTTAGTATCGATAAATAATTTATCGAATGTTGTGGTTAGTCTTATTCACTGTCGTAGAATTTTTAACGGGATTGGGTCGCCATGAGATGTTACCGTATTTCATTTCCGATACCTTACAATTATTCTAAAAATTCAAATACTCTCTTTCTGCTATGAGATTTGATTACTGCCTGTCTAGTAGGAGGTACGAATTAGAGATGAACAAAACTAACTACCGCTCTCGCTCGCTGTGTTCTCTGCATTTTTCTTTCGAGTCTCGGCTTGTCATTCCCGCTGCGTTTCGAGTCTCGCTCGTAATTCTCGAAATAGCATTTGGTTGGCGTGGAAAGATTTCGTAACATTGAATAACATACATCATTAAAATAAATAACATAATTGTTTAAATGAGACAAAAAGACAAAACAGAACGGTACCTTAGTTATCAAAATGTTCTGGTTCTATTACCTATATGATATTACCTATGGTTACATACCTAAAAAAAAAAAAAAACAATTCTCAAATAAATTTGCATTTCGATAGCTGATAACCAGACTGTTCTAAGTCCAACTTTTTATAAGAAAGAAATATGTGTTTCATTGTGTTCCAGTTCTTGTCTGCTTATATAAATCGAACAAAATTGTAAATATTTCTCTCTATAGGGTTGGTATGAAGCGATTCCAAATTGCTTCATGAAGCTTTGAATGTCAGGAGCTTATAATAGCTCTTTTGAAGAAAAAAAAAACAGTGAAATGGACTTGGGACAGTCTGGTTCTGAGCCATCGATTTATAAGAAATATAAAACATGACATTAATATTTTTTACTTGAGATAGCACACTTGATCCTAAACATATGAAAAGAAAATTCCTAGACTTTTAATGAGGGCTTAGTAATTAAATAGAGACTGGGGAATGGATTATTATACGCTGAAAGGTAGAGATGTTTCAAATAAGCTACTTGATTGTTTATACATATATAACAGTTGCCAAAGTAGATAAAAGTTCAGTCAGGTATAAACAACTGCTGACTTCCGGACTTGATCACAATATCGAGTCTCGGAAGACTCACAACCGTCTTTACGTCAAGGATGCGACGTAATACAACTTTGTCGTGCGGGTTTTCGGCTTTGCGAGCGCTTGTAGTCTCGTTTTCTCGATCGTTGTTCATGTCTAGTAAGAATATAGTAGTTACTATGTTTTGTGTATGGTTGACACGTCCTATTCTCAAACTAATAAGCGTCTTGCAATTTTTTGTCTACAGTTGTGATTTTGCGAATTTTTACCCTTTTGTGGTTTTGTGGAAGTGGGCGTTACCGAGCAGATGGGTAGACAGATACAGCTCATGCATTTTGTCAAGACACTCCCCCACTCTTCCTACAGAGCTGCGCATGAGATCGGATGAGTCTACTTACGAATTATAGGGGAATGGGTTACTCTTTGCCTTGAACTCGGTAGACACACGCCCGACCTTCCCTTCTACTCCTATCCCCTCCACAGAAACGTTGTTACCGTCCTGCACATCGCGAATGTCTTGACAAAATACATGAGCTGTACTCTTACATAGGTAGACAGAGAGACAAGTTATCAGACAGACAAAAACGAGACAGAAAATATGTAATTAAGGGTGTAAGCACTGACTACTTATGATTTGCGCTGCTAAAGTAATCGTGTATTCCAGTCACTCCATTAACATGTAATAGCATGATCATATAAACATGCAGCGTGCATGGCTTGTAAGCAGCCATTATTTTATAGTCGTGGCTGCATGTTATGTTCTTACCCGCTCTGTAATAAGGCACGGTTTACTGCATTACCACTATTCGCTCGTAGCAGTAAATGCGTCATAAAATACAGCAATGACTGTGGATTCGAACAGTATACTAGGCGGCGTCACAGTTCCCATAGATCGGCGCTGAAAGGGAAGGATATTGAACTTATCATCAAATCGCTTATCGGAATCGTGTCTTCGTCGAGTGGTTACCGACATCTGTGGTTCGTGGGTTGAAATCCCTGACCAGGCACAAATCCAGTGAATCAGATTGTTTTTCCGTCAGGAAGGTGCAGTCTTATTTCCTCCTCCTGTATTTTTATCCTGTAATCGTCCTGTGTTGTCTTTATTTAGATCGGTTATTTAACGACGATATTTCAGCTGCTAACCGTCGATGAGAGCGGGATGGTATTTGGAAAGATAATTCAGAGGATTCCCTATAGGGTTACCCTTACGGCTGTGGAAAATTTCGGAAAGATCTGACATTTTAACAAACTACCAGAAAATATAAAGGGTACAAATTCCCAAAATATATTTAAACGCAAACTAAAAGTATACCTAATCAATAAATTCTATTACTCAATATAAGAATTTTTAGAAAAATAAACTACTTCTGTCTTGCTTAATTGGATTATGCATTATATTCTTCGTCACGCGCCGTGGCTTCGTGGCCTAAGACATCCTGCCTAGGACTCGCGTTACGGAATGCGCGATGGTTCGAGTCCTCATGCGGGAAAAAGTTTTCTCATGAAATTCCTGCCAGTGTATGAGACCGGTGCCCACCCAGCATCGTGATGCACTTGGGGAGCTACGATAGGTAGCAAAATCCGGTTGCGAATGCCAGCTGTAACGGCTGGGGGGATCATCGTGCTAACCACACAATACCTACATTCTGGTTGGATGATCATCCACCTCTGTTTCGGCATGTGAGCGTGAGGCCAGCAGCCGGCTAGTCGGTCTATGCCCTTCACGGGCTGTAGCGCAACGGATTATTATTATTATTATTATTATTATTATTATTATTATTATTATTATTACTATTATTATTATTATTATTACTATTATATTCTTCATTTCCTTGTTTATAAGATTGATTATCCCACTATGTTTTTGAGAAATAGCAAAAGAGCCTTATATAGGCCTATAGTAATGTAAATGCATACCGGGAGGCAAAGGCTAATTGGGATTTCTCGGTCTCTGATCAGGTCAAAAACCCTAATAAAACTGATATTTAACCCTTGCGGTAAATTTAGGTGAACTCCGGAAGGCCTGATTAGTCAAATCCACCGTCCTCACCTCCACGTTGGGGCCCCCTTGGATCCTTTAAGATGCGAAAGAGAGTGGTGTGCGGAAAGCAACGGGAAGCTACCGCATTTACCTTTCCCAAGAAATACTACAAACATGGCTTGATGAGTCTTTCCACGGTAAAAGATTCCGGACGTAAACTATCCCTCCATTCTTATGTCCGGGAGGGGGATGCTGGGGTAGGATACATTATGAAGCATTTTTAAGAGTAAGGCAGAAAATAAGAAAGACTGGAGAATGCTGGGTTTGCATTGAAAGATCTGCCCTTGGTCAAAACACTATGAATGAATGAATGAATGTATACCGTTTCTATTATACAGATGTTTAATTAACATAAAATTGCAATTATCTAGTATACAGGGTGTTAAAAAAAATATTCAATATTTTAGGAGGTGATAGTATGCATCAAAAGAAGAAAACGATGTCTAATAAACATGAGTAATATAACACATACTTTCTGAGATTTGAACACTTGTTCATAGGAGGTGCTCAATGTGACGTCCATTCATGGCAATGCATTTCTCTGCCCTCCAATATACCAGACTACCAGATAATCATGCCTTAGTTGACATCCCTGGCATGGAATAATGATACGTCGCAAGGAATACTGAAAACAAAAGTCTGGTTTCGATGTGAGCGAGGTTGAGCAGAGATGGTGTTGTGAATTTTCGTAATCAGCATGTGTAGGCTGATGAAAATCCCTATGCGGTATGGCATAGTTGCGCCCCGAAGAAATCAGATAGTAGAATAGATATGGCATAGTTGCGCCCCGAAGAAATCAGGTAGCAGAATGGACATGGCATAGTTGCGCCCCGATGGACATAGTGCACAAAATAAATAAATTACTTAAAAATATTATAATGGTAGCTGCATTGAAATCAGGTAGGCCTAGCATATGATCAATTTTGCTATTTAAAATAACACATTTTTTATCGATCACACACAATAAATGAACTGCATTTTTTATTTGTACACCGATTTCTTAACCCTACGGTACAGGGTTTCGAAAACTGAAACTTGGAACTATTGTGAATTGTTAACTCTTTACCCTTTTCACTAAACTTAACATTCATTTTAAATTAACCTCACTATATGCCACAGACGGTGTGAAAATCACTAATAAAATGTTAAGACCGCTAAGGCCCCATATTCCAACGACTCACTCATTTGAATATGTCAGTTAATAAAGTACTGCCAACTTCATGGTGTTCATTTTTACGGTAGGCTATCGATAATCACTGCATGAACAGTAGGAAAACAGTTAATAAAGTACTGTCAACTTCATGGTGTTTATTTTTACGGTAGGCTATCGATAATCACTGCATGAACAGTACAAAACAGTTAATAAAGTATTGCCAACTTCATGATGTTCATTTTTACGGTAGGCTATCGATAATCGCTGCATGAACACTAGAAAAACAGTTAATAAAGTATTGCCAACTTCATGATGTTTATTTTTACGGCAGGCTATCGATAATCGCTGCATACACAGCAGAAAAATAGTTAATAAAGTACTGCCAAATTCATGGTGTTCATTTTAATAAATATTAAATCGAATAAGAAATCAATAAGGTTGGTTGATTACGAGGTTCGAGTTTCCGTAGTGTCTTTTTCTCTACCTATTTCATCGGGACGCAACTATGCCATGCCCCTTTTCTCTACCTGATGGGAATGGGGCGCAACTATGCCCACAATGCAGGGATCCTTTTTATCTGCTGCATGTTACCTGACCGTGGGGCGCAACTATGCCCTGCCCTCCCCATGCAGTTGTACAAAGAAGGCATCGGCACCAATTCACAATCACCGTATGGGTAGGCGTTCTTGGTGATAGATTAATAGGGCCATACGTGCTACCATAGAGATTAACTGGGGATCGTTATCAGAACTTTCTTATTACCGTAATAAAACAAATGTCAAAGAGTGCGTGATTCCTTACGCGGAAGGGCAGAGGAATGCATGGCCAGGAATGAACGTCACATTGAGCATCTCCTATGAACAAGTGTTCAGATCTCAGAAAGTATGTGTTGTAGGACCCATGTTTATTAGATATTATTTTCTTGTATTGATGCATAGTAGCACCTCCTAAAATATTGGATACTTTTTAACACCCTGTATAATTGTGAAATTATAAGTATTGTGTACAGAGTGTTAAAAAGTAGACTATTCCATATTTTTGGAGGAGGTAGTATGCCAAAAAAGTCCAACAAACATGAGTCCTAAAACTCATACCTTAAGAATTATGAGCACTTGTTCACCTTCGCTATAGGAAGTGTTCAATATGATGTTCATTCATAGTAAAGCACCCTTCTGCCCTGGAATCATGCACTCTTTGAAACACTCCTGGTTGGTCTCGGCGCGCTCCTACAGTGCTTGTAGGCCTACTCTTTGATGGGGGCCAACGTTGCAATACTCGCTCCTCCATATCGGGCGTACGAATGGTGTAAGGCACCATCATTTCATAGCAAACGAACTGCACAACTAAAAATCCAAGGATTAAGGTCAAGGGGACGAGCAAACCAACGTACTGGACCTCCTCGATCAATCAATCGCCCATTATTTTTTTTATTTTTATTTTATTTATTTATTTTGCTAATAATTGTAACTTAAAATATAAAATAAACAGAAAAACGTTAGCTCGTCCCTGAAAGAATATAACTCGTGCTCAGGGACGGATTCCTGAATTGAAATTAAGAAGTATACAATACAATTTGTCTTAAGTCTACTACGTAATAAGAATATATAAATTTAAATTTACAATTTTTCCATTTTTATAACATCCATACATAACTTTTTTTTTTTATTATTTAATACTAGAACTAATAGAATTGACAAGGTTAGGATATCTAAGTACAAATTTATTATATATTCTTGGGCCTAAATTACTACTATGATTAAATATTGTAGCAGTGTTGCATTTTGGTTCAAACAATCTTAAAGAATTCATACCTTTTGTTTCATAACTATGAGAATACAATTCAGAATTATTTCGACTTTTATGTATGAATTTTATTAATACACCATAATTAATATGTCTTATTTTAAGAACATTAAAGTCTAAAAACAATTTTTGAGATGGAAAATCAATATGTTTATGAAGACATATTTTAATTATTTTCTTCTGTAATAAATAAAGTGGATTAAAATTGGATTTAAATAAGCTACCCCATCCTATAATTTCTGTGTTAGGTTTTCTCGGGCATTTCGGTGAAAATGGACCGGTGCTCCATCATACATGAACCACACACATCCCTACCCTTTGAAGGTATGGCACTTCCTCCAGCAAGACAGTAAGGCGTTGGCGTAAGCAAACCCCATCATTGACATACAAGCACTAAAGGAGCGCGTCATCAATGCCCTGCCAGCACAACCGAGATCAACCAGGAATGTTTCAAAGAGTGCGTGATTCCCTAAGATTAAGACGCAGAAGCACGCATTACTAAAAATGGAGATCACATTGAACACCTCCTATAGCGAAGTGCTCATTGCTCTTTAGTTGTGAGTTTTAAGACCCATGTTTGTTAGACTTTTTTTTTCTTGTTTTGGTGAATATTACCTCCTCTCAAAATAAGGAATACATTTTTAATAACCTGTATAGGATTTTAAATAATTCACATTTTATGCTTTTACATTTAATTTGTGCTTCACTACTTACATATCGTATATAAATTTTACTTGATCTACAGGACTAGATGAATAAAAAAATGAATAAATTCAAGTAGTGAAAACAAGTAATCAACTCAAGCGTAGAAATCCTCGTTCCAATGTAGCATCGGTTCAACAGATTTGATAGTTTCTCATGAACGCTGGTGACCTTTGTAGTCTGGCGTCATGCGGACCATATATTGAGAACAGCCGATACTTTTCCATATTATATCTAGAGTTGGTTAGATATCCTTACAAGATTGAATCCAAATTCTATGCATATTTACCTTTGGAAGGGAAGTAAATCTGGAATACCCGTATCGAAAATTTATGATGCAGTGTTGATGTCCCTGAAAGAAAGATGTCAGACAAAACGTACCGAACATTTCTCGTGAACTTTCAACTGTGCTGGTCACTATTCCTGCTTACTACTCTTATTGCTCTATCATTGCTCTATTGTTGAGTCTAAATTTATCAAATATTTCGACGTTTTCAAAATTCTACCCCTGAATATTTAATTTCCACTTACCTTAACTGCATTCCTCCAAGTCCTTGAACACGGCACCATATAAGCCCCAGTGACGAAATGAGATGTTGGTATATCAGTAATTTAATTGTTAGTTAATGTTGATAAACATATTTTTTACACGGGAAAGATCGTTTTGAGACTCTAATTTGTAATATTTTACTAGATTGCTTTATGGGCTTTGAAGTAGATGGACTAGTGATACGACATTTTTGTGTTGGGAAAGTTATAGTATATTTGTATGTTTATGGCTGTAGGGTAAAGGTGTCTAATTCTGTGATACCCCTAATCCCGTGATAAAATTTCAATTGACTGCCATGGAGTTGTGGGCTCTGATTTTAAGTGTTTGAAATACCTAACAGATGCCAGGAAATGTCTTCTTTTCAATTCTATTGATTACCCGCCTTTTGAATGGAAGCAGTCGACTGCAGAAGCTTTTGTTCAGTAAAAGGTGGTTGACCAGAAAGTTTTTCTTTCTCTTGTGACTGCTACTGAAGAAACATTTTATATTTAAGGTAAGAATTAATCTAGCATTATAAAAATGATATATTACTGTAGATTATAGTCAGCTGAATCAATGTGTATGATTATTTAAACATTGTGAGACAACAGCAATGTTACAGGAGCTTTCCCATTTTCGGATTTATTTTCATATTTCTCCTTCCTGGCTCACTCGACCAGTGATGCCAACGCTATTGTGAAAATTAATGTGTATGAAAGAAAATAGTTCGTGGAAATAATAATAGAAATAAGTTATAGAAAACATCAATTATAATTACAATAATAGGGTATATATTTAACTTAATTACTGCTGTTGTTAGGAATATAAATAATGAGAAGTAATTGTGTTATAATTCAATTTATTCAAATTTAATTTTGTATTGCATTTAACTTTCAGTTCATTTTGTTTATAATATATTAATATGTAATATGTATTCCTGTACTTACACAAGTATTTTCTATGAAATTTGTCACTTAGGCCATTTTTCTATGTTGTAATTCCTTGCTTATTGCATATTAAAACAATATACCATGATTTTAAAGTGTTTTCCCAAGTACACTTTTGTTTTCTGAACAGTTAATGAGGATTATTTTAGTATCACGGAATTAGGATATCACTCACGGAATTAGGAAACCACTATCACGGAATCTGAATCCCTGTCACGGATTTAGGAGCCACTGTACAACAATGAAGAATCATATTATATTATATATCAAACTTGTGAAACTGTTGTCACTGAATGTTGTAAAAACTGTAGCTAAAGGTCCAAATAACGTCATTTAGGTGTTCTTTGAAAATATTTAGTGCAATTGTGGCATAAATATAGACTTTATTTAATATGTCACGGAATTAGGCAAACTTTCCCTATAATGTATATATATATATATATATATATATATATATTATAATGATCAATGGGATTTAAGAGTATTTTCGAATTGACTCCTCCTGAAATAAACTGGAACGGCTGAAAGAGGTTGCGATTGTTTATTAGTGGGTGAAATAAGGAAACTAAACGTTCGTGGCTGATGGAATCATCCATATAGGTTAGATGTACACATCTTTATATATTTTGTGGATTAAGGAGTTTGAATCTGAAGATTCTACCAGTTTATCTGGAACAAATCCAGGAAACATTAAAAACTAGGTTTATTAGAACAATGTACAGTACATGCATTTACATTCAGAATCCAGTATCGAAGCCATAGAGAATAGAATGAGTGAAACGGCTGCTGCGGTCGTACTCCTCGTTCGAAGGCAGTCGGCCAAAAGGGTCGGAGAGCTCATCGGACAACAATGCGTGGCTCCAGACGGGCGGGTTCGCGTCGTGCTGCGCCGCGGGCTTGTCCTCCGTCGAGGACTGCACCGCGACCTCCTGCTTCTTGCTCGCGACTTTGAGCTTCTCCGGCTTCACCTTCTCTGGGACAATCTTGACTCCCTCGACGAGCTTCCCTGTGAACTTCTTCGTGGCCGGGACACTTCCAGCAGGACTGCCCTCAGGTTTAGCGTTGCTGCGCCTGAACTGCGATGAGTCCACATACGGCATCGGAGGAATGTCCCCGTCCTTTCTGACGGCCTTGACCTCGACGGCGACTACTGGAGTAAGCAGCACCTGGGACAAGCCTGGTTTGGGATTCACGTCAGGCTCGATGATCAGGTTCGTGGACCTGCTCCAAAAGTCGCCGGCGTTTGGAAGTGGGGGTAGGAGAACACCGTCTTTTATTTCTTTTTGAACGTCTCTTTCTGAACCCCAGACCAGCACCTCGCGGATATTCGCGACTGAGGCTGGTCTCACGGAACCTTCGCTGAAGCACGCTCCTCCCAGAAGCAGTACCAAGTTCAGCAGAAATGACCCGCGTCCCTGGAAACAAAAGCATGTGTTGCCGTCACCCCGAAAGGAATGGTTTATATATTTTTACATCTCAGATAGTACATGCCATAAAACATTTCTCTGTGATTCGTTTAATTTAATTTGTAGGCCTGTATTATTTATGAATAATGCTGACGATATACCCACTTAATTCATAAAAAGATACCGTATGCTTATGAAATGTCTGTTTCATAAATTAACATATCGAGAATCTCATTATTTATCTACAAGAATAATAAAATGGAAGCAATCTAATCAAATTATATATTGTAAAACTTTGCTATTTATATATTGGCATAAATTATATATATTGTTAACTAGCTTTTATATATCTTCTAAAAATTTATTTTGCATGAGTTTATCTACGCCCGAAGGATTGCCCACTATAATTGAATTATATATTTGGGGCATCCCTATTAGAGTATTATTCGGAGGTCGCATTAATCCTCGACACTTACCTAGGATCTTTTCTGATCCCACACCATCTTTTATTGTTAATATCTACATCCATATAGGTCCGAAACGTTCCAGTAATCTAGATATGCTCTTCTTGGTTATTTTAGTTTCCTTTACAATTAAAATTATTATTTATTAATTGTATATTGATTTTTTCATGTTTATTGCTTGGGTTCGTAGATGTCCCCAATATAGAACGCGTCTTTATTTTATAGTTGGAATTACTTTGCAGTGATAATGTTTTGATGTAAGTGATGTGAACATGTACTTTGAAAAGTATACAAATGAAACATATATAGCATAAGCTACTATGTAGACTATGGATAAAATTTTGTAGGTTCAAGAGTAATTATTCGTATTTGTAAAATTAGATTCTTGTTCTTTCTACTGCAAGCAGGAGATGAGACTAAATTAATTAATTAATTAACTGTATAAAGATAATAATTAACACTTGATGCAATAAAAATTTCCTTTTTATGTTATATTTCAATGAAAATTAATGTGTTGTCTGATAACTTAAAAAATGAAAACACAGATACAGAATAAGTCTGCTATTAAACTAATTAAATTAATTATTTTAATTCATTCATTAATTCTTCAAACATAGTGAGTAAATCTAGGTGCAATAAAAACTTTTAATTTGCTTATACTATATACAAAAATGTAGTAAGCTATAAATATCCTAATTATTATTAGCAACAAATATTCTTGGGGTCAAAAAAGACCCCAGAGAAGTAGCATGAAATCCTAGAGCAGCTAAGTTACAAGGGTTTAACTGTACCAGAAAAAGTAACATATAGTACATAAGTGTTCTGCTCATGGATAGGTCTTTCACTGCAAACTTAGCATTCTCCAATCTTTTCCTATTTTCTGTCTTCCTCTTAGTTTCTGCATATGATCCACATATCTTTAATGTCGTCTGTCATTTGATATTTATTGATCTCTCCATTAGCTTCACATACAACACTCCACTAACCTCTCTATCTTTCAACTAATCCATCCATCCCTCATTCATTCATTCATTCATTCATTCATTCATTCATTCATTCATTCATTCATTCATTCATTCATCCATCCATCCATCCGTCATCCACATATCTATCGATGCATCCATTCAGTAATTTATCAATTTAAGCATGAACATATCTGTCAATCCATGAAACCATCAACCCACTGTTCTACCTACCCATCAATGTATCAATAATTTATTCATAAATCTATTTATCCATCCATTAATGCATCCAGTCACCTACCAACTCATATACAGGATTGTTTCCGATATCTGATAACGAATTTGAATGACATCATGTGCGTCAGGAGTCACATGACAGCTGAACTGTGGCGCGAGGTGACAGACCAGTAGTGAGTGATCTCATAGTCACAGAGTGCACGGCGACTCACAGCAGAAATTCCCAAGAAAATCGAGCCTTTTTGGGAGGGGTACATTATGACCCTTTCCAATGCCAAGTACAGTTAAGTGTACTTAATAAGATTGCTAAAGCTCGAATTGAATTATTTTGTATCATCTCGTGGGGTGCGGCGACTTGTGACGGGGGGTGGATTTGCTTGCTTTTTCCACTCTGGAATTAATCCCATCGAGCTTTGCCAGTCTTATTAGGTACACACAAGATACCTTTCTTGGAAATAACGAAACCACGTTTTTTGCAGGCTCCTATGATTTTCACGTAACTATACTTGGCATCGGAAAGAGTTATGTACCCCTTCCAAAAAGACTCGATTTTCTTGGGATCATGAAATCACTCACTAATGGCCTGTCACCTCTCGCCGCAATTCAACTGTCGGTGTGATTCCTGACGCACATGACGTCATTCAAATTCGTTATCAGAGATCGGAAACAACCCTGTATTTATCCATCTCCCATTATAGAAATTATTATAGAAATCCATCTATCCATCGATCTCTCAATCCATCATTCATTCGTCCGTCCATCATTCTATCAATTCACTATTGTTATTATTATTATTATTATTATTATTATTATTATTATTATTATTATCATCATCATCACTATTTCTTACCTATGTTTATTATTGTCACACTAACATTACTTATCCAGCTTTCATTATTTATTTCATGTTCTTTTATGGTCTAGATCAGTCATGTCAATTGATGCCCATAGGAGCAAGCGCGTGCTTTAGAGCTCAGGAGAGCCTGAGCGCTTTACAGCGGAAAGGAAAGAGACAGACGAAAGAAGTAGTATATGCCGCTTGGTCGAGCTATATTCATGGATGGCCAGCACTTATTCAATAGATAAAGGGAAGAGAACTTATTAAAACTGTATCCATGTTAATTTTTAGATTTGTCTGAGAAGTATAAGTGCATTATAAGAATGTAAGTGTTAATTTTACTGCTCACTTTTCACAAGTTTGATTTTTTTTATTCAAAAGAAATATTTTCTCAACTTTCTTTTATAGAAAAGTGAAAATTTCAGATATAGGCCTATTTATTTAGTAGCCTTACAGATTGTTTTCGTAAATCAAATAAACCGTAAATACGTATTACTGAAGATAGTGTATTGAAAATTTTAAAAATATTCGCACGGAAATTGTTTGTAAGGAAATGAATTAACAAAGCAAAGATATGTGCCCATGTGTTGTAAAAATGTCAGCTCTATAGCTTCAGCACATTTCGAGAAAATAATTTAATATTCTGATGTTAGGAAGTTGTGCACCAATATCACCTTAAAAGCATAATGCGACAAGAGTTTTGTTATGGAATATTAATTACACTTAAAACATATACAGCACCTAGGTAACTTTGCTTTGTACTAGATATGCTTGCATCAACTCCTCTATTACAACACCATCAGAAGTATTCTGTGTTATGCAGCTACATCTGCCCTACTTTGGTTTATCAGTTTCAGACAACACCACTGAATAAAATTCCAGCCAAATTTCTTTCTGATGCCGATGTTCTCATTAAAACCACATTGAAGGAAATACTCCAGCTTCCCACCGATACGCCAGACAACATGCTTTATGCCGACAGAAAGTACAAGGGATTGGGACTATTTAAATCTAGCTGGGAAGCTTTTTTGCAGCATATCAATGCATGTCTGACTTTACAACGATCCCAAAATATCCATGTCAACGCTTGTCGCAACTTGTCTAGTGAAATTGGGGTTTGTTTAAATAAACTTGGACTTCAAAATATCTCTTCTGATTCACTTCAAGTGAAAAAATTGAGACAAGAGCTTAGGGAGCGAGCATTTCAATCTTGGTGCTCTTTAAATCAGAAAGGGAAAGGCGTCATCCTCTATAAGGAGTTCACTCCCGCCAATAAATGGATCCGACAACCTGATCACCTCACTAGCAGTGAATGGAGACTAGCTCTTAAAATGACAGCTAATGTTTGTCCGCTGCGTGCTATACCAGGAAGGTCCCGAGACGAAACCACTGTCGTCGTTACGTCAGTGAAATTGAAACTCTTGGCCACGTTTTGGGTGCCTGTCCTTTCAGCGAGACACTGCGGAACTCTAGACATAATAGAATCAGGTCCATGATTGCCGAAGCCTTGAGGAAGAAAGGTCTCACTGTGCACGAAGAAGTCCATGGTATCTCTCAAGAAGGATCCTGTCGGCGAATTGACATGCTTGCCTTTCCACCAGGCTCTACATCCGCCTACATTATCGACCCGACAGTCAGGTTCGAGGCACAGGAACAACAGCCCGCTGAAGTCCATGCAGAAAAATGCAGAATTTATGAGCCCACAGTTCCATTCTATTTGGAAAAATATCACTTCACCTCCATTGGCGCTAGGGGCACAATACCTCGCCTCTTTGTCAGTTTCTGCAAGAAGTTTCTGCTGAACAACGACTTCATTCGTGATGTTTCCCTTACTGCTATCAGAGGATCATTTGCCATTTTAAAATACCACCTGTACTTTGTTTCCTAAAAAGGAAGAACTTTTGTTTGAAAGTCTAATCCGTTTGTCTATAATGTTTAAGCCTGTTATATGTATGCTATTATCATTCCTGTACTCAATTTCCCCGTTTTGTTAGTTCCCCACATTTCTCTTTTGTGGTCTGTTTTTGTTTTCACTCTGTGTGTTATGCTTTGTCTAATGAGGCAGTCCCGTTATTGGGAAAGCTGAAGGAGTGTTTTCTTATTTATATATGTTTTGATTGGTTTATTGATTACTTTTATAAGGCTAAAGGTACCATCAATATCAATTCCAACTTATCATGTCATACTCAATCTCTTTTTTATGATTGATGTATTTCATCCATTTAGTACAGTACAGTTGTACTACTATGGAGTTTATGTGAATATTTCTTCTTAACTCTTCATTATGTTATTACCTAACGTTTAAACGATAACTGTAATATTAAGAAATTGGTATTAGTACTTTTGTTTTACAGACAATATAGATAATATCAAACAGAAAGAAGGCATATAAAAATAACGACATAAATTTCACGTTCCGTTTGAAGTTTGTGCACCACTGTTTTCTTAATACAACAGGCTGCTTATTCATATACAGTACACAACCCTTCCTCTTTCCATACTTAGCGCTTGATGCCCGTGCACGACGTCAAGGTCAGAAAAATGCGCTTTCTTTGACATCACTGGTCTAGATATTAATGTAATAACTATGTAACCAATTGTATTCAATTAGAATTAGAGTATGGCTGGGCGGAAGAGAAGGCCTACTGGCCTTAGCTCTGCCAGATTAAATAAATAAATAAATAATTATTATTAATTATCCATTCATCCATCAAACTCATCCCACTATTCATTTATTCATCCATCCAATACTTAACAATCCATTCATCTATTTAGAAACTAATCATTGAATCCTCTTCTCTGAGCCCATAGCAACTCGTCCTGCCAAATGAACTTCCTCTATCCTGGGACAAAAGGAGTGAAATATCTTGTACAATAACATATCGACAGCCCAGCATCAGATTGTTACAAGTCAATTTTAATATTTCTTTTTTCAAAAGAGTTATGTTAAGCTCCTGACATTCAAAGCTTCGTGAAACAATTTGGAATAGCTTCATAGCAACCTTATGGAGAGGAATATTTACAATTTTGTTCGATTCATACATTCGGACAAGAACTGGAACAAAATGAAACACAGATTTCTTTCTTACAAAAAGTTGGACTTAGAACAATCTGGTTCTCAGCCATCGATATTACACTGATGCTTAACTTACATTACCATTAAACTGAAGGAAACTTGAGGATGTACGCAAGAGGTGTACAGCAGGCGTTAAAATGCGTCGCGAGGTGGCCGAATATCCAGGCTCTCAATGAATATTCATTGTCTGCGAGCTTTTCATCATGCACGTCACGCGGCCGCACACACATCTGCATGCACAGAACATCGCTTTACTCAAATCCTTTGAATCGGCTGGTGATTTTACGTAAGTTCCTATTCACAACATTCCGCTTCTTAGAACTCGAGATATATTTGAATGCCGAGACAAGATTCTGCTTATACCACAGTCACAAAAAGGCGCCATTTTCACGCATAACACTTCCACGTTTCTGCTATCACTACAAGAAATCTTATGTCATTCGGCTAGTGATGCATCTCACTGCAGAAGAAGCGGTTACAACGTTGAATTTACACGCTAGAGACTAGAACACAAAGTTTCGACGGTTCCAAGTAAATTTCTAATGGTCAAAGATGATGTTGCCACAGGTGTTCTTGGGACTGACTTACAGTTTTTCCTCTCATGGTTTTAATTGGTTATTTTAATACGTTTTATCAACTGCTATGGTTATCCAGCGTCTGAGTAAGATGAAGGTGACAATGCAAGCGAAATGATTTCAGGGTCCAGAGCCGAAAGTTACACAGCATTTGCTCTGAACTGATTAAGGGAAAACTTCGAAGAAACCTCAACCAGGTAACTTGCCCTTGCCCAACCAGGATTTGAACCTGGGCCACTCGTTTCACGATCAGACGTGCTAACCGTTACTCCTCAGCGGTGGACTTCCCTCTTATAATAAATTCCACTATTGTGAACATCGCCCTTGTGCAAGTGCATCACCTACGCCTCACAAGGATAATAATTGATAAAACATTATTATTATTATTATTATTATTATTATTATTATTATTACACGTCAATATGTAAGGAGAAACTCCACAAACGATTAAGGAAAACACAGAAATTTTACTTGAACCAAGTAAAGAGATAGGTTTGAAAGTAAATTCCGAAAAGACAAAGTATATGATTATGTCTCATGATCAGAATATTGTACGAAATGGAAATATAAAAATTGGAGATTTATCCTTCGAAGAGGTGGGAAAATTCAAATATCTTGGACCAACAGTAACAAATATAAATGACACTCGGGAGGAAATTAAACACAGAATAAATATGCGAAATGCCTGTTATTATTCGGTTGAGAAGCTTTTGTCATCTAGTCTGCTGTCAAAAAATCTGAAAGTTATAATTTATAAAACAGAAATATTAGCGGTTGTTCTATATGATTGTGAAACTTGGACTCTCACTTTGAGAGAGGAACAGAGATTAAGAGTGTTTAAGAATAAGGTTCTTAGAAAAATATTTGGGACTAAGAGGAATGAAGTTACAGGAGAATGGAGAAAGTTACACAACGCAGAACTGCACGCGTTATATTCTTCACCTGACATAATTAGGAACATTAAATCCAGACATTTGAATAGGCAGGGCATGTAGCACATATGGGCGAATCCAGAACTGCATAGGCCTATAGAGTGTTAGTTGGGAGGCAGGAGGGAAAAAGACCATTGGGGAGACTGAGACGTAGATGGGAAGATAATATTGAAATGTATTTGAGGGAGGTGAAACATGATGATAGAGATTGAATTAATCTTGGACTGGATAGGGACCGATGGCGGCTTATGTGAGAGAGGCAATGAACCTGCGTGTTCATTAAAAGCCATTTGTAAGTAAGTATTATTTATTATTGTTATTACTATTATTATTAGGCTATTATTATTATTATTATTATTATTATTATTATTATTATTATTATTATTATTATTATTAATGAAGACATTTTGTAATACACTCAAAAGAAATGAAACCAGCTTGCTACAATCGCGAAATTCCTCCAAAGGAAATTTCGTAGAAAAGCTACCTTATTTATTTATTTATTTATTTATTTATTTATTTATTTATTTATTTATTTATTTATTTATTTATTTATTATACTCCAATTTTACAGAGAACCTTATTTTACCAGAGATAGGTATGTTAGGGTTATAAATACATAATAATAATAATAATAATAATAATAATAATAATATGATATTGATTAATGAATTCTCCTATTGAATTAATCTTACGTTTCAATTATGGAATTAATACAATTTTACAAATCTATAAATTCAGGAAATCTCTACAAAGTTTTATAATTTAGTTTTCTATGCGTGTAATACGGTTGATTATAATTATTAAAGATTACTTTATAGTATTTAATTTAACGACGCTGTCAGCGCCAAAACAACGTGGGCAAGATATTTGCCTGGTGGAGCCTTCTATCAGGAAGAAGTTATTTCACGTTACGTAGACACAGGATCCACAGCTTTACTTTCCTTCAGAAGAAAGTCACTCTAATGGCCTAGTGCACCAATCTCGGTTAGGATGCGTGGTTAGATAGCCTACCCACGGTTAACTAATAAGCATAAAAACAGATGCACCATCAACTTCGTTTGGTTATGAAACCGCGGTTAGTTGCCGGGTGTTTATTTCGTCATTCTTCCTCTCCGGAGCAATTCATCATAATATTCAAGAGACAGTGACAAATTGATTTTTCGGAGCGATAATATAAAATATATAAATAGTTCCAATCTGTATTTATTCGT
Source organism: Periplaneta americana (assembly GCF_040183065.1). Taxonomy (NCBI): domain Eukaryota; kingdom Metazoa; phylum Arthropoda; class Insecta; order Blattodea; family Blattidae; genus Periplaneta; species Periplaneta americana. The sequence goes on along the minus strand of NC_091119.1, from coordinate 65,966,151 downwards.
ATACATATAAATAAAACCCTCTTTTCTATTTATAATTCCCTGAAATAAGTAGTTGTGGAAAGAAAGACATAGAAAGAGAGGGAGAAAACCAAATTTCAGCGCATTCGGAAATTCATATTTACTCGATCTTATTGAGAAATACTATAAAGTTAGCCTATAATAGAAAATAAACAAACTGATGGCATGGCGATAAAATAAGAAGAAGATTGCTCGAAGAAAACGTCGCTTGAATGCTTCGGTGTGCCTTGTAAGTTAATTAAAATAAATTAAAATACGTACAATTTTCTCTTATGCTTTATAGCCTACGTGATGTAGCAACACTTTTTATCATATTATATGTACTGGTTATTCCTCAGGTGTTAAGTATAGAAAAACCCTACAATAATTTAAAAACAAGCTATTAATGTTTAAAGAGGAAGTGTACGGAAAGTCGCCAAACCGTAGTTCAAAAGTCGCTAGATTCCTTATCATCAATGGATAAAATTTTGTTTTTGTCGCTAGAGGATCCTGAAAAATCGCTAAATCCCTATTTAACCAATAGCAAAATTAAAAGAAATTGTCTCCGAAAAACAATTAAAAATAGCTAAATTGGAAACGTTAACTATAGGCCTACGCATAGGCGTAAGTTAAAGTTTGTGTGAACATAAACTCAAATATTCTTTGTCCACATCCTTTATCATTTAATTGATTTATAAATCAAATCTAGGCTTCCCCAACCCACGTTCCTGAATGATCCTTTTTCTGTCAACAATATTTAATGCCATATTCTCTAATAAATCAACTTCCATGCCTCCAAATATTATGATCTGATACATTTATTTATTTATTCATTTATTTATTTATTTATTCATTTATTTGTTTATTCATTCATTCATTCATTTATTTGTTTATTCATTTATTTATTTATTTCTTAAACGTTCCTAACCGAGATTGGTGCACTCGGCCATAAGGATTTTATTGTCCTCGGCCGTGTTTCAATCCGCGAACCTCGGATCCAAGGTTAACCAGTAAACCACGAAGGACAAAAGACTAAAGTCAGTAGAAACACAGTTATCTCCAGGAAAACATGTCCAAAAATGTCTGTCCATCAGAAGTTCAACTTAAATTTGACAATATTTGAACCCAGGTCCACGACGAAGACGCTCTCCCCCAGTGTTTGTGCGACAAGTTACTGTAGAAACAATGAACACACGCGTTAAGTCAATCTTGCTTTCACATGTTCTACCTACCACAAGAGTCAACGATTCATCTCATTGTGTGGCGACTAACTGCACATCTTGTTATTGTAATTATGTCCAAGTTTGTACAAATTATTATCTTTGTATCCGTACACCTGAATGGGAGGCGAAAGTATTAGTGAAAACTTTCCAATGAGCTGCTATCTTACACTGTAACGGAGTCAAGTCACAGACGACAGGACTATATAGGTAAATATTTACTGAAAAAAAAATCTCAAAGCCAACAACAAAATATTTTCTCGCAATGAAACTCACACGAAGTTATTTTATTAATGTTGGCTTCGATTTTAAACCACAGAAATAGTGTTTACCTATGTCTATCTGTCTCTATCTATTTCTGTCTGCCTATGGCTGTCTATAGCAGTCTAGCTATGTTTGTCTGTCTCTCTCTGTCTAACTCTAGCAGGTGTCTCTGTCTATCTCTAGCAGTATTTCTCTCTCTCTCTCTCTGTCTATCTATGTTTGTCTGTCTCTCTCTCTGTCTATCTCTAGCTTCTTTCTCTCTATCTCTCTCTGTCTGTCTTTAGCTGTCTTTCTCTCTCTCTCTCTCTTTCTATAACTCTCTATCTCTGTCTGCCTCCAGCCGTCTTTCTCTCTCTCTCTCTCTCTCTCTATCTGTCTCTAGCTGTCTTTCGGTCTCTGTCTATCTCTCTGTCAATGTCTGTCTGTCAGTCTTTCTCTCTCTCTTCCTGTCTCTGCTGTTACTCTCTATCTAACAATTTATTCATAGATCGAACAATAAATCCACCTATCCACTAATTTACTATAGCAAATGTATTTATGTCAGAATAGAGCTGTTAATGTCAATAACCAATCATACACATTTTAACTGAAAAATTTATATGACTTTACACTTACAATTTCTGTAATTATTTCTTAGAAAAAACATTAAAATAAAAGAGTAATTTTATTAAATAATTTCCTATCTGGAACCCAGATTTGTACGAGTAATTTTATAAGTTTGAATACATTTTATTTAATTTAAGGTGTTTCCAGTGTCAGTCAAGAGGTACTAAGTTAATGATGTAATGCATTGCAAGGACGAGCGATCGCGGATCTTTTAATTGTTTCTCCTTCCACCCTTTTCTCATTGGGATCAATAATATAATAATACTAATAATAATACTTACTTACATACTTACTGGCTTTTAAGGAACCCGGAGGTTCATTGCCGCCCTCACATAAGCCCGCCATTGGTCCCTATCCTGAGCAAGGTTAATCCAGCCTCTACCATCATATCCCACCTCCCTCAAATCCATTTTAATATTATCTTCCCATCTATGTCTCGGCCTCCCCAAAGGTCTTTTTCCCTCCGGCCTCCCAACTAACACTCTATATACATTTCTGGATTCGCCCATACGTGCTACATGCCCTGCCCATCTCAAACGTCTGGATGTTCCTAATTATGTCAGGTGAAGAATACAATGCGTGCAGTTCTATGTTGTGTAACTTTCTCCATTCTCCTGTAACTTCAATAATAGTAATAATAATAATAATAATAATAATAATAATAATAATAAATGTTCTGATTGCCTTATAAAGAATGAAATGATGTGGAGAAGTGGTAAACAATCATAGTGCTTTAAATATAGTGGTATGCTGCATACTTGAGATTCTTTGTGAGGAAACGTATGTTAAGAAATTACCAAGTTCTAAGTATTGTCTTAAAGGATACAAAATCCTGAAATACCTTGATGACATTTTTGTCTTAAAAATCCGGGACTTGATGATTACATCAGTAATAGTAATGATAAGGTAGTGGTGGAAATGATGATAGCATGATGATAACAATGATAGTAATATTGCAATGGAGTCGCATAAATACTAGAGACGATGGCAATGATGATGTGACCATGCTGATAACATTGCAATAGTGATGATCCTGATATTTATGGTGATCTCTATAGAAGTAAGGATATCGAGGATAATGGGAAAGCGATAATGGTAGTAGCCTAGTATGTGGTGATAAATTTGTAGTATTTCAATGAAAATATTTATGAAAAGAAACCCATTTCGTTACCAACAGCAACGCAGACAGTCACAAGTAAACACGAGACTATATTACGCATGGTTGTGAATAGTTCCATAAATTTCTAAATATCGAATTCTTGGAAGGACTTCATTATGGGTGTTGGAATCCAGACACAGCTGCTGCCTGCAGCCACAACGACTACGCAGAACAGAGCAGACAAGGTTCCGTCTTCCCCTCCTTACATCATGAAGCACTATATACATCGCTATTCTCTGAATGAGCTCAAGTTTGAAATAAACAGTGTCTTCAAGATGACATGTGATACTTCCTCATTACACAATTTTAATCGGTATTTGTTAAAACAACGCCAGTCATAATTTTTGTGATGTTCAAGTTTGTCGTTATTTCGCAGTTCAACATATCGTTTGGTATTAAAATTACGTGATTTATGTCTTCATAATTAATCTACAGAGAGCTGAATACTTCAATTTTATTTAAACAAGTTTTTTTTTAGTTTCCTACAAATCTGAGTTTCATGACTAACGTTATTTTAACAAATACCGATTCATTTGTACATCCCGAAACAATATTTAGTGTCTGACACTACTTGTTATATTACATTCTTATCAACCTTAAATAACCATATCCTTACATTATACAGTGTGTCCTCAAAAAACATTCCGGGGTTATAAACTGCTATAATTCTGTCACTATGTGTTTTACGAAATTCATACCGTTGTCATGAGAAAGAACAGCTCAAAGAATTTCAGGAAATGCGTAATCGATCATTGTTGACCGAAACAACAGATGGCAGCACAAAAAGAAAGGAAAAAACGCCGTTTCCGCTATTTCGTTTCCAATTAAGGCATTCTTGAATACAAGCAAATTGTGTTGAATGGACTGAATCCAAAAATATTTTTCAGCTTGAATATTTGAATTACACACACATACACACACACACACACTCTCTCTCTCTCTCTCTCTATCCCTTTCCCCCTTTCCTCCTCAACCCCCACTCTCCCTTCTTCAACATGGTGGAAAGCAAATGAGTGAAGAGTTGCAATTCAGACTTCATAATCTAGTACAAAAATTTGAGATTTATTTAGCTAGTAAACAAAGTGAGAACAATTCAAAAGTAGGCAACGAAAATCTTTCTAGCCACTACCTGAGAGTCAGGCTCGTGTACGGTGTGGTCTTAACCAATAATTTAACATAAAATTTACAAAGGCAGTTTACTAAATACACTAATTAACTTAATTCAGACCGACAACTAATACACAAGAGAAAACGTGACTTCAGTATGTGTCATAAATATAAGGCCTGTCAAATAAGACGATGCAAATGTATTTGAAATTTCCCAAATTAGACTTACTATGATTTGTAAGTACTATAAAGTCAGAAGTGAAAATGTTATGATCAGGATAGGAGACTCGATAAAAAGATGAAAACATTAAAAGAATGAGTACGGGCATATCATACAGCAGAAAGCAAACGGAAGACAATAGTTATTTATGAGACAAGTTCGTAAAGGTTGTTTTTAGCACGAGTGTAAAGTTTGTGAAACGAGTTGGAGCCGAATTGGAGAGGTTATAAGACCACAATGTCATGGTCGTCTAAACTTAGAACCATAAGAAGTAAATATCCATGGAATGGTAGCCTGTTTTATTCATGTTCACGATTTCATGGTCGTCTAAACCGGCCATATAATCAACAAAGCGGTTAGGAACAGTTGAGTCCACACCTGTGGAGTAACGGCTAGCGCGTCTGGCCGCGAAACCAGGTGGCCCGGGTTCGATTCCCGGTCGGAGCAAGTTACCTGGTTGAGGTTTTTTCCGGGGTTTTCCCTCAACCCTGTACGAGCAGATGCTGGGTAACTTTCGGTGTTGGACCCCGGACTCATTCCACCGGCATTATCACCTTCATCTCATTCAGACGCTAAATAACCTGAGATGTTGATAAAGCGTCGTAAAATAACCCACTAAAATAAAATAAAAAGGAGCAGTTGAATGATAAATCTTGTTACAATGAGTAGCAGTTAATAATTAGAATAATAAGAGCTAAAATGTAGCTATGAATGTTAAATTTGCTACTTATTTGTGTAGGCTACGTGTAATATTTGAGTAATGAAAGATCGAAAAAATATATTAATTTCTTACTAAATAAAGTTTGTACATTAAATATTACACTTCCTTTGCCACTGCGTAAAATGAATAGCAGTGCATAAAGCGATTACAATACTTACTTTTTAAGCACTAATGTTTTAAAGACTGACTTTAGGCACTGATAACAGTGGGTAAAATGGAATTTTACGCACTATCGTAGAAAAAAGATATTTATACAGCCATTTCCACTTCCTTATAGGGATACAAACACATATGAGCTGAATTTATGGTAGAGATGTTACCATGTAATTTGTCCGCGACGCAGAACCCAATTTCTGGTCAGTCACTCCTACCTTCAGATCACGTGACAGGAGTCTTCCCCTTTCTACACACCTCTCCCCGATAGTCCTCCCAGCCGCTTAGACGCGCTCAGCTCACATGCAGCTGATCAGGCTGTAAGCTCCACCCTCCCGTCCACCCGCTTCCCGCCACCATCTGCGCACCTCGCGGACAAATTACATGGCGACATCTCTAGGATATGTCGATAACAATAATAATAATAATAATAATAATAATAATAATAATAATAATAATAATAATAACCATTATCATCATTTTAATGCCAGCAACAGCTTTAAGCAGAAGGTTCTAGATCGTTAAGTATTTATGTACAAATCACAAGGTCGAAAACTTCAACTTCTGCCTTTTTAACACGTACAGTAAGTAGCCATTGCAATGACGTGTGCAGGTAATGCAATTAATCGTGTTGTCAAAATAACAGAGTCGGCAATGTGCAGGCCACGTCAGTCATGCCGCGGCCAGCGATCTGTTCCGTGTTTTTCAGACTACATAGAAAGAAGGTGTGGTCAAGGTGACTGCGTGGTCTTGGCCAAGGCTGGGCATCTGAATGGCGGAACTAGCGCGGCCTGCCCCACAACACGCGGATCATTCTTCTCTGTCATTACGCGTCTTTATTGCGGAGCAACGTCGTGCTAAACAAACAACAACTTTTAAAGAAAATGTGTTAACCTTATTTCACATTTGATTTTACAGGATAGCGATATGTGATTTTTCGCTAATCTGCCTAATGTTAAAAATACTCTTATGATCTATTCATGACAATCCTGTAGTAAAACCTGCCTGATCTTTGAAATAGATTGAAACACAAAATAATATACGAAATAACGTCAAGAAGATGTGAATTACAGGCATGGTCCCTTTGAATGATGCCTGAAAATGGCTATTAATCCTTTGCGTGTTTGTTTTTTTAAATAATGTGTTTAATCTGTAACTACAGTGTATTGTTATTAGTACCTCTTTTTTGTTACCTATTGCTTTAAAAAGAATGAGTTTAACTTGTAATCTTAAGTCATTTTTTCTACTATTCCTTTACTGCACTGTTTACATTTGTTTTTAAATATTTTGTATTGCCCCTACCATTATATATTGCCCTTCAAGAATTTCGGTATTCGTTAGTTGTAAGTCATTACTTGTGTTATATTTTAATTATTGTAATTGTTACTGAATCATGTATGTAACTTGTAACAGTAAATCATTGCTTGTAATATCTCTTTATTACTCTTAACTGTTTCATTGTTCATGAATTAAGTATTAATTTGAAAGTGAAAGTGAAACTTTATTTTATTAATCTACTATTGATTATCTTTTTAAGATCGTGATTTACTCTGAAACGGTTAGACATTCTTGTATACCTTTTCTATTGATTATTCCTCAAACATCTCATTAATCTGTAACAGAAGCCATTCTTTCACTAATGTGCATGCTTCTACATAATTCATGTGAATTGTAACTGTGACCACTATTTTATGTTATCACTTTACTATTGTTTATTGTAAATGACAATTTATTACATGTGCCGTCTATGCTTATCCTTATTTAACAAATATATTGGTTATACAATATTTTGTTACATAATATATATTTATTTATATTGTAATTTCTGCCTTACAATTATTGATTTTAAATAGAAACATGCCTTTTAATTTTAACATTAATTGAGTTTACTTGTACGGCAACATATAGTATACTCACACCATACATATGGGCTTACTTGTTTCTGATGATGGCTCCATAGAGCCGAAAACGTTCAAATAAATATATATTATGTAACAAAATATTGTATAACCAATATATTTGTTAAATAAGGATAAGCATAGACGGCACATGTAATAAATTGTCATTTATAGTAATTAGCTTATCGGCCTCATCATGCCTCTTAAATTTATTGTTTATTGGTTATAAAATATGTATTTTGATGTCAACTATAACCCTAATATACCTCAAGGTGAAATAGGGTTTATTAAATTGGATAATAAAAAAAAAACCTGCCTGACCTTCCGATAACTTTCCGTCAATAGCTTTTTCTAACGGTTCTAACCTATCCATCAAAATACCGCTGAATATTATACTTATTGGTAACATGATCTTCTTCTTCTTCTTCGTCTTCTTCTTCTTCTTCTTCTTCTTCTGTGGTGTAACAGCCCGATGTCGGACCCTGGCCTCCTTTTTTTTTTTCATCAAGTATCTTCTTTCTGACATAACATTTATCTTCCTATTTATTATTTGAGTTCTTCCTACATCCCTTCATATATACAGGGTGTCTCAAATTAATGTATATACTATTTAAAATACCATATCTCAGCAATTAAATCAGACAGATAAACAGTTTTAGCGGCTTATGATTCAGAAGGCAGTTGAAAACGTAAAAACGCGTTCGTCTGTTCACGGCATTATAAGTAAACATGGTGACGGTGCGGTTATCGTTCCATCAACGTAAGTGTATACTGAAATGTTATTGGAAAGTGAAGTATGTCGCTGAGGTTCAACGACGATGGAGAGTTGAATTTGGAACATCATCAGCAACAAAGTTAAGAATCACAGGAATCCGAGACAAGTTTGAAGTCGATGGAACGGTACAAGATGCGAAGAAAGGACGGTACGGAAGAAAGAAAACTTCCACCGACAACGCAACGTTGATGCAGTGATGCAGGCTTATGCACAATCTCCGAAGAAGTCTGTGAGGCAATGTTCTCGTGAGATTGGTATCGAAATATCCAGTTTTCATAGAATTTTTTGGGCTCAAAAAAGGAAGCCTTACATTCCGAGACTTCTCCATGCACTAAATCAGGGCGACCCAGATAAGAGAGTGCTATTTTGTGAGTAGTTCGTTGACATGTGTGACGAAAGGGAAAATTTTCAAGTTTTAATTATTTCGTCAGATGAAACCACTAACGAAAACCCAAACATCTTTGAAGAACAGGCTGTTAATCTCCAAGAGTAGCAGTATGGTGTGGTCTGTCTCCCAGAGGGATGATTGGGCCGTACTTCTTCGAAGGGACTATCTCAGGTGCATCTTACCTGCAAATGTTAGAAATCATGATTCCACGTCTTAATGACCTCTTTGGCAATGAAGATGGATATTACTTTTCAACAGGACGGGGCTCCAGCTCACCTTCACTTCAATGTGAGGAACTTCCTCAATCGCACATTCAATCAGAGATGGGTAGGACGAAGAGGAAATATTACGGAGTTCTCGTCTCAATCTCCGGACTTAATCCGTCCAGGCTTCTACCTTCGAGGAGCTTTAAAGGACACATGTACGTCACAAAACCACAAACAATGGAGGAACTGAGAGAGAAGATTGAATATGCCTGTAATGATATCTCATTTGCAATAATCAAGTTGGTGTGCCGCTCTGTTCTACGTCGTTACTGGGTTTGCACGTGGCTGCAGGTGACCATTTTGAACGTGTACGGGCTTAAGGAATAAAAAACAGTAACACTGTCGGACAGTACGTGCTACGCCAGGAATTTGGGACTAGGTCCGGACATCAATGCGACGAACTGCGGCCTGTATTCAGGCAGGATTGGACATTTTGAACAGTTCCTGTAAACAAATGTACACAGACTCACACATTAATCAACCAAAACCTAAGTTCAGTAGTGCACAATAATCCTCCTTGTAACCCCTATAGCGCGGCAACCAGGCACTTTCGGACCCATGTTCATACAACCTTTTTTTTTTCCTTCTCTACACATGAGGAATCCATACCTGAAGTTTCCCCACTATTTTCGTTACACTCTCTATTATACATGTTTATTACAAATCTCTTGCAATTTCAGATGTGTTCTCTTGTAATTACGTAAATACAAAGTTAATCTACATTTAATGAAATGTAATTTTGCCAGGTTCTCTTCATAATTATGTACACACCAGTACTACTTTTAACTGTTGACATTTGCCTAAACTTATTTCATAAACCCAATTATATCTTCTAACGAGTAGCTCTTCCTTTTACTGTCACACATAATTGCTAGACAGATACTGAGTGGTCTCTAACTGTTTTCAAATTTTGTATGTATGTTCCGTGAGATAGACGGAGCATGCCGGCTCTATATTCGCCTGACCTGTATGAGTTTGCTGTCTTATCGGTACGAGTTTCGTAACATGGGATCACTGATGTAAAGAGGCATAGGTCTTCACTGTCACATGACTTGTAATATATTACGTTTCCCTTATTCTGTAGCTGATCTTGAGGATTGTGTGAACTAATTAAAATGTATTCAAAGTGTTAGTCATAAGAAAAATAATATTAAGCTAAAATGAAACTTTATTAAGTATCAAAGCGAAAAAAGTAAGTCCAATTCAAGTTCAATTTTTTTTAAATTACTACCTTCAAAAGCGAATTACGTAAAACCAATTACGTACAATTCAAAATTAATTTATATGTATTGAAATGTAATTTTGCCAGGACCTGTGCATAATTATGTACAAACCAGTAGGCCTACTACGTTTAACTAGGTTACGTATAACCTAGGTTCTATTACAAATGTAAACAAGACGAAGACCATGGTCATAGGAAGAAAAGTAAAGAATATAAATTTGCGGATTCTAAATGAAGCAGTAGAACAAGCGACTAGAATCATTTGAAATGTGGTTATGGAGAAGAATGGAGCGTGTGAAATTGACAGACAGAATAAGAAACGAAACTGTGTTGGAAAGAGTTAGTGAAGAAAGAATGATGTTGAAACTGATCAGAAAGAAAAAGGAATTGATTAGGTCACTGGCTGAGAAGAAACTGCGTACTAGAGGATGCACTGGAACGGGAAAAGCGTTCGGGGCAAAAGAAGATATCAGACGATAGACGACATTAAGATATGGATCATATGAGGAGACTAAGAGGAAGGTAGAAAATAGAAAAGATTGGAGAAAGCTGGGTTTGCAGTGAAAGACCTGCCCTTAGGCAGGACACTATGAATGAATGACTAGATTTCTTAGTAAATACATACAATTATAATGTTTGTGTTGTAAATATTGTAACAAAGTCCATACCACTGAGCAGGTATAACAAGAAACAGCTTCTTGCTCCGTTATGTTAAGAGCATTGCAGTTGCGAGTAGTGAGAACTTTGTTACGCCAGAGCGAACCTCTAAATCAGATCACTTATCTCCAGATCACTTATGTGGCACGCTAAGTATACCTCTTCATAGAACATCTTGTTATTCATCATCTTTTACAGTATCCACCTCGCGTCAATGGAATTCCTTGTCACAAAGTATTAGGGGCTGCGAGACAATAAACACCTTTAAAAACAGCTTAAAAGATAATCTTATTAGCATTTCACTCCAATTATACTGATTTAAACTATCACTCACTACATTGTTACTTCTTTCTTTAGACATGCATCCTGATAGTGCTGTATTTTCAAAATTGTCTCATAATAATCGCTTTGTATTATCTAATATTATTTGAAATATATTAACATTCTATGTATTTTAGTTTAATTCTGCTACACAGTTTATTTCAGTGTTTAATTATTAGTTCATAGTATTTTGTTGTTTAATTCGTAAATAACTCTTGTATACATGTAACTCTCATCTAAATCAAATTGTTGAATTCTTTGTAAGTTCATGCATATGTATATATATATATATACTTTTTGCTGGTTGAGTGGAAGAGAAGGCCTTACGGCCTTAACTCTGGCAGTTAAATTAATTATTATTATTATTATTATTATTATTATTATTATTATTATTATTATTATTAAATTAGCGTTTTTTAACCTTTCTCGACATGTGGCACACCAAAGATGTAATTTAAAATATCGCGGCACACTTAGCTATATAATCTGAACCAATGGTTCCCAACCGGGGAGGAAACTTCAGGGTTTTAAAAGAGAATGTGTTTACTGGATATTGACTTCTGTCCCCTTCGCTGAATGTTGATTTACGTGGACTCACTTTTTACTATTCTTTTATCTTGTATTCTTCCAATTTACTGCGGAAGCATTTACTCTCTCTTTTTCTCGCGCCACAACAGCGATCATTCGCGGCACGCTGGTTGAAAATGGCTGCTATAATTCAAAGTATTAAGCAAGTTGTCCGGATTCTCTCTACTACTATTAATATATTTTAGAATTAAAATCGAATCTAAACGCCGATTTTTGTAAATAGAAAAACAATATTAGATATACAGTAGAACCTCTATTATCCGTGGTAATGAAGAGGGTGGACTGAACGGTTAATGGAAAAAAATCGGATAATCCGTACCATTAATGATTTTTTATAAATTAAGAGCATAATACTTAAGTAGTCTATGATCTCGTAATTTCCTCTAGGGTCTTGTGGTTAGCATGCTACATAGTGAATCTGAAGTTCACTAATTTAAATTTGACTGTCAACGACGGGGTTTTACGGGTCAAGGGAACTACATGCTCATGCTTATACAGGGACATCATTTTATTTTTACTAACATTTCTATTATTAACCTGGCTATACCTTTGGATCAACGATTAAGAACCGGAAACACCGTTTGCTACCCTCTTCCACGACTGGAGTTCGATGATACTGGCGTAATATACAAACAAATCACTTTACTAGGTATAGGAGGGAAGAAAAGTAGTTCATCCATTTACGTAAACTAGGAAATATTGCGATTTTAAGTTTGATAATTTTCATTTGGTTTTTGTTTAATCAAAGCACAGTACAGTATTAACAATGAGTGTGTTTACTCATGAACTTTCCATGCGGACGTATTCATTATGCAGTGTATATTATACTGTCTACAACACATTAGCGTACACTATAGAGAATGAAGTTAAATTAAAAAATAATCATAATAAGGATATTTAAACACATTTTTGAAAATGGTGGCCGTTCATTTCGATACAGGCTTCAGTTCTAATGTGCATATTATCGCACTATAGACTATTGTACGTAATTCCAATTACCAGGTTCGTACTTCGTATCAGTAAATTATGTTGAAATAATTCTGTGACTACTCTATAAAAGAGACCTTACGTACTGTAAATTCAATCTTCACTTCTGCCCGATCCGAAAAGATAAAATTACTCATACATGCTATCTACTGTCCGTCCAAGTGGTTATTTCGCAGCGTCGTAGAAAGGGAGGAAATCAAGTGACAGTTAATTACTTAACGAGGCCCTTTTATTTAAGTTATTTTAAACAATTGTATGGGTATAATACAGGTATGCTGAAAATTGTAAAAGCCCCGATTACACAGATGATGCTGCACTGCATAACACACACTGTGTACGGACTGGGCTCCGCAACTACATTGCAGCACCGCCCGTAGCATAGATCTTACACTCTTACAAATACGGATAATAAACTGAATTTGAAAAAGGAAAGACTATACACTGCAATATTCAGTTATTACATTATTTATTATATTTAATATAGTTATGATATAATAATATCATAGATAACATCATTTTCATATTCCACCATACAGTCTACTTTGCGGTCTATTCAACATCCGCATTCTTTTCTGCAAGTAATCGGGAATCTATTTCCAAGGAACTTACTGCAATGCGCTAAAGATGCTCATCTGTTAATCGGGACCTATGTTTGGATTTAGTAATCTTCATTCTCGAAAATAATTGTTCGCACATATATGTCGAGACGAAGGTAGCTAACATAGTGGCAACGAATAAGCTCATCTTGTAATATTTAGTTTTGTTCATTTTTAAAATAATTCTATACTTGTCAAATCATATTCTCTGCATTTAGTTCTGAATTCTACGTTACTTAATAAATCAATTAACTCGTCCTGGAACTGCACTCTCACGGATTGTACTAAATTTATGAAAAGATTAATAAAAATACTAATATCACTTTCCATAGTCTAAAATCACTAAATCTATGTTCTGTGAATTCACATTTGAACTGTTGCAGTATAGAGACATAATTAACTATATTTTGTTCAGGAACCATACATCTCTTTACAAGTTCACCATCCGTGAAAGGTTTTAGTGACTTAGCTAATTCCCAATATACTACATAGGCTAACTTGCTCCAAAACATAGACTCTGAATTGTTCGACTCTCTTCAATGTTTGGCCTTTCATGAAGTGTTTCAATTCTTGAAGCTTAGTGCACGTTGCACCCCTGAAAAAGTATTTTATCAAAATATCTATTTCTGCTGGAATAAAATCACCACAATAACAATAATAATAGTAATAATAATTGTCTAATAATAATAATAATGATGATAATAATAATAATAATAATAATAATAATAATAATAATAACGTTGGTGTATGAAAATAGGCTATATTACAGAAAACAGCTTCTCTGTCACTTCGGCATGTTCTGGGTAGCAGAGCCTATAATGTAATTCTATGTTGCTCAGTAGTATTCTTGACAGTACCTTACAATATAGTAATCACTTTCCGTTTTCACCGAACGTACAACAAAAATAGTCTTCCTCCCACACTGTACGGAATGATCGTTTGCTTACAGAAGGTTTTGACTGTGTCATTGTCCCGCACTGTTCGTGCGTTTTCTAAGTACTTGAACTGCCTTCTGCAGCCATCCGTCGAGCTTCGAACGGGGAACAGCACGCTCTACATTCGAAGGTTGTGATTACAGAATGTAATCGGGAGTCAGAGAATGAGCATACCTGGTATAGGCTATGCGGTCTTGGATCTGTGTGGAGGACGGTTGAACTTCATTAGTAGAACGGGTGGGAGTGAAATGCATTCAAAAACTCAGGTACACTAAAAATTGAAGTAAAAATAAAATGATGTCCCTGTACAACTTATAATTGTTTTTCATTAAATATGTCATAGTTGTAACGTCAGTCTCGGATTCTGATATGAAATGAGCAACAGTTTCTCCTTTCACAAATATATCAATTATTTGTACTTTTTTTTCTCAGTACTGTGCTGAATGGTGCACGGGTTTGCAATTGTAGTGGATTTCTGAGAGTCGTTCCTTTGAAAGCAGGTAGTGACTATTTTACATGTTGGAAAATACACTCCCTTCCACAAGTAATTGAATCGTCCGATGCAGAAAGGGCTTCAGTCCATTAGACCTAGTTTTGAGAAAACTAAAGAAAATATTCTGTACATTATACTCCTTTCTGCATAGAACTCTGAGCCTGACGCTTCAGTTCCTCTCTTTCCAAGCATTGAACTGAATACCTTCCTGCACAGGCCGATGGAGCCACCCATAAAAATATGATTTCCATCGATATCTCGTTTTCTTTTCTTTCTTTTTTTTTTCTCGAAAATGTGACTGAAGCCCTTTCTGCATGAGCGATTAAATTATTTGTGTTGCCGGCAGCGGAAGCATTTCTAGTACATACTGTGTTAACAGTAAAGAATTGTAATAACTCTCTTTAAAAAATACATAGCCTACTAACATAATTTACAGGACTTCGTATTTTTTTCTACATAAAAAAGCTAGACAAAAACAGTCGGATAATAGAGTGACGGATAATCGGTATTTATTTGTTGTTTTATACCTTATTAGCATCCCTACCTTTATTGGTTGGTATATTTTGTTCTACTGTAATGATAATACTGTATAGGCTTATGTGTAATTGTTTATATAAATATAAACAAAATTAATTAACCTATAAGTATACAACTATGTAAGCGAATTATATTTATTTTTAGTCAATCTGTATGTTTTTAAATGCCAATTTAAGAAAATAAACTGCAAACAGTAATGTTACTCGCAACATGTTGAAGGAACTAAATTGTTGCAAAATCCATAAGATCAAAATGGAATATTATGTGTCACATTCATGGCACTCGGTTTAACGAGGTTCAAGCGATTAAAAGTGTTGTGACTTTTGAGTAGTAGATTATTATTACGTCAGCAAATTAAGCGTAAGTCATGTCTGTAGCGGAGGCCAAGGTGTGCATATCTACAGGAGGAAGTCCTATTTCCACACATCGTGTCACCTGATCGTGAGATTTGCTCATTACGTGTGGTTTCACTCGAGAGATATTCACACGCCCAACCATAACAAGGCGATGTTAATCTGCACCAACGTTGTTGACAAATTTACTTTATCTATTTTACGTGTTTTATTGTCGAATTCTATGGTAACTGCGAGTACAACACAGATGGCTTGATTGCTGAGAGTGACTTCAGTAACTGTTATACCATTATCATTATTGTCATTTTCAGTTCACGAAATGCTTTGCTTTAACAAGGAATTCATCACCGGCGGAGCTGCAGACCGACCCGAAGTTGCACTCGGGCTTGGTTCGATTCTCGCTTGGGCTGATTACCTGTTTGGGTTTTTTACGAGCTTTTCTATTCGTAATGCGAATGTCAGGTAATCTATGGCGAATTCTAGGCCTCATCTGGCCAAATATCACCTCGTTATCGCCAATTCCATCGACGCTAAATAACCTAGTAATTAATATATCTTTGTTCAATAACCAACTAAAAAAGCAAGAAATTGTCTGTGTCTTTCACCAAGACGACCAGTGTTCGATCCCCGTCTGTCAATGGAATTTGTGGTAAAAATGCGGGTGTTGAGGGACTTTTCTTGGGATTCCTCTGTTTCCCCGCCATTATCATCGTCATTTCGACGACATTTCACATTCACTCTTCACTCCATTCTGAGAAGCCCCGAGCCAGGACTTCACAACAAATAAAAAATGACTAGAAAGATGAATAAGTTGTACACATTGTAGACGTGTAGAGTATTTAATAAATATAATTATGTGCTCATGTCGAAACCTCCCCTCATAATATGCATAAGATAATCCTCCACATCAGACAGATAAATGTCACTATTATCTATCAAAACTCACATGAAAGTCGTGAAATTGAAGCTTGAATAAAAGATTATCTAGAAATTGAGTAGCTCCTGCCCTTAGTAGACAGTGCTCACTTAGCTGGCGAAGAGCATTGTGAGCATTGATTCGTATGTCATGTGACAGGGTAGGGATTCACGGGAAAAGGCTACTCAACTTCTCATTCTAACTACTCGCCGTTGTTTCTTAATACAACATTTCAAGAAGTTATCACACCCATTATGGGCAGCTCAATTTTTATACTTGTACATATGCTGAACAGATTTAACTACGCGAGTAGTTTAAGGGGAGGTTTCGAAGTTAACTTGTAAGTCATTAGACATTTGCCGAGACTTCACTGACGTGGAATCAGCAAAATGCCAGGTCTAAAACTAAACCCACACAGTACATCACATTGAAAACATAAGTCTAAATATCAGTCCATAGTATTTGAACACAAGATCGACTTCCACGCGGCATCCTCGTCTTTAAGCATTAAGTATAGCATTATATACCAAGCAAGATGGCCGGGATTTGTGAACAAACCATTACTTCGCAAGAAGAAAGTGTTGATTGTGTTGAGAGTAAATGTAAAGGAAAGAAAAGAAAACGAAATCCAGAATTGTGGACAAGAAATATTGCTAAACAACACCGAAATTGTGGTGAAACGTATGTATCTGTACATACAGGAAAGAAAATACCAGCCAAGAAATATATGCCATCCTTTTCAAAGTTACCAAGACCTTAATTTGAGTGATGTTCCTAAACCAGAGGTAAATCCTGCTAAAAAAAAAAAAACAGATGTGTTGTTTTGTGTAAATTTTTGAAACCAGAAAATGCTGATTGGGTTAGGTGTGTTCTAAACATGGACTGTGCGAATAGTTGACCGAACCGATAATTCAGAACTTGAATCAGAACCTGAGTTGTAAAACATGTTCAAATAATCCAGGAAACAAGAAAAATATCGAAGTTCCAAATAAAAGTCTGGGCACAATGTCTTATATGCAAGAACAGCGTTAATTTTATTATTTCAAAAGTCCATATTTCTGTAAAAATGGTTTAATTTGATATGATGGTACTTCAGAAAGTTGACAATTTGTATTATCTTACTAATAAATACATTTTTTCAGTACATTCATATGTTGCTGCAAGTCTGAGACACTATCAAAACTTTAACTCCTTTTTTCTCAGCATACCATTTTACCACTAACGCTCTTGTTGCACCCAGGTATTCAATTTTGTACGGCATCGCCAATATGAAATAGTGATGGCGAGAGAGGGCATCCTTGTTTTATTCTCCAATTTATTATTGACATTTTGTTTTTTAATGGTTTATGACTCATATTGATTGTTATTTATTACTCCGTATTAACATACAGAAATTCATTATTTTAAATTAATGTTGCGGGATTCCTCCATAAATCATTATATTTAATAATTGTTCTGTATTTACGTCACAAAATCCTTCTCGAAATCGATGAATGTCAAAGGCATTTAATTATATTGGTAAGTTGTGTTCCCTGCGTTCTTCTATTAATGGAGTCACAATATATATGATATTCGGGGTTCTATTGTTTGAAAAATCTGCCCAGTACTTTAGAACAAATAGGCCTAGCTGTACATAAATAGACAAACTGAATGACCAAAACCACTTTTTCGGTAAAAACTGTGCTGAGAAGTTGTACTGCAGTAAAAAATTTCGAAATAGACTTTTTGCGGTACCATAGCATATTCTCTAGTAAGAAAGTAAAGACAATATTGCGACAACCGCGATATGCAGTGTAATTGGTGGTAGTGAGATTTTTGAGACCGACAATTCACCATGACATTATCCGATAGTCTATTCGGCTTATAGTTTGTGAAAACGCTCAACTAAATAAACACCTGTTGCAGGATTCGAACTCACGGTCGAGCGCTCGGAGTACGGGTCCAACTAGTTTGAACTGAATTTAACGGAGGAGGGCACTACGGCCCAGCACTGCGACCTGTTGAGATCTATTCTGACCCTCTGGTGACGCATTCCCAAACCCACACCGGCTGATCTGGTCTACATTTTCATCACTCTGTGTTTAATCATCATAAACGATTTCGGCCCACTAGCCTGCTGTGGTGTCAGCGTTTATTTTTGTTTATAATGGATTTCCCCAGCCTTTTCTCGTTCTTCCTACATGCTCACATTCAGAGACATCACATGAATTTAGTAATTGTGTTTGTTAACATTCCCTACGAAAAGAATTCTCGTCACTTTCAGCATATCTGAAAACGACGGTAGGTTCGTCTTTCGGAACGTTATACTCGTATATTGTATTACTGTACGTTTCATTAGTAATGAAAGAAGTCCAAGGCATATCTCTTGGCTTTCTTTGTTACCTCTAAAGACAATGTAATAACAAAAGTACGGTATGAATATTGTGTAACTAAGAACAGTGACTTAAAAGAGATTCTCTGTGTACCCAGGTTTCGAGCAGGCAACCCCACTCGTCCCTAGGCCAGCACCCTCCAAATCAGTGTTGCCATACCTACTGATTTAGCAGGAGATTTCCTGTTTTTCCATTGAATCTACTGCTCTACTGATTTTTATGTCAAAAGTCCGAATTTCTCCTGCCTTTTTGGCATGCTGCAGTGACCTAGTTCTATGTCCGGATTTTCAACTCATTACTTTAGTACACATAGACCTATATTATGTCATCATGTCTTATTTTTGCATCTTATACAGAAGTCAATGCTTTCATTTGTCTCCCTGCTCATATTGCCTCGCCACAATGATGCTTACAAGAAGCAAGGAGACGGCTCTCGCCTGGAGTCCGGCGGCGGATTAGGATATCAGCACACAGCAGATAAAGACCATGTTTTATACACATGGCTCAGAGTTATGGGTCTCTCCAATCCACTCGATAGTCTAAACATAATTACAGATCGATAGAGAACGAATGTTTGAAACCTTACCACGAAAGGATGCAAACCCTCTTCCTCACACACACACACACACACACACACACACACACACACACACACACACACAAGTATATAATCTTCATGAACGTATGCATGTGATAACTGTCGTCAATTTGCAAAAGGAGACATTTCGGAAATTTGGAATATCGCAAAACTATAAGTTGAATTAAAATGTTCATAATTTTTTTTTCTAATTAGATCACTATGGATACATACATTCAGGATCCATGAACATTTTAATATTTTAAGTTTATGATTTTTGTAGCGATTTTCCAACACTTTGTTATTTTGGACGTATCCCCTTTTGCAAATCGACGACAGAATTAAGTTATTTCATTATTGTTTTGAGGACTCGGGGAACAGAAGAGGAACGAAACTTATTCAGTCTAGTGAAGTTTGTTTCTGATGTGTGCACGTGAAACAGTGAGAGAGTGAAGTATAGGTAATGGCATTTTAGTGTTACATATCTTCCACAGTGATCTTTTAAAATGAGTGAAAGTGTCCCAGAAAGAAAGAAAAAAAAGTAAATACTCCCAGAATATTATAAATTATAGTGGGAAAATGGTGAACAGTTTAAAGGATAGTTATGTAATAGCAAGAAAGTGGATAATTTTTCGTCTGTTATAGTCGCAGTTAATGCAGTACTGTACTTAATATCACCTTTAAAATAAATCTTTCTTGAATACATGAAAAATTCCAGATTTAATGCGAAACATTGTCAATAAGACATTACTGCGTAAAAACAAAATTGCATGACTTTGATACGTACGCTGAGTAGAGATAACAGTAGGCTAATTATATTTAGCAAAATTGTTCCATTCCATTGGTTAGGGAAGTGCTATATAGTAATACAACAGTATCATCTTTCTTACAGTACACTGTTTTGTAATTAATATTATAATACAAAGAGGAAATTCATGTTTAATTAATCTACTGTAATATCCTGTTTTTTTTCTATGATTTCGTGAGTAGGTCGTGGCAACACTGCCCTCCATGTGTCGTCAGCCGGCGTTCGGGGAATGCTACGGAATGATAACGAAATGGAGAAATGGTGACGGAATGATGTAAATGCCTAATCTGAGGAAAAACGGGAGAACCCCGGGAAAAAAACTTCAACTGTGATCTTGTCCGCCACAAGTGTCACTATGGATATCCCAGGAATCGAACCCGGGCCGCCTGCGTGACAGTCTAAAGGTCTCAGCCACCGCGGAGGTGGTCTAACTGGTTACCTTCAATCTAGCCTATGGCACGTCTGTGGTCTGCACAGTTAATACAGCGTCAAAAAATGTACCAATTACAAATGTGGCATTTTTCGGTTTACGTATTAAGGCTGGTTTACAATAAACCGGAAACGGAAACGACAACGAGAAGGATATAATGTTAAATACATTTATTTTAATAATATTCTCGTTCTAGTCGTTTCCGTTCCCGGTTTATTGTGAACCAGCCTTTAGATTTCGATAAGTATATAAGTATAGCCTATTAACTTTTAACTGTAGTTGTAAAAATGACGGACGACTAACAAAGGAAATACTGTACATGGATTAGAGGAAAAAACGGAATTTTCTAACAGATGAGGATCAATGTATAGCAAACAAGTAAAAAGAAAAGAAAAGGTGACTGACCACGAAACAGAAATAGCGTAGAAAGGGACAGAAGTGAGAAAGAAAGGGAGTGAATCGAGATCGAAAGTCCAGGAATAAGGTGTGGGCACAGGAGATCAAGTCGTTCGAGGACAAGTAACGGCAAAACAAAGAAGGTGGGGTGGGAGTTCGCAGACATGCAGTGAATTAAAATTCCGAAGTCAGATCAAGAATGAGACAGTGATTACGCTTGAAACAATACGAGAATGAGGAGGGAAACCATTACAGGGAACTGAAGGGGAGAGCCCGGATATGTACGAGTATGCGAAATGAAATATTGATACATGGAAGCATCCCGGTCCGCCTGACGGACGAACAGCGTGCTAGCACCTGAGTTCAAGTTTCAGGACGAAGCACAAGGCTTTAAGCAGAACTTCTGACCAGGAACCGTATCTTTCGGATTCAATCTGCGCTGCAATAAGCTAGCTGGCACTGTCACACCTAAACAACCTTGCAGACTCTTTATGATCTCACAGTGCTGAAATAATGACGCATTATTTCTCTGACTATTAAGTAGAGGCCATTTTAGCTTATCACACCTTATTTACAATAAAATAACCACATAAGGTATAGTAAAATAAACGGAATGAATAACAAACAGTTAAACCAGTAGGGAAAAAAAAAATCATTAACATGGGTTTGTTTGCTGTCATGTTTTATGTCGTCACTTTAAACGCCAATAGTTTTATTGTGAATCACATGTTGCAGTATACGTGCATAATATTCAACAAATGAATGATGAATTTGCAAAACGACTTAAGTCCCTAGAAGCAGTTTTCAGAAAATTGAAGAAAACTGTTTTCGGCCTCGCTGAACCATATATTGTTACAATATAATTTTTTATATGTAAGAGAAATAGTTTTAGTATAAAAATTGATACTTTTGTACTCTTCTTCAGATCGTAAAAAACTTAATAGGGCCTATCTTCAGGACTTAAGTTGTTCTGCAAATTAACTTCAATCCTGCATCATAATTATTAAGTTAATGACACATAAACATGTTTAACTAAATGTATTTATACCAAAATCATAAAATAACCTTATTGCAATTGTTGAATAACATTATTTGAACAATTTGTTAATCACGAGAGCACAGACCTCTGTTGGAGAAAAGTATGATGTTGAAGAAATGTTTCTGAGCACTTACTACCATTAAGAATTTGTTTAGTGTGTTGTTCTTATTTTCTCCCGAGCAACTGTCTGCAAAACAAACACAGTTCTTCAATATACTGGATGGGACACAGTTACTGAAGTAGTGCGCAGGAGAAAATTATATATCTCATTAAGACTTTTCTTGGCTTGTCCCTCGTGGTAGAACAACAGGATATTTCACTAGTTTTCATGTTGTGCACAGAGAAAGCTGGGACGGTAAGCTGGCGATAGTAGTACAGGGACATCATTTTATTTTTACTTCAATTTTTATTGTACCTGAGTTTTTGAATGTACTTCACTCCCACCCCTTCTACTAAGGAAGTTCCAACTCCACACAGAACCAAGACCGCAGATAGTAAGCAGTACTGAGTTACTGAGTACAGTACGTTCCAGAAATATGTTCGCGTTTTCCAGTGACGAAAGAGCTTTCAATATTGAATCATATTTTCGCACAGGTACTGTCCGTTTGCCTACGTCGCATCCCGATTTCCCCCACCTGCTTCTGCTCGCCCCTCTGTAATAGCTGGGCTGTCTTAGCTCTTTTCTGAAAACATTAATTTCTCTTAGTAATTGGAAGTTTACGTAATATTATTCAGCTGTTCAATTTAACTTAAATAAAAGGGCCTCGTTAAGTAATTAACTGTCACGTGATTTCCTCCCTTTCTACAATCCTGCGGCATAACCACTTGGACGGACAGTAGATAGCATGTCTGAGTAATTTTATATTTTCGGGTCGGGCAGAAGTGAAGATTGAATTTACAGTACGTAGAGTAGGTACAGAATTATTTCAACATGAGTTACTAGTACGAAGGACGAAACTGGCAATTGGAATCAGATGCAATAGTCTATAGTGCGAGAATATGCACAAAAGAACTGAAGCCTGTATCGAAATGAACGGCCACCATTTTCAAAATTGTGTTTAAATATTCATATTATGATTATTTTTCAATTTAACTTCTTTCTCTATATTGTACGCTAATGTGCTGTAGACAGTATAATATACACTGCATAATGAATACGTTCGCATGGATAACTCACTTCGTGAGTAAAAATACTTATTCTTAATACAGTACTGTACTTTGATTAAAGAAAAACCTAATGAAAATTATCAAACTCAAAATCGCGATATTTCCTAGTTTACGTAAATGGATGAACTACTTTTCTTCCTTCCTATACCTAGTAGAGTGATTTGTGTTTTACGCCAGTATCATCGAACTCCAGTCTTGGAGGGGGGAACAAGCGGTGTTTCCGGTTCTCTAAAGGTATAGATAGGTTAATATTAAAAATGTTAGTAAAAATAAAATGATGTCCCTGTACATATCCTGAACTGGTGTTCAGGTAAGCATACATTTTTCATGTAATCAAATGTGACAGCAAGAAAATCCTCTCTCTCGATGCTTAACTTGGCTCCACTTTGCAATGCTTTTTACATCAGCTACAAGTTTAGCACGATTACTGAGCATATTGCTTTTCATTTTCGTGCTCTGTTCTTCAAATGTAATAAATTTTCTCAACTAAAGAATTACCAATGACAACAGATAAAAAACATTTTGTCAGCTGATTGTATGATTAAAATTACATACTGTGTAAGTTTCTTCAGTATTTGATAGGGAAAACAATTTAAGTCCAGGACTAAAGTCGTTTTACCCCTTAAGCAAACATTCTGCTCCTAAGAAAAACTATACAAAAGTCATGGATTAAAGCCAGTTGCGCTCGATTCCCGCTTGAGCTGATTACACTGCGTAACAAATTTTCTCTTTTTTTTTTGCGCTGGGCATGTGACACATGTTTCCTATATAATTATTTAAGCCTCCTGAATACGAATATGACAATAAAATAGTTGTTGGTTATGGTTTTTGACAAATTTTCGAATTTATATCTATTCAAACTACTGCTCTATATAATGACAATAAGTTTAAATATTCACTGTTCAGAAGATTAAGCTTTCTTTTTCAGCATTTTCTTTCATACTGGACATCAGATAAATCACGAGCTAAAGTTCAACAATAGTATGCTAGCATATTGGTACTCCACTGTCCTTGGTATCTTTTTTCTGTAGTTGAAATTTCTTGATGAAAACGCTCATCATACTCATCACCGAAATCGTCACAATTCTCGGGGAAAAAGTGAAAATGGAAGTGAAGGAAGTGAATTTTCAGGCACATTTTACAACCCATAGTTTCATACGCCAATAGTAAATTTTGCACTGGTTCTTCATAGTTCTCACTTCTACGGTTACCCAAAAAATTTAATACAACCTCCTTGAATGCAATCCAGGGGAATTTCTCTTTTCCTGCCAACAAAAATTCGAAGTGATTGTCCTTCATTATTTCTCTAATTTGTGGTCCATTGAAAACTCCCTCTTTTATTTTCGAGTCACTAATAGCAGAAAATTTTTCCTGGATATGTTTAAATGCTTCAGTTTTATCATTTATCCCTTTAACAAAATTCTTTATTAACCCTACCTTAATGTGTGAAAGGAGTAAAATTACTTTACGTTGAGGTACAAGGGATTGATGTATAATATTTTTCTTCCCTGGCTCTAGTGATTGTCGTTTTATTTTATGATGCTTATCTCGAGCGCGACTGTCCCATTCGCACAGAAAGCAGCAACATTTTTTGTAACCTAATTGCATTCCAAGAAGCAATGCTACAACCTTCAAATCCGCACATATAAACCATTCGTAATTTGAATATTATCATTAAAGCACACTTTAAAGAAATACACGTCTTACACAGAATACTAACACCACGGAAATGTCCTGGTAAACTGAAGCGATTTCATATAGCGAATCTGTTCCCCCCCCCCTCCAAATGTAACCGAAAAGGCCAATAAAACAATTTCCGCTTCTAGAAGTCGTTTTGACAAGGTGGCCTATTGCAAAATATAAACTACAGTAATGTCATTAAAGCTCACAGTGAAAGAAATACACATCTCAAGTAAAATCAGGTAAACTCAAGAGAATTCATACCGCGAACCTGTTTCCCCCTTCAAATAGACTCGTAAAGGGCAATAAAATAATTTCCGTTTCTATAAGTGCTTTTAACATGGTGGGCTACTTATACTAATGTTGTTTTCACATAATGGATCATCATATTTTGGCGAAAACGTAATACAACGAACGCCAGTAGGGGAAGTTATCCCCACCCACATGAAATGTGCATTCGACACAACACTAGCCTATCACGTAGAGTGTGTGGTAAGCTTGTAGGGGAAAAGTGGAAAGGGGTCGTGGGCGGAGCTTAGCGTTCGCCGTATTACGTTTTTACCCACATTTGTAAATCAAAGTAGTTAAAGTAGTTATACATAAAATACGGTGATTTTTAAAACAGAATGCATATAAAATTAATTATATTGTGCACCTCGAAAACCCGAACTGATGGAATATTTTGAGTGTTATTTTTTAATTCAGGAGGTCGAAATTAGTAAGAATTTGTTAGTTTTATGTCTGGTGCAAAATAGCTGTTGACCAGTGTAATTAGATAGCAGGATAGAACGTTCTAGAAAGGTGCTTCCGGTAAGTAGACCTAAATGTTTCCACTGCACTTCCCAAGTGTCAGGTCTGCAGCATGCCAGTCGACTATAATTGACGGCTTGCATTCTCTCGGATCTGCATTACTTCCATCCATTCCTACACGCTCTTTCTCGACTTCATGTTCTTGCGCCTTATCTTTCATCTCACCAAGTTAGTACTCTATAATGTCGAGAACGAGTGTGTTTTTTCCGTGGTTTCCCCCAACTGTAAGGCGAATGTCAGACGATCTATGGCGAATCCTCTGCCTCATCTGCCAAATACCATTTCGCTATCACCAATTTCATCGACGCTAAATAACCTAGTAGTTGATTTAGCGTCGTTAAATAACCAATTAAAAATATATGATGATAAATGAATGGGCAGGGCATGTAGCACGTATGGGCGAAGCCAGAAATGCATATAGAGTGTTAGTTGGGAGGCCGGAGGGAATAAGACCTTTAGGGAGGCCGAGACGTAGATGGGAAGATAATATTAAAATGGATTTGAGGGAGGTGGGATATGATGATAGAAAATGGATTAATTTTGCTTAGGATAGGGATCAATGGCGGGCTTATGTGAGGGCGGCAATGAACCTCCGGGTTCCTTAAAAGCCAGTAAATAAGTAAGTATGATGATAAATGAAACGAAGCTGATGTGAAGAAGTGGTTGGCGGAAATATGGCCCAGCACAGCTTTTTTCATCACTAGTCTCACAGTAACCACCCGGTGTCGAGCCACGGTTCTCCTAGTTGAGAAGCTGTTAACTACTGTAAATTAAGCACAGCTCTGCTTGTCAACTTTTTTATGGCATGTTAAAGAGTGTAGCGATCAACTATATTCCTTCCAAAAGTTTCAGCATTATGTAAAGAAAGATTTCATAATTACGAAACGCGAATAGCTGCACATTCCATGGGCGTGTTCTGTCCGTCACATCCAGCTGTCAAATGTACAAGTAGAACGCATGGATTCGGTGTCAAGGAAACCACATTTGGACGTCACCCAATCGCCAGTAACTGAGATTTGATCTGAATATGTCGTGTTATATTGCAATATTAAATTTAATCCTACTTTACGAGCAGGAGAGAGCTAGAAGGCGAATTTACGATATTCCAGGCAGTCGCTGACCCGTTGTTACACTGTATTGTCGAGGTATTTACATTTACATGCAGTAACAGCACGTAATAGCTAAATATTTGACAATAACAGACAATCTTATTTTTCCTTCTCATTCCCACTCTTCAAGGTGTGGTACATTGTGTCTGATTTTGTCTCACTATTTAGTAATTTGCTATTTTACATTCTGAACAAAAGTCATGGAAATATTGTACTTTAGACCGGTCTAACAGATTGGACGTTAGCCACCGTAGTAGCTCAGTAGGCTAAGGCGCTTGCCTGCCGATCCGGAGTTTGTGCTCGAGCGTGGGTTCGATTCCCGCTTGGGTTAATTAACTGGTTAGATTTTTTCAAGGTTTTCTCCAAACATAAGGCGAAATGAACTATGGCGAATCCTTGGCCTCATCTCGCTATCACCAATCCCATCACGCTAAGTAACCGAGTAGTTGAGACAGCGTCGTTAAATAACAAAGTTAAAAAAAAGACTCGATGTTATGGTCACACTATTAGAATTGCTCCCTCTTATTGTTAGTTAAGAAGACTTAATTATTTTTCTTTTAAAATAAGTTGTTCATTCAGCAGTCAGAATGAAAATATTTTTCGTAGATATCGTAACATGCACATATCCTAACACTTAAAGAAAAAGAGAGAAGAAATAAAAGTAGTATATCCATTGTCGATCCATTCCTCTGATATTCCAAAACTTTCTCGTTTATTGGCTTTGTTTAGAAGATATTTATTTGTATATTTGGAGATTATATAGTCTTTTATAGTGCGCAAAAACTTCCTTTCAGCTACTTGTAATGTACAGTAGTGACAAAAAAAAACGGACCGCCCCGTGTAGCTGATTTCAGAGCCTTGTTCACTCCAGAGCATGATAAACTGGTAACTAAGACTTTAGTGGTTGGAATCCTGCCTGGGAAGAAAACTTTTTTTGTTCCTTATTCAAATTTATTCCCAATAGATTTCGATTGCTGGTAAAATTCATGCTCTGGGAATAATAAGTTAATTAAGTAGTAAAATATCGCTGCAATCGAAAAGAATTGGGAATAAATTTGAATAAGGAACAAAAAAAAAGTTCCCTTTCCAGGCAGGATTCGAACTACGAAAGTCTTAGTTACCAGTTTATCGTGCTCTGGAGTGAACAAGGTTCTGAAATCGCTACAAGGGTCGGTCAGAACAAACGGTATTGAAATTCTCGCACTGATACTGCGCATGTACGTATCGTGTCCATGATGAAGTTTGTTTATCTGACCTCATTATTATATTGTTGTTACATAATATAGTGAAGATTTGCTAAAATGGTTCTCACAAGTGAGGAAAAAGTGCTTATTGTAGAGTATTATTTCTGTACATACGGGCTAGGACGCCTAAATGGTCCTAGTTTGAAACAAGTTTCAGAAGAGTTAATAAAGAGACAACTCGCTTCCTTGGTTTAGAACTGCCAGATGTTATTGTACAGACATCCCTTCATTCTGAACGTGTAACAATATGGTTTGCCATATCTGCAAAAGGTGTACTTGGTCCGTATTTTCTGGAAGACAATGGTGGACATCCTCTGTTAACCAGGATCGGTATAGGAACCTCATTATTACACCATTTCTGAGGGATCTGCGAAGACTTTGTCGTGCACGAAACATCGCACATCATACTCAATGGTTTCACCTGCCACACTACCAGAAACTCACTCAGTTTTCTCCGGGAATATTTTGGTGAACGCATAATTTCCCGTGGAACAGATTTCCCGTATCCACCCCATTCACCTGACCTTACAGCACCCAATGCTTATGTAATGGGTACGTTGAAGAAATCAATTTTTCGACAGAATCTGCCGAAAACAATATTGTGGAATTGCGAGGAAAAATCATAGTTTTTTTCGCTACTTGCAACAACTACATTTGCAAACATGTTTGGAATAGGTATAATGGAAACATTTTGAACATGTTTTCTTATAGAGAACGTTAAAGAAAAGTGAGCCATCTTCATGTGTTCATGTTTATTATATATATACACATATATACAAGGTGAAAGGAGTATAAGTGCCGTCCTTTTCACAGTCGTCGGGGACAGTTTACAGGATCAAATGTCCACACAACATAGGGTCAAAACTTGATAGTTTTTCCAGAAAAGAAATATATATTTTTTCTTCTCTTATTTTATTTGCGTTATACTGCTTATATGTTTAGTAAAATTACGAAAACAATTACCTCCGTAGGTATATCTAGAACATAGTTAGTATCAGTTTAAATAAATATTTGTGTTTTATATTACGTTTTCGTGAAATTAAATAACAATGCATGCTTAAATTTGTTAATATTCTGTCGTGAGAGACGTGGCAACTCTCCACAGACGTACAGCTCAGGAGTTCAAGCTCCCTGTCCATAAGTCTACTGCCGAGCGGATGACAGTTCAGTGGCTACAGTTATTCGAAAACAACTTACAATGTCATTCACAGTTTCGGAATATCATATGTTATTAATTTATGGACAAACTCGTCGTAATTCAAATGAGGTAAGAAGATGTAGCGTCAATCTTTTCCGCAAAGAACTTACCTAATCGTCAAACTTTTGTAGCGGTTTCTCAACGATTATTAGAAAGTAGGAGTCTCTTACCCAGTTTCTAAAATCACACAACCAGAAATTTCTTAAAAAATGGTACTGCTTTAAGGAAGCGGGAGAGATTAAAATGTTGCATTAGAAAAAAAAAGTTCGTGTGATTTTGTGCAGTAAACCATTATTGTTTATTTTTCAGACACAATAAAAATGGACCAATATTGTTAAATAAAGCAGAAATTTACCATAATGTTCTATTAATGAGATTGAAAGTTTGTTATATATATAGTATAAATTTTCAGTTAAATAAACATTTTCAGAACTGTTTGTTTTGGCACATATTGTACTTATGTTCAGGCTTTGCAATCATTAAGCAAAACTAACAGAGTAGTAATTATAGAAGTTAATTTTACCTTCTAACTTTGTTTTGAAGTAATATATGAATTGTTCCACAGAGGACTGGAGCGCATTTAATAACTAGCCATAAACATACAGGACCTCTTGCACTGAAGCAAGGTGATTTAGAAATTAATTTAGTGTATTTTTAATTATACAGTATAAACCAACTAACCAACTCATTACCATTGTTTTGCAGGAAGCATTTTAATTCAGCCCTAATTCTACATTATAGGTAACTGTCTTATATAACTTTAATTAAATAATAATTCTACAAGGACAACTGAGTCGCAAGATCTTACAGAATACTCGTCTTTAGTTTTCTAGTCGTTTTTGTAATCCCTGAACTTCGAGTGAATCCCTAAGAAATTCCCAACAGCCAAATACGGCAATATGAACTATAGAACTCCGACGGAAAAAAATACACACAGCGCTACGCCCAACGTCGGCAGAGCATGCTCCTGCGCCAAGGAATGTCGAACGAGCAGCAGACATGCTAACACGAAGGTCGAGCCTACGGTCCTGACATCAAGATCCGGGTCCATTGATGCGAACTGTCTCAACAAGGTTTCATGGGTTCTTAGTTCCATCAAGTGTTACATTTATTATGATAAAGATCCGTATTGTCCATTTACAGATAGCCTACACACACGTGTGAAATAAACAAAACTTATGATTGTAATATGAAAAATCTACCACGAAGACAATAAATACTGTATTAAGAGAAAAAATGCTATTCATTCCTAAAATTGTTTTTAAAAATGTATCTGTTAAACCAGTTTCTTCTTTTAAATATCTACAGAACATTAAACAAATTTCAACAATTTAAAAACAGAAAAATTGTCTTAAAACAGAGTGAATTGGTTCAGACGGTAGCGTTTGAGACTCGTATTCGGGAGGTCCCGCGTTCAAACCCCATATCCGATCAATCTGACTGCGATTTTTCATGGTTTCCTTCAATCACAAAGGCAAATGCCGGGTTGGAAATTTGCATTCCATGATTCATCACCGCGTCAGTCACCAATATCATAAACATCAACCAAAATCTGTAATCACTCACATGAACACAAAGCCTTCTACAACACAGGATAGAAACAGGAACTCAGCGATAGTGAAAACGACATACTGGTATTCCCACAGATTCTAAACACCAATATGGCCACAGATGGTAAAGCGTGTCTAAATAAGATTAAAAAATAATGTTAAAGTTATTTATAACACAAAAAATATACTATGGAATGAGAAACTGAGAGCGGACACATTTCTAAAATTTTGTAAGATGATGAGTGAAGAATATTGTACTCTAACACGGGAACAAAGAGAGAAAAGAAATGGAAGAAAGATGAGTGTCATGAAAAAGGCACAAACTTCCTCGTTACACGGAGTGTCTACAAAATAACGCTGCACAGTTAATTTGAAATAACTTTCCAACCAGTAAACATTTTAAAATCATGTTTCACACATAGCATTCACAAAATATGGGGCAATCTGTTATATAATTTTCCGTTGTGAGCCATTGGATAATATGCAATCAATATTCGCTATCTGATAATGCACCCACCAACATATCTTACATAATAATTATTATTGCACTGACGACCTCAGTTTGTGAAGCAAGTCCTTGAAAACTCCAACGCCCTTTCTGAAGTCTTCAAAGAAGATGGTAATGTTGATGACGGCATTATTGTTGAGTTCCAGTTTAGAAAATGGTGAGGTGCAAGAAAACTTTATTTCTATCGAGTGGTTTATAGAGACAGAAATCTCTACGCAAGTTCAGCGGAACTTGAAATGTACAGGAGACACCTTCACAAACTCCAGTAGACTACCTTAACCACATCGACTACCATGGCCCCTTGGACCATCATGATCAAGTCGGTTATCTTAACGACTTTGTGTAAAAAGTGTCAGTGACATGCTGCGATTTCTTCCTTATATAGAGAAACCTCTCCTTGACACTCCCAAGATAGGACACTTCTCAAATACAGACATATTTTTATGTCCCAACTGAAATAATATACGTAGAAGTAATGATAAAATCAACCCTCATTTACGGACACGAACAGCTGTTTCACAGTCATGAATAGGTTATGAAAATAGAAAATTAGTTTTGAGAACTGTACAGTAATTTACCAATAATACAATTCGGAATTGTTTCTTGAATGCAGAATTTCTCATTAATAAAAACGAATTCGACCTTATGATGACGACGCTGAAGAAGTGCCGAAATCGATTCATAGGCTTCTGAACTAATGGGTGAACAGTATAGAGCAGAACAGGTTTCACGGCCGGCCGGCTATGCGCGCGGAGGTGGGGGACTCAAGGCCGCGCGAGCCGTGAAACCTGTTCTGCTCTATACTGTTCACTATACTGTAGAAAGGACATGAGAACGTTGTAACCAATTAAAACATCTTGACTGGTAGCAGAAGACTATAGACAAAAAAATATATTGAACGTAAGTAAGATTGTGAAGCACGTATGAGCAACAGAACTAACATCTAACAACTGAATGGAGTTTTCGGGAGGAGGCACTATGACCTAGCACTGCGACCTTTTACAATCTATTACGCTAACCTTCAAGCTAGGCGCATTCCGAAATCCACACCGGCTGACTGCACTAAGTTTCGCTGCGTACCCAGGTTTCGAGCAGGCAATCCCACTCATACCTAGGCCAGCTCCTTACTTGCGTCGTCAGGCGGCGACATCAGTGTGTCACAAATATGAAATACTAGTATTATTAGTATTCCATGTTTATATCCTTGTTTTCTGTTTCGTTACTGGTGTTGGCACCTTTAGGAGGAGGGAAAACCTCACCTTCCAACAAACTTAGAAAACGGTGGAATTAAAAAGCAATACAAGAAGCCATAAAACAAGTTCAAGAAAATACTTGAGGGACGATTCACCTGGATTCAGTATTGCGGTTGGGAAAACACCTAATGAAGATGCTGAATGCTTGTACTGTGCTTTTTTTTTTTAGTAGAGGCCATTTTGACTTTGCAATTTCATTCAGTGTTCTGCCCAAGCTTTCTCAAATCTTTTCTATTTTCTGCCTTTCTCTTTGTCTCCTCATACGATCCATATATATTAACGTCGTCTATTATCTTATATCTTCTTCTGCCCCGAATTCTTCTCCCGTTCACTACTCCTTCCAGTGCATCATTCAGTAAGCAGTTTCTTCTCAGCCAGTGATCCAACCAGTTCCTTTTCCTCTTCCTGATCAGTTTCAGCATTATTCTTTCCTCACCCACTCTTTTCAACACAGCTTCATTTCTTATTCTGTCTGTTCGTTTCACACACTTTATTCTTTTCAAATGCTTCTAGTCGTTACTCTTCACTTCTTCGTAATGTCCATGTTTCTGAGTCATACAATGCCACATTCCATACAAAGCACTTCATTAGTCTCTGCCTTTGCTCTTTTAATCTTGTATAATTGTTAATAGTATTCCATATTTGTACCTCCATTTTTACGAAGGAAATATGTTAGATTTTGAGGATTTTTTTTTTCAAACATTTTATAACATCCTACGAACTTCTAAGTTCGGTGTACCATTCAGCAATAAACAGGACTATAATCTACGTTCGTATTCAAATATGTAGGTTTCAAAGCGAAAAAACAAAATGGTAGGCCTATTCCATCTTTGTGACACTTCCTCTAACATTTCTGGATAAATCGACTGTAGATTGTGAACATAAATGAAATCAGTCTGTTAGTTTAGCAGAACTCGCTGCACGCACATAAATGGACAGACAAGCGGGGTAGGGGGAGCGTGACGGATAGACACTACATTTTGGTAGACTATTATGGATGCTAAAAACATGTATATTCCTCGAAAATCTACAACTCGAACTTGTACAGCATCACATGCTTTCTCTAATGAGAAAGAAAACATTTACAATATAATCTGAATTGGAGATTTTTAACCTTTACAAAGGAAACTTAGTAACAAAAAGTACAGACTGTTCCTTTGCTAACACAAAGAATAACCACCTCTCCATTCCCTTAACACGAGCGAGAGGAAGCAAGAGGCTGAAAGTGTGAAATTCCACATGTAGAAATTAATAGACAGCACACATATCCTCCCTCTAGGCTTCCACATCGGTGTGTAAGTCCCGCTGTAGGAAAATGGTGGCGTCTGTGCTTTGTTTAAATGCTGTAGGTATAAACTATTATTACAGAACTCGCAAGCTGCATAGAACTTCACAGCCCGATAAATATTTGGCGTGCAACAAGCAGCATACATTGCCATGGTATTATATCTGCCACTACAGGGTCGTTGGGTTCCAAACAGTGACCTTGTGTCTTTATAGTCTCACACTCACGAGGATCGCAACTTGGGATCTGAGTCAAACTTAAAAAATGCAGTCCCTACTGTTACATTTATCAGATGCTTTGAACAACAGGGAAATTTAACGTGACAGAAGTGTCGACTAATTTTTCCTAACGCCGTCTATGTGGTACAGTTTAACAAACTTAAAATGATAGTTATTATAAAACCAACACCAATTAAAAATAATAAAAATTATAATAATATTATCTCTTACGTACAGAGCTTTACTTCCCTCCCGGTGGAAGCCATACTAGGGATTTTATTGTCCTTTAAAACTCAACGTCCTTGACCGAATTTGGACCCGCGAAGTTCGGAACAGCATGGTACCACTAGACCACATCATCATTATCAACATCACGGAGTCCACACCTGTGAAGTAACGGCTAGCGCGTCTGACCGCGAAACCAGGTGGCCCGGGTTTGAACCCCGGTCGGAGCAAGTTACCTGATTGAGGTTTTCCCTCAACCCAATATGAGCAAATGCTGGGTAACTAGGTTTAAAAGTAACTATTAAAAACCTTAATACTTATCACTCTAAAACAGAAGTTCACCACTAAAATATAAGATACAATTGAAGCGTTGGGCCGAATAACGGCCTATGTTACAATCTGCTAACTGTGCAGGAAGCACAAAAATGTTACATCGTAAACCATTGTTCCAAGCAGGAAAGTGATGGTTGTAACTCGTGTAGAAGCGCCTCTGGTACAGATATTGAAAAACAATTTTTGTGACAGCTGTGTAAGACTATATAGAGCATTAGACTATTCCATTAAAAATTTGATTTTGAAAAATTATAACATAGACCGTTATTCGGTCCAACGTTTCAATTATTGTCTTTCAGAACCTAGAGTTAGATTAAGTAAGTTCAAAAAATAGTTCAATTCTATTGCTATAACAATGTTTAATAAGTTACCACAAAAGGCACATGGTGCAAGTTATATACAATTTAAATCTGTTTTGTACAACTGGTTAATCAACCATCCATTCTATAGTATTAGCACAATCTAGTATATACAGACACGAAGCTTGAGTTGTTGAGGGTACTAGGAACAATAGATTGTGCCGGTACTATTTCGCATTGTTTGTGATGAGGCGATAGTAGCGATCCTAGTGGTTAGCAACTATCTATGAATGAATATTCCCTACGTATTGAGCTTCGTGGCTGTATATACTGGACTGTGATATTAGTGAATTTCTAGACTCCACTGTAAATGTAGCCTATTCTAAATTTCTAACCTGCATTCCTCTGCATTATTACGATTATTATTATTATTATTATTATTATTATTATTATTATTATTATTATTATTATTATTATTATTACCAGCACTGTTATTTCATTTGTATTTTAAGTATTCATCTGTTTTTACATTTTATGATAAATATTATTTTATATCTCTTGTAAATTAGTATATTTTATGTCTATTGCAACAAACTGTCGCTCATGACATTAATAAACGATTGATGATTGATTGATTGATTGATTGAA
Organism: Periplaneta americana; assembly: GCF_040183065.1. Classification (NCBI taxonomy): domain Eukaryota; kingdom Metazoa; phylum Arthropoda; class Insecta; order Blattodea; family Blattidae; genus Periplaneta; species Periplaneta americana. Next base: position 65,930,623 of record NC_091119.1, on the reverse strand, counting down.
CTATCGCTGCTGTACCCGGACTCATTTCACTGGCATTATCACCTTCATTTCATTCGACGCTAAATAATCTGAGATGCTGATACAGCGTTGTAAAATAACCCACTAAAAATATCGCTGAATGGTTTGTTCCGTTCCCACTCTCTATCACTGATCCCTCGACGTGTTCTCGGTCTTCTAATATTTCTTCTTCTTCTGGTAGCACATTTAACATTACGATTAATGCGTCCTTCCCAATTTCTTCTGCGATGTTTCATATCTGTATTTAAGTTCTTCATATCAAACTGCTTCCTTCGTCTTGGGTTGTTACTCCTACTGCAGACCTCAAAAATTGCATTTCTCTTCATTTTATTGGTGTCCTGCCCCTTTGTGTTAGGATCCAAGTTTCGGGACCATACAACAAAACTGGGATGGCCATCGTTTTGTGAAACTTTCACTAGATCACCGAAAACGAAAATATTCGAACAGGGGACGTAAACACAACACTAGCGCGTACACAATGATAACCAATCAAATTATGGACGATTTATAACAGTGGTAAAATTAGAAAAAGTCTATATGCTAGTTGGGCGGCAGGTTAGCTCAGTAGGTAGAGCTCTCTTACCCTTACGCCTTTATGATATCCAAGGGAAATGCCTTTACCTTCACTTTTAACTACTTTTAACTGTATTTGCTAGTTAGCTGAAACCGAGGAAAATAAAATTCATCTCAGTCTGGTATCGCGAAATAGGCCTACTTACTTATGATGGTGTTAAACTTTTTGAAGTATTCTTTGACAGTAAACTTTATTTTCCCAAGAATGTAGATTACAAATTATAGTCATGCAATTAGATCGTTGGGACTATTACGTAACTAATAACTTATTCTTTCTCTACGCTTAAGACTTTTCTAATAATTTACTTTACATTAGTTACATCGAAATTCAAATAGCATCTGTAGTCTTGAATTGTTACAACTGACTCTGCTAAATTAGAAAGTATCCAAATAAAATTCATTTTATTATATTCGTATAGATTTCTGCTCAGTGACTTCAGAAACAGCTGTGAGAAAAATATTGTGATTTTTTAAATGTCACAGTTTTTACTCCAGATACTCGAATAAGGAACTCTATCCCCTATTTTTAATCAAGATCCTTAAACGTGATATAACCTGTGACTATTTCATAAGCAATATTGGCTTTCGTGTTCCTATGAAAGGTATGGAAGCTCACACAAATGTGTACAGTAGTGGCAAAAAAACCGGACCGACCCTTGTAGCTGATTTCAGAGCCTTGTTCACTCCAGAGCACGATAGACTCGTAACTAAGACTTTCGTGGTTTGAATCCTGCCTGGGAAGGAAACTTTTTTTTGTTCCTTATTCAAATTTATTCTCAATACTTTTCGATTGCAGCGATATTTTACTACTTAATTAACTTATTATTCCCAGAACATGAATTTCACCAGCAATCGAAAAGTACTGGGAATAAATTTGAATAAGGAACAAAATAAGTTTCCTTCCCAGGCAGGATTCGAACCACGAAAGTCTTATTTACCAATCCATCATGCTCTGGAGTGAACAAGGCTCTGAAATCAGCTACAAGGGTCGGTCCGGTGTTTTTGCTACTACTGTACAATATAAATTCTAAATCTCTTTCTCCTTTCTTCAGATGCACTAAAACTGCTAATTTACATAGCATTTAATATAGCATAGGCCTAAACTTTGTTTTTGCATACTTCTAAAATATTTACCATTAATATTATTGTTAATTTTTAGCATTCCCCTTATTATGGTTCTATTATTATTGTACCTATGATTATTAATTCGATTCACTTAATGCATAGGCTCAGTTTTTTTGTACACTTGTAAAATATTTGATAATTTGTATTATGTTCGTTAATGGTAGAGTTAGGTCGATTCGTGAACGAATCGTTCATTCGAACGACTAATAATAAAGAATCGTAAGAATCGATTCGTGGTATCAACGAATCGTCGTTCAAAAGAATAGTAACGAATTGACATGCTATCGTAACCCACGATTCTATTTACTTGTTTGATGTAACCTGTCAACGGACATTTCCGAACCGTGACGAATACTCCCGAGCGAGAGTGAAATCAAAATACTGCATTTGTTAAGTATGAAAAATAATGAACACAAACCTGAAATTTGCATAGTTAAATATAAATGTAATGCAAAAAATGTACTTCGTAATAAGGTTCAGTTGATAAATTATAATTTAGAAACATTATCTTGGGTAATTTTGTAGACTAATGGAGGTCATGCTGAATGGTTCCAGCCAATGAGAAAGAGATAATCATTTGTCTCGCCTCTTATGCCATCTATGCGAGAGCTGTAGAACGTTTTTGTTCTACGCGTGGTTTGCAAAGGAAAGTGTCCTGTAAGTCGTTCGTTGACGAATCGTTGGAATCGCAGAGTAGGAAGAATCGTGAACTCGTTGACGATTCAAAAGAATAGTTGGAATCGCAGACTGAGAAGAATCGTGAACGAATCGTTAGAATCGATTCGTAATGTATGATTGAATCGTTGGAATCGACTTCTGAAAAAGAATCGTGTTGCCCAACTCTAGTTAATGGTGTATCTATTATTATCATATCTTTAATTTGAACCATTTAATGCATAGACTTAGTTTCTCTATATTTGTAAAATATTTGCCATTATTTTCAATATAATGTTTATTGTCTTCATTATTTCTATTGTATTATCCTATTATTGGCTAATCGCTGTAGACTAGCACATTAATACTGTATAATCTATACTAATAATAAATCAGTAGCCGAAATTTTTCTGGTAATTTTCGATTTTCCAAAAATAATTGGTCCTGACATATATAATTAACCACTCTGAAACCGAAAATCGCTTTTTTGAAATTTTTGTTTGTATGTCTGTCTGTCTGTCTGAATGTTTGTTACCTTTTCACGCGATAATGGCTGAACCGATTTATATGAAAATTGGAATATAAATTAAGTTCGCTATAACTTAGATTTTAGGCTATATGACATTCAAAATACATTATTTAAAAGGGGGTTTATAAGGGGGCCAGAATTAAATAAATCAAAATATCTCGCTTATTATTGACTTTTGTGAGATATGTTACATAACAAAAGTTTCTTTAAAAATTATTTCCGATAAGTTTTATTCCTCGCAAAAATTTGATAGGACTGATATTTAATGAGATAAATGAGTTTTAAAATTAAAATACAATGTCATCTAAGGCGGTGTAATGAAATGAAAACAAATGACTATGTCTATAAGGGGCCTTGGACAACAACAATCGAAAGCTATGAAACATAGCCTACAGAGAATGTTTCTGTATTTGTATGAAGTAATATCGAAAGCTAAATTAACCGATTTGTATAATTAATTATTATTTCACCATTGGCAAGTGTAGTTTCTCTAGATGGACATAATGCTATAATATTATTACAGTAATTTCTGAGTGCTCTCTGGACCAAAATGATCGCATTTTAATTATTTAAATACAATTCAAATTAAGTAACATATTAAACGATTTAGCCTTCTATCAAACACGAATGTTCCCTGGCTCAAACGTCCTATTTTAATTATGTAATTACTTTATATTTATTTCTAACAGGTGCAGCGGAGCGCACGGGTACGGCTAGTAGTAGTAGTAGTAGTAGTAGTAGTAGTAGTAGTACTAGTAGTAGTAATAATAATAATAATAATAATAATAATAATGATAATAATAATTGGAAAATATAAAGAAATGTAGGAGGTGATATTCATCCAATTTTGGCGCGTACAATGTTGGACATAATACTATAGTTCAGAGACTCGAGTTTTTTTCTAAGTCAAAGAATATTACGCTGCTCATGTTTCGAACTGAATGTTTTCGGTCATAATAATGTTAACGGGATATTTGCATCGCTTTTCTGTTGAAATATTTCACATCTGTGCTGGGAAGGAATTAATACTGTAGCCTCTTAAGAACCGCTCTACAGATCTTGAAACATTTTCCACCCGAGAATCAAAAACGGAGCCTCAGTGTGCAACACCACAGCCGTTTTGGTTTATTTGAGTTTAATAATAATAATTATAAGTAGAATTAATTTCAGAACATTTCGCTATATAAAGCAAAGTACAACATGACGCAGAATTCAAGGCCATCGGGTCAAACTCAGCAAGAAATGATATATTATATTCTACATTCAACTTGTAAACACCTGCATGACCTTGTCCTATTACCGTATCATTATTTTAATACTGGACATAAGGACAGAGAAACAAAACAGCACCGGAATGTAAAGGATACAATATTACAGTATTACTACATGTCCATGCGAATAGAAATATCGATACTCAAAGGATAGCGAATTGAGGTAGAAATTAAATGAGTTCCTTTTCCAGTGAGAAGTTGAAGATTTTTCTCTGTTTTATAATGAATGGACTTATCTTCCTTGTCAGACGATGGTCTTGCGACAAGCTAATCCACATGACCAACAATTGGTCCTTTCATGATGGTGTAGTGATGATTCAGAACTATCTATGAAGAAGGAATGAGCTTAGCGGAGGTGGTGGTGGTGGTGGTGGTGGTGGTGGTGGTGGTGGTGGTGGTGGTGGTGGTGGTAGTGGTGGTGGTGGTTGTGGTTGTGGTGGTGGTGGTGGTGACTATGTCCTGCAAATTCTTGCTCCGAAAGCCTACTTAAAATGTGAAATTATGACTTTAAAAATAAAAAATGCCAGCAAATATCCATTAATGAATCAACAAAATTTCGTTTTTTGTTCAACTACAAATAGACATACTAGAGTTGAAGTGACAGTTCTTTCTTGTCCGAAATCAGCGAGGCAGAATTGCTGTATTTAGACCTTTTAAATATAGGTTGTAGGGAGAGGGGTTTAAGGGTACATGATTTAAAAAGTCTACCTCAGGACAAAGTTTTACCACAGTCTAATATATACAGTCGCGCAACTCATACGCATAAAATATGCCAACATTTGACAGCTGGCGCGACAGTAGCCCTCTAGCGGCAGGCAAGTTAAAAGTGTGCACACGACATATAACACATCAGAAAACGGGTTTTGCGTAATTTATTTTATATTTTTATGCTGTACAGTAAGTGTATATGGTTCTTATTAATTTTACTTTAGAATCCTAGAAGAAAATCACACGCAGTTAATCTATAAGTTTCAGAAGCTGGGAATAAACATAATTCTTTCTGCTCCTTACAACTGGATCATGGCCCTGAACACGTAACATGGTTTGAAATAATATAATTGTTTGTACGTGGACGGTTAATTCAATTCATACCTAAATATATTTATGAACCATTGGAACTCTATATTTCCTGTGAGAACAGTCAAATTTGTAGGGCATATCTCGTAGGGTACATCGCGTGGTGAACTCCTCTCCCTATTTCCTGAGAAATTAACTCTTTTCCATACCGCAAATTGGGGTAAACTCGGCTGCTGAGGTAAACTTAAAAATAAAAAAGGGGAAGATTTAAACCTTAATTTGACAGACAATGATTTATGAAGTTCATTATTTTTCCATTTTATTTTTTTATTATTTTGAGTAGCTAATAATGCTGATATTATGGTTTAAATTTTTATGGAAAGTTTACCGCATTTTACATTACATTTCCAGTTTTCACACATAAGCTTAATTTTAACTTACCCTACCTATATAATACGTAATTTACATGCAGTTATTATTATTATGACGTAGGTGAGAACAAATGAATACACAATTAACTTCAATTAACTCAGAAAATGGAGGCTAATTTTATTTTCAGAGCAGAAGTGGTGTAAGTCAAAAATGGGTAATGAGGGTAAAAGTAAGCATTCTGTAAAATACAGCGCAAAGTAGCAGTTAATATTGAATTTATTTAAACTATTCGTAGTCAGTGAATAGCACGAAGGATATATGAATTGCTACTTTGCGCTGTATTTTACAGAATTTTTACTTTAAACCTCATTACCTAATTTTGACTTACACCACTTCTGCTCTGAACGGCTCAAATAATCACTGGCAATGTAAAATCAACACGAATAACAGTCATGCAAATTATTACAGAAGAGATTCCTTTTATATTAAATTTAAAAAAGCTCTTTTATTTCTTGAGAACCTAATACGTCTCCCACATGAATCTACACCAACACATCAGAAATTTATCGACACAATCTGGATTTATTCAAGAAGTGAATATTTTGCAAAAGGATTATAATACGCCATGAATTCTTGAAAAATTAACACCATAATTCCTACTTGAATGCAATATAACATTCAACTTTTGAAAAATATAAGGAAAAAAACATGAATACAAAAATTATGGAATTACTTGCATTAAAAACTGTAGATACATTATCCAAAATCGGAATGGTTACACATTTACACATGATCTCTGCAAAAAAATAATATACTGTAACAGGTAATTACTTTGTTTTTATTTAAACTCTCCTTCCTGACATACAAATAGGTAACTGATAACTAATAAATGTTTTATAGAACACAATACGTAGGCTACCTCAAGAGGCCTATATATATTATTAGTCCTCTTGGGCTACCTACAGCCTGGATTATAGGTTATGACTGAGTTATGATTTTCTCTTGGTCTGAAGAACGATAAATTCGGAGATTTAAACTTGTTCTTACTGCAATTTTCGTCATTGCACACATTGCCTTTGTTCCGACGCATGATTAAAACGTTATTATAACATCTCGCATACCTTTAAAGCACCTGCTGGCTGTATCAACCCTATGACCAGTGCCTTGCCTGCCGCTTGAGCGCTAGTGTCGTGAATGTTGGCAAAAAAAGTGTTGAAGTTGCTCGACTATATATATTAGACTGTGATTTTACTCAGGTACACACTTTCGAAAGCATACGTCAGGAAGATACTCGTAGTAGACGAAATTCGCGAGACACAATATACAACGGAATATGCCTCTCTAATTCTCTAGCCCATGCCACATGGTCATATATTTCTTCTTATGACATTACGGGTATTAATTACGCTAAAATTTTATGCCACTGGTTCCATTATAGGGGATAATGTTGGAATATCTAAAGCAACCATGAGTAGAACCACTCAAAAAGTTTCTAAGGCTATAGCGAGAATGAGACAAAGATACTGTATGTAACGTTTCTATCAATAATTAAATTGAAGAACGGTAAATCGTTCAGTTGTTTAAAAGTTCTTGCGGTAGGCCTAAATTTCCCATGACAATTGAGTTCATTATAATCCGCGCCCACACATCATTCTTGGCTTCGATTTTGACGCCGTTTTTTTCTTGCATTCCATAATATATTTATATGTGGTTATCAGTTTCGCTAACAAATACACAGTGTCCCCTCAGAGGGATTGAGAAATAAGTGATAATTTAAAGTATAAGTAATGGTTTTATAACATAACTTTTTGTACAACTTGATGTAAAAACTCTCCGAGTTTCGGAGAATGGTCAGTGCAACTCGATATGTGTGCGTCTCGAGATACCCTGAATACATCGAAAAGGTACTCAGCCTTCTGCCAAGTGTTCCATAACATTTGTGGGGTGAATAGCGCAACTACATTTATAATGCGTTGTCTCAGATTTTCCAAAGTGTCAACTGTACCACGTTGGTATACAACATTCGTCATAAAGCCCCTGAAAGAGGTGAATGGGCGTGAAGTCGGGTGACCTAGATACACAGGCAAGGGTTCTCCTTGTTGCTAAAAAACCGATCCTGGGGGAGTTGATCAACAACAAAAGTTCTGCACATGTCCAGATACACATTCCCTTTGATTATCGCCTCGATGAAGGAGAATGGTCCAATGACGGAATGTTCTACTGAATGGCGCCAGACTTGTTTCCACGATAAACGTTAGTGCGCATGCGCATGAACATACAACTGTTTTTAAACCATTGGTGCATAAACTTGTACAGTTTCTGCATCTTGTCAGATGTAAAACAAAACAATATCTTCATCTGATTTGAAATTGTGAGCATTTATTTCTCTATCCGTCTAAGCGGGACACGGTGTACTTTTCTATACCTATCAGTAAAACTACATCCTCTATTTATTTTTACATCCTTACTTTCGCGGTTCATTTTCAACAACAAACAATATTTGCCAAAGATATCGTAATATTGCACTATTTCTATGTTTGTGAAACGGCCGAAACGGGCTTTGGTTCTGACACGACCTTCCTGATTTATACTATTTCCAATTTTCGTGGGAATTAACAAAATTTTGGCTAACATTCATCTGAATTTTTTTATTTTATTGGGTTATTTTACGACGCTTTATCAACATCTAGGTTACTTAGCGTCTGAATGAAATGAAGGTGATAATGCCGGTGAAATGAGTCCGGGATCCAGCACCGAAAGTTACCCAGCATTTGCTCGTCTTGGGTTGAGGGAAAACCCCGGAAAAACCTCAACCAGGTAACTTGCCCCGACCGGGATTCAAACCCGGGCCACCTGGTTTCGCGGCCAGACGCGCTGACCGTTACTCCACAGGTGTGGACTTCATCTGAAAATAGTTGATAGAACTCAAATGGACGAAAGAATATTAGCACGTGTTCATAAACCACATGTTAATGCATTTTAAATATTTTGTTGGTGAAACCGGCCCTTAACGTTTTAAGCTTTAAAATTTTATGTTCATAATATTTATTATTTTGAATACATTTTAAAATTCACCGGGAAGAGTTGGCCTCTCAGCAGATCACAAGATAGAGATATGATGGCGAAGCCAATTCCTGAAGGAATATGAGCCCAACGGAGAGAATGAAAAATGATAATTTATATATAAAACCCTACATCATGTAAGTAACAGATAGCTCATCCCTATGTTAAAATCGGCATCACTTTGAAGAGAACAACCGCCAGGATCGCCACCCGTCCACCGTAAACGAACACGAGATGACAGTACAGTCGCTAATGCAATTCAAATGTGAATTATGACGTGACTCCTTATGTAACAACTAGATGGCAACATAGTAAACCTGACAAAAGTTGTTACCGTCAAAGCCTGTAATGCCGAGCTATCTGGGTATATATGATCTAGGATAAGACGTTACTAGGAAATGTGAAGGAAAATTCTTGAAGAAAAAGATTAGCTCCATGACCCATTTTTTTAGGTCTTATCCTGACATTGGTCTTCATGCCCGAGGGAAACCATTGAAAACAAGGACAGGATGAGTTGTGCTGACGACTAATCTAATTACTTAATTAGCTTTTGACGTGACTCCAGGAGAAACATCACTCGCCCGAGGCACATCGCATGTAGAATGGAGTATGAAAAACCACAACACACCTGGCATGTTACATATAAAACTTAGGCTTACGCTACCAAGCGAGGAGACTCATAGGTTTCGCATGGGACTGGGACTCGCATTCGGGAGGTCCGTGGTTCGATCCCCGAACCGGCCAACCTGACTGTGTTCTTTCCGTGGTTTTCCACAGTGACTTAGACCTAACCCAAAAGCCGGGTTGGAATTTTCATTGTCACGGTCCATTTCCCTTCCCCTCCCGTGTAGAAAAAGAATTAAGGTTTCATATCATTCATCTTCTTCATCTCATTCCATAGACATATTCGGGTCGAGACGCATGTCTTCGTCCGTTTACGGGGGACGGCTTCCTCTCCGTAACCGTTCCTGGGTTCCTAGTCTTCCGCAATATCTCTGCTAGGATTCATTCCTTAGGAGCACTTCCAAGGGCAATTCGACACCTTGGAAGGACCGTTGGAATGGATCCTGTGCTGCTTGGTCACCTTAGCGGTATGCACTTAGGGCGTGGGGGCAGGGGGCCTCTATTGGGTGAGAGATCACATGCGGCCGGTGGGCTTGTACACCTCATCTTCATTCATCCCATAAATTCGGGGTGCACAATGGGTCTCAGTATAGTCGACGTGCAAAGGGTCATCCCTAACCCGCCCCTAGCCACCGTTACCTAATATAAACGAATGACATCGTGCACTGTTATGCCATGGCGGTGTGTTCTCCTGTATTGTTTGTAATGTGCAAAACGTAAAAAAAAAATGTTAATGGCTTATGAACGAACATGTCAACGGACCAGTTATTAGTACTGACTGAAGAAACATATTGTTTATGCTCTCTTTCCTTTGAGCGAGATGACAATATGGAAATTTGGCAAAATCTTGCTAGCATAGCACATACAACAACTTTTACAGCCGCCATGATAGCTATCCAACCTTCCAGCAGTTTTGTGCCTATTTCGCTGCAGCGTGACGTCACTGATGTCACCGGTTCGGTGAGATTCGGAATACGCTGAGAATGTGCGACCAGATTTCTCGAATGCCAAGCGCATAAGACCATAAAGATTTCACATTAAAAAAGATATTAAAAAAATAGAGGTCTCCGAAATGAAATTCTTAAGAGTTCTAAACGAACATAAGAAAAGGGAGAAAACTGGAAGTCGAAACAAGTAGTGAACTACAAACCAGCTGGTAAAAGAGATCGTGGTAGACCATGCAAACAATGATCAGAATTCCTGAGAAGTGCACTTTATTAGTGAAGTTGGAACGGACTTAAGCTTAAAAGATGAAGCGAAGAAGAAGAAGAAGAAGAAGGAGGAGGAGGAGGAAGAGGAGGAGAAGTAGATGATAAAAGAAGTTAGATGTTGACAGATTAAAAATACGAACCTTTTATAAAAAATAAGATAATGCGCAGCTATATGCAACTTAACTATGTTTATGAAAATGAAAAAACTAATATTTCGTTTATATTAGGTAACGGTGGCTAGGGGCGGGTTAGGGATGACCCTTTGCACGTCGACTATACTGAGACCCATTGTGCACCCCGAAATACTTGTTTTACTTGTAATACTTATCAGTATGGTTAGGATAAAGTAGCTGTATGAGGATAGTCATCCTTGGTCGGTGCGTTCCTTTTACAAAAACTAGTTGTCGCGTTCCCCCCAGCCAGTTCACTGATATTTTAGCAAGGGGATGGGGAGCTCTCTTCCCAGGAGGTAGAGTTTTAGCTAGTGGAAGAGGGTAAAGTCTTGTGATGTACTGTATCTTGTCTCACTGTGAAAAGAGAGAGAAAGGAGATATGTCTTACTTCGTCTGTATTGTTATGGAGATGGGGGAGTGGAGTGATACCGTCCATCCATCCAGTGGCGGAAGGGACTAGTTGATACATTTTCTAGCGCAAAATGAAATTACAAAATATCTCTCTTCGTACTGTGTAGTTCCGTCACTGAGATTGTCTTTCAAGAAACTGAGTTCCGGTAGCCTGTACAATAACAAGGTTTTGAAAGGAATCCTGAAAATTTACAACCCTCCTATAATCTCCACCCTCATTTGAAGGGACTTGGTTTTATTGCTACTGAGACAAGATAAACCTTACCAGGTATAGTGTTTACTGAAGCTAGTCAAGGCCGTATCCTATACAGCTATACAGCCTATCCTGATACAGTTGCATTATCCGAACCTTACTTATCAGCATTATAGCTCTCGGAAGAAATTATGGAAATTCATGAACTTCCGGAGAGTAGTGATGACGGCGGCAATGGAAATGATGTTGATGGTGATTGTGATGATGAGAATGATTGCAGTGATAACGGTGTGATGATCATTATGATGATAATTATGACGACGACGATGATGATGATGATGATGATAATGATGATGATGATATAACTGGCTAATGAATTTCAAAATATTCTGTTAATTTTCAGAGTAATGAAATCGGGTGCGTTGAAGAAACTTGTGTTAAGAAAATAGATTATTTCCCTAGCAATAGTTCCTAAGGATTCATACCTGGAGTCTATCTATCTTACCGACATCTTCGTGGTTTTTCAAAGCATTTCAGTCACATTTTATTGAATGATGATTACTTCATGTTGTTGTACCAGCCCCCAGCGACGAAAAATGTCGTTACATAAGAGCAGTAAATAAATAAAAATATCAATCAGTCAATTATGTAAGCATATTTAATTTATTTTGTCCACGTCTTTAGGCTCTTCGGCATGTTTGAAGGTCACATAAAACCAGAGCACACTCCTGTCATATTGCATAGTGGGATATAAAAAATTCTCCATTGTTAAGACACGACTCTCTCATGACATATTTGCACACTCATGCTGATTTAATTAAGTTATAGTGCAGATCAGCTCATCCTCTGGCAGTAAGAAGTAGTAATGCTGATCTATGGCAGGATTATTTCACTTTCAGATTTAATTATTGGTATTGCTTCAGTGTCGCCTACCATCATAATGTAAATGATGGCAGTAAATCATATCTTAGCCAGACGTTTTGAGATGGGCAGGGCTTGGACACGTATGGGCGAATCTAGAAATGCATATAGAGTGATAGTTGGGAGGCCGGAGAGAAAAAGACATTTGGGGAGGACGAGAGGTAGATGGGAGGATAATATTAAAATGGATAATTTCAGGAGTTTATTCTTTGAGATATTTCAAACAAAAGCTTTAATACAATTTTGTTCGTTTTTGCTTCCTTTTCAGGATAAAAATTGTTTTATATTAAACATTTCATGGCATGTTTTGGGAAAGCCATTGATTTCATTCTCAATATGCTCAGTCAATTTAAGAGACAATAAATTATTGACAGGATTTTAGTTTTGTCCTTAAAATGTGCAGTAATGGTTAGCACGTCTGGCCATGAAATGAGCGAGCCCGAGTTCAAATCCTGGTTGAGAGAAGTTACCTGGTTGGGGTTTTTCCGTGGTTTTCCCTCAACCAATTGAAACAGAGTTGCTGGGTAAATTTCGGCGTTGGACCTCGGACTCATTTCGGTATCATTAATTCACTATCATCATCATCATCCATACAATAGCCTGGGTTAAATTCACCGTGCGGCGTGCTGTACTTGTACAAGAGCGCGGCCGTTCGGATACCCAATCATTCACAGAATACGAGTGGTAAGCACAATAGCCTAGGCTGCAGTGCGTGTGAAATAGACAGCCAGAATAAGAAAGAGAAATAAATAAGTAAATACAGGATTAAATAAACTAAAGAAAGAAAGAAAGAGGAAGGAGAGAAAGAAAGAGGACGGAAAGAAAGAAAGAAAGAAAGACGGAAAGAAAGAAAGAGAAAGGAAAGAAAGAAAGAAGGAAAGAAAGAGGAAAGAAAGAAACAGGAAGGAAAGAGAGAAGAAAGAAAGAAATAAAGAAAGAAAAAGGAAGGAAAGAAAGAAGGAAAGAAAGGAAGAAAGAAGGGAAGAAAGAAGCAAGAAAGAAAGAAGAAAGAGGAAGGAAAGAAAGTAGGAAAGAAAGGAAGAAAGAAAGAAAGAGGAAGGAAAGAAAGAAGGAAAGAAAGAAAGAAGAGAGAAAAAAGAGGACGGAAAGAAAGAGGAAGGAAAGAAAGAAAGAAAGAAGAGAGAAAGAAATAGGAAGGAAAGAAAGAAAGGAAGAAAGAGGAAGGAGAGAAAGAAGGAAAGAAAGAAAGAAAGAGGAAGAAAAGAAAGAAAGAGGAAGGAAAGAAAGAAGTAAAGAGGAAGGAAAGAAAGAAAGAAAGAAAGAGGAAGAAAAGAAAGAAGGAAAGAAAGAAATAAAGAAAGAGGAAAGAAAGAAAGAAGGAAAGAGAGAAGAAAGAAATAAAGAAAGAAAAAGGAAGGAAAGAAAGAAGGAAAGAAAGGAAGAAAGAAGAGAAGAAAGAAAGAAGCAAGAAAGAAAGAAGAAAGAGGAAGGAAAGAAAGTAGGAAAGGAAGAAAGAAAGAAAGAAAGAGGAAGGAAAGAAAGTAGGAAAGAAAGAAAGGAAGAAAGAAAGAGGAAGGAAAGAAGAAAGAGGAAGGAAAGAAAGTAGGAAAGAAAGAGGAAGGAAAGAAAGAGGAAGGAAAGAAAGAAGGAAAGAAAGAAAGAAGAGAGAAAGAAGAGGAAGGAAAGAAAGAAAGAGGAAGGAGAGAAACAAGGAAAGAAAGAAAGAAGGAAAGAAAGAAAGAGGAAGGAAAGAAAGAAAAAGAAAGAGGAAGGAAAGAAATAAGGAAAGAAAGGAAGAAAGAAGGGAAGAAAGAAAGAAGCAAGAAAGAAAGAATAAAGAGGAAGGAAAGAAAGGAAGAAAGAAAGAAAGAGGAAGGAAAGAAAGAAGAAGGAAAGAAAGAAGATAGAAAGAAAGAGGAATGAAAGAAAGAAATAAAGAAAGATAAAGGAGAGAAGGAAAGAAAGAAAGAGGAAGCAAAGAAAGAAAGAAAGAAAGAGAAAGAAAAGAAAGGAAAGAAAGAAAGAAAGAGGAACGAAAGAAAGAAAGAGAAAGGAAAGAAATAAGGAAAGAAAGAAGAAAGAAAGGAAAAGGAAGGAAAGTAAGAAGGAAAGAAAGAAGGAAAGAAAGAAAGAAGGAAAGAAAGACAGAAGGAAAGTATTTATTTATTTATTTATTTATTTATTTATTTATTTATTTATTTATTTATTCATTTATTTATTTATTTATTGTTGTATTTCATACATTGATATATTGTAATTAATATGTATTAACGTTGTATCAGATTTACTTTTTATAATAAATTAACAACCCTTAAATACCCATTCTCGTAAGATCGATTTTTTACTGTCTATAATATTCCTCGACTTTCATGCTATACCTAAACATGATGCTCGCCCATTGCAGAGGACTTGCTCCGCGTGTTGTATCTGAGTAGTAAACATTAGCTTTCTCCTATATCTACGGAGCAGTATGTTATTATTATTATTATTATTATTATTATTATTATTATTATTATTATTATTATTATTATACATAAACACTCTCTTTCGTGAAATTTAAATAATAATTATTAAGAGAGAGTTACAATTTATTATTTATTCACCTATATTTTTAGCTAGGGTGAATGGAGATGGGTGGAGTGATAGCCTACTCAAGATTAACGGCACACAATAATTTCAATACAGTACTCACTGTTGCAAGGGTTATTCAGAAGATTACGACAACTTGTTTTGAAAAGTAGCAATTTTAATTTGCGAATTATCATAAAGCTTGCGAGCTCTTACTGTACGCCGTCCTTGGGAGTCAGGATCGCAAACTATGAGTGACGATTAACACAGCTCTGTCTCTTTCCAATAGGACGCGATAAATCTCTCTGATAATCAAATTCATTTTCTTTTTTTTAGTAACAGTATGATAGTTTGACGAAAATATACCCGAATTTCATGATGATTTTAAGAGCACTGTTCATATGTAGGTACCAGCATCAATAAAGCGAATGCTTTTTCATTTCGGAAATGTTTGATTTGCAAACAGTTCGTTTACAGTTTTCTGTGTTGTTTTGCGGTTAATTTTATATATTCCTAATAATACTGTTATTTTCATATTTTTGAAGGTCTTTTGTGTAGGAGTAAATATTTAGCCAAATTAAGGCAAAAATTTATTTTGAATGTAGATATCGGAGCGTATCTTCCAGTCTTTGTTTTTGTAGAGAATCTTGGCATTGTACTCTTCCCTATTTAAAATATTTGGAAACGTTTAAAATAAATTTGACCTACTTCTCATACATGTAAAACTGGATTCTTGGAGATTAAAAGCGCTCTTACAATGTTGATTCAATATTACATATTTTTATTCAACCATTTAAATCACAGTGCTATTGTTGTTGTTAATACAACATGTCATAATTAAAATTCAGAATTATTGAGACAGTAAGAATACAAGATTATGTACAGTGACATCACATTATGTTTATTTACGGTTGCCAATATATTTCAGTGATACTAAATTATGTATGTTTTCCCAAGGGGATATTATAGCGTAATTTACCTGTGAAGTAACGGTTAGCGCGTCTGACCGCGAAACCAGGTGACCCGGGTTCGATTCCCGATCGGGGCGAGTTACCTGGTTGAGTTTTTTTCCGGGATTTTCCCTCAACCCAATATGAGCAAATGCTGCGTAATTTTCGGTGCTGGACCCCGGACTCATAACACCGGCATCATCACCTTCATCTCTGTCAGACGCTAAATAACCTAAGATGTTGATAAAGTGTCGTAAAATAATCTACTTACTACTATAAATGGTCGACTATTGTGAAATTACTAGGCCTATTTGTGAAGTCATATTCATCATGTTTTTATGACTTGCATATTTGATTTATAATGAAAAATGTATAAAATTTCATCCCTCTATGGTAAGTGGTTTATATTTTATTAATATTTCAATAAAATATTCTATCACTTTATATGAAAACTCCCTTGCTCCGTAATTTGCACTATTTTTAACTGGTGTTCACTTATACGATTTCTTATATACATGGAAACAAAACTTACTGTGGGGTTTTGTTGTCAAATAAATCAGTCAATAACGATAAATTTTTATTTAAAAAATAAACAAAAAAATAATAAAAAATGTCTAGTTATTCACCCATTCATTTTACAGCAAAACCTCATAGCAAGTTTTGTTCCCATATACGTAAGAAACCATATAAGTGAGTATCAGTTAAATAGTGTACATTGTAGAGCAAGAGTCCTTTTATATAAAGCGATTCAATATTTTTTAAAGATGTTAATAAAACATAAAACATTATTTATCATAGGCGGATGAAATTTTTTGCATGTATTATTATTAACCAAATCTATCAGTGATAAAAAAAATTGGTGAATCTAGCTTTAAAAATATGGAAATTATTATTTCGGTACAGGTCCCCAAGAAAATACTTAATTCACCATTTTAATAAGGTATTACGACACTATATAAAAAATTCCTGTTGTTAGATTATTATTAACTTTTAAATGACTGCATAAACACACAGTTTACCATTTTCAATAAACTGTGTTGACATTAAAGACAAAATCTTTATACTTGGTAAATAAAATAAAGTTTCCTATAACAGCACAAGGTTTATCTTTTCAGTACACTATGATGTCACTAGAAACAGAATTCACAATTTCAGTATGTACAAATAAACACATGCAATGAATATACGATTATCTAACGCGACAGCTACCACACTATAACTATGTAGAATTAATAATAATAATAATAATAATAATAATAATAATAATAATAATAATAATCTATATATATACATATAATGAGGCTTATGAGGGCGGCAATGAACTTTCGGGTTCCTTAAAAGCTAAAGTAAGTAAATATACATAATAATAGTGAACTATCTAATGAGTAACAGTATAAATATATAAATGAATATACTTCTATCAATATTCATTGCTCAAACCAAGTAACACGGTTTGTATTCTTATTACAAAACAATACATGCATTAATTGTGTTATAATTCGGTGTGGATACAATTAATTTCTCTTATAAAATATTTTCTTAGATGATACTACCTCTTCTAACTAATTCATAATTTTATTACACATAATACAAAAATATCATCCCAGCCAGCAATTCTCTAAATTAAATGCCATTTTATGTATGTCATTTCAAATAAAGACTCAATAATTGTTGTTTAAAATATAATATGTCATGTGCACATTCTCGAATAAATTGACTCATGGTTACTGAACAATAACAAAACGCGACCATACTTTAGGAAGAATAGGTATACAGAAATGGATTTCAAAAGTATCTTTTCCATATCAGTACTTATATTCTAAACCTGTATTACAGATAACACTCTACAATGTGAAACTAGAAATAGATAAACAGTTTTACGAAGTTTGTTTTCATTACAATATTTGACCAATCAATTAGCATATTGGATTTGTTAAAATGAATTACTAACATTCTAGTAAGATTTTGATTAATTTTATTTTTATGTCATCGTTCGCAATAATCACATTGAATAATTTAGGGACATTCCAATATATTATTTTCACCATAAAGAAGTCTTATTTAAGACTTTTGTAATACGGTATAGTTAATTCAACAATACATAATATTGTATGTATCTGCCTTCCTTCTTCCACACAGGACAAAACGAGTTCGAGGGCAAGATTAAAGAGAGGGAAATTCGTGCATGAAAAGAGAAATTAAATGAAGAAAGGGGGAGATTTTGCCAAAGGGATTTCGTCGTTGTTCCTGCAATAACTCCTATGTGACATATTTATCGATTTTCAGTTTTTTGCTCTATTAAATAACTAAATAGTGATATAGCAAATAATAAAATCTCCTATACGTAATTATATTTCTTTGTTTCGAAAATGTAAGAATTCACAGTCTCCTATGTACGGCTGCCATAGGATGAATAAATGTGTTTTTTCTTCCTACTGAAAAAATTTATATTTTGCACATAGGAGTTATTGCAGGAACAACGACGATTTACTATCGCTGTCCCTTTGTGTCACTAAATATAGGTTGCAATATACTTCCGAGTGACAGCATTAAATGATGAGATGTTACTACTTGAAATGTATCAGTAGATGTCACTGACACTGGTTCGAAATAAACTACATCTAGTATTTAGTGGCAGCATTGTTTCGAATACATTAACACTTACGGAGGGTGGGAGCGGAACTCACCTGGAGAGGCTCCATGTTCCCTCAGTCAGTAATTGGAGTTCCAGAGCCGATAAGCCACCTCGCGGTCCGCTCTCCGGTCGTAGAGTCGCGGCACCAGAAAGTGAGACCGAAACGCCGCGCCGCCACCACTATGCCACCGCCGCGGCGACCTCGAGGTTTGAAGTTCTGCCCGCGGCCTTGTTTTCCTCCAAGACTGCCCCCTCCCCGACCCCAGCCCGCCCTTCCACCTTCAGCCGTTTTACATACGTACGTAGTTTGGCACAGCGCCTAGTAGGCGATGCAGCTCAACACATGCTCGACTAGCAACGGGGGGTGCCCCAGCGCAGAACAATCACCCCCTCCAGCGCCGTTCAGACAATAGCTTAATAAAGTCGTCCAATGATGACCATGCTTGCTGCTCGATCCGGGGTTCACGAGTTCAAATCTGGTTGATGATATAATCTTTGCACGTATTCTTCAAAGAAACCAGGAAGAATATATGTTAAAAAATACATTTTTCTATTTAATGAAAACTAATTATGCAAGAATTTCTGAATAAGAACACACACAGACATAAGACACGTATTACTATGAAGGCAGAAGAGCGCATTCAAATAATAAATACCCATAAAACATTTTAGAAGTTTTTCAGACCTCAAATGCTAAATATTGAAGTTCATGTCTAATACCTTGGCATTAATTCTGTATATACATACATACATACAAACATACATACATACATACATACATACATACATACATACATACATACATACATACATACATAGAGTCCCCTGAGTGGCGCAGTTGGTATAGCGCTAGCCTCCTGTGCCCGACGTTGCGGGTTCGATCCCGGCCCAGGTCGATGCCATTTAAGTGTGCTTAACCCTGCATTACTCAGGTGGGGTGTGGTAAACCCCGTTGCGTATATTTCAACGAAAATCTAAGAAATGGAGATAGTGTGTACTCTGTGCATCTGTATACTTTTCAATCACATCCAGAAGAGTTCACTTAAGAAATTGTTTAAGTGGACTAAGAATAGTATATTTAATTGCGTTTATCTGATTTCTGAAACTTGCGGAAAAATATATTAGTTATTTAAAATGGGGTTCGTGAAACCCCACCTGAGCAATGGTGAGAATATTTATAACATGAGAAAAGCAGAATTAAATGCGACAGGCTCATGTCACTAAATTGAGTGGCATGTAAAAGAACTCCTCTAGGACAAAATTCGGGCACATCGATGACGCTAATATAACCTCGGCAGTTTCGGGTGTCGTTAAATGAACCATAATTTTACATACATACATACATACATACATACATACATACATACATACATACATACATACATACATACAACATACATACATACAGTCCACACCTGTGGAATAACGGTTAGGGCGTCTGGCCGCGAAACCAGGTGGGCCGGATTCGATTCCCGGTCGGGACAAGTTACCTAGTTGAGGTTTTTTCCGGGGGTTTCCCTCAACCCAATATGAGCAAATGCTGAGTAACTTTCGGTGCTGGACCCCGGACTCATTTCACCGGCATTATCACCTTCATCTCATTCAGATGCTAAATAACCTAAGATGTTGATAAAGCGTCGTAAAATAAACTACTAAAAATAAAAAAATACATACATACATACATACATACATACATACATACATACATACATACATACATACATACATACATAGAGCCACGCAAGGCGATTGCCTGCCGGTCTGAAGTTGCGGTCTGGTGCGGGTTCGATCCTCGTTTGGGCTGATTACCCGGTTGGGTTTTTTCCGAGGTATTCCCCAACCGTAAGGTAATCTATGGCGAATCCTCGGCCTCATCTCGCCAAATACCATCTCGCTATCACCAATCTCATCGATGCTAAATAACCTCGTAGTTGATACAGCGTCGTTAAATAACCAACTAAATTAAATTAAATTACATACATACATACGTACATACATACATACATACATACATACATACATACATACATACATACATACATACATACTCACAGAAGTAGTTAGTACATTCAATAGTTTGAGAGAAAATAACAATTCTTACATTGCGTACTCACAAAATATCTATGCTTCCGGGTTACATTAAAAATGGAAGTACAGCCGTCTAGATTTATTTCGTATAAGATAATAATCCTCTCTCTGAATTCAAGGACTTCAGATTAAAAGTATCTCCCTTTTTATCGAAACTAAGGTTCTCGGGTATAAACCCCGGTCGAGGACGATTGATTCTTAGAGATAAAATTTTTAGGGCGACTTTCTTCGAATGGACGGTGAACTTAGAAGAGTCGTAAATTCACAGCCGTAAGAATAGCCTGAGCTCCAGTCATACAGGACTACAGCAGAAATTAACAAATTATTTCTCATCCATGTCAAAATCAACTAGCTAGTCAGCACCCATGCTCATTATCCCACCACTAGAGTTCTTCACTTGTTGTTGTTGTTGTTGTTGCTGATGTTGTTGTTGTTGTTCTTGTTGTTGTAGTTTAGTCAACTGTCCGAACACAGGTTTGAACCTCATAAGTAACACCCATAAGGCATCACTCAAGAGATAACTGAGCCAGGAGATAATGGGGTAGGTTGGCCAGTTCCTTTTCCGCTCCAATGCAGACATCGCCGATTAGCTACATATTCCATAATCAGACTTCAGATGCATACAAACAATTGTTCTTCCTCTGACTTTGTGGACTTAAATATCTTTGTCGAACATACCGTATGTGGTGATGTTAACAACCAGTAAATTATGAAAGTTAATGTAAAGTTATCCATATTAAAGGTCATGAAAGTCCACTGGGTAGTGGGAGGTTAAGACCCCTGCTTTTGAGACAATCGACCAGAAATGTCAGTCCTACTTCCTTGCCTCCTTATTACCTCCAAAGAAATACCTTTCATACTCATTTTTGCTAGATCTGAATGAACTCCATGACCTGAGTGAGGCCGGGAAGCTAAGATCAGTATAGAAAATAGCCTATACAGTATGAAGAAATGTAAGTGTCAAAGCGAACAATCGTAGGAAACAGAGCTTCCTTGTGCAACTAGTAATGTAGGATCATACGTTTTGCACATATATGGGAGAAGCTAGTGTCTAAACAAAATTACAATGGGACACAATTTTTCTTAGTGGATTGAGTAAGGGACATAATATTTTTTTTTAATTAATTTTCAAAGATATTGGCACTTACAGCCTTTTTTATGTTCAGTCTTCATATGACTTCATCGGGAATCGAACCCGCTGCCTTCCAGCTAATTAAAATGCTATTTATTAAGGAGATACAGTTCTGGCTTCCTGAGTTCTACTTCTCCCCTTTTCGTCTTCTCTCCTCTTCTTTTTCGTTGTTACTACTTTCCCCGCTCTCCGCTTTCCTCTTCCCCTGATCGTCTCCGCCTGTTCTTCCCCCTCGCAGTGTAAACAAAGTCGTGTTTGTTGGAATAGACATGTGCATAATGACGTTTCACTTCTTGTTCTTAGTCCATTGAGCCATGTGCTGTCGACCTCTCTGTCGTAATTCCAGTGTCATTTCTGAAGAATCTGTTCGTTGCGCCTCTAAACTTCAGAGTTCACAAAGAGATAGAAGAAATTTATAAAAGTAGTCAGACCTTGACACTTGGCGAAGCGAGGAAGAAACGTGGTTGAACAAAAAACGCGCCGTTCGGAAGAAACCACGACGTGACCTTCCGCAGTTTGAAAGGGGCGAAGTGACTGGTCAGTGCTCCAGACAACTATTCCTTGATAAGTGCAAAAAATACCAATCTCAAATAGTGTGAAATTGTTAATGTTATATACAGTAGAAGAGACGTAATTAAGTATATTTTATTACCAGAATAACACATCCACTGCGAGTAAACACAGAAAGGCAATACCAAAGCTAAGGTGTAAATACTGAGTAGGTTGAAAAAAATCTGCTTACGTTATGCCCTTTTATACAGCAGATGTTTCTCGGCTTTTCTATCAAAATATTTATGACACAGACCCCACAGGAAGATGATAACCACTCATTTTCACCCCCAAAGAGAATACAAGTAAAAGAATATAGCCAAGGACGCTAAACTGGAGAATTTGCTACGGTAACTTCGAACCGTGCCGTTACGGTTACGACCAAATTTAACTAAATACACAATGTCGCCAATATATAGTCTGTGGCGTTGTTAGATGGAGAAATTTGTTTTCTTTTTCTCCCTACCTCCTTCGTTCTCAGAGAGATAGCGACAAGATGTATTTGCGTAAATATTGCAAGTAGATTACGTGGCTTAGATGAGGGGCTCGCGTCAGGAACAGTTTTGCTGTGGCGCTTGCGTGGATCACTCATGCAGTGGCAGCGTGATCCTTACTAGAATTTATTTTTGTGTGTACATTCCAAATCAAATCAAGAAGATCCCTTCTTGCCCCGGTTATACATCTTGCATATTATACGAAGGTTAGGTTTGGTTAGTTTAGGTTTTTATTATCCAAGTCTGCGCATGCGCAGACAGCCAAAATGATCCTGTCGGTCATGGCTCTTATAATAGTTTTTGTTTCGTAATTTTGATAAACAATAATATGATGAAAGCGGTGAATAATTGAAATTATTCAAATCTGCTTTACAGGAAGATTCACCTGAAAGACTAGATTTGCAATGTTTTCTTTGTAAAAGATGAGGTATTTTCTCTAGACCACAAATAAGAGGGCAACGCAGTCATAATTACGTACTTCACACTTTGGTCAACATTAACCGGAAATTTACTTTTCTTCATTTGAATGATATTCCCTGAAACAACCTTCTTTCCTCCCCTTTATTTCGTTGTGATAACCTACTTTAAGGGTATATGTACGTGAACGACCACAATTATTATCAGAAAATGCAGGCTCTAAATTTCTAAACTTTTATAAAGAAATAAACTCACAATTTGACAAAAATTATAAGGTATCACAACAAGACTTATCAGAACTTAAATTTATGATACATGTATAAAAAAGTTACTAATAATATTTTTAAGAATTCACTTTTTACTTTAAATTAAATTTTCCAAAATTTGAAAATTTTCACACAAAATATTTCATAACTCCGCAACCATTAGAGATAGAAATCTGAAATTTTGTACACTGATTTAACATGAATTTATGCAAAAGGTAGACTACAATAATGCCCATTTCTTTAAAAACAGAAAAATTAGGTCCCAAAAGAGTACGCAAATGTTAATATTTTTGTATAGGACAAATAAAAAATTAATTGTAATAATATAAACAACTCTACATCTGTGAGAGTAGTCTACTTTACAGAAATAAGTGTTTATTACATGCAGGAAAAATATTAAATATGTCAGAGAGACCATAACAATGTTATGGTTACCAAATTATATGAGTGCAAAATTTCATTTTTTTATTTTTCATACTCTGATAAAACTGGTTTGAAAAATATTATTTGTAATCATTTTTTTATACTTTTACCAGATATTTAAGTTCTAATAAATCTTGTTGTGATACCTTGTAATTTTTGTCCAATTGTTAGTTCATTCCCTTATAAAATTTTAGAAATTTAGAACCTGCATTTTCCGATAATATTTGTAATCGTTCAAGTACATATACCCTTAAGATCTTACTACATCTACATTTTCATTTGGTGGATTCAAAACTCCGCCGTTATACTGCATAAACCTTGCCCTTGACTAATGGAGTGAATTATTTAAGAATGTAGTCGCGAATGTTTCTACCACCATTTCGATTGTCTTTTGTTTGACACGGCTCGGTACGGGCCGGTGACTAGTGGCCAGCGAGCCACGTCGACTACCGACGTTGGTCTACCGTGCGTATTATCCAGTTGTTCCGCCAAGAATATTTCTTATACCATGAAAATTGAAATTTTATATTTTGTTTTCCTCCATCCGCGATTTTTGTAAATGTACCTTCTAAAGCACATTTTGCTTCATACGTCCAACTTGAAAACGGTTTCTCTTTTAATTCGACAAATAATTACCGCAATGTTCTCTCAGTATGAGCCACTTTACATAAAATTAGTATGTAACACGCATACGCATGCACTATTGTCACAAACTACAATACTCAACAATGCCAATATAGCGCGACCTACAGTCTTAGAAAAAAGCTTTGTCGCACAAATAGTCTGTAAGTCCCAGAAAGGAAGCAGTGCGCACGATCAGACATAAAACGAAACAAAACTAATTTTATTACCTCAACTAGTCCTTCTCTTATGACCCAGGTCGCACGTTCTCTCATCATGCGCACTGCCTCCTTTCTGGGACTTGTAGCATCAGTGCGACAAAACTTCTTTCTAAGACTGTACATATTACAATTTATTGCGATCTCGAGGCTAGGCCCGCTGAGTCCCTCCCGCCTGGCCTCGCTTCCTACTACCGCATAGCGGTCGTAGCGAATCGATACCCTCTTCCCCGACCTTTCCACAAGCTTACGAGTGCCGCTGCCTATGAGCGAGGCCTGCGCGAGGCCGTCGCTACGAGGCTTTTTCGACAAGCCTCGCACTGAAATGTCAACACAGGAATTACTGCCAACAGTGAATTTAATATACAGATTAAAGTGAAACCAAGTGTCACGAGACATCGTTATCACTTACAAATGGCTTTTAAGGAACCCGGAAGTTCATTGCCGTACTCACATAAGCCCGCCATCGGCCCCTATTCTGAGCAAGATTAATCCAGTCTCTACCATCATATCCCACCTCCCTCATATTCATTTTAATATTATACTCCCATCTACGTCTCGGTCTCCCCAAAAGTCTTTTTCCCTCTGACTTCCCAACTAACACTCTATATTCATTTCTGGATTCGCCCATACGTGTTACATGCCCTGCCCATCACAAACATCTGGATTTAACGTTCCTAATTATGTCAGGTGAAGAATACAATGAGTGCAGTTCTGCGTTGTGTAACTTTCTCCATTCTCCTGTAAATTCAACCCCCTTAAACACAAATATTTTCCTTACGAACGTATATTGTTACTAGATATAATAACTTAATTTTTTTGGGTAGGCTGTCCCTTTTTTTAGTAGATTATTTTACGACGCTTTATCAACATCTTAGGTTATTTAGTGTCTGAATGAGATGAGGGTGATAATGCCGATGAAATGAATCCGGGGTCCAGTACCGATAGTTGCCCAACATTTGCTCATATTTGGTTGAGGAAAAATCCCGGAAAAAACCTCAACCAGGTAACTTGCCCCGACCGGGAATTGAACCCGGACCACCTGGTTTCGCGGCCAGACGCGCGAACTGTTACTCCACAGGTGTGGATTCAAAAGTCTCTTAAGACATTCGCCACTGAAAGAGGAGAAACATGCAAAGAGGGAAACAAAGGAAGGAAGAAAGAAAGAAAGAAAGAAAGAAAGAAAGAAAGAAAGAAAGAAAGAAAGAAAGAAAGAAATGAACGAAAGAAAGAAAAGATAGACAGACAGACGGATGGATGGATGGATGGATGGCTGGGCGGGCGGGCGGACAGACAGACAGACAGACAGATAGATAGATAGATAGATAGATAGATAGATAGATAGATAGATAGATAGATAGATAGATAGATAGATAGATAGATAGATAGATAGATAGATAGATAGATAGATAGAAACCAACATCTGAAAGTGTATGAAATAGTGACTGCAAAAACAATGTCGCGCGGATCATAATTATGTTGTCAACATGTTTTCAATCGATTCCGCTAAATGGCGTTTAAATCTCACGATTTTCGACTATGAACTACAATTGTTCCAATATAGTTGAGTTTTTTTTATGTAAGTCCGATTTTTGTTTTGTATTTTTTTAATGAGTTGTATCTTGCTTATTTATTTGCTTTTAAATTATTCCTATGGCCAACCGACGATTAAAAATTAATGACTCATAAGTGCCTTATTTTCAAATATTTGTTATTTGCTTTCGTTTCCTACGCAATTCCCCAATAAGAAAACTAATGCATTCAGCAATCATCAGACGGTTAAATGCGTATTGTACTGTTTATGCATATGTATAAAATATTTCCAAAACTATGATTACACACGCAATCGGTGCAAATTATCTTTGTTAAGAAAAAGACTTCTGGTGACAATATACACTCCGTGCTGATAACACTCATCTCTAGATGGCTTTGCAAACTATCTCTAGAAGCTTACCCATTTTGTCTAGTAGTCTTAGTTCCAACTATGTTACAAAGTGACGTATAAACAGCTGTCTTTATAATACCCCTGTCTAGTTTGCACAACCTGGTCAGTTTTCAAACCGTAGCACATTTCACTAGCATTATCACCTTCACCTAACTCAGACGCTAGGTAATAATAATACCTAGTTGATAAAATGTCGTAAAATAACCCAATTAAAAAGAAACATTACGTGGGGACAAAATACAATTAATTATAAAGAATAATCGAGGCGCTGGGTGTAATAACATCTTAAGTTGAAAACTCATGTTTTGAGAAAAACAATGTCAACGTTTTATTTTTATTTTATTTTATTTTATTTTATTTTATTTTATTTTATTTTATTTTATTTTATTTTATTTATTTTATTTTATTTTATTTTATTTTATTTTAAATCCACCACCAACAGAAGCAAGCTTCCAATTATAGCTTGCTTACATTGTTCTAGAACAACGTAGAAATTTTAACAGTACAGTAGAGGATCGATTATCCGAATACCGATCAACCGAAACATCGGTTAACCGAAAGCTTTCCAGTCGGCAAATTTGAATTTGAGCGCGCACCATGTAAAAGTTTCGCTAGCGCTAATTGCGAGATTTAGCGGCAAAAAAAAAAAAAAAACTAGTATCAGCTCTGAAGCAAAAAAAAAATTGTATATTTTTCCTAAACTGTAGGCCTACTTTAATGGCCGTTTTGAACTTATTAAACTAAGCTAGTCAGTTTTCTGTGTTATTTGTAAGACGTATGATGGAAAATATAATATACTGTATGTACAGTTCTGTGTTTAATGTCAGTGGTTCTTTGTTGCATACTGCTCCCATGACACCGGTACATTTGTTTTCGTAAATGGTCGGTTATCCGAAAAAAACAATTATCCTAACACCCCTGTCCCCAATTGTTTCGGATAATCGATGTTCTACTGTAAATATACTCGCATCATTTGTTTTGTACAATATTTTAGACTGTATAAATTGTTCAAATCTAATATCAGTTGTCGCCCTCGGTAGTGCAATTGGTACAGCGCTGGCCTTCTATGCTCGAGGTTGCGGGTTCGATCCCAGCCGAGGTCGATGGCACTTAAGTGAGTTTAAATGCGACAGGCTCATGCCAGTAGATTTACTGGCATGTCAAAGAACTCCTACGAAACAAAAATATCGGCACACCGGTGATGCTGATATAACCTCTGCAGTTGCGAGCGTCGTTAAATAAACCATAATTTAAATTTAATATCAGTTATAATTTAAACACAACCCTTGTAAATAAAGTATGGGAAACTGAAGTCGTTATTGCATATAAAGTCTGAGATTTCTTAAATTAGAGTATTTAGGCACTAAAACCAGTAGAAAAGTGTTATTTCATTAAGATACACGAACTTTATTGAATGAATAATGGGGATCAATAGTACATTAATACTTCAGCTCAACAAAATAATACATAATAAGAATTGTAGTCTATAAGCCCCTACATTTTTATGGAAATATGCAGTACTGTACAAACGAAATAACGTTTGTTTTAATTTTATAATAAGAAAAACAGGATATGTCTTAAGAAAATCAATTCTGAAACTATGCTGCAAATTAAAACTCCTCAACTATAGTGTCAAATATTTTTATTCATGATCACTGATTTCAATTTCAGGATGATTTTCATCCAGTACTTATTCATAATCCAAAATATTTTGAAGATAACACTCATTTTTTTAGTTTTAAGAATTTCAATAATTGAATAATATCCGTTTTATTTGATAATTTTAAGCCAGGAACGAGGGTTTTTTTAGATTAAGTTCTTCCTTTCGGGTATATTACGTCCTATTGAAAACTGAATGGCTAGAAAACGGCATTGAAGGTATATAACAGTGCAAAAAACCCTTATGTAGACCTATAAAACATGAGAGTAACATATGTTTGTATTGGGAATGTTGAACCTTTCGACTTAGCACAGCACTTCACATAATAAACTTTCCTGCCATTTAGAGTAAATGAAATGAAATACATCTTTTACAGTCGATAGAGAAGACATGGAAGATTATGAAAATTCCATAGCCGGAATAACGACTTAAGTAGAGTTAAGCTGTTATTGCACCCAGCGCCTCAATTGTAGAACCAAATCACACACTTTCTATCTGGAGCATTGGCGACGAGCAGAGATGTGCTATCAACATCTAATTTACTTACTAACTAGCAATGTGACTTTTATTTAGATCTTGGTGAAATAATGGTTGCTGCAAATATATCGTTCAATAGAGTGATTAATTCCGAATTTAAACCATGGAAACATATTATACAAACAAACAATTATCTTTAGTAACAACACTGCGACAATATTTAGACAAGTGCTATGAAAGATTGTAAGTAACGCCAGACATTATGTAGTCTAGGAAATAAGAAGATCTGGGATTCAATAGACGAATTTTCTGCCGGCAGATTTGTGGTCGATGTGATAGTCGGAATTCTTTTGCCTGACAAACTAGGGAAAACTTTCTCTTGACAAGTGAAGTGTTAGATGAAGTAAATTACTCTACTATCGTGAATGTGTTTTCTGAGGCCAAGACTCTTTAGTAAAGCTACACAACGCAGAACTGCACGCATTGTATTCTTCACCTGACATAATTAGGGATATTAAATGCAGTTTGAGATGAGCAGGGCATGTAGCACGTATGAGCGAATCCAGAAATGCATATAGAATGTTAGTTGAGAAGCCGGAGGGAAAAAGACCTTTGGGAAGGATAATATTAAAATGGATTTGAGGGAGGTGGGATATGATGACAGAGACTGGATTAATCTTGCACAGGATAGGGACCGTTGGTGGGCTTATGTGAGGGCGGCAATGAACCTGCGGGGTCCTTAAAAGTCATTTGTAAGTAGGCTAAGTAAGTATGGCTCTTTTGTGGCCGACTGGTATCAAGCATGAGAAAATGCTAATCTTCGTGACGGAGCTGCTGCATATATCCTATGATAGAAGAAGCCAAAACAATAATTCAAACAAAATAATGAATAAATGATAAACTTAATGTCTTGTACATAGATGCCACAGCGTGGCTGAAGGAATACGAACATCACAAGTGATATAGATAGATTTATATGAAAATATTCTTAACAGCTCCATCACCAAACAGGTAGCACATTTAAGGACTTAGGATCCAAAGTACCTCTACCCCCACTGCCTGTCGTAGCTCGATGGGAACTTGGCTTGACACAGGTCTTTACAATGCTAAGTATTACAATACCAATCTTAATGTAATTAAGACCTTGGATGAGAACGATTGTGCTTGGATCAGAAATGTACAAAAGAACGTTCACAAGTATATTCTGTAGGTACATACTGGGTGTTCAGTTCAAAGTGTGTCATGGCTCGCTGTATGCCGTCATGTGGCTATTCGATAAGCCTAGAAAATTCAATCTTCATACACTTCCGCAGAGGTGTATTACTTATGTGCCAGAGAAGTTGCCTAGCAAGTACGGCGTTCATTCAGAAGAGTACTTACCGATACGTACGGTAACGCCGATAGTGGCAGGAATGTGAACTGTTTCGAAACATGTACTGAGGTGAGTTTTTTTCTTACTGTCGGGATATGAGGAGAGGGTTAAGACGATTACTTACGTATTTGTTGACATTAACTTCGACGGACAACATGGACACGGAGCATTTGATTTGTACTGTGGAATGTTGCCGTACGCAACCGATGATAACAAATACCCTGCGTACGACTTGGCCGCGCAAAACACAGTTCGAAAGAGGTTACGGTAGCACACAAACAGTACAGACCGCCATCTGTTGCTACGACGTTCAAGTTATACCGTACACGTTCTCAACTTCAGATTGAACGCCTTGATTAATAGGCAACTTCTCCGATACAAAAGCTGAAACTCGCTTCAAATCGCTGACTCATCAACAGTGACGTCATGACACACTTTGAAATGAACACCCAGTACTAGAGATGAAGAAAACTAACTGCCGCTCTCGCTCGCTGTGTTCGTTGCATTTGTCTTTCGAGTTTCGTCTCGTCTCGTCATTCTCGTGCGCTTCGAGTCTCGCTCATCATTCTCGAAATAGCATTTGGTCGGCGTGGAAAGATTTCGTAACTTTGAATAACATACATCATTGAAGTAAATAACATTATAAATGTTTAAATGAGACAGAAAGACAAAACAGAACAGTATCTTAGTTATCAAAATGTTCTGGTTCTATTATATAATATTACCTATGGTTATATAAATAAAAAAAACAATTCTCAAATAAATTTGCATTTCTAGGAAACATAAAACATTACGTTAATATCTTTTTACTTGAGATTTCACACTTGATCTCAGACATATGAAAACAAAATTCCTAGCCTTTTAATAAGGGCCTAGTAATTAAATAAAGTCTGGAGAATGGATTATTATACACTAAAAAGTAGAGATGATGTTTCAAATAAGCTACTTAATTGTTTATACATATATAACAGTTGCCAAAGTAGATAAAAGTTCAGTCAGGTATAAACAACTGTGGCGATTCAAGGCTGATTGACATTCAGGACTTCGGGAGTGATCAATCTCGACGTCTCGAAACACTCACAAGCAGTCTTTACGTCAACGAAGCGACGTATAGAACACTGTCGTGCGGGTTTTCGGTTTTGCGGGCACTGTTAGTCTTGTTTTCTCGATTGTTGTTCATCTCTAGTACGTACATAGAGTTTTTTTTAAGTTAAAAATAACTGCGGCATAATTCGATGTTTTCTCTTCTGCTTGGGGGGTAAAAACCAGAATTTCCGCTAAGCGAGGATAGTAATATAGGCCTACTAACATCTTTCATCTAGCCTGATCTTCGGCAAAGCTAGATTTTGTGGGAAAAAATTTAATTTGACAACACTAACCAGAATATTGTACTCTAACACAGAAAAATATAGGAGGTATACAAAAGAAGATACAATAATATTAAGGAGGAAACTAGAAAAGACGAAATAAAAAATAAAAACAGGACTAACGAAAGTAAGAACGAAGGGAATTCATTCATTCATTCATTCATTCATTCATTCATTCATTCATTCATTCATTCATTCATTCATTCAGTGTTCTGCCCAAGGGCATGTTTTCACTGTAAACCCAGCTTTCTCCAGTCTTTCCTATTTTCTGCCTTCCTCTTTGCCTCCTCATATGATCCATGTATCTTATTGTCGTCTATCATCTGATATCTTCTTCTGTCCCGAACTCTTCTCCTGTTCACGATTCCTTCCAGTAGGCCTACATCCTTCAGTTGGCAGTTTCTTCTCAGCCAGTGACCCAACCAATTCCTTCTATGTTTGCAGTTTTTCTTGGGGAAGACCCGTTGCTTTCCGCACACCACTCTCTCTTTCGCATCTTAAAAGATCCCAGAGGGTCCAGCGTATAGGTGAGGAGAGTGGATTTGACTAATTATGCCCTACGAACTTCACCGAAATTCACAGCAAGGGTTAAATATCAGTTCTATCAGGGTTTTTGACCCGATCAGTGACCGGGAAACCCCAACGAGCCCTTGCCTTTAACGAAGGGAATAAGGAACAGGAAAAAGAAGAAAAGTAAATAACAAAGAAAAGCAAGGAAATAAAGGAACGTGGAAAGAAAAGAACAGAAAATAAATAAATAAAGATGAAAGGAGAAAGGGAGAACAAATCGAAGGAAGAAAAATGAAGGAAAATGAAGGAACTAACACGAAAATTAAAGAGAGAAGAAAAAAATAAAAATGAAATAAGAAAAAATCGGCCTATTAGAGGTAAAGGAAGGTATAAAATAGAAAAAGATAGAATTTACTGAGAACATAATATCTATTAATTCCATTTGTTATTCTCCCCGCCTCCTCTATTATTTATCTTTTTCCTTAGTTGGGGCCTATCTTCTTCTGCTTTTACCCTTCTGTATACCTTCTCTGTTCTGCTTTCTTCCATTTTACTATTTAATGTACCAGTGCAATACTCATTGATTCTAGGAATATGCGCTGCTTGCAGGAATTGTAATACAGTAGGTTATTCCCCCGTGATACCTGTTTCTTAAAAGATCCAAGATGTTGGTAAGAAGGGAGAACAATTCGATGCAGTAGATCCCCGTCGATAATCTGCTTGATTGTGAATTATGACGAAATAATAGAGCGGCAAGGTAAACGGGAATTCCAAAAGAAAACTTACATCATCCATGTTGACTCGCTGGGGTTTGAACTACTGACTTTATGAGTTATATGTTTGTTGCTCAATTCCACGGCCTTGTTTACAATCGCATGTAGCACGTCGTCTTTTACTCTTCCTGTGAAATATTAAAATTAGTTTTGAAATAAAACTTGAAGCTAGATTGCACTTGATAACAAACAACAGACTCAAGAATTATTACAAGAGTTACGTCAACGACCGCACATAGTATCACTTTCGGAGCGACAATAGAATTTTTATCACTCACTCCTTTTCACTCCCTTCTCTCCCTCTATACGCAAAATGTTAATATATTCGTGTTTCCTGAAGTGCAGGAAAAAGAAATAGGGAATTCAAAATTTCCGAATCGCCGTCTACAGGGTTGTTTCCGATCTCTGATAACGAAGTTGAATGACATCATGTGCGTCAGGAATCACACCGACACGCGACAGCTGAATTGCGGCGCGAGATGACAGACCAGTAGTGAGTGATTTCATAATCAGAGTGCACGGTGTATCTATTACAGTAGCCCAAGAAAATCGAGCCTTTTTGGGAGAGGTACATAACAACTCTTTCCGATGCCAAGTATAGTTACATGAAAATCATAGGAGCTTAAAAAATGTAGTTTCGTTATGTCCAAGAAAGGCATCTTGTGTGTACCCAATAAGACCGGCAAAGCTCGGATGGGATTAATTCCAGAGTGGAAAAAGCAAGCAAATCCACCCCCGTCACAAGTCGCCGCACCTCACGAGATGATACAAATTAATTCCAGTCGAGCTTTACCAATCTTATTAAGTACACAGAAGATGCCTTTCTTAGAAATAACTTTTCACTTAACTGTGCTCGGCATCGGAAAGGGTTTTTATGTATCCCTCCCAAAAAGGCTCGATTTTCTGGGGAATTTCTGTTGTGAGTCGCCGTGCACTCTATCAGATCACTCACTACTGGTCTGTCACCTCGCGCCACAATTCAGTTGTCGTGTGATTCCTGACGCACATGATGTCATTAAAATTCGTTATCAAAGATCTGAAACAACCCTGTATTTCATGAAGTTAATCTCGTATTAGTTGTGCATGGCGCGCCGGTAATGTTGGTTGCATGTTGCAAGGGTTTCAGGAGTGGTACAGATTATATTCAGCTCTTTAAGTGCAGTGGTGTAGTGGTGTGTATTTATCAAAATACGACTAATGAAAATACATTACATTTCTCGAATTTAATTAATATGGTGTATGCTAAAGACAGTGTAAATGATTTGTTAGCATAGGTTCATTCCATGGAATTACTAATGTTACATCCCTAACGTTTATTTTATCCTAATTCTATCTCGTATGAATTATAAATTTTGAAAAGCTGCACTCGCCTCGGTTTTTCGCTCATTTCTAGTGCGTCGCGATGAGACTGGTTACCATTTGAAGGGCCAGTGTCATCGGGTCTGTTTGTGGAGGTGTAATTTAGAGTTTAGTAAACTGGGTACCGGTATGTATCTTCTCTATTCTCTCCGTATGCGATAGAAATTAAAGATGAGCTTTATGGTAAACTGGAATTGCATTAATGTTTTGACAAAACGAAAATCCTATTTTATTGCATTAATACTGTATTACTGCTGTTGTTTAGCCAAATGTCCTAAGACAGATCTGAACCTCATAAGTAATACCAACAAGGCACTACTTATGAGGTAACTAGGCCGGGAGATAATGGGATAGGGTGGCTAGTTCCTTCTCCCATTGCAAACACATTACACTAGTCAGACAATTGTTTTTCCTCTGACACATATCGTCAAGTGAGATGTAGGCCTACTGCCTGATAATAGGTGTACATATCAGCCTGAACTTCCAGAGGAAATACATGATATTAATAAATTAATATACATTTTTCGTTGGACCTTCCGTCTCTTGCACTGCTTACACTTTACATTCAGGTTACCACTACTTTTAACACAGGCCTCATTGCTATCGCTCTTTATCCCTCGAGGTCGATTTACCTTCCCCCGTAGCGTATGTTGAGGTAAAGAAGCCGCTCTGTATATTGGTATATCAGCAGTAGGATTTGTGCTGTCATATTACGGCAAAAAGCTATGATTCGTCTGCGGAGAAACACAATGTTATGTGGCCTGTTGCGATAGAACTGTGCGTGTCCTCATAGAGAGAAATCTACGGGTGTGAGGTCCGGCGAACGAGGGGGCTAGGATTTTGGACAGGTAAAATGAAGAAAAGCCTGTACCATGAGGTGATAATGTGCCGGTGCGCCAACCATATGTAGCCAGTGATGTGTTGCCAGCTGCAGGGGAACATCCTTTAAAAGATCACCGTCGATTAAACGAGTTTGCAGGAAGTCCAAGAAACGTTCTCCATTGAGATCGTCTTCCAGGAACAATGATTCAATAATAGAATTCCCTAAAATACCACTCCACCGAATCTGCTCGTGGAACCATCGAGGATTGCGATCTGCCCAGTATACCATATTGTGCCAGTTTACAGCGCCGGTATTGGTGAAGGTACTTTCATCTGACCAAAGAACTTGGCGGATGAAATCCGGCTGTTGTTGGATACAAAGTATCACCGCATTATAGAAGATAATTCTGAATTGAATGTCATTTTCTGCTAACGCTTGAATCAACTGAAGTTTGTATGGGTGCCATTTCTGTCTACGAAACATTCAATGAATGGAAGTCTTGCTGATTCCTAAGTCGACTGCGGTTGTCTGATGTTCACGTGGGGGTTTTCACAAAATAAAACCAGAAAACCTTCCTGGCACCCATCACACGGATTGATCCTAGAGTTCCGTGCGTCTCCAGTCTCACAACAGTGCTCCGGAAGACAAGACGCGAAGGCTAACGACGCACAGTGATCCTTTAACGCTACTGTATCTGGCCGCGCAAAATTCGATTCAGTATTAAAATGATGTATAAACATTAAAATAAAAATTTTTACATATGTTAAGCATTTTCTTTATCCATATCGTCATGATTCGAATTCAATTTAGGCTTAATATTAACTCTCAATCACAGATATACAGGTATTCTATAGGCAACAACACTGTAGGACTTCAGGTCTTCATCACTGCATGTATGAAATATATACGTAAAATACATGGAATAAACCAGTTACACTATAATTTTTATTTTAATTGCAGTCTTTACTTCACACATGACATAATATTTCAATAAAAACACTAGCCTACATGGTTTCCTTTATGTTAATCAAGTAAGATATTTCACTACAATCGGTAGATAAGTACATTTTCTTTCCATACAGAAAGTAGTGGGTGCCTCAAATTTTAACAGATATATCATAACAAAATGCATAATAAGCCTACATTAAGACTGGACACACAGGAGTGTCTTCCTACATATTCTCTATATTTATATATTCACAATAATGATTTCACCTCTACAGTCGTAGTGAGGCGCGTGCCATTCCTGCAGCTATGTGCTACTTATGTGGTCCTTCTAAGGAGGGTGGTATTGTAATCAAACATTCATTTTGAGGGATGTACCACACATTTATCACTTCATTGTTTTCTATTATGACATAGCTAGTTTTTTATTATAAATTGTGAGGAAAATTTTGCAAGTATAAAGTAATGTGGAAGATGACAAGACGTACACTAATAATGAAGAGTTGTCACTACAAACTTTTCCTTTAATGTAATTCAGTGTTAAAAGTGTTTTCAATAATATTTAGAACTAAAATCGTTAATTTTGGTTGCTTGTCACCGAATCCTGAGTAAATACCAGTCACAAAAAGAAGTGGCTAGAGAGAAATTTGTTTAGATGAACAAAATATAGAAAACTAAAAGCGGAAACGCTCCTGTACGCAGTGCTGTTGTAAGCTTCAGGATTAAGTTCTTGATAAACAAAGAACTTCATTGAGTACAGGGCGCGTTTTCTTTGTGAGACTGCTTATTATACGATCTGACGACACCAAACGCAAATTCAGCATTAGATGACAACTTAATCCTGAAGCTTACAGCAGCACTGAGAACTAAAGTTTCCATAAGTGGCGTTTATCTTTTAGCGACGTAAAGCACGGCCTAGATTACTATTTCCGAACCATGCCTTCAGCCCAGCTTACCCAAAAACTTTGCCACGCTTCGCTACTCAAAGCTAAATGTTAGTAGGATACGTCAATGCGGTTGCGGTCCAATGGTAAAATACAGGATGGACAACTCGAATGTACCTAATTTCAATTATGTGTGACTGGTAAACGGTTGAAGATAGAAACCTACAGTAACGTTTATATGAAAGGAAAACTCAACAAGTTTCGATATGCACATCACCATATCTCTACGTGAGCTCCAGCTGTCACTGTGACGATATCGAGGCGATGAACGATTTCTTGCCAAGCACGTTGGAGCATGACTTCTGGAATGCTCTCAATAGCCTCTATGGTGCGCTCCCGAAGATCACGAAGGACAATTCGTTGCAATGTTTATTTTGGTACTTGAAGTTCCCGCGAAGCGCTTCTTAAAGACTTCCGCGGGCTTCTCTCATACGCGGCTTGAACATTTGCAACCATTTCGTCGGATGTTCTACGACCACCACCACGCTTCTTCAACACCGATCCTGTAGCTAAAAATGTATCGTGCCACTTCTTAATGCTTTTAGCAGTTGGAGCATCATGGTTAAACACTCGCCGATATTCCCTTTGAACTCTAACAATTGATTTAAACTCCGCATACCACAACACAGTTTGCGCTTTCATCTGCGGTGTCGCCATTTTGACAATCAATACAATCTACGAAAAGAAACCGTGTCTGCGCCCCATCTACCGACAGTATTCGAAACTTGTTGAGTTTTCCTTTCATATAAACGTTATCGTAAGGTTCTTTCTTCAACTGTTTACCAGTCATATACAATATTGAAATTAGGTACATTCGAGCGGTCTATTCTTTATATTAAAATCGACGACACAGTGCGCGTAACCGAGTATTCTGCGAGAAGTGATGATTTTAAAGTCTATCCTGTTTTTCTTTATTGCTTAAAATCCTGAAATAATGGATAGGTGAAAAGTGTCTCTTATTAACGTCCAATGTAAGCACAACATTTTCTTCTCGACGTGTTCTTTCTCGACAATAATTCGCAGTCTTTTCTTCTCCTGAATTGAATGTGGCCAATTGCCAGGGTCAGCGTTATCAAAAGTGCATATTACACTAATTGAACCTGCTGCATTAACGTTTACATTAGAAGATGCACCACAAATGTCACTGATTTTATTACTTTCATTTCTAATTTGTATCACAACTAGCATGTTGTCTCGGTGTGTTGTTTCTTTTAAATATATATTAAATATTTCACAATAGTATGTCAATAAGTTTGGTGGTATTTTAAATGAATAGACTGAATTTCGTGGATCATTTACTATGAAGAATTCACTGAAACGTGTTACAAAACAAAAAGTAACACTTGTTTTCTGTAAGCATTTCCAAGAAGAACAGTAAACAAGATAATCAAGGTTAAAGGATATTTTAAAGTTTCCAAATACGCAACATGGAAAATGGGCGGAGATGGATAAAATTACTTGTACATGTTCTTATGTAACTCGTAAGCCAACTCCTTTGTGCGACCAGAATTACACGAAAATTGCACCTAATATTTCCAATTATATATTTATATATACTATCTCAATTACATGTAATAGCAGCTCTAGTGAGATTCAATATTCAGTTTTCAATTTAATTCACACACAAGAAAGAAACAACACTTTGTATATTAGCGTAGAAATTCTTGGAAAGGATGAGTATGTAATGGCTATGTTACCAAAAGGAAAACTGAATAAATATTTAAAGAATTTCCAAAAGGAACAATACTTTTAGAAAAACGGTATCTCGATTAATACTGTAAGTTTAGAAATCTCTGACGATGTCAGATTGATAAGTGGAAAAAAAAATGTGTGAAGACTTACGTAGATTACTTGCTTGAAATTAGTTTATGAATTCAACAGCCTAGAATCTGCATAGCCTACAAAGATTTATAGATTTACATACTCATATCTTCTACACAACTCATGAATTATTTATGCTTATAAACTGAATTAATAAACTTGACATGAATTGTACAATTTTGTATAGTTTAACAAAAATATGTTTGTAAATTGAATATTTTTGTATAGCTTGTCTGATGAATTGTATATGCTTTAAATTTGAATAGGCTACTAAACTGATGAACTGTTTATGCTTGTAATTTGAAGTAATTTGCTTGGTTTTATTATCATTCTTTGTATATCTCAACTGATTGAATTGTTTATGCTTTTAAATTGAATTAATTTACTTGCTATGTATTATATTTTATAGCTCAATTGATGAATAATTGTTTATATTTGTAAATTTAATCATCTGATTGCTATGTACTGTATATTTTTTGTAGAGCCACCACCGTAGCTCAATCGACAGGCTCGCTAGCCTACTGATCCGGAGCTGAGATCGGGCTTAGGTTAGATTCCCATTTGGTCTGATTACCTGGTTGGGTTTTTGCCGAGGTTTTTCCCAACCATAAGTTAAATTCCAGGTAATCTATGGCGAATCCTCGGCCTCACCTCACTTCATCTAGCCAAAAAATTGTAATCTTGTAAAATTTTTACTTGTTCCCCATCTTACAGTTTCAATGTTAGTGTAAGATTTATGGAATACAATAAATGAAATGAAAAAACTGAAAAGTAATAGTAGTAATTGTTGTTACTGCTGTAACAGTGATAGTGATAGTAACAGGTAGTTTTTAAATCCCACTGATTATGTGACTACGTCTTTATTTATTTTCGGGTTATTATTCTATTAATTTGATATATTTTAGTTTTAAACATACATTCCGAAAAGAAGATCATTTTACGCTAGGAAAGAGTGCTAAAACTGACCGCATTATTTTAAGGTAGCATGAAACGCTAGTGCGAAAAGCAATTTTAACACCGACTTTCAACGGTTTACGCCGATTGTCAATTGTTTCCCATCATATGTCACACGGCAGTAATAACAGCCGATCAATCAAGCGGTTTATTGATAGTATGTTATAATTATTATTGTACAGATGCGCCTGAACTGGCTAGTGAATGGCTTGTGTCTAACATGCAACTTCAGATTAAACCAAAATAAACAAATGGACCATCACTCACTGGAATGATAAGAAGTAGCTATGTTTCGTATTTCACACATGTTACAGTGTGTGATGTTCGAAACCATGGAAGAATTTGAGGATTTATTATTCTAGACATTTAAAATATATTTCTGTTCCTTCTGACTTTCCTACTGAAACAAAGAAACTCTGATGACCCTGCCGAATATTTCAGTTTCTTTCAACAATTCTCCATTTTAGTGAAATGAAAAATACTGTCTCAAGTTCAGAGTCAGAGTCCACTGAACTCACATAAGGAGATGTATAATTGAGAAACGATGGAAGTGACAAGATATCGCTAAGAGAGACAAAGATGAAACCCAAGATATTGAAAATCGAGAAAATATCCTCGAGTTACTGCAGCTAATATCTAAAAAACAATTCTGTTGTAGAAAATTAACTAAAAGAGGACTCAAAAATGCTAAATATATTATTTAATTCAGAATTAAGTTAAAACTACAATTCTATTGTAGAAAATTAACTAAAAGAGGACTCAAAAATGCTAAATATATTATTTAATTCAGAATTAAGTTAAAACTACAATTCTATTGTAGAAAATTAACTAAAAGAGGACTCAAAAATGCTAAATATATTATTTAATTCAGAATTAAGTTAAAACTTCTCGCTAGTACTATTCTTGAAGTAGAGAGAAAACAAGAAGGTAGTACATTTATTTTGCTCTTATGGTAGACGAAACTAAAGATGTAAACTTAAACTTATTTTGAAATTAAAAACCGGGACACTTGTTAGATGCGAGATATCAAACACACATT
Source organism: Periplaneta americana (assembly GCF_040183065.1). Taxonomy (NCBI): domain Eukaryota; kingdom Metazoa; phylum Arthropoda; class Insecta; order Blattodea; family Blattidae; genus Periplaneta; species Periplaneta americana. The sequence continues at coordinate 65,890,157 of NC_091119.1, read as the reverse complement.
TTACAAATTAAGGGTGCTATTCATAGATATTTCGCAGCACGCGCTACGGCTATCCACTGGTTACTTGTACAGAAATCAAATCATATCCTATCGCTAACACTGGTTTATGAATACTAAAAACGCTGATCATCCACCGGAAGCCCGCGCTAAAAATGTCTATGAATACGGCCCTAAAATTCTGAGAATTACAACTGCAAAATTATGCTGTTATGATAGAAAAAATTAGAATAAATATGCATCAAATTTTCTCATCATTTTAATGTTAATATAACAAAAGCAATGCATGTAACTTACCATACCTTAAACAATAAGTTGATAACCCTTTAGACATGTATTTTGCATGTACTTCTCAGTACCATAGATCTGTGATATCTCCTGTTGAGTTTGTATCGAAGTATAGAAGCCAACACAAAAGACATTAAAATATATTTTAACAATTAACACAGTATTGTTTAACTAAACTTAGGAAAGCTCGATTCTTTTCGTCATTCTAATAAAAATTTATAAGGCTGAAAATACGTTCCAGACTTGCATTGCTCCCGGAAAGCCACAACAAAAACTCAGCAATAATAATAAAACTTTTTTCAAAGTAACATGTTGTCTTTACACTTCTGTACAACAAAATTCCACCTTCCAGTCATAGTTGTTTCTCTTTTCACATTCCATTCATTCAGATCATTATGTACAATTCCTTTTACTTGAATGAACTCAAAAAATTTCTGATAATGCTTTAAACTTTGATGTTAAAATGTTTACTACTCTTTTAACTTCAGCACACATTAATTTCTTCTTGAGAGTGACCCATTCAAATAACTTGAACTCTTCAACATGTTTGGGTCCATCTCTTGATGTACTTCACGCAATTAACGAAGAAAAAAACAACAGTAGAAGTTCCAAATTGAAATTAAGTAATAGACTGTTCTTGTTCTAATTTATGAAGTAAATCTTTAACAGCAGAGATGTTGACCATGCTCTGACGGTTTCTACAAATTCTGGAACCTATTGGAAGCTGCTAACATACTGTCAATTTCAAGAGAAGATCCCTACGAGGGGAGTATGGTCCTTGCGGGGTAAGCTAGTAACTCAGCGCCTTTGAAGGAGCAGGTGGATGGGAGTAGGATCATTGGACGACTGGGACAAAGAAGGCTCAGTCATTGGCCGGCAGATCACGTGTCGGGAGTTGGTTATAGGAAGGAGAAAAATTCCCATTCCTTGCTCGGATCTTCCCTGGAATTCGAACAGTACTTTCAGCCAATCTCGTTACATTTCGAAGGGGAAATAAAACCACTCTCAAAACATTCTCAACAGCGCAAGGAAGCTGATACATTTTCGTGTCCCGGGAAAGCTTTTTGTGAAACTGGGATGAAGTACCAAATACTGAAACTGTCCCGGAAATCAGAACGTCTCACCCTGACAACTACCTTATATAAATGTAGCTACAGTAACACTTACTTACTTACTTACTTACTTACTTACTTACTTACTTACTTACTTACTTACTGGCTTTTAAAGAACCCGGAGGTTCATTGCCGCCCTCACATAAGCCCGCCATTGGTCCCTATCCTGAGCAAGATTAATCCATTCTCTATCATCATATCCCACCTCCCTCAAATCCATTTTAATATTATCTTCCCACCTACGTCTCGGCCTCCCTAAAGGTCTTTTTCCCTCCGGTCTCCCAACTAACACTCTATATGCATTTCTGGATTCGCCCATACGTGCTACATGCCCTGCCCATCTCAAACGTCTGGATTTAATGTTCCTAATTATGTCAGGTGAAGAATACAATGCGTGCATTCTGCGTTGTGTAACTTTCTCCAGTCCCCTGTAACTTCATCCCTCTTAGCCCCAAATATTTTCCTAAGCACCTTATTCTCAAACACCCTTAATCTCTGTTCCTCTCTCAAAGTAAGAGTCCAAGTTTCACAACCATACAGAACAACCGGTAATATAACTGTTTTATAAATTCTAACTTTCAGATTTTTCGACAGCAGACTGGATGATAAAAGTTTCTCAACCGAATACTAACAGGCATTTCCCATATTTATTCTGTGTTTAATTTCCTCCCGAGTATCATTTATATTTGTTACTGTTGCTCCCAGATATTTGAACTTCTCCACCTCTTCAAAAGATAAATTTCCAATTTTTATATTTCCATTTCGTACAATATTCTCGTCACGAGACATAATCATATACTTGTCTTTTCGGGATTTACTTCCAAACCTACCTCTTTACTTGCTTCCAGTAAAATTCCCGTGTTTTCCCTAATCGTTTGTGGATTTTCACATTAACACAGTTCCCGAAATTATTGATCCTATTGTACGCTATCCGATTTTCTTCTTATACTTCACTTAAATGTAGTTTACTCAATGTTCAATTATTCGTCTATATTTTCCAGTATAATATCCTACATAAAATTATCTATCTCGCAAGCAATTTTGCAGTTATGAGAAAACTGAGTAAAATAAATAATTACAAATCAATACGAATCGACCATGTGCGAGATCATTTTACTGCAGGACAGCTTGAAGCTGTAAAAAATAAAACGTTGAAGAAACAACTTAGTTCCCGCAACTGAGATATAAAACCCATCATCTGTTACCGAGAATAGAACACGGAAACTAATTCGAAAGCATCATCAGTACCAAGAATGCATATTAATATTAGTAACAAGCATTTAGCTCATAGTCATTAACATCAGCCGTTCGTGGCGAGACGGAAATGAAAAAGTGCATTTCCAAGTAATAAAACTGCTGTAATCCAGGCCACTGTTCTTTGTTGTATACATGAGCTGACGCTCACTTGCGTAAGTTAACACAATATTTATATGTGGCACATGCAGCAGTCGCTGAGACATTCAAAAACAAAACTTTTCCGAGTATTTATATGTTTACCTAAAATATCCGCTTACGTACTTGAATATAGATCACTAGTTTATCCGAAAGCGGATGGGACGAACCATCCAGTTATTGGCACTTCAAGCGCACTAGTTGAGAAGAATTCTTATTATATTCTTCCTTAATCTGAATTACATATTTTTTATTCATGCTTATAATGTAGGATATTAAAAAATTGTAATAACACGAAAAAGATATAATCCTTGGAATTATGGGTACAGATTTGCCAGATGTTGACATAGTTTTTCATTTCTTGGTATCAGATATAAAATTATTGACATCTTGAAAAACAGTTTCATAATATCATATTTCTTTTCATAAAAACTGGCTTCATACATCTCAACTTACAGCGATCTATGTTGAAAAGAAACAGGAGACAAAAATAACATTATGTTTATGTAAAATGTAGAAACAACAGACACAAATAATGCTAAAGACCTTTCAAATAATTTAATGCAGCTAATTTATATAAATTATTAATTATTATCTTCTCTAGTGTAACATTCATAGCAAACAGATAGATGAATGCTCGACAAACGTGGAATATGATTCTGGTACTTCTGTGGAAAGCATTTGAAATGCAAAATTGTTTATGGAAGAATTGACAATTTTTGTGCATTTTAAAATATGATCTGTAGTGAGCATCTTTTTCTACTATCGAAGATTGCACGAGTCAGAATCTGTTTTCTTGAGATCATTCGACGCGACCATTGTTATTGAATTAATATTGCCCTCTTACTTCTCCATTAGGGGCTACTAATTACGAACAGAAAATATTGTGTTGCCCTATAAATCAATTTATGAATTTTCGGGGAAGTAACGTATTCAGCATTGCTGATACAAAGGATTCTTCGTTGTGAGCGTTCTTCATTGGTCTATGCTATACTTTTTTACTTTTTTCAACTACCTTCAGGAAATCATTAGGTATTATGCAAAGGGCTTTTATATAAGATTTTGAACTCTTTGCAGCATTTAATTTTCATTTTTGATGTTCCTATTTGATGTTGAAGGGTTCAGAACCATAATGGGCCAAGCGCCATTTACTAAAACAGTATAAAACAAGGGTTAAAATGAAGTTATTACCATAACTCAAAGGAAACATAAGCAAGTAATATAAAGTATACACATTCAAACTAAATGATATGTCAATCTTCATTAAAGTATAGAATTCACTTAACTTTAACCCTTGCTTTCTCCGTTTTTAATAAATGGCGCTTGGTCCACTGTGGCTCTGAACTCTTCAGTTGTAGTAATAAACACTATCTACGTTCCAAAGACAAATTCATGTAGTTTCAAAGTCATTGTTAATTGTGTTTTTTTTATTTTAATCGGTTATTTAACAACTCTGTAACGATAACCGGTTATCTAGCGTCGATGGAATTGGTGATAATGATATGGTATTTGATCGAGAATTCGCCATGAAATTATCTAGCATTCACCTTATAGTTGAAAAAAAGCCACGGAGAAACCTAACCAGATAATCAGCCCAAGCGGAATTCGAACCCAAGCCCAAACGTAGTTCCGGAAAAGCAAACACGCTACCGCCAAAATTACGTCCATAGTTTTTATTGTATCATGGGGACTCTTGTATTCTATTTTCTTTAAATATGGGAAAAAATTTTCCTGCTTATAGCCTTGCCTGAATTGTCAGTTTAGTCTTGCGTTTTTTACTTTGCATTTTAATATTCCGCTGTAAAAGTCGCACGGGATGTTGCTGACGCTCCAAATATAATGGGTTCTTATGGGCTATTTTTTTAGTTAATTGAAATAGCGCTCATTTTATTTATACGACTATATGAAATACTTTAATACCTATCACAATGTTATAATTAGACATCGGATTTTTAGGCACTAAAAATTGCAGTTTTAGGCGCCTAAAATAAGCTCAAAATTTGTAAAATTAGGCTCTATTTTAATGAAAATAGGCATTTTAGGCACATCAAGGTATCATACTTATTTCTTTCACTGAAATTTTTAGTTATACACTAAAATACGCACAAAAAGTATGTTTAAACATTAAAAAAGAATACTATATTATATTTATAAACAGAGCTGCACAAATTTAATATATTGAAACTAATGAAATAATGATTATTGATATCAAGATTACTCATTTTAAGTTATTGAAATTCAGTTCCATGCTCAGACTTTATTATAATTATCTGCACAGTACACCACCAGAATTTTTTCTAAATTCTCCACAGTTAACCTTTGCCTTTTGTCACTGAGAATCATTTTGAAAGCAGAAAAACTTCTTTCAACCGAAACTGATGTGAGAGGCGCAAATTTTAAATTAGGTACAATAGAAACATCAATACTTACTGGAACATTTACACTCTTGATACTTTTTCCAACAATGAAAATCCTACATTCTTATTTAATACGTTGTCCCACTTATTTTTAACTTTTTTCCCAGTTTCGCCCAAAGCAGAATGTATGTTCACTTGAGCTTCCTTTACTATTGCTATTTGGCTACAAAGAGATTGTTTTTCACGTTCTAATTGTTCAATGCTTGCAGGTATGAAAGAAAAGTTTGATGTTATGTAGGCAATTTCGTTTTTCACTCGTGAGTCATTCAGACAATCTTTCACTGCTTTCACACACGCTGCACTATCAGTTTCAGGTGGGAGTGGGATATCTGGAAAGTTCTCTCTGAATATTGAAATCCTGGATGGGGCTTTACAAAAACATTTTTTTGTGTTAGAAATAAACGAATTGACAAGAGGAAATTCATTCCGGATTGTTTCAGAAACCCTGTGAAGGCCATGTGCTAGACAGGTTACATGCGTGAGGTTAAGATAAAATGTTTTAAGAAGTGGAGCTGCAGCAACCATGTATGAGGCAGCATCAGTACAAAACAACAGAACTTTAGAATAGTCTATATTACCTGAGTATAAAGACTGTAGGCCTTTATTTACAAAATAAGCAATGGCTTGGCTATTCACTTTCGAAAGTTCCTTAACACATACGAGGTGTGGAATCGAAGGTCCATCAGGACTAAGTTTTCCTACTACCATATTTGCTATATACCTATTCATAGGATCTGAGGTTTCATCCACAGAGACCCATATGTAAGAATCACCTATATCCTCCCGAATGGAAGCTAAAGTTTCATTGTATATTCTGTCTAAGTAATTTTTTCTTAGGGTCGACTCAGATGGGATATTTTGTTTGCAGTATTTTTGTAAAAACTGTCTTTAAACCGGATTTTCAATTGCATTGCTGCTGAGATTGGATGAAGTAGGCTGTTTTAGTAAAGTTTGTTGCAGTTGATTTTTCTGCTGAGCTTTAGCCTTATGAGCCGCTCCTTGCACATGCTGCTTTAGGTGGCACTTCTTTTCTTGCGAAATCTAAAAATGTAAAGTAAACTGAATTAAAATAAAATCCTAATTGTTGTATTGCCGTATTTCTATCACAAAGTTAGTGGGTTCGAACAATCAAAATTTTAATGACCTGCAAATACTTTAACTATCGGAATTTAAAAGGTTAAAGTGTAGTGGTCTTAAAAAGAATTATACCTCAGGATAGCTCAGTCAATGTATAAATATTATAGGCCTGCTCATTAAAATTAATAGAATTTATATATTTCAACTATTTGCTACAAATCTTGCAGAATATTATTTTTCCATCATAAGTGAATTCTGAATATTCTGTTAGCCATTGCCGGATCAATGTAGATTTTGCACTTATATTTTTCGGCATTATCGCGTTAAACTTCACAGGAAAACGTCCTACCGCTCAAAACTTCTCAACACAAATAAGGTGAGGGAAAGAGCAACTGTTAACGAGCATTCAAATGAACCGTTGTTATTGAGATTCAATTGGACAAAAATACAAAGTTCCACTTGTTGTTGCATTTCCTGGTAGTGTTAACACTAGGAGGGCCATTCTTTTAAATATTTTGTAACGGTTTACCCTACTAATTCGCTGTTTTACGACTTTTCATAAATATTTCAAAAACACTCTTTCTCCAAAAATTGTGATTTTATGACACTCTGAAGGGCAGTACAGCTAATCGGTTTCAGACCGAAAACAATCATTTTTATATTATAGTACAGTTGGGACGTTCGTTCTGTGCCGGTGAGAATCATGTGGTAGCTAGCCAGTGAGCCTCGACTCTCGCGCATGCGCAGAATATGGCAAGTGGCCAGTATCGCAGAAAGCCTTGGCTGTGTAACATCGTCCTGCCACGTGCGTGATAATTGCAGTTTGTTAGTTTAGTTAGTTCATATTCATATTGTTTATTTATTATCGTGGCAAATTGCAGTTGTGTGTGTTTGTGTAGACTAAAATGCCTCCTATTCAGTCTAAACTTGGCGCAAAAACACTGCATAGCCAAACTCGGGAAGTTGTGAACAATATACATTCTTTCTTGAAGAGTGAAGCAGCTTCTGGAGACTTTTTAATATCCCTGAAAAAGGTGCAAGAACGAGTGAGTGCAGCAACTAAAGTGCCCGAAAGAACAATAAGAAAGATAATTAAAGAAGGGAAACAGTGTGAGGAAGAAGGGACCTCTTTTGGAACGCCCGGTAAAGTTCATCGTGTACCGAAACGCATCACAGATGTTGATGATTTTGATAAAGGAGTTATACGACAGACAATTTATAATTTTTATATAAATGACAAAACAGTGCCCACTGTCAGTAAACTGCTACCTAAACTAAAAGATGCCATAAACTTTAACGGGGGTAGTACAAGTTTAAAGATCATTTTACGTGATATGGGGTTTAAATGGAAGAAGACAAGAAATAATAAAGCGGTATTACAGGAAAGGCATGATATTCGAGAACAGCGCGTATCATATTTACGCGCAATAAAGAAATACAGAGAAGAAGGTAGGCCTCTAATATACGAGGATGAAACGTATATTCATAGCACCCATACAAGACCAAAAAATTGGAGTGATGACAAAACCTCAGGTTTACTGGCGCCTATTTCGAAAGGACCTAGGCTTATTATTGTTCATGCAGGGGGTCGAGCGGGTTTTGTACCTGGCGCATTTCTGATATTTAAATCGAACAGGAAAACTGGAGACTACCATCATGAAATGAATGCCAACAATTACCAGAAGTGGATAACGGAAAAGTTGATTCCGAATTTGCCCCCTAGATCTGTTTTATAATAGATAACGCACCTTACCATAATATGCAGTTGCATAAAGCTCCCTCAAGTAATTCAAAGAAAAGTGATATGCAGGACTGGCTTAGAAGAAACAATGTGCAGTTTCAGGAAAATATGCTGAAAGTGGAGCTTTACGGGCTCATTAAAACACATAAGCCACTTCATAAAACTTACGTGATTGACAATCTCTTAGCTATGAATGGACACTGTGTACTCAGATTGCCGCCGTATTCACCTGAGCTAAATCCATTGGAATTGATTTGGGCAGATATCAAGCAGTGGGTAGCCGGTCTAAAACACAACTTTTAAATTAGAGCAAGTGATGAAATTGTGCCAACAACGGGTTGATGACATCAGTGTAGAAAAATGGGAAAAAGTATGTGAACATGTTGAAAAAATCGAAGATGAATATATTGAACAGGAAGGAATTATGGAAAATGTAATTGAAAACTTCATAATTACGGGCGGAGACAGCAGTAGTGAAAGCGACGACGATGAAGATGATCATAACGAAAATCACGACGACAATGGTGGTGATATATCTGGTATCGAAAGTTTGTCTGATGAATAGATATATTGATTGCGTCTGTTTCTCTTCATTGCTATATAATTGAACCATGGATATCATTTTATGTTTATAATCAGTTTGTATTTATTATGATAACACGTGTGATGTGATAAGTGACACTGGACAACTGTGAGTGGAATGCGCCGTTCATCGCACATCCTGGAACCAACTGCGCATGATGATGTCACTACACGCTGCAGATCCCAGCCGAGGCGGTAAGTCACGTGTTTCTATAAACTCACTCTGTTGCTCAAGTAACCGAGCACACCGGCACAGAACGACCGTCCCAACTGTATATCTCTGAATCGGTAGCAGCACATGTTGTGATTTTGCCTGCTTCAAAACTAAGGTTGGTTCTTTGTCGGCATTTATGCCTCCAAACATGTTAAATTCGGTGAAATCTATTGCGAGTGTCGTGAGATTCAAAACATTTTGTTTCCTTTATCAATGGTTTCATGGCCGGTGTGAAGCAATATTTCAACTTTTTAAATGCCTTAAATTTCGCAGTGAATGCATGTATAAATTATAAAAAGTAAGAGTAAAATGCGAAACTTTACAGAGAGTTAGGAATTTTTAGGCGAATATTAACAAATTAGGCTCTAATAACCGTTTTAGGGCATTTTAGGGCACTATAAAACTCTTTGAATACCTTTCAATTTCCATGAAACACAAATATTAATAATTATTTTTACTTTTCTCCTAAAGAAACAAAATAGGCATTTGCCCTAGAATCCGATGTCTGGTTATAATCAATGTACAGTAATGGTAATATTTCAATACTGGTTCACATGTAATATTTGAACGTCTATTCACTCCTAATCATAATTTACTTTTTATCTTCCTTTTCAGACAACTTTCTTGATATTTTTGCGCACACAGTCACTACTTAACATCCATTGTTATTATTATTTTGTTACACAAGTATATCAGTTTAATCACTTGCACTTTTTACAATTGCAGCTGTGGATGTTGGCGTCACCCCACACCACTTAAACCGTTATTATCTCGAGTATGCGAATTCCGATTTCAAACATGTTTACGGTTATTGTTACCTTATCAATTCTAAGAAAGGTATTGAAAGGTACAGAAGTACAGGTTTATTAAATGTGTAGTCAACAGCTCCGTATATGTGACTAAGATGTTGGCAACACCCCGCGCGATTACTTAAGGGTTAATCAGTCAATATAAATAGGGTACAAAACTATCAATTAATGAATCTTAATTGCTTAGGTACACAATTAATTTCGTTGGAATCTCGACGTATCTTAATCCCATTTATGAACAAAACAAAATATAATGGATGTTAATTGTCATAAAGTAACTAAGAAACTAATTTGCAATGAATTCACCATTTTCATTATACCCTACATCCCACTTTTCTTTGAGTTTGGTAATCTCACCTGCTAACTAAGAAATTGAACATTACAATCTATGTTACTTATGCCTGGTCCTTTTCCATTATATAAACATTTCAATATTTTCTGTGGTAGCAAGTACGATATATATTTTACTAACAACATGAAATCAGCTTAATCACACTTGAAGATGCGATGAGAACATGGCGATACATCATATAGAACTCCATAGTTTTCTCACTTAAAATGACGTCCAATGTAGGGGATATGTGGTTGTGACATTCATAAATGGGGCGTCGTAAGCTATTCTATCACGTCCGAAATCATCAAGTTTCTTCTATTTCGTAACTTGTTTGTAACGCAGTCTGGGATTTCTTTTCTGGAGTGTTATACTCGGTTATATTGATAGAAATTATTTTCTTCACTAATGATCTTGAAATACCCGTAGAGCGAAAAGTTTTAGCAATTGGTAAATCACATTTTTGTCTCCTTCTTCACTGAAAAATAGGTACACATTTTTTTATAATACATGCAGCTTGTCTCTCTAATGAATGATCTTTTCCAACAGGAGAAGTACGAACATTACAATTACTGTCATCATCACTATGTTGTTCACTCACAGACTCCCATGGTCGCCATATACATATTTCGCTAATTTTAATGTACACTAGGAAAACTAAACAAATAATGCAAACTACGTGCACTCCAACGTCGTTACAGAACTGGCAACTATGTGGTGTTTACCTCTGCACGGACTGGGAACACTTCCCTAAGATCGGTATCCAAAATGGCTTGTGTTAGTGTTAAAGAAGAAATCAGTGCATATTTTAGACCGAATCAATTTGGTTTCGGTTCGCCTCAGGGCTGTGAAAGTATTATTCACTCATTGCGCTTATTCATTTCTGCCAATTCTCAAACACAGGGATTGATAGTGACGGTGAGGACTGTAGCGCTACAAATAAATGAATATAGGGTAAATGTTGGTAATATTGTGATAGTTCTTTTTGAGAATTTATTACAATTTTACTGAGCGAGAGAAGGACCGGTTTTGTACGCAACTTGTCCACGAACATTCCCTTAATACGTTGACACAAGCTACCGGCGTGGCTCAGTCGGTTAAGGTGCTTGCCTGTCGGTCTGAAGTTGCGCTCGGGCGAGGGTTCGACCCCCGCTTGGGCTGATTACTGGTTTGGTTTTTTCCAAGGTTTTCCCCAATCGTAAGGTGAATGCCAGGTAATCTATGGCGGATCCTCGGTCTCATCTCGCCAAATACCATCTCGCTATCACCAATCTCATCGACGCTAAATAACCTAGTAGTTGATACAACGTCGTTAAATAATCAACTAAAAAGATACGTTGACGCAAAAAACTGATCTTCCTCTCGCTCAGTAAAATTGTAATAAATTCTCATTACAATATTACTCATATCACAATAGTACCAACTTTTGCCCTACAGATGAATTTTAATAAAATCATTCTCATGCATTATTTCTGATCGAATCTTCCAGTACAAACTGCCCAACCAAATCTGCACAATACGATAGGAGAAAAAAAATAGTGCAGAAACAGACGACATAGTAACAAAAACCAATTTTTGGATATAAGATATGCACAAAATAAAAAGTGTGTAGCCATGAAATATCTTTGCTGCATCGCAAAGGAGTTATTTTTTGTATACGTGCAATGAAAAGTGTGCGTGAATGTGACGTGACATCACACAGGTGGAAGTAACTGCAACTTGTTATTAATGGGCACCTGACGTCACCTCCGCATCTGGACAAGGAAACCTTCCCTCCAACACCTGACCTACATGCTGTCGTGACCTGTTTTACATTCCGACATGCATGGAGATTGTTGTACCACACACAGGGACGCTTTTAAGTTGGGGTACCTGGAGGCCTCAGCTAAAGTAAGCTCATCAATTATTGTCCAAAAAGAAAAGAACGTAATATAAGTCGCACAAATTCTTGTCGTCATGTTCTTCACGAACTTAACTGCAAAACAAGTGTGTCCCTTGGCATCTATTTCATTTAATATTTACACACATAAAATGTTCAAAATAAGTGAACCGTTCTACGTAAGAAATGTTCATTTTAAATACAGTGTTCTTTGCTGATGATTTGTAAATTTTGTTGCTGAATTTCAACAGAGGAATTGCAAAAAAATATCTTCTTGTCCACTCCAAAGATTACGCAAATCTCCAGTTCCGTCTTCACAGTCAATCCAATTATTTCGTTTGTGATTTATCCAAACTCATACTTACGGAAGATTTGTAATAAAATTAAAGTTTCGGAAGACACTGATAATCAGGTTTAGGATCCGGGACACTTTAGCAACCAATGTACGCATAACTTGACTGTAGAGTTCCTTGAACATAGTAGACAGACATACTGTGAATGTAAACAACGACGTCAATGTGCTGCGTTTTATTCTACTGTTAATAGTACAATCTAGTGACGGTGGAAAATGAAGTAGGATACACACCTCACAAGTTGTCAGGTCCTTCGGCGACGTTGAAGGCGTTAGCGTTACAATAAACAACCATGTACATACTTGCAACTAGTATAAAAAAAACTGTTCGCTATGAATTGAAAATGCGCTATGATGGCGTGAGTTCGTTTCGTAGGGAGAAACGAAAGAATACCTTAACTCTGATAACGAACCGGATTGTACACTAACGCACAGGCAATCTTAAGCCTGTTGATAACTATTCATTCAATCCGTTTATGTTTACATATATATATATATATATATATATATATATATATATACATCTGTGTGTGCTTTTTCTTCATATTTTACATTCATTTATGCGATTTTATATGATATAATGATATTATGCATGTCCCGCGCTGTGGCGTCGTAGTTTAACGCATCCTGCCTAGGACTCACGTTAGGGAATGCGCGCTGGTTCGAGTCCTCATGGGGGAAGAAATTTTATCATGAAATTTCGGCCAGTGTATGGGACCGGTGCCCACCCAGCATCGTGATGCACTTGGGGAGCTACCATAGGTAGCGAAATCCGGTTACGCAAACCAGCTTTAACGGCTGGGGGGCTCATCGTGCTAACCACACGATACCTCCATTCTGGTGGATGATCGTCCACCTCTGCTTCGGCATGTGGCTGTGAGGCCAGCAGCCGGCTGGTCAGTCTTGGCCCTTCGTGGACTGTAGCGCCAAGGATTATTATTATAATTAATATTTTGCATTCATAGTTCTCCTTAAAAATTGCATCTATGCTGCTTGTAATCTTCTATCCTTAGAAATTTTTGTTGTGACCACAGTTTCATTCACATACAGTCTAAGAAAACTGGCTTAGTCACTGTCTTACTAAAACTTTACTCTTCTTTTTCTTGTTTTACTTTTCAGCTTGTATCTATGATTCAACATATTGATTGAGATTTACATAATTATTGTTTACAGCTCGTTCATTTTAGGTCTATTTCACATCTTAAATGGAACACTAGTTCCAAAGACTATTCCTCTACAATCATTTTTGATCGAATTATTGTCTTACTAAAATTGTAATTATTTTAGTATTTTTAATGTTGATACTGCATTGTTTACAAATCTGACTTAAATAATATAAAAAGCGCTGTAACTAATCTTAATTTCATATAAAAACTACAGCAGCAGCACATACAGAGCGGTCAGACTATCTTTCGGTCGATAGAGCGCGGGAGCTGACGCAGCGGTTGACGGTCACGTTACTGGATACGCGTGGCTGCTTTGTCTGATCAGTTGAGTCCTAATGCTGCCATTGCATGATTTGTTTCACGAAGAGTATATTTTACTGTCAGTGTTCTTTATTTCTGCACAGTTTCTATATGTCATACTGTATAATTTCAGTGTGTAGACATTACTGTCAGTATTATGGGCGAATACAGAAATACATCGAGGGTGTTAGTTGGGAGGCCAGATGGAAAAAGAGCTTTGGGGAGGCCGAGACGTAGATGGGAGGATAATATTAAAATGGATTTGAGGGAGGTGGGATATAATTATAGAGACTGGATTAATCTTTCTGAGGATAGAGACCGATGGTGAGCTTATGTGAGGGCGGCAATGAACCTCCGGGTTCCTTAAAGGCCACAAGTAAGTAAGTATTTTTTATTTCTGTATTGTTTCTATACAGAGCTTTCACTTCAAAACTTCCCAGTCTAAATAACTAATTATTTCAATAGAATTCAATTTAAACAAAAAAACACGTCAATTTAGATTTTGACGGAGAAGTCTGAAACCAGACTTAATTGCATTTTAGATTTCACCCCCTCCCCACCCCCAGCCACTCCCACTTTGAAATTTCAAATGACACCCCTATATTTGTATACTTAAATATGAAAGAGCATTCAATTGTTTATACACCCCATTCATTTGTTTCACACCTTTTGCTTTATATCGTTGCCTGGCAACCTCGATTGTTGTTACTGTTGATTAGAGCTAAAGCTACAAATACCATTTAACATTTCTCGTAATAGTTGTGGTCGTACATTAAATTACTGTAAAATGGTGTATACCGAAATTGAAACATTTATCATATCATAGGATAGACAGTGAGGTGCAGATGGCTGTCAAACGCTGGTTCCGATTTCAGGCGGCAGACTTCTACGACACAAGGATACAAACATTGATCCCATGGTATGACAAATGTCTCAATTCCAGTGGGAGATATGTTGACAAATAGCGCAACAATTGCTGTATTGTTTCAGTAAATCTTTCCATGCAACTGTGTTTTTTTCTATAAACGGCCTCAGGGAAAATCACTTTCTGGACGGCCTCATAATTGTGGTTGAGTGGCCAAAATTTGTATATGCACTTCTTTTGACATTATTAACATGGTGCAAGAAAAAATTAACTTTTTTATCTGCCCCCATCAGAATATTTGCTTGTAAGAAGAGAAACTGATAAAGCAAAGGAAGAGTGGATGAAAGAGAAATGTGAAGAAATAGAGGATGAAGCGAGAAAAGGAAGATATGATTTAATGTATCGCGAAGTAAAATGATTGGATTTCACAAATGAGAACAGCAAATCCATGTGGTTGATATAGAACGATTTCGGAAGTGAAATAACAGACAAACCAAGAATATTAAATATGTGGACGAAATATGTACAAGTGTTATATGAGACAAGGAATCGCCCAGATGACTTAGCTATAGAAGAAGAAAAAGCTGTATTAAAATACGAAGAGATATTTTCTGTTTTAAGGAAAGAAGTTGAACTAGCGCTTATGTAAATGAAGAATGGGAAAGTAACAGGAATTGATGGAATCCCCATTGAATTAGTGAAGTGCTTGGGTGAAGACAAGAAAGAAATTCTATCTTTATGTAACGAAATATATGAGAAAGGCGAATGGCCTGAAGATTCTACGGAAACAATGTTTATTCCAATACTGAAGAAAAATAATGCCAAGAAATTTAAGCAGTTCAGAACTATCAGTCTAATATCGCACTCGGCGAAGATACTCTTGCGAATACTGAATCGACGTTTGTATTCTAAAATGGAAGAACAGTTGGAAGAAGAGTAGTTTGGCTTCAGGAAAGGAAAAGATACGAGAGATGCAATTGGACTGATACGGACAATCGGCGAAATATATCTAGAGAAGAATAAAGAAGTGCATGTAGTATTTGTGGACCTGGAAAAGGCTTTTGATAGAGTGGATTGGAAAGAGAGAAGACTGTTCACTAATCTTTATATGAAACAAAGAGTGAAAGTCAGGCTAGGAGAAGAAATTTCAGAAGGAAGTGAAGTTGGGAGAGGAGTACGTAAAGGATGTCCTTTATCATTACCCTGTTCAATATTTACTTGGAGGATTTAGTAAAGAACTATTTTCAGAACATGGGAGGAGTGATAGTAGGAGGAAGAAGAATAAAGTGCATAAGATTTGCTGATGATTATGGCGTTGTTAGCAGAAGAGGAAATGATACTAAAGGATATGCTACTGAAGCTAAATGACAGCTGTGAGCAGTATGAGGCGAAGATAAATGCAAATAAGACGAAGAGCATGGTCACAGGAAGAAAAATACAGAAGATAAACTTGCGAATTCTAAATGAGGCAGTAGAGCAAGTGGACAGCTTACTTGGGTGAATTATAAGCTGTAACATGAACCGCTGCCAGGATCTCAAAAGGAGGATAGCAATGGCCAAGGAAGCTTTTAATAGAAAAAGGAGCATCTTCTGCGGACTTCTGGAAAAAGGACTAAGGAAGAGACTACAGTAATTAATTGTTTTGTATGGAGTGTGGCATTTATGGGGCAGAAACACGGACATTACGATGAAGTGAATAGAAGCATTTGAAATGTGGATATGGAGAAGAATTGAACGTGTGAAGTGGACAGACAGAATAAGAAATTAAGTTGTATTGAAAAGAGTGAGTGATGAAATAATGATGCTAAAACTGATCAGGAAGATGAAAAGGAATTTTCTGGGTCACTGGTTGAGAAGAAACTGCCTACTGAAGGATGAACTGGAAGGAATGGTGAACGGAAGAAGAGTTCGGGGCAAAAGGAGATACCAGATGATAGACGATATTAAGATATATGGATCATATGAGGAGACTAAGAGGAAGGCAAAAAAATAGGAAAGATTGGCTAAAGCTGGGCTTGCAGTAAACGACCTGCCCTTGGGCAGAACATTAAATGAAATGAAGTTCCGACATGGGGACGGAGCAGAAGAACACGGTCAAAGTGGAGACATCAAATACGACGACGACGACGACGACGATGATGATGATGATGATGATGATGATGTTGGTTTATGCAACCGAGTTTGTACTCAGTAGTGTAATGATTACTTTGCGTGTTATTGAATTAGCAGTACGAGGGTTCAGATTAGCTTGAGATCTAACAAAACTTTTAGTATGGTTAGCTTCTGATTAAAAGTAAGCTGGGCTTCCATGTCGTAGATTTACGGCACATAACTGTACTCGAGACAAAATTATCGACTAACTGTTATCTGTCTCTTCGCTCCAGTTTATTAATAAAACATAATAGTATTTGCGAGGATACACGTGAACTCGGACTACTAATATCTCTGTAGACAATGTCTACCATATTGTTGACAGATAAAGCAAAAAAGAAATGGTCCACCGCTGTAGAGTAAAGGTTAGCATGCCCTGAGCAGGCCCGGGTTTAAATTCTGGTTGGAACAAGTTACTTGGTTGAGGGTTTTTTCTGGATTTTCCCTCAACCCATTAAGAGCAAATGCTGGGTAACTTTCGGTGATGGACCTGGACTCATTTCGCTGGCATTATCATCTTCATCTCATTCAGATGCTAGAAAACCATAGTAGTTGATAAAGCGCCGTAAAATAACCAATTAAAAAAAGGGAAAACAAGTCTTAGAAAACACATAGGCTACATAGTATGGTGTTTAAGTATGGAAAGTCTCAAGTGTAGAGTTTGTGGATTGTGTTGTGTTATATTATACTATATCCAAAATACATAAAATGAAGAATGAATAATTGTTTCAAATGCACCCTACACCATTGACTTCGATGTACTCACCAGAGTTGCGACAAAATCTACCTAGACAAGATATTAACGTGCGTAGGTACGGGGTAGCAAGGCAAAGCCGAAGGAGGGGTTATTGCGGTGAGTGGACGGAGAGGGTAAGTATACACTGTACAGTACCGTGCATCAATACTGTAACTGATGGCGCATTATATACAGAGTGAGTGAGGAGGAAAGTTACATGGGGTGAGAGGTGATAATATTGGTGATTCTGAACAAAAAAGTTAATATGAACATATGCCCTATTCTTAACAGTATCTGACATGCAGCTGTTTGAAAATCACGGGCGTCAATCTCATATCCTTCATTAGCACTCACATGCGGATGCAACCAAAACGACATAAGGTATAGTAGGATCAATGAAACATATCCTGGGCGTTGGACCGCGGTGGAGTCATTTCTTGGCCACCGAGGTCACCCGATCTTACTCCATTGGATTACTTTGTGTGAGGTTGGCTTAAGAGCGAAGTCTACAAGCGCAAAGTGGAAACAAGGAAGAACTTCTCGCTCGCATTTTACAGTCTTGCGCTCAAGTAAAGGAATGTCCGAATCAGCTCAGATCGCAACACAGCAGCTGTATACAAGAGCTGCAAAGTGCATTCAAGTTGACGGTGGACTTTTTCAACATGTTCTATAAAAGTATTATATTATTATGATATACCCAAGTACATATTATATTTCCGTGCACGAATTCTGCGTTACCATAATGATGAAGAATGGATAGAACAGAGAAAAATTCTCTCCGGCACCGGGACTCGAACCCGGGTTTTCAGCTCTACGTAAGTAATCACTTAGTGAGTCAAGACGGCACTCATCTCGTCAGATCCCGGCCACTTAGTCACTCGTAATGAGTGCATCTCTGTACATAGTGTGTTGGATATTGTGCCACTGTCACATATTCTGTGACACAGTATAATGACAGCAGGCCACCAAAGGGAAAACTGAGAGATAGACCTTAAACTGAGAGGATTCGATCCGCCATCGGAACTGGCAATCGATGTGGCTTAGTGGATAAAGCGCTAGCACCTAGAGCTGAAAATCCGGATTCGAGTCCCGGTGTCGGAGAGAATTTTTGTCTGTTCTATCCATCCTTCATCATATGTCCTATAAAAAAAAAGTACACAATTAAACAGAACATAAGGTAAGGTAAGTTTTAATTTACTATCAGCTGCACCTTTCATGTTCCTCATTGTTTCAATTAGTTTTCTCCGAAACAGTTAAGAATAGAACATATGTTCATATAAACTTTTTTGTTCAGAATCACCAATATTATCATCCGCCAAACCATGTACCTTTCTTCCTGACTCTCCCTGTATTATGTTAATAGTAGAATATTATTTCAACCGTAATTACAATTGTTTGAATTAGATTTACAGTTCATGCAATTACTATGATGTCCAACATGATATGCTATTGTGTATCTGAATGGTGTGTCATTGTTTACGTGACGTATACAGCGCCATCATTTGTTTTTAAAGTGTATGGTCGAAGTTCATGCAACTTGATGCCAAAGTAGATTTTGTCGCAGTTCTGGTACTCACACTGCTGATCTCAGACTATTCGATTGAATGTTCGAAACACGCAATATTTTCTCCAGTAAGAAACAAGTAACATGGTGAAGGTCACGGAATCACATTTGGCAATAACTACACACCTCTCTTTGTCACGATCAGCGAAATATTTATTACGTAAACGAGGTGTTTACTATTCCATATGCATCTCTACCAATCAGACGCTTGGAGTCATATACGCAACATCCTCACAAACTCTGCCAAACGGGAATTCCCAGCAATGGTGTCACCCTTAATAAAGAGAAATACTGTATTTCCTTTGTACCATAATGAAACCAGGTATGAAGTTTTATATGGTGAATGATTATGGTGATACTATTAATATAATAAACGTCTAAGAACAGAAGAAAGCACTCTTTTTACTTTCTCACCAAAAAAATCGATTTCCAAGTTTTTGTTCAGGCCTATCGGAAAAATACTTTTGTGTCTTTTAGCCTGTCTATTTGGTTGTGTGTTTACAGACATTTCTCCTAAATTACTGGTCGGTAGAGGTAGGAAAAAAATAATGTAACGGTTATTTTGGAACAATTCCTTGCTTGGAACTGTTCCAAAAAGTAACAGCACCAAACAGCACCTTGAAATACTACGTTCCAAAATAACAGTGTTGTTCTGAGCTAGTACGAGATACTTGCTGTTACAAAATACTCGTTTCACTTTGGAACTACATAATGACAACGTCTGTTCCACAGAACGGAACATCTTTGGCACTATTGGAAGCAGTGGCGCCAACTTTTGGAAAACACTTGGTGGGACCAAACATTTGAGGTTTAAGTTAAATAAATCTCATAAGTATAATGATAACAAGGCAAAGTATAGGTGGGCTCGGACCCCACGAGTCCATATAAGTTGGCGCCATTGTTTGAAAGCGGATGGGAATCCTTTCGTCGCACTGAAAGAAACGTTGGAAACTAAAGTATGGAATAAATAGTAAATATATGAAGAGTTTCTTTAAAAAAATGTACAAATTATCTCGAAACTGATTTATGTATCAAACAATTATTAACATAATGCTTGTATACTCACTGCATTGTGAATTTTATCAAGCCAGATGAAAATATATGGGTTAAGTTTTATTTACAAATATTTTACATTTTTAATTTCATTACCAAGTCTTGAAATTAAACTAAAGTCTGTTGAAACATGAATTTTGTTGAAGTTGCCTTATTTACGAAAATACAACAGTACAGTTTCCTATTTCATTACAATGAGATTATTACTCTTCATGACGGTATTAAAATGAATTTTAGCACGGCCGAAATTATTATAGCTTTTATTTACTAATTTTTGGAGAAATTGAACACTATAGTAAACTTGAGCTGAGCAGGAGAGGAAGAATAGGTTAGGTTTTATTTATAATTGGATCCACTTCGATTTCGTGACCAATTTACAAATAATTTAAAATTACATTACATTTCCTGCTTCGAACAAACCTGATCTGCGAATTCAATTTGGCATTAGAAAACATTTCTTTTCCACGAATTCACATCTCAGCTCATTATGACACCACACTGCATCACATGGTATACAGGGAAGTATGTGGTCATTCAGCGTCCAAAATACCACTGTTACATTACATAATAGTCGTACTTGCATGTTCCAAAATACTACTGTTCCATCAGGTACTAGTAGTACGTACCTGTTCCAAAATACTACTGTTCCATCAGACACTAGTCATACAAGCATGTTCCAAGATACCACTGTGCACCTATGTAGTTACATATGGTACTGTTATTTCGGAACTGTTATTTTGAACCTAGTATTTTCAAGGAACTGCAACAGTTGGAATTGTTACAAGAAAATAACTTTTTCCGTATCTATTGGTCGGATTTTGTTCATATTCAATATCTACGAGTCAATGTGTTGGTTAATAATGGACATGGAATACACCAATAATAATCTTAGTAAACTAAATAAACAAGTTATCCCGTGAATTCCAATATTCCTGCGTTTTGAACAGAACTAGTTAGCATATGCAGAGTCGCTTCCACTTTACGTTGTGGATTGTTTTAAAATCCAGCGGTGAACAGATACAGGAGAGCCGGAGATCCCATTGCTAAGTAAAATCTCGGCTCAGTTGTAAAAGCATTGTTACGCGTAGGTGAACTGGTGAAAAAAAAAAAAAGTCTGAAATTTTTAGAATAAAATGGATGGAATTTGTCGGAGTTAGGGCACTAACACAGTTTTGACATTTAAATATCTATTTCTGTAAATACAAAAAATGGCATTGGGAAAGACTATAATACACACTGATGCTTACGTATTTTATTACGTGAAACAAGCCATTATTAGACATTTTTCAATTTAGAAAAGTGTCATTTTATTTCATTCATTCATCATTCATTCATTCATTCAGAGTGTTCTATCCAAGGGCAGGTCTTTCACTGCAAACTCAGCATTTTCCAATCTTCCCTATTTTCCGCCTTCCTCTTAGGCTCGTATTCATAGTCGACACTTTATATCACCACTTTGCAAAGTGACACTTTTGACGAAAGTGGCTCTTTCATATTAGTGGTATTCATAGACGATTGAAGAAGTGCACTTTACAAAGTGTCACTTTACGCCAGCAAAGTGTAGAGTTACAATTTGGTTGGTAACAGAAGTCCCACAATGCGTTTCAAAACAAGTTCAACCAGAGGTCCCGGGATCGATACCCGGCCCCGGAACAATTTTTCCCTTTAAATTGTTGAAATCTGCTTTACAGGAAGCTTTACCTGAAAGACTAGATTTGCATAATATATACGTCACTGTGTACGTTAACAGAAAACCACAATTCCAAGTCACATAGAGTTTGTGTGCACTCGATGTGGGTCTCTGACGTTTCGTCAGCCCACGCGAGTTGTGTGGATATAAAGGGAAAAGTTAAGACGGTGTCGGGTTGAGTTCCCGGGTAGCTTAGTTGGCAGAGCGCTGGTACGTTCAACCAGAGGTCCCGGGATCGATACCCGGCCTCGAAACAATTTTTCCCTTGAAATTATTCAAGTGAACAAACAATAACAAATTAATGTGTAACCCACAGATTATAATGCCTAATAGATCGCGCGAGGAAGGAAATATATATTTATAGTTGTTTTATTTCAGTTTCTAGTTTTTGTTGCCGATAGTTTAGATTATTTCAGTCAGTTCAGATATATAACATTTTATTAAATAGGTAGTGATACTGCTGGTGAAATTAGGTTAGGTTCTGTATAGTACATAGCTCATCCATTGATTTATACAGTTAGATTAGGTTTTGTACATATCTTTTTCATTGATTTATATTGTTAAGTTAGGTTTTGTATTTATCCGTTCCACTCATTTATATAGTTAGGTTAGATTTTGTACATATCTTCTACTGGTTTGTATAGTTAGGTTAAGTTGGACTGAGTAGGTTAAGTTTCAAGATAGTCATTTATATCGTTAGGTTAGGTTTTATAGGTATCTGCTTCATTGATATATCGTTTTATTCCCTTTATTTTCATTTTTGTCTTTTTTCGTGAATAGTGAGTAGAAGTCATAAGAATGAAATGAACACATTACCGGTACTACTGCTATTATAATTATAATTTCTCTCTCTCTCTTTCTTGTCCATTATTGCCTGCTCTTCAGGAATATTTTGAATGCCGAGTTTTTCTACAATGCAAAACAAAATAGGCCTAATGGTATGAGATCTCTTTTCATGGTGAGGTTATGACTACACATGAACTAGAGACAATATCTCAGCAGAAGCAGCCATATCAGATATATTGCTTACTGACATGAAAATTATATTATCAAAAGGGTAATGATTATAATCAAGATAAATCTTATCCCAAAATACAGGCAGTCAACAAAAATCAAAATCATTTTAAACCCAATATAAATATGGAATATGCTTAGAAAGCAGGCACGTGAGGTCTGTCAGTGCTAATTTAAGATAGTTACGCCTACATTAGATTGAAGTTGGTTTAATATTATTTAAGTTAAAAAATTCGTTTCGGTAATAAAAAGTAGGTTATATAGGCATATCTACCTACATATCACTTCATCGAATTGAGGTTATAAATATACGAATGTTACTACAGAAATACCTGAACTATAATATTATAGATATTAATGTATGGTACATATCTGCAGAATATAATTTTAATGCAGTCAATAACTGTATTATTAGATGCACTGGCAAATCTCTATTATTCGTTTTTGTCAACCGGTCATCGAAAAGATGCGCAGTCTCAACAGTTTCTTTATCGAATTGGAACCGTTTTCTTTAAATTCTGTATCATTATAAAATTCCACGGGATTGTCTTTAGGCTTATCTCTAATGTAGCGCTTTCGTACATTGTCCCCTAATTGTGCCACCTCTTCCGCACGTTCTAATAAATAAATCGACACTTCCAAGACGTCCGCCATTTTTGTACAAAGTGACACTTTCGGCTCAAAGTGTGGTCGGAAGTACACTTTCATCCAAAGTGTTCCTTTGCACCAAAGTCTCGACTGTGCAACGGAAGAGTGAAACTTTGCGTCTTCCAAAGGACACTTTAATCGGAAGTGTCGACTATGAATACCAGCCTTAGTCTCCGCATATGATCTTAATGTTGCCTGTCATCAGTAAACACGTTGTAACATGTTCTTTCTTTTGTCCACGGATTTGTTTTCTTGAGAAATAGAGCGCTATTGTGTTTACGTGACGCCAAATCGATCGTCCAAGATTGGTGCGTTGCAGTGCTGCTGAATTCTAGACGACGCGACGCCCCAGGTTTTCCTTTTCTGACGGAACATGACGACACATGTAGATCTCTGAGGTACGGCAGACCATCGCCAGAGATATGGTATAGATGAGGAGGCGAGACATGGCATCTCAGCTGTGCGATAGGAGAAAGAATGAGCTATCAGAAAGAGAGTTTGTTTCATGATGGTTAATATTATACGATTCTACCATACGGAAGTTTATCTCAGACTAAAACCTGTCTTTCCCCTCCATACCCATTGGTGATATAGCCACGTCACATAAGGTCACAGGACAGGTATGTGTCTATAGTAATGATCATGTAAGAATAGTTCCTAAAAGTCTAATTTGGCTGTCTCTTCAGTGTTGCCAACTAATATCACTAAAGAGGGTAAAATCACAATGCTACGTACTGAAATAATAATAATAATAATAATAATAATAATAATAATAATAATAATAATAATAATAATATAGTGTTAAGAGTAACAATGTCTTGCTTATTTACCACATCTCATCTTTATGTTCCGAGGTGTTTCCTAAATGGTTCAATAATTTATTTACGAAATAGTATATTTTCCTCTTGGATTTCTTGCACATTATGTTCGTAATTACGATTAGTATGATCTAATATTACAATTTATTTTGTCAGACAACATGAAATTTATTGCTTTAACTAAAGAGTTTACGATTCATGAGACCTAACCTAAAAACGTATTTACTTACTTGCATTTTCATCAGTTTGCTTTACTGTAAACCGAAATCATTGCTGCCAACATAACAGAAAATAACTGTCAGTTGTAGTATTTGTCAGCATAGTCATTTCCCATAAGTATGGTCCTGGAACACAACTATGATCCACGATACAACCATTCAAAGAACATTGTAGAAGTAACATAGACCGTTCGTAGATAGCTGCAGTAACTTGACTTCAAACTACAGTACAGCAAAAATATAGATAAACGAGGTACTACGTTATGGAGTACAAAATTTGAATGGTTGTATCGTGGACCATAGCTGTGTTCCAGGATCATAGTTGTGGGAAATGACTGTACCCGAAATTCGAAACGAAGTTGGTAAAAGAAAATTCAACCTAAGAGCTAGAAAATCACAATAATCCATTAGCATATTTAGTAATAGTGGAAAAATGGTTAGATTTCACCCTTTGGTAATAAGTAAGCTGATCCGGACTATATATATCCGGCTTCACAGCGAGAAGGGTCGCCTTCCGGATCCTAGTTGCCATCTTCTTCTGTTCTCCCAATTACCGTCTTGTAACTCTCTCTGTGACATAGCATTTTTAACTCCTTTAATCCATGTATCTCGTGGTCGTTCTTTTCTTCTTCTCCCATTTGGAACCCATTTCAAGATAGTTTTCGGCAGTCTTTCGTTTTCCATCCGCTGAACATGTCCGTACCAAATTAATTGTCTTCTTTGTATTTCTTCGATGACTTTTTTCTTTATGCACAAGGCTTCTAATATCTTCGTTCTTGACCCTATCTAGTCTTGACTTCATGGCTGATCTTCTCAGGAAATCCATTTCAGTAGCTAGAAGCTAATTTTTCATACGCTCAGGTATCTGCCAAAATTCATATCTATACAGTAATGTGCTTTTAACTATGGATTCATATATCATCATTTTTGTTTTTGTCATAATATTCTTCTGCCATAGAATAGAATTTAGTGTTCCTGTAACTTTCCTGGCGTTAATTTTTCTTGAATTTATCATACTGTCATATCTTCCAGTATTATCAAATTTTGCTCCTAAATATGTGAATTCATTACATGATTTTATTGTTATATTATTACTCAAATTCAAATTTTTACTTATACCCCCTATACACAAATATTCAGTTTTATCCCAGTTTATTGTCAAACCCCATTTTGTGTATTCCTTGTGTAATTTTCTCATCACGTATTCTATATCTTCCTCCTCTTGGGCGATCACCACCTGATCATCAGCATGGAGGAGTGTAAACATTTTATCATCCTCAACAGGTATTCCCATATTTCTGCATTTTCTTCGCCATGTTTCAAAGCAGTATCCAAATATATATTAAACAACAATGGTGACATATTACAGCCTTGTCGTAGTCCTTTATTAACTTTAAAATTTTCACTAAGATCTGATCCGGACTATATACGGAGTTGATTGTTGGAGAAGAATGTTGGAGTCGGCTTTAAAGAGCAGCATATCCATCACGGGTACACAAAAAGCCTACTTTGGCTGAAGTGCTAAGGGATGTGCCATGTTCTGCTCGATAAGCAGCCCTATAATGAAAAAGTATGTGTCACCTTCAAGACACTAATTAAAAAGAAATAGAGAGCACATGCAATTCTCTTCACTTCGTGAAAGTGAGTAGCAGAATGACGTTGAAATATTGGCCTTCTTTCATATAGCAAGTCATTTGTTTGTTTTCAGCTCTACAATAACAGTGTCCCCGCCTCTCTTTGTTGGAGGTTTGAAAGGAATGGTAGGCTCCTACATGTTCTACGATCCCCCACTATTGCCACAATATTTCGCTATACCGAAGGCACAATGGAAATAAAAAGTTGTACAAGTTTATAATAGAAGCGAGTGGGAGGGCCGTAAAGGGTTGACCAGCTTTCATCATACCTGGCCAATTTACCTATGAATACGGGTAGCTATTACGTAGCGCACGGAGGCCTAGTATAAATTTGTTTTGTTGCTTACTCATAATTGAGGGGTTAGCTGGAAGAAGGGCGTAATTCGAATTACGGCGTTTATCCGTAAATGGCTATATGCGTTCTTTGGCGGCGTTTCTACCAACCACCACAATATTATGCCTCTACTCCCAATAGATTGCAGTAAGGAGGTATTATTGAATTGCGTCCGTCTTCCAAATCACTACTGTGGTTCGAGGACCGGCGAAGGTAACTGCAAGGGTGTTCGCGTTGTCTGACGAATGTTCTGATCTATCTATCTATCTATCTATCTATCTATCTATCTATCTATCTATCTATCTATCTATCTATCTATCTATCTATCTATCTATCTATCTATCTATCTATCTATCTATCTATCTATCTATCTATCTATCTATCTATCTATCTATCTATCTATCTATCTATCTATCTATCTATCTATCTATCTATCTATCTATCTATCTATCTATCTATCTATCTATCTATCTATCTATCTATCTATCTATCTATCTATCTATCTATCTATCTATCTATCTATCTATCTATCTATCTATCTATCTATCTATCTATCTATCTATCTATCTATCTATCTATCTATCTATCTATCTATCTATCTATCTATCTATCTATCTATCTATCTATCTATCTATCTATCTATCTATCTATCTATCTATCTATCTATCTATCTATCTGTCTATCTGTCTATCTGTCTATCTGTCTGTCTGTCTGTCTGTCTGTCTGTCTGTCTGTCTGTCTGTCTGTCTGTCTGTCTGTCGCCTAATGGAAGCGAATATAACATTTCTGATGTTGAAAGTATCAGTGAAATTAATTGCATACGGAAAGGTAGAAAACGGAAACGGTTTAACAAACTATTAAAGAATAATCTAGCAAGCGACGACGAAATTACGGCAAAGCTTACACAAGTAGGTCAGGAAAAATGGTGAAAGAAATACAGTATCACTATTTATTTTTGTCAATGGAGAATGTATATAAGGTACTAATAATATAGGCGTATCCAGTACTATAAAATGTTAGAGCCAGGCTAGCAGTCAGTCATTTAGGAACGATCATATTTCTGACAGGTTAGCAGCAAACCATTTAAGCCGGATGCTGCCAGAAGAAATATGATATCTACAGAAGAACAAACCATTTTCCATTGAGGATTTTGGGAAACTGGAATCAAAAACCAACAGGATATATTTATTGTGGGATATTTGGAGAGGAGGACCATTAAGCAACGTCAAACAATTGTAAAACCACAGCACCGAGAATGTTCTTGGGTATACAGTATCATGACCGAGAAGAATTTTTATGTAAGTCCTTTATTCTGTCATTGTTTAAAATATCTTAGAAACGAGTGATAACTGTGCAAAATATAGTGAAACTAGGTGGTACTGT
Organism: Periplaneta americana; assembly: GCF_040183065.1. Classification (NCBI taxonomy): domain Eukaryota; kingdom Metazoa; phylum Arthropoda; class Insecta; order Blattodea; family Blattidae; genus Periplaneta; species Periplaneta americana. Next base: position 65,862,392 of record NC_091119.1, on the reverse strand, counting down.
AATGACAGATATGAGAGACAAAGACTCACATAGGCCTCACAAGATTCTAGATGTTATTTATGTTAGGTTATTAGATCATTTAAAGAGGTATAGTGTTTGTAAACCTATATTCTAGGTACTTTCACTTAAATTAATAATGTGAAATAAGTGGGATTAATTATTTTTAATGCTGTGATAACAATTTAGTAAACGAACATATTATATATAATTTTTTATAGAACATACATTGTAATTATCTTAATTATTGCCGTATAGACCTATATCTAACCTTTCTTTCTTTCTTTCTTTCTTTCTTTCTTTCTTTCTTTCTTTCTTTCTTTCTTTCTTTCTTTCTTTCTTTCTTTCTTTCTTTCTTTCTTTACCTTAGTTTAACCTCTCCCTTTTAAGTTCATTTATACGACCCACGCCACACGGGCCTATATCTAACCTTTCCTATAGAAATATAGAAAAGTTAACAGTTTTGCAGTATTTTCAACCCTCTTCTATGGAAAAAGGGCGCAATTAAAAAAAAATGATTGCTTCGTTCTCGTACAATACTTAAACATTAACCATGGAACTCATTGTAATCACAAGAGAACGTATTACCCTACAATATATTTATGAATAGTGTCATATTCCAGCAAGAGATGCAGGGTACAGAGAGTTTTTGTTTATTATCTCAAAACTATGTTTTCTGAGTTACGCCCTTCTTCCAGCCAACCCCTCAATTATTGCAACATTTACTAATTTCCCGAGTCCTGAGAGTATAGTTTATTATATCATACTTCATACAGTATAATATGATCATGACATAAGATGTATGTGCAGAGACCAAAGTATAATATAATATACCTGTATGTGTGCCCTAATTGCAGCAGAATTTTTTAAGCATTTTTTCCTCATTTCAGTGACTTTTTTTTTTGAAGTGTAGAATTATATTGAACTTCAAAAATAAAACACCAAATGTCTCAGGACTCAGGAGGATATCTACTTTTCGGAAAACCCTCGGAAAGTTACAATTAAAAACGTGTCACGAATGTCATACATACCTCATTTTGATTATTCCCAAATAAATTTATTTCTCATTATTATTAGTTGAATTGAATTTAGAAATCTTCTCACCAATCGTGAGCTGCCACAAGGGACAAAGAGTACTTAACCATATAAATGTTTATAAGTTCATTGAACCATTGATTTTGTTTTGACAATGAATCTCCTACAAGTACAGAGATGCAAATACATTTTTATATTAGTAAAAATATACCTAGTTTTAGAGAGAGAGAGAGGAAAGTATTACGAAAAAGTAAAGAATGCTAATGAACTTAGTTGTTATTTAGTCAACTGTCCGAAGACAGGTTTGAACCTCATAAGTAACACCAATACGGCATCACTCATGAGGCAACTAGGCCACGAGATAATGGGGTAGGGTGGCCAGTTCCTTTCTCCCTCCAATGCATACATCGCTGACTAGCTACATATTCCACTAATCAGACTTCAGATGCATACAAACAATTGTTCTTCCTCTGACACATATCGTCAAGTGAGATGCACTGCCTGATAATAGATGTACATACCAGCCAGAACCTCAATCAGAGGTGTTGAACTTAAGTCCGATTGCTTCAGGTTCTTTTAGCCGGTAGTTTTGTCCACTTCTGCTGGCTGTTCCTGATTCGTTTCGAATCGCACAGTGGGATCAATTATGAATCCAGATCTTCTGTCTCGGCTTCATAACCACATTCGCACATTACTCATATAAGCTACTTCAGATTCCATCTCCGTTATACACTCTGCCACATCCATATTTGTACGGAAGATTATAACATCATCGGCGGGAAAAGGCACATAAGTAAAAAAAAAAAGAATTTTTCCTGAGAGACTTTTTTTTTAATTTACTCTTAACTGAATATAAACATAATAATGAAATTCATGTATGTTGGTTACAGTAAGACCTTTTCAGTTTAAAATACAAGACATTTTATTATTTAAAAAATTAGAAAAAGTACTTGACTTATGTGACAACAGAAAAATAGACATTTTTTTACTTAAGTGCCCTGTCCCGCCGACCAATTAATAAGAACGAAAAATAAGACATTAACTTCATTTATAAACTGTATTGCTTAAGTAATTATTAATTTCCTCATATTTACATAAAGTATTATTTGCGTGTGCGTGTGCGTGTGTGTGTGTGTGTGTGTGTGTATTGTAGAGGATTTCAATTATATTGCGGCCCCACTAGCAGGTAAACAATCGGCAAAGAGAAAATTGCGGCCGCAACGAAAAGGCCCCCTATCGTTCTACAGAGATTCTCACCTCAGTAAATTTCTAAGATCAATTTTCGGTCTTTCTTGTCTGTCTCCTGATGAGGTAGAAAATTGCTTCGTTTTTTATTTGCTTGCCAATCAACCACATGACGATCGGGTGGAACAACTGATGGATTATTTGAGGAACAACTACATCCTTTCTACATCTATAGGCTATTTCCACTTCAATTTGGGCCGAATTTACGTCATCATTATCAAGGACTACGGACTGTTGCGAAGAATTCCATTCAAAAGTAAACAGGATGCTTTCATTTCCTTACCCCAATATAATATATTTTCTGATAGAAATCTTAAAAGAAGTTCAATGTGACACTTACATACTTTTGCGGAGCTCGCCATCGAAGAACAGAAGAAAAGTAAGAGGGAAGCAAGAATTTTTAAATAGCCTACCACGCTTATTAAGTACCAGACAAAAGCCTACACTATGCTTAAATTGAAGACATTATTCCAAAGCAGCCCTAGTCACTTTTTATGAAACTGAGTTAAGGACACATTTGCTACTATTTCAAATGTTTATAGACTCCAAAAACGACCCATGTCAGGTGCTATAACCACAAGGATAAACACCAGTTGTACAGAAACAGCTGGCATATGTTGTTCTATTTATTTTTATTGTTCTCCTGAAAAATAGCAATTTTGACAAGGGTTGTTTTGTAATAATGTCTTCAATTTGTTGAATCAGTATGCTATAAGTCTCTACTCCTTCAAAAGTGATATGGTTTATTTTAATTAAGGAAAATATTATTTAATGATTTACTGATATGAAAATATTATATTTTAACTTACTGACGAGAAGATGTAATTTTTTTAACTGATTGTCGAGAAGAATACACATGACACATTTTTAACCACACCTAGACAGTCCTAAGACTGAAAAACGGGAATGAAAATGTTGCCAGGGCCAACACATATACACACTTTGCGTGGATCGCAATGTATGTATTACAATTCAGGTGATGGGCTGCAATGTACGTAGGCTACCATTCTCCAGGTGGTGGGCCGCAATTTATCGGAACCGATTGTACAGTTGAGTCCTCGATACTTTCGATACCTGGGTGGGACTACTTTGGGGTCCATATTGACTATAAGAATAAAGATATAAAGTATAAGCAGCACTAAAAAATATAAAAAAATTAAAGTAAATATAGTTAATCATGATCAACCAACTTCGGAGAAATTAATTTTTAAATGCAGAAATATTTATACTTTAGCATTAGGAAAGATCCCTTTTCATAAACCCATTTGATATGCGTGCGTCAATCAAAATAGCATATAACTGCTCGGTTTGCAGTGAAAGATGCCGAATTGGAAATTTACTTGCCTCAGTCACCAATATCATAAACACTAATCAAAATCTACAGTTACATGAACAGAAGCCATCTACAACATACCATAGAAACAGTAACTAAAAAATATCAAAAACGGCCTACTGATATACCCACGGATACTAAACACGCGATATGACCACTGATGTTAAAGAGTGTAGGCTACAAATAAACTTAACAAAAAAAGATATTACCTGCTTTGGCTTATCTTGTATCAGTAGCAATAAAACCAAGTCCCTTTAAATAAGGGTGGAGATTATAGGAGGGTTGTAAATTTTCAGGATTTCTTTCAAAACCTTGTTATTGTAAGGCTACCGGAACTCAGTTTCTTGAAAGACAAGCTCAGTGACGGAACTACACAGTACGAAGAGAGATATTTTGTTATTTTATTTTGTACTACAAAATGTTTCAACTAGTCCCTTCCGCCACTGGATGGATGGACGGCATCGCTGCACTCCCCCCCATCGCCATAACAACACAGACGAAGTAAGACATCTCCTTTCTCTCTCTTTTCACAATGAGACAAGATTCATCACGCAGGCTTTAATAACATTAAAGTAACTAAAATTTCAACTAATCTTAGAATGTAAACTTACGTTTTTATTATACCAAACACCATTATACTAAAAAACAGTGATAGTACTGTAATACTACGAGAATCGGTTTTGAAATGTCGGAAATTCATATGTTTACTGTCTATGATACCGAAAAAACAGTTAATTTTGGAACTCCGTCTAGCTGTGCTCTATGCACACCTTTCCTTCCTGGCAGTTGAGATACTGTGATCATATGCAGTAGCTAAGAATCAATTTATCTGCGAGGTATTCACATTAAACATTTCTACGGAAGAAGTTTGACTTGGACTTGTTAGCAAAAAACTGATTTTATTTTATAAAAAGATTCAAAACGTTTCGAAGATCAATCTATCTTCAGGGTTAAAGAAATAGATATTTACTCATTGGCTAACTACAAGTGACTGACCCCTGCAAACCTGTCGCCTTCGGCCGAGTTTGTATCTGCGAACTTGATATGCAGTGACACACATCGTAACCACTAGATCACTACTGTAAGTGCGATACGTTCATACCGTAGACCAGCTTCAGAATATTCCAATCGCCTTGTGTGAATGGGCTCTGAAGAGATTTTGTTCACCCCTGCACTAATGCACCTCACGTCTCACTGGACCACGCCTCGCGACTCAATGTCACGAACAGAGGTATGAAGCAGTTTTCAAGGTCGCTGTAATCCCACCCATCCCTCCGGCGTCAAGTGCTCTCTGTCAAGGTTAATGATAAAGTAAAATGGCGGGCGTTTTGTTTTTCCAAGACGCAAAGACAAATACCGGGATAAGCCCTAAAACAAATGGACGAGGGATATATTGCCCTCGGAATCAACTCAGTTATTGACGATCTCATACTGGCTTCTGTTAGTTTTGACATCGATGGCAGTGAATTCAAGAGAACCAACTTACATCCCCGACACATGCAGGCCGGAAATAAGATATTGTTTTCGGTAATACAGCGGATCCGAGTTTCTCGAGTTCAAATCCGATCGGGAGTGATGGATTCTTAACATGAAGTAAATACTTCACATTACTTCATTTGGAAACAAGTGAATCCGGAATTTCGTGTCACAGATTTGTAGCATGTAAATAATCCTAGCCCTGAATGAAAGGATTCTAGACAGTAGCGCCGAGACTTTCTGATCGTTCACACGTGTAAGAGAGTCTGTAACAAACACGTAGCTAGCAGGACAGAATTCATTTCTATAGTCGCGTCGCTGTTATTTCTGGCGTGAATCCTCCTCTTTGCTTACGTCTTAAAAAGTGAAGGCTCTATAAAGTCAAGATAGGTATTATCGTTAGCCATTTTTGTCCTTTCGTTGCCGAGCTACCAGACGAGGAATCTATTATATAATAAATCGACTCTCATAGGAGCTACGACATGATAACGTTTAACGATGCAGCAAATAGCGTCCTCGTGTACTTTCTTTTAACGCCAACGAAAGAATCAAAATGGCGGGCGATTATATTCATTATTTATCGAGCCTTAGGTAGTACATAACGTCATCAGCAGCGAATAACAAGACTTTCACGTTTAAATGTAGCCGACCTGAAACATAATTGGCTACCGGAAATAAGAGCGACGCGACTTTAGTTACAAGACTGTCAAGTTTTCTACAAGCATGCAGAAAACAACTTAGGCTGATCGATTCTCCATTCAACCTGCTATACGAATACCACTTGTAAATGCAGCTGTAATGCGCATGCGCTAATCTCCCTTCCCACAGTTCTTGTTCATGGCGAACGCTGAGTTCGTAGGGAGTATAGTTGCGCCAAAGTGAAGTGAAGTATAAAATAAATAAATGAATACCATAGTAATAGTGCTGTTTGTTTAAGTTATAACCAGAGTATTGTCATGTCTTTACGTGAGAAATATTGTTTGATCATAAAATCATGGAAGAGTCGGCCTGGTTGGCTCAGCTGGTATAGCGCTGGCTTTCTATGCCAAAGGTTGCGGGTTCGATCCCGTGCCAGGTCGATGGCATATAAGTGTGCTTAAATAAAACATAACATTTTTTTTAACAATTCAAGGTCATGGATGAATAATCCCCCGAAATATGGAGGAAAATATGTGAGCATGTGCAGAAAATAGAGGACAAATATTTTGACCAGCAGTGTACGGTTGAAGCGGAAGTAAACAACGTAATCCAATGAGAGTCACGATAATAGTGGCCTAGTACCGCCAACTTGGGTTAAGACACAGATTCTGATTGGTGATCGACGTCGGGGAATGCACAGAGGGGAACACGCAGCGAGCGTGGGAGAAGGAAATGATTCAGGTTTCCGCCAAGCTGCATTTTCTAAGTGGTCTAGCTATAGTGTCGTAGTGGTCAAGAATGAGTATTCCCTTTTGAACCAACCAACTATTTTCTCTCTTTCCTTAGATACATGGCTCTACAGCAATTATTTGAGGAGAGCAGATGAGAAGCAGAAATCAACTCCAAACTCATGGCACTCGCCTACGCGAAACAAGTAAACCGGTAGGAAGGGACGGTTAGATTAGAGGTAGTTCTCTTTTCTTAGCATAAGGCAGTCAGAAGGAAGTGACATAGAGTGGGAGTTTTGTAAAGTTATGACAGAAAACATAGTTCCATAAAACTAACACATAGTTTCAAATTGTAAGATATATTTTTGTTTCACGCGTATAGCCTTAATTAAGTGAAATTAATATTAAAAGAGCAATAACTGAGAATTATAATAGGCCTAGTAGCTAAGTAACTGATATTTTGAGTCGGGTAATACCTAATCAGAGAGATACAGGTTAACTGATAGCAGAGTACTGGGCGGAGGTGGGTGCAATGGCAAGCGTTTATTTACTTTTTCCATCAATCGGATCTATCCACTGCGCCGTCTGTCTGTTATTTGTTGGAAGTTTCGTACGTACTAGCACTGAAGCTGGGACAGGTTGGACAATGTGAAGTCATTGCGATGCCTATAACAATTCAAGTGGAACAAATAAGTATATTTTATTTGAAAAGGCAAAAAGCGTTACAACTGCTGGCAAAAAATACAGAATTACGTACTAAACATTTATAAACACATGATTTTGAAGTACCGGTTTCTATATTTAAAATTATAATATATAAATCCAAATTAGAAATAGAAGATATTTATAATAAGTAATTTATATTATCATAAATATATTGTATTTAACATACTGTATATTTTGAATAAGTGTCTTGTGAATAATTTGTGATAACGGTACTTCATTTTAATTCATTTGATTCTCAGATTATTCTATTTTGTTATCAAGTTAACCTACAAATCTTTCATTCTGACTTCTTACTAATAATTTTTTACTGTATACAATAGGGTAAAGTTGCCTAATTCCGTCATACGTTTTATTCACTGAATGTCACGGGGTTGGATATCTTGCTAGGAAGTTCACCGATGTCTCAAAAGTAGGCGAAAGATGCACTCTTTCAAGAAAGATGTCTGTCGCTATAGTCCGAACGGCAAAGCTTCGACTGACATTCAATTTTTAAAAAGTATCACGGGATTAGGGGTAACATGGAAATAGGCAACTTTACCCTACTTGAATTATTTTCATTTTAATTAGCTACAATATTATCTTCGTTTTTCGTACTCTATGCTCAGTTGTCTCCCGAACACAAGTTTTACTAATAAGGAGATTAGATTTGTATTAAACAGAACATATTAATGTTTTACATAATGTCATTTCTTTTATAGTAACCTTATTATTCCCAAACAAGTCTATTTCTGTGACCTATTTTTTTTATAATTACTGCAATTGAGGACGTAGCTGCAATAAAGGCCCATACTCCAAAATGCTGTTCTGAGATATATAGAGTTGAAATGTTTAAAGCAGTGCACTAAATGCACTAACAAATGAATATGAAACTCCTGAATAAGAAGTGTTGTGTTTTTTACATAATATAACAGAAATGCTAAAAGAATTTTAATCCAATGTCATATATTTGAAGAATAATGTATAAAAGTAATGCATGTTAGGGGCCCCTTTTCTAGAGAACGTACTTTCAATTCAAAAATAAATATAAGCTGTGTGTAGTCTTTGTAAAAATTTATTATTTATGTTTTATAAGATACAGCAATCTTATTAATAATATTCATTAACATTTTTAGAACTTGAGATATTTTCCACTATCATAGCAAATAACGAACATTTCGAAAAGTTAAAAAAAGTTTTCAAAACAAAATAATGAAGCATGAATATGTAGAACTTAAGACATTTATTCCACACAAAATACCAAATAACGAACATTTCGAAAAGTTAGAAATGTTTTCAAAACAAAATAAAGAATCATGAATATTTAGAACTTAAGACATATATTCCATACAAAATAACAAATTACGAACCTTTTGAAAAGTTGAAAATGTTTTCAAAAGAAAATAAGGGATAGAAGTTTATCGAATAAAGTAACACATCATGAACATGTTGAGTAGTAAAAATATTTTTCAAACGAGTAGGAGATTATTTTTGTTCATTCCACATCAATGTTTTCCACACGATTTCCCTCCTGAACTCTCTTTCACCCTCCTCTTCATCTTCCATAGTCTCAGAAGCTTGGAAAAGAGACTCATAAAATGAGCGGCTTTCCTCTTTTACATATGGAAACAAGTCTCTGATATCCTTAACTTTACTTTTCTCCAGTGGAACTCGAGATGCTGGTTGAAAATTCAGTCTTGGATGGCAGTTTTCCATGTATGAACATGTTCTACAGATAAAGGGCCTTTAACATAAACAGGTTTTCCAGCATTACTTTTCAAAATTTCACAATGAAACTTTGTGCGTATAACAAAGAAATTATGGACAATCGATTTATGCATTCTCCGGAAAAAGGGCATATGGGGCTATGAGCTCTTATTGCAGCTATGTCCTCAATTATGTCGCTTCATTTCCTTATATTGCAATTTATGTACAATAATTGCAATTATCATAAATAATGTGTTTCTCTTATTCTAATAAAAAATATTATTATTATTATTAATATTATTATTATTATTATTATTATTATTATTATTATTATTATTATAAAATTGTTACTAAATATCTTTGTAAAAATAGTATTTCCTCGTATGACTGTTTACAGATCTAAGAGAGATGTTAACGTTTCTACGATAATGCAATATATTCTGACCTACATAATATTTACGTTTGTCCTTCAGGCGAACTTTGAATGTTTTTTCATTGCTGAGTCTGTATTGCAAAAGCTCCATCTAACAGATATAATGTGTGTCTGAGGGCAGAGGACCACCTTGCCAGCTGCTTTGTATTATTCTATGTGTACTTAACTTCAGAGTAAATGTGCCTTAACGTCGAAGTTTAGTAATAATTATACTTCGTTGAATTGCCACACGCAGCATGCAATCAGGTTGCCGATGTACGGTAGTAAAGAGGAGGTGAGCGACGCCCGGTCTCGTAGTATAAGCAGTTCATGTTAGGAGTTGTGACCGGTCCAAATAGATAGAGCAGCTACAGCTATGTATAGCTATGTAAGCACCTGTTTTTGCATTACTGTGGTTGGAATAGTCAAAGTTTAACATTTGTTCAGTGCAGACAAGAATTCAATCAAACATACTACAATGAGAGTGTTGTTCCAAATAATTGCCCCTGGAATACCCTTAACCCCGCAGCCAGTCTTGACCCGTTGGGGAACGTGGTTGGATGCTGTTAATTATTATGCAGAACATTACGGCAAAATAATGGAGGTAATTGATGCATTGGATAGCACAGACAGTTCCGCTGTTGCAGCTGTAAAATCATTGCCTTCTGAACAGCTATTGGAAGATATTCTGTTCATTGATTCTAATTTAAAAAATCGTGTCCAAAAGCATCATCCTGTTAGAATCGTCTAAACTACAACTCTCAGAAGCCCTTAATATAGTATCACAAACCGTTATCCAAAATAACAATTCACTAAACGTTATTGCTAAAAATTCTGCCTATTCACAACTTCGTATTATAAATTATGTATTATCAGGTCACGACAAGACGTCTGAAGTTGGTGTACTAAAATGTAGTAACTTTCCGTTCTTCAAATATGCACCTATTACATCGTGTGATGTTGAACGTACATTTCCCAATATAAATACTGTTTAAGCGACCATCGGAGGATATTACTTTGCAGTCGCTCGAAATGTACGTAACTCTTCACTGCATTGCACATATTCAAGAATGATGTGAGTATCTTACATTAAATTTTAAGAGTTAATATATCTCACTATAAAATAATTGTGTATTTATATGTTTAGATTTTTCCTACTTCAATGATCATTCATTATATTTCTTGAATGCAGGATACAGGTTTTATTGTAACCGCAGTATACTGCTCAGTGTTTACATCAGAGGCATACTCCATCCGTTGCACGTCCCCTTCTCATACAGTAAACCTTGCGATTCTCGTGGCAATTCCACGAATTCTAGTAATAATATAGCGCGAGAGACAACTTGACAGCACGACGGTCACTTACGAGTACATACTAACCCATACATCTCTATTCTATTTCAAAAAGTGGGAACGTCCCTGAGGTAGACGAAAATAGGTTTCTAAATGGATGCCACCATTTCAGAGTTGAACTATAGGTCTACTTCTCAATTTCCCTCTCTGAAATCTTTAAATCTCCAAAAAAAATTGGGTTGATAACAGTTTCCACACTACTTCTCTACACTATGATGCATTGAAGGTAAATAACTGAAAGTGCGTAAAGTAAATGTTCTTTGCAGGAAAGAGGTCAGGAGAAATAGGCGCTGTTAGATGGGTAGCCTACCCATGATGAACAAAATGCTTATATCACGTATAATTCAAATGAGAATAATTATTGTGTATTGTTTTTATGTGCGGTACACGTAGTAAGTTGTTGGAATATACAGATTCCTTGTATTCCAATCAAGAGAAAGCCACTAAAATAGAATCCACACCTGAAAATACTCTAGTAATGAATACTGGACTCATATAAAAAGCTGTATATAGATAACAGCAGGAGAAATAATAGGGTACAGAGAAGATGTGAGTATTAAGAATGCTTGGGTCACAGGGAAAATGTTCGGGAAGATGGAGGAAAGGATAAAATGGCAAAACATCAACACAGAAGAAACTAAACAACGAATTAAGAACAAAACCTGATAAGGCGAAGAAAGACTGGATGGAACAGAAATGTAAAGACATAGATGATCTAGAGAGAAAACGAACTTATGATTTAATGTATCGGCGAAGTGAAATGTTTGGACTTAATAAATAAGAAATTGAAATCCATTTGATTTATAGAAGACGAAATCGGCAATGAAATAACAAAAAAGAACACTGAACAGATGGAAAAAATATGTATAAATACAGTACATGAGACAGGAATCGTCCAGATAACTTACAAACAAATATTCGGATGGGGGCAGATAAAAAAAAACTATTTTTTCTTCCATCATGTTAATAATGTCAAAAGAAGTGCTTATACAAATTTTGGCTGCTCGACCGCAATTACGAGGCCGTCCAGGGGCCATTTACAGTAAAAAGCACAATTGCGTGGAAAGATTTATTGAAACAGATTCAACAATTTTGCGCTATTTGTCGACATATCCGCCACTGGAACTGAGACATCTGTCATACCATGGGATCAATTTTTGTATCCTTGTGTCGTAGAAGTCTGTTGCCTGGGATCGGAACCAGTGTGTGACAGCCGTCTGCACCTCTCTGTCGATCCCATGATATGACAAATGTCTCATTTCCGGTGGAGAGTATGTTGAAAAATAGCTCAACAATTGCTGTGTGTGTTCCAATAAATTTTTCTAATGAAACTGTGTTTTCTTCCTGTTAACGGCCCCTGGCGAACTTATTTTTTTACGGTCTTCGTAATTGCGGTCGAGTAGCCAAAATTCGTACAAGTACTTCTTTTGACATTATTAACATCGTGAAAGTAAAAAATTTAACTTTTTTATCTGCCCCCATCAGAATGGCTCCTTGTTAGCTATGAACACGAAGTAGATGTATCAGAAAACTAAAATGACTTTCTATTCTAAGAAGATGAGCTAGTGCTTAGGGGAATGAAGAATGGGAAAGCAACAGGATTTGATTATTCCTCATTGAATTTGTAAAATTCTTGGGGGAAGACAAGAAGGAAATTCTGTCATTACGCGACGAAATATATGGGAAAGGCGAATAGCCGTAAGATTTCACGAAGACAAAGTTGCTGCCAATACCGAATAGAAATAATGCCAGGAACTGTAATGATTTACGGACTTTCAGCCTGATATCGCACTCAGCGGAGATTCTCCTGCGAATACTGAATCGACGTATATATTCTAAAATGGAAGGAAAGTTGGAAGAAAAGCAATTTGGCTTCAGGAATGGAAAAGGTAAGATAGATGCAATTGGACTGCTGCGAACAAACGGCGAAAAATACTTTGAGAAAAATAAAGAAGTAATATTTTTGGACTTAGAAAATACTACTGCCAGAGCGGATTGGAATAAAACTATGGTTATTTTAAAGAAACCAGTCAAAGTCAGGATAGGAGAAGAAATTGTTTAAAGGTAAGTAGAATAGGGAGAGGAATACCTACTTAATACCCTGTCAAACATCTGCCTGGAATATTTAGTGAAGAACTGTTTTCAGAACATGGAAGGGGTGATATTAGAAGGGAGAAGAATAAAGTGCATAAGATTTGCTGATCATATGGCGTTGTTAGCAGAAGAGGATATGCTAGTAAAAGATATGCTACCAGAGCTAAGTTACACCTATGGGCAGCATGAAATGAAGACCATTGTTATCGTAAGAAAAATATAGAAGGTAATCGTGCGAATTCGAAATGAGGGAGTGGAACAAGTAGAAAGTTTCAAATGCTCGGGGTATAATCCTAATCAGTAACATAAGCTGCTCCCAGGATAGCAATGGCAAAGGAAGCTTTTAATAGAAAAAGGATTATTTTCTGAGGACCCCAGAAAAAAGGACTAAGGAAGAGACTAATGAAGTGCTTTGTGTGGAGTATGACATTGTATGGGACAAAAACATGGGGATTAGAATGAAGTGAAGGGAAATGACTGGAAGCATTTTTTTTAAATATGGGTATGGAGAAGAATGGAGCGTGTGAAATGGACAGACAGAATAAGAAATGAAGAGTGGATGAAAAAAGAATAATGCTGAAACTGATCAGGAAGAGAAAAAGAAATTGTCTGGGCACTAAGAAGAAACTCACTACTGAAGGATGCATTGGAAAGAATGGTGAACGGGGGAAAAGTTCGAGGCAGAAGAAGATATGAGATCATAGATATAGTATATGAATCGTATATGGGAAATGTCTATTATTAGTCGGTTGAGAAGCTTTTGTCATCCAGTCTGCTCTCAAAAAAGCTGAAGGTTAGAATTTATAAAACATAAATATTACCGGTTGTTCTGTATGCTTATGAAACTTGGACTCTCACTTTGAGAGTGGAAAAGAAGTTAAGGGTGTTTGAGAATAAGGTGCTTAGGAAAATATTTGGGGCTAAGAGGGATGAAGTTACAGGAGAATGGAGAAAGTTACACAACGCAGAACTTGTCGCATTGTATTCTTCACCTGACATAATTAGAAACATTAAATCCAGACGTTTGAGATGGGCAGGGCATGTAGCACGTATGGGCGAGTCCAGATATGCATACAGAGTATTAGTTAGGAGGCCGGAGGGAAAAAGACCTTTGGGAAGGCCGAGACGTAGATAGGAGAATAATATTAAAATGGATTTGAGGGAGATGGGATATGATGGTAGAGACTGGATTAATCTTGCACAGAATATGACCGATGGCAGGCTTATGTGAGGGCGGCAGTAAACCTCCGGGTTCCTTAAAAGCCATTTGTAAATAAGTAGACTAAGAATATGGATCGTATGCGGAGACTTGAAGGAAGGCGGGAAATAGGGAAGTTTGGAGAATGCTGGATGTGCAGTAAAAGGTCTACCATTGGGCAATACACTTACACTATGATTACTATGAATGTATTATTATTATTATTATTATTATTATTATTATTATTATTATTATTATTATTATTATTATTATTGTAAACTTCACGAAGCAATGAGATATGATGCTGAATACGTCTCCGAATCTTAATCAATCATAGCCAATCACAAGTATCTACTGTACTTGAATGGGTTATTTATGAAAGGGCCTAAGTCGCTAATTTTATGAAAATGAGTTTGTAATGTAATACTGCTCTTTGGATGTAGATATGAAGAGGACTAAGTTTCACACTCTATAATGCTTAGTAGAATTTATGATACAATTTTTATTTCAGCCTTAATTTAAAATTTTCGGCCAGTAAGCAGTTTTTCTTAATAATTATAGATTCCATTGTGATGTCAACGTGTCTATTGCTAACCGCTTATAACAATATCACACAAACACGAAAATAAGGACATATTCACTTCTCATTGAGCGAACACAAATTCTATTTTTTTTTCTTTCTTTCTGTTCTTTCTATCTTTCCTTCTTTTTTTGCTGGTAATTGAATATTGTTCCACTGTATTTGTTGACGAAAATTTGAACCAAAATTAAGAACACAAAAAAGAAAGCAACGTCTTAATCACACAATTTTGGATAAGACTTTTATTCTTCTTATAAGATAAATATACTGTATTTTACGTAGCATGCGCAAATAAAAATTCACTTTTATCTCAGATATGAACATAAAATAATATGGAATGCGGCTGATGTGATATCTTGCACATGAGTTAAGGCAATAATCCGGAGAGCAAGCTACATTATTATGGAACAGGTACTTGTGTGAGAAGACAGATAAAGCGTGTACCGTTTATACAAAGTCGTGCCTTCAAATTTATAACAAAAGATTTTCTACTAGCGAGTAGAATGACCTCTCAAGGACACAAATGCTATTACAGTTCAATGTCTTGCAATCCTCGTAAAGTCCTTCATTGCTGAAGCAGCTTTTTAGCACAAGACTTCAGTTTGCCACTTACGCTGCAGTCTGCAGTCTTCTTTGCTTCTCGGCTGACCTGCCGCGGCTGCCACTTCCACTACGGTGAATTCCGTGGTTATAAAACCACTTCTATTACTACAATGCAATACATTTCAGCATGAAATGACAATCGACATATTATTTCTTAGGATCCAAAGACAAAAATATAAACTAATACTATACAAGTGATCTTTTTTGTAATTAATACAATTCAGAAAACTTCTCGCACACTCGTACGTTATTTATTACTCCATACATAATAACATACTAGTGTACAAGAAGTTGCAAATGACATTTGCATTTTCGTTCTTCTGTTCCATAGAAATAATAGTAGGCCTACTGATAACTAGGGAGCGGATTGATATGCACTAAAATACGGAAAAATCAGCATGCACGTATACACTTAAAAACCACGATACGTGCACTAAAAACAAAAAAATATGCACTCTTAAAATTGAAAAAGAAAATAATAACATCATAATATTACTAATGGCTTTCTATTATACATAACAATATTGACACACCATCAGTTGCTAAAGTTGCGTGTCCTTGAACCCACTGCTTAAGCACTACTCTATTTCGTTAGGCATTGTTGATAAAACAAATTCACAATTAATAATTTTCTTGCAGCTCAGTTTCTTGGTAAAAGTACCAAGTCCAAAATGTAAAATTGGTGGGAAAAGGCATTTAAATGTTTACTGATCTATCCAAAAATAACTGTATTTCCTTAGTTGTTAATAATTAGTTATTTTGAAAGTAAACGTACTATATTATTAGTTTTTAATATAAAATTATAAGTTTTAAATTTTCATAATGCTTGGAAGCCTTCAATGTTACTTGGTCATTTTTACTAAGAAATCGACTAAGCTGTTCTATAATACAATGCAGTCCACACCTGTGGAGTAACGGTTAGCGCGTCTGGCCGGGAAACTAGGTGGCCCGGATCCGATTCCCGGTTTTGGGCAACTTACCTGGTTGAGATTTTTTCAGGGTTTTTCCTCAACCCAGTATGAGCAAATGCTGGATAACTTTCGGTGCTGGAACCCGGACTCATTTCACCGACATTATCAACTTCATCCCATTCAGACGCTAAATAACCTAATATGTTGATAAAGCGTCGTAAAATAACATACTAAATAAAATAATGCAATGCACTCTACATACTATCGAAGTTTCTAAGACCTGTCACTGTAATAAAATGTAATATTCTGATTTGCCATGTTGGTACGTAAAAACAGATAATTTCATTATCATGCCTATATTATTGTTTACAGGTGGTGAAATTCGAGTTTAGCGAGTGCAAAGAAGCCTATGAACACTTTCTGTAACTTTTGTTGCAATCACATTGTAACGTTCTAGCGTCAAAACCTTTTTCACATGCGATGGCTTCTTGTTTTCAATAACTGTTCTTTTATTCATCATAACATCTCAGTATTGTAAATTAGAACACAATCAGCAATGCACTTAATTAACTGAGTGTTGTGTTGATTGCCAAGGATTTGTCCAAAATGTTTCGCTGACAGCAGAGCACTGTCTGCATATTGTCAGATTGCAATGAATAAAATACACGGTCTGATCCGTTTGGATATAGATAATATTAATTTATTATTATAAAGCCATTATGATAGTAGAAAAAATTTCTTCCTGGTTATATTATGATTAAAAGATGGGAGTTTCCATATATGACAATCAACAATGCATAATCTGAAAGGACAAATGAAAATCGTAGATGATTAAAATGGCTACTACAAATCAACAGCGAACACAATCTGTTTCTTGATATGATAAATTTTAGTGTTAAAAGAGTTCAAAGGGAATTTCGACCTGAGTATGGTGTGCGTAATGTACCTAAATACTATATGCTGTGGTATCGAACATTTGTAGAAACAGGTTCTGTGTCGAGACCCAGTATGAGAAGCAGCTATCTCTTGGCTTGGCCACCAAACTCCCCGGATCTAATCCCTCCCGACTTCTTCGTATAGGGTTAAAGACATTACTGATAATCTGAGAGTAAAAATTTCTCAATCTTCTCAACAAATCACCCCTCTTATGTTACAACGGACATAGGCTGAATTGCATCACCGTTGTGAGTTATGCAATGGGAGTCATGTTGAGCTCTGAGGAATCTCTCATCTTTCAGTGTTGTATGCACAAAATTTCAACAAATAAAGTTCAGTAATAAATGTTTTACGGCGTTTTTATTTTATCCATACCCAAACGGATCTCCCTGTAACTCCTGTAATGTGTTTCAATGTCTGAGTTTCTTCTCCATCTTCTCGATTTTCCGTATTCTTAATACTGGTTTAAGCACCACATTGCTAAACAAAATAACAAAATATACTTTTATATGCACTAAAAGCTGAAATATGCATTAATCCCTGAAATATGCATATAACATATGCAATGTAAAATCTTGACCTTTGGTTACAAATAACTTGAAATGCATTTATACTAGGCCTATAATGGCAGCATATGATTTAAAACTAAGGAGTAAAACATGCAAATATGCTAAAATTCGCCCCTACTGATAACTTATTTTGTTTCACATAAATGTTCCCGCAAGTGAAAACAAGGTGATAATATTAAGAGTGTCATTGGTATTTTAAGGACTACATTTATAACAATTGATTTCAATAAGTTATCAAGTAGCACTAGTGAAATTTGCTACTTATTAAAAAAAAAAAGAAGAATATAAACGTAGTATCTATTTTTAAACAGGTTGTGCGACAACAGAATGTTTGCATGATATAGGATATAGACGTGTGTGTGGCTCAGCACTACTAGGTGTTCATTTCAAAGTGTGTCATGACGTCACTGTTGTGAGTCAGCGATTTGAAGCGAGTTTCAGCTTTTATGTCAGAGAAGTTGCCTATTAATCAAGGCGTTCAATCTGAACTTGAGAACGTGTACGATATAACTTGAACGTCGTAGCAACAGATGGCAGCCTGTACAGTCTGTGTGCTACCATAACCTCTTTTGAACTAAGTTTTGCGCGGCCAAGCCGTACGCAAGATATTAGTTATCATCGGTTGCGTACGGCAACATGAATTTGTGAGCAGAAAGTGTTTATTCTCCCCTTTCGTGAATGTAAAGAAAAACATTATCTGTGGGAATGAATGGAAGTTGGTAGGGTTGTGCCAGAAAGATTAACAAGTTAGATTATTTTATTTGACGCTTTTTTACGTCTGACATTGCGAGGCACGTTATATGGTCTACATTTTATGATTAATGTGAACCACGCTGTCTAATAAGGGAAAAGGTATGACAATACATGTTCGTGAAGCACAACTCTACTCGGAAATTAATTATTTAAATAAAGATACTTATATCAAGTAGCACCATCGAACTTAATATATTTCTAGAACGAGAAGAACAAATACAAAAACAAAACTCGTGAGATTTTAAAATATGTTAAGGCTCCTGTCAGGGAAATAAAACAATCTCACATTGATTCCACATGTGTACCATTCACCTCTAAACATTTCCTCGCTCGTTTAATCATGCTGCGGTAGGTCGCATCCAGCATGGCGGGTGTCACAGTTGTCATTGCCTCAAGTATGAATTGTCTCAGTTCAATAATGTCCCCGGGGCGTCTAGCAAAGACACGATCTTTGAGATATCCCCAGAGAAAGAAATCTGGGGACGTTAAGTCTGGCGACCTTGGAGGCCACACAGGATTACTAATGACTCTGTAAGAGACAATTATTATTATTATTATTATTATTATTATTATTATTATTAATTTCTTACCTGCCTGGGAACTGTCTCTCAAGAAATGTTATTGTACTATGGGTGATGTGGGCAGGAGCACCGTCTTGCTGGAACCATGCATTCTGCTTTTCAACGTCATCTAATTGATCAATAAAATCTTTCAAAATTTCATTTTGGTAACGACGAGCAGTCAACGTCCCATTGAAAAACACTGAACCAATTACTCTTTGCCGGGATAGGGCAGCCCACACCCCAATTTTTTTAGGGTAAAGACCAACTTCTATAAATTCGTTAGGTGGCTCTGAACCCCATATCTGAGAATTTTGGGTGTTGACGTGGCCATTAAGCTGAAACCAGCATTCGTCCGATGTAAATAGCATGCCGTTTAAGGTTCCTGCAGATAATTGACTTCGACGCGCCCCCCCCCCGTTTTTTTCGGCAAACTGAGCCGGTTTCTTGAAATCGGGCTATGCACCTATCATACAATAAATAAACACTTCAATAACCGAATACCGTACATAAACACAACAAAGAAAAGTAACAAAATACATCGTATTTTATTTTAAATGATTACCTCTTAACATTTTGTACAATGTTTTTTCTAGGGACTTCCTGGAATTCTGGATACTTCGTACGAAAATCGTTCACGCAGGCTGTGACATTGTATTGATATTGTCCTTGCACCAGGACCCAATTTCGGAAGTAGCATTCCATAATATAAATCAAATGGACCGTGTCCATTAGGACCGTCGAACTTAATGTCAACAAATACGTAAGTAATCGTCTTGACCCTCTCCCCATATCCCGACAGTAAGAAAAAACTCACCTCAGTACGTGTTTCCAAACAGTTCACATTCCTGTCACTACCGGCGTTACCGTACGTATCGGTAAGTACTCTTCAGAATGAACGCCGTACTTGCTAGGCAACTTCTCTTGCACATAGGTAATACGCCTCTGCGGAAGTGTAGGAAGATTGAATTCTCTAGGCTCATCGGATACCTCATGACGACATACAGCGAGCCATGACACACTTTGAACTGAACAACCAGTAGAACGCTTGTCTTTTATGCAGACGGCCCGGGTTCGATCCCCAGCCTGGTCGTAACGGAATTTGTAGTAGACAAAACAGATATTGCAGACTTTTCTCGGGGTACTCCTTTTCGATTGTGTGTCGAATGTACAACCAAGATGACACAAGAGATCGGAAATTGTAAACTAGTCATTCAAAATGAACGAATCATTGAACTAAACGACCGAATCATGATTCAGTAAACGGAATAAATCGATTCCTTTGTGAATCGGAAATTCAATCGATCGTCTTCTCGGTCCACACTCGCTATGAATCGTTTTCTATAGTGAGGGTCATGTAAGAACAGTTCCTAAACAGCAAATATTGCCGTCTTGTCAGTGTTGCCAACTGTTACTAGATATCAAACGATCCTACGTACTGAATGACTTTATTTATTTACCGTACTTTTTCTTTATGTTGGAATGTTATTCTAATTAATTCAATAATTTGTAACATATTTTCGTAGGCAAACCATATGAGAAAGGGATCAACATGTTAGGTATTTTGTCTGGCAATATGAAATTCATTGGTTTTCTAAACAATTGATTCACGAGACCTAACCTAAAAATGTATTTTGTTTGAACACATCAAAATATTAGTATTAACTCCGAAAACTTACCTGACTATAGTCTTGAATTATAACCACAACGCAGCACATAAAATAATTGTTATGTATTAATATTGACACTGATATTAATGAATTATTAGTATGTTCAAATTTCACTAGCTTCGGGTAACCGGCTCAGAAATTTAATATAATTTTTATTTCATGGAACTCCAGTACCGACAACGTTTCAACGTTTGTCTCAGCTGCCAACATACTAGTTACAAAATCACTACCATTTGTAGTATTTATCAGTAGCAAAATTCGAAACGAAGTTGGCAAAAGAAAATTCAAGCTACAAACTAGAAAATCACCACAATCCACTAGCATATGTAGTAATGGGAGAAAAATAGTTAGATTTCACCCTTACGGTATGAAGTAAGCGGACCCGGGCTATACAATGGATCTTCTGAGTCAAGGTTATTTAATCCAGCAAAGTTGGCTGGATGAGACGTTCACTTTTGATTGAGGATTGGAAGAAAGGTGTTGAGGGAAGCGAAACAAAGAGATGCAACGTACACTGCGGTGTTTGAGACATCTGTTGGCTTATAGAGGAACTTTCTTAAGATCAGCTGTTTTTATTATAGCCTAATCGTTATAGGACCTAAATAAAGTTGAAATGATTGCTAGTATTATAGAATATCTACTTCTTAACGTTTTGAAGTCTCAGTATAGGCTGTCAACAATTTCTTAGTCACTGCCCCACGCAAATCGAAATTATGATTGAGCCATAATTGAATTTACATAATTATACATCTAACTTATTCATGTGGATACGAAGTCTATTTTTGCTTATTATGTTACAGTACTAAAATATTTTGCCCTAAAGAGAATAAGACAATCTCTAACCATTTATGGAATAAAAGTGTACCTGAAGTTTAAAAATATTAATTTAGGCCTATAGGAGAATGGAAAGAAAAGAACAAACTTGTGAACTATAACGCATAAAAAGTGTCATTTTTAGAACATTTTTACACATTTAAATATAAAAAATGAGAAATAACACTCTTAATGTTATACCTATCTCTGTATCTCTTAATGTATGATGTATGTCTTTAATAGCTTTACAGTAAGTATGTCAATTAACTCGATCGCCAGAGTACGATCGTCTTCATTTCTCATCGCATCGATTTTCCTCTAATTCAGTTAACTGCAATATGCTGTCATCTAGTGAGCAAGAAGCGAACTTAAAGCAGAATGAACTATATCGCTGAATAAAAATTAAAACCCACTCTTTCGTACCGGTATCGCATCTCTGAATCAAATGAGCGAAATGAACGAATAACTTCAGTGAATCATTACAATTGATTCGATTCTTTCAAATGAATCAGGCTTACCATTTATATACAATACTTGCTGTTCTGCACAAAAAATGTGTCTGTGTGTATGTGTCTCTCTCTCTCTCTCTCTCTCTCTCTCTCTCTCTCTCTCTAATGCCTACCCACTTCACTTTGCGTGATACGGGTTTCGCATACTGTGGATAGATGGCAGGACTGTGGCCCATTTTCAAATTGCACACCACTTTGGCGGGCCAAACAGATCACAGTTAACATGCACGAGACCTATCGCTACAATATGGCATGTAGCCACACAGTTATCATAGTGCATGGTTATGGTTATTATTCTTCTAACATTTTTTGAAGGTGAGCTAAATGGACTGATTTGTATCAAGAATTCTACATGTGTCATATCCCCTTTAAGCAATATTCTTCATACAGCATCACACTTTTTTCAGAATGAAGAATGCTTTAGTTTTTCCTCCGGGGCAGACTTTGCTATGTTGATTTGCGAATCTTTATTTGTGTTCCGCGTTGTATTTCCTTCGGCACTTCGCAAACCTTCCAAACTGAAGAATGCAAATTATTTTAGAATCATTGATTAAGGCAATGCCGGAGAAATTCCGATTCTGTGGAAGGAATTATTTCATTCTGAGACTGCTCAAATTGAGCGCTGGAAAGGCACATTGTGATTTCATCATAAATATAGCTTTCTAGTAGGTAGTCTGCCATCGTCCATATCCTGAGCAATATTAATCCTGTCCCTAGCTTCATATTCCACCTCCCTCAAATCCATTTTAATATTATTCTCCCATCTACGACTCAGCCTCCTCAAAGATCTTGTCCCCTCTTGCCTCCCAACTAACACTCTATATGCATTTCTGGTTTCACCCATACGTGCTACATGCCCTATCCATCTCAAACGTATGGATTTAATATTTCTAATTATGTTAGGTCACGAATACAATGCGTGCAGTTATACGTTATGTAACGTCCTCTATTCTCCTGAGACTTCATCTCTCTTAGTCTCAAATATTTTCCTAAGAACCTTATTCTTGAACACCCTTAACCTCTGTTTCACTCTCAAAGTAAGAGTTCAAGTGTCACAACCATATAGAACAACCGGTAATATAACTGTTTTATAAATTCTAACTTGCAGCTTTTTTTTTAAACCAGACTAAATGACAAAAAGATTCTCAACCGAATAATAGCAGGCATTTCCCATATTTATTCTGCGTTTAATTTCCTCTCGAGTGTCGTTTATTTCCTCATTCAGTATGCACTGTTCTCATGTATTAAAATCCTGAACACAAACCTCTGGTTATAAAAATATTAATTAAATTGTGCATTTTTTCGTCAGTTTTTCAAGTTTTAAGTCATTTTTTTTGTTATTGTTTTCGCATTTTACTTCCTTTTCTTGTCCTCTTTGTTTTTGTTTTTGTTTTATTTTTTTAAATATTAAATTAATTTAAATTATTTAAAATTCAATTTTAATCTAATGAAATAAATGGAAGTTTGATTAGTGAGTCGACAATGTACATGTTGATAGTCTGTGTCTTACAAGGGAACCTTCTATCATGGTGAATTGAAAAGGCGGTAATGCCGTATATTTTTGGAAAGAGGAGGCAAAAGTAAGTCAGCAGGTGAAATTTTTCCACCTGAGCTCCATAGGGATAAAAGTTATGGGACTTTAAATTTAACATGACAGTCTGTGGAAAGTGACTCAATGTGCACACTTAAATGTTAAAATGAAGCTGTTTTTTAAGTCACTGCATTGCAAACGAGATTGCATCTGTTGTGCGTTTTAAATAATATTGCGTATTAACGCTAGGAGGCGGCCACCTACTTTTATTACGGAAAAGTGAGTCTTTCTCGAGCTAATTCTGGTGTTATAGTTACTCTTATGTTTCATTTGTGCCATATACAGGATGGATCCCAAAGTTGTGGTGCAGCTGCTGGTGCGCGAGTTTGGCACCAGTGACGCTAAACCGTCAGTCGTATTCACCCGGTTATTTCATCAGTTGAAAGATGAGTTAAAGGACGAACAGGAGATCGTGGAAACGTACACGTCGCTCTTATTGATGAGACACCAGATTTGGACGTGGAAGATGGGCAGCAACATTATGGTGACATAGAAGATGAACCAACGACGAGACTCCAAAAAGACGGCCAGAAAGCGGAGGACGCTGAAGAGATGGAGACGTCGCATCGTCGGAAATCAGCACGTCTTCTTACGTCCCTCTCCTAAAACAATCAGAACGTAGTCGACGACGATTACGACGATCGCTCGACTATACGAACGATACAGTCATAGGAAAGAGACGATCCTTCACGTCTGTAAAAATAATCGGTTCCCTCTCATCACACAGAAGATGCTTTATGATTACGATGCAAAAGTAAAGAAGAAACCTGAAATGGCTGACATTAATGCCATGGTTCTGCAGCATTTCAAAGAAATGTCAAGTACGAACGCTGTCAATCATGACAGAACTATCAGGCTTTGGGGCATACAGGTGAAGGCTCAAATTGATCCTGACGACCGTCTTAACTTCAGAGCTTCTTACTCGTGGGTATGGAGATTCAAACAGCGGAATCGTACTGTTTCACGTTCTGTGACGCATAAAGTGAGTAGAAACTTCTCATCAAAGAGGCAGAGGTGAAGCAGAAATCAGACAGCTTCGTGTCCAAGAAGAAGCAGTTGTTCTTTGGTCGTGGCTTCACTCCCCGCCAGATCATCAATACTGATCAAAGTCGATTTAAAAAAGAGATTCACTCTGGACGAATCCTGCGTTTCAAAGGAGGGGAAAAAATTTATGCCGCCCTAGGATCAGAGGCTGCAACGACGTATTCCTACATGATTATGCCAGTCATTTCCATGGACGGACAAATCTCCCCACTGTATCTTTTATCAGCCGAATCACAGAAAATATTCCCTAAAAATAAACCTGCTGACTCATCTAATATCAAATCATATGCTTCTGATTCAGAGAATATGCGGAAGGCAGCTATGAAGGATATGCTTTCGCAAGTATTTTCGCCCAGAATTTCATCATTGCATGAAGATCGATAATGTTTGCAATTTAAATGCACAACAGCAGCAATATCTCATTTGCAATGCAGTGACTTCAAAAACAACTGCATTTTAACCTTTAAGTATGCACATTGAGTCACTTTCCACAGACCGTCATGTTAAATTTAAAGTCCCATAACTTTCATCCCTATGGAGCTCAGGCGGAAAAATTTCACCTGCTGACTTACTTTTGCCTCCTCTTACCAAAAATATACAGCATTACCGCCTTTTCAATTCACCATGATAGAAGGTTCCCTTGTTAGCTATACTTATTGTTGTCGCTGCAACTAATTTTTCTATTTACAACATGTCTGTATACTTACTTACTGGCTTTTAAGGAACCCGGAGGTTCATTGCCGCCCTCACATAAGCCCGCCATTGGTCCCTATCCTAAGCAAGATTAATCCAGTCTCTATCATCATATCCCACCTCCCTCAAATCCATTTTAATATTATCTTCCCACCTACGTCTCGGCCTCCCTAAAGATCTTTTTCCCCCCGGCCTCCCAACTAAAACTCTATATGCATTTCTGGATTCGCCCATACGTGCTACATGTCCTGCCCATCTCAAGCGTCTGGATTTTGTGTTCCTAATTATGTCAGGTGAAGAATACAATGCGTGCAACTCTGCGTTGTGTAACTTTCCCCATTCTCCTGTAACTTCATCCCTCTTAGCCCCAAATATTTTCCTAAGAACCTTATTCTCAAACACCCTTAATCTCTGTTCCTCTCTCAATGTGAGAGTCCAAGTTTCACAACCATACAGAACAACCGGTAATATAACTGTTTTATAAATTCTAACTTTCAGATTTATTGACAGAAAACTAGATGACAATAGCTTCTCAACAGAATAATAACACGCATTTCCCATATTTATTCTGCGTTTAATTTTCTCCCGAGTGTTATTTATATTTGTTACTGTTGCTCCAAGATATTTGAATTTTTCCACCCCTTCGAAAGATAAATCTCCAATTTTTACAGTTCCATTTCGTACAATATAATGGTCACGAGACATAATCATATACTTTGTCTTTTCGGGATTTACTTCTAACTCTATCGCTTTACTTGCTTTAATGAGAATTTCCGTGTTTTCCCTAATCGTTTGTGGATTTTCTCCTAGCATATTCACGTCATCCGCATAGACAAGATGCTGATGTAACCCATTCAACTCCAAACCCTGTCTATTATCCTGAACTTTCCTAATGGCATATTCTAGAGCGAAATTAAAAAGTAAAGGTGATAGTGCATCTCCCTGCTTTAGCCCACAATGAATTGGAAAAGCATCAGATAGAAACTGGCCTATACGGACTCTGCTGTAAGTTTCACTGAGACACATTTTAATTAATCGAACTAGTTTCTTGGGAATACCAAATTCAATAAGAATATTATATAAAACATCTCTCTTAACCCAGTCATACGCCTTTTTGAAATCTATGAATAGCTGATGTACTGTATCCTTATACTCCCATTTTTTTCTCCAATATCTGTCGAATACAAAAAATCCGACCAATAGTCGATCTATTACGACTAAAACCACGCTGATGATCCCCAATAATTTCACCTACATATGGAGTTAATCTTCTCAAAAGGATATTCGACAAAATTTTGTACGACGTCAACAAAAGTGATATTCCTCGAAAGTTACTACAGTTAGTCTTGTCCCCCTTCTTAAAAATAGGTACGATTATGGACTCCTTCCATTGTTCTGGTACAATTTCCTTTTCCCAAATTGCAAGTACAAGTTTATAAATTTCGCTAGATACTGCCCTTCCACCCTCTTGTATTAATTCTGCTGGAATTTGATCAATACCTGGAGACTTGTACTTTTTCAGATTTTCTATCGCAATTTCCACTTCAGAAAGTGTGGGTTCCGGTATGAATGGCTCAGTAGTTTGTATTTGAATTTCGTCCTGATCATTTCTATTTGGCCTATGTACAGTATATTTAGTAGTTGCCCAAAATAGTTTTTCCATCTGTTCAGGATTGAATGAGAGTCTGCAAGTAAGTCACCATCCTCATCATCCTTGATCACGTTTACCCTTGCCTGATATCCGTTTTTAATTCAATTAATATTAGCTTGTTGCTCTATTCGCTTGGCTATTGATAGTCTTTCTCTTAATTCTCCAATTAGCAAATAATGGTCAGAATTACAGTCTGCCCCCCTGAAAGTTCGAATGTCTACTATATTAGTGTGCCTTCTTTTATCTACCAAGGTGTGATCTATCTGGTTGTGTGTCATTCCGTCTGGAGAAGTCCACGTATGTTTATGTATATCCTTATGGGGGAATGTTGTACTCTTGACAATTAAATTTTTTGATGTGGCAAAGTTGACTAACCTAACTCCGTTGTCATTACTACTTACGTGTAGGCTCTCTACATGTCTGTCTCTCAACATGTCTGTAGTAAAAAAAAACACACAACATGCCGCTCGTCAATGTAGGCTACATGCATGTTGAAAGTAGTTATTTTAGCTACTTCCTGTCGCGGTAAGCACTTGGTTCGTTATTTTCACTGTCACAGATTTAGTTCATTTCTTAATTACAGATTTTCAGATAGGAATGTTTGGTGTTCAGTTTTTATAGTTTCATTCAACCATGCCTAAAATAAAGCCTCACTGTCAGTGATTTAGTGTATTTCAAATATACTCCAGTTGTATCAGCGGATGTGGAAAGGAGTTTCTCACAATACAAAAATGTGCTTTCCGACAACAGACATTCTCCAACTTTCGAGCACCTGCGCATGCTGGTGGTTACCTACTGCAATAATTCTGAATAAGATAATATTTTTATACGTGCTCTTTCCTAGAAAATATAAATTTGCAAGTTTAAATTAATATTGGTTTTTAATTTCACTTCAAACGTTAGAGAGCTATGAACTGTGCTGTACTGTCATACCCTAAAATGAAGACAAAATTTTTTAAGTCTTTTTAGATCATTTTATTGATTATTTTAGGTTATTTTATAGATAATTTTTAGATATTTTTATGTCATCAAAACCCTGGCCATGATCATTATCATGAACATGTCATCAGTTATGTTTCGCAACAGGTTAGCCATCTGTTCAAGAAGTAGCGCATTAAAAGGCCGAATATACGGTATTCTGTCCGAATAATGAACGAATGAATTAACGAACGAATGCATATGCACCAAACACGATTGACTTCCTTTTTCTGTAGGAACTTTGCAACAATGTGGCCTCCGCGATCTCCAGATCTCAATCCGACCGACTTTTCCTGAACACGAGTTTTCCTGACACATCCAACAATCCTATTGCAACTGAAAGATGCCATCTCGCAAGAAATTGCCGATATTCCAAGACATTATCTGCAAAATGCTGTGCGTGATGTTGCAGACAGAATTCTGTACGTTGAACAAGAGAAGCGCGGACATCTTCCCAATGTTTTGTAAACCTCGTTGTTTGCCCAAAATTGTGATGTTTTTTTTTTTTCTTATCTCAAATATTATAATATTTATAGCGGTTTAAGGGTTTGAACTGGCTTTTGAAATACCCTATATATTGTTCCTCCTTACGCCAAAATGAACTATATCCTGTAACAAACCAACAAACAAACTGAAATAAAGTAAAATATTGATGCTGGCACTGTTCTGACATTGTAACATGAAAAGTAATACCACTGTGTAACACTATAAAAAACAACATCTCTGTGGCTCATGTAGAGATTTTTTTATTTTAATGCCAACTTTAAAGGCTAATACAACAGAAAATGATTTTTGGCGTTTAGTTTCCTTTGGCATATGACGATCCAATTAATCTCTCCTTCCCGTCGATACTAAGCGATACTCCTCTATAACAAATAACATCACGAAGAAAAAAGTTTAACGTTATTGAAGCCGGGTGTCTTCGTGTGTTCAGATTTCAGGTAAAAGGTAAAAGGTCACACGCCATGAAGGCATTTTTGGGGGCATGGAGGTAGAGCCCCATGCTTTCCATGACCTCGGCACTAGAATGAGGTAGTGTTTATCTGATTTCAAGTAAAGTCCTGTTAATTCTTACTGAAATTATATCATATTCCATGGGTATAATTTCCGTACATATTCATTCGTATGTTTTCAA
This sequence comes from Periplaneta americana, assembly GCF_040183065.1. Classification (NCBI taxonomy): domain Eukaryota; kingdom Metazoa; phylum Arthropoda; class Insecta; order Blattodea; family Blattidae; genus Periplaneta; species Periplaneta americana. Next base: position 65,833,477 of record NC_091119.1, on the reverse strand, counting down.
TATAGACATATGTCCAGTAGTCTGGAATAAATCGCTGTAGTGTAAACAGACATAGGCCCTACTATATCTAATGTAAATTCTTAAAAGCGCGAAACAAACAAAAAATAAGGAAATTAGACTTATGGGTATAATAAAAGTATCAAGGCATATTTAAACAGCTTTTTCGGTGTACCATACGCTGAAAATCTACATTTTCACAAAAATATCGAAATACATTTTTTGTAGCACTACAGTGTTTCCTCTGCTGAGAAAATGAAAGAAAGTAGCAGCTGTCACATGATTTTACTTTAGAGGACAATTTTTTCATGGAGACCACTCCTTGAATGAGCAATACAGCGCAGGGTGATTCAAAGTATTTATAACAAAGTGGTTTTGGTGGTTATGTACCAGAGAAATATTCTGAAATAGGAACCCACATCTGCAACATAGTCCTTGAATGGCATCAACACGTCTTGAAAATGATTGTACACCTCATAGGTATGCTCCTCTTTCTACAACAGAGCGTTTGGCTGATGTTGCGGTCTTTGCCTACAGATGGCAGTAGTACAAAGTCATCAACAGAGTCCGTGGATATCCACGGACTCTGGTCTAGTCCTCGGGATGAAGTTGTTAAGGTTCGTGACACTTTTAATGACATGGAAATATGGAAATCTGATAGGTTACGAAAAATAGGAAAAAAGTTTGAAGATATAAGCGAAGTCGGTCTTGTTCCCTTGAAATATGGTCAAGAGAGATTGAGTATTGAGAAAAAAAAAAGATCTGTTGGCTATGTTATAATATCTCAAAGAAGAACCTACTCATTTCTATAAGGACATATTAGGTGTACCTTAATAGCATTACGTTGCTGAGGGTGATAAGTACATAACAGATTGCAACGTAACACCTTTCTTCAGAAAAAGTTTAGTGAACGTAACACTTTTTGTTGTATCTCACTTTTGTTTAAAATGTATTATAAGTTATGACACAATATATTCCTTCTAATTATGACAATATTGTTCAGTAATATCTGTTCTTGGTATTTAGTATTGTTTTTTAGTTTTCAGATCATATTCACAGATAATATAACATTTTCCTTGATTTTCTCAAAACTTACATGTTTTATTAATATTAGAGCAGAAAAATTCGCTCCTACGCCGGGGAGCGAATCCGGGTCCTTGGTTCTACGTACCAAGCGCTCTCACCATTGAGCTACGCCGAAGTCCAATCCACAACACCGGATCGAACTCCTCTCCTCCAGTATTTTTCCCTTTGTGGTCTGACTCCAAGTTGGGCATGTATGTTGATATTTTATATATTAAGTCAACTGCCATTATACAAGGAGCGCAATCAGCTGAGTGACTTAGTGGCCGGGATTCCACAATAATATGCACAGTAATCTGTACAGAAATATGCACTGTTGCTAGAACAATCTACGTAAAGATTATTATTTTTTATCCTTCAGAATATATCTGTTATGGTAACAAAGGGAAAAAACATTGGAGGAGGGGAGTTCGATCTGGTGCTGTGGATTGGACTTCGGCGTAGCTAAATGGTGAGAGCGCTTGGTACGTAGAACCAAGGACCCGGGTTCGATTCACGGCGCCGGAGCGAATTCTTCTCCTCTAATATTAATTGTTAGCGTAGCAGATACATTCTGTAGGACCAAAAAATAATAATCTTTACTTACATTTTTGAACTTACGCTTGCAGGTCATTTTATGTCCATCGTAGAATGTCCATTATATGAATGTCCTGTCCATATTAGGTCCAATGTGTGGGTGGGTGTCGTTATTGGGTTCCCACGTTGGAAAGCGCCATTTGTGGGTGTATGGTTATTGTGACCACACGTTGGGCGCCATTTGAGGGTGGGTGCGTCTCGGTGTTGCGTGAGATTCACTCAGGGTAGCCGAGGTACGGTTGTGGTGTAGGTTGATGTCGGGAATAATCCCAAGCCGGCTACTTATATAAAAGGCAGTGTAAATTCCAAAACTATAAGTTTATTGTCGTATTCACTTGGTAAACCCTAGAGTATGTATTTCCGGCTGATTTATACTTCAATCGTTGGTCGCAATTCTGTATCGACTCAGTTGCAGCTCTGAATAAGCTCTATCCGATACTATAAATTCAATACTCTGTCCCGTACACGATCGAAGCTCCTAAACGTTGTTTTTGATTGATCTCCGCTCCGAAGCGGAATAGTAGTCCTGTCGACACCAAACGAAGTAGTTATTCTGCCCTGTATGTAGGGCCGCCGACACGATGTAAAGTTGTTTTGATGATCTCCGCTCCGAAGCGGAATAGTAGTCGTCATCTCCGCTCCCCGTCACCCTTATTTATAAAAACCTATCCTACGCTAAAACTAACTATCCTATTGGTTAAAAACTACGTCACTAACTGGCCTAAAATCTATTCCCTATTGGTCCAAAGTGACCTCATAAGCTGGACCAAGATCTCTTCTTATTGGGCGCGAACTATGTCATCTCTAAATTTAAACTTTGGATTTCCCATAACATCTAATTAGTTTGTATATCTCACAAGAATACCCGTTCTTTGGAAAACCCAAGCTTGGCAGTATCTTTCCCACGGGTCCAGTCTAACTCCGGCTTTAGAATTTTATGCTTCATCGAGTCTCTATACGAAAACCCCACTCAAGGTGGCCCTAAATCTGTCCGATGCTGACAAGTGACGAAACACCTGTGTGAGGAAGCTAATTCTAACGAAGTCGCCAGAACATCCCCGCGAATACATGTAATAAAAATATGGAGATATCACTTCGCTAATAAATCGGTCTCTCCCTCTCCTAATTACTGCTTCAAATGCCCATCTACATAACCATTGGAAATTCCCGAAAGAGTTTCCAATGTTATGAGATGTCCCCGCTTTCTGCCTATAACTAGCCTCATAGTTCCCCCACGCGATCAGCCGGTAACACATTATTTACAATACAGTGAGATTACAATGTCACTACAAACAATTACAATAAATATTACATATATCTTCACAAGCCTTTCTATGTACACAACTCTCACACAATAAGCACAACAATGTACAATTTATATCCACATTTACATATGTACAATACCATTCATTCACATATTTACATTTATTTATTAATTGATCAATTACACACTCTGCGTGCTTGGTTGTACCAGCCGCCCTGTACAGGTTCACCTAGCTGTACGCGTGAGACTAACCATCCTACTCTTTCTCATTCCTGCCTCCTAGCCTCTCCTGTTTGAAAGGCCGCAAGAGTTGCTTGTGGTACCTACCAACAGGTTTACTTTTTCCCCTTTCTACCAATTCGAAAGTATGGTCTCCGTATTTACTTTTAATTTCGTAGGGCCCCTTGTACAGTAGCTCCATGCGTGAGTAACGTCCTCTAAGGGCGGAAAATAACTTCACGTCCCCTAGCAATACCAAATCGCCGGGTGAGGGCTCCCATTTGCGGCGATATCTTTTAACTTTACCGAGTCTATACTCAGCCTTTTTCCTGATTCGGTCGAAAGCTAGTTTACACAGTAGTTCCGCACTAGGAGGCTCACCCTCCTGTATTGCCTGCGGCAAACTCTTTATCATAGGATCGGGATCGATCCCTAACATAAGTTTGATCGGAGCTATTCCGGTCGTTGGATTGATAGAGTGGTTCATGACTCTCTCAATCACCTCACATTGCCTAAACCAGTCCTTATGGTTTCGGTGACACAGAATACGGAGGTACAATGATATATCCCTAAGCGCCCTTTCGCAGGGATTACCGCTGGGAAAGTATGCGGAGCAATTGTACAGCTTCACGCCCGCATCTCCCAGCCTTTTGCAAAACACTTTCGATTTATGTACCGACACATTGTCACTGAGCACCGCTGTTACCGGACCGTAAGTCGGTATGTAATCTCTAACCAGCTTGTCAGCACACAATTTACTAGAGATATTTCTTAAAGGGTAAATCTTTACAAATTTTGTGAAGACATCGTACGTAACAAATATGTACCTGTGTCCGAAGGACGATGTGGGCATTGGACCGTGTTCGTCCACTGCTACAAGTTCATTCTTTTTACCCCTGATAATGACCTGTGGTACATTGTCATACCTTACATTTAGAGGTTTCGCCCTCTGGCAGACCTCGCAACGAGATATTACCCTTCTAACCTTCTTTGACAGTTGCTTAATATAAAATGATTCTGACATAGTTAAAATGATCCTATCACTCCCAGAGTGACACATAGATAGGTGAAAGTTGTTTATAAGTTCATTCTCCATACTCGCAGGTATGTATATCTTCCACTTCTGGATATCCCTACCATGCAATTTATACAAGATACCAGAGCGCAATCCATACACTTCGTCTTTCACCTGTGAGATTTCTCTAGCTTTGTCCATTAAGGCCCTTATCGTGGAATCCTCCTGCTGCAAATCTGCAATTTTCCGAAATTTTCCCGTCAGAGCTCCATTCCTCGTGGAATCAATTTTCATCACGGCAATTTCGTACGCGGGGGCGGTGATAGTTTCCGGTAGCCCCGATTTGGAATTCAAACGAGAGAGACAATCACCAAAGATATTGTCTGCCCCCGGAATATGTCTGATCGTCACATCATGAGCCAAAATTTCGTGCACATATCTAGATATTCTAGAGTTCGTCAATTTGCATCTACTCAGAAACGCTAGGCTTACATGGTCAGTAAATATGATTATCTGCCTATTAAAGATATACTGACGGAACTTCTGTAGTGCGAAGTACACAGCAGAAATCTCTAGTTCCGTGATTGATGCGTTGCTTTCGGTACGCGACAGTCCCCTAGAAGCTGTGGCAATCACATGTCGCTTATTATCTTCATCGGTCTGACATAGAATTGCTCCATATCCATATGAAGACGCATCCGTATAAATCTGAAAAGGTAGGCTGTCGTTAGGCCTTTCCAACAGAATTGAGTCGGCAAAAAGCAGTTTCGTTCGATCGAATGCTTCCTGCTCTGCCGACCCCCACCTGAAGGGTGTATCCTTCTTCAATAATGCTCTGAGTGGGGCTACATGCTTAGCATAATTGACGAGAAACCGATTCTGGTATTGTAGGATACCTAGATATCTACGAACCTGTTTCCGGTTCCGCGGCGGCGGGATCCTCGAAATGCTCTGAATTCTCTCTTGGTCCGGTCTAATTCCGTCAGACGAAATTACGTAACCCAGGAAAACTGTCTCAACTTAAAAAAATGCTGTTTTCCCCAGCTTGACTGTCATACCAGCCTCTCTCAATTTAGTAAGTACAAAATCAATATCCCTAATATGCCTATCAACATTATTGCCATATATAAGAAAATCGTCAATGTACTGTGCCAGAAAACCTTTCATCGAATCACCAAAAATTATGTCAAGTGCTCTTAGTAGCGCAGATCCAGAACTCGCGATGCCGAATGGGCATCGGGTATACTGATAAACTTTCCCGTTATGTAGGAACGCTGTGAATTTTCTCGAGTCCTCGTCCAGCGGAATCTGCCAATACGAACTGGTCAAGTCCAAACTAGTGAATATAGAACAGTCACTGATACGGCCTAACAAAGTGTCCACTGACTCCGTCCTGAAATTATCTTTAACTGAGAACGAGTTAACGTGTCGGGCATCGATCGTTACTCTTAAGCTTCCATTGGGCTTTCTAACCCAGCACAATGCATTTACGTAAGGCGAGTCTGATACTTCTATAACTCCGTCTTTTAACATATCATTTATGACTTCGTCTGCCTGATCCCTTAAAGATAGGGGGATGGGTCTACATTTATGCCGAAATTCCTCCATTCCTACCACCTTAATTTTGTGTGTATACACTCTACACAGACCCGGCGCGTCTGAAAAGACATTTAAATGGCTACCTACAACATCCATTAAGCGTTTTCTTTCACTCTCACTCAGGCCGTGTGCCTGGTTAACTTTATCTCTCACTATTTCGAAAGTATCTGTCTTCCTATTGTTAGACGCGACTACCTGCCTAAGATCGCCCGGCGAACTCTCATTACAATATCTGGCCCTACCGCTAATGAGATTACGTCCTATTTGTCTCGCCTGGACTAATTCGTCGATACACAACTCGCATTCTCCGCAGTCTACTTGACACACTCCCCTAGTTACCTCGTTACCTTCCCACGGATTAACCTCTATAATTACATTCTTACAAATTTTGAGGTGCTCTACAAAAAATAACTCTTCCTGTAATTCAATCTCTCCTGCGGTTCTTTCATCTAACTCCGATCTAGCGCTATTGCTACTGAATGGGACATGGCCTACACTGCCGTTACCTGCCGTAACCCCTAGTCTGTTTTCCCTGAAATCTAATAGCGCGTGCCATTCATAAAAGCTTTCTACTCCAATAATGATGTCGGTAGTCAACCTTTGTATCACAAGAAAAATAGCATTTAATTTCACGTCTCCGCACTCTAACTCGAACCACACTTGATATTTTACCTTTTCCTTTTTCTTGCTTAGGGCGCCTGCACAGTACAGTGAACATATCGGTAACGTTTGCAGTTTTATTCCTGAATCCCTAACCTTTTGAAAAAATTCCAAGCTGCATACATTATTTGTGGAGCCCGAGTCCAACAACACACCACACTTTGTCCCAAATATTTTAGCATCTATATAAGGCAATACATAAGTCCCATTATTTTCTAACTCTGGGTTAGTAATATCGCTCTGTCTCTTTACGCTTACCGCGTTGGTGGATTCTTTTGACAGTGGCTTACTGCACTTAGCTACAGAAATCTCCGAACCCTTGAGACTTCTGTCTAGCAGTTTCCCGAGTGCGATGCAGTCGGTTCCACTGCTACCTCGTCTCTATTTCTACAATTTATAGGCTCCCGGCCCATATTCATTCTCACCGGACTTTGCTGACGTCCGTTCATGTCTCTATTCCTACTTTGTCCCACGTTACACTGTGTAGGTGGCCTATGGCACCCTTGTGAGGCCATTTCTTGTAGGACGTCTCGCCTATCTCTCTCCTGCTCCTGTCTCCTCCAATCACCTCGATTTTGCGGTCCCCTGCTAAAATTAGGCTGCCAGAATCCCTGTCTGTAATTTCTGTTCCTAAGCCAGTGTGGTTGGGTTCTAAGCCTATTATTTCCATTTTCTTGTCTTCCCGTGTACCATCGTATGTGGTTAACCCTACGCACGGGACCAACACCTCCTCGATCGTTTCTCATCCTGTTATGACTACTCTGGTTATTCCTACTATTATTGTAAGGACCCCCAAAGGGCGGGTCAATCCTTCTCTCCCTGTTGGGACTTTTCCCTCCGTTATGGCCATTATGGTACCGACTATGTGCATTGTTGGGGCTCCTGTCACCACCCCAGTTACTCTGATTTTGGGCTCCTATCCTTGGGGATGAAAAGGCTGTACTTGCCCCCTTCCCCGCTTTCTGGTCGGTGAGGCTTGAACCCTTTCCTTTGCCCTGTTCATAATCTGCCTGTCCACTGCATTCATAGTGCGTGGCGTCCGAACCATCCAGCGCCGTCAATAAATCTATTGTTTCCCCGAAGTCTCGGGGCCCTGCTACGATCAGATTATATCCACACTAAATATAGATCCAAAGACAAAAATGTCCATACTAAAAAATATGTCCAGTTTTCTTATGCCAAAATGTCCATGCAATAATATCTATCAGTGTCCATATGTTGAATTAATAAGATATTAACATTAAATTGTTAGAAAATTAAATAATTTTAATAGCAGTTGCTGCACAAATTTATTAATGAAAATGGTTACTACATGTGTGCAAGTAAGTGAGGAGTCACAGAATTTACACGATTTCATCAAGTTAAGAAAATTACATCATTCCTGCTCAAGAGGAACAGTAATGTTTAATTTTCGGTGGTATGATATTGCTCTGAGGTAAAGCTTCACATTCTCCTGATCTTTATATTGCCGAGCAGATCGAACTATTTGTAGCATCTTTTTTCCTTCTTATACGGAGAAGGGACCCGAAGGCTTAAGATACGTTTTCCTCGCTGCGACTATTGCGATGATCGTGCAACGATAATCGTTGAGCACTATTTCTTTGTATTTCCTATGGAGCTGTTTTCCTCCGAGCGACTGCCGCTAGAGTCGTTAACGACGATCGTACGTCTTGAATAGTCGTTCAGGAAAAGGTTGAATATAATTGTCAGTCGCTAACGTTTATTGTGAGAAAGACGTGTATTATGGCTCCTTCGTTTTCTGACGCGGATGATGAAATTCTTCTCGAGGAAGTGGCGAATCATCCCTCACTGTGGCAGCTGTCACATGCGTCCTACAAGGTTCAAAGAGTCAAGGACAATATATGGGCTGAGTTTGTCAATAAAGTTGGAAAATTAAGTTATTAATCAATTTATTTAAATTTTTATACAGTCTCTCTTCATTATTGAGCTCAAGCAGACTGTGTTTTTTTCGCTCTTTTCATCCCATACGTATGGAGAAGTATTTCGTCATCTTTCATCTCCTCAATCAAAGGTATTTAAGTAATCTTTTACGTCTACTCATTAAACTCATTCTGTTAAACACAATCTCCCTTTAGAACAGCCGTGGCGAAAATGTGATTCACAGCACATTGTGGCTTGCAATGATAGCTATGCATTTCTCTTGCTTCCTACCTTCTCCAACCCCCACCCTCTCACTCACTGGAGTCAAACTCCGTTCCATTTGTATTTGTCTCTGACCTGCGAGTGGCATATCGTCGCAATGTCTCTTTCGAAACCATGTACCTCTACAAAAACGAAAGTTTCAAGTAGGATGGGAGGACGCATTTTTTTTTTTTTTTTTTTTGCCAATATGATGAGAATATTAAATGTATGATTTGTTCACAAGTATTACGAGGAAAACGGTTGAATAACATAAAACGGCATTATACTACATGTTACTCATGAAACATTAAAAGGTTAAGTGTTATTATTATTATTATTATTATTATTATTATTATTATTATTATTATTATTATTATTATTATTATTACCTCTGTACGTCGATCCTTTTTCAGCAGATGTACGAATAATACGGTTAGATCTTCAATTTAAACTCACAGATTTACAAGTGATGTTAAATTAAAGTTATATGTAAGAACTTGAAAAAAATGTTAAACTTTTCAAATCTTTGCCAAAAAAAAATAAATAAATATACGAAGCTTCGTTCATTCGTTTGCTCTGTTGAAGCCATGTTCGCTATAACTTACGTTTGTGAAAAATTATTTTCAACAATGAAAATAGTAAAAACCAAATTTAGATCACGACTGACAGACAAATACCTTCGTGATCAACTACGACTTGCAGTAAGTAACATAATTCCTATTTTGAAACTCTGTCGCAGGGACATTCTGAAGACAGTTAATTTTAGGATGTGATAATGTGTCCTATGTTTTCTTGTTAATTTCTTTCTTCGTTACACGTACTAAACGTCAGTTGTAGCCTTGTACTGTATAAAATTATATTCGATTGCTAGACTAAGGAGAATGTAAATCCGTTAATAAGTCAGACAGTTGCTTCACGTCCCCTTCGGGTGTCCGCCTCCCTCCATAGGTGCTATGCACGTTGCAGGTTACACAGTGGCTCGGCGCACGATCACATTTTCGCCAAAGCTGCTCTAGAACGATGCGATTGCGAATGAAAACACGCGACTAGTGAAAAATCAACAAATCGTAGTCGCTCCGAGCAAAATGGTAACCAACGATTATCGTTCAACGTTCTATCGTTCAACAATAATCGTTGAACGATCATCGCAATAGTCGCACCGAAGAAAACGTACCTTCACACTGCAGCCTGAGGCTTATTGTGCTTACCACTCCTATTCTGTGAATAACTGGGTAGCTGAACGGCCGCGTTCTTGTACGGGTACAGCATGCCGCACCGTGAACTTAACCCGGGCTATTGTATGGAAGATGATGATGATGGTGATGATGATGATGATGATGATGATGATGATGATGATGATGATGATATGTGAATTAATGATGGAGAAACGAGTCCGAGGTCCATCACCGAAAATTACCTAGCAATACTGCTTCAATTGTTTGAGAGAAAACTCCGGAAAAAAAACCCCAACCAGGTAACTTCTCCCAATCAGGATTTGAACCCGGGCCCACTCGTCTCGTAGCCAGACGTGCTAACCACTATTACACAACGGTAGCACACTTAGTTGATTTTTTCGTATTTCTTGTTTATTGGGTGTATGACATTCACATGACCAGCCTGTATTTGCAGTATCTGATGTGTTTCGTTTTGTTCTTGTCTTACGGGGTCGAGAAATCACCAAATACTAACATGGTGGACGTAAAACCAGTCAATTACGGTGTAATTTGACCTCCTAAATTTGAAAATTATAACAAAAATGCTTAGTTAGTTCTTGTTTTCAAGGTTTTTGAACTTTATAATATTATAATATAATATTATAAATGATTTTCTCATTCTCCATCAAATAACAAGTAAATGTTTTTTTTTCATACCTCCGAGGTCAAGGTAGCTGATTCTTATGGAAATTGATGTGCTGATTCCGAAAATGTCGTTGGATTTTTTTCTATCTCGTCTAGTTCAAAAGATACTCAAGAAAAGATATTCAGTAAAAAGCAAAATTCTAGAAATGTTAAATATTATGTCATATTAGGTACATACATGTTTTTTTTAGCCTTTCTTCTGTATTTTATTTCTGGGGCATCCCTTATTACTGACTAGCAATAATCAGCAATTATCGTAGTTCTCCATTTACCCTCATATCTTCTTTATAGAGTAGCGATATTTTGGTGAAAACATTTCCAATGTTCATCACTTTTCCGAGATTGTCAGGGAAGAAGTCCAGACGGGAGTGGAGGAAATGCATTTTAAGAGACATATTACATTCTATTCTATTGTATGCCATCAGCATATTATCCACTAATTCCCTGTATTTTGTCGCTTTGTTGTTTCCAAGAAAATTATGTGCAACTAACTGGAATGATTCCCAAACGATTTTCTCCTTGCCTGTTAGAAGTTCATGAAAATGTTAACCAAGCAATAACTTTCCAATTTGTGGACCTATGAAGATTCCCTCTTTGATTTTATAATCACTGAGTCGTGGAAATTCATAAAAGAGGTATCTAAAAGCTTCTCCATCTCTATTCATACTCTTTACATAGGTTTTCATAAGTCCCAGTTTAATGTGCAACACTGGTAATATTATTTTGGTCTCATCTATCAGTAACATTTTTAATGCCTGGTTCTAATTTCTGCCCAAGGGACCACAACTAGTTACATAGGGTGCTATGCATAGACATTTCGCTAGCCTGCGCTAAGAGCGTGCTAAACTAGTCCCGGCTATCGACTGATTACTTGTACAGGATTCATATCATATCATATCGCTAACACTGGTTTATGAATACGAAAAACGTTAGTTCGCTGATCATACACCGGAAGCCCGCGCTAAGAATGTCTATGAATAGGGCCCATAGTATTTATCTCGTGCACGACTATTCCACTCACACAAAAAACAACGGCGTTTTGTGTAACCCTGCTGAAGACATAATATTATGTAGGCCTATGTATGTATGTATGTATGTATGTATGTATGTATGCAATTTACAAAGATTGTAAACATAGTGAAACGGGCCCCGGGCCTGAAGAATAAAGATGATTATGCAAGTACAAATACGGAAAGAAAATTTGGAACTCTCTCATTATCCGTCTAAGGCGCGCTTCTTGTTTTGTTTACAAACGATACCGTCCTGATCAGAAAGAGAAAAAGGGGTTGTTTGGGTCACTGGCTGAAAAGGAACTGCCTACTGAAGGATGCATTGGAAGGAATGGTGAACGGGACAAGATTTCGTGGCAGAAGAAAATATCAGATGATAGACGATATTAAGATATATGGATCATATGCGGAGACTATGAGAAAGCAGAAAATAGGAAAGATTGGAGAATGCTGGGTTTGCAATGTTACACATACGTACGTATGTAGGAACAAGATCTTTGGGCCGTCCCACAGTGGTCCAGAATGCAAATTTAGTGGGACAAACTAATAACTTTTCAGCTATCTAACAGATTTTTATGAAATTTTACACAGTAGTTACAGGCAGCATATATTTTTGTATACCAACTCTCGTTACGTTGGTATAAGGGGAACTACCCCTTACATGGGGGGGGGGTAATTAGACAAAATTATTAACTTTTCTCCTATCTAACATATTTTATGAAATTTTACACAGTAGTTACAGGTAGCATATAATATGTTTTGTATACGACATCTCATTACGTTGGCATAAAGGGAAGTACCCCTTATAGGGGGCGCAATTAGACAAAATTAGTAACTTTTCTCCTGTCTAACATATTTTTATGAAATTTTACACAGTAGTTACGGGTAGCATATATATTTTGTATACAAGCTCTCATTACGTTGGCATAAAGGAAACTACCCCTTATATGGGGGCGCAATTAGACAAAATTAGTAACTTTCTCCCATCTAACAGTCTTTAATGAAATTTTACACAGTAGTTACAGGTAGCATATATGTTTTATATACAAACTATGATTACGTTGGTATAAGGGAAACTACCCCTTACAGGGGGCGCAATTAGACAAAATTAGTAACTTTTCTCCTATCTAACATATTTTTATGAAATTTTACACAGTAGTTACGGGTAACATACATATTTTGTACACAAGCTCTCATTACGTTGCTCTAAGGGGAACTACCCCTTATAGGGGGCGCAATTAGACAAAATTAGTAACTTTTCTCTTATCTAACACATATTTATGAAATTATATACAGTAGTTACAGGTAGCATGTATGTTTTGTATACAAGCTCTCATTACTTTGGTATAAGGGGAACTATCCCTTATAGGGGGCGCAATTAGACAAAATTAGTAACTTTTCTCCTATCTAACATATTTTTATGAAATTTTACACAGTAGTTACAGGTAGCATGTATGTTTTGTATACAAGCTCTCATTACGTTGGTCTAATTGAAACTACCCCTTATAGGGGGGCGCCATTAGACAAAATTAGTAACTTTTCTCCTATCTAACAGATATTTATGAAATTTTACACAGTAGTAATACGTAGTACATTTGTTTTGTGTACAAACTCTGATTACGTTGGTATAAGAAGAACTGCCCCTTATAGGGGGATGCATTTAGACAAAATTAGTAACTTTTCTTCTGTCTGACAGATTTTCATGAAAATTTATACAGTAGTTACAGGTAGTAAACTTTTTTGTATACGAGCTCTAATTCTCTGGATTGTTTTTGTTTCGACATCATACTTGCTATAATGGAAAAGCTTTCTTGGGCAGCCACGACTTTTTCCAAAGGCAAGTTTTCTCTAAATTTTCATTACTATCACGATGAGAACATAATTTAATAAGTAGTTCGCTAAGACAATGTTCATTTCATTAAAAAGAAAACTCATATTCTTCATCCTCTTACTCTCCAACGATAAATTATCTTATGATGAAAATGTATCATTTTAGGTACTGTTGCACTTTTTGGGCACTCGGGAAGCTTATTTGATACATAATTAACAAGGTGCCACCTTGAATTCCCTAAATTTTACTTCGGAAGCAGATTCAGTTCACAAATATTTAAATATAACTGTAGCCCTAATCGAGAAAAAATGCACTCCTGCACCTGAAAAGAAGAGTGCGCATAATTTATTACTTCCGCAAATCTGCGCACCTTAAGACTGCATTTAAAATAGAGTTAAATACTCGAGGAAGTGAAAAATATCATTTTGGGACGGAACAAAGGGTGTTTTTTTTTTCTCTACCTTAGTCAATTCTGTACTCAATGATTACATTTATATTTTGTCCCGTGTCCATTCATGCTAATTTGACATGCTATAATAACATTAAATGTAACAAAAACAAACAGTGTTACATACCTAAAGAACTACTTGACACGTTGATACGAAATATGAATGGAATCGACCACTTACAACAGAGTTACAGCACAAAGAAAACGGCAGACTCGCGGCACTTGCTGAGTAAGAATGCTGGGTGGCGAAATGTGGCATGTTACCGGCCTCTTATCTCGCTTTGCAGCCACCTCCGCTGATTAAGGTTATCAATTCAGTGTTTCTCAGTTATATAGGAAAAATAATTTAAGGGTTTTATTTCATTTTTTTCCATGTCGTTTTTCTACTTTTGTCCTCCTAAATATGGATTCTGTACCACTGTGGAACGTAACAATTTGTTAGAAAAGAGGGAAATTTTACTGCCTATCTCCTCTTCCTTAATTTGAGGAACTGTCGATGTTATTAAGTACACCATTTGCTTCTTTACATCGATAGTATTTGCTCGAGAAAGAAGACTTCCATTGAAAAGGAATTCAAACATGTCCATTCGCGTCACTATCTGACTCATGCCTGGCAACGTAAAACATAAAAAATAGTTAAGCTCCGCAGACCCACGCACATTAAGAGGGGTCTTATTACATAGATATGGGTGTAACGAAGAATATTAAACAATTTTAGCCCGAAAGAAAGGGGTTATTTTTTTCCCATCCTGTTGAATTTAGTTCTAAACTCGCTGAGACGCATTTTCTCTCTTAATCCAAAAATGAATTGTATTATAGTGACTATTACACTCTTACTACGTCATACTACTTTTGACCAATAAAACGGTACGAAAGGAGGTATTTCAACCAATCATGGCTGCTTATCGCACAATTTTATCGCGTCCCTAGCATTTGTTTAATTTTATCGCGTCCCTAGCATTTGTTTCTTTGTTTGCCAACATTTGAAACTGCGCTGGTCTGGACGTCAAAAATATATATAAAATTACAAACCACTCCAGTCGATGCACAGCAGTTTCAAATATGACTCTCATTGGCATTCAAGAACAAGGATTAATAAAAATCACTGGTCATACCTATGCATCTTCTGAAATCCGATTTACAAATAAATGAAGAGCACCATTCGGAAATCCTGAATAAGTTGAATACACCATGTAGGCCTAAATCAACGAGTTCCACTTCTATTACGCACACGTCCAATATAACATCAATTGAACCACCAACCACATTCAAATTTGAAAATTGTACATTCAATAATTATTCCTTTTAAAATTATTCATTCGGAAATCCTGAATAAGTTGAATAGACCATGTAGGCCTAAATCAACGAGTTCCAATTCTATTACGCACACGTCCAATATAACATCAATTGAACCACCAACTACATTCAAATTTGAAAATTGTAAATTCAATAATTATTCCTTTTAAAACTATTTATGTTTATTTTTTATGCCATCGTCGTTAATTAAAACTTTTCTAACACTTGTGTACAGTATATTAGTTAGGTTATGTTATAGCTTCTGCTATATGATATTATGGATAGTCACGTATCAGAGATTGTTTAATATTAAGATTTATTGAAAATCATCTGTCAAGTGACAATGATTACCGGGATTCGGGTAATTGAAGTGGAATGCAACTGTTTTAATAATAAAAATGAAACTGAATCAACAAAGCCTTCTTGACTAGTAACATTGCCATCGTGTATAGATGGAGAACTTCTCGACGAGAGAGAAGGCTGTAGGGCTCTGAGTTCTGCAGTCACAACTGGCCTACGTCTATGTTCATGATACAAACGGTGTGGGCTATGGAAATTCAGCTCTCCTTGGCAACGGTTTTGTTGTGAATTGTTTGTATCTTTCTGACGAGAAATAAAAACTGTTCTTGAGTTTCATTTACTCAGTATATTGTATTCTAGCTACAATATTGGTGACCCCGACGTGATATGAACACGCACGAAGATACAGAGCAAAGTCTTTTACCAACTAGTAGTGGTGACAGAGTCGTTGTGTGTGCACAACGTATTGAGAAACCTCCTCCATTCTACAAGGTTGATCCAGATCTATGGTTTGCAGTAGTAGAAAATGCTCTCAGTTTCGCAGGGATTACTCGAGATCAAGCAAAATTCCAATATATAGTAAATAACGCTGATCATACGTTTATTCCAATTATAACTGATTTAATTAAATCCCCACCAGTCACGGGCAGGTATGACGCTATTAAAACACGTATCATTGCCGCTTTTGCTGAACCAATCAACAAAAGACTCAATAGATTATTGAGCGGCATACCTGTAGGAGAGAAACGACCGTCCCACTATCTACAAGAGCCCAGAAGTTTAGCTTCCGGTCATTTAGGTGAAGAAGTCCTCAAGTCACTCATCTTAGCACAACTAGCACCCACTATTAGAATGTCCTTGCTTTGCAGAGAAGAGGATAGTTTGGACAAGCTAGCATTTTTAGCTGACAAGATGCAGGAGACGAAGTAACAACTCAAATGTCAGTAGCTCGGCAAGAACCCTTTACATTATCGACTATTGTTGACGAGGTTATGGAATTGAAAAGCAAACTAGACGAGTTATGCAAATTGTCAAGGTACAAATCTCATCTTAAAAATAACGGCGGGTCGTCATCCAATACCCAGCGAAGTAAACTTTACAAACAGAAGAAAGATAAAGTTTGCTACTATCATTTTAAGTTTGGAGCTAACGCGAGACGATGTGTACAGTCTTGTTGCTGGAGCTTAGAGAAAAATTCGGAAAACTAGTGACGTCGTCTGGAGTCGAGGCGGTCCATGATGAGAGATTTAAAAATCGTCTCATTGTTACAGACAAGATTAATCACTTGAACTTTCTCGTTGACACGGGAACTGATTTATCTGTTCTCCCCCGTTCTAAGGCAAACTTCATCGGTAAGCAACAAGCTGATTTCAAACTATATGCAGCGAATGGGTCGGTCATAGATACCTATGGCGAGATGCTCATTACACTGGACCTTAATCTAGGACGCCAATATCCATGGAAGTTCACAATTGCTAACATTTCTCAGCCTATACTTGGAGCTGATTTTTTGAAACACTATGGCATTATAGTCAACCTCAAGCAGCGAAAGCTTACAGACTCTTCAACGGCCAGAGCTACAATTGGCAAGTTAACCACAGTTGCTTTGTCAACCTTTTCTACGATAGCTAGTAGAAAATACGAGCTGTTATTGCGAGAATTTATTGACATAACTAAGGTTCTGCCATTTATTGGTCCAGCAAAACATGGTGTGGAACATCACATCAAAACGAAGGGCTCACCTATCAAAGAACGTGCTCGACGTCTTACATCTGAGAGGCTTAAGGTCGCTAAAGCGGAGTTTGATTATATGCTATCTCAAGGTATCTGTACTCCCTCGAGCAGTCCCTGGGCTAGTCCTCTTCATCTCGTTTCTAAAAAGAACGGAGGATGGAGACCCTGTGGGGATTACCGTCGTTTAAATGCTACAACTATCCCTGATAAGTATCCAGTTCCTCATATACATGACGTAACTCAACGGCTAAACGGTTGTACCATTTTCAGTACTCTTGACCTTACCAGAGCCTATCACCAAGTACCCATAGCTCCAGACGATCGCGCCAAGACAGCAGTAATAACGTCCTTCGGTCTTTTCGAATTCAACGTCATGACCTTTGGATTACGTAATGCTGCAGAGACTATGCAACGTCTAATGGATAGCGTACTTCGTGGACTTGACTTCTGCACGTGTTACATCGACGACTTATTGATAGCATCGAAAGACGAGGGACAGCATGAACAGCATCTTCGTCTTGTTTTCCAGAGGTTGCGTGAACATGGACTTTCTATTAACTTATCCAAGTGTTCTTTCGGCGTCAGTGAAGTTAACTACTTAGGCTACACAATCAATAAACATGGTGTTAGGCCGCTTGAAGATCGTATTAAGGCAATTGCAGACTACCCCAAGCCTAAGACTATTGCCGACTTGCGCAAGTTTCTCGGTATTATTAATTTTTACAGGCGTTTCCTCCGCAATGCGGCGGCGCAGATACAAGCCCCGCTACACGTTCATCTTCACGGTGCAAAAAAGAATGACAAGCGTCTTATTACGTGGGATAGAGAGGCTGAAGAAGCATATGAACCATGCAAACAACAATTAGCAAAAGCAACTCTCTTAGTTCACCCACGGGACAATGCTACTCTAGCTCTTCGCACGGATGCTTCTGATCTTTCTTCTGGTGCCGTGCTCGAGCAGTGCAATTTCGGTCGTTGGGAACCTTTGGGTTTTTTCTCTAAGAAGCATACCAATGCGGAAATTAAATACAGCACATATGATCGTGAACTGTTAGCAATTTACAAAAGCCTTAAGTATTTTCGTTGTATGGTTGAAGGACGAAGACTGATTATCGTAAGTGATCACAAACCATTGATTCATGCTTTTAATCAAAGTGCAGACAAAGCTTCGCCTAGGCAGCTTCGTCACTTGGATTTCATTAGTCAATTTACGACGCAAATCGTCTACGTTAAGGGTGCAGACAACACTGTAGCAGACTGTTTGTCACGTATAGGTGCTATAGACATGCCGACGCTAGTATCCGCAGAAGAACTCATGGCTGCACAGACTGCTGATGAAGAACTTCAACATCTTCTTCAATCTGATTCGACCAGCTTAAAATTAACAAAAATTCCGCTGACTGAATCAAAGGAAGAAATTTATTGTGATGTTTCGACGCAGGTCATTCGACCTTGCATCCCATCTTGTCTTCGTAAGAAAGTTTTCGATAACATTCACAACCTGTCTCACCCTAGCGGTAAAGCAACTAAGAAACTTATACAGCGCAAGTTTGTTTGGCCTAGAATGAATAAAGAAATTATGCTGTGGGCTCGTATGTGTCTACAGTGCCAGAGAAGTAAAATAAGTAAATAAGAAGTAAAATGTGCCCCTACACATTCCTATGCCAAGCACGCGGTTCGCTCACGTACATATAGATATCATTGGTCCGCTTCCAGTTGTCAAAGGTTTTCAGTATTGCCTGACAATGATTGATAGATTCACACGATGGCCTGACGCGGTCCCGATATCTGAAGTTTCTGCAGAGACTATTGTAGACACATTCTTCAGGACTTGGATCGCAAGATTCGGCGCACTTGCCTCTATTACAACAGACAGAGGCTCGCAATTTGAATCTGCTATTTTTCGAGCGTTTTGTAATCTCATTGGTTCGACAAAAATACGCACGACAGCCTTTCATCCCGCCTCAAACGGCATGATAGAGCGTTGGCATAGATCATTGAAAGCCGCTATCATGTGTCACACGGGATCTAAATGTTGGATCGATATCTTACCGGCTGTCCTACTTGGATTGCGCTCCAGCATCAAAGAAGATTGTGACGCTTCGCCCGCAGAAATGGTTTACGGAGCGACGCTAAGACTTCCGGGAGAGTTTTTCGTCGACGACCAAACCGAACTGTCGCAGCTAGCCTTCGCTGAAAAACACAGACAGTTAATGCGCACTGTCAGATCGACCCCCGCTGCTTACCACTGCAACAGAAGAGCTTTTCAACATAAGACACTATATACGTGTACGCATGTCTTTGTTCGTGTGGCAACTAAAGGATCCCTTGTACCACCGTATGAAGGACCGTATAGAATTCTTCGTAGGATATCTGACTACGTGTTCGAAGTCGATATTCACGGGAGCCCTAAAACCATTTCCACAGAAAGACTTAAGCCAGCTTTCTATGAAGTCTTCTCTGTAGATGATGGGAACAAGACCTCCGATCATCAAGGACTAAGTTCTTCAAATCCCCCACCATTCAGAACTTATCCTGGTGCAAGAAAAGTTTCGTGACTCAGCGTCACTGGGAGGGGAGTACATGTAGGGCTCTGAGTTCTGCAGTCACAACTGGCCTACGTCTATGTTCATGATACAAACGGAGTGGGCTATGGAAATTCAGCTCTCCTTGGCAAAGGTTTTGTTGTGAATTGTTTGTATCTTTCTGACGAGAAATAAAAACTGTTCTTGAGTTTCATTTACTCTAGTATACGGTATTGTATTCTAGCCACAAGGCATTGCTCACTACTGCCATCTAGCATACATCTAGCGTAATATTTGTAATGTTGAGATGGTACAATAATACATTTGAAGACAGTTGTATTTTCGTAAGTCAATTAATATCTTCTATATATATATATATATATATATATATATATATATATATATATATATATATATATATAATTTGAACTGGTAATGGAAATTACGGGAAATCGGCTGAACGGATTTTAATAAATGGCCCCTCATTTTGAAGCTTGGAACCCAAAGTTTTTCGGAAAAGTAGTAGTTTTCAGTGAAATGTCAATTTTCCTACATAATTTTCCTATTTTCCAAAATCCATCTGTTGTCAGTTTTGAGAACTAATAGTTTCTCATATTCGAACAAAGCAATAAAATAAACATTATCAAGTAGACCATGCCTCCAAGTTTTGCAACAGATTCTTTGACATCATAGTGTCAATAGGTCGATTTTCGATATATAACTACTACAACGTCTTTGATTTTCATTGATGTCAGAGAATACTTAAGAAGTTTTTTTAAATATTGTATAGTTTATATCATGGTTTTCTTTTCTCGCTGTTATTTATACTCGCTTTAAAATCATACCGCGAATTATCTTCTGTGTGAAATCCGAAGGCCTGTGTACTATTATTGAGACTGGTTCTATTGTTGTGAACTAGATGGCGACTGTATACGTATTACTGATTTGTTATGAATATGATTCCGGTGATATTCAGGGATGTTGTGGCCCGAATTTCCTGGCATTTGCATTTGAGGGAAAACTGAAGAAACCTCAACCAGGAAATTCAACCCGACCGGGAATCGGACCCGGGCCCTCTGCGTAAGAGACCAGCATGCTGACCTCTTACACCACAGAGGTGGTCTCATGGTTTATTTGTCCCTAATGATACACATTAATGCTATTATTGGAACGACTCCAGAATACCGCGTAAGTACATGTCGTTATTGCTTTGTTGAATAATTTATTTTTGGTTCAGGGAACATATTTTTTATGTGCTTATTTATTTTTTCTATCCTTGTGCTATAAAAAACATGTGTTTTAATTATTTTTAATTTGCACAGTCTTTGTACATAAGTACTTACGTGGTATTCTGAAGTATAGCGTTATTATTGATAGAAAAACCTTTTGAGGTTATGTAAGTAGACAGAGAGAGCTGCCGTGTGGCCAGCGAGCTGCAGAGCAGCGAGGGTGGGGATAACTTCTCCTACTGGTGTTCTCTTCTTTGCGATTTATCCTATTGTTTATATTGTTATTAAAAATGAAATATTTAAGTGGTGTGAGTCTTTTTCAGATATTTAATTGCGGTGTCGTGTAGATATGTAGGCTATTATGTGTGAGTACCTAATTTTCCTAGATAGTAGTGCAGTCATTACGAGCTTATGGACAATAAAATTGTACGTCATTTATTCGACATAATTTGTGCTAACGTTTTACGTGGCCAAAACGATGTCCGGCATTCACTGGTACTTAATATACTGCAAACGTTGTCAGATAATATCCTTACCAACAATCTTTATGCTATTTCATACAAAAATCCAAGTCACTACCAAAACGTAAAATCAGTAGGTACGAGATTATATCACCTTATATCACTATATAGGATTAATCCTAGAATGTTTGGAAAATATAATGTACCTTTTTTAAAATAAGTCGATTTATTGTCGAAAATAATTTTAAAATCAAAAGCTAATTCAAAGTTATGCGTCAGAGCCTTCTAGCGATCTTCTCCAGTAACATGAACTTTCGAGATTGGAAATGCTCGGCGCAGTAGCGTTTTCATTTGTTAAAGCAAGTCCTGACCATCGACCAAGAATGAAGTGATCATGTTTTCAATCAGCGCGTGTTTTGATTTAGTTAAACATTTGTTTAAGTTGATTCGTGCTTAATTGAAGTAAATTATTTATATAAAAAGTCGTTTCTTTTTTTTAAGTAATATCGAAATGAATTGAACATGTGTTTCAGTTTAAATGTAATTTCTTAAATGAAGTGAATTATTTATGTAAAAAGTGATTTCATCTTTTTTAAGTAATATCGAAATGCGTTAAACATGTTCCAGTTGAATTGCAATTTCGTAAGTGTCGTCGATAAAATGAACTACGTAAAAAGTGATTTCATCCTTTTTTAAGTGATATCAAAATGAGTCTAAGAGGACGCCCAAGAAGGCGAGGCGGTGGACATCGCTGCGCTGCTGCAGCCAGGGCTTGTAATCGCGATGCAGTGAACAATATCCGTTAAAGAAATGTAAATCCGTTAGCACGAAATATTATTCATGATGAAAGATTAATTTAAATTTTCAGTGGTGGCTCTTTAAATGAATTTTGTGGACACTGTCAAGCAAGACACATCCAAAATGAAATAGTGAACGGGCATTTCAATTCTTGCTGTCATAATGGTTTGGTTTATTTCCCACAACCTCATATTAATGATACTCTTAAAGATTTGATGATAAATGATAATAATTTTATGAACAACATAAGAGAGTATAATAGTGCCATGTCATTTGCTTCGTTTTCTGCTAATCGTAGTCATATTCCTGGGATAGGTCCTTATTGTTTTAAAATTCAATAGTTATTATAGATGAAGCATCGATGATTCCTGCATTGGCAGTAAATTGCATTGATCGCCTGCTAAAGGACATTATGAGATGTGGAAAAGAGATGGGCGGTAAGACTGTGGTATTTGGTGGAGATTTTCGACAAGTTTTGCCTGTGATACCTAAAGGAGGAAAGGTTAAAGTAATTAAGTCATGTATTCAGGCTGCTCAAGTTTGGTAAAAAATTAAAATACTACATTTGAAGTCAAATATGAGAGCCAAATTCTCAGAAAAAATTTTGCAGTGTGGCTTTTACAATTGGGAAATAATGAGATCAAAAGTGACATAGGAGGTAACCTAATAAGAATTTCTGATGAATTTATAACTAATGATTCACTGACAACTCATGTTCTGATAACAATATTACATCTTACTGCAACAGAGCTATTGTCTGTCCATTCAATGATGACTGTACAATCATTAATGAAGAAGCATTGGAACTAATTGACGGATATACAAGAGACTATAACAGTATTGATATGGTACTGCCCGATGACCATAATGACAATTTAATAAATACCATACTAATAGAATATTTGCACTCCATCACGCCATCTGGGATGCCTCCGCATACATTAAAACTGAAAGTTGGAGCAGTTGTAATGCTTATCCGATATATGGATATGGGCTTTGGTTTGGTAAATAGTGTCCGAATGATTGTTAGAGACATGTATAATAATCTTTTAAAACTAGAAGTGATTACTGGTGCATCCAAAGGACAAATAACCTATTTACCACGTAATGAGTTGTTGTCCACTGACAATAATTTGCCTTTTAAATTTAAAAGGCGTCAGTTTCCATTACGTCTTGCTTTCGCAATGACCATCAACAAAGCACAAGTCCTCACCTGTGGAGTAACGGTCAGCGCGTCTGGCCGCGAAACCAGGTGGCCCGGGTTCGAATCCCGGTCGGGGCAAGTTATCTGGTTGAGGTTTTTTCCGGGGTTTTCCCTCAACCCAATACGAGCAAATGCTGGGTAACTTTCGGTGTTGGACCCCGGACTCATTTCACCGGCATTATCACTTTCATATCATTCAGACGCTAAATAACCTAGATGTTGATACAGCGTCGTAAAATAACCCAATAAAAAATCAACAAAGCACAAGGCCAGACTTTAGATAAAATTGGAATTTATTTGTCTCGGTGCGTTTTCAGCCATGGGCAGTTATATGTGGCATTCAGCAGAGTCAAAGCCGCAAGTGATGTGAAAATTAAGGTTATGCCTACTTCACATCAAGGTCAATTTCCAGGTGTTGAAGGATATTTCACCAAGAACATCGTTTGTAATGAGATAAAGCAGTACTTCATATTGAAGATATGGCTATGGTATAATTAATGTTTTCATTTACTTTGCTATAATCAATTAAATGATTATCAGTTCCAACACAGTGATATAATCACCAAAATATGCAGCTAATGCTGCGACGAGCCACTAGTTTTATTGTATTGGAGTACTTCGTTACTTCTAATCTTTATAAACTTTCTTCTAATCGTGTAATAGTCAATTAAATCCCACTCGAGTTTTGATTTTCTCTAGATAAATCTGCTCGTGTTCCATTCGCAGATTTATCGATAAAATCAAAACGTCTAGTGAGATTACTGTTGATAAAATCAAAAGATGTTGATAAAAAAATAGTACCTAATTTACCTGAAGGACCAGCAGCCACGATGCCACTCAAATATTCACAATATACCACAGTAAGCACTTGCTATAAGAAAACGAAAAACCAACTGAAAGCGCTGACAATCAGCGACTGACGGCTGTGTATATTTTGTTCCGTTTAACGATGTTATTATTGCTCTTTTATCTCCGCTGATTTTATTAAAAGATTCTTAGAAGAGCTACGCAACTACCTGGCTATATTTCTACGTCAGTGTTTTACAATTTGAGCAGGTTGAGTTTTAGGGCAAATGTCCCCGTAAAAGTGAGATATTGACCACTGTGATCCGCTGAAACGATCGAGTGAGACCGTAACAGGCCACCAGCCTTAATACGTGATGATGATGATGATGATGATGATGATGATGATGATGATGATGATGATGATAAACAAACATGATATTATCAATTAACAGTTTCTATATTATTCAATTTGCAATAAACAGATATGTTGTTTATAATAAATTAGTACATGTCAAATAATACGTTGTTGACGGCATAATAAATCTATAAGTGATATACGAATGATTCGACTAGTTTTTCATGAATGCATAATAATTAATCACATTGTTCACAGTTATGTTAGTTATGTCATTCATGTGAACCAGTCAAAGGTGTGAACCTCACGCCTGCAATCTTTTCTTATTCTGAGCGAATCATTTTATCTTACTATTAAACTATACAAGATGCAGCAGTCTGCAATACATAGGAGACAATGGCATTACAATTATTATTGTTAAATATATTGTCTTCTGTTGCTTAGTAACATTGTTCCGTATTCTCTCCGCAATCATATTGTATTTTTCATTTAACCTCTGCTTTGTATTCTGGATCCTAGTGTTTAGCCGTAGATTTCGGCCAGATGTCCCAAATTGTGGAATTTGTTGTTGTTGTTGCTCTGCCATATCTTCAACATTCGTTCATTGGGTAAGTATGCGTTTGTGAAATTACTTTGGAAATTGTATAAAACGCTGGATAAACTGCCAAAGAAGTTCATGTTTCGCTGCAATAAAGAAACATGGTTGTGGACAGGCTTAAGTTTAGAAAGGCAGAATTGAGGGGCTTAGAACAAAAAACAGGTAAGTGACATTATCAAAAAAATGAGGTAAGTGCGTGTTGTGATAGCCCAAAAGGATGTTTCTTTGGGATAAAATCAGGCAAGTGATCACACTGTGCAGTGCTGCTATATGGGCATCATTTCACCAGACTAGTGTATAATATTCCATTGCATGTAGAACTTTAACCGTAATTTCCTCAAAACTAGGTTTCCGTCACTTACCTGCTTTTTGTTCTAAGCCCCTCAATTGATTTCTTTTAATGTTTATTTCTTTATATGAATATCTCTCTTCAACATTAATATGCACAACTGAAGTTGTTCACAATTAATAATTTTACAACTAACTTTCTTGTTAAATGGTAACTGATGACCACAGGGTGTAAATTTAAAAAAAAGAACAAGAGCAAACAAAACATGGAAGGACTGGAAGGGAGATTAAATTCTGCTTCTTCCACTCATCCTTTGAT
This sequence comes from Periplaneta americana, assembly GCF_040183065.1. Taxonomy (NCBI): domain Eukaryota; kingdom Metazoa; phylum Arthropoda; class Insecta; order Blattodea; family Blattidae; genus Periplaneta; species Periplaneta americana. The sequence continues at coordinate 65,807,881 of NC_091119.1, read as the reverse complement.
TAAGAAGTGCCTACAACAGGGCCGGGCATGAGAGCGGCTCCATTTAACCGGCCAGAGCTGTTCTCGCTCCGCAAGGCAAGCCAGAGCAGAACGCTCACGCAGTGGCGGACTCGCATTACAGCTACCTTCCCTGCATTAACATAACAAGAGCCACGGTTGTTCTAGTCATTCAGTCTGTCAGTACATAATAGTTTATAAGGATATTACATCAATCCATTGTACAGTACAGAATTTATAACACTCTTATTAAATTAATGAAATAAACTTCGCTCTATGCACACACATAAATCATTAGGCTTATTTACATAACCCATATGCACATACTGCAATCTCCTCACCACGGTTCTACGAGACAGGCGTATGGCTTCCACTTCCCCTACTTGCTGTGGACAGAGTTCATCTGCCAATATAATTAAACATCGCTTGATGAATTCACCTTCGTTGAATGTTTTCAATTCCCTTGCAATTTCGTGGCAAATTTTTGTAGCTAATTCTCATAGCCGATTCACTAAGTGCATTATTGTCATCCTGTTAATACATAATAATATATGATATGATATGATATGATATGATATGATATGATATGATATGGTATGGTATGGTATGGTATGGTATGGTATGGTATGGTATGGTATGGTATGGTATGGTATGGTATGGTATGGTATGGTATGATATGATATGATATGATATGATATGATATGATATGATATGATATGATATGATATGATATGATATGATATGATATGATATGATATGATATGATATATGATGAACTGTAACATACTATACTATGATATATCATAATACTTGTATAATTTAAAATTATATAGTATTACTAAATGTATAATAACTTATAATGCAATATAAATATCAAATAGATACTCTAATATAATGTACCTGAGAAACATTTTCTTTAAGTTGTATTAATTTATGGCGTTCATTACAAACATATTTGTCATATTCAGTAGCATGTTGTAAAGAATAATGCCATTGGATATTGAACTTCTTAATCAGTTGGAGTGCTTTAAGACAAATTAAACACCTTGCTAATGCACTGCTCTCTACGAAAAAGAAATGCTCCTCCCATGATACATTAAAAGCATTGGGAGTAGCGGGCCGCTTTAATGTATGAGCGGAAGCTCCGTCTTCAAAGTTCGCCATCATACTGCAGAGTCACCACTGCACCGACATTGAATGACGTACAGTATGCATACGTCACAGCACTCGCAAGACCCGCTCTTTAAAGCACACAGCGCTCATTTCTCAGAATCACGTAATGTGCCCAGCCCTGGTCTACAACATACATCTACAAGGAGCAATTAATCTCTAAGTATTTCATGAGCTGTTTTTTGGCATTTTTAATTTTATTTATAGTCTTTACTAATTACAGTAGTATTAATTTTCGGGTTAATTTCTGAAAAATCTACGTAACTTTGTTAAAAAGAAAATAAAAAGAAGAAAAGAAAGCAAAGTAAAAGAAAAAAGAGAAATAAATTAAGCAAGGATAAAGGAAAAAAAGAAAGGAAAAGTAAAGCAGAAAAGAAAAAAAGGAAAGGAAAGGATAGCAGAAAAAAGAAACGAAAGAAAAGAACAGAAAAAAGAAAGTAAAATAAAATGAGTGATCACCATCTGTTTGTAGATTTTTGATAGAAAAGCCGAGAAACATTTGTTATATGAACATAAATAAGGTAAGTAGATATAAAAGAAAATGAAAGAAGATAAAAAATGAACGAGAAAAAATAAAATGAGAAAACTAAAAAAATGAAAAAATATGAAAGAAAGGAAAAGGAATGGAAATAAGAAAAAGAAAAGAAGAAAACAAACAAAAGAAAAAGTAAAATGTAAAAGGAAAAAAAGAAGAAAGGAAAATATAAAAGGAAGGAAAAGAAAAGTACAACTTTTATTTATAGCCTTTACTAATTATAGTAGTATTAATTTTCGTCAGTGAGAGCCTGCTAAGTACTACATGTTGAGACATGTTAAAATAAAAAATGCCAAAAAATAGCTCATGAAATACTTAAAGATTAATTTCTCCTTGCAGATGTATGTTGTAGGCACTTCTTAATCAAAGCATGAGTGGAAAAAGCAGAATTTAATCTTCCTTCCAGTCCTTCCATGTTTTGTTTGCTCTTGTTCTTTTTTGAAACTTACACCCTGTGGTCATCAGTTGTCATTTAACAAGAACGTTAATTGTAAAATTATTAATTGTGAACAACTTCAGTTGTAAATCAAGCTTTCAGGTATAACTCCCTGTAAAGTTGATTTGAATAATTTTGAAGGAAAAATCGTTCCGGGGCCGGGCATCGAACCCGGGACCTTTGGTTAACGTACCAACGCTCTACCAACTGAGCTACGCGGGAACTCTACCAGACAACGATCCAATTTTTCCCTCTATATCCACAGACCTCAAAGTGGGCTGACAGCCGTCAAGCAACCAAAGTTGAGTGCAAAGGTCCCGGGTTCGATGCCCGGCCCCGGAACGATTTTTCCCTCAAAATTATTCAAATCAACTTCACAGGGAGTTATACCTGAAAGCTTGATTTGCATAATACACGTCACTGTTCGTTAACAGAAAGCCACAATTTAAGTCACACAGAGTTAGTGTGCACTCAACTTAGGTTGCTTGACAGCTGTTGGCCCACTTTGAGGTTTGTGGATATAGAGGGAAAAATTGGATCGGTGTCTGGTAGAGTTCCCGGGTAGCTCAGTTGGTAGAGCGTTGGTACGTTAAACCAAAGGTCCCGGGTTCGATGCCCGGCCCCGGAACGATTTTTCCCTCAAAATTATTCAACTTCAGTTGTGTATATTAATGTTGAAAAAAGATATTCATATAAACATTAAACGAAATCAATTATTATGCCTTTCTAAAATTAACCCTGTCCACAACCATGTTTCTTTACTGTAGCGAAGCATGGACTTCTTTGGCATGAAACCCGGACGATAAAAACTAAAACTAAAGAAAAAAGGAAACGGAAAGAAGAAAAGAAAGCAGAAGAGAAAAACTAAAGAAAAAAAAGAAAGAAAAGAAAAAATAAAGAAAAGGTATAATAAAAAAGGAAAGAAAAAAGGAAGAAAAGTAAAGAAAAGGTAAAATAAAAAAGGAAAAGAAAAAAGAAAGGAAAAGAAAAGTATAAAGAAAACGGAAAGAAAAAAGTAAAACGAAAAAAAAGAAAGAAAAAAGACGAAGGAAAAGAAAAGCAAAAAAAGACAAAATAAAAAAAAATAAAAAAGGAAAAGTAAAATAAAAAGGAAATAAAGAAGAAAGGAAAAGAAAAAAGAAAAGAAAGAAAAAGAAAAAAGAAGAAAGAAAGGGTAAAATGAAAAAAGGTAAGAGTAAAACGAAAGAAAAAAAGCATAAAAGGAAAAGAAAGAAATGAAAAGTGAAAAGTAAAATAAAAAACGGAAAAGAAAAGCATAAAGGAAAGGAAATAAAAGAGAAATGTAAAACGAAAAAGGGGAAAGAAAAGGGAAAGAAAAAGTAAAAGCAAAATAAAAGACGGAAAATACAAGAGTAAAAGGAAAGGAAAATGAAAGTAGAAAAAATAAAGAAAAAATAAGTAAAATGAAAAAGACAAAAAGTAATAAACAGTATTAAAGAAAAAAGAAAATATTGAAAAAACAGTAGGCCTACAACGTAGAAAGAAGAAGAAAAAAAGGAAAGGAAAGCCAGGAAAGATAAAAGATATAAAAGAAAATAAAAGAAGAGAAAAAATGAACGAGAGAAAATAAAATAAGAAAACTAAAAAAATGAAAAAAGATAAAAGAAAGGAAAAGGAATGAAAAGAAGAAAAAGAAAAAAGAAAACAAAAGAAAAAGTAAAATGTAAAAGAAAAAAAGAAAGGAAAATTTGAAAGGAAGGAAAAGAAAAGTACAAAAGAAAAAAGTAAATAAATAAGGAAAAAAAGAAAAGAAACGCGAAAAGAGTAAGCAAAATGAATGAAAGAAAAAGAAAATAGAAATAAATAGACTGAAAATAAGAAAAAAGAAAAGAAAAAGAAAAGCATAAAAGGAAAGAAAAGAAAATAGAACATGCGAAATTAAAAAGAAAAGCACAAAACAAAAAAGAAAAGAAAAAAAGGAAAAGAAAAGCATAAAAAAGGAAAGAAAGGAAAGAGTAACCAAAATAAAAACTAGAAAAGAAAAGGTAAGATAATGAAAAAGATGGAAAGGAAAAGAAAAAGAAAGAAAAGTAAAAGGGGAAAGAAAAAAGGAAAAAGAAAATATATAAAGAAAAAAATAAGAAAATAACAAAGGAAAAAATAAAAGGAAAAAGGATACAAAAGAAAGAAAGAAAAGAAAACAGAATATAAAATGAAGATAGTCGAAGAAAATAAAAAGGAAAGGAAAAGGAAAGCAGAAAGTTTACTGATAATACTTTAAAAAACTGAATAATGAGATGCACTGTCCATAAGGTAGGGAGGATGGGATGGGCAGGGCGGAACTCGACATGCAGCCACCTCCTCGTGGTGAGTTCTGGGTTGTTTCACTTCATAGAATAGAGAATGAATGAAACAAGCAAAGAGCTGCATTATCAATTATGTTAAAACTGATACACATATACAAATTAGTGCTAATACTATCACCACTCCCGCATTACAAGGGTTTTGTTTACATTTTAAGCAGCCCTTGGTCTTTAGTATCAAGTAACGTTCTGCCTGAACTGTTTTATTAAATCATATAAAATGTAATCGGCATTTATCTAAGGAAACAAATTTCGCTGAGCTTCGTTATGTGAATAATAGGATAAAAATATATTATGTGCTTATGCTGAGAATCGTAACACATATTTCCTCATTCATTTTTTAAATCTCGTAAGAATTTATTTAATTTTTTATGTTGAAAATGATATTTCTAGTTAAAATCTATTTTTGAACTACTATCAAAAGAAGTATACAAATGTAATCACTTACTAGTGTACCGAAATAGGATATAAGCTTGCATTCCTTGCATTGATACAAAAACATTACTTACAATGCAAATAAAAAGGACAATAAACACAGTCAAATACAGAATGGATGGTAACCTCTGCACCAAAATGAAACTGGTAATATCTCATGAGGAGAGACCTGAAAAATTTAAAATCCTTTTCTAACATTCACCGTTTCAGAGGAAATCGTTATGTTTCTATGAAGCATAAAGGTAGGCGCCCACTTACCGGAATTGATTCGTACGCCGCGTTCGGATTTTTATTCTTTGCATTATTTTAAATGGAACATCGCTCACTTGGCCGTATCGCCTCTGTCCGCATAACTGTTATTCCGATCAGAATTCTTGCCAGAGAATAAAATTCTAAACGGATTTCCGTAAGGTCCAAGATCGAAATATAGAATGTCATGGCATATTATATCGATTGCAAGGTCTCCAATCGCGGTAATATTGAAGGTATAGGTTATTTTATTAAGTTAAACAGTATGGAGAGCTTTATGAAATTAGAATTAAAGCAATGTAATATGGAGAAAGAACATATGGGATGAGATCGGGAAAATACTAAATTAACCAGGTATATCCTTCATAGTTTATTTAAGTTACAGAGGTATTCATTTTATTTCCAGATTCAGTTCAGAACAACAATAGGGATATCTGATGCAAAGTTTTACCGTTAGATGGCAGGAACATTCCATGCGGGAGTTTATTACTTTCTCCGGCTTGTTCGTTTTCTGTGCTTGTCAAAATTATATTTAGGCTATAATTATTTTGTATAACCTAGTATAATTTAATATAATTCAGTATTTTCTTACCTCATAATTTAATTTAATTTACAATAATAGCGTAAACTTGTATAATACTGAGCGATTCCCCTTAAGAAATTAGGGAAATCTGCAGTATGCAAAATATAGATACGAATAAATTGAATATGCATGAACCTAAACGAGAACTTTGTAATCGAGGTGCACGAGAACTTTGAAATCGAGGTCCACGAACAAATAAACAAATAAACAAACAAACAGACAGACAGACAAACAAACAAACAGACAAATAAATAAATAAATAGGAACTTTGTCGAAGGTGAATATTACCTCTTTAATTATTAGTAGACCCTATTGTAAGTACCGTAGGCCAAAAACACGATATGCAGCCACCAATGTGTTTTTTTTTATAGGGAAGGGACTATCGAGATTGAATTCCTCGTAATTTTTCTCTAGTTCCAGAAAGATTAAATGCAATGTTTGATAAGATGATATAATATGATCGTAATAGTATCACGATTATTCTTGTGTTTTGTAGGTTAAGGACATGCAGTTTTCAATAGTATGTAGGATGATTTTGAAAATTTGAACTAAAAACGTGGTTTTAATAATTAGTCTATAGCACATTAAAAACATTATTGATGAAATGGATTTCAGTATGGATCGTCCTGGATAATAAACACCCCAGTTAATCCACAGTTTACTGCAGGCGTAAAATGCTGGCGACTCCTAGGCTAGAAGTATAATCTAAACTGATATAGCTTGCTGTCGAGGTTGTATATGTTTTTATTCATTTTTCTTTTCCCTCTTCCAAAATGAAACTGTAGCCAGCAATTCCTTACTTGAAGTAAGTATTTTTGTTTAATAGCTAGCACTTTCGAGGCGCTATTTAATTAGTTAAATTTTTTAAGGTTTAAAGCATAGGTCTAGGGGAGAATCGGGTAGTATCGGACATCGGGTAGTATCGGACAGTGCGTTTCTTTCATCTACTACCATATAGTAGTACCTGAATAACATGGTTACGTTTCTCTATGCGACATCACAGAAACGTAACCATGTCAATCAGGTACTATCATCGTGTAGTAGATGAAAGAAACTCACTGTCCGATATTACCCGATGTCCGATACTACCCGACTCTCCCCTATATTAAAAATATTTCGGGACCTGAATGAAGATAAAAGGCTTTTCCTGGTTTTTACATATAGGAACACAACGAAAAATTTGGCATTTTTGAAGAGAATTTAATGTACTAATACACTACATAAACCCTCAATGTTTATATACCGGAAAACAAATACACATACAAAGCGCATCCCTCAAAGTACACACGCGCTGTCTGTTGGTGCTAGTTCAGGATATCCCTATGAAATAACGTGCTCTAGCGGTAAATTACAACACTATTTGATTATTCATTCGGAAATGCTGACAAGTGAGCGATGCTATAATAAAAATCCGAACGCAACGAACGAATTTTTTCCGGTAAGTAAGCGCCTACCTTAAGGCAATATAGGTACCTGTCACTGCAATATTATTCTAGCAAACGCGGCCTTCAGTCCTTACCTTCTCCTCAATGGGTGACATGCGACAGTGCGCTGCGTTGCAAGATTGACTTGAACGATTTTCGCAATTATTCAATTTAAATTCTTGGCCAACTGTTTAATCTGAAAAAAAATAGATGCAAGACATTAACTTTTCAGATTACTTTTCCCTATCTGCTTGTATAGCAATCTGTCATTCCTCTCGGGCAGTTACAGCAATAGAGCGCTGCAAACATTGGGCAAAGACTACATTTTTCCTGCGTAATGGTCCTTGATCGAGGCTTATGTTGGGGTTTCGTAATATTCAAATAAATTTAAGGGATATTGACGGTAGATACTGGATTAATCTTGCTCAGGATAGAGATAGATGGCAGGCTTATGTGAAGGCGGCAGTAAACCTCCGGGTTCTCTAACTGCCATAAGTAAGTAAGTAACGGTGCTTGATCGAAGGAAATGTGCAATAAAAGTTTTGTTATATTGAACATGTAGAATCACCTCTTAACTTTTGGTGCATCAGTCCCTTTCCACTCTGTATACATCATATCCGAAAGCAAAGTAATATGTATTCTTTGATAAACTACTGGTTAATAGCACAAAAAAGATTGAAATAATTTTATCAGTAAATGAAATCAAATAAAATCGTGCAAGTGGTTAGAGAGACACTCTATAGCAAAGAGTAGTAGTAGATATAAGGAAAGACAGTCTTTTCGTTCTGCTTCGATCAAATTGACAATTTAATTAAAAGGAGACAAATATGAACATGTTTTAAAACAATATTCGCAGGTACTGTCTTATCCGTATAAGAATTTTATTACAGAAACATGGCATAGGCCTTCTGCTTTGGAAATACGTAACTTATTTAGTATGAGTGAAAATATTTAAAGCTCTTTTACATTCTAGTAATTTAATTATGTTACACATAGCCAGCACCTACTTATTATATAAAAATAAAGTAGCCTGTATTTTATTGTAAGTTGTGACAAAATAATCATCAGGACACAATAAAAAATTTGTTTCTATTAAAAAGTTTCTTTGTTTCTACTATATTTGTAAGATATATAATGGGAAATTTGCAAATTAAAAATGAAGATTGTCGGAGACTCGAAACTTGAACAAATACTGCAAATCTAGTCTTTCAGATGAAGCTCCCTGTAAAGCAGATTTGAATAATTTCAAGGGAAAAATTGTCCCGGGGCCGGTATCGATCCCGGGACCTCTGGTTGAACGTACCAGCGCTCTACCACTGAGCTACCCGGGAACTCCACCCGACACCGTCTCAACTTTTCCCTTTATATCCACACAACTCGCGTGGGCTGACGAAACGCCAGAGACCCACAACGAGTGCACACAATCTCTGTGTGACTTGGAATTGTGGTTTTCTGTTAACGTACAAGGTAACGTATATATTATGCAAATCTAGTCTTTCAGGTGAAGCTCCCTGTAAAGCAGATTTGAATAATTTCAAGGGAAAAATTGTTCCGGGGCCGGTGAACAAATACTGTTCACCCTTTTTGTAGATTCATGTCATAACAATCTACGCTATTAAAACTGAGAGTACCAAAACAGCATAGTACGTGGTTTTCCTGTTTACATTCCCTACAATTGTTTTCTATTTATCAATTATATTATTATTTCCCTTTTCAGAAGACCTGATGTATCTAGAATCAACCTTCTATTCGATTTCATAACATATTTCATACTCTCATACAAAATACAGCAAATTTAAAAGGTTTAATTATGCGTCATCCGGTGAATTACGGCTTTGAGAAGACGAGCATGCACAAATCTGGAACTTGTATATTGTGGGCGGACCATTATTTTTGCACGAAGTGTGCAACGTGAAAACATTGACGCATCTTATGTATTTTTAACGTGCGAATTTAAGACGAATCCCACCTTACATTTTAATGCAACATTTGGAAACTAACAAAAGATGAACTCGATACCCAATTTCCTTCAACCTCTAATGCTCCCACAAAACCCAGTTCAGATAGATATAATCCAATCAGAAGTAGACCTCCTAGAACAAATCACCAAAAATCAACACAGTAAAGAAAATTTAAAACAAATGGCCCTTGAAACCGTCAACATCAGATATACTGAAGACTATTGGATAAGAATTTATACCGATGGCTCAAAAACAGACCCTCAAGGAAATGTGGGAGCTGGTATTTTTAGTAATCTTTTTTGTTCCTACCTCCCAGTTGGTTATAATCTATCTGCCTATGATGGAGAAATTGGAGCTATACATGTTGCCTTAAATCAACTTTTACTCCATATGGATAAATTCACGAACGCCGTCATCCTCTCTGACTCAAAAGCAGCCATCTTGTCCATAAATAAAACTAACCACCCCTACTCAGAACAAATCAATAATTGTCAAGAAACACTTGAACTTTAAAAGAATATGACAAAACAGTTGTGTTACAATGGATCCCAGGACATTGTAATCTACATGGAAATGAACAGGTTGACATGCTAAGAAGGGTGCCAATCTCAAAATAAACCCACGGAAACCTTTGTCATTTAGCTCAGTAAAACAATATATCAAGCAACTACAAAAAAATAATCACCAACAAGAATTGGACATAAACATTTCGCAACAACGTAGGAAATTACTGAAGGATATACCTCCTGATCCCAGAAGACTGGCAGTTGCAAGCTTTCGTCTTAACACTGAACATGACATCCTGGGTAAACACCTCAATCGTCTTGGCATCCTGCCATCATCAGCCTGCATTTTGTGCAAACATGGATAGACAACATCTTGCAAAATGCCCTGCTCTGAAATCCTCCAAGGAAATCAACCGCTACTGGGAAGCCAGAGCCCGAATGTTTTTGATTACTTAATCCGAAGTTTTGTTCACCACTTTTTTGTTTTTCCCTCAGTTAATGATTGTAAATATCTTGTACTAGACATTGGACAAATAAATAAATAATATTTGGCTAATTACGGTATTTCTGCAATAGCAATGAACACATTGTGGAACGTATGAATAAGAGCTGCAGAAACAGTGACGAAAATGGGAAATAAATTTCAACAACACTTAAGAAGAACGTTGAGAACCACATTAGCACCACTCCAACTGCAGGGCTCTGCACCCAACAGGCCATCCAACAAGCTCTCACAGAAATGAATCAGTTTGGTAATTTGGGACATATTACTTTAAAATTCCAAATCAGTACCTTACAAAACAGCGCAATAATTAACAATAGATCCCTATTAGAAACAACAACCAAATTTCTTGGCTTAAAAATCGATAATGTGTTAAATTGGAAAAATCATATTAAAGAAATTACCCCCAAACTAAATTCAGCTTGTTTTGCTATTAGATCTATGCAAAAGATAGTAAATATCAATACCTTAAAAACAATATACTTTGCATACTTCCACTCGGTAATGAGTTTTGGAATAATATTCTGGGGAAATTCCACAGATAGTAACAATATATTTCTATTACAAAAAAGAGTAATTATAATAATAGTAGGTGCGAAATCTAGGGAGTCGTGTAGGACTATTTTAAAAAAACTACAAATAATGCCCATGGCTTGTCAGTATATCTTTTCATTAATAGTCTTCCTCGTATGTAATCGTGAAAACTTTGTAACTAATTCAACAGTTCATAGCATAAATACACGTCAAAAAATGACTTTCATACTCCATCGGCAAGTCTATCGTGCTATCAAAAAGGAGTGCGTTATATGGCAGTAAAAATTTTTAATAGCCTCCCTATCGATATAAAAAATGAAACTCAAAACATAAACTTATTTAGGGCCAAATTAAAGAAGTACCTAATTTCTCACGCCTTCTATTCTGTAGGTGAATTCATGACATTCAATAACACTTCATGAAATTGATACTAAAACTATGTGTTGTACTAGTAGACTATATTGTAAATCTCATCTGTATATATTTCATCTAGACTGTGACTATGAATTAAGATTTTATAATAGTATTAAGTTTTTTGACTTGTTCCATATTCTAACTGTAAGCATGTATGAATACCATGGAATGTTAATAAATACAATACAATACAATACAAAAATAAGAATACAGTAATAATTCGCGGGTGCTCGTGTAAAGGGGTTTAAGTATGAATTGGCTAAAGCGGGATAAGTAAAGATTTGAACCCTCCACGATTACTTCTGTCTTGTGTTAAAGGGGTTAAGTCATTCTTCCATCTATGATGCAGTTACAGTGCTCCATATTTTGTGACAAAAGGGTTTTGTTCAGTACCAAAGAAGAGAAGTTTACAAACCTTGTAATTTGACTTAACCCCTTTACACGAGCACCTGCGAATTGTTACCAGAGTGATTCTATTCATTAATTTGCAACTTCCCTTTGTAAAATTTGGGCAGTACACATATTGTAAAATAACCTACTAAACACATATTATTATTATTATCATTATCATTATCATTATTATTAGCATTATCATTATTATTATTATTATTATTATTATTACTACTACTACTACTACTACTACTACTACTACTACTACTACTACTACTACTACTACTTTGTACAAAACTAGTTCGATTAATTACAATGTGTCTCAGTGAAACGTATAGCAGAGTCCGTATAGGCCAATTTCTATCCCATGCTTTTCCAATTCACTGCGGGATAAAGCAAGGAGATACACTATCATCTTTACTTCTTAACTTTGCTCTAGAATATCCCATTAGGAAAGTTCAGGATAACAGACAGGGTTTGGAATTGAATGGATTACATCAGCTTCTTGTCTATGCGGATGACGTGAATATGATAGGAGAAAATTCGAAAATGGTTACGGAAAACACGCAAATTTTACTTGAAGCAAGTAAAGCGATAGGTTTGGAAGTAAATCCCGAAAAGACAAAGTATATGATAATGTCTCGTGACCAGAATATTGTACGAAATGGAAATATAAAAATTGGAAATTTATCCTTCGAAGAGGTTGAAAAATTAAAATATCTTGGAGCAACAGTAACAAATATAAATGACACTCGGAAGGAAATTAAACGCAGAATAAATATGGGAAATGCGTGTTATTATTCGGTTGAGAAGTTTTTGTCATCTAGTCTGCTTGCAAAAAATCTGAAAGTTAGAATTTATAAAACAGTTATATTACCGGTTGTTCTGTATGGTTGTAAAACTTGGACTCTCACTTTGAGAGAGGAACAGAGATTAAGGGTGTTTGAGAATAAGATTCTTAGGAAAATATTTGGGGCTAAGAGGGATGAAGTTACATGAGAATGGAGAAAGTTACACAACGGAGAACTGCAAGCATTGTTTTCTTCACCTGACATAATTAGGAACATTAAATTCAGACGTTTGAGATGGACAGAGCGTGTAGCACGTATGGGCGAATCCAGAAATACATATAGAGTGTTAGTTGGGAGACCGGTGGGAAAAAGACCTATGGGGAGGCCGAGACGTAGATGGAAGGATATTAAAATGGATTTGAGAGAGGTGGGATATGATGATAGAGACTAGATTATTCTTGCACAGGATAGGGACCGATGGCGGGCTTATGTGAGGGCGGCAGTGAACTTGTGGGTTCCTTAAAAGCCATTTGTAAGTAAGTAAGTAAGTATTATTTTGTACAACCATGATATTATCAATCAACAGTTTCAATGTTATTCAGTTTGCAATAAAGAGATGTGTTGTTTACAATTAGTGCATGCCAAACAAGACGTTGCTGATGGCATAATAAATCTTTAAGTGATATACGAATGATTTGACTAGTTTTTCATGAATGCATAATAATTAAATCACATTGTTCACAGTTATGTTAGTTATATCAATCATTTGAACCAGTCAAAGATGTCAGCCTGAAGCCTGCAATATTTTCTGGTTCTGAGTGAATCATTTCATCTTCTTACTACTAAACTATCCACGATGCAGCAGTCTGCAATACATAGTAGACAATGGCATTACAATTATTATTGTTAAATGTATTGTCCTCTGTTGCTTAGTAACAAAGTCGGCTCTGACATATCGTCAACATTCGTTCATTGGGTAAGTATGTGTTTGTGAAATTACTTTGGAAATTGTATAAAACGCTGGATAAACTGCCAACTATTTCGCTACAATAAAGAAACATGGTTGTGGACAGGGTTAATTTTAGAAAGGCATAATTGATTTCGTTTAATGTTTATATCTTTATATGAATATCTCTTTTCAACATTAATATACACAACCTAAGTTGTTCACAATTAATGATTTTTCAACTAACGTTCTTGTTAAAAGGTAACTGTTGGCCACAGGGTGTAAATTTCAAAAAGGAACAAGAGCAAACAAAACATAGAAGAACTGGAAGGAAGATTAAATTCGTCCTTCTCCATTCATCCTTTCATTAAGAAGTGCCTACAACATACATCTACAAAGAGAAATTAATCTGTAAGTATTGCATGAGCCATTTTCTGTCATTTTTGTGTTTAAATTTAATTTTATTTATTGTCTTTACTAATTGCAGTAGTATTAAGTTTCGGATTATTTTCTGAAAAAATCTACGTAACTATGTTAAAAAGAAAATAAAAAGAAAAAAGAAAGCAATATAAAATAAAAAAGATAGATGAAAGAAGCAAGGATAAAGGAAGAAAAATAAAAAACGAAAAGTAAAGCAGAAAATAAAACAAGAAGGAAAAGAATAGTAGAGCAGAAGAAAGAAAGGAAAGAAAAAGCGAAATTAAAAATAAAAGAAAGAAAAGAAAAGAATGTCCACACCTGTGGAGTAGCGGTTAGAGCGTCTGGACGCGAAACCAGATGGCCCGCGTTCGAATTACGGTCGGGGAAGTTACCTGGTTGAGGTTTTTTTCCGGGATTTTCCCTCAACCCAATATGAGCAAATGCTGGGTAACTATCAGTGCTGGACCTCGGACTTATTTCACCGGCATTATCACCTTCATCGCTTTCAGACGCTAAATAACCTAAGATGTTGATACTACCAAAAAATAAATAAATAAAATAAAAAAATAAAATAAAATAAAATAAAATAAAAATTAAAAAAAAAAATAAAATAAAATGAGTGGTCACCATCTGTTTGTAGGGTCAGTGTCACAAAAAATGATGATATAAAAGCCCAGAAACGTCTGTTTTATAAAAATAAGTAAGGTAAGTAGAGTTTTTCAGCCTACCCAGTATTTACACCTTAGCTTTACATCTTAGCTTTGCACAATGTTATATCGTCCTTGTTCCTGCAATAACTCTTATGTGCAAAATATAACATTTTTTCAGTAGGAAGAAAAAACATTTATTCTTATTCATTCTATGGCAGTCATAATACATAGGAGACTGTGAATTCTTACATTTTCGAAACAAAGAAATATAATAACATACAGGAGATTTTATTATTTGGTGTATCACTATTTAAGTTATTTAATATAGAGCAAAAATCTGAAAATCGATAAATATGTCACATAAGAACTATTGCAGGAACAACGACGATATATCTGGAACTTATAAATTGTGCGCGGCCCATTCTTTTTGCACGAAATGTACAACTGGAATGAAATTAATGCAACTTATATATTTTTCTTAATACGCGAATTTAAGACGAATCCCAAACTCCATTTTAAATGCAAAAATTTGAAAAAAAATATCTCGTCTTATATTTGGCTAATTACGGTATTTCTGCAATTGGAATCAGCACATTGTGAAATGTAAGAATAAGGGTTTCAGAAGCAGTGGCAAAAATTGGAAGTAAAATTCAACAACACTTAAGAAGAACGTTGAGAACTACACTAGCACCGCTCCAACTGCAGGGCTCTGCATCCAACAAATGCAAATGTAGCAATTTGGGACATATTATCTCCAAATTCCAAATCAGCACCTTATAAAACGTAACCATAAGAATACAGTAACTCCTAACAGAGTAACTGTATTGATTAATTTACAACTTTCTTTTGTAAAAAGAGTAATTACCCTGTTACAAGCTTTGTAGAACACATAGGCCTAATACAACTCTTAAATATAATTCTAAGTAATTTGTCATAAATATAGTTGATTTGTTTGTCCCATTTCAGATGTTTATCAATATTGATTCCTAAATATTTAATCTCTGAAGATTCATTTATAATTGGACAATTATGGCCTACAGCAAATTGCGGAGCAACCAAAATTGTGTAGTTTAATGTTTATGGGAGATCAGGCAATTTATAAGATTTACTAGTTAATGAAAAAGGAATGACTGTAGTTTTAGCAGTGTTAAGAGAAAGAATATTCGAATGAAACCATGCTTTTATTAATTTTAAACCATTATGTGCCTTAAAATAAGAGTCCAAACAATAATACGAGTACAATTAAGAGCACATTTCCGGAAATAGGCCAAAGTAATGCGCCTCCACGTGGTGCTCTCTGGATAACGTTAAATGGATTATAACACTAGCATGCTTCCCAAGAAAAATAAACAGCTCTTCTCAATGCCTTTCTGGAATGCTGGTGGTATGTCACAAGCCAAGAGAACTGCGGTGGAAAATAAATTATCAAAGACAGATGCAGATTTATTTGTTATAGCAGAGGCCAACATCGACATAGGAAAAGAATATACTACAAACTCAAGAACTAAAATATCAACATCTTAGAAAAGCACAGGCAAATTGCAAGTGGGCAGACATTCAGCACGAAACAACATGAAAGTTTACAGAATTGAAGGAAATGAATGACAGTGACAATGCAGAAATAATAAAGATAACAGCTTGGAAACATGGAAACAGATTCCAAGTCAATGAACTCTACAGTCCACCTAATAACAACTTTGCTGTAGACCTGATAACTAGAGCTAGGATTTATATGTAGTACAGTATGAGTTAAGAATGACGCCGAGCATAGTTGCGTCTATGTGATGCCGGTTAAGAAGGTTTTAAGCCTGGTAGACAAGACTCGAAATGCAGGAAAAGACACAAGGACTAGACAATGCAGCTTATAACCCCCCGCTGTTTTGTAAGTGGTGGTTAAGAGGATTAAAGACCCTTAGCGCTAACTAATGGAAGTACTGAATGACAAGAATGGCAAATATGAGGAGTGGGGGCATGGCTTGCATGTTTGTAAAGTCTACCGAATAAAAATATTAGCTATTACTGCATACGAATCCTAGCTCTACTGATAACTGACAAGAAAACAATAGTGATCGGTGACCTTAAAGGCCACTCTCCAAGATGTGGATATACCAGTAACAAGAAAGTAGGAGATGTCATTGAGCAGTCGTAGTTATAATAATAATAATAATAATAATAATAATAATAATAATAATAATAATAATAATAATAATACTAATAATAATAATAATAATAATAATAATAATAAATTAATGATAAATTAATGATAATAATAATAATATAATAACAATAAATGAATGATGATAATAATAAAATAATATAATATAATAATAAAATAATAATAATAATAAATTAATGATAATAATAATATAATAACAATAAATGAATGATAATAATAATAAAATAATATAATATAATAATAAAATAATAATAATAATAATAATAATAATAATAATAATAATAATAATAATAATAATAATAATGTATTCAGTCTGAGAAAAATGTTTTGTCGCATAGATACTTTATAAGTCTCAGAAACGAGGCACTGTGCGTGATCAGAGGGCGTGCGACCTGAGGTAATAAAATTAGCTTTATTTCGTTGTATGTATGATCATGCGCACAGCCTTTTTTCTGGGACTAGTAAAGTATCTGTGCGACAAAACGTTTTTTCTAAGACTGAACAACCACGTCATTCTCAATCAACAGTTTCGATATTATTCAGTTTGTATTAAACAGATACAGATGCTGTTTATAAATGTTAAATAATAGTTTCTGAAGGCATAGTAAATATTTAAGTTATTTAGCCTACGAATGATTTGACGAGTCTCTTCATGAATGAATAATAATCAAATTGTTCACAATTTATTATCTTAGTTATGTGCTTCACCTGAATCAGTCATGGATGTGAACCTCAAGCCTGCAATCTTTTCTGCTTCTAAGTAAATCACTTTATCTTACTACTAAATTATACAAGATTCAGCAGTCTGCAATAATATATATATATATATATATATATAGTATATAGGAGGCAATGGCATTACAATATTATTATTGTTAAATATATTGTCCTCTGTTGCTTAGTAACATAGTTTGCTCTTGTATATCGTCAACATTCGTTCATTAAGTAAGTATGTGATCCGGCTTAATTTTAGAAAGAATTTATTTCGTTTAATGTTTATATCTTTATATGAATATTTTTTTTTGCATTAATACACACAACTGAAGTTGTCCACAATTAACGATTTTACAACTGACGTTCTTGTTAAATGGCAACTGATCAGCACAGGGTGTAAGTTTAAAAAAGAAACGAGCAAACAAAACATGGAAGGACTGGAAGGAAGATTAAATTCTGCCTTCTCCAACTCATCCTTTGATTAAAAGGTGCCTACAACAAATATCTGCAAGGGGAAATCAATCTGTAAGTACTGCATGTGCCATTTTCTGACATTTTTGTGACTAAATTTAATTTTACTTATTGTCTTTACCAATTAGTCGTAGTATTAGCGTTGGGATTATTTTCTGGAGAAATCTAAGTAAATCTACATTAAAATAAAAAATGAAAACAAAAAACAAAGAATAGTAAAAGAGAAAAAATAAGAAAAAAGAATATAAAAGGGAAATAAAAGAAGCAAAGATAAATAAAAAATAAACGAAAAGAAAAACGAAAAACAAAATGAAAGAAAACCAGAAAAAAGAAAGAAAAGAAAAGAAAAAGTCAAATAAAAACTAGAAAATAAAAGGAAAGAAAAAAATGAGAAAGGAAAATAAAATGAGTGATCACCATCTGCTTGTAGGATCTGTGTCACAAAAAAACTTGATAGAAAAACCGAGAAACATCTGTCGTATAAAAATAACTGAGGTAAGTACATTTTTTTCAGTCTACAAAGTATTCACACTTTGGCTTTGTCAATGCTAAAATAAAAAAAACTCCCTTTGGGCTCTATAAGCCCTTCTTGTACGCATTAGATTGCGATTTCAATATGTTTGTCTCAACATACAATAGCAAGCATTCACAAACGAAAAAAAATAATAATAAAACTAAAGAAAAAAAGAAAAGGACACGAAAAAAAAGAAAAGGACACGAGAAAAGAAAAGCAGGAAAGAAAGACGAAAGAAAAGAAAAAAAGAAAGAAAAGAACTAGTAAGAAAAAAGAAAAGAAAAGAGAAGCATAAAAGAAAGAAATAAAAATGTGAAATCAATAAAACAAAATGAAAAAGACGAACAAAGGAAAGGCATAAAAGATCAGGAAAGAAAAGAGAAAGGAAAAAGTAAAATGAAAAAAGGAAAGAGAAAAACAAGAAAGGAAAAGAAAAGAAACAGAAAGGAAAGAAAAAAAGTAAAATGAAAAAAGCAAAAGTAAAAAAGCAAAATAGAAAAAGAAAGATAAGAAAAAAAGGCAAAAAATAAAATTGAAAAGGCAAAGACAAAAAGGAAGAAAAATAAAAACATAACAGGAAAAGAAATCAAAGAAAATGAAAAGAAACAGTAAAATAAAAAGAGAAAGAAAAAAGAATGAAACGAAAAAAAAAAGGAAAAGCGAAATAAAAAAGGGAAAAAGGAAGGAAAAGGATGGTAGAAAAGGAAAAGAGTAAGTGAAATAAAAAAGTCGAAAAGGTAAACAAGAGCATTAAAGAAAAAATGAAAGGAAAAGAAAAAGTAAAATGAAAAAAGAAAGAACAAGAAAAGCAGAAAAATAAATAAATAAATGAAGAGAAAAAAAGAGGAAAGTAAAATGAGCAAAGTAAAAGAAAAATGAAAATATATACAAGAAGGAAAACGAAAAAAGAAGAGTAAAGAAATATAAAACAAAATGAAAAAAGAGAAGAAGAAAGAAAATAAAAAAGTAAAATAAAAGGACAAATGAAAAGTAAAACAAAGAAAAGAAAAGCATTAAAGATAAAAAAGGAAAGAAAAGAAAAATGGAAAGAAAAAGTAAAGCATAAAAGAAAAAGAAAGAAAAGAAAGGAGAAAAGAGGAAACAAAATAAAAATTGGAAAAGAAGAAAGAAAAGAGAAGGAAAGGATCAAAATGAAAAGCGACAGAAAAGAAAAGGAAAAAGGTAAAATGAAAAAAGAAAAGTATGAAAAAGAATAAGAAAAGAAAAAGGAAAAGTGTCCACACCTGTGGAGTAGCAGTTAGCGCGTCTAGCCGCGAAACCAGGTGGCGCGGGTTCGATTCCCGGTCGGGGCAAGTTACCTGGTTGAGGGTTTTCCGGGGTTTTCCCTCAACCCAATACGAGCAAATGCTGAGTAACTTTCGGTGTTGGACCCCGGACTCATTTCACCGGCATTATCACCTTCATCTCTTTCAGACGCTAAATAACGTAAGATATTGATAAAGCGTCGTAAAATAACCTATCAAAATAAAGAAAAGGAAAAAAAGGAAACAGGGATAAGATAAAAGAAAGGAAAAACAAAAAACAAAAAGTAGAATGAAGATAACGAAAGAAAATAAAAGGTAAAGAGAATGTAAAAGGAAAAAATCGAGGAGAAAAGAATGAAAAAGTAAAGAAGAAAGTTAAATGATAATACTTAAAAGAAACAGAATAATGAAATGCACTGTCCACATGGAAGGGAGGCTGGGATGGGCAGGGCGGAACTCGACATGCAGCCACCTCCTCGTGGTGAGTTCTGGGTTGTTTCACTTCATAGGGAATGAATGAAACAAGCAAAGTGCTGCATTATCAATTATGTTAAAACTGATAAACATAGACAAATGTCGGCCTCGGTAGCGTAGTTGGTATAGCGCTGACCTTCTATGCTCGAGGTTGCGGGTTCGATTCCGGGCTAGGTCGATGGCATTTAAGTGGGTTTAAATGCGACAGGCTCATGTCAGTAGATTTACTGTCATGTAAAAACTCCTGCGGGACAAATTCCGGCACGCTGGCGACGCTGATATAACTTCTGCATTTGCGAGCGTCGTTAAACCATAATTTAATTTTTAATATAAAAATTAGCACTAATAGGTCTACCATCACCAGCCCCGCATTACAAGGGTTTTGCCTACATTTTAAACAGTCCTTGCTCTTTAATAAGAAGTAGCGTTCTGCCTGAACCGTTTTATTAATTCACATAAAATATAATCTGCCTTCTATGCTCGAGGTTGCGGGTTCGATCCTGGCGCAGGTCGACGGCATTTTGAGTGTATTTAAATGCAACAGGCTCATGTCAGTAGATTTACTGGCATGTAAAAGAACTCCTGCGGGAGAAAATTCCAGCACACTGGCGACGCTGAAGTAATAATAAATTATTATTATTATTATTATTATTATTATTATTATTATTATTATTATTATTATTATTACAAATAATATAAAATAAGTGGTATTGAAACAATTTTACAATATTTTATTGTAACAAAATTGTGATTTTATATTTTTATTTTTTGTCTAATTCAGGACCAATTATATTCACAGAATGTAGGAAATGAAGAAAACATCACCACACTGAAGGCAGCTACAAATGAAGAGATGGAGAACTCAACTGATAACGACTATTAATTTGTCAGTTGATGATTCCGATGTTGATGCTGTCTGTATTCCTTCGAAGTCTGATGGTTCCGAAAACGAACACTACTCCAGTAGACCTGTCACCAAATCACCTCAAAAGTCTCAACATAAACAAAGTTCAGCAACAGTTACAGGGTTAGATTTAGCAGGAAGTAATGATGTACGAGTACATACTGTTGTCACAGCAGCAATGATTTCAAAGAGCTCTGTCCGAAAATCGGAACTAACTTCACTGCGGATAAAGGACGTGAAAAGGCAGCATGGAAGGACATAAAGATAGCCTAAGTTGAATTGCGAAAAAGTGAACCATTCATTGTTTTCTACAAGACAGAATATGCAGAATAATTATTTAAAATGATAAAAACAAGGAAACATTATCACCGTGGACGCCCAAATTTGAACAGTCCCCCAGCTGTTCTGCAAGCCAAAGTGAAGAATCTTTTAGACTTGTGTGAATTCAACATCATTCCTCGAATTCACCAAAATAAATTCGAGGTCCAACATCGAAAGTTACACAGCAATTCTGCTTCAATTGGTTGAGGGAAAACTTCGGAAAAACCTCCAATCAGGTAATTTGTCTCAATCAAGGGTTGAACCGGATCCGCTTGTTTCACGGTCAAGCAACTCTAGCAGTTAATCCACAGCGGTGGAACTAACTGAACTGTTAGTTGCAAACGCTGATAAACCTGCATTTAATTTTCCCGAAGCTCTTGAGAGCTATCAGTGCAGTTAAATTTACAAGAGCAATTAACGTAATTCACTGTTACCTGAGATAACAGAAACCTAGCTTAAGTCTGAGTTCTATTCAAACTCGCGCGGAATGTTTGACAAACGTGAAATACTTAATGAATACACTATTATCGATGTCCATCGCTGGGCGAAATTATGAATCCAATTTACTCGATGAAATTTGTAGTGCCCGTGTTTGCTGCATACTGTATCTGCTGTGATTTTTATTGTAATTGTTTGCGCTATCATAACACACCAGACCACTGGGCGCAAACCTTTGTACTACGTTAAAATGAAACGAATAGACCGTATACGTGAGGACACTGATGGGGAGGAGCGTGTCGTATAGCGGTTATGAATTTTACATAGCGTGTGGATCTAGCCAGAGTCCGTGGATATCCAGAGTACCGCAATCGTTTGAGCCGGCAAATGCCGACAAATCCGCCATTGTTAGTCCAGCGCGCGCTATGCAGTATACAGTTGCATAGGGAAAGAATGTAATTTAAGTGCGAAAAAATGCAATGCTGCTGTGTTCAGAACTGTTCACAGAGAACTGAAAAAAGCGCACATTTGTTTTCTCTGTGACAAGGTGAAAGAAATAAGGAAAAAGGAAAGCAGTAACTATAAATATAAAATGGAACGATCCGCTACCTAAGCGAGCATACATTGTGAGATTAATGAATGACTGTATTTTGATATTTATTTTTTTTTTAATTGGGCCCCGAAATATTTTTATAAAACTAATCTAGAATTTAAGTTGTTTCAGCAATGATATTTCTACATAAAACAAATTAAAATTACGTACCAATTAGGATCAGTGTCAAATTTTTACCATCTTCTCCCTTTCAAATCAAGCATTTCTGAATTTTATCCTATTTGCTATTTGCAAGAATGACATAATATATTTGTGAAGTTCTGAATTCATTCTTGAGACAAGATTGTATTGTTTGGCTCGATTGGAAAATGCAGGGACCGTAGAAACTAGAAACTCTATTAAAGTTAGACTGATGTGAAATTTCAGTTTTCTAAATTATTCTAGGTAGATCTCTGAAATTTTGTACTTTTAATTTGTAATTTTAAATTGTGTAAATTTAGGTTTTCAAAAATTGCTACTATTATGGCCAAATTTTTTCTACATACTTGTCAGACCTTCAGAAACAAAACTTACTATACAATTTTCCTTTTAATTTACTAAAAAATAATTAAAAATATTTAATGCACTAAAAGTGTAAAAACAGAAAAAAAATTCAACTCGAGCGTAAAAAAATAGTATTAAAATACCTTTTATTGATATTCTGACTGATATGCATATATATTATCAGGCAGTACATCTCACTTGACGATATGTGTCAGAGGAAGAACAATTGTTTGTTTGCATATGAAGTCTGATTAGTAGAATATGTAGCTAATCGGCGAAGTATGCATTGGAGGGAGAAAGGAACTGGCCACCCTACCCCATTATCTCCTGGCCTAGTTGTCTCATGAATGATGCCTTATTGGTGGTACTTATGAGATTCAAACATGTCTTCGGACATTTGACTAAGCAACAGCAACAACAAAAAATATGAGTGTTAGGTATAATCCTGATAGTAAGTTTTGTTAAGAACATATTCAAAAACTCCTCTAATGATTATTGTAATATAGTAAACTCTATGTAAACTGTAAGAATTGTTTATGTATTTTCGCGATATGACTTCCTAAGCTAAAACGACATCAAATAAATAAATTTAAAAAAACTCTACAAAAAATCATGCACGTAGTACAAAATCCGTAGAAAGAATAGAATTTTTAGCAATGCAAAATTTACAGTAAATGAAAGTGGAGACAATTCACTTCAAGGTTTTGGATGATAATAATGAACCAGGTCTCTGTCTTTTTTATTTTCTAGGCATTTTGAAACATATAGACCTAGTATATTATATACAGAACTTAGCCTTATATACACTACCACGCTGTGAACACTTAACCTACACTAGTAAATAAAGGTGACTAAAAAACTATGTAAACTTATGAAAACACTATAATAGATAAATATTATTTACAAATCACTATAGACTGTAGACACTATTATAACACTAACAATAAAACTATTAGAAACTTGCAAATATTTCTTGTATCACAAACAAAAACCAAGCATGGAAAACACGTTGCTATGGCTACTAGCAACAAGTGGAATTTTCCTTTAGACAAGAGTTGTGCTCTCCTTTGCAACTGAATATCTTTTAAAGGAAAGCAGCCTTTGAAGTAGGCCTAACACCTGTTGGATTCTATGAAGAAATATTTCGAGAAGTCGAGAAGCTACACTGGCTCAGTCGGAAATCTAATATAATAAATAATGTATGAAATAGAGCGTGATTTCCAAAATGGTCACAGAATTCAGAGTGGAGGTCGTGGACGGAGTATTTAAATTAACAGTCAGAGCCCGCAGCCTTTTAAAAACGTGACCCTAAATAGCTGATAGACCGGTCGTATGGTCATGAAAATTGGCAGAGGGCATCTTTAGACCAAAAATAAATTGTTAAAGGTAAAAACAAAGAAACGATTTTTTGACCAAAAATGATAAAACCTCACGTCAGTGTATCCTTGGGGACATTATACTGAAATTACTAGCTTCTATATTTTTAAAGCTAAATTCACAAAATGTTTACCAGTACTATATCTGGTTGATAATAACACATGTACAAAATTTCGTCTCTCTTTAATAAGTGGTTTGCATTTTATTAATAACTTAATAGAATAATATTGTATTGCTTTATACAAAAAGTCCCTTGCGTCACAATTTACATTATTTTTAATTGATATTCACTTACATGATTCTTTATATACATTGGAACAAACATTACTATTGGAATTTTCTGTACAGCGAATGGGTAAATTATTAGGAAATTTTATGGCTATTAATTTTTTATTTTTTATAATAAAAAAATTCTAGTAATTTACTGATTAATTTTACAGTAAAACCTTATAGTAAGCTTTGATTCCGTATATGTAAGGATCCATATAAGTGAAAATCACTTAAGAATAATGTCAATTGTAGTGCAAGCGACTTTTTATATAAAGCGGTTCAATGTTTTAATAAAATGATTAATAAAAAGCAAACCACGTATCGTAGGCGGATGAAATTTTGTACACTTGTCACTATTAAGCAAATATATCAGTGATAAAAGTTTGATGAATCTAGCTTCGTAAGTATGGTAGTTATGCATTTCACTGTTGTGAACTCTTAATACTAATAAACTTCGCGAAGTTTCATTATAGTGCAGTGGCGGCTCGTGATAAAATATTATGTGTGTTCACAATTTTGTGGTTCCAAAATCGAAGAGAATTTGAAATTGTACGTTTAGTCTAATATGAAATGTCATGATTCCAATGTTTCACTATCGAAAAAAACCGTATATAAATTCAAAACGACATATAATAATAATAATAATAATAATAATAATAATAATAATAATAATAATAATAATAATAATAATAATAATAATAATAATAAGAGTAATAATATTCTTTACTGTTCCAAATTTCATTGAACAGAGTTCATTGTTTACGTTTGTTAATAATGAATACATACCACAGTCCCGTTATTTACAAACGCGTGTGTTCAGTAATATATTTTGATTCACAACACACTGATACACTATAGCCTATACCAGTACTGTAATCTCATTCGCATAGATTGATTGCTATAAATACATGCCAGTAAATATTATTCTTAAATATTATACACTACCATACAGATACTTAAATTCATACCACCACCACAATCAGCCAGCACGTGTTTGAAAGTCAAACTATGCTATTATGCCGACACTGAAGTATAGTAATTCACAAACTACACTCTCGTAGCAGCACTGTACACACATCTACGTAAAGTAAACGTTCCTACAGTCAGATGCTGACATCTACAGGCATTTAAATTTCCTCCTCGAGATATAGCACGTGAACGATAGGCACCGATGCACCTGACATCTGTAGGATAGATTCACTGTTCACTTAACGCTTTGTGCTCTTGACGAGTCATAAGCGGCCAGCTAAAGACAATTTTCTCCCGCGCATGCGTGAAATTCCTGTAACCATCTCGAAAAGAGCACGGCTTGTACGTGAACGGATGTTGCCAAGTTTACATAAGAAGTTTATGCAAGATGCTCGATTCTGATATTATACATCCCCACTACGTCAATACGGTATCAAATAATAAAACTAGTCGTGCATTAATGGAAACAAGGTGTTCACGTGCTCTTGTGCTCTTATTGACGCACCGCCACTGGTATAGTGTCCCCTTATATGCGGAAGCCGGAGAGTTCGCACGAGAAATGTAGTTGCAAATGTTTAGATTTATTGTTATTTTATTTGAAACATTGTTATTTTAATTTGTTACTTGTAATTTATTAAGCTCATGCTGCTGTAATACCTACAACTGTGACGTTTATGAAGGAGTGTATTGAACACTTAAATGTATATTTATACTATTATAATTATCAAATGAAGTTTTTTTTTTACATTAGTATGTTGACTGACAATAATGTTCTATAATGTGAGAAGATCCTTTAGACGTTTTTGCTCTTCAAATTAAAAATATCTGAGTTTTACTTAAAATATTCCTATCCCTAGCGTGTTGAAAAGGACTAACAATGGCGGCCGACTCGGTGATTGCGCTACTCTGTATATCCACGGACTCTGGTCATCAACAGAGTCCGGTCATCAATTGGAAGTTCATAATAATATGAACCGTCAGTCTGAGACCCCCTTCTTCCTCATCCGATTAGTTCCAAGTAGAGATTAGAATGTTGTTGGGGATCTCACGGCTAGTGTTGAGTAGAATGCTGATGATGTGTGGGCATTTATCTATTTATAGCGTCGCGTAATGCTGCAAAACCGGAAGATTGCGTGTTCGATTCCCGATAGACTCATGGATTTTCTCCACTGATCTAATCCTTCCGACCGCACTATAGACCTGCGGTTTACTCAGTCTCTAACAAACATGAGCACCAGGGGCATTTCCTTGGGGATGAAGGCGATAGGTACTTAGGATTGGCATCCCTACTGTCATTAATGCCGATTTTCTGTATTAGTCTCGTTCATTTCAAGCTCTATGTTCGGTTCAAGTTTGTCGAGCGTCACAAGAACAGAAATCTGCTTTGAAGAAGCGGATCTCTCACAGCTCGCTCGAACTTGCGTCTTATATGATCTGTGCCCTTGAAGTTCGCTGGTTCCCTCCCATCCCTTCATGCTTTCAGGTGAGTAAGGATTGTAGAATGAATCTTGTGAAGTTTTATTTAGATGTAAGGACACGTAATTTGTATTACAAAAATATGTTTAAACAACGACAAAAATATACGTAACTTACATAAAAGTACATCACATTAAGTTACATTTTAAACAAACATGACAGTTGTTACTATACCAATTACCGACAGAAAATAGCTATAATTACATTCTTCACATAATATTCAAATAGATCACAGTTGCTCGGTAACCATATTTGTGCGATTATACGGATGATGGAAGTATTAGCGACCTGCATTACAGGCGCTATGTTCGATTCAAGTTAGTCGAGTATGACGAAGTTCGACATTCGTCGATGTTCGCTCTGCAGAAGTAGGCCTGTCACGTTTGTTCCACCTTGTTATAAAAATATTCGCTGTCCTCTACGTCCACCATTTCATGTTTCAGAATAAATCTTGCGATTAGTATTTCATATAAAATAAGACGAAGTTTGCAATGTCTTGGTTTCTTCTATCATGTTCGAACATTGCAGGACACTATTTTAAACTGCTTACGGCAGGTATGCTCAAAATTGTAAAAGCCCCGATTACACGGATGATGCTGCACTGCATAACACACACAGTGTACGGACTGGGCTCCGCAACTACATTGCAGCACCGCCCGTGGTATAGTTCTCACACTCTTACAAATATGGATAATAAACTGAATTTGAAAAAAGAAAGAATATACACTGTAATATTCAGTTATTACATTATTTATTATATTTAATATAGTTATGATATAATAATATCATAGATAATATCATTTTCATATTCCACCATACAGTCTACTTTGCGGTCTATTCAACATCTGCATTCTTTTCTGCAAGTAATCAGGAATCTATTTCCAACGAATTTACTGCAATGCGCTAGAGATGCTCATCTGTTAATCGGGACCTATGTTTGGATTTAGTAACCTTCATTCTCGAAAATAATTGTTCGCACATATATGTCGAGGCGAAGGTAGCTAACATAGTGGCAACGAATAAGCTCATCTTGTAATATTTAGTTTTGTTCATTTTTTAATAATTCTATGCTTGTCAAGTCATATTCTCTGCATTTAGTTCTGAATTCTATGTTACTTAGTAAATCAATTAACTCGTCCTGGAACTGCACTCTCACGGATTGTACTAAATTTATGAAAAGATTAACAAAAATATTAATATCACTTTCCATACGTCTAAAATCACTAAATCTATGTTCTGTGAATTCAAATTAGAGTTGTTCCAGTACAGAGATATAATTAACTATATTTTGTTCAGGCACCATACATCTCTTTACAAGTTCAGCATCCGTGAAAGGTTTTAGTGACTTAGCTAATTCCCAACATACTACATAGGCTAACTTGCTCCAAAACATAGACTCTGAATTGTTCGACTCTCTTCAATGTTTGGCCTTTCATGAAGTGCTTTCAATTCTTGAAGCTTAGTGCACGTTGCACCCCTGAAAAAGTATTTTATCAAAATATCTATTTCTGCTGGAATAAAATCACCATAATAACAATAATAATAGTAATAATAATTGGCCTAATAATAATAATAATAATAATAATAATAACGTTGGTGTATGAAAATAGGCTATATTACAGAAAACAGCTTCTCTGTCACTTCGGCATGTTCTGGGTAGCAGAGCCTATAATGTAATTTTATGTTGCTCAGTAGTATTCTTGACAGTACCTTACAATATAGCAATCACTTTCCGTTTTCACCGAACGTACTACAAAAATAGTCTTCCTCCCACACTGTACGGAATGATCGTTTGCTACAGAAGGTTTTGACTGTGTCATTATCCCGCACTGTTCGTGCGTTTACTAAGTACTTGAACTGCCTTCTGCAGCCATCCGTCGAGCTTCGAACGGGGAACAGCACGCGCTACATTCGAAGGTTGTGATTACAGAACGTAATCGGGAGTCAGAGAATGGGCATACCTGGCTTAAGGATTTGAGTACATATATCGCGATTAGATTTTAATATGGAATAAGACGAAGTTTATAATATCTTGGTTTCCTCTCTCATGATCGAACATTGCATAATACTAGTCAGTACTATGAGCATATGCGTTATATATATAAAATTTATTTATACGTAAATTTTTGTAAATGTTTATACTTATTACTATGCTTAACTTCACAAGATATATTGCTGGCATCCTTATGCAGCTAAAACATAATGGCGCAGGGAGAGGAGGAACTAAGAAGAAAGGTATCGAACGTATGTAAGGAAAGGGAAAGATTGAACAAACGCAAAGGGACATTCGGATCTACAGAGACTTGGCAAACATAAACCAAACATAAGGCCTGTTACCAATTTTCAATGGACTCGCTTATTTTAGTTTATATGTTTCACTTTAACGTACTGTTGAGATGCCTATGGATTAGGTCGAAGTTTTTAGTGTCTTGATATCCCCTCTCATGTTCAAACATTACACGACATTATTCTGTAAAGATGGGAGCATCAACCTTCTCTGATCCGATCTGGTCTGCAATGTGAATGGCTTTGAAAGAAGGATAGGATTGAAATGTGTGTATTTTGGCTGGTACCTGCCTTCGGCTACAGTTTCTTAATTATGTTGAGTATTGTGGTCTTGATGGTATTTATTTTCAGATATTCAAGTAGTATTACGAGGAATTTAATCTACCATTGAATGGCCCATAATTATATTATTTGAATTCACAGTAAAACATGTGTAAATTGAAAACCTACTGTTTTACCACCAAAAAATGTTGCCATTTTGCAGAGATATCCAAGACACAGAATAGAACAAAAGTTCTGAATGTAGTAGTATGTGATACTGGAATATTTCAGTTACTCGAATTAAATTCTCCAAAGTTTCTGTTTAAATGAGACATATTTATTATTATTATTATTATTATTATTATTATTATTATTATTAGTATTATTATTAACTTAAATTAATTAGAATCCATTAAATACATTAAGTCTTAAAACTAATTACACTACCTATTGTACTCTATGTTTAGGCAATAACATACTTAAAATTTTACCTTCATTTGGATTCAAATTGCCCACACACACAACACACATACGAACTTTCAAATATTTTTACCGCAAAATTCTGTCATAAGACGCGGGCTCTTGACTTCATTCTGGAATTTGCAAATTTCTTTTCCTATTTTCGCCGCTGTACAAATTAATAATCTCACAATTAGTTGTGACTGATCATAAGCAAAGGCGTGACGCTCTGTATCTTGTAGGCCTATACATAATCCTGCGCCTCAGAATGTGCTTACGAGTACAAACTAGTTCTTCAGGGAGAACTTGTTCATCAATTTCTAAACAAATGAAATAAGCTTTTGATATTTTTTTTTCGTTAAAATAAAACAAAATTAACCTGTCCAACATATGACAAAAGAGATGTCTAAGTTACAGAAAACATGGTGCACTATATATATAGGGATTCAAAACTTGCAAATTTATAGCATTTTAACCGATTGCAAAAGGAATTGTCAGAGATACAGAAGTGTCCAGGATACAGAAATGCCAAACTTGAGGAGTTTTATTGTATTGTTTCATAGGAATTTAAACCAGTGATGACTTCTGGAGGAACCCTTACTCTGAAAATTATTTTAAAACATTTCTTTTGTTTTCGCTAAGTTTACCAATTGAAACAAGTAGGTGAAGCGCATGTTCTCATCGTGCACGGTTTTCCATTCTAAATATTTAATTTGATAGTTTTATTTTCCTCAATCGTTAAACAGACTAGCCGCCGCTGCAGTTGAAAAAATTGAAGTAATTCAATTAATCATTACATAATGAGAAATGTTATTTTAAACAGAGAGAGATGTAAATTTTAAATTTAAATAGCTCGGAAACTTATTCTTCAGAGTCTGCTAGTAGTAGTAGTAGTAGTAGTAGTAGTAGTAGTAGTAGTAGTAGTAGTAGTAGTAGTAGTAGTAGTAGTAGTAGTAGTAGTAGTAGTAGTAGTAGTAGTAGTAGTATTGGGTGCCTAGAGGTGGGTTAGGGACGACTCTTCAACACGTCGGCTCGACATTAGCCTATTGTACACCCCGAATTATGGGATGAATGAGGATTAGGTGTACTAGCCCACCGGCCGCATGAAACCCTCACCCACTCACCCGCCTATAAGTTCATACCGCCAAAGTGACAAAGCAGCACAGGATCCATTCCAACAGCCCTTCTAAAGTATCGAAGCGCCCTTGGAAGTTACTCTTAAGGGGTTGGATACAGCTTACAGCAGTAAAATTTTTGGAAACATTCAACATTTTTTCCCCCCTCCATTACTGTATCTTGTACAATAGTGAAAACTGGTATGTGTAAAACACTATTCTCCTGCTATATGAAAATATATATATATATATATATATATATATATATATATATATATATATATATATTTACGATTCAAAAAAGTTATTTATATTTTTTTTATAAAATCAAAATGGTGGCAGTTCACTGTGCAGTGATGAAGCGTTTCCCTCATAATTCATAAACTTGTTAACTTCTTCAGTTCTCTCTCTTTTATTTTATTACTGAAACTCATATTTACAATATCATGCTCTTTCAACTACATTCCTTAATAAATAATATATATTTTTTTAATTTTGTGTTAGAAGAAAGTACTGATACTTGACCATTTTTAAATTAATTTATTTTTTATCAGACAATCTATCAAAGGTAGAGAAGTGATCTTGCATCATATTGTAGATATAACATGCATAAATACTCACAAAAAATTTCATCACAGAATGTTGGATAGTTTTTGAGTTATGTGGGAAATGCTTCATCACTGCACAGTAAATTGAATTTTGAAAAGAAAAATGTAAATATTTTTTTAATCGTAAAAATATTTTTCCATATAGCAGAAGGACAGTGTTTTACACATACCAATTTTCATTATTGTACAAGATCAGTAATGGAGGAAAAAAATGTTGAATATTTCCAAAATTTTACTGCTGTAAGCTGTACCTAACCCCTTCAGGAAAGAATCCTAGCAGAAATATTTCGAAAGGCTAGAAACCCAGAGACGGTTTCAGAGAGGACGTCCCTCCTGCAATCGGACGAATACGTGCGTCATGACCTGAATATGGGAATGAGATGATGAATGTGAATATCTAAATTCATTTTCTACAAGGAAGAAGAAGAGAAATGTCCCGTGCCAATGAGAATTTCAACCCGGCATTTGTCTAAGTAACTGTGTAAAACCACGGAAGAACCACAGTCAGGTTCGGGGATTTGAACCGTGAACCTCTCGAATGCGAGTCACGTGCGGAACGAATGAACCACCTCTCTCAGTTTTAGAGTCTTCTAAAATCGATATTAAATTAATCTAACGTTTTTTTTTAAATTATGGGATAGACCTAAATCTATAAAGTACTCATAATCAATGAGCATTTATTCAAATATCTCAACAAATCTAATTACACCTAACAGCAATTCTTTAACATAAACAACTTTAGTTCATTAATAAATGTTTTTTAGTAAGTAATCTTATAATAATAATTATCTGCGTCTCTATATAATAACTCGTTTATATTTTTGCATTTACTATTATTTCTCCATTTCAATTTTCAGATGAAACAATTACAAAATACACGAACATCAGCTACGCAAACTATCTTGTAACTCACGACAATTCTCAGCTATGATTACTCTAAAATATTTTATTATCATCATTATAAATTTTAAATTTTAACTTCATTGACAAATTTTAATCATTGTATATTTAATTGTAACATGAGCTATATGTATAAAATATTCGTCTAGTCTAATTTTAAAATCCAAAGATTATCTCTATATTCATCCTGCATTATGTCATATTTACATATAGCTCATGAATCTTATGTATTACATATATTGTTTTCTATTCTTTGTCATTTGCATAATTTACTGTTATAGGTCCAGATTATATGTTTTTGTTATATCTGAAGATGCCCTAAACGGCGAAAACGTTCATATTGTTATTACATAGCAAATAAACATTTGCAAGTTGATATGTCTTAAGATTGAAATTTATTATATACTTACTTAATAATTTACCAGGCATATTGATATATAAAATGAATTGTAAATTACTCAATGTCAATCAGACAACTTTGTATAAACGTTATCTGAACCTAAAGATTAAGTTGCACAATACCAACGCAAACATTTGGTTTAACCAACAATGTTTGAAAGAAAACTTAGTACCTAATTATGCAAAAGTCAAAATTAAAAACAAAACCCAATCAGCTAAGAGAACAAAAACTATGGCCCAAACAATTTGGATCAGAAACGAAATTAAATTCTTACACAAGAAAAAAGATGTCATGAATACTAAGTTATACGAACTTCATCTACAAAATTCAAAAGCTTCAACTACTGCGTGGCCTATTTTAGATCAAATAATAAATAACAAAATAAAGATCCTAATGGAGAATAAATACAAAACATTGAATAACAAATTGCAAAAACTAAGGTCCAATTCGTCACAATCATCAAGTAATACCCAACAACCGATGAACAATAACAGATTTGTCAACTTAATTGATACGCAATTCTCAGATGAGGATATTGAAATATTGAATAAAGGATATAAACATAATTATCCACAGACAAGTTTAACTAAAACAATAGAAAATCTAGTTATTGAAACAGAGACAGTCATACAAAACAGTAATCATAATAATAAAGATTACTTACGATACAACGCCGCTAAAATTATCAAAAACTATAAAACAAATCCTAAAACCAAAGAACAGTTTCAAAAAGCCAAAATAGAAAAACGTAAAATCAATAACCTAAACCAAAAAATGAAAGATAATAATCTCATACATGTTAAGGCTGACAAAAATAATGCAATAGTCATTATGAAGAAAGACCAATATATCGAGAAAACTACTGATTTTTTAAATAATAATCAAATAACAGAAATACAATACAATACAATCCGACAGATAATTACCAAAAGCAAATAAAAGATACATTAAAATTAATACCAGATATTATTCCAAATTCAGATAGGCATAAATATATAAACCAAAATCCCACAATCCCCACTCTTAGAACATTACCAAAAACTCATAAAAAAGATTTAACAATGAGACCCATAGTTAATAATATAAACGCTCCGAACTATAAATTAAGTAAATTCTTAGACAAATGGCTGAAACAAACATTACAATTAAAAAATCAATACACCGTAAAAAATACAAAGCATTTAATAGACAACTTGAATAAAGTAAAAATCAACAATGAATCAAAATTGATGTCTTTAGACATAGAAAATTTGTATACAAATATCCCAATTCAAGAAACCATACTCATCGTTAAAGAAAAATTACAAAATTTACAAATAGCAGAAAATATAATTCAGCAAATAATACGATTGTTAAATATAGTTACATCCCAAAATTATTTCATCTTTAATCAGAAAATATATAAACAAAATATTGGCCTAGCTTTGGGCAACCCTTTATCAGGAACTCTTACCGAAATTTTCTTACAAAACATAGAGGATAACAAAATCAATGAATAATTTCGAGGGAAAAATTGTTCCGGAGCCGGGTATCGAACCCGGGACCTTTGGTTTAACGTACCAACGCTCTACCACTGAGCTACCCGAGAACTCTAACCGACACCGCTCCAATTTTTCCCTTTATATCCACAGACCTCAAAGTGGGCTGACAACCGTCAAGCAACCAACTTCGAGTGCACACTAACTCCGTGTGACTTAAATTGTGGTTTTCTGTTAACGAACAGTGACGTGTATTATGCAAATCAAGATTTCAGGTATAACTCCCTGTAAAGTTTAACAGAAAACCACAATTTAAGTCACACGGAGTTAGTGTGCACTCGAAGTTGGTTGCTTGACGGTTGTCAGCCCACTTTGAGGTCTGTGGATATAAAGGGAAAAATTGGATCGGTGTCGGTTAGAGTTCCCGAGTAGCTCAGTGGTAGAGCGTTGGTACGTTAAACCAAAGGTCCCGGGTTCGATACCCGGCTCCGGAACAATTTTTCCCTCGAAATTATTCTAATCAACTTTACAGGGAGTTATACCTGAAATCTTGATTTGCAAAATCAATGAAATTCTAAATAAACATAGCATTAAATTTTACTATAGGTATGTAGATGATACAATCATAATTTATGAGAACACTACAATAGATAATTTCATTCTTGATTAATTTAATAAACTACACAAAAATCTAAAATTTACAGTTGAACATGAAATAAATAACTCGATTCCATTTTTAGATTAAAAATAATAAAACATAAATTTGAATTGAAATATGATATCTATAGAAAACCAACACATACAACACATAGTATACCCGCAGATTCAATACATCCCCAAAACCAAAAACAAAGTATGTTTAATTACCTAATAAATAGATTAACACAAATACCATTATCCAAAAATAAATACAAAAAAGAAGTACAAAGAATTTTAGACATTGCAAATGATAACGGATACAGTAAAACCCTTATTCGAAAATTAATTCGGAAAAAAGAAAATAATAGACAACGACAGACAAACACTACCTTAACAAAAACAAACAATAATAAATCAAAATTTTGGTCAACACTCACTTACAACAAATACATATCTAATAAATTAAAAAACTTCTTTAATAAAGAAAACATAAACATAGCATTCAAAACAAATAATAAGTTAAACAACAATATCCATAACACAATAAATCCTACAGATAAATTAAATAGTAAAGGCATATATATGCTTAAATGTCACACATGCAGTAAGAAATACATAGGCCAAACTAAACGTAATATAAAAACAAGATATAAGGAACATGTCAATGATTTCAAAAATAATAGAGAAAAATCAAAATATGCAACACACTTAATTAATACTGGACATGAATTAGGTCATTACCAGAATACATTAAGTATCCTAAAACGTACAATGATAATAAATTCATAAATGCAGCAGAAGAATTCTTCATTGCCTACTACCATAATAAAGATCAAAATATAATTAACGAAAATTTATTAAACTTTAAAAATTCACTGTATGCAATTGAAAATAGACCTATTCACATTGATCTTACGCCATTCAAATAGTTCCTTTCATATTCTTGCGCCGCTACATACCTCAATACATACGATTATCTAGGCCTCAGTTCTCTTAAAACCACCAACACACCAACACCAGCACATACAAATGTAAGTATTCGAATGCCGTCAAATCCATTAAATAATTACATCCTTCCCTCATATCAAAATTGAAAAGCAAATTAATAGTTAATATTCTGTTATTTATAGAACATCTTCATTTTATATACTTCAATAAACGTGATGACACGTAATAGGATGTCAAATTAGAGTAGTCACCAATCGTCAAACAACATCCATTTCAAAAGCCAACGATCTCTCTAAGTAAGTAATCTTATATTAATTATTACCGTTGCCTTAAATCACTTACATATATTTGGTATTATAGCTTATCTAATTATTACTAATTCTACGAATTACAATATTGATTTTCTCTACTTAAATTTCAGTGTATGATTAAAATTCATACCTAACTTATGATTTATCTATTACGAAATACTCGTACTTTCCATTACACTCATAATCAATGAGCATTTATTCAAATATCTCAACAAATCTAATTACACCTAACAGCAATTCTTTAACATAAACAACTTTAGTTCATTAATAAATGTTTTTTAGTAAGTAATCTTATAATAATAATTATCTGCGTCTCTATATAATAACTCGTTTATATTTTTGCATTTACTATTATTTCTCCATTTCAATTTTCAGATGAAACAATTACAAAATACACGAACATCAGCTACGCAAACTATCTTGTAACTCACGACAATTCTCAGCTATGATTACTCTAAAATATTTTATTATCATCATTATAAATTTTAAATTTTAACATCATTGACAAATTTTAACCATTGTATATTTAATTGTAACATGAGCTATATGTATAAAATATTCGTCTAGTCTAATTTTAAAATCCAAAGATTATCTCTATATTCATCCTGCATTATGTCATATTTACATATAGCTCATGAATCTTATGTATTACATATATTGTTTTCTATTCTTTGTCATTTGCATAATTTACTGTTATAGGTCCAGATTATATATTTTTGTTATATCTGAAGATGCCCTAAACGGCGAAAACGTTCATATTGTTATTACATAGCAAATAAACATTTGCAAGTTGATATGTCTTAAGATTGAAATTTATTATATACTTATTTACTAAATCTATATAACATAGACGTCATTCGGTTAGTATTTTAGTTTCATGTGAAATATAATAAAATGTTTGTTATTATACGTAGTTATATGAAATCATGTAAATTCAAGTACTGTATTAATAATACCATAAGAATATGGACTACATTTAAACAACGAATAGGTTAGACTAGTAATAGTCATTCAGAGTACAGCTATACACGGTGTTTAAAAAATACGGGGCATAAATTCAGGTATGTATGTCCCACATGTAGACAATCAAAATAGTTCATTACAACATGTGTCCGGAAATGCTTCATTTCCGAGTTATGGCCTTCACAACATTGAAATTCACCGGAACGTTTTTCTTTCCGCAGGTCGTTGTCATTACAGAAGATGTTCAAAATGTCCACCTCCTGCTTGAATACAGACCTCACATCGATGTCTCATTGACCTGCGAACACGATCCCAAACTCCAGGAGTATTGCGTATGTCCTCAGAACATGCCACAATTCGATTCCGAAGGGATTCCAAATCAGGCACCGGAGACGAATAAACCAATGATTTTAAATGGCCCCACAAGTAGAAATCGAGAGGGTTCAGATCAGGTGAGCGTGGAGGCCAAGAAATTGGGCCACCTCTACCTATCCATCGATCAGGAAACCTTCGATCCAAGTACCGGCGAGCCGTACGACTGAAGTGTGCAGGAGCGCCATCATGCAAGAAGTGAATGTGTTGACGATTGATCAGTGGAGTGTCTTCTAAAACATGAGGTATGGTTCCGGTGAATTTCAATGTTGTGAAGGCCATAACTCGGAAATAAAGCATTTCCGGACACATGTTCTAATGAACTATTTTGATTGTCTACATGTGGGAAATACATACCTGAAATTATGCCCCATATTTTTGAAACACCCTGTATGTGCCATCTATAATGACATCCTATAAGACAAACGTGGTCAGATAACTGAAATAAAACAAGTGGGGTTTTATTATTATTATTATTATTATTATTATTATTATTATTATTATCATATAAATAAATAAAACTGTTGTTACTATATATTTTAAACTTATACACGGTATTTTTCTATAATATGACGTTAGATTGATGACATTTATATTAAACCTATTAATTTTGACTAATTATTTCAAGTTCTCTTCGGTTTCGGAACACAAAATTGTAAACACAATCAATTTTTATCACGAGCCGCCACTATCTCCTACACACAAGTATTCCTCGAAGTTGACATCCTGAAGACAGTAAGGAAATTGCACATAGTCAAGGAGTTCGTCACCCCTAGTTTGAGCTATTACGTAGCATTTGATCTATTTTCTTATCAAATGTCGTCGCTTTTAGAGGAAGTATAGACCGGAAGTTGCTAACTCAGTCGTCACCAAGCAGGATTTTATCGTCATCGCTGTGACGAGTCACGCGACCAGAAGGTGATTGTTTCAGACAAATGAAGCCAGATCCAAAGAACACACGTCAGAAACTGCGACAAAACAAATTCTTTCTAATATTGCAAATAGAATTTTTATTTTCAGGAAAATGGCTTTTATAGAAATTAACATTTTGAAAAATATGAAAATCGATATAGATTCTACACGAATTATGGAAAGAGCAGTACTTTAACGTAACATATTTTGCTCAACACAGTGATGTTTTTGTTTTCTGTCCTCCCCCCCCCCCTCAAGTTGTAGTATTTGTAACGCTTTGTATTTTGAAGTGGCTTTCCAATTAACTTAAATATTAACGTCTATATGTCATATTTACCTCTGATTGAGGCTATAGCTGACATGTACATTATTATTAGGCAGTACATCTCACTTGGAAATGTGTCAGAGGAAGAACAATTGGATGGTGATTAGCAATAGTGATTCAAGAACCAAAAACCTGTTTAGAGATATTGGCCTTTGAAATAAATCTTTTTTTTTATAAAACATTTTATGCAAGAAGTATTATAACATTCATACTATTACAAAAAATAGCACAAATAATACCAAAAAAGGCTAACCGATTTTTAATAAGAGACCAGCAGTTGAATTAATATTTCAAAGCAAAATAAATAAATGAGTTTTATGCAATAAACGAATTTTTGCTTATAAATAGCAGCAAAATTCAGATATCGCATTATTGATTTTTTTCGAGTTATATTAGCCTGCCATCAACAGATTTGAGCAAATATCTCTTTTGTTTTTTTTTTAATTGTCGTTTGGTCTATTATTGAGTGACTCCGTCCAATTGTCTGTATACATCTGAAGTCTCATTAGTGTAATGTGTAACTAGCCAGAGATATAGATACAATGGAGGAGGAAAGAAACTAGCCACCCTACCCCATTATCTCCTGACTTAGTTTCCTCATGAGTGGTGACTTAATGGTGTCACTTGTGAGGTTTAAACCTGTCTTCGGACAGTTGACCAGCAAAAAAAGTCGTATTAAGAAGATGTACATATTAATTTCAAATTAACAATCTTCATTTCTTTTACTATCACATGAACGTAAACAAGTAGGCAGTTGAATTATATGAATCATTTTATTACCACGTGTAAGATTTAGTCGGGATTTTGCTATTGTTTACCACTGAGAGATTGGTTATTGCTCTCTAAAGAGACTACTATGGTATTATTTTAGAACAGCTTAATTACCAGTAAATCTGAGAAAGTCAGAACGATTTGAAAAGAAAATCTTCAAAATAACAGTTGAACGTCATTTGGAGACACCCCAGTAACATAGGTCTAGTGTGGGATTAAAAACTTTTTCACGATATGAAACCATTTTGTGGGGCAATGGGTTTTTACTCGAGTCTCAGTGAAGTGACGGACATGAACTACAAATTTTCGCTAATATGATGAGGAAACACATTTATTTCAACTTCTAAGAATGAATTTCAAATACTTGGGATGTCCTACTTTATATAGTAACATGAACTGCTGCCAGGAAGTCGGAAAGAGGATTGCAATAGCAAAGAAAGCTTATAATAGAAAAAGAAGCATCTTCCGTGCACTTCTCGAAAGGTAACTACGGAAGAGACTAGTGAAGTGCTTTGCGTAGAGTGTGGCATTGCTTGGAGCAGAAACATGGACATTCTGAAACATGAATATTTCGACGAAGTGAAGAAAAGCTACTGGAAACATTTGAAATCTGCATATGGACAAGGAAGGAGCGTGTAAAATGAACAGACAAAATAAGAAATGAATTTGTGCTATAAAGAGTGGGTAAAGACAGAATGATGCTGAAACTAATTAGCAAGAGAAAAAGAAATTGGTTGAGCCACTGGCTAAGAAGAAATTGCCTACTGAAGGATACACTGCAAGAAACGGTGATCGGGAGGAAAGTTCGGGGCAGAAGGATATATCAAATAATAGACAACAACATTAAGATATATGACTCATATGCGGAGACTAAGAGAAAGATGGAAAATAAATTGGAGAATGCAGGGTTTGCAGTGGAAGACCTAGGTTTGGGCAGAAAATTATGAATAAATGAATATTAGGGGCCTACCTATTTTTATATTCTAAACAAAAGTATCTTTACATTTTTTAATTCTTTTTTTTTATCCTTTTTACTTGAAATTTATTTTTATTTACACTGCAAATGTAAGGGATCTGTTCTATCACCACTACTATTCACTATTTACGTAAATGACATCCCCTCGACTCTACAGCACTGTAAGCATCACCTTTACGCAGACGATTTACAAATCTATATCCATACAACCCCTGACTCACTCAACGACACAATACACAATCTTAACGAGGACCTACAATCTATATCTGCATGGGCCAGAAAGTTTGGTTTGACTCTCAATGCAAGAAAATCACAAGCAATGCTAGTGAGACATCAACGTCTATTATGCAACATTACTCCTGCTCTTCCAGTCAAGTTAAACGACGAGTTTCGCTTCCTGTGTTAAAAACCTTGGAGTTTACTTTGATACGCATTTAAACTGGAATAACCAAGTAATCCATATTATCAAAAAAGTGCTTTCCATACTACATTCCTTAAACAGCATTCGAAAATTTCTCCCGCTATCACTCAAAAAAATCCTAGTGGAAACACTAGTAATGCCCCACTTTGATTACTGTGATTTTCTACTGACTGACCTTAATGTCAACCAGTCGCAAAGATTACAACGTGTTCATAATTCTTGTGTTCTCTTCGTCTGCGATGTCCGTCGCGCTGACCACATTACCCCATTCTTCCAAACTCTAAATTGGCTACGGCTTAACGAACGTAGAAATTTTCACTTTCTTGTTCTCCTTTTCCAAGTCCTTCACACCCCTACATCTACCTATTTACCTTGCCTCCCGTTTCAGTTACCTGTCATCATATCATAATCTCTTCACACGCACGCAAAATAGCCGAGTACTAGCCATATCAACACATAAGACATCATCGTATTCATCATCATACACAATCTCGCTGTTGCGCTTGTGGAATACCCTACCCAGTGACATCAGAGACTGTCGGAATTTAGCAGTGTTCAAAAACAAACATAGTAAGCATTTTCTTACGCGTAAAGTAGGTTTAATTTTTACGTAATTAATAAAAAAAAATTTTCTCCTTAACTTCTACAATAAACTGTCTAGCATTTATTAATTAGTTAATCTTTTAGTAATTTAGTTTTTATTGCATTTGTAAATTTAATATTAGGGTAAATTAGGGTCTGTTGGACAGTCAGGCATGTTGGACACTTTGTACTTTAACGTGTTACCTCGCCACTCGTAGGCACCACATTCTGCTAGAAGTCAATGACAGAAGTAGCCACGAGTGAGGCTACTTCCGTCATTGACTTCTAGCAGAATGTGCTGCCTACAAGTGGCGAGGTAACACGTTAAAGTACAAAGTGTCCAACATGCCGACTATCCAACAGACTCTAATTTACCCTAATTGTAATTATAATTGAAGAGTCCACTGCAAGAATTACGGATGTCATTTGGAATACATTTTGCAGGAGAAGCAATTGGAAGTTTGAAATGCTTAGCGCTCAAAGCTTAACTGTGATTTTCCGATCATTACTGGACAATGACATCAGTGTTAATGCCATATAACTCTGTATGTACATTCTATATGTCTTAAGCTATGCATTGACAGTCTTGGTTCATTTTCGACAAGAAAGTAACATCCATCATTCTTGCAGTGGACTCTTCAATTGTAATTGTATTCTTAATATTGTAGTTGTAATCCCCTGTTAGAGGGAAAGAGAAGGCCTGATGGCCTTATCTCCACCACGTCAAATAAATAAATAAATAAATAAATAAATAAATAAATAAATAAATAAATAAATAAATAAATAAATAAATAAATAAATAAATAAAATAAATAAATAAAACTTGAAATTTGCCTCAACTTAAAGCAATATCATTCTATATTTCCCAACTATTAAGGCTACAGGATCCACTGAAACAGCTGGGGACAGCCTGAATGAAGAAGTATTGTGTGTGATGCCAGAAACTTTCTCAAGTTTAGATAGGGACATAGGTAAGTAAGTAATGTGCACTGAATGCGACTTTTTTTGTATCACTAGAGGGTTTTCTAATAGACTAGGCTCCCGTCTTTCAATAAACGCGAGAGAGAATCTGGCGCGCACCTTGGATTGCAAGTTGAGATTAAAATTAATGCACACTTTTCGATTTTTTCCCGGTTTATATTGTTCAAGAAATTTTAGTATTGACCTGTTAACTGCCAACAGCCTACTTCGAAAACTGTGGGTCTTACATTTATCGTGGGGTAAGGTTTGCCGCTTTACGAAGTTCCGACGCAGTTGAGAAAGAGTTAGATGTTAATAGCGTGTGGAAAAAATATCAGAGATAATATCAAAATTGCAGCCGAGCAGAGCATAGGTTCTTATGTAACTAACAAAAAGAACCGTGCTTTGATGAAGATTGTTCCATGGTAGTAGAAAGTAGGAAAGAAGAAAAATTGAACTTCTTACAGGATCCAGTTGAGGCGAATAGAGATAATTATTTCAATGAAAGATGGGAAGCAAGTCTTACTCTGAGGAATAAAAAGAGAGATTACTTCAAGGAAAAACTGAATAAGGTAGAAATAAATAGTAAGAATAAAAACATTCGATATTTATATAAGGACATAAAGGAATTTAAGAATGGATATCAGGCAAGGGTAAACTTAATCAAGGATGAGAATGGTGACTTGCTTGCAGACTCTCATTCAGTCCTGAACAATTGGAAAAACTATTTTGGACAACTACTAAATGTACATAGGCTAAATAGAAATGATCGGGACGAAATTTAAATACAGACTGCTGAGCCGTTTATACCCGAATCCACACTCTCTGAAGTCGAAATTGCAATGGTAAATCTGAAAAAGTACAAGTCTCCAGGTATCGATCAAATTCCAGCAGAATTAATGCAAGAGGGTGGAAGCGCATTATCTAACGAGATTTACAAGCTTGTACTTGATATTTGGAAAAAGGAAATTATACCTGAACAATGGAAGGAGTCCATAATAATTGTACTTATTTTTAAGAAGGGAGACAAGACTAACTGTAGTAACTTTCGAGGAATATCATTTTTGTTGACGTCGTACAAAATTTTGTCCAATATTCTTTTGAGAATATTAACTCCATATGTAGATCAAATTATTGGAGATCATCAGTATGGTTTTAGGCGTAATAAATCGACTATAATTGATCAAATTTTTTGTATTCGACGGATATTGAAAAAAAATGGAGTATAAGGCTACAGTACATCAGTTTTTCATAGATTTCAAAAAGGCATATGACTCGTTAAGAGGGAACTTTT
Organism: Periplaneta americana; assembly: GCF_040183065.1. NCBI lineage: Eukaryota > Metazoa > Arthropoda > Insecta > Blattodea > Blattidae > Periplaneta > Periplaneta americana. The sequence goes on along the minus strand of NC_091119.1, from coordinate 65,764,168 downwards.
ATATAACATTCTTATAGAAGTTGGTATTCCGAAGAAACTAGTTCGATTAATTAAAATGTGTCTCAGTGAAACATACAGCAAAGTCTGTATAGGCCACTTTCTGTCAGATGCTCTTCCCATTCGCTGCGGTTTAAAGCAAGGAGATGCACTGTCAATTTTACTTTTTAAATTTCTCTAGAATATGCCATTAGGAAAGTCCAGGATAACAGAGAGGATTTGGAATTGAACGGGTTACGTCAGCTTCTTATCTTTGCGGATAACGTGAATATGTTAGGAGAAAATCCACAAACGATTAGGGAAAACATGCAAATTTTACTTAAAACAAGTAAAGCGATAGGTTTGGAAGTAAATCCCGAAAAGACAAAGTATATGATTATGTCTCGTGACCGGAATATTGTACGAAATAAAAATAAAAATATTGGAAATTTATCCTTCGAAGAGGTGGAAAAATTCAAATACGCCTGTTTCTTGGAGCAACAGTAACTAATATAAATGACACTCGGGAGGAAATTAAACGCAGAATAAATATGGGAAATGCCTGTTATTATTCGGTTGAGAAGTAGTCTGCTGTCAAATAATCTGAAAGTTAGAATTTATAAAAAAGTTGTTTTTATTTTAGTTGGCTATTTAACGACGCTGTATCAACTACTAGGTTATTTAACATCGATGAGAGTGGTGATAGCGAGATGATATTTGGCGGGATTAGGGCGAGGATTCACTAGAGATTACCTTGCATTCACATTACGGTTTTGGAAAACCTCGGAAAAAACCAACCAGGTAATCAGCCCAAACGGGGATCGAACCCGCGCCCGAATGCAACTTCAGACCGGCAGACAAGCGCCTTAACCGAGTGAGCCACGCCGGTGGCTTAAAACAGTTATATTATCGGTTGTTATGTATGGTTGTGAAGCTTGGACTCTCAATTTGAGAGAGGAACAGAGATTAAAGGTGTTTGAGAATAAGGTTCTTAGGAAAATATTTGGGGCTAAGAGGGATGAAGTTACAGGAGAATGGACAAAGTTACACAACGCAGAACTGCATGCATTGTATTCTTCACCTGACATAATTAGGAACATTAAATCCAGACGTTTGAGATGGGCAGGGCATTGAGCACGTATGGGCGAATCCAGAAATGCATATAGTGTTAGTTGGGAGACCGGAGGGAAAAAGACCTTTAGGGAGGCCGAGACGTAGATGGGAGGATAATATTAAAATGGATTTGAGGAAGGTTATGTTAGTAGGGACTGAATTAATCTTGCTCAGAATAGGGACCAAGGCGGGCTTATGTGAGGGCGGCAATGAGTCTCTGGGTTCCTTAAAAGCCATAACCAAGTAAGTAAGTAATTTTATTCAGAACATTATAGTGTGTTTAAGGTATGCGGCCGCATTTATTAATGAAGTTAAATAGTTAAATTCATAGTATTGAAGTTATTTGTGGTTTAATATTGATAACAGTAAAACAGTACCAGTAGACTACATTTTTAAGAGCAGGTTTAGGATCCCTAAAGTCAACTAGGTGACAATTCACAGCTGCTATGGCGCGCCAATGTGCAAATTTTCAGAACCTATAATTCAGCTGTTGTTGACAACCCCATCAAGCAGGATTCCTTCTCACCTCTTTTTCACCTGAAGGCTAAGATTGATCCAATCTTCGAAACGTTATGAATTCATTATTCATTAGCAGTATTGGAAAATGTCAAATCTTTAGCTCTTCTTAACAAAAATTATTATTACTGAAGCACTTTAAATAAATAAAATCACTTTGTCAATTTCACATTTCATATGTTGGTATCCATTCCGTTGTACGCTAATTACTACAGAAATAACATGAATACATTAATAATAAATTTCATAATATAAACTTTAATAATGGTTGTTACTCATTAACATTAACTTGTTTGAGACATTTACTATAGGGGTACGAGTAGGCCCACATAAGAAATATTAGAAGCCTAAGAGATTAGTCTACGTTTGCAGAAAAGGATGATAAACGCTGATACAGGTAATAGTATCAGTCTCTCTTGTTAAAAGAAATTATGGCATGATATGTCATTATTACAACAAAGCTGTGAGGTTTATTTATAATTTCATAAATTCCACAAGATTAAGTTTGCATAATATTTTGTATGTTCGCCAGGTACCACGTTGAAAATTAATTAGGCGCTCATTACATTTTATTTGTAAGTGTGTATACATATATTTATTTAAATAATAATGAGGTCTATTTGTAAATAAGTAAGTAAACCGATAGGTTTGGAAATAAATTCCGAAAGGACAAAGTATATGGTTGTCTCTCCTGACCAGAATATTGTACGAAATGGAAACATAAAAATTGGAGATTTATCCTTCTAAGAGGTGAAAAAATTCAACTATCTTGGAGCAACAGTAACAAATATAAATGGCACTCGGGAGGAAATAAAACGCAGAATAAATATGAGAAATGCCTGTTATTATTCGGTTGAGAAGCTTTTGTCATCTAGTCTGCTATCAAAAAATCTTAAATTAGAATTTATAAAACAGTTATATTACCGGTTGTTCTGTATAGTTGTAAAACTTGGACTCTCACTTTGAGAGAGGAACAGAGATTAAGGGTGTTTGAGAATAAGGTTCTTAGGAAAATATTTGGGGCTAAGAGAGATGAAGTTACAGGAGAATGGAGATAGTTACACAACGCAGAACTGCACGCATTGTATTCTTCACCTGACATGATTAGGAACATTAAATCCAGACGTTTGAGATGGGCAGGGCATGTAGCACGTATGGGCTAATCCAGAAATGCATATAGAGTGTTAGTTGGGAGATCGGAAGGAAAAAGATCATTGGGGAGGCCAAGACGTAGATGGGAGGACAATATTAAAATGGATTTGAGGGAGGTGGGATTGATAATAGAGACTGGTTTAATCTTGCACAGAATAGGGACAGATGGCGGGCCTATGTGAGGGCGGCAATGAACCTGCGGGCTCCTTAAAAACCATTTGTAAATAAGTAAGTAATGATCATTCAAAATCCAACACTCTAACTAAACAGATGCTTCTTTTAAATTAACTCTGTGGTTTTTCTGCTTTCTCTGTTCTACTGCCCTTTCGGTTATTCTTCAATTTTAATGGCTCATTTGTTAATTTTCTCCTCTCTCAGGCGACTAAACCTACTTTTCAGTGCCTTAATATTCCATATTGTCTCGTTATGTATTTAAGTTAAGAACGAATAGTTTGCGTATTTTTCACAATATTCACTTATTCTAGTGCGTCATCGTCCTGTGTTATGGCTCTGAGACGTTTTCGAACTATAAATGCAACGGACTAAGTTCGATTCACGGAAGGATGGTGGAAATTTATCAACTTCCTTTGGTGGTATATTATGTACTGAAAGATGACTGGAAAACGATATGCTAAGTACAGCCCTTACCAAAAGTTTAAGGACACCCTCCATAAGTGATGTTTCACTCCTATTTTTATTATTATACAGGGACCAAATGACTGTGAAAAGTGAAGTTTTTACTGCAAACTCAATCTGTCTATCTTCCAAATTTTGGATTATATAACAATTTTTCTGTTGTGAAACTTATTAAAAATTACACAGTTTGTATCAAAAAAATTAATTACTCCAAAATGGGTTGACTTAGATCAATGAATTTTGGAATGGAGTTAGGTTATCTCCAGTCATTCGTCCACATCCCAATAATCTGCGACTTCACGTTCACACTCACTGAATGTCGATTTATTTTTTTATTATTTTTTTTTTTTCAAGGAAGAAATCCAACCTTTTCACACTTGTAACAAACTCCACAGCTGATTACTAAAATGGAGGGAATAAGCTGATTGACTAATATTACCAACTCCCATTGTTATGATGTAAGTGACAGTGGTAGAACCGGGTCCATTTTCCGCAAATTTCAAGAGAATTTTAGAAAATGACAATTTTTCCCAAAGGAAAAACAAAACAATCTGGAATACAATGCCTACACGAACAGCCAGAAATTTTTTAAACAAAAAGCAATAATTGTACAAGAAGTATTTCAATATGTCTAATTCTATCCCAAAATTCACAAAACTCAATCTATTCTGGAGTAATTAATTTTTTTCCTACAAAATATGCAATTTTTCAATAAGTTTCATAACAGACAAACAGTTACGCAATCCACAGTTTGGAAGATAGACAGATTGGGTTTGCAGTAAAAACTTCACTTTTCACAGGCATTTGGTCCCTGTATAAACATCAGCGGGTTTCAGATAAGTATAAGAGCAAGAGTGAAACATCACTTATGGAGAGGTGTCCTTATTGTTTTGGTAAAAACTGTATATGTTACTGCCTAAGACCCCGATGTATAAAACATAAGTGTAACATATTTTGTAGTGCGTATTTTGAACCTTTCGACTTATTACAGCAATTTACATAATGAACTCTCCAGCCATTTAGAGTTAACGAAATGAAATACAACTTTTACAGTCGGTAGAGAAGACATGGAAGATTATGAAAATGCCGTCGCCTCAATTTATATCTTACTCACTCACTCACTCACTCACTTTACTCACTCACTCACTCACTTACTTATGGCTTTTAAGGAACCAGAGGGTTCATTGCTGCCCTCACATAAGCCCGCCATCGGTCTCTATCCTGAGCAAGATTAATCCAGTCTCTACAACAGTGATGTCAACGAGAGCGCAAACGTGCTCACAGCCCATATGCGCTGATCAGCGCACGTAAGGCACGCAGGTACAAGTCACTGGTGTACATAAGGCTTGTACATTGCACATTGACGAAGAAGTCGTTCAGTAAGTTTCAGGCTGACTAGACTCTTGGCTTCTTATGTAAGTGAAAGATGAGGTGATGCTTTTTGTTGGTTTGTGGAAATTATTTAGTTACAAAGACACGCAGTGTCGAACGCCTGAAATTATTAGTTCATCTGCAGAATGATATAATATTCAAATTAGTTAGTTCTTATTGACATTAAATAGTAGTGAATGTAGAGTGAATCGGGGGGAGATGACTATCGGGGGAAGATGCTTATTTCTTTGTAGTTTCGCATTCTTCCAAGAGACAACGCCACGCGCATGTCTTCATGATCACTGAGACAGTTGAATGTCTGTAGAGTGGAAGCTAACTCATTTTGCCACGTGTTCTTGTTGTGAGAAGAAGAACAGCAAGAAAACAAATAATTTTTCTGCTATAAAATAATTGCAAAGGTATATTAAAATTTTAATACATCCTTGAATTCGTAATAACTGTCAAACGTTTGTAATAGATATTGTAGTAAAGGTTCTAAAGTTTGTATTGTTAACAACCAACGACCTTGTTCCGCCATCTTAGGTTGCGTCATAGCACTAGGCATCTTACAGCGATACTTGGGGAAGATGATCACTTTTTTTTGGGGTAAGATGACAACTTGTTACAAGAGTTTTATTTGTTGTTTTATCGCAGGGAATGTGTAAACATTACATAAGGTCCTGTGATAGAAGTCAGTGGATTGAAGACAGTCTCCAACTTGCGGTGGAACATGTTATAACAGAGGGTATGAACTGTTTTAGAGCATCGCAAGCATACGGGATTCCTTACAGTACCCTTAAACGCCGCCTAAAAAAGACTGATGACAAAAAATTGTACTGGATTGAATTCATTGTGTGCAAGAAGTGATTTCATGAGTCTTGCACACGGCAACAAAATATGTGCAATGACTGTGTTGCTAAGTAGTGATAAACGAGTGAAAAAGTGTCCATGAGCTTTAGATTAAGTCATTTTTGTTATATACATGTATCAAACCAAGTTCATGTAAAATACATATATCAGTAAATGTGTTAATTGCATTTGCCATCTTACCTGACTATCGGGGAAAGATGCCTACAATGCAGGCAAGAAGAAAACCTGTATCTATAAACAAGGTAACATTAGTTTTATGTTTTATACCAAAAATATAGTTTCAAAATATCTTCCAGACTTTGATATTTCAATATGAAATTCAAAACTAAATGAATAGTACCTTAAATTTTCAATGAAAGAAAAAGTCAGGCATCTTCCCCCGATCCACTCTATGTGAAGATGTATTGTAGAGTTTCTTCCTCATAGCACTGTATTTATGTTTACAGAATAAAGTACAAACAAAAGTGTGTGCTGCTAATTGCGTAGACTCGTTACATATCAGTTACGAGTTGTGTCTATAAATTATCCAGATTTTCATACATAAATTCTCAGTTTGACGATGTTTCTTACCATTACGATATCCTTTGGTTAAGCCAAGAAAAAATTCTGTCCAGGTATTTTGAATTGCGTCAATATTTATCAGAACTCATAATAGAAAAATAGAGACAATCCAGAATTAGTTGACTCTACATGGATCGAGGAACTTAACTTTCTCAATTATAAATTCTAGCATCTGAACGTTTTGAACTGGAAATCGCAAGGAAAGACTTCATTAATTTGTGTCGATAGATACTGTTAAAAGCTTACAGATGAAGATTTCATTGTGGATGTCACAGATCTCACAGCACAATTTTTATAATTCCAACGCCTTCAGTCATTGAACTCATGTTCAACAATGTAAAATACTGCAATGTTTTACAAAATCTCTGGGAAGAGTTCCATAGACGATTTAAAGATATTGACCTGCTCCAGCCCAAGTTGGATTTGTTTTGTGATCCTTACTCATCAAACCCAGAAAATATACCAAAACAGTTACAATTGAATACCTGAATTGGCAAACATCACAAGTCCAAAATTTACCGAATTCGATTTTTTACCTAACAAGTTGTGTTTTATATAGAGTACCATTCATTCTGTAAAAAAAAAAAAATATCCTAAGTCCGACTTTAAGTCTGTGTTTTTGGATCATACAAATATTTATTTCAATATTCATAATGCAAGCCTATAGTTTCTTTGCGATCCTGAAAAATTTACTTCAATGGACTTGGAATGTTAGCCAATTCAGGTCTTCCATTAGAAATTATTTTGCTGCAGGAAACAACATTTCACCGGACATAAGAAGGTTGGGGGTTGGCAAAAATCAGAAAAAGCACTTCTGAATTACGCGAGAAGTCAGGAATTTTAATTTGTTTCTAGAAGTGTGATGATGCTCATATAAGTAGTACACGATTATCTAACAGTTAATAACAATAATTAGGCTGATTATAGGCCTCATTATTTAAAACTGCTTAAGTTAAAGTGACACTATGTTTATTATTAGTTATAACCCTACTATTTTATAATTAACTGTATTTATTAGTGAGGTACATGCTGCAAAACATGCTTTTATTTCCTGTTTTCTTGTATGAGCGTATCATATTATCTATTACTGAAGAGCAGTTTAATTCATCTTGCAAGTTCATTTTGCTCACCCCTTCTTTTTCACCTCTACTGCCAGCAGAACAGATTCAATGGAACCCGTGAGCGCCTGGTAGCACGTAGAGCCTTTCACGTGCTCTGACCTTGACATCCCTGCTCTACAATCATATCCCACCTCTCTCAAATACATTTTAATATTATTCTCCCATCTACTCTCAGCCTCCCCAAAGGTATTTTTCCCTCCGGCCTCCCAACTAACACTCTATATGCATTTCTGCATTCACCCATACGTGCTACATGCCCTGCCCATCTCAAGCGTCTGGATTTAATGTTCCTAATTATGTCACGTAAAGAATACAATGCATGCAGTTCTGCGTTGTGTAACTTTCTCCATTCGGAAGTGTGTGTGTCAAGTGATGGCACAGCTGAACATTGATCGCTCAGAGATAGGCAGATCTGCTCAGTACGTGTTGTCACATTGTCGAACTTTCTTCATTCTCCTGTAACTTCATCCCTCCTAATAATCCGTGGCGCTACAGCCAGTGAAGGGCCTAGACCGACCAGCCGGCTGCTGGCCTCACGCCCACATGTCGAAGCAGAGGTAGACGATCATCCCACCAGAATGGAGGTATCGTGTGGTTAGCCGTTATAGCTGGCATTCACAACCGGATTTTGCTACCTATCGTAGCTCCCCAAGTGCATTGCGATGCTGGGTGGGCACCGGTCCCATACACTGGCCGAAATTTCATGAGAGACTTCATCTCTCCTAGTCCCAAATATTTTCCCAAGCACCTTATTCTCCAACACTCTCATCCTCTGTTCCTCTCACAAACTTTCAGGTTTTTTGAGATCAGATTGGATGACAATACTTTCCATCCGAACAATAACAGGCATTTCCCATATTTATTTTGCGTTTAATTTCTTCCCGAGTGTCATTTATACTTGTTACCGTTGCTCTAAGATATTTCAATTTTTCCACCTCTTCAAAGGATAAATTTCAAATTTTTATATTTCCATTTCCTACAATATTTTGGTCACGAGACTTAATCACATACTTTGTCTTTTCAGGATTTACTTCCAGACCTATCTCTTTACTTGCTTTAAGTAAACTTTCCGTTTTTTCCCTAATAGTTTGTGGATTTTCTCCTAATATATTCACGTCATACGCATAGATAAGCACTCAATTCGTATTATCAATATTATTTTGTATGGGAGATAAGACTACTTAAACTTGTTACATCAGGCCTCATCGAGGATTTCGGTCACTGGTACGAATTTTCAGGGGGAATTTCAAACTCACAGTTTCGAAAGGTTTCTAGTCAATACAGTCACAAGCAATATTACACGTATTATCTCGATGCGGAGATTCTATAGTCATTAGTGGGAGGTCCTAACGCTGGTTAGGAGACAGCCTGTCTCCGCCTCGATAGATAAGATTTCTGAGTAGATCATTAAGGAAAACACGTAAGGGAATCTTGTGACGAGAACGTTCCAGAGCTCTTTGTTTTCAAGCAAGAGCATCCACGCCAGTGATCACTCTGTTTCCTCGAGTGCGGTTAAACAACTTCCGACGGTTTCTTCAGAGTGATTCATTATCAGCCACAGCTGAGCCGCACACCCACTAGTGCAAGTCGTGTTGTCTGAGCAGTGATATCGTGTTCCTCTACACCGAACCGAGGTAAGTAAGTATATTTCTACACATTTCATTCTGGAGAGATTTTTTGTGAATTTAACCTAAGTGCTGTATACTCGAGTATGAACGAGTTTCGTGGAAAATCTGCTTAATTACGGTACCGTCTTCAGTAGGGAATCATTGAAGTTTATATAATGCATATTCTTACCGAACTACCTGTCTGTCAATCCGTTTATCCATTTATACATGTAATCTTCTAAATTTATTCTTTTCAGTATATACTGTTATATACATATATATTAGTATATAATACGTATATCTATATAATTTCCATTTATTTGTCCATTGATCTCAATTTTTATCTACTCAACTAACGTAACACTGCGTTTTATAAGTGAAAATCTATTTCCAGGATTTCGAGAATTTCGAACAATGTAAGTTTTAATAATTACTTTTCCAAGAAAAAAATCAAATGTTCAGGCATAACTTATCCTCTAACTTTTGTGTAATTGAATGGTATTGTATCTGATATCTAAGTGATTATGTGATAAAGCTAGTAATGTCATGCACAATGTTCTACAATATAGGTTACGTCCACATCGAAGTCAATTTGTCGAACCCAAGTGGATAACGGGAATTTTTGTCACTGACAAAATAGTTCACATTTGCGGTATACAAGTCAAAAAATGTGAGCTCTAGTGAATAACGGGAATTTTTGTCACTGACAAAATAGTTCACATTCACGGTATACAAGTCAAAACATTTGAGCTCTAGTGAATAATGGGAATTTTTTTTACTGACAAAATAGTTCACTTTCACGGTATACAAGTCAAAAAGTTTGAGGTGTAGTGAATAACGGGAATTTTTATAATTGACAAAATAGTTCACATTCACGATATACAAGTCAAAACGTTTGAGGTCTAGTGAATAACGGGAATTTTTGTCACTAAGTACACTGACAGAATAGTTCACACTCACGGTAACAAGTTAGCACAAGTTAACAAGTCGACAAGTTTGAGTTCTCGCTTCAAGCTGATGCATGTCTCCATGTTGTTGTGCAACAACATGGAAAACTTTTCGTTTAACTGACTACTATAAATCTTGTACCGATACATATAATGCTTGTTAATAACACATCATTACAATTACTTCACATTATAAATAAGCATAGCATGCTGTCTAGCCACAGCTCAGTTTACAAGATTTCCCACTCAAAGGACGGGGATACGTGACCGATACATCCCGTGACGTTTATGGTAAACAAAGGGGCTGGCTGATTCAATATTTTTAATACAAAAATTGTAGAGGTTTCCAGGATGTAATTTAAGTTGCTCATAATTTCGTTACGTTTTATAGTCTGGAAAATCCGGAGACTGTCTCTTTACAGGAAAAATGGGACTTTTTTTTTATAAATGAGCATTGACTTGCAAGTGTAACGAGTTTGCTTATTTAAAATCGATTATTTCTCATTTAGAACAATGCCAATTTAAATATATTTTTCATAAGCAATGGTTTTACTTCTGCGATATCATTATTACCATATCAAAACATTACAAACATGACTTTCAAGTAGGACAGTCTACGTTGGTAAATGTTTAAAACTCTAAAAAAAAAAAACCATTTTAAATAAGATTAATTTTGAAGAATGCATGTTATTAGTAGACAGGATTCCCGGACTTTATTTGTCACAGACGTTTCGTCATAGGGATATTATGTCATATTTTGTAACTTGGCCTATAAAATCAGCAGTTATTAAGTTAGTGTGATTCTGCTTATTGGGTTATATAAAAAAAAACATTTCTTAAACAGATTTTTTGGCTATTATCAGTTGAAGGAATACATTATGCAAAATGAACTTCAGAATTTTCTTACTCTTAAGCTTATATGATCCATATTTGTAATACGTAGGCCTATAGCCTGTATGAATCACCAATTAAAGTAAACCTTATATTTAACACTTACGCTCGGATGTGTAAGGCAACACATAATACCTGTATAAATTACGTAACCATGTTTACCTACCTATACACGGGGTACGCACTTCACTCCGAAGTCACTTTATTATTTACTCATGGCTTTTAAGGAACCCGGAGGTTCATTGCCGCCCTCACTAAGCCCGTCATCGGTCCCTATCCCGAGCAAGATTAATCCACTCTCTATCATCATACCCCACCTCCCTCAAATCCATTTTAATATTATCCTCCCCTCTATGTCTCGACCTCCCAAAGGTCTTCTTCCCTCCGACCTCCCAACTAACACTCTGTATGCATTTCTGGATTCGCCCATACGTGTTACATGCCCTGCCCATCTCAAACGTCTGGATTTAATGGGCACTTTATTATTTTGTATATTAATCTGTGTGTTTTATGGAGAGTGATTGGTTAGATTTTAAACGTAGGTGAGGGGGGCGCAACAGCGAATAGGGATTATATAGAATGGACGCTCAGCGAATTTTCCTGTTTTGTTTCTCTGTGCGCCAGCGTTTAGTTCCACTTTCAAGCGCTAGAGGTTAGTGTAATCGAGCACACACTAAGATAATTATTGAATATGGATAACAGTTGAGACACAGGATCCAAACATCGCCTACGTTATTGCATAATCCAGTAACGTTTTGCTTCAGATAAATTCAAGCTAACAGCTTCTCCTTATTTCTTAGTGATAAACTAGTTGTAATTAATATTTTTTTTATGTTTTATATATAGTAAATTATATTATAAAATTATACATCAAATTCGTTTAATATTTCTATACAATATATATTCATAGGTTTTACTTCTCATAGGAGTTTTGTTTTTCCATTTTCAGCGCTATCAAATCATTACATATTTTAACTACTGATGGGGTCAACGTCTCAACTTTCATTATGAAGGAACTTTAGAGTCTAGGCATTACACATAAAGACGGATTTATTATTTCATCGGTCCAATTTGTTTTATTTGAGTACATAATGTACCTGTGGCGGCCGGGTAGCTCAGTTGGTAGAGCAGCTGGCTACGGACTGAAAGGTCCGGGGTTCGATCCCAGGTGGTGACAGGATTTTTTCTCGTTGCAAAACTTTCAGAACGGCCCCAAGGTTCACTCAGCCTCCTATAAAATTGAGTACCGGGTCTTTCCCGGGGGTAAAAGGCGGTCAGAGCGTGGTGCCGACCACACCACCTCATTCTAGTGCCGAGGTCATGGAAAGCATGGGGCTCTACCTCCATGCCCCCCAAGTGCCTTCATGGCATGTTACGGGGATACCTTTACCTTTTTTTTTTTACATAATGTACCTGTTATATTCCGCTGTGTCGACTGCTAACTGGTGTGATGTCAGCGCCAACTCTAGGGAAAAGCAGAATCTCACGCTCAAGCTGGTTTGAAGGTCTTTGAAATGAGTTCTGTTAGGCCTACATCAAAGGTACCGACGCGAAGTGTCCATACTTGTAATTCCCTACATAGAATAGGACCTGTTTTGCAAAGCACTGGATTTAGGGGCAAATTTAGGGGCAAATTCTGTGAGTGTAATACATTTTTATGCATAACTTTTGAATAAATCCACATATTTTAATAATAATAATAATAATAATAATAATAATAATAATAATAATAATAATAATAATAATAATAATTATTATTATTATTATTATTATTGTTGTTGTTGTTGTTATATTTTAACTAGAAATCTAGACGGTCAAGACTAGATTTTGGGAAAGAAGTGGAGATCTATTTCCCTCTTTTTAGGAACTGGTTATGTGTACCTTAATCGTGTATCCATACTGTGTTGTCACAAAACTTTATCTTGTGCTATGCTGATATGTTGCAAATCTCCCTTATTTCCCCATGACCTCGTGTGTTTGGCCTTATTTTATTGAGATCTCCCGTGTTTCGTGTTCTTTATATAATGCAAAATAATAATTACTAGATATTAGCATAATTTTTGTATTAGAAATATGGTAATCTATCAAAAGCATTATAATTTACAATTATAAAGGGCATATTTATCACTTTAGCAGCCTTTCAGTGAGAAGAGAAAATATTTTAAGTTAGTTTAAAAGATAAAAGTGATTGTGAAAACTAAAGTTGCCTATATTGAAAATGTAAAACTTTTATGTTTACTTTATTGCACAGATATGGGAGACATTAAATTGTATATTAACACGTGGAATGCACAATATTTAATAGCCCCAACTAGAAAAAAAAAACACTATTTTTCAACACAATCCCGTTGAACTCTAAAACACTTCTCCCACTCTGTACGTTCCAGTAGTGTTATAGTCCCTCCGTTCCAAATATGGTATAGTAACAAACAAAACAAGATAGATTATTGCGCATGCGCGCACGAAATATTTAGCAGTATGGTATTCTGTTCAGTACTGAAGGGACTATCAGACAGTATAGTTGTGAATGTTTCTAGTCTTCTGTAGTGCATCAAACTGTAATATTATTTAAATTGTTCATTATGAACAGAAATCAAATGGGCACCTGCTGTGGTGTTCCTGTTGCAGAAAATGTAACACCAATTTTGAATAGAATATCTAAGGCACAACAGCTGTATAAAAACGAGTTGTAATTTATTGCACTTTTTATGTTAATTTTCCTCTGTCAAACAATGTTTTTTTTTATTTTATTAATTTTACATCACACAGAATGAAATGTACTTTATTTACTAGTTTCTCTCATGTTAATTTATGAAACAAATAAGTATGTAGAAGGTGTATTAAAGTTACATTATATTACTGAGAAATTTAATAAATTTGTACCATATTTTGGAACGAAATAAATTACATCTTTCTATAACATATTTTGGAACAGAGGGAGTAGTTTTTTATTCTGTACTTTGATCTGCGAAGAAATCTCCCACAACCATCTTGACAGCAATTTTTTTCAAAATTTTTCCCTTTAAGATATTCCTTTGGTTTGAAAATAAATAAAGGTTACTAAGAGGAAGATCAGGTGAGTAGGTACGATGTTCAATAAGTTTCATTCCAGCGTTGTGAACTGCATACATAGTAACGAGACTCTCGTGAGCAGGAGCGTTGTCTTGTTGAAAAAGCATTTCTTTTATCAAATTGTCATTAATGTTACGTAGTGTGCCTCGGTATTCGTGAGATCTCCGTTTACTTAGTTGTCTGTCACTATAATTTTAAATACTTTTATACTTGGTGTTAAATCACCCGACAGACTTCACGTAACGTTGCGGTGAGATATTTGAGATCTGTTGGAATGGTTTGTCGGAATTTCTTTTGAAACGAAGCTGATAATTAAAATCAAACAAGTTTTCAAACTGAAGCCTACAATATAAAGAGTTAAAAACTAATAAACACATTATAAATACTTCAAAAATCAACAATTTACCCAAACTTTCAAAATAAAAAATAACCAGACAACTTATGAATATATTATATATATTTTCCCGTGACATAAAAGCCGCAAATCTTAGTGCAAAAGCTCTTATATTGAAATAAAGTATCGATGAAGTGGTTATATTTACTGAATCTATGATAAATGCCTGTACTGTCGCATTCAGCTATTTTAGTGGGAAATATGATCTAACTCATGAAAATAAGATCTGTAAACTAAACGCCACGACCGGGAATTGATTCCAAAACATCATTTTATTTCATGTTACTGTAGAAGCATTTGTTATAACTTTCATATGTTTATTATTTATATCCTGACCAGTTTCTTGTTCATACGTTGTATAAATTTATTCTAACATCAATTTCTGCTGAAAGATGCATAGCCTACTCAGAAATGTTGTGCCCGGTGTACTACGCCTACGTGCAAATGCACACACATATTTTGTGCGTAGGACACTATTTGCCACTTGCACTATTGATCTACAATAGGCCTACTGTCCCTACAATTTCCCTAGTCAATACACTTTACGATTCTAGAGAAAGATAAGCGTTTATTATAACCTCACATTATAAGGGATTAACGTTTGAAGGATCTATGTCGGTGCTTACCTTATGACCTTGATGCTGTGAATTTCGGCTTACACGAAGTATTCGTTCTGTTTCACGATGGAAGCTAGTATGAAATGATATCGTATTGCCCCTTTCATAACAATCCTAACACTTTACTTTGCTTTTTGATACAAAATAATCAATCATCGAATGGAACCACCAACCTGCCTGTACAAAACTGAGCGAGTACTATGAAGTTACGCATGTTTTCAGATGTCTCGTGAAAAGAAGAGAAATACATTATTACTTACAATAAAGACAAATTTTAATTAAATCGTGTATTTTTTCTACGTAATGTAGGATCACGGACTCTACTTAAATAAAAATATGTATTAGTATTTAGTACGAAGGTCATACTAAAGTCATGAGCAACCCATTGTTATAAATCTTAATTTTTATTTTTTAAACAAACCAGGTAGGCCTACATCACCTTAATCTACAGACTTTTCTGTCACTTTTCAACATAGTCTCCATTTCTTTGCACACATTTTTTCCCGCCGTTCTGTAAGTGTGAAAATTCTCTTGCTATAGAAGTCAGTTTCATCTTCCAGAAAACATTGACGCACTGCTTTCCAGATGTCCTCCAGCGTCTCGTAGCGTTGGCCTCGCAGCTGCTACTTTACAGAACGGAAAAGATGGTAGTCGGAAGGTGCCAAGTCGGGACTGTAGGGAGATTGCGGAAGAGTTTCCCTCCCAAATGTTCTGAATTTCTCCACGGTGACATGACCAGTGTAAGACCACGCGTTATCGTGTTGCAGGATAATCTTCTTTCCAGGCCGTTTCTCGCGCAATGCAAGACGGTGCTTCAAAACTGTCTGAATATAGCAGACAGCATTTATGGTCTGTCCTGGTTGAAGAAATTCAACCAAAGTGTATCCCAGAACTCATCAACTCTTTCCTTGTTGCGTTCCATGGAGGCAATTCGAGAGCGACCGCTAGGGAGGCTCATCTGGGATGCTCGTGTTCCCATCTTCGAAATGTTTCACCCATCTTCTAACACTGCTGGCGCCCATGCACACATCTCCGTACGCACGCTGAAATCTGAAGTGAATTTCAGCTGCAGATTTTTCTTCTTTAACAATGAATTTAGTGACAGCACGCTTTCGAAACGAATCATCATTGTCGACCATTTTGCAAACATTGCCTGTGGTCACATGATAGAAGTTAATGACGTCACAATATGTCAATACATAGTGTAAAGTCTGTAGATTCTGATCATATAATTGTTTTTGTTACATTGTTGAAATTGAAATTATAGCAATGTGTTGCTCATGACTTTCAGTAAGAACCTCTGTATATGTTTCCCACTGTAAAGAAGAAATAAAAGATGCCATGTACTTCTAGAAAGTAACCTGAAGACTCTAATAAGGTTATTATCAGTAATAATAATAATAATAATAATAATAATAATAATATATAACGAGCTTTTATGATAGAATCGCAGTCCTCCTCCCGGCTGAATATGAACTCCCGAACGTTGGTTCGAATGCATGATAAATGATGTGACTGATTAACTTGCTTCGCTTGGCTTGGCGAGGGCTGAACTCGGCACGGGTCCGCAAGGCTTGCTTTGGTCCATTGTGCGACCTTATATGCGATGATTGTCCAATTCCGACAAGTGGCCTGGGTGGCATTCGTCAATCCGACACTGACTTCACCCAGCCTATTTTTACTATTGTGGATGATCGATGAAATAAGGGAAACCGGAATACCTCGAGAAAAACCCTCTGCAATGTCTGCTTTGTCTACCACAAATTCTATCACGACATGGCCGGAGATCGAACCCGGGCCGCTTGGAATGGAAGGTCAGCGCGTTAGCATTGTAGCCACAGACGTGGCTGATTAGCATGCTGACGTACTGTTCCTACTCGTCAGGGAGCGGCTTCTGCAATCCAGGTGTCATGGTTTACTTTTCAAATTAAATTCATCCTTCGCATTTCTTATAAACAGTAATTAACACTTTCCTTAAAATCATCAACTGTATGGTCTACCACCTTCGGTGTACTGCGCATGTCATGCAACTGCAAAAAAGTACAGAGACATTTTATTGTGCTTTCGCAAAATAGTGGGTGTCCACAAGTCGATGTTATTTTCTTATTTCGATGTGATTATTTTGTACAGAAAGTCCAAAATATACAACCGTAAAAAATAGCATAATTCATCAAGTTCCTTCCTAATCTCAACATGAGCACCATTCGTCGCGTTTAAAATCTATAGCTGGCATTCCAAGTTTTGTAGCATTATATGTGTTAGCACTATTTACCGTAGCCTATAAGTTACCAACGCCTGCAGAAAGCCTTGTCAAGGAAAATCTGTGAAATGTATTTATAGAGTGGAGCGCTCAGTGTGTGTGTGTCCAATGCCCACCCATTTCACTTGCGTGATTCGAGTTCCGCATACTGTGGATAGATGGCAGAACTGTGACCCATTTTCTAGTTGTACACCACTTCGGCGGGTCACACTGTTCATGATGTGTATCTGTGTCATGTACTAGGGTGAGTGTATATGTAAGTGTTCGTGTAAGTGTAGTGTCTGGAATGAGTGATTATGATGAAGATGAAGAAGGGAGAAGGGGAACCTGGTGCCGGCACGTAGCCTATTCCTGTCGAATAGCACGAAGGGGGTCGCCAGGTTTAACGTCCCCATCCGACGGACGAATCACTATCAATAGCGACATATGCCTTCTCTGCATATACACTGCGGAGAGATGAGATTTGGGATTTAACCCAGGCATATTGGTGACCCAGGCATATTGGTGCACAAGAAGTTGTGCACCGCCGTCTCTCCTAGTTCCGAGGTAGAAATTTTACATGAAAATTTCGAACCCGGACCGGCTAGTCTAGAGGCAGACACGGTACCACAGAGCTAACTCTGCGGACTGGAAAACAGTGTTGGGCTGTAAATTCTAGCACTTTATAGAGTACTGTGTATAAAATTCCAACATAACCAGTTATGATTCACTTGTTACCGCTTTTCAACAAAGAAGAAGGGGCCAATTATTCTATCTTTAATTAACCCACATGTCCACTGGTGTGGAGTAACGGTTAGCATGCCTGACCGTGAAACGAGCAGACCCGGGTTCAAATCCTGGTTGGGACAAGTTACCTGGTTCAGGTTTTACCGAGGTTTTCCCTCAACCCATTAAGAGCAAATGCTGAATAACATTCAGCGCTGAACTCTGGACTCATTTCGCCGCGGCATTATCACCTTCTTATCATTCAGATCCTACATAACCACAGTAGTTGATAAAACGTCGTAAAATAACCTACTGAAAAAAATTAACTCACACCACACTTTCACCTTTGATATCTCTGAACACCGACCTTCACAATATGCTTGCTAAGATTAGCATTTAACTTTAAATTTGACTTATCGAAGAAGAAGAAGAAGAAGAAGAAGAAGAAGAAGAAGAAGAAGAAGAAGAAGAAGACATTGAATTATGCATTATCTTTATCGATAACATTAAGCATTTTCATTGTAAACTAGAGTTTTGGGCGATCGTGTGGTTTCAAGGATTGACTGACAAGGAAGGCTCACCAAGTGATAAATGATTTTCATAACGATTGCTCCTCCATATATTCCATTTGCAATAAGAAACCTCCCTATAAATTTCTACATCCGGAAAGGGCCTAGTTTTCGAGATTTGATTTTTTTTCCAAATTCTTCAATCCAGAGCTATGACAGCTAATCCAAAACAGTGCTATGTGCTAAACATACCAGGCAATATATCTCATCTAGCTTCATACCGTACTGTCAACATCTCCTTAAATATTATAAATTATGAAAATGACATATCAGATAGGCCTACATAATATTCATGAAATTGATTATAGAATAGTCTATGAAGAAATGATAAAGAAGTGTAAGCATACCTGAAATTACTCAAGTCACTATACTGATCAGATCACAGTACTGAAAATCGCTGTAAAAATGCTCAAAATACAGTGGAACTTTGCACTACGTTACGAACATTTCAGATAAATAAGTTTCTCATAGTCAGCTTTATAGCAATTTTGTACATCAACAGGAATGACGAATTTATAAGGTCTGTTGTCAAGGTAGCCGGATTTGTGCCAACCACAAGTTATTTAAATATATTATTCATATATCTAGAAGACGAAAACTGATTATGTGTTAAGGACTGCAATTTTATCACATTACTTCTATGATGCAATATAATATTCGTGCCAAGTAACAAAACACTATCAGAGAACTTCCGAATGAAATTTTTCCAAGGCCTAAAGGTCAAGAGGCTGAACAATCGGAGTTGTGTGCTTTGGGATTGTTAAAACCTCACCGTTTTACCACAGTTTAGTATATACAGTTACGAAGCTCAATACGTAGGGAATATGCATCCATAGATAGTTGCTGACCACTAGGATCGCTACTATCGCCTCATTACAGACAATGCGACATCACAGATAGTGACTGCTGAATTTAAGAACGACTTAATAAAATAAAGGAGCGCGAGATTTCCACTCACACACATTAACAGAAGACTTCCTTGTGTTAGTAAGTTTGTACATCGAGAACATTAATGTGGCGATTAAGATTTTAAATTGAATAATTATTACTAACTTCAAGTGCAAATCTGGACAGCCGAAAATGGAATTTGAAATTTATGTAATCGCAATGGACAAAATTCGAAATATAAATTAATTCCGGTTTTCCATGTGCACTTGCTTTTTAAATTTAATGAAGTAGAAATATGTCGTCTTCGCTTTCAGAAACCGTTTCTGACTTCGATGAACTTTTTAATTCTGACAAGAACAAAGTCCATTACCAAAAACATTTAAACATTTTATTTTCTATTAGCCTTATTCACGCGTCTCTGTCATTTGTAGTCGTCTGCTAACCAATCACAAAACTCGCATCCACAGCTCACCATATTCCTCAGTCTCAAACTCCGACGAGTCTGATGAGCATAGATCAGTTTCACGATTAATTTAAAAGCGGTTTCAATTAGCACTGATAAATTGTTGAAGAATTTAAAATTGCATTTGATGCAAGTGCGACGTGATTGGATAACTTAAAAAACGTCCTCTGCTTTCTAAACAACGACTAGACCTAGAGACTGCGGTGGCTCTAGAGACTGCCTTATCAGCCACAGTAATGTGAATCGCGATATGATAAAGAAACTGAATTGCTGGAAGTACGTAAAACGTATAACGAGCAAGTATCTATTTGTCATTTTCGGGGGGACTTATTTTTATATCTGTCTTCTAATCTAAAATATTTTGAATTCTTATTCTGAGGGTGGGTGCAATATAGCCTATAAACTTATCGTGAATGTTAAACAATTTTCTCTTTGACTTTCAGAATTAGGAAGAAATACGAAGTGTCTCAAATTGATGTAGGCTTACACACTCTTTGAAATACTATTTCACAGCAAAGAAATGAGATAGAAATACGACTTTTACGGTTTATGATTCAGAAGGCAGTGAAAAGCATGGACACATGTTCATCTTATGCAAATCTGGCTTTCAGGTAGTAGCTCCCTGCAAAGCAGGTTTCAATAATTTCAAGGAAAAATTGTTCCGGGGGCTGGGTATCGATCCTTGTCCCGGATTGTGGCGGTGTCGTGTATAGTTCCTGGGGTAGCTCAGTTTGGAGAGCATTCGCGTGCTAAGCGAAGGGTCCCGGGATCGATACCTGGCCCCGGAACAATTTTTCCTTGAAATTATTAAAACATGTTCATCTGTTTATAAACAAACATGGCGGTGCAATTATCGTTCGATGAACGTAACTGGATACTGAAATGTTATTGGAAAGTGAAGAATGTTGTTGAGGTTCAACGACATAGGAGGGTTGAATTCGAAACACAACCACCAACAAGATTCACAAGAATCCGAGACAAGTTTGAAGTCGACAGAAAGGTGCAAGTTGTGTTGAAAGGGCGGTGCGGAAGAAAGAGAAGTTACACCGATAACGAGAGTGTTGGTGCAGTCATGCAGGCTTTTGCACAATCCCCAAAGAAGTCAATGAGGTGATGTTTTGGTGAGATTGGTATCAGAAAATCCAGTATTCATCGAATTTTGTGAGCTCAAAAATGGAAGCCTTATATTCCGAGACTTGTCCACGCACTAAATGAGGACGACCCAGATAGGCGACTGGAATTTTGTGAGTAGTTCTTGAACATGTGTGATGAAAGGGAAGATTTTCAAGACAATTGTTTAGTCAGATGAAGCCACATTTAAACTTAATGGCACAATTAACCGTCACAATTGTGTGTACTGGGCTAACGAAAATTCACACATCTTTCAAGAAAAGACCGTCAATCTTCTAGGAGTAACAGTATGATGTGGTCTGACTTCCAGAGGAATAATAGGACCGTACTTCTTCGAAGGGACTGTCACAGGTGAGAAATACCTGCAAAATTTGGAAACCACGATTCCACGTCTTAATGACCTCTTCAACAAGACGGGGCTCAAGGCCACTTTCATGTCAATGTGAGGAATTTTCTCGATCGCACACTCAATCAGAGATGGATAGGACGAAGAGGAAGTGCTGCGGAGTTCCCGCCTCGATCTCCTTATTTAAACCCTCCAGACTTCTACCTATGGGGAGCTCTAAAGGACAGAGTATACGCAACAAAACCACAAACACTGGAGAAAATGAGAGTTCAGATTGAACATATCTGTAATAGCAACAATCCAGTTGGTATGTCGCTCTGTTATACGTCGTTGTTGGGAGTGTACTGTGGCCGAAGGGGGCCATTTTGAACATGTACAGGCTTAAGGAATACAAAACCGCAAAAATCGTATTTCTGTCTCATTTTGTTGCTGAGAAATAGTGTTTCAAATTGTGTATACATCAATTCGGGACACTCTGTATTTGATGTGACTAGACAGTAGTCTTCAACTCATCTGTTTCTCGGAAGACTAATGTTTTTCGAATACATACTGGCATTTCCAAAACTTACGTGGTTTATATCCCGTCTTCAGGATCCTTGTATTTTTTCAATTTTTCAATCTCGTTACTCACACTTTATACCCAACTCTTTCCCCATGTCTTCATTTCATATAAGTATGCTCTTTCACCGTGCAGCCTTTAACTTTTCTGAGGAATCACATCCGCTAAGTCTTTGTTTAGTTTTTTTTTTTCTCTCTGCTTAACCGAGATTCACGATTAACTTCATTATGTAAGGCAGTGATGTCAAAGCAAGCGCATTTTTCTGACCTTGACGTCGTGCGCGGGCAGCAAGCGCTAAGTATGGAAAGAGGAAGCGTTGTGTATATGAATAAGCAACCTGTTGGATTAAGAAAACAGTGGTGCACAAACTTCAAACGGAACGTGAAATTTTATGTCGTTATTTTTATATGGTTTCTTTCTGTTTAATATTATCTATATTGTCTGCAAAACAAAAGTACTAACACTGATTTCTTAATATTGCACCTGTGTTTTAAATCTTAGTAACATAATAGAGAGTTAAGAAGGAATATTCACTTAAATTCCATAGTAGTATAATATTATACTGTATTAAGTGGATGAAACACATCATTCATAAAGAAAGTGATATTCCAAAGAAAGAGATTGAGTATGACATGATAAGTTGGAATTTATATTGATGGTATCTTCAGCCTTACAAAAGTAATCAATAAACTAATCAAAACAATATTACAGTACAAAGCAAAGTTACCTAGGTACTGTATCTGTTTTAAGTGTACCTAACTAATATTACATAACAAAACTCTTATCGCATTATGCTTTTAAGGTGATATTTGTGAGCAACTTCCTATCATCAGAATATTAAATTATTTTCTCGAAATCTGCTGAAGCTATAGAGATGAAATTTTTACAACACATGGGCACGTATGTTTTGCTTATGATGTTACAGTAGTTGCTTTGTTAATTCATTTCCTTACAAACAATTTCCATGCGAATGTTTTAAAAATTTTCAATACACTATCTTCAGTAATAGGTATATACCGTATATTAGATTTACGAAAACATTCTGTAAGGCTACTAAATAAATAGAGCTATACCTGAAAATTTCACTTTTATATACGAAAAGTTGAGAAAATATTTCTTTTGAATAAAAAAATCAAACTTGTGAAAAATGAGCATTAAAATTACAACTTACAACTTACATTCTTATAATGCACTTATACTGCTCAGGCAAATCTAAAATTTACATGGATACAGTTTTAATAAGTTCTCTTCCCTTTATCTAATGAATCAGTGCTGACTATCCCTGAATATAGCTCGACCAAGCGGCATATACCACCTCTTTCATCTGTCTCTTTCCTTTCCTCTGTAAAGCGCTCAGGCTCCCCTGGGCTATAAAGCGCGTGCTTGCTCCTGTGGGCATCAATTGACATGCCTGATGTAAGGTCAGTCTCTTTGCCTAATGGTTAGCTACGCTGGCTTCTAAGCAGGAGGTTTCGGATTCGATTCCCGACTCTGCCAAGGAATTTTTCCTTGGGTAGAAATTGTTCCTTAGTAGCCTAGCCTACACAGGGTGTTTCAAAAATATAGGGCATAATTTCAGGTATGTATTTCCCACATATAGACAATCAAAACAGTTCATTACAACATGTGTCCGGAAATGCTTTATTTCCGAGTTATGGCCTTCACAACATTGAAATTCACCGGAACATTTTTCTTTCCGCAGATCGTTGCCTTCAAAGGAGACATTAAGAGGGCACTCTGACAGTTCATTCCGAGGCGAAGGTTACATTCAATGTTATGTAGGCGTTAGACTGTGCGACATGTATTCAAATCAAGAGCTGGCAGAGATAGCCTACACTTCATGTACAGTTGTCAAAAAAAAAAGTGGCCGCACTAGTGAACAGCGAATATTTTCAAAGTCCACTTCGGGTCGCGGCGATGTTACACGATGCATGTGCTTGTACAAGCAGTTCCGGAACTATGAAAGTGTTCCATGTCTGCGCCTCGTAGACCAGCGGTAAAGTGCTTGTTTAATGATTCAAAGGTTGTGGGTTCGGGCCTTCTTCAAGTTTTCATTTTATTTTTTAATCGTTCTTTAGTGATGTAAATGATATTCAAATTATCATTTATATCCAGTTATCGTTCTTGATTGATATCACGTTATTTATATTTTGTTATCGTTCTTTAGAGATATGAATAAAATTCAAGTCATCATTTGTATTCTCTTATCGTTTTATAACGATATGAATAATAATAATTATTATTGTATCTCCGATCGGGGTTAGCCCTATTTTACATATGTATGTTAGGGCTATAGTTTTATGCACAAAAAAGATAAGCATAAAGAGAAATGGAAAACAAAATTAAATTAGCTTACGCGATGTAAACAAAACATAAACAATCCGTAAATTAGGCATTGCGATTGCAAAACAAATATCAGGTATCAATTTGAAACATACAAAAACATTAACAACACACATACGTAACACTTCTATAACACAAATATGCAGCTTTCCGTACCATACATCATAAATTAATACAAATAGTCACACAAACACAATCAAACTATAATTACGACATTGCGACGACATCAAGCATCCCATAACTGACTCACATACATCACAAATCAAGCATCCGTTGCAACACATATACTTGAACATAGTAACCACAGTTTTAAAAGTTACAAATTTAGCTCCAAGAAGAATAAATAGGACACTGTTACTAATTACTATTCTTCTACAATTTCTTAAATACATCTGTAATAAATCTGTGAAATTCCGATAGAATAATATTCACATTTTTTATATTGCTATCGTTCTTTAGCGATATAAATAATATTCAAGTTATCATTTATATCCTGTTTTCCTTCGTTAGCATTATAAAATAATATTCAAGTTATTTATATTGTTATTGATCTTTCGCAATATAAATAATCTGTATTTTATGTAAGTAATTATTATAACACTTAGATAATTAAATACGTA
Organism: Periplaneta americana; assembly: GCF_040183065.1. Lineage (NCBI taxonomy): Eukaryota > Metazoa > Arthropoda > Insecta > Blattodea > Blattidae > Periplaneta > Periplaneta americana. Next base: position 65,739,440 of record NC_091119.1, on the reverse strand, counting down.
TTATATAATATCTTATATTAATTAAACAAACTAATATTTATCATTTATATTGTGTTATCGTTCTTTAGTGATACTGTATAAATAATATTCAAGTTATTTATATTGTAATCGTTCTTTACCGATATAAATAACATAAATTTAATATTAGGTTTGGAAAAATCCAGTTGCATAATACTGGTATTAGTTTTTCTTTTTGTATTATTACATTATACCATCTTGAACCACAATAAAATGAAAAGGAGTAACGAGGAATTGAACCTGAGACGTTGACATCTAAATTCCGACGTTCGTCCGCTGAGCTACGAGGGCAAAAGTGTGGAAACATTTTCAGAAAAATTGGCTCAATCACACTCTAAGATTTTCTGATGATTCGTAGAAGCTAGTCCAGGATGCGGGGGGCAAAGGCTAATTGAGATTTCCCGGTCTCTGATCGGGTCAAACATCCTGATAGAATTAATATTTAACCCTTGCCGTGACTTTCGGTGAAGTCCGGAGGGCCCAATTAGTCAAATCCACTCTCCTCTCTCCAAGCTTGGGCCCCTTGGAATTTAATAAGATGCGAAAGAAATAGATAGTGGTGTGCGGAATGCAACGGGATGTTACCGCATTTAGGCCTATCCTTCCCAAGAAAAACTGCAAACATGAACAAAGGAAGCTTTTAATAGAAGAAGAAGGATCTTCTGCGGACCTCTGGAAAAAGAACTAAGGAAGAGACTAGTGAAGTGCTTTCTGTGGATTGTGGCATTGTATGGGGAAGGAACATGGACATTACGACGAAATGAAGAGAAACGAATTGAAGCATTTGAAATGTGGATGTGGAGAAGAACGGTGCGTGTGAAGTGGACAGACAGAATAAGAAATAAAATTGTGTTTGAAAAAGCGAGTGAAGAAAGAATGATGCTGAAACTGATTAGAAAGAGAAAAAGGAATTGGTTGGGTCTCTGGTTGAAAAGAATAATAGACGACATTAGGATATGTGGATCATATGCGGAGACTAAGAGGAAGGCAGAAAATAGGAAAGATTGGAGATTGCTAGGTTTGCAATGAAAGACCTGTCCATGGACAGAACACTTATGTATGTTCAGAATGCCTGGAATATCGTGTCTAAGAACAGTCGCTATTTGCAAAGACTAGTCAATTCCATGCCCACTCGACTGCAAGATGATCGAGATAAGAGGAAGATAGACTAAATATTGAATTGTGGTTTTTTGTTTTGTTTTTGAACGCTTAATTGTTTGAATGTTTTAAGGCCGACGCCAGTAAATTTGTTTTGTTTATGCCACGAAAGATATTTTATTGAGAATAAAATCTTTTTTTCTTTCCATTTGCAGCCACAATATCATAATGATAAAGTCATGGCATAATATATTAATGTACCTGATGTTAATTACTAAAATAATCGTAAAACAGAAAGGAGCCATTATGTATAGTTTGTCTCTCTCAAAAACAGAAAAAAGAGAACATAAAAAGCATGAGGTTGTAGTCGAACGCAGGACCTCATGAATAAGAGGCCTGAACGCTACCATTACGCTATCGAATAACACACAGAATACTTCAGTTATAACTGTAGATATCAGGCAACGTGGTCCAACAACATGTAACATCGCCTGTCTCCGAATTGTAGCGAAGATACCCGAAGGGAACTTTGTTTCAGGAGAGCGGCCACTTTTTCTTTTGACAGCTGTACGGTAAGGCGGACGGCAATGCTGCGCTGGCTCGTCGTTTGTACCAGGAGAGGTACCCACAGCGACAATGTCCAGATCGGAAGACATTTATACGTCTCCATTACCGTCTGTGCGAGTATGGAAAATTTAACTCTCCTGGTTTGGGAAGGGGACGACCAAGATCTACAAATCCAGAAGTACAGGAGAAGATTCTGGAGGCTGTGAACATGACTCCTTCTATCAGCACACGAAGGGTAGCGTTGCAAGTCAATGTTCCTCATACGACTGTCTGGAGACTGTTGAAAGAGTATCAATTGTATCCTTATCATTTGCAACGTGTACAGGCCCTGTCACCAGTAGATTACCCTCCACGAATTAGGTTCTGTCAGTGGTTCTTGCAGCAGTGTGGTGTAAATCCGAACTTTCCTGCCTTAGTATTATTTACAGATGAATCACAGTTCACACGAGATGGCATAACAAATTTCCACAATCAGCATGTATGGGCGCATGAAAACCCACGTGCAACTGTTCCATCTCATCACCAGGTGCGGTTCTCCCTCAACATGTGGGCCGGTATCATTGGTGATCGATTAGTTGGACCCCATGTACTTGTAAACAGACTTACGGAGCAGGCGTACACAAACTTCGTGGAAAACACCATACCTCATGTTTTAGAAGACACTCCACTGATCAATCGTCAACACATTCACTTCTTGCATGATGGCGCTCCTGCACACTTCAGTCGTACGGCTCGCCGGTACTTGAATCGAAGGTTTCCTGATCGATGGATAGGTAGAGGTGGCCCAATTTCTTGGCCTCCACGCTCACCTGATCTGAACCCTCTCGATTTCTACTTGTGGGGGCATTTAAAATCATTAGTTTATTCGTCTCCGGTGCCTGATTTGGAATCCCTTCGGAATCGAATTGTGGCATGTTCTGAGGACATACGCAATACTCCTGGAGTTTGGGATCGTGTTCGCAGGTCAATGAGACATCGATGTGAGGTCTGTATTCAAGCAGGAGGTGGACATTTTGAACATCTTCTGTAATGACAACGACCTGCGGAAAGAAAAACGTTCCGGTGAATTTCAATGTTGTGAAGGCCATAACTCGGAAATGAAGCATTTCCGGACACATGTTGTAATGAACTATTTTGATTGTCTACATGTGGGAAATACATACCTGAAATTATGCCCCGTATTTTTTAAACACCCTGTATATTGTCTGGGAGTTTGTGTTATCTTTAGGCTTAAGGGAGATTTAAGTAGATATAAATGTTAGAATGGACTGACGCATCCTATCAAAAATCCGCTGTGAATATCCCCTCAGGGGATCACTAGAGATCGCTCGCTATCCGATAGACTTACATCCATCCATACATAAGAACGGACATAACCATTAAGCATGATTTAATATTTTCGCGTTATTTAATGTGATGTCTTGTTTTATTGTATTCTGCCTAACGTCCCATGCACTCATTGAAATTGATTCTGTTTCTATATTCTTATACATGTCGAAACTGACATTTGAGTCTAAATTTAATTTAATCACAATGAGAGAGTTGTGTTATGAATGAAATCAAAAGTAAACAGGCCTATCCTTATTCCCCTTTAGACGACATTAATAGAACTCTCGAGTAAAACGCGATAGGATAGAAGGAGCCAAGATAGCGGCCTTAAGATTATTCCTGGAAAGGAAACCATTATCTATAATATTCTGTAGGGAGAAAGCATTGATGACATATCATTGAAACAAGTTTCTGTTTGCACTGTTTCCATTTCTGGCACAACGTATCTTGCTTAGTTTTGTGTAATTTTTCACCCAGTTTCTTTAAAGAATTCATAAATATCTGATCAAGGTTATTGTTTTGCTTTTAGTGAAACTTGCAAATAACTTGACTGAACCCATTAAGAAAACAAAGAAAGAAAAAATAAAGGAAAACGATGTAGCGAAGACAGCACATAACTTACTTTCTCATTACTAGTTCGTTAAAAATTCAGTTCCTTTATGGAATTGCGAATGATCTTCCCATTCATAGCTCATTTCTTTTAATGGTAATCCAAAATACATCCTACGTAAATTAAACCTTCTGCTACATAGAAATCAAGTAGCTTTCTGCTTTGCATGTCATTGTCCCGTCGCTCTTATTTCCGGCAGCCAATCACATTGCAGGTCGACTACATTTAAACATGTGCGTCTTGTGATTCGCTGCTGATGACATTAATGCACTTACTAAGGCTCGAAACATACTTAAAATAATCGCCCGCCATTTTAGCTCTTTCGTTGCCGTTCACAGAAAGCACACGAGGACGTTATTTGCCGTTCAATTACAGTGCGTTTGATTTATTATCATAGGAGCTACGACATGATAATGTTTAACGGTGTGGCAAATAGATTCCTCGTCTGGTAGCTCGGCAACGAAAGAACAAAATGGCGAACGATACTACCTACCTGACTTTATAGTGCCTTCACTTCCTAAGACGTAAGCAAAGAGGAGGAGTCACACTGGAAATAACAGCGACGCGACTATAAGTCTATTTATACACGCTTGAATATCTATGGCAGTGGTGGGCAAAATGAACGCAACCCACAAGACAGGATTTAATGGCAACCACATACTGTGGGAGGGGTTGCACTCTACAGTGCAGTGACGGATTTACAGACAGTTGCGCCACTACACTCCTACCTTACTTACAAATGGCTTTTAAGGAATCCGAAGGTTCATTGCCGCCCTCACATAAGCCCGCCATCGGTCCCTATCCTATGCAAGATTAATCAGTCTCTATCATCATACCCACCTCCCTAAAATCCATTTTAATATTATCCTCCCATCTACGTCTCGGCCTCCCTAAAGGTCTTTTTCCCTCCGGTCTCCCAACTAACACTATATGCATTTCTGGATTCGCCCATACGTGCTACATGCCCTGCCCATCTCAAACGTCTGGATTTAATGTTCCTAATTATGTCAGGTGAAGAATACAATGCGTGCAGTTCTGTGTTGTGTAACTTTCTCCATTCTCCTGTAACTTCATTCCGCTTAGCCCCAAATATTTTCCTAAGCACCTTATTCTCAAACACCCTTAACCTATGTTCCTCTCTCAGAGTGAGAGTCCAAGTTTCACAACCATACAGAATAACCGGTAATATAACTGTTTTATAAATTCTAACTTTCAGATTTTTAGACAGCAGACTGGATGATAAGAGCTTCTCAACCGAATAATAACACACATTTCCCATATTTATTCTGCGTTTAATTTCCTCCCGAGTGTCATTTATATTTGTTACTGTTGCTCCAAGATATTTGAATTTTTCCACCTCTTCGAAGGATAAATCTCCAATTTTTATATTTCCATTTCGTACAATATTTTGGTCACGAGACATAATCATATACTTTGTCTTTTCGGGATTTACTTCCAAACCGATCGCTTTACTTGCTTCAAGTAAAATTTCCGTGTTTACCCTAATCGTTTGTGTATTTTCTCCTAACATATTCACGTCATCCGCATAGACAAGAAGCTGATGTAACCCGTTTAATTCCAAACCCTGCCTGTTATCCTGAACTTTCCTAATAGCATATTCTAGAGCGAAGTTAAAAAGTAAAGGTGATAGTAAATCTCCCTGCTTTAGCCCGCAGTGAATTGGAAAAGCATCAGATAGAAACTGACCTATACGGACTCTGCTATATGTTTCACTGAGACACATTTTAATTAATCAAACTAGTTTCTTGGGAATACCAAATTCAATAAGAATATCATATAATACTTCCCTCTTAACCGAGTCATATGCCTTTTTGAAATCTATGAATAACTGATGTACTGTACCCTTATACTTCCAATTTTTCTCCATTATCTGTCGAATACAACAAATTTGGTCAATAGTCGATCTATTACGTCGAAAACCGCACTGATGATCCCCAATAATTTCATCTACGTACGGAGTTAATCTTCTCAAAAGAATATTGGACAAAATTTTGTACGACGTCAACAAAAATGATATTCCTCGAAAGTTACTACAGTTAGTCTTGTCTCCCTTCTTAAAAATAAGTACAATTATTATGGACTCCTTCCATTGTTCAGGTATAATTTCCTTTTTCCAAATATCAAGTACAAGCTTGTAAATTTCGTTAGATAATGCGCTTCCACCCTCTTGCATTAATTCTGCTGGAATTTGATCGATACCTGGAGACTTGTACTTTTTCAGATTTACCATTGCAATTTCGACTTCAGAGAGTGTGGGTTCGGGTATAAACGGCTCAGCAGTCTGTATTTAAATTTCGTCCCGATCATTTCTATTTAGCCTATGTACATTTAGTAGTTGTCCAAAATAGTTTTTCCAATTGTTCAGGACTGAATGAGAGTCTGCAAGCAAGTCACCATTCTCATCCTTGATCACGTTTACCCTTGGCTGATATCCGTTCTTAAATTCCTTTATACCCTTATATAAATCTCTAATGTTTTTATTCTTACTATTTGTTTCTACCTCATTCAGTTTTTCCTTCAAGTAACCTCTCTTTTTATTCCTAAGTGTACGACTTGCTTCCCGTCTTTCATTGAAATAATTATCTCTCTTCTCCTCAACTGGATCCTGTAAGAATTTCAATTTTGCCTGTTTCCTTCTTTCTACTACCATGCAACAATCTTCATCAAACCACGGTTTCTTTTTCTTAGTTTCATTATAACCTATGCTCTGCTCAGCTGCAATTTTGATACTATCTCTGATATTTTCCCACACGCTATTAACATCTAATTCTTTCTCAACTTCGTCGGAACTTTCTAAAGTGGCAAACCTATTCGTAATTTCGACCTGATAATTTTGCTTAGCTTCCTCGTCCTTTAATTTCAAAATATTGAATTTAGTAATATTAACTTGTTGCTGCTACTCGCTTGGCTACTGATAATCTTTCTCTTAATTCTCCAATCACTAAATAATGGTCAGAATTACAGTCTGCACCCTTGAAAGTTCGAATATCTACTATACTAGAATGTCTCCGTTTATCTATCAAGATGTGATCTATTTGGTTGTGTGTCAATCCATCTGGAGAAGTCCAAGTATACTTATGTATATCCTTATGGGGGAATGTTGTACTTTTGACAATTAAATTTTTCGATGTGGCAAAGTTGACTAATCTAACTCCATTGTCACTACTAATTGCGTGTAGGCTCTCTTTTCCAATAGTTGGTCTAAAAATATCCTCCCGTCCTACTTTAGCGTTGAAATCCCCCAATAAAATTGTCATGTGATATCTAGGGAACTGATCAAAAGTATGTTCCAATTCCTCATAGAAGCTATCCTTTATATGGTCGTCTTTCTCTTCTGTAGGGGCGTGAGCATTTATAACTATGATGTCGCACCATGTACCCTTAAGTACTAAATATGATAACCTGTCACTGATAAATTCGACCTTTTTTACTGCTGATTTTATAATTTTATGAACAAAGAATCCTGTTCCTAATTGGTGATTATTGTTTCCTTCCCCATAATAAAACAAGTAATCTCCTATTTGTGATATGCCATTCCCATCTAACCTAACCTCTTGTACTCCCACGAAGTCTATTCTATATCTAGCTAGTTCTTTTGCTACTAATGTTACCCCTCCTGTTCTATAAAGACTAGTTACGTTCCAAGTGCCAAATCTCAAAACCTTATTCCTTTGCTGTGTTCGTGCCAGAGAATCAGTCCTATTCCGAAGCTTATTGTAGGGATTCGTAACAAGCTGTTTTTTACGGTGATGGGTTGTTAGCCCTTCGCCCAACCCCCAAGCTGGAGGACCACCCCTTATCGGCTGTCCACGACTGCTTATTCAATATATTCGCAGCTACCCTCCATATCTGGAGGCAGTCTCCTCTATCCGCAACCTGAGGACGCGCCATGCCGTGGTGATAGGGACCCACAATACATGGACACTCCTACCTACCATATGTAATTAGAATAGTCCATTCACGTGATATTTAATTAATCATTTTTCAAAACAGTTTCTTGGGAAATTGGGATTTATATCTCTGCATGCTATTTTCAGTTGCGCAAGGAAATGAGCATCGCTTAAGCGGGATGTGTGGCTGGACTTTATAAATTTAATTTTAGAAAACAGCTGTTCGCACTGGTAGGTTGATGAATACATACCGTCATTTCCCATAACTATAGTCCACGATACAACCATTCAAAGATCATTGTAGAAGTAACATAGACCGTTCGTAGATAGCTGCAATGACTTGAATTCAAACTACAGTACAGCAAGAATATAGATAAACGAGGTACTACGTTATGGAGTACAAAATTTGAATAGTTGTATCGTGGAAAATAGTTATGGGAAATGACGGTACTCATTATTTTTGAAGCGAACTGTCTAAGCAATGGATATGTAGTAGACCTACTGGACATCTTTTAAAAAGTTTAGCCCTAAGTAACCTTCACATTCTGCTTTCAAGAAGCCATCATTCTGCGAATCCAGTACCTCTAACTGCAATTCTGGGATAACATTTTCAATTTAAACATGAAAGGAGTGGCAAAAATATTGAAATCTTTCTCCATCCTTTGAAAATCACCGAATCTGTGTTCTTTGAACTCGTATAACAGGTGATCTATTTTAAGAATGTACATATTTAAGTTCGCGTCCTGAATATTTGTAACTGATCCTAAACATGAGAAATGAAAGAACCGCCTTTCTTGTAAGTGTGATTTCCTCTCGATTCATATGATTCTGCGAAAGACATTGTATCACTAATGAAGATCCGAAGTACAGCAATCCAGTATAATCCGCCACGTACACGCACAGTATTTTCGTGGGGTGGAGGTAGAGGAAGGTAGGGGGTAAGTTTGATGCTTCACTGAGGTCTGACGTCACTGCGGCAATGCCGCAGGAATGCCCACCATTGATCTATGGTCATATCGCGTGTGTAGGATCTCACCAGTATATCAATATGCCAGCTGCATGTCACTAATCTTGAACAAAATCACATAAGAGCTAATCTTACTCATACTACTTGCGATCATTTGTAATATTTTTCTGTTTACCAAAATCTGTTTTAAAAGTGATGTTACGGATGACGCTACAGTCTATTGATAAATTCAAACTCGAAAACATTTGCGTATATAATCTTTAAAAAAAGGTTTGTCGCAGAGATGGGCCTACTTTAAGCTTATAAGTCTCAGAAAGAAGGCAGTACGCATGATTATACATAAGCTTACAACGAAATAAAACTAATTTCGAATAATTTCAAGGGAAAAATTGTTCCGGGGCCGGGTATCGAACCCAAGACCTTTGGCTAAACGCACCAACGCTCTCCCGACTGAGCTACCAAGGAACTCTACGAGACACCGACTCAATTTTCATCTTTATCTCCATATACCTCAAAGTGGGCTGACAAACCGTCAAACATCCAACATTGAGTATACACAAACTCTGCGTGACTTAAAATGTGGTCATGTCACTTTTCGTTAACAGAAAACCACACTTTAAGTCACACAAAGTTTGTGTGCACTCAATGTTGGATGTTTGACAGTTTGTCAGCCTATTTTAGGTACGTATGTGGAGATAAAAGAAAAAATTGAGTAGAGTTCCTGGTAGCTCAGTCGGGAGAGCGTTGGTGCGTTTAGCCGAAGATTCTGGGTCCCGGGTTCGATACCTGGCCCCGGAACAATTATTCAAATCAGCTTCACAGGGAGCTATACCTGAAAGCTAGATTTGAAAAAATAATTTTATTATCTCAACTAGTCATTCTCTTGTGAACAAGATCGCTCGTCCTCTGATCATGCGCACTGCCTCCTTTCTGGGACTTATAAAGTACCGAATCTGTTCGACAAAACTTTTTTCTGTGGAACAAAACTTTTTCTAATACTTATCTATATTTTGAGCGATGGTATACGCAAATAAAGGGGAGGGTTTGTGCCCGGGAACATTCCAGTCAGAAGCACCGACAACACGGTGAGTGTGTCCTTGAGGTCACTATTTCTACCCCCTTCTGCCACCCCTCTTTCTTATCATTGGCCAAACGCTTAATCGTCGTGTCGAAGACAAGTGGTGTAGCGTTTTTGTTCCGCCACTAATGCAAGACGCGTGTTTGTTTTTGTGGTACAGAAACATCATTTTCTTTTTACTAACATTTCTAATTTTAATCTGACTATAACTTTGGATTAACGGCTGAGAACCTAAAACACTGTTTATTACCTCTTCCATGATGATACTGGTGTAAAACACAAACAAAATCACTATACTAGGTATAGGAGGGAAGAAAATTAATGCATCCATTAACGTACCTAAACTTGGAAATATTACATTTTTGAGTTTGATGAGTTTCGTTAGGTTTTTATTTAATAAAAATACAATACAGTATTAACAATACTGTTTTTACTCACGAACTGACCTATCCATGCGGACGTATTCATTATACAGTGTATATTATACTGTCCACAGCACATTAGTATACATTATAGAGAGTGCATTAAAATTTAAAAATAATCAAAATCTGGATATTTAAACAAATTGTTGAAAATGGTGGTTATTCATTTCGACAGATGCTTCAATTCTTTTGTGCATATTATCCCACTATAGCCTATTGTAAATAATTCCAATTTTCGGTTTCGTCCTTCGTATCAGTAACTCATGTTATAATAATTCTGTACGTACTCTATAACCGAATACTTTACGTACTGTAAATTCAGTCTTCACTTCTGCCCGAACCGCACAAATAAAATTACTCAGACATGCTATCTACTGCCAGTCCAAGTGGTTATGTCGTAGAAAGGGGAAAATCACGTGACAGTTAATTACCTAACGAGGCCCTTTTATTTAAGTTATTTTAAACAGTTGTACCTATAATATTACATAGATGTCCAATTCCTAACAGAAATTATTTTTCAAAATAAGGCTAGGACAGCCCAGCAGAAGCGGGTGAGGGAAATTGTGATGCGACGTAACCAAAAGAACGCACAGTACCTGTGCGAAGATATAATTAAATAATTAATGCTCTCTTTTCACTGGAAAATGCGATCATATTTCTGGAATGTACAATACTCACTCAGTACTGTTTACAGTGACCTTGATTTTATGAAATGTATTTTATTTGTATGCATTTAGTGTGGGTGTAATAAAAGATAAAACAATTTCTTTCAGTTCTTTGAAACAAAAACAAGCATTTAACTAAACCTTAGAGATAGTATTAACTTCACTTGAATTATCGTATTCCAGTTATTTTTCATCTATAACTTCACATTCACAGTGTTGATTTAACTTTTGAACAGGTCCGGGTGCAATTCCTGACTAGGACAAGTTACCTAGTTGAGGTTTTCTGGGGTTTTCCCTCAACCAGTTAAGAGCAAGTGTTGGGTAACTCTCGGCGCTGCACCCTGAACTCATTTCGCTGGCTTTATCACCTTCATCTCACTCCGATGCTAGATAACCATAGCAGTTGATAAAGAGTCGTCAAATAACCAATTTAAAATAAGTTTAATTTTCGCGAATAATGAATCCATGGACAAAGATTCACATACGCATGCCAGTGTGATAGTTTATTCGAAACCATAGCAACGAGAGAGACCATCGCTTCTCTCTTATCTATTCTTTGACACTTCCAGATCAGTGTAAATATACAGTGCTCTGGACACTAGCATTGACAACATTGCCAGTATGTTTCCACTCTTGTTTATTTTGGAGCATGCTTGTTTTGCTTACGTCTCGAAGCATCTAAATGCACATCTTATCTGTTGATTACAAACACTCAAAACACTTTGTAATAAAGTTAATTTGCTGAGTAATCTCGAAGTTAGTGTTTCGTGTCAGATAACCCTTGATTGCCTACATCCTGCATCTCAACAGCTAAGTGGCCTAACAGCCGCCATTTCATTCCAAGAATTCCCTGCACTCAAAGTGACGTTCGCACTGCCACCTGTGTTGTGGCATGCGATGATGGATTACATTATCTCTGTCGTCGGGTTTAAATAGCAGATAACACACTTATGTCAGTTCCGTGGATAATTGTGGAAAAGGGAATCACGTGTGTTCATTTTCGTTCCAATAAAAGCGGTGTTCAAAGTGTCTTCGTTCCTAAATTTGGTTAATGAAAATGATACTATAGCATCGTATCGTCAGATGTTACTTCTAGATTGTAAGTACCATATCATACCCTAGAGTATGGATGTGCTGTGATGTGATGTAGTGCTTCGTAACAAGCCTTGTGTATACTTGTAATATCTCCTCGTACTATATCATCGTATCATTAAACAGCGGATTTTTGGTTCCGATACTGAACGTTAGATGTCAGTTGCAGGGATGTCATTGAACTCAATACTACGTTCCCTCCGTAAGCTAAGGGACGTGACACCTTATCGCTGTGTAGGGACCGAAAATTCGCTGTCTGGATGAGCAGTAACAGTACTACAGGGGCATCATTTTATTTTTACTTCAATTTATATTGTACCTCAGTTTTTGAATGTACTTCATTCTCGCCCCTTCTACTAATGAAGTTCAACCGTCCTCCACACAGATCCAAGACCGCATATACAGTCATAGTAGCCTTACGGTCATAGTAAACAGTACGTTTCAAAAATATGTTCGCGTTTTCCAGTTACGAAAGAGCTTTCAATATTGAATCACTTTCGCACAAGTACGGTCGTCCATTTGCCTACGTCGCATCCAGGTTTCCCCCACCTGCTTCTATTAGTAGTAGTATTTAGTAGTAGTATTTATTTATTTAACCTGGTAGAGATAAGGCCGTCAGGCCTTCTCTGCCCCTCTACCAGGAGATTCCAACTACAATATCAACAATAAAATTACAATTAGTATTAAATTTACAATTACAATTACAAATAATATTACAATTAGTATTAAATTTACAATTACAATAAAAATCAAAGTACGAAAAGATTACCTGAATAATTAAAGCTAGATAATTTATCATAGAGAAACATAGAATATTTTATATTTACTGAATTACAAATTAAATCTAGAATAACAAAATTGTATAGTGATGAAATTACTGAATATTGAAATATTTTGTGATAGATTAAAGAAACTATTTACAAGTAATCAATTACTGACCAAGTGCCTAGTAAGTTTTCGTTTGAATTCAATTTTATTTCGACAGTCCCTGATGCTAGCAGGTAGCGAATTCCAGAGTCTGTAAAGGCTAGTGGCTGGACTGTCTTAGCTCTTTTCTGAGAACATTAATTTCTGTTAGAAATTGGACGTCTACGTAATATTATACAACTGTTTAAAATAGCTTAAATAAAAGGGCCTCGTTAAGTAATTAACTGTCACATGATTTCCCCTCTTTCCACGACCCTGCGACATAACCACTTGGACGGACAGTAGATAGCATGTCTGGTTAATTTTATCTTTTCGGATCAGGCAGAAGCGAAGATTGAATTTACAGTACGTAAGGTACTATTTTATAGAGTATGTACAGAATTACTTCAACATGAGTTACTGGTACGAAGGACGAAACTGGTAATTGGAATTACGTACAATAGTCTGTAGTGCGATAATATGCACATTAGAACTGAAGCCTGAAATGAACGGCCACTATTTTCAAAAAATGTGTTTAAATATCCATATTATGATTATTTTCCAATTTAACTTCATTCTCTATATTCTACGCTAATGTGCTGTGGACAGTATAATATACACTGTATAATGAATACGTCCGCATGGACAGATCAGGTCGTGAGTAAAAACACTCATTCTTAATCCTGTAGGCCTACTGTATTTTGATTAAACAAAAACCTAATGAAAATTATCAAACTCTAAAGCATGATATTTCCTAGTTTACGTAAATGGATGAATTACTTTTCTTCCCTTCTATACCTAGTAAAGTGATTTATTTGTATATTACGCCAGTATCATCGAACTCCAGTCGTGGAAGGAGATAGCAAACGGTGTTTCCGGTTCTCAACCGTTGATCCAAAGGTATAGCTAGGTTAATATTAGAAATTTTAGTAAAAATAAAATGATGTCCCTCTATAACTATCTTACTAATAAAAACTCTATATACAGATGTTTAACTGTCTTATACAGTGAGTAGCTCGTTTATAAGTCGTGTGTAAATTCCTTACCGGTACTAATAATCACTACAACTGTTACACAGCTACGTCATAGTTTCGTCATTGTTTCATTTCGAAAGGTAATAGAATATCTGAGATTCTCTATAGCATCCGGTAGAGCGCTCTAGTGTGCCGTGTTAAGTATCGATAGTACATCTGTCTCTGATCGATTACCACACTATATTTTGGTCAAAGAGTACAAGCTACAGCAATATTACTGTAATTTTTTAATGGTCTTTGGTTTGTCCTTCTGTGGTTACAAGACAGCTATCATCAAAAATGACAGTCGATACGAACAGCTGTTAGAGGAGCGGCCATTTTTCTCTATATACAACGCTTAAACAAAGGGTTTCGTGTATATAACTACTGCAAAGCAATTCTCATTGTATAGTTACAGACTGTTTATACATACATCGCTCATGCATGGTTTATTAGTAAAGTTTTCTGTCTCAACTTTGCATAAGTCTCGTATAAAAACTGTACACGGTTTATTAATAAGACCGAGAGAAGTTAGTAGTTGTCTCTAGCGGCAAGATAAGCTGACATCTCTACTGGGACTGAGGCCGTCTATGTATGGCAACGCTGTTATAAAGCAATTCTGTTATCGGACGCGGCCAACTGCATAATATAAACATCGAGAGCATGTTGACTTGACTTCTTTGACTCCTTTCCTCTGAGCTTGGGTCGTCTAAGTTTGGCGAGTACAATACTGTTCTCGCCAAGCTTAGACGACCTCACTCACACCACTCTGCTGACTCGTGCCTTACCCAAAACATAATAAATCATACAGTAAATGCCTGTTAGTTATGCATTATGATTCTGAATTAGCCCAGCCGCTGGGCTGAGGCAAGTACGATGTTTTTTTTTTTTTTTTTTTTTTTTTAACAGAGAAGTTAGTAGTTATCTCTTGCGGCAAGATAAGCTGACCTCTCTACTCGGGCCGAGGCCGTCTATGTTTGCAACGCTGTTATAAAGTTATAAAGCAATTCTGTTATCAGACGATGCCAACTGCATAACATAGACATCGAGAGCATGTTGACGTGACTTCTTTGACTCCTTTCCTCTGAGCTGGGTTCGTCTAAGTTTGGCGAGTACAGTACGTAATAGTTTGTTACACACGAGATGAAGAGAGCAAGATGAGGTGGCAGAGGGAAGAACGTTAGTGACATGAATACTTATATTATGTAAAGTAGTAGCGATTCTGCTCTTGTGCTTAGAAAGTGAGAAGTTAAGTTATTCATTAATTACAATTCGTACCAATTCGTACCCTACTCATTCATTAATAGTATTCTACCAAAGGGCAGGCCTTTCACTGCAAACCCAGCTTTCTCCAATCTTTCCTACTTTCTGCCTTTCTCTTAGTCTTCTCATAGGCCTATGGGTCATTCTCTGAGTTCGCGGCAATTGAGAGGATCAGAAATGGAAAACTATAAATTCCCCACAGCACTTGAAACACTTCAGTTTAAGTGAACTGGTTTATTGCACACACTTTTTATACTTATCAAAGCATTTAATTGAAATGTTAATATGGTTGGTGTTGCCCAGTCATTTTGGTTCCTATTTTATGGTAACACAAAGGACAATAAGTCAGAGGACATTTTGATTATGCTTAGATTTTTTATCATTTTAAGAATTCCTGCATCAAGTTGAAAGGAACAAGTCGTACATTTACTAAAAATAATTGACATTTCAATATTATTATTAGTGTCCAAATATTAAGTAACTCAAACCTACCTTTATATATGTAACATTTGAAGCACAAATGTTTCAAACTGTGGATCATAGCTAAACCAAATGAGTCTGTGTTAGTGTGTTACATGCTTTACCCCACTGCGGATCACATGCTATGTTACCCAGTACTGGCTAGGTCAGGGTGGCGACGTAGTGTGTGTTCCGTGTTTGTTTCAAAAATGGTCTCTCTAGTGCTCAGTGGCAACTGAAGTTGCCATGAAATTTTAGCATCTTCTGATATCTGTAGAATATTTTTGGTATTCTTCCAATTACATGTGCGACGCATATACCAGGTACATGTGAAAAAATGTAGAAAATTAAAACGAGAATAGTTCTGAGCACTATTGTAAGTTCGTAAGAGGATTAATGAACATTTGAATTGTGGATTTTTTGGTAACAAATAGTGGCTTTCATTATCAGTTGTCGAAAATGAAACATATCCATAAAATTAAAACGCCAGTTAAGCATGAACTTCTGAACTGTGAACTTCCTGTTCCACTGCTACCATACGAAGTAAAAGTCCTTTCCTTCGTTTTGTTGATGCCAAGTGCCTGCGTTCAATCTAGCACATAGATGTCCAGTTATTGAAACTCGTACGAGGTAACCCCTAGCGAAAGCAACCCGCAGCGCATATCCTTTAAAGGCATTTTTCCTATTTTATATCGAAAGTTATTGACCTTAGCAGAGCATGCTTGACGTGCAATATCTCCTGGTTCTATAGGCGTTTGGACACCCATGTCTAGCATGACTGTTGAAATCAATAATTATTGGCAATTATGAGAATCGTAAATTAACGCGTGTCTAGGCTTTGCGGTGAGGAAGAAGAACCACGTCTTGCTCCAGTGTCCTAAACTGAAGGAGCTAGGTCCAAATACCTTGAGGAATGTTTAGTTCTCGAGGATATAGCTTAAGAATTTTGTCTGTCAAAATCATTTATTACCAAACGCTGTGGTCGAGGAGATATAGTCTCGGACTAGCATTCGGGAAGCCCAGTTCCAATTCCGAGGTCGGCCAATCTGAGTGCTTGATTTTTCGGGATTTTCCTCACTCGTAAAGGCGAATGTCGGATTAGAATTTAGGCCTGCTTTGCGTGTACCCCGAACGTTCAGTCCGTTGTCTAAACTATATAATGGGCTATACTACGCAGCTGTACTTCACATAGCCCATTGTGGCGAAACCAATTGGAATTAAAAAGCATTACGAAGAAAATCAGGATAACTCCGGATATATCGCATCAGGGACTGATGTGAAATGCTGCCGTATCTATACTGGCCATACTGTATGTGATAAGAATATACAATACTGAATTAACGGGTTGATCATGTCACAACAGTGAATGATAGCATAGACCTATAATGGTTAATATTGCAAGAGACAGACCACCAAGGAGATAACGATATTAATCGTCCAAGAACACTAAGGAGAACTATGTTAAAAACAGGTAGTTATAGTATTTTACTTAACTCTCTTTCAATTGCACAGTTATTCAAAGAGTCGAATTCAATTTGGACGAGAAAAGGCCGAAGAATTTTTCCTGGCACCTTCTGTCAGGAATAGGATTCTGTATCTACGACACGGGCCTCCCGGAAGAAGCCATGTTTAGGATTCCACCTACTTTTAAATCCCATCGCCCTCTGTAAGGTATGAAGCCGCGATACTTAGATTCAACGCCCAACATCTATTAGTCCCCCTTCAGGGGAGGGCACGGAGTGGGAATGTCCTCACACGCAGGCCGCTCAGGTGGGCCCATTGTACTATCCGGGATGGAATGGTGTGTATGCTCTAAGGCCCCGCACTACAGATCCTCCTGCGCGCCGCCTAGAAATAATTTTCCTTCTAGTAACGTAATTGCATGTAAAACTATGCAAATGCACAAACCATAAAAATACATACTATTGAAATCACCAACTTTTATGTTTTACGATGCCATTGTTTTTCAAATATTGTTACATATTTGTTCAAGAAGGCTGATAATTTACAACTTACGCTTAATTCTGCAGTTTACATACTTGAGACGTGATGCTATCTCACACAATGCGCCGACTTCAGCTATATGGAGCTAAAGGTGACTGTTTTGTAATTTGGAAAGCACATCGTCACTTGACCATTGACAGCTATAGATGTAGCCATGCAGGAAGACGTCTGGCCGCGCATGCGTATTTTCACCCAACCCCTGCTCTTGTTGCAAACCTACGCTAAAATACACACTAGTGCAAAATATCAGTTGCATCTTTTACTAGTGCAGATATCGTTTTACACTCATGTTCTTTTATCCTTCATGAAAGAGTGGGGAAAATCCTACCGTGAAATACAAAAGTATCTTGTCAAAGGATGAAAACCATAAAATTTTGAAATCACAAATGTAGGATCATGACAAAAAACAAAGACCACAATAGGGGCAAAGACAAGAACAACGACAACGAACACGATGAGGATAACGATATGGACAACGCTAATGATAACGACAAGGAACAAGACCATGATAAGGACCATTACAAAAAAGGACCACGATAAAGCCCATGACGACAATGAAAAGGACCATGACATGGACCCATTTTTGAGCGAGACTTCTGTATGCGACCCCACTCCCTAATTGATAGAGTACTTAACCCCACTAGAAAACGATGGTTTTACTTAACGTTAGTGATACCACCGAAAATAGAATAATATAGCTCTGATATTTCAGAACACCTAAACATTTCGAATAGTAGTTTGCAAGACCAGATGTTAACATAACAGCCAGGGATAAAATCGAAGGATTTATAAAAAAAAAACTATATTTCTGGTGGATATCCGTTGACGGAAAATGTGATACATTTCAGTGTGTTAAAGAAGTCTGGAAAATTTAGTTACGTATGATACGCAGATATCGAGTTTGTTTTTGTGAACATGCAATGAAGTTTGCAAAACTCTAAACAACAGCTTTTTGAGTATTTTCCGGAAGACACTGAAAACAATACGACTTTCACAGATAGTTATTAAATTAAATTAATTTTTAGACATTTGCGTTCAGCTGGCTGAAATTAAAAAGAAAAGAAATTAGAAAAAAAATGCATTTATTCTCGTTATAATTGCCATCAAAACAAAGAGATAAATCTTACTGAACTTTAAAGTGATATCGCTATGTGTATATTGAATACAGAGTCCAGATTTGAGAGCTACTTTCTTAAAATTAGGCACATTTGTAACAAATTATATTTTACTTTAGCATATAACTGCTGACTTTTTATGTTAAATGTTATTCATGTTTCTGAACACACAGGAAGTATATATTAAAAAAAGGCGTTTTTGTTTTATTTTGTAAATCATTCCGCGACTCCCTCAGCTCTTTATACTCTTTATACTACCCCCGTTTTGGGAACCGCTGGTCTAGGAGCGTGTTGCTAAAAAACGTTTATCAGATGATGGAAATGATTATAATTTGACAAAAAACTGCAAGGTCATCTGCTGTCAACGGTGGTAATAGGTAGTGAGCCAGGGATCCCTAAGCGCCTGCACTGCATGCTCTCGATAACCCGCACAACATTTCCTTAAAGAGCGATGAATGTACTTTATCTTGCTGAAAAGTGAACTTTGTTGGATATGTATTGCTTGTAATATGAGGATGTAATACAGGCGCTTTGACATCCCTGTAGTAAATTGTGAGATTTTGATATCTAACCTACATTACTTGCACATGAATTCAAGGTTCAAGAATTATTTTTCTGTAATAGTTAAATGTGAGAAAATTATCACCTGCAACAACATAAAAATATAACAAGGCATCAAAGCAACGCTGCCAGACAACAAAAATCAAAGCAGCCATTTTTTCAACTTCCTTCAGACGATGATATCCAGAAAAAATGAAATTCAGAATTATTGTGTGCTGCAATGACTGCAGCAAATATTCCTTTTAATAAGCTGGAAAACAAAACACTGAAGGAATTTGTTGGAAATGGACAAAATTGCAAATTCCTATCCAGTCCACACTAAAGAAATATTAGCCTGTGCTGCTATAGAAAAAATTGAAAAGATCTTAAGAGGGACCTGGATGGGATACAATAATATTGCGATTATATGCCTACTACGTGGAGGGGTACGGACGCTGGAGGGACTGCAGTCAAATCAGGTTACTTAGCTTATTTTAAATATGCTCCACTCACGTCTTGTGAGTTTGAAATAACATTTTCTGCAATTCAAAACATTCTTAATAATAGAAGAACATCCTCTGCAATGGAGAATTTTGAAAAATATATTGTACATTGTTTTTACGGCAGAAGCATTGTATACTGTATTGTAAAGAGCATAACAAAGATAATCTTGAAAATAACAATTTTATTGAATTGTAATAAGTGCTTATTAACAGCCTATTTTGTACTTTTAGTGCCTATACAATCTACTTGGCTTCTCGTTTTCAAAATTTATCTGCATATCATGAGCTAAGTATCAGGTCTCATCATATCATAAGACATCTTTATATTCTTCATCCTATACAATTCAGTTGCTAGAAATTGGAACTCGCTTCCGAGTGATGTAAGGGGTTGTTGGACAATAACTTCATTTAGGTCAAAATTACATAAATTCTTACTTAACAGATGAATTACTGATTAATATTTGTTACTTATAATGAAACTAACATCTGTCCATTATTACTATTATTATTTTTTTTTTTGTTATTGCTATTGTTATTAAGTTCTCTAAATAGAATGCAAAACTTCTAATGGCAAAATCTCATTACATTAATATTCTCATTATATCAATATATTTTAGATTTATATTTGGCTCCCTATAACATACGTAGTTTTTTATTTTATTGGGTTATTTTACGACGCTGTATCAACATCTAGGTTATTTAGCGTCTGAATGAAATGAAGGTGATAATGCCGGTGAAATGAGTCCGGGGTCCAGCACCGAAAGTTACCCAGCATTTGCTCGTATGGGTTGAGGGAAAACCCCGGAAAAACCTCAACCAGGTAACTTGCCCCGACCGGGATTCGAACCCGGGCCACCTGGTTTCGCGGCCAGACGCGCTGACCGTTACTCCACAGGTGTGGACAACATACGTAGTTCTATTATATTATTTTTCATCATTTTAACCAACTAGCTAGGCTATCTGAACTTAATTATAATTCTTTACATATTGGATATAGACTGAATTGAATTACATTAGCTCATAAATTAAGTTATTACTTTTTCTCATAGGTTTTATCTCAATTTAAATAAACATGTAGGCTTACTAGTCGTTAAAACTTAACTGAAGAATATTGCTGGACAATCTTTTAAGAGTATTGTAAATAATCATAATTTTAATATGTATGTCACTATTGTATTAAGGCTGGTTGATGGAAGAGAAGGCCTTATGGCCTTAACTCTTTCAGCGAAAATAAAACATTCTATTCTAAATAAAACATTCTAGACAGAGTGAAAAGTAACTAAACCGACAAATTCCGGGAGGTTGTATGGGACACCAAAACAAACGGTTTTCTCTAATGTCATATTTTCCTCAGAGGCTTTATTAAACCGGCAGAAGGCGTATGCGTTCATGGCGACTCTACAAATTCCATTTTGTTGTACGTCTTGACCTTTATTAAACCGGTCTGGTGGTGGGGATATTTGCTGTAGCAGGGGAAATAAACAATAATCCTGAAGTCTTTCACCGCGTTAGACAATCCGGGCCGTATTCATAGACATTTTTAGCGCGGGCTTTCGGTGGATGATCAGCGTTTTTCGTATTCATAAACCAGGGTTAGCGATAGGATATGATTTGAATTCTATACTAGTAACCAGTGGATAGCCGGGGCTAGCTTAGTACGCTCGTAGCGCGTGCTGCGAAATGTCTATGAATAGCACCCTCCATGTCCCGCCGATGTAACTTTTGTATACAGGTCAATGGAGGTATTTTGAACATCTTTTACAGTGATTTTGGTATGTAAATGTTTTTGAACATCTTTTACAGTGATTTTGATGTGTAAATGTTTTATAAGAAACTTGCAATAAAGCATGGCAATGGTTTGTGTTACATTAAGATCTGGTGTCCTCGCGAAACAGTGCCTCACGGCACAATATGACATTAAGGAAAACTGTTTGTATTGGTGTCCCATACAACCTCCCGGAGTTTGTCGGTTTCATTACTTTTGTGCGAGATCGTGCGTATTTGCTTGGTTTCCGCACAAAACCAATCCACGGAAAGTCTAAAATTCCACATTCAGTATTCCCAACCTAACACACATAACAATTTCCCTCTTCTTACCGCTTAAGTGACATATTGATTTTACTGCTTTAGGGTTTTAACATATTATTTTTAGAGACGTTCAGTATAGTAATAATTATAAATTGGAAACTTACCACTGCAATTTCATCTAAATTGCACTGTTGATTATTGTTTTTAAATATTTGCAAAAATTAAGTGAACTCTACAACTCCACTAAAGTTACTGCATTAAGGAAGCCGTGAAAAAATCAACAAGATTCCAGACTCATTATAGACTGGGGGAAAAAAAAGACAGACGTATATCACGGCCTGCTGGAGTATAGTAAACACAGAAAACATTTTAAAGCAACAATGTTGAAGATAGATATTTTTGTTTTGTAAATTTGCCGTCATTGAACAGAAACCAAGATGGAGATTTCATTGCAACTAATTAAAAATTCCTCTTTCAGGTATGTAATAAACGATCTTCGCACAAAATAATGTATGATACACGAGCGGTATGTTTTCTTTCAATTCTCGGAAATTAAAAAAGCTTAACTACGTTTCGCTTTTTCAAACTTTTCCTCGAACATGAAAACTTCAACATACCGCTCTTGTAACGCATATTGCTATTCATCCTGTATAAATACCTACGAGGGTGTTCCGAAAGTATTGCCTCCTATTTATTGTCATGCAAACTACAACAGACACAAAGAGAAAAATAACAAAGTTAAATAGAGCAAGATTTCAGTTACATTTTATAGTTATTTTTCCACATAGTCACGCCATTCATTATGCATGTTTTTCAGCGATGAACAAGAGCCTGTATGCCTGCTCGTAAAAATCTGAACCAGCAGAGGCAAGCAACTTTGTTACAGCTGCAATGACAGCATGCTTGTCTGGAAAATGTTTGCCATGTAGTCCTTCTTTCCTTGGCCCAAGGAGATAGAAGACTGAAGGTACTAAATCCGAACCATCGATGGATGTGGTGGGACAGTCTAGCCAAATTTTGCAACGTGATCGGTGGTTGCAAAACTGGTATGGAGCCTGCAAGCGAAAGGTTGTCTTCTCTGGCTTGACTTTGGAAATTCAGGCTTTCAGCTTACAAGCAAACATTCTGATGGAGGCAGATAAAAATGTTAATTCTTTTTCTTCCACCATTTTAATAATGTCAAAAGAAGTGCTTATACAAATTTTGGCCACTCGACCGCATTTACGAGGCCGTCCAGAAAGCGATTTTCCCTGGGGCCGTTTACAGAAAAAAAGCAAAATTGCATGGAAAGATTTATTGAAACAGGTACAGCAATTGTTGCTATTTGTCAACATATCCCACTGAAATTGAGACATATGTCATACCATGGGATCAATTTTTGTATTCTTGAGTCGTAGAAATCAACCGCCTGAGATCGGAATCAGCATTTGACAACCGTATTTTTTTTATTTTAGTAGATTATTTTACGACGCTTTATCAACATCTTAGGTTATTTAGCATCTGAATTAGATGAAGGTGATAATGCCGGTGAATGAGTCCGGGTCTAGCACCGAAAGTTACCCAGCATTTGCTCATATTGGACTGAGGGAAAACCCCGGAAATTCCTCAACCAAGTAACTTGCCCCGGCCGGGAATCGAACCTGAGCCACCTGGTTTCGTGGCCAGACGCGCTAACAGGTGTGAACGACAGACGTCAATCCCATGATATGTCGATCGCATGGTGTGACAAATGTCTCAATTCCGGTGGGGAATATGTTGAAAAATAACTTAACATTTGCTGTGTCTGTTCCAATAAATTTTTCCAATGAAATTGTGTTTTTTTTCTGTGAACTTATTTTTACGGCCCTCGTAATTGTGGTCGAGAGGCCAAAATTGGTATAAGCACCTCTTTTGATATTATTAACATGGTGACAGAAAAAAAACTAACTTTTTTATCTACCCCCATCAGAATGTTTTCTTCTTAGCCAACATCTTGTTGTAGCGTTCAGAATTGGCAGTTTCATCCAAAAGAATCGCACCCAACCTATCCCAAAAGACTGTCATTTTCGTCACTGTTAAAACGCACTACCTACACCTTACTGTGCTCGCATCCACTGTATGGTCTCCATATGCCTTTCAACGTATTCCGAATCTCACCGAACCGGTGGACAACAATGACGTCACGCTGCAGCGAAAAAACTGCTGGAAGGTTCGATGGCTATCATGGCGGCTGTACAAGTTGTTGTCTGTGCTACGCTAGCAAGATTTTGCGAAATTTCCATACTGTCATCTTGTTCAAAGAAAAGAGAGCATTAACAATAGTAATAACTGGTCTGTTTACATGTTCCCTCATAAGCCATTAACATATTGTTTTTACGTTGCGCTCATTATAAACAATACAGCAGAACTAAAGCAGAATACACCGCCATGACACAACAGTGTACGATGTCATTCGTCTGCTAATTCCCGCCCTATACAAGAACCAATCAGATTCACTGATGGCGGCTGCCACCACCTCTGCAAGCTGATGGCACCGGTGCGACACCGGTAGAGCATCAGTGACGTCATCGGTGAAATTCGGAACACCGTGATGCCATCGGGTTGCTCAGCGCTGAGATTCGGAATACGCTCTTTAGCAAGCGTCGATGGATGTCAGTGGGTACAATTTGTACCCATTGAGGAATTCAGTAACACATCTCTGTTTCTTATTCACCTCTATGTCAGATGCCATTTTGATAGACTGTACTGCTGCCATTATCTGTTGCACGAAAACCAAACTAACAGAACATTAGCGTGAAGGTTCAACCTTTACTACAACGTCACTAACATCCTACTCAGACGTTACAGGTCAACACAAAAAATAGAAGGCATTACTTTCGGAA
Organism: Periplaneta americana; assembly: GCF_040183065.1. NCBI lineage: Eukaryota > Metazoa > Arthropoda > Insecta > Blattodea > Blattidae > Periplaneta > Periplaneta americana. Next base: position 65,714,991 of record NC_091119.1, on the reverse strand, counting down.
CGACCCTCATATTTAAACAATTTTTACTGCCTTCTTGCCTGTCTTTTTTTTTTTATTTTTTTTAGTGCCTATATGTCTCAACTTTCCTCATCATAGACGATACAGCAATGACTGATAGTCAGAATGCTGTGATTCTGTCATAAAATTTGATCTACCTCAATCCAGGATTCTCTTTCATAATGAGACTCCCTATTGTTTACAGTATGAAATGAAGTTCAGATAATATATGTTTGTTTATTGAATTCAAATTGACATTACGAACTCTTATCGTATGTTTTCATTTATTAAGTTCGAAGTATAAACGTTTTGTCTTCCTTGATGTTTCCAAATAATGGTAAACTTAAACAGCTGTAATACACATTAAAACTTGAGAAAGCAATTTCATAACAACTTAGATATATTTTAAGAACGAGACGCGCTGTTTAGCGAACGGGTAGAACGCCTGTTATCTACGCCTTGCACCCGGGTTGCAGTCTTAGTGAGACCGAATGTAGTTCGTTGAGAACAAAGGTGAAGTAGAGTGCAAATTTTAGTGGCATAGTCTTCCTGCCTTTAATCATTCCAACATTTCCCCCATGATATATGTGCAGAAAACAAAGAAAAATGTTTACACTGTTTATTTTCCCATGACACGAATATAAACTCCACAGGATTTGTACGGAGAAAGTTGTATGCAAGTATTTATTCACACTGCAAATGGGTAAATACCAGAGTGCGAATTAACGGGGGATGGAGGGATTTTCCCCCCTGTTGGAAAGTTATCCCCTCTCATAAATTCATATTAACATCCCTGCCAGGGATAACTTCTATCCCCTCTCACAAAATATAATTATTTTAATATACTTTATAAAATATAAAGTAAGCAAAGAAAATGATATTAATGTATTATCATCACCGGCAAGCTGATAACAATCAATAACTTACGAATTACGCATCTTATTTTAAGCTTCTCATGGATATGATCAAGTTGCGAGACAAGCAACTCAGTGCGACCAAGCGTTGAGCCGTATCGAATGAGGATCATAATGTTACGTATGATATTCTCTATTTAGGATTCTACCCCCCCCCCTCATCAGAAATCTTAATTCGCAATCTGGTAAATACCCTGTGACAGTGGTAACTAATTATACTCAGTAATGACAATTAATAAATAAATTACAATTAATAATAATAGTAATAAAATAATAACAATAGTATAATAATATTAACAAAGAACATCCTAAATTAAATAAAACACGATCACTTAAAATAACCTTTAAAATAAATCTAATTTGTATCTTAACCTTGAGTTCGAACTTAGACCCACGAGTATATACTAAACCCACGAGTATATAATTAAACCCACGACCACATCGAATCCCTTACGAGTAAATAAGAGTTTCAATGTTTTAATCGTAATTTCTTATGTTTGGGTTTTGTAACAAGCTCGTTTTTACGGTGATGAGTTGTTAGCCCTTCGCCCACTAGCTAATTAGAAATATTTACGTACAGTAATGAATGAGAACAGAATTAATGATTTAGCTGTTCTTAGTATTGAGTCAGAATGGTTGTGATCGTTGGAATATGACGATCTAATAAGTTAATATTTTCTTTCTTTGTTCGTTCAACCTCCTTTCTGAGTCTTACAAACCGATGCCCGTAGGGGAGGGATAATTCCTTGCTTCACACATGAAACATCTGAAATAGAAAAAAGAGTAAATGAATGAAGAAGAACAATTGGTCGGAGTTACGCAATAAGAGACCAACCGCCAAAACCCTGTTTTCGAGATACTGACCATTGAAATAAATCTGGTTTTTATTAAACATTTTATGCAAGAAGTATTGTAACATTTATCTATTACAAAAAAGTAGCACATGTAACACAAAAAAAGACTAACCGATTTTTAATGGTAGACCAGCAGTTGATTTAATATTACAGAGAAAAATAAATAAATGAGTTTTATACAATAAACGCATTTTGCTTATAAACAACAGCAAAATGCTGACATCGCATTCTTGATTCTTTCCGAGTTAATAATCCAGCCAACAACCAGGGCCGGATTTAGGTATAGTGCCGCCCCTAGGCAATGTTAAAATTTGCCCCCCACCAACTCCCACAAACAGTTTATGAGCAACTATTATACAGGTCATGTTTAGTTTAAATTAGTTTTAATTGAAATGTTACAAATCAGAAAACAAATTACTGGAATAAAAATACATGTATTTTACTTGTGAATTATAAAGTTTTCCTTCGCACTTTCTTCACATGGAAAGCATTGTGATGTCATCAAAGCCGATCTGACGAAGCACATCAGACCAGTTGCAAAGAAACATATTCAGACTTATTCATTGTTGAAACAAAATTGATTTGTGAAAGGCAGGCATTATTTTCAAGCATTGGTTTTGTTGGTGGTATAAAATTATTACTAGTATTTCTTACTTCGATAGGAAGTATAAAGTAAACTTTATTGAAAAATAAACTCCAACTCTTTGCGAAATAAACCTTTCATATCGAATTATAAGTATAGTCCACATGCTGGAAAGTGATTAAACAGTATTGTTGACGATATATCATTGGTTAATATAATTGAGAGTTGTGGTTACTATTCATAGAGATAAATAAAACACACATCTAATTGATATTCAACAATGCATTTTTGTTTATACAAGCAGTTAAATTTAAGCACTTTCATAGTATAATAACGTAATACCGGCATTACACTCCGTATAACTATGCAGCTGCACACTTTCCTTTTACTCTCACCACGACCGCGAAAATCCGATACCAAAACAATATCAGACTTCTACAAGGTGTTCAAGAACAAATTTCAGAAAAGATTTACCAACAAGTGTTTTAAAAACAAATTTCACTGTAAAATGAAAATTTAAAAAAAGGGGGGGGGAAAAAGGAAAAAAGAAAATGCTGCCCGCCTGGAAATAGCCGCCCTAGGCAACTGCCTAGGCCGAAATCCGGCACTGCCAACAACAGATTTGTGCAAATATCTATTTTTTTTTTCAAATTGCCGGGTGGTCTATTGTTGCGTAACTCCGCCCAACTGTAATGCTAAATGCGATGTTCTGGAGTAGAAAAATTTTGAATGAAATAAAAAAAAAAACTTATTTAGATATCACTAGCACAAACAAAATTGGTATATGGAACGCAAACGTGTATATTAGGCATAAAAAATAATAGTCTGTTCGCTCTTAGTTTGTGTCCTAATGTAAACACTGACCAGGTGTCAGAGATCGCAAGACATTCCACTCACAAGGAAGCAGTGCACTATAATTTGTTAAACATTACCATTACATATTTTTGGTGTGCTGCGTACAGGTCTGGTATTTTGACGACGAATACAATTTGTTTTGTTTACATTTGGGCCGATTCTGAGAGTAAACGGAGTAAATCGAGATTAATGTTTGGAGGAGAATCTTTCGAAAAACAAGGAAGGATGAAATTAAAAATACAAAAATTAGAGATATTATGGAAGTTAAAAATGGTCTTTGATGTGAGAGAAGAAAGAAAATTAAAATTGTTTGGACATGTGAAGAGGATGGCAAGTGATAGAATACTACCTATGATTTTGGAGTGGGAAGCAGAGGCACCAGAATACGGGGAAGGTCTAAGGAACAATGGATGAATCAGGCACAAACTTAAAATGCACTTAAATCACGTGGTAATTGATGCATATAGAAAATTAGGATTTATAATCAGAAATACAAAAGAATTAAAAAATATAAATACTATAGATACCCTATATAAAACTCTAGTTAGAAGTAAGCTAGAGTATGCGTCTGTAATATGGTCACCTCAGTTCCAGTCCCATCAGATGCAAATAGAAAGGACACAGAAAATATTTTTACGTTATTTATATTTTAAAAAACATCACGTGTCGTCTTATGACAAGCAAATTTCATATAATCAGTTGCTTTTTGAATTTAATTATAAACTTTAAAATCTCGACGATTAATAAATAGCCAAATTTTACTCTATAAGACTGTTAACGGTATATTGAATAACTGTGATTTTCTTAAATTCCTTCAGTTCAATGTAAAAAGAACAGAATTATGTCATAGACAACCTTTTATTATTCCCATTCCTAGAACTGTTTTCTTCAAGAACTCTCCATTGTTTGTTATGTGTAATACTTACAACTCTCTGTCTTTAAACTGTGATTCTTAATTGGATTTCAGTTTAACAATTGAAAAATTTCATACAATATTAAAAAGAATTGTATTTCCTTAGATATTTAAATTATGAAGAAGTGTATTATAATGTTTTTACTCTAGTTTTTAAATAATTTTGTATTACTATATTGACATTTGGCACTATATATAACTGTAATATTATATTCTAGCATCTATTACCATTATGAATTTTCTCTCTTTCGTTTGTGTTGTTTGTTTTGTTGTTTTTTTTCTCTTATCGTGTATTTTGTGTATATAACTATGTAAGCCACCTGTAATTGGAAGCCTGCTTCTGTTGGTGGTGGATTTAAATATATAAATTAAATTAAATATGCATTATATGAAGGATCGAACTTAAGTAGAAATACAATATTGTTAATGGGTTGTAGGAAAACTACTGTACTGTAGAAAATTTCCAAATAAGAAAATAAAGCATGTAGTTTAGACACATCTGAAAACTCCGGAGAAGGGAATCCTCGCCTGGACCACTCCCTAAAAATTGATCACTGAATAAACCAATTTATGTCTGTCGGCAGTGATCTGTCATTTACTCCTATCTTACATGTAGATACTTTGAACATCTTTTTGTTTTGTTTTTTTACAGAAATTTAAGAGGATATGTTAATATTGGCTCAAATGGCAAGTGGAACATACTGATTCTACTATAGATGGGTACCACAGCCGCGCCACATCTCTACCTTCCAGCCCAGAACGCGTATGTGCCTGCAGGGGATAGCTCACCTCCGGGGAGCCTGCCCGTCGAGGATGAACTGATAAGGTAACATCAGTGCTATATGTGAATCAAAGTAAAGAGTGTTCCATCACGTCGAAATTTAATTCTGGCTGTTCACTTCCTTGGGGATTCAGGATGAGTTATCCCAGCCTTCAGTCTCTTAGTCCAAGGGCTCGGCTCAATTGACTAGCGAGGATAGTGACGTGCACCTATCGCCACTCGTTCACTTACGGCTAGCATCTTAGACAACTCTGTCCTGCAGCTTTTGAGCTGTATTACGGACGGTTCTCTGCTATATATCTCTCTTTCATACGTGGTACCTATTAGTTTACGTCCATTTTCGGCTTTACTCTTCAATATTTCACTAGGTTCCTTCAAGGAACGGCGACAGAGTGAGACAAGTGATCTACCGGCTTGGAGCTCCCATAGATTCTTTCCCAGAGCTCCTATCTCTCTTGCAAAGACGACCGCTAGCGCACCTTTTAGTTTTTTTCCTACCATTATCCTCATTTATTGATTGAATGAGTGAGTGAGTGGTTGGTTGATTGACTGATTGACTAATTGATTGATTGATTGATTGATTGATTGATTGATTGATTGATTTCCTTCTGCAGTGTTATCGCTCAGTGCTACGTAAGAGCAGGAAAGTAATACTACAACTATGACATCGCTAACATACCTGACAAAAGGAAGTTAAACTTTACTTTGTCTACGAATACCGGCTCTTCTCTCTGACAAAGCAATCCTTACTAGATTTTAGATTTCACGGTGATTGTATTCATAAGAATTTTAGGATTTTAATCGTGTGTAGAGATAATATCTCCAACGTTTTACAACTTCTTGCTACTGCTGAAGTTCTCAGATCTAAAGGGTCGCCAACTCTGTTCAAAAAAATTGTTTATTTAACGATGCTCGCAACTGCAGAGGTTATATCAACGTCGCCGGTGTGCCGGAATTTTGTCCCGCAGGAGTTCTTTTACATGCAAGTAAATCTACTGACATGATATATTATTTTAATGTATCGAAGTACTGTACATATGATATTTCCATGCAGATATTCTGCGTCATCATACGATGTAAGAGTAATGGACATGCGTAATGACATGCGTAAATCACTTCGTGATTTAAGACGGCGCTTATTCCGTCGGATCCCGGCCAACTAGTCACTCATAACGAGTGCACCTCAACACATGTGTGGACTTCGGTCCTACGTTCATAGACATCTATGACGTAGTGCAAAGGGCGGCCACTAGAGGGAACCCAAGAATTGGAGCTTAATTTGAGACGATTCTGTCCGACGCCGGGGTGGTATCCGGTGTGGCTTAGTGGATAAAGCATCAGCACGTAGAACTGAAAACCCGGGTTCAAATCCCGGCGCCGGAGAGAATTTTTCTTCGTTCCATTACTCTTACATCCTACTGACATGAGCCTGTCGCATTTAAGCACACTTAAATGTCATCGACCTGGGCCGGGATCGGACCCGCAACCTCGAGCACAGAAGGCCAGCGCTATACCAACTACACTACCGAGGCCGACCCTACTCTGTTGATCCGTTATGTTTGACTAATCAATTTTTGCTCTCAGAGCTAATCTCGTACTTGATGTTACATACCGGTACGCCTATTTTAGAAATACGACGTCTGATAAAAATATGTCCTGTTTATTTTATTACTACCGAACCATATTTATCTCATGAGAGTGAGACTTCTGGCATATGGCCTTAGATCTTCCAGTACATAACAGAATGTCAGTAGTCCTGACACCCGACTGTCACTGGTAGACAAGTCGTACTTATAGTAAGTTGTATCTGCTCATCTAATTAGCGTCGCTGTGCTTCCGAAATCCGTTATGTGTTTTAAAAAGATTTTGCAGGAGAAAAAAAAACATTGTCACATTTAATTCCCTTGATATTCAAAGCTATTTTCATAATAGTTATTAAGTTGTTGTTTAGTCAACTGTCCGAAGACAGGTCTGAACCTCACAAGTGATACCAAGTACGCACCAACTATGAGGCAACGAGGCCAGAAGATAATGGGGTAGGGTGACCAGTTCCATTCCACCTTCATTGCATACATCGCTGACTAACTATATATTACACTAGTCAGACTTCAGATGTATACAAACAAATGTTCTTCCTCTGACACATATCGTCAAGTAAGATGTACTGCCTGATAATAGACGTACATATCAGCCAAAATCTCAATCAGAGGACAAATTTATTAAGTAATGATTGAAATTATACTGAAAATAGATTTTAAAATCAAGGTACTTAAGAGTGACAACGCATTTTTCTTTCTCCTGCAAAATCTTATTAAAAACACATAGCGGATTTTGGAGGTGCAGCGACGATAAATTTTCGTGTCACCGTGACTGATAATGAGTGCATTTATCAGACTGCTGATAGCTAAGATAGCCGATTCAGGTTCGGAATGTGAAGTCTTAACAAAACGACGAAATAAAATAAAATTTGTAGAAGTAGGCCTACGGTTCATTAGAGGAATAGAATATGAAAGGACTCATTATTTTAGAAAGCAGGAAGTCAGAACCAAATTAAATATTTTCTTCATTCACGTAAATAAAACACAATTTTACTATAAAAATGGCAGCACTAAGTAAATAAAACCTAATTGAGCGTTAGATTTAACCATTTTGGCCATTTATGTTGCAGATGGAACAATCTATTAAGATGAATTTCTACAGTTTTTATTATTATTATTATTATTATTATTATTATTATTATTATTATTATTATTATTATTATTACTATTATTATTACTATTATTATTATTATTATTATTATTATTATTATCATTGCAGATATATTGGACAGGAGTTTCCACGCTTGGAAGGACAGACATGTACCATATATAGTGTGCCAAAACAACCTATTCAAAGATCAGAACTACAGGTAAGAATCATGGCTAACATAAAAGTCACTAGGTTACGTCTGTAGTTAAATTCTGAGAGAACAGCCTGCAATCTAATCGTCCCTGTCTATTTGTCTTGCTTTATGCTAACTACGAACGCACCCAAACTTTGAAAAATAGTTTGTCCATTTTGGAGAAAACATTATTGGATCTCTCTTAAGACAAAACGAGTTTCTTCTTTAAATTTTAATACAACAAATTTTATGTTCAAAATTGACAAGGCACTTTTAAAAACAGTACATGAGAGAGATCGTGAAATTTATGTCTTGTTTCTGAAGTAATAGAAATGAGTGACGCCTGTCTATTTTAAATTAAGAGAATTATTCGGTTATCTATTCGCAAATTTAGAAATATACAGGCTAGGGCCGATGAATAAGGATCTCAATGGTATTCCTCTGAGTATCTTAATATGTTAGGTATTAAAACGTGATAATACTGTAAATTGTGAAATAACTCAATCTGCTTATCTGAAGCACAGGATGCTTCTCAGATAACACTGTCTTCTTACACAACATATACTGAGAATATGAATGAGTCGGCACTTGGCGGTAAAACAACTGTAGTCCCATATCTAATGTTTGTTGTGTTCATACTAATGTCAAATACAGAAAAAATTATTTAATCAAATTGAACTATTCATAACAACAACGATAACACCAATAATCCAGTAACATATACGAAGGTAATACTGACTGACTGCCTGACTGACATATTTCTTAGCTAACTGACTGTCTGACTGAATTAATTGTTGGCTGGCTGACTAATTGACTAACGCCTGCCTGACTGACTTACCTGTTGGCTGACTTACTGATTGACTGACTGACTGCCTGACTTAGTTGGCTGACCGGCTGTCTGACTGAATTAATTGTTGGCTGGTTGACTAATTTACTGAGTGCCTGACTGACTATCAGAATGAATTAATTGTTGGCTGACTGACTAATTTACTGACTGCCTGACTGGCTATGACGCAGAATTAATTGTTGGCTGACAGTGTAATTGACTGACTATCTGATCGAATTAATTGTTGGCTGACTAATTCACTGACTGCCTGATTGACTTCTGACTGAATTAATTGTTGACTGTGTGACTAATTGACTGACTGTCTGACTGAATTAATTGTTGACTGTGTGACTAATTGATTGACTGTCTGACCGAATTAATTGCTCACTGTGTGACTAATTGACAGACTGCCTGACTATCAGACTGAATTAATTGTTGGCTGACTGACTAATTGACTGACTGCCTGACTGAATTAATTGTTGACTGTGTGACTAATTGACAGACTGCCTGACTATCAGACTGAATTAATTGTTGGCTGACTGACTAATTGACTGACTGCCTGACTGAATTAATTGTTGACTGTGTGACTAATTGACAGACTGCCTGACTGACTATCAGACTGAATTAATTGTTGACTGACTAATTGACTGATTGGCTGTCTGACTGAATTAATTGTTGACTGTGTGACTAATTGACTGACTGCCTGACTGACTATCTAATAATAATTTACAGAGTCTAACTAAAATTTGTTTTTCTTTCAATTAAACTCAAAGTCTATTTCGAATTTTTTCATGTAGAATTATTGCATAACGATAATATTATGAAAAGATTAACGACGGAATAAGAAATTAAATAAATTAAAATATAATGAGTAGACTATAAAAAGATTAGGCTACATACATTTAATAACTGAATTTCTATAATAATTTTTATAACTATGAACGAAAGACAGGACATAACTCATTAACATTTTTTATCCTTATGGAGTTTGAACATGGAAAATGGAGGAAGAATCTTTAAATCTCATATCTTACGTAATACACCAGGAAGTACAGACAAAATCATTCGATAAGGAAAGCTATTAAAGTAAAATTGGCATTATCAATTCAGAGTAAGTTATCATCTTTATTTGATCATATTGTCACTTAAGTATACATTATTGTTCTATTTTTATCAAAGTTAAAATCTCGTCAACTCAAGAGGAAAAGGAACTACTGATTGCTAACAACAAGAAATGCACCATAAAAAGCGGGTCGCTCAGAAGCACACCGATGCAAAGTCAGACATATATGAGATTTTTTATAGTACATCATGTGTGTTTTTTGTTTCGGTTACTTAAATGGCATAGACTACTAAAAGACATAATCTAGGAAAACGTTACGGCAGCGATAGTGGAATAAGATTAATATCACGTAAAAAAAAATCTTAAAAAATATCAAACAATAAATGGGAATCAAAGGGAATCAAACACCGTGATTTCTGTTTAGTAGGTAAGTCAAACATACCACTGAGCTACGACACACTACGGTAACAATTCTTTGCTAATGTCCTTTCCATATGTATTCGCGGTGAACAAATAGGGTGCATCTGCAATTTTATTCGTTGTTAAATTCGTGTGTTTGGAAGTATCGTGAGTCATAGCATTAGAAATTAGAAATAGATGACGGCAAAACAGAGTGAAGTTCGTTCTAAAGGCGTGGGAGGGAAAACAACATGTGGAACTATCAATATAGTAGCCTATGATGCAAATTTTTGGTACAGCTGCACTGCATGCCCGTTATGAAAACGTTTCTAAGGTAGCCATTTTTGCTTTCCATGAGTGTACACACGTCAGTCAATTCCACTTTTATACGATACTGGACTCGTAACACTGATAGCACAGAAATGACCGCCGACAATGTTGCCTGGGGCACTTTCATTCAGACACTGATACAATTCGTTTACGTCCCTAAAATACGTATATGTAGACCGGAACTTTTTGCCTTACTTCCCTTTCCAAAAATGTCATACTTACTAGTTAATCCTGCATACATGATATAAAATATGTCTAAAATGTAGGTAGTAGCTACTAGAGCGCTGGTCTTCCATCCAGGTGGTGAGGGTTCAATCCCTGGCCAGATCGTGATGGAATTTCTAGTAGACAAAGCAGACTTGCAGAATGTTTTTCTCGAGGTACTCACCTCCCCCCTCATTTCATATATCATCAGTAATAGTAAAAATGGGCTGGGTAAAGTCTTGGAAGTAGTACGAGTTTCCGATGCTGATATAGGAAGGGCTTGGAGGCTCCGAGTCCCTGGGATCATACGGACGGGACCTAGCTTATCAGAGACTGAGGCAGGGTGGCCCTGGCCCACCTGTCAGCGTCGACTGATCAAGAAGAGCTTTTTTGGTTTATTTATTATTTTTATTTTGTTGGTTATTTTTGAGCCCCTGAGGTTTATCAGGCTATTCTTCCGCGAAACGGGACCTGGCTCTATCAGGGGCTTGAGGCAGGATGGCCCACCTGTCACTGCAAACTCACCATTTTCCAATTTTTCTTATTTTCTGCCTTCCTCTTAGTCTTCGCATATGATCCGTGTTTCGTATAAACACCAAATTATCTTACGTTTCAGGCAAGTCAAGCAGAAGAACATGTTTTCCAATACCTGAGTGAACTCAACATCCCTGGAATGTGGATGGTCTTCTTTCAAGGAAGAAGTTATGGAGGAAAATCATTTCGCAATGAAAGAAATGGAAAGCTAATGATAAGAGAACATGACTACGTCTTGTTCACAGTATACAAAGGCTAGTATTATTTTAACACAATAACAATAAACAAGAAAATAATGATCATTTGCATATTCTGAGCTACATTCTGGATATATTTTGCAGCTTATACAAAGTGTTTCATTCACTTTATTACAAACTTTTAGGTTTGACAGAAGTGATTAATATGAAAAATTTTCATACAGAAAGCAACGCCCGAAAACGTTTTCTCTGGCCGATACAAACCTTAATGTGTGTAGTCAGATTGCTCTCTTTGTCGTATTGGTAAACCATAGCTATTCATTCTAAAGCGATTTAGGGTCCATGGCAAATCATTTTGTCTTCTTTAATATAAGTATTCATGTTGCCACAATAATGTTTGTAAACATTACAGTGTTTTTTTATTTGTTGGTTATTTAACAACGCTTATTTAGCGTAGATGGTATTTGTGATTGTGAGATGGTATTTGGTAAGATGAGGCCTAAGATTCGCCATATATTATTTGACATTCGCCTAGCGATTGGGAAAACCTCGGAAAAAATCCAAGCCAGGTAATCAGCCCAAGCTGAAATCGAAACAACACCCGAGTATATAAGTATGGGCCTACTATATTTAGAACATAATAGTAAACATGATACATATTAACTGTAAATACTCTATATATAATATATTCAATTAATTCATTTAACGAAATCAACTCCGTTATGGTGAACAAAAACATGTATATATTCTGAGATTATGAAATTCATATCTTCTACTATAACTGCCAGTAAAAATTTGTTTAAGCTAAGAAAATGTTCTTCCTACGTCACATGACGTTACAGGGCCAAAATAAGAATAACAAAAATCAATATACAAATTATCAATATTTATATTTTATACAATATATACAAATAATTAATTTATCAAAACCTATTCCGTTGCAGTAAACGAAAACATATATTCTGAGGTTTGAAATGCATATCATTTACGAACATCACATAAAATTTGTTTAAATTAAGAGAATGTTGTTTCTACTTCACATGACGTTACAGGAGCATATTTATAATATATTACATCATTGTTATTTAATGACCCCATGCGTATCTGCTTGCAATTCACGTGACGTAATAGATATAGCTACCAGAAGAAACTACTCGATCCGCCGTACGTTTGGGAACGAAAATGCGCTGCCTGCACATGAAACGGATGTCCGTAAAATTTTAACGGCTAATGGTGGTGCGCAATTACTATAGAGAAATGGGCCCAAGAATTTATAAAGACGGCATAGTAGTCTTATACAGAGACATTTTTGTGACGTGAGGCGAGAAGACGGCGGGTTACTACGAACCGCTTCCTGCGCGGTCTGCGATGCGCGGGCTGTTAGAGGTGCAGCGTAGTAGATCCTCAGTCGCCATATGGCATTCGCTGTAGTCACAAGTCATGTTACAAAAGTCTTGATTCTTCAAGTGTACAAAGTTAGTGTATAAAGTTTAGTGATCACTGTGTATTTAGGCAATGCCTACCAACAAATTATAATTCTCAATGAGGGAATTATGGCGTGTTTTTGGTACGAGACTAATAAGTAATAATGTGTGGGCTCCACGAAGTCAAGATCTAACAACCTGTGAGTTTTATTTATGGAGAACACTAAAAGGTAAGGTTTATAGAAAGAATCCTCATTCTATAGATGAACTAAAATACTATATACGAGAAGAAATCCAAGCTATCAATGATGTGGACTTCAGAGTGTTGTTCATTCGTTTATCAGAAGATGTCAATTGTGTCTGACGGCAAATGGGGGCCATTTTCAGCAAGACTGTGAGCATGGTAATTCCAAATTATTGAATTTGTATTATTAGTACTGCTATGTATTGTAGAAGTGCCGGAGAAATGGTTACGCGCTCGCCGGAAATCCCGCTAGCAGTGGGCCACGAGTTGCTCACCGTTTTCTCGCCTCACGTCATAATAATATCGTAACTATTGTGGGTGTTTGTAATAATTTATGACAACTTAATTTATTAGGCCATTAGAAATACAGTAGACTTTGTCACAGATACATTGAAAAACATACAATACATTTAAAAACACAAATATCATATATATATATACATATATATATATATATATATATATATTTATTTATTTATTTATTTATTTATTTATTTATTTATTTATTTATTTATAAGCAAACTACATTTCAGGTAAGAAACATGTAACTCTAGTGGAAGTGAAGTCTACGTCTGATTCATGTTTGAATGGACTGAAGATGAGTGACGCCAAAATGATAAAGAATAGTAAACGCTCTGCACAGCACCAACTGCGGGACCATGTAGAAATGCTGCAGTCAAATATGGAATTAGGTAAGCGCACAGAAATGTTGATGTGAAAAATTACGACTTTGCCTCTTCCTCTTGTATTTAACCCGAATTATGTCAACCAGCTATCTTGTGTCATGTTAATAGCATAGCTCATTCCAAAAATCGACAAACACATTATAGTTATTCCCATGATCCATGACGTAACGCAGTGAGGGTCAGGAAATCCAAAAACTATTTGGAATAAAATCATGCTGTACTTAAGCTTCCATATTGTCCAGTGACTTCCCTTACGATTGTCTGAATTGAGAGAAAGATGCTTGAGTGTGAAAAGGGAAACCACTAGCAAGAATGCCTTTTGTGTCTATTAATATACCATCCACTCCAAACGTGAAAGTACGGAGTCAGGGGACCGAACTCAGTTCGGTCCCATCAGATACACACCTGAAATATACAGTACTAATTCGATCCGGGGTTCAGAAAGGTACAGTGCTAATTCGATCCGGGGTTCAGAAAGGTACAGTACTAATTCGATCCGGGGTTCAGAAAGGTACAGTACTAATTCGATCCGGGGTTCAGAAAGGTACAGTACTAATTCGGTCCGAACTAGTTATATATGAGGGGTTCACAACCAGAGTGGACCAAGTCCATCTGGATAGTTCTTAAAGTTCCTGGCTCACGCTTAGCAACCTTCACCTTCCACAGAGTCCGTGGATATCCAGAGTACCGCATTCGTTTGAGCCGGCAAATGCCGACAAATCCGCCATTGTTAGTCCAGCGCGCGCTATGCAGTATACAGTTGCATAGGGAAAGAATGTAATTTAAATGCGAAAAAAATGCAATGCTACTGTGTTCAGAACTGTTCACAGAGAATTGAAACAAGCGCACATTTGTTTTCTCTGTGACAAGGTGAAAGAAATAAGGAAAAAGGAAAGAAGTGACTATAAATATAAAAAGGAACGATCCGCTACCTAAGCGAGCATACATTGTGAGATTAATGAATGACTGTATTTTGATATTTATTTTTTCAAAATTTGGGCCCCAAAATATTTTTATAGAATTTTCTAGAATTTAAGTTGATTCAGCAATGATATTTCTACATAAAACAAATGAAAGTCGCGTATCAATTAGTATCAGTGTCAAATTTTTACCATCTTCTCCCTTTCAAATCAAGCATTTCTGAATTTAATCCTATTTGCTATTTGCAAGAATGACATAATATATTTGTGAAGTTCTGAATTTATTCTTGAGACAAGATTGTATTGTTTGGCTCGATTAGAAAATACAAAGAACGTAGAAACTAGAAACCCTATTAAGGTTAGACTGATGTGAAATTTCAATTTTCTAAACTATTCTAAGTAGATCTATGAAATTTTGTACATTTAATTTGTAATTTTAAATTATGCAAATTTAGGTTTTCAAAAATTGCTACTATTTTGGCCAGAATTTTTGTCTACATACGTGTCAGACCTTCAGAAACGAAACTTACTATACAATTTTCTCTTTATTTTACTAAAAAATAATTAAACATATTTAATGCATTAAAAGTGTAAAAACAGAAAAATTCAACTCGAGCGTAAAAAACTTAATATTAAAAAACACCTCTTCTGGCTGATATGCACAGAATATATAAACAGGCAGTACATCTCACTTGACGATATGTGTCAGAGGAAGAAAATTGTTTGTAAGTATCTGAAGTGTGACTAGTGGAATATGTAGCTAATCGGCGAAGTATGCATTGGAGGGGGAAAGAAAATTGCCACCCTACCCCATTATCTCCTGGCCTAGTTTTCTCATGAGTGATGCCTTATTGGTGGTACTTATGAGGTTCAAATCTGTCTTCGGACAATTGACTAAACAACAAGAACAACAAAAAAATGAGTGTTAGTTTTGTAAGAACATATTCAAAAACCTCTACAAAAAATCATGCATGTAGTACAGAATCTGTAGAAAGAGTAGCATTTTTAGCAATGCAAAATTTACAGAAAATTAAAGTGGAGAAAATTGACTTCAAAAGTTCGGGATAATAATAATTAACCAGGTCTCTGTTTTTATTTTCTAGGCATTTTGAAACATATAGAACTATCATATTATATACAGAACTTATCCTTATATACACTACCACGCTGTGCACACCTAATCTACATTAGTAAATAGAGATGACTAAAAAATTATGTAATCTTAGAAAACACTATAATAGATAAATATTATTTACAAATCACTATGGACTATAGACACTATTATAACATTAACAATAAAACTGTTAGAAACTTGCAAATATTTCTTGTATCACAAACAAAAACCAAGCATGGAAAACACGTTGTTATGGCTACTAGCAACACGTGGAATTTTCCTTTAGATAAGAGTTGTGCTCTCCTGTGTAACTGAATATCTTTTAAAGGAAAGCAGCCTTTGAAGTAGGTCTAACACCTTTGTATTCTATGAAGAAATATTTCGAGAAGTCGAGAAGCTACTCTGGCTCAATCGGAAATCTAATATAATAAATAATGTATGAAATATAGCGGAATTTCCAAAATGGTAGCAGAATTCAGAGTGGAGATCGTGGACGGAGAATTTAAATTAACAGTCAGAGCCCGCAGCCGTTTAAAACGTGACCCTAAACAGCTGATAGACCGGTCGTATGGTCATGAAAATTGGCAGAGGGCATCTTTAGATCATAAATGAATTTTTAAAGATAAAAACAAAGAAACGATTTGTTTACCAAAAATGACAAAATCTCACATCAGTGTATCCTTGGGGACATTATAATGAAATTACTAACTTCCATACTTTTAAAGCTAAACTCACAAAATGTTTATCACTAGTATATCTGGTTAATAATAACACATGTACAAACTTTCGTCTCTCTCTATGATAAGTGGTTTGCACTTTATTAATAACTTAATTATATAGTGTATTGCTTAATGCAAAAAGTCCCTTGCGTCACAATTTACATTATTTTCCATTTATATTCACTTATAAGATTCTTTATATACATTGGAACAAACATTACTATTGGAATTTTCTGTACAGCGAATGGGTAAATTACTAGGAATTTTTATGACTATTAATTTTTTTATTTATTAAAAAATTCTAGCAATTTACTTATTAATTTTACAGCAAAATCTTATAGTAAGCTTTGATTCCATGTATGTAAGGAGCCATGTAAGTGAAAATCACTTAAGAATAATGTCAATTGTAGTGCGACTTTTTATATAAAGCGGTTCAATATTTTAATACAGTAATTAATAAACTGCGAACCACGTATCATAGGCGGATGCAATTTTGTACACTTGTCACTATTAAGCAGATATAAGTACCAGTGATCAAAATTTGGTGAATCTAGCTTCGTAAGTATGGTAGTTATTGGTTTCACTGTTGTGAACTCTTAAAACTAATAAACTTCGAGAAATTTCAGTATAGTGTGTGCCCTTATATGCGGAAGCCGGAGAGTTTGCACGAGGAATGCAGTTGGAAATGTTTAGATTTATTGTTATTTTATTTGCAAAATTGTTGTTTTCATTTGTTACTTGTAATTTATTAAGTTCATGCTGCTGTAATACCTATAACTGTGATGTTTATGAAGGAGTATATTGAACACTTAAATGCGTATTTATGCTGTAATAATTATTAAATGAAGTTTTTATGCATTAGTATGTTGACTGATAATAATGTTCTATAATGTGAGAAGATCCTTTAGACGTTTTTGCCCTTCAAATTAAAAATATCTGAGTTTTACTTCAAATATTCCTATCCCTAGCGTGTTGAAAAGGACTAACAATGGCGGCCGACTCGGTGATTGCGCTACTCTGTATATCCACGGACTCTGACCTTCCATAGGAAATGCTGCGCTCTGTGGAGTAACAAATGGATTATGGACTTTGTTTGTTATGGCAATGAATAAATCTAAGTTTTCTTCATCCGAGATTGTATTAATCCACAAATTGATCACTGGTGGACTTGGTCCACTCTGGTTGTGAGCCCCTCATATATCAAAGAGACTGTACTAGCTTTCGTATCGAATCCGGCATGTTTTCATGTTGATATGATATCGATATTGACGTGTTTTGATGTTGATACAGTATAATATTATGAACTAGCTGTCGTATCGAATCCGAAATATTTTCATGTTAGTATGATACCGATATTGACGTGTTTTGATGTTGATACAGTATAATATTATGAACTAGCTGTCGTATCGAATCCGAAATGTTTTCATGTTAGTATGATACCGATATTGACGTGTTTTGATGTTGATACAGTATAATATTATGAACTAGCTGTCGTATCGAATCCGAAATATTTTCATGTTAGTATGATACCGATATTGACGTGTTTTGATGTTGATACAGTATATTATTATGAACTAGCTGTCGTATCGAATCCGAAATGTTTTCATGTTGGTATGATATCGATATTGACGTGTTTTGATGTTGATACAGTATAATATTATGAACTAGCTGTCGTATCGAATCGGAAATGTTTTCATGTTGGTATGATAACGATATTGACGTGTTTTGATGTTGATACAGTATAATATTATGAACTAGCTGTCGTATCGAATCCGAAATGTTTTCATGTTGGTATGATATCGATAATGACGTGTTTTGATGTTGGTACAGTAAGCTTATATACAGAGTGTTTCCCCTACAACTTGACGTAAGCAGCGATACAGACGGTACCATCACTAGCTTTAACTGCTCCCTTTTCATAGCCCTAATTATGAACTAGCTGTCGTATTGAATCCGACATGTTTTCGTGTTGGTATGATATCGATACTGAATGTTTTGATGTTGGTACAGTATATATTATGAACTAGCTGTCTCGAGTCACAAATTTACCCGTCCCTACCTTATGACAGTCCTAAGCCTGCATAGAATGGCAAGGAAAATGTTGATTTCCAACCAGTACTGATCTATTTTCGATCCGGGACCGAATTAGTACTGTTAACTTAGCCTAATGACCCGGGACTGAACTAGTATTGTTTACTTCTTGGCTCTGGACCGAACTAGTATATATTTTTGACGATGGGACCGAATTAGTAAACTCCGAAAGTACGAGTATTATTTGAATTAATATTTGTAGCGAATTTTTCATCTCTCAGTTTACCTTTACACCAGGGATGTCTGGTGTACTACCTGCTCATACAACAAGCAATACAAATCCAACTGTTTATTTCTTTTGCACGACTGTTAACAAGTAACATACCGGTACAGCATATACAGGCACTCTTGTTTACTATACATACCGGTACGCAATGTGTTGTATCTGGAATAGTAAAATTTGGCTGCCCGTTACTTTTTCCTGGTACTGTACATAGTTCGATGTGGTTATGAATGATGTAGGCCTAAATATGCTTTATGACGTGATGTAACGAAATATGAATCTTAGCAACACTGTTTTTACGAGAAAAGAATAGTAAAGTAGTGATAAGTTGTTATTGAAGAAGGTATGTGGCGATGTTGCGACAAATTTCGGAGTGGCGTTTGTATTTCCTGCCAGGATATGACAACGTTAAGTGTTCGGCTTATCATGATTTTAGAAGGTTTCATGAAAAGGTTAATATTCATATGTGTAATCGACGAGTTCGTATTTATTCGTATAGTCTAATGGTTAAGGCTATAAAGGGCTATAAAGGCAATAAAGTACAGAAGTAAAGGTCGGTGGTTCGAGTCT
This sequence comes from Periplaneta americana, assembly GCF_040183065.1. Lineage (NCBI taxonomy): Eukaryota > Metazoa > Arthropoda > Insecta > Blattodea > Blattidae > Periplaneta > Periplaneta americana. Next base: position 65,695,669 of record NC_091119.1, on the reverse strand, counting down.
TGTTATCGGCATGGTTAGTAAAATTGTCTATTAATGATTAAGTAGATAGCTATGTAGAATATAGTGTAGAAATATGATTAATAATGAGAATACAGAGGTACGGAAAAAGAAAAAAGTGGAACTATGGTGGGTGGGAGTGTGGAAGAGTGGGAGAGAGAGAAAATAGAATGGGAGGATGTAAGAGAAAATCGTATTAATTTTGTCTTATGATGCAAACCTTATTTTCCCTATGTTTATGCGATATTTTCTGCAGTATTGTATTATTGTATAGGCCTATTGTAGTATTTGTATATTCTTTTTATGTATTCCTTACTGCCTCTACATGGTACCGTACCGTCCCCTAATAGAAAACTAAGTTTGTTAGAATTTCAAACTATATTGTACCGAGTGTATATAATTTTGTTTATTTTTTAGAGAGTGACTCCTACGATAATCTGAACTGCTACATCTTCTGGCCATATTTATCTCCCACAACCAAAGATCCACAAAATAAAATTATTTCAAGATGGAAGGAAGATGGCGGCATGCATGTGTTTTCCAACATATTGAATTCTCCAGCAAACTTTAAGGAATGGTTCAAAAGCGAGATTCTTCAAAATGGAACACCTATTGATGGAAAGCATTGGAATTTGTTATTCAAGAGGTAAGAGCGTATGTCGTACTCAGGAGTAAATTACAACCGAATCTAAAGTAAGGTATTGTAACATACAGAGCGAATGTCTATGGGGGCTAAGGCATGAAGACCTAATCCTCTCCCAATTCTTTATCTAAAACTTTTAGTCATGGAACAAAGGAATTTTTTAGCCTTAATTCTAGTATTGTGGAACAATTAGAACTTTTTGTACGAGTATTATTCCAATTTTATACTTCACTCTTATAGACTACTCTTACATTTTTTGTATGTAGACAGTAAGAGGGAAAAGTCGATTTCAGATAACTTAGACAACAATGCATATGACGCAGTAAAGCAATATGTGAAATTTGTTGTTTACAATAGCACAGGTTTTGATTCTAACATGACTTGACCATTATTATGAGAATTATTCTATATCTTCAAGAGACGCAGTGCTAATATTTTCAACTCATTAAATTGTGACAGTAAACCGGAAGCGTACGCAGAATTTTGTCAAAATAGGGAGGGGGGGTTATTATTAAAATAATTGTTTACAATTTACATTATCGGTATTTAAAATGTTGAGTATTGTTATTATTATTATTATTATTATTATTATTATTATTATTATTATTATTATTATTATTATTCACACGCAAGTAACGGTCACTCATCCAATAGTCGTGCAACATATACAGTTTTCGTCATACGCTACCACTTAATGTAAAGATCAGTCGTGTCGCCGGCCTCATGGATTTCAAGACGTTCTTCCATTTTTTGTAAGTATTGTTTTAGAAGATTTAAATAATACTTAAATGCTTCTAAATATTCTTTCATTCTATCCTTACAATTTACAGGATTTTTCCTGCTCCCCATAACGGACACACGACCGACCTGTTCGTAGCATCTTCAAATCTATCTTGAAAACTGTATCTGCAATGACAGAAGAGTTTTGCTGTTTCCTTGGTTCACACACGCCTCTTTCAACACAGTGATTCTTCACACATCGTGGAGGCTTTTTGCTATATTCTTTTCTCTGTTTTTAAGTGATATTACAGTTGTAACTTTGGTTTTTAACGTCATATACCAAGTGTTCACTTTTTTTATAACATGTTCCATTCGACCTACACGACCTGAAGATGCCAATCAAAATTGGCGAAAACGTTTGTTTTTAAATCTGTGTAAATGTTATTATAACATGTTTTATTGTGTTTTATGTTAAGTATTGACTGAATAGAACTCATTTTTCAATTAATAATAATGATTTTACAGTTAGCTACATATGAAAATCAAGAGAACTACTGGGTGTTCAGTTCAAAATGTGTCATGGCTCGCTGTATGCCGTCATGTGGCTAGCCGATGAGCCTAGAGAATTCAATCTTCCTACACTTCCGCAAAGGTGTATAACTTATGAGGCAGAGAAGTTGCCTAGCAAGTACGGCGTTCATTCTGAAGAGTACGTACCGATACGTACGGTAACGCCGATAGTGGCAGGAATGTGAACTGTTTGGAAATACGTACTGTCGGGATATGGGGAGAGGGTTAAGACGATTACTGACGTATTTGTTGACATTAACTTCGACGGTTAACATGGACACGGAGCATTTGATTTGTGTTGTGGAATGTTACCGTACGCAACCGATGATAACAAATACCCTGCGTACGACTTGCCGGCGCAAAACACAGTTCGAAAGAGGTTATGGTAGCACACAGACCGCCATCTGTTGCTACGACGTTCAAGTTATACCGTACACGTTCTCAAGTTCAGATTGAAGAACGCCTTAAATAATAGGCAACTTCTCTAACATATAAGCTGAAACTCGCTTCAAATCGGTGACCCAACAACAGTGACGTCATGACACACTTTGAAATGAACACCCAGTATAATTATTAAAGAGGACAGAAAAAGTATAAATTCCGCCAATGCTGCTTACAGGCAAATTACTTTAAAAAGGCGTCAAATCAGAAAACTTCAAAATATCAGGCATACAAGTTACGAAAAGGAAAACATTCTTGATTAAAAAAAAAAAAACCGCCCGGACCTCAAAGGCCTAAAAAGTAGGACATGTCCGGACAAAAGAGGACGTCTGGTCACTCTATATGCGTCAAACTATTTTTTTCTCATCCTGCGCTATTGCATAGAAATATAAATATCTCTGAAACTCTGGTAAAAAAAAGTTATGAAGTAATTACGTATGGTGGCTGCATATGATATTGAATTTAGTTGAATAATGTCTTCTTGTAAATTAAAGTTTTGAAGTGTCGTATTATGTTGTTGAGGTTCGCAATATCTTCGTCATCGCTAGAAAACGGTGAGGAAAAATCGGAATAGGCTGTATCGGAGACACAGACCCCAAGTGCGTGAATGCGTTGCATCGCTGATAGAATTGCAGTTAAGAAACAGAAAATTTTTTTTTCGAAGTTCGTATAAGCAGAAATTCGTATTAACCGAATAAAAAGCCATTAAAACCACCGTATTTGAGCCACGGCTACCGCGCTACGGCGCGGCGCTCCTCTCAATTCATGCCTCACCTCCCACCCGTGTATCGCTAATAACGTCACCCGCTCCAATTCAAGGTCACGTTGGATACATTGTTCCTTCGTCTGTCAATCTTTAACTTCATTGGAATATGACGTGTAGTTTAGAAATTATACGTGCGACGAAACTGACCTTAAAATATGTTGATCGACTTTCTAAGATGGCACCCTAGTACTGGACCTAACTTGACGTATTCACGTCAAAAATTATGATGAACATGTCTTGCGAAAAACGCAGACGTGGGGAGAAGTGAGGGAGTTCAGTGCAGTACAACGTCGGTTGCGCTGCTCCTGTCCTACTGCAGCACCGACTCGCCAGGAAGCTCCTTAAGAAAGCTTAATTCAGGTGTCGGCACCAACTCTAGGCTTTCTTATTGCTACTTGCTCATGTAATAAAGGCACCGAAATTCCGTTCAGTGAATCAGTAAAGAACCTAGGATAAAAGTTTAAATTGAAACATTCAAGTTGCAGAAACTTGCAAAAAAGTATTTTCACTAATCCACTCTTTTAGGCAATTAAAGAACTTTCTACCCTTTCCCCAGGATGCGAATTAACGGGGAGGGGGGTTGGGGGGAGTTTTCCCCATCTCATAAATTCATATTAACATCCCTGCCAGGGATAACTTCTATCCACCTCACAAAATATAATTGTTTTAATACGACTATATGTACTTTATAAAGTATAAAGTAAGCAAAGAAAACAATAATATTGATGTATTATCATCACCGGCAAGCTGGCAACACTCAATAACTTAGGAATTACACATCTTATCTTAAGCCTGCTCGTGGATATAATTATTATTATGATCAAGATGCAAGACAAGCAACTCAGTGCGACCAAGCGTTGAGCTGTAACGAATGAGGATAATAATTATTTTATGTATGATATTCTCTCTCTAGGATTCTATCCCCCCCCACCCCATCAGAAATCTTAATTCGCACTCTGCTTTTCCCTAAAAAATATTTTAGTGCAAACACTCGTCATGCCCGACTTCGATGATTGTGATATTCTATTTACTGATCTAAACGTTACTCTGGTGCAGAGACTGCAAAGTGTACATATATGTGCATACATTTCGTCTGAAATATTCGCCGGGTCGATCACATAACACAGTCTCTCGAAATGTTGTTCTGATTCCGGCTAGATCGTAGAAAAATCCATTGTCTTTCCCTCCTCTTTCATATATTGCATTTCTCCACTTCTATCTCACGTCCCATTTTCAAAATTCAGCCACCCATCATGATCTAGACACACAATCATAGCACTCCTCAATATTATTCATTCCTTCCCATCAAACATCCTCATACTCATCTTCTTTCACTGTGGCTGTTCTTTGACTTTGGAATTTCCTACCGAGTAATGTCAGAGACTGTCAGACATCAAACGAATTTAAGAATAGATTAAGGAAGCATTTTTCAAATAATTCTCGTTAACAATAGTATTTGTTTTAATTTTCCCAATTTTTAATGGTTACGCTCTAATAAAGTCAAAAAAGCAACTCCAACTATAACAAAAATAACTAATAAAATAAAAATAATAAACAAACCAAAAATTTCCCTAAGCATAAACGCAATTCTATTCATTATACCCATATACAATTCAAACTTCCGAGGTATACAATTTTACTCTATTAACCAAATTATATGCACATTACAGGTTAAATAATTAAATTATCTAAGTATTATTATTACTATTATTATTATTATTATTATTATTATTATTATTATTATTATTATTATTATTATTATATGCATGTACATCGAGAGCGGGCAGAGATATGTGGAGAGGGGAAGGGAAGTAGAGGGAGAGTGTGCATTTATGTTTTTCATAACATATGGAATATACTTCGAAGACGGATTCAGGATCTAAAAAGAAGAAGAAAAATTCATATAAACTTATGACTAAAATATCTTTGATTCTAAATTAAAGTTGTTTTCGGGTTCCAATAACAATATGTTTATCTCTGCATGAATTTCTCCAAAGAGCCACATCGTGTCTCAATAGGCCTACTAGGTCTCTAACAGAACTTCTAATTTGTTAAAATATTCCGGCTGTCTTAACGAATTTGTTGGCAACTTAGTTCTACACACTGAAGAAATTAAACGTTTTCAATTGGTATTGAATAAATAAATTGTTAGACTAGGAAAATTCAGATACATTCTGGCCCAGGAAGTGCACAGCTCAGAAAATGGGTCCTCCACGACCCAATGAGTACTGATTATCCATTAATTCTGGACCTAAATTCACTTGGCTTGCATTTGTGGAACCAATTTAAATCTCTTATACACTAATTGATTTTCCTCAGTGACCCACAGCTCGTCAGCATCGAATTTCAACACTGAATAACCTCTGCAGTTGAAATCATTGTTAAATAAAATAATTCTAATACAACTGGAAATGTTGAAATGCTTGTTGTACTTGTACGGTACTTTCTGTTGGGTAAGTCCATGATCCAGGAGTTCCGGTTCCTCTGTGTCATCTCAACAACCATCATCATCATCATCATCTCATCTTATCATGGGTGTAGAGTAGATCAGCTTCCTCTGGGCAACGACTCTGTTGGTAAATTGATCTACACAATTGGCTTTTTATGGGTGAATGACTAATAAAATATGCAATATTAGTATAAAAAAATGGGTGGCAACTTGGATAGTTTATATGCCCAGCACTAACTGAGAATGTTGCAATGCTTGTACTTTTATGGCCAACTTACACTATAGGTACTAGATATCTTTTGTATTCAATACTAACAGAATGTTGCAATGTTCCAACTTGTTGTAGGCCTACTGAACAAAACTTTCAACAAATTTGACAGGTACCTGGAATTTTTAACAGGATTTTGATAATTTCCTTTTGAAATAAACATAAGTTACCTTTACTAAGAAAATGTTTAACTTGGAATTAACTATTTCGAACATAATTCATGTAAACTGATATAGGTCCTGAATCCGTCCCTTAAGTGGATCCCATATTGTCATGTTGTGTGGTGTCTGTACATAGTTTAGCAGCCTGCTAGTGTCTTTTATAGCAGATCTTTCATTAGTCTGGTTATTATTCAGTGTTACTTCATGTATAAGATATAGTACTAATATCATTATTCATATTTACCTTAAATGAAGTATTCTTTACAAATTGGTGTTCACTTGTTTTTTTACTTAGGTTCGTCATCTTGAGCTGCGGTGTTATTGTTGATGAAATTCATAATGGAATGCTGGCTCTCCTTTCTCAGGTAATTAATTAATAATGAAATTTGTGCTTGAATAAAACGTTATAGAGTGATTTTTCTGTAATTGCTATTTCAATTATACCAGTACTAAGTTGTTTATAACATACTATTAAGTAAAATTCATCATTTTATTTTATTATTTAGTGGCATAAAGGAGAGTTTGCTTTCCCAGCTCAAATCCAAACGCTATTTATCGTTTCCTCCATCACAATCCATCACTTCTAAATAACCATTCCTGGTTACTGGTATTTCTTCTAAAACGTTTTGATGTAGAATATATTCTTCCCCGCACCGAGTATGGCCATTCATTCCAGGATCCAAGGTAAAACAAAACGGCCAGAATTTCAACTTATTCTAACAAGACTATAAGCCACAGCTGAATGATAATACTATTAGGCCTAGTAGTCAGGCCATGAACCAATGCAACTTGTGTGACCATGCTCAATGACCACCTTCACTTGCTATGGGCATGAGGGTGCCGAAATTGTGTAAAAAAAATAGTCATGATGCGTGACCTCTCTCAATAATATCTCGACATCAAGAGCGGCTACAGACACGAATTCTCTAACATTAAAGTCATAATTAACACGTAGACTAGGTACACTTTGAGTGAATCATAATGAAAAACAGTGGCAGCTCGTGATCATTTTTGTTGGTGGTGCCAGATATTTCACAAATTTTGCAGTATACATTAAATAATGCACCAAGATTTTTTGTTTCATTTTAGTTAAATGTTTCTGCTTAAAAATTAGTTCAGCACAATACAACTAAAACTACCACTCATTACTGCAAGCACCATCATATGCTCGAGCTATGAGTTTATTTTCTAAATTGAAAAGTTGTAGTTTGTTTTAGAACCTCGCTCAGACTGTTAGCCATGCGATTGTTTACCTCTTTGCTCTTTGAAAAAAAAAAAAAAAAAAAAAAAACCTTTCCACAGGTTTACAACCTTTTATGTATCTCAAAATAATAAATTGGTTTTTCCAGGTTATGTCTGTTGTTTCGTCAGCCTGCACAACAACAAAATCTGTAGAATTATCGGTACCGGTAATGTTCTGTTTCAGATCTTCGATGTATACCGTACATCATACATAAGCTTACTGTCTAGTAATTCATTTTGTATAATGTGTAAAGTATATTTAAAAACAGAAGTACTGTTTAAATGTTCATCCAATACATTATCAAGACTGACAAATAAAGATAACAAGTCTAACAAATTTCCCCGGAATTTCATTCTGAACCCTTAGTTATAATTCGTGAGTTCCGCAAAATACTAAAGAATCAATTACTCTTGCTAGTATTATGTCTGTCTTTTGTGACCTGTTCGTTATGTTTCTGGATTGAAAATTTGACCGCGGAATCAATTGATGCTGCGATATTTATACTGCCCCAAATAGTTTAACTTACAAGTATTTTCTAAATGTATTGCCTTTCTTCTTGTCTTTTTTTTATGTGCTCCCTTAAATGTTTTAGATCTTTGCAACATGTCGACATCCACAGTCCCTTGCCACCAGACAACAGACAATAGAAATAAAATAAACTTTGTTTTTCGTCACTTACAGTTAGCCAGGACTTCTTTGTAAACCACGAGATGCAGAAAGTTCTCCTTTTCATACCATCCGCCTGTGTAAAACTGAAGTAATTCGGTTGATGTGTGCCTAGTCGTTTAACTTCAAGTTTATCTTCTAATTTTAACGAAGAAAACGATGTTTTAATAGGTAATCCATTTCATTTATGTTTTCACACTTCGCTCGCGTGCACTATTCAAAGTTCACATGGACACTTCTAGAATTAACCCACTGTTCAGTGACACTGCGACTCACAGTATAACAGATACCTGCGACTGTCGCTTCCGTCCGGCAGGCGGGCCAGGTTCGTCGGGCACCGATGAGAAGCATTATATTCGTGACGGTAACTTCGTAAATCTCCGTCGATGGCGAACATTGCATACCTGGCACCATGGCAGTTGAGTGCTAAGGTGATTCAAGTTGTGGGGCCCTTTAACGCGGCCCAAGCTCACAATATTAAATTTAGTGTCATACAATCTTTGACATTTTACTGACACACATTGCGCCATGTTATGAAATTTACTGAAACAATTATGAATCCAGTACACTGTCCTGAACAAAATTTACGCATTTTAAATGCGAAAAGAAAATTGCTGGGGAACGAAATATTGATGGACCCCTAAGGACGTCCTGCCCCTGGTGAAAAATGTGTTGAGCTGGGACTAATTTCGGAATGTTGCTTCATGCATATGAACAGAAAATATCGTCAGCTTATTTCTAAAACCCCGTAAATCCAATTTTTCACGAATGTCGAAATCTGTGTATATTTTCAAAATACGTCTGCTAATAACACCTTATAAGTATGCAAATGTTTCTATATTTTATAAATAACAAACGCATAGCAGTTATTAGTTGGGATATAAAAGATTAAGAAGTTATATTGCTCTCTTGTACAATTTCTTCAAATGCGGTTACGAGGTTTTATAAGTAAGCCAACGACATATTAATTACTGTACTTCTTATCATGGACCCATGCTCTCTATTTATAAACCGAAACACAACTGTAGTTTCATTCCCGAAATTTAGTGACATATTCTACGTGTCGGTGTATCCTTGATACAACACAGAATTTTCTTCCAGAAAAAATGTTCCTTATGCTAAATTGTCCTAATGACAGTTTTCATAACATACTGATTTCAGAATACAAAATTCCTGAAATATTTTTCCGACATTTATTTTCTAAAAACATGCTTATCTTTACATGAAAATAAAATAGGTATTCTTTATTCAGAAACATGGCTTAATGTATGCTGTTATCTATCATCCTGAGGCTATAATATAACAGTCTGTTATCAAATTTGTAGGTCTCATATTGAGCTGCTACTGTCCAAAGCCTTTCTGCGCATTCACCCAATGTTTTTAGTTTTTGCTTTGACATTCCCAAAGTAAATTCTCAGAGGTCTGTTTCTGTGTTCACATTCCCAATAAACCTTGTCTTTATAATTTGTAATACATATGCAGTGCCCCTGATTGGGTTATGTGCCATTAGAACACGGCCCAAATAGCAGCTGGAAGCACACTGCTGCTGTCTATGTAATTCTCAACTCAAGAGCATAGCTTTATTTTAATTCAAATATTTCACAATTACAATGAAGTAATCACCTATCTTTGTCGAAGACGATGTTGGAGATGATGTTCTTGCTGCCCATATTATTTTTGGCTTTTTTTTTTTGGAAAGTTTGCATTCATATGTGCATTAGTTTATTTTCTGAAATGTGTCTCCTTATATTCTCTTTCAGTTCTTCCAATGTGTGTGAGTTATTTGTATACAGTACATACACCAAGATTTGGGAATCGTTCTGGCCATAATCATTTACTAATGACCCTATCTTCAAATTTTCCTCAATTAAAGTTAATGAGTCATCAGCTGTATGTGCTGTAGCAGAGTCCTGTTGAAAAACAGCAGACTGACATTCAATGTCGGATAATTATTCGAAGAGAGGTGTGAGTAAATTATCCCTGTATCTCTGCGCATTGATATTTTCATAAAATATGGGCCTTATTATTCCGTCTGTATGCATTTATAGTGTACCATACCCCGATTTTCTCATGTAATGTTTCATGTAAAAGATCAGCTGATCGGGTTTCTCTGCATTCGAATAAGTACTTACCTGTTGTTCTATGTCACTACATGGCCATGTAAATGGAACCATGCTTAGTCCATAAAAAATTTAGAGTTCAGAGCCATAGTAGGCCAAGCGCCATTTATTAAAAATGGAGAAAGCAAGGGTTAAAGTTAAGTGAATACCATAGTTTAATGAAGATTGATATATTGTTTAGTTTTAACGTGTACACTTTATATTACTTGCTATATGTTTCCATTGAATTATGGTAATAACTTCATTTTAACCCTTGTTCTCTACGGTTTCAGTAAATGGTGCTTGGTCCACTATGGTTCTGAACCCTTCAATTATTTATTGTGTCGTCACTGACATTACGCCATTTACATTATCACATAGCTACAACTGCTGGACAATGGTCATCTTATGTGATATTGATTTTAAAAGTTTAGTAGCTTTCAAAACCGAGGTTTGCAAAATTTCTATTTCCTGTGCAAGCCATCACAGAGATTTCTTTGGACTTTTTTCTAATCTATCTCCAGGTTCATCATCAAGTACTCTATAGAGGATTCCAGGTTAAGAAAAAAGTATTCAGCATACAGGGCTATTCCATCAAATGACCAGTTGCCATAAAAACACTTCCGTACCACAGAGCTTGAACAGTATGCTAGGAAAGATACATAAAACCAATGCTTTTTTTTTAACCTGGAATCCTCTATAATCTTTCTCCAGTTTCATCAAGATTCTCCTAAGCAAACTGTGATTTACTTGTGACTTCTCATCAATAACAAATCTCATTGCCCTAAATTTATTAACACGATTATGCACACTATTTCTGTGTGGAGCAGGAATACCAGGAAATTTACTTAAAAATCGCTTCCTCACACTTCTGCACAAATCTGTTTTCACATAAGAATCATACATAAAATTTCTTTCTTCTTAAGTATGTTTATACTGTGGCATAATAATGCCACTAACAACACTTCATCATTCTATCACTTATTACTTTAGCAAACTATACTGCAGTGAAAATACTCATAAATCCTACTTCAACACGCAACACGTGCACTCATATCGAAGCAAGTAGGCTACTCAAACTGAGTTTCACGGGAAAATCAAAACCATGACCGTTACTTCTACCTGCTATGCAGGTCACATTCTAAAGGCATACAGTCCACATGACGACACTGTATACAGTCCACTACTGTGGAGTAATGGTTAGCAGAAAAAAGTGGGCCTGAGTTCAAATTCTGGTTGGGATAAATTACGTGGTTGGGGGTTTTTCTGAGGTTTCCCTCAACCACCTGAAGCAGAATTGCTGGGTAACTTTCAGCATTGGACCTCGGACTCGTTTCCCCATCATTAATTCAAGCGTCATTGTCATCATTACCATAGCCCGGTTACGTTCATGGTCTAGCATGCATTATACATACAAGAGCGCAGCCATTTGGAGACAAAATCACTCACAGAAAAGAAGTGGTAAGCACAATAAGAATCAAGCTGCAGTGCAAGCCTGTGGATCACTCCTCTGTCAAATATATATATGAGTCAACTCTAAATTACCAGCATTCTTACCAGTCCACGAGGTTACTTTTCGGTAGGCAGTAAGTTGGGTTTTTCCTTATCAGTTGGCCCGAGTTGGTGTATAATTCTACTCAAACTTTATGTTTCATTTCCAGTTAGTCAGTTATCTGAACTGTATTAAGAAATATGTATTTTAACCAGTGGTTTATTTCTAAACAAAAAAGTTCCCTGGCTCTGGAATTTCAGTACTACTGGTAGTAGTTGTCTTCATAATTGTCGTCACCATCATCATCATCATCATCATCATCATCATCATCATCTTCAGCACCACCATTTCCACAGGAATAGTTATTGGAATGTCAGACGAAAATATATGGGTTCAACTCTAGATATAGAGGTTGTTAGGTCTGTGGAGTAGACTTCATTATGAAATTGTTTAAATATGAAAAAAATGATTACTTTTTAGAAATGAAAAATTTCACAATAATATGAAAATCATAAAAGTCCTCTGGTGCCACGAAAAATAGTACTCTGGCGCTACCAGGGCCCGCCTCAAATACACTCCTGATTTCAACTATGATTAAATACATAGTACAGCAAAGCATTTTCCCTGTTGAAACGTAACTACTAAAGAAGAAGTCATATGAGTTGAGTTTATGCAAGTTCCAGCGATGTTTTCCAGAGACTGCATAATTTAATAAGTGGCAAGAAACAGATTCTGTTGTCGATAAAAACAGAAACATTCGCATAATGTTCCGAAATAATTGTTTCGTAAAAAAAAAAAATGGGCCAACTATTTTTCATGCTCTAACTGCACACCAGATATATTATGTAGCAACACTGATATAACCTTGGCAGTTGCGAGCATCATTAAATAAAACATAACATTTAACATTTATAATATGTAGTGGGGCTTCATGAGAAAAATTGGGATTTTCGGCATCCTAATACCGACTATTCTGAGCATTTACATTGTCACTCAGGGGAAATCGAACTTCATCAGTGAGAAAAAAAAACCGTGTGCGTGCTATTGGATTACCCGGATTTAACACATAAACCACTGACATCTTATAGAGATGAAACTTTAGAAAATTCGAACCCTATTTTTTCAACCATGTGTTGATAATGTTGCCAAATTTCGGGACTATATAGCCTACTGATTTCAAAGGATAGAAGTAACTGATGCACGTCACATACACCGCAAACATTGCTCTAAAGAGCAGACTGTAATATTACAGGAGCAGTATTGTACTAGTTCTCCAGCTCCACAGCTAGCATGCAGCACAGCACTTGCAGTGAGTTACACTCCCACAATAACGTCAAATTTTTTTGTAAGAGATGGACAAAAGTAACAATAATGTATCAGAGAAAACACATGTTTACTTTCGGAAGTGGTTAAGAGGAACGAGCATTACTTATTTTAGCATTCAAATGCTTACGAATTCGTCTCGAGAGACAAACAAATATGCAGTGGACAATCTCTTCTACTGTCCTATACTAGCTGATACTCTAGTGCGCCAACATGGCATGGGTTGTTCCCTGTAGTGTTTTATTAATATTTTTAGTAATTTATAGTTTGTATTAATATTTATACAATGTAACTTTAGATGCTTTTGTAACCCATATTAACATCTGTTGGTTATTACTAATCTGAATTTTACACTCTGCTTGTTACTTGTAAATAAAATTCCCAAGTATTTAAATTCGATTATCCTCTCAAACTTATTAACTAGCTTCTAGATATTCCAATCTTGATGAATTTTCAGTTATTTGCATATATATCGTCGTTGTTTCTGCAATAATTCCTATGTGCAAAATATAACATTGTTCAGTAGAAAGAAAAACACATTAATTCACATACGTTTTACTCTGTGAAAAGATTTATGAAATCTACATACTTAGACTTTAACAAACAAGATTTGATAACACAATCTCAAGGGAAAAAATGGAACTCTCTGCATCAAAATCCACAGATAATTCCCGATTTACTACGAAAATCGTCTGTAGCTGCATTTAGATTGGCAACAGGCCATGATTGTTTGGCCAAACACCTGCATAGAATTGGAATATATCAGTCCCCTAACTGCCCATTGTGCAACTCAAACCAAGAAATGGATTTGGAACACCTCAAAATCTGTGCTTCAGTGGCTGGCCATGATAATATCTTTGAAAAATATTGGAGTGCAAGAGATCAAATGACTTTATTGTCAAATGCCTGGCATTAGAAAACAACAACATTTATTCATTCTATGATAGTAGTACATAGGAGACTATAAATTGTTAAATTTTCGAAAGAAAGAAATATAATTACATATAGGAGATTATTTACTATATCACTATTTAAGTTATTTAATAGAGCAAAATTCTGAAAATCGATAACATGGCAATTATTGCAGGAACAACAACGATATATTGTTTTACCTTAACTGATTCTGAGTCCCAACATCTGTACTTCGCGGTCTAGTTTTGTGAATTGATCATCCAGTTTTATGACACACTCAAAAGCCAAACTGTTTAATTCTACAAGGAGCAGTCAGAATGTAATGCCTCCTATTTTTTTCTCTCTTTTAATTTACAAGAAAATTAAATTAAATTTACATAATACAACAGCCACAACATTCACAATTAATTTCTCACTTTTCAATATAATCTCCATCTTTTTCCACAGTTTTTTTCCACCTTGAAACAAGAGCATATATTGCAGTGCAATAAAAATCACGGTCCTTCTTCCTCAATCATTGACACATAGTATTTTTCAAGGTCTCCTCATCTTCAAAGTGATGCCCATGATGAGCTTCCTTTACTGGACCTAACAGATGGAAATCTGATGGTGCTAGGTCAGGGCTGTATGGTGGGTGAGGCAAGACTTTCCAACCAATTTTCAAAATCTCGCCAGTGGTGTATTGACTGGTGTTTGGTTTTGCATTGTCATGCAAAAGAAGATTATCAGTCATAGGTTTTGATAGGCGAACTTGCTGAAGACATGCTTTAACTCCTTGAGGGTTTCGACGTATTGTACAGAATTTATTGTGCACTCTGCTCCAAAACATCAACCAGAAGCACACCCTTCAAATCCCAAAAGGCTGTCGGCATAACTTCCCCTGTAGATCGCAGTTTTGAATTTTTTTCTTTTTTGGCAACATTGTGTGATGCCAAGTTTTTGTCCCTCTTGAACTCAGGTTCAAAAAAATGAATCCAAGTCTCATCTCCAGTCACAATTTTCGCCAAGAACTCCACTCCTTCCACAAAGCACTGCAACAGATCGAAAGCTATTGTTTTCCTTGCTTCTTTATTCTGGTCAGTCAACATTTTTGGTAACCAGCATACACAAACTTTAGAGTAGCGCAGTTTATTAATAATAGCCATCACACTGCCTTTACTGACACAATTCATTCATCTGTTGTTACCCGGCGGTCATCAGAAATGATGTCGTTGACTCACTGGATGTTGCATGAAATCACTGCAGTCGTCAGCCGCTTCACGTTTCATTAGTCAAAAGTCTTTCCCTGTACAGCAACGAACCCATCGTCTAACAGTGCTGACATCCACTGTTGCATCTCCATAAACCTTCTTCGGCCTTTCATGAATGCAAATGAGCATTTCACCTTCTGCATTCAGGAATTCTATCACAGCATGCTGTCTTATACGTACGTCAATATCAGCTATTTTCTAAACTGATGCAGTACTGCCATCTGTTGACTTAGGAAGCTGTTACTGCAGTAGACTGTAGAAGAAGGTTCGAGGAATCGCACCAAATTCGAATTTTTCACATTTCCAACTTATTTAAGGAGAAAAAAATAGGAGGCATTACTTTCTGACCGACCCTCGTACTAAGATTGATCTGAGAAAACAGGAGCTACAGTTGAAAACTTCTGAAGTTTCGATACAGTAATCGGTAAATATAACAGATGCTATGATCTGCATAACTACATGTAGCTGAAGTTAATCACTTTCCAACTGATCAATTTTATTCTTAGGATATTTTCTAATCACGTAATTACACCGAAAGTGGAGATAGTGAATTTGGTTTCTGAATGCTTCATCTAAGTTGTTGGCATATTTTAAAATTTGAACCAACTTGTAAAATGTTGTACCCCTTCTTTCAATATTCGAGTCTCTCGTAACCTTTTCTCATTGAATTTTAAAAGCTTTCTCATGTTCATTTCTTTTGGTTATTATTATTATTATTATTATTATTATTATTATTATTATTATTATTATTATAATTATTATAATACACCGCTTTTATGTAATACATTCTTTCAAATAGGCCTAATAAGTTTGGAAATTGTAATAAGTTGTATGGTTTGTCATAATTATTTGCAGGAACAGGTAGATCTGTTAAATCGGAGGTCAACTGGGAATCCTCTGATAATTCACGGAGCAGCAGGAACCGGTAAGACATTACTTGTGATAAGGAAGCTACAAAAGCTGTATGAAGAAGGCCAGTTACATAAAGATGCTCGAGCTCTCTACATCTGTTACTGGCCTGGGATTCGATGTGATGTTGTTAAGAAACTAGAAGCTCTCGGATTATCTGAATTTGTTGACACTCAGCGTTTTTTCATCAGCACTGAAGGATTCTTAAAGCACAATAAAGAAGGCTACAAACACATATTCATGGATGAATGTGAAGCTCTCTGTTTGTCGTTTGAAGAAAAAATTATCACTCAGACATTAGAAGAACTATTTAAACGCTATCAAATGGGAAACACCAATGTTCGTGACAATGAACAAGGCGTATTCTGGTTTCTGGTAGACATTAACCAGGCCTCACTGTTCCTTCCAAAACACTCTCCAAACATTCTGAAAAGTCCCGATATAATACTGACTAAAGTGATCAGATCAACTGGTACTATTTATAAGGTATTCAAACAGTTTTATCAAGAACCAATCCCAAGAATGCCTGCTGCACTGAAATTAGAGGCCTACCAAAAGCTTCAAGACATCTCCATAGGACACAGCATTAATGGACCTCCGATTTACTGGGTGGACAGCAACAGTCAACCATCTTGTCTACAAGTTTTGGTGTCAGTCATTGTGGATCTATGTTCCACCAAAGGTATTAAACCAAATGATCTGTGCGTTCTGCCATTTCTGGTACACAGCAGCTACAAAGCAGATGCTATAAATGACGAAATACAGACACACTTTGTAGACAGAGGATTCATGCCACAGGGCTTGGCAAACGTGGAGAGTTTTATCTTGACAAGCAAACCAAACCATTTTCTAATTCCATGGGTACTTCGAGTAAAGGGACTTGAATTCAAAGTTGTTGTAATGGTTATTGATGATGAAGATTTTGACTTTGCAGATGCAGAAGATAGGAGAAGAGTTTATATAATGGCATCTCGATGTACTTGTCTGCTGATATTGATCAGTCCAGAGACTGTCAAGCGAAGTATTGACAAACACAATGTCATTAAAAATTACCCATTCTCACTGAAACTCACATAAAATACACAATGATTCGAGAGACAGAAACTCGCATTGTTTTTTTTATATTCACGTCTATCTCCATTCTTCAGAACTTATTCTGTCCTTTTTAACTTCTCTCACTGTTTGAAAGCAACCTTACTTTCAAGATAGTGATGAAGATTACGAAGCAAATTTAACATCTTGATGTTTTACATACTGTAATTTAAGTAATAACTTCCGAATTTTGATAATTTCATAAATTTATTACAATAAGAGTTTATCTTCCTACTACAAGCTATTCAAAGTTAGGACGGCAACCTCATTCTTCAGTTAAATGTTCATTAGTTTAGGTGTTCAGTGTTCTTACATAGGAAACATGTTAAAAAATATCACTGATTCACACCCTTTGGTGTGGTACCTGCTACTGTACACGTATGAAATGCACAAATTGAAAATGGATATTAGTTAAGACTAGACCAGTCAAGAAGAACAAATGACTTTGTGGTCAAATAATCGACATCAGAAACCAACCTATCTCCCCAGACTCTTCTAATCTGGCAATGTTAAGGCCGGGTGCACACAGAATGAATGTGATGCAGCAAAATGAGATGTGACGTTTTACTTTACAACACCTCGCGGCAACTTAACATGGTCTGCTCGCGATTTGCTGGCTGTGTGGATTTGGAAAACTGGCCTAGGCTAGAAAATGGCGTCTATATGAGAAATTCTATTGTATTTGGTTATTATTCCCTAAGGACGCCTAATATGCCTAAAAATCTATATAATTGAAAACCTCTTAAAATTAAATACTACTAATGTAGTACACAAATGTCATTTTGTATGTTTACGACTACTTCACGACTCACTATAAAGAAAAATAATATATTAAATCAATAATGAGTGATAGTATAGGGCAGGGAAGTAGATCTACTACAAATTATTATTATCAATATTATTATTCACCTGGTGCTTTCATATCAGTTGCAATTTCTCACATATTTTTAGAAACCACATTATTGTCATGATATTGTTTCAAAGATTTTACAGAACGTATATTTTCTGTACCAAACAACTAATTTATCTGCATTGAGCTCCATTATGGATAATGTGCACTACACAACAATAGTATTGTAGATAGTGAAAGCGTGCAATCATAGCCACTACTAACGCATGCGCAGTACACTGCAGCTATCAGTCTCCTCATGACGAACTTCAAGCAGTCATTCAATGTTGTCTCTCCGTGTCTCCTTGTGTCTGCTCGCGACCGTCGCACTGCATCTAATTCTGTGTGCACCATATCATAATAAATAAATGGGAGACAAGTACCACGAGACAAAATGTCGCCTCACGCTGCATCTTATTCTGTATGCACACAGCCTAAGAGTTTCATTTCTATTTTGAAAACCAGCAAGACAGAATGCATTACTGTTGATGATACAAAATGATAGGTCAGAATGACGAGTAGTAGAAGTGTCCCATTTTGATATGATGGAACACTGAATGATTCTGTTTGGTGGAGTGATGGAACAGTGAATGATTCTGTTTGGTGGAGTGATGGAACAGTGAATGATTCTGTTTGGAGTGATGGAACACTGAATGATTCTGTTTGGAGTGATGGAACACTGAATGATTCTGTTTGGGGTCCTTCCACTCAGGGAAAAGATCATTTCACGTGTTGTAAATCTATTAAATGGAATCTTTTCCTCAATTTGCTTTCATTAAAAAAAATCTTAGTAAGGACTTTTTACTGTCTTTAATCTAATGCTCTAGCTTGCTTTCAACCTCTTATTGTGTTTTAATGACAAACATGACAACCAACTGACTATGTATTAATTTCGTTCACTATTCAGATGTGATGAATATGATCTGTACCTCAATAGCAGATAGGAGTTTAATGTGATGTAGCTGAAGTGCCATTTTAGTAGTTGACTGAAAGCACAAAATTGCTTCTTAATGTATCTGATTCTGAGACTTGAATTGCAACATGAAGAAATATGTTTCACAATATGAAATAAGCATAGAGTGTTTCATTCGAGAGGATGTCATTTGTACCTGAGTAACAATGAATAATTACGGAAGCTAAGGTTGAAGAAGAAGTTTACGAACTGGAGTTTCAGAAAGTTCAGGTGGTGATATTTTAATTTCTGTGTACCAGTACCATAGTCCGTTTAATATCTTCGGTTCACATAATTCTGTCTTTCTGGTTTTTGATCTACAGCTAGTAAAAGAGTATTCAAATAATGTGAAATTCTTTGTGCGCTCTGAATTGGCCTTTGGCTTTGAGAGCTGTTCTGTCTTTTTAGGTTAGCTACACCTATACAAGTAGCACTTTAGCGAGATTTCTTTATGTCTAGTTGTTTGTGATGGACAAAACAAAATAGGCGACTCTTCTGACTGAAACCACTCTTACGATGAAATATGTGAATACTTCTGAAAGGAAATCTCAACTCAAGGTTGCAAAAACCCAAAATCTTCATTAATATCTGTACACAAAATAAATGTATGTAACTTAATTTCAATGTGTAACTTAGCAAACTGTGTAAGACAGCAAACAGTACTGCTTCTGAATATGTGACAGACATATTCAAAAAGTAAGTACAATGTTATGCATATATAGTTTGAATGTATTTTTGTACATATGTAATAAAAGTGAATTAACTGAAGATATTTTAATTTCAACCAGAAACAACCATCTCATATTCATTCAAGTTCTGTATTCTGTAAACATACTTTTATTTAATATTTGCTAATAGTGGAAACAATACAATATTTACAGCTGTCCATAATGTGCTATGAGTTGTTAATTACGCAGGGGAGATGTTAAAAATCACTTTTTCTAGACAATTTCGAAGCCTGTAACAAGAGAAAGAGCACAAACAAGCTTCATTGTACTATTCCTACAACCTTATCAGTGTAGAATTCACATTTCAGCATAACCGCTTGCTTCTCAAATAAAATCTCTCATCTGGAAAATATAGCTAAATGAGGTATATTACTTTGTAAATATTTTATGCCATTTTGAGTCTGTGTACATGGAAAATAAAAATTTTTCGACCTCTTGACTAAAAAGGTATAATATACAAAACTAATTTGAAAGAAATACGAAACCATAAAAGAATATTGTTTGCTTACGAGAACAAGCATCACAACAAAATTTTCATACAAAAACAAGTTCAATGTGAAGCTACGGTGTTAAAGTGCAATTTGCAAATCAATGTCGAATATAAAGTTCATTTAGTTTAACTATAATGTGTCCATAAATAAATAAAAACTTAAAACAGTTATTAAAATTATGCAGGAAGATAAGAAACACTGTAAATAACAAAACCAAAATCACAGAAGAAATGAGAGAAAGCAAGAGACAAATTTAAGGAGCCAGCACTGGATAAATATAGGTTTCCATTATTTTTCAATTTTAGCCTTAAGGTACAGCTCTTGTTTTCTCTCTTTCTATGGAGGTTTCAACGGTCAGCAAACAAATACAAAACAATAACTTATAACAAAACATGGGTGTCCTCCACAACTCGATGGCAGCTAACTGGGTCTGCAATTGATGGCAGGGGCTTCCCGAGCCCCTTCATCCCCACCTTCTCCTTCTTCTCCCTGTACAGATGTGATGCGATATCCCATATTCATCAGCATCACTTCAAATGGATCGGCATTCATTCGTTTCTGGTTAGCAGACGCAGCATCGTCCAAATCAATAACTTCCCTGTCATTCTTGGAACCATCCTTAACAGAAAAAAACAAAACATTCAGCACACATTACAGTACTCTGGGAATGTAACAGCGTGAGGGAGTATAGATTTAAAAGTAACATTCTGAGTGTGTAAGGAGGCAAGCGAAAGGTTGAGAGGATGAAAGATAGGGAGGGAAACCACATAAAAAAAGGAAACAAATAGAAAAGAGTGGATTGGTGAATGTGTAGAGAGAAGCAAAGAATGAAGAAAAATTGTACGCATATAGGTGTAATAACTTTCATTTGAGCTGATTTTAACAAAACATGACATAAGTACTGCTCAAGTTTTCTCATCAATTTAAATCTACTATACTAGTAAATCCTCTGATTGAGGTTCTGGCTAATATGTACATCTATTATCAGGCAGTACATCTCACTTTACGATATGTGTCAGAGCTTCACAACTGTTTGTATGCATCTGAAGTCTGACTAGTGTAATATGTAGCTAGTCGGCGATGTATGCAATGGAAGGGGAAAGGAACTGGCCACCCTACCCCATTATCTCTTGGCCTGGTTGCCTCATAAGTGGGGCCTTCTTGGTATCGCTTGTGAGGTTCAGACCTGTCTTCGGACAGTTGACTAAACAACATACTAGTAAGTCGATTTTAAAATGTATATATAGGATAAAAAATAAACAAATCTGCGGCACAACAGCCCATTAAGAGCCAGGGCCGATCAGCAGACTGCTGGGCTCACATCCACATGCTTCCGCAAAGGTTAACGGTCATCCAACCAGAACAGAGGTATTGTGTGGTTAGTGTGATGTCCCCCCAGCCATTATAGCTGGTGGTTGTAACCAGATTTCACTACTTAAAGTAGCTCCCCAAATGCATTACGATGTTGGGAGAGCACCTATCCCATACGCTGACCGAAATTTCAGGAGAAAATATTTTCCTCCAAGGTGTCTGAAACCAGAGTGCATTCCGTAACACGAGTCCTAGGCAGGATGTCTTAGACCACAACACCACAGCACAGGACTATGTACTGTATAGGATAACTGTGTGAAAATTAATATAATTTAATTTTTATGGACAACAATTAACTACAAGAGGGTGCTGAAAAAGACGTAATTTTCTATTTCTTTCATTCTCATTTTCTATCATGTCTTTCCTAATAGCCTGCTATGTATTTATTTGGCACTGTATATATGTATCTGAATTATTAACAACTTTGGAAAAGCAAAGAAATAAGCAATATTAAATTTCAAATGGGCCGTCTGTGCTTATCTAATTTTATGAAGTACTAATTATAACATGAACGTTTTCGGCACTAGTGTGCCATTTTCAAATGTATAGAAGATGCTGCCTAGTTACATTGTCAAATAGATACACGTAACCATGATCATTATGTGTGTGAAAACACAATAAAAAGACGCATTAAAAGTTATTAAGGTTACTAGCAGCCCCTTAATTGACACAGCAGAGCAATATTACATTGCCAGGAGCCATAATGAAGGAAACCCGCTTTTAAATGAGCAAATAGCCGATACCAATAACCCTTTATTCAACCTATTTAAATTAATTTCACGAAATCAAACAAGATCATTCTCCCCTTCCTCAGGTCCCCCCATCCCCACGCCACTTCCGGTTCCGCTAGATGTTCATTAGGCTAAAATCCAATGTGAACACCGACCGACTCTCAGTCTGTGCCAAGCCAACGCCGAACACACAGTACAACCAGTTATTGCACGTAAGTTACTTGCCTACTCATTCTATCGGACCATCAGTACATTAGCATATGTAACAGCATAACTTTTATGTTCGCAGTACACAAGGCTAGGCTGATATTCGGACGGTGACAACCCAGAATTTGTAACATCTTAACATCAGCAATCTGAAGAAAACATATACCAGGTATTATAATCAATCACCGCAACTTACGTGTCACACACCATGTTTCAATATTGCAAAGTGCTTCAATATGTGAAAGTGATCAACAAAAGACAAGTGGACCTTGATCAATAAGAAACGATTTTATGACTTCCACAGTTTAATTAACATTTTAATATTTTACATCATAGTGCAACTAAACAACGTTTTCAATATGAAACTGAATCACTCCATTTGACAACGTCAAGTTAACCACAACGTTCATCACACAACAATGGACATTATAATAGCAAAACAATATTTCAATTTACTATTTTTAAGTATGTGTTTTAATTAACTATATGTAAGGGTTTTGCATTTCATCTATTTGACAATGTAACTAGGCAGCATCTTCTATACATTTGAAAATGGCATACTAGTGCCAAAAACGTTCATGTTATAATTAGTACTTCATAAAATTAGATAAGCACAGACGGCCCATTTGAAATTTAATATTGTAATATAACTTGCTTATCGCAACAAATCAAAACAAAATGAAAAAGAAATAAGCTCAAAAATTATTCGTAAATAATACAAAATAAAGTTAATAAAGCTACATAATTTTTTAAAAGCGGAAATTACTAATTGCTTCAAAAATAAATATTACTACTCTTAAAATCAAATTATTGACTCAATGAATAACACAAATTCAACAAGTCCAAATGGAATTTAGCAGTAGGTTATACCCAAAGATGATATTGAAAAAGGTTGACTGCTATAATTCTACCTCATGCTATTTTCTTATAATTTATGTTCAAACATATGTGTGAAAATTTTAGAGACAAAATACCTCAGGTCTAGGACTCCAAAGTCTGACAACTGGATCAATACCACTTGTGGCCAGCAGACAATACGACGGATGAGGTTGCAAACAGTTCACAATGGAATCATCACCACGGAGAACACGCATAATGTTGGTGGTTTGACGATCCCAAATGAAAAAGGATCCATCATCAGATCCAGCAACAATATACTGGCCTTGACTGTAAATCAAAGTATCATTTCAGCTTTCGATCATTTATCTGAAATAATTTAGTTGGTATGGAATTATGAGCATCCAGAGTTTGTTTTCATAAGACAGTAAAACTTTTATACATTTTGCACTTCAGCATTTTTCACACTTAAATGTTTTTTTAGAACTCTCGGCAAAATTTCTATCCTTCCTATGTTAATTTATTTCGGATATATACTTTAGGTTTATTCATTATTTACACATTCCAAATACATTTTAATCAAAATTAGGTTTGCCATGAAAATGTAAAAAAGTGGAAATACAGTACTTGTTTATTGTTAAGATGAGATACACTTTAAAATTCGTGGAAATCAAAACTGTCCATGCTTGTCTCCAACAATTTTGTGTCCTTTAATGACATTGTTTTAATTTATTTTATTGGGTTATTTTACGATGTTGTATCAACACCAGGTTATTTAGCGTCTGAATGATATGAAGGACATAACATCGGTGAAATGAGTCCGGGGCCATCACCAATAGTTACCCAGCATTTGCTCGTATTGGGTTGAGGGAAAACCCCAGAAAAAACCTCAACCAGGTAACTTTCCCCGACCGGGATTTGAACCTGGGCCACCTGGTTTTGCGGCCAGATGCGCTGACCATTACTCCACAGGTGTGGACTAATGATGTTGTTACTACTTTAGAAACATTACATATGTAACTCAACAGATTATGGAACAGTTATCACAATTTGAAAGCATGATTTATTCTTTAGGATCAAGTAGTCCAAAATAACTGACTTTTTGTAAAAATAAACACATGTTAATATACGAAGATCACATGATAAGAACAAGGTCACTTCCGTAAAATTTTCTGGACTGGAGTTTGAAATGTAATATATCAGCCAGCTTTGCCTCTAAACAGCTAACAAGCAAACATTCTGATGGGGGCAGATAAAAAAGTTAAATTTTTTTTCTTCCACTATGTTAATAAAGTCAAAACAAGTGCTTACACAAATTTTGGCCACTCGACCGCAATTACGAGGCCATCAAGAAAGTGATTTTCTCTGGGGCCGTTTACAGAAAAAAAAACACATGGAAAGATTTATTGAAACAGATACAGCAATTGTTGCGCTATTTGTCAACATATCCCCCACTGGAATTGAGACATTTGTCATACCATGGGATCAATATATGTGTCGTAGAAGTCAGCCGCCTGGGATCAGAACCAGCATTTGACAGCCGTCTGCACCTCTCTTTTGATGCCAAACGTCTCAATTCCGGTGGGAATATAATGAAAAATAGCTCAGCAATTGCTGTGTCTATTCCAATAAATTTTTCCAATGAAATTGTGTTTTCTTTCTGTTAATGGCTTCTGACGAACTTATTTTTTTACAGTCCTCATAATTGTGGTCGAGTGGCCAAAATTTGTATAAGCACTTCTTTTGACATTATTACCATGGTGAAAGAAAGAAAATTAACTTTTTTTTTTATCTGCCTCCATCAGAATGTTTGCTTGTAAGATTTTCCACAAATAATCTTATAATTCTTCAAGAATATGCGTTGTAAAGTTTAGTATTGTATTATAGACTCAAAAATGGCTTAACTATGAAATTCAAAATTTTTCTTGCAAAATGTTTAATAAATCAACTTAGCTTGTGCTTCTCATAAAGTCTTCAAAGACTATTTCAGATGTCATTAAAATAAATGTAATTTCAGCTATACATTTTTCTGACTTACACGTTTTTCGTCAGACCCCAATAAATGAAGTTTTACTGTATTATGTTTGTGTTACAATTAACAAATCAATTATACATTCGTAATGAGTATAGATTAAGTAATTACTAATGACGAAGTTCCAGAACCACACAAAAAAAAAGTTAGACACATCAGAAAAATGGAAGTGAAAAGGTGATACGCAAAAACAGGTTGGCAACACTAAGTAAATTAAATGTGACAACATCTACCTATTTCCCATCGCAAATCATGTCTCACACTTCTCCTCACTAGCTTGACAGCTATTATGCATCTTTTTCCATAATGCAAATCATAAGAAGTAAATGGGCTGAATTTTCCCAGACTGCCACTTTGAGAATAAGAATAGCATAAGGATGAAAACAAAAATCACGTAATTTCAAAGACAGTATTATTTAAAGAAACTAAAAAGAAGATTACTGCCCTAAATGACTTACATTTTGGAATAAATGTTTAATTTTCCATTACCTCCCAAAGAAATTTGCTTCCTTGATGTCTGTAGTTGTGTTACAGTGGCCACAAAACCGTATCTCATAGTCGTAGGCCAGTTCCCTCCATGCACGTTCCTGTTGCGACATAGTGCAGCGATTTGCAGTGTGACTCTTGTACTGATCAGATGGTTCGGCACCTGGCTCCATGTCTTCAGACTCTACATCTGTTCAAATCAGTCATCACAATGTTTTAGACACATCATACTGATATAACCTAGCATTAATCATGCAAACACAAATTAATCAACTGCAATTTTTTTGTACAAGTCTGGAATGTCTTTCTAGAATTTTTTTTCTTTATACCGAGCAACTGTCGAAGATATATCAACATTTACAGAGGTTATTTCCTATGTAATTAAAAAAAATCATATTAACATTGGCTTCGAATGCGAGAGATATGCAGTTATTTCTCATTTTAGACATACAGTACCACATTTTTCCAAACCAACCTTCAATCTTGTATGTGCCATGCAACCTTAGCAAACGAAGTCAGTAGTTACTGTCATATCTCAGGGTAAGGAATTGGTCTCCTGATCGAGACTGCATTCGAGTGAGAGTTCGAATCCTGCTTTAACTGATTACCTGGTTGGGTTTTTCAAGATCTTTTCCTGAACAAGAAGGCAAATGTCAGGAATCCATGGTGAATCCTCTGTTTCATCTCGCCAAAATACCGTCTTCTTGTCACCAAGTCCACTGATGTTAGATAACCTCGTAGTGCATACAGCATCATTAAGGGTTAGGTACAGCTTACAGCAGTAAAATTTTGGAAATATTCAATATATTTTCCTCCATTACTGTATCTTGTATAATAATTCATCTCATACTGTTCACAGGTGTGATTTAGCTCCACTAGCATATCCCTCAGTATCATTTCCTCTTCTGATAACAACGCCATATCAGCAGCAAATCTTATGCACTTTATTCTTCTTCCTCCTACTATCACCCCTCCTATATTCTGAAAATAGTTCTTCACTGACTCTTGCAAGTAGATGTTGAACAGGATAAGTGATTATGGGCATCCCTCTCTCTATTCCACTTCTCTTTGGAATTGCAATTCTTAAGAATACAGAAATTATTAATTATAATACACACTTTTCTTGTGATTAATGTAGCTTTTACTACGAAATTTTGTATGCAACACATAAAGAAGTTAGGAGACTCATCTAATATTACGGACTCAGCTGTACCTCATCTGTAAACATCTAGATTCGTTCACTAAAGCCTTGCATTGCATAATTGTTACATAAGTAACTATCATATACCAATTATACTCGATTTGTTCACTTTATACTACTGACACACACACATATATATATATATATATGTGAATTCAAGAAATCAAAGTATGAGACTGATGTAAAATCCAAGTACTATATGTTGTTGTTGTTTTCTAATGCCAGGCGTTTGACAATAAAGTCATTTGACCTCTTGCACTCCAATATTTTTCAAAGATATTATCATGACCAGCCACTGAAGCACAGATTTCCTTGGTTTGAGTTGCACAATGGGCAGTTAGGGGACTGATATATTCCAATTCTATGTAGGTGTTTGGCCAAACAATCATGGCCTGTGCCAATCTAAATGCAGCTACAGACGATTTTCGTGGTAAATCGGGAATTAACTGTGGATTTTGATGCAGAGAGTTCCATTTTTTCCCTTGGGACTGAGTTATCAAATTTTATTTGTTGAAGTCTAAGTACGTAGATTTAATAAATCTCTTCACAGAGTAATACGCAGATTTAGTAACAGGTCTGTAAGTAGCAGTGCTGCCCTTCTTTGCTAAAGCATCCGCATTCTCGTTTCCCAGGATTCCACAATGGGATGGTATCCATTGGAATACAATTTTTTTATTGAGTGATATTAATTGAGAGAGCATTTTAGTTATTTCTGCTGTTTGAGATGAAGGTGTGTGTTTAGAGACGATTGATAGAATAGCTACTTTGGAGTCTGACAATATAACTGCATTTTTAAATTTACTGATGTGGCATAGAAGGTTCCTGAGACATTCACTTATTGCAATGATTTCACCGTCAAAACTTGTTGTTCCATATCCAAGAGATCTATAAAGTGAGAAGAGACAGCACGTAACACCTGCACCGGCATCTTGTTCTCTGGAGATCAAGGTTCCGTCGGTGTATAAATGAAGCCAGTTTTGTGGAGGGTACCTAATATTAATTGTCTCTAAAGACAATTGTTTCAGTATTTCAGTGTTTATTTCTGATTTCAGCATTTCTTCTGTTAAATTTAGATTATATTCTATATTTAATAGAGTTAATGGATTTGCTTTAATTTGTAAGTTTTCTTTTAAATTCGGGATATTTATTTTCTGTTTTAATTCTTGAACAATGGATATGAAACTTTTTTGACTTTTCAATCTACAGAGAGGACTTTATGAATGCCAATTGTTTCCTGGTAATCTGATAAGTTTTTCATATTGAATCAGTGCTTTTTCTTCTATTGTCATTTTGATGCTGTTAATATTAGTGAGGAATCTCATAGAATCTATTGGAGTTGTTTTGATTCCACCAGTAATGAGTCTGAGAGCTTGGTTTTGAACATATTCTATGTCGTTTATGAAAGGTGAAGTAATTAAAATTTCTCCGCAGTATGTCAGCACTGGCTGTATAAACATTTTGTATGTAGTGTTCAAAGTATTCCTAGAGCATCCCCATTTCTTTCCTGCTAGTCTTTTTAGAAGGGAGAATCTTTTACGAGCTTTTTCAGAAATGTATTTCAAATGGTTGCTCCATGTTAACTTACTACCGAAAATAACTCCAAGATATTTGGATTCATAAGTCCTAGGAAGGTGTTGGCCATTGTATTGGATATTGAATTCTCTTTCTTTTTTACCGAGTGAAAATATTTGGTAGTTACTTTTGCTTAAATTAAGTGTCATCAAATTTGATGCATTCCATTCAGGTAGTTGATTTAGAGCTTTAAGAGCAGAATTTTTAATTTTGTCTCTATGTCTGTAAGATCCGGAAGTCCACAAAACTATATCATCTGCAAATAGTGCTGTTTTCATGTTTGATTCCTCTAATAGGGAGGGTAAGTCATTTATATAAATATTGAATAAAGTTGTGCTGAGGACAGTGCCCTGAGGTAGATCTCGATATGTTTGTCTGTAACTAGAAAGTGAGTTATTGAATTTAGTGACAATGAATCTTTGACTAAGGAATTCTGATATCCATCTGAACATATTGCTGAAGATACCTAATTTCTGGAGTTTTAGTAACAATTTATTTCTCCAAACAGAGCCATATGCTAACTGAAAGTCAATAAATATTGCCAAGGTATCTTCTTTCTTGTTAAAACTGTCTTTTATTTCTTGGCCGAGGCATATGATTTGTTCATTGGTAGAGTGTAGTTGTCGAAAACCGGCTTGTCTTGGTGATAAAAGATTATGGGATTCTAAATACCAAGTTAATCTGTTGGAGATCATGGACTCCATGGTTTTTGCTATCATGCTTAATAGTGCTATTGGTCAATAACTATTAACATCATGAGCAGGTTTCCCTTTTTTGTGAATTGGTACAATGATTGCTTTTTTCCAAGCTGCAGGAATTGAGGTGTTCCATGATAAATTGAAAATGGATAAAAGTAAAGACTTGGCTTTTTCCTCCAGATGTTTCAAAAATTCGGAATGAATATTGTCAGGGCCAGGAGATTTCTTGGTTTTTAAATTTTGTATAGCTAGAGTTAATTCTTTGGAAGTAATATTTTGATGAAATATTTCAGGTTTTGTACTAGTAATATTGTTTTTATTATTTTTATGTAATTCTCTTTTGATTTTTTGTCAGTTTTTTTGATATTGGGATGTAATCTGTGAGAGTTTGAGTAGTGTTTATTAAATGTGTTTGCTATATCTTTCAAGTAATATAT
This sequence comes from Periplaneta americana, assembly GCF_040183065.1. Taxonomy (NCBI): domain Eukaryota; kingdom Metazoa; phylum Arthropoda; class Insecta; order Blattodea; family Blattidae; genus Periplaneta; species Periplaneta americana. The sequence continues at coordinate 65,666,036 of NC_091119.1, read as the reverse complement.
GAATGGATAGATAAGAGGAAGAAAATTAATGGGATGATTGTATCACAAGAATTAATAAAAAAAGAGAAGCAAAATTAGCATGAGATAAGTGGCTAAGAAATCATAAGCACTGGTCTGCTCTCACTTCCAAGAAAACACTGTTGTGAATTAAACATGATGTAAGCTTATTTTAAAATTTAACCTTACTTTAAATTAATGTAAGCAAAAGCATTATCTTTACAACTTTGAATATAATATCACCTGCAATGTAACTCACTCCCCAAACTTCTTCACAGTCTTCGAGAGAGCTTCCCATCTCTCTCTTCCTCTGCCCCTCTCTCTTTCTACATAACTTTATAGCTTTCATGTAACAAGCATTGATGTATACTTACCAAAATCTGGTTTTGAGGCACTAGCTGTTTCAATGTCTTTGACAAGAGCTTTGCAAGCATGGCTATGGACATGATCAGGGAATTTGTTCTTGAAGGCCTGCATACAATCTGAAGCCTCTTGTACCCATTGCAGCTCATACAAACATCTCGCCAGTCTGGAACACAATTTGGGTTACTTTTCTAATAGTCTGAATTGATCAGCAGGCATTTTGAATGATCAGCTGATAGAACCATTAATTTTACTCGATAACATAACTGGTAACATGTACCTACACTTTCTACAAAATGAATTTCCACAATTACTAGATGATGTTCGTCTTGCAACGAGACTTCATATACACTTCCACTTAATGTAGAGCCTGCTCATTTCACCCTTGCTGTGAGATACTATCTAAACCAGTATTTCCCACACTGTTGGATTAGTTGCGGAAGTCCTTATCCCTGGCCAGCCAGGTCCCCAAATTTGACACCCCTTAATTTTGCTTATGGGGGTGGATGATCTTGTGTACCAGATTAAGGTAAACACACGCGAAAAATAAATTGTGTGCATTATGGATGCCGCCGCAATCATCAGGAACAGTCCTGATAAGTTAAGGAATGTGATGCGAGTGATTCATAATTGAAGGGTACACGGGAGTAACGATCAAGGTCCATTTTAGGAAGTTTCGAAAAAAAAACGAATTTTAAAGTTTAAGCACTTAATACTTTGTTATGTGTGTATTTAATAGAAATTGACATAGTGGAATGTCAAGAACGATGATTTCTTATTACTAGATAGACCACATGATAGTACTTTCTTTCCGCTATAAGATAGCATTATTAACTCAATTTCGATTTTTGATGGACCTTGATCGTCTTTCCTGTGTACCCTTCAATTGTGCGACCAAGTGTGTGGAGGTAGAAGGAGACATGTTTGAAAATCTCTTGTAAAACTAAGAGTTGAAGAGCAGAATGAAGTTTCTAACAAGTAAGCAGTTACAAAACTGGGAACTGTATTCATTTTTCGTGTTTTTTGTAGTGATATTAAATTCTGCCTCTAATTTTAAATTTTCAATAAACTGTAGCGACTTAACTATAAGTCGGACCCTATTTTTTTATTTACATTTTTTGCTCCACTTTACCTCAAGAAGGCTCTCCCAAAGTGGTGGTAAAACTTCGTGAATCACTCTGTATACAAAAGAATGATTGAAAAACACTAAAGTCTTGCAGATACACACACTTCAAGATTCATAAGACAAATGTGCTGCTATTGTGAAAACTTGATGGGATCTTATTTAAATTAAGCTGTTTCACAAAATATGTTTTAAATGGTAAATAATTTTTTTTTTTTTACTTAACATAAAAACACCCATTACATGCCGGTCAGTACAGCACTATCTGTTATCACTAGTAGTAGGCGTAATGAATCCCACCTTGAATGTACTCAAGTTCAGAAATGCAATTCAATTGGACATACATGGGTGTTATTCAGGGCACTTTTTATGTCACTAAGCTTTGTTAAAAATACGTTTTACATAAAATAAAAGCACCATTTCATTTTAAAAAATAATGGGGCTTATTTATGTGAAAATTAATTGATACTAATTTAAAATTTTAACCATTAATACTGCCAGGTCCACACCTCAGACCATTTACAGTTCTAAACTTCTCAGAATGTTGGGAAATTCTCTATTGCATTCATAGTTACACCCAATAAACGTTTACAGAGATAAAATGTAATTTAATATACAGTCCCAGTACATGGGTTTTATTCAAAAGTCATGATACTTTTGAAATCACTTAAGCTTTGTTAAAAAGAAGTTTAGAATATCATTTACAAAAAAATTTTGGATTTATTTACGTAAAATTTGTCAACTGAGCTCAAGTAATATAAAATTCAAATTGGAATCTTTAATAACATACGGAATGAAGACAGTCTATAACACACAATAACCCTCACAAGAATAGCTAGCTTGAATATCTTTTTTCATTTGTTACATTTCGAAATAAAACTTGTCTCAGGCTGCTACTAATCTTTATTTATACTAATATTAGGCTCTCAATAAAGGGCATAATAGCGTATTCCTCTCTCAGCACTTACATCCATAAAACAAATAAATGGCAGTATCATATTCCCACTGTTACGTGTCCACCAATCTGATGACTGACATCAAGGATGTACATGAACTCCAACCAAGACAAGCCAGATAGTCACGAACCTTAGTAAATATAATTTCATTATTACGGGACGGGAAACTTTTGACATAAACACAATGATGTTAAGGCTGAGGCAACCACCCAAGGAATTTAGGTATGTTATAAATGGATACATTGAGAGGTGAAGAGTGGGGGAAGCTCATGTGAACTGAGGCTTCTGGTATCGGTCATTATGCAGCTTTCAAATTTCTGTGTGAGTGGAAAATGGCCCACTTATTTTTCCTGTAGCTCTCTTCATAGGGACAGGGTTCGTTTACGAGCTACTATTATACATCCTTCGTGTTTGCTATCCTTCTGGAAGAAGTCATTACGATTTTGTCATCTTTTAATACCTACCGCCTCGGCCCCGAATCTTGGTAACAGCTACATCACCGAGGAAGGCTAACATTTACATCACTTGAAATTATCAATTTTGTGAATAAAAATATATTGGACATTAACAAGCAGTTATATGATGCATAGACTACAGAACTGATTCACATATACATTCAGATTCTCAAGCAGCATTGCTCTCTATTAAAGATAAATTCAATTTAAACCCGATAGCCGCAGAAATAAGAACCAAACTCTCAAGATATAATAACCATGCTTGTCTCTCTTGGATAAAGGGACATGATGCTCACACTGGAAATGAAAGAGCTGATGAACTGACGAAATTAGCAGCATCCAGCGGAGGTGATTTTGCATACAAAAAGTGTCCTTTATCTCGTGCAAAGGCTGAGTATAAAAAACAAATAATACGAGTAAATAGGTGGAATTCACAGTGGAAGAATAGTAATAATGGCTCAACCACAAGAGATTTATTCTTCTTATTTATTCTATGTACATAGCCGCTTAAAGTGCACATTATTTATACCTGATTTCATACTCACACAGTTTGTATCCGGCCATGGTAAATTTCTTTCATATTTCAGGAGCTTTCATATTAATGTAGAGAACGGAAATGAATACGTTTGTGGAAGTGAACAAACAGTAGAACATTTGTTATTTGATTGCCCACTTTATGGATATAAACGATACAGCATTGAAATGCACCTAAATAATTGTAATATGAGCTACAATAAGCCATTGTACATTTTCAGTAGAAATTGTTGTCGCAAAATATTCATTAATTTTATTAACAACATCAATGGAAAATTGTAAGTGTCAATATTGTTCTTGTATTGTGTGTATTATTTAAAAATTTTAACCCTAAACTAATAAGAATTGTCCATCTATGCTATGCTATAAAAGGGTGTGTGTAAATTACAAATTTACTTGGGTATGAAATATTTGTTTGTATGATTATATCTGTATATTCCACATTGCTCTAGTATGTATAATAATATTTGTTGACTTATGGACGCTATATGTATTATTTCATGTCAAATTCTATGTTATTGTTATTCAATTATGTTTTGTATTTATAGATATTATTTTTTTATGTATTTTGTATCATTAAGCGCTTGCTTTTATGATTGATGTAGACTTCTCATGTATTTGTGTTACTAGTTGTAACTGTCGTAAAAGTAAGTTTACATTTCTCTTATTCATAAAGGCTGGTTCACAATAAACCGGGAACGAGAACCAGAATGAAAACGAGAAGCAGATGACGTGAATATGAAAATTTTTTATTTACAATAAACCGAGAACGTAGACGATATGCATATCGATATGCATGTCAATAACGATATGTAAAGTCGATATTACGCATTCTGATGTTGTGTATAATTGACCAATGGCGTTCTCTCATGAGTACAAGGCAGCCAACATAAACACAGGTTAACCAACTTCGAAATTTCAACTGAAACATTTCATTAGGTACGGTACTATAAATATGCCCATGCCTCTTTATTATCACAACCTATTTTAAGTCTACCATAACGTAAAATAATGAGAGAAGAAACATTTGTAATAGAACAAAAATGAACACAACAGTAGTTATTGAATTGAAGCATGAATATGTAGTGTGTAATACAACCAATACAGTAATAAAAGGGAAAATTTTAGAACACGGATTGCACCTACCAAATTATGTCATAAAATACTAAAAAGAGCAAATTTGTCTGCGTTTGTCTAATGCGCAGCATTATATTTACGAAAAGGCACTTTTCAGTGCCAATAATTTATTTTGTGTGCACAAGGTTGGAATTTTGAAGTAAGAGAGAAATATGATTCACTTACGATCGGTGTTCAAAGATGCAGCTATTGAAAGCCACGTATTCTCCTTCATTTTCTCATCTTTATACGAGGCGCGCCGCTTATCGTAAACGTGAGGATTTTCCTCAACACTCAATATTAGAATCTCATCAAATAAAACTTGCTCCATGATGCACAGCACAGAACAAAATAATGCATAGGTTATGTCACGGTCTTCTTGCTACAAAATATACGACGACAAAATAGCTTTTAGATGGCAATAGAATGAATCTAGTGGGCTGTGATCGGAAACGTGATCGCCAAAGTTGAAACTTGGCCAACCCTCCGTTCCCGATCCTGGGCTCAGGCAAGCTTTTCGTTAATCGTGAATGCTCACATTTAAATGTACACATTTTAACAAATTTACCGTTTTCGTTTTCGTTCCGATTCTCTTTTCCGGTTTATTGTGAACCAGCCTTTACATCGACAGAAAAAAAATGTTAAAAATGTATTTATATTATATTATATCAAGTTGATTGAAAATTTTAACACTAATATACTCATGTAAAATAGGGTTTTTATGTGAAAAAAGTGTCTTTTTTCAGTTTTATACTGATGTTAAGAACATTTTTCCTCTGCTACATTGTCAATCATTATAAATTTATTGCGAAACCGACCACTATTGTGTCAAATAAAAATCATACACTTCTAAATCAACAGTTTCTTATGCTATTTAACCGTGCAATAATAAACAGAACAGAATTTTCGGACAGTTATAAGTTAAACTATTCACATTACATACTTTTTAGGTATGAACAAACCCTGTTCATGCACAGTGACACTTGTCTAACTTATTACATAACATATCGTATATTTTCGAGGTCATCTTGTAAAATTACAATAATGTAATTTTGTTATCGCATATATACACACATTTACATAGATGTTCACACACAGGCTTATCATTCTGTTAGAGGTCATTTTTTGAAACAACAAAATTAGCGGTATAGGCTAAACACAGCTAAATAGACATACAAATACCCTAATTATTCAATCACACTATGCATACACTCAATACACTGAAGAATAAAATGCAGAAACAACGTAAAACAAATACTTGAGACCAGTCATAACCTTGTACCTATAAGATACAACTGCATGTTAATTTATTTACATCTACCTACTGAAAACGTGCTATGCATTATTCATAATAAATTATTAATTTTGTGATTATCAGTAATTCAGAATATGAACTTTCATTCTGCGATTTGGATACTTAATAAAATTATTATGTATTTACATATATCTCTCGAATACTAGTGCAAAACATAAAGTATAAATGGTAACATCATTTTCATTAGAAATGTGACAAATAATAGGCCTATGCATTTTTGTAAAGCATTGAAACTTTCGGTGAGAATGTATGTTTCGATTTAAAGTGACGCTTGTTTGTTATAATAATAACAAGCAGTAAAATTTAACGAAAAGTTAAAGAACAGAATACTAACATATTACAAAAAATAATACCATAACAAAATCGACAATAAAGAAAGTGAAAATATTGCAATAGTAGAAAAAAAAGTAAAATATATATCTAAAGATTGGAATATAATAAAGAAAACTCAGTTACTACAAATAGTTAACAGGAAAACGTAAAGAAGAATACAACAAATGGAATGCAATAAAGACTATGATAATGAATCTACTGGTCATGAGACCAAAAAAAAAAAAACAAGGGAGAAAAAGAAATCTTTGTTTCAGAAAAATATTGCAGATAAAAGGGCTTATAACTGAAGGGAATCTGAATTGAAAAAAGTACAATTTTGACTTATTTTTGAAACAAGATAATGTCCGACAGTCTATGGCATGATGGAGCAGAGAGTTCCAGACATGAGCTGCAGAGATGAAGAGTAGGAGATTGTTCTGTGTTTAGGAATCGAGAGCATGATGTGGTGTTGTGAGCGAGTATCTATTTCGTGATATAAGGACGAATATTGAAAACGAAAAACTAATTACAGTACGATTATCTAGTCCTGACAGTCGCCGGAGATGTGCGCCTATGTCAGGCGAGTCCATTTAGTTACGCCTAGAGGTATTTCGATTAGTCACCGCTTGCCTTCGGAGCGATAGCATGTCGTGCGTGCGGTAGAGCGCTATGTTTCTAGTACAGTTAGGCTGTACTACATTCCTTTACCGACCGCTCGCCCTTATCTCTACTCCGAAGCTCTCCCCACTACTCCTATTACTTCTCCTCTTTCGCGTCGCTGCGCTGTCAGGACTAAATAATCGGTCTGTAGCTAGGGTTGAGTTCTGAAGAATATTGTAGAGTTGCGTTAGAGAGTGAATAATTTCTTCACTCTTTGAGACGGATCGAGGACTGCGTATTTCCAGCCTTGGCAATACATACCTCTGTATGTTGTAGTACGTAGTTTCTTTTTTCTTCGCTGTGGCGCTGATCACCGACTGTTCCTCCTCGCTGTCTCCGAGGTTTTGAGTTTAAATATTTTGCTCTTTCAAATGTCTCCGTTTGAACAAATGCCACACGTTTTAACACTGTAGGCAAAAAGTATTTACACACACCACTTGCTAGAATTGTTGAATGATCTTGCGATTCACAGTGTTAACACGCAACATTAAAAAACTTATTTAGTTCTGGTATTAAATACTGCACACGACGGCAAGTACATATTTCTAGTAAAAATGCAGCTCTTAGCTTGTTTCCTTCACTATGGACTGAAACAACCCAGAACTCACCACGAGGAGGTGGCTGCATGTCGAGTTCCGCCCTGCCCATCCCAACCTCCCTACCTTTGGACAAGGGCTCTTCATTGTTATTTACTCACGTATAATGTTCAAACAAATGCCTTCAGAATGTTTCAAGTGAAACAATGTCAGTCTTGTATTCGCATTAACGTTCCATTTTAGAACTCTTTATGTGAGGCTTTGAAAGGATCCATGATCTTCTTCTAGTACATTACATACAAATTAATAATATTACACTAATCAAATACATCACATTCTTAGTTACATTTTTTGTTTCTATATCATTTCTTCTTTGCTTCCAAAGACCAATTGTCATTAGTAAGAATTAGGTAGTGTCTTAACATTCAGTTGACATAACATCGATGGCTAAGAAGTAATGCCTCGTATTTGTGAATTTGCAGGTGAATCAGAAAATTGTTTTAAAAATTGAAGACTTCGGGGGTAAATAATGATAACTCACATAAACACATTGCATACATTTTAATTTTTACTGCAAATAAAAGAGGATTTTGATACTTTTAAAGCAGCATATTCCAATAATTTAACATATTTACGTAATTATTTAACCAAACCAAATATTAAGTGACTTAGAGCGTGCTAATAACCAGAAAAATGTCTACCACAATTTTGAGGGTTATCATTATTATTGTTGACGTCGTACAAAATTTTGTCCAATATTCTTTTGAGAAGATTAATTCCGTACGTAGATGAAATTATTGGGGATCATCAGTGTGGTTTTAGGCGTAATAGATCGACTATTGATCAGTTTTTTTGTATTCGACAGATAATGGAGAAACAATGAGAGTATAAGGGTACAGTACATCAGTTGAATAATTTCAAGGGAAAAATTGTTCCGGGGCCGGGTATCGATCCCGGGACCTCTGGTTGAACGTACCAGCGCTCTACCACTGAGCTACCCGGGAACTCCACCCGACACCGTCTCAACTTTTCCCTTTATATCCACACAACTCGCGTGGGCTGACGAAACGCCAGAGACCCACAACGAGTGCACACAATCTCTGTGTGACTTGGAATTGTGGTTTTCTGTTAACGTAAACAGTAACGTATATATTATGCAAATCTAGTCTTTCAGGTGAAGCTCCCTGTAAAGCAGATTTGAATAATTTCAAGGGAAAAATTGTTCCGGGGCCGGGTATTCAAATCTGCTTTACAGGGAGCTTCACCTGAAAAACTAGATTTGCATAATATATACGTTACTGTGTACGTTAACAGAAAACCACAATTCCAAGTCACACAGAGATTGTGTGCACTCGTTGTGGGTCTCTGGCGTTTCGTCAGCCCACGCGAGTTGTGTGGATATAAAGGGAAAAGTTGAGACGGTGTCGGGTGGAGTTCCTGGGTAGCTCAGTGGTAGAGCGCTGGTACGTTCAACCAGAGGTCCCGGGATCGATACCAGGCCCCGGAACAATTTTTCCCTTGAAATGATTCAAATCTGCTTTACAGGGAGCTTCACCTGAAAGACTAGATTTGCATAGTACATCAGTTATTCATAGATTTCAAAAAGTCATATGACTCGGTTAAGAGGGAAGTATTATATGATATTCTTATTGAATTTGGTATTCTCAAGAAACTAGTTCGATTACTTAAAATGTGTCTCAGTGAAACATACAGCAGAGCCCGTATAGGTCAGTTTCTATCTGATGCTTTTTCAATTCACTGCGGGCTATAGCAGGGAGATGCACTATCACCTTCACTTTTTAACTTCGCTTTAGAATATGCCATTAGGAAAGTTCAGGATAACAGGCAGGGTTCGGAATTGAACGGGTTACATCAGCTTCTTGTCTATGCGGATGACGTGAATATGTTAGGAGAAAATCCACAAACGATTAAGGAAAACACGGAAATTTTACTTGAAGCAAGTAAAGCGATCGGTTTGGAAGTAAATCCCGAAAAGACAAAGTATATGATTATGTCTCGTGTCCAGAATATTGTACGAAATGGAAATATAAAAATTGGAGATTTATCCTTCGAAGGGGTGGAAAAATTCAAATATCTTGGAGCAACAGTAACAAATATAAATGACACTCGGGAGGAAATTAAACCCAGAATAAATATGGGAAATGCGTGTTATTATTCGGTTGAGAAACTTTTATATCTAGTCTGCTGTCAAAAATCTGAAAGTTAGAATTTATAAAACAGTTATATTATCGGTTGTTCTGTACGGTTGTGAAACTTGGACTCTCACTCTGAGAGAGGAACATAGGTTGAGGGTGTTTGAGAATAAGGTGATTAGGAAAATATTTGGGGCTAAGAGGGACGAAGTTACAGGAGAATGGAGAAAGTTACACAACGCAGAACTGCACGCATTGTATTCTTCACATGACATAATTAGGAACATTAAATCCAGACGTTTGAGATGGGCAGGGCATGTAACACGTATGGGCGAATCCAGAAATGCATATAGAGTGTGTTAGTTGGGAGACCGGAGGGAAAAAGACCTTTGGGGAGGCCGAGACGTAGATGGGAGGATAATATTAAAATGGATTTGAGGGAGGTGGGATATGATGATAGACACTGGATTAATCTTGCACAGGATAGGGACCGATGGCAATGAACCTTCGGGTTCCTTAAAAGCCATTTGTATGTATGTATATATATCATTATTTACCCCCGAGGTCTTGAATTAGTTTCTCTCAAATATTTTACATATGCTTCTGCTTTGCAAGGTGTTGTACTCGAGGACAAAATATTAGTTAACTGTCCAGTTTTCTAAATATAATGATAAAGTAGTTATTCTAAATAATGTAATGCAGATCAACTAAGTAGCCATTTTTGTAGATACGACGTATCATCTCTTAGCCATCGATATAAAATATTCCTCTTTTTTTTGTACATTTCTTTTGTATCGTAGGGTATTGAATTTCTGTCGTTTAGTAATTCTGTATATCTTTTAATATTTTTCTGCATTTATTTTTTTTTCAATATCTCTTTGTGTGATTATTCTTACTCTCCTTATTTCCTTCATTTTTTTGTTCAGTTTCTCTTCCCATTATTTCGTTGGTAGTATCTTACCATAACAAAAAATAAATTGGCCCATGAAAATTTAATTAAATTATTAACTTTTTCCAGATCAGTCGTAATTATTGCATTATTCTATTACAAAGGTAAGAACTTATTGTGGCATTCATAGTATTATCACAGTCTAGTATATATAGTCAAGAAACTTGAGTTGAGAGGGTGCTAGGTACAATAGACTGTGCCGGTACTATTTTGCATTGTCTGTAATGCGGCGATATTAGCAATCTTAGTGGTTAGCAACTATCTATGGATGCATATTTACTACATAGGCTGCAAAAGGGTATCTGTCGGATACAGGGGGGAGAGCCATTAATCCTTCCCAATTGAAGGCTTTAAGGAACCAACCTGGACAAATACCCAATGTCCCATCCCTACCTTCCCGTGGTGCAGCTGTTAGTAAGCATAATTTTACGAACTGAACTAAAGGGAGGGGCTACTCATCAATTAGCACTGGTCAGCTTGATGAGTTAATAACTGAATTTGGTATAATTTTCCTCTATTCAATACCTAATTCCCTCTTTACCCTTTCCTATCCAGTCCTCTGACTGAACTCGTACTTTCTTCGACCGCGACGGCATTAGAGCATTCAAGGCCCAGGAGTTCATTTCCCTTTCCTTCCTCCTCTTTCTACTTTTCTGTTCCTAGTGCTGACCTGCTATGGCACTAAAATCGTCCTCCTGTGGCTTAAGAAGGGAAAGCTGGTGATCAACAAGATCTCCCAGCTAGGTCCAATGGACCCGTCGACCAACAGCAGGTGTGGTCCTCCAGACATTCTGGGGGTTGTGTGTGAATGAAGTAGCCACCAAAACATTAAAATATGGTGTTCACTTAAATCGGCTACAACTTGCCATTTATACAAGAAATGGATTCGGAACACCTCAAAATCTGTGCTTCAGTGGCTGGCCATGATATTATCTTTGAAAAATATTGGAGTGCAAGAGGTCAACTGACTTTATTGTCAAACGCCTGGCATTAGAATACAACAACAACATATTTACTACATATTGAGCTTCATGACTATATATATTAGACTGCAGTATTACCCATATTATGCTCTTTATTTCTTACCTTCCCGTGTCTCGCTTTTCCTTATTCTTTTCTGCTATAAGTTCGATTTCCTATTGTCTTCAATTCATTCATAACTTCTTTTATTTAAATTTAATATATTAAGGCAATAATGAATAATATACATGGTCTTCTATTTATGAAGGCGCCTGCGTTTATCATATGAAAATAGCCGAAATTGAAGTGAAGTGGTCAATTAAACAATAATTTACTGTAAAAAAACTCCTTTCGATGTCGCGAAAAGTGATAAAAACATAATAATATCAATGATAATTTTGCTGCATTTCTTCTGTCATAGTGTAATTTCCTTGTTTCACTGACACATCACGCACACCACTTGTGATAGAGAACTGGTATTTTTGTCTCGAACACACTTTAGCTTCCTTTTCATCTTTTCAGTAACTGTTCCAGGTTTTGCAGGGCTAATCATTCTAGATGAATGCCTGGTCCAAAAGGCAATCGGAGTGTGGTGTCGACCATACCACCTCGTTCTAGTGTCGCGATTAGGACGGTATGATCTTCCTCCATGTCTCTGAAGTATCATCATGGCGTAGTATTAATATGATTTGGCATTATCTGATTATCACAGTTGCACGGCCAGCAAAAGCTGTCTCCATGTATGTCCACTCAGTGACCGCTGTGGTAAAATCAAGTTGAAATGAAAGAACTTAGAACAGATGCAACCCAGTACCTTTGCTGCCACAACTTGAAATGATTACTATGTTAATATAGAAAATATATAGTGGAATAAAGAATATTGATTAAGCGGACACTCAACTTAAAAATTGGAGAAAAAGTGTCATAGAAATGAAAAATTAAATTTCTACACTAATTTACGTGACAGAACTAAGTCAATACGCAGAATTCTTCCCCCTATTCATTGAGAAGGCACAGTCAAATGCACAAAGCCAAAAAATAAAAAATGACAATTAAAAGTGATATTTCAATTAATGTTTGATTAAAAATTGAAATATTTTTTATTTTGAAAAGTATTGGATCTAATGAGCTGAAATTTTGCATGTTACTTTCCATGTGTATATTAAACTTTTTCTCCAAATTTGAAAAAGATTCGTCAAATAGGAAAAAAAGTTCCAAAATATAGTTGAGTATCCCCTTAAAGATCGACTTGTAATTTTGAATTAAGACCACAATTTATTTTTAAATCGATAAAACTGATTACAAGGAAAACAAGGGAAATACAGGGATAACATGAGGAATAAAAGAAGAAAAGGGAAATACAAGAACAGCAAGGGGAATGTAAGTAGAACCAGGGGAATACAAGGGGAAGAAGGGAAATATAGGAAGAAGAAGAGAAATACAAGAAACAAGGGAAATACAAGGAGAAGATGGGGAATACAAGGAGAACTAGGGAATTACAAGAACAATATGTGGAAAGCAAGTAGAACTAGGGAATGGAAGAGGAACAACGAAAATAAAAGGAGAACATAGGAAATACAAGGAGAGCATGGAGAATTCGAAGAGAACAAGAGGATTACGAGCCGAAGAAGGAGATTACTGGAAGAATAGGGCAAATGCGAGGAGAATGGGCAAAATACCAGAGAATACGGGGGATGCGAGGAGACACGGGAGATACAAGGAGATCAAGGGAAATACTAGGATAACATGGAGAATTCGAAGAGAACATGGGAAATTTTAAGAGAAGTAGGTGGTTACGGGAAGAATAAGGGGAATGCGAGGAGAATAGGGAAAATACGAGGAGAACAGGGAGATATAAGAAGAATAGGACGATGCAAGAAGAAAGAGGAAATACAAGAAGAATTTGGGGAATTCGAGGTCAACAAAGGAATTAGGAGAAGGACGTTGCGGGGGGAAATGGAAGGAGAACACGAGAGTATACAATGAGAACAGAGGAAATACAAGGAGAATGCGGGGTATACGAAGAGTACAGAGAAAACACGAGGAGGATACGGGGATACCAGGAGAACAAGGGAAATACGAGGAGAGTACTTGGATACGAGGAGAAAGTGGGAGATACAAGGAGAATAGGGACGATGTAATGAGAACAAGGAGAATACAGGAAGAACAGGGGGGATACGAGAAATAAAGCGGGATACTAGGAGAACCGGAGGATATGAGAAAAATCAGGCGAACAAGGCGATTATGATGACAGCAAGGGGAATGCAAGAAGAACAAATGAAAAGAAGCAAAACAGGAACAATACAAGAATGAGAAGAGTTATACAAGCAGAAGGAGAGGAAGACGAAGACATCATGGAGAAGATATGGAGAAAATTATAATAGGCCAACAATGAGGAAAAAGACATGCAATGACAACTTGGAGATGCAAGGCGAATAAGATTAATAAAAGAAGAAAGATGGGAATAGGGGGAGAGAAAAGGGAATAGAGGAGAAAGGAGAATAGAAGGTGAAGAAGAGGATTAGAAAGAGAACGAAGGCAATGAATACAAGTAGAACCAAGGGAATACAAGGAGAATAAGAGCAACACGAAAAATAAGAGAGTCCAAAGAGTATATAAGGGGTATACAAGGAGAAAAAGACCAACACGAGAAATATGAGCGTCCCAAGAGAACAAGGAGAATAAGAGCAACACGAGAAATAGGAGAATCCAAAGAGAACAAGGGGAATACAAGGAGAAAAAGAGCAACACGAGAAATATGAGCGTCCAAAGAGAACAAGGAGAATAAGAGCATTATGAGAAATAGAGTCCAAAGAGTATACAAGGGGTATAAAAGGAGGAAAAGAGCAACACGAGAAATATGAGCGTTCAAAGAGAACAAGGAGAATAAGAGCTACATGAGAAATAGGAGAGTCCAAAGAGAACGAGGGGAATACTAGGAGAAAAAGAGCAACACGAGAAATATGAGCGTTGAAAGAGAACAAGGAGAATAAGAGCAACGTGAGAAATAGGAGAGTCCAAAGAGAACAACGGTAATACAAGGAGAAAAAAGACCAACACGAGAAATAGGAGAGTCCAAAGAGAACAAGGAAAATAAGAGCAACACGAGAAATAGGAGAATCCAAAGAGAACAAGGGGAATACAAGGAGAAAAAGAGCAACACGAGAAATATGAGCGTCCAAAGAGAACAAGGAGAATAAGAGCATTATGAGAAATAGAGTCCAAAGAGTATACAAGGGGTATAAAAGGAGGAAAAGAGCAACACGAGAAATACGAGCGTTCAAAGAGAACAAGGAGAATAAGAGCAACACGAGAAATAGTAGAGTCTAAAGAGAACAAGGGGAATACAAGGAGAAAAGATCGACACGAGAAATATGAGCGTCCAAAGAGAACAAGGAGAATAAGAGCAATACGAGAAATAGGAGAATCCAAATAGTATAGAAGGTGTATACAAGGAGAACAAGCAAGGAGAACGAGGTAAATACCAGGAGAATACAGGGAGAACAAGGGTCATACAAGAATAATAAGGGGAAAACAAAAAAACAATCGGAATGCTAGGAGCGCAACCTAGGTAAATAGATAACATGGAAGCTGCAAAAAGAACAAGGGGAGTGCAAGGAAACGAAGCGGATTCAAAGATAACTATGGGAATACAGGTCGAACGGGGTGAATAAAAGAGAATACGGGCAATTCAAGGAGATTAAGTGGAATACAAGGAGAATACTTGAAATGTAAGCGAAGAAGGAAACACAAGGAGAAGAAGGTGATTGCATGCGAAAAAATGAAAAACATGGAGAAAACGAGCAGTATAAGAACATAGAGCATACAGTGATAGAAATGGAAATGGAAGGAAAATAATGGGAATACACATACGGTCAGGGATAAATAAAATAGAAATTGGTATACAATAACAATTGCGGGAATAACAGGCGAATTGTAGGAGTACTGGGAGAACATGGGGATATGGAAAATAAGGTGAAGAAGACAAATAGAAAAATGACAAGAGGAATACAATAAAACAAAGCAGAATAAAAGGATAAGAATTCATTCAAAGGGCAGCAAAAGGAATACTAGGAGTACAAGGGATGACAGCGATAACAAGGAGAACTCAAAGAGAACAAGGGAAAGCCGAGTAGAAGGAAAATATAAGAAGCGTAGATGACGGATAACAAGGCAAATACGAGAAAATTGTATACGTAGAGAATAAGAGGAATACAATAAGAGGAACGAAGGGAATACATGGAGAACAAGACAAGTGAAAGGAAATGAATGGAAGGGGCAGGATAACTAGAAAAGAGACTGATACAGGAACAGAAATACAAAGCGGCCAAGACGAATATAAGGACAATAAGGGAACTGCAAGAAAAACAAATGGAAGGGAAGGAATACTGGAAGAAAAGGTTAATACAAGCAGAGCGAGGGGAATGGGACGAGAAAAGGAGAAGTGGATGAAAAGAAGAACTGAAGGAGAAAAAGTGCATAGTCTACAATGAGAACAAGAAGATATAAGAAAAATAATGTGAATAAAAGGAAAATGACAGCGAGAATAGGGGGTGAAAAGAGAGCAGGGAAGGGGCAGAGGGACAGAAGTACAAAGAGAACACTTGGAATACAGGGAGAACTATGGGAGTACAAGGAGAGAAAGTGGAATAGAACAGGAGAAGATGAATAAAAGCAGAACGCGTTGAATATAAGAAGAACGATGGGAGTAGAAGGAGAGAAAGGAGAATACAAGCAGAAAAGTGGAATACAAAAAGAATGGATATAAAATAGAGCACACATGGAGAATACGTGCATACCAAGCAGAATACAGGGAGAACAAGTAGAATACAATGAGTACAATCGGCGTATAAAGATAACTAGAGGTATGGAAGGAGAACAAGCGGGAGAACAAGGAGAAAAGGCGAGATACAAGAAGGATAAAGGAATATCATGAGAAAGAGACTAGGAGGACAACAGGGTAATAACAGGAAAACAGGGGGGACATGAAGAGAACACAAGATATACGAGGAGAACAGGGGAATGCGAGAACAGGAAGAGACGAGGAGAATAGCGGGATACGACGAGAACATTTCGGATAAGAGGTGAACAGGACGATACGAGGAGGTTAGAGGGTTTATAAGGAGAACAGGGGGATCGAGTAGTTCAGAGAGTAACGAATAGAAGATTGGAGATAGGCCTAGGAGGAGAAAACATGGGGGACACTTAGAGAACAGGGGAAGTCGAGAAGAGGAAGGAGAATTCGAGGAAGACAGGTGTGGGATTGGGAGGTAAGCAATAATAGCAAGATTGGAAGTGCGAGTAGGAAAACTGAAACATACAAACCAAGTGAATTAGGAAATATAAGCAAAATTGCAAATAGTGCTATTCATAATACACACAAAGAAAATGAACAGGAAGAACAGCAAGAGAAATTCCACGAAAGGAGAGCAGCAATGTAAAGAGAATCCGCATGAAACGGCGGGCGTACTGACGAATCCCCCTGAGTTGACAACTAAGGCGATGTTATAAGAAATTCTCTCTGCGATAAACGCACTAAAGGAGCAAAACGAACACTTCAAAGAAGAAACAAAGAAAGAAATAGCAGATCTGAAAACGGAAATACAGAAGAGAGACGAAACTTGGAAAAACAACAGAGAAAATATAAAAAACAAATTGGATAAGGTGGAGAGCTGCCTAGAAGAAAAAATAACAAAGTTCGACAACAGGCTCAGAGAAATTGCAAAAGTGAAGAAATGAGGTAAAGAAGAGAACGTAGGAATAATATCATAATCAAAAGCAGAACCATAGCAGAAAAGAAGGAGAATCTAGAGGACGAAGTGAAGGAAATCTTCAAAAAACTCGAAGCGGATGTTAGCTACGAACATATGCACTATATAGGCGGAGACTGGAAGAAGAGAGGTCTGGCATTGGTATGCCTGAATAAACTGGAAGACAAAATGAAAATCATGAGGAATAAACGTAAACTGGGAGACGAAGAATGTTACATAGAGGACGATATGTCAAAGAAAGAGAGGGAAATACAAGCCGCAATAAGAATTAAGGCAAGAGAAGAAAGGGAGGCAGGTAGAGAAGTCAAGATAGGCTTCCAGAAGATCATGCTGAATGGGAATTGGGAGAATTGGGAAACCAGCCCCCCAAAAAACGTTACGCGGAGTTCACAGGTGATCGCGAGCCAAAAAACCGGACACCAATAACAGAAAATGCACGGAAAGAAGATCAATTCGCATTAGCCATAGCAACATACAACGTACGATCTCTTAGAACAGAAGAACAGCAACAGGAACTGAAACAGCATTACAGAAATGCCAGGTGGATGTGCTAGGCTTAAGCGAGGTAAGACGAATGGGAGAAGAAATTATCGACAAACCAAATAGTGATATATTTTCATATATTGGCGAGACGAAAGGTCATAGAGGAGTTGGATTCATCATCAACAAGAAACTAAAATCCAATATTAGGGAGGTAGTAGGTATCTCTGAAAGAGTGACAGTGCTGTCTCTGGTGTTAAGGAAGATAAAAATTAATGTAATTCAAGCATATGCTCCAACAGACTCAAGCACAGAAGAAGTAGAAAATTTTTACACCGACCTAGATGATACGCTCAACAATTTTAGAGGAGACATAAACTTTGTCATAGGAGATTTTAACAGCAAGGTGGGAACGAAACAACACAAGTTAGAAGACCCAATCGGTCCAAACGGCTATGGAATTAGAAATTCGAGAGGGAATAGATTAATCAGCTTTGCCGCAGGACAGAGATTGAAAATAATGAACACGTTCTTCAAAAAGACGAAGGATAGTAAACATGGAGATCTCCGGATGGAAAAACAAGAAACGAAATAGATTTTATTCTCACCGACAAGGGAAGTTGTGTAAAAGACGTACGAGCTAATAACAATCTCAAATTCGATTCAGATCACAAAATGGTCAGAGGAATAATTAACATCAGGAAGAGGGGCAAAAAGCATATCTGGGACGAAACATGCAAGCTCAGAACATAAAATATCCAGTATACAAATCAGAACTACAGAGGAAAGTGCTAGAATGGAGAGATAACGAACATACAGAAGTCCAAGAAATCTACTCAAAGTTGGAGAATTGCATAAAGAGAGCGGGAGAGGTCTCAACGCCCAAGAACAAAATCGGCAAGAAAAGAAGCAGACTAAGCGAAAATAAAATAAAACTCTTAGATCAAAGAGACAAATTAAAACAAGAAAGAGACATCTCCGACATAAAGAAGATCGAGTATGCAGAATTTAATAAAGTGACGAAGAAAGAAACAAGAAAAAACTTACAAACTTTTAAAAACAGACTGGTGGAGGAAATCGTGCAGTCTTCCAAATCTGTAAGAAGAGTCAAGAGGGAGCCGAGTGAAGGGAAACACTGGATCCTTAGTTTAAAAAGTCAAAATGCAGAGAAAATCACACAAAGAGATAAGATTGTTGAATCTGCAATTTTCTTCTATAGACAACTGTACACGAGTACAAGAATTGTTACAGCGGACTCAACAGAAAAGTTCATACAGGCGCTTCCCAAAGATGAAGAAGTACCTTCGATCCTCGCCAGCGAAGTGAGAACATCTATAACAGAGTTAAAGTCAGGCAAGAGCCCAGGAAAGGATGGCATCCTTAATGAATTGTTGAAACTCGGCGCCGACGAACTCATGCCACCAATGATAGAGATATTTAACAAGATTCTGCAGAGTGAAGTTATACCTGAAGAATGGACTAAGAATACAATAATTATTTTACATAAGAAAGGCAAAAGAGACAATATAGGTAACTACAGGCCCATCAGTCTCATGTCCAACATGTATAAAGTGTTTTCGAAAATAATATTGCGCAGGATCACTAGAACGCTGGAAGAAAATCAACCTCACGAGCAAGCTGGATTTCGTTCTGGATTTTCAACGGCGGACCACATTCAGAAATTGACGCAGATAATGGAAAAAGTCGAGGAACACAATTTAAAATTGTATATATAGCCTTTGTGGATTATGCAAAAGCTTTCGATTCGATAGAACATATTAGTGTTTTAAAAGCACTCAAGAATCAGGGTGTTCCAATCAAATATATTAGACTGCTTGGCGTGCTATACCAAGGAAACACAACAAAAGTGAAACTGGATACAGAAGGAACACCATTCAACATCCAGGGAGGGGTAAGACAAGGAGGTCCCTTGTCACCGAAGATCTTCAATTGTGTATTGGAGGAAGTCTTTCGCAAGTTACCTTGAGGTCGTAAGCACGGCATATCTATCGACGGAAGAAAACTGACCAATCTACGCTTCGCTGATGATGTGGTTCTGTTTGCCACATCCAGGAAATGATTGGAAGAGATGCTGAACGAATTGTGCGAAGAAAGCATGGCGGTAGGCCTAAAAATCAACACCAGCAAAACCAAAGTACTGACAAATGACGCAGAAGGGCAGATGATCGTCAACAATGCGAACATCGAATTTGTTACGCAATACATTTACCTTGGCCAGACCATATAATTTCAGAACAGCATGGATAAAAAAAATTGATAGACGAATAACATCGGCATGGAGAAAGTTTTGGAGTCTGTCCTTCATCCTAATGGACAAGAGCCAGAAATTGCAGAACAAGAGGCAGATCTTCAATAGCTGCATTGCAGCTGTACTTCTGTATGGGGCGCAATCCTGGTCCCTCACAAAGAAACAGGCATTAAAATTTGGAAGATGCCAAAGAAGAATGGAAAGGAAAATACTCGGAATAAGCCTGAAGGACAGAATCAGAAACGAAGAAGTACGGCGACGAAGCGGCGTAGAGGACGTGGTCACACTCGCTAATAGGATGAAATGGCGCTGGGGAGGACACGTGGTACGAATGCATCCTACCAGATGGGCACACACGGTGACACTGTGGGATCCAAGATTGGCTGTAGAAACCGTGGACGACCGAGAACCAGATGGGGGGACGAGTTCAAGTTGCAGCTAAGATGACTGTGTACCAGAATAGGACGCCAAAGAACACGGAGGAAGGACGCAGTCAACCAACTTCGAGCGGGAGCAACAACCAGTGCTAGTGAAATTGTGGACAAAGAACTAGTTATACACACCATCAGGTCGGCTCTTCTGATGGTCAAGACTCGAGCCACCCCTGCCCAAGCAGGAAGCCTTGCCCCACTGAGGATTTATGGCTTTTAATATTATTATTATTATTATTATTATTATTATTATTATTATTATTATTATTATACTAGGAGAAAAAAGGGATACGTAGAGAACAGGGATATAATACAAGGAGAACAAGGGGAATAACTAAAGAACAAGGTAATAGCTGCTGGACAAGTGTAATACCAGAAGAACAAGGGTAATATCCTGGAAAATAAGGGCAACACCTGGAGAACAAGGAGTATTACCTGGAAAAGATCGCGAATACCTGGAGAACAGTCGAAATATCTGGATAACAAAGGAAATGCAAAACCAAACAAAACAAATATAAGGGAAAATGCAAGGAGAACAAAAGGAATACATGGAGAAGAATTGGAATACAAGGGCAATAATTTTAATAAAGGTAAAACAGAGGGAGTATAAGGAAAATAAGGGTAATGCAAGGAGAACAAGGAGTATGCAATTAAAACAAAGAGAATGGGACAAGAACAAGAGAAATTCAGTGAAAACAAGGAAAATGCAAGGTAGACAACGGGAATGAAATGGAAACAATGAGAATGCAAGAAGGAATGCTGAAAAAGGGCAATATATTGAGAAAACGGGCTATACAAAGAGAGCAAGGGGAATTCAAAGAAGGCATCCGACATTCAAAGAGAAAAAATGGGATGGAAGAAGGCAAATAAAATGAGAAAAACGGAATACGTGAAGAATAAGGGGATTAGAATGAGATCAAAGGAGAACAAGGGAACTACAAGGATAATACGGGAATTACAAGGAGAACAAGGGAAATAAAAGAACAACATGGGCAATGCAAGTAGAACCAGGGTAATACAAGAAGAAGAGAAATACAAGGACAACAAGGGGAGAGCAAGTAGAACCAGGGGAATAGAAGTGGAACAAGGAAAGTAAAAGGAGGACATAGGAAATAGAAGGAGAGCATGGGGAATTTGAAGAGAACAAAAGGATTACGAGGCGAAGAAGGAGATAACAGGAAGCATAGGGCGAATTCGAGAGAATATGGTAAATACGAGAGAATACGGGGGATACGAGGAGAACACGGGAGATACAAAGAGAATAAGGAAAATACTAGCAGAACATGTGGAATTTCAAGAGAAGAAGGTG
Organism: Periplaneta americana; assembly: GCF_040183065.1. Lineage (NCBI taxonomy): Eukaryota > Metazoa > Arthropoda > Insecta > Blattodea > Blattidae > Periplaneta > Periplaneta americana. The sequence continues at coordinate 65,644,347 of NC_091119.1, read as the reverse complement.
ATTACGGGAAGAATAGGGGGAATGCCAGGAAAATTGGAAAAATACAAGGAGAACAGGGGAGATATAAGGAGAATAGGAGGAAGCAAGGAGAACAAGATTAATACCAGGAGAAAGGGGAAACACAAGGAGAATTTGGGGAATTCGTTGCTCGAATTTACTGTAACGTTATCCATGATCGCGGCACTACGATGAAACAGCGTGCTCTTCAACCAAGGCTCAAAAACAAACTAAAGCAGACAGAACCAGTGTTGCCAACTCGATTCTTAAAAACCCGCTGAGATACAATACAGAAACCGATAAATTGCCTTACTATCAGTGTAAAATTAATATTATTTTATGGCTGTGAGTGTTAAAATAAACGCTAAATCCCTATATGAACAATACAAATTTCGTAAATTTTAACCGCTACGCTAACACTTAAAAAATCCAGATCGAGCGGAAAAAACGTTGAATTGGCAACACACAAAAGAACGAAACGAAAATGGTTGCTCCGAAAGGATCGTGGTCAACTACGTTCCGTAGGATAGGAGATGCGAGTATCGTCATTCAAGGGGAGGCAGAGGTGAAATTTTCGAACAAAACTGAAGAAAAAATGAAAATTTGGTTTTTTCCGTTTTTATTATCTTTATTTTCATACTCCGATGTTAGTTTTTGATTTTGTGCACTTAAAAGTATGAAATTAAAACCAAGATAACTGTATTACTATATTATTCCCATAATAAACTAATACTTATCATTATTTATATACCTTCTCTGAACATATAAATAAAAAGATATATTAAAAATTTCTTACAATATGGTGCATGGAGCATTTTATATCAAACGATATAAAGTTTTATAAAATTATTAATATTTACAGAACTATTGTACTTAGAAAGTTGAAACTTGGTATGTCCATTACTAATAACTAGACTTCGTTGAATTGCCACACGCAGCATGCAATCAGGTTGCCGATGTACGGTAGTATAGAGGAGGTGAGCGACCGTCCGTTCTCGTAGTATAAGCAGTTCATGTTAAGAGTTGTGACCGGTCCAAATAGATAGAGCAGCTACAGCTAATGTATACCTATGTAATCACTTGTTTTTGCATTACTGTGGTTGGAATAGTCAAAGCTTAACATTTGTTCAGTGCAGACAAGAATTCAATCAAACATACTACAATGAGAGTGTTGCTGTTCCAAATAATTGCCCCTGGAATACCCTTACCCTCGCAGCCACTCTTGACCCGTTGGGGAACGTGGTTGAATGCTGTTAATTATTATGCAGAACATTACGGCAAAATAATGGAGGTAATTGATGCATTGGATAGCACAGATAGTTCCGCTGTTACAGCTGTAAAATTATTGCCTTCTGAACAGCTATTGGAAGATATTCTGTTCATTGATTTTAATTTTAAAATCGTGTCCAAAAGCATCATCCTGTTAGAATCGTCTAAACTAGAACTCTCAGAAGCCCTTAATATAGTGAATAAAGTATAACAAACCGTTATCCAAAATAACTATTCACTAATTTCAGAAAAAGTGAAATGTAAGTTGAGTAACATTATTGCTAAAAATTCTGCCTATTCACAACTTCGTATTATAAATTATGTATCATCAGGTCACGACAAGACACCTGAAGTTGGTGTACTAAAAAGTAGTGACTTTCCGTTCTTCAAATATGTACGAGTACGTATTACATCGTGTGATGTCGAACGTACATTTTCCCAAAATAAAAACTGTTTAAGTGACCATCGGGGGAGTTTACTTTGCAGTCGTTCGAAATGTACGTAACTCTTCACTGCAATGCACATATTCAAGGATGATGTGAGTATATTACATTAAATTTTAAGAGTTAATATATCTCACTATAAAATAATTGTGTATTTACATGTTTAGACATATCCTACTTCAATGATCATTCAATATATTTCTTGAATGCAGGATACAGGTTTTATTGTAAACGCAGTATACTGCTCAGTGTTTACATCAGAGGCATACTCCATCCTTTGCACGTCCCCTTCTCATACAATCTATACTGCGTGCGCAGTAAACTTCGCGATTCTCGTGGCAATTCCACGAAGTCTACTAATAACATACTTAGTATCCATGATCAATATCAAACAAATCGGATAAATTTTGTGGATTTTGAAATATTCACCTCAGCCTCCCCTTAATTGCCATACCTCATACACTTAAAAATCACTACTTCTACGTCTCAAACACAAACAACAACAAAATAGTTTAAAGAAAATACCACACTTTTTCTTCTTCTTCTTCTCCTTCTTCTCCTCCTTCTCAACTCTGGTTTCCTCTTCTCCTTCATAGTCCACAGACTGTGTTTCTGCAAACAGCAAAATGAACTTGATCGTGAAGCATGCACTCACTGGCTTTCATTGAATGTCATATTAATAGGGAGAGAATTCGTAAGCTAGTCATGCAAAAACATTTTACACATGTTTGAACGTCTGCAAACACGAATAAAAGTTACTCGTACATATGTTTGCACATTTCAGGCGTTTTTCTATATAAACTGGATTCCTATGCAATAGTTTCTTCAGTTTTAAAATCACGGCTTCATCCACGGTACTGATCCCGAGCCAGGTCGATGGCATTTAAGTGTGCTTAAATGCGACAGGCTCATGTCAGTAGATTTACTGACCTCTGCAGTTGCGAGCTTCGTTAAATAAAACATAACCTTTCCACGGTACTTGTTCATGTAGAAGCGGGTCAGTGACACCAATTGCAACTTTCAGTTGTAGCGACGAAGATTCCAAGTACTCAGTATATTTTGGAAGGTCAATGAAATATGTCTTGAGGAAAGCAAGGGAGCCATAGACGTTGTCGCTGCTAAGTACAGATTTTGCCTTAGGGACTGAGACAGCCTCCTCCATGTCGAGGGTGTTCTCTCTCTCTCTCCCTCCCTCCCTCCCTCTCTCTCTCTCTCAATGTATTGATATTTCTCTCAAAATAATAAAAATGAATATATAACGCAGTAAATGCAAGATAATGCTTATCAACAATGATTTAGTTTTTTTTAGGTGCTAAGGTCCGATTGAGGTATTTTTTAGGTTCAACAGATTTCACATATACGACTCCTACGATCATGTTTCGGAAAAGTATTGAAGAAATCAGAAGTTCAGAAGTAAGGAAAAAACAAGGTAAAAACCTATAAATCCGTTCTCTATAAAGTGCTCAATAGTCCATTTTGTAGTTGGAAGCACATTTATTATTTTTAATTATGTTTTTGAGTGACTTACTACGTTTCATTGTTGTGGATGCGGTATTATCATTGAAAGTATAGGGGTAGACGACAGCCAAAATAAGCACAAGTGTGTTTCAAGGCTACATGCATAACAGGCTATCATATTCCTGTCCTCACTGCCTCAACACTTGAATAGGAAATGTAATAATAAATATCATTCGTTTCGAGTTGCATTTTGTCGTTTATTTTAGTATTATATTTACTACCATATTAAAAGCTAGAGAATAGTGTTTTAAATTAATGTTCTTCCTGTCTGTAAAGAACTTAATTCAAATATTGAACAGCAGGTTCTACGAACTGCGACAAATTTAACAACCGGTTTGGTTCAACTGGCTAAATAACACTACTTGATAAATCTGCTCTTCGCAACCAGCAATCGAACTTGTGTGCAGCTGAAAGCGCCACCACTTCAGGATGTAAACAATAAAATTACTGTAGCCTACCTTCTTCACTGCTCAAACTAATCGTGCTTGCTTTTCTGTCCAGATGGTGACCGCTGGACGTCGCGTTGACTTCGTACATCATCACCTTGTGAATCCGTTTGGACATATCTGAAATGCAACATGATTCTCATTTTAAATCGTCGTAATAAATTGATTGTTAGATAATATAATGAACAGGATAAATAAGTAGCATATTAAGTAGACAATATGCACGTCATCAAATTATTAACAATAAGTAAATCATAAAAGTAAAATTTGAAAAGGAATCGAAAAGTAAGGGCGTAGAAAAGTTATTTCTAACGCACATCTAGCCTTAATTCACTACAATATACAATCATATTATTCCGAACATTCAGGTTCCCGAATAATAAACAAGTCATTACGAAGCTAATAGACCAGAGTGATCATTAAAAATGTTTTCCATTTTCGTTTTACTTCCAAACAAACTTTAAAAATGCATGAGCCTAGCTTGCAGTAAGTATGTTGCCATTCACACATTAATTTCAATGCACTCTAGTGCCAGATAGAGGGGAAGAGATTTCTCGGGACGGAAGTGTGGAAAAAATACGCACCAAGAAAAAACGTACCGGTACACTCCTTTCCTGTTCCACAGCCATAAAAATGATTAATTCATAATATTACAACTCCAAACTTTTCTAAGCGTGATGTGCCTATCGGGATACAAAAGAATTAAATGGAAAATGCAACCACACGCGCTTAATTATCGCCACATTGAGTGGAGTCAAGGGACGGAGAGTGAGATTCAGATAAATTTTAGCACATAAAGAAAAACGCCGCCAAATAAAACGAAAGTTTTAATGGTTGGTAACATTAAGGAGAGCACATTATGTACTATTACTACAACAGAATTGCTTAAGTAGGGAAGGAAACACACAAACACGCGAGGGCGATCTATCTGAAACTGCCTCTTAGGCTTACAATTTGTAAATACTTACGTCTAAAAAGACGACGAAACCTACGAAATACGTTTCTCAAACAGGGACAGCAGACACCCTTCGCACTTTCCTTATCTTCTTTTTTGACGAATGACAGTCCAAACATGGAATCTTCCTCGTTTTCTTGTTCTTCTTTTCCGAATGATGTTACTGGCGTGGGAGCCGTTATGGGACCCATGGATGCTGTCATGGAAGGGCGAAAGGCCGCTGGGTTGTAGGCTGCAAGAAGCAAAACAAATTTGATCGTTAAGCATGTGTCATTGCATTCACTGGCTTTCAGTGAATGGCATATTAATAGGGGAAGGATTCGTATGCAACTGTATATATTTTGCTGTCCATTTGCAAGAAATACAATTTTTTTATGATTTGAACGACTGTGACGAAGAATAGTCAAAATTAATTGTATTTATTTTTGCATATTTCAGGCTTTCCTGTATGTAATAGTCTTTTGAGCATCCAAAGTAGCATATTTTCAGTGTTTGTGTCATAAAGTCCCAAATTAGCATATTGATGGCATTACATCTAGTATCACTTATTTGATATTTCCAAAATGTTCAGGAGAGACACAAAACTATTATTATGTATTCTGTATCTATTTGAACCACTGAAAATCACAATAATCAGTAAGAATATTAGTTACATCTGAATTTAAACTTTCATGTTGCTGTGAAAATTCCAATTAACACACTGAAATTTGAAACTTACGACGTATATAAGACATGATTTGAATTTGGATGAATTTCAACCATCCTTTGAATTTTCACTGCTACATAAAGCTTCAAAATGCAGTTTTCTCAAATCTTGATATTGTATTCCTGTTCTGATTGTCTGCACACTTGGATAAGAAACTATTTAATAATATGATATTATTATATTTACTGTCATATTAAAATGATAGAGAATTTCGTGTTAAAAGGTTAAATTACTGTTCTTCCTTTCTGTCAAGAACCTAATTTGTTTTAACTTCAAGCATTTAAGAACAGGTTCAACAATCTGTGACAAATACAAGTGAGACTGGCGACTTGTGAGAACTGGCTGAATGACGTCACTCAATAAACGTCCTATTCGTTAGGCGTACTAGTGACAACCTTTCTCAGATAATCAAAACAAAATATTGCAGTTAGTTTTTAATATGTGATTTAGTGGTTCCGATTGAAGTGATGAAGTAGTTGTTGTAAGAAGAGCTGAAACCATATCGAGAAAGAACAATTATTCCTTCATTGGAGGACTGTTTAAATATTTTAAAGAACGGTTTAGATAAAGTGCTGGAAAGCTTGAAGAGTTATTAAATATAGTGAGACCTGCCATAACAAGAAAAACAAATAGAAGTCATGCATTATCAGCAAAGCTACAAATAGCCTACAAATAGCTCTACAAATTGAGATATTGATTATTTTCCAACGCCATCAGGTCTTTCTGTCCTAGACCAGCAACACTTTCAGAATTCTTACCTAATAATCTAATACCAATTTATCAACTGCAATAATTTTCACTGGCTTTCCTCCGCCACTGCCAGTTCTTCTGACATTGTCAACTTCAGCCTACAAATTATATACAAAACTACAAAAATTATTGGATAGATCAAAAGTAACACTGTAAAAAAAATTAGCGAATTCTTCATCAAGTCATAAGTGGCATTCTTGTCAGCAGTAGACCCACTAGCTACATAATATTTTCATATTATGATACTGTGAACTTGAATTGGTACTTATCAAAGTTGCTTTCTTAATGTTGGTCCAGTAAGTGTTCCTAACGTATGCATAATCTTTGTTCTGCGGTATCAGTTCCACAGCCTCACATATTACAAATTTTTTGTCTATTCGTTTACTTTATAATTTTTGTTAATATACTTGAAAAAGCACCAATAATATATCCTTTGATTCATTAATCATATTGAGTATGGCTAAATTGCTTTCAATTGATGGCATTTCAGGCGAAAAGAGTAATCTAAACCAAAACACAAACAAGTTAGCCTTCTAACTCCAAATAACAATACCTAGCAATGCCTATAAACATAAGAACTCAATCAGCTGACTACAGTCTGTACAAAACTACAAGGGTATTAACAGTTCGAGGCGTCATCATGGCAACCGCTCAAACCAGCCAACCAGAATCCATGGTGACAGGTCGGCGTTTCCTACTCTTTCACAGCGAGCACGTGGTAGCGAGCTGTTTTGTTCGGAAGAGTTTAATCTTCGGTACTGTGTCACAGAAATATTGGTTCTGTCGTGACTATTGTTTTCGTAGTTATTCCTGTGGCATGTGTATTTATATTACCGACTATGTTAAAAAAGATGTAAATTTCGCTACGAGGAGCGGAATCTTCCACTGCAGTGTTTCTTCTCTGCACACAATCGTAAAGAATTTACGTTTCATATCTCCAGTGGTCGGGCAAAAGGGCTTAAGTCATTATTTTTTGTGGTATAAGATTCCCTTCATTAAATTCGTTTCCTAAAAAACATCCATTTAGCGATATGATTGCGAGGGGATTAGTTTATTATCCACCTTGTAGGATCATCAGAAATAGAATCACTATTATCTTTCGCCCTATTTAAATCATCGGTGTAATATGAAATAGGCCTAATTGATTTTGCGTTATTATTACTGATAATAATATCTCGAGACGACTGGCTGAGATAACCACACACCCCCTATTTTCTGTACTGTTTGCTACATTAAGACACTCAAATTTATGTACCCCGACACTTTTCCACGAGACATTATTAGCTGATGTAAGGTAGTCCATGGAGTTGAAAACTGTATCTTTCCTTTATAATTTCAAATAATAAATTTATAGCATGAAATCTTTACTATGGTTTATACTACATATCGTTTGCATACTGTAACATATTCATATTCAGTCTTTTATTAATTTTATAATAATAATAATAATAATAATAATAATAATAACAATAATAATAATTTATTATTATTAATATTACTATTATTATTTTTATTATTATATTATTTGTCTAAGCAAAGAATCTGATACAAATTTACGAGTTTGTGAGCTGCCTGATTCCGACACAGAAGACAGCAGTACAATCAGTCACACCGCAGTACCGCATAACTTCACAACTCCCGCGTGTGAGGGTGAGAACTGTCAATACCTTTCTAATTTTGTATAGACTGTAGTGAAAGAGATCACGTGACTAGTGGAAAATTGTCACAAGTTACTAGACTGGTAAAATAGTGTGAAAAACAGAATCTACTAGCGCTGGTGAAATATACTCTGGTAACTAGTAACTGGTGAACTACTAAACAAGTTTTTTTGAGAAACTGTCCCCAGGATGTAAACAGTTACTATACCTTCCTGACGGCCGATTTGGAAGTAATGAAGAAAACCCTCCAGCTCTTTCAGCTTCTGCTGCTCCTCGTCACTGATGGGCTCCTCCCACTCGGCGTGCCGGCTGTCGGACTCCGCCAAGTGGTCGCTGCTCGAGGTCTCGGTAGAAGATGACACCATCATCGGTTTAGCCAGGCTCTTACCAGTTGTTTCAAGTCCACCTAAAAGACAGTGCAGTTCCTAGTTGAAATCTTTGTAATGTATAAGATAAATAGGTACTGCTCCGCTGAAGGGTTATGTCGCATCCCGCTTTGCCCCACTCCTCTCTGTAAGGGCTAGTGGATGAACAGTTAGGCTCTTCTCTGCAACTATTTGCTGTACGGAATTGGAAGTTTGCGTAGTATTATACAACTGTTTAAAATAATGTAAAGAAAAAGGCCGTCTTAAGTAAGTAATTGTCATGTAATTTCCCTGCAACACAACAAGGATGGACAGTAGCATGACAACATGTACGTCACCAAACTATTAACAATAAATGAATCATAAAAGTAAAGTCTGAAAATCAATCAAAAGAAGAAGCACGTAGTGACGGTTACTTATAATATAGATACAACCCCAAGCATTTGTTCTCTATGGGCTGTATTTAGTTACTTCTTACCTACTTTGAAATACTACTGATGTAAACAATTACTGTACCTTCAGAAGTGCTATATTCCGTTGTTTGTGTGGACGCCTGCGTCAACACAATAACTACAGGCTCCATGTACAAGTTCTGGCAGCTGGTCTGAGAGGCTGCTTCTGTCATTTTCTCTGCCGGTCCAGCTGAAGAGCCTCCATCGTCTTCAACTAAGCTGGTACCGGCACTGTTGTAGTTGGTCGTCGTCGTCTCTGGAGCCGTCCGGATGGTAATCGGGCTCTTGATCTCCATCGAATCTGCTAAGTAAGGCAAAATCAACATAACATTGAACAACAGAACTAAATTGCAGACTTTGAAGTTTGCTTTCCTCAAATAGTTTATTTTGTTCGCATTACTATGTTCTAATTTAACAAAGCAAAGAAATCTTGTTGAATTCAAGGCGAAGAGCGTGAATACAAGTAGAAAAAGGGCAATACGTGGAGAACAAGGGCAATTCAAGAAAAACATAGGACATTCAGAGAGAAAAAGTGGAATGGAAGAATCGTATCATATATCATATCATATATATCGTGTCATGTCATGTATCGTATGAATAGTGCAGGGGAAAAACCTGATAAGTTACGTTTTACTGTTTTTACAACATAGCAAGTTAAAAGTTTCAAGATGCATTATATTCTATTATCTTTGGGTGAGTGAGTGAGTTGTTGAAATTTAGTAAGGAAGATTAACTAGAGGCGGTCTACTCTACAGTTGTCAAAGTTTGTGAATTTACACTAACAATTCCTTCCACCACTTCCTCTCTATTCTAAAGAGTGTAAAGGCATTTGTGAGAAACTCCATAGGCCAAGAACGAATATCAGAGTCGGCAGTTCTGAAACTGAAAAATCTTTTATTAAGGAACTGTCACAACTTCGATTTATAATGTCGTCATAGACGAGTTTGAAAAACAAAATGGGAAAATCGTTCTGCAGTTTAAATGACAGATAGGTAGGCAATTTCTTTTCAAAATATTTATTGTATTTAGTTACTGCTTCCTTACTTTGAAATATTACTACAGCCATTGATGTAAACCATTACTGTACCTTCAGAAATGCTGGATTCTCCTGTCTGTGTGGCTGCGTCGATCTTCTGGATCACTTCGGGAGCTTGTGTGGCTGCGTCCGTCCATCTTCTTTCTTCCTGTCCGTTGGCTTGGGCAATGATACGTCCTTCCCCAGTATCCCTCTCCCGGACATCCGATTGGGGGGATAGTTTACGTCCGGAATTTTTTACCAGGGAAAGACTCATCATGCCATTTTTTGTAATATATTTTGGGATAAATAGATGCGGAAGCTTCCCATTGCTTTCCGCATACCACTCTCTCTTTCGCATCTTAAAAGATCTCAGGGGGCCCCAGCGTGGAGGTGAGGAAAGTGGATTTGACTAATTGGGCCCTCCGGACTTCACCGAAATTCACCGCAAGGGTGAAATACCAGATCCATCAGGGTATTTGACCCGATCGGAGACCGGAAAATCCCAATTAGCCTTTGCCCCCCTTTTCTTAGCCTAAATCATTATAAAGGTCATCATTGTGATAAGACCAACTAAGATCCTTATCGAACATGACACCAAGAAACTTAGTCTTTCATGATTTAAGGCATGTATTGTGGGTCCCTATTACCACGGCATGGCGCGTCCTCAGGTTGAGGTTAGAGGAGACGGCGTCCAGATATGGAGGGTAGCTGCGAATATATTAACTAAGCAGTCATGGACAATCGATAAGGAGTGGTCCTCCAGATTGTGGGTTGGACGAAGAGCTAATAACCCATCACCGTAAAAAAAAACAGCTTCTTACGAATCCATACAATAAGCATCGGAATGGGACTGATTCTCTGGCACGATCACAGCGGAGTCTTGCACAGCATAGGGACCGTAGGCGGGCTTACGTGAGGGCTGGAATAGACCTGCGGGTTCCTTAAAAGCCATTTGTAAGTAAGTAGATAAGGATGAATTAAGATTAAAGTCATGTCATTAAAATACTCGATATGTAAAATTAACAGTATTACTAAAGAATAAAAATGTTGTTGTGTCTACATTAATAATAAGATTGCCAGAATGATATCATTTTTTAAATTCATAAATGTCATTAACTAATATTCAGTTAACGCAATACCTAGATGCGAAACAAGAACAAGACGAAATTAACTTCCATAAAGATTAACCATACTACCGCTTCAATATTATTAATTTATGCAGTGATAAAAAAAATTTGTGAAACAATACAAAGGAAAAATCGTGACCTGAACATAATTTATTAAAGTAATAATATTATATGATTGATAGAATTCTGAAAAGAAAAAGTTTTAATTAACTTCAATTTTTATGTTGATGTAGAATGGGGGGGGGCACACAAATAGGCATGAGGAAATTTTGATTGTGCTACGAAAGCGCCTTGGGTCTTGGTGTCCCTGAGTGAAAATATGTCAAGCAGAGCTCACATTTGACGGAAACGCCATTTCGTGGTACTCCGTTTTCTTAACCATTAGGATAACCTAGAGCAGCGGTCATCAACACAGTGCACCTCGAGCTAGCTATGCACTATGGTGCGTTCGTGATTGCTCGCAAGTATACTCTCTCCCTCTTCCTGCTGCACTACGGGCCATATTACGATGCACTGCATACCCGTTATACATTTCAGCGAGTGCTGAAGACCACTGACCCACAGTGTGCAAAAATACAAATCTAGCTGGACAAAATTAATAATTTCTCTGCATTTTAAGTCATTGTACAGACTTTATCGGTAGCTCATATTTTTCGTGTACAAACTCTGATTACGGTTGTGTAAGAGCAACTATTCCTTTATAAGGGGTAATTTTAGACAAAATTAAGAACTTGTCTCCTATCTAACAGATTTTTATTAAACATTGTACGAAAGTAACAGCTAGCATATATTTTTTGTGTACAAACTATATTTACGGTGTCATAAGAGGAAGTACGCCTTTATAGGTTGTAAATTTACACAACATTTATTTCTCTCCCATAACAGGTTTTTACGAGATTTGGACAGGAATAATTTCAAGTAACATATATGCTTTGTGTACAAACTGTGGTTACATCTGTATGCCACCTGTAGGCTATTGTTATACAAAGTTTCATAAAAATATGTTATATAGAAGAGGAGTTATTAATTTTGTCTAAATGTACCATTCCTAAATGGATAGTTTTTCTCATACAAACATTATCAGACTCTGTAGACAAAAATATATTCTACCGCTAACTTCCGTATGTTTAATTGAAATATTATTTAATAACTAATACACGTAATTATATAAAATATAGTACCTACTTAATAGTTCTGTTGAGATAGGTGATGTTTCATGTTTTTACTAATTCATATTTTCGTGAAATTGTATGCATTTTCAGTATTCTCTAAATTTAAAACACTGTTTAAACACAATTTACTATTCACAGAATTCCGAACTAATATGCCTGTCCAATCGAAGCTTAATTATCACCCTCCAATATACACATTTAATCTTAGAATTGCTATTGACGCCACGAAACGTTTAATGTTTTTATTCCCTACTTATTGTTGCAATTTTCAAGAATAATTCGTAAAGTTAGAAGAATGTTATAAAGCTTACCTCAGTGGGAAGAGACTTATTCTAGTTGTCCTATGAGAATCGAACCGAGCTCCTCAATGCACGTACTCTCCATAAGGCGCTATCTTTGCTTGCTTTAACTGAAATCGAAACTCATAATGGCGGTCCAATATGTCATTTGCATTGTTGCAGACGGCGTTGTTACGCGTTGAGAAATGAACGCGAATTCCATAGAGAATGAAAAAATGGAACTAGCGTCAATGAGTAGAAGCTGTAGATAAGAAAATTGATACTACTTGGGTTGAGAACTTTCGATCTGATTTTAAATGTAGTTAACCGGCGCAAGAAAATTTAAATATTGTCGTTTTCATTTGTTGTATTTAAATCGAATTTTTTAAGTTTTCTGAAGAAATTGATGTACACATTTATCTGTATAAAAAACACATTTATCCACTTTCTCTGAGCATATTAATTTCAAGACTTAGAGACTTTCTTTTTCTTCTTCCTTTATTAATTTTGTAACTGACACTTCATTCTATATTGTTGGCTGCGCTTTCGTAATAGGAGATGAACCTTGATATTGCGACTAGTTTAGGAAACGTAATAATTCCCACGTTCATGTGTTTATTTGGTTTTTAAAAAGTTACATTTCTTTGCATGTGTCCCCATTTTCTCTGCAATAAGTGAAAGTAGACAATTGAAATTTCACTGTTTTTTAACTTACAACATTTCGTCAGTCATGTGGTAATTAACGTAACGTACTGTACTGATTGAAAATATAAATTAGAAACTTTTGTAGAAGTCAGAACGTTTTCAAGTATTAATGTAATACAGTTCTCCTGTAACTTCATCCCTCTTCGCCCCAAATATTTTCCTAAGAACCTTATTCTCAAAAACCCTCAATCTCTGTTCCTCTCTCAAAGTGAGAGTCCAAGTTTCACAATCATACAGAACAACTGGTAATATAAATGTTTTATAAATTCTAAGTTTCAAATTTTTTGACAGCAGACTAGATGACAAAAACTTCTCAACCGAATAATAACAGGCATTTCCTATATTTATTCTGCGTTTAATTTCTTCCCGAGTGTCATTTATATTTGTTACTGTTGCTCCAAGATATTTGAATTTTTCCACCTCTTCGAAGGATAAATCTCCAACTTTTATAGTTCCATTTCGTACAATATTCTGATCACGAGACATAATCATATACTTAGTCTTTTCGGGATTTACTTCCAACCCTATCTCTTTACTTGCTTCAAGTAGAATTTCCGCGTTTTCCCTAATCGTTTGTAGATTTTCTCTTAACATATTCACGTCATCCGCATAGACAAGAAGCTGATGTAACCCGTTCAATTCCAAACCCTCTGTGTTAACCTGAACTTTCCTAATGGCATATTCTAAAGCGAAGTTAAAAAGTGAAGGTGATAGTGCATCTCCCTGCTTTAGCCCGCAGTGAATTGGAAAAGCATCAGATAGAAACTGGCCTATACGGACTCTGTTGTAAGTTTCACTGAGACACATTTTAATTAATCGAACTAGTCTCTTGGGAATACCAAATTCAATAAGAATATTATATAAAACTTCTCTCTTAACCAAGTCATACGCCTTTTTTAAATCTATGAATAACTGATGTACTGTACCATTATACTCCCATTTTTTCTCCAATATCTGTCGAATACAAAAAAATCTTACCAATAGTTGATCTATTACACCTAAAACCACACTGATGATCCCCAATAATTTCATCTACATATGGAGTTAATCTTCTCAGAGGGATATTCGAAGGATATAGAAAGTTACACAACGCAGAGCTGCAACCATGGTATCCTTCACCTGACATAATTAGGAACATTAAATCCAGACGTTTGAGATGGGCAGGGCATGTAGCACGTATGGACGAATCCAGAAATGCATATAGAGTGTTAGTTGGGAGGCCAGAGGGGAAAACACCTTTGGGGAGGCCGAGACGTAGATGGGACGATAATATTAAAATGGATTTGAGGGAGGTGGGATATGATGGTAGAGACTGGATTAATGACATTAATCCGGGTTCCTTAAAGCCAGTAAGTAAGTATGTAATGTAATACAATTAGGTTAATTCGATATTGGATAATATAAATGGATATTTATTATTACAGCTGCACCTGCATTACTACAAAAATATAGATTTCCAGTTTGACTGAACTATATTTTTGCATAGTGGTTTTTGAACGAACAATATTCTGTCTTTCTGTCTGTGTTTCCCTTTGTGAACAGGCAATTCGTGCATGTTATTGAACGAATACAGTTACACAGTAATCTAAAATTTATATACCAGGCCATCTTGAACAGTGCATTATACTATTTACAGATGAACACAGATTGGATTTTTTCGAATGCTGACCAAAATATACAACATGACCTTTCGAAGTTTAGATCTGCCTTTCTTCCTGCGATGGCTGCGTAATATAGACCATCAGTCTGTAGTGGTTTGAGTCTCGGTAATTCTGACATTTTCCATTAAAAATTTCATAGTGACACTTGAGGCGGACAAGGTCGCAATTAGGGTTTTTTTCTTGATTATTTTCCGTTTCCTCATGTTAGCCATTAATATTTTTCTGGCCGCTCTCTATTCCGTTATCATATTCATAACACTGACATATATAGATGGCAGCCTGGACTGCGCACATAAAACCAGTATGTCTATATGCAACTGACCTTAGCGTATTCATCTGCTGTTGGTGAAAATGCGCCTCGTAAGGGGCCGACGTAATAGTTAACTATGACGTAGATATAGGTTTTCACCCTCCCTTTTCAAGGTGTTTTCAAGTGAATTATGTTAGGAGAAAATGTAGACTATATACATGGATTTATTCAGCAATACAATGTGATTCAAAAGTAACGCGAGTAAACTCTGTTTTTAAGTGCAAATAGCGAAAAATGAAAACAGAAAGAACTTGATAGTTCAGTCTTATGTGCTTGAATTTTCAACGTAGAATACACTGTACGACACACCCGGCAGTCCAAATGTTGCGAAATTAGTGGTTTTTCTGCTAATTTTAACGGATTTTTAGATACGTAGTGTCTGGGATAAAATACGAAATGATGACGATGATTAGTAGTGTTGCAAATACAAGTTCAGGGAAAACCGCCAAGCAAAAATGAAGTTTGTCTGAATTCTTACGCAATCAATGTAAAGAAATGCTTCTTTGCACTGTGAGAGGTTAAATATCACCTACACTCTGCACGTCAACTATTCTTCTCCGCTGAATAACACATACAGTATAACTAGCCGAAGGGCCGCTAATACTGCAGCATTGGGACTAGCAGTTGTGTCATACTAGTGTACAGCCTCAACAGTGCATTCTGCGTTGGACATTCAAGCGTATTAGATTAAACAAGTATTTCCAACAATTTTCTCCACTTTCTGTAATTCACTACGTGCACTAATAAACGGGGTTCGCCTGCCCATCTGGAGTTTCTCTCGGGTGCGGGTTCGATTAGCGTTTGGACTGATTACCTGGTTAGGTTTTTACCGAGATTTTCCCCAACTGTAAGGTAAATGTCAAGTAATCTACGGAGAAACCTCGCCCTCATTTCGACAAATTCCATCCCACTATCATCAAACTCATCGACGCTATATAACCTGGTAAATGATACAGCATCGTTAAATAAGCCACTACAACACGTTTGTTCATGTTTTCACAGCGCTAGTGTCGAAGTTGTAGGGGAAGGTTGCTCATATCGTACCACTTTTCAGTTGTTCTTTAGTTATTTCTAAATGGGAAGGAATTTTAATTGTATATGCTGTTAAACATTGGGACAGGACCTTCGGACACAATATATATATATATATTTTTTTTTTTCAGAATTTTTAAATAATTATCAATTGTTTTAAAATACATTATTTAAAACTCTGCAAGTGGTACGATTTGTGCGCCTAGTTTCCTAAATCGTACCTAGAGGTTGCTTAAATCGTACCCATTTGTAAAATACACAATTTTCAAAATAAGAACTACATAAAATAACTTATTTCATTGTATTATTGTCATTTACTATGAGATTTTATTAATCGAAATGGGACACAAAGATGTTTTAAGATACAAAGATTTTTGTAATTTATAAATCTTAAATAGGCTATTGTCAAGAGCTAATAAAACAAAAATACGAAGGGTCACTCAAGATTAAATCATATTTAACACAAATGAAAGATGCCTACTTGTCGTTACACATGTCACAGGCAAAATGAGAACGTTCTTATGCCGTAGAAACTCCTGCACGTCTCATGCACCCATTGATTGCACACAGCAAGGAATCATATCTTCAATGACAGCTTCTTCACAGATAAAATACAACCAGTCCTCTTCTTTTACACCAAAATCAATGATTTTAGATAATATTTTCGTTCTTTTTGATAGCTGATGTGCTTTTTTTTATTTGTTTCCTTGAAGTTCTTCCTTTCGGTTTCTACTGCTGCAATTGCTTCTTATATTGACTTGAAATTAGCACAAGAGCTTACTGAGCACTTTTTCTCGTTCTCGTTTGAACTGAAATCTTTGTTTCAGGAAGAAACCCGTTCCGTCATCGTTAAATATGTACAAATCGTCTATGAAGTACTCGTCGACTACCTTCTCCAAACAATAAAAATAACTTTTAACAGTAATTTTATTAAACCCTTTGGAGCGATTCAGATACAGTTTCCAGTTGCCGCAAACTTAAATTTGAATGCCTCTTGATGAACCCATAATAGCACTTCTTTCTCGCCAGTCGTATTTATTTATTGAACAGATATGGAAGGTGTGGGTTTGCTTCTAACACATCGAAGACAAACTTCCTAACGTCTTTTGTAGTAGGCTGAGAAAGATATTCTTCAAACATCAGAATATGTTAGACAAATTCCTCTTCTATTTTCCGTGAAATAGCTGTATTCCTCCCGTTGCAGGATCCATTTGCAGGACGATGCAGACCTCTCTTCATTTTGCCCATCAAATATCGCTTGAAAATCGATTTTGGGATTTTGTACTTACGGCAACATTCATTCAATCCCGCTGCTCCGAATCGAAATTCATCCACTGCCTTAAGTAAAGCACTTGGTTTCGATTTTCCGTATTCTCGTTTGGTCATTACCTATTCTGGAATTTGAAAATATTATGCACCTAATGTTATTTGTTCACGTTGCCAAAATCGTACTGGTACGATATGAGCAACCTCTTAAATGTACGATTTAGGAAACTAGCACTCAAAGCAAACTATTCAGATTATAACCTAAACAAAGCTGTTACAGTGACCATTTTTACCGTTTGAATAATGCAAATAATCTAATATACTAGGTGTAATAAACACATTCATTAAACTAACTCAATGTGTCAATAAAAGCTTACGAAATAGTAACAAAATCTTATATGAGAAATCAGAACTTACTATTAAGCACGATTTAATACAGCTGTTGTCTTGGTTGAAAGGCGGAAAACTGAACGAGTATCAGTTTCTATTTGTATTTCATGAAAAATTCCCTGCAAGCAATACTTTCCTCAATATTAATAGTGGTACGATTTCGGCGCCGGTACGATTTAAGCTACTTTCCCCTAATAAGTATTTTGCAGATTATAACAACCGCTAAGGTTAGAACGTGCTCTCGATGATTACTCCGTTTCCATAGGCAACACACATTAGTGGGATTTTCAAAGCATGTTCCGTGATTCGTGGCAGACCCTTGTTAATAATAAATCTCCTTATTAATCTATATTTAGAGGGCTGTTATGCTCGTGCTGCACGGTATGTGTAAGGATTAACAGTAAGGTTGTAAATGCTGCATAAATTGTTGATTTATTTCAAATTTTTGCATATGACCCATGAAAATTTCAAGATAGACTCATGGTTCGTATGTTAGAACGATTTGTATTTAAATGGTCTGTCATCCCTTGTGATGTTAGTGTTCGCCATTTTACACCCTGTATATAATCTATAGCTCCAGAAGCTACCACATTTTTTTCAACAACAACAATTGGGAGCTCAGCTGCAGTTCCACTGTAACTTACTGCCAAATACTCGGAATCACACCGTTCTTGCACTAAAAAATCGGCATATTTTAACGTATGAAACAAGCAGAACATTAATTTGGCCAAGAAGTGAGGCCACACCCTTTTTGCAGGGAATCCTTCAATTGTATGCTAAAGAACGACAATTTTCATAAGTTGGTACGATGGTTACGTTTCCTTAGTATTAGAAGCTGATGATGTAACCAGGAAGATGTAATCATGCTCACATTGTATTTTCACCAACACACAATTGACTGAACAGACGAGTATTTAATAGACCAATTTATTTCGCTTTAATAAATTATAAGAAGGTTTTTGATGATAGAGTTGATCATAATATATTTTGGAAAATAGTCATAAATCGTGGGATTCCATCTGAATGTTATACATATCCTTTACTAAAACAATGAAACGGTGGTTACAAATGAGGGGCTTAGAACAAAGAGCAGGTAAGTGACGGAAACCTAGTTTTGAGGAAATTACAGTTAAAGTTCTACATGCAATGGAATATTATACACTAGTTTGGTGAAATTATGCCCATATAGCAGCAGTGCACAGTGTGATCACTGACCTGATTTTATCCCAAAGAAACATCCTTTTGGGCTATCACAACACGCACTTACCTCATTTTTTAAATAATGTCACTTACCTCCTTTTTGTTCTAAGCCCCTCAATTCTCAATGGTGAAAGTGAGATAATATAAATAAAAGAGTGAATTGGATTATAGGCTTTTTTTTCTTTTTGCTGTTATTTCTAGTCGCTTTAGATTCTCTGATCAAATCGCGAGTTAATCTTTTGGGTGAAATCCGAAGACCTGTGTACTATTGTTGAGTCTGGTTCTATTGTTGTGAACTAGATGGCGTCTGTAGATGTATTACTGATTTGTAATGAATATGATTTTGGTGAATAATGAAACCGGTGACATTCAGGCATGTCTTGGCCTGAATTTCATGGCATTTGCCTACGGTTGAGGGAAAACCCTGGAAAACCTCAAGCAGGAAATTCAACCCGTCCGGGAATCGAATCCGGATCCTCTGCGTAAGACACCAGCATGCTGAACGATACACCACAGAGATGGTCAAAGGTGTCTTCTTTCACACAATATTTTAACGTAATCTGGACGAAGGAATATTACAGTCTAAACCCCTGATGTGCCGGCAAATTCTCTGCATCGGCTGAGTAGTGGGCGATATAGTCTACAGGTCAAAGCTGCAGATTCTTACTGCATCGGGAGGGGACTTTGATGTTATGACAATGGTTTAAAAGTTATGTCCGATAGAATAAGTTAACTGCAACGATACTATAGAGATATTGTATGGAAGGTTGATCTTAGGAGAAAAGTGATGAATGGTACGTCACAACAAATTGGAATAGAGGTACAGAAGATACAGGGATTTAATTATGCGATTTATGACGACACTAATGTTTCAGTATTTCCGCTTATGTTGACTGCTAGAAAACATCAAGTTGTGTAAATTGAATAAAATCTATTACACTTCCATAAGTACATTAATATTATATAATACATTGTATCATACCCTTATTAAAATATAGGTTATAACTGGTACATCCTAATTCCGCCAATTTCTTTTGTGGGATTTCTATATTTGGAAGTTCTTGGTAGGCCTCTTTTCATGGGCATTCAAGTAGTGAATAAAAAATAATAGACACATGATTTATGAACCTTACCAAGTGTTTGTGTACCAAGTTTGAAATAAGCTACCCTCAATGCCATAGACACAACATTTCGGGGAAGTAAATTTTTATGAGCAAAATTACATCTATTTTCTTTGCATATTTTCCCCAAAATCACAACAAAGACACTTCTAACCAAGACAAGCCAGATAGTCACGAACCTTAGTACACAGCATCTCATTATTATAGGTTGGGAAACATTTGACATAAACACAATATTGTTAAGTCTAAGCCAACCACTCAAGGAATTTGTATTATAAATGAATACATTGAGAGGTGAAGAGTGGGAGAAGTCATGTGAACTGAGGCTTCTGGTATCGGTCATTATGCAGCTTTCACATTTCTGTGTGAGTGGAAAATGACGCACTAATATTGTCTGGCGCCCTCTTCACAAGGGCAGGGTTCGCTTACGAGCTACTATTATACATCTTCCGCGTTTGTTCTCCTTCTGGAAGAAGTTATTATTACGATTTTGTCACCTTTTAAAATCTACCGCCTCGGCTCCTATCTTGGTAATAGGTACACCACCGCGGACGGCTAATGTAAATTTACGCTAACAATTACGTCACTTGAAATGATGATTTTTGTGAATAAAAAAAATATTGGCCATTGATGTTTCAGGAGCAAGAACAATTGTTTGTATGCATCTGAAGTCTGATTAGTGTAATATGTAGCTAATCGGTGATGTATGCAATGGACGGGGAAACGAACTGGCCACCCTACACCATTATCTCCTGGCGTAGTTGTCTCATAATTGGTGCCTTCTTGGTACCACTTGTGAGGTTTTTTTAAGTAACATTTGTTCTAATAAATTATTACGAAATCTAACAAATATTATATCTTTTGGTCAGTTTTAAACTGATGTTAAGCGAATTTTTCTTCTGCTATATTCTCAATCATTATACATTTGTCGTGAAAACGACCACTATTGCATGAAATAAGAATAATACACTTCTAAATCAACAGTTTCTTATGCTATTTAACCGTCCAATAATAGACAGAACAGAATTTTCGGACAGTTATAAGTTACACAAACTTTTCACATTACATAATTTTTAGATATGAACAAACCCTGTTCTTGCACAATGACACTTGCCTAACCTATCACATCACATATTTTATATTTTGGACGTCATCTAGTAAAATTACAATAATGCAATTTTGTTATCACACACACACACACACATACACACGCACACGCACACGCGCGCACAGGCACACACGCACACACACACACACATACACACGCACACGCACACGCGCGCACAGGCACACACGCACATGCACACGCACACACACACACACTTACATAGATGTTCTTCACATATAGGCTTATCATTCTGTTAGAGATCATTTTTTAAAACAAAAAATTCAGCCGTATAATAATAATAATAATAATAATAATAATAATAATAATAATAATAATAATAATAGGATAATAATGATTTATTTTAGCTGGCAGAGTTAAGGCCGTAAGGCCTTCTCTTCCACTCAACCAGCAAAAAGAGTATATACATATGCATGAACTTACAAAGAATTCAACAATTTGATTTAGATGAGAGTTACATGTATACAAGAGTTATTTACGAATTAAACAACAAAATACTATGAACTATTAATTAAACACTGAAATAAACTGTGTAGAAGAATTAAGCTAAAATACATAGAATGTTAATATATTTCAAATAATATTAGATAATAGAAAGAGATTATTATGAGACAATTTTGAAAATACAGCACAATCAGGATGATGTCTAAAAGAAAGAAGTAACAATGTAGTCAGTGATAGTTTAAATCAGTATGATTGGAGTGAAATGCTAATAAGGTTATCTTTTAAGCTGTTCTTAAAGGTGTTTATTGTCTTGCAGCCCTTTATTGTCTTGCAGTATAGGCTATGTTTAAATTGCTCTAACATAACCATATGCGAAACAGAGCTAAGTAGACATACAACTACCCTAATTATTCAATCCCACTATGCATACACTAAATACACTGAAGAATAAAATGCAGAAATAACATAAAATAAATACTTGAGACTGTCATAACCTTGTACCTATAAGGTTCAGACCTGTCTTCGGACAGTTGACTAAACAACACAACAATACAAATGTATGTTAATTTATTTACATGTACCTACTGAAAACTCGCTATGCATTATTCAAAATAAATTATTAATTTTGTGGTTATAGTAAGTATTTCAAAATATGAACTTTCATTCTACGATTTGGATACTTACTAAAATTATTATGTATATACATATATATCTCGAAATACCGGTATGGCATAAGTTCAATAAGAATTACCACATTAATAATCATATTATGCTGGAAATAAAAGGTAACGCAAATCATTCATCCGAAATTAAATAGGACGTAATTACTGCAGGAATTATCCCATCATTATTAATCGAATTTTGTTGGAAATAAAACACACTAAAGTTAGTCTTCCGGAACTAAATACCGGTATGGCATATGTTCAATAACAAATTATCACATTAATAATTAAATTATGCAGGTTATATAAGCACACCCAAATAATTCTTCAGAAATTAAATATGGCGTAATAACTGTAAGCATTATCACTTTATTATTCGTATTATATTGGTAATAAAACACACGCTAGTAAGTCTTCCGAAATTAAATACCGGTATGGAATAAGTTCAATACGAATTACCGCATTAATAATCATATAATGCTCTAAATAAAAGCTAACGCAAATAATTCTTCCGAAATTAAATATTGCATAATTACTATAAGAATTACAGCATTATTTGTCATTTATGTTGGAAATGAAACACCCGCAAACAAGTTTTCCGAAATTAAATACCGGTTTTGCATAAGTTCAATAAGTATTACCACATTAATTATCATATTATGCTGGAAATAAAACCACACGCAAATAAATATTCCCAAATTAAATGTGGCGAAATTATTGTAAGAATTATCACATTATTCGTCGCATTATATTGGAAATAAAACACACGCAAACAAGTCTTGCGAAAATAGACACTGGCGTGGCATAATATCAATCAGGATTACCGAATTAATAGTCATAATTTCCTTGAAATATATGCACACGCATATAATTCTTTCGAAATTTAATTTCACATAATTACTGTAAGAATTATAACATTATTGATCATATTACGTCGGAAATAGACACGGAAGTTAGTCTTCCGAAGTTAAATACCGGTATGGCATAAGTTCAATAAGAATTACCACATTAATTATCATATTATTGTGAAAAAAAACAGCACAAGGAAATAATTTTTCCGAAAATAAATATGGCATAATTACTGTAAGAATTATCATATTATTCGTCGTATTACAGACGTGAACAAATTATTAGACTAAAACGTTTTTCTTGGAAACATAATATAATTCGTCATATCAACTACCAATATAATTCAAGAGTCTCTATTGTTGTAAATAAGATTGTTTACATCTTCTGGTATATTTTTCCAATGGTTAAGTATATTTTGTCTGGCTGTGTTGGTACCACTGGTGTTTTAATTATATACTGCAGAAGATATTCAACAGTCTGATCTCCCATGGCCTGCAAGAAGACCGGACAGGAACAAAATTAAAAATATGTGATCTATACTGAAGAAGAAAGTGAACAAAAAGAGGCTTACAACAAAACATGGACTCACTTAAGCACTGTTTGATGTCTGGCTAAATGATGCTGATATTCGAAAAAAGCGTCAAACTTTGGTTTCCAGCATCCCTGACAAAATCAACGTGTTAATAAAGAGTAAGGGAATGTTCACAAAATGTTAGTAGCCTCCAGACTCAATTCTCTGTTCATTATTTCTGTGCAAAATATATTTTTGTGCATTATTTCTGCCGACAAACACAGCTTTGTTGCACATATAATTAATTTTGTCTAATAATTTGTCCACGTCTGTATGTTGGTAATAACACACACGCAACTAATTCTTCCCAAATCAAATACCGCTATGGCATAAGTTCATTAAGGATTACCGCATTAATAAACATATTATGCTCGAAATAAAAGCACACGAAAATAATTTTTCCGAAATTAAATATTGCATAATTGTTGTAAGATTTACAACTCATTCGTTATATTATGTTGGAAATAAAACACACGGAAGCAAATCATCCGAAATTAAATATCGGTATCGAATAAGTTCAATAAGACTTACCACATGAATATTCACATTATGTTGTAAATAAAAGCACACGCAAAAATTCATCGCAAATTAAAAATGGCATAATTACTCTACTAATTATCACACTATACGACGTATTAAGTTGGAAATAAAACACAGCCAAGTTCGAAATACAGTAAGGGTAGGGCATAAGTTGAATAAGAATTACCACAGCAATAATCATATTATGCTGGAAATGAAAGGCAACGCAAATAATTCTTCCGAAATAAAATATGATATAATTATTGTAAGAATTATCACATTATTATTTATCGTATTTTGTTGGAAATAAAACACACACAATAAGTCCTCCGAAATTAAATACCGGTATGGAATATGTCCAATAATAATTACGGCATTAATAATTATATAATGCTCTAAATAAAAGTCCACGAAAATAATTCTTCCGAAATTAAATATTGAATAATTACTATAAGAATTACAACATTATTCGTCGTATTATGTTTCAAATGAAATACACGCAAGCAAATATTTCGAAATTAAATACTGGTATCGCGTTAGTTCAATAAGATATACAACATAAATATTCATATTATGCTGGAAATAAAAGCACAAGCAAATAATTCTTCCGAAATTAATTATAGCTTAATTACTGTTAGAATTATCACATTATTTGTCGTATTATGTCGGAAATGAAACACACGCAAGCAAGTCTTCCGAAATTTAATACCGGTATTGCATACGTTCAATAAGAATTACCATATTAATTATCATATTATGCTGAAAATAAAAGCACACGCAAATAAATCTTCCGAAATTAAATATGGCAAAATTACTGCAAGAATTATCACATTATTCGTCACATTATTTTGGAAATAAAACACACGCAAGTAAGTCTTCCGAAATTAAATATCGGTATGGCATAAATTCAGTAACAATTATCACTTTAATAACCATATTATGCTATAAATAAAAGCAAACGTTAATAATTTTTCCGAAATTATATATGTCACAATTATTGTAAGAAATACATCATTATTCGTCGTATTATATTGGAAATAAGACATACGCCATCAAGTCTTCCGAAAATAAATACTACTGTGGCATAATATCAATAAGAATTACCGAAATAATAATCATATTTAGCTTGAAATATATGCACACGCAAATAATTCTTTCGAAATTGATTTTCACATAATTACTGTAACAATTATCACATTATTGAACATATTACGTCGGAAATAGGCACGCAAGTTAGTCTTCCGAAATTAAATATTGCTACGGCATAATATCAATAAGAATTACTAAAATTAATAATCATATTATGCTGGAAATAAATACACACTCAAATAATTCTTTCGAAATTAAATTTCACATAATTACTGGAAGAATTATCACAGTATTGGACGTATTATGTTGGAAATAAAACACACCTAAATAACTCTTACGTAAATATGTCGTAATTACTGTAAGAATTATCACATTGTTCGTCGTATTATGTTAGATATAAAACACACGCTATTAAGTGTTCGGAAATTAAATACCTGTATCGCACAAGTACAACAAGAACAACTACCTTAATAATCATATTATGCTAGAAATAAAAGTACACACAAAAAATTTTTTCCAGTATTAAATACGTCATTATTTCTGTAAATAATTCCGCATTATTCATCATATTATGCTGGAAAAAGCACACGGAAATAATAGTTCCGGAATTAAAATATCGCATGTGTTCTAAAAGAATTTCTACAATTTTAATCACACAAAGCTGAAAATAAAATTATACGCAGGTAACTCTTCCGAAATTGAAAGTCGCAGATGTACTATAAGAATTACCACTGCGCTGGAAATAAAGGTACACGCAAATAATTCTTCCGAAATTAATTATCGACGTAGACCAATAAGAACTACCACAGATTTTCCTTATTATGCTGGAAATAAGAACGATACGCAAATAATTTTTACTAAATTTAATATCGCATAACTGCTATACAATTTTCAGGTTATAAGTAATATTATGCTGGAAATAAAAGCACACGCAAATAAACCATCCGTAATTAAATATGGCATAATTACTGCAAGAATTATCGCATTGTTCGTCGTATTATGTTAGAAATAAAACACACGCTTTTTAGTCTTCCGAAATTAAATACCTGTATCGCCCAAGTACAACAAGAATTATCAACTTAATAATCTATTTATGCTAGAAATAAAAGCTCACTCAAATAATTTTTCCGGAAATAAATACGTCATTATTTCTATAGATAATTTCACATTATTTATCACATTATGCTGGAAAAATCTCACTTAAGTAATAGTTCCGAAATTAAAATATCGCATGTGTTCTATAAGAATTTCAACTATTTTAATCACACAATGCTGAAAATAAAACTAAACGCAGGTTACTCTTCCGAAACTGAAAGTCGCAGATGTTCTATAAAAATTATCACTGTGCTGGTAGTAAAGGCAAACGCAAATAATTTTTCCGAAATTAATTATCGCAAAAATTCTATAAAAACTAGGATGTTATTAAACATATGTAGCTAGTAATAAAGGCAGAGGCAAATAATTTTTCCGAAATTAAATATCATATAAATTCTGTAATATTTGCAACGTTATTAATCATACTATGCTGGTCATAAATCCACACGCGAATAATTCTTTCGAAATTAATTATCGCTTTAGTTACATACGAACTATCTCATTATTAATTATATATTGCTGGAAATAAAAGTAAGCCCAAATAATTTCTCCGAAGTTAATTGTCGCTGTAGTCAAATAAGAATTACCTAATTTTAATCATATTATGCAGGAAATGAAAATACACGCAAATAATTCTTACGAAATTAAATATCGCATAACTTCTATACAATTTTCACGTTATTAATAATATTATGCTGGAAATAAAAAGACACGCAAATAACTCTTTCGAAATTAAAAATCATACACGTTCTACAAGTATGAGCAGATTACTAATTATATATTTTGCTATAATTAGAAGCTCATTCAAATAGTTCTCCCAATATTAAATATGGCATAATTACTGTATTCGTCGTATTATGTTGGTAATAAAACACATGCAAGTCAGTCTTCCGAAATTAAATACCGGTATGGAATAGGTTCAATACGAATTACCGCATTAATAGCCATAGAATACTCCAAATAAAAAACCACGGAAATACTTCTTCCGAAATTAAATGTTGCATAATTACTATAAGAATTACAACATTATTTGTCGTATTATATTGGAAATGAAACACACGTAAGGAAATCTTCCGAAATTAAATACTGGTATTGCATAAGTTACATAAGAATTGATACATTAATATTCATATTATGCTGGAAATGAAAGGACACGCAAATAATTCTTCCGAAATTGAATGTGGTATAATTACTGTAGGCCTAAGGATTATCACACTATTCGTCATATTATGTTGGGATAAAACACACAATTAAGTCTTCCGAAATTAAATATCGGCATGGCATAAGTTCGATATTAATTATCACTTTTGTAATCATATTATTTGGAAAATAAAAGCACATTCAAATAATTCTTCCGAAATTAAATATGGCATAATTACTGTAAAAATTATCATGTTATTTGTAGTATTATGTTGGATATAAGACACACGCAAGTACGTCTTTCGAAATTAAATAACGGTATATCATAAGTTCAATAAGAATAACCACAATAATAAGCATATTATTCTGGAAATAAGAGCACACGCAAATAATTTTTCCGAAATTATATATCACATAATTACTGCAAGAATTATCACATTATTTGTCATATTATTTTGGAAATATATCTCACGCAAGTATGTATTCCGAAATTAAATAACGGTATGTCACATGTTCAGTAAGAATTATCACATTAATAATGATATTATGCTGAAAATAAAAGCTCACTGAAGTAATTCTTCCTACATTATATATATGATAATTTCTATAAGAATTATTACGTTATTCATCGTATTATGCTAGAAGTGAAAGCCCACGCAAATAATTCTTCAACAATAAATTACTGCATATTGTCTATAAGTATTACAACATTATTAATGATATTATGGTAGATATAAAAACAAATGCAAATGATTTTCCCAAAATTAAATATCTCGTAAGTTCTGTAAGAGTTACAGCATTATTAGTCATATTATACTCGAAATGAAACCACACGCAAATAATTTTCCCGAAATTAAATATCGTGTATGTTTTACTAGAATTACTACATTATTAATCATATTATGCCGGAAACAAAAATGCAACCAAAGAATATGCATAGAATATAACCGTATTAATTAATGCGAATTAAGCTTCTAACATTAATCATATGAAATGAAATGGATATAACTTACCTTTCTGATGAAACGTTTCGACGTTCACCTTATGTTAGGCTGCTATTTGAGGAGACTTGCCATGAATTTCTTGAAGTAACCGGAGACTTCACTAAAAAATTACAGCGTAGGAAGTGTTTCTATGTTTTTGTTCCTTGCTACACTGAAAATCAAAATAATGTGATATGGTTAGAATGAGAATAAAATACACTACATAATCCTTTCGAAATAAAATATCGAATAAATTTCTATAAGAATTGCCACGTTATTAATTATAATAAAATTGCTGAATATAAGAGAACATGCAAATAATACGCAGAAAATTATTTAATTCGGGTTACACTTTTAGTGTAAGATATATAAAATCAAAGAATACAATTCTCCTTTCTGATGAAACTTTTCGATGATAAGTTTAAGTTATGCTGCAAACTGAGTATTCATGTCGTTCTTGAAGTAAGAGGAGTTTTCATTACAAATCACATTGTAGGAAGAGTTTCTACGTTATTGGCCAATACCATATTGATAATTGAAGTACTTTAAAATACTTACACTGAAAATAAATTTGTAGGCTACTAAATACTTCTTCCCCAATTAGGATTGGAGTGAAAAATGAGGTTTAAAAAGAGCGCGTTGCAACTATGGTTATTTGCGCTCTTAACTATTACTCCTTAAGAACATAAAACCTAAACAATAAAGTAAGTTAAAATCCGATTACGAATTTAAGAATTGCACAAGTTCTATAACAATTGGCACGTTATTAATGATATATCGCTGGAAATAAATAATTTAATGCGTATTATTCTTATTTTATTAGATATATACAATAAACAAGAAAGAACTTGCCTTCCTGATGAAAAGTTTCCATATCATTATATGTAAGGCTGGAGACTAGAGATTCATATTATGTATTTGTTTCTTGAAGTGACGAGAGGCTTCATTACAAATCATGTTGTAGAATTAGTTCGTACATTCTTGTTACTTACTGTACTAAAAATTGAAGTATTTTGAAGTACTTAATCTGAAAAAAAAATTGTACACATAATCCTTCCGAATTTAGGTATCGCACCAGTTACATAAGAATTGCCATATTATTAACCATATTATGCTAGAAACAAAAGTACACCGATATAATAAACATAGAAAAAGAACTTTATAATTTAGTAAGAATTAAGTTTCTATTTGGATACGTAAAATGAAAAAGGAAAAAAGGAACTTGCCTTTGTGATGAAGCGTTTCCATATTATGTTATGCTGCAGATTGAGGAATCCTGCCATGCCTTTCATGAACTAAAGCAGGGCTCCGTTACAAAATCACATTGTAGGAAAGTTTTCTAAATTATTGTCGCTTGCTGTACAGAAAATAAATAGAAGTATTTTTAAAAATTGACACTGAAAATATATTTGTACTAAATACTCTTTCCGAAATTAAATATCGCATTACTTTTTTAAGAATTGTCACATTATTAGTCGCATTACGCTGTAAGCAATTAATGTGCGCGTAAAATGTCAAACTTTATAATTTAACGGGAATCAAACTTCTAATATAATAACAATAATAATAATAATAATAATAATAATAATAATAATAATAATAATAATTAATATATATATTTTATAATAATATATTATTATTAGAATTATTATTATTATTATTATTATTATTATTATTATTATTATTATTATTATTAACTTAAAATGACAGAACTTGTCTACCTGATGAAACATTTTCATGATCATTGTATGTAACGCTGCAGACTGAAGATCCATACCATGTCGTTCTTAAAGTAGGCCTAACGCGAGACTTCATGACAATCATATTGTAGGAATAATCTCTGCATTTTTGTTCCCTACTGTACTGATTTCCCATGTTATTGTCACTTACTGTAATGAAAATTGAAGTATTATTTTAATGCTTACACTGGAAATAAATCTGCAGTAAATATTTTTTCTGAAATTAAAATATGTCATAAATTCTATAAGAATTGCCATATTATTAATCATACTCTGCTGAAAACAAAAGTACTCGCAAATAAAATGCATAGAATAAAACCTTATAATATTTAATACGATTTAAGCTTCTAATCTTAGATGTATATAATGAAAAAAGATAGAACTGACCGTTTTGATGAAACATTTCCATGATCTCCAAATGTTATGCTGCAGAATGAGGATTCATGCCATGTCCATCTTGTAGTAAATGGAGGCTTCACTGCAAATGATATTGTAGGAAGAGTTTCTACGTAATTATCCCATACTGTATTGAAAATTTAAATGTACTTTGGAATGCTTACACTGGAAGAGAAATTGTACTAAACATTCCTCCCGAATTAAAGTATCGCACAAAATCTGTGAGGATTGCCACGTTATTAATCTTGTTGTGCTGGAAAAAGGACACTAAATCAATATGCATACAAAAAGCAACTTATAATTTAATATGAATTAAACTTGTAATATTGGATTTAAAATTAAATAGACACAACAGGCCTTTCTGATGAAAGGTTTCGAAGATGACTATGTCTTGGCTGCAAACTGACATAGAGAATTAAAAGCCATCCTTCTCCTTGAAATAACCGGACGCTTCATTGCAAACCATATTGTAGGAAGAGTTTCTTCGTTATTGTCCCTTATCAATTTTACCTAATCCTTTAATTTAAGACAATATTATCTACAAACATAGTAAACTGTCTGATATAAAATAAAATTTAATTTTAAATTGGACAATTGAGTAAGGGACAAACTAGAAATTAGCAACAAAACTAAAGGATGCGAAAAGCAGTCTACAGCTCTACACGAAATAAAATATTTCTTCCAGTGATTTAGATTCTGTAAAAGTCCCCATAAAACTTATAGCTTTCCCTCGTTGAATGGCAATACTAATTCTGAATTATTTTGGTCATTATATTGTTATGCCGTAGACTGATGAGTCATGCCTTCCTCCTTCTTGAAGTAAATGGAGGCTTCATTACAAGTCACATTGTAGGAATAGTTTGTACATTTTTGTCATTTATTGTACAGAAAGTGAAAGTAGTTAGAAATATTAACACAAAAATTAAATTTGTACTGAAATCTGCTTCCGAAATTAAATATCGCATAAGTTCTATAAGAATTGCCACATTATTTGTGGTACTGAAAATTAAAGCATTTTGAAATTCTTACACTGAACATAAATTTGTACTACTGAAAACTCTTTCCGAATTTAAGCGTGTCATAATTTATATATGAATTGCAACATTATTAATTATATTATGCTTAAAATAAAGGTACACTCTGGCATATACATAAAATAGTATCTTACAATTCAATTATAATTAAACTTGTAATAGTAGATATAAAAATAAGGTAGATAGAACTGACCTTTCTGATGAAACGTTTCCAAGATATTTCTGTGTTAAGACTGCAGACTGAGGATTCAAACCATATTCTCCTTGAAGTAACCGGAGGTTTCACTGAAAAACACAATTTAGGAAGAGGTTGTACATTATTGTTCCTTGCTGTTTTGAAAATTAAAGCATTTTCAAATATTTAAACTGAAGATATATTTGTACTTTGTATAATCATTCGAATTTAAGTATCGCAAAGATTCTATTTAGTATTGCC
Organism: Periplaneta americana; assembly: GCF_040183065.1. Lineage (NCBI taxonomy): Eukaryota > Metazoa > Arthropoda > Insecta > Blattodea > Blattidae > Periplaneta > Periplaneta americana. The sequence continues at coordinate 65,612,425 of NC_091119.1, read as the reverse complement.
ACGTTATTAATCATACAGGCCTAATGCTGGAAACGAAGGTACTCGCTAATATTATGCATAGAATAAAGCCTTATAACTTCATACGAATTAGACTAATAATCTTAGATAGGCTACATAAAATGAAAAGGATAGAACTGTTGTTTATAATGAAACGTTTCCATGGTAACCATATGATAGTCTGCAGATTGGGTATTCTTGCCATGTCTTTCTTGAAGTAACCAAAGGCTTTATTATAAAATATGATATTGTAGGAAGCGTTTCTACAGTTTTACAGTTTTTTTATTTTTTATCTGTATTTTTTTTTATAAATTTTCATTATGTGAAATATTATCTACTGCAAATTTTAGTTTCTTGTAAACAAATTTCTTGTAAGACATTTTTAATGTCATTTTAAATGTTACTGTTTAACATTCTTTGTCTTTGGTTTATCTCACCAAGTTGAGGAAGATTGATAAATTTATATCCATACCGTACTCAATATTGAAGTATAGTGTTATGGTTATACTGAAAATAAATTTGTACTATATAATCCTTCCGAAATTAAATATCGCATAAGTTCTATAAAAATTGTCACGTTATTAACCATATTATACTGTATACCCAGACTATATGCAGAGAATAAAACCTTAAAATTCAATGCGCATTAAGTTTCTAATCGCAGGTATATAAAATAAAAAGATTCAACCGGCCTTTCGGTTGAAACGTTTCCAAGATCATTATATTCAGTTATGCCGTAGACTGAGGAGTCATGTCTTTCTCCTTCTTGAAATAAATGGAGACATCATTACAAATCACATTGTAGGAACAGCTTGTACATTTTTGTCATTTATTGTACTGAAAGCCAAAGTACTTAGAAATATTATCACAAAAATTAAAAAAATTTGTAATGAGTTCTGCTTCCGAAATTAAATATCGCAATAGTTCCATAAGAATTGCCACATTAATTTTGATATTACGCTAGAAGCAAATGTAATTACTCGCAAATAATATGCATTAAATAATGTATTAAACTTTCCTCCTGAATTTAAGTATCGCACAAAATCTGTAAAAATGGCCACATTATTGATCATATTATGCTGAAAATAAAGGTACACGCAGACAGTATACATAAAATACTGTAGCATCTTACAATTCAATGTTGATTAAACTTCTAATAGTATATATATATACAAATAAGGTGGATATAACTGGCCTTTCTGATGAAACGTTTCCATGATATTTGTGTGTTAGTCTGCAAACTGGGCATTCAAACCATGTTCTCCTTGAAGTAACTGTAGATTTCACTGAAAAACACATTTTAGGAAGAGGTTCTACATTATTGTTCCTTGCTATTTATGAAAATTAAAGCATTTTCAAATATTGAAACTGAAGATATATTTGTACTTCGTATACTCATTCCGAATTTAAGTATCGCAAATGTTCTATTTAGTATTGCCACGTTATTAGTCATTATGCTGGAAACAAAAGTACTCGCAAATATATAGAATAAACCTTCATACTTAATAAAACTTCATACCAATGAAACTAATAGTCTTAGAAACATAATATGAAAAGGATAGAACTGGCGTTTATCATGAAACGTTTCTATGGTAACCATATGATAGGCTGCAGACTGAAGATTCTTGCCATGCCTTTCTTGAAATAACCAAAGGCTTTATTAGGAATGATATTGTAGGAAGGGTTTCTACAGTATTGTTCCATAATGTACTGAATATTGAAATATAATGTTATAGTTATTCTGAAAATAAATTTGTATTATATAATCCTTCTGAAATTAAATATCGCATAAGTTCTATAAGAATTATCGCCTTATTAATCGTATTATGCTGTACATTCAAACATTATCCAGAGAATAAAACGTGAAAATGTAATGTGAATTAAGCTTCTAATCTCAGGTAGCCTATATAAAATAAAAAGGATGCAACCGGCCTTTCGGTTGACACGTTTCCAAGATCATTATATTAAATTATTTCCGTAGATTGAGGAGGCATGCCTTTCTCCTTTTTGAAGTAAATGGAGGCTTCATTACAAATCACATTATAGGAATAGTTTATACATTTTTGTCATTTGTTGTACTAAAAGTCAAAATGCTTTGAAATATTAACACAAAAATTAAATTTGTACTGAATTCTGCCTCCGAAATTAAATATAGCATAAGTTCTATAAGAATTGCCACATTATTTGTGATATTACACTGGAAGCAAATGTAATTGCGCGCAAGTAATGTGCATAGAATAAAACCTTATAATTTTCTACGAATAATACTTCCGACCTTAGATATATAAAATGAAAAAGATAGAACTGACCTTTCTGATGAAACGTTTCCATGAACACTATATATTATGCAACGCACTGAAAATTCAAGCCATGTCCTTCTTGAAGGAAATGGAGGCTTCAATACAAATCACATTGTAGGAAGATTTTCTATTAGCCTTTACTATATTGAAAATTAAAGTACTTCGAAATTCTTACACTGAAAATAAATTTGTATTAAATACTTTTTTCCGATCTGAAGTCTGACTAGTGTCGCCGACGTATGCAATGGAGGGGGAAAGGTACTGGTCACTCCACCCCATTATCCCCTGGCCTAGTTGCCTCATACGTGGTGCCTTTTTCATCAAACTTGTGATATTCAGATAGTTGAATAAACAACAAACAACTCCTTCCGAATTTAGGTATCACACAAGTTCTGTAAGAATTGCCAAGTTATTAATCATATTATGCTGAAAATAAAAGTACAGGCAAATAATATGGACAGAAGAAAATCTTAAAAGTTAAGGCACATTAAGGTTATAATTTTAGATATAAATAAAAAGTAAATAAAACTGTCCTTCCTTATGAAACGTTTCCATGATCTCGATGTGTTAGGCCGTAGATTGAGAATTAATGCCATGTTCTTGAAGTAATAGGAGGCTTCGATACATATCACATATTAGGAAGAGTTCCTATGTTATTGTCGTTTTATTTTGATATCCTCACACTCGAAAAAAATTGTGCTATATACTTTTTACTATTTTATGTTTCTCAGCTGTTCTATAAGAATCGCCACGTTACTAATCATGTTGTATTAGAAATAAAAGTACGCGTAAATAGGCCTAATTAGCGTAGAATAAAACCTTACAACTTAATGCGAATGAAACTTCTGATATTAGACATATGAAATAATAAAGATAGAACTGGGCTTTCTGAACAAACGTTACGTAATCACTAGCGGGCGGATTGTAACATATTTTGAGATTTTATTCCTTAGCTGCAAATCATATGCTACCATTGCACAAATGCATTTCAAGTTAACCTATTTTTAAACAGAGGTCAAATTTTTATAGTGCATATTTAAGGGGTTAATGCATAATTCAACTATTAGCGCATATAAAGGCATATATTATTATTTTTATCTCTCTGGTTCTTAAATAATGATAAGAATACGAAAAATCACAGAAATAGATTACAGAAGGTCTCGCGCAACGCAGTGGCGTCGTGGTATAAGGCATCCTGCATAGGACTCGCGTTACGGAATGAACGCTGGATGGAGTCCTCATGGGGAAAGAAATTCTCATGAAATTTTGGCCAGTGTATGGGACCGGTGCCCACCCAGCATCTTGATGCACTTGGGGAGCTACGATAGGTAGAAAAATCCGGTTACGAAATCCAGCTATAACTGCTGGTGAATGATCATCCTGCTAATCATACGATACCTCCATTCTGGTTGGAAGATCGTCCTCATCAGCTTCGGCATGTGGACGTGAGGCCAGCAGCTGGTTGGTCGGTCATGGTCCTTCATGGACTGTCGTGCCTCGGATTTTTCCTCGGATTACTGAAGAAAGACAGACATTGAAAAACATTACGTAGGTTTTATTTATTGTAATTTGACAACATGCAGACGGTGGTACATTGTTGTTAGTGAATCATTGCGATAGCGACCGATCGTCCACAGATCCGTCTTATATCAACGAAAGGGGACAACAGGACGACCAAGAAATGTCATCACAAACGAGAATCATGGACGACTTCTCCAACAGGAATTACTGTCCTCAAAGCGTAGTCTACGACGAACATTGTTGAAACTTGGTTTGAGCGATAGATCTGTTCGGCGGATTTTTAAAGAGCTGGGTGGTTTTGCATACCGTAGTCAAGTTGCTCGTCGTCTAACAGGAAGGGAATGTATGGGTAAATTATTTTAGATTAGGAGTTACGAAGTCTATAATTACAAATTATTGTTTTATTTATATTATTCATCTATTATTTTCTTGTTCTAAGACTGTGGACGATTGGAGCACATGTTCAGCAATCCATGAACTGACTTTATATAGGCCTATGTACCACCAGTTGCAGTTGTCCTGTTTGGCCAAAGAAGGACGCATTTTTCTTTCCATTTTGAAGTATTAATTATGTGATGAGTAGGAATTAGTAACGCTTTACGAAGAAATTTTATAGAAGTGATATCTTAGAAATCTGCTATGAACATGAATTAATTTAAATAGCAAGTGGTGTCCTAAATGAGACTAGTGACGGAAAATTACAAAAATATTTTCAGCCTTGCATTCATGCGTCATTCTTTGTTTCACCCGCTCGCCACGATGAGGCACAGGATATGAGCGGGGCCTGAAACAAGACAATCAAAACAAAACAAAAAAATTGCATTACTGAATACACACAACTCGTTTGATCTCTATTAATTCCATTTGAGCTCTACCCTCATTTTTCCTTCACTTACATGTATTCTTTCTTCATAAATCAGGATCGTCAGTCTGGTGGCTTCTGAATTCTGCATGTAAAGTTGTAACAGTCATATTAAACGCGAGCAAACGAACAATAGCAACGTGTCTACTGTCCCTGAATTAATAAAAATATCAATTTAAGGTGTGAATTGGATAATTCATTAAATAAGTAAAAATATTATTTCTCATTCGAAAATTTTTTTAAAATATCTATACAGTTGTACACTTTGTATAAAGCCACCATGGTGATCCAGTGACTAAAGCGTTTGGACTTAATCCTGTAGACCCAGGTTCGATCTCCGTCTGCCCCTGCTATAAGCCCGCGGTCCAGGTAACAGAGGGTTTTCTCCGGAAGCTACGGTTCCTCTGCGCCTCTGTGGTATTCCAACAAATCCCTTACAATCTCATCTCAAAGTGGGAGTAGTGAAGTCCAGCCTCCTATGGCACACCATGGACGACTGACTGTAAGTTGGTTTACACTATATATCCAACTTACTGAAACACTACACATGAAATGAACACAATTCTTCAGAACTCCTCTACAAAGAGCAATATCTACGCTAAGCTAAATATATATTGAGAACATTTTGAACTATTTTGTGCTGAAAAGGAAGAAGCAAGTAGATTCGGAAAAAGTCTTATCGAAAGAAGTTTATTTTAAAAATTCACAAGTGTTAAGACATAAACCACTTTATCATTCACTTTGTAGAAAGTGACAATATTTGCTTAAACTGAGCACTTTTTACTCTAAAGACCGTTTCAAGAATATCACTTAACTTCACTTCGTCTTGACATTTTCAAGTCAGATCATACAAAATAAAGTGTCGGATCCGCATTCAAATAGACAAAAAGGAAGTGAACCTGGTGTTCGACGCCGTCACAATGACGTAGTACCAGCCCACAGCGTCTCTATGCGAAAAATGCGGAAATCATTCATTCCTTGTTGGCTATATCTCGTTTCGAACTTGTTATTTTCAAAACCATTCACTGAAATTAAACGAACCACAGACGAAAGTGTAGGTGTACATAAAATAATTTGTTTACAAATAAATACTTGGTGGAAAACAAGAAATCGGAAATCGTTTAGATTCCGGCAATAAAGCAGAAATTGTACGATATTGAGAGCACAAAAAATGTAAGCAGTACGAATAATGATAATCACAAGAAAATGTAATTTACAATCTTACCTTTATGTTGAATAAAGTATATTAATGTAGGATTAAAATAAATATGTACGCACACGCAAATAATTCGTCCGAAATTAATATCGCAGAAGATCTATAAGAATTACCACATTACTAATCATATTATGCTGGAAATAAAATCACACGCATATAATTCTTCCGAAATTAAATATCACATATGTTACGTAACAGTGACCACATTATTAATCATATTATGCTGGAAATAAAAGCACACACATAATTCTTCCCGAATTTAATAGCCTACGTCATACGTTTTAAAAATATTGCCACATTATTAATCATATTTTGCTGGAAACAAAACACACTCAAATAATACTTCCGAAATTAAATATCGCGTATGTCCTATGAGAATTTCAAGAATATTAATCACATAATGCTGGAATTATTGGCACAAGCAAGTAATACTTCCGAAATTAAATATGGCATAATTACTGTAAGAATTATCACAATGTTCGTCGTATTATGTTGGAAATACAACACACCCAAGTAAGTCTTCCGAAATTTAATACCGGTGTGGCATAAGTTCAATAAGAACTATCACATTAATAATCATATTTTGTTGGAAATAAAAGCACACTCAAATAATTCTTCCGGAATTAAATACGTCATAAGTTCTATAAATATTACCACATTATTAATCATATGCTGAAAACAAGACACACGCAAATAATTCTTTCGAAATTAAAGTGTCGCATCTGTTCTAAAAAGAATTTTAACATTATTAATCATATAATGCTGAAAATAAAACTACACGCAGGTAACTCTTCTGAAATTAAATATCGCAGATGTTGTATAAGAATTACCACATTATTAATCATATTGTGCAGTAAGTAAAGGCACACGCAAATAATTCTTCCGAAATTAAATATCGCATCATTCTATAGGAATTACGTTATTAATCAGATCATGCTGCTAATATAGGCATGCAAATAATTCATCCGAAATTAAATATAGCGTAATTACTGTAACAATTATCACAATATTCGTCGTTTTATGTTGCAAAGAAAACACACGTCTGTAATTCTTCCGAAATTAAATACCGGTATCGCATAAGTTCAATAAGAATTACCACTTTAATAATAATATTACGCTGGAAATAAAAGCACACTTATATAATTCTTGCGAAATTATATATGTCATCACTTCTATAGGAATTATTACGTTATTCATCGTATTAAACTTGAAATGAAAGCACACCAAATAATTCTTCTAAACTAAAATATTGCATAATGTCTATAAGTATTACAACATTATTAATTATATTATGGTAGATATAAAAAGCAAACGCAAAATAATTCTTCCCAAAATAGAAACCGCAAAAATTATAAAACAATTACCACATTATTAATCATATTATGCTGGAAACAAAAGCACACATAAATAATAATTCCGAAATTCAATATCACATAACATCTATGATAATTAACACAATATTATTCTTATTACGGTGGAAATAAAAGCACACGCAAAAAAATCTTTCGAAATTAAATATCGCATTAGTTATATAAGAATTACCACATTGTAAATTATATTATGCCGGATTTAAAAGTACACGCAATTAATTCTTCCGAAATTAAAAGTCGCATATGTATAAGAATTATCACATTATTAATCATATAAACTGAAAAGGAAAGCACACGCAAATAATTCTTCTGAAATTAACTGTCTCATAATTTTTATAACAATTACCAATTTCTTAATCTTATAACGCTAAAAAAGCACCCTAAAATAATTTTTGGGATATTAAATATCGCATAATTTCTATAAGAATTACTACATTGTTATTAATATTTTGCTAGAAAGAGAAGCTCAAGCAAATAAATGTTTCGAAATTAAATATGGCATAATTACTGTAAGAATTATCATATTATTTGCCGTATTATATCGGAAATATAAGTCATGCACGCAAGTCTTCCGAAATTAAATACCGGTTTCGCACAATCAATAAGAATTACCACATTAATAACCATATTATGCTGCAAATAAAAGCACACGCAAATTAAATATGCCATAATTACTGTAAGAATTATAACTAGACTTCGTTGAATTGCCACACGCAGCATGCAATCAGGTTGCTGATGTACGGTAGTATAGAAGAGGTGAGAGACCGCCCGGTCTCATAGTATAAGCAGTTCATGTTAAGAAATGTGACCGGTCCAAATAGATAGAGCAGCTACAGCTAATGTATACCTACGTATGCACTTGTTTTTGCATTACTGTGGTTGGAATAATCAAAGCTTAACATTTGTTCAGTGCAGACAAGAATTCAATCAAACATACTACAATGAGAGTGTTGCTGTTCCAAACAATTGCCCATGGAACACCCTTACCCTCGCAGCCAGTACAACTCTCAGAAGCCCTTAATATAGTGTATAAAGCATCACAAACCGTTATCCAAAATAACAATTCACTAATTTCAGAAAAAGTGAAATGTAAGTTGAGAAACATTATTGCTGAAAATTCTGCCTATTCACAACTTCGTATTATAAATGATGTACTATCAGGTCACGACAAGATGTCTGAAGTTGGTGTACTAAAAAGTAGTGACTTTCCATTCTTCAAATATGCACCTATTACATCGTGTGATGTTGAACGTACATTTTCCCAATATAAAAACTGTTTGAGTGACCATCGGAGGAGGTTCACTTTGCAGTCGCTCAAAATGTACGTAACTCTTAATTGCAATGCACATATTCAAGGACGATGTGAGTATATTACATTAAATTTTAAAAGTTAATATATCTCACTTCAAAATAATTGTGTATTTACATGTTTAGACATTTCCTACATCAATGATCATTCATTATATTTCTTGACTGCAGGATACAGGTTTTATTGTAACCGCAGTATACTGCTCAGTGTTTACATCAGAAGCATAGTCCATCCGTTGCACGTCCCCTTCTCATACAGTCTGTACCGCGTGCACAGTAAACCTTACGATTCTCGTGGCAATTCCAAGAAGTCTATTTATAACATTATTGGTCGTATTATGTTGGAAATAAAACACACGCTATTAAGTCTTCCGATATTAAATACCTATATAGCACAAGTACAATTAGAATTACCACCTTAACAATCATATTATGCTGGAAATAAAAGGACACTCAAAAATTTTTTCCTGAATTAAATACGTCATTTTTCTATAAATAATTCTACATTATTAATCATATAATGCTGAAAAAAGAACACGGAAATAATACATCCGAAATTAAAATAAGGCGTCTGTTCTATAAGAATTTCAACATTATTAATCATACCATACTGAAAATAAAAAAGTTAACGTAGGTAACTCTTTCGAAATTAAAAAACAATTATCATGTCATTAAATATATTTTGCTAGAAATAAAGTCAGTAGCAGATAATTTTTCCGAAATTAAATATCGAATAAATTCTGTAATATTTGCAACATTATTAATCATACTATGCCGGTCATAATTGCACGCGCGAATAATTCTTTCGATATTAATTATCGCTTTAGTTAGGCTAACATACGAATTACCACGATATTAAATATAAATTGCTGGTAATAAAAGTGGACGCAAATAATTGTTCCGAAATTAATTATCGCCGTAGACCAATAAGAATTACAACATTTTTTTCATATTATGCTGGAAATACCATGTATTGTGGGTCCCTATCACCACGGCATGGCGCATCCTCAGGTTGCGGATAGAGGAGACGGCCTCCAGATATGGAGGGTAGCTGCGAATATATTGAATAAGCAGTCGTGGACAGCCGATAAGGGGTGGTCCTCCAGCTTGGGGGTTGGGCGAAGGGCTAACAACCCATCACCGTAAAAAACAGCTTGTTACGTATCCCTATAATAAGCCTCGGAATAGGACTGATTCTCTGGCACGACCACAGCAAAGGAATAAGGTTTTGAGATTTGGCACTTGGAACGTAACTAGTCTTTATAGAACAGGAGGGGTAACATTAGTAGCTAAAGAACTAGCTAGATATAGAATAGACTTCGTGGGAGTACAAGAGGTTAGGTTAGATGGGAATGGCATATCACAAATAGGAGATTACTTGTTGTATTAGGGGAAGGAAACAATAATCACCAATTAGGAACAGGATTCTTTGTTCATAAAAGAATAAAATCAGCAGTAAAAAAGGTCGAATTTATCAGTGACAGGTTATCATATTTAGTACTTAAGGGTAGATGGTGCGACATCATAGTTATAAATGCTCACGCCCCTACAGAAGAGAAAGACGACCATATAAAGAATAGCTTCTTTGAGGAATTGGAACATACTTTTGATCAGTTCCCTAGATATCACATGAAAATTTTATTGGGGGATTTCAATGCTAAAGTAGGACGGGAGGATATTTTTAGACCAACTATTGGAAAAGAGAGCCTACACGCAATTAGTAGTGACAATGGAGTTAGATTAGTCAACTTTGCCACATCGAAAAATTTAATTGTCAAAAGTACAACATTCCCCCATAAGGATATACATAAATATACTTGGACTTCTCCAGATGGATTGACACACAACCAAATAGATCACATCTTGATAGATAAACGGAGACATACTAGTATATTAGATATTCGAACTTTCAGGGGTGCAGACTGTAATTCTGACCATTATTTGGTGATTGGAGAATTAAGAGAAAGATTATCAGTAGCCAAGCGAGTAGAGCAACAAGTTAATATTACTAAATTCAATATTTTGAAATTAAAGGACGAGGAAGCTAAGCAAAATTATCAGGTCGAAATTTCGAATAGGTTTGCCACTTTAGAAAGTTCCGACGAAGTTGAGAAATAATTAGATGTTAATAGCGTGTGGGAAAATATCAGAGATAGTATCAAAATTGCAGCTGAACAGAGCATAGGTTATTATGAAACTAAGAAAAAGAAACCGTGGTTTGATGAAGATTGTTGCATGGTAGTAGAAAGAAGGAAACAGGCAAAATTGAAATTCTTACAGGATCCAGTTGAGGAGAAGAGAGATAATTATTTCAATGAAAGACGGGAAGCAAGTCGTACACTTAGGAATAAAAAGAGACGTTACTTGAAGGAAAAACTGAATGAGGTAGAAACAAATAGTAAGAATAAAAACATTCGAGATTTATATAAGGGTACAAAGGAATTTAAGAACGGATATCAGCCAAGGGTAAACGTGATCAAGGATGAGAATGGTGACTTGCTTGCAGACTCTCCATCAATCCTAAACAGATGGAAAAACTATTTTGCGCAACTACTAAATGTACATAGGCCAAATAGAAATGATCGGGACGAAATTGAAATATAAACTGCAGAGCCATTTATACCCGAACCCACGCTTTCAGAAGTCGAAATTGCGATAGAAAATCTGAAAAAGTACAAGTCTCCAGGTATCGATCAAATTCCAGCAGAATTAATACAAGAGGGCGGAAGCGCATTATATAGCGAAATTTATAAACTTATACTTGCTATTTGGGAAAAGGAAATTGTACCAGAACAATGGAAGGAGTCCATAATTGTACCTATTTTTAGAAAGGGGGACAAAACCAACTGTGGTAACTTTCGAGGAATATCACTTTTGTTGACGTCGTACAAAATTTTGTCCAATATTCTTTTGAGAAGATTAACTCCGTACGTAGATGAAATTATTGGGTATCATCAGTGCGGTTTTCGGCGTAATAGATCGACTATTGATCAGATTTTTTGTATTCGACAGATAATGGAGAAAAAATGGGAGTATAAGGATACAGTACATCAGTTATTCATAGATTTCAAAAAGGCATATGACTCGGTTAAGAGGGAAGTATTATATGATATTCTTATTGAATTTGGTATTCCCCATAAACTAGTTCGATTAATTAAAATGTGTCTCAGTGAAACATACAGCAGAGTCCGTATAGGTCAGTTTCTATCTGATGCTTTTCCAATTCACTGCGGGCTAAAGCAGGGAGATGCACTATCACCTTTACTTTTTAACTTCGCGCTAGAATATGCCATTAGGAACGTTCAGGATAACAGGCAGGGTTTGGAATTGAACGGGTTACATCAGCTTCTTGTCTATGCGGATGACGTGAATATATTAGGAGAAAATACACAAACGATTAGGGAAAACACGGAAATTTTATTTGAAGCAAGTAGAGCGATCGGTTTGGAAGTAAATCCCGAAAAGACAAAGTATATGATTATGTCTCGTGATCAGAATATTGTACGAAATGGAAATATAAAAATTGGAGATTTATCCTTCGAAGAGGTGGAAAAATTCAAATATCTTGGAGCAACAGTAACAAATATAAATGACACTTGGGAGGAAATTAACGCAGAATAAATATGGGAAATGCGTGTTATTATTCGGTTGAGAAGCTCTTATCATCCAGTCTGCTGTCCAAAAATCTGAAAGTTAGAATTTATAAAACACTTATATTACCGGTTGTTCTGTATGGTTGTGAAACTTGGACTCTCACTCTGAGAGAGGAACATAGGTTCAGGGTGTTTGAGAATAAGGTGCTTAGGAAAATATTTGGGGCTAAGCGGAATGAAGTTACAGGAGAATGGAGAAAGTTACACAACACAGAACTGCACGCATTGTATTCTTCACCTGACATAATTAGGAACATTAAATCCAGACGTTTGAGATGGGCAGGGCATGTAGCACGTATGGGCGAATCCAGAAATGCATATAGAGTGTTAGTTGGGAGACCGGAGGGAAAAAGACCTTTAGGGAGGCCGAGACGTAGATGGGAGGATAATATTAAAATGGATTTGAGGGAGGTGGGGTATGATGATAGAGACTGGATTAATCTTGCACAGGATAGGGACCGCTGGCGGGCTTATGTGAGGGCGGCAATGAACCTTCGGGTTCCTTAAAAGCCATTTGTAAGTAAGTAAGTAAGTAAGTATGCTGGAAATACAAAGCACACGAAAATAATTCTTACAAAATTTAATATCGCATAACTTCTATACAATTTTCAAGTTATAAGTAATATTATGTTGGAAATAAAACACACGCAACTAAGTCTTCCGAAATTAAATACCGCTATGGCATAAGTTCAATAAGGATTACCGCATTAATAATCATATTATGCTCGAAATAAAAGCAAAAGCAAATGTTTTTTCGAAATCAAATTTGGCAAAAATACTGTAAGAACTATCATATTATTCGTCGCATTATGTTGGAAATAAAACACACGCAACTAAGTCTTCCGAAATTAAATACCGCTATGGTATAAGTTCAATAAGGATTACCGCATTAATAATCATATTATGTTCGAAATAAAAGCACACGAAAATAATTATTCCCAAATTAAATATTGCACAATTGCTATAAGAATTACAACTTATTCGTCATATTATGTTGAAAGTAAAACACACGGAAGCAGATCATCCGAAATTAAACACCGGTATAGAATAAGTTCAATAAGAATTACCACATGAAAATTCATATTATGCTGTAAATAAAAGCACACACAAAAATTTATCGGATAATAAAAATGGCATATTTACTGTACTAATTATCATACTATTCGACGTATTAAGTTGGAAATAAAACACAGGCAAGTTCGAAATTCAGTACTTGTAGGATATAAGTTGAATAAGATTTACCACATTAATAATCACATTACGCTGGAAATAAAAGGTAACGCAAATCATTCTTCCGAAATTAAATATGACATAACTACTGTAAGAATTATCACATCATTATTTGTCGTATTTTTTGTTGGAAATAAAACAGACGAAACTTAGTCTTCCGGAACTAAATACCGGTATGACATATGTTCAATAAGAATTATCACATTATTAATTAAATTACGCTGGTTATATAAGCACACCCAAATAATTCTTTAGAAATTAAATATGGCATAATTACTGTAAAAAGTATTACATTATTCTTCGTATTATGTTGGTAATAAAACACACGCAAGTAAGTCTTCCGAAATTAAATACCGGTATGGAATAAATTCAATAAGAATTACAGCATTAATAATCATATAATGCTCTAAATAAAAGACCTCGAGAATAATTCTTCCGAAATTAAATACTTCATAATAACTATAAGAATTACAACATTATTCGTCCTATTATGTTAGAAATGAAACACGCGAAAGCAAATCTTACGAAATTAAATACTGGTATCGCATAAGTTCAATAAGAATTGCCACATTAATATTCATATTACGCTGGAAATAAAAGCACATGAAAAAAATTCTTCCAAAATTAAATATGGCTTAATTACTGTAAGAATTATCTCATTATTCGTCGTAATATTTTGGAAATACAACACACGCATCTAAGTCTTCCCAAATTAAAAACCGCTATGGCATAAGTTAAATAAAGATTACCGCATTAATAATCATATTACGCTCGAAATAAAAGCACACGAAAATTATTTTTCCGAAATTAAATATTGCATAATTTTTGTAAGATTTACAACTTATTGGTCATATTATGTTGGAAATAATACACACGGAAGTAAATCATCCGAAATTAAATACCGATATCGAATAAGTTCAATAAGAATTACCACATGAATATTCATATAATGCTGTAAATAAAACCACACGCAAAAATCATCGGAAATTAAAAATGGCGTAATTACTGTACTAATTTACACACTATTCGGCTTTTTAAGTTGGAAATAAAACAAACGCAAGTTTGAAATTCAATGCGGCTAGGGCATAAGTTGAATAAGAATTACCTCATTAATAATCGTGCTATGCCTAAATAAAAAGCAACGCAAATGATTCTTCCGAAATTAAATATTGCATAATTACTATATGAATTACAACATTATTCGTTGTATTAAGTTGGAAATGAAACACACGTAAGCAAATCTTTCCAAATTAAATGCTGGTATCTCATAAGGTCAATAAGAATTGCCACATAAATATTCATATTATGCTGTAAATAAAAGCGCACGCAAATAATACTTCCGAAATTAAATATGGCTTAATTACTGTAAGAATTATCACATTCTTCGTCGTATTATGTTGGAAATGAAACACACGCAAACATGCCTTTCGAAATTCAATACCGGTAATGCATACGTTCAATAAGAATTACCACATTAATTATCATATTTTTCTGAAAATAAATGCACACGCAAATAAATCTTCCGAAATTAATTATGGCATGCCTACTGTAAGAATTATCACATTATTCTTTGCATTATGTTGGAAATCAAACCCACGCAAGTAAGTCTTCCGAAATTAAATATCGGTATGGCATAAATTCAATAACAATTATCACAGTAATAATTATATTACGCTAGAAATAAAAGCACACGTAAATAATTTGTCCGAAATTAAATATGCCATAATTACTGTAAGAATTACATCATTATTCGTCGTATTATATTGGAAATTAATCACACGCAAGCAAGTCTTCCGAAAATAAATACTGGTGTGGCATAATATCAATAATCATACTTTGCTTGATATAAATGTACACTCAAATAATTCTTACAAACATTAAAATCAAATAAATTGTATGCAATTTTCAGGTTATAAGTAATATTGTGCTGGAAATAAAAGCACACGCAAATAACACTTTCGATATTAAAAATCATATATGTTGTGCAAGGATAAGCAGATTATTAATCAGATTTTGCTACAACTAGAATCTCAAGCAAATAGTACTCCCAATATTAAATATGGCTTAATTACTGTAAGAGTTATCACATTATTCGTCGAATTATGTTGGAAATCAAACACACGCAAGCAAGTCTTCCGAAATTAAATACCGGTATGGCAGAAGTTCAATAAGAGTTGCCACATTAATTCTCATATTATAGTGAAAATAAAGGCACAAGCAAATAATTTTTCCGAAATTAAATATGGCATAAATACTGTAAGATTTATCATATTATCCGTCGTATAATGTTGGAAATAAAACACACGCAACTAAGTCTTCCCAAAATAAATACCGCTATGGCATAAGTTCAATAAGGATTATGGCATTAATAATCATATTATGCTCGAAATAAAAGCAAACGAAAATATATTTTCCGAAATTAAATATTGCACAATTGCTGTAAGAATTATAACTCATTCTTCATATTATGTTGGAAGGGAAACACACGGAAGGAAATCATCCGAAATTAAATACCGATATCGAATAAGTTCAATAAGAATTACCACATGAAAATTCATATTATGCTGTAAATAAAAGCACACGCAAAAATTCATCGGAAATTAAAAATGGCATAATTACTGTACTAATTATCATACTATTCGACGTATTAAGTTGGAAATAAAACACAGGCAAGTTCGAAATTCACTACTTGTAGGACATAAGTTGTACAAGAATTATCACATTAATAATAATATTATGCTGGAAATAAAAGGAAACGCAAATCATTCTTCCGAAATTAAATATGACATAATTAGTCTA
The DNA here is from genome assembly GCF_040183065.1 of Periplaneta americana. Taxonomy (NCBI): domain Eukaryota; kingdom Metazoa; phylum Arthropoda; class Insecta; order Blattodea; family Blattidae; genus Periplaneta; species Periplaneta americana. Next base: position 65,596,169 of record NC_091119.1, on the reverse strand, counting down.
AGAATTATCACACCATTATTTAACTTATTTTGTTGGAAATAAAGTATACGAAACTTAGTCTTCCGGAGCTAAATACCGATATGGTATATGTTCAATAAGAATTATCACTTTAATAATTAAATTATGCCGGTTATATAAGCACACCCAAATAATTCTTCAGAAATTAAATATGGTATAATTACTGTAAGGTTGATCACATTATTCATCGTATTATGTTCGTAATAAAACACACGCAAGTAATTCTTCCGTATTAAATACCGGTATGGAATAAGTTCAATAAGAATTACCGCATTAATAATAACCATATAATGCTCTAAATAAAAGACCACGAAAATAATTCTTCCGGAATTAAATATTGCATAATTACTATAAGAATTACAACATTATTCGTTGTATTATGTTGGAAATGAAACACACGCATGCAAATATTCCGAAATTAAATGCTTGTATCGCACAAGTTCAATAAGAATTGCCACATAAATATTCATATTGTGCTGGAAATAAAAGCACACGCAAATAATTCTTCCAAAATTAAATATGGCTTAATTACTGTAAGAATTATCACATTTGAATAACATTAAGGGAAAAATTGTTCCGAGGCCGGGTATCGATCCCGGGACTTCTAGTTGAACGTACCAGCTCTCTGCCAACTGAGCCACCCAGTAACTCCACCCGACAACGTCTCAATCTTTCCCTCTATATCCACATAAGTCGCGTGGGATGACGAAACACCAGAGACCCATATCGAGTGCACACAAACTCGATTATCAATTATCACATTATTCGTCGTATTGTGTTCGAAATGAAACACACGTAAGCAAGTGTTCCTAAATTAAATACCGATATGGCATAAGTTCAATAAGAATTAGCACATTAATTATCATATTATCGTGAAAATAACAGCACAAGCAAATAATATTTCCGAAATTAAATATGGCATAATTACTGTAACAATTATCATATTATTCGACGTATTATGTTGGAAATAAAACACACGCCATTAAGTCTTTCCAAATTAAATACCGCTATCGTATAAGTTCAATAAGGATTACCGCAGTAATAATTATATTATGCTGTAAATAAAAGCACACGCAAAATATTAATGGTTATTAAAAATGACATAATTACTGTACTAATTATCACACTATTCGACTTATTACATTGGAAATAAAACACACGCAAGTTCGAAATTCAATGCGGGGCGGGCATAAGTTGAATAAGAATTACCACAATAGTAATCATATTATGCTGGAAATAAAAGGCAACGCAAATAATTCTTCCGAAATTAAATATTGCATAACTTCTATACAATTTTCACGTTATTAATAATATTATGCTGGAAATAAAAGCACACACAAATAACTCTTTCAAAATTAAAAAATCATACAAGTTCTACTCGACTGAGCAGATTATCATTCATATACTTTGCTACAAATAGAAGCTCATGCAAACACTTCTCCCAATATTTAATATGGCATATTTACTGTATTCGTCCTATTATATTGGTAATAAAATACACGCAAGTAAGTCTTCCGAAATTGAATTTCACATAATTACTGAAAGAATTATCACATTATTGGACGTATTATGTTGGAAATAAAACACATGGAAGTTAGTCTTCCGAAATTGAATTTCACATAATTACTGAATGAATTATCACATTTTTGCACGTATTATGTTGGAAATAAAACACATGCGAGTTAGTCTTCCGAATTAAATTCCGGTATCGCATAAGTTCAATAAGAATTACCACATTAATAGTCATAATGTGCTGCAAATAAAAGCACAAGAAAATAACTCATACAGAAATTATATATGTCGTAATTACTGTAAGAATTATCACATTGTTCGTCGTATTATGTTAGAAATAAAACACACGCTATTAAGTGTTCCGAAATTAAATACGTGTATCGCACAAGTACAACAAGAATTACCACCTTAATAATCATATTATGCTAGAAATAAAAGCACACACAAATAGGACTAATTTTTTCCAGAATTAAATACGTCGTTACTTCTGTAAATAATTCCACATTATTCATCATATTACGCTGAAAAAGTACACGTAAATAATACTTCCGAAATTAAAATAGGCCTATCTCATGTGTTATATAAGAATTTCTACAATTTTAATCACACAATGCTGAAAATTAAACTAAACGCAGGTAACTCTTCCGAAATTGAAAGTCGCAGATGTACTATAAGAAATACTACTGTGCTGGAACTAAAAGCACACGCTAATAATTCTTCCGAAATTAATTATCGCCATAGACCATTAAAAACTACCACATTTTTTTTCATATTATGCTGAAAATAAAAAGAACACGCAAATAATTCTTACGAAATTTAATATCGCATAACTGCTCTACAATTTTCAGGTTATAAGTAATATTATTCTAGAAATAAAAGCACACGCAATTAACAATTTCGAAATTAAAAATCATATATGTTCTACAAGTATAAGCACATTATTAATTAGATTGTTCTAGAAATGGAAGATCATGCTAATAGTACTAACAACATCAAATATGGCCTAATTACTGCAAGATTTCTCACATTATTCGTCGTAATATGTTGGAAATCAAACACATGCTATCAAGTCTTCCGAAATTAAATACCATTTTGGCATAAGGTCATTAAGGATTACCACATTAATTATCATATTATGGTGGAAATAAAAGCACAAGCAAATATTTTTTTCCGAAATTAAATATGGCATAATTACTATAACAATTATCATATTATTCGTCGTATTATGTTGGAAATAAAAGACACGCAACTAAGTCTTCTGAAATTAAATACCGCTGTGGCATAAGTTCAATAAGGGTTACCGCATTAATAATCATATTATGCTCGAAACAAAGGCACCCGAAAATAATTTTTCCGAAATTAAATATTGCAGAATTGATGTAACAATTACAACTTATACGTCATATAATGTTGGAAGTAAAACACACGGAAGCAAATCATCCGAAATTAAATACCAGTATCGAATAAATTCAATAAGAATTACCATATGAAAATTCATATTATGCTGTAAATAAAAGCACACGAAAAATTAATCGGTAATTAAAAATGGCATAATTACTGTACTAATTATCATACTATTCGACGTATTAAGTTGGAAATAAAACACAGGCAAGTTCGAAATTCAGTACTTGTAGGGCATGAGTAGAATAAGAATTACCACATTAATAATCATATTATGCTGGAAATAAAAGGGAACGCAAATCATTTTTCCGAAATTAAATATGACATAATTACTGTAAGAATTATCACATTATTATTTATCGTATTTTGTAGGAAATAAAACACACGAGAGTTAGTCTTCCGAAACTAAATACCGGTATGGTACATGTTCAATAAGAATTAACACATTAATAATTAAATTATGCTGGTTATATAACCACACCCAAATAATTCTTCATAAATTAAATATGGCATAATTATTGTAAGAATTATCACATTATTCTTCGTATTAAGTTGGTAATAGGACACACGCAAGTCAGTCTTCCGAAATTTCATACCATTATGAAATAAGTTCAATAAGAATTACCGCGATAATAATAATCGTATAATGCTCTAAATAAAAGGCCACGAAAATAATGCTTCCGAAATTAAATATTGCATAATTACTATAAGAATTACAACATTATTCGTCGTATTATATTGGAAATGAAACACACGCAAGCAAATCTTTGGAAATTAAATACTGGTATCACATAAGTTCAATAAGAAATGCGACATAAATATTCATATTATGATGGAAATAAAAGCACATACATATAATTTTTCCGAAATTAAATGTGGCATAATTGCTGTAAGATTTGTGATATTATTTGTCGTTTTATGTTGAAAATGAAACACACGGAAACAAGTCTTCCGAAATTAAATACCGGTACAGCATAAGTTCAATAAGAATTACCACATTAATTAATTATCATATTATGCAGGAAATAAAAGCACATGCAAATAACTCTTACGAAATTAAGTTTGTCGTAATTAAAGGAACAATTATCACATTTTCGTCGTATTATGTTAGAAATAAAACACACGCTATTAAGTGTTCCGAAATTAAATAGCCTACCTGTATCGCACAAATACAAAAAGAATTACCACGTTAATAATCATATTATGCTAGAAATAAAAGCACATTCAAATAATATTTTCCGGAATTAAATACGTCATTATTTCTGTAAAAAATCCACATCATTCTTCATATTATGCTGAAAAAATCACACGTAAATAATCGTTCCGAAATTAATATATCGCATGTGTTCTATAAGAATTTTTCTACAATTTTAATCATACCGTGCTGATAATATAACTAAACGCAGACAACTCTTCCGTAATTGAAAGTCGCAGATTTTCTATAGCAATTACCACTGTGCGTGAAGTAAACGCACACGCAAATAATTCTTCCGAAATTAGTTATCGCAAGAATTCTAAAAAAATTACCAGGTTATTAAACATATTTTGTTTGAAATAAAGGCGGAATCAATTAATTTTTCCGAATTAAATGTCATATAAATTCTGTAATATTTGCAACGTTATTAATCATACTATGCTGGTCATAAATCCATACTCGAATAATACTTTCGAAATTAATTATCGCTTTAGGTACATACGATCTAACTCTTTATTAATTATATAATGCCTGAAATAAAAGCAAAAGCTAATAATTATTCCGAAATTAATTATGGCTTTAGTACAATAAGAATACAACATTTTAATCATATTTTGCAGGAAATAAAAGCACACGCAAATAATTCTTACGAAATTAAATATCGTATAATTTCTATACAATTTTCACGTTAATAATAATATTATGCTGGATATAAAAGCACACGAAAGTAACTGTTCCGAAATTAATAATCATACAAGTTCTACAAGAATGACCAGATTATTAATCATATATTTTTCTAGAAATAGAAACACTTGCATATAGTCCTCCCAATATGAAATATGGCATAATTACTGTATTCGTCGTATTATGTTGGAAATGAAACACACGCAAGCAAATGTTTCCAAATTATATACTGGTATCGCATAAGTTCAATAAGAATTGCCACATTAATTATCATATTATTGTGAAAATAAGAGCACACGCAAATAAATCTTACGAAAATAAATATGGCATAATTACTGTAAGAATTATCACATTCTTCGTCGCAATATGTTGGATATAGAACACACGCAAGTCTTCCGAAATTAAATATCGGTAAGGCATAAGTTCAGTAACAATTATCACTTTAATAACCATATTTTACTAGAAAAATTAAGCACACGTAAATAATTTTTTCCGAAATTAATATGGCATAATTACTCTACATATTACATCTTTATTCGTCGTATTATATTGGAAACAAAACACACGCAAGCAAGTCTTGCGAAAATAATGACTGGTGTGGCATAATTGCAATAAGAATTACCGAATTAATAGTCATATTTTGCTTGAAATAAATGCACACGCAAGTAATTGTTTCGAAATTGAATTTCACATCATTACTGTAAGAATTATCACATTATTGGACACATGCAAGTTAGTCTTCCGAATTAAATTCCGGTACCGCATAAGTTCATTAAGAATTACCACACTAATGTTAGTATTATGCTGCACATAAAAGCAGACGCAAATAAGTCTTAGGGAAATTAAATATGTCGTTATTAATGTAAGAATTATCACATTGTTCGTGGTATTATATTAGAAATAAAACACATGCTATTAAGTGTTCCGAGATTAAATACCAGTATCCTAAAAGTACAACAAGAATTACCACCTTAATGATGATATTATGCTAGAAATAAAAGCTCACACAAATAATTTTTCCCAGAATTAAATACGTCATTATTTCTGTAAATAATTCCACATTATTCATCATATTATGCTGATAAAAAGCACACGTAAATAACAGTTCCGAAATTAAAATATCACAAGTGTTCTATAAGAATTTCTACAATTTTAATCACACAATGCTGAAAATAAAACTAAACGCATGTAACTCTTCCGAAAATGAAAGTCGCAGATGGACTATAAAAATTACCACTGTGCTTGAAGTTAAGGCACACGCAAATAATTCTTCCGATATTAATTATCGCCGTAGACCAATAAGAACTACCACATTTTTTTCATATTATGCAGGAAATAAAGGCACACGCAAATAATTCTTACGAAAATTAATATCGCATAACTGCTATACAATTTTCAGGTTATAAGTAATATTATTCTGGAAATAAAAGCACACGCAATTAACACTTTCGAAATTAAAAATCATATATGTTCTACAAGGATAAGCACATTATTAATCAGATTTTCCTAGAAATAGAAGATCTTGCAAATAATAGTCCCAATATTAAATATGGCTTAAATACTGCAAGAGTTCTCACATTATTCGTCGTATTACGTTAAAAATCAAACACACGCAAGCAAGTCTTCCGAAATTAAATACCGCTATGGCATAAGTTCAATAAGAATTACCACATTAATTATCATATTATGGTGAAAATAACAGCAAAAGCGAATAATTTTTCAGAAATTAATTATGGCATAATTACTATAAGAATTATCATATTATTCGTCGTATTATGTTGGCAATAATACAACGCAACTAAGTCTTCCGAAATTAAATACCGCTATGGCATAAGTTCAATAAGGATTACCGCATTAATAATCATATTATGCTCGAAATAAAATAACACGAAAATAATTTTTCCGAAATTAAATATCGCACAATTGCTGTAAGAATTAGAACTTATTGGTCATATTATGTTGGAAATAAAACACACTCAAGCAAATCATCCGAAATTAAAAGCCTGTTACGAATAAGTTTAATATGAATTACCACATGAATATTCATATAATGCTGTAAATAAAAGCACACGCAAAAATACAGAGGAAATTAAAAATGGCATAATTACCGTACTAATTATCACAATATTCGACGTATTAAGTTGAAAATAAGACACAGACAAGTTCGAAATTCAGTGAGTGTAGGGCATAAGTTGAATAATAATTAATACATTAATAACCATATTATGATGGAAATAAGAGGTAACGAAAATAATTCTTCCGAAATAAAATATGACATAATTATTGTAACAATTAACACATTATTTTTTATCGTATTTGGTTGGAAATAAAAAACACGAAACTTAGTCCTCCAGAACTTTTTACCGGTATTTCATATGTTCAATAAGATTTATCAGATTAGTAAATAAATTATGCTGCTTATAAACGCACACCAAAATAATTCCTGAGAACTTCAATATGGCATAATTACTGTGAGAATTATCACATTATTCTTCGTATTAAGATGGAAATAAATCGCACGGAAATAAGTGTTCCGAAATTGAATATCATTATAGCATATATACCATAACTATTACCAAATTAATAATCATATTATGCTGCAAATAAAGGCTAACGCAAATAATTCCTTCGAAATTAAACATGACATAATTACTGTAACAATTATCATATTATTCGTCGTATTATGTTGGATATGAAACACACGGAAGCAAACCTTCCAAAATTAAATATCGGGATGGCATAAATTCAATAAGACTTATCACATTAATAATCATATTATGCTAGGAATACAAACACACGTAAAAAGTCTACCGAAATTAAATATGCCATAATCAATGTAAGAATTACATCATTATTCGTCGTATAATGTTGGAAATAAAACACACGCATGCAAGTTTTCCGAAATTAAATACGGGTGTGGCATACGTTCAATAAGAATTACCACATTAATTGTCATATTATGGTGAAAATATAAGCCCAAGCAAACAATTTTTCCGAAAATAAACCTGGCATAATTACTGTAAGAATTATTATATTACACGTCGTATTATGTTGGTTATAAAACACACGCAAGTAAGTCTTCCGTAAATAAATACCGGTATGGAGTAAGTTCAATATGAATTTTCGCATTAATAATAATCATATAATGCTCTAAATAAAAAACCACGAAAATAATGCTTCGGAAATATTGCATAAATACTATAAGAATTGCAACAATATTGGTCGTATTATGTTGGAAATGAAACACACGCGAGCAAATCTTTCGAAATTAAATAGTGGCATCGCATAAGTTCAAAAAGAATTGCCACATAAATATTCATATTATGATGCAAATAAAAGCACACACATATAAGTCTTCCGAAATTAAAAATGGCATATTTGCTGTAAGATTTGTCACATTGTTTGTCGTTTTATGTTGGAAATGAAACACACGGAAGCAAGTCTTCCGAAATTAAATACCGGTACAGCATAAGTTCAATAAGGATTGCCACATTAATTATCATATTATGCTGGAAATAAAAGCACATGCAAATAACTCTTACGAAATTAAGTATGTCGTAATTACTGTAGCAATTATCACATTGTTCTTCGTATTAAGTCAGAAAAAACACACGCTATTAAGTGTTTCGAAATTAAATAGCCTACCTTTATCGCACAAGTACAACAAGAATTACCACATTAATAATCATATTATGCCTGAAATAAAAGCACACTCAAATAATTTTTTCCGGAATTAAATACGTCATTATTTCTGTAAATAATTCCACATTATTCATCAAATTATGCTGAAAAAAGCACACGTAAGTAATAGTTCCGAAATTAAAATATCGCATGTGTTCTATAAGAATTTCAACATTTTTAATCACACAATGCTGAAAATATGACTAAACGCAGGCAACTCTTCCGAAATTGAAAGTCGCAGATGTACTATAAGAATTACTACTGTGCTGGAAGTAAAGGCACACGCAAATAATTGTTCCGAAATTTATTATAGCAAAAATTCTATAAAAATTACCAGGTTATTAAACATATTTTGCTTGAAATAAAGGCGGAAACAAATAATTTTTCCGAAATTAAATGTCATATAAATTCTGTAATGATTGCAACTTTATTAATTATACTATGCTAGTAACAAATCCATACGCGAATAATTCTTTCGAAATTAATTAATGCTTTAGTTACATACGATCTACCCCATTATTAATTATATAATGCCTGAAATAAATGTAAACGCAAATAATTTTTCCGAAATTAATTATCGCCTTAGTCCAATAAGAATTACCACATTTAATTCTATTTTGCTGGAAATAAAGCACAAGCAAATAATTCTTACGAAATTAAATATCGCATATCTTCTATACAATTTTCAAGTTATTAATAATATTATGCTGGAACTAAAAGCACACGAAAATACCTCTCTCGTAATTAAAAATCATACAAGTTCTACAAGAATGACCAGATTATTAATTGCATATTTTGCTAGAAATAGAAACACATGCAAATAGTTGTCCCAATATTAAATATGGCATTATTACTGTATTCGTCATATTAGGCTGGAAATAAAACACACGGAAGCAAATCATCCTGAATTAAATACCGGTATCGAATAAGTTCAATAAGAGTAACCACATGAATATTCATATTTTGTTGTAAATAAAAGCACACGCAAAATATCTTCGGAAATTGAAAATGGCATACTTACTGACTAATTATCACACTATTCGACATATTAAGTTGGAAATAAAACACACTTCGTATTAGGATGGAAATAAATCACACGCAAATAAGTGTTCCGAAATTGAATACCGGTACTGCATAAATAACATAACAATTACCACATTAATAATGATATTAAGCTGGAAACCAAAGCTAACGCAAATAACTCTTCTGAAATTAAATATCGCATAATTTCTATACAATTTTCAAGTTATTAATAATATTATGCTGGAAATAAAAGCACACTGAAAAAAATCTTTCGAAATTAAAAATCATAATAGTTCTACAAGAATGAGCAGATTATTAATCATATATGTTGCTAGAAATAGAAGCTCATACAAATAGTTCTCCCAATATTACATATAGATTAATTACGGTATTCGTAGTATTATGTTGCTAATAATACACACGCAAGTAAGTCTTCCGAAATTAAATACCGGTATGGAATAAGTCCAATAATAATTACCGCATTAATAATCATATATTGCTCTAAATAATATAGACAACGAAAATAATTCTTCCGAAATTAAATATTGCATGAATACTATAAGAATTACAACATTATTCGTCGTATTATGTTGGAAATGAAACACACGCAAGCATATCTTTCGAAATTAAATGCTGGTATCGCATAAGTTAAATAACAATTGCCACATAAATATTCATATTATGCTGGAATAAAAGCACTCGCTAATAATTCTTCCGAAATTAAATATGGCATAACTACTGTAAGAATTATCATATTATTCGTCGTAATATGTTAGAAATAAAGCACACGGAACTAAGTCTTCCCAAATTAAATACCGCTATGGTATAAGTTCAATAAGGATTACCGCATTAATAAACATAATATGGTCGAAATAAAAGCACACGAAAATAATACTTCCGAAATTATATATTGCAAAAATTAGTATAAGATTTACAACATTTTTCGTCGTATTATGTTGGAAATGAATCACACGCAAGCAAATCTTTCCCAATTAAATACTGGTATCGCATAAGTTGAATAAGAATTGCAACACAATTATTCATATTTTGCTGGAAATAAAAGCACACGCTAATAAATCTTCCGAAATTAAATATGCCACAATTACTGTAAGAATTACTTCATTATACGTCGTTTTATATTGGAAATAAAACACACGCAAGCACGTCTTGCGAAAATAAATACTGGTGTGGCAAAATATGAATAAGAATTACCGAATTAAGCATCATATTTTGCTTGAAATAAATGCACACGCAAATACTTCTTTCGAAATTGAATTTCACATAATTACTGTAAGAATTATCACATTATTGAACATATTGCATCGGAAATAGACACGCAAGTTAGTCTTCCGATATTAGATACTGCTATGGCATAATATCAACAAGAATTACCAAATTAATAATCATATTAAGCCGGAGATAAATACACACACAAATAATTCTATCGAAATTGAATTTCACATAATTACTGAAATAATTGTCATATTATTGGACGAATTATGTTCGAAATAAAATACATTCAAGTTAGTCTTCCGAATTAAATTCCGGTATCGCATAAGTTCAATGAGAATTACCACATTAATATTCATAATTTGCTGCAATTAAAAGCACACGCAAATAAAACTCAGGAAATTAAATATGTCGTGAGTACTGTAAGAATTATCACATTGTTCGTCGTATTATGTTAGAAATAAAACACACGCTATTAAGTGTTCCGAAATTCAATACCTGTATCGCACAAGTAAAACAAGAATTACCACCTTAATATTCATATTGTGCTAGAAATAAAAGCACACTCAAATATTTTCCCGGAATTATATACGTCATTATTTCTGTAGGTAATTCCACATTATTCATCATATTATGCTGATAAAAAGCACAAATAAATAATTGAACCGAAATCAGAATATCGCATATGTTCTATAAGAATTTCTACAATTTCAATCAAACAATGCTGAAAAGAAAACTAGACGCTGGTAACTCTTACGAAATTGAAAGTCGCAGATGTACTTTAGGAAATACCACTGTGCTTGAAGTAAAGGCACACGCAAATAATTCTTCCGAAATTAATTTTCGCCTTAGACAAATAAGAACTACCACATTTTTTTCATATTATGCTGGAAAAAAAAGCACACGGAAATAATTCTTACGAAATTTAATATCGCATAACTTCTATACAATTTTCAGGTTATAAGTAATATTAGTAGTATTAAAAATCATATATCTTCTACATGGATAAGCTAATTATTAATCAGATTTTGATAGAAATAGAAGTTCATGCAAGAGTTCTCACATTATTCATCGTATTATGTTAGAAATAAAGCACACGGAACTAAGTCTTCCCAAATTAAATACCGCTATGGTATAAGTTCAATAAGGATTACCGCATTAATAATCATATTATGCTGGAAATAAAAGCACAAGCAAATAATTTTTCCGAAATTAAATATGGCATATTTACTGTATGAATTATCATATTATTCGTCGTATTATGTTAGAAATAAAGGACACGGAATTAAGTCTTCCCAAATTAAATACCGCTATGGTATAAGATCAATAAGGATTACCGCATTAATAATCATATTATCCTGGAAATAAAAGCACAAACCAATAATTTTTCCGAAATTAAATATGGCATATTTACTGTATGAATTTTCATATTATTCGTCGTATTATGTTGGAAACAAAACACACGCAATTAAGAATTCCGAAATTAAATACCGATATGGCATAAGTTCAATAAGGATTACCGCATTAATAATCATATTATGCTCAAAATAAAATTACACAAAAATAATTTTCCGAAATTAATTATTGCATGATTGTTGTAAGATTTACATCTTATTCGTCATATTAAATTGGATATATAACACACGGAAGCAAATTATCCGAAATTAAATACTGCTATCGCATAAGTTCAATGAGAATTGCCACATAAATATTCATATTTTGCTGCAAATAAAAGCACACGCAAGTAACTCTTACGGAAGTTAAATGTGTCGTAATTACTGTAAGAATTATCACAATGTTCGTCGCATTATGTTCGAAATAAAACACACGCTATTAAGTGTTCCGAAATTAAATACCTGTATCGCACAAGTACAACAAGAATTACCACCTTAATAATCATATTATGCTAGAAATATAGGCACACACAAATAATTTTTTCCAGAATAAATTACGTCCTTATTTCTGTAAACAATTCCACATTATTCATCATATTATGCTGAAAAAAGCACACGTAAATAATAGTTCCGAAATTAAAATATCGCATAATTTCTATAAGAATTTCTACAATTTTAATCACACAATGCTGAAAATAAAACTAAAAACAGGTAACTCTTCCGAAATTGAAAGTCGCAGATGTACTATAAGAATTACTACTGTGCTGGAAGTAAAGGCTCACCCAAATAATTCTTCCGAAATTAATTATCGCCGTAGACCAATAAGAACTACCACATTTTCTTCATATTACGCTGGAAATAAATGCACACGCAAATAATTCTTTCGAAATTGAATTTCACATCATTACTGTAAGAATTATCACAAAATTGAACATATTACGTCGGAAATAGTCACGCAAGTTAATCTTCCGACATTAAATACTGCTGTGGCATAATATCAATAAGGATTACCAAATTAATAATCATATTATGCTGGAAATAAATGCACAAAAATAATTCTTTTGAATTTGAATTTCACATAATTACTGAAAGAAATATCACATTATTGGACGTATTATGTTGGAAATAAAACACACGCAACTAAGTCTTCCGAAATAAAATACCGCTATGGCATAAGTTCAATAAGGATTGCCGCATTAATAATATTATTTTGCTGGATATGAAAGCACACGACAATAATTTTTCCGAAATTAAAGATCGCACAATTGCTGTAAGAATTAGAACTTATTGGTCATATTATGTTGGATATAGAACATACGCAAGCAAATCATCCGAAATTAAATACCGGTATCGAATAAGTCGAGTATGAATTACCATATGAAAATTCATATTATGCTGTAAATAAAAGCACACGCAAAAATTCATCGGAAATTAAAAATGTCATAATTGCTGTACTAATTATCACTCTATTCGACGTATTAAGTTGGAAATAAATCTCAGGCAAGTTCGAAATTCAGTAACGGTAGGGAATAAGTTGAATAAGAATTACCACATTAATAATCATTTCATTCTGAAAGTAAAAGATAACGCAAGTAATTCTTCCGAAATAAAATATGACATAATTATTGTAAGAAGTAGCACATTATTATTTATGGTATTTTGTTGTAAATAAAAAACACGAAAGTTAGTCTTTCAGAAATATATACCGGTAATTCAGATGTTCAATAAGTTTTATCAGATTAGAAACTAAATTATGCTGGTTATGAAAGCACACCCAAATAATTCCTGAGAATTTCAATATAGCATAATTAGTGTTAGAATTATCACATTATTCTTCGTATTAAGATGGAAATAAATCACACGGAAATAAGTTTTCCGAAATTGAATACCAGTATGGAATATATCCCATAACTATTACCAATTTAATAATCATATTATGCTGGAAACAAAGGCTAAGGCAAATAATTCTTCCGAAAATAAATATGACATAATTACTGTAACAATTATCATATTATTCGTCGTATTATGTTCGATATGAAACACACGCAAGCAAACCTTCCAAAATTAAATATTGGTATGGCATAAATTCAATACGAATTATCACATTAATAATCATATTATGCTCGAATTATAAGCACACGAAAATATTTCTTCCAAAGTTAAATATGCCATAATTAATGAAAGAATTACATCATTATGCGACGTATTTTGTTGGAAATAAAACACACGCAACTAAGTCTTCCGAAATAAAATACCGCTATGGCATAAGTTCAATAAGGATTGCCGCATTAGTAATATTATTTTGCTGGATATGAAAGCACACGAAAATAATTTTTCCGAAATTAAATAGCGCACAATTGCTGTAAGAATTAGAACTTATTGGTAATATTATCTTGGAAATGAAACACACCGAAGCAAATCATCCGAAATTAAATAACGGTATCGAATAAGTTCAATAAGAATTATGAGACGAAAATTCATATTATGCTGAAAATGAAAGCACACTCAATAATTCATCGGAAATTAAAAATCGCATAATTACTGTACTAATTAATCCACTATTCGACGTATTAAGTTGGAAATAAAGCAGAGGCAAGATGGAAATTCAGTAAGAGTAGGGCATAAATTGAATAAGATTTACCACAATAATAATCATATTATGCTGGAAGTACAATGTAACACAAATAATTCTTCCGAAATAAAATATGACATAATTACTGTAAGAATTATCACATTATTATTTATCGTATTTTGTTGGAAATAAAACACACGAAAGTTAGTCTTCCGGAACAAAATACCGGTATTTCATATGTTTAATAAGATATCGCATTAGTAACTAAAATATTCTGGTTATAATAGTACACCCAAATAATACTTCCGAACTTCAATATGGCATAACAACTGTAGGAATTATTACATTATTCTTCGTATTAAGATGGAAATAAGTCACACGCAATTAAGTGTTTCGAAATGGAATACCAGTATGGCATATATCCGATAACAACTACCACATTAATAATCATATTATGTTGGAAATAAAAGCTAACGCAAAGAATTCTTCCGAAATTAAATATGACATAATTATAGTAACAATTATCACATTATTCCTCGTATTATGTTGGAAATGAAATTACACGCAAGCAAATTTTCCGAAATTAAATACCGGTATAGCCTCAGTTCGTTAAGAATTACCACATTAATAATCATATTATGCTAGAAATAATAGCACACATAAATAATTTTTCTGAAATTAAATATGCCATAATTACTGTAAGAATTACATCATTATTCGTCGTATTATATTGGAAATAAAACACACGCAATCACGTCTTCCGAAAATAAATACTGGTGTGGCATAATATCAATAACTATTGCCAAATTAATAATCATACTTTGCATGAAATAAATGTACACGCAAATAATTCTTTCGAAATTGAATTTCACATAATTACTGTAAGAATTACCACATTATTGAACATATTATTTCGGAAAGAGACACGCAAATTAGTTTTCCGAAATTAAGTACTGCTGTGGCATAATATCAATAAGAATTACCAAATTATTAATCTTATTATGCTGGAAATAAATGCACACTCAAGTAATTCTTTCGAAATTGAATTTCACACAATTACTGAAAGAATTATCACATTATTGGACTTATTATGTTGGAGATAAAACACATGCAAGTAAGCCTTCCGTATTATATTGCGGTATCACATATGTTCAATAAGAATTACCGCATAAATATTCGTAAAATCACACGCAAATAATTCTTACGAAATTAAATATATGTCGTAATTTCCGTAAGAATTATCCCATTATTTGTCGTATTATGTTAGAAATAAAACACACAATATTTAGTCTTCCGAAATTAAATACTTCTATCGCACAAGTACAACAAGGATTACCACCTGAATAATAATATTATGCGAGAATTAAATACGTCATTATTTCTGTAAATAATTCCACATTATTCATCATATCATGCTGAAAAAAGCACACGTAAATAATAGTTCCGAAATTAAAATATCGCATGTGTTCTATAAGAATTTCAACAATTTTAATCACACAATGCTGAAAATAAAAGTAAACGCAGGTAACTCTTCCGAAACTGAAAGTCGCAGATCTTCTATAGGAATTACCACTGTGCTGGAAGTAAAGGCACACGCAAATAATTCTTCCGAAATGAATTATCGCAAAAATTCTATAAACATTACCGGGTTGTTAAACATATTTTGCTAGAAATAAAGGCAGAAGCATATAGTTTTTCCGAAATTAAATATCACATAAATACTGTAATATTTGCAACGTTATTAATCATGCTATACTGGTCATAAGTCCACACGCGAATAATTCTTTCGAAATTAATTATCGCTTTAGTTACATACGAACTATCTCATTATTAATTATATATTGCTGGAAATAAATGAAAGCAAAAATAATTTCTCCGAAGTTAATTATCGCTGTAGTCCAATAAGAATTACCACATTTTAATCATATTATGCAGGAAATAAAAACACACGCAAATAATTCTTACGAAGTTAAATATCGCATAACTTCTATACAATATTCACGTTATTAATAATATTATGATGGAAATAAAAAACACGCAAATAACTCTTTCGAAATTAAAAATCATACAAGTTCTACAAGAATGAGCATATTATTAATCATATATTTTGCTATAAATGGAAGCTCATGCAAATAGATCTCCCAATATTAAATATGGCATAATTACTCTATTCGTCGTATTATGTTGGTAATAAAATACACGCATTTCAGTCTTCCGAAATTAAATACCGGTATGGAATAGGTTCAGTAAGAATTACCGCATTAATAACCATAGAATGCTCTGTATAAAAGACCACGGAAATAATTCTTCCGAAATTAAATGTTGCATAATTAGTATAAGAATTACAACATTATTCGTCGTATTATGTTGGAAATGAAACACACGCAAGCAATTCTTCCGAAATTAAATACTGGTATCGCATAAGTTAAATAAGAATTGCCACATTAATATTCATATTATGCTGGAAATAAAAGCACAGGCAAATAATTCTTCCGAAATTGAATATGGCTTAATTACTGTAAGAATTTTCACATTATTAGTCGTATTGAGTTGGAAATAAAGCATAGGCAAGTAAGTCTTCCGAAATTGAATTCCGATATTGCTTAAATTCAATAAGAATTTTCACATTAATAATTAGATTATGCTGGTTATAAAAGTACAGCCAAATAATTCTTTCGAAATTAAATGTGGTATAGTTACTTTAGGCCTAAGAATTATCACACTATTCGTCATATTATGTAGGGAATAAAACACACACAATTAAGTCTTCGGAAATTAAATATCCGCATGGCATAAGTTCCATATTAATTATCACATTTGTAATCATATTATGTTGAAAATAAAAGCACATTCAAATAATTCTTCCGAAATTAATTATTTTATAATTACTGTACATATTATCACGTTATTCGTCGTACTATGTTGGATATAAAACACACGCATGTAAGTGTTTAGAAATTAAATAACGGTATGTAAGTACAATAAGAATTACTACAAGAATTTTTTCCGAAATTATATATGACATAATTACTGCAAGAATTATCACATTATTTGTCATATTATTTTGGAAATAAAACTCACGCAACTTTGTATTCCGAAATTAAATACCGGTATCTCACAAGTTCAATAATGATTACCACATTCTTCTTCTTCTTCTCCCTTCAAGGTTTAGGTGATATCACCTGTTCCGGTCTCTATCGTCCAGCCACCTCTTGCGAGGTCTACCCAGATCCCTTTTCCCGATCGGGCGATAATTCATTATCTTCTTTGGTAGCCTATTATCTGCCATTCTGTCAACATGATCTTTCCATTTTTTTTATTTTCTTCTACCATGTCGTGTACTGAGAAATTAATAATGAAATTAATAATGAAATTATGCTGAAAATAAAAGCGCACTGAAGTAATTCTTCCGACATTATATATGTGATAATTTCTATAAGAATTATTACGTTATTCATCGTATTAGGCTTAGAATGAAAGCACACGCAAACAATTCTGCTAAAATAAAATATTACATAATGACTATAAGAATTAAAGCATTATTAATCATATTATGATAGATATAAGAGCAAACGCAAATAATTCTTCGCAAAATAAATATCGCATAAGTTCTACAAGAATTACCACATTATTAATCATATTATGCTGGAAACGAAAGCACACGTAAATCATTCTTCCGAAATTAAATATCGTATAACATCTATGATAATTAACACATTATTAATCTTATTATGATGGAAATGAAAGGACAGGCAAATAATTCTTCCAAAATCAAATATCGGATTCTTACATAGGAATTACCATATTGTAAATTATATTATGCTGGAAATAATGGTACACGTAATTAATTCTTCCAAAATTAAATATCGGATTCTTACATAGGAATTTTATTACCATATTGTAAATTATATTACGCCGGAAATTATGGTACACGTAATTAATTCTTCCGAAATTAAATATCGGATTCTTGCATAGGAATTACCGTATTGTAGATTATATTATGCCGGAAAAATGGTACACGTAATTATTTTTCCGAAATTAAATATCGCACATGTATTGCTGCATAAGAATTATGACATTATTAATCATATAACGTGAATAGGGGAGCATTCGGAACTAATTCATATGAAATTAACTGTCTCATAATTTTTATAATAATTACCACATCAACTCAATAATCATATAACGTTAAAAGAAGAGCACCCTCAAATAATTCTTCCGATATTAAGTATGGCATATGTTCTATAAGAATTATCACATTATTAATCATATTTCGCTAGAGATAGAAGCTCATGCAAATAATTCTTCCGAAATTATAATGGCATAATTGCTGTAAAAATTATGGCATTATTCGTCGTATTATGTTGGAAATAAAACATAGGCAAATATGTATTCCAAAATTGAATACCGGTATGGCATAAATTCAATAAGAATTATTACATTTATAATCATATTATGCTGGAAATAAAAGCACACCCAAATAATTCTTCTACAATAAATTATTGTATAATGTCTATAAGTATTACAACATTATTAATGATATTATGGTAGATATAAAAGCAAATGCAAATGATTTTCCCGAAATTAAATATCTCGTAAGTTCTGTAAAAGTTACCGCATTATTAGTCATATTATGCTCGAAATGAAACCACACACAAATAATTTTTCCGAAATTAAATATCGATTATGTTTTACTAGAATTACTACATTATTAATCATATTATGCCGGAAACAAAAATGGAACCAAAGAATATGCATAGAATAAAACCGTATTATTTAATGCGAATTAAGCTTCTAACATTAGTCATATGAAATGAAATGGGTATATCTTACCTTTCTGATGAAACGTTTCGACGTTCACCTTATGTTAGGCTGCTATTTGAGGAGACTTGCCATGAATTTCTTGAAGTAACCGGAGACTTGATTAAAAATTACAGTGTAGGAAGTTTTTCTATGTTTTTGTTCCTTGCTACACTGAAAATCGTAATAATGTGATACGGTTAGTTTGAAAATAAAATACACTACATAATCCTTTCGAAATAATATATCGAATAAATTTCTATAAGAATTGCCACGTTATTAATTATAATAAAATTGCTGAAAATAAGAGAACAGGCAAATAGTACGCAGAAAATTATTTAATTCGGTTTACACTTTTAGTGTAAGATATATAAAATAAAAGAATACAATTCTCCTTTCTGATGAAACTTTTCGATGATAAGGTTAAGTTATGCTGCAAACTGAGTATTCATGTCGTTCTTGAAGTAAGAGGAGTTTTCATTACAAATCACATTGTAGGAAGAGTTTCTACGTTATTGGCCCTTACCATATTGATAATTGAAGTGCTTTAAAATGCTTACACTGAAAATAAATTTGTAGGCTACTAAATACTTCTTCCCCAATTAGGATTGGAATGGAAAATGAGGTTTAAAAAGAGCGCGTTGGCAACTTTGGTTATTTGCGCTCTTAACTATTACTCCTTAAGAACTTAAAACCTAAACAATAAAGTAAGTTAAAATCCAATTACGAATTTAAGAATTGCACAAGTTCTATAAGAATTGGCACGTTATTAATGATATATCGCTGGAAATAAATAATTTAATGCGTATTATTCTTATTTTATTAGATATATACAATAAACAAGAAAGAACTTGCCTTCCTGATGAAACGTTTCCATATCATTATATGTAAGGTTGGAGACTAGAGATTCATATTATGTATTTGTTTCTTGAAGTGACGAGACGCTTCATTACAAATCATGTTGTAGAATTAGTTCGTACATTTTTGTTACTTACTGTTCTAAAAATTGAAGTATTTTGAAGTACTTAATATGAAAAAAAAATTGTACACATAATCCTTCCGAATTTAGGCATCGCACCAGTTTCATAAGAATTGCCATATTATTAACCATATTATGCTAGAAACAAAAGTACACCGATATAATAAACATAGAAAAAGAACTTTATAATTTAGTAAGAATTAAGCTTCTATTTGGATACGTAAAATGAAAAAGGAAAAAAGGAACTTGCCTTTGTGATGAAGCGTTTCCATTTTATGTTAAGCTGCAGATTGAGGAATCCTGCCATGCCTTTCATGAGGTAAAGCAGGGCTCCGTTACAAAATCACATTGTAGGAAAATTTTCTAAATTATTGTCGCTTACTGTACAGAAAATAAATAGAAGTATTTTAAAAAATTGACACTGAAAATATATTTGTAATAAGTACTCTTTCCGAAATTAAATATCGCATTACTTTTTTAAGAATTGTCACATTATTAGTCGCATTACGCTGTAAGCAATTAATGTGCGCGTAAAATGTCAAACTTTATAATTTAAAGGGAATCAAACTTCTAATATAATAACAATAATAATAATAATAATAATAATAATAATAATAATAATAATAATAATAATAATAATTAATATATATATATTTTATAATAATATATTATTATTATTATTAGTATTATTATTATTATTATTATTATTATTATTATTATTATTATTATTACTTACTTACTTACTTACAAATGGCTTTTAAGGAACCCGAAGGTTCATTGCCGCCCTCACATAAGCCCGCCATCGGTCCCTATCCTGTGCAAGATTAAGCCAGTCTCTATCATCATACCCCACCTCCCTCAAATCCATTTTAATATTATCCTCCCATCTACGTCTCGGCCTCCCTAAAGGTCATTATTATTATTATTATTAACTTAAAATGACAGAACTTGTCTACCTGATGAAACATTTTCATGATCATTGTATGTAACGCTGCAGACTGAAGATCCATACCATGTCGTTCTTAAAGTAGGCTAACGCGAGACTTCATGACAATCATATTGTAGGAATAATCTTTGCATTTTTGTTCCCTACTCTACTGATTTCCCATGTTATTGTCACTTACTGTAGTGAAATTTGAAGTCTTTTTTTAATGCTTACACTGGAAATAAATTTGCAGTAAATACTTTTTCTGAAATTAAAATATGTCATAAATTCTATAATAATTGCCATATTATTAATCATACTCTGCTGAAAACAAAAGTACTCGCAAATAAAATGAATAGAATAAAACCTTATAATATTTAATACGATTTAAGCTTCTAATCTTAGATGTATATAATGAAAAAAGATAGAACTGACCGTTTTGATGAAACATTTCCATGATCACCATATGTTATGCTGGAGAATGAGGATTCATGCTATGTCCATCTTGTAGTAAATGGAGGCTTCACTGCAAATGATATTGTAGGAAGAGTTTCTACGTAATTATCCCATACTGTATTGAAAATTTAAATGTACTTTGAAATGCTTACACTGGAATAGAAATTGTACTAAACATTCCTCCCGAATTTAAGTATCGCACAAAATCTGTAAGGATTGCCACGTTATTAATCTTGTTGTGCTGGAAAAAGGACACTAAATCAATATGTATACAAAAAGCAACTTATAATTTAATATGAATTAAACTTGTAATATTGGATTTAAAATTAAATACACGCAACAGGCCTTTCTGATGAAAGGTTTCGAAGATGACTATGTCTTGGCTGCAAACTGACATAGAGATTTAAAAGCCATCCTCCTCCTTGAAATAACCGGACGCTTCATTACAAACCATATTGTAGGAAGAGTTTCTTCGTTATTGTCCCTTATCAATTTTACCTAATGCTTTAATTTAAGACAATATTATCTACAAATATAGTAAACTGTCTGATACAAAATAAAATTTAATTTTAAATTAAACAATTGAGTAAGGGACAAACTAGAAATTAGCAACAAAACTAAAGGATGCGAAAAGCAGTCTACAGCTCTACACGAAATAAAATATTTCTTCCAGTGATTTAGATTCTGTAAAAGTCCCCATAAAACTTATAGCTTTCCCTCGTTGAATGGCAATACTAATTCTGAATTATTATGGTCATTATATTGTTATGCCGTAGACTGATGAGTCATGCCTTCCTCCTTCTTGAAGTAAATGGAGGCTTCATTACAAGTCACATTGTAGGAATAGTTTGTACATTTTTGTCATTTATTGTACAGAAAGTAAAAGTAGTTAGAAATATTAACACAAAAATTAAATTTGTACTGAATTCTGCTTCCGAAATTAAATATCGCATAAGTTCTATAAGAATTGCCACATTATTTGTGGTACTGAAAATTAAAGCATTTTGAAATTCTTACACTGAACATAAATTTGTACTACTGAAAACTCTTTCCGAATTTAAGCGTGTCATAATTTATATATGAATTGCAACATTATTAATTATATTATGCTTAAAATAAAGGTACACTCAGGTATATACATAAAATAGTATCTTACAATTCAATTAAAATTAAACTTGTAATAGTAGATATAAAAATAAGGTAGATAGAACTGACCTTTCTGATGAAACGTTTCCAAGATATTTCTGTGTTAAGTCTGCAGACTGAGGATTCAAACCATATTCTCCTTGAAGTAACCGGAGGTTTCACTGAAAAACACAATTTAGGAAGAGGTTGTACATTATTGTTCCTTGCTGTTTTGAAAATTAAAGCATTTTCAAATATTTAAACTGAAGATATATTTGTACTTTGTATAATCATTCGAATTTAAGTATCGCAAAGATTCTATTTAGTATTGCCACGTTATTAATCATACAGGCCTAATGCTGGAAACGAAGGTACTCGCTAATATTATGCATAGAATAAAGCCTTATAACTTCATACGAATTAGACTAATAATCTTAGATAGGCTACATAAAATGAAAAGGATAGAACTGTTGTTTATAATGAAACGTTTCCATGGTAACCATATGATAGGCTGCAGATTGGGTATTCTTGCCATGTCTTTCTTGAAGTAACCAAAGGCTTTATTATAAAATATGATATTGTAGGAAGCGTTTCTACAGTTTTACAGTTTTTTTATTTTTTATCTGTATTTTTTTTTATAAATTTTCATTATGTGAAATATTATCTACTGCAAATTTTAGTTTCTTGTAAACAAATTTCTTGTAAGACATTTTTAATGTCATTTTAAATGTTACTGTTTAACATTCTTTGTCTTTGGTTTACCTCACCAAGTTGAGGAAGATTGATAAATTTATATCCATACCGTACTCAATATTGAAGTATAGTGTTATGGTTATACTGAAAATAAATTTGTACTATATAATCCTTCCGAAATTAAATATCGCATAAGTTCTATAAAAATTGTCACGTCATTAACCATATTATACTGTATACCCAGACAATATGCAGAGAATAAAACCTTAAAATTCAATGCGCATTAAGTTTCTAATCGCAGGTATATAAAATAAAAAGATGCAACCGGCCTTTCGGTTGAAACGTTTCCAAGATCATTATATTCAGTTATGCCGTAGACTGAGGAGTCATGTCTTTCTCCTTCTTGAAATAAATGGAGACTTCATTACAAATCACATTGTAGGAAGAGTTTGTACATTTTTGTCATTTATTGTACTGAAAGCCAAAGTACTTAGAAATATTATCACAAAAATTAAAAAAATTTGTACTGAGTTCTGTTTCCGAAATTAAATATCGCAATAGTTCCATAAGAATTGCCACATTAATTTTGATATTACGCTAGGAGCAAATGTAATTACTCGCAAATAATATGCATTAAATAATGTATTAAACATTCCTCCTGAATTTAAGTATCGCACAAAATCTGTAAAAATGGCCACATTATTGATCATATTATGCTGAAAATAAAGGTACACGCAGACAGTATACATAAAATACTGTAGTATCTTACAATTCAATGTTGATTAAACTTCTAATAGTATATATACAAATAAGGTGGATATAACTGGCCTTTCTGATGAAACGTTTCCATGATATTTGTGTGTTAGTCTGCAAACTGGGCATTCAAACCATGTTCTCCTTGAAGTAACTGTAGATTTCACTGAAAAACACATTTTAGGAAGAGGTTCTACATTATTGTTCCTTGCTATTTATGAAAATTAAAGCATTTTCAAATATTTAAACTGAAGATATATTTGTACTTCGTATACTCATTCCGAATTTAAGTATCGCAAATGTTCTATTTAGTATTGCCACGTTATTAGTCATTATGCTGGAAACAAAAGTACTCGCAAATATATAGAATAAACCTTCATACTTAATAAAACTTCATACCAATGAAACTAATAGTCTTAGAAACATAATATGAAAAGGATAGAACTGGCGTTTTTCATGAAACGTTTCTATGGTAACCATATGATAGGCTGCAGACTGAAGATTCTTGCCATGCCTTTCTTGAAATAACAAAAGGCTTTATTAGGAATGATTTTGTACGAAGGGTTTCTACAGTATTGTTCCATAATGTACTGAATATTGAAATATAATGTTATAGTTATTCTGAAAATAAATTTGTATTATATAATCCTTCTGAAATTAAATATCGCATAAGTTCTATAAGAATTATCGCCTTATTAATCGTATTATGCTGTACATTCAAACATTATCCAGAGAATAAAACGTGAATGTTATGTGAATTAAGCTTCTAATCTTAGGTATATAAAATAAAAAGGATGCAACCGGCCTTTCGGTTGACACGTTTCCAATATCATTATATTAAATTATTTCCGTAGACTGAGGAGGCATGCCTTTCTCCTTTTTGAAGTAAATGGAGGCTTCATTACAAATCACATTATAGGAATAGTTTATACATTTTTGTCATTTGTTGTACTAAAAGTCAAAATGCTTTGAAATATTAACACAAAAATTAAATTTGTACTGAATTCTGCCTCCGAAATTAAATATAGCATAAGTTCTATAAGAATTGCCACATTATTTGTGATATTACGCTGGAAGCAAATGTAATTACGCCCAAGTAATATGCATAGAATAAAACCTTATAATTTTCTACGAATAATACTTTCGACCTTACATGTATAAAATGAAAAAGATAGAACTGATCTTTCTGATGAAACGTTTCCATGATCACTATATAATATGCAACGCACTGAAAATTAATGCCATCTCCTTCTTGAAGGAAATTGAGGCTTCAATACAAATCACATTGTAGGAAGATTTTCTATTAGCCTTTACTATATTGAAAATTAAAGTACTTCGAAATTATTACACTGAAAATAAATTTGTACTAAATACTTTTTTCCGATCTGAAGTCTGACTAGTGTCGCCGACGTATGCAATGGAGGTGGAAAGGTACTGGTCACTCCACCCCATTATCCCCTGGCCTAGTTGCCTCATACGTGGTGCCTTTTTCATCTCACTTGTGATATTCAGATAGTTGAATAAACAACAAACAACTCCTTCCGAATTTAGGTATCACACAAGTTCTGTAAGAATTGCCAAGTTATTAATCATGTTATGCTGAAAATAAAAGTACAGGCAAATAATATGGACAGAAGAAAATCATAAAAGTTAAGGCACATTAAGGTTATAATTTTAGATATAAATAAAAAGTAAATAAAACTGTCCTTCCTTATGAAACGTTTCCATGATCTCGATGTGTTAGGCCGTAGATTGAGAATTAATGCCATGTTCTTGAAGTAATAGGAGGCTTCGATACATATCACATATTAGGAAGAGTTCCTATGTTATTGTCGTTTTATTTTGATATCCTCACACTCGAAAAAAATTGTGCTATATACTTTTTACTATTTTATGTTTCTCAGCTGTTCTATAAGAATCGCCACGTTACTAATCATGTTGAATTAGAAATAAAAGTACACGTAAATAGGCCTAATTAGCGTAGAATAAAAACCTTACAACTTAATGCGAATGAAACTTCTGATATTAGACATATTAAATAATAAAGATAGAACTGGGCTTTCTGAACAAACGTTACGTAATCACTAGCGGGCGGATTGTAACATATTTTGAGATTTTATTCCTTAGCTGCAAATCATATGCTACCATTGCACAAATGCATTTCAAGTTAACCTATTTTTAAACAGAGGTCAAATTTTTATAGTGCATATTTAAGGGGTTAATGCATATTTCAGCTATTAGCGCATATAAACGCATGTATTATTATTTTTATCTCTCTGGTGCTTAAATAATGTTAAGATTACGAAAAATCACATAAATAGATTACAGAAGGTCTCGCGCCACGCCGTGGCGTCATGGTCTAAGGCATCCTGCGTAAGACTCGCGTTACGGAATGAACGCTGGATGGAGTCCTCATGGGGAAAGAAATTCTCATGAAATTTTGGCCAGTGTATGGGACCGGTGCCCACCCAGCATCTTGATGCACTTGGGGAGCTACGATAGGTAGCAAAATCCGGTTACGAAATCCAGCTATAACTGCTGGTGAATGATCATCCTGCTAATCATACGATACCTCCATTCTGGTTGGAAGATCGTCCTCATCAGCTTCGGCTTGTGGACTTGAGGCCAGCAGCTGGTTGGTCGGTCATGGTCCTTCATGGGCTGTCGTGCCTCGGATTTTTCCTCGGATTACTGAAGAAAGACAGACATTGAAAAACATTACGTAGGTTTTATTTATTGTAATTTGACAACATGCAGACGGTGGTACATTGTTGTTAGTGAATCATTGCGATAGCGACCGATCGTCCACAGATCCGTCTTATATCAACGAAAGGGGACAACAGGACGACCAAGAAATGTCATCACAAACGAGAATCATGGACGACTTCTCCAACAGGAATTACTGTCCTCAAAGCGTAGTCTACGACGAACATGGTTGAAACTTGGTTTGAGCGATAGATCTGTTCGGCGGATGTTTAAAGAGCTGGGTGGTTTTGCATACCGTAGTCAAGTTGCTCGTCGTCTAACAGGAAGGGAATGTATGGGTAAATTATTTTAGATTAGGAATTACGAAGTCTATAATTACAAATTATTGTTTTATTTATATTATTCATCTATTATTTTCTTGTTCTAAGACTGTGGACGATTGGAGCACTTGTTCAGCAGTCCATGAACTGACTTTATATAGGCCTATGTACCACCAGTTGCAGTTATCCTGTTTGGCCAAAGAAGGACGCATTTGTCTTTCCATTTTGAAGTATTAATTATGTGATGAGTAGGAATTAGTAACGCTTTACGAAGAAATTTTATAGAAGTGATATCTTAGAAATCTGCTATGACCATGAATTAATTTAAATAGCAAGTGGTGTCCTAAATGAGACTAGTGACGGAAAATTACAAAAATATTTTCAGCCTTGCATTCATGCGTCATTCTTTGTTTCACCCGCTCGCCACGATGAGGCACAGGATATGAGCGGGGCCTGAAACAAAAGAAACAAAACAAAACAAAAAAATTGCATTACTGAATACACACAAGTCGTTTGATCTCTATTAATTCCATTTGAGCTCTACCCTCATTTTTCCTTCACTTACATGTATTCTTTCTTCATAAATCAGGATCCTCAGTCTGGTGGCTTCTGAATTCTGCATGTAAAGTTGTAACAGTCATATTAAACGCGAGCAAACGAACAATAGCAACGTGTCTACTGTCCCTGAATTAATAAAAATATCAATTTAAGGTGTGAATTGGATAATTCATTAAATAAAGAAAAATATTATTTCTCATTCGAAAATTTTTTTACAATATCTATACAGTAGTACACTTTATATAAAGCCACCATGGTGATCCAGTGACTAAAGCGTTTGGACTTAATCCTGTAGACCCAGGTTCGATCTCCGGCTGCCCCTGCTGTAAGCCCGCGGTCCAGGTAACAGAGGGTTTTCTCCGGAAGCTTCGGTTCCTCTGTGCCTCTGTGGTATTCCAACAAATCCCTTACAATCTCATGTTAAAGTGGGAGTAGTGAAATCCAGCCTCCTATGGCACACCATGGATGGCTGACTGTAAGTTGGTTTACACTATATATCCAACTTACTGAAACACTATACATGAAAAGAACACAATTCTTCAGAACTCCTCTACAAAGAGCAATATTTACGCTAAGCTAAATATATATTGAGAACATTTTGAATTATTTTATGCTGAAAAAGTAAGAAGCAAGTATATACGGAAAAAGTCTTATCGAAAGAAGTTTATTTTAAATATTCACAAGTGTTAAGACATAAACCACTTTATCATTCACTTTGTAGAAAGTGACAATATTTGCTTAAACTGAGCACTTTTTACTCTAAAGACCGTTTCAAGAATATCACTTAACTTCACTTCGTCTTGACTTTTTCAAGTCAGATCATACAAAATAAAGAATTAGGTATTTCCTCCCCTCTCAATAGGAATGGTTAAGTCACTGTCCTGGATATAAGGTGCATACGAAGACCTACGTTCAAAGTGCACTTCTATTAGGTGCGCCCACACAATTCAAGTATTCTGCATATGTCGAGTGATTGATTCTCATTCCGTTTAAAATATTCGTCAAATAAATATGAAGGAAGAACATTACACAAAAGTTTCGAATTTAATTTATTTATTCCTCCGAGCGATAAGATTTTCAATGTTATTGAACTTTGCTGTATTAAAAATTAAAATATTACGCAATAATTGCACCGAACATAAATTTGTTACAAAAAGTACTTCTTGAATTAAAATTTCCCACAAATACGGTAATAATTTCTACATTATTAATCCTATTATGCTCGAAATAAAAGCACACGCAAATAATTCGTCCAAAACTAATATCGCAGAAGATCTATAACAATTACCAAATTATTAATCATATTATGGTGGAAATAAAATCACACGCATATAATTCTTCCGAAATTAATTATCACATACGTTACGTAACAGTGACCACATTATTAATCATATTATGCTGGAAATAAAAGCACACACATAATTCTTCCCGAATTAAATACGTCATACGTTCTATAAATATTACCACATTATTAATCATATTATGCTGGAAACAAAACACACTCAAATAATACTTCCGAAATTAAATATCGCGTATGTCCTATAAGAATTTCAAGAATATTAATCACATAATGCTGGAATTATTAACACAAGCAAGTAATACTTCCGAAATTAAATATGGCATAATTACTGTAAGAATTATCACAATGTTCGTCGTATTATGTTGGAAATACAGCACACCCAAGTAAGTCTTCCGAAATTTAATACCGGTGTGGCATAAGTTCAGCAAGAACTATCACATTAATAATCATATTTTGTTGGAAATAAAAGCACACTCAAATAATTCTTCCGGAATTAAATACGTCATAAGTTCTATAAATATTACCACATTATTAATCATATGCTGAAAACAAGACACACGCAAATAATACTTTCGAAATTAAAGTATCGCATCTGTTCTAGAAAGAATTTTAACATTACTAATCATATAATGCTGAAAATAGAACTACACACGCAGGTAACTCTTTTGAAATTAAATATCGCAGATGTTGTATAAGAATTACCACATTATTAATCATATTGTGCAATAAGTAAAGGCACACGCAAATAATTCTTCCGAAATTAAATATCGCATCATTCTATAAGAATTACGTTATTAATCATATCATGCTGCAAATAAAGGCACGCAAATAATTCATCCGAAATTAAATATGGCGTAATTACTGTAACAATTATCACAATATTCGTCGTTTTATGTTGCAAAGAAAACACACGTCTGTAAGTCTTCCGAAATTAAATACCGGTATCGCATAAGTTCAAAAAGAATTACCACTTTAATAATCATATTACGCTGGAAATAAAAGCACACTTATATAATTCTTGCGAAATTATATATGTCATCACTTCTATAGGAATTATTACGTTATTCATCGTATTATACTTGAAATGAAAGCACACCAAATAATTCTTCTAAACTAAAATATTGCATAATGTCTTTAAGTATTACAAAATTATTAATTATATTATGGTAGATATAAAAAGCAATCGCAAAATAATTGTTCCCAAAATAGAAACCACAAAAAATCTAAAAGAATTACCACATTATTAATCATATTATGCTGGAAACAAAAGCACACGTAAATAATAATTCCGAAATTAAATATCACATAACTTCTCTGATAATTAACACATTATTAATTTTATTACGGTGGAAATGAAAGCACACGCAAAAAAATCTTTCGAAATTAAATATCGCATTAGTTATATAAGAATTGCCACATTGTAAATTATATTATGCCGAATTTAAAAATACACGCAATTAATTCTTCCGAAATTAAAAGGCACATATGTAACACTATATAAGAATTATCACACTATTAATCATATAACCTGAAAAGGAAAGCACACGCAAATAATTCTTCTGAAATTAACTGTCTCATAATTTTTATAACAATTACCAATTTCTTAATCATATAACGCTAAAAAAGCACCCTAAAATAACTTTTGCGAAATTAAATATCGCATAATTTCTATAAGAATTACCACATTATTATTAATATTTTGCTAGAAAGAGAAGCTCAAGCAAATAAAAGATTCCAAATTAAATATGGCATAATTACTGTAAGAATTATCATATTATTTGCCGTATTATATCGGAAATAGAAGCCATGCACGCAAGCCTTCGGAAATTAAATACCGGTTTCGCACAATCAATAAGAATTACCACATTAATAACTATATTATGCTGCAAATAAAGGAACACGAAAATAATTTTTCCCAAATTAAATATTGCACAATTGCTATAAGAATTACAACTTATTCGTCCTATTATGATGAAAGTAAAACACACGGAAGCAAAACATCCGAAATTAAACACCGGTATAGAATAAGTTCAATAAGAATTACCATATGAAAATTCATATTACGCTGTAAATAAAAGCACAAGTAAAAATTTATCGGATAATAAAAATGGCATAATTACTCTGCTAATTATCATACTATTCGACGTATAAGTTGGAAATAAAACACAGGCAAGTTCGAAATTCAGTTCTTGTAGGGCATAAGTTGAATAAGATTTACCACATTAAGAATCATATTATGCTGGAAATAAAAGGTAACGCAAATCATTATTCCGAAATTAAACATGACATAATTACTGTAAGAATTATCACACCATTATTTGTCGTATTTTTTGTTGGAAACAAAACTGACGAAACTTAGTCTTCAGGAACTACATACCGGTATTACATATGTTCAATAAGAATTATCACATTATTAATTAAATTATGCTGGTTATATAAGCACACCCAAATATTTCTTTTGAAATTAAATATGGCATAATTACTATATGAAGTATTACATTATTCCTCGTGTTATGTTTGTAATAAAACACACGCAAGTAAGTCTTCCGAAATTAAATACCGGTATGGAATAAGTTCAATAAGAATTACCGCATTACTAATCATACAATGCCCTAAATAAAAGACCACGAAAATAATTGAATCGGTCATTGCAGAAAGGGGATAAGTCATAAAATCTTACTTTTGAGATAATCAATAAAAACTGTTTTATTCTTCTAATACTGGAGTAATCATTATAAATATTTTTTCTTATTTTGTTTATGAATAGTGAAGTATAATACATCATGTTAGACATCTGACATCTCAAACACTTTTGTTTAAAGTTCTTTAATCGAACCATGACTTATCCCCTTTCTGCAAGGAATTGTTAAATATAAAAGAAAAAATATATAATTTACAATTTTGGGCTAATGTAATATTTGAAAACAAACTAAATGGTAATAATTACAATGATAACGATGTTTTTGTGTATAATTACTACATTACTGTCACCATTTACATAATTATTTTTGCATTTTAACCATTATTTCTACTACAGAAATGTACCAATATGTGATTTTATATCACAGTTTTAAATCAAAACTCTACTTTCAAACTAATACTTAAAACTGCATATAGGAGAGCACAATAAAAATACACTAAAGTACTACACAAAATCATTTGTTTCAATTTGTTATAGAGTGTATTGTTAGATGTTGGAAGCCACGTCATTTGTAGATTCCTTGTCACAAGGTGGCCAGTTCAGGATCTCTCCGTAAAAGAAAGTGTGTTCCAATGGAATGTATTGCCTCACTTTCGATATGTCTCCAAGTTTTTTTTCGTATTAATGGGAATTTTCCCATTGTATGCTTTTGTGTAGGCATTACTATGCGTCCAGAACCTGGTTTTTTCATACAGAATCTGTGTTTCCTCATTTCACTACTAATGAACAAACTGGCAGTCACACATCCTGAATCATCTTTAGAGTAAGCAAATTCACTGAATTGTGCTGAAGAAAACATATTCTTATCTTTCCCTTTTTTCCTCAGTGTGTCTAATGAGCAGGTGGTTTTCTTGTAATGCTCTGGCCACCAGTATTTAAAATTCAAAATATCATCAGTAGTAACTGATTCTACAGGAAATCTGTTGTTTGTGTTTGCCTGGTGGATCAAGGTATTATATTGGTCTGGTACATATATCCTTGTCTGTCTTAGTTTGCGCTTCACTACACCTAAGTTGCGGTCACAGGGAAGAAATGAATGGCCCCGTTGTGGAAAATAATGAATGATTTTGTTAAATCTCCCCATATGAATCAGTGCAAGCAACAATCGAATTAAGGTATGATTTTTATTTTGCCCTCCACAGTTATCAGAGAAAAGATACAATTCCTTGACTGAAGAAGGGACATTATTTTCAATGTATTTCAGAAGGAACACACTTAATTTGAAGATTTGTGGCCTATACCTTCATGATAGGAATAGAAGTGGGCCGTATGGTCTTTGAAATTGTGAATGTTGAAAATTGATGACCCAAAGTTGCGTCTAAACAAACAAAGAGTAGTTTCTTACCCACATTGTTCTCCTGTCGTACGGGCTGCTACAGAGTTCCCAATGGAATTGACGTTCCAATGCCTTCAGTTTATTTTTCTTATTTACATTTCTGCGGTAGTTAATTTCATTGCGTTTACGTTACCACTAATAACACAGTTTTCTTCCCCTGGGTCACTTACTGCTTCTACCTTATCTGTCATTTTCCTTATCAGCTGATGGGCGCGTAACTTATTAGATCCGTGGCACTCAGTTGCGTCACGTCGTCAGTCAGTGCAGAAAGAAGGTAAGTCGCTGACTTGTCCCCTTTCCGCAATGACTGCGCTGCTTATGGTACTCTGCTTTGCGTTGAGAATGAGCAAATTTGCCCCATTTCTGTATGGAAATGTGCGTCTAGGTCCGGAGAAAGCAATGACACTCTTAACTCATTTTCGCGTTTTTCATGACTTATCCCCTTTCTGCAATGACCGATTCAATTCTTCCGAAATTAAATGCTGCATAATTACAATAAGAATTACAACATTATTCGTCGTATTATGTTGGAAATGAAACACGCGAAAGCAGGTCTTCCGAAATTAAATACTGATATCGCATAAGTTCAATAAGAATTTCCACATTAATATCAATATTATGCTGGAAATAAAAGCACACGCAAAAAATTCTTCCAAAATTAAATATGGCTTAATCACTGTAAGAATTATCACATTATTCGTCGTAATATTTTGGAAATAAAACACACGCAACTAAGTCTTCCCAAATTA
The DNA here is from genome assembly GCF_040183065.1 of Periplaneta americana. NCBI lineage: Eukaryota > Metazoa > Arthropoda > Insecta > Blattodea > Blattidae > Periplaneta > Periplaneta americana. Next base: position 65,562,058 of record NC_091119.1, on the reverse strand, counting down.
AATACCGCTATAGCATAAGTTCAATAAAGATTACCGCATTAATAATCATATTATGCTCGAAATAAAAGCACACGAAAATTATTTTCCAAAATTAAATATTGCTTAATTTTTGTAAGATTTACAACTTATTAGTCATATTATGTTGGAAATAAAACACACGGAAGTAAATCATCCGAAATTAAATACCGATATCGAATAAGTGCAATAAGAGTTACCACTTGAATATTCATATAATGCTGTAAATAAAACCACACGCAAAAATTCGTCGGAAATTGAAAATGGCATAATTACTGTACTAATTTACACACTATTCGGCTTATTAAGTTGGAAATAAAACACACGGAAGTTTGAAATTCAATAGGGGTAGGGCATAAGTTGAATAAGAATTACCACATTAATAATCGTGCAATGCCTAAATAAAAGCAACGCAAATGATTCTTCCGAAATTAAATATGACATAATTAATGAAAGAATTATCACATTATTATTCATCCTATTTTGTTGCAAATAAAACACACGAAAGTTAGTCTTCCGGAATTAAATACCGGTATGGCATATGTTCAGTTAGAATTATCACATTAGTAATTAAATTATGGTGGTTATAGAAGCACTACCCAAACAATTCTTCCGAAATTAAATGTAGCATAATTACTGTAAGAATTATCACATTATTCTTTGTATTAAGATGGAAATAAATCACACGCACATAACTGTTCCGAAATTGAATACCGATATGGCATAAATTCCATACCAATTACCACATTAGTAATCATATTATGCTGGAAATAAAAGCTAACGCAAATAATTCTTCCGAAATTAAATATCGAATAACTTCTATACAATTTTCACGCTATTAATAATATTATGCTGGAAGTAAAAGCACACGCAAATAACGCTTTCGAAATTAAAAATCATACAAGTTCTACAAGAATGAGCAGATTATTAATCATATATTTTGCTAGAAATAGAAGCTCATGCAAATAGTTCTCCCAATATTACATATGGCATAATTATTGTATTCGTGGTATTATGTTGGTAATAAAACACACGCAAGTAAGTCTTCCGAAATTAAATACCGGTATGGTATAAGTTAAATAATAATTACCGCATTAATAATCATACAGTGCTCTAAATAAAAGACCACGAAAATAATTCTTCCGAAATTAAATATTGCATAATTACTATAAGAATTACAACATTATTCGTCGTATTAAGTTGGTAATAAACACACGCAACTAAGTCTTCCGAAATTAAATACCGCTGTGGCATAAGTTCAATATGGATTACCGCATTAATGATCATATTATGCTCGAAATAAAAGCACCAGAAAATAATGTTTCCGAAATTAAATATTGCACAATTGCTGTAACAATTACAACTTATACGTCATATAATGTTGGAAGTAAAACACACGAAAGCAAATCATCCGAAATTAAAGACCGGCATCGAATAATTTCAATAGGAATTACCATATGAAAATTCATATTATACTGTAAATAAAAACACGCAAAAATTAATCGGTAATAAAAATGGCATAATTGCTGTACTAATTATCATACTATTCGACGCATTATATTGGAAATAAAACACAGGCAAGTTCGAAATTCAGCACTTGTAGGGCATGAGTTGAATAAGAATTACCACATTAATATTCATATTATGCTGGTAATAAAAGGGAACACAAATCATTCTTCCAAAATTAAATATGACATAATTATTGTAAGAATTATCACATTATTATTTATCGTATTTTGTTGGAAATAAAACACACGAGAGTTAGTGTTCTGGAACTAAATACCGGTATGGCATATGTTCAAAAAGAATTATCACATTAATAATAAATTTATGCTGGTTATATAACCACACCCAAATAATTCTTCATAAATTAAATATGGCATAATTACTGTAAGAATTATCACATTATTCTTCGTATTACGTTGGTAATGAGACACACGCAAGTCAATCCTCCGAAATTAAATACCGGTATGGAATAAGTTCAATAAGAATTACCGCATTAATAATAATCATATAATGCTCTAAATAAAAGACCACGAAAATAATTCTTCCGAAATTAAATATTGCATAATAACTGTAAGAATTACAACATTTTTCGTCGCATTTTATTGGAAATAAGACACTCGCAAGCAAGTCCTGCGAAAATAATTACTGGTGTGGCATAATATCAATAACAATTATCGAACTAATAAGAATATTTTGCTTGAAAGAAATGCACACGCAAATAATACTTTCGAAATTGAATTTCACATAACTACTGTAAAAATTATCACATTATTGAACATATTACGTCGGATATAGACAAGCAAATTAGTCTTCCGAAATTAAATACTGCCATGGCATTATATCACTAAGAATTACCAAATTAATAATCATATTATGCTGGAAATAAATTAACAAACAAATAATTATTTCGAAATTGAATTTCACATAATTACTGAAAGAAATATCACACTATTGGACGTATTATGTTGGAAATAAAACACACGCAACTAAGTCTTCCGAAATAAAAAACCGCTATGGCATAAATTCAATAAGGATTACCGCATTAATAATCATATTATGCTGGAAATAAAAGCACACGACAATAATTTTTCCGAAATTAAATATCGGACAATTGCTGTAAGAATTAGAAATTATTGGTCATATTATGTTGCAAATAAAACACAAGCAAGCAAATCATCCGAAATTAAATACCGTTATAGAATAAGTTCAGTATGAATTACCACATAAATATTCATATTATGCTGTAAATAAAAGCACACGCAAAATTTAATCGGTATTTAAAAATGGCATAATAAGTGTACTAATTATCACATGATTCGACATATTAAGTTGGAAATAAAACACAGGCAAGTTCGAAATTCAGTACTTGTAGGGCATGAGTAGAATAAGAATTACCACATTAATAATCATATTATGCTGGAAATAAAAGGTAACGCAAACAATTCTTCCCAAATAAAATATGACATAATTACTGTAAGAATTATCACATTATTATTTATCGTATTTTGTTGGAAATAAAAAGCACGAATGTTAGTATTCCAGAACTATACACCGATATTTCATACGTTCAATAAGATTTATCAGATTAGTAACTAAATTATGCTGGTTATAAAAGCACACCCAGATAATTCCTGAGAACTTCAATACGGCATAATTACTGTGAGAATTATCACATTATTCTTCGTATTAAGATCGAAATAAATCACACGCAAATAAGTGTTCCGAAATTGAATTCCATTATGGCATATATCCCATAACTATTACCACATTAATAATCATATTATGCTGGAAATAAAACCTAACGTTAATAATTCTTTCGAAATTAAGCGTGACATAATTACTGAATCAAATATCATATTATTCGTAGTATTATATTGGAAATAAAACACACGCAAGCAAATCTTCCAAAATTAAATATCGGTATGGCTTAAATTCAATAATAATTACCAAATTAATAATCATATTTTCCTTGAAATAAATGCTCACGCATATAATATTTTCCAAATTAAATTTCACATAATTACTGTTACAATTATCACACTATTGGTCATATTACGTCTGAAATAGACACGCTAGTTAGTCTTCCGAAATTAAATATTGCTGTGGCATAATATCATTAAGAATTACCAAATTAATAATCATATTATGCTGGAAATAAATGCATAATCAAATAATTGTTTCGAAATCGAATTTCACATAATTACTGAAAGAATTATCACATTATTGGACGTATTATGTTGGAAATAAAACACATGCAAGTCAGTTTTCCAAATTAAATTCCGGTATTGCATAATTTCAATAAGGATTACCACATTAATATACACATTATGCTGCACGTAAACGCACACGCAAATATCTCTTACGGAAATTAAATATGTGGTAAGTACTGTAAGAATTATCATATTACTCGTCGTATTATGTTGGTTATAAAACACACGCAAGTAAGTTTTTCGAAATTAAATACCGGTATGGAATAAGTACAATAAGAATTACAGCGATAATAATAATATCGTATAATGCTCTAAATAATAGGCCACGAAAATTAAATATCGGTAAAGCATAATTTCAATAAGAATTACCTCATTAATTATCATATTATGCTGGAAATAAAAGCACATGCAAAAAACTCTTACGAAATTAAGTATGTTGTAATTACTGTAAGAATTATCACATTGTTCTTCGTATTAAGTTCGAAATAAAACACACGCTATTAAGTGTTCCGAAATTAAATAGCCTATCTTTATCGCACAATTACAACAAGAATTACCACCTTAATTATCATATTATGCTAGAAATAAAAGCACACTGAAATAATTTTTCCCGGAATTAAATACGTCAGTATTTCTGTAAATAATTCCACATTATTCATCATATTATGCTGAATAAAGCACACGTAAATAATAGTTCCGAAATTAAACTATCGCATGTGTTCTATAAGAATTTGAACAATTTTAATCACACAATGCTGAAAATAAAACTAAACGCAGGCAACTCTTCCGAAATTGAAAGTCCCATATGTTCTATAGGAATTACCACTGTGCGTGAAGTAAAGGCACACGCAAATAATTCTTCCGAAATTTATTATCGCAAAAATTCTATAAAAATTACCAGGTTAATAAACATATTTTGCTTGAAATAAAGGCGGAAACAAATAATTATTCCGAAATTAAATGTCATATAAATTGTCTAATATTTGCAACGTTATTAATCATAATATGCTAGTCATAAATCCACACGCGAATAATTCTTTCGAAATTAATTAACGCTTTAGTTACATACGATCTAACTCATTATTAATTATATAACGCCTGAAATAAAAGTAAACCCAAATAATTTTTCTGAAATTAATTATCGCCTTAGTCCAATAAGAATTACCTCATATTAATCATATTTTGCTGGAAATAAAAGCTCACGGAAATAATTCTTACGAAATTAAATATCGCAATACTTCTCTACAATTTTCACGTTATTAATAATACTATCCTGGAAATAAAAGCACACGAAAATAACTGTTTCGAAATTAAAAACCATACAAGTTCTACAAGAATGACCAGATTATTAATAATATATTTTGCTAGAAATAAAAACACATGCAGATATTTCTCCCAATATTGAATATGGTATTATTACTGTATTCTTCATATTATGTTGGAAATGACACACACGCAAGCAAGTCTTCCGAAATTAAATACCGGCATGACACAAGTTCAATACGAATTACCACATTAATTATCATATTATGGTGAAAATAACAGCTTATCATGTAATTTTTCCGTAATTAAATATGGAATAATTACTGTAGAAATTATCATATTCTTCGTCGTATTTTGTTGGAAATAAAACACACGCAACTAAGTCTTCCCCAAATTAAATACCGCTATGGCATAAGTTCAATAATGATTACCGCATTAATAATCATATTATTCTCGAACTAAAGCACACGATAACAGTTTTTCCGAAATTAAATATTGCTTAATTTTGGTAGGATTTACAATTTATTCGTCATATTATGTTGGAAATAAAACACACGGAAGCAAATCATCCGAAATTAAATACCGGTATTGAATAAGATCAATAAGAGTTACCACATGAATACTCATATTATGCTGTAAATAAAAGCACACGCAAAAAAATCATCGGAAATTAAAAATGGCATCATTACTGTACTAATTATAACACTATTTGACTTATTAAGTTGGAAATAAAACACACGCAAGTTCAAAATTCAATACGGCTAAGGCATAATTTGAATAAGAATTACTACATTAATAATCATATTATGCTGAATATAAAAGGCAACGCAAATAATTGTTCCGAAATTAAAAGTGACATAATTAATGTAAGAATTATCAAATTATTATTCATCCAATTTTCTTGCAAATAAAACACACCAAAGTTAGTCTTCCGAAACTAAATACCGGTATGGCATATGTTCAAAAAGAATTATCACATTAGTAATTAAATTTTTCTGGTTATAAAAGAACACCCAAATAAATAATCAGAAATTAAATATAGCATAACTAATGTAAGAATAACCACTATATTCTTCGTATTAAGATGGAAATAAATTACACGCAAATAAGTGTTAGGAAATTGAATACCGGTATGGTAAAAATTCCATAACAATTACCACATTAATAATCATATTGTGCTAGACATACAAGCTAACGCAAATAATTCTTCCGAAATTAAATATCGCATAACTTCTATATAATTTTCATGTTATTAATAATATTATCCTATGCTGGAAATAAAAGCACACGCAAATAACACTTTCGAAATTAAAAATCATACAAGTTCTAAAAGAATGAGCAGATTCTTAATCTTATATTTTGCTAAAAATAGAAGCTCATGCAAATAGTTCTCCCAATTTTAAATATGGCATAATTACTGTATTCGTCATATTTTGTTGGTAATAATAAACACGCAAGTAATTCTTCCGAAATTAAGTACCGGTATGGAATAAGTTCAATAATAATTACCGCATTAATAATCATATAATGCTCCAAATAAAAGACCACGAAAATAATTTTTTTTCCGAAATTAAAATTTGCATAATTACTATAAGAATTACAACATTATTCGTCGTATTATGTTGGAAATGAAACACACGCAAGCAAATTTTTCGAAATTAAATACCGGCATCGCATAAGTTCAATAAGAATTGCCCCATAAATATTCATATTATGCTGGAAATAAAAGCACACGCAAATAATTTTTCCGAAATTAAATATGGCTTAATTACTGTAAGAATTATCACATTATTCGTCGTATTATGTTGGAAATGAAACACACGCAAGGAAGTCTTCCGAAATTAAATACCGGTATTGCATACGTTCAATAAGAATTACCACATTAATTATTGTATTTTGCTGAAAATAAAAGACCACGCAAGTAAATCTACCGAAAGTAAATGAGGCATGTCTATTCTAAGATTTACATCATTATTCGTCGTATTATATTGGAAACAAAACCCACGCAAGCAAGTCTTGCGAAAAAAAATACTTGTGTGGCATAATATCAATAAGAATTACCAAATTAATAATCAAATTATGCTAGAAATGAATGCATACACAAGTAATATTTCGAAATTGAATTTCACATAATTACTGACAGAATTATCACATTATTGGACGTATTTTGTTGGAAATAAAACACATGCAAGTTAGTCTTCCGAATTAAATTCCGGTATCGCATAAGTTCAATAAGAATTACCACATTAATAATCATATAATGCTGCAAAAATAAGAACACGCAAATACCTCTTACGGAAATTACATATGTCGTAATTACTGTAATAATTATCACATGGTACGTCGTATTATGATAGAAATACAACACACGCTATAAGTATTCCAAATTAAATACCTGGATCACACAAGTACAAAAAGTATTACCACATTAGTAATCATATTATGCTAGAAATAAAAGCACACACAAATAATTTTTTCCAGAATTAAATACGTCATAATTTCTGTAAATAATTCCACATTATTCATCATATTATGCTGAAAAAAGCACACGTATATAATAGTTCCGAAATTAAAATATCGTATGTGATCTATAAGAATTACTACAATTTTAATCTCACACACTGCTCAAAATAAAACTAAACGCAGGTAACGCTTCCGAAATTGAAAGTCGCAGATGTACTATAAAAATTACTACTGTGCTGGAAGTAAAGGCACACGCAAATAATTCTTCCGAAATTAATTATCACCTTAGACCAATAAAAAGTACCACATTTTTTTCATATTATGCTGGAAATAAAAGGCACACGCAAATAATTCTTACGAAATTTAATATCGCATAACTGCTCTATAATTTTCAGGTTATAAGTAATATTATTCTGGAAATAAAAGCACACGCAATTAACACTTTCGAAATTAAAAATCATTTATGTTCTACAAGCATAAGCACATTATTAATCAGACTTTGCTACAAATAAGAGATCATGCAAATAGTACTCCCAATATTAAATGTGGCTTATTTACTGCAAGAGTTCTCACATTATTCGTCGTATTATGTTGGAAATCAAAATCACGCGAGCAAGTCTACCGTAATTAAATACAGGTTTGGCATAAGGTCATTAAGAATTACCATATCAATTATCATGTTATGGTGAAAATAAAAGCACGAGCAAATAACTTTTCCGAAATTAAATATGGCATAATTACTGTAAGAATTATCATATTATTCGTCGTATTATATTGGAAATAAAAAAAAGCAACTATGTCTCCCAAAATTAAATACCGCTATGGTATAAGTTCAATACGGATTACCGCATTAATAATCACATTATGCTCGAAATAATATTATACGAAAATAATTTTTCCGAAATTAAATATTGTTCAATTGCTATAAGTATTACAACTTATTCGTCATATTATGTCGAAAGTAAAACACACGGAAGGAAATCAATCGAAATTAAATACCGTTATAGAATAAGTTCAATAAGAATTTCCACATGGAAATTCATATTATGGTGTAAAAAAAAGCACACGCAAAAATCCATCAGAAATTTAAAATGGCATGATTACTGTACTAATTATCATAGTATTCGACGTATTAAGTTGGAAATAAAACACAGCCAAGTTCGAAATACAGTACTTGTAGGGCATGAGTTGAATAAGAATTAGCACATTAATAATCATATTATGCTGGAAATAAAAGGTAACGCAAATCATTATTCCGATATTAATTCTTTAGAAATTAAATACGACACAATTACTGTAAGAATTATTACATTATTCTTCGTATAATGTTGGTAATAAAACACACGCAAGTAAGTCTTCCGAAATTAAATACCGGTATGAAATAAGTTCAATAAGAATTACCGCATTAATAAACATATAAATCTCTAAATAAACGACAATGAAAATAATTCTTCCGAAATTAAATATTGCATAATTACTATAAAAATTACAAAATTTTCGTCGTATTATGTTGGAAATGAAACACACGTAATGAAGTCTTCCGAAATTAAATACCGGTATTGCATACGTTCAATAAGAATTGCCACATTAATTATCATATTATGCTGAAAATAAAAGCACACGCAAATAAATATTCCGAAATGAAATATGGCATAATTACTGTAAGAATTATCATATTAATCGTCGTATTATGTTGGAAATAATACACGCGCAACTAATTATTCCCAAATTAAATACCGCTATGGCATAATTTCAATAAGGTTTAACGCATTAATTATCATATTATGCTCGAAATAATAGGACACGAAAATAACTTTTCCCAAATTAAATATTGCGTAATAGTTTTAAGATTTACGATTTATTCAGCATATAATGTTGGAAATAAATCACAGGGAAGCAAATCATACGAAATCAAATACCGGTATCGAATAAGTTCAATAAGAGGTAACACATGAATATTAATATTATGCTGTAAATAAAAGCACACGCAAAAAACCGTCGGAAATTGAATATGGCACAATAACTGTACTAAATTACACACTATTCGGCTTATTAAGTTGGAAATAAAACACACGCGAGTTTGAAATTCAATACGGGTACGACATAATTTGAATAAGAATTACCACATTAATAATAGTATAATTCCTACATAAAAGGCAACGCAAATAATTATTCCGAAATGAAATATGATATAATTAATGTAAGAATTATCACATCACTATTTATCGTATTTTGTTGGAAATAAAACACACGAAAGTTAGTCTTCCGGAACTAAATACCGGTATGGCATATGTTCAATAAGAATTATCACATTAATAATTAAATTATGGTGGTTATATAAGCACTACCTAAAACAATTCTTCAGAATTTAAATATAGCATAATTACTGTAAGATATATCACATTATTCTTCGTATTAAGATGGAAATAAATCACACGCAAATAAGTGTTACGAAATTGAATACCGATATAGCATAAATTCTATAACATTTACCACATTAATAATCAAATTATGCTGGAAATAAAAGCTAACGCAAATAATTCTTCCGAAATTAAATATGGCTTAAGTACTGTAAGAATTGTCACATTATTCGTCGCATTATGTAGGAAATAAAACACACGCAAGTAAGTCTTCCGAAATTAAATATCGGTATGGCATAACTTCAATAACAATTATCAAATTAATAACCATATTATACTAGAAATAAAAGCACACGTAAATAATTTTTCCGAAATTATATATGCCACAATTACTGTAAGAATTACATCATTATTCGTCTTTTATATTGGAAATAAAACACACGCAAACAAGTCTTGCGAAAATAAATACTGGTTTGGCATAATATGAATAAGAATTACCGAATTAATAGTCATATTTTGCTTGAAATAAATGCACATGCAAATAATTCTTTCGAAATTGAATTTCACATCATTACTGTAAGAATTATCACATTTTTTAACATATTACGTCGGAAATAGACACGCAATTTAGTCTTCCGAAATTAGATACTGCTATGGCATAATATCAATAAGAATTACCAAATTAATAATCATATTATGCTGGATTTATATACACACTCAAATAATTCTTTCGAAAATGAATTTCTCATAATTACTGACAGAATTATCACATTATTGGACGTATTATGTTCGAAATAAAACACCTTCAAGTTAGTCTTCCGAATTAAATTCCGGTATCCATAAGTTCAATAAGAATTACCACATTAATATTCATAATTTGATGCAATTAAAAGCACACGCAAATAAAACTCACGGAAATTAAATATGTCGTGAGTACTGTAGGAATTATCACATTGTTCGTCGTATTATGTTAGAAATAAAACACACGCTATTAAGTGTTCCGAAATTAAATGCCTGTATCGCACAAGTACAACAAGAATTACCACCTTAATAATCATATTATGCTAGAAATAAAAGAACACTCAAATATTTTTCCGGAATTAAATACGTCATTATATCTGTAAGTAATTCCACATTATTCATCATATTATGCTGAAAAAAGCACACATAAATAATAGATCCGAAATCAAAATATCGCATATGTTCTATAAGAATTTCTACAATTTGAATCAAAGAATGCTGAAAAGAAAACTAAACGCAGGTAACTCTTCCGAAATTGAAAGTCGCAGATGTACTGTAAGAATTACGACTGCGCTTGAAGTAAAGGCACACGCAAATAATTCTTCCGAAATTAATTGTAGCCGTAGACCAATAAGAACTACCACATTTTTTTCATATTATGCTGGAAATAAAAAGCTCACGCAAATAATTCTTACGAACATTAAATTCTATACAATTTTCATGATATAAGCAACATTATGCTGGAAATAAAAGCACACGCAAATAACACTTTCGAAATTAAAGAACATATATGTTCTACAAGGATAAGCAGATTATTAATGAGAAGGAAGGAAAGTCTTGCGAAAATAAATACTGGTGTGGCATAATATCAATAAGAATTACCGAATTAATAATAATATTTTGCTTGAAATAAATGCACACGCAAATAATTCTTTCGAAATTGAATTTCACATAATTACTGAAAGAAATATGACATTATTGGACGTATTATGTTGGAAATAAAACACACGCAACTACGTCTACCGAAATTAAATACCGCTATGGCATAAGTTCAATAAGTATTACCGCGTTAATAATTATATTATGCTCGAAATAAAAGCACAGGAAAATAATTTTTCCGAAGTTAAATATTGCATAATTTTTGTAAGATTTACAACTTATTCGTCATATTATGCTGAAAATAAACCAGACGGATGAAAATTATCCCAAATTAAATACCGGTATCGAATAAGTTCAATAAGAGTTACAACATCAATATTCATATTATGTTGTAAATTAACGCACACGCAAAACATCGTCGGAAATTGAAAATGGCATAATTACTGTACTAATTATCACACTATTCGACTTATTAAGTTGGAAGTAAAACACACGCAAGTTCGAAATTCAATACGGGTAGGGCATAAGTTGAATAAGAATTGTCACATTAATAATCATATTATGCTGGAAATAAAAGGAAACGCAAATAATTCTTCCGAAATTACATATGACATAACTAAAGTAAAAATTATCACATTATTTATTTATCGTATTTTGTTGGAAATAAAACACGCTAAATTTAGTCTTCTGAAACTAAATACCGGTATGGCATATGTTCAATAAGATTTATCAAAGTAGTAATTAAATTATGCTGGTTATAAAAGCACACCCAAACAATTCTTCGGTAAATAAATTTAGCATAAGTACTGTAAGAATAATCACATTATTCCTCGTATTAAGATGGAAATAAATCACACGCAAATAAGTGTTCCGAAATTGAATACCGGTATGGCATAATTTCCATAACAATTACCACATTAATAATCATATTATGCAGGAAATAAAAGCTACTGGAAACAATTGTTCCGAAATTAAATATGGCATAAATTCTATATAATTTTCACGTTATTAATATTATTATGCTGGAAATAAAAGCACACGCAAGTAACTCTTTCGAAATTAAAAATCATACAAATTCTACATTAATGAGCAGATTATTAATCATATATTTTGCTCATGAAAGCATTTCTCCCAATACTAAATACGGTATATTTACTGTATTCGTCGTATTATGTTGGTAATAAAACACACGCAAGTAAGTATCCGAAATTAAATAACGGTTTGGAATAAGTTCAATAATAATTACCGCATTAATAATCATATAATGCTCTAAATAATATACACAAAGGAAATAATTCTTCCGAAATTAAATATTGCATAATTACTATAAGAATTACAACATTATTCGTCGTGTTATGTTGGTAATGAAACACACGCAAGCAAATATTTCGAAATTAAATACCGTTATCCCATAAGTTGAATAAGAATTGCAACACAAATATTCATATTTTGCTAGAAATAAAAGCACACGCAAATAATACTTCCGATATTATATATGGCTTAATTACAGTAATAATTATCACATTATTCGTCCTATTATGTTGGAAATAAGACACACACAAGTAAGTCTTTCGAAATTAAATACCAATATGGCATAAGTTCAATAAGAATTACCACATTAATTATCATATTATGGTGAAAATAACAAAAAATTAAATTTTTTCCGATATTAAATATGGCATAAATTCTGTAAGAATTATATTATTCCTAGTATTATGTTTGAAATAATCACACACAACTAAGTGTTTACAGATTAAAGACCACTATGGCATAAGTTCAATAAGGATTACCGCATTAATAATCATATTATGCTCGAAATAAATGAACACGAAAATAATTCTTCCGAAACTATATATTGCATACGATGAAAGATTAATGGAACGGAGAAAAATTCTCTCCGGCGCCGGGGCTTTAGACCTGGGTTTTCAGCTCTACGTGCTGATGCTTTATCCACTAAGCCACACCGGATACAACCCCGGCACCGAACAGAATTGTCTCTGATTGAGTTCGAAATCTTGGGTTCCCTCTAGTGGCCGCCCTCTGCACTACGTCATAGATGTCTATGAACATAGGACCGAAGTCCATACATGTGCTGAGGTGCACTCGTTATGAGTGACTTGTTGGCCGGGATCCGACGGAATAAGCGCCGTCTTAAATCACGAAGTGATTTACGCATATCATATATTATTTCAATGTACCGAAGTACATAGGATATTTCCGTGCATATATTCTGCGTCATCATACGATGAAAGAGTAATGGAACGGAGAAAAATTCTCTCCGGCGCCGGGACTTGAACCCGGGTTTTCAGCTCTACGTGCTGATGCTTTATCCACTAAGCCACTCAGGATACAACCCCGGCGCCGAACAGAATTGTCTCTGATTGAGAGTATTTTTCTCCGTTCCATTACTCTTTCAGCGTATGATGACGCAGAATATCTGCATGGAAATATCATATGTACTTCGGTACATTGAAATAATATATATTGCATACTTAGTATAAGAATTACAACATTATTCGTCGTATTATCATGGAAATGAAACACACGCAAGCAAATATTTCGAAATTAAATACTGATATCACATAAGTTGAATAAGAATTGCAACACAAATATTCAAATTTTGCTGGAAACAAAAGCGCAAGCAAATAATTCTTCCGAAATTAAATATGGCTTAATTACTGTAAGAATTATCACATTATTCGTCTTATTATGTTGGAAATGAAACACACGCAAGCAAGTCTTCCGAAATTAAATACCGGTATTGCATACTTTCAATAAGAATTACCACATTATTTATCATATTATGCTGAAAATAAAAGCACACGCAAATAAATCTTCCGAAATTAAATATGGAATAATTACTGTAAGAATTGTCGCATTATTCGTCGCATTATGTTGGAAATAAAACACACGCAAGTAAGTCTTGCGAAATTAAATATCGGTATGGCATAAATTCAATATCAATTATAACATTAATAAATATATTGTGCTGGAAATAAAAGCACACGTAAATAATTTTTCCGAAATTAAATATGCCACAATTACAGTAAGAATTACATCATTATTCGTCGTTTTATTTTGGAAATAAAACACACGCGAGCAAGTCTTGCGAAAATAAATACTGGTGCGGCATAATATCAATAAGAATTACCGAATTAATAATCATATTTCGCTTGAAATAAATGCACACGGGAATAATTCTTTCGAAATTGATTTTCACATCATTACTGTGAGAATTATCACGTTATTGATCATATTACGTCGGAAATAGACACGCATGTTAGTCTTCCGAAATTAGATACTGCTATGGCATAATATCAACAAGAATTACCAAATTAATAATCATATTATGCTGGATTTATATACACACTGAAATAATTCTTTCGAAAATGAATTTCACATAATTACTGACAGAATTATCACATTTTTGTACGTATTATGTTCGAAATAAAACACATTCAACTTAGTCTTCCGAATTAAATTCCGGTATCGCATAAGTTCAATAAGAATTACCACATTAATATTCATATTATTCTGAAAATAAAAGCACACGCAAGTAAATCTTCGAAAATAAATATGTCGTAATTACTGTAAGAATTATCACATTGTTCGTCGTATTATATTAGAAATAAAACACACCCTATTAAGTGTTCCGAAATTAAATACCTGTATCGCACAAGTACAAAAAGAATTACCACCTTATTAATCATATTTTGCTAGAAATAAAAGCAGACTCAAATAAATTTTTCCAGAAAGAAATACGTCATTATTTCTGTAAATAATGCCACATTATTCATCATATTATGCTGAAAAAATCACTCGTAAATAATAGTTACGAAATTAAAATATCGCATGTGTTCTATGAGAATTTCTACAATTTTAATCACACAATGCTGAAAATAAAACTAAACGCAGGTAACTCTTCCGAAATTGAAAGTCACAGATTTACTATAAAAATTACCACTGAGCTGGAAGTAAAGGCAGACGCAAATAATCGTTCCGAAATTAATTATCGACGTAGAACAATAAGAACTGCGATATTTTTTTCATATTATGCTGGAAGAAAAATGCACACGCAATTAATTCTTAAGAAATTTAATATATCATAACTGCTATACAATTTTCAGGTTATAAGTAATATCCTGGAAATAAAAGCACACGCAAATAACACTTCCGAAATTAAAAATTCTACAAATTCTACAAGGATAAGCAGATTATTAATCAGATTTTGCTAGAAATGGAAGATCATGCAAATAGTACTCCCAGTATTAAATATGGCTTAATTACTGTAAGAGTTATCACATGATTCGTCGTATTATGTTGGAAATCAAACACACGCAACTAAGTCTTCCGAAATTAAATACAGCTATGGCACATGTTCAATAAGGTTTACAGCATTAATAATTATATTATGCTCGAAATAAAGGCACAAGCAAACAATTTTTCCGAATTTAAGTATGGCATATTTACTGTAAGAATTATCATATTATTCGTCGTATTATGTTGGAAATAAAACACACGCAACTAAGTCCTCCCAAATTAAATACCGCTATGGTATAAGTTCAATTAGGATTACAGCATTAATAATCATATTATGCTCGAAATAAAAGCACACGAAAATAATTTTTCCGAAATTAATTATTGCATAATTATTGTAAGATTTACATCGTATTCGTCATATTTTGTTGGATATAAAACACACGGAAGCAAATTATCCGAAATTAAATATCGGTAACCCATAAGTTCAATAACAATTGCCACATAAATATTCATATTATACTTGAAATAAAAGCACACGCAAATAATTGTTACGCAATTAAATATGGCTTAATTACTGTAAGAATTATCACATTATTCGTCGTATTATGTCGGAAATAAATCACACGCAAGGAAGTTTTCCGAAATTAAATACCGGTATTGCATATATTCAATAAGAATTACCACATTAATTATCATAATTTGCTGAAAATAAAAGCACACGCAAATAAATCTTCCGAAATTAAATATGGCATGACTACTGTAAGAATTATCACATTATTCGTGGCATTATGTTGGAAATAAAACACACGCAAGTAAGTCTTCCGAAATTAAATATGGGTATGGCATAAATTCAATAATAATTATCAAATTAATAATCATATTATGCTATTAATAAAAACACACGTAAATAATTTTTCCGAAATTAAATATGGCATAATTACTGAAAGAATTTTATCATTATTCGTCGTATTATATTGGAAATAAAACACACGCAAGCATGACTTCCGAAAATAAATTCTCTTGTGGCATGATATCAATAAGAATTACCGAATTAATAATCAAATTTCGCTTGAAATAATTGCACACGCAAATAGGGGAAGTCCGTGTAACTTGGACCAGTGTGTAACTTGATCCACCGATGCAATCACTATTTCCATGATAGTTTGCAATGTACTTTATACAGCGCTTTGAACCTTCTACATGGTAGGCAACTGTCCATAAATCTCATTATGCAGGGTTGGCTTGACGCGGTCATAACGGTGTCGAACATTCTGTCCCCAAATTCTTCAAATCTTTTCACAATAGTTTGACATCGTGTTGTGCGAAGACGTTTAGAAATACAAGACTGCCTTATACATACGAAGAAATACCAGTTTTTACGTAAATAATTTTTAAGTGTTTCTTTTACAATGCGTGTAAATTGAACCATCACAAAGCGTGTAACTTGAGCCAATGCTAAAATGTACCAACCCTTACAATATAACAAATTTAGAAGATAAAATTGTCCATTATGTCTTCACTAGTGTGATTTCCAAAAATCAGAGGTCAGTGGATGAAAATTTTGTAAGGACATATAATTATAATATTATTTATATAATATTGTATAAATAATAATATTATAAAACATTACTTTAGTTTATTTCAATGTTAATAATATTTTATTTCTTAAATTATGTAATAAGACTTCGTTTCATTTGGTGGGTCGACAATTACAACTTTTTAACGAATTCTGCTTTCGCCATTCCTTTACAGATGACTACAAGACAGGCAAGAAAAGCGAAGGGAGTGTATGGGAAGTGGAAAGAAGAACATCTGCAACTCGCTTTAGTTGCAATATCGGAAGGGGTTGGCATCAATGAGGCTGCACGAAGGTATAATATACCTAGTGCCTCCCTTAAAAGATACAACAAAAGGAAGGATGCTAAAATTAGACAGCCCGGTCACCCACTTGACTTGCCACAAGAGGTGGAAAATGATCTTGTGACACATCTTCTGCAGCTAGAAAAAATGTTCTATGGGTAAATACATTACAGCAAAATGTATATTAGGGCCTACATTAGGCCTACAACTTAATTCAATCAAACTTAATATAGGCCTAATACTTAATCTGCTTATTCTTTAATTTCAGATTGACACGGAGAAGTGTTATGCAATTAGCATACGAGATTGCAGAGAAGAATAAACTGGCCACTCGGTTCAACAAGGAAACGAAGTGTGCCGGCAAAGAATGGTTTTCCGGCTTTATGAAGCGCCATCCCGAACTTAGCCTTAGGCAGCCAGAAGCCACATCACTTGCCAGGGCTTCAGGATTCAACAGGGTTGTAGTCAGCAAGTTCTTTGACACATTGGAACAACTTGTCGACCGACACAAATTAACTGCTGCCATAATATTCAACATGGACGAGACATCCCACACTGTCGTTCAACGCCAAGAGGAGATTCTGGTACAGAGGGGGAAACATCAGGTTGGAGCCATTTCTTCTTGTGAGCGAGGTCAGAGTGTGACAGGAGTGTATGCCATGAGTGCGAGTGGCTTCTTTGTACCTCCTATGCTAATTTACGCTAGGAAAAAAATGATGGAGGCTCTCACATTTGGAGCACCTCCTAACACCATCTTCCGCTGTCAGGATAAGGGATGGATGGATTCTGACACATTCTGTGAATGGATTAGGCACTTCATTAGAACTGTCAAACCCAGCCCTCAGGAGAAAGTACTCTTGATTTTAGATGGTCACAGTAGCCATACGCAATCGCTCAAAGTGATTGAGATCTGCCGACAGTACGGTGTGATAATGTTATCCCTACCGTCGCACTGCACGCACCGTCTCCAACCACTGGATATGTCGTTCTTCAAACCTCTGAACACATTCATGTCAGCTGCCATATCAACTAAGATGAGGGAACTTCCAGGACAGCGGCTGAATGTCCAGCATATTGCCTCACTGGTAGGAGTGGCATTCCCCAGAGCAGCAAATATGCAGATTGCAATGAATGGCTTCAGGCGCACTGGTCTTTGGCCTGTCGACCGAAATGTGTTTTCAGAGGCTGATTTCGCTCCTTCTTTGGTGACCGATCGGCCTTTGAATGGTGAGCTATCAGCATCAGCATCTCGGGCAACAGAAGAAGTGGAAGGAGCAACAAGAGCAGAGAAAAAGATGGGAGACAATGTGGAGCTACTTTCTGGTCTCACAGAATATGTGTCAATGAATGAAATAAGCCCTTTGCATTCGTCTTCAAAATCTGGACAGAGAAAATCCGGAACGAGATACAATGCATCTGGCGTGGTGCTGACCGCTACGCCACACAAGAATGCTCTGCAGCAACAATCAGATGGGAAGGCCGCAAAGAAGAGAAAATTATTTGATTCGAAAGTTAAGGTGACATCCAAAACACGCTGTGTTATTTGTGGTGAAGGTGAGAACAAAAACTGGATTCAGTGCAATCGGTGTGGAAAATGGGCCCACGAAGAATGTGCAACAATTACAGATGAACTATTTTATTACTGTTGTATCATTGCTTGACACAAATTTTTGTTTAAATAAACAACATTATAGGAGTTAAATGTGTTTAATATGCCTGGTCCAAGTTACACGATCCTCTGGTTCATATTACACGACCCTGGCTCAAGTTACACGGCTTCGAAATTTTGATTAAATTTTATTTTTGAAGTATTAGAATTAAAATTAGTGAAGTCTTATTCTACTTAGGGATTTATTATGGCAATCTACCATCATAAAAAATTCAGGGATATTTTTCGCAATATGATAAGTGAGTTACGGCCATTCAAAGTTAGGTGGTCCAATATACACGGTCCTCCCCTAATTCTTACGAAATTTAATATCGCACAAATTCTACACAATGTTTACGTTATAACTAATATTATGCTGCAAATAAAAGCACATGCAAATAACACTTTCGATATTAAAAATCATATATGTTCTACAAGGTTAAGCAAATTATTAATAACTTTTTTCTAGAACTAGAAGCTCATGCAAATAGTACTCCCAATATTAAATATGGCTTAATTACTGTAAACGTAATCACATTTTTCGTCGTATTATGTTGGAATCCAAAAGCACGCAATCAAATCTTCCGAAATGAAATACCGGTATAACATAAGTTCAATAAGAATTACCACATTAATTATCATATTATGGTGAAAATAAAAGCACAAGTAAATAAATTTCCCGAAATTAAATATGGCATAATTACTGTAAGAATTTTCATATTATTCGTCGTATTAGGATGGAGAAAAAAAAAACACGCAACTTAAGCTTCCGAAATTAAATACCGCTATGTCATAAGTTGAATAAGGATTACCGCATTAATAATCATATGATGCTCGAAATAAAACCACACGAAAATAATTTTTCCGAAATTAAATATTGCACAATTGCTGTAAGAATTATTACTTATTTGTCATATTATGTTGGAAGTAAAACACACGGAATCAAATCATCCGAAATTAATACCGGTATTGAATAAGTTCAATAAGAATTACCACATGAAAATTCATATTATCCTGTAAATAAAAGCACACGCAAAAATTGATCGGAAATTAAAAATGACATAATTACTGTACTAATTATCATACTATTCGACGTATGAATTTGGAAATAAAACGCAGGCAAGTTCGAAATTCACTACTTGTAGGACATAAGTTGAATAAGAATTACCACATTATTAATAATATTATGCCGGAAATAATAGTTAACGCAAAACATTCTTCCAAAATTAAATATGACATAATTACTGTAAGAATTATCACATCATTATTTATCGTATTTTGTTGGAAATAAAACACACGAAACTTACAGTTAGTCTTCCGGAACTAAATACCGGTATGGCATATGTTCAATAAAAATTACCACATTAATGATTAAATATGCTGCTTATATAAGCACACACAAATAATTCTTCAAAAATTATATATGGCATAATTACTGTAAGAATTATCACATTATTCTTCGTATGAAAATGGAAATACATCACTCGCAAATAACCCTTTCTACAAGAATGAGCAGATTATTAACCATATATTTTGCTAGAAATAGAATCTCAAGCAAATAATTCTCCCAATATTAAATATGGCATAATTACTGTATTCGTGATATTATGTTGGTAATAAAACACACGCAAGTAAGTCTTCCGAAATTAAATACCGGTATGGAATAAGTTCAATTATAATTACCGCATTAATAATCATATAATGCTCTAAATGAAAGCACACGGAAATAAATCTTCCCAAATGAAATATGGCATGAATACTGTAAGAATTAAGAAATTATTCGTCGCATTATGTTGGAAATAGAACACACGCAAGTAAGTCTATCGAAATTAAATATCGGTATGGCATAAATTCAATAACAATTATCTCATAATAACCATATTAAGCTAGGAATAAAAGCAAAAGTAAATAATTTTTCCGAAATTAAATGTGCCTTAATTACTGTAGGAATTACATCATTATTCGTCGTATTATTTTGGAAATAAAGACACGCAAACAAGTCTTGCGAAAATAAATACTGGTGTGGCATAATATCAATAAGAATTACCGATTTAATAATCATATTTTTCTTGAAATAAGCGCCCACAAATAATTCTTTCGAAATTGAATTTCACATAATTGCAGTAAGAATTATCACATTATTGAACATATTAAGTTAGGAATAAAACACACGCTATTAAGTGTTCCGAAATTAAATACCTGTATCGCACAAGTACAACTAGAATTACCACCTTAATAATCATATTATGCTAGAAATAAAAGCACATACAAATAATTTTTTCTGGAAATAAACACGTCATTATTTCTGTAAATAATTCCACATTATTCACCATACTATGCTGAAAAAGCACACTAAAATAGTAGTTCCGAAATTAAAATATCGCATGTGTTATATAAGAATTTCTAGAATTTTAATCACACAATGCTGAAAATAAAACTAAACGCAGGTTACTCTTCCGAAATTGAAATTCGCAAATGTACTGTAAGAATTACCACTGTCCTGGAAGTAAAGGCACACGCAAATAATACTTCCGAAATTAATTATCGCCGTAGTCCAATAAGAACTACCACATTTCTTTCATATTATGCTGGAATTATAAAGCACACGCAAATAATTCTTACGAAATTTAATATCGCATAACTTCTATACAAATTTCAGGTTATAAGTATTATGCTCGAAATAAAGGCACACGAAAATAATTTTTCTGAAATTAAATATTGCACAATTGCTGTAAGAATTACAACTTATTCGTTATAGGTGAAGGTTGCCTATATTGGACCAATTTTTTGTTTTTTAACCCCATGTCTTTAATAATGATTAAATTAAATCAAAATATGTTCTAGTACATTCTACATACTATGTACTTTCATCCTATAGTATTATATTTTAAATTACACAATTCTTAATAAATATAAAAAGGTAAAACCAAAATCATGGAAATGGTCCAAATTGGGAAACCGGCTGCCTAATATGGACTCATCGTGTCCCAATTTGGACCTCGTAAAAATACCTTAGTAATAGTAAACAAATAAGTAGAAGAAGGGCATTTATTATAAATATCTTTAATTCACCAAATTTTACGTTAAAAATGTATCAGATATTAACATTTGGTGAAAGAAGTTACACAATTCTCTGAACTTTGATGAAAAATTAAAGAAAAACAAGATAAATTAATTACAGAAACATTATTGCGTTCAAGCTGATTGTTACACTCAGAATATTTCCTTTTGCACTGAATTAGTTTTATATTAGTTTCTTGTCTCGGTTACATAGCCTATTTCAAAATTAGAGGAAGACTCATAGAAAAGTAAAAAAAAAAAAAAAAACAAATAAAATGCAAACATGTTACATAGAATTGGAAAGTCCCTGTTTGGCTATGAAACTCCTGTGAATAATGAAACGTAGACATCAAAAATAAAAAGCTGACGTGATTTCCTCTTGCGTTTGAAAGTTACCAGTGGCAATATAAAGTACCCCGCCGCATTGACAACACAGACTACTGTGGTGTTTACAACTCTTTCACCACTTACGGCTTCAACTTGATGTTTCTCTTTCTGAGCTATAACTTTCTGTTGCCTCTTTTGCACCGTTGTAAATCCAGATTCGTCAACGTTGAACACAGTATTTGCTGTGATACTATTCTCATCGACAGTTTTTTTCAGCAGGTCGGAAAACTAGATAACACTGTCCCTATTGAACTCCTCAGCTCGGGCCATTTATGCTCCTGGGTGACGGAAAGAAAGTTTTGAGTTTCGCTTCATAGAAGCACAGAAACACTTCTTTCCGGTCATTTTTTCTCCTTGTTAAAACTGTAGGGAACATCATATTTTCCTGCGACATCAAATGCAAGCTTATGCATACCTTTGATTGTCAACCCATAAAACCTTTCTTCAAACAAGAGAATGTGGTCGGCAATAATTTTTTCCATATCTCAATTGAAGGTTGCTTGTGTTCCGAAGGACTTTATTGGAAAGCGTTTTTGCAATCAGCATATATCTTTGCTGTAGTCTATGACACTCCATATACGCGAGCACACTCGTTGAGTCTATAGTCACCATTCCTTTATGTTGCTACCGCCATCTTCAAAGTATCATTTCATTTCCGGTAGATTCCCCTTTTTGACATCTTGGAAACATAAAGACACAGAATCCCCCAATATACTAATTTTTCTTTAACGTTGACCATAATATAATGCTTTATATTCATGTTGAAAAAAAATACTAACAGTTTCCTAAATTGGACCAGTCCAATTCAGGCAACGTGCAGAGGTCCAACCTAGGCAACTTGTTCACTTATGCAAATAGACATCACTAAACAAGCACATGAAATTAAAAACTACTTTTAAAACACGCAGATAGTAGCTAATGAAAAATGCTTGTAACGTATAGTATAGAAATTGTTATTACTTACTCCTACTTTATATAGAAGCTTAAGATCCGTAGACAAAAAATTGTAAGCGAAAACACCAAAACACGTTAAAGGCAATCCTATTCGCTAATATGGCTGCAGCTCACTGAACTTCAAGATAAGTACCTTAGGCAGCGTCAGCAACCATTGATGCCAAATGAAATGTTTGAAATACTTCTATATGTGGAAATACAACTGCGGTCCAATTTAGGCAACGGTCCAAATTCGGCAACTCTCCACTATTATGTGGGAAGTAAAACACACGGATGCAAATCATCCGAAATTAAATACCGGTATCGAATGAGATCAAAAGGAATTACCACATAAAAATTCATATTATGCTGTAAATAAAAGCACACGCAAAAATTCATATGAAATTAAAAATGCCATAATAACTGTACTAATTGTCACACTATTCGACGTATTAAGTTGGAAATAAAACACAGGCAAGTTCAAAATTCACTACTTGCAGGACATAAGTAGAATAAGAATTACCACATTAATAATCATATTATGCTGGAAATAAAAGGTAACGCAAATCATTCTTCCGAAAATAAATATGACTTAATTACTGTTAGAATTATCACATCATTATTTATCGCATTTTGTTGGAAATTAAACACACGAAACTTAGTCTTCCGGAACTAAATACCGGTATGGCATATGTTCAATAAGAATTATCACATTAATCATTAAATTATGCTGGTTATATAAGCACACCAAAATAATTCTTCAGAAAATAAATATGGCATGATTACTGTAAGAATGATCGCATTATTCATCGTATAATGTTGGTAATAAAACACACTCAAGTAAGACTTCCGATATTAAATACCGGTATGGAATAAGTTGAATTAGAATTCCCGCATTACTAATCATATAATGCTCTAAATAAAAGACCACGAAATTAATTCTTCCGAAATTAAATATTGCATAATTACTATAAGAATTACAACATTATTCGTCGTATTATGTTGGAAATGAATCGCACGCAAGCAAATCTTCCGAAATTAAATACTGGTATCGCATAAGTGCAAAAAGAATTGAAGCATTAATACTCATATTATGTTGGAAATAAAAGCACACGTAAATAATATTTCCGAAATTAAATATGGATTAAATACTGTAAGAATTATCACAATATTCGTCGCATTATTTTGGAAATTGAGACACACGCAAGTAAGTCTTCCGAAATTAAATACCGGTATGGCATAAGTTCAATAAGAATTACCACATTAATTACCATATTATGGTGAAAATAACAGCACAAGCAAAAAATTTTTTCGAAATTAATATGGCATAATTACTGTAAGAATTATCATATTATTCGTAGTATTATGTTGAAAATAATGAGACACGACTAAGTCTTCCCAAATTATTGTAAATACCGCTATGGCATAATTTCAATACGGATTATCGCATTAATAATCATATTATGCTCGAAATAAAAGCACAGGAAAATAAATTTTCCGAAATTAAATATTGCATAATTTTTGTAAGATTTACAACTTATTCGGCATATTACGCTGGAAATAAAACACACGGAAGCAAATCATCCGAAATTAAATACCGGAATCGAATAAGTTCAATAACAGTTACCACATGAATATTCATATTTTGTTGTAAATAAAAGCACACGCAAAAAGTCTCGGAAATGAAAATAGCATAATTACTGTACTAATTATCACACTATTCGACTTTTATTAAGTTGGAAATAAAACACACTCAAGTTCGAGATACAATACGGTTGGGGCATAAGTTGAATAAGCATTACCATATTAATAATCATATTATGCTGGAAATAAAAGGCAACGCAAATAATTCCTCCGAAATTAAATATGACATAATTAAAGTAAGAAATGTCACATTATTATTTATCGTATTTTGTTGGAAATAAAACACGCTAAAGTTAGTCTTCCGAAACTAAATACCGGTATGGCATATGTTCAATCAGAATTATCACATTAGTAATTAAATTATGCTGGTTATAAAAGCACACCCAAACAATTCCTTGGAAAATAAATATGGCATAAGTACTGTAAGAATTATCACATTATTCCTCGTATTAAGATGGAAATAAATCACACGCAAATAAGTGTTCCGAAATTGAATACCGGTATGGCATAAATTGCATAACAATTACCAAATTAATCATCATATTGTGCTGGAAATAAATGCTAACACAAATAATTCTTCCGAAATTAAATATCGCATAACGTCAATACAATTGACACGTTATTAATACTATTATGCTGGAAATATATGCACACGCAAATAACTCTTTCGAAATTAAAAATCAGACAACTTCTACAAGAATGAGCAGATTATTAATAATATATTTTGCTAGAAATAGATGCTCATGCAAATAGTTCTCCCAATATTAAATGTGGTATAATTACTATATTCGTCGTATTATGTTGGTAATAAAACACACGCAAGTAATTCTTCCGAAATTAAATAGCGGAATGGAATAAGTTCAATAATAATTACCGCATTAAATAGAAGCCCACAAAAATAATTCTTCCGAAATTAAATATTGCATAATTACTATAAGAATTACAACATTATTCGTCGTACTACGTTGGAAATGAAACACGCGCAAGCATATGTTTCGAAATTAAATACTTATATCCCACAAGTTCAATAAGAATTGCAACATAAATATTCATATAAAGCTGGAATAAAGCAATCGCAAATAATTCTTCCGAAATTAAATATGGCTTAATTACTGTACTAATTATCCCACTATTCGTCTTATTACGTTTAAAATAAAACACACGCAAGTTCGAAATTCAATACGTGTAGGGCATAATTTGAATAAGAATTGCCACATTAATAATCATATTATGCTGGAAATAAAAGGCAACGCAAATAATTCCTCCCAAATTAAATATGACATAATTAATGTAAGAATTATCACATTATTATTTATCGTATTTTGTTGGAAATAAATCACACTAAAGTTAGTCTTCCGAATCTAAATACTGGTATGGCATATGTTCAATAAGAATTATCACATTAGTAATTAAATTATGCTGGTTATAAAAGCACACCCAAATAATTTTTCACATACTAAAAATAGCATAATTACAGTAAGACTTATCACATTATACTTCGTTTTAAGATGGAAATAAATCACACGCAAATAAATGTTCCGAAATTGAATACCGGTATGGCATAATTTCCATAACAATTACCACATTTATGATCAAAATATGCTGGATATAAAAGCTAACGCAAACAATTGTTCCGAAATTAAATATGGCATAACTTCTATACAATTTTCACGTTATTAATAATATTATGCTGGAAATATATGCACACGCAAATAACTCTTTCGAAATTAAAAATCAGATAACTTCTACAAGAATGAGCAGATTATTAATAATATATTTTGCTAGAAATAGATGCTCATGCAAATAGTTCTCCCAATATTAAATATGGTATAATTGCTATATTCGTCGTGTTATGTTGGTAATAAAACACATGCAAGTAAGTCTTCCGAAATGAAATACCGGTACGGAATAATTTCAATAATAATTACGGCATTAATAATCAAATAGTGCTGTAAATAAAAGACCATGAAAATAATTCTTCCGAAATTAAATATTGCATAATTACTATACGAAATACAACATTATTCGTCGAATTATGTTGGAAATGAAACACACGCAAGTAAATCTTTCGAAATTAAATACTGGTATCGCATAATTTTAATAAGAATTGCAACATAATTATTCATATTTTGCTGGAAATAAAAGCACACGCGAAAAATTCTTCCGAAAATAAATATGGCTTAAGTATTGTAAGATTGATCACATTATTCGCCGTATTATGTTGGAAATGAAACACACGCAAGCAAGTCTTCCGAAATTAAATACCGGTATTGCATACTTTCAATAAGAATTACCAAATTAATTATCATATAATGCTGAAAATAAAAGGACACGGAAATAAATCTTCCGAAATTAAATATGGCATAATTGCTGTAAGAATTGTCGCATTATTCGTCGTTTTATATTGGAAATGAAACACACGCAAGCAAGTCTTGCGAAAATAAATACTGGTGTGGCATAATATAAATAAGAATTACCGAATTAATAATCATATTTTGCTTGAAATAAATGCACACGCAAATAATTCTTTCGAAATTTAATTTCACATCTTTACTGTAAGAATTATCACATTTTTGAACATATTACGTCGGAAATAGACACGCAATTTAGTCTTCCGAAACTAGATACTGCTATGGCATAATATCAATAAGAATTACCAAATTAATAATCATATTATGCTGGAAATAATTGCACACTCAAATAATTCTTTCGAAATAGAATTTCACATAATTACTGAAATAATTATCACATTATTGGTCGTATTATGTTCGAAATAGGACACATTCAAGTTATTCTTACGTATTAAATTCCGGTATCGCATAAGTTCAATAAGAATTACCACATTAATATTCATAATTTGCTGCAATTAAATGCACACGCAAATAAAACTCACGGAAATTAAATATGTCGTGAGTACTGTAGGAATTATCACATTATTCGTCGTATTATGTTAGAAATAAAACACACGCTATTAAGTGTTCCGAAATTAAATACCTGTATCGCACAAGTACAACAAGAATTACCACCTTAATATTCATATTATGCTAGAAATAAAAGCACACTCAAAAATTTTTCCGGAATTATATACGTCATTATTTCTGTAAGTAATTCCACATTATTCATCATTTTATGCTGAAAAAAGCACACATAATTAATAGATCCGAAATCAAAATATCGCATATATTCTATATTAATTTCTACAATTTCAATAAACAATGCTGAAAAGAAAACTAGACGCAGGTAACTCTTCCGAAATTGAAAGTCGCAGATGTACTGTAAGAATAACTACTGTGCTTGAAGTAAAGGCACACGCAAATAATCTTCCGAAATTAATTGTCGCCGTAGACAAATAAGAACTACGACATTTTTTTTCATATTATGCTGGAAATAAAAGGCACACGCAAATAATTCTTAAGAAATTTAATATCGGATAACTGCTATACAATTTTCAGGTTATAAGTAATATTATGCTGGAAATAAAAGAACACGCTAATAACACTTTCGATATTAAAAATCATATATGTTCTACAAGGATGAGCAGATTATTAGTCAGATTTTGCTAAAACTAGAAGCTTATGCATATAGCACTCCCAATATTAAATATGGCTTAATTACTGTAAGAGTTAACATATTTTTCGTCGTATTATGTTGGAAATCAAACGCACGGAAGCAAGTCTTCCGAAAATAAATACCGGTATGGCATAAGTTCAATAAGAATTACCACATTAATTATATATTATGGTGAAAATAAAAGCACAAGCAAATAGTATTTCCGAAATTAAATATAGCAAAATTACTGTAAGAATTATCATATTATTCGTCTTATTATGTTAGAAATTAAACACACGCAACTAAGTCTTCCGAAATTAAATACCGCTATGGCATAAGTTCAATAAGGTTTACCGCTTTAATAATCATACTATGCTCGATATAAAAGCACACGAAAATAATTTTTCCGAAATCAAAATATTGCACAATTGCTGTAAAAATTACAAGTTATTAGTCATATTATGTTGCAAGTAAAACACACGGAAGCAAATAATCCGAAATTAAATACCGGTATCGAATAAGTTCAATAAGAATTGCCACATTAATATTCCTATTATGCTGTAAATAAAAGCACACGCGAAAAATTCTTCCGAAATTAAATATGGCTTAATTACTGTAAGAATTATCACAATATTCGTCGTATTATGTTGGAAATGAGACACACGCAAATAAGTCTTCCTAAATTAAATATGGCTTAATTACTGTAAGAATTATCACAATATTCTTTGTGTTATGTTGGAAATGAGACACACGCAAATAATTCTTCAGAAATTAAATATGGCTTAATTACTGTAAGAATTATCACAATATTCGTCGCATTATGTTGGAAATGAGACACACGCAAATAATTTTTTCGAAATTAAATATGGCTTAATTCCAGTAAGAATTATCACAATATTCGTCGTATTATGTTGGAAATGAGGCACACGCAAATAATTCTTCCGAAATTAAATATGGCTTAAATATTGTAAGAATTATCACAATATTCGCCGTATTATGTTGGAAATGAGACACACACAAATAATTCTTCCGAAATTAAATATGGCTTAATTACTGTAAGAATTATCACAATATTCGTCGTATTATGTTGGAAATGAGACACACGCAAATAATTCTTCCGAAATTAAATATGGCTTAATTACTGTAAGAATTATCACAATATTCGTCATACTATGTTTGAAGTGAGACACACGCAAGTAAGTTTTTTGAAATTAAATACCGGTAGGGTATAAGTTCAATAAGAATTACCACATTAATTATCAAATTATGGTGAAAATAACAGCACAAGTAAATAATTTTTCCGAAATTAAATATGGCATAATTACTGTAAGAATTATTATATTATTCGTAGTATTATGTTGGAAATACTCACACACGACTAAGTCTTCCCAAATTAAATACCGCTATGTCATCAGTTCAATAAAGTTTTCCGCATTAATAATCATTTTATGCTCGAAAATAAAGCACAGGAAAATAAATTTTCCGAAGTTAAATATTGCATAATTTTGTGAGATTTACAATTTATGCGTCATATTATGCCGGAAATAAAACACACGGAAGCAAATGATGCGTAATTAAATACCGGTATCGAATAAGTTCAATAAGAGTTACCACTGGAATATTCATATTGTGGTGTAAATAAAACGACACGTAAAAATCATCGGAAATTAAAAATGGCATAATTACTGTACTAATTATCCTACTATTCTAATTATTAAGTTGGTAATAAAACACACGCAAGTTCTAAATTCAATACGGGTAGGACATAAGTTTAATAAGAATTGGCACATTAATAATCATATTATGGTGGAAAAAAAGGCAACGCAAATAATTTCTCCGAAATTAAATTTGACATAATTACTGTAAGAATTATTACATTATTATTTACCGTATTTTGTTGGAAATAATACACACTAAAGTTAGTCTTCCGAAGCTAAATACTGGTATGGCATATGTTAAATAAGAATTATCACATTGGTAATTAAATTATTCTGGTTATAAAAGAACACCCAAATAATTTTTCAGATATTAAAAATAGCATAATTACTGTAAGAATTATCACATTATACTTCGTATTAAGATGGAAATAAATCACACGCAAATAAGTGTTCCGAAATTGAATACCGGTATGGCATAATTCCCATAACAATTACCACATTAATAATCATAATATGGTGAAAATAAAAGCTGACGCAAACAATTCTTTCGAAATTAAATATGGCATAACTTCTCTACTATTTTCACGTTATTAATAATATTGTGCTGGAAATAAAAGCACACGCAAATAACTTTTTCGAAATTAAAAATCTTACAAGTTCTACAAGAAAGAGCAGATTATTAATAATATATTTTGCCAGAAATAGAGGACATGCAAACAGTTCTCCCAATATTAAATATGGCATATTTACTGTACGGTAAACATTGGTAATTTCGTGATAATTTCATGAAAACTAATTTAAAATGCAAATGTGTAAATATATCCTTATTCAGA
Organism: Periplaneta americana; assembly: GCF_040183065.1. NCBI lineage: Eukaryota > Metazoa > Arthropoda > Insecta > Blattodea > Blattidae > Periplaneta > Periplaneta americana. The sequence continues at coordinate 65,530,789 of NC_091119.1, read as the reverse complement.
TTTTTTCATCTATAAGACGAAAACTTGCTGTACAAATCTGAAGACATAAAAGATTAAATACTTTCTTTAATATGTGCCAAAAACCACTTTTACAACTTAAGCTGAAAGGTTGGTTATTTCGTGATAACCTTGGTAATTTCGTGATATTGCATTGATAATTTCGTGAGAGGTAGAAGAATTGTGGAAAAATTCATTAAAGTCAAATTAAATTCTCATTTATTGTTACAAGACTTCAAACATAGTAATTCCGTCTAATATTCATAGTAAGAAAACACGAAAATACATGTCAACACATAATAAGAATGAAATCGAAGTAAAAATTGAAATTGAAAAGGGATCTTCTTGCCCTGAAAGGGTGAACACATTTATTACAGACTTTATTTTACCTATATTACTAGGGTAACTCAAAAAGTAATGCATAACGTTTGTTTAAATATTATATTTTTATCCTACAGCTTTGCTATTTGCACAGAATGTAGATGCATCCTTAAGGAACAAAATGTCACTTTTCCACATAATCCCCGTCCCTTTCAACTGCCTTATGTAACCTAGGAACGAGGGCCTGTAGACCAGCACGGTAAAAGATTGGACCAACACGTCTGAGCCACTCTTAACAGCGTGCACAAGGAAGTCATCTTCTAACCACGTTCCGCGAAGGAATCCTTCAGTTTACCAAAGAGATGGTAATCGCACGGTGCCAGTTCAGGACTGTAAGGCGGTTGTTTCAGTGTTGTCTATCCCAATTTTCTGATCTGGTCTGTGGTCTTGTGACTGACATATTGCTGTGCGTTGTCGTGAAATAGCAGAACATCCTGCTACTCCCGATGTCGTCGAACACGACTCAGTCGAACTAGAATTTTTCTTGAGATTTGCAACATACCCGTCAGAATTAATGTTGGTTCCGTGTGGCATGGTGTCCACAAGCGAGAGTCCTTCTGAATCGAAAAACACAGTAGCCATAACGTTTCCTGCCGAAGGCGTACTTTTGAATTTCTATTTCTTTGGTGCATTTGCATGATGCAACTCCATTGTCTGCCTCTGTTTCCGGTCAAAAATGGTGGAGCCATGTTCCATCTTCTGTCACAATTCTTGCAAGACACTTAGCATGATAACAACTCAAACAGTAGCTACACACGCAAATAAAACTTCGAAATTAATATGGCATAATTACTGTAAGAATTATCACATTATTCGTCGCATTATGTTGGAAATAAAACACACGCAAGGAAGTCATCCGAAATTAAATATCGGTATGGCATAAACCCAATAACAATTATCACATTAATAACCATATTATGCTAGAAATAACAGGACACGTAAATAATTTTTCCGAAATTAAATATGCCGCAATTACTGTAAGAATCACATCATTATTCGTCGTATTATATTGGAAATAAAACACACGCAAGCAAGTTTTGCGAAAATAAATACTGGTGTGGCATAATATCAATAAGAATTTCCGAATTAATAATCAAATTTTGCTTGAAATAAATGCACACGCAAACAATTCTTCCGAAATCGACTTTCGCATAGGCTAATTATTGTAATAATTACCATATTATTGAACAAATTACGTCGGAAATAGACACGCAAGTTAGTGTTCCGAAATTAAATACTGCTATGGCATAATGTCAATAAGAATTAACAAATTAATAATAATATAATGCTGGAAATAAATGCGAACTGAAATAATTCTTTCGAAATTGAATTTCACATAATTACTGAAAGAATTATCACATATTTGTACGTATTATGTTGGAAATAAAACATATGCAATTAATTCTACCGAATTAAATTCCTGCATCGCATAAGTTAAATAAGAATTACCATATTAATATTCATATTATGCTGGAAGTAAACGCACACGCATATAATTCTTCTGAAATTAAATATGGCCTAATTACTGTAAGAGTTATCACATTATTCCTCGTATTATGTTGGAAATCAAACACACGCAAGCAAGTCTTACGAAATTGAATACCGGTATGGCATAAGTTCAATAAGAATTATCACATTAATAAAAGCAGGAGCAAATAATTTTTCCGACATTAAATATGGCACAATAACTGCAAGATTTATCTTATTTTTCGTCGTTTTATGTTGGAAATCAAACACACGCAATTAAGTCTTCCCAAATTAAATACCGGTATAGCCTAAGTTCAATAAGGATTACCGCATTAATAATCATATTATGCTCTTAATAAAAACACACGAATATAATTTTTCCGAAATTAAATATTGCACAATTGCTGTAAGAATTACATCTTATTCGTCATATTATGTTGGAAATAAATCACACAGAAGCAAATCTTCCGAAATTAAATACCGGTATCGAATAAGTTCAATAAGGATTACCACATGAATATTCATGTTATTCTGTAAATAAAAGCACTCGCAAAAAATCATCGAAAATTAAAAATGGCATAATTACTGTACTAATTATCACAATATTCGACGTATTAAGTTGCAAATAAAACACAGGCAAGTTCAAAATTCACTACTTGTAGGACATAAGTTGAATAAGAATTACCACAGTAATAATCATATTATGCTGGAAATAAAAGGTAACGCAAATAATTCTTCCGAAATTAAATATGACATAATCACTGTAAGAATTATCACGTTATTATTTATCGTATTTTGGTGGAAATAAAACACACGAAAGTTAGTCTTCCGAACCTAAATACCGGAATGGCATATGTTCAATAAGAATTATCACATTAATAATTAAATTATGCTGGTTATAAAAGCACAACCAAATAATTCTTCAGAATTTAAATATGGCATAATTATTATAAGTATTATCACATTATTCTTCGTATTAAAATGGAAATAAATCACACGCAACTAAGTGTTCCGAAATTGAATACTGATATTGCATAAATTCCATAACAATTACCACATTAATAATCATATCTTGCTGGAAATAAAAGCTAACGCAAATAATTTTTCCGATATTAAATATGATATAATTACAGTAACATTTATCACACTATTCCTCGTATTATGTTGGAAATGAAACACACGCAAGCAAATTTTCCGAAATTAAATACCGGTATAGCCTCAGTTCGTTAAGAATTATCACATTAATAATCATATTATGCTAGAAATAAAAGCACACGTAAATAATTCTTCCGAAATTAATTATACCATAATTACTGTAAGAATGACATCATTATTCGTCGTATTATATTGGAAATAAATCACACGCAATCACGTCTTCCGAAAATAAATACTTCTGTGGCATAATATCAATTATAATTGCCAAATTATTAATCATATTTTGCTTGAAATAAATGTACACGCAAATAATTCTTTCGAAATTGAATTTCACATAATTACTGTAAGAATTATCACACTATTGAACATATTATATCGGAAAGAGACACGCAAATTACTTTTCCGAAATTAAGTACTGCTGTTGCATAATATCAATAAGAATTACCAAATTATTAATCTTATTATGCTGGAAATAAATGCACACTCAAGTAATTCTTTCGAAATTGAATTTCACACAATTACTGAAAGAATTATTACATTATTGGACTTATTATGTTGGAGATAAAACACATGCAAGTAAGTCTTCCGTATGATATTGCGGTATCGCATATGTTCAATAAGAATTACCACATAAATATTCATATTATGCTAGAAATAAAAGCACACGCAAATAATTCTTACGAAATTAAATATATGTCGTAATTACCGTAAGCATTATCTCATTATTTTCGTATTATGTTAGAAATAAAACACACGCTATTTAGTTTTCCGAAATTAAATGCCTGTATCGCACAAGTACAACAAGAATTACCACCTGAATAATAATATAATGCTAGAAATAAAGGGACATTCAAATAATTTTTTCCGCAATTAAATACGTCATTATTTCTGTAAATAATTTCAAATTATTCATCATATTATGCTGAAAAAAGCACACGTAAATAATAGTTCCAAAATTAAAATATCGCATGTGTTCTATAAGAATTTCAACAATTTTAATCACACAATGCTGAAAATAAAACTAAACGCAGGTAACTCTTCCGAAACTGAAAGTCGCACATGTTCTATAGGAATTACCACAGTGCTGGAAGTAAAGGCACACGCAAATAATTCTTCCGAAATTAATTATCGCAAAAATTCTATAAACATTACCAGGTTGTTAAACATATTTTGCTAGAAATAAAGGCAGAAGCATATAATTTTTCCGAAATTAAATATCACATACATTGTGCAATATTTGCAACGTTATTAATCATACTATGCTGGTCATCAATCCACACGGGAATAATTCTTTCGAAATTAATTATCGCTTGAGTTGCATACGAACTATCTCATTATTAATTATATATTGCTGGAAATAAAAGTAAGCACAAATAATTTCTCCGAAGTTAATTATCGCTGTAGTCCAATAAGAATTACCACATTTTAATCATATTATGCAGGAAATAAAAAAACCAAATAATTCACGAAATTAAATATCGCATAACTTCTACACATTTTTCACGTTATTAATAATATTATGATGGAAATAAAAAGACACGCAAATAAATCTTTCGAAATTAAAAATCATACAAGTTCTACAAGAATGAGCATATTATTAATCATATATTTTGCTATAAATGGAAGCTCATGCAAATAGTTCTCCCAATATTAAATATGGCATAATTACTGTATTCTTCTTATTATGTTGGTAATAAAACTCACGCACGTCAGTCTTCCGAAGTTAAATACCGGTATGGAATAAGTTCAATACGAATTACCGCATTAATAACCATAGAATGCTCTGTATATAAGACCACGAAAATAATTCTTCCGAAATTAAAGGTTGCATAATTAGTACGAGAATTAGAACATTATTCGTCGTATTATGTTTTGAAATGAAACACACGTAAGCAAATCTTCCGAAATTAAATACTGGTATCGCATAAGTTAAATAAGAATTGCCATATTAATATTCATATTATGCTGGAAATAAAAGCACAGGCAAATAATTCTTCCGAAATTGAATATGGCTTGCTTACTGTAAGAATTTTCACATTATTATTCGAATTGAGTTGGAAATAAAACATAGACAAGTAACTCTTCCGAAATTGAATACCGATATTGCTTAAGTTCAATAAGAATTTTCACATTAATAATTAAATTATGCTGGTTATAAAAGTACAGCCAAATAATTCTTTCGAAATTAATTATGGCATAATTACTGGAAATATTATCACATTATTCGTCGTATTATGTTGGATACAAAACACACACATGTAAGTCTTTCGAAATAACGGTATGGCATAAGTTCAGTAAGAGTTACCACAATAATAAGCATTATATTCTTGGAAATAAGAGCACACGCAAATAATTTTTTCCGAAATTATATATGACATAATTACTGCAAGAATTATCACATTATTTGTACAATTTTTTGGAAATAAAACTCACGCAACTTTGTATTCCGAAATTAAATACCGGTATCTCATGAGTTCAATAATGATTACCACATTAATAATGATATTATGCTGAAAATAAAAGCGCACTGAAGTAATTCTTCCGACATTATATATGTGATAATTTCTATAAGAATTATTACGTTATTCATCGTATTAGGCTTGGAATGAAAGCACATGCAAATAATTCTTCTAAAATATAATATTGCATAATGTCTATAAGAATTACAGCATTATTAATGATATTATGATAGATATAAGAGCAAATGCAATTAATTCTTCGCAAAATAAATATCGCATAAGTTCTACAATAATTACCACATTATTAATCATATTATGCTGGAAACGAAAGCACACGTATATCATTCTTCCGAAATTAAATATCGCATAACATCTATGATAATTGACACATTATTAATCTTATTACAATGGAAATGAAAGGACACGCAAATAATTCTTCCAAAATCAAATATCGGATTCTTACATAGGAATTACCATATTGTAAATTATATTATGCCGGAAATAATGGTACACGTAATTAATTCTTCCAAAATTAAATATCGGATTCTTACATAGGAATTTTATTTCCATATTGTGAATTATATTACGCCGGAAATAATGGTACACGTAATTAATTCTTCCGAAAATAAATATCGGATTCTTGCAAAGGAATTACCGTATTGTAGATTATATTATGCCGGAAAAAATGGTACACGTAATTATTTTTCCAAAATTAAATATCGCACATATATTGCTGCATAAGAATTATGACATTATTAATCATATAACGTGAATAGGGGACCACTCGCAACTAATTCATACGAAATTAACTGTCTCATAATTTTTATAACAATTACCACATCAATTTAATAATCATATAACGTTAAAAGAAGAGCACCCTCAAATAATTCTTCCGATATTAAGCATGGCATATGTTCTATAAGAATTATCACATTATTAATCATATTTTGCTAGAAACAGAAGCTCATGCCAATAATTCTTCCGAAATTATATATGGCATAATTGCTGTAAAAATTATGGCATTATTCGTCGTATTACGTTGGAAATAAAACATAGGCAAATATGTATTCCAAAATTGAATACCGGTATGGCATAAATTCAATAAGAATTATCACATTTATAATCATATTCTGCTGGAAATAAAAGCACGCCCTAATAATTCTTCCGAAATTAAATATGGCATAATTAATGTAAGGATTATCACATTATTCGTCGTATTATGTTGGAAATAAAACACAAGCTTGTTTGTCTTCCGAAATTAAATACCGGTATGGCATAAGTTCAATAACAATTACCACATTAATAATCATATTAAGCTGGAAATAAAAGCACACTCAAATAATTCTTCCGAAATTATATATGTGATAATATCTGTAAGAATTAGACCTAGTACGTTATTCATCATATTATGCTTGAAGTGAAAGCCCACGCAAATAATTCTTCTACAATAAATTATTGTATAATGTCTATAAGTATTACAACATTATTAATGATATTATGGTAGATTGAAAGCAAATGCAAATGATTTTCCCAAAATTAAATATCTCGTAAGTTCTGTAAGAGTTACAGCAGTATTAGTCATATTATGCTCGAAATGAAACCACACGCAAATAATTTTCCCGAAATTAAATATCGTGTATGTTTTACTAGAAATACTACATTATTAATCATATTATGCCGGAAACAAAAATGCAACCAAAGAATATGCATAGAATAAAACCGTATTATTTAATGCGAATTAAGCTTCTAACATTAGTCATATGAAATGAAATGGATATAACTTACCTTTCTGATGAAACGTTTCGACGTTCACCTTATGTTAGGCTGCTATTTGAGGAGACTTGCCATGAATTTCTTGAAGTAACCGGAGACTTCATTAAAAACCACAGTGTAGGAAGTGCTTCTATGTTTTTGTTCCTTGCTACACTGAAAATCGAAATAATGTGATACGGTTAGAATGAAAATAAAATACACTACATAATCCTTTCGAAATAAAATATCGAACAAATTTCTATAAGAATTGCCACGTTATTAATTATAATAAAATTGCTGAAAATAAGAGAACAGGCAAATAATACGCAGAAAATTATTTAATTCGGTTTACACTTTTAGTGTAAGATATATAAAATAAAATAATATAATTCTCCTTTCTGATGAAACTTTTCGATGATAAGTTTAAGTTATGCTGCAAACTGAGTATTCATGTCGTTCTTGAAGTAAGAGGAGTTTTCATTACAAATCACATTGTAGGAAGAGTTTCTACATAATTGGCCCTTACCATATTGATAATTGAAGTGCTTTAAAATGCTTACACTGAAAATAAATTTTTAGGCTACTAAATACTTCTTCCCCAGTTAGGATTGGAGTGAAAAATGAGGTTTAAAAAGAGCGCGTTGGCAACTATGGTTATTTGCGCTCTTAACTATTACTCCTTAAGAACATAAAACCTAAACAATAAAGTAAGTTAAAATCCGATTACGAATTTAAGAATTGCACAAGTTCTATAACAATTGGCACGTTATTAATGATATATCGCTGGAAATAAATAATTTAATGCGTATTATTCTTATTTTATTAGATATATACAATAAACAAGAAAGAACTTGCCTTCCTGATGAAACGTTTCCATATCATTATATGTAAGGTTGGAGACTAGAGATTCATATTATGTATTTGTTTCTTGAAGTGACGAGAGGCTTCATTACAAATCATGTTGTAGAATTAGTTCGTACATTTTTGTTACTTACTGTACTAAAAATTGAAGTATTTTGAAGTACGTAATCTGAAAAAAAAATTGTACACATAATCCTTCCGAATTTAGGTATCGCATCAGTTTCATAAGAATTGCCATATTATTAAACATATTATGCTAGAAATAAAAGTAGACCGATATAACAAACATAGAAAAACAACTTTATAATTTAGCAAGAATTAAGCTTCTATTTGGATATGTAAAATGAAAAAGGAAAAAAGGAACTTGCCTTTGTGATGAAGCGTTTCCATATTATGTTATGCTGCAGATTGAGGAATCCTGCCATGCCTTTCATGAGGTAAAGCAGGGCTCCGTCACAAAATCACATTGTAGGAAAGTTTTCTAAATTATCGTCGCTTACTGTGCAGAAAATAAATAGAAGTATTTTAAAAAATTGACACTGAAAATATATTTGTACTAAGTACTCTTTCCGAAATTAAATATCGCATTACTTTTTTAAGAACTGTCACATTATTAGTCGCATTACGCTGTAAGCAATTAATGTGCGCGTAAAATGTCAAACTTTATAATTTAACGGGAATCAAACTTCTAATATAATAATAATAATCATAATAATAATAATAATAATAATAATAACAATAATAATAATACTAATAATAATATATTATTATATATCATATATATTTATTATTATTATTATTATTATTATTATTATTATTGTTATTATTATTAACTTAAAAGAGACAGAACTTGTCTACCTGATGAAACATTTTCATGATCATTGTATGTAACCCTGCAGACTGAAGATCCATACCATGTCGTTCTTAAAGTAGGCCTAACGCGAGACTTCATGACAATCATATTGTAGGAATAATATCTGCACTTTTGTTCCCTGCTGTACTGATTTCCTATGTTATTTCCACTTACTGTTGTGAAAATTGAAGTATTTTTTTTAATGCTTACACTGGAAATAAATTTGTAGTAAATACTTTTTCTGAAATTAAAATATGTCATAATTTCTATAAGAATTGCCATGTTATTAATCATACTCTGCTGAAAACAAAAGTACTCTCAAATAATATGCATAGAATAAAACCTTATAATATTTAATACGATTTAAGCTTCTAATCTTAGATGTATAAAATGAAAAAAGATAGAACTGACCGTTTTGATGAAACATTTCCATGATCTCCATATGTTATGCTGCAGAATGAGGATTCATGCCATGTCCATCTTGTAGTAAATGGAGGCTTCACTGCAAATGATATTGTAGGAAGAGTTTCTACGTAATTATCCCATACTGTATTGAAAATTTAAATGTACTTTGAAATGCTTGCACTGGAAGAGAAATTGTACTAAACATTCCTCCCGAATTTAAGTATCGCACAAAATCTGTAAGGATTGCCACGTTATTAATCTTATTGTGCTGGAAAAAGGACACTAAATCAATATGCATACAAAAAGCAACTTATAATTTAATATGAATTAAACTTGTAATATTGGATTTAAAATTAAATAGACGCAACAGGCCTTTCCCATGAAAGGATTCGAAGATGACTATGTCTTGGCAGCAAACTGACATAGAGAATTAAAAGCCATCCTCCTCCTTGAAATAACCGGACGCTTCATTACAAACCATATTGTAGGAAGAGTTTCTTCGTTATTGTCCCTTATCAATTTTACCTAATGCTTTAATTTAAGACAATATTATCTACAAACATAGTAAACTGTCTGATACAAAATAAAATTTAATTTTAAATTGGACAATTGAGTAAGGGACAAACTAGAAATTAGCAACAAAACTAAAGGATGCGAAAAGCAGTCTACAGCTCTACACGAAATAAAATATTTCTTCCAGTGATTTAGATTCTGTAAAAGTCCCCATAAAACTTATAGCTTTCCCTCGTTGAATGGCAATACTAATTCTGAATTATTATGGTCATTATATTGGTATGCCGTAGACTGATGAGTCATGACTTCCTCCTTCTTGAAGTAAATGGAGGCTTCATTACAAATCACATTGTAGGAATAGTTTCTACATTTTTGTCATTTATTGTACTGAAAGTGAAAGTAGTTAGAAATATTAACACAAAAATTAAATTTGTACTGAATTCTGCTTCCGAAATTAAATATCGCATAAGTTCTATAAGAATTGCCACATTATATGTGGTACTGAAAATTAAAGCATTTTGAAATTCTTACACTGAACATAAATTTGTACTACTGAAAACTCTTTCCGAATTTAAGCGTGTCATAATTTATATATGAATTGCAACATTATTAATTATATTATGCTTAAAATAAAGGTACACTCAGGCATAAACATAAAATAGTATCTTACAATTCAATTATAATTAAACTTGTAATAGTAGATATAAAAATAAGGTAGATAGAACTGACCTTTCTGATGAAAAATTTCCACGATATTTCTGTGTTACGACTGCAGACTGAGGATTCAAACCATATTCTCGTTGAAGTAACCGGAGGTTTCACTGAAAAACACAATTTAGGAAGAGGTTGTACATTATTGTTCCTTGCTGTTTTGAAAATTAAAGCATTTTCAAATATTTAAACTGAAGATATATTTCTACTTTGTATAATCATTCGAATTTAAGTATCACAAAGGTTCTATTTAGTATTGCCACGTTATTAATCATACAGGCCTAATGCTGGAAACGAAGGTACTCGCTAATATTATGCATAGAATAAAGCCTTATAACTTCATACGAATTAAACTAATAATCTTAGATAAGCTACATAAAATGAAAAGGATAGAACTGTTGTTTATAATGAAACGTTTCCATGGTAACCATATGATAGGCTGCAGATTGGGTATTCTTGCCAAGTCTTTCTTGAAGTAACCAAAGGCTTTATTATAAAATATGATATTGTAGGAAGAGTTTCTACAGTTTTACAGATTTTTACTTTTTATCTGTATTTTTTTATAAATTTTCATTATGTGAAATATTATCTACTGCAAATTTTAGTTTCTTGTAAACAAATTTCTTGTAAGACATTTTTAATGTCATTTTAAATGTTACTGTTTAACATTCTTTGTCTTTGGCTACCTCACCAAGTTGAGGAAGATTGATAAATTTATATCCATACCGTACTCAATATTGAAGTATAGTGTTATGGTTATACTGAAAATAAATTTGTACTATATAATCCTCCCGAAATTAAATATCGCATAAGTTCTATAAAAATTGTCACGTCATTAACCATATTATACTGTATACCCAGACAATATGCAGAGAATAAAACCTTAAAATTCAATGCGCATTAAGTTTCTAATCGCAGGTATATAAAATAAAAAGATGCAACCGGCCTTTCGGTTGAAACGTTTCCAAGATGATTATATTCAGTTATGCCGTAGACTGTGGAGTCATGTCTTTCTCCTTGAAATAAATGGAGACTTCATTACAAATCACATTGTAGGAACAGTTTGTACATTTTTGTCATTTATTGTACTGAAAGTGAAAGTACTTAGAAATATTATCACAAAAATTAAAAAAATTTTTACCGAGTTCTCCTTCCGAAATTAAATATCGCAATAGTTCTATAAGAATTGCCACATTAATTTTGATATTACGCTAGAAGCAAATGTAATTACTCGCAAATAATATGCATAGAATAAAACCTTATAATTTCATACGAATAATATTTGATCTTAGATATATAAAATGAAAAAGATAGAACTGACCTTTCTGATGAAACGTTTCCATGATCACTATATGTTATGCAACAGACTGAAAATTCATGTCATGTCCTTCTTGAAGTAAATGGAGGCTTCAATACACATCACATTGTAGGAAGAGTTTCTATTAGCCTTTACTATATTGAAAATTAAAATACTTCGAAATTCTTACACTGAAAATAAATTTGTACTAAATACTTTTTGCCGATCTGAAGTCTGATTAGTGTCGCCGATGTATGCAATGGAGGGGGAAAGGTACTGGCCACTCCACCCCATTATCCCCTGGCCTAGTTGCCTTATACGTGGTGCCTTCTTCGTATCACTTCTGATGTCTTGAGGCAATTGAATAATCAACTCCTCCTCCTTTCGAATTTAGGCATCGCACAAGTTCTGTAAGAATTACCAAGTTATTAATCATACTATACTGTAAATAAAAGTACAGGCAAATAACATTAGAGAATAAAACCTTACAATTTAAAGCGAATTAAAATTCAAATATTACATATACACAATAAAAAAGATAAAACTAGGTTTTCTGATGAAATTTTTCCATGGTCCATATATGTTACTCTGCAGACTGTAGATTCATACCATGTCTTTCTTGAAGTAACTCGAGGCTTTTTACAAATCACATTGTAGGAGTAGTTTGTACATTTTCGTCACTTCATATACTGAAACTTGAAATAATTTGAAATGTTACTCTAAAAATTAATTTGCACTAAATAATCCTTCAAAAATTAAATATTGCATAAGTTCTATAAGAATTTCAACGACATTCTATAAGAATTGCCAAAATTATTAATCATACTATGATCGAAACTAATGTAAGATATTGATAAAGGTAGCCTATTATGTCCTATGAATTGCAAAGACCTCCTTAAATAAGGAAATGCTTTACTTGCCTAACGTGGTGAGCTAGTTCACGTTAGACGTGATATTTAAGTCTAAGAACCTGAATTTCTTTAACAATGATTATCTCACTGCCTTTCACAGCTTCCTGTCTATGCACAAATGTCTCTCGAGTAATTTCCACTTTCTTCTGTCTCTTGCCTCTCTGATCATTGTTGACCTACCTGTTCTTTGAAGAAGTCTGTCCATCTGCGCCGAGGTCAGCCTTCAAGTCTCCTTCCTATACGGGGGTCCCACATGGTAGCTCGGTATGTTCATCTGCCGCCTGGTAGCCTGGACGCGTGTCCACCCCATTTACATTTGGATGTAATGGCCGCATGTGTGATGTCCTGTGTATCTGCTAGTTGGTACAGTGTCGCATTTGGGATTTTCTCCTTCAGTGATACACCCATTATTTTGGGCATCATTTTCCTTTGACACGTTTGTAGTTTGGTCCTGTGTTTCCCTGTTAGCGACCTGTTTGGCACCCATAAAGTAATACAGGATAAACACAGGCGAAACAAATGTACACGTATGTAATAAGCATTGAATAAAGTCTTATAATTTAATACGAATTAAGTTTTTAATATTAGATATGAAAAATGAAAAAATAGGACTTGCCTTTGTAATGAAGCGTTTCCATAATCACTATATGTTATGATGTAGATTGAGGAATCCTGCAATGCCTTTCTTGAAGTAAAGCGGGACCTCGTTACATGTCACATTGTGGCAAGATTTTGTAAATCGCTTACTGTACAGAAAATAAAACTATTTTGAAATATTTACACTGGAAATAAATTTGTACTAAGTACTCCTTCAGAAATTACATATCACATGAGTTTTTTTAAAGAAATGCCGCATTATTAATCATATTAGGCTGGAACAAAATGTACACGTAAATAATATGCATGGAATGAAACCTTATTACTTAACGCGATTAAACTTCTAATATTAAATACACAACATCAAAAAGATAGAACTAGTCTACCGTATGAAATGTTTTCATGGTCTCTCTATATTATGGCTGCAGATTGAAGATTCATGCCATGTCTTATTTGAAGTAACGCGAGGCTTCATTACAATCAAATTGTAGGAAGAAATTTTCCATTATTTTCCCATACTCTACTGATTTTCTGTATTATTGTCACTCACTATACTGAAAATTGAAGTATTTTGTAATGCTTACACTGGAAATATATCTCAGTAAATAGCTACTTTTTCCGAAATTAAATATCGCGTAAGTTCTATAAGAATTGCCATATTATTAATCATAAGCTGGAAACAAAAGTACACACAAATAATAATAAGATAAAACCTTATAATTTATATTATATTATTTATATCTTAAAAATAACGAAACCTCGTTTATACCAGGTTTCTTTTATTTTCACTTGACTGTACTTAGCATCGGAAAGGGTTGTTATGTACCCCTTTCAAAAAGGCTAGATTTTCTTGGGTATTTCTGCTGTGAGTCGCCGTGCACTCTATGACTATGAATATGCACTCACTACTGGTCTCTCACCTCGCGCCACAGTTCAGCTGTCGTGTGATTCCTGACGCACATGATATCATTCAAATTCGTTATCAGAGATCGGAAAAAACCTATGATCTCTCAGTTTTTGTTCCTATCTGTACTCATTTTGTATGTTATTGTCACTTACTGTACTGACAATTGAAGTCTTTTTAAATGCTTACACTGGAAATAAATTTGCAGTAAATACTTTTTCGGATATTAAATATGTCATAAGTTCTATAATATTTGTCATATTATTAATAATATTATCCTGAAAATAAAAATACTCGCAATTTATATCCATAGAATAAAACCTTATAATATTTAATATGATTTAAGCTTCTAATCTTAGACGTAGAAAAAAAATAGAACTAACTGTTTTGATGAAACATTTCCATGATGTCCATATGTTATTCTGTAGATTCATGCCATGTCCATTTTGTAGTAAATGAAGGCTTCACTGCAAATCATATTGTAGAAAGAGTTTCTACGTTATTGTCCCATACTGTATTGAAAATTGAAATGTACTTTGAAATACTTACACTGGAAAAGAAAATGTACTAAACATTCCTCTTGAATTTAAGTATCGCACAAAATCTGTAAAAATGGCCACATTATTGATCATATTATGCTGAAAATAAAGGTACATGCAGACAGTATACATAAAATACTGTAGTATCTTACAATTCAATGTTGAGTAAACTTCTAATAGTATATATACAAATAAGGTAGATATAACTGACCTTTCTGATGAAACGTTTCCGTGATATTTGTGTGTTAGTCTGCAAACTGGGCATTCAAACTATGTTCTCCTTGAAGATCTGTAGATTTCACTGAAAAACACATTTTAGGAAGAGGTTCTACATTATTGTTCCTTGCTGTTTTGAAAATTAAAGCATTTTCAAATTTTTAAACTGAAGATATGTTTGTACTTCGTATACTCATTCCGAATTTAAGTATCGCAAATGTTCTATTTAGTATTGCCACGTTATTAGTCATTATGCTGGAAACAAAAGTACTAGCAAATATAGTAGAATAAACCTTCATACTTAATAAAACTTCATACCAATTAAACTAATAATCTTAAAAACATAAAATTAAAAGGATAGAACTGGCGTTTATGATGAAACGTTTCTATGGTAACCATATGATAGGCTGCAGACTGAGGATTCTTGCCAAGCCTTTCTTGAAATAACCAAATGCTTTATTAGGAATGATATTGTAGGAAGGGTTTCTACAGTATTGTTCCATAATGTACTGAATATTGAAGTATAATGCTATAGTTATTCTGAAAATAAATTGTATTATATAATCCTTCAGAAATTAAATATCGCATAAGTTCTATAAGATTTATCGTTTTATTAACCATATTATGCTGTACATTCAAACAATATCCAGAGAATAAAACGTTAAAATTTAATGTGAATTAACCTTCTAATCTTAGGTATATAAAATAAAAAGGATGCAACCGGCCTTTCGGTTGACACGTTTCCAAGATCATTATATTAAGTTATTTCCGTAGACTGAGGAGTCATGCCTTTCTCCTTTTTGAAGTAAATGGAGGCTTCATTACAAATCACATTATAGGAATAGTTTATACATTTGTGTCATTTGTTGTACTGAAAGTCAAAAATGCTTTGGAATATTAACACAAAAATTAATTTTGTACTGAATTCTGCCTCCGAAATTAAATATAGCATAATTTCTATAAGAATTGCTACATTATTTGTGATATTACGCTAGAAGCAAATGTAATTACGCCCAAGTAATATGCATAGAATAAAACCTTATAATTTTCTACGAATAATACTTCCGACCTTAGATATATAAATTGAAAAAGATAGAACTGACCTTTCTGATGAAACGTTTCCAGGATCACTATATATTATGCAACGCACTGAAAATTCATGCCATGTCCTTCTTGAAGGAAATGGAGGCTTCAATACAAATCACATCGTAGGAAGAGTTTCTATTAGCCTTTACTATATTGTAAATTAAATTACTTCGAAATTCTTACACTGAAAATAAATTTGTACTAAATACTTTTTTCCGATCTGAAGTCTGACTAGTGTCACCGATGTATGCAATGGAGGGGGAAAGGTACTGGTCACTCCACCCCATTATCCCCTGGCCTAGTTGCCTCATACGTGATCCGTGGTGCCTTTTTCATATCACTTGTGATGTTCAGATAGTTGAATAAACAACAAACAACTCCTTCCGAATTTAGGTATCACACAAGTTCTGTAAGAATTGCCAAGTTATTAATCATATTATGCTGAAAATAAAAGTACAGGCAAATAATATGGACAGAAGAAAATCATAAAAGTTAATGCACATTAAGCTTCTAATTTTAGATATAAATAAAAAGTAAATAAAACTGTCCTTCCTTATGAAACGTTTCCACGATCTCGATGTGTTAGGCCGTAGATTGAGAATTAATGCCGTGTTCTTGAAGTAATAGGAGGCTTCGATACATATCACATATTAGGAAGAGTTCCTATGTTATTGTCGTTTTATTTTGAAATCCTCACACTCGAAAAAAAATTGTGCTATATACTTTTTACTATTTTATGTTTCTCAGCTGTTCTATAAGAATCGCCACGTTACTAATCATATTGAATTGGAAATAAAAGTACACGTAAATAGGCCTAATTAGCGTAGAATAAAAACTTACAATTTAATGCGAATGAAACTTCTGATATTAGACATATGAAATAATAAAGATAGAACTGGGCTTTCTGAACAAACGTTACGTAATCACTAGCGAGCGGATTGTAATATATTTTGAGATTTTATTCCTTAGCTGCAAATCATATGCTACCATTGCACAAATGCATTTCAAGTTAACCTATTTTTAAACAGAGATCAAATTTTTATAGTGCATATTTAAGGGGTTAATGCATAATTCAACTATTAGCGCATATAAACGCATGTATTATTATTTTATCTCTCTGGTGCTTAAATAATGATAAGATTACGAAAAATCACAGAAATAGATTACAGAAGGTCTCGCGCCACGCCGTGGCGTCCTGGTCTAAGGCATCCTGCGTAGGACTCGCGTTACGGAATGAACGCTGGATGGAGTCCTCATGGGGAAAGAAATTCTCATGAAATTTTGGCCAGTGTATGGGACCGATGCCCACCCAGCATCTTGGTGCACTTGGGGAGCTACGATAGGTAGCAAAATCAGGTTACGAAATCCAGCTATAACTGCTGGTGGATGATCATCCTGCTAATCATACGATACCTCCATTCTGGTTGGAAGATCGTCCTCATCAGCTTCGGCATGTGGACGTGAGGCCAGCAGCTGGTTGGTCGGTCATGGTCCTTCATGGGCTGTCGTGCCTCGGATTTTTCCTCGGATTACTGAAGAAAGACAGACATTGAAAAACATTACGTAGGTTCTATTTATTGCAATTTGACAACATGCAGACGGTGGTACATTGTTGTTAGTGAATCATTGCGATAGCGACCGACCGTCCACAGATCAGTCTTATATCAACGAAAGGAGACAACAGGACGACCAAGAAATGTCATCACAAACGAGAATCATGGACGACTTCTCCAACAGGAATTACTGTCCTCAAAGCGTAGTCTACGACGAACATTGTTGAAACTTGGTTTGAGCGATAGATCTGTTCGGCGGATGTTTAAAGAGCTGGGTGGTTTTGCATACCGTAGTCAAGTTGCTCGTCGTCTAACAGGAAGGGAATGTATGGGTAAATTATTTTAGATTAGGAGTTACGAAGTCTATAATTACAAATTATTGTTTTATTTATATTATTCATATATTATTTTCTTGTTCTAAGACTGTGGACGATTGGAGCACTTGCTCAGCAGTCCATGAACTGACTTTATATAGGCCTATGTACCACCAGTTGCAGTTATCCTGTTTGGCCAAAGAAGGACGCATTTGTCTTTCCATTTTGAAGTATTAGTTATGTGATGCGTAGGAATTAGTAAAGCTTTACGAAAAAATTTTATAGAAGTGATATCTTAGAAATCTGCTATGAACATGAATTAATTTAAATAGCAAGTGGTGTCCTAAATGAGACTAGTGACGGAAAATTACAAAAATATTTTCAGCCTTGCATTCATGCGTCATTCTTTGTTTCACCCGCTCGCCACGATGAGGCACAGGATATGAGCGGGGCCTGAAACAAAAGAAACAAAACAAAACAAAAAAATTGCATTACTGAATACACACAAGTCGTTTGATCTCTATTAATTCCATTTGAGCTCTACCCTCATTTTTCCTTCACTTACATGTATTCTTTCTTCATAAATCAGGATCTTCAGTCTGGTGGCTTCTGAATTCTGCATGTAAAGTTGTAACAGTCATATTAAACGCGAGCAAACGAACAATAGCAACGTGTCTACTGTCCCTGAATTAATAAAAATATCAATTTAAGGTGTGAATTGGATAATTCATTAAATAAAGAAAAATATTATTTCTCATTCGAAAACTTTTTTACAATATCTATACAGTAGTACACTTTATATAAAGCCATCATGGTGATCCAGAGACTAAAGCGTTTGGACTTAATCCTGTAGACGCAGTTTCGATCTCCGGCTGCCCCTGCTGTAAGCCCGCGGTCAAGGTAACAGAGGGTTTTCTCCGGAAGCTTCGGTTCCTCTGTGCCTCTGTGGTATTCCAACAGATCCCTTACAATCTCATCTCAAAGTGGGAGTAGTGAAGTCCAGCCTACTATGACACACCATGGACGGCTGATTGTAAGTTGGTTTACACTATATATCCAACTTACTGAAACACTATACATGAAAAGAACACAATTCTTCAGAACTCCTCTACAAAGAGCAATATTTACGCTAAGCTAAATATATATTGAGAACATTTTGAACTAATTTATTCTGAAAAGGAAGAAGCAAGTACATACGGAAAAAGTCTTATCGAAAGAAGTTTATTTTAAATATTCACAAGTGTTAAGACATAAACCACTTTATCATTCACTTTGTAGAAAGTGACAATATTTGCTTAAACTGAGCACTTTTTACTCTAAAGACCGTTTCAAGAATATCACTTAACTTCACTTCGTCTTGACTTTTTCAAGTCAGATCATACAAAATAAAGTGTCGGATCCGCATTCAAATAGACAAAAAGGAAGTGAACCTGGTGTTCGACGCCGTCACAATGACGTAGTACCAGCCCACAGCGTCTCTATGCGAAAAATGCGGAAATCATTCATTCCTTGTTGGCTATATCTCGTTTCGAACTTGTTATTTTCAAAACCATTCACTAAAATTAAACGAACCACAGACGAAAGTGTAGGTGTACATAAAATAATTTGTTTACAAATAAATACTTGGTGGAAAACAAGAAATCGGAAATCGTTTAGATTCCGGCAATAAAGCAGAAATTGTACGATATTGATAGCACAAAAAATGTAAGCAGTCCGAATAATGATAATCACAAGAAAATGTAATTTACAATCTTAACTTTATGTTGAATAAAGTATATTAATGTAGGATTAAAATAAATATTTATTCCAAAATAAAACAATCGTACTCTAATGCAGAAACTCCATCATATTATAGGTATAAACACTAAAAGTTAACCAATGTTAAAAATATAATCCCCTCGCCAAGTATTTTAGATGATCCTCCATTGATTTTCAGATAAATCATCATGATCATGATAGTAGTAATAGTAGTAGCAACAGCAGCGAGAAATTTAGAATAATACACATTGCAGTTACATAATTTGAGAAGAAGGACAAGTAAAACTGAAAATAAGTCTACTAGGTTATGATCAGCCATAACTTGGGAATAAAGGAACAAATAATATGACACAAAATGCATACTCCATGAATTATTAGAAATTTCTGTCTTCTAAATCTAAATGCATTTCTGTACTAAAACATTTAAATATTACCCCTTCTTGCGATATGATTTGCGAAGTTATTTAATTTTCACTGTGCTGAAAATTCATGTACTCTCAAAATTCAGATAGTCATGTTTCAACAACACTTACATTAAATGCTACTCCCGATTATTGTGCGTTTCCCTACTAACGCGATAAATCATTAATGGAGCTGAAAATAAAGCACAATCAAATATTCATGCTTAAAAATTCACTTACATTAAATCATCAGAATTAGGTATTTCCTCCCCTCTCAATAGGAATAGTAGTCACTGTCCTGGATATAAGGTGCATACGAAGACCTACGTTCAAAGTACACTTCTATTAGGTGCTCCCACACAATTCAAGTATTCTGCATATATCGAGTGATTGATTCTCATTCCGTTTAAAATATTCGTCAAATAAATATGAAGGAAAAACATTACACAAAAGTTCCGAATTTAATTTATTTATTCCTCCGAACGATAAGATTTTCTATGTTATTGAACTTTGCTGTATTAAAAATTAAAATATTATGCAATAATTGCACCGAACATAAATTTGTTACAAAAAGTACTTCTTGAATTTAAATTTCCCACAAATACGGTAATAATTTCTACATTATTAATCCTATTATGCTCGAAATAAAAGCACACGCAAATAATTCGTCGAAAACTAATATCGCAGAAGATCTATAAGAATTACCAAATTATTAATCATATTATGGTGGAAATAAAATCACACGCATATAATTCTTCCGAAATTAAATATCACATACGTTACGTAACAGTGACCACATTATTAATCATATTATGCTGGAAATAAAAGCACACACATAATTCTTCCCGAATTAAATACGTCATACGTTCTATAAATATTACCACATTATTAATCATATTATGCTAGAAACAAAACACACTCAAATAATACTTCCGAAATTAAATATCGCGTATGTCCTATAAGAATTTCAAGAATATTAATCACATAATGCTGGAATTATTAGCACAAGCAAGTAATACTTCCGAAATTAAATATGACATAATTACTGTAAGAATTATCACAATGTTCGTCGTATTATGTTGGAAATACAACACACCCAAGTAAGTCTTCCGAAATTTAATACCGGTATGGCATAAATTCAGTAAGAACTATCATATTAATAATCATATTTTGTTGGAAATAAAAGTACACTCAAATAATTCTTCCGGAATTAAATACGTCATAAGTTTTATAAATATTACCACATTATTAATCATATGCTGAAAACAAGACACGCGCAAATAATTCTTTCGAAATTAAAGTATCGCATCTGTTATAAAAAGAATTTTAACATTACTAATCATATAATGCTGAAAATAAAACTACACGCAGGTAACTCTTCTGAAATTAAATATCGCAGATGTTGTATAAGAATTACCACATTATTAATCATATTGTGCAGTAAGTAAAGGCACACGCAAATAATTCTTCCGAAATTAAATAACGCATCATTCCATAAGAATTAGGTTATTAATCATATCATGCTGCAAACAAAGGCACGCAAATAATTCATCCGAAATTAAATATGGCGTAATTACTGTAACAATTATCACAATATTCGTCGTTCTATGTTGCAAAGAAAACACACGTCTGTAAGTCTTCCGAAATTAAATACCGGTATCGCATAAGTTCAAAAAGAATTACCACTTTAATAATCATATTACGCTGGAAATAAAAGCACACTTATATAATTCTTGCGAAAATATATATGTCATCACTTCTATAGGAATTATTACGTTATTCATCGTATTATACTTGAAATGAAAGCACACCAAATAATTCTTCTAAACTAAAATATTGCATAATGTCTTTAAGTATTACAAAATTATTAATTATATTATGGTAGATATAAAAAGCAATCGCAAAATAATTGTTCCCAAAATAGAAACCGCAAAAAATCTAAAAGAATTACCACATTACTAATCATATTATGCTGGAAACAAAAGCACACGTAAATAATAATTCCGAAATTAAATATCACATAACTTCTCTGATAATTAACACATTATTAATTTTATTACGGTGGAAATAAAAGCACACGCAAAAAAATCTTTCGAAATTAAATATCGCATTAGTTATATAAGAATTGCCACATTGTAAATTATATTATGCCGAATTTAAAAGTACACGCAATTAATTCTTCCGAAATTAAAAGGCACATATGTAAAGCTATATAAGAATTATCACACTATTAATCATATAACCTGAAAAGGAAAGCACACGCAAATAATTCTTCTGAAATTAACTGTCTCATAATTTTTATAACAATTACCAATTTCTTAATCATATAACGCTAAAAAGCACCCTAAAATAACTTTTGCGAAATTAAATATCGCATAATTTCTATAAGAATTAGCACATTATTATTAATATTTTGCTAGAAAGAGAAGCTCAAGCGAATAAATGATTCCAAATTAAATATGGCATAATTACTGTAAGAATTATCATATTATTTGCCGTATTATATCGGAAATAGAAGTCATGCACGCAAGTCTTCGGAAATTAAATACCGGTTTCGCACAATCAATAAGAATTACCACATTAATAACTATATTATGCAACAAATAAAAGCACACGAAAATAATTTTTCCCAAATTAAATATTGCACAATTGCTATAAGAATTACAACTTATTCGTCCTATTATGATGAAAGTAAAACACACGGAAGCAAAACATCCGAAATTAAACACCGGTATAGAATAAGTTCAATAAGAATTACCACATGAAAATTCATATTACGCTGTAAATAAAAGCACAAGTAAAAATTTATCGGATAATAAAAATGGCATAATTACTCTTCTAATTATCATACTATTCGACGTATTAAGTTGGAAATAAAACACAGGCAAGTTCGAAATTCAGTTCTTGTAGGGCATAAGTTGAATAAGATTTACCACATTAATAATCATATTATGCTGGAAATAAAAGGTAACGCAAATCATTATTCCGAAATTAAATATGACATAATTACTCTAAGAATTATCACACCATTATTTGGCGTATTTTTTGTTGGAAATAAATCTGACGAAACTTAGTCTTCCGGAACTAAATACCGGTATGACATATGTTCAATAAGAATTATCACATTATTAATTAAAAAATGCTGGTTATATAAGCACACCCAAATATTTCTTTAGAAATTAAATATGGCATAATTACTATATAAAGTATTACATTATTCCTCGTGTTATGTTGGTAATAAAACACACGCAAGTAAGTCTTCCGAAATTATATACCGGTATGGAATAAGTTCAATAAGAATTACCGGATTACTAATCATACAATGCTCTAAATAAAAGACCACGAAAATAATTCTTCCGAAATTAAATGCTGCATAATTACAATAAGAATTACAACATTATTCGTCGTATTATGTTGGAAATGAAACACGCGAAAGCAAATCTTCCGAAATTAAATACTGATATCGCATAAGTTCAATAAGAATTTCCACATTAATATCAATATTATGCTGGAAATAAAAGCACACGCAAAAAATTCTTTCAACATTAAATATGGCTTAATCACTGTAAAATTATCACATTATTCGTCGTAATATTTTGGAAATAAAACACACGCAACTAAGTCTTCCCAAATTAAATACCGCTATAGCATAAGTTCAATAAAGATTACCGCATTAATAATCATATTATGCTCGAAATAAAAGCACACGAAAGTTATTTTCCGAAATTAAATATTGCTTAATTTTTGTAAGATTTACAACTTATTGGTCATATTATGTTGGAAATAAAACACACGGAAATAAATCATCCGAAATTAAATACCGATATCGAATAAGTGCAATAAGAGTTACCACATGAATATTCATATAATGCTGTAAATAAAACCACACGCAAAAATTCGTCGGAAATTGAAAATGGCATAATTACTGTACTAATTTACACACTATTCGGCTTATTAAGTTGGAAATAAAACACACGGAAGTTTGAAATTCAATAGGGGTAGGGCATAAGTTGAATAAGAATTACATCATTAATAATCGTGCAATGCCTAAATAAAAAGCAACGCAAATGATTCTTCCGAAATTAAATATGACATAATTAATGAAAGAATTATCACATTATTATTCATCCTATTTTGTTGGAAATAAAACACACGAAAGTTAGTCTTCCGGAACTAAATACCGGTATGGCATATATTCAATTAGAATTATCACATTAGTAATTAAATTATGCTGGTTATAGAAGCACTACCCAAACAATTCTTCCGAAATTAAATATAGCATAATTACTGTAAGAATTACCACATTATCTTTGTATTAAGATGGAAATAAATCACACGCACATAATTGTTCCGAAATTGAATACCGATATGGCATAAATTCCATACCAATTACCACATTAATAATCATATTATGCTGGAAATTATAGCTAACGCAAATAATTCTTCCGAAATTAAATATCGAATAACTTCTATACAATTTTCACGCTATTAATAATATTATGCTGGAAGAAAAAGCACACGCAAATAACGCTTTCGAAATCAAAAATCATACAAGTTCTACAAGAATGAGCAGATTATTAATCATATATTTTCCTAGAAATAGAAGCTCATGCAAATAGTTCTCCCAATATTACATATAGAATAATTATTGTATTCGTGGTATTATGTTGGTAATAAAACACACGCAAGTAAGTCTTCCGAAATTAAATACCGGTATGGAATAAGTTCAATAATAATTACCGCATTAATAATCATACAATGCTCTAAATAAAAGACCACGAAAATAATTCTTCCGAAATTAAATATTGCATAATTACTATAAGAATTACAACATTATTCGTCGTATTAAGTTGGTAATAAACACACGCAAGTAAGTCTTCCGAAATTAAATACCGGTATGGTATAAGTTCAATAATAATTACAGCATTAATAATCATATAATACTCTAAATAAAAGACCAAGAAAATAATTTTTCCGAAATTAAATATTGCATAATTACTATAAGAATTACAACATTATTCGTCGTATTAAGTTGGAAATGAAGCACACGTAAGCAAATCTTTCTAAATTAAATACTGGTATCGCATTAGGTCAATAAGAATTGCCACATAAATATTCATATTATGCTGTAAATAAAAGCGCACGCAAATAATTCTTCCGAAATTAAATATGGCTTAATTACTATAAGAATTATCACATTCTTCGTCGTATTATGTTGGTAATGAAACACACGCAAGCATGCCTTTCGAAATTCAATACTGGTATTGCATAGGTTCAATAAGAATTACCACATTAAATATCATATTTTGCTGAAAATAAAAGCACACGCAAATAAAACTTCCTAAATTAAATATGGCATGCCTATTGTAATAATTATCACAATATTCTTTGCATTATGTTGGAAATAAAACACACGCAAGTAAGTCTTCCGAAATTGAATATCGGTATGCATAAATTCAATAACAATTATCACAGTAATAATTATGTTATGCTAGAAATAAAAGCACACGTAAATAATACTTCCGAAATTAAATATGTCATAATTACTGTAAGAATTACATCATTATTCGTCGTATTATATTGGAAATAAATCACACGCAAGCAAGTCTTCCGAAAATAAATACTGGTGTGGCATAATATCAATAATCATATTTTGCTTGAAATAAATTCACACTCAAACAATTCTTACGAACAATAAAATCGCATAAATTCTATACAATTTTCAGGTTATAAGTAATATTATGCTGGAAATAAAAGCACACGCAAATAACACTTTCGATATAAAAAATCATATATGTTCTGCAAGGATAAGCAGATTATTAATCAGATTTTGCTACAACTAGAATCTCAAGCCAATAGCACTCGCAATAATAAATATGGCTTAATTACTGTAGGAGTTACCACATTATTCGTCGTATTATGTTGGAAATGAAGCACACGCAAGCAAGTCTTCCGAAATTAAATACCGGTATGGCATAAGTTCAGTAAGAATTAGCACATTAATTATCA
Organism: Periplaneta americana; assembly: GCF_040183065.1. Taxonomy (NCBI): domain Eukaryota; kingdom Metazoa; phylum Arthropoda; class Insecta; order Blattodea; family Blattidae; genus Periplaneta; species Periplaneta americana. Next base: position 65,504,650 of record NC_091119.1, on the reverse strand, counting down.
TATTATGGTGAAAATAACAGCACAAGGAAATACTTTTTCCGAAATTTTATATGGCATAATTACTATAAGATTTATCATACCATTCGTCGTATTATGTTGGAAATAAAAGACACGCAACTAAGTCTTCCGAAATTAAATCCCGCTATTGCGTAAGTTCAATAAGGATTTCCACATTAATAATCATATTATGCTCGAAAGAAAGGCACACGAAAATAATTTTTCTGAAATTAAATATTGCACAATTGCTGTAAGAATTACAACTTATTCGTCATAGTCCTATTATGTGGGAAGTAAAACACACGGATGCAAATCATCCGAAATGAAATACCGGTATCCAATGAGATCAAAAGGAATTACCACATAAAAATTCATATTTTTCTGTAAATAAAAGCACCCGCAAAAATTTATATTAAATTAAAAATGGGATAATTACTAATTGTCACACTATTCGACGTATTAAGTTGGAAATAAAACACAGGCAAGTTCAAAATTCACTATTTCTAGGACATAAGTTGAATAAGAATTACCACATTAATAATCATATTATGCTGGAAATAAAACGTAACGAAAATCATTCTTCCGAAAATAAATGTGACATAATTACTGTAAGAATTATCACATCATTATTTATCGCATTTTGTTGGAAATTAAACACACGAAACTTAGTCTTCCGGAACTAAATACCGGTATGGCGTATGTTCAATAAGAATTATCACATTAATCATTAAATTATGCTGGTTATATAAGCACACCAAAATAATTCTTCAGAAATTAAATATGGCATGATTACTGTAAGAATGATCACATTTTTCATCGTATTATGTTGGTAATAAAACACACTCGAGTAAGACTTCCGATATTAAATACCGGTATGGAATAAGTTGAATTAGAAATACCGCATTACTAATCACATAATGCTCTAAATAAAAGACCACGAAATTAACTCTACCGAAATTAAATATTGCATAGTTACTATAAGAATTACAACATTATTCGTCGTATTATGTTGGAAATGAATCACACGCAAGCAAATCTTCCGAAATTAAATACTGGTATCGCATAAGTTCAATAAGAATTGAAGCATTAATACTCATATTATGTTGGAAATAAAAGCACACGTAAATAATATTTCCGAAATTAAATATGGATTAAATACTGTAAGAATTATCACAATATTCGTCGTATTATTTTGGAAATTGAGACACACGCAAGTAAGTCTTCCGAAATTAAATACCGGTATGGCATAAGTTCAATAAGAATTACCACATTAATTATCATATTATGGTGAAAATAACAGCACAAGCAAAAAATTTTTTCGAAATTAATATGGCATAATTACTGTAAGAATTATCATATTATTCGTAGTATTATGTTGAAAATAATGAGACACGACTAAGTCTTCCCAAATTATTGTAAATACCGCTATGGCATAATTTCAATACGGATTATCGCATTAATAATCATATTATGCTCGAAATAAAAGCACAGGAAAATAAATTTTCCGAAATTAAATATTGCATAATTTTTGTAAGATTTACAACTTATTCGGCATATTACGCTGGAAATAAAACACACGGAAGCAAATCATCCGAAATTAAATACCGGAATAGAATAAGTTCAATAACGGTTACCACATGAATATTCATATTTTGTTGTAAATAAAAGCACACGCAAAAAGTCTCGGAAATGAAAATAGCATAATTACTGTACTAATTATCACACTATTTTATTTTATTAAGTTGGAAATAAAACACACGCAAGTTCGAGATATAACACGGGTAGGGCAAAAGGTGAATAAGAATTACCATATTAATAATCATATTATGCTTGAAATAAAAGGCAACGCAAATAATTCCTCCGAAATTAAATATGACATAATTAAAGTAAGAAATGTCACATTATGATTTATCGTATTTTGTTGGAAATAAAACACGCTAAAGTTAGTCTTCCGAAACTAAATACCGGTATGGCATATGTTCAATCAGAATTATCACATTAGTAATTAAATTATGCTGGTTATAAAAGCACACCCAAACAATTCCTTGGAAAATAAATATGGCATAAGTTCTGTAAGAATTATCACATTATTCCTCGTATTAAGATGGAAATAAATCACACGCAAATAAATGTTCCGAAATTGAAAACCGGTATGGCATAAATTGCATAACAATTACCAAATTAATCATCATATTGTGCTGGAAATAAATGCTAACACTAATAATTCTTCCGAAATTAAATATCGCATAACTTCTATATAATTGTCACGTTATTAATAATATTAGCCTATGCTGGAAATAAAAGCACACGCAAATAACTGTTTCGAAATTAAAAATCAGACAACTTCTACAAGAATGAGCAGATCATTAATAATTTATTTTGCTAGAAATAGAAGCTCATGCAAATAGTTCTTCCAATATTAAATATGGTATAATTACTATATTCGTAGTATTATGTTGGTAATAAAACACACGCAAGTAAGTCTTCCGAAATTAAATACCGGTATGCAATAAGTTCAATAATAATTACCGCATTAAATAGAAGCCCACGAAAATAATTCTTCCGAAATTAAATATTGCATAATTACTTTAAGAATTACAACATTGTACGTCGTACTACGTTGGAAATGAAACACACGCAAGCATATGTTTCGAAATTAAATAATCCCATATCCCATAAGTTCAATAAGAATTGCAACATAAATATTCATATAATGCTGGATTAAAGCACTCGCAAATAATTTTTCCGAAATTAAATATGGCTTAATTACTGTAAGAATTATCACATTATTCGTCTTATTATGTTAGAAATGAAACACACGCAAGCAAGTCTACCGAAATTAAACACCGGTATTGCATTCCTTCAATAAGAATAACCACATTAATTATCATATTTTGCTGAAAATAAAAGTACACGCAAATAAATCTTCCGAAATTAAATATGGCATGACTAGTCTGAGAATTATCACATTATTTTTCGCATAATGTTGTAAATAAAACACGCGCAAGTAAGTCTTCCGAAATTAAATATCGGTATTGCATAAATTCAATAACAATTATCACATTAATGATCATATTATCGTAGAACTAAAACAACAAGTAAATAATTTTTCCGAAATTAAATATGGCATAATTACTGTAAGAATTATCATATTATTCTTAGTATTATGTAGGAAATAATCACACACAACTAATTTTTCCCAAATTAAATACCGCTATGGCATAATTTCAATAAGGATTACCACATTAATGATCATATTATGCTGGAAATAAAAGAACACGAAAATAATTTTTCCGAAGTTAAATATTGCATAATTTTTGTAAGATTTACAACTTATTCGTCATATTATTCTAGAAATAAAACACCCGGTAGCAAATCATCCGAAATTAAATATTGGTATCGAATAAGCTCAATAAGACTTAACACATGATTATTCATATTATGGTGTAAATAAAAGCACACGCAAAAAATCATCGGAAATTAAAAATGGCATAATTACTGTAGTAATTGTCCCACTATTCTACTTATTAAGTTTAAAATAAAACACACGCAAGTTAGAAATTCAATACGTGTAGGGCATTATTGCATAAGAATTGCCTCATTAATAAACATATTATGCTGGGAATAAAATGCAACACAAATAATTCCTCCGAAATTAAATATGACATAATTAATGTAAGAATTATCACATTATTATTTATCGTATTTTATTGGAAATAAAACACACTAAAGTTAGTCTTTCGAATCTAAATACTGGTATGGCATACGTTCAATAAGAATTATCACATTAGTAATTAAATTATGCTGGTTATAAAAGTACACCCAAATAATTTTTCACATACTAAAAATAGCATAATTACAGTAAGACTTATCACATTATACTTCGTTTTATGATGGAAATAAATCACACGCAAATAAATGTTCCGAAATTGAATACCGGTATGGCATAATTTCCATAACAATTACCACATTAATAATCATAATATGCTGGAAATAAAAGCTAACGCTAACAATTGTTCCGAAATTAAATATGGCATAACTTCTATACAATTTTTACGTTAGTAATAATATTATGCTGTAAATAAAAGCTTACGCATGTAACTCTCTCGAAATTAAAAATCATACAATTCTACAAGAATGAGCAGATTATTAATCATATATTTTGCTCATGCAAAAAGTTCTCCCAATATTAAATATGGCATATTTACTGTATTCGTCGTGTTATGTTGGTAATAAAACAAATGCAAGTAAGTCTTCCGAAATTAAATACCGGTATGGAATAAGTTCAATAATAATTACCGCATTAATAATCAAATAGTGCTGTAAATAAAAGACCATGAAAATAATTCTTCCGAAATTAAATATTGCATAATTACTCTAAGAAATACAACATTATTCGTCGTATTATGTTGGAAATGAAACACACGCAAGTAAATCTTTCGAAATTAAATACTGCTATCGCATAAGTTGAATAAGAATTGCAAGATAATTATTCATGTTTTGCTGGAAATAAAAGGACACGCAAATAATTCTTCCGAAAATAAATATGGCTTAAGTACTGTAAGAATTGTCACATTATTCGCCGTATTATGTTGGAAATGAAACACATGGAAGCAAATCTTCCGAAATTAAATACCGGTATTGCAGACTTTCAATAAGAATTACCGAATTAATTATCATATTATGCTGAAAATAAAAGGACACGCAAATATATCTTCCGAAATTAAATATGGCATAATTACTGTAAGAATTGTCGCATTATTCGTCGCATTATGTTGGAAATAAAACACACGCAAGTAAGTGTTCCGAAATTAAATATCGGTATGGCATAAGTTTAATGACAATTATCACATTAATAACCATGTTATACTAGAAATAAAAGCATACGTAAATAATATTTCCGAAATTATATATGCCACAATTACTGTAAGAATTACATCATTATTCGTCATTTTATATTGGAAATGAAACACACGCAAGCAAGTCTTGCGAAAATAAATACTCGTGTGGCATAATATGAATAAGAATTACCGAATTAATAATCATATTATGCTGGAAATAATTGCACACTCAAATAATTCTTTCGAAATTGAATTTCACATAATTACTGAAATAATTATCACATTATTGGTCGTATTATGTTCGAAATAGAACACATTCAAGTTAGTCTTCCGAATTAAATTCCAGTATCGCATAAGTTCTATAAGAATTACCACATCAATATTCATAATTTGCTGCAATTAAAAGCACACGCAAATAAAACTCACGGAAATTAAATATGTCGTGAGTACTGTAGGAATTATCACATTATTCGTCGTATTATGTAAGAAATTAAACAAACGCTATTAAGTGTTCCGAAATTCAATACCTGTATCGCACAAGTACAACAAGAATTAGCACCTTAATATTCATATAATGCTAGAAATAATAGCACTCTCAAATATTTTTCCGGAATTAAATACGTCATTATTTCTGTAAGTAATTCCACATTACTCATCATATTATGCTGAAAAAAGCACACGTATATAATAGATCCGAAATTAAAATATCGTATATGTTCTATAAGAATTTCTACAATTTGAATCAAACAATGCTGAAAAGAAAACTAAAGGCAGGTAACTCTTCCGAAATTGAAAGTCGCAGATGTACTGTAAGAATTACCACTGTGCTTGAAGTAAAGGCACACGCAAATAATTCTTCCGAAATTAATTGTAGCCGTAGGCCAATAAGAACTACCACATTTTTTCATATTATGCTGGAAATAAAAAGCACACGCAAATAATTATTACGAACATTAACTTCTATGCAATTTTCTGATTATAAGTAACATTATGCTGGAAATAAAAGCACACGCAAATAACACTTTCGAAATTAAAAATCATATATGTTCTACAAGGATAAGCAGATTATTAATCAGATTTTGCTAGAAATAGAAGATCATGGAAATAGTACTCCTAATATTAAATATGGCTTAATTACTGTAAGATTTATCACATTATTCGTCGTATTATGTTGGAAATCAAACACACGCAACTATGTCTTCCGAAATTAAATACAGCTATGGCACATGTTCAATAAGGTTTACAGCATTAATAATCATATTATGCTCGATATAAGGGCACAAGCAAACTATTTTTCCGAATTTAAGTATGGCATATTTACTGTAAGAATTATCATATTATTCGTCGTATTTTGTTGGAAATAAAACACACGCAATTAAGTCTTCCCAAATTAGATACCGCTATGGTATAAGTCCAATAAGGGTTACCGCATTAATAATCATATTATGCTCGAAATAAAAGCACACGAAAATAATTTTTCCGAAATTAATTATTGCATAATTGTTGTAAGATTTACATTTTATTCGTCGTATTTTGTTGCATATAAAACACACGGAAGCAAATTATCCGAAATTAAATACCGGTATCGCATTAGTTCATTAACAATTGCCACATAAATATTCATATTATACTTGAAATAAAAGCACACGCAAATAATTCTTCCGCAATTAAATATGGCTTAATTACTGCAAGAATTATCACATTATTCGTCGTATTATGTAGGAAATAAATCACACGCAAGGAAGTTTTCCGAAATTAAATACCGGTATTGCATACTTCAATAAGAATTACCACATTAATTATCATAATTTGCTGAAAATAAAAGCACACGCAAATAAATCTTTCGAAATTAAATATGGCATGACTACTGTAATAATTATCACATTATTCGTGGCATTATGTTGGAAATAAAACACACGCAAGTAATTCTTCCGAAATTAAATATCGGTATGGCATAAATTCAATAATAATTATCGAATTAATAATCATATTATGCTATTAACAAAAGCACACGTAATAATTTTTCCGAAATTAAATATGCCATAATTACTGAAAGAATTGTATCATTATTCGCCGTATTATATTGGAAATAAAACACACGCAAGCATGACTTCGGAAAATAAATGCCCTTGTGGCATGATATCAATAAGAATTACCGAATTAATAATCATATTATGCTCGAAATAAAGGCACACGAACATAATTTTTCTGAAATTAAATATTGCACAATTGCTGTAAGAATTACAACTTATTCGTCATAAGCCTATTATGTGGGAAGTAAAACACACGGATGCAAATCATCCTAAATTAAATACCGGTATCGAATGAGATCAAAAGAATTACCACATAAAAATTCATATTATGCTGTAAATAAAAGCACCCGCAAAAATTTATATTAAATTAAAAATGTGATAATTACTAATTGTCACACTATTCGACGTATTAAGTTGGAAATAAAACACAGGCAAGTTCGAAATTCACTATTTCTAGGACATAAGTTGAATAAGAATTACCACATTAATAATCATATTATGCTGGATATAAAAGGCAACGCAAATCATTCTTCCGAAAATAAATATGACATAATTACTATAAGAATTATCACATCATTATTTATCGCATTTTGTTGGAAATTAAACACACGAAACTTAGTCTTCCGGAACTAAATACCGGTATGGCGTATGTTCAATAAGAATTATCACATTAATCATTAAATTATGCTGGTTATATAAGCACACCAAAATAATTCTTCAGAAATTAAATATGGCATGATTACTGTAAGAATGATCACATTCTTCATCGTATTATGTTGGTAATAAAACACACTCGAGTAAGACTTCCGATATTAAATACCGGTATGGAATAAGTTGAATTAGAATTACCGCATTACTAATCACATAATGCTCTAAATAAAAGACCACGGAATTAATTCTTCCGAAATTAAATATTGCATAATTACTATAAGAATTACAACATTATTCGTCGTATTATGTTGGAAATGAATCACACGCAAGCAAATCTTCCGAAATTAAATACTGGTATGGCATATGTTAAATAAGAATTATCACATTGGTAATCAAATTATGCTGGTTATAAAAGAACACTCAAATAATTTTTCAGATATTAAAAATAGCATAATTACTGTAAGGATTATCACCTTATACTTCGTATTAAGATGGAAATAAATCACACGCAAATAAGTGTTCCGAAATTGAATACCGGTATGGCATAATTTCCATAACAATTACCACATTAATAATCATAATATGCTGGAAATAAAAGCTAACGCAAACAATTCTTTCGAAATTAAATATGGCATAACTTCTCTACTATTTTCACGTTATTAATAATATTGTGCTGGAAATAAAAGCACACGCAAATAACTCTTTCGAAATTAAAAATCTTACAAGTTCTACAAGAATGAGCAGATTATTAATCAAATATTTTGCTAGAAATATAGGCCATGCAAACAGTTCTCCCAATATTAAATATGGCATATTTACGGTACGGTAAATATTGGTAATTTCGTGATATTTTCATGGAAACTAATTTGAAATGCAAATGTGTAAATATATCTTTATTCCGATTTTTTCATCTAAAAGACGATAACTTGCTGTACAAATCTGGAGACATAAAAGATTGGATACTTTCTTGAATATGTGTCAAAAACCACTTTTGCAACTTAAGCTGAAAGGTTGGTTATTTCGTGATAACCTTGGTAATTTCGTGATATTGCATTGACAATTTCGTGAGAGGTAGAAGAATTGTGGAAAAATTCATTAAAGTCAAATTAAATTCTCATTTATTGTTACAAGACTTCAAACATAGTAATTCCGTCTAATATTCATAGCAAGAAAACATAGAAATACATGTAAACACATAATAAGTATGAAATCAAAGTAAAAATTGAAATTGAAAAGGGAGCTTCTTGCCCTGAAAGGGTGAACACTTTTATTACGGACTTTACTTTACCTATATTACTAGGGTAACTCCAAAAGTAATGCATAACGTTTGTTTAAATATTATATTTTTATCCTATAGCCTTGCTATTTGCATAGAATGTAGATGCATCCTTAAGGAACAAAATGTCACTTTTCCACATAATCCCCGTCCCTTTCAACTGCCTTACGTAACCTAGGAACGAGGGCCTGTAGACCAGCACGGTAAAAGTTTGGACCAACACGTCTGAGCCACTCTTTAGCAGCGTGCACAAGGAATTCATCTTCTAACCTCGTTCCGCGAAGGAATCCTTCAGTTTACCAAAGAGATGGTAATCGCACGGTGCCAGTTCAGGACTGTAAGGCGGTTGTTTCAGTGTTGTCTATCCGAATTTTCTGATCTGGTATGTGGTCTTGTGACTGACATATAGCTGTGCGTTGTCGTGTAATAGCAGAACATCCTGCTTCTCCCGATGTCGTCGAACACGACTCAGTCGAACTAGAATTTTTCTTGAGATTTGCAACATAAACGTCTGTATTAATGTTGGTTCCGTGTGGCATGATGTCCACAAGCAAGAGTCCTTCTGAATCGAAAAACACAGTAGCCATAACGTTTCCTGCCGAAGGCGTACTTTTGAATTTCTATTTCTTTGGTGAATTTGCATGATGCAACTCCATTGTCTGCCTCTGTTTCCGGTCCAAAATGGTGGAGCCATGTTACATCTTCTGTCACAATTCTTGCAGGTAAGTCATCTAGCACTTATCATTGACACTTAGCATGATAACAACTCAAACAATAGCTACACACGCAAATAAAAACTTCGAAATTAATATGGCATAATTACTGTAAGAATTATCACATTATTCGTCGCATTATGTTGTAAATAAAACTCACGCAAGAAAGTCTTCCGAAATTAAATATCGGTATGGCATAAACTCAATAACAATTATCACATTAATAACCATATTATGCTAGAAATAAAAGGAGACGTAAATAATTTTTCCGAAATTAAATATGCCACAATTACTGTAAGAATTACATCATTATTCGTCGTATTATATTGGAAATAAAACACACGCAAGCGAGTGTTGCGAAAATAAATACTGGTGTGGTATAATATCAATAAGAATTTCCGAATTAATAATCAAATTTTGCTTGAAATAAATGCACACGCAAACAATTCTTCCGAAATTGAATATCACATAGGTTAATAACTGTAATAATTACCATATTATTGAACAAATTACGTCGGAAATAGACACGCCAGTTAGTGTTCCGAAATTAAATACTGCTATGGCATAATGTCAATAAGAATTACCAAATTAATAATCATATTATGCTGGAAATAAATGCAAACTGAAATAATTCTTTCGAAATTGAATTTCACATAATTACTGAAAGAATTATCACATATTTGTGCGTATTATGTTGGAAATAAAACATATGCAATTAATTCTACCGTTTTAAATTCCGGTATCGCATAAGTTAAAAAGAATTACCATATTAATATTCATATTATGCTGGAAGTAAACGCACACGCATATAATTCTTCTGACATTAAATATAGCCTAATTGCTGTAATAGTTATCACATTATTCCTCGTATTATGTTGGAAATCAAACTCACGCAAGCAAGTCTTACGAAATTAAACACCGGTATGGCATACGTTCAATAAGAATTATCACATTAATTATCAAAATATGATGAAAATAAAAGCAGGAGCAAATAATTTTTCCGACATTAAATATGGCACAGTAACTGTAGGATTTATCTTATTTTTCGTCGTATTATGTTGGAAACCAAACACACGCAATTAAGTCTTCCCAAATTAAATACCGGTATAGCCTAAGTTCAATAAGGATTACCGCATTAATAATCATATTATGCTCTTAATAAAAACACACGAATATAATTTTTCCGAAAATAAATATTGCACAATTGCTGTAAGAATTACATCTTATTCGTCATATTATGTTGGAAATAAATCACACAGAAGCAAATCTTCCGAAATTATATACCGGTATAAGTTCAATAAAGATTGCCACATGAATATTCATGTTATTCTGTAAATAAAATCACTCGCAAAAAATCATCGGAAATTAAAAATGGCATAATTACTGTATTAATTATCACAATATTCGACGTATTAAGTTGGAAATAAAACACATGCAAGTTCAAAATTCAGTACGGGTAGGGCGTAAGTTGAATACGAATTACCACAGTAATAATCATATTATGCTGGAAATAAAAGCACACGTAAATAATTCTTCCGAAATTAATTATGCCATAATTACTGTAAGAATTACATCACTATTCGTCGTATTATATTGGAAATAAAACACACGCAATTACGTCTTCCGAAAATAAATACCGGTGTGGCATAATATCAATTAGAATTGCCAAATTAATTATCATATTTTGCTTGAAATAAATGTACACGCAAATAATTCTTTCGAAATGGAATTTCACATAATTACTGTAAGAATTATCACATTATTGAACATATTATGTCGGAAAGAAACACGCAAATTAGTTTTCCGAAATTAAGTACTGCTGTGGCATAATATCAATAAGAATTATCAAATTATTAATCATATTATGCTGGAAATAAGTGCACACTCAAGTAATTCTTTCGAAATTGAATTTCACACAATTACTGAAAGAATTATCACATTATTGGACTTATTATGTTGGAGATAAAACACATGCAAGTAAGTCTTCCGTATGATATTGCGGTATCGCCTATGTTCAATAATAATTACCACATAAATATTCATATTATGCTAGAAATAAAAGCACACGCAAATAATTCTTACGAAATTAAATATATGTCGTAATTACCGTACGAATTATCCCATTATTTGTCGTATTATGTTAGAAATAAAACACACGCTCTTTAGTCTTCCGAAATTAAATACCTGTATCGCACAAGTACAACAAGAATTACCACCTGAATAATAATATTATACGAGAAATAAAGGGACATTCAAATATTTTTTTCCCGAATTAAATACGTCATTATTTCTGTAAATAATTCCACAGTTTTCATCATATTATGCTGAAAAAAGCACACGTAAATAATAGTTCCGAAATTAAAATTTCGCATGTGTTCTATAAGAATTTCAAAAATTTTAATCACACAATGTTGAAAATAAAAGTAAACTCAGGTAACTCTTCCGAAACTGAAATTCGCACATGTTCTATAGGAATTACCACTGTGCTGGAAGTAAAGGTACACGCAAATAATTCTTTCGAAATTAATTATCGCTTGAGTTACATACGAACTATCTCATTATTAATTATATATTGCTGGAAATAAAAGTAAGCACAAATAATTTCTCCGAAGTTATTTATCGCTGTAGTCCAATAAGAATTACCACATTTTAATCATATTATGCAGGAAATAAAAACACACGCAAATAATTCTTACGAAATTAAATATCGCATAACTTCTATACAATTTTCACGTTATTAATAATATTATGATGGAAATAAAAAGACACGCAAATAAATCTTTCGAAATTAAAAATCATTCAAGTTCTACAAGAATGAGCATATTATTAATCATATATTTTGCTATAAATAGAAGCTCATGCAAATAGTTCTCCCAATATTAAATATGGCGTAATTACTGTATTCGTGTTATTATGTTGGTAATAAAACTCACGCACGTCAGTCTTCCGAAATTAAATACCGGTACGGAATAAGTTCAATACGAATTACCGCATTAATAACCATAGAATGCTCTGTATAAAAGACAACGAAAATTATTCTTCCGAAATTAAATGTTGCATAATTAGTACGAGAATTACAACATTATTCGTCGTATTATGTTTTCAATTAAACACACGTAAGCAAATCTTCCGAAATTAAATACTGGTATCGCATAAGTTAAATAAGAATTGCCACATTAATATTCATATAATGCTGGAAATAAAAGCACAGGCAAATAATTTTTCCGAATTTGAATATGGCTTAATTACTGTAAGAATTTTCACATTATTAGTCGTATTGAGTCGGAAATAAAACATAGGCAAGTAAGTCTTCCGAAATTGAATACCGATATTGCTTAAGTTCAATAAGAATTTTCACATTAATAATTAAATTATGCTGGTTATAAAAGTACAGCCAAATAATTCTTTCGAAATTAAATGTGGTATAATTAGTGTAGGCCTAAGAATTATCACAGTATTCGTCATATTATGTTGGGATAAAACACACACAATTAAGTCTTCCGAAATTAAATATCGGCTTGGCATAAGTTCGATATTAATTATCACATTTGTAATCATATTATGTGGAAAATAAAAGCACATTCAAATAATTCTTCCGAAATTAATTATGGCATAATTACTGTAAATATTATCACGTCACTCGTCGTACTATGATGGATATAAAACACACGCATGTAAGTGTTTCGAAATTAAATAACGGTATGGCATAAGTTGAATAAGAATTACCACAATTATAAGCATATTATTCTTGGAATTAAGAGCACACGCAAATAATTTTTTCTGAAATTATATATGACATAATTACTGCAAGAATTATCACATTATTTGTCATATTATTTTGGAAATAAAACTCACGCAAATTTGTATGCCGAAATTAAATACCGGTATCTCACAAGTTCAATAATGATTACCACATTAATAATGATATTATGCTGAAAATAAAAGCGCACTGAAGTAATTCTTCCGACATTATATATGTGATAATTTCTATAAGAATTATTACGTTATTCATCGTATTAGGCTTGGAATGAAAGCACATGCAAATAATTCTTCTAAAATAAAATATTGCATAATGTCTATAAGAATTACAGCATTATTAATGATATTATGATAGATATAAGAGCAAACGCAATTAATTCTTCGCAAAATAAATATCGCATAAGTTCTACAAGAATTACCACATTATTAATCATATTATGCTGGAAACGAAAGCACACGTAAATCATTCTTCCGAAATTAAATATCGCATAACAACTATGATAATTAACACATTAATAATCTTATTATGATGGAAATGAAAGGACAAGCAAATAATTCTTCCAAAATCAAATATCGGATTCTTACATAGGAATTACCATATTGTAAATTATATTATGCCGGAAATAATGGTACACGTAATTAATTTTTCCAAAATTAAATATCGGATTCTTACATAGGAATTTTATTATCATATTGTAAATTATATTACGCCGGAAATAATGGTACACGTAATTAATTCTTCCGAAATTAGATATCGGATTCTTGCATAGTAATTACCGTATTGTAGATTATATTATGCCGGAAAAAACGGTACACGTAATTATTTTTCCGAAATTAAATATCGCACATGTATTGCTGCATAAGAATTATGACATTATTAATCATATAACGTGAATAGGGAGCACTCGTAACTAATTCATATGAAATTAACTGTCTCATAATTTTTATAACAATTACCACATCAATTTAATAATCATATAACGTTAAAAGAAAAGCACCGTCAAATAATTCTTCCGATATTAAGTATGGCATATGTTCTATAAGAATTATCACATTATTAATCATATTTTGCTAGAAACAGAAGATCATGCAAATAATTCTTCCGAAATTATATATGGCATAATTGCTGTAAAAATTATGGCATTAATCGTCGTATTATGTTGGAAATAAAACATAGGCCAATATGTATTCCAAAATTGAATACCGGTATTGCATAAATTCAATAAGAATTATCACATTTATAATCATATTATGCTGGAAATAAAAACACACCCTAATAATTTTTCCGAAATTAAATATGGCATAATTAATATAAGGATTATCGCATTATTCGTCGTATTATGTTGGAAATAAAACACAAGCTTTTTTTGTCTTCCGAAATTAAAAACCGGTATGGCATAAGTTCAATAACAATTACCACATTAATAATCATATTAAGCTGGAAATAAAAGCACACTCAAATAATTCTTCCGAAATTATATATTTGATAATATCTGTAAGAATTAGACCTAGTACGTTATTCATCATATTATGCTTGAAGTGATAGCCCACGCAAATAATTCTTCTACAATAAATTATTGTATAATATCTATAAGTATTACAACATTATTAATGATATTATGGTAGATATAAAAGCAAATGCAAATGATTTTCCCAAAATTAAATATCTCGTAAGTTCTGTAAAAGTTACCGCATTATTAGTCATATTATGCTCGAAATGAAACCACACGCAAATAATTTTTCCGAAATTAAATACCGTGTATGTTTTACAAGAATTACTACATTATTAATCATATTATGCCGCAAACAAAAATGAAACCAAAGAATATGCATAGAATAAAACCGTATTATTTATTGCGAATTACGTTTCTAACATTAGTCATATGAAATGAAATGGATATAACTTACCTTTCTGATGAAACGTTTCGACGTTCACCTTATGTTAGGCTGCTATTTGAGGAGACTTGCCGTGAATTTCTTGAAGTAACCGGAGACTTCATTAAAAACCACAGTGTAGGAAGTTCTTCTATGTTTTTGTTCCTTGCTACACTGAAAATCGAAATAATGTGATACGGTTAGAATGAAAATAAAATACACTACACAATCCTTTCGAAATAAAATATCGAACAAATTTCTTTAAGAATTGCCACGTTATTAATTATAATAAAATTGCTGAAAATAAGAGAACAGGCAAATAATACGCAGAAAATTATTTAATTCGGTTTACACTTTTAGTGTAAGATATATAAAATAAAAGAATACAATTCTCCTTTCTGATGAAACTTTTCGATGATAAGTTTAAGTTATGCTGCAAACTGAGTATTAATATCGTTCTTGAAGTAAGAGGAGTTTTCATTACAAATCACATTGTAGGAAGAGTTTCTACATAATTGGCCCTTACCATATTGATAATTGAAGTGCTTTAAAATGCTTACACTGAAAATAAATTTTTAGGCTACTAAATACTTCTTCCCCAATTAGGATTGGAGTGAAAAATGAGGTTTAAAAAGAGCGCGTTGGCAACTATGGTTATTTGCGCTCTTAACTATTACTCCTTAAGAACATAAAACCTAAACAATAAAGTAAGTTAAAATCGGATTACGAATTTAAGAATTGCACAAGTTCTATAAGAATTGGCACGTTATTAATGATATATCGCTGGAAATAAATAATTTAATGCGTATTATTCTTATTTTATTAGATATATACAATAAACAAGAAAGAACTTGCCTTCCTGATGAAACGTTTCCATATCATTATATGTAAGGTTGGAGACTAGAGATTCATATTATGTATTTGTTTCCTGAAGTGACGAGAGGCTTCATTACAAATCATGTTGTAGAATTAGTTCGTACATTTTTGTTACTTACTGTACTAAAAATTGAAGTATTTTGAAGTACGTAATCTGAAAAAAAAATTGTACACATAATCCTTCCGAATTTAGGTATTGCACCAGTTTCATAAGAATTGCCATATTATTAACCATATTATGCTAGAAACAAAAGTACACCGATATAATAAACATAGAAAAACAACTTTATAATTTAGTAAGAATTAAGCTTCTATTTGGATACGTAAAATGAAAAAGGAAAAAAGGAACTTGCCTTTGTGATGAAGCGTTTCCATATTATGTTATGCTGCAGATTGAGGAATCCTGCCATGCCTTTCATGAAGTAAAGCAGGGCTCCGTTACAAAATCACATTGTAGGAAAGTTTTCTAAATTATCGTCGCTTACTGTGCAGAAAATAAATAGAAGTATTTTAAAAAATTGACACTGAAAATATATTTGTACTAAGTACTCTTTCCGAAATTAAATATCGCATTACTTTTTTAAGAATTGTCACATTATTAGTCGCATTACGCTGTAAGCAATTAATGTGCGCGTAAAATGTCAAACTTTATAATTTAACGGGAATCAAACTTCTAATAATAATAATAATAATAATAATAATAATAATAATAATAATAATAATAATAATAATAATAATAGTAATAATAATAATAGACCCTAATAATAATATATTATATATATTTATTAATATTATTATTATTACTATTATTATTATTATTATTATTATTATTATTATTATTATTATTATTATTATTATTATTATTATTAGCTTAAAAGAGACAGAACTGATCTACCAGATGAAACATTTTCATGATCATTGTATGTAACGCTGCAGACTGAAGATCCATACCATGTCGTTCTTAAAGTAGGCCTAACGCGAGACTTCATGACAATCATATTGTAGGAATAATCTCTGCATTTTTGTTCCCTGCTGTACTGATTTTCTATGTTTTTGTCACTTACTGTTGTGAAAATTGAAGTATTTTTTTAATGCTTACACTGGAAATAAATTTGTAGTAAATACTTTTTCTGAAATTAAAATGTGTCATAATTTCTATAAGAATTGCCATGTTATTAATCATACTCTGCTGAAAACAAAAGTACTCGCAAATAATATGCATAGAATAAAACCTTATAATATATAATACGATTTAAGCTTCTAATATTAGATGTATAAAATGAAAAAAGATAGAACTGACCATTTTGATGAATCATTTCCATGATCTCCAAATGTTATGCTGCAGAATGAAGATTCATGCCATGTCCATCTTGTAGTAAATGGAGGCTTCACTGCAAATGATAATGTAGGAAGAGTTTCTACGTAATTATCCCATACTGTATTGAAAATTGAAATGTACTTTGAAATGCTTGCACAGGAAGAGAAATTGTACTAAACATTCCTCCCGAATTTAAGTATCGCACAAAATCTGTAAGGATTGCCACGTTATTAATCTTGTTGTGCTGGAAAAAGGACACTAAATCAATATGCATACAAAAGCAACTTATAATTTAATATGAATTAAACTTGTAATATTGGGTTTAAAATTAAATAGACACAACAGGCCTTTCTGATGAAACATTTCGAAGATGACTGTCTTGGCTGCACACTGACATAGAGAATTAAAAGCCATCCTCCTCTTAGAAATAACCGGACGCTTCATTACAAACCATATTGTAGGAAGACTTTCTACGTTATTGTCCCTTATCAATTTTACCTAATGCTTTAATTTAAGACAATATTATTTACAAACATAGTAAACTGTCTGATACAAAATAAAATTTAATTTTAAATTAAACAATTGAGTAAGGGACAAACTAGAAATTAACAACAAAACTAAAGGATGCGAAAAGCAGTCTACAGCTCTACACGAAATAAAATATTTCTTCCAGTGATTTAGATTCTGTAAAAGTCCCCATAAAACTTATAGCTTTCCCTCGTTGAATGGCAATACTAATTCTGAATTATTATGTTCATTATATTGGTATGCCGTAGACTGATGAGTCATGACTTCCTCCTTCTTGAAGTAAATGGAGGCTTCATTACAAATCACATTGTAGGAATAGTTTCTACATTTTTGTCATTTATTGTACAGAAAGTGAAAGTAGTTAGAAATATTATCACAAAAATTAAATTTGTACTGAATTCTGCTTCCGAAATTAAATATCGCATAAGTTCTATAAGAATTGCCACATTATATGTGGTACTGAAAATTAAAGCATTTTGAAATTCTTACACTGAACATAAATTTGTACTACTGAAAACTCTTTCCGAATTTAAGCGTGTCATAATTTATATATGAATTGCAACATTATTAATTATATTATGCTTAAAATAAAGGTACAATCAGGCATATACATAAAACAGTATCTTACAATTCAATTATAATTAAACTTGTAATAGTATATATAAAAATAAGGTAGATAGAACTGACCTTTCTGATGAAACGTTTCCATGATATTTCTGTGTTAAGACTGCAGACTGAGGATTCAAACCATATTCTCCTTGAAATAACCGGAGGTTTCACTGAAAAACACAATTTAGGAAGAGGTTGTACATTATTGTTCCTTGCTGTTTTGAAAATTAAAGCATTTTCAAATATTTAAATGAAGATATATTTGTAATTTCTATAATCATTCGAATTTAAGTATCACAAAGTTTCTATTTAGTATTGACATGTTATTAATCATACAGGCCTAATGCTGGAAACGAAGGTACTCGCTAATATTATGCATAGAATAAAGCCTTATAACTTCATACGAATTAAACTAATAATCTTAGATATGCTACATAAAATGAAAAGGATAGAACTGTTGTTTATAATGAAACGTTGCCATGGTAACCATATGATAGGCTGCAGATTGGGTATTCTTGCCATGTCTTTCTTGAAGTAACCAAAGGCTTTATTATAAAATATGATATTGTAGGAAGAGTTTCTACAGTTTTACAGATTTTTATTTTTTATCTGTATTTGTTTCATAAATTTTCATTATGTGAAATATTATCTACTGCAAACTTAATTTCTTGTAAACAAATTTCTTGTAAGACATTTTTAATGTCATTTTAAATGTTACTGTTTAACATTCTTTGTCTTTGGCTACCTCATCAAGTTGAGGAAGATTGATAAATTTATATCCATACCGTATTCAATATTGAAGTATAGCGTTATGGTTATACTGAAAATAAATTTGTACTGTATAATCCTTCCGAAATTAAATATCGCATAAGTTCTATAAAAATTGTCACGTCATTAACCATATTATACTGTATACCCGGACAATATGCAGAGAATAAAACCTTAAAATCCAATGCGCATTAAGTTTCTAATCGCAGGTATATATAGTAAAAAAATGCAACCGGCCTTTCGGTTGAATCGTTTCCAAGATGATTATATTCAGTTATGCCGTAGACTGAGGAGTCATGTCTTTCTCCTTCTTGAAATAAATGGAGACTTCATTACAAATCACATTGTAGGAACAGTTTGTACATTTTTGTCATTTATTTTACTGAAAGTGAAAGTACTTAGAAATATTATCACAAAAATTAAAAAAAATTTTTACCGAGTTCTCCTTCCGAAATTAAATATCGCAATAGTTCTATAAGAATTGCCACATTAATTTTGATATTACGCTAGAAGCAAATGTAATTACTCGCAAATAATATGCATAAATTAAAACCTTATAATTTAATACGAATAATATTTGATCTTAGATATATAAAATGAAAAAGATAGAACTGACCTTTCTGATGAAACGTTTCCATGATCACTATATGTTATGCAACAGACTGAAAATTCATGTCATGTCCTTCTTGAAGTAAATGGAGGCTTCAATACACATCACATTGTAGGAAGAGTTTCTATTAGCCTTTACTATATTGAAAATTAAAATACTTCGAAATTCTTACACTGAAAATAAATTTGTACTAAATACTTTTTGCCGATCTGAAGTCTGATTAGTGTCGCCGATGTATGCAATGGAGGGGGAAAGGTACTGGCCACTCCACCCCATTATCCCCTGGCCTAGTTGCCTTATACGTGGTACCTTCTTCGTATCACTTCTGATGTCTTGAGGCAATTGAATAAACAACTCCTCCTCCTTTCGAATTTAGGCATCGCACAAGTTCTGTAAGAATTACCAAGTTATTAATCATATTATACTGAAAATAAAAGTACAGGCAAATAACATTAGAGAATAAAACCTTACAATTTAAAGCGAATTAAAATTCAAATATTACATATGCACAATAAAAAAGATAAAACTAGGTTTTCTGATGAAATGTTTCCATGGTCCATATATGTTAATCTGCAGACTGTAGATTCATACCATGTCTTTCTTGAAGTAACTCGAGTCTTTTTACAAATCACCTTGTAGGAGTAGTTTGTACATTTTCGTCACTTCATATACTGAAACTTGAAATAATTTGAAATGTTACTCTAAAAATTAATTTGCACTAGATAATCCTTCAAAAATTAAATATTGCATAAGTTCTATAAGAATTTCAAAGACATTCTATAAGAATTGCCAAATTTATTAATTATACTATGATCGAAACTAATGTAAGATATAGATAAAGGTAGCCTATTGTGTCCCATGAATTGCAAAGGCCTCCTTAAATAAGGAAATGCTCTACTTGCCTAACGTGGTGAGCTAGTTCACGTTAGACGTGATATTTAAGTCTAAGAACCTGAATTTCTTTAACAATGATTATCTCACTGCCTTTCACAACTTCCTGTCTATGCACAAATGTCTCTCGAGTAATTTCCACTTTCTTCTGTCTCTTGCCTCTCTGATCATTGTTGACCTACCTGTTCTTTGAAGAAGTCTGTCCATCTGCGCCGAGGTCTGCCTTCAAGTCTCCTTCCTATACGGGGGTCCCACATGGTAGCTCGGTATGTCCATCTGTCGCCTGGTAGCCTGGACGCGTGTCCACCCCATTTACATTTGGATGTAATGGCTACATGTGTGATGTCCTGTGTATCTGCTAGTTGGTACAGTGTCGCATTTGGGATTTTCTCCTTCAGTGATACGCCCATTATTTTGGGCATCATTTTCCTTTGACACGTTTGTAGTTTGGTCCTGTGTTTCCCTGTTAGCGACCTGTTTGGCACCCATAAAGTAATACAGGATAAACACAGGCGAAACAAATCTACACGTATGTAATAAGCATTGAATAAAGTCTTATAATTTAATACGAATTAAGTTTCTAATATTAGATATGAAAAATGAAAAAATAGGACTTGCCTTTGTAATGAAGCGTTTCCATAATCACTATATGTTATGATGTAGATTGAGGAATCCTGCAATGCCTTTCTTGAAGTAAAGCGGGGCATCGTTACATGTCACATTGTAGCAAGATTTTGTAAATCGCTTACTGTACAGAAAATAAAACTATTTTGAAATATTTACACTGCAAATAAATTTGTACTAAATACTCCTTCAGAAATTACATATCACATGAGTTTTTTAAAGAAATGCCACATTATTAATCATATTAGGCTGGAACAAAATGTACACGTAAATAATATGCATGGAATGAAACCTTATTACTTAACGCGATTAAACTTCTAATATTAAATACACAACATCAAAAAGATAGAACTAGTCTACCGTATGAAATGTTTTCATGGTCTCTATATATTATGGCTGCATATTGAAGATTCATGCCATGTCTTTCTTCAAGTAACGCGAGGCTCCATTACAATCAAATTATAGGAAGAAATTTTCCATCATTGCCCATACTCTACTGATTTTCTGTATTATTGTCACTCACTATACTGAAAATTGAAGTATTTTGTAATGCTTACACTGGAAATATATCTCAGTAAATAGCTACTTTTTCCGAAATTAAATATCGCGTAAGTTCTATAAGAATTGCCATATTATTAATCATATTATGCTGGAAACAAAAGTACACACAAATAATAATAGGATAAAACCTTATAATTTAATACATTTTAAGTTTATAATCTTAGATACATGTATATAAGATGAAAGAGATAGAACCGACCTTGCTGGTGAAACATTTCCGTGATCTGTATGTTATGTTATGCTGCATGCTATATTATCTTTGTTGTAGTAAAGGGATGCTTCATTACAAATCATAACGTCTGAAGAGTTTCTGGATGCACTTTGAAATGCTTACACTGAAAAAAAAATTGTACTAAATATTACTCCTGAATTTAAGTAAGTACAAGTTCTGTGAGAATTGCGAAGTTATTAATCATATTATGCCGAAAATAAAAGTACAGCAAATTATATGGACAGAAGAAAATCGCCGGAAATAAAAGCACACCTAAATTATTCTTCCGAAATTAAATATTGCATAAGTTCTACAAAAATTACCACAATAATAATCATATTACGCCGGAAGTAGAAGCACACGTAAATAATTCGTCCGAAATTAAATAATGCATAAGTTCTACAAAAATTACCACATTAATAATCATATTACCCCTGAAATAAAAGCACACTTAAAGAATCATATTACCCCGGAAATAAAAGCACACTTAAAGAATCATATTACCCCGGAAATAAAAGCAAACTTAAAGAATCATATTACCCCGGAAATAAAAGCTCACTTCAATAATCATATTATGCCGGAAATAAAAGCACACGTAAATAATTCTTCCGAAATTAAATATTGCATAAGTTCTACAAAAATTACAACATTAATAATCATATTAGGCCGGAAAAAAGCATACGTAAATAATTCTTCCGAAATTAAACATTGCATAAGTTCGACAAAAATTACCATATTAATAATCATATTACGCCGGAAATAAAAGCGCACGGAAATAATTCTTCCGAAATTAAATATTGCATAAGTTCTACAAAAATTACCACATTAATAATCATATTACGCCTGAAATAAAAGCACACGTAAATAATTCTTCCGAACTAATTTTGCTTATAACTTTAGACTCAGTCATTTCCGAACCATGGTTCCTTATCTCAAATTGATACATGTGCCCTTCGCCATCATCCATGAAAGTTTGTAACACAACTTCGGAAACAACCTGTATATTTGCAACAAATAATCCTTCCGCATTTAGGTATCGCATGAGTTCTATAAGAATTGCCATATTATTAACCATATTATGCTGGAAACAAAAGGACACGCATGTAATAAACATAGGAAAAAATTTAATAATTTGTACGAATTAAACTTCTAATCTTAGATATGTAAAATAAAAAATACATTCATACAGTGTATATAACTTGCCTTTCTGATTAATTGTTTCCATGAAGGTATATGTTACGCTGCATATTGAGAAATCCTACCATGCCTTTCTTGAAGTAAAGCGGGGCCTCGTTACAAATCACATTGTAGAAAGATTTTCAAAATTACTGTCGCTTACTATACACAAAATAAATGAAAATGTTTTCAAATAATAATAATAATAATAATAATAATAATAATAATAATAATAATAATAATAATAATGGTTTACTTAATCTGACAGAGTTAAGGCCATTTGGCCTTCTCTAACACTAAACCCGGAGTAAAACTGCGATACAAAAAGACTACAAATTTTCAAAGTAAAGTAGGTACACTACAATTTTACATACAAAACTGAAGTAGATAATCATAATATAATGTAAACAAATCAGTGGAAATCAGACATAGGCCTATAACATATAGAAAGAAAGGAAAATGCATAATAAAATGTAAACAGTAGGTCAAAATAAGTGAGACATATAAAGTATAAACATATAAGACAATAATAATACTAATAATAATAATAATAATAATAATATTAATAATAATAATATCAATTGTAATAATGATAAAGTAATGACAATAAAAATATATTTGCACTAAGTACTCTTTCTGAAATTAAATATTTCATGACGTTTTAAAAAATTGCCATATTATTAGTCGTATTACGCTGGAAGCTAATGTACACGCAAAATATAAAACTTTATAATTTAACGAGAATTAAACTTCTAATATTATATATATAATTTAAAAGAGAGAGAAATAGTCTAGTTCATGATCACTGTATGTAACGCTGCAGACTGAAGATTCATGCCATGTCATCCTTAAAGTAACGTGAGGCTTCATTATAATCTTATTGTAGGAATATAGGGTTGTTTCCGATCTCTGATAACGAATTTGAATGTAATGTGCGTCAGGAATCACATCGACAGCTGAATTGCTGCGAGAGGTTGCATGCAGACCAGTAGTGAGTGATTTCATAATCAGAGTGCATGGAGTATCACAGTAGCAATGCCCAAGAAAATCGAGCCTTTTTGTGAGGGGTACATAACAACCCTTTCCGATGCCAAGTACAGTTACGTGAAAATCATAGGAACCTGCAAGAAAGGTATCTTGTGTGTACCTAATAAGACTGGCAAAGCTCGAATGGAATTAATTCCAGAGTGGAAAAACCAGCAAATCTATCCCCCCCCCCGTCACAAGTCTTCGCAACCCACGAGATGATACAAATAAATTCCATTCGAGCTTTACCAACCTTATTAATTACACAGAATATGCCTTTCTTGGAAATAACGAAACCTCGTTTATACCAGGTTTCTTTTATTTTCACTTGACTGTACTTAGCATCGGAAAGGGTTGTTTTGTACCCCTTTCAAAAAGGCTAGATTTTCTTCGGTATTTCTGCTGTGAGTCACCGTGCACTCTATGACTATGAATATGCACTCACTACTGGTCTGTCAACTCGCGCCACAGTTCAGCTGTCGTGTGATTCCTGACGCACATGATATCATTCAAATTCGTTATCACAGATCGGAAACAAACCTATGATCTCTCAGTTTTTGTTCCTATCTGTACTCATTTTGTATGTTATTGTCACTTACTGTACTGACAATTGAAGTCTTTTTAAATGCTTACACTGGAAATAAATTTGCAGTAAATATTTTTTCGGATATTAAATATGTCATAAGTTCTATAATATTTGTCATATTATTAATAATATTATCCTGAAAATAAAAATACTCGCAATTTATATCCATAGAATAAAACCTTATAATATTTAATATAATTTAAGCTTCTAATCTTAGACGTAGAAAAAAAATAGAACTAACTGTTTTGATGAAACATTTCCATGATGTCCATATGTTATTCTGTAGATTCATGCCATGTCCATTTTGTAGTAAATGAAGGCTTCACTGCAAATCATATTGTAGAAAGAGTTTCTACGTTATTGTCCCATACTGTATTGAAAATTGAAATGTACTTTGAAATACTTACACTGGAAAAGAAAATGTACTAATCATTCCTACTGAATTTACGTATCGCACAAAATCTGTAAAAATGGCCACATTATTGATCATATTATGCTGAAAATAAAGGTACACGCAGACAGTATACATAAAATACTGTAGTATCTTACAATTCAATGTTGATTAAACTTCTAATAGTATATATACAAATAAGGTAGATATAACTGACCTTTCTGATGAATCGTTTCCGTGATATTTGTGTGTTAGTCTGCAAACTGGGCATTCAAACCATGTTCTCCTTGAAGTAACTGTAGATTTCACTGAAAAACACATTTTAGGAAGAGGTTCTACATTATTGTTCCTTGCTGTTTTGAAAATTAAAGCATTTTCAAATTTTTAAACTGAAGATATGTTTGTACTTCGTATACTCATTCCGAATTTAAGTATCGCAAATGTTCTATTTAGTATTGCCACGTTATTAGTCATTATGCTGGAAACAAAAGTACTCGCAAATATATAGAATGAAACTTCATACTTAATAAAACTTCATACCAATTAAACTAATAATCTTAAAAACATAAAATTAAAAGGATAGAACTGGCGTTTATGATGAAACGTTTCTATGGTAACCATATGATAGGCTGCAGACTGAGGATTCTTGCCATGCCTTTCTTGAAATAACCAAAGGCTTTATTAGGAATGATATTGTAGGAAGGGTTTCTACAGTATTGTTCCATAATGTACTGAATATTGAAGTATAATGCTATAGTTATTCTGAAAATAAATTTGTTATATATAATCCTTCTGAAATTAAATATCGCATAAGTTCTATAAGAATTATCGCCTTATTAACCATATTATGCTGTACATTCAAACAATATCCAGAGAATAAAACGTTAAAATTTAATGTCAATTAACCTTCTAATCTTAGGTATATAAAATAAAAAGGATGCAACCGGCCTTTCGGTTGACACGTTTCCAAGATCATTATATTAAGTTATTTCCGTAGACTGAGGAGTCATGCCTTTCTCCTTTTTGAAGTAAATGGAGGCTTCATTACAAATCACATTATAGGAATACTTTATACATTTGTGTCATTTGTTGTACTGAAAGTCAAAAATGCTTTGAAATATTAACACAAAAATTAAATTTGTACTGAATTCTGCCTCCGAAATTAAATATAGCATAATTTCTATAAGAATTGCCACATTATTTGTGATATTACGCTAGAAGCAAATGTAATTACGCCCAAGTAATATGCATAGAATAAAACCTTATAATTTTCTACGAATAATACTTCCGACCTTAGATATATAAATTGAAAAAGATAGAACTCACTTTTCTGATGAAACGTTTCCATGATCACTATATATTATGCAACGCACTGAAAATTCAAGCCATGTCCTTCTTGAAGGAAATGGAGGCTTCAATACAAATCACATTGTAGGAAGAGTTTCTATTAGCCTTTACTATATTGTAAATTAAAGTACTTCGAAATTATTACACTGAAAATAAATTTGTACTAAATACTTTTTTCCGATCTGAAGTCTGACTAGTGTCACCGACGTATGCAATGGAGGAGGAAAGGTACTGGTCACTCCACCCCATTATCCCCTGGCCTAGTTGCCTCATACGTGATACGTGGTGCCTTTTTCATATCACTTGTGATGTTCAGATAGTTGAATAAACAACAAACAACTCCTTCCGAATTTAGGTATCACACAAGTTCTGTAAGAATTGCCAAGTTATTAATCGTATTATGCTGAAAATAAAAATACAGGCAAATAATATGGACAGAAGAAAATCATAAAAGTTAATGCACATTAAGCTTCTAATTTTAGATATAAATAAAAAGTAAATAAAACTGTCCTTCCTTATGAAACGTTTCCATGATCTCGATGTGTTAGGCCGTAGATTGAGAATTAATTCCGTGTTCTTGAAGTAATAGGAGGCTTCGATACATATCACATATTAGGAAGAGTTCCTATGTTATTGTCGTTTTATTTTGAAATCCTCACACTCGAAAAAAATTGTGCTATATACTTTTTACTATTTTATGTTTCTCAGCTGTTCTATAAGAATCGCCACGTTACTAATCATATTGAATTGGAAATAGAAGTACACGTAAATAGGCCTAATTAGCGTAGAATAAAAACCTTGCAATTTAATGCGAATGAAACTTCTGATATTAGACATATGAAATAATAAAGATAGAACTGGGCTTTCTGAACAAACGTTACGTAATCACTAGCGGGCGGATTGTAACATATTTTGAGATTTTATTCCTTAGCTGCAAATCATATGCTACCATTGCACAAATGCATATCAAGTTAACCTATTTTTAAACAGAGGTCAAATTTTTATAGTGCAGATTTAAGGGGTTAATGCATATTTCAACTATTAGCTCATATAAACGCATGTATTATTATTTTTATCTCTCTGGTGCTTAAATAATGATAAGATTACGAAAAATCACATAAATAGATTACAGAAGGTCTCGCGCCACGCCGTGGCGTCCTGGTCTAAGGCATCCTGCGTAAGACTCGCGTTACGGAATGAACGCTGGATGGAGTCCTCATGGGGAAAGAAATTCTCATGAAATTTTGGCCAGTGTATGGGACCGGTGCCCACCCAGCATCTTGATGCACTTGGGGAGCTACGATAGGTAGCAAAATCAGGTTACGAAATCCAGCTATAACTGCTGGTGGATGATCATCCTGCTAATCATACGATACCTCCATTCTGGTTGGAAGATCGTCCTCATCAGCTTCGGCATGTGGACGTGAGGCCAGCAGCTGGTTGGTCGGTCATGGTCCTTCATGGGCTGTCGTGCCTCGGATTTTTCCTCGGATTACTGAAGAAAGACAGACATTGAAAAACATTACGTAGGTTCTATTTATTGCAATTTGACAACATGCAGACGGTGGTACATTGCGATAGCGACCGACCGTCCATAGATCAGTCTTATATCAACGAAAGGAGACAACAGGACGACCAAGAGATGTCATCACAAACGAGAATCATGGACGACTTCTCCAACAGG
The DNA here is from genome assembly GCF_040183065.1 of Periplaneta americana. Classification (NCBI taxonomy): domain Eukaryota; kingdom Metazoa; phylum Arthropoda; class Insecta; order Blattodea; family Blattidae; genus Periplaneta; species Periplaneta americana. The sequence goes on along the minus strand of NC_091119.1, from coordinate 65,476,299 downwards.
AATTACTGTCCTCAAAGCGTAGTCTACGACGAACATTGTTGAAACTTGGTTTGAGCGATAGATCTGTTCGGCGGATGTTTAAAGAGCTGGGTGGTTTTGCATACCGTAGTCAAGTTGCTCGTCGTCTAACAGGAAGGGAATGTATGGGTAAATTATTTTAGATTAGGAGTTACGAAGTCTATAATTACAAATTATTGTTTTATTTATATTATTCATCTATTATTTTCTTGTTCTAAGACTGTGAACGATTGGAGCACTTGTTCAGCAGTCCATGAACTGACTTTATATAGGCCAATGTACCACCAGTTGCAGTTATCCTGTTTGGCCAAAGAAGGACGCATTTGTCTTTCCATTTTGAAGTATTAATTATGTGATGAGTAGGAATTAGTAACGCTTTACGAAGAAATTTTATAGAAGTGATATCTTAGAAATCTGCTATGAACATGAATTAATTTAAATAGCAAGTGGTGTCCTAAATGAGACTAGTGACGGAAAATTACAAAAATATTTTCAGCCTTGCATTCATGCGTCATTCTTTGTTTCACCCGCTCGCCACGATGAGGCACAGGATATGAGCGGGGCCTGAAACAAAAGAAACAAAACAAAACAAAAAAATTGCATTACTGAATACACACAAGTCGTTTGATCTCTATTAATTCCACTTGAGCACTACCCTCATTTTTCCTTCACTTACATGTATTCTTTCTTCATAAATCAGGATCTTCAGTCTGGTGGCTTCTGAATTCTGCATGTAAAGTTGTAACAGTCATATTAAACGCGAGCAAACGAACAATAGCAACGTGTCTACTGTCCCTGAATTAATAAAAATATCAATTTAAGGTGTGAATTGGATAATTCATTAAATAAAGAAAAATATTATTTCTCATTCGAAAATTTTTTTACAATATCTATACAGTAGTACACTTTATATAAAGCCACCATGGTGATCCAGTGACTAAAGCGTTTGGACTTAATCCTGTTGACCCAGGTTCGATCTCCGGCTGCCCCTGCTGTAAGCCCGCGGTCCAGGTAACAGAGGGTTTTCTCCGGAAGCTTCGGTTCCTCTGTGCCTCTGTGGTATTCCAACAAATCCCTTACAATCTCATGTTAAAGTGGGAGTAGTGAAGTCCAGCCTCCTATGGCACACCATGGACGGCTGATTGTAAGTTGGTTTACACTATATATCCAACTTACTGAAACACTATACATGAAAAGAACACAATTCTTCAGAACTCCTCTACAAAGAGCAATATTTACGCTAAGCTAAATATATATTGAGAACATTTTGAACTATTTTATGCTGAAAAAGTAAGAAGCAAGTACATACGGAAAAAGTCTTATCGAAAGAAGTATATTTTTAATATTCACAAGTGTTAAGACATAAACCACTTTATCATTCACTTTGTAGAAAGTGACAATATTTGCTTAAACTGAGCACTTTTTACTCTAAAGACCGTTTCAAGAATATCACTTAACTTCACTTCGTCTTGACTTTTTCAAGTCATATCATACAAAATAAAGAATTAGGTATTTCCTCCCCTCTCAATAGGAATGGTTAAGTCACTGTCCTGGATATAAGGTGCATACGAAGACCTACGTTCAAAGTGCACTTCTATTAGTTGCTCCCACACAATTCAAGTATTCTGCATATGTCGAGTGATTGATTCTCATTCCGTTTAAAATATTCGTCAAATAAATATGAAGAAAGAACATTACACAAACGTTTCGAATTTAATTTATTTATTCCTCTGAGCGATAAGATTTTCTATGTTATTGAACTTTGCTGTATTAAAAATTAAGATATTACGCAATAATTGCACCGAACATAAATTTTTTACAAAAAGTACTTCTTGAATTAAAATTTCCCACAAATACGGTAATAATTTCTACATTATTAATCCTATTATGCTCGAAATAAAAGCACACGCAAATAATTCGTCCAAAACTAATATCACAGAAGATCTATAAGTATTACCAAATTATTAATCATATTATGGTGGAAATAAAATCACACGCATATAATTCTTCCGAAATTAAATATCACATACGTTACGTAACAGTGACCACATTATTAATCATATTATGCTGGAAATAAAAGCACACACATAATTCTTCCCGAATTAAATACGTCATACGTTCTATAAATATTACCACATTATTAATCATATTATGCTGGAAACAAAACACACTAAAATAATACTTCCGAAAATAAATATCGCGTATGTCCTATAAGAATTTCAAGAATATTAATCACATAATGCTGGAATTATTAACACAAGCAAGTAATACTTCCGAAATTAAATATGGCATAATCAATGTAAGAATTATCACAATGTTCGTCGTATTATGTTGGAAATACAACACACCCAAGTAAGTCTTCCGAAATTTAATACCGGTGTGGCATAAATTCAGCAAGAACTATCACATTAATAATCATATTTTGTTGGAAATAAAAGCACACTCAAATAATTCTTCCGGAATTAAATACGTCATAAGTTCTATAAATATTACCACATTATTAATCATATGCTGAAAACAAGACACACGCAAATAATACTTTCGAAATTAAAGTATCGCATCTGTTCTAGAAAGAATTTTAACATTACTAATCATATAATGCTGAAAATAAAACTACACACGCAGGTAACTCTTTTGAAATTAAATATCGCAGATGTTGTATAAGAATTACCACATTATTAATCATATTGTGCAATAAGTAAAGGCACACGCAAATAATTCTTCCGAAATTAAATATCGCATCATTCTATAAGAATTACGTTATTAATCATATCATGCTGCAAAGAAAGGCACGCAAATAATTCATCCGAAATTAAATATGGCGTAATTACTGTAACAATTATCACAATATTCGTCGTTTTATGTTGCAAAGAAAACACACGTCTGTAAGTCTCTCGAAATTAAATACCGGTATCGCATAAGTTCAAAAAGAATTACCACTTTAATAATCATATTACGCTGGAAATAAAAGCACACTTATATAATTCTTGCGAAATTATATATGTCATCACTTCTATAGGAATTATTACGTTATTCATCGTATTATACTTGAAATGAAAGCACACCAAATAATTCTTCTAAACTAAAATATTGCATAATGTCTTTAAGTATTACAAAATTATTAATTATATTATGGTAGATATAAAAAGCAATCGCAAAGTAATTGTTCCCAAAATAGAAACCGCAAAAAATCTAAAAGAATTACCACATTACTAATCATATTATGCTGGAAACAAAAGCACACGTAAATAATAATTCCGAAATTAAATATCACATAACTTCTCTGATAATTAACACATTATTAATTTTATTACGGTGGAAATAAAAGCACACGCAAAAAAATCTTTCGAAATTAAATATCGCATTAGTTATATAAGAATTGCCACATTGTAAATTATATTATGCCGAATTTAAAAGTACACGCAATTAATTCTTCCGAAATTAAAAGGCACATATGTAAAGCTATATAAGAATTATCACACTATTAATCATATAACCTGAAAAGGAAAGCACACGCAAATAATTCTTCTGAAATTAACTGTCTCATAATTTTTATAACAATTACCAATTTCTTAATCATATAACGCTAAAAAGCACCCTAAAATAACTTTTGCGAAATTAAATATCGCATAATTTCTATAAGAATTAGCACATTATTATTAATATTTTGCTAGAAAGAGAAGCTCAAGCGAATAAATGATTCCAAATTAAATATGGCATAATTACTGTAAGAATTATCATATTATTTGCCGTATTATATCGGAAATAGAAGTCATGCACGCAAGTCTTCGGAAATTAAATACCGGTTTCGCACAATCAATAAGAATTACCACATTAATAACTATATTATGCTGCAAATAAAGGCACACGAAAATAATTTTTCCCAAATTAAATATTGCACAATTGCTATAAGAATTACAACTTATTCGTCCTATTATGATGAAAGTAAAACACACGGAAGCAAAACATCCGAAATTAAACACCGGTATAGAATAAGTTCAATAAGAATTACCACATGAAAATTCATATTACGCTGTAAATAAAAGCACAAGTAAAAATTTATCGGATAATAAAAATGGCATAATTACTCTTCTAATTATCATACTATTCGACGTATTAAGTTGGAAATAAAACACAGGCAAGTTCGAAATTCAGTTCTTGTAGGGCATAAGTTGAATAAGATTTACCACATTAATAATCATATTATGCTGGAAATAAAAGGTAACGCAAATCATTATTCCGAAATTAAATATGACATAATTACTGTAAGAATTATCACACCATTATTTGTCGTATATTTGTTGGAAACAAAACTGACGAAACTTAGTCTTCCGGAACTAAATACCGGTATGACATATATTCAATAAGAATTATCACATTATTAATTAAATTATGCTGGTTATATAAGCACACCCAAATATTTCTTTAGAAATTAAATATGGCATAATTACTATATGAAGTATTACATTATTCCTCGTGTTATGTTGGTAATAAAACACACGCAAGTAAGTCTTCCGAAATTAAATACCGGTATGGAATAAGTTCAATAAGAATTACCGCATTACGAATCATACAATGCCCTAAATAAAAGACCACGAAAATAATTCTTCCGAAATTAAATGCTGCATAATTACAATAAGAATTACAACATTATTCGTTCGTATTATGTTGGAAATGAAACACGCGAAAGCAGGTCTTCCGAAATTAAATACTGTTATCGCATAAGTTCAACAAGAATTTCCTCCTTAATATCAATATTATGCTGGAAATAAAAGCACACGCAAAAAATTCTTCCAAAATTAAATATGGCTTAATCACTGTAAGAATTATCACATTATTCGTCGAAATATTTTGGAAATAAAACACACGGAACTAAGTCTTCCCAAATTAAATACCGCTATAGCATAAGTTCAATAAAGATTACCGCATTAATAATCCAATTATGCTCGAAATAAAAGCACACGAAAATTATTTTCCGAAATTAAATATTGCTTAATTTTTGTAAGATTTACAACTTATTGGTCATATTATGTTGGAAATAAAACACACGGAATTAAATCATGCGAAATTAAATACCGATATCGAATAAGTGCAATAAGAGTTGCCACATGAATATTCATATAATGCTGTAAATAAAACCACACACAAAAATTCGTCGGAAATTGAAAATGGCATAATTACTGTACTAATTTACACACTATTCGGCTTATTAAGTTGGAAATAAAACACACGGAAGTTTGAAATTCAATAGGGGTAGGGCATAAGTTGAATAAGAATTACCTCATAAATAATCGTGCAATGCCTAAATAAAAAGCAACGCAAATGATTCTTCCGAAATTAAATATGACATAATTAATGAAAGAATTATCACATTATTATTCATCCTATTTTGTTGGAAATAAAACACACGAAAGTTAGTCTTCCGGAACTAAATACCGGTATGGCATATGTTCAATTAGAATTATCACATTAGTAATTAAATTATGGTGGTTATAGTAGCACTACGCTAACAATTTTTCCGAAATTAAATATGCCATAATTACTGTAAGAATTATCACATTATTCTTTGTATTAAGATGGAAATAAATCACACGCACATAACTGTTCCGAAATTGAATACCGATATGGCATAAATTCCATACCAATTACCACATTAGTAATCATATTATGCTGGAAATTAAATCTAACGCAAATAATTCTTCCGAAATTAAATATCGAATAACTTCTATACAATTTTCACGCTATTAATAATATTATGCTGGAAGTAAAAGCACACGCAAATAACGCTTTCGAAATTAAAAATCATACAAGTTCTACAAGAATGAGCATATTATTATTCATATATTTTCCTAGAAATAGAAGCTCATTCTAATAGTTCTCCGAATATTACATATGGCATAATTATTGTATTCGTGGTATTATGTTGCTAATAAAACACACGCAAGTAAGTCTTCCGAAATTAAATACCGGTATGGTATAAGTTAAATAATAATTACCGCATTAATAATCATACAGTGCTCTAAATAAAAGACCACGAAAATAATTCTTCCGAAATTAAATATTGCATAATTACTATAAGAATTACAACATTATTCGTCGTATTAAGTTGGAAATGAAGCACACGTAAGCAAATCTTTCTAAATTAAATACTGCTATCGCATTTGGTCAATAAGAATTGCCACATAAATATTCATATTATGCTGTAAATAAAAGCGCACGCAAATAATTCTTCCGAAATTAAATATGGCTTAATTACTATAAGAATTATCACATTCTTCGTCGTATTATGTTGGTAATGAAACACACGCAAGCATGCCTTTCGAAATTCAATACTGGTATTGCATAGGTTCAATAAGAATTACCACATTAAATATCATATTTTGCTGAAAATAAAAGCACACGCAAATAAATCTTCCGAAATTAAATATGGCATGCCTACTGCAATAATTATCATATTAGTCTTTGCATTATCTTGGAAATAAAACACACGAAAGTAAGTCTTCCGAAATTAAATATCGGTATGCATAAATTCAGTAACAATTATCACAGTAATAATTATATTATGCTGGAAATAAAAGCACACGTAAATAATACTTCCGAAATTAAATATGTCATAATTACTGTAAGAATTAGATCATTATTCGTCGTATAATATTGGAAATAAATCACACGCAAGCAAGTCTTCCGAAAATAAATACTGGTGTGGCATAATATCAATAATCATATTTTGCTTGAAATAAATTCACACTCAAATAATTCTTACGAAAAATAAAATCGCATAAATTCTATACAATTTTCAGGTTATAAGTAATATTATGCTGGAAATAAAAGCACACGCAAATAACACTTTCGATATTAAAAACCATATATGTTCTGCAAGGATAAGCAGATTATTAATCAGATTTTGCTACAAATAGAATCTCAAGCCAATAGCACTCACAATAATAAATATGGCTTAATTACTGTAGGAGTTATCACATTAATCGTCGTATTATGTTGGAAATGAAGCACACGCAAGCAAGTCTTCCGAAATTAAATACCGGTATGGCATAAGTTCAATAAGAATTAGCACTTTAATTATCATATTATGGTGAAAATAACAGCACAAGGAAATAATTTTTCCGAAATTATATATTGCATAATTACTATAAGATTTATCATATTATTCGTCGTATTATGTTGGAAATAAAAGACACGCAACTAAGTCTTCCGAAATTAAATACCGCTGTGGCATTAGTTCAATAAGGATTACCGCATTAATGATCATATTATGCTCGAGATAAAAGCACCAGAAAATAATGTTTCCGAAATTAAATTTTGCACAATTGCTGTAACAATTACAACTTATACGTCATATAATGTTGGAAGTAAAACACACGGAAGCGAATCATCCGAAATTAAAGAACGGCATCGAATAATTTCAATAAGAATTACCACATGAAAATTCATATTATACTGTAAATAAAAACACACGCAAAAATTAATCGGTAATAAAAAATGGCATAATTGCTGTACTAATTATCATACTATTCGACGTATTATATTGGAAATAAAACACAGGCAAGTTCGAAATTCAGCACTTGTAGGGCATGAGTTGAATAAGAATTACCACATTAATATTCATATTATGCTGGAAATAAAAGGGAACGCAAATCATTCTTCCAAAATTAAATATGACATAATTATTGTAAGAATTATCACATTATTATTTATCGTATTTTGTTGGAAATAAAACACACGAGAGTTAGTGTTCCGGAACTAAATACCGGTATGGCATATGTTCAAAAAGAATTATCACATTAAAATTAAATTTATGCTGGTTATATAACCACACCCAAATATTACTTCATAAATTAAATATGGCATTATTACTATAAGAATTATCACGTTATTCTTCGTATTACGTTGGTAATAAGACACACGCAAGTCAGTCTTCCGAAATAAAATACCGGTATGGAATAAGTTCAATAAGAATTACCGCATTAATAATAATCGTATAATGCTCTAAATAAAAGACCACGAAAATAATTCTTCCGAAATTAAATATTGCATAATAACTGTAAGAATTACAACATTTTTCGTCGCATTTTATTGGAAATAAGACACTCGCAAGCAAGTCTTGCGAAAATAATTACTGGTGTGGCATAATATCAATAAGAATTATCGAACTAATAAGAATATTTTGCTTGAAAGAAATGCACACGCAAATAATACTTTCGAAATTGAATTTCACATAACTACTGTAAAAATTATCACATTATTCAACATATTACGTCGGATATAGACAAGCAAATTAGTCTTCCGAAATTAAATACTGCCATGGCATTATATCACTAAGAATTACCAAATTAATAATCATATTATGCTGGAAATAAATTAACAAACAAATAATTATTTCGAAATTGAATTTCACATAATTACTGAAAGAAATATCACACTATTGGACGTATTATGTTGGAAATAAAACACACGCAACTAAGTCTTCCGAAATAAAAAACCGCTATGGCATAAATTCAATAAGGATTACCGCATTAATAATCATATTATGCTGGAAATAAAAGCACACGACAATAATTTTTCCGAAATTAAATATCGGACAATTGCTGTAAGAATTAGAAATTATTGGTCATATTATGTTGCAAATAAAACACAAGCAAGCAAATCATCCGAAATTAAAAACCGTTATAGAATAAGTTCAGTATGAATTACCACATAAATATTCATATTATGCTGTAAATAAAAGCACACGCAAAATTTAATCGGTATTTAAAAATGGCATAATAAGTGTACTAATTATCACATGATTCGACATATTAAGTTGGAAATAAAACACAGACAATTTCGATATTCAGTAAGTGTAGGGCATAAGTTGAATAAGAATTACCACGTTTAACAATCATATTATGCTGGAAATAAATGGTAACGCAAACAATTCTTCCCAAATAAAATATGACATAATTACTGTAAGAATTATCACATTATTATTTATCGTATTTTGTTGGAAATAAAAAGCACGAATGTTAGTATTCCAGAACTATACACCGATATTTCATACGTTCAATAAGATTTATCAGATTAGTAACTAAATTATGCTGGTTATAAAAGCACACCCAGATAATTCCTGAGAACTTCAATACGGCATAATTACTGTGAGAATTATCACATTATTCTTCGTATTAAGATCGAAATAAATCACACGCAAATAAGTGTTCCGAAATTGAATTCCATTATGGCATATATCCCATAACTATTACCACATTAATAATCATATTATGCTGGAAATAAAACCTAACGTTAATAATTCTTTCGAAATTAAGCGTGACATAATTACTGAATCAAATATCATATTATTCGTAGTATTATATTGGAAATAAAACACACGCAAGCAAATCTTCCAAAATTAAATATCGGTATGGCTTAAATTCAATAATAATTACCAAATTAATAATCATATTTTCCTTGAAATAAATGCTCACGCATATAATATTTTCCAATTAAATTTCACATAATTACTGTTACAATTATCACACTATTGGTCATATTACGTCTGAAATAGACACGCTAGTTAGTCTTCCGAAATTAAATATTGCTGTGGCATAATATCATTAAGAATTACCAAATTAATAATCATATTATGCTGGAAATAAATGCATAATCAAATAATTGTTTCGAAATCGAATTTCACATAATTACTGAAAGAATTATCACATTATTGGACGTATTATGTTGGAAATAAAACACATGCAAGTCAGTTTTCCAAATTAAATTCCGGTATTGCATAATTTCAATAAGGATTACCACATTAATATACACATTATGCTGCACGTAAACGCACACGCAAATATCTCTTACGGAAATTAAATATGTGGTAAGTACTGTAAGAATTATCATATTACTCGTCGTATTATGTTGGTTATAAAACACACGCAAGTAAGTTTTTCGAAATTAAATACCGGTATGGAATAAGTACAATAAGAATTACAGCGATAATAATAATATCGTATAATGCTCTAAATAATAGGCCACGAAAATTAAATATCGGTAAAGCATAATTTCAATAAGAATTACCTCATTAATTATCATATTATGCTGGAAATAAAAGCACATGCAAAAAACTCTTACGAAATTAAGTATGTTGTAATTACTGTAAGAATTATCACATTGTTCTTCGTATTAAGTTCGAAATAAAACACACGCTATTAAGTGTTCCGAAATTAAATAGCCTATCTTTATCGCACAATTACAACAAGAATTACCACCTTAATTATCATATTATGCTAGAAATAAAAGCACACTGAAATAATTTTTCCCGGAATTAAATACGTCAGTATTTCTGTAAATAATTCCACATTATTCATCATATTATGCTGAATAAAGCACACGTAAATAATAGTTCCGAAATTAAACTATCGCATGTGTTCTATAAGAATTTGAACAATTTTAATCACACAATGCTGAAAATAAAACTAAACGCAGGCAACTCTTCCGAAATTGAAAGTCCCATATGTTCTATAGGAATTACCACTGTGCGTGAAGTAAAGGCACACGCAAATAATTCTTCCGAAATTTATTATCGCAAAAATTCTATAAAAATTACCAGGTTAATAAACATATTTTGCTTGAAATAAAGGCGGAAACAAATAATTATTCCGAAATTAAATGTCATATAAATTGTCTAATATTTGCAACGTTATTAATCATAATATGCTAGTCATAAATCCACACGCGAATAATTCTTTCGAAATTAATTAACGCTTTAGTTACATACGATCTAACTCATTATTAATTATATAACGCCTGAAATAAAAGTAAACCCAAATAATTTTTCTGAAATTAATTATCGCCTTAGTCCAATAAGAATTACCTCATATTAATCATATTTTGCTGGAAATAAAAGCTCACGGAAATAATTCTTACGAAATTAAATATCGCAATACTTCTCTACAATTTTCACGTTATTAATAATACTATCCTGGAAATAAAAGCACACGAAAATAACTGTTTCGAAATTAAAAACCATATAAGTTCTACAAGAATGACCAGATTATTAATAATATATTTTGCTAGAAATAAAAACACATGCAGATATTTCTCCCAATATTGAATATGGTATTATTACTGTATTCTTCATATTATGTTGGAAATGACACACACGCAAGCAAGTCTTCCGAAATTAAATACCGGCATGACACAAGTTCAATACGAATTACCACATTAATTATCATATTATGGTGAAAATAACAGCTTATCATGTAATTTTTCCGTAATTAAATATGGCATAATTACTGTAGAAATTATCATATTCTTCGTCGTATTTTGTTGGAAATAAAACACACGCAACTAAGTCTTCCCCAAATTAAATACCGCTATGGCATAAGTTCAATAATGATTACCGCATTAATAATCATATTATTCTCGAAATAAAAGCACACGATAACAGTTTTTCCGAAATTAAATATTGCTTAATTTTGGTAGGATTTACAATTTATTCGTCATATTATGTTGGAAATAAAACACACGGAAGCAAATCATCCGAAATTAAATACCGGTATTGAATAAGATCAATAAGAGTTACCACATGAATACTCATATTATGCTGTAAATAAAAGCACACGCAAAAAAATCATCGGAAATTAAAAATTGCATCATTACTGTACTAATTATAACACTATTTGACTTATTAAGTTGGAAATAAAACACACGCAAGTTCAAAATTCAATACGGCTAAGGCATAATTTGAATAAGAATTACTACATTAATAATCATATTATGCTGAATATAAAAGGCAACGCAAATAATTGTTCCGAAATTAAAAGTGACATAATTAATGTAAGAATTATCAAATTATTATTCATCCAATTTTCTTGCAAATAAAACACACCAAAGTTAGTCTTCCGAAACTAAATACCGGTATGGCATATGTTCAAAAAGAATTATCACATTAGTAATTAAATTTTTCTGGTTATAAAAGAACACCCAAATAAATAATCAGAAATTAAATATAGCATAACTAATGTAAGAATAACCACTATATTCTTCGTATTAAGATGGAAATAAATTACACGCAAATAAGTGTTAGGAAATTGAATACCGGTATGGTAAAAATTCCATAACAATTACCACATTAATAATCATATTGTGCTAGACATACAAGCTAACGCAAATAATTCTTCCGAAATTAAATATCGCATAACTTCTATACAATTTTCATGTTATTAATAATATTATCCTATGCTGGAAATAAAAGCACACGCAAATAACACTTTCGAAATTAAAAATCATACAAGTTCTAAAAGAATGAGCAGATTCTTAATCTTATATTTTGCTAAAAATAGAAGCTCATGCAAATAGTTCTCCCAATTTTAAATATGGCATAATTACTGTATTCGTCATATTTTGTTGGTAATAATAAACACGCAAGTAATTCTTCCGAAATTAAGTACCGGTATGGAATAAGTTCAATAATAATTACCGCATTAATAATCATATAATGCTCCAAATAAAAGACCACGAAAATAATTTTTTTTCCGAAATTAAAATTTGCATAATTACTATAAGAATTACAACATTATTCGTCGTATTATGTTGGAAATGAAACACACGCAAGCAAATTTTTCGAAATTAAATACCGGTATCGCATAAGTTCAATAAGAATTGCCCCGTAAATATTCATATTATGCTGGAAATAAAAGCACACGCAAATAATTTTTCCGAAATTAAATATGGCTTAATTACTGTAAGAATTATCACATTATTCGTCGTATTATGTTGGAAATGAAACACACGCAAGGAAGTCTTCCGAAATTAAATACCGGTATTGCATACGTTCAATAAGAATTACCACATTAATTATTGTATTTTGCTGAAAATAAAAGACCACGCAAGTAAATCTACCGAAAGTAAATGAGGCATGTCTATTCTAAGATTTACATCATTATTCGTCGTATTATATTGGAAACAAAACCCACGCAAGCAAGTCTTGCGAAAAAAAATACTTGTGTGGCATAATATCAATAAGAATTACCAAATTAATAATCAAATTATGCTAGAAATGAATGCATACACAAGTAATATTTCGAAATTGAATTTCACATAATTACTGACAGAATTATCACATTATTGGACGTATTTTGTTGGAAATAAAACACATGCAAGTTAGTCTTCCGAATTAAATTCCGGTATCGCATAAGTTCAATAAGAATTACCACATTAATAATCATATAATGCTGCAAAAATAAGAACACGCAAATACCTCTTACGGAAATTACATATGTCGTAATTACTGTAATAATTATCACATGGTACGTCGTATTATGATAGAAATACAACACACGCTATAAGTATTCCAAATTAAATACCTGGATCACACAAGTACAAAAAGTATTACCACATTAGTAATCATATTATGCTAGAAATAAAAGCACACACAAATAATTTTTTCCAGAATTAAATACGTCATAATTTCTGTAAATAATTCCACATTATTCATCATATTATGCTGAAAAAAGCACACGTATATAATAGTTCCGAAATTAAAATATCGTATGTGATCTATAAGAATTACTACAATTTTAATCTCACACACTGCTCAAAATAAAACTAAACGCAGGTAACGCTTCCGAAATTGAAAGTCGCAGATTTACTATAAAAATTACTACTGTGCTGGAAGTAAAGGCACACGCAAATAATTCTTCCGAAATTAATTATCACCTTAGACCAATAAAAAGTACCACATTTTTTTCATATTATGCTGGAAATAAAAGGCACACGCAAATAATTCTTACGAAATTTAATATCGCATAACTGCTCTATAATTTTCAGGTTATAAGTAATATTATTCTGGAAATAAAAGCACACGCAATTAACACTTTCGGAATTAAAAATCATTTATGTTCTACAAGCATAAGCACATTATTAATCAGACTTTGCTACAAATAAGAGATCATGCAAATAGTACTCCCAATATTAAATGTGGCTTAATTACTGCAAGAGTTCTCACATTATTCGTCGTAATATGTTGGAAATCAAAATCACGCGAGCAAGTCTACCGTAATTAAATACCGGTTTGGCATAAGGTCATTAAGAATTACCTTATCAATTATCATGTTATGGTGAAAATAAAAGCACGAGCAAATAACTTTTCCGAAATTAAATATGGCATAATTACTGTAAGAATTTTCATATTATTCGTCGTATTATGTTGGAAATAAAAAAAAAGCAACTATGTCTCCCAAAATTAAATACCGCTATGGTATAAGTTCAATACGGATTGCCGCATTAATAATCATATTATGCTCGAAATAAAATTATACGAAAATAATTTTTCCGAAATTAAATATTGTACAATTGCTATAAGTATTACAACTTATTCGTCATATTATGTCAAATGTAAAACACACGGAAGGAAATCAATCGAAATTAAATACCGTTATAGAATAAGTTCAATAAGAATTTCCACATGGAAATTCATATTATGGTGTAAAAAAAAGCACACGAAAAAATCCATCAGAAATTAAAAATGGCATGATTACTGTACTAATTATCATAGTATTCGACGTATTAAGTTGGAAATAAAACACAGCCAAGTTCGAAATACAGTACTTGTAGGGCATGAGTTGAATAAGAATTACCACATTAATAATCATATTATGCTGGAAATAAAAGGTAACGCAAATCATTATTCCGATATTAATTCTTTAGACATTAAATACGACACAATTACTGTAAGAATTATTACATTATTCTTCGTATAATGTTGGTAATAAAACACACGCAAGTAAGTCTTCCGAAATTAAATACCGGTATGAAATAAGTTCAATAAGAATTACCGCATTAATAATCATATAATGCTCTAAATAAACGACCACGAAAACAATTCTTCCGAAATTAAATATTGCATAATTACTATAAAAATTACAAAATTTTCGTCGTATTATGTTGGAAATGAAACACACGTAATGAAGTCTTCCGAAATTAAATACCGGTATTGCTTACGTTCAATAAGAATTGCCACATTAATTATCATATTATGCTGAAAATAAAAGCACACGCAAATAAATATTCCGAAATGAAATATGGCATAATTACTGTAAGAATTATCATATTAATCGTCGTATTATGTTGGAAATAATACACGCGCAACTAATTATTCCCAAATTAAATACCGCTATGGCATAATTTCAATAAGGATTACCGCATTAATTATCATATTATGCTCGAAATAATAGGACACGAAAATAACTTTTCCCAAATTAAATATTGCGTAATAGTTTTAAGATATACGATTTATTCAGCATATAATGTTGGAAATAAATCACACGGAAGCAAATCATACGAAATCAAATACCGGTATCGAATAAGTTCAATAAGAGGTAACACATGAATATTAATATTATGCTGTAAATAAAAGCACACGCAAAAAACAGTCGGAAATTGAATATGGCACAATAACTGTACTAAATTACACACTATTCGGCTTATTAAGTTGGAAATAAAACACACGCGAGTTTGAAATTCAATACGTGTACGACATAATTTGAATAAGAATTACCACATTAATAATAGTATAATTCCTACATAAAAGGCAACGCAAATAATTCTTCCGAAATTAAATATGATATAATTAATGTAAGAATTATCACATCACTATTTATCGTATTTTGTTGGAAATAAAACACACGAAAGTTAGTCTTCCGGAACTAAATACCGGTATGGCATATGTTCAATAAGAATTATCACATTAATAATTAAATTATGGTGGTTATATAAGCACTACCTAAAACAATTCTTCAGAAATTAAATATAGCATAATTACTGTAAGAAATATCACATTATTCTTCGTATTAAGATGGAAATAAATCACACGCAAATAAGTGTTACGAAATTGAATACCGATATAGCATAAATTCTATAACATTTACCACATTAATAATCAAATTATGCTGGAAATAAAAGTTAACGCAAATAATTCTTCCGAAATTAAATATGCCTTAAGTATTGTAAGAATTGTCACATTATTCGTCGTATTATGTTGGAAATGAAACACACGCAAGCAAGTCTTCCGAAATTAAATACCGGTATTGCATACTTTCAATTAGAATTACCAAATTAATTATCATATTATGCTGAAAATAAAAGGACACGCAAATAAATCTTCCGAAATTAAATGTGGCATAATTACTGTAAGAATTGTCGCGTTATTCGTCGCATTATGTTGGAAATAAAACACACGCAAGTAAGTCTTCCGAAATTAAATATCGGTATGGCATAACTTCAATAACAATTATCAAATTAATAACCATATTATACTAGAAATAAAAGCACACGTAAATAATTTTTCCGAAATTATATATGCCACAATTACTGTAAGAATTACATCATTATTCGTCTTTTATATTGGAAATAAAACACACGCAAACAAGTCTTGCGAAAATAAATACTGGTTTGGCATAATATGAATAAGAATTACCGAATTAATAGTCATATTTTGCTTGAAATAAATGCACATGCAAATAATTCTTTCGAAATTGAATTTCACATCATTACTGTAAGAATTATCACATTTTTTAACATATTACGTCGGAAATAGACACGCAATTTAGTCTTGCGAAATTAGATACTGCTATGGCATAATATCAATAAGAATTACCAAATTAATAATCATATTATGCTGGATTTATATACACACTCAAATAATTCTTTCGAAAATGAATTTCACATAATTACTGACAGAATTATCACATTATTGGACGTATTATGTTCGAAATAAAACTAATTCAAGTTAGTCTTCCGAATTAAATTCCGGTATCCATAAGTTCAATAAGAATTACCACATTAATATTCATAATTTGCTGCAATTAAAAGCACACGCAAATAAAACTCACGGAAATTAAATATGTCGTGTATCTGTAGGAATTATCACATTGTTCGTCGTATTATGTTAGAAAAAAAACACACGCTATTAAGTGTTCCGAAATTAAATGCCTGTATCGCACAAGTACAACAAGAATTACCACCTTAATAATCATATTATGCTAGAAATAAAAGAACACTCAAATATTTTTCCGGAATTAAATACGTCATTATATCTGTAAGTAATTCCACATTATTCATCATATTATGCTGAAAAAAGCACACATAAATAATAGATCCGAAATCAAAATATCGCATATGTTCTATAAGAATTTCTACAATTTGAATCAAACAATGCTGAAAAGAAAACTAAACGCAGGTAACTCTTCCGAAATTGAAAGTCGCAGATGTACTGTAAGAATTACCACTGCGCTTGAAGTAAAGGCACACGCAAATAATTCTTCCGAAATTAATTGTAGCCGTAGACCAATAAGAACTACCACATTTTTTTCATATTGTGCTGGAAATAAAAAGCTCACGCAAATAATTCTTACGAACATTAAATTCTATACAATTTTCAGGATATAAGCAACATTATGCTGGAAATAAAAGCACACGCAAATAACACTTTCGAAATTAAAGATCATATATGTTCTACAAGGATAAGCAGATTATTAATGAGATTTTGCTAGAAATAGAAGCTCATGCAAATAGTACTCCCAGTATTAAATATGGCTTAATTACTGTAAGAGTTATCATATTATTCGTCGTATTATGTTGGAAATCAAACACAAGCAAGCAAGTTTTCCGAATTAAATACCGGTTTGGCATAAGTTCAATGAGAATTGCCATATTAATTAACATATTATGGTGAAAATAAAAGCACAAGCAAATAATTTTTCCGAAATTAAATATGGCTTAATTACTGTAAGAATTGTCATATTATTCGTCGTATTATGTTGGAAATAAAACACATGCAACTAATTCTTCCGAAAGTAAATACCGCTATGGCATAAGTTCAATAAGGATTACCACATTAATAATCATATTATGGTCGAAATAAAAGCACAAGGAAATAATTTTTCCGAAATTAATTATTGCACAATTGCTGTAAGAATTACAACTTATACGTCATATTAAGTTGGAAGTAGAACACACGGAAGCAAATCATCCGAAATTAAATACCGATATCAAATAAATTCAATAAGAATTACCACATGAAATTTCATATTATGCTGTAAATAAAAATTGCACGCAAAAATTCATCGGAAATTAAAAATGGCATAATTGCTGTACTAATTATCATACTATTCGACGTATTAATTTAGAAATAAAACACAGGCAAATTTGAAATTCACTACTTGTAGAGCATAAATGGAATAAGTATTACAACATTAATAATCATATTATGCTTGAAATAAAAGGGAACGCAAATCATTCTTCCGAAAGAAAATATGACATAATTACTGTAAGAATTATCACATTATTATTTATCGTTTTTTGTTGGAAATAAAACGCAGGAGACTTAGTTTTCCGGAACTAAATACCGGTATGGCATATGTTGAATAAGAATTATGCTGGTTATATAAGCACACCCAAATAATTTTTCAGAAATTAAATATGGTATAATTACTGTAAGAATTATCACATTATGCTTCGTGTTATGTTGGTAATAAAAGACTCGCAAGTAAGTCTTCCGAAATTAAATGCCGGTATGGAATAAGTTCAATAAGAATTACCGCATTAATAATAATCATATAATGCTGTAAATAAAAGACCACGAAAATAATTCTTCCGAAATTAAATATTGCATAATTACTTTAAGAATTACAACATTATTCGTCGCATTATATTGGAAATAAGTACTCGCAGCAAGACTTCCGAAAATAAATACAGGTGTGGCATAATATCAATAAGAATTACCGAATTAATCAGCATATTTGGCTTGAAATAAATGCACACAAAAATAATTCTTTCGAAATTGAATTTCGCATAATTACTGAAAGAAATATCACATTATTGGACTTATTATGTGGGAAATAAAACACACGCAACTTAGTCTTCCGAAATAAAATACCGCTATGGCATAAGTTCAATAAGGATTACCGCATTAATAATCATATTATGCTGGAAATAAAAGCACACGAAAATAATTTTTCCGAATTTAAATAGCGCACAATTGCTGTAAGAATTAGATCTTAATGGTCATATCGCTCATTTGCAATAAGAGTGACATACCTTAAAAAGTGTTAATTTTACAGGAGAAGCATTTTAAAATTTTCATATTCTTAAAAATCAAATTGTAGTCACATGCTTTTTCCAAACGTAATTAAATTTTGCACATGAATTATATATCTAGTGTTGTAGCGTATAGTACCATAATTATTATTTAATTCCAATAATTTCAGGAATTATTTTAAGTTGTGTCGTTCTTTCTTTTTAATAAATTTATGTCTGTTTTTAGTTATGACAGTGAAAATATTTACAATAATTGTACAATTATTGCAATTGTACAATAACTGCACAATTATTATGTTTGTATAAAAGTAATTTTTCGATAATGTAATGCAATGGAATAATTTATTGACATGTCATTACACAATAATATTATAAGGAAGCTCTGTGACATTCATTAATAAATTTAAATTTAGCAAAGATGTTGTTGTATTGATAAACGAATGTAATAACTATTTATAAAAATTATACATTATAATTAGCCGTATAATTTAAAGACTATGAATTATGTTAGAAAAAATAATATAATAGCAACAATCTAGATTGAGGAAGCATTATACAAAATCTGAAATTCTTTACACAAAATTAATTTAGAAATAAATTGCCCAGTAAACATAAACTACAACACAACACTTTCAATACAGTTCAGAACACCTCTCTACACTTTCAGAGGTTCAAAGAATTCTTTGTAGAAGCTTGGAATGTGATTCGGTTTAATCTGATCTAGTGAATCTGCCTTTTTCCTCTCACTTATACCTATTTTTTCATTATAAACTTGTGGCAATTCTGGAGTGTCGGTTTTGGTTTTACTTCTTAAAGAACATTTTTTTTAGTTGCACTTCTTGAAATTCTTCGTCGAAATAGAATGTTTTGTAGAAAAATGACAATGGATGACGTTGATGCACTGTCAAAACCTTTACTTCGTTGATGTTCCTTGTGTTCCTGAAGTAATTTGCGTTCTTGTAATTTGTTCCTAGATTCTTGATATTGAAAAAGACCTTATGGGATATTTCCTTGGTCTTGTATGTCCGTCCTGTTTTCTTTGCAGCTTTAACAAGAGAGACGAAATGATGTGGACACGAATTTTACTTCGCTCTCGATCATTGAAAGGGCACTATCATCTTCGTCCTGAGAGTGTCCAGTTATCAAGAATTTATGGATAATGGATTTCAGATTTGGGAATTTGGATACAGTGAACATGTACAGTTGAATCATGAACCTTAGAACAGAAGTCCTCAGTAATGATCAATGATCAATGACCAGTATAGAAAATAATGTCTATGTCTTCAGCCGACATGTTTTATTTTTCTTCCAAGAAGTTAAGTACACTATTTCATTGACACCTCTTTCTGCTTCTCCCACTTGCCAAATGAAAGAGGTGACATCAGTTCTTTTCAAGTCAAAAACGTTAAATTAAAAACATTCTATTTAGAATCTGCATCACCATCATTTACACTAGCCTGCTTACTTTCTGCAAATAACAGGGCAGATCATTATTCATGTTACATATTTTAAACTTATTTCATTTACAGGGACACTGTTATTTCTTTTAAATTTTTAATCAAGGCATTAATACTATTCATCTTGATAAAATTTGCGGTATATTATTGAACAAACCTTCGAGTTGTGTTTGAGTAATCGGCTGCCAGACATCATTTTCTAAAAACGTTTGTTTTGACAGCTTTAGAATTAGATAGGAGCGTAATTGACTCATTTCCGTGCAAAAAATTACGAACCCTATTAAAAAATAAAGGTAAAACATTAGTATACTTTTCAAATAGACGGACATAACATTAAATAACTATTAAATTAAAATAGTTTTAATACTGTCACAATATTAAATGTAAGCTTATTGATGATAAGGGAAGTTAAATAAGTATTTGTTACTTATCTAAAATAATGACACAACGCAGAATAGTTCCTTTCCGCTGAAAAAAAATATCCAATGAAAAGACGCAACCCAAATTCTGTCACTCTTCGCGAAAAGATTTAAAGGTTTCAGTTTGAATGCTTCTTAACAACTAAAATTAAATCTTTGTTCTTGTAATGATTTTGTTAGATTAAAAAACAATTTAATAAAGACACATCTGCCATCTGGGGGAAAAATAATGTAATCACGTATTTGTCGTTATTCACGATAAAGATATACTACTTTTGGAGCTAATTTTTGTAAGAATCTCAAAAATGAAAAATTTTGAGTTGTGCCTCTCTTATCGCAAATGAGCGATATTATCTTGGAAATAAAACACACGGAAGCAAGTCATCCGAAATTAAATAACGGTATCGAATAAGTTCAATATGAATTACGACACTATTCGACGTATTAAGTTGGAAATAAAGCAGAGGCAAGTTCGAAATTCAGTAAGGGTAGGGCATAAATTGAATAAGAATTACAACAGTAATTATCATATTATGCTAGAAATAAAAGGTAAAGCAAATAATTCTATCGAAATAAAATATGACATAATTACTGTAACAATTATCACATTATTATTTATCGTATTTTGTTGGAAATAAAACACACTAAAGTTAGTCTTCCGGAACTAAATACCGGTATTTCATATGTTCAACAAGATTTATCACATTAGTAAGTAAATTATTCTGGTTATAAAAGCACACCCAAATAATTCTTCAGAACTTCAATATGGCATAACTACTGGAAGAATTATCACATCATTCTTCGTATTAAGATGGAAATAAATCACACGCAAATATGTGTTCCGAAAATGAATACCAGTATGGCATATATCCCATAACAATTACCACATTAATAGTCATATTATATTGGAAAAAAAAGCTAACGCAAATAATTTTTCCGAAATGAAATATGAAATAATTACTGTAACCATTATCATATAATTCGTCGTATTATGTTTGAAGAAAAACACACGCAAGTACGTCTTACGAAATTAAACACCGGTATGACATGAGTTCAATAAGAATTGCCACATTAAAATTCGTATTATGCTGCAAATAAAAGCACACATATATAATTCTTCCGAAATTAAATACGGCTTAATTACTGTAAGAATTATCACATTATTCGACGTATTATGTTGGAAATGAAACACACGCAAGCAAATCTTCCGAAATTAAATACCGGTATGGAATAAATTCAATATTAATTACCGCATTAATTATCATATAATGCTCAAAATAAAAGACAACAAAAATAATTCTTCCGAAATTAAATATGCCATAATTAGTGTAAGAATTACATCATTATTCGTCGTATTATATTGTAAATAAAACACGCAAGCAAGTCTTGCGAAAATAAATACAGGTGTGGCATAATATCAATAAGAATTACCGAATTAATAATCATAATTTACTTGAAATAAATGCACACGCAAATAATTCTTACGAATTTTAAAATGGCATAACTTCTATACAATTTTCAGGTTCTGTGTAATGTTATGCTGGAAATAAAAGAACAAGCTAATAACACCTTCGATATTAAAAATCATATATGTTCTACAAGGATGAGTAGATAATTAATCAGATTTTGCTAGAACTAGAAGCTCATGCAAATAGTACTCCCAATATTAAATATGGCTTAATTACTGTAAGAGTTATCATATTTTTCGTCGTATTATGTTGGAAATCAAACGCACGCAAGCAAGTCTTCCGAAATTAAATATCGGTATGGCATAAGTTCAATAAGAATTACCACATTAATTATCATATTATGGTGAAAATAAAAGCACTAGCAAATAGTATTTCCGAAATTAAATATGGCATAATTACTGTAAGAATTATCATATTATTCGATTTATTATGTTAGAAATAAAACACACGCAACTGAGTCTTCCGAAATTAAATACCGCTATGGCATATTTTCAATAAGGATTACCGCATTAATCATCATATTATGCTCGAAATAAAAGCACACGAAAATAATTTTTCCGAAATTAAATATTGCACAATTGCTGTAAAAATTAAAACTTATTAGTCATATTATGTTGGAAGTAAAGTACACGGAAGCAAATCATCCGAAATTAAATACCGGCATCGAATAAGTTCAATAAGAATTACCACATGAAATTTCATACTATGCTGTAAATAAAAGCACACGCAAAAATTCATCGGAAATTAATAATGGCATAATTACTGTACTAATTATCACACTATTCTACTTATTAAGTTGGAAATGAAACACAGGAAGTTCGAAATTCAATGCGGGTAGGACATAAGTTGAATAAGAATTACCACATTAATAATCATATTATGCTGGAAATAAAATTTAACTCAAAGAATTTTTCCGAAAATAAATATGACGTAATTACTGTAAGAATTATCACATCATTATTTATCGTATTTTGTTGGAAATAGAACACACGAAACTTAATCTTCCGGATCTAAATACCGGTATGGCATATGTTCAATAAGAATTATCACATTAATAATTAAATTATGCTGGTTACATAAGCACACCTATATAATTCTTCAGAAATGAAATATTGCATAATTACTGTAAGAATGATCACGTTATTCACCGTATTATGTTGGTAATAAAACACACGCAAGTAAGACTTCCGAAACTAAATACCGGTATGGAAAAAGTAGAATAGGAATTACCGCATTAGTAATCATATAATGCTCTAAATAAAAGACCACGAAAATAATTCTTCCGAAATAAATATTGCATAATTACTGTAAGAATTACAACATTATTCGCCGTATTATGTTGGAAATGAAACACACGCAAGCAAATTTTCCGAAATTAAATACTGGTACCGCATACTTCAATAAGAATTGCCACATTAATATTCATATTATGCAGGATATAAAAGCACACGCAAAAAATTATTCCGAAATTAAATATGGCTTAATTACTGTAAGAATTATCACAATATTCGTCGTATTATGTTTGAAATGAGACACACGCAAATAATTGTTCCGAAATTAAATATGGCTTAATTAGTGTAAGAATTATCACAATATTCGTCGTATTATGTTGGAAATGAGACACGCGCAAATAATTCTCCCGAAATATAATTTGGCTTAATTACTGTACGAATTATCATAATATTCGTCGTATTACGTTGGAAATGAGACACACGCAAATAATTCATCCTAAATTAAATATGGCTTAATTACTGTAAGTATTATCACAATATTCGTCGTATTATGTTGGAAATGGGACACACGCAAATAATTCTTCCGAAATTAAATATGGCTTAATTACTGTAAGAATTATCACAATATTCGCCGTATTATGTTGGAAATGAGACACACGCAAGCAAATCTTCCGAAATTAAATATCGGTATTGCATATATTCAATAAGAAATGTGACATTAATTATAATATTATGCTAGAAACAAAAGCACACGTAAATAATTCTTCCGAAATTAAATATGCCATAATTAGTGTAAGAATTACATCATTATTCGTCGTATTACATTTGGAAATAAAACACACGCAAGCAAGTCTTGCGAAAATAAACACAGGTGTGGCATAATGTCAATAAGAATTACCAAATGAATAATTATATTTTGCTTGAAATGAAATCACACGCTAATAATAATTTCCAAAATGAATTTCACGTAATTAGTGTAAGAATTATCACATTAATGAACATATTATGTTGGAAATAGGCACGTAAGTTAGTCTTCCCAAATTAAATACTAATGTGGCATAATATCATTAACAATTACCAAATTAACAGTCATATTATGCTGGAAATAAATGCACACTCAAATAATTCTTCGATATTGAATTTCACATAATTACTGAAGGAATTATGACATTATTGGACGTATTATTTTGGAAATAAGACACATGCAAATAAGTCTACCCAATTAAATTATGGTATCGCATAAGTTCAATATGAATTACCACATTAATATTCATATTATGCTGCAAATGAAAGTACACGCAATTAACTCTTACGGAAATCAAGTATGTCGTGAGTACTATAGGAATTATCACATTGTTCGTGGTATTATGTAAGAAGTAATACACACGCTATTAATTGTCCCGAAATTAAATACCTGTATCGCACAAGTACAACATGAATTACCACCTTAATAATCATATTATGCTAGTAATAAAAGCAGACTCAAATATATTTCCGGAATTAAATACGTCTTTATTTCTGTAAATAATTCCACATTATTCATCATATTATGCTGAAAAAAGCACACGTAAATAATAGATCCGAAATTAAAATATTGAATGTCCTCTACAATTCTACAATTTCAATAAAACAATGCTGAAAAGAAAACTAAACGCAGGTAACTCTTCCGAAATTGAAAGTCGCAGATGCACTATAAGAATTACTACTGTGCTGGAAGTAAAGGCACACGCAAATAATACTTCCAAAATTAATTATCGTCGTAGAGCAATAAGAAATACCACATTTTTTTCATATTATGCTGGAAATAAAAAGCACACGCAAATAATTCTTACGAAATTTAATATCGCATAACTTCTATTCAATTTTCAGGTTATAAGTAATATGCTGGAAATAAAAGCACAAGCAAATAATTTTTCCGAAAATAAATAAGGCGTAATTACTGTAAGAATTATCATATTATTCGTCATATTATGTTGGAAATAAAACACAAGCTACTAAGTTTTCCGAAATTAAATACCGCTATGGTATATGTTCAATAGGGTTTACCGCATTAATAATCATATTATGCTCGAAATAAAAGCACAAGCAAATAATTTTTCCGAAATTAAATAAGGCGTAATTACTGTAAGAATTATCATATTATTCGTCATATTATGTTGGAAATAAAACACAAGCAACTAAGTTTTCCGAAATTAAATGCCGCTATGGCGTAAGTTCAATAAGGATTACCGCATTAATAATCATAATATGCTCGAAATAAAAGCACACGAAAATAATTTTTCCGAAGTTAATTATTGCATAATTGTTGTAAGATTTAAAACTTATTCGTCGTATTATGTTGGAAATAAAATACACGGAAGCAAATTATCCGAAATTAAATAACGGTATCGCGTAATTTCAATAAGGATTACCACATAAATATTCGTATTGTGCTTGAAATAAAAGCACACGCAAATAATTCTTCCGATATTAAATATGGCTTAATTACTGTACCAATTATCACATTATTCGTTGTATTATTTTGGAAATCAAACAGACGCAAGGAAGTGTTCCGAAAAAAAACACCGTTATTGCATACGTTCAATGACAATTACTACATTAATTATCATCTTTTGCTGAAAATAAATGCACACGCAAATAAATCTTAAATATGGCATGACTACTGTAAGAATTATCACATTATTCGCCGCATTATGTTGGAAATAAAACACACGGAACAAAGTCTTCCGAAAATAAATACTGGTGTGGCTTAATATCAATAAGGATTACCGAATTATTAATCATATTTTGCTTTAAGTAAATGCACACACAAATAATTCTTACGAAATTAATTATCGGATAACTTCTATACAATTTTGTGGTTATAAGTAATATTATGCTGGAAATAAAAAGACACGGAAATAACACTTTCGATATTAAAAATCATTTATGATCTACAAGGATACGCAGATTATTAATCAGATTTTGCTAGAACAAGAAGCTCATGCAAATAGTACTCCCAATATTAAATATGGCTTAATTACTGTAAGTGTTATCACATTATTCGTCATATTATGTTGGAAAACAAACACACGCAAGCAAATCTTCCGAAATTAAATACCGGTATGGCATAAGTTCAATAAGAATTACCACAGTAATTAGCATATTATGGTGAAAAAAAAAGCACAAACAAATAATTTTTCCGAAATTAAATATGGCAGAATTGCTGTAAGAATTATAAACTTATTCGTCATATTATGTTGGAAACAAAACACACGGAAGCAAATCATCCGAAATTAAATACCGGTATCGAATAAGTTCAATAAGAATTACGACATGAAAATTCATATTATGCTGTAAATAAAAGCACAAGCAAAAATTCATCGGAAATTAAAAATGGCATAAATACTGTACTAATTATTATACTATTCGACGTAGTAAGAAGGAAATAAAACACAGGCAAGTTCAAAATTCACTACTTGTAGGGCATAAGTCGAATAAGAATTACCACATTAATAATCATATTATGCTGGAAATAAAAGGTAACGCAAATCATTCTTCCGAAATTAAATATGACATAATTACTGTAAGAATTATCACATCATTATTTATCCTATTTTGTTTGAAATAAAAAGCTCGAAACTTACAGTTAGTCTTCCGGAACTAAATACCGGTATGGCATATGTTCAATAAGAATTATCAAATTAAAGATTAAATTACGCTGGTTATATAAGCACACCCAAATAATTCTTCAGAAAGTAAAAATGGCATAACTACTATAAGAATGATCACATTATTCATCGTATTATGTTGGTAATAAAACACACGCAAGTAAGTCTTCCGAAATTAAATACCGGTATGGAATAATTTCAGTAAGAAGTACCGCATTAATAATCATATAATGCTCTAAATAAAAGACCACGCGAATAATTCTTCCGAAATTAAATATTGCATAATTACTATAAGAATTACAATATTATTCGTCGTATTATATTGGAAATAAAACACACGCAAGCAAGTCTTCCGAAATTAAATACCGGTATGGCATGAGTTCAATAAGAATCACCACATTAATTATCATATTATGGTGAAAATAACAGTACAAGCAAATAATTTTTCCGAAATTAAATATGGCATAATTACTGTACGAATTATCATATTATTCGCAGTATTATGTTGGAAATAAAATACATGCAACTAAGTCTTCCCAAATTAAATACCGCTATGGCATAAGTTCAATAAGGATTACCGCATTATTAATCACATTATGCTCGAAATAAAAGCACAAGAAAATAATTTTTCGGAAGTTAATTATTCCATAATTGGTGTAAGATTTACAACTTATTTGTCATATTATGTTGGAAATAAAGCACACGGAAGCAAATCATACGAAATTAATACAGGTATCGAGTAAGTTCAATAAGAGTTACCACATGAATATTCACATTATGCTGTAAATAAAACCACACGCAAAATATCATCGGAAATTAAAAATGGAATAATTACTGTATTTATTATCACACCAGTCGACTTATTAAGTTGGAAATAAAACACACGCAATTTCGAAATTCAATACGGGTACGGCATAAGTTGATTAAGAATTGCCACATTAATAATCATATTATGCTGGAAATAAAAGTCAACTCAAAAAATTCCTCCGAAATTAAATATGACATAATTACTGTAAGAATTATCACACAATCATTTATCGTATTTTTTAAAAATAAAACGAGAGTCAGTCTTCCGGAACTAAATACCAGTATTGCATATATCCCATAACTATTACCACATTAATAATCATATTATGCTGGAAATAAAAGCTAACGCAAATAATTCTTCTGAAATTATATATCACATAACTTCTATATATTTTCACGTTATTAATAATATTATGCTGGAAATGAAAGCACAAACAAATACCTTTTTCCAAACTAAAAATCATACAAGCTCTACAAGAATGAGCAGATTATTAACCATATATTTTGCTACAAATAGAAGCTGATGCAAATAGTTCTCCCAATATTAAATATGGCATAATTTCTGTATTCGTCGTATTATGTTGGTAATAAAACACTCGCAAGTAAGTCTTCCAAAATTAAATACCGGTGTGGAATAAGTTCAATATTAATTACCGCATTAATTGTCATATATAGCTCTAAATAAAGAACCACAAAAATAATTCTTCCGAAATTAAAAATTGCATAATTACTATAAGAACTACAATATTAATCGTCGTATTATGTTGGAAATGAAACACACGCAAGCAAATCTTGCGAAATTAAATACCGGTATCGCATAAGTTCAATAAGAATTGCCACATAAATAATCATATTATGCTGGAAATAATGTACTGAAAATTGAAATATTTTGAAATGTTACTATAAAAAATTTAAATATCGCATAAGTTCTATAAGAATTCTTTCGAAATTGAATTTCTCGTAATTACTGTAAGAATTATCACATTATTGAACATATTATGTCGGACATAGTCACGCAAGTTAGTCTTCCGAAATTAAATACTGATGTGGCATAATATCAAAAATAATAACCAAATTAATAATCATATTATGCTGGAAATAAATGCACACTGAAATAATTTTTTCGAAATGAATTTCACATAATTACTGAAAGAATTATCACATATTTGTACGTATTTTGTTGGAAATAAAACACATGCTATTAAGTCTTCCGAATTAAATTCTGGTATCGCATAAGTTAAATTAGAATTACCATATTAATATACATATTTTGCTGGAAGTAAACGCATACGCAAATAATTCTTCCGAAATTAAATATGGCCTAATTGCTGTAAGAGTTATCACATTATTCCTCGTATTGTGATGGAAATCTAACACACGCAAGCAATTGAACCGAAATTAAATACCGGCAAAACATATGTTCAATAAGAATTACCACA
Organism: Periplaneta americana; assembly: GCF_040183065.1. Lineage (NCBI taxonomy): Eukaryota > Metazoa > Arthropoda > Insecta > Blattodea > Blattidae > Periplaneta > Periplaneta americana. The sequence goes on along the minus strand of NC_091119.1, from coordinate 65,446,719 downwards.
TTAATTATCATATTATGCAAAAAATAAAAGTGCACGCAAAAAAATATTCCGAAATTAAAAATGGCATAATTTTTTAAGAATTATCACATTAATCCACGCATTATGTTAGAAATGAAACACACGCAAGTAAACCTTCCGTAATTAAAAATCGGTATGGCATAAATTTATTAAGAATTTTTACATTAATAGTCATATTATGCTAGAAATAAGAGCACACGTAAATAATTCTTCCGAAATTATATATGCCATATTTGCTATACGAATTACATCGTTATTCGTCGTATTATACTTGAAATAAAACACACGCAAGCAAGTCTTCCAAAAATTATTACTGTTGTGGTATAATATCAATAAGAATTACCAAAGTAATAACCATATTTTGCTTGAAATAAATGCACATTCAAGTAATTCTTTCGAAATTGAATTTCACATAATTACTGTAAGAATTATCACATTATTGAACATATTATGTCGGAAAGAGACACGCAAATTAGTTTTCCGAAATTAAGTACTGCTGTGGCATAATATCAATAAGAATTACCAAATTATTAATCTTATTTTGCTGGAAATAAATGCACACTCAAGTAATTCTTTCGAAATTGAATTTCACACAATTACTGAAAGAATTATCACATTATTGAACATATATTGTGTCGGAAACCGACACGCAAATTAATCTTCCGAAATAATATTCTCCTGTAGCATAATATCAATAAGAATTACTAAATTTATAACCATATTATGCTGGAAATAAATGCACATTCAAATAATTCTTTCAAAAATCAATTTCACATAATTACTGAAAGAAATATCACAATATTGCATGTATTATGTTGGAAATAAAACACATGCAAGTAAGTCTTCCGAATTAAATTCAGGTATCGCATAAATTCAATTAGAATTGCCACATTAATATTCGTATTATGCTGGAAATAAAAGCACACGCATATAATTCTTATGAAATTAAATATGTCTTAATTACTGTAAGAATTATCAAATTTTTCGTCCAATTATGTTACAAAAATAAAACACAAGTTATTTAGTCTTCCGAAATTAAATACGTGTATCGCACAAGTACAATAGGAATTACCACCTTAATAATGATATTATGCTGAAAATAAAAGCGCACTGAAGTAATTCTTCCGACATTATATATGTGATAATTTCTATAAGAATTATTACGTTATTCATCGTATTAGGCTTGGAATGAAAGCACATGCAAATAATTCTTCTAAAATATATTATTGCATAATGTCTATAAGAATTACAGCATTATTAATGATATTATGATAGATATAAGAGCAAACGCAATTAATTCTTCGCAAAACAAATATCGCATAAGTTCAACAATAATTACCACATTATTAATCATATTATGCTGGAAACGAAAGCACACGTATATCATTCTTCCGAAATTAAATATCGCATAACATCTATGATAATTAACACATTATTAATCTTATTATGATGGAAATGAAAGGACACGCAAATAATTCTTCCAAAATCAAATATCGGATTCTTACATAAGAATTACCATATTGTAAATTATATTATGCCGGAAATAATGGTACACGTAATTAATTCTTCCAAAATTAATTATCGGATTCTTACATAGGAATTTTATTACCATATTGTAAATTATATTACGCCGGAAATAATGGTACACGTAATTAATTCTTCCGAAATTAAGTATCAGATTCTTGCATAGGAATTACCGTATTGTAGATTATATTATGCCGAAAAAAATGGTACACGTAATTATTTTTCCGAAATTATATATCGCACATATATTGCTGCATAAGAATTATGACATTATTAATCATATAACGTGAATAGGGGAGCACTCGCAACTAATTCATATGAAATTAACTGTCTCTTAATTTTTATAACAATTACCACATCAATTTAATAAACATATAACGTTAAAAGAAGAGCACCCTCAAATAATTCTTCCGATATTAAGTATGGCATATGTTCTATAAGAATTATCACATTATTAATCATATTTCGCTAGAGATAGAAGCTCATGCAAATAATTCTTCCGAAATTATATATGGCATAATTGCTGTAAAAATTATGGCATTATTCGTCGTATTATGTTGGAAATAAAACATAGGCCAATATGTATTCCAAAATTGAATACCGGTATGGCATAAATTCAATAAGAATTATTACATTTATAATCATATTATGCTGGAAATAAAAGCACACCCAAATAATTTTTCCGAAATTAAATATGGCATAATTAATATAAGGATTTTCGCATTATTCGTCGTATTATGTTGGAAATAATACACAAGCATGTTTGTCTTCCGAAATTAAATACCGGTATGGCATAAGTTCAATAACAATTACCACATTAATAATCATATTACGCTGGAAATAAAAGCACACTCAAATAATTCTCCCGAAATTATTTATGTGATAATAGCTGTAAGAATTAGACCTAGTACGTTATTCATCATATTATGCTTGAAGTGAAAGCTCACGCAAACAATTCTTCTACAATAAATTATTGTATAATGTCTATAAGTATTACAACATTATTAATGATATTATGGTAGATATAAAAGCAAATGCAAATGATTTTCCCAAAATTAAATATCTCGTAAGTTCTGTAAGAGTTACAGCATTATTAGTCATATTATGCTCGAAATGAAACCACACGCAAATAATTTTCCCGAAATTAAATATCGTGTATGTTTTACTAGAATTACTACATTATTAATCATATTATGCCGGAAACAAAAATGCAACCAAAGAATATGCATAGAATAAAACCGTATTATTTAATGCGAACTAAGCTTCTAACATTAGTCATATGAAATGAAATGGATATAACTTACCTTTCTGATGAAACGTTTCGACGTTCACCTTATGTTAGGCTGCTATTTGAGGAGACTTGCCATGAATTTCTTGAAGTAACCGGAGACTTGATTAAAAATTACAGTGTAGGAAGTTTTTCTATGTTTTTGTTCCTTGCTACACTGAAAATCGAAATAATGTGATACGGTTAGAATGAAAATAAAATACACTACACAATCCTTTCGAAATAAAATATCGAACAAATTTCTTTAAGAATTGCCACGTTATTAATTATAATAAAATTGCTGAAAATAAGAGAACAGGCAAATAATACGCAGAAAATTATTTAATTCGGTTTACACTTTTAGTGTAAGATATATAAAATCAAAGAATACAATTCTCCTTTCTGATGAAACTTTTCGATGATAAGTTTAAGTTATGCTGCAAACTGAGTATTCATGTCGTTCTTGAAGTAAGAGGAGTTTTCATTACAAATCACATTGTAGGAAGAGTTTCTACGTTATTGGCCCTTACCATATTGATAATTGAAGTGCTTTAAAATGCTTACACTGAAAATAAATTTGTAGGCTACTATATACTTTTTCCCCAATTAGGATTGGAGTGAAAAATGAGGTTGAAAAAGAGCGCGTTGGCAACTATGGTTATTTGCGCTCTTAACTATTACTCCTAAGAACATAAAACCTAAACAATAAAGTAAGTTAAAATCCGATTACGAATTTAAGAATTGCACAAGTTCTATAAGAATTGGCACGTTATTAATGATATATCGCTGGAAATAAATAATTTAATGCGTATTATTCTTATTTTATTAGATATATACAATAAACAAGAAAGAATTTGCCTTCCTGATGAAACGTTTCCATATCATTATATGTAAGGTTGGAGACTAGAGATTCATATTATGTATTTGTTTCTTGAAGTGACGAGACGCTTCATTACAAATCATGTTGTAGAATTAGTTCGTACATTTTTGTTACTTTCTGTACTAAAAATTGAAGTATTTTGAAGAACGTAATCTGAAAAAAAGAAATTGTACACATAATCCTTCCGAATTCAGGTATTGCACCAGTTTCATAAGAATTGCCATATTATTAACCACATTATGCTAGAAACAAAAGTACACCGATATAATAAACATAGAAAAAGAACTTTATAATTTAGTAAGAATTAAGCTTCTATTTGGATACGTAAAAGGAAAAAGGAAAAAAGGAACTTGCCTTTGTGATGAAGCGTTTCCATTTTATGTTATGCTGCAGATTGAGGAATCCTGCCATGCCTTTCATGAGGTAAAGCAGGGCTCCGTTACAAAATCACATTGTAGGAAAATTTTCTAAATTATTGTCGCTTACTGTGCAGAAAATAAATAGAAGTATTTTAAAAAATTGACACTGAAAATATATTTGTACTAAGTACTCTTTCCGAAATTAAATATCGCATTACTTTTTTAAGAATTGTCACATTATTAGTCGCATTACGCTGTAAGCAATTAATGTGCGCGTAAAATGTCAAACTTTATAATTTAACGGGAATCAAACTTCTAATATAATAATAATAATAATAATAATAATAATAATAATAATAATAATAATAATAATAATAATAATATATTATTATATATTTATTATTATTATTACAATTATTATTATTATTATTATTATTATTATTATTATTATTATTATTATTATTATTATTAACTTAAAAGAGAAAGAACTGGTCTACCTGATGAAACATTTTCATGATCATTGTATGTAACGCTGCAGACTGAAGATCCATGCCATGTCGTTCTTAAAGTAGGCCTAACGCGAGACTTTATGACAATCATATTGTAGGAATTATCTCTGCATTTTTGTTCCCTACTGTACTGATTTCCTATGTTATTGTCACTTACGGTTGTGAAAATTGAAGTATTTTTTAATGCTTACACTGGAAATAAATTTGTAGTAAATACTTTTTCTAAAATTAAAATATGTCATAAGTTCTATAAGAATTGCGATATTATTAAACATACTCTGCTGAAAACAAAAGTACTCGCAAATAATATGCATAGAATAAAACCTTATAATATTTAATACGGTTTAAGCTTCTAATATTAGATGTATATAATGAAAAAAGATAGAACTGACCGTTTTGATGAAACATTTCCATGATCACCATATGTTATGCTGGAGAATGAGGATTCATGCCATGTCCGTCTTGTAGTAAATGGAGGTTTCACTGCAAATGATATTGTAGGAAGAGTTTCTACGTAATTATTCCATACTGTATTGAAAATTGAAATGTACTTTGAAATGCTTACACTGGAAGAAAAATTGTACTAAACATTCCTCCCGAATTTAAGTATCGCACAAAATCTGTAAGGATTGCCACGTTATTAATCTTGTTGTGCTGGAAAAAGGACACTAAATCAATATGCATACAAAAAGCGACTTATAATTTAATATGAATTAAACTTGTAAAATTGGATTTAAAATTAAATAGACACAACAGGCCTTTCTGATGAAAGGTTTCGAAGATGTCTATGTCTTGGCTGCAAACTGACATAGAGAATTAAAAGCCATCCTCCTCCTTGAAATAACCGGACGCTTCATTACAAACCATATTGTAGGAAGAGTTTCTTCGTTATTGTCCCTTGTCAATTTTACCTAATGCTTTAATTTAGGACAATATTATCTACAAACATAGTAAACTGTCTGATACAAAATAAAATTTAATTTTAAATTCGACAATTGAGTAAGGGACAAACTAGAAATTAGCAACAAAACTAAAGGATACGAAAAGCAGTCTACAGCTCTACACGAAATAAAATATTTCTTCCAGTAATTTAGATTCTGTAAAAGTCCCCATAAAACTTATAGCTTTCCCTCGTTGAATGGCAATACTAATTCTGAATTATTATGGTCATTATATTGTTATGCCGTAGACTGATGAGTCATGACTTTCTCCTTCTTGAAGTAAATGGAGGTTTCATTACAAATTACATTGTAGGAATAGTTTGTACATTTTTGTCATTTATTGTACAGAAAGAGAAAGTAGTTAGAAATATTAACACAAAAGTTAAATTTGTACTGAATTCTGCTTCCGAAATTAAATATCGCATAAGTTCTATAAGAATTGCCACATTATATGTGGTACTGAAAATTAAAGCATTTTGAAATTCTTACACTGAACATAAATTTGTACTACTGAAAACTCTTTCCGAATTTAAGCGTGTCATAATTTATATATGAATTGCAACATTATTAATTATATTATGCTTAAAATAAAGGTACAATCAGGCATATACATAAAACAGTATCTTACAATTCAATTATAATTAAACTTGTAATAGTAGATATAAAAATAGGTAGATAGAACTGACCTTTCTGATGAAACGTTTCCATGATATTTCTGTGTTACGAATGGAGACTGAGGATTCAAACCATATTCTCCTTGAAGTAACCGGAGGTTTCACTGAAAAACACAATTTAGGAAGAGGTTGTACATTATTGTTCCTTGCTGTTTTGAAAATTAAAGCATTTTCAAATATTTAAACTGAAGATATATTTGTAATTTCTATAATCATTCGAATTTAAGTATCACAAAGGTTCTATTTAGTATTGCCACGTTATTAATCATAAAGGCCTAATGCTGGAAACGAAGGTACTCGTTAATATTATGCAGAGAATAAAGCCTTATAACTTCATACGAATTAAACTAATAATCTTAGATAAGCTACATAAAATGAAAAGGATAGAACTGTTGTTTATAATGAAACGGTTCCATGGTAACCATATGATAGGCTGCAGATTGGGTATTCTTGCCATGTCTTTCTTGAAGTAACCAAAGGCTTTATTATAAAATATGATATTGTAGGAAGAGTTTCTACAGTTTTACAGATTTTTATTTTTTATCTGTATTTTTTTTTTTTAATTTTCATTATATGAAATATTATCTACTCCAAATTTTAGTTTCTTGTAAACAAATTTCTTGTAAGACATTTTTAATGTCATTTTAAATGTTACTGTTTAACATTCTTTGTCTTTGGCTACCTCACCAAGTTGAGGAAGATTGATAAATTTATATCCATACCGTACTCAATATTGAAGTATAGTGTTATGGTTATACTGAAAATAAATTTGTACTGTATAATCCTTCCGAAATTAAATATCGCATAAGTTCTATAAAAATTGTCACGTTATTAATCATATTATACTGTATACCCAGACAATATGCAGAGAATAAAACCTTAAAATCCAATGCGCAATAAGTTTCTAATCGCAGGTATATATAGTAAAAAAATGCAACCGGCCTTTCGGTTGAATCGTTTCCAAGATCATTATATTCAGTTATGCCGTAGACTGAGGAGTCATGTCTTTCTCCTTCTTGAAATAAATGGAGACTTCATTACAAATCACATTGTAGGAACAGTTTGTACATTTTTGTCACTTATTGTACTGAAAGTCAAAGTACTTAGAAATATTATCACAAAAATTAAAAAAATTTGTACCGAGTTCTGCTTCCGAAATTAAATATCGCAATAGTTCTATAAGAATTGCCACATTAATTTTGATATTACGCTAGAAGCAAATGTAATTACTCGTAAATAATAAGCATAGAATAAAACCTTATAAATTCATACGAATAATACTTGATCTTAGATATATAAAAAGAAAAAGATAGAACTGACCTTTCTGATGAAACATTTTCATGATCACTATATGTTATGCAACAGACTGAAAATTCATGCCATGTCCTTCTTGAAGTAAATGGAGACTTCAATACACATCACATTGTAGGAAGAGTTTCTATTTGCCTTTACTATATTGAAAATTAAAGTACTTCGAAATTCTTACACTGAAAATAAATTTGTACTGAATACTTTTTTCCGATCTGAAGTCTGATTAGTATCGCCGATGTATGCAATGGAGGGGGAAAGGTACTGGCCACTCCATCCCATTATCCCCTGGCCTAGTTGCCTTATACGTGGTGCCTTCTTCGTATCACTTCTGATGTCTTGAGGCAATTGAATAAACAATTCCTCTTCCTTTGGAATTTAGGCATCGCACAAGTTCTGTAAGAATTACCAAGTTATTAATCATACTATACTGAAAATAAAATTATAGGCAAATAACATTAGAAAATAAAACCTTACAATTTAAAGCGAATTAAAATTCTAATATTACATATGTACAATAAAAAATATAAAACTAGGTTTTCTGATGAAATGTTTCCATGGTCCATATATTTACTCTGCAGACTGAAGATTCATGCCATGTCTTTCTTGAAGTAACTCGAGGCTTCATTACAAATCACCTTGTAGGAGTAGTTTGTACATTTTCGTCACTTAATGTACTGAAACTTGAAATATTTTGAAATGTTACTCTAAAAATTAATTTGCACTAAATAATCCTTCAAAAATTAAATATTGCATAAGTTCTATAAGAATTTCAAAGACATTCTGTAAGAATTGCCAAATTATTAATCATATTATGAGCGAAACAAATGTAAGATAAAGATAAAGATAGCCTATTGTGTCCCATGAATGGCAAGGCCTCCTTAAATAAAGGAATGCTCTACTTGCCTAACATGGTGAGCTAGTTCACGTTAAACGTGATATTTAAGTCTAGGAACTTGAAGTTCTTTAATAATGATTCTGTCACTGCCTTTCACAACTTCCTGTCTATGCACAAATATCTCTCGAGTAGTTTCCACTACTTAGATATATAAAATGAAAAATAGGACTTGCCTTTGTAATGAAGCGTTTCCATAATCACTATATGTTATGATGTAGATTGAGGAATCCTGCCATTCCTTTCTTGAAGTAAAGCGGGGCCTCGTTACATGTCACATTGTAGCAAGATTTTCTAAATCGCTTACTGTACAGAAAATAAAACTATTTTGAAATATTTACACTGGAAATAAATTTGTACGAAATACTCCTACAGAAATTACATATCACATGAGTTTTTTAAAGAAATGCAACATTATTAATCATATTAGGCTGGAACAAAATGTACACGTAAATAATATTCATGGAATGAAACCTTATTGCTGAACGCGATTAAACTTCTAATATTAAATACACAACATCAAAAAGATAGAACTAGTCTACCGTATGAATGTTTTCATGGTCTCTATATATTATGGCTGCATATTGAAGATTCATGCCATGTCTTTCTTCAAGTAACGCGAGGCTTCATTACAATCAAATTGTAGGAAGAAATTTTCCATCATTGTCCCATACTCTACTGATTTTCTGTATTATTGTCACTCACTATACTGAAAATTGAAGTATTTTGTAATGCTTACACTGGAAATATATCTCAGTAAATAGCTACTTTTTCCCAAATTAAATATCGCGTAAGTTCTATAAGAATTGTCGTATTAATCATATTATGCTGGAAACAAAAGTACACAGAAATAATAATAGGATAAAACCTTATAATTTAATACATTTTAAGTTTATAATTTTAGATACATGTATATAAGATGAAAAAGATAGAACCGACCTTGCTGGTGAAACATTTCCATGATCTGTATGTTATGTTATGCTGCATGCTGTATTATCTTTGTTGTAGTAAAGGGATGCTTCATTACAAATCATAACGTCTGAAGAGTTTCTGTATGTACTTTGAAATGCTTACACTGAAAAAAAAATTGTGCTAAATATTACTCCTGAATTTAAGTAAGTACAAGTTCTGTGAGAATTGCGAAGTTATTAATCATATTATGCTGAAAATAAAAGTACAGCAAATTATATGGACAGACGAAAATTGCCGGAAATAAAAGCACACCTAAATTATTCTTCCGAAATTAAATATTGCATAAGTTCTACAAAAATTACCACAATAATTATCATATTACGCCGGAGTAGAAGCACACGTAAATAATTCGTCCGAAATTAAATAATGCATAAGTTCTACAATAATTACCACATTATTAATCATATTACGCCGGAAATAAAAGCACACGCAAATAATGCTTCCGAAATTATATATTGCATACGTTCTTCATAAACTGCCACATTAATAATCATATTACGCCGGAAATAAAAGCACACGTAAATAATTCTTCCGAAATTAATATTGCATAAGTTCTAAAAAAAATACCACATTAATAATCATATTACGCCGGAAATAAAAGCACACGTAAATAATTCTTCCGAAATTAAATATTGCATAAGTTTTGCAAAAATTACCACATTAATAATCATATTATTCCGGAATTAAAAGCACACGTAAATAATTCTTCCGAAATCAAATATCTCATGTATTCTATAAAAATTATGACGTTAATAATCATATTACGCCGGAAATAAAAGCACACGTAAATAATTGTTCCGAAATTAAATATTGCATCATTTCTACAAAAATCACCACATAAATAATCATATTACGCTAGAAATAAAAGCACACGTAAATAATACTTCCGAAATTAAATCTCGCATATATTCTATAAAAATTATCACATTAATAATCATATTACGCCGGAAATAAAAGCAAATGCAAATAATTATTCCGAAATTAATTATTGCATAATTACTATAAAAATTACCACATTTATTACCATATTACGCCGGAAATAAAAACACACGCAAATAATTCTTCCGAAATTGAATATCGCATAAGTTCTATAACAATTATCACATTAATCTTATTACGCCGGAAATAAAAACAAATGCAAATAATTATTCCGAAATTAAATATCGCATAAGTTCTATAAAATTACCATATTATTAGTCATATCACCCCTGGAAATAAAAGCGCACACAAATAATTCTTCCGAAATTAAATATGGCATAAGTTATATAAGAATTACTACATTATGAACCATATTATGCTGAAAATAAAAGTAGACGCAAATAATTCTTCCAAAAATTAAATGAGATATCGCATGATTTCTACAAGAATTACCACATTATTAATCATATTATGCTGAGAACAAAAACACATGCAAATAATTCTTTCGAAATGAAATATTGAATAAGTTCAATAAGAATTACTACATTATTGTTCATATTATTCCGGAAACTAAAGAATATGCATGGGAAAAAACCCTTATTATTTATTGAGAATTAAGCTTTTAATCTTAATTATAAGAAATGGAAAAGGTAGAACTGACCATTCTAATGATATGTTTCGACGGTCACCTTATGTTAGGCTGCTAATTGAGGAGATTTCCCATGAATTCCTTGAAGTAGCCGGAGACTTCTTTAAAAATCAGATTGTAGGTATAGTTTCTATTTTGTTGTTCCTTGCTTTACTGAAAATTGAAGTATTTTGATACATTTAGAATGAAAATAATTTTGTACTATGTAATCCTTTCGAAATTAAATATCGCATAAATTCTATAAGAAATGCCACATTATTAATTACTCGTACAATGTGCTGAAAATAAGAGAACAGGCAAATAATACGCAGAAAATAATTTAATGCGGTTTACACTTCTAATACAAGATATATAAAATAAAAAATACGACTGTCCTTCCTGATAAAACTTTTCGATGATCACTATATCTAAACCACACAACATCACACAATCTAAGCACCAGGTCACACAATCTAAACACTAGGTCACAGGAGAGCCAAATCCTAGCAATTCCTCCCCATAGAAAATCCCACTATTCATCCTCTATCACTGTCTCCGTCCCCTCGTGAATGGAATTCTCTACCTCAGAAGATTAGGAGCTGCCAGACAATAACTACTGTCAAGACAAAGCTAAACAATTTCTTACTGACGCAGACAAATTGAAGTTATAATTATAATCATAATCGAGTTTAATGATTTATATTTAGGTATGATTATTATTATTATTATTATTAATGTTATTATTAGTACATAATTATTTCATTGGAGTGTTGGGAAGGTAAAAGAATTGTTATGTATTGTATTGTATTATATTAATTATGTTTTGCTCCTTAGCAATATAGTAATTTTGTATTTTTGTATCGCACTGCTTGAGTGGAAGAGAAGGCCGAAAGGCTTTAACTCTGCCAGTTAAAATAAATTAATATTATTATTATTATTATTATTATTATTATTATTATTATTATTGTAAGTTATGCAGCAAACTGTAGATTCATGCCGTTCTTGAAGCAAGAGGACTTTTCATTACAAATCACATTGTAGGAAGAGTTTCTACATTATCGGCCCTTACCATATTGATAATAATTAAAGTATTCTAAAATGCTTACACTGAAAATAAATTTGTACTAAATACTTCTTCAGCAATTAGGATTGGATGGGAAAATTGAGGTTTAAAAAGAGCGCGTTGGCAAATATGGTTATTTGCGCCCTCATCAATAATTATTCTTCAAGAACATAAAACCTAAACAATACTCTAAGTTAAAATCAATTACGAATTTGAGAATTGCACAAGTTCTATAAGAATTCCCACGTTATTAATCATATGATGCTGGAAATAAAAAATTCAATGCGTATTAAACTTATATTATTAGATATATACAATAAACAAGAAAGAACTTGCCTTCCTGATGAAACGATTCCATATCACTATAGTCCAGAGATTCATACTACGTATTTGTTTCTTGAAGTAACACGAGGCTTTATTACAAATCATGTTGTAGAAATAGTTTGAACATTTTTGTTATTTACTGTACTAAAAATTGAAGTATTTTGGAATACTTACTTTGAATATACAGATTGTTTCAGAGGTGGTGTTACAAAATTTCAGGAATGATGGCGAAGGGCACATGTATCAATCTGAGATCACGAACCCTGGTCCGGAAATGACCGAGTCGAAAGTTACAAGGAAAAATAGTTGTGTGGAAATGAAATAATTTTATTCCCCTGTACACCTTATTTATGTGTATTTATCTATACATCTTACACATACTGTATTCATCTGACGTTTTTTACGTTGTCTACTTACAGTATTCCATTCAATGTGCTGTCTGAGGGATAGGGACAAGAAAGTATACTAAAGCAATGCCGATAGCGTAATGTGTAACGGACATGGTCGGTCCTGATATGCACGTCTGTAGACAGCAGTGCATGTGTACAAGTTGCAGTGTCCAGTCGATCAGTCCTAGTAAAATGGAGGAGTAGACGAGAGCGGAATAAGCAGACCTGATTTTCGAATACGGTTGAGCCGATGGGAACAGTAGACAAGCTCACAGGTTGTATCGGGTAAGTACACATGTAGGAGACATCCGGCCAATATCATTTTTCCACGACTGTTCCAAACGTTAAGGGAAGAAGGGCACGTGGTGCCAAATTACAATTCAATTTCCACACAACTATTTTTGCTTATAACTTTAGACTCAGTCATTTCCGAACCATGGTTCCTTATCTCAAATTGATACATGTGCCCTTCGCCATCATCCCTGAAAGTTTGTAACACCACTTCGGAAACAACCTGTATATTTGCAACAAATAATCCTTCCGCATTTAGGTATCGCATGAGTTCTATAAGAATTGCCATATTATTAACCATATTATGCTGGAAACAAAACGACACGCATGTAATAAACATAGGAAAAAATTTAATAATTTGTACGAATTAAACTTCTAATCTTAGATATGTAAAATAAAAAATACATACATACAGTGTATATAACTTGCCTTTCTGATGAATTGTTTCCATAAAGGTATATGTTGTGCTGCATATTGAGAAATCCTACCAAGTCTTTCTTGAAGTAAAGCGAGGCCTCGTTACAAATAACATTGAAGAAAGATTTTCAAAATTACTGTCGCTTACTGTACAGAAAATAAATGAAAATGTTTTCAAATAATACTAATAATAGTAATAATAATAATAATAATAATAATAGTAATAATAATAATAATAATAATAATAATAATAATAATAATAATAATAATAAGGGTTTACTTAATCTGACAGAGTTAAGGCCATTTGGCCTTCTCTAACACTCAACCAGGAGTAAAACTGCGATACAAAAAGACTACAAATTTTCAAAGTAAAGAAGGTACACTACAATTTTACATACAAAACTGAAGTAGATAATCATAATATAATGTAAACAAATCAGTGGAAATCAGACATAGGCCTATAACATATAGAAAGTAAGGAAAATGCATAATAAAATGTGAACAGTAGGTCAAAATATGTGAGACATATAAAGTATAAACGTATAAGACAATAATAATAATAATAATAATAATAATAATAATAATATCAATTGTAATAATGATAAAGTAATGACAATAAAAATATAGTTGCGCTAAGTTCCATTCGAGCTTTACCAACCTTATTAAGTACACAGAATATGCCTTTCTTGGAATTAACGAAACCTCGTTTATACAAGGTTTCTTTTATTTTCACTTGACTGTACTTAGCATCGGAAAGGGTTGTTATGTACCCCTTTCAAAAAGGCTAGATTTTCTTGGGTATTTCTGCTGTGAGTCGCCGTGCACTCTATGACTATGAATATGCACTCACTACTGGTCTCTCAACTCGCGCCACAGTTCAGCTGTCGTGTGATTCCTGACGCACATGATATCATTCAAATTCGTTATCAGAGATCGGAAACAACCCTATGATCTCTCAGTTTTTGTTCCCAAATGTACTCATTTTGTATGTTATTGTCACTTACTGTACTACAATTGAAGTCTTTTTAAATGCTTATACTGGAAATAAATTTGCAGTAAATACTTTTTCGGATATTAAATATGTCATAAGTTCTATAACATTTGTCATATTATTAATAATATTATGCTGAAAATAAAAATACTCGCAATTTATATCCATAGAATAAAACCTTATAATATTTAATATGATTTAAGCTTCTAATCTTAGACGTAGAAAAAAAAATAGAACTGTTTTGATGAAACATTTCCATGATGTCCATATGTTATTCTGTAGATTCATGCCATGTCCATTTTGTAGTAAATGAAGGCTTCACTGCAAATCATATTGTGGAAAGAGTTTCTACATTATTGTCCCATACTGTATTGAAAATTGAAATGTACTTTGAAATACTTACACTGGAAAAAAAATGTACTAAACATTCCTCCTGAATTTAAGTATCGCACAAAATCTGTAAAAATGGCCACATTATTGATCATATTATGCTGAAAATAAAGGTACACGCAGACAGTATACATAAAATACTGTAGTATCTTACAATTCAATGTTGATTAAACTTCTAATAGTATATATACAAATAAGGTAGATATAACTGACCTTTCTGATGAAACGTTTCCATGATATTTGTGTGTTGGTCTGCAAACTGGGCATTCAAACCATGTTCTCCTTGAAGTAACTGTAGATTTCACTGAAAAACACATTTTAGGAAGAGGTTCTACATTATTGTTCCTTGCTGTTTTGAAAATTAAAGCATTTTCAAATATTTAAACTGAAGATATGTTTGTACTTCGTATACTCATTCCGAATTTAAGAATCGCAAATGTTCTATTTAGTATTGCCACGTTATTAGTCATTATGCTGGAAATAAATGTACTCGCAAATATATAGAATAAACCTTCATACTTAATAAAACTTCATACCAATGAAACTAATAATCTTAGAAACATAATATGAAAAGGATAGAACTGGCGTTTATGATGAAACGTTTCTATGGTAACCATATGATAGGCTGCAGACTGAGGATTCTTGCCATGCCTTTCTTGAAATAACCAAAGGCTTTATTAGGAATGATATTGTAGGAAGGGTTTCTACAGTATTGTTCCATAATGTACTGAATATTGAAGTATAATGTTATAGTTAATCTCAAAATAAATTTGTATTATATAATCCTTTTGAAATTAAATATCGCATAAGTTCTATAAGATTTACCGCCTTATTAACCATATTATGCTGTACATTCAAACAATATCCAGAGAATAAAACGTTAAAATGTAATGTGAATTAATCTTCTAATCTTAGGTATATAAAATAAAAAGGATGCAACCGGCCTTTCGGTTGACACGTTTCCAAGATCATTATATTAAGTTATTTCCGTAGACTGAGGAGTCATGCCTTTCTCCTTTTTGAAGTAAATGGAGGCTTCATTACAAATCACATTATAGGAATAGTTTATACATTTTTGTCATTTGTTGTACTGAAAGTCAAAATGCTTTGAAATATTAACACAAAAATTAAATTTGTACTGAATTCTGCCTCCGAAATTAAATATAGCATAAGTTCTATAAGAATTGCCACATTATTTGTGATATTACGCTGGCAGCAGATGTAATTGCGCGCAAGTAATATGCATAGAATAAAACCTTATAATTTTCTACGAATAATACTTCCGACCTTAGATATATAAAATGAAAAAGATACAACTGACCTTTCTGATAATACGTTTCCATGATCACTATATATTATACAACGCACTGAAAATTCATGACATGTCCTTCTTGAAGGAAATGGAGGCTTCAATACAAACCACATTGTAGCAAGAGTTTCTATTAGCCTTTACTATATTGAAAATTAAAGTACTTCGAAATTATTACACTGAAAATAAATTTGTACTAAATACTTTTTTCCGATCTGAAGTCTGACTAGTGTCGCCGATGTATGCAATGGAGGAGGAAAGGTACTGGTCACTCCACCCCATTATCCCCTGGCCTAGTTGCCTCATACGTGATCCGTGGTGCCTTTTTCATATCACTTGTGATGTTCGGATAGTTGAATAAACAACAAACGACTCCTTCCGAATTTAGGTATCACACAAGTTCTGTAAGAATTGCCAAGTTATTAATCATATTATGCTGAAAATAAAAGTACAGGCAAATAATATGGACAGAAGAAAATCATAAAAGTTAATGAACATTAAGCTTCTAATTTTAGATATAAATAAAAAGTAAATAAAACTGTCCTTCCTTATGAAACGTTTCCATGATCTCGATGTGTTAGGCCGTAGATTGAGAATTAATGCCGTGTTCTTGAAGTAATAGGAGGCTTAGATACATATCACATTTTAGGAAGAGTTCCTATGTTATTGTCGTTTTATTTTGAAATCCTCACACTCGAAAAAAATTGTGCTATATACTTTTTACTATTTTATGTTTCTCAGCTGTTCTATAAGAATCGCCACGTTACTAATCATATTGAATTGGAAATAAAAGTACACGTAAATAGGCCTAATTAGCGTAGAATAAAACCTTACAACTTAATGCGAATGAAACATCTGATATTAGACATATGAAATAATAAAGATAGAACTGGGCATTCTGAACAAACGTTACGTAATCACTAGCGGGCGGATTGTAACATATTTTGAGATTTTATTCCTTAGCTGCAAATCATATGCTACCATTGCACAAATGAATTTCAAGTTAACCTATTTTTAAACAGAGGTCAAATTTTTATAGTGCATATTTAAGGGGTTAATGCATATTTCAACTATTAGCGCATATAAACGCATATATTATTATTTTTATCTCTCTGGTGCTTAAATAATGATAAGATTACGAAAAATCACATAAATAGATTACAGAAGGTCTCGCGCCGCGCCGTGGCGTCCTGGTCTAAGGCATCCTGCGTAGGACTCGCGTTACGGAATGAACGCTGGATGGAGTCCTCATGGGGAAAGAAATTCTCATGAAATTTTGGCCAGTGTATGGGACCGGTGCCCACCCAGCATCTTGATGCACTTGGGGAGCTACGATAGGTAGCAAAATCAGGTTACGAAATCCAGCTATAACTGCTGGTGGATGATCATCCTGCTAATCATACGATACCTCCATTCTGGTTGGAAGATCGTCCTCATCAGCTTCGGCATGTGGACGTGAGGCC
Source organism: Periplaneta americana (assembly GCF_040183065.1). NCBI lineage: Eukaryota > Metazoa > Arthropoda > Insecta > Blattodea > Blattidae > Periplaneta > Periplaneta americana. The sequence goes on along the minus strand of NC_091119.1, from coordinate 65,429,189 downwards.
AGCAGCTGGTTGGTCGGTCATGGTCCTTCATGGGCTGTCGTGCCTCGGATTTTTCCTCGGATTACTGAAGAAAGACAGACATTGAAAAACATTACGTAGGTTTTATTTATTGCAATTTGACAACATGCAGACGGTGGTACATTGCGATGGCGACCGACCGTCCACAGATCAGTCTTATATCAACGAAAGCAGACAACAGGACGACCAAGAAATGTCATCACAAACGAGAATCATGGACGACTTCTCCAACAGGAATTACTGTCCTCAAAGCGTAGTCTACGACGAATATTGTTGAAACTTGGTTTGAGCGATAGATCTGTTCGGCGGATGTTTAAAGAGCTGGGTGGTTTTGCATACCGTAGTCAAGTTGCTCGTCGTCTAACAGGAAGGGAATGTATGGGTAAATTATTTTAGATTAGGAGTTACGAAGTCTATAATTACAAATTATTGTTTTATTTATATTATTCATCTATTATTTTCTTGTTCTAAGACTGTGGACGATTGGAGCACTTGTTCAGCAGTCCATGAAATGACTTTATATAGGCCTATGTACCACCAGTTGCAGTTATCCTGTTTGGCCAAAGAAGGACGCATTTGTCTTTCCATTTTGAAGTATTAATTATGTGATGAGTAGGAATTAGTAACGCTTTACGAAGAAATTTTATAGAAGTGATATCTTAGAAATCTGCTATGAACATGAATTAATTTAAATAGCAAGTGGTGTCCTAAATGAGTCTAGTGACGGAAAATTACAAAAATATTTTCAGTCTTGCATTCATGCGTCATTCTTTGTTTCACCCGCTCGCCACGATGAGGCACAGGATATGAGCGGGGCCTGAAACAAAAGAAACAAAACAAAACAAAAAAATTGCATTACTGAATACACACAAGTCGTTTGATCTCTATTAATTCCATTTGAGCTCTACCCTTATTTTTCCTTCACTTACATGTATTCTATCTTCATAAATCAGGATCCTCAGTCTGGTGGCTTCTGAATTCTGCATGTAAAGTTGTAACAGTCATATTAAACGCGAGCAAACGAACAATAGCAACGTGTCTACTGTCCCTGAATTAATAAAAATATCAATTTAAGGTGTGAATTGGATAATTCATTAAATAAAGAAAAATATTATTTCTCATTCGAAAACTTTTTTACAATATCTATACAGTAGTACACTTTATATAAAGCCACCATGGTGATCCAGTGACTAAAGCGTTTGGACTTAATCCTGTAGACCCAGGTTCGATCTCCGGCTGCCCCTGCTGTAAGCCCGCGGTCAAGGTAACAGAGGGTTTTCTCCGGAAGCTTCGGTTCCTCTGTGCCTCTGTGGTATTCCAACAAATCCCTTACAATCTCATCTCAAAGTGGGAGTAGTGAAGTCCAGCCTCCTATGGCACACCATGGACGGCTGACTGTAAGTTGGTTTACACTATATATCCAACTTACTGAAACACTATACATGAAAAGAACACAATTCTTCAGAACTCCTCTACAAAGAGCAATATTTACGCTAAGCTAAATATATATTGAGAACATTTTGAACTATTTTATGCTGAAAAAGGAAGAAGCAAGTACATACGGAAAAAGTCTTATCGAAAGAAGTTTATTTTAAATATTCACAAGTGTTAAGACATAAACCACTTTATCATTCACTTTGTAGAAAGTGACAATATTTGCTTAAACTGAGCACTTTTTACTCTAAAGACCGTTTCAAGAATATCACTTAACTTCACTTCGTCTTGACTTTTTCAAGTCAGATCATACAAAATAAAGTGTCGGATCCGCATTCAAATAGACAAAAAGGAAGTGAACCTGGTGTTCGACGCCGTCACAATGACGTAGTACCAGCCCACAGCGTCTCTATGCGAAAAATGCGGAAATCATTCATTCCTTGTTGGCTATATCTCGTTTCGAACTTGTTATTTTCAAAACCATTCACTGAAATTAAACGAACCACAGACGAAAGTGTAGGTGTACATAAAATAATTTGTTTACAAATAAATACTTGGTGGAAAACAAGAAATCGGAAGTCGTTTAGATTCCGGCAATGAAGCAGAAATTGTACGATATTGAGAGCACAAAAAATGTAAGCAGTACGAATAATGATAATCACAAGAAAATGTAATTTACAATCTTACCTTTATGTTGAATAAAGTATATTAATGTAGGATTAAAATAAATATTTATTCCAAAATAAAAAAATCGTACTCTAATGCAGAAACTCCATCATGTTATAGATATAACCACTAAAAGTTAACCAATATTAAAAATATAATCCCCTCGCCAATTATTTTAGATGATCCTCCATTGATTTTCAGATAAATCATCATGATCATGATAGTAGTAATAGTAGTAGCAACAGCAGCGAGAAATTTACAATAGTACACATTACAGTTACATAATTTGAGAAGAAGGACAAGTAAAACTGAAAATAAGACTACTAGGTTATGATCAGCCATAACTTGGGAATAAAGGAACAAATAATATGACACAAAATCCACACTCCATGAATTATTAGAAATTTCTCTCTTCTAAATCTAAATGCATTTCTGTCCTAAAACTTTTTAATATTACCCCTTCTTGCGTTATGATTTGCGATGTTATTTAATTTTCACTGTGCTGGAAATTCATGTACTCTCAAAATTCAGATAGTCATGTTTCAACAACACTTACATTAAATGCTACTCCCGATTATTGTGCGTTTCCCTACTAACGCGATAAATCATTAATGGAGCTGAAAATAAAGTACAATCAAATATTCATGCTTAAAAATTCACTTACATTAAATCTTCAGAATTAGGTATTTCCTCCCCTCTCAATAGGAATGGTTAAGTCACTGTCCTGCATATAAGGTGCATACGAAGACCTAAGTTCAAAGTGCACTTCTATTAGATGCTCCCACACAATTCGAGTATTCTGCATATGTCGAGTGATTGATTCTCATTCCGTTTAAAATATTCGTCATATAAATATGAAGGAAGAACATTACACAAAAGTTTCGAATTTAATTTATTTATTCCTCCGAGCGATAAGATTTTCTATGTTATTGAACTTTGCTGTATTAAAAATTAAAATATTACGCAATAATTGCACCGAACATAAATTTGTTACAAAAAGTACTTCTTGAATTTAAATTTCCCACAAATACGGTAATAATTTCTACATTATTAATCCTATTATGCTCGAAATAAAAGCACACGCAAATAATTCGTCCAAAACTAATATCGCAGAAGATCTATAAGAATTACCAAATTATTAATCATATTATGGTGGAAATAAAATCACACGCATATAATTCTTCCGAAATTAAATATCACATTCGTTACGTAACAGTGACCACATTATTAATCATATTATGCTGGAAATAAAAGCACACACATAATTCTTCCCGAATTAAATACGTCATACGTTCTATAAATATTACCACATTATTAATCATATTATGCTGGAAACAAAACTAACTCAAATAATACTTCCGAAATTAAATATCGCGTATGTCCTATAAGAATTTCAAGAATATTAATCACATAATGCTGGAATTATTAGCACAAGCAAGTAATACTTCCGAAATTAAATATGGCATAATTACTGTAAGAATTATCACAATGTTCGTCGTATTATGTTGGAAATACAACACACCCAAGTAAGTCTTCCGAAATTTAATACCGGTATGGCATAAGTTCAGCAAGAACTATCACATTAATAATCATATTTTGTTGGAAATAAAAGCACACTCAAATAATTCTTCCGGAATTAAATACGTCATAAGTTCTATAAATATTACCACATTATTAATCATATGCTGAATACAAGGCACACGCAAATAATACTTTGGAAATTAAAGTATCGCATCTGTTCTAGAAAGAATTTTAACATTACTAATCATATAATGCTGAAAATAAAACTACACACGCAGGTAACTCTTTTGAAATTAAATATCGCAGATGTTGTATAAGAATTACCACATTATTAATCATATTGTGCGGTAAGTAAAGGCACACGCAAATAATTCTTCCGAAATTAAATATCGCATCATTCTATAAGAATTACGTTATTAATCATATCATTCTGCAAACAAAGGCACGCAAATAATTCATCCGAAATTAAATATGGCGTAATTACTGTAACAATTATCACAATATTCGTCGTTTTATGTTGCAAAGAAAACACACGTCTGTAAGTCTCTCGAAATTAAATACCGGTATCGCATAAGTTCAAAAAGAATTACCACTTTAATAAACATATTACGCTGGAAATAAAAGCACACTTATATAATTCCTGCGAAATTATATATGTCATCACTTCTATAGGAATTATTACGTTATTCATCGTATTATACTTGAAATGAAAGCTCACCAAATAATTCTTCTAAACTAAAATATTGCATAATATCTTTAAGTATTACAAAATTATTAATTATATTATGGTAGATATAAAAGCAATCGCAAAATAATTGTTCCCAAAATAGAAACCGCAAAAAATCTAAAAGAATTACCACATTATTAATCATATTATGCTGGAAACAAAAGCACACGTAAATAATAATTCCGAAATTAAATGTCACATAAATTCTCTGATAATTAACACATTATTAATTTGATTACGGTAGAAATAAAAGCACACGCAAAAAAATCTTTCGAAATTAAATATCGCATTAGTTATATAAGAATTGCCACATTGTAAATTATATTATGCCGAATTTAAAAGTACACGCAATTAATTCTTCCGAAATTAAAAGGCACATATGTAAAACTATATAAGAATTATCACATTATTAATCATATAACCTGAAAAGGAAAGCACACGCAAATAATTCTTCTGAAATTAACTGTCTCATAATTTTTATAACAATTACCAATTTCTTAATCATATAACGCTAAAAAAGCACCCTAAAATAATTTTTGCGAAATTAAATATCGCATAATTTCTATAAGAATTACCACATTATTATTAATATTTTGCTAGAAAGAGAAGCTCAAGCAAATAAATGATTCCAAATTAAATATGGCATAATTACTGTAAGAATTATCATATTATTTGCCGTATTATATCGGAAATTGAAGTCATGCACGCAAGTCTTCTGAAATTAAATACCGGTTTCGCACAATCAATAAGATTTACCACATTAATAATTATATTATGCTGCAAATAAAAGCACATTAAAATAATTTTTCCCAAATTAAATATTGCACAATTGCTATAAGAATTACAACTTATTCGTCCTATTATGATGAAAGTAAAACACACGGAAGCAAAACATCCGAAATTAAACACCGGTATAGAATAAGTTCAATAAGGATTACCACATGAAATTCATATTACGCTGTAAATAAAAGCACAAGCAAAAATATATCGGATAATAAAAATGGCATAATTACTGTACTAATTATCATACTATTCGACGTATTAAGTAGGAAATAAAACACAGGCAAGTTCGAAATTCAGTTCTTGTAGGGCATAAGTTGAATAAGAATTACCACATTAATAATCATATTATGCTGGAAATAAAAGGTAACGCAAATCATTCTTCCGAAATTAAATATGATATAATTACTGTAAGAATTATCACACCATTATTTGCCGTATTTTTTGTTGGAAACAAAACTGACGAAACTTAGTCTTCCGGAACTAAATACCGGTATGACATATGTTCAATAAGAATTATCACATTATTAATTAAATTATGCTGGTTATATAAGCACACCCAAATATTTCTTTAGAAATTAAATATGGCATAGTTACTATAAGAAGTATTACATTATTCCTCGTGTTATGTTGGTAATAAAACACACGCAAGTAAGTCTTCCGAAATTAAATACCGGTATGGAATAAGTTCAATAAGAATTACCGCATTACTAATCATACAATGCTCTAAATAAAAGACCACGAAAATAATTCTTCCGAAATTAAATGCTGCATAATTACAATAAGAATTACAACATTATTCGTCGTATTATGTTGAAAATGAAACACGCGAAAGCAAATCTTCCGAAATTAAATACTGATATCGCATAAGTTCAATAAGAATTTCCACATTAATATCAATATTATGCTGGAAATAAAAGCACACGCAAAAAATTCTTCCAAAATTAAATATGGCTTAATCACTGTAAGAATTATCACATTATTTGTCGTAATATTTTGGAAATAAAACACACGCAACTAAGTCTTCCCAAATTAAATACCGCTATAGCATAAAATCAATAAAGATTACCGCATTAATAATCATATTATGCTCGAAATAAAAGCACAAGAAAATTATTATCCGAAATTAAATATTGCTTAATTTTGTAAGATTTACAACTTATTGGTCATATTATGTTGGAAATAAAACACACGGAAATAAATCATGCGAAATTAAATACCGATATCGAATAAGTGCAATAAGAGTTACCACATGAATATTCATATAATGCTGTAAATAAAACCACACGCAAAAATTCGTCGGAAATTGAAAAGGGCATAATTACTGTACTAATTTACACACTATTCGGCTTATTAAGTTGGAAATAAAGCACACGGAAGTTTGAAATTCAATAGGGGTAGGGCATAAGTTGAATAAGAATTACATCATTAATAATCGTGCAATGCCAATATAAAAAGCAACGCAAATGATTCTTCCGAAATTAAATATGACATAATTAATGAAAGAATTATCACATTATTATTCATCCTATTTTGTTGGAAATAAAACACACGAAAGTTAGTCTTCCGGAACTAAATACCGGTATGGCATATGTTCGATTAGAATTATCACATTAGTAATTAAATTATGGTTGTTATAGAAGCACTACGCTAACAATTTTTCCGAAATTAAATATGCCATAATTACTGTAAGAATTACATCATTATTCGTCGTATTATATTGGAAATAAATCACACGCAAGCAAGTCTTCGGAAAATAAATACTGGTGTGGCATAATATCAATAATCATATTTTGCTTGAAATAAATTCACACTCAAATAATTCTTACGAAAAATAAAATCGCATAAATTCTATACTATTTTCAGGTTATAAGTAATATTATGCTGGAAATAAAAGCACACGCAAATTACACTTTCGGTATTAAAAATCATATATGTTCTGCAAGGATAAGCAGATTATTAATCAGATTTTGCTACAACTAGAATCTCAAGCCAATAGCACTCCCAATAATAAATATGGCTTAATTACTGTAAGAGTTATCACATTATTCGTCGTATTATGTTGGAAATGAAGCACACGCAAGCAAGTCTTCCGAAATTAAATACCGGTATGGCATAAGTTCAATAAGAATTAGCACATTAATTATCATATTATGGTGAAAATAACAGCACAAGGAAATAATTTTTCCGAAATTATATATGGCATAATTACTATAAGATTTATCATATTATTCGTCGTATTATGTTGGAAATAAAAGACACGCAACTAAGTCTTCCGAAATTAAATACCGCTGTGGCATAAGTTCAATAAGGTTTACCGCATTAATGATCATATTATGCTCGAAATAAAAGCACCAGAAAATAATGTTTCCGAAATTAAATATTGCACAATTGCTGTAACAATTACAACTTATACGTCATATAATGTTGGAAGTAAAACACACGGAAGCAAATCACCCGAAATTAAAGACCGGCATCGAATAAATTCAATAAGAATTACCATATGAAAATACATATTATGCTGTAAATAAAAACACACGCAAAAATTAATCGGTAATTAAAAATGGCATAATTGCTGTACTAATTATCATACTATTCGACGTATTATATTGGAAATAAAACACAGGCAAGTTCGAAATTCAGCACTTGTAGGGCATGAGTTGAATAAGAATTACCACATTAATATTCATATTATGCTGGTAATAAAAGGGAACGCAAATCATTCTTCCAAAATTAAATATGACATAATTATTGTAAGAATTATCACATTATTATTTATCGTATTTTGTTGGAAATAAAACACACGAGAGTTAGTGTTGCGGAACTAAATACCGGTATGGCATATGTCCAATAGGAATTATCACATTAATAATAAAATTATGGTGGTTATATAACCACACCCAAATAATTCTTCATAAATTAAATATTGCATAATTACTATAAGAATTATCACATTATTCTTCGTATTACGTTGGTAATAAGACACACGCAAGTCAGTCTTCCGAAATCAAATACCGGTATGGAATAATTTCAATAAGAATTACCGCATTAATAATAATCATATAATGCTCTAAATAAAAGACCACGAAAATAATTCTTCCGAAATTAAATATTGCATAATTACTGTAAGAATTACAACATTTTTCGTCGCATTTTATTGGAAATAAGACACTCGCAAGCAAGTCTTGCGAAAATAATTACTGGTGTGGCGTAATATCAATAAGAATTACCGAACTAATAAGAATATTTTGCTTGAAAGAAATGCACACGCAAATAATACTTTCGAAATTGAATTTCACATAACTACTGAAAAAAATTATCACATTATTGAACATATTACGTCGGATATAGACACGCAAATTAGTCTTCCGAAATTAAATACTGCCATGGCATTATATCACTAAGAATTACCAAATTAATAATCATATTATGCTGGAAATAAATTAACAAACAAATAATTCTTTCGAAATTGAATTTCACATAATTACTGAAAGAAATATCACACTATTGGACGTATTATGTTGGAAATAAAACACACGCAACTAAGTCTTCCGAAATAAAAAACCGCTATGGCATAAATTCAATAAGGATTACCGCATTAATAATCATATTATGCTGGAAATAAAAGCACACGACAATAATTTTTCCGAAATTAAATATCGCACAATTTCTGTAAGAATTAGAAATTATTGGTCATATTATGTTGCAAACAAAACACAAGCAGGCAAATCATCCGAAATAAAATACCGGTATAGAATTAGTTCAATATGAATTACCACATAACAATTCATATTATGCTGTAAATAAAAGCACACGCAAAATTTAATCGGTAATTAAAAATGGCATAATAAGTGTACTAATTATCACATGATTCGACGTATTAAGTTGGAAATAAAACACAGACAATTTCGATATTCAGTAAGTGTAGGGCATAAGTTGAATAAGAATTACCACGTTTAACCATCATATTATGCTGGAAATAAATGGTAACGCAAACAATTCTTCCGAAATAAAATATGACATAATTACTGTAAGAATTATCACATTATTATTTATCGTATTTTGTTTGAAATAAAAAACACGAATGTTAGTATTCCAGAACTATACACCGATATTTCATACGTTCAATAAGATTTATCAGATTAGTAACTAAATTATGCTGGTTATAAAAGCACACCCAGATAATTCCTGAGAACTTCAATACGGCATAATTACTGTGAGAATTATCACATTATTCTTCGTATTAAGATCGAAATAAATCACACGCAAATAAGTGTTCCGAAATTGAATTCCATTATGGCATATATCCCATAACTATTACCACATTAATAATCATATTATGCTGGAAATGAAACCTAACGATAATAATTCTTTCGAAATTAAGCGTGACATAATTACTGAATCAAATATCTTATTATTCGTAGTATTATATTGGAAATAAAACACACGCAAGCAAACCTTCCAAATTAAATATCGGTATGGCATAAATTCAATAATAATTACCAAATTAATAAACATATTCTCCTTGAAATAAATGCTCACGCATATAATACTTTCCAAATTGAATTTCACATAATTACTGTTACAATTATCACACTATGTGGTCATATTATGTCTGAAATAGACACGCTAGTTAGTCTTCCGAAATTAAATATTGCTGTGGCATAATATCATTAAGAATTACCAAATTAATAATCATATTATGCTGGAAATAAATGCACTATCAAATAATTGTTTCGAAATCGAATTTCACAAAATTACTGAAAGAATTATCACATTATTGGACGTATTATGTTGGAAATAAAACACATGCAAGTCAGTTTTCCAAATTAAATTCCGGTATTGCATAAGTTCAATAAGGATTGCCACATTAATATACACATTATGCTGCACATAAACGCACACGCAAATAACTCTTACGGAAATTAAATATGTGGTAAGTACTGTAAGAATTATCATATTACTCGTCGTTTTATGTTGGTTATAAAACACACGCAAGTAATTTTTCCGAAATTAAATACCGGTATGGAATAAGTACAATAAGAATTACAGCGAAAATAATAATCGTATAATGCTCTAAATAAAAGACCACGAAAATAATGCATTCGAAATTAAATATTGCATAATTACTATAAGAATTACAACATTATTCGTCGTATTATGTTGGAAATGAAACACACGCAAGCAAATGTTTCGAAATTAAATATTGGTATCGCATAAGTTCAAAAAGAATTGCAACATAAATATTCATATTATGATGTAGATAAAAGCACACAACAATAATTCTTCCGAAATTAAATATGGCTTAATTACTGTAAGATTTGTCACATTAATTGTCGTTTCATGTTGGAAATGAAACACACGCAAGCAGGTCTTCCGAAATTAAATATCGGTAAAGCATAATTTCAATAAGAATTACCTCATTAATTATCATATTATACTGGAAATAAAAGCACATGCAAATAACTCTTACAAAATTAAGTATGTTGTAATTACTGTAAGAATTATCACATTGTTCTTCGTATTAAGTTCGAAATAAAACACACGCTATTAAGTGTTCCTAAATTAAATAGCCTATCTTTATCGCACAATTACAACAAGAATTACCACCTTAATTATCATATTATGCTAGAAATAAAAGCACACTGAAATAATTTTTCCCGGAATTAAATACGTCAGTATTTCTGTAAATAATTCCACATTATTCATCATATTATGCTGAATAAAGCACACGTAAATAATAGTTCCGAAATTAAAATATCGCATGTGTTCTATAAGAATTTGAACAATTTTAATCACACAATGCTGAAAATAAAACTAAACGCAGACAACTCTTCCGAAATTGAAAGTCCCAGATGTTCTATAGGAATTACCACTGTGCGTGAAGTAAAGGCACACGCAAGTAATTCTTCCGAAATTTATTATCGCAAAAATTCTAGGTTATTAAACATATTTTGCTTGAAATAAAGGCGGAAACAAATAATTATTCCGAAATTAAATGTCATATAAATTCTCTAATATTTGCAACTTTATTAATCATACTATGCTAATCATAAATCCACACGCGAATAATTCTTTGGAAAATAATTAACGCCTTAGTTACATACGATCTAACACATTATTAATTGTATAACGCCTGAAATAAAAGTAAACCCAAATAATTTTCCCGAAATTAATTATCGCCTTAGTCCAATAAGAATTACCTCATATTAATCATATTTTGCTGGAAATAAAAGCTCACGGAAATAATTTTTACTAAATTAAATATCGCATAACTTCTCTACAATTTTCACGTTATTAATAATACTATGCTGGAAATAAAAGTACACGAAAATAACTGTTTCGAAATTAAAAACCATACAAGTACTACAAGAATGACCAGATTATTAATCATATATTTTGATAGAAATAAAAACACATGCAAATATTTCTCCCAGTATTGAATATGGCATTATTACTGTATTCTTCATATTATGTTGGAAATGACACACACGCAAGCAAGTCTTCCGAAATTAAATACCGGCATGACACAAGTTCAATACGAATTACCACATTAATTTTCATATTATGGTGAAAATAACAGCATAAGCATGTAATTTTTCCTTAATTAAATATGGCATAATTACTGTAGAAATTATTATATTCTTCGTCGTATTTTGTTGGAAATAAAACACACGCAACTAAGTCTTCCCCAAATTAAATACCGCTATGGCATAAGTTCAATAATGATTACCGCATTAATAAACAGATTATGCTCGAAATAAAAGCACACGATAACAATTTTTCCGAACAGCATAAAATAACAGCATAAGCATGTAATTTTTCCTTAATTAAATATGGCATAATTACTGTAGAAATTATCATATTCTTCGTCGTATTTTGTTGGAAATAAAACACACGCAACTAAGTCTTCCCCAAATTAAATACCGCTATGGCATAAGTTCAAAAATGATTACCGCATTAATAATCATATTATGCTCGAAATAAAAGCACACGATAACAATTTTTCCGAAATTAAATATTGCATAATTTTGGTAGGATTTACAATTTATTCGTCATATTATGTTGGCAATAAAACACACGGAAGCAAATCATCCGAATTTAAATACCGGTATTGAATAAGATCAATAAGAGTTACCACATGAATATTCATATTATGCTGTAAATAAAAGCACACGCAAAAAAATCATCGGATATTAAAAATGGCATCATTACTGTACTAATTATAACACTATTTGACTTATTAAGTTGGAAATAAAACACACGCAAGTTCGAAATTCAATACGGCTAAGGAAAAATTTGAATAAGAATTACTACTTTAATAATCACATTATGCTGAATATAAAAGGCAACGCAAGTAATTGTTCCGAAATTAAAAGTGACATAATTAATGTAAGAATTATCAAATTATTATTCATCCAATTTTCTTGCAAATAAAACACACCAAAGTTAGTCTTTCGAAACTAAATACCGGTATGGCATATGTTCAAAATGAATTATCACATTAGTAATTAAATTATTCTGGTTATAAAAGAACACCCAAATAAATAATCAGGAATTAAATATACCATAACTAATGTAAGAATAATCACTATATTCTTCGTATTAAGATGGAAATAAATCACACGCAAGTAAGTCTTCCGAAATTAAATACCGGTATGAAATAAGTTCAATAAGAATTACCGCATTAATAATCATATAATGCTCTAAATAAACGACCACGAAAATAATTCTTCCGATATTAAATATTGCATAATTACTATAAAAATTACAAAATTTTCGTCGTACTATGTTGCAAATGAAACACACGTAATGAAGTCTTCCGAAATTAAATACCGGTATTGCATACGTTCAATAAGAATTGCCACATTAATTATCATATTATGCTGAAAATAAAAGCACACGCAAATAAATATTCCGAAATTAAATATGGCATTATTACTGTAAGAATTATCATATTAATCGTCGTATTATTTTGGAAATAATACACGCGCAACTAATTATTCCCAAATTAAATATTGCTATGGCATAATTTCAATAAGGATTACCGCATTAATTATCATATTATGCTCGAAATAATAGGACACGAAAATAACTTTTCCCAAATTAAATATTGCATAATAGTTTTAAGATTTACGACTTATTCAGCATATAATGTTGGAAATAAATCACACGGAAGCAAATCATACGAAATCAAATACCGGTATCGAATAATTTCAATAAGAGGTAACACATGAATATTAATATTATGCTGTAAATAAAAGCACACGCAAAAAACCGTCGGAAATTGAATATGGCACAATAACTGTACTAATTTACACACTATTCGGCTTATTAAGTTGGAAATAAAACACATGCGAATTTGAAATTCAATACGCGTAGAGCATAAGTTGAATAAGAATTACCACATTAATAATAGTATAATTCCTACATAAAAGGCAACGCAAATAATTATTCCGAAATGAAATATGATATAATTAATGTAAGAATTATCACATCACTATTTATCGTATTTTGTTGGAAATAAAACACACGAAAGTTAGTCTTCCGGACTAAGTACCGGTATGGCATATGTTCAATAAGAATTATCATATTAGTAATTAAATTATGGTTGTTATAGAAGCACTACCTAAAACAATTCTTCAGAAATTAAATATAGGATAATTACTGTAAGAATTATCACATTATTCTTCGTATTAAGATGGAAATAAATCACACGCAAATAAGTGTTCCGAAATTAAATATCGGTATGGTATAAATTCAATAACAATTATCACATTAATAATCATATTATGCTATAAATCATATTATGCTATATAATATGCTGGAAATAAAAGCACACGCTAATAACACTTTCGATATTAAAAATCATATATGTTCTACAAGGATAAGCAGATTATTAATCAGATTTTGCTAGAACTAGAATCTCAAGCAAAGATATCTCACAATATTAAATATGGCCTAAACACTGTAAGAGTTATCACATTATTCGTCGTATTATGTTGGAAATTAAACACACGCAAACAAGTCTTCCGAATGTAAAAAACGGTATGGCAGAAGCTCAATAAGAGTTGCCACATTAATTATCATATTATGGTGAAAATAAAAGCACAAGCAAATAATTTATTCGAAATTAAATATGGCATAATTACTGTAAGATTTATCACATTATTCGTCGTATTATGTTGGAAATAAAACACACGCAACTAAGTCTTCCGAAAATAAATACCGCTATGGCATAAGTTCAATAAGGGTTACCGCATTATTAATCATATTATGCTCGAAATAAAAGCAAACAAAAATAATTTTCCCGAAATTAAATATTGCACAATTGCTGTAAGATTTCTAACTTATTCGTCATATTATGTTGGAAGGGAATCACACGGAAGAAAATTATCCGAAATTAAATACCGGTATCCAATAAGTTCAATAAGAATATCCACATGAAAATTCATATTATGCAGTAAATAAAAGCACACGCAAAAATTCATCGGAAATTAAAAATACCATAATTACTGCACTAATTATCATACTATTCGACGTTTTAAGTTGGAAATAAAACACAGGAAGGTTCGAAATTCACAACTTATAGGACATAAGTTCAATAACAATTACCACATTAATAATCATATTATGCTGGAAAAAAATGGTAACGCAAATCATTCTTCCGAAATTAAATATCACATAATTACTGTAAGAATTAACACATCATTATTTATAGCATTTTCTTGGGAATAAAGCACACGAAACTTAGTGTTCCGGAAATAAATATCGGTACGGTATATGTTCAATAAGAATTATCACATTATTAATTAAATTTTCCTGGTTATATAAGCACACCCAAATAATTCTTCAGATATAAAATATGGCATAATTACTGTAAACATGATCACATTATTCATCGTATTATGTTCGTAATAAAAAACACGCAACTAAGTCATCCGTATTAAATACAGCTATGGAATGAGTTTAATGTGAATTACGCCATTAATAATCATATAATGCTCCAAATAAAACACCACGAAAATAATTCTTCCGAAATTAAATATTGCGTAATTACTATAAGAATTACAACATTAATCGTCGTATTATGTTGGAAATGAAACACACGGAAGCAAGTTTTCAGAAATTAAATACCTGTATCGCACAAGTACAAGAATTACCACCTTAATAATCATATTATTCTATAAATAAAATACACTGAAATAATTTTTTCAGAATTAAATACGTCATTATTTCTGTAAATATTTCCAAATTATTCATCACTTTATGCTAAAGAAGCACACGTAAATAATAGTTCCGAAATGAAAATATCGCATGTGTTCTATAAGAATTTCTACAATTTTAATCGCACAGTGATGAAAATAAAACTGAACGCAGGTACCTCTCCCGAAATTGAAAGAAGCAGATGTACTGTAAAGTTTACCACTGTGCTTGAAGTAAAGGCACACGCAAATTATTCTTCCGAAATTAATTGTTACCGTAGACCAAGAAGAACTACCAAATTTTTTTCATATTATGCTGAAAATAAAAAGCAAAAGCAAATAATACTTACGAAATTTAATATCGCATAATTTCTGTACAATTTTTAGATTATAAGTAATATTATGCTGGAAATAAAAGAAAACGCAAATAAAACTTTCGAAATTAATAATCATAAATGTTCCACAAGGATAAGCAGATTAATTATCAGATTTTACTAGAAATGGAAGCTCATGCAAATAGTACTCCCAATATTAAATATGGCTTAATTACTGTAAGATTTATCACATTATTCGTCGTATTATGTTCGAAATCAAACACACGCAACTAAGTCTTCCGAAATTACACACCGCTATGGCATATGTTCAATAAGTATTACCGCATTAATATTCATATTATGCTGGAAATAAAAGCAAAAGCAAGTAATTTTTCCGAATTAAATAGGGCATATTTACTCTATTAATTATCTCATTAATCGTCGTATTATTTTGGAAATAAAACACACGAAACTAAGCCTTCCCAAATTAAATACCGCTATGATATAAGTTCAATAACGATTACAGCGATAATAATCATATTATGCTGGAAAAGAAAGCACAAGTAAATAATTTTTCCGAAAATAAATATGGCATAATTACTGTAAGAATTATCATATTACTCGTCGTATAATGTTGGAAACAAAACACACGCAACTAAGACTTCCGAAAGTAAAAACCGATATGGTATAAGTTCAATAAGGATTACCGCATTAATAATCACATTTTGCTCGGAATAAAAGCACACGAAGATAATTTTTCCGAAATTAACTATTGCATAATTGTTGTAAGATTTACATCTTATTTGTCATATTATGTTGGATATAAAACAGAGGGAAGCAAATTATCCGAAATTAAATACCTGTATTGCATAAGTTCAATAAGAATTGCCACACAAATATTCATATTATGCTTGAAATAAAAGCACACGCAAATAATTCTTCCGAAATTAAATATGGCTAATTACTGTAAGAATTATCATATTATTCGTCTTATAATGTTGGAAATTAAATGTGCCATAAATCGCATAAATTCTACACAATGTTGACGTTATAAATAATATTATGCTGGAAATAAAAGCACACGCAATTTACACTTCGATATTAAAAATCATAGGGCTATATGTTCTACAAGGTTAAGCAAATTATTAATCAGATTTTCCTAGACCTAGAAGCTCATGCAAATAATACTCCCAATATTAAATATGGCATAATTACTGTAAAAGTTATCACATTATTCGTCGTATTATGTTGGAAATAAAACACACGCAACTAAGCCTTCCCAATTTAAATACCGCTATGGCATAAGTTCAATAACGATTACAGCGATAATAATCATATTATGCTGGAAAAGAAAGCACAAGTAAATAATTTTTCCGAAATAAATATGGCATAATTACTGTAAGAATTATCATATTACTCGTCGTATAATGTTGGAAACAAAACACACCCAACTAAGACTTCCGAAAGTAAAAACCGATATGCCATAAGTTCCATAGGGATTACCGCATTAATAATCATATTATGCTCGAAATAAAGGCAAACGAAAATAATTTTTCCGAAATTAACTATTGCAAACTTGCTGTAAGAATTATAACTTATTCGTCATATTATGTTGGAAGTAAAACACACGGAAGCAAATCATCCCAAATTAAATACCGGTATCGAATAAGTTCAATAAAAATTACCACATGAAAATTCATATTATGCTGTAAATAAAAGCACACCCAAAAATTAATCGGTAATGATACATGGCATAATTGCTGTACTAATTATCATACTATTCGACGTATTAAGTCGGAGATAAAACAGAGGCAAGTTCGAAATTCACTACTTGTAGGACATAAGTTGAATAAGAATTACCACAGTAATAAACATATTATCCTTGAAATAAATTGTAACGCAAATGATTCTTGCGAAAATAAATATGACATAATTACTGTAAGAATTATCACATCATTATTTATCGTATTTTTTTGGAAATAAAACACACGAAACTTAGTCCTCCAGAACTAAATACCGGTGTGGCATATGCTCAATAAGAATTATCACATTAATATTTAAATTATGCTGGTTTTATAAGCACACCCAAATAATTCTTCAGAACTTAAATATGGCATAATTACTGTAAGAATTATCACATTATTCTTCGTATTATGTTGGTAATAAAACACACGCGAGTAAGGCTTCCGAAATTAAATACCGGTGTGGAATAAGTTCAATAATAATTACCGCATTAGGAATAATCATATAATGCTCTAAATAAAAGACCACGAAAATAATTCTTCCAAAAGTAAATATTACATAATTACTATAAGAGTTACAAAATTTTTCCTCGCATTTCATGTAAATAAAACACTTGCAAGCAAGTCTTGCGAAAATAATTACTGTTGTGGCATAATATCAATAAGAATTACCGAATTAATAAGAAAATTTTGCTTGAAATAAATGCACACGCAAATAATTCTTTCGAAATTTAATTTCACGTAATTACTGTTTGAATTATCACATTATTGAACATATTACGTCGCAAATAGACACGCACCTAAATCTTCCGAAATAAAATACCGCTATGGCATAAGTTAAACCAGGATTACCGCATTAATAATCATATAATGCTGGAAATAAAAGCACACGACAATAATATTTCCGAAATTAAATATCGCACAATTGCTGTAAGAATTAGATCTTATTGGTCATATTATGTTAGAAATAATACACACGCAAGCAAATCATCCGAAATTAAATACCGGTATCGAATAAGTTCAATATGAATTACCACATTAAAATTCATATTATGCTGTAATTAAAAGCTCAAGCAAAAATTCATCGGAAATTATAAATGGCATTATTATTCTACTAATTATCACACTATTCGACGTATTAAGTTGGAAATAAAACACAGACATGTTCGAAATTCAGTAAGTATAGGGCATAATTTTGAATAAGAATTACCTCATCAATAATCATATTATGCTGACAATAAAAGGTAACGCAAATAATTCTTCCGAAATAAAATATGACATAATTACTAAAGAATTATCACATTATTGTTTATGGTATTTTTTTGGAAATAAATACACGAAAGTTAGTCTTCCAGAACTATACACCGGTATTTCATACGTTCAATAAAATTTATCAGATTAGTAACCAAATTATGTTGGTTATAAAAGCACACCCAAATAATTACTGAGAACTTCAATACGGCATAAATACTGTGAGAATTATCACATTATTCTTCGTATTAAGATGGAAATAAATCACACGCAAATAAATGTTCCGGAATTGAATACCGGTAAGGCATATAAAATAATATTTCGGAAGTTAAATATTGCATAATTGTTGTAAGACTTACAACGTATTTGTCATATTATGTTGGATTAAATCTCACGGAAGCAAATCATTCGAAATTAAATACTGGTATCAAATAAGTTCAATAAGAGTTACCACATGAAAATTCATATTATGCTGTAAATGAAAGCACACGCAAAAAATCATCGGAAATTAAAAATGGCATCATTACTGTACTAATTATCTCACTTGTCGACATATTAAGTTGGAAATAAAACAAACGCAAGTTCGAAATTCAATACGGGTAGGGCATAACTTGAATAAGAATTGCCACATTAATAATCAATACTATGCTGGCAATAAAAGGCAACGTTAATAATCTCTCCGAAATTTAATATGACATAATTACTGTAAGAATTATCACATTATTACTTATCGTATTTTCTTGGAAATAAAACACACTAATGTTAGCCTTCCGAAACTAAACACTGGTATTACATATGTTCAGTAAGAATTATCACACTAGTAATTAAATTATGCTGGTTATAAAAGCATAACCAAATAATTTTTCAGAAATTAAATATAGCATAATTACTGTGAGAATTATCACAATATACTTCGTAAAAAGATGTGAAATAAATCACACGCAACTAAGTGTTCCGAATCTGAATACCGATTTGGCATAAATTCCATAACAATTACCACATTAATCATTATAATATGCTGGAAATAAAAGCTAACGCAAATAATTCTTCCGAATTTATGTATCGCATAACTTCTATACAAATTTCACGTTATTAATGATATTATGTTGGAAATAAATGCACACTAAAGTAACTTTTTCCAAATTAAAAATCATACAAGTTCTACAAGAGTGAGCAGAGCATTAACCATACATTTTGCTAGAAATAGAAACTCATGCAAATAGATCTCCCAATATTAAATATGGCATAATTACTATATTCGTCGTATTGTATTGGTAATCAAACACACGCAAGTAGGTCTTCCGAAATTAAATACCGGTATGGAATAAGTTCAATAATGATTACCGCATTAATAATCATGTAATGCTGTAGATAATATAGACAACGAAATAATTCTTCCGAAATTAAATATTGCATAATTACTATAAGAATTACAACATTATTCGTCGCATTATGTTGGAAATGAAACACACGCAGGCAAGTCTTCCGAAATTAAATACCGGTATTGCATACGTTCAATAAGATTCACCACGTTAATTAAAATATTATGCTGAAAATAAAAGGACACGCAAATAAATCTTCCGAATATTAAATATGGCATAATTACTGTAAGAATTATCACATTATTCATCACATTATGTTGGAAATAATACACACGCAAGTCTTCCGAAATTAAATATCGGTATGGTATAAATTCAATAACAATTATCACATTAATAAACATATTATGCTAGAAATAAAAGCACACGTAAATAATTTTTCCGAAATTAAATATGCCATAATCACTATACGAATTACATCATTATTCGTCGTATTTTATTGGAAACAAAACACACGCAAGCAAGTCTTTCGAAAATAAATACTGGTGTGTCATAATATCAATAAGAATTGCCGAATTAATAATAATATTTTGCTTGAAATAAATCCACATGCAAACAATTATTTC
Source organism: Periplaneta americana (assembly GCF_040183065.1). Taxonomy (NCBI): domain Eukaryota; kingdom Metazoa; phylum Arthropoda; class Insecta; order Blattodea; family Blattidae; genus Periplaneta; species Periplaneta americana. The sequence continues at coordinate 65,408,586 of NC_091119.1, read as the reverse complement.
GAAATTGAATTTCACATAATTACTGAAGGAATTATCACATTATTGGACGTATTATTTTGGAAATAAAACACACGCAACTACGTCTTCCGAAATAAAATACCGCTATGTCATAAGTTCAATAAGGATTACCGCATTAATAATCATATTATCCTGGAAATAAAAGCACAGGACAATAATTTTTTCGAAATTAAATATCGCACAATTGCAGTAAGAATTAGTACTTATTGGTCATATTCTGTTGGAAATAAAACAGACGCAGGCAAATCATCCGAAATTAAATACCGGTATCGTATAAGTTCAATATGAATTATCACATGAAATTTCATATTATGCTCTAATAAAAGCACACGCAAAAATTCATCAGGATATTAAAAAGGCATAATTACTGTAATAATTATCACACTATTCGACGTATTAAGATGGAAATAAGACACAGGCAAGTACGAAATTCAGTAAGGGTAAGGCATAGGTTGAATAAGATTTACCACATTAATATTCATAATATGCTGGATAAAAAAGGCAACGAAAATAATTGGTCCGGAATTAAATATGACATAATTAATGTAAGAATTATCAAATTTTTAATTATCCAATTTTGTTTGAAATAAAACACACTAAAGTTAGTCTTCCGAAACTAAATACCGGTATGGCATATGTTGAATAAGAATTATCACATTAGTAATTAAATTATTCTGGTTATAAAAGCTCACTCAAATAAATATTCAGGAATGAAATATAGCATAATTACTGTAAGAATAATCACATTATTCTTCGTATTAAGATGGAAATAAATCACACGCAAATAAGTGTTAGGAAATTGAATACCGATATGGTATAAATTCCATAACAATTACCACATTAATAATCATATTATGCTGGAAATAAAAGCTAACGCAAGTAAGTCTTCCGAAATTGAATACCGATAATGCATACGTTCAATAAGAATTACCACACTAATTATCATATTATGCTGAAAATAAAAGCACACGCAAATAAATTATCCCAAAATAATTATGGCTTGATTACTGCAAGAAATATCACATTATTCATCGCATTATGTTGGAAATAAAACACACGGACATAAGTCTTCCGAAAATAAATACCGGTAAAGAATATGTTGAATAAGACATACCGCATTAACAATCATATAATGCTCTAAATAAAAGACCACGAAAATAATTCTTCCGACATTAAATATCGCATAATTACTATAAGAATTACAACATTATTTGTCGCATTAGGATGGAAAATAAGAACTCGCAAGCAAATCTTCCGAAATTAAATACTGGTATCGCATAAGATCAATATGATTTGCCACATTAATATACATATTCTGCTGGAAATAAATGCACACGCAAATTGTTCATCCGAAATTAAATATGGCTTAATTACTGTAAGATTTATCACAATATATTCGTCGTATTATGTTGGAAATGAGACACACGCAAGTAAATCTTCCGAAATTAAATACCGGTATCGAATATGTTCAATAACAGTTACCACATGAATATTCATATTTTGTTGTAAATAAAAGCACACTCAAAAAGTCGTCGGAAATTGAAAATGGCATAATTACTGTACTAATTATCACACTATTGGACTTTTATTAAGTTGGAAATAAAACACACGCAAGTTCGAGATACAACACGTGTAGGGCAAAAGTTGAATAAGAATTGCCATATTAATAATCATATTATGCTGGAAATAAAAGGTAACGCAAATAATTCCTGCGAAATTAAATATGACATAATTAAAGTAAGAAATGTCACATTATGATTTATCGTATTTTGTTGGAAATAAATCACGCTAAATTTAGTCTTCCGAAAGTAAATGCCGGTACGGCATATGTTCAATAAGAATTATCACATTAGTAATTAAATTATGCTGGGTATAAAAGCACACCCAAACAATATGGCATAAGTTCTGTAAGAATTAACACATTATTCCTCGTATTAAGATGGAAATAAATCACACGCAAATAAGTGTTCCGAAATTGAATACCGGTATGGCATAAATTGCATAACAATTACCAAATTAATCATCATATTGTGCTGGAAATAAATGCAAACACAAATAATTCTTCCGAAATTCAATATCGCATAACTTCTATATAATTGTCACGTTATTAATAATATTAGCCTATGCTGGAAATCAAGGGACACCAAATTACTCTTTCGAAATTAAAAATCAGACAACTTATACAAGAATGAGCAGATTATTAATAATATATTTTGCTAGAAATAGAAGCTCATGCAAATAGTTCTCCCAATATTAAATATGGTATAATTACTATATTCGTCGTATTATGTTGGGAATAAAACACACGCAAGTAAGTCTTCCGAAATTAAATACCGGTATGGAATAAGTTCAATAATAATTACCGCATTAAATAGAAGCCCACAAAAATAATTCTTCCGAAATTAAATATTGCATAATTACTTTAAGAATTACAACATTATTCGTCGTACTACGTTGGAAATGAAACACACGCAACATATGTTTCGAAATTAAATACTTGTATCCCATAAGTTCATTAAGAATTGCAACATAAATATTCATATAATGCTGGATTAAAGCACTCGCAAATAATTTTTCCGAAATTAAATATGGCTTAATTACTGTAAGATTTATCACATTATTCGTCTTATTATGTTAGAAATGAAACACACGCAAGCAAGTCTACCGAAATTAAACACCGGTATTGCATTCCTTCAATAAGAATAACCACATTAATTATCATATTTTGCTGAAAATAAAAGTACACGCAAATAAATCTTCCGAAATTAAATATGGCATGACTACTGTGAGAATTATCACATTATTCTTCGCATAATGTTGTAAATAAAACACACGCAAGTAAGTCATCCGAAATTAAATATCGGTATTGCATAAATTCAATAACAATTATCACAATAATGATCATATTATCGTAGAAATAAAAGCACAAGTAAATAATTTTTCCGAAATTAAATATGGCATAATTACTGTAAGAATTATCATATTATTCTTAGTATTATGTAGGAAATAATCACACACAACTAATTTTTCCCAAATTAAATGCCGCTATGGCATAATTTCAATAAGGATTACCGCATTAATGTTCATATTATGCTGGAAATAAAAGAACACGAAAATAATTTTTCCGAAGTTAAATATTGCATAATTTTTGTAAGATTTACAACTTATTCGTCATATTATTCCGGAAATAAAACACCCGGTAGCAAATCATCCGAAATTAAATATCGGTATCGAATAAGCTCAATAAGACTTAACACATGATTATTCATATTATGGTGTAAATAAAAGCACATGCAAAAAATCAACGGAATTTAAAAATGGCATAATTACTGTACTAATTATCCCACTATTCGACTTATTACGTTTAAAATAAAACACACGCAAGTTCGAAATTGAATACGTGTAGGGCATAATTTGAATAAGAATTGCCTCATTAATAAACATATTATGCAGGGAATAAAAGGCAACACAAATAATTCCTCCGAAATTAAATATGACATAATTAATGTAAGAATTTTCACATTATTAGTGGTATTGAGTTGGAAATAAAACATAGGCAAGTGAGTCTTCCGAAATTTAATACCGATATTGCTTAAGTTCAATAAGAATTTTTACATTAATAATTAAATTATGCTGGTTATAAAAGTACAGCCAAATAATTCTTTCGAAATTAAATGGGGTGTAATGACTGTAGGCCTAAGAATTATCACACTATTCGTCATATTATGTTGGGAATAAAACACACACAATTGAGTCTTCCGAAATTAAATATCGGCATAGCATAAGTTCGATATTAATTATCACATTTGTAATCATATTATGTTGAAAATAAAAGCACATTCAAATAATTCTTCCAAAATTAATTATGGCATAATTACTGTAAATATTACCACGTTATTCGTCGTATTATGTTGGATATAAATCACACGCATGTAAGTCTTGCGAAATAACGGTGTGGCATAAGTTCAATAAGAATTACCACAGTAATAAACATATTATTCTTGGAAATAAGAGCACACGCAAATAATTTTTTCCGAAATTATATATGACATAATTACTGCAAGAATTATCACATTATTTGTCATATTATTTTGGAAATAAAACTCACGCAACTTTGTATTCCGAAAGTAAATACCGGTATCTCACAAGTTCAATAATGATTACTCCATTAATAATGATATTATGCTGAAAATAAAAGCGCACTGAAGTAATTCTTCCGACATTATATATGTGATAATTTCTATAAGAATTATTACGTTATTCATCGTATTAGGCTTGGAATGAAAGCACATGTAAATAATTCTTCTAAAATAAAATATTGCATAATGTCTATAAGAATAACAGCATTATTAATGATATTATGATAGATATAAGAGCAAACGCAATTAATTCTTCGCAAAATAAATATCGCATAAGTTCTACAAGAATTACCACATTATTAATCATATTATGCTGGAAACGAAAGCACACGTATATCATTCTTCCGAAATTAAATATCGCATAACATCTATGATAATTAACACATTATTAATCTTATTACGATGGAAATGAAAGGACATGCAAATAATTCTTCCAAAATCAAATATCGGATTCTTACATAGGAATTACCATATTGTAAATTATATTATGCCGGAAATAATGGTACACGTAATTAATTCTTCCAAAATTAAATATCGGATTCTTACATAGGAATTTTATTATCATATTGTAAATTATATTACGCCGGAAATAATGGTACACGTAATTAATTCTTCCGAAATTAAATATCGGATTCTTGCATAGGAATTACCGTATTGTAGATTATATTATGCCGGAAAAAATGGTACACGTAATTATTTTTCCGAAATTAAATATCGCACATGTATTGCTGCATAAGAATTATGACATTATTAATCATATAACGTGAATAGGGGAGCACTCGCAACTAATTCATATGAAATTAACTGTCTCATAATTTTTATAACAATTACCACATCAATTTAATAATCATATAACGTTAAAAGAAGAGCACCCTCAAATAATTCTTCCGATATTAAGTATGGCATATGTTCTATAAGAATTATCACATTATTAATCATATTTTGCTAGAAACAGAAGCTCATGCAAATAATTCTTCCGAAATTATATATGGCATAATTGCTGTAAAAATTATGGCATTATTCGTCGTATTATGTTGGAAATAAAACATAGGCCAATATGTATTCCAAAATTGAATACCGGTATGGCATAAATTCAATAAAAATTATCACATTTATAATCATATTATGCTGGAAATAAAAGCACACCCTAATAATTTTTCCGAAATTAAATATGGCATAATTAATGTAAGGATTATCACATTATTCGTCGTATTATGTTGGAAATAAAACACAAGCTTGTTTGTCTTCCGAAATTAAATACCGGTATGGCATAAGTTCAATAACAATTACCACATTAATAATCATATTAAGCTGGAAATAAAAGCACACTCTAATAATTCTTCCGAAATTATATATTTGATAATATCTGTAAGAATTAGACCTAGTACGTTATTCATCATATTATGCTTGAAGTGATAGCCCACGCAAATAATTCTTCTACAATAAATTATTGTATAATGTCTATAAGTATTACAACATTATTAATGATATTATGGTAGATATAAAAGCAAATGCAAATGATTTTCCCAAAATTAAATATCTCGTAAGTTCTGTAAGAGTTACAGCATTATTAGTCATATTATACTCGAAATGAAACCACACACAAATAATTTTCCCGAAATTAAATATCGTGTATGTTTTACAAGAATTACTACATTATTAATCATATTATGCCGGAAACAAAAATGCAACCAAAGAATATGCATAGAATAAAACCGTATTATTTAATGCGAATTAAGCTTCTAACATTAGTCATATGAAATGAAATGGATATAACTTACCTTTCTGATGAAACGTTTCGACGTTCACCTTATGTTAGGCTGCTATTTGAGGAGACTTGCCATGAATTTCTTGAAGTAACCGGAGACTTCATAAAAAACCACAGTGTAGGAAGTGCTTCTATGTTTTTGTTCCTTGCTACACTGAAAATCGAAATAATGTGATACGGTTAGAATGAAAATAAAATACACTACACAATCCTTTCGAAATAAAATATCGAACAAATTTCTATAAGAATTGCCACGTTATTAATTATAATAAAATTGCTGAAAATAAGAGAACAGGCAAATAATACGCAGAAAATTATTTAATTCGGTTTACACTTTTAGTGTAAGATATATAAAATAAAAGAATACAATTTTCCTTTCTGATGAAACTTTTCGATGATAAGTTTAAGTTTTGCTGCAAACTGAGTATTCATGTCGTTCTAGAAGTAAGAGGAGTTTTCATTACAAATCACATTGTAGGAAGAGTTTCTACGTTATTGGCCCTTACCATATTGATAATTGAAGTGCTTTAAAATGCTTACACTGAAAATAAATTTGTAGGCTACTATATACTTTTTCCCCAATCAGGATTGGAGTGAAAAATGAGGTTGAAAAAGAGCGCGTTGGCAACTATGGTTATTTGCGCTCTTAACTATTACTCCTAAGAACATAAAACCTAAACAATAAAGTAAGTTAAAATCCGATTACGAATTTAAGAATTGCACAAGTTCTATAAGAATTGGCACGTTATTAATGATATATCGCTGGAAATAAAAAATTTAATGCGTATTATTCTTATTTTATTAGATATATACAATAAACAAGAAAGAACTTGCCTTCCTGATGAAACGTTTCCATATCATTATATGTAAGGTTGGAGACTAGAGATTCATATTATGTATTTGTTTCTTGAAGTGACGAGAGGCTTTATTACAAATCATGTTGTAGAATTATTTCGTACATTTTTGTTACTTTCTGTACTAAAAATTGAAGTATTTTGAAGAACGTAATCTGAAAAAAAAAATTGTACACATAATCCTTCCGAATTCAGGTATTGCACCAGTTTCATAAGAATTGCCATATTATTAACCATATTATGCTAGAAACAAAAGTACACCGATATAATAAACATAGAAAAAGAACTTTATAATTTAGTAAGAATTAAGCTTCTATTTGGATACGTAAAATGAAAAAGGAAAAAAGGAACTTGCCTTAGTGATGAAGCGTTTCCATATTATGTTATGCTGCAGATTGAGGAATCCTGCCATGCCTTTCATGAAGTAAAGCAGGGCTCCGTTACAGAATCACATTGTAGGAAAATTTTCTAAATTATTGTCGCTTACTGTGCAGAAAATAAATAGAAGTAATTTAAAAAATTGACACTGAAAATATATTTGTACTAAGTACTCTTTCCGAAATTAAATATCGCATTACTTTTTTAAGAATTGTCACATTATTAGTCGCATTACGCTGTAAGCAATTAATGTGCGCGTAAAATGTCAAACTTTATAATTTAACGGGAATCAAACTTCTAATATAATAATAATAATAATAATAATAATATATTATTATATATTATATATATTTATTATTATTATTAATATTATTATTATTATTATTATTAACTTAAAAGAGACAGAACTGATCTACCTGATGAAACATTTTCATGATCATTGTATGTAACGCTGCAGACTGAAGATCCATACCATGTCGTTCTTAATGTAGGCCTAACACGAGACTTCATGACAATCATATAGTAGGAATAATCTCTGCATTTTTGTTCCCTGCTGTACTGATTTCCTATGTTATTGTCACTTACGGTTGTGAAAATTGAAGTATTTTTTTAATGCTTACACTGGAAATAAATTTGTAGTAAATACTTTTTCTGAAATTAAAATATGTCATATTTTCTATAAGAATTGCCATGTTATTAATCATACTCTGCTGAAAACAAAAGTACTCTCAAATAATATGCATAGAATAAAACCTTATAATATATAATACGATTTAAGCTTCTAATCTTAGATGTGTAAAATGAAAAAAGATAGAACTGACCGTTTTGATGAAACATTTCCATGATCTCCAAATGTTATGCTGCAGAATGAGGATTCATGCCATGTCCATCTTGTAGTAAATGGAGGCTTCACTGCAAATGATATTGTAGGAAGAATTTCTACGTAATTATCCCATACTGTATTGAAAATTTAAATGTACTTTGAAATGCTTACACTGGAAGAGAAATTGTACTAAACATTCCTCCCGAATTTAAGTATCGCACAAAATCTGTAAGGATTGCCACGTTATTAATCTTGTTGTGCTGGAAAAAGGACACTAAATCAATATGCATACAAAAAGCAACTTATAATTTAATATGAATTAAACTTGTAATATTGGATTTAAAATTAAATAGACACAACAGGCCTTTCTGATGAAACGTTTCGAAGATGACTGTCTTGGCTGCAAACTGACATAGAGAATTAAAAGCCATCCTCCTCCTTGAAATAACCGGACGCTTCATTACAAACCATATTGTAGGAAGACTTTCTACGTTATTGTCCCTTATCAATTTTACCTAATGCTTTAATTTAAGACAATATTATTTAAAAACATAGTAAACTGTCTGATACAAAATAAAATTTAATTTTAAATTAAACAATTGAGTAAGGGACAAACTAGAAATTAGCAACAAAACTAAAGGATGCGAAAAGCAGTCTACAGCTCTACACGAAATAAAATATTTCTTCCAGTGATTTATATTCTGTAAAAGTCCCCATAAAACTTATAGCTTTCCCTCGTTGAATGGCAATACTAATTCTGAATTATTATGGTCATTATATTGGTATGCCGTAGACTGATGAGTAATGACTTCCCCCTTCTTGAAGTAAATGGAGGCTTCATTACAAATCACATTGTAGGAATAGTTTGTACATTTTTGTCATTTATTGTACTGAAAGTGAAAGTAGTTAGAAATATTAACACAAAAATTAAATTTGTACTGAATTCTGCTTCCGAAATTAAATATCGCATAAGTTCTATAAGAATTGTCACATTATATTTGGTACTGAAAATTAAAGCATTTTGAAATTCTTACACTGAACATAAATTTGTACTATTGAAAACTCTTTCCGAATTTAAGCGTGTCATAATTTATATATGAATTGCAACATTATTAATTATATTATGCTTAAAATAAAGGTACAATCAGGCATATACATAAAACAGTATCTTACAATTCAATTATAATTAAACTTGTAATAGTAGATATAAAAATAAGGTAGATAGAACTGACCTTTCTGATGAAACGTTTCCATGATATTTCTGTGTTAAGACTGCAGACTGAGGATTCAAACCATATTCTCCTTGAAGTAACCGGAGGTTTCACTGAAAAACACAATTTAGGAAGAGGTTGTACATTATTGTTCCTTGCTGTTTTGAAAATTAAAGCATTTTCAAATATTTAAACTGAAGATATATTTGTACTTTGTATAATCATTCGAATTTAAGTATCACAAAGGTTCTATTTAGTATTGCCACGTTATTAATCATACAGGCCTAATGCTGGAAACGAAAGTACTCGCTAATATTATGCATAGAATAAAGCCTTATAACTTCATACGAATTAAACTAATAATCTTAGATATGCTACATAAAATGAAAAGGATAGAACTGTTGTTTATAATGAAACGTTTCCATGGTAACCATATGATAGGCTGCAGATTGGGTATTCTTGCCATGTCTTTCTTGAAGTAACCAAAGGCTTTATTATAAAATATGATATTGTATGAAGAGTTTCTACAGTTTTAACAGATTTATATTTTTTATCTGTATTTTTTTTTAATAAATTTTCATTATGTGAAATATTATCTTCTGCAAACTTTAGTTTCTTGTAAACAAATTTCTTGTAAGACATTTTTTATGTCATTTTAAATGTTACTGTTTAACTTTCTTTGTCTTTGGCTACCTCACCAAGTTGAGGAAGATTGATAAATTTATATCCATACCGTATTCAATATTGAAGTATAGCGTTATGGTTATACTGAAAATAAATTTGTACTGTATAATCCTTCCGAAATTAAATATCGCATAAGTTCTATAAAAATTGTCACGTCATTAACCATATTATACTGTATACCCAGACAATATTCAGAGAATAAAACCTTAAAATTCAATGCGCATTAAGTTTCTAATCGCAGGTATATAAAATAAAAAGATGCAACCGGCCTTTCGGTTGAATCGTTTCCAAGATCATTATATTCAGTTATGCCGTAGACTGTGGAGTCTTGTCTTTCTCCTTCTTGAAATAAATGGAGACTTCATTACAAATCACATTGTAGGAACAGTTTGTACATTTTTGTCATTTATTTTACTGAAAGTCAAAGTACTTAGAAATATTAACACAAAAATTTAAAAAATTTTTACCGAGTTCTCCTTCGGAAATTAAATATCGCAATAGTTCTATAAGAATTGCCACATTAATTTTGATATTACGCTAGAAGCAAATGTAATTACTCGCAAATAATATGCATAGAATAAAACCTTATAATTTCATACGAATAATATTTGAACTTAGATATATAAAATGAAAAAGATAGAACTGACCTTTCTGATGAAACGTTTCCATGATCACTATATGTTATGCAACAGACTGAAAATTCATGTCATGTCCTTCTTGAAGTTAATGGAGGCTTCAATATACATCACATTGTAGGAAGAGTTTCTATTAGCCTTTACTATATTGAAAATTAAAGTACTTCGAAATTCTTACACTGAAAATAAATTTGTACTAAATACTTTTTGCCGATCTGAAGTCTGATTAGTGTCGCCGATGTATGCAATGGAGGGGGAAAGGTACTGGCCACTCCACCCCATTATCCCCTGGCCTAGTTGCCTTATACGTGGTGCCTTCTTCGTATCACTTCTGATGTCTTGAGGCAATTGAATAAACAACTCCTCCTCCTTTCGAATTTAGGCATCGCACAATTTCTGTAAGAATTACCAAGTTTTATCATATTATACTGAAAATAAAAGAACAGGCAAATAACATTAGAGAATAAAACCTTACAATTTAAAGCGAATTAAAATTCAAATATTACATATACACAATAAAAAAGATAAAACTAGGTTTACTGATGAAATATTTCCATGGTCCATGTATGTTACTCTGCAGACTGTAGATTCATACCATGTCTTTCTTGAAGTAACTCGAGGCTTCATTACAAATCACCTTGTAGGAGTAGTTTGCACATTTTCGTCACTTAATATACTGAAACTTGAAATAATTTGAAATGTTACTCTAAAAATTAATTTGCACTAAATAATCCTTCAAAAATTAAATATTGCATAAGTTCTATAAGAATTTCAAAGACATTCTATAAGAATTGCCAAAATTATTAATCATACTATGATCGAAACTAATGTAAGATATCGATAAAGGTAGCCTATTGTGTCCCATGAATTGCAAAGGCCTCCTTAAATAAGGAAATGCTCTAATTGCCTAACGTTGTGAGCTAGTTCACGTTAGACGTGATATTTATGTCTAAGAACCTGAATTTCTTTAACAATGATTATCTCACTGCCTTTCACAACTTCCTGTCTATGCACAAATGTCTCTCGAGTAATTTCCACTTTCTTCTGTCTCTTGCCTCTCTGACCATTGTTGACCTACCTGTTCTTTGAAGAAGTCTGTCCATCTGCGCCGAGGTCTGCCTTCAAGTCTCCTTCCTATACGGGGGTCCCACATGGTAGCACGGTATGTCCATCTGTCGCCTGGTAGCCTGGACGCGTGTCCACCCCATTTACATTTGGATGTAATGGCTGCATGTGTGATGTCCTGTGTATCTGCTAGTTGGTACAGTGTCGCATTTGGGATTTTCTCCTTCAGTGATACGCCCATTATTTTGGGCATCATTTTCCTTTGACACGTTTGTAGTTTGGTCCTGTGTTTCCCTGTTAGCGACCTGTTTGGCACCCATAAAGTAATACAGGATAAACACAGGCGAAACAAATGTACACGTATGTAATAAGCATTGAATAAAATCTTATAATTTATTACGAATTAAGTTTCTAATATCAGATATGAAAAATGAAAAAATAGGACTTGCCTTTGTAATGAAGCGTTTCCATAATCACTATATGTTATGATGTAGATTGCGGAATCCTGCAATGCCTTTCTTGAAGTAAAGCGGGGCCTCGTTACATGTCACATTGTAGCAAGATTTTCTAAATCGCTTACTGTACAGAAAATAAAACTATTTTGAAATATTTACACTGGAAATAAATTTGTACTAAATACTCCTTCAGAAATTACATATCACATGAGTTTTTTAAAGAAATGCCACATTATTAATCATATTAGGCTGGAACAAAATGTACACGTAAATAATATGCATGGAATGAAACCTTATTACTTAACGCGATTAAACTTCTAATATTAAATACACAACATCAAAATGATAGAACTAGTCTACCGTATGAAATGTTTTCATGGTCTCTATATATTATGGCTGCAGATTGAAGATTCATGCCATGTCTTTCTTGAAGTAACGCGAGGCTTCATTACAATCAAATTGTATGAAGAAATTTTCCATTATTTTCCCATACTCTACTGATTTTCTGTATTATTGTCACTCACTATACTGAAAATTGAAGTATTTTGTAATGCTTACACTGGAAATATATCTCAGTAAATAGCTACTTTTTCCGAAATTAAATATCGCGTAAGTTCTATAAGAATTGCCATATTATTAATCATATTATGCTGGAAACAAAAGTACACACAAATAATAATAGGATAAAACCTTATAATTTAATACATTTTAAGTTTATAATCTTAGATACATGTATATAAGATGAAAAAGATAGAACCGACCTTGCTGGTGAAACATTTCCGTGATCTGTATGTTATGTTATGCTGCATGCTGTATTATCTTTCTTGTAGTAAAGGGATGCTTCATTACAAATCATAACGTCTGAAGAGTTTCTGTATGTACTTTGAAATGCTTACACTGAAAAAAAAATTGTACTAAATATTACTCCTGAATTTAAGTAAGTAAAAGTTCTGTGAGAATTGCGAAGTTATTAATCATATTATGCTGAAAATAAGAGTACAGCAAATTATATGGACAGAAGAAAATCGCCGAAAAATAAAAGCACACCTAAATTATTCTTCCGAAATTAAATATTGCATAAGTTCTACAAAAATTACCACAATAATAATCATATTACGCCGGAAGTAGAAGCACACGTAAATAATTCGTCCGAAATTAAATAATGCATAAGTTCTACAAAAATTACCACATTAATAATCATATTACCCCGGAAATAAAAGCACACTTAAAGAATCATATTACCCCGGAAATGAAAGCACACTTAAATAATCATATTACCCCGGAAATAAAAGCAAACATAAAAATTCATATTACGCCGGAAATAATAGCACACGTTAATAATTATTCCCAAATTAAATACTGCATAAGTTGTACAAAAGTTCCACGTTAATAATCATATTACGCCTGAAATAAAAGCACAAGTAAATAATTCGTCCGAAATTAAATATTGCATAAGTTCTACAAAAATTACAACATTAATAATCATATTAGGCCGGAAAAAAGCATACGTAAATAATTCTTCCGAAATTAAACATTGCATAAGTTCGACAAAAATTACCACAGTAATAATCATATTACGCCTGAAATAAAAGCGCACGTAAATAATTCTTCCGAAATTAAATATTGCATAAGTTCTACAAAAATGACCACATTAATAATCACATTACGCCTGAAATAAAAGCACACGTAAATAATTCCTCCGACCTATTTTTGCTTATAACTTTAGACTCAGTCATTTCCGAACCATGGTTCCTTATCTCAAATTGATACATGTGCCCTTCGCCATCAACCCTGAAAGTTTGTAGCACCACTTCGGAAACAACCTGTATATTTGCAACAAATAATCCTTCCGCATTTAGGTATAGCATGAGTTCTATAAGAATTGCCATATTATTAACCATATTATGCTGGAAACAAAAGGACACGCATGTAATAAACATAGGAAAAAATTTAATAATTTGTACGAATTAAACTTCTAATCTTAGATATGTAAAATAAAAAATACATACATACAGTGTATATAACTTGCCTTTCTGATGAATTGTTTCCATAAAGGTGTATGTTATGCTGCATATTGAGAAATCCTACCATGCCTTTCTTGAAGTAAAGCGGGGCCTCGTTACAAATCATATTGTAGAAAGATTTTCAAAATTACTGTCGCATACTGTACAGAAAATAAATGAAAATGTTTTCAAATAATAATAATAATAATAATAATAATAATAATAATAACAATAATAATAATAATGGTTTACTTAATCTGACAGAGTTAAGGCCATTTGGCCTTCTCTAACACTCAACCAGGAGTAAAACTGCGATACCAAAAGACTACAAATTTTCAAAGTAAAGTAGGTACACTACAATTTTACATACAAAACTGAAGTAGATGATCATAATATAATGTAAACAAATCAGTGGAAATCAGACATAGGCCTATAACATATAGAAAGAAAGGAAAATGCATAATAAAATGTGAACAGTAGGTCAAAATAAGTGAGACATATAAAGTATAAACATATAAGACAATAATAATACTAATAATAATAATAATAATAATATTAATAATAGTAATATTAATAATAATAATATCAATTGTAATAATGATAAAGTAATGACAATAAAAATATATTTGCACTAAGTACTCTTTCTGAAATTAAATATTTCATGACGTTTTAAAAAATTGCCATATTATTAGTCGTATTACGCTGGAAGCAAATGTACACGCAAAATATAAAACTTTATAATATAACGAGAATTAAACTTCTAATATTAGATATATAATTTAAAAGAGAGAGAAATAATCTAGTTCATGATCACTGTATGTAACGCTGCAGACTGAAGATTCATGCCATGTAATCCTTAAAGTAACGTGAGGCTTCATTATAATCTTATTGTAGGAATACAGGGTTGTTTCCGATCTCTGATAACGAATTTGAATGTAATGTGCGTCAGGAATCACATCGACAGCTGAATTGCTGCGAGAGGTTGCAGACTAGTAGTGAGTGATTTCATAATCAGAGTGCACGGAGTATCACAGTAGCAATGCCCAAGAAAATCGAGCCTTTTTGTGAGGGGTACATAACAACCCTTTCCGATGCCAAGTGCAGTTACGTGAAAATCATAGGAACCTGCAAGAAAGGTATCTTGTGTGTACCTAATAAGACTGGCAAAGCTCGAATGGAATTAATTCCAGAGTGGAAAAGCCAGCAAATCTATCCCCCCCCCCGTCACAAGTCTTCGCAACCCACGAGATGATACAAATAAATTCCATTCGAGCTTTACCAAACTTATTAAGTGCACAGAATATGCCTTTCTTAGAAATAACGAAACCTCGTTTATACCAGGTTTCTTTTATTTTCACTTGACTGTACTTAGCATCGGAAAGGGTTGTTATGTACCCCTTTCAAAAAGGCTAGATTTTCTTGGGTATTTCTGCTGTGAGTCGCCGTGCACTCTATGACTATGAATATGCACTCACTACTGGTCTCTCACCTCGCGCCACAGTTCAGCTGTCCTGTGATTCCTGACGCACATGATATCATTCAAATTCGTTATCAGAGATCGGAAACAACCCTATGATCCCTCAGTTTTTGTTCCCAACTGTACTCATTTTGTATGTTATTGTCACTTACTGTACTGACAATTGAAGTCTTTTTAAATGCTTACACTGGAAATAAATTTGCAGTAAATACTTTTTCGGATATTAAATATGTCATAAGTTCTATAATATTTGTCATATTATTAATAATATTATGCTGAAAATAAAAATACTCGCAATTTATATCCATAGAATAAAACCTTATAATATTTAATATGATTTAAGCTTCTAATCTTAGACGTAGAAAAAAAATAGAACTAACTGTTTTGATGAAACATTTCCATGATGTCAATATGTTATTCTGTACATTCATGCCATGTCCATTTTGTAGTAAATGAAGGCTTCACTGCAAATCATATTCTAGAAATAGTTTCTACATTATTGTCCCATACTGTATTGAAAATTGAAATGTACTTTGAAATACTTACACTGGAAAAGAAAATGTACTAAACATTCCTCCTGAATTTACGTATCGCACAAAATCTGTAAAAATGGCCACATTATTGATCATATTATGCTGAAAATAAAGGTACACGCAGACAGTATACATTAAAAATACTGTAGTATCTTACAATTCAATGTTGATTAAACTTCTAATAGTATATATACAAATAAGGTAGATATAACTGACCTTTCTGATGAAACGTTTCCATGATATTTGTGTGTTAGTCTGCAAACTGGGCATTCAAACCATGTTCTCCTTGAAGTAACTGTAGATTTCACTGAAAAACACATATTAGGAAGAGGTTCTACATTATTGTTCCTTGCTGTTTTGAAAATTAAAGCATTTTCAAATTTTTAAACTGAAGATATGTTTGTACTTCGTATACTCATTCCGAATTTAAGTATCGCAAATGTTCTATTTAGTATTGCCACGTTATTAGTCATTATGCTGGAAACAAAAGTACTCGCAAATATAATAGAATAAACCTTCATACTTAATAAAACTTCATACCAATGAAACTAATAATCTTAGAAACATTATATGAAAAGGATAGAACTGGCGTTTATGATGAAACGTTTCTATGGTAACCATATGATAGGCTGCAGACTGAGGATTCTTGCCATGCCTTTCTTGAAATAACCAAAGGCTTTATTAGGAATGATATTGTAGGAAGGGTTTCTACAGTATTGTTCCATAATGTACTGAATATTAAAGTATAATGCTATAGTTATTCTGAAAATAAATTTGTATTATATAATCCTTCTGAAATTAAATATCGCATAGTTCTATAAGAATTATCGCCTTATTAACCATATTATGCTGTACATTCAAACACTATCCAGAGAATAAAACGTTAAAATTTAATGTGAATTAAGCTTCTTATCTTAGGTATATAAAATAAAAAGGATGCAACCGGCCTTTCGGTTGACACGTTTCCAAGATCATTATATTAAGTTATTTCCGTAGACTGAGGAGTCATGCCTTTCTCCTTTTTGAAGTAAATGGAGGCTTCATTACAAATCACATTATAGGAATAGTTTATACATTTTTGTCATTTGTTGTACTGAAAGTCAAAATGCTTTGAAATATTAACACAAAAATTAAATTTGTACTGAATTCTGCCTCCGAAATTAAATATAGCATAAGTTCTATAAGAATTGCCACATTATTTGTGATATTACGCTAGAAGCAAATGTAATTACGCCCAAGTAATATGCATAGAATAAAACCTTATAATTTTCTTCGAATAATAATTCCGACCTTAGATATATAAAATGAAAGAAATAGAACTCACTTTTCTGATGAAACGTTTCCATGATCACTATATATTATGCAACGCACTGAAAATTAAAGCCATGTCCTTCTTGAAGGAAATGGAGGCTTCAATACAAATTACATTGTAGGAAGAGTTTCTATTAGCCGTTACTATATTGAAAATTAAAGTACTTCGAAATTCTTACACTGAAAATAAATTTGTACTAAATACTTTTTTCCGATCTGAAGTCTGACTAGTGTCACCGACGTATGCAATGGAGGAGGAAAGGCACTGGTCACTCCACCCCATTATCCCCTGGCCTAGTTGCCTCATACGTGGTGCCTTTTTCATATCACTTGTGATGTTCAGATAGTTGAATAAACAACAAACAACTCCTTCCGAATTTAGGTATCACACAAGTTCTGTAAGAATTGCCAAGTCATTAATCATATTATGCTGAAAATAAAAGTACAGGCAAATAATATGGACAGAAGAAAATCATAAAAGTTAATGCACATTAAGCTTCTAATTTTAGATATAAATAAAAAGTAAATAAAACTGTCCTTCCTTATGAAACGTTTCCATGATCTCGATGTGTTAGGCCGTAGATTGAGAATTAATGCCGTGTTCTTGAAGTAATAGGAGGCTTCGATACATATCACATATTAGGAAGAGTTCCTATGTTATTGTCGTTTTATTTTGAAATCCTCACACTCGAAAAATTTGTGCTATATACTTTTTACTACCGTATTTTATGTTTCTCAGCTGTTCTATAAGAATCGCCACGTTACTAATCATGTTGAATTGGAAATAGAAGTGCACGTAAATAGGCCTAATTAGCGTAGAATAAAACCTTACAACTTAATGCGAATGAAACTTCTGATATTAGACATATGAAATAATAAAGATAGAACTGGGCTTTCTGAAGAAACGTTACGTAATCACTAGCGGGCGGATTGTAACATATTTTGAGATTTTATTCCTTAGCTGCAAATCATATGCTACCATTGCACAAATGCATTTCAAGTTAACCTATTTTTAAACAGAGGTCAAATTTTTATAGTGCATATTTAAGGGGTTAATGCATATTTCAACTATTAGCGCATATAAACGCATGTATTATTATTTTTATCTCTCTGGTGCTTAAATAATGATAAGATTACGAAAAATCACATAAATAGATTACAGAAGGTCTCGCGCCACGCCGGGGCGTCCTGGTCTAAGGCATCCTGCGTAAGACTCGCGTTACGGAATGAACGCTGGATGGAGTCCTCATGGGGAAAGAAATTCTCATGAAATTTTGGCCAGTGTATGGGACCGGTGCCCACCCAGCATCTTGATGCACTTGGGGAGCTACGATAGGTAGCAAAATCAGGTTACGAAATCCAGCTATAACTGCTGGTGGATGATCATCCTGCTAATCATACGATACCTCCATTCTGGTTGGAAGATCGTCCTCATCAGCTTCGGCATGTGGACGTGAGGCCAGCAGCTGGTTGGTCGGTCATGGTCCTTCATGGGCTGTCGTGCCTCGGATTTTTCCTCGGATTACTGAAGAAAGACAGACATTGAAAAACATTACGTAGGTTTTATTTATTGCAATTTGACAACATGCAGACGGTGGTACATTGCGATAGCGACCGACCGTCCACAGATCAGTCTTATATCAACGAAAGGAGACAACAGGACGACCAAGAAATGTCATCACAAACGAGAATCATGGACGACTTCTCGAACAGGAATTACTGTCCTCAAAGCGTAGTCTACGACGAACATTGTTGAAACTTGGTTTGAACCTTAGATCTGTTCGGCGGATGTTTAAAGAGCTGGGTGGTTTTGCATACCGTAGTCAAGTTGCTCGTCGTCTAACAGGAAGGGAATGTATGGGTAAATTATTTTAGATTAGGAGTTACGAAGTCTATAATTACAAATTATTGTTTTATTTATATTATTCATCTATTATTTTCTTGTTCTAAGACTGTGGACGATTGGAGCACTTGTTCAGCAGTCCATGAACTGACTTTATATAGGCCTATGTACCACCAGTTGCAGTTATCCTGTTTGGCCAAAGAAGGACGCATTTGTCTTTCCATTTTGAAGTATTAATTATGTGATGAGTAGGAATTAGTAACGCTTTACGAAGAAATTTTATAGAAGTGATATCTTAGAAATCTGCTATGAACTTGAATTAAATTAAATAGCAAGTGGTGTCCTAAATGAGACTAGTGACGGAAAATTACAAAAATATTTTCAGCCTTGCATTCATGCGTCATTCTTTGTTTCACCCGCTCGCCACGATGAGGCACAGGATATGAGCGGGGCCTGAAACAAAAGAAACAAAACAAAACAAAAAAATTGCATTACTGAATACACACAAGTCGTTTGATCTCTATTAATTCCATTTGAGCTCTACCCTCATTTTTCCTTCACTTACATGTATTCTTTCTTCATAAATCAGGATCCTCTGTCTGGTGGCTTCTGAATTCTGCATGTAAAGTTGTAACAGTCATATTAAACGCGAGAAAACGAACAATAGCAACGTGTCTACTGTCCCTGAATTAATAAAAATATCAATTTAAGGTGTGAATTGGATAATTCATTAAATAAAGAAAAATATTATTTCTCATTCGAAAATTTTTTTACAATATCTATACAGTAGTACACTTTATATAAAGCCACCATGGTGATCCAGTGACTAAAGCGTTTGGACTTAATCCTGTAGACCCAGGTTCGATCTCCGGCTGCCCCTGCTGTAAGCCCGCGGTCCAGGTAACAGAGGGTTTTCTCCGGAAGCTTCGGTTCCTCTGTGCCTCTGTGGTATTCCAACAAATCCCTTACAATCTCATGTTAAAGTGGGAGTAGTGAAGTCCAGCCTCCTATGGCACACCATGGACGGCTGATTGTAAGTTGGTTTACACTATATATCCAACTTACTGAAACACTATACATGAAAAGAACACAATTCTTCAGAACTCCTCTACAAAGAGCAATATTTACGCTAAGCTAAATATATATTGAGAACATTTTGAACTATTTTATGCTGAAAAAGTAAGAAGCAAGTACATACGGAAAAAGTCTTATCGAAAGAAGTTTATTTTAAATATTCACAAGTGTTAAGACATAAACCACTTTATCATTCACTTTGTAGAAAGTGACAATATTTGCTTAAACTGAGCACTTTTTACTCTAAAGACCGTTTCAAGAATATCACTTAACT
Organism: Periplaneta americana; assembly: GCF_040183065.1. NCBI lineage: Eukaryota > Metazoa > Arthropoda > Insecta > Blattodea > Blattidae > Periplaneta > Periplaneta americana. Next base: position 65,388,041 of record NC_091119.1, on the reverse strand, counting down.
TCACTTCGTCTTGACTTTTTCAAGTCATATCATACAAAATAAAGAATTAGGTATTTCCTCCCCTCTCAATAGGAATGGTTAAGTCACTGTCCTGGATATAAGGTGCATACGAAGACCTACGTTCAAAGTGCACTTCTATTAGGTGCTCCCACACAATTCAAGTATTCTGCATATGTCGAGTGATTGATTCTCATTCCGTTTAAAATATTCGTCAAATAAATATGAAGGAAGAACATTACACAAAAGTTTCGCAATTTAATTTATTTATTCCTCCGAGCGATAAGATTTTCTATGTTATTGAACTTTGCTGTATTAAAAATTAAAATATTACGCAATAATTGCACCGAACATAAATTTTTTACAAAAAGTACTTCTTGAATTAAAATTTCCCACAAATACGGTAATAATTTCTACATTATTAATCCTATTATGCTCGAAATAAAAGCACACGCAAATAATTCGTCCAAAACTAATATCACAGAAGATCTATAAGAATTACCAAATTATTAATCATATTATGGTGGAAATAAAATCACACGCATATAATTCTTCCGAAATTAAATATCACATACGTTACGTAACAGTGACCACATTATTAATCATATTATGCTGGAAATAAAAGCACACACATAATTCTTCCCGAATTAAATACGTCATACGTTCTATAAATATTACCACATTATTAATCATATTATGCTGGAAACAAAACACACTAAAGTAATACTTCCGAAATTAAATATCGCGTATGTCCTATAAGAATTTCAAGAATATTAATCACATAATGCTGGAATTATTAACACAAGCAAGTAATACTTCCGAAATTAAATATGGCATAATTACTGTAAGAATTATCACAATGTTCGTCGTATTATGTTGGAAATACAACACACCCAAGTAAGTCTTCCGAAATTTAATACCGGTGTGGCATAAATTCAGCAAGAACTATCACATTAATAATCATATTTTGTTGGAAATAAAAGCACACTCAAATAATTCTTCCGGAATTAAATACGTCATAAGTTCTATAAATATTACCACATTATTAATCATATGCTGAAAACAAGACACACGCAAATAATACTTTCGAAATTAAAGTATCGCATCTGTTCTAGAAAGAATTTTAACATTACTAATCATATAATGCTGAAAATCAAACTACACACGCAGGTAACTCTTTTGAAATTAAATATCGCAGATGTTGTATAAGAATTACCACATTATTAATCATATTGTGCAATAAGTAAAGGCACACGCAAATAATTCTTCCGAAATTAAATATCGCATCATTCTATAAGAATTACGTTATTAATCATATCATGCTGCAAACAAAGGCACGCAAATAATTCATCCGAAATTAAATATGGCGTAATTACTGTAACAATTATCACAATATTCGTCGTTTTATGTTGCAAAGAAAACACACGTCTGTAAGTCTTCCGAAATTAAATACCGGTATCGCATAAGTTCAAAAAGAATTACCATTTTAATAATCATATTACGCTGGAAATAAAAGCACACTTATATAATTCTTGCGAAATTATATATGTCATCACTTCTATAGGAATTATTACGTTATTCGTCGTATTATACTTGAAATGAAAGCACACCAAATAATTCTTCTAAACTAAAATATTGCATAATGTCTTTAAGTATTACAAAATTATTAATTATATTATGGTAGATATAAAAAGCAATCGCAAAATAATTGTTCCCAAAATAGAAACCGCAAAAAATCTAAAAGAATTACCACATTATTAATCATATTATGCTGGAAACAAAAGCACACGTAAATAATAATTCCGAAATTAAATATCACATAACTTCTCTGATAATTAACACATTATTAATTTTATTACGGTGGAAATAAAAGCACACGCAAAAAAATCATCGGAAATTAAAAATGGCATAATTACTGTACTAATTATCACACTATTCGACGTATTAAGTTGGAAATAAAACACAGGTAAGTTCGAAATTCAGTACGGGTAGAGCATAAGTTCAATAAGTATTACAACAGTAATAATCATATAATGCTGGAAATAAAAGTAACACAAAGATTTTATCCGAAATAAAATATGACATAAATTCTGTAAGAATTATCACATTATTATTTATCGTATGTTGTAGGAAATAAAACACACGAAAGTTAGTTTTCCGAAACTAAATACCGGTATGGCATATGTTACATAAGAATTATCACATTAGTAATTAAATTATGCTGGTTATATAAGCAGACCCAAACAATTCTTCAGAAATTAAATATAACATAAATAATGTAAGAATTATCACATTATTCTTTGTATTAAGATGCAAATAAATCACATGCAAATAAGTGTACCGAAATTGAATAACGTTATGGCATAAATTCCATAACAATTACAACATTAACAATCATATTATGCTGGAAATAAAAGGTAACGCAAATAATTCTTCCAAAATTAAAAATGACAAAACTACTGTAAGAAATTTCACATTATAATTTATGGTTTTTTTTGTTGGAAATAAAACACACGAAAGTTAGTCTTCCGGAACCAAATACCGGTATGGCATATGTTCAATAAGAATTATCACAATAATAATTAAATTATGCTGGTTATAAAAGCACACCCAAATAATTCTTCAGAAATTAAATATGGCATAATTACTGTAAGAATTATCACATTATTCTTCATATTAAAGTGGAAATAATTACACGAAAATAAGTGTTCCGAAATTGAATAACGGTATGGCATAATTTCCATAACAATTACCACATTAATATTCATAATATGCTGGAAATAAAAGGTAACGCATATAATTCTTCCAAAAATATATATGACATAATTTGTGTAAGAATTATCACATCATAATTTATCGTATATTGTAGGATATAAAACACACGGAATTTAGTCTTACGGTACCAAATACCGGAATGGCATACGTTCAATAACAATTATCACATTAATAATTAAATTACGCTGGTTATAAAAGCACACCCAAATAATTCTTCAGAATTAAATATGGCATAATTACTGTAAGAATTATCACATTATTCTTCGTATTAAAATGGAAGTACATCACACGCAAATAACTCTTTCGTAATTAAAAATCATACAAGTTCTACAAGAATGAGCAGATTATTAATAATATATTTTGATACAAATAGAAGCTCCTGCAAATAGTTCTGCCAATATTAAATATGGCATAATTACTGTATTCGTCGTATTATGTTGGTAGTAAAACACACGCAAGTCAGTCTTCCGAAATTAAATACCTGTTTGGAATAATTTCAGTACTAATTACCGCATTAATAATCATATAATGCTCTAAATAATAGACCACAAAAATAATTCTTCCGAAATTTAATAATGCATAATTACTAAAGAATTACAACAATATTCGTCGTATTATGTTCGAAATGAAACACACACAAGCAAATTTTTCGAAATTAAATACTGGTATCGCATAAGTTCAATAAGAATTGCCACATTAATATTCATTAATGTTGGAAATAAAAGAACACGCAAATAATTCCTCCGAAATTAACTATGGCTTAATTACAGTAAAAATTGTCATAATATTCGTCGTATTATGTTGGAAATAAAACACACCCAAACAAGTGTTCCGAAATTAAATACTGGTATCGCTTAAGTTCAATAAGAATTACCACATTAATTATCATATTATGATGAAAATAAAAGCACACGCAAATAAACCGTCCGAAATTAAATATGGCATATTTACTGCAAAATTTATCACATTGTTCCTCGTATTATTTTAGAAATAAAACACACGCTATTTAGTCTTCCGACATTAAATACCTTTATCGCCCAAGTATAACATGAATTACCAACTTAATAATCATATTATGCTAGAAATATCATGTCACTCAAATAATTTTTCCGAAATTAAATACGTCATTATTTCTCTAGATAATTTCACATTATTCATCAAATTATGCTTGAAAAAGCACACGTAAATAATTGTTCCGAAATTAAAATATCGCATGTGTTCTATGAGAATTTCAACAATTTTAATCACACAATGCTGAAAATAGAACTAAACACAGGTAACTCTTTCGAAACTGAAAGTCGCAGATGTTCTATAAAAATTACCACTGTGCTGGTAGTAAAGGCACACGCAAATAATTTTTCCGAAATTAAATATCGCATAACTTCAATACAATTTTCACGTTATTAATAATATTATGCTGGAAATATAAGCACAAGCAAATAACTCTTATGAAATTTAAAATCATACAAGTTCTACAAGAATGAGCAGATTATTAATCATATATTTTGCTAGAAGTAGAAGCTCATGCAAATAGTTCTCCCAATATTAAATATGGCATAAATACTCTGTTCGTCGTATTATGTTGGTAATAAAACACACGCAAGCAAGTCTTCCGAAATTAAATACCGGTGTGGAATAAATTCAATACGAATTACCGCATTAATAATCATAAAATGCTCTAAATAAAATACCACGAAAATAAATGTTCCGAAATTGAATATTGCATAATTACTATAAGAATTATAACATTATTCGTCGTATTATGTTCGAAATGAAACACAAACAAGCAAATCTTCCGAAATTAAATACTGATATCGCATAAGTTCAATAAGAATTACTACATTAATATTCATATTATGCTGGAAATAAAAGCACACGGAAATAATTCTTCCGAAATTAAATATGACTTAATTAGTGTAAGAATTATCACACTATTCGTCGTATTATGTTGGAAATGAAACACTCCCAAGCATGTATTCCTAAATTAAATAACGGTATGGCATAAATTCAATAAGAATTATCACATTAATAATAAAATTATGCTAGAAATAAATGCACACGTAATTAATTTTTCCAAAATTAAATATGCCATAATAAATGTAAGAATTACATCATTATTCGTCGTATTATATTGTAAATAAAACACACGCAAGCAAGTCTTACGAAAATTAATACTGGTGTGGCATAATATCAATAAGAATTATTAAATTAATATTCATATTTTGCTTGAAATAAATGCAGAAGCAAATAATACTTTCCTAATTGAATTTCACATAATTACTGTAAGAATTATCACATTATTGAACATATTAATTCGAAAATAGGCACGCAAGTTAGTGTTCCGAAATTAATTACTGCTGTGGCATAATATCATTAAGAATTACCAAATTAATAATCATATTATGCTGGAAATAAATGCACACCAAAATAATTCTTTCGAAATTCAATTTCACATAATTATTGAAAGAATTATCACATTAATGGACGTATTATTTTGCAAATGAAACACATGCAAATAAGTCTTCCAAATTAAATTCCGGTATCGCATAAGTTCAATAAGAATTACCACATTAATATCCATATTATGCTGCAAATAAAAGCACAGGCACATAACTCTTACGCAAATTATATATGGACTAATTGCTGTAAGAGTTATAACTCTATTCGTCGTATTACGTTTGAGATGAAACACAAGCAAGCAAGTCTTCCGAAATTAAATAAGCCATAATTACTGTAAGAATTTTCAAATTATTCGTGGCATTAAATTATAAATAAAACACACGCAAGTAAGTCTTGTGAAATTAAATACTGGTGAGGCATAATATCAATAAGAATTACGGAATTAATAATCATATTTTGCTTTAAATAAATGCACACGCAAATAATTCATTCGAAATTCAATTTCACTAAATTACTGTAAGAATTATCACATTATTGAACATGTTGCGTCGGAAATAGACACGCAAGTTAGTTTTCCGAAGATAAATAGCTGTTTGGCATAAGTTCAATTAGAATTACCACATTAATTATCATATTATGGGGAAAAAAGCAGCAAAATAAAATAATTTTTCCGAAATTAAATATGGCAAAATTACTGTAAGTGTTATCATATCATTCGTCGTATTAAGTTGGTAATAAGACACATGCAACTATGTCTTCCCAAATTAAATACCGCTATGGCATAAGTTCAATAAGGATTACGCCATTAATATTCATATTTGGCTCTAAATAAAATCACAAGAAAATAATTATTCCGAAATTAAATATTATATAATTTTTGTAAGAGTTCAACTTATTCGTCGTATTATGTTGGAAATAAAACACACGGAATCAAATCATCCGAAATTAATTACCGGTATCAAATGAGATCAATAAGAGTTACCACAAGAATATTCATATTATGATGTAAATAAAAGCACACGGAAAAAAACTTCGGAAATTGAAAATGGCATAATTACTGTACTAATTATCACACTATCCGACATATTAAGTTGGTAATAAAACACACGTAAGTTCAAAATTCAATACGGCTAGGGCATAAGTTGAATAATAATTACCGCATTAATAATCATATAATGCTCTAAATAATATAGAGAACGAAAATAATTTTCCTAAATTAAATATTGCATAATTACTGTAAGAGTTACAACATTATTCGTCGTATTATTTTGGAAATGAAACAGACGCAAGCAAATCTTCCGAAATTAAATATTGCTTAATTACTATAAGAATTACAGCATTATTTGTCGTTTTATGTTGGAAATGAAACTCTCTCAAACAGGTTTTCCGAAATTAAATACCGGTTTTGCATAAGTTGAATAAGAATTACCACATTAATTATCATATTATGCTGGAAATAAAAGCACACGCAAATAATTATTCGGAAATTAAGTATGGCATAATTACTGTAACAATTATCATATTATTCGTCGTATTATGTTGGAAGAAAAGCACACGCAAGTACGTCTTACGAAATGAAATACCGGTATGGCATGAGTTCATTAAGAATTGCCACATTAATATTCGTATTATGCTGCAAATAAAAGCACACCCAAATAACTCTTTCGGAAATTAAATATGTCGTGAGTACTGTAAGAATTATCACATTGTTAGTCGTATTGTATTGGAAATGAAACACACGCAATGAATCTTCCGAAATTAAATATCCGTATGGCGTAAATTGGAGAAGAATTATCACATTAATAATCATATTTTGCTAGTAATAAAAGCCCACCTAAATAATTCTTCCGAAATTAAACATGCCATAATTACTCTAAGAATTACATTATTATCCTTCTTATGATATTGGAATTAAAAGATACACAAGCAAGTGTTCCGAAAATAATTACTGGTGTGGCATAATATCAATAAGAATTACCAAATTAATAATCATTTTTTTGCTGGAAATAAATGCACACGCAAATAATTTTCGACATTGAATTTCACATAATTACTGAAAGAATTATCACATTATTGGACATATTATGTTGGAAATGAAACACATGCTAGTAAGTCTTCCGATATAAATTCCGTTATAGCATAAGTTCAATAAGAATTACCACATTAATAATCATATTATGCTGCAAATAAATGCACACGCAAATAACTCTTACGGAAATTAAATATATCGTGAATACTGTAAGAATTATCACATTGTTCGTTGTATTATGTTAGAAATAAAACACACGCTATTAAGTGTTCCGAAATTAAATACCTGTATCGCACAAGTACAACAAGAAATACCACCTTAATAATCATATTATGCTAGAAATGAAAGCATTCATATAATTTTTCCGGAATTAAATACGTCATTATTTCTGTAAATAATTCCACATTATTCATCATATTATGCTGAAAAAAGCACCGGTAAATAATAGTTCCGAAATTAAAATATCGCATGTGTTCCTCAAGAATTTCCTACAATTTTAATCACACAATGCTGAAAAGAAAATTAAATGCATGTAACTCTTCCGAAATTATAATTGGCCGATGTACTGTAAGAATTACCACAGCGCTTGAAGTAAAGACACACGCAAATAATTCTTCCGAAATTAATTATCGCCGTAGACCAAGAAGAAGTACCACATGTTTTTCATATTATGCTGGAAATAAAAAGCACACGCAAATAATTCTTACGAAATTTAATATCGCATAACTTCAATACAATTTTCAGTTATTTGTAATATTATGCAGGATATAAAAGGACACGCAAATAACACTTTCGAAATAAAAAAATCATATATGTTCTACAAGGATAAGCAGATTATTAATCAGATTTTGCTAGAAGTAGAAGCTCATGTAAATAGCTCTAACAATATTAAATATGGCTTAATTACTGTATACATTATCACATTATTCGTCGTATTATGTTGGAAAACAAACACTCACAAGCAAGTCTTCCGAAATTAAATACCGGTTTGGCATAAGTTCAATCAGAATTACTTCAGTAATTATCATATTATGGTGAAAATATAAGCACAAGGAAATAATTTTTCCGAAAATAAACGTGGCATACTTACTGTAAGAATTATCATATTATTCGTCGTATTTTGTTGGTAATAATAGACACGCAACTAAATATTCCCAAATTAAATTCCGCTATGGCATAAGTTCAATATGAATTAGCGCATTAATAATCACTTTATGCTCGAAATAAAAGCACACGAAATTAATTTTTCCGAAATTAAATATTGCACAATTGCTGTAAGAATTACAACTTATTCGTCATATTACGTTGGAATAAAACACTCGGTAGTAAATCATCAGAAATTAAATACCGGTATCGAATAAGTTCGATAAGAATTACCACATGAAAATTCATATTATGCTGTACATAAAAGCACACGCATAAATTCATCGGAAATTAAAAATGGCATAATTACTTTACTAATTATCATACTATTCAACGTATTAATTTGGAAATGAAACACAGGCAAGTTCGAAATTCAGTACTTGTAGGGCATAAGTTGAATAAGAATTACCACATTAATAATCATATTTTGCTGGAAATAATAGTTAACGCAAATCATTCTTCCGAAACTCAATATGACATAATTACTGTAAGAATAATCACATCATAATTTATTGTATTTTTCTGGAAATAAAACACCCGAAAGTTACTCTTCTGGAACTAAATACCGGTATGGCATATGTTCAATAAGAATTATCACATTGATAATTAAATTATGCAGGTTACATTAGCAGATCCAAATAAATCTTCAGAAATTAAATATGGCATCATTACTGTAAGAATTATCACATTATTCTTCCTATTATATTGGTAATAAAACACAAGCAAGTTAGTATTCCGAAATTAAGTACGAGTATGGAATAAGTTCAATAATAATTACCGCATTATCAATCATATAATGCTCCAAATAAAAGATCACGAAAATAATTATTCCGAAATTAAATATTGCACAATTTTTGTAACATTTACAACATATTCGTCATATTATGTTGGAAGTAAACACACGGAAGCAAATCATGCGAAATTAAATACCGGTATGTAATGAGTTCAATAAGAGTTACCACATGAATATTCATATTATGTTGTAAGTAAATGCACACCCAAAAAATCGTCGCAAATTGAAAATGGTATATTTACTGTACTAATTATCACATTACTCGACTTATTAAGTTGGAAATAAAACACATGCAAGTTCGAAATTCAATACGGGTAGGGCATAAGTTGAATAAGTATTACCACATTAATAATCATATTATGGCGGAAATAAAAGGCAATGAAAATAATTCTTCCGAAATTAAATATGATATAATTACAGTAAGAATTATCACATTATTATTTATCGTATTTTGTTGGAAATAAAATACCCTAAAGTTAGCCTTCCGAAACTAAATACGGGTATGGCATATGTTCAATAAGAATTATCAATTTAGTAATTAAATTATGCTGGTTATAAAAGCACACCCAATAATTCTTGAGAAATTAAATATAACATAATTAATGTAAGAATTATCATATAATTCTTCGTATTAAGACGGAAATAAATCACATGCATATAAGTGTACCGAAATTGAATAGCCGTATGGCATAAATTCCACAAAAATTACCACATTAATAATCATATTATGCTGGAAATAAAAGGTAACGCAAATAATTCTTCCAAAATTAAAAATGACAAATTTACTGTAAGAATTATCACATTACAATTTATGGCTCTTTTGTTGGGAATAGAACTCACGAAAGTTAGTCTTTCGGAACTAAATACCGGAATGGGATATGTTCAATAAGAAATATCACATTAATAATTAAATTACGCTGGTTATAAAAGCACACCCAAATAATTCTTCAAAAGTCAAATATGGCATAATTACTGTAAGAATTATCACATTATTCTTCGTATGAAAATGGAAATACATCACTTGCAAATAACCCTTTCTATAAGAATGAGCAGATTATTAATTATATTTTTGCTAGAAATAGAAGCTCTTGAAAATAGTTCTCCCAACTTAAAATATGGCATAATTACTAAATTCGTCGTATTATATCGGTAGTAAAACACACCCAAGTCAGTCTTCCGAAATTTAATAATTGTATGCATTAAGTTCAGTACGAATTACTGCATTAATAATCATATAATGCTCTAAATAAAAGACACGAAAATAATTCTTACGAAATTTAATCTCGCATAATTACTAAAAGAACTACAACATTATTAGTCATATTATGTTGGAAATGAAACACACGCAAGCAAATCTTCCGAAATTAAATACTCCTGTCTCATTAGTTCAATAAGAATTGCCACATTAATATTCATATTATGCTGAAAATAAAAGCACACGCAAATAATTCTTCCGAAATTAAATATGGCAAAATTACTGTAAGAATTATCACATTATTCATCGTATTATGCTGGAAATGAAACACCCGCAAGCAAATCTTCCTAAATTAAATATTGATATCGCATAAGTTCAATAAGAATTGCCACATTAATATTCATATTATGCTGGAAATAAGACCACACGCCACTAATTATTCCGAAATTAAATGTGGGTTAATTACAGTAAGAATTATCACATTCGTCGTATTATGTTGGAAATGAAACACACGCAAGCAAATATTTCGAAAATAAACACTGTTATTGCATAAATTCAATAAGAAGTAAGACATTAATTATCATATTATGCTGAAAATAACAGCACACGCAAATAAATCTTACCAAATTAAATATGGCATAATTACTGTAAGAATTATCACATTATTCCTCGCATTATGCTGGAAATAACACACACGAAAGTAAGTCTTCCGAAATTATATACGGGTGTGGCATAAGTTCAATAAGCATTAAAATATTAATTATCATATTATGGTGAAAATATAAGCACAAGCACATAGTTTTTCCGTAAAAAATATACGTTGCATAATTACTGTAAGTATTATCATATTATTCGTCGTATTAAGTTGGAATAAAAGACACGCAACTAAATATTCCCAAATTAAATACCGCTATGGCATAAGTTCAATAAGGATTACAGCATTAATAATCATATTATGCTCGAAATAAGACCACAAGGAAATAATTTTTCCGAAATTAAATATTGCACAATTGCTGAAAGAGTTACAACTTATTCGTCATATTATGTTGGAAGTAAAACACAAGGAAGCAAATCATCCGAAATTAAATACCGGTATCGAATAAGTTCAATAAGAATTACCACATGAATATTCATATTATGCTCTAAATAAATGCACACGCAAAAATTCATTCGAAATTAAAAATGGTATAATTACTGTACTAATTATCATAATATTCGACATAATAAGTTGGAAATGAAACAGAGGCAAGTTCGAAATTCAGTACTTGTAGGGCATAAGTTGAATAAGAATTATCACATTAATAATCATATTATGCTGAAAATAAAAGGTAACGCAAATAATTCTTCCGAAATTAAATATGACATAATTATTGTAAGAATTATCACATCATTATTTATCATATTTTGTTGGAAATGAAACACACGAAAATTAGTCTTCCGGAACAAAATAACGGTATGGCATATTTTTTCAATAAGAATTATCACATTAATAATTAAATTATGCAATTTATATAAGCAGACCCAAATGATTCTTCAGAAATTAAATACGGCATAATTACTGTAAGAATTATCACATTATTTTTCGGATTGTGTTGGTAATAAAACACACGCAAATAAGTCTTCCGAAATTAAATACCGGTATGGGATAGGTTCAATAAGAATTACCGCATTATAAAACATATATTGCTCTAAGTAAAAGACCACGAAAATAATTCTTCCGAAATTAAATATTGCATAATTACTGTAAGAATTACAACATTATTCGTCGTATTATATTGGAAATGAAACACACGCGAGGAAATCGTTCGAAATTAAATACTGGTATCGCATAGGTTCAATAAGAATTGCCACATAAATATTCATATTATGCTGGAAATAAAAGTACACACAAATAATTCTTCGGAAATTAAATATGTCACAATTACTGTAAGAATTATAACATTATTATTTATCGTATTTTGATGGAAATAAAACACACGAGAATCAGTCTTCCGGAACTAAATACCAGTATGGCATAAGTTCAATAAGAATTACCACATTATTTATCATATAATGCTGAAAATAAAAGGACACGCAAATAAATCTTCCGAAATTAAATATATCATAATTACTGAAAGAATTATCAAATTATTCGTCGCATTATATTGGAAATAAAACACGCGCAAACAAGTCTTGGGAAAATAAATACTTGTGTGGTATAACATCAATAAGAATTACCGAATTAATGGTCACATTTTGCTTGAAATAAATGCACACGCAAATAATTCTTTCGAAATTGAATTTACACAATTACTGTAAGAATTATCACATAATTTAACATATTCCTTTGGAAATAGACATTAGAAATTAAATACCGGTATGGCATAAGTTCAATAAGAATTACCACATTAATTATCATATTATGATGAAAAAATACAGCACAAGGAAATAATTTTTCCGAAATTAAATATGGCATAATTACTGTAAGAATTATCATATTATTCGTCGTATTATGTTGGTAATAAAACACACGCAACTATGTCTTCCCAAATTAAATATTGCACAATAGCTGTAAGAATTACAACTTATACGTCATATTATGTTGGAGGTAAAACACACGGAAGCAAATCATCCCAAATTAAATAACGGTATCGAATAAATTCAATAGGAATTACGACATGAAAATTCAAATTCTGCTGTAAATAAAAGCACACGCAAAAATTAATCGGTAAATAAAAATGGCATAATTACATTATTAATTATCATACTATTCGACGTATTAAGTTGGAAATAAAACACAGGCAAGTTTGAAATTCAGTAAATTTAGGGCATAAGTTGAATAAATATAACCACATTAATAAGCATATTATGCTGCAAATAGAAGGAAAAGCAAATCATTCTACCGAAATTTAATATGACATAATTACTGTAAGAATTATCACATTATTATTTATCATATTTTGTTGGAAATAAAACACACGAGAGTTAGTCTTCCGGAACTAAATACCGGTATGGCATATATTCAATAAGAATTATCACATTAATAATTAAATTATACCGGATATATAAGCGCACCCAAATAATTCTTCAGATATTAAATATGGCATAATTACTGTAAGAATATCACATTATTCTTCGTATTATGTTGGTAATAAAACACACGCAAGTAAGTCTTCCGAAATTAAATACCGGTACGATATAAGTTCAATAAGGATTACCGAATTAATAATAAACATATTATGCTCTAAATAAAAGACCACGAAAATAATGCTTCCGTAATTAATTATTGCATAATTACTATAAGGTTTACAACATTATTCGTCGTATTATATTTGAAATGAAACACACGGAAGCAAATCTTTCGAAATTAAATACTGGTATCGCATAAGTTCAATACGAATTGCCACATTAATATTCATATTATGCTGGAAATAAAACCACACGCCACTAATTATTCGGAAATTAAATATGGGTTCATTACAGTAAGAATTATCACATTCGTCGTATTATGTTGAAAATGAAACACACGCAAGCAAGTCTTTCGAAAATAAATACCGGTATGACATAAGTTCAATAAGAAGTACCACATTAATTATCATATTATGCTGAAAATAAAAGCACACTCAAATAAATCTTAGCAAATTAAATATGGCATAATTACAGTAAGAATTATCACATTATTCCTCACATTATGTTGGAAAGAACACACACGCAAGTAAGTCTTCCGAAATTATATACGGGTGTGTCATAAGTTCAATAAGCATTACCATATTAATTATCATATTATGGAGAAAATATAAGCACAAGCAAATAATTTTTTCGAAAATAAACATTGTATAATTACTGTAAGAATTTTCATATTATTCGTCGTATTATGTTGGAATAATGCACACGCAACTAAATATTCCCAAATTAAATACCACTATGGCATAATTTCAATAAGAATTACCGCATTAATAATCATATTATGCTCGAAATAAAAGTACAAGAAATTAATTTTTCCGAAATTAAATATTGCGCAATTGCTGTAAGAATTACAAATTATTCGTCATATTATGTTGGAAATAAAACACATGGAAGCAAATCATCCGAAATTAAATACCGTTATCGAATAAGTTCAATAAGAATTACCACATGAATATTCATATTATGCTGTAAATAAAAGCACACGCAAAAATTCATCCGAAATTAAAAATGGTATAATTACTGTACTAATTATCATAATATTCGACGTATTAAGTTGGAAATGAAACTGAGGCAAGTTCGGAATTCAGTACTTGTAGGGCATAAGTTGAATAAGAATTATCATATTAATAATCATATTATGCTGGAAATAAAAGGTAAAGCAAATAATTCTTCCGAAATTAAATATGACATAATTACTCTAAGAATTATCACATCATTATTTATCGTATTTTGTTGGAAATAAAACGCACGAAAGTTAGTCTTCCAGAACTAAATAACGGTATGGCATATTTTTTCAATAAGAATTATCACATTAATAATTAAATTTTGCAAGTTATATAAGCAGACCCAAATAATTCTTCAGAAATTAAATACGGCATAATTACTGTAAGAATTATCACATTATTCTTCGTATTGTTTTGGTAATAAAATACACGCAAGTAATTCTTCCGAAATTAAATACCGGTATGGAATAGATTCAATAAGAATTACCGCATTATAAACATAAAATGCTCTAAACAAAAGACCACGAAAATAATTCCTCCGAAATTAAATATTGCATAATTACTGTAAGAATTACAACATTATTCGTCGTATTGTATTGGAAATGAAACACACGCAAGCAATTCGTTTGAAATTAAATACTGGTATCGCATAAGTTCAATAAGAATTGCCATATAAATATTCATAATGGAGGAAATAAAAGTACACACAAATAATTCTTCGGAAATTAAATATGGCACAATTACTGTAGGAATTGTCACATTATTTGTCGTTTTATTTTGGAAATGAAACACACGCAAGCAAGTTTTTCGAAATTAAATACCTGTATTGCATAAGGTCAATAACAATTACCACTTTAATTATCATATTATGCTGAAAATAAAAGCACACGCAAATAAATCTTCCAAAATTAAATATGGCATATTTACTGTAAGAATTATCACATTATTCGTCGCATTATATTGGAAATAAAACACACGCAAACAAGTCTTCGGAAAATAAATACTCGTGTGCCATGATAGCAATAAGAATTACCGAATTAATGGTCATATTTTGCTTAAAATAAATGCACACGCAAATAATTCTTTCGAAATTGAATTTCACGTAATTACTGTAAGAATTGTCACATTATTGAACATATTACGTTCGAAATAGACACGCAAATTAGTCTTCCGAAATTAAATACCGGTATGGCATATGTTCAATAAGAATTAGCACATTAATTATCATGTTATGCTTAAAAAGACAGCACAAGAAAATAATTTTTCCGAAATTAAATATGGCATAATTACTGTAAGAATTATCATATTATTCGTCGTATTATGTTGGTAATAAAACACACGCAACTATGTCTTCCCAAATTAAATACCGCTATGGTATAAGTTCAATAAGTATTACCGCATTAATAATCAGTAATAAAGAATCTTCGTAACAAAATTTCAGACAATAAATTGATCATAACAAAATCTGATAAAGGAATTGCTACTGTAATATTGAATAAAACTGATTACTGATTTAATTGCAAACTTCTTTACTGTCTAAATATTAATATTAATATTAATATTAATATTAATATTAATATTAACACGGTAAAGAAGTTTGCAATTTAATGAGTGATACATATTTGTTAAATGTGTATACAGAAAAACGAAGAAGCATAAAATTCTTTATGTTAGTTAAACAGAAAATATTTCATCCGGGAATCAACATGAAAAATTAGAAAGGGGCCCCACAAATTAATATCAAAGAGCAATAAAGGGACGTGTTTAAAACAATTGAATTTACTATCACTAGTAAAGGAAAACATAAATTAATTTAAGTGAATCCTTCAGCTCATAAATTCAAACCATTGCCTAAAATACATTAAGAAAATATTCCGATTATACTCATTATAAACTTTGGTTCAGATTCCACTTAACATATTGCAAAATGTTTTCAAACTTATTTAAAGAAAAATCTTAAATTTCATAGCAATCACAATATAAAAACACAAGCAATTTCATAGGAACACTACAAGAATTATCCATAAACGAAAACTACAGAATTGCATTTTTCGGTATTATTAATATGTGCACCAACATGCCGGCAAATGACACGTTAGAAATAACAGAAAGAAAACCAAGGACACAAAATATAAGCAGAACGAAAAAAAAAAAAATAATGTAATTATTACGTATTTGTCTAGGTCAAAATTATTTCCATTTCAATAATAAATACTACAAATAAAACAAAAGTCTTCCAATGTATTCACCACTATCTGGCATCTTAGCTGGAATTTCTGTAATAAATTTAGAAACAAAATTCATAGAGTTTAATCAACAGAAAATAGTCATATGGGTTCGTTACTTTGATGATACTTGTTTAATAAGATCAGAACACTATCTCACAACAATTATTAGAGAACATACACATCCTA
Source organism: Periplaneta americana (assembly GCF_040183065.1). NCBI lineage: Eukaryota > Metazoa > Arthropoda > Insecta > Blattodea > Blattidae > Periplaneta > Periplaneta americana. Next base: position 65,371,126 of record NC_091119.1, on the reverse strand, counting down.
TATTCTGGAATTCAATTCACGAAAGACGATAAAATAGGTAAGAAAAAAAATTCTTGGACATGACAATAGAAACAAAAGATGATAATTTAAAGTATAGCATTTACAGAAAACCTATTCAAAATACAAATCTCATTGCTACTCATTCCAATCACACAATACAACATAAAAAAGCAGGATTAAACAACCTTGTTAACAGACTAATTAACAGACAGTGCTTTTTCGTTCCCAAACAAGTTAAGAAAATTATCGTTTAATATATCCTGAAGTTTTGGAGTTGAAACTCTGACTCTAAATGCTTACGTCACGACGCTACACAAGGTATAACCTAGTTCGGTACATAATAATAATGGAGCATGGCAACTTTAAGTGGGGTTGCTACTTTTCAATCATATAAACTCACTAGCATGTGAAATTAGCTCTGTACAAAATATTATTGCTACATATGAATGCAAATATAATTAGGTCGATAATAATACTGAACTAGTATATACAGTATATATAATAGAACATATTAGTAAACATGATACACATTAACTGTAAATAATTTATATATATATATATATATATATATATATATAATGTATACAATTATGCATTTAACGAAATCAACTCCGTTACGGTGAACAGAAACATAATATAATCTCAAATTATGAAATTCATATCCTTTGTTATAACTGCCAGTAAATGTTTACGTTGAGACAAATATTCTTCCTAAGTCACATGATGTTACAGGGACAAAATAATAATCACACAAATCAATATACAAATTAGCAATATTTATGTTCCACAATATATACAAATAATTCAATTATCAAATCTATTCCATTGCAGAGATTGAAAACATATGGGCTATTCTGAGGTTATGAAATGTAAATCTTTTACGAACATCACATAAAATTTGTTTAAACTAAGAGAATGTTCTTTCTGTATCATAAGACGTTACAGGAGCTTATTTATAATACATTACATCATTGTTATTTAATGACCCCATGCGTATCTGCTTGAAATTCTACCCTGCGTACGCATCCTGGTGACGTAATAGACGTACGAGAAGAAACTACTCGATCCTCTGTACGTTTGGGAACATATGTGCGCTGCCTGCTTATTAATGTACTAATGTCAAAATTAGATTACCAAAATGATTTACAGTTAATAATACTATAAGAGCAGAAAATGGATATCAAACTAAAATTGTTGATTATATCATAAAACGTGTTCGAAAAAACCAACGCCAGAAAACATATACTAAATTAGTTCACGCTGAAAAGAAAAAAAGATTTCATTACTTTCACGTACAATAATGAATATATAGGGCTACATAATTTTTCCACAATCTTCAAGAAACATAACTTCAATATTGTGTTTCGCACTAATAAGAACATTGGAAAATCTATTCTATGGATTTTATAATTATTATACAGATAAATTCAACCTTTCAGGAATATATAAATTAAGGGGACATTCAACTATATTTTGTAACTTTTTTCCTATTTGCCCAATCTTTTTCAAATTTGGAGAAAACGTTTAATATACACATGGAAATTAACATGCAAAATCTCAGCTCATTAGATCCAATACTTTTCAAAATAAAAAATATTTCAATTTTAATCAATCATTAATATAAATATCACTTTTAATTATCATTTTTTATTTTTTGGCATTGTGCATTTGACTGTGACTTCTCAATGAATAGGGGAAGAATTCTGCATATTGATTTAGTTCTGTCACGTAAATTAGTGTAGAAATTTAATTTTTCATTTCTATGACACTTTTTCTCCAATTTTTAAGTTGAGTGTCCCCTTAACTTGTCAATATCCGGAATGTTGTTCTACATATGATATAGAACAGACAGGTAAAAATTTCAATATTAAATACAAGAAACACATAAATACTCATCATGATAATTCACATTCTGGTTTCAGGGATCATATATTATATAATTGTCAACATTATTTCATTGACATAAGTCCTGATATGCAAATCCTGCATATACATGATAAACCATTTAGAAACATTACAAATACACAAAGATAATAATACATTATGCAACGAGCCTATAATGATAGTAATTAAGAAGCGAGTATGGATATTTATGAAACGAACGCAAGCGAGTTTCATAATTTTCATACGAGCTTCTTAATTACCATTATAAGCATGTTCCATACGACTTTTTATGCTCGACCATATTTCTAACTTGAAATTATTCAGATGTATACATTTTATTTGTATCTGACAAGATCGGAAGTGACCTTGTTCTAGGTCGTGAATTGTGAGATGTGCGCAGACGCGAAAGTATTGATTTTTTCCGAGGAACAATAATTTCATTGACCTTGATGTAATCCCGTTAAACTTGATATAACCTTGATTATTGAATTCGACATTGAAAAACGAGATGACAAATTGAATTTATTTGAATATTATTTACAATTAACACGAATTATTATAGTAACAGAACATAACCTTCCGCGACAATATTGGATTTCCAGCCTCCGTGACTTTTCGCTAATTCTCTTTCGATTGCATATCCGAGAATAATCGATACTTGCGGTTTTATAACGGTACAAAGCTGACTTGTCATTGGCTGAACACCTGTAAGCTGAGTTGTCATTGGATGAACACCTGTACTTTAATGAGGTGTACTTTAATGACATACATTAAAGGACTGCTACCAGGTGTATAATTACTACATTTCGGCATAGTCGAGCATAAAAACTATTAATACACATAATTTGAATGACAAAGCTATCCTAGGAAAAACATTTTATTTGATGAATTCATAAAAACAGCTATTGAATCACTAGTACCGGAACAGGTATAAACCCTAGCAAACATCGCGCCACGGCGAGTTCACGTCAAGTCACACAAGGCGACGCAAAAACCTATCATCAGGTTACGTCCAACAATTACCAATAAGTTCATCTTAAATTGTATATTTGTCCATTCGAAATTGAAGCTGTTTCTTGTTAACTTATATCATAATATATCACATCTCATGTTATATTTAAGTTTAAATAAGATACATTACATTCGTCCAAAAAACAATCTATTCATTTTTACGATTTAATATGTAATGAATTTTAATTATATTTAGCAATTTATTATTATATGATTGGAGTTACCACACTGAAGATGGAGTAGCATACAACACCGAAACATGTCTATATTTTATATGTTTAATGATTTTTATAAATGTGATGAGAACACCGGTACATTGATTTTTATTTATCATCATATTGCAAAAGAAGTAAAGAAGAAAGTTAGCTTCCCTTATGAAAAGGTTGCCAGATTTGACAAAGCGTATTACATATAATTTGGAAACAGACCTAAAAGGTAAAATGATATTCATTTGAAACGATGAGGGAATCGAATATACAAAATGTCAGAAAAATTTACACCTGAGTAGCGTTTGTGCTCATTTACAGTTAAGAAAGGGGGAAAAAATATCATCAGATAGGTTAGAATCATATGAATGCCATATACCGCGAGAAAAATAATAGTACGGATTTATGTATTGGCATTAATATCTAAACCATCAACAGCCATCGGTTAAGATAACTTCAAGTTTCCATTGTCACTCCCATACAAATGATTTCTCAATATCTGAACCGATCCTTTAAGGGCACTAATGGCTGTTTCCTTCACAAAGCTGTGTGTTAGCCCCAGGTTTTTACATTTGTTGACAAAGAAGGAGGGTGTGGTACCTCGTACAAACTATGCTTTCGACGGTTTTATTACACCTAATTCTGTTACTTAAATTTTATTTTGAAAAGCTTATTTTGGTAGAGTGGACAGAATTGTACAACTAATTTGGTTAGTTTTAAGTACGTCGGTACAGATAGTGCGAAATAGGAAAAGAGCCTAAACTGTGTTTTGCCTTGATATCAAGAGTTTCGAAGGTATTTATTATCTGTTGCTACGTGGAACGATAACATTAAAACATTTTTTTACCTTTCCAAAATTCCTCTTTTTCAGATACGTCTTTCATGAAAATCCTTTGCTCTAATGTAAATTTCAGTTGTATAATTTGAGCGACCTAATCAAAACAAAAGTATGGTGATTGGCTCGTTACATGTATTTAAAATGGAACTGAGGAAATGATTGAGGAATAATTAGTTAAGTGTTATGGGAAAGACGAATAGAATGAACCAATAAAAAGGAAAGTAGTTAGGAGAGTTAAAGTAAGTTAGAATGGTAAGTAAAGAATACTGAGTGTTTTATGTACTTGAGAAAGGAAGAATCTGGGAAGTGAAGCAAAGAACTAGTGAAAGTGAGTGCAAGTACGGAGAGTGAACCATGAAACCTATACAATTTTTATAAAGTAGTTTATTTCACGACGCTGTATCAACATCTTATGTTATTTAGCGTCTGAATGAGATGAAGGTGATAATGACGGTGAAATGAGTCCGGGGTCCAGCACCGAAAGTTACCCAGGATTTGCTCATATTGGGTTGAGGGGAAAACCCCGGAAATAACCTCAACCAAGCACTTTGCAGCCACCGGTATTCGAACCCGGGCCACCTGGTTTCGCGGTCAGACGCGCTAACCGTTACTCCACATAACAGCTATACCAATGAAAGAGAAAAAGTGACAAGTGAATTGAAGACGTGATAGTAACGAAGTACTACAGACATTCGAATATTGGAACATTGTATGAATGCAAGAGTAAAGTTATGAGAAAAGGTCAGTGAAAATAGGGAAAATAATGCAATATTGTAATGTAGGTGAAAGAATGGAATATAGACATTTAGTGAATATGAAATGATTGAAGATAAACAGAAAGTTAGGGAAATTGGTAATGAAAGATAGCAATGATAGTAGGAGGAGGATTAGTTACTCATGGTAGAAGTATTGTATAGATATCAGGAATGGGATAGAGGGATGACAAAAAAGGGTACTATTACTGACACTACTACTACTATTACTTACTACTACTTACTACTACTAACTACTAACTTACTACTTACTACTACTAACTTACTACTTACTACTACTAACTTACTACTTGCTACTAACTTACTACTTACTACTACTAACTTACTACTTCTAACTTACTACTAACTTACTACTTACTAGTAACTTACTACTAACTTACTAATTACTACAACTTACTACTTACTACTAACTTACTACTTACTAGTAACTTACTACTAACTTACTACTTACTAGTAACTTACTACTAACTTACTACTTACTAGTAACTTATTACTAACTTACTACTTACTAGTAACTTACTACTAACTTACTACTTACTAGTAAATTACTACTTACTACTAACTTACTACTAACATATTACTAACTTACTAACTTACTACTAACTTATTACTAACTTACTGCTAACTCCCTACTTACTACTAACTTACTACATACTACTAACTTACTACTAACTTACTACTTACTACTAACTTACTACTAACATATTACTAACTTACTACTAACTTATTACTAACTTACTACTAACTCACTACTTACTACCAACTCACTACTTACTACCAACTTACTACTTACTACTAACTTACTACTTACTACTAACTTACTACTAACATATTACTAACTTACTAACTTACTACTAACTTACTACTAACTCACTACTTACTACCAACTTACTACTTACTACTAACTTACTACTAACTTACTACTTACTACTAACTTACTACTTACTACTAACTTACTACTTACTACTAACTTACTACTTACTACTAATTTACTACTTATTACTAACTTACTGCTTACTACTAACTTGCTACTTACTACTAATTTACTACTTATTACTAACTTACTACTTATTACTAACTTACTACTTACTACTAACTTACTACTTACTACTAACTTACTACTTACTACTTACTGCTAACTTACTACTTACTACAAACTTACTACTAACTTACTAATTACTACTAACTTACTACTTACTACTAACTTACTACTTACTACTAACTTACTACTTACTACTAACTTACTACTAACTTATTACTAACTCACTACTTACTACTAACTTACTACTTACTACGAACTTACTACTTACTAGTAACTAACTACTAACTTATTACTAACTTACTACTAACTTACTACTTACTATTAACTTACTACTTACTACTAACTTACTACTTACTACTAACTTACTACTTACTACTAATTTACTACTTACTACTAACTTATTACTTACTACTAACTAATTAATTACTACTAACTTACTAATTACTACTTACTAGTAACTTACTACTAACTTATTACTAACTTACTACTTACTACTAACTTACTACTTACTACTAACTTACTACTAACTTACTACTAACTTATTACTAACTTACTACTAACTTATTAATAACTTACTACTTACTACTAACTTACTACTTACTACTACTACTACTTCTACTACTACTACTACTACTACTACTACTTCTGATACCACTGCTAGTACTGTTGCTGCTGCCACTACCACCACTACTATAAATTGTTGCTGCTTTCTATTGGTTTTTACAATAAAACGACTTACGAGCCATAATCAGATAGTTCACCCTTTTCAATTTGACAAAAAAGAAACAAACAAAATAATTTTCATTAATATAATACCACATGTATTCATCTTAAAGTTTATGTTCGCTGTAATTTTTTTAAAAATTTGCACAACCACTCACAAACCGTGTGTTTAATGATATTAAAAAAAGACCAAGAAAAAACGTAGACCCCATTCCTGTTGCTTGGCCATAAAAGTATGATTATTGAGTAAAATACAGCTCCAAACATTTCTAAGCGTGAGGAGAAAATAGGAGATTACAAGGAGAGTAGAGACCATGTAATGAGAACAAGGAGAATACATGGAGAACAAGGAGAATAAATGGTGAACAAGGAGAATACGGGAAGAAAAGGGAGCATACGAGTAGAAATGCAACGAGAACAGGAGGATATGAGGAAAATCAGGCTAACAAGGCGAATATAATGACAGAAAGCAGAATTCAAGGAGAACAAATGAAAGAAAAGCAAAACAAGAACAATACAATAATAAGAAGAGTAATACAAGCAGAAGGAGAGGAAGACGAAGAAAAAATTGGGAACTTATGGAGAAAAATTATAATACAAGGAGGAAAAATACATGCAATGTTAACTTGGAGGTGAGGCGAATAAGATGAATAAAAGAAGAAAGATGGGAATAGGGAGAGAAATGGAAAGAGACTAGTAAACAAAGAATAGAAGTGAAGAAGAGGAATTGAATGAGACAGAACGGAATGAATACATGCAGAACACGTGAAATACAAACAGAGCCATGGGAGTGCAAGGAGAAAAAAGAGGAACACGAGAAATAGGAGAGTCCAGAGAGAACAAGGGGAATACAAGCAGAACAAACAAGGAGAACAAGATAAATACCAGGATAATACAGGAATAACAAGGAACATACAATGGCAACAAGCGGCATACAGGAATAGTAGACGGAAAACAGGGAAATATTCGAAATGCTAAGAGAGCAACATGGATACAAGGATAACATGGGAACTGCAAAAAGAAAAAGGGGAAGGCAGGAAAGCCAAGCGGAATACAAAGATAACTATGGGAATACAGGTCGAACAGAGGGAATTCAGGAGAATACAGGCAATTGAAGGAGATTAAGTGGAGTACAAGGAGAACAAGTTGAAATCTAAGCGAAGAAGGAACTAGAAGGAGAAGAAGGTGAATGCAAACAGAAAAATCGAATACATGGAGAAAATGAGCAATATAAGAACATAGAACATACAGTGATAAAAAGGCAAATGGAAGGAAAACAATGGGAATACAAATACAATCAGGGATAATAATGAGATAGGAATGGGTATACAAGAACAACTGCTGGGATATCAGGCGAATTGCAGGAATTCCAGGAGAACACGTGGATATGTAATAAAAGGTGAAGAAGGAAAATACAAGAATAACAGGAGGAATAGAAGGAGTGGAATTCGTTCAAAGGACAGCAAAGGGAATATTAGGAATACAAGGGAAGACAATGAAAACAAGGAGAACGCAAAGAAAATAAGGGAAAGCCAGTAGAAGGAAAATATAAGTGTAGGTGACGGGTAACAAGGCAAATATGAGAAAAATGGAATACGTAGAGAATAAGAGGAATACAAGAAGAAAAACGAAGGAAATGCAAGGAGAACAAGACAAATGAAAAGGAATAAAGGAAAAGGGAAGGATAAAAGGGATAGACTGGAATAGGAACAGAAATGCAAAGAGAAAAAGACGAATATAAGGACAATAAGGGGTCTGCAAGAAAAACAAATGGAAGGGAAGGAAAACAAGAGGAATACAGGAAGGAAAAGATAATACAAGGAGAACGAGGGGAAGACGAGGAGAAAAGGAGATGTGGAAGAAAAGGGAAATTGAAGGAGGAAAAGGACATAGCCTACAATGAGAACAAGAAGATGGAAAACAAAATAATGTGAATGCAAAGAAAATGAAAGGGAGAACATGGGGAGAAAAAAGAGAAGGGGGACAGGAATACAACAGAACACTTGGAATACAGGGAGAACTATGTGAGTACAAGGAGAGAAAAGGGAATAAAGCAGGATAAGGGGAATCCATGGAAGTACAAAGAGAGAAAGAGAAATACAAGGAGGGAGTGCAAGGAGAGAAAGGCGAATACAAGGAGGAGAAGGGAAATCTTTCAGAGTACTAGGAGACAAAGGGGAATACAAGCAGAAAAGTGGAATACAAAACGAAGGGGTATAAAATAGAGCACACAAGGAGAATACAAGCAGCATACAGGGAGAATAAGGAGAATACAGTGAGGAGAATGCCGTATAAGGATAACTATAGGTATAGAAAAGAACAAACGGGAGAATAGGAGACATACAAGGAGGAAAAGGGAATATCAAGAGAACAAGGAGACTACGAGGACAACAGCGTAATAGCAGGAAAGCAGGGGGGGATATAAAGGGAACTCAAGATATACGAGAAGAACAGGGGAATGCGAGGAGAATAGCACGATACAAGGAGAAAATTTCGGATAAGAGGAGAACAGGACGAAACGAGGAGATTAGGGGGCTTATAAGGAGAACACGAGGATACGAGTAGAACGGGGGGTTACGAATAGAAGATGGGAGATAGGCCTACGAGGGGAAAACATGGAGGATGCGTGGAGAACAGGGGAAGACAAAAAGAGGAAGGAGAATTCGAGGAAAACAGACGTGGGACTGGGGGGTAAACAATAATAGCAAGGAGTATACTAGGAGAACAGAAGGATACGTAGAGAACAGGGATATAATACAAGGAGAACAAGGGAATACTTGGAAAATAGGGGAGGATAAATGGAGAAAAACGGAGATACAAGGAGAACAAGGCGAATACCTAAAGAACAAGGTAAAAGCTGCAGGACAAGTGTAATACCAGAAGAACAAGGGTAATATCTCGAGAATAAGGTTACCACCTGGAGAACGAGGAGGAGTACCTGGAGAACAGGCAAAATATCTGGATAACAAAGGAAATGCGAGAACAAACAAAGCAAATATAAGGGAAAATGCAAGGAGAAAAAATGAATACACAGAGAAGAAGTGGAATAGAAGGGGAATAGTTTTAATAATGGGAAAAAGGAAGTACAAGGAAAAAAAAGGTAATGCAAGAAGAACAAGGGGCATGCAATTAAGACAAAGAGAATGCGAGAAAAAAAGGGAAAGCGGGGAAAACAAGGAAAATGTAAGGTAGACAATGGGAATGAAGGGGAAAGGACGAGAATTGCCAGGACAAATGCAGAAGAAGGGCAATACATTGAGAAAACGGGGTATACAAAGAGAACAAGGGGAATTCAAAGAAGGCATCCGACATTCAAAGAGAAAAAATGGAATGGAAGAAGGCAAATAAAATGAGAAAAACGGAATATGTGAAGAATAAGGGGTTTAGAATGAGATCAAAGGCAATGCAAGGAGAACATGAGAGTTGTAAGGAAAGATAGGTGAAAAAAGGAGAACAAGGGAACTACAAGGATAATACGGGGATTACAAGGGGAACAAGGGAAATAAAAGAACAACATGACCAACGCAGTAGAACCAGGATAATAAAAGGAGAAGATAAATACAAGGACAACAAGGGGAAAGTAAGTAGAACCAGAGGAATCGAAGTGGAATAAAGAAAATAAAAGGAGGACATAGGAAATACAATGAAAGTATGGGCAATTCGAAGAGAACAAGAGGATTACGATGCGAAGAAGGAGATAACGGGAAGAATTGAGGCTAATTCGAGAAGAATATGGTAAATAAGAGAGAATACGGGGATACGAGGGGAGAACAGGGGAGATACAAGGAGAACAAGGGAAATACTAGCAGAACATGGGGAATTTCAAGAGAAGAAGGTGATTACGAGAAGAATAGGGGGGAATGAGAGGAGATTAGGGAAAATACAAGGAGAACAGGGGAATTGTAAGGAGAATAGGAGGACGCAAGGAGAACAAGATTAATACAAGGAGAAAGAGGAAATACAAGGAGAATTTGGGGAATTCGTTGCTCGAATTTAATGTTAACCATGATCGAGGCACTACGATGAAACATCGTGCTCTTCAACCAAGGCTCAAAAGCAAACTAAAGCAGACGGAACCAGTGTTGGCAACTCGATTCTTAAAAACCCGCTAAGATACAGTACAGAAACCGCTAAATTGATATACTATCAGTTTAAAAATATTATTTTTTTACGGCTGTAAGTGTTAAAAAGACGCTAAATCTCTATATGAGCAATACAAATTTCATAAATTTTACCCTCTACGATAACATTTAAAAACACTAGATCCAGCAGAAAAACCGCTGAATTGGCAACACACAGAAGAACGAAACGAAAGTTGGTAGCTCCGAAAGGATCGATGTCAACTATATCCCAGTACCAACCTCCTCCCATATGGTGCAGGGATAGGAGATACGAGTCTCGCTATTTAATTGCCACGCCTCTTACACTTATAAATACAATACAAAAACAAACAACAACAACATACGCATAGGTAAAGACTACAGTTATTCTCCTTCTTCTTCTTTTTCTCCTTAGTCTTCTTCTTCTTCATTTTCTCCTTCGTCTTCTTCTTCCTCTTCTTCTCCTCCTCCTCCTCTACTCTGGTTTCCTCACCTGTTTCGAAGTCCACAAACATTATTTCTGCAAAGAGCAAATTGAACTTGATCGTGAAGCATGCATTCACTGTCTTGCATTGAATGTCGTATTAATAGGGAGAGGATTCGTAAGCTAGTCATGCAAAAACATTTTGTACATGTTTTGAACGTTGCACTAACAAATACGTAAAGTTACTGGTACATATGTTTGCACATTTCAGGCGTTCTATACAAACTGGATTCCTATGCAATAGTTTCTTCAGTTTTAAAATCACGACTTCACCCACTGTACTAGTTTCTGTAGAAGCGAGTCAATGACACCAATGGCATCTTTCAGTTGTGGCGACGAAGATTCCAAGTACTCAGTATATTTTAGAAGGTCAATGAAATGTGCCTTGAGGAACACAAGGAAGCCATACATGTCGCTGCTAAGTACAGATTTTGCCTTAGGAATTGAGGCAGCCTCCTCCATGTGGAGGATGTTCTCTCTCTCTCTCTCTCTCTCTCTCTCTCTCTCTCTCTCAGTGTATTGATATTTCTCTCAAAATAAAAAAAAATCAATATTATAACGCAGTAAATTCAAGATAATCCTTATCAACAATGATTTAGTTTCTTTTAGGTTGTGAGGTCCGATTGAGGTATTTTTTAGGTTCAACAGAATGTACATATACGACTCCTACGATCATGTTTCGGAAAATTATTGAAGAAATAAGGAGTTCAGAAGTAAGGAAGATAAGTAAAAACTATAAATCCGGCCCCTATAAAGTGCTCAATAGACCATTTTGTAGTTGGAAGTTCATTTATTATTTTTAATTATGTTCTTGAATGACTTACTACGTTTCACTGTTGTGGATGCGGTATTATCATTGAAAGTATAGGGTTAAACGACAGCCAAAATAAGCACAAGTACGTTTCAAGGCTACAGGCGTAATAGGCTATCATATTCATGTCCTGATTGCCTGCACACTTGAATAGGAAATGTAATAATAAATATCATTCGTTTCGAGTTGCATTTTGTCGTTTATTTTAGCATTATATTTACTACCATGTTAAATGCTAGAGAATTGCGTGTTAAATTAATGTTCTTCCTTTCTGTAAAGAACTTAATTCAAATATTTAACAGCAGGTTCTACGAATTGCGACAAATTTAACAAACACTTTGGACCAACTGGCTAAGAGGCACTACTCGATAAATCTGCTCTTCGCAACCAGCAATCGAACTTGAGCGTATCTGAAAGCGCCACCACTTCTGGATGTAAACAATAAAATTACTGTAACCTACCTTCTTCACTGCTCAAAGTGATCGTGCTTGTTTTTCTGTCCAGATGGTGACCGCTGGACGTCGCGTTGACTTCGTACATCTTCACCTGGTGAATCTGTTTGGACATATCTGAAATGCAACATAATTCTGATTTTAAATCGTCGTCATAAATTGATTGTTAGCTAATGTAATGAACAGGGTAAATAGGTAGCATATTAAGTAGACAATATGTAGGCCTATGTCATCTGACTAGTAACAATAAGTAAATCATAAAACTGAAGCTTGAAAAGGAATCAAAAGTTGAAGCTCGTAGTAAAGTTACTTCTAACGCTCATATAGTCTTAAAGAAAATAAATTGAATGAAATGAACTAAAAGTGCTGTTAATTTTGTAATTTCGTTTAAAGAATGAAATTAATTTATTCTTATTCTTTTATTTACAGTAAAAACCGAACTTGTTCGTAGATGATAGCGCCAACACTTCAGGATGTAAACAATTACTGTACCTTCATAGCGATTGGTCTTGCTCCAGGATGTGTATTCGTGTCCACCTAAAATGCAATATAATTCTGATATTAAATCGTCGTAATAAACTGATTGTTAGCTAATGTGATGAATTTTGTAAATGGGAGTATATTAATTAAGTAGACAATAATATGTACGTCATCAAACTATTAACAATAACTAAATCATAATAGTGAAGTTTGAAAAGGGATCCAAAGTTAATCACGTAGTAAAGTTATTTCTAACTCACATCTTCAACTCAGTACAATATAAAATAATATTATTCCGAACAATTTAAGTTCTCAAAATAATAAACAAGTCACTTACAAAGCTAACAGACAGAGCGATAATTCAAAATGTTTTCTATTTGCATTTTACTTCTAAACAAACTTAAAAAATGCTCTCCGTTAAAATTTGCAAAACAGTAGATAGAACCTTGTTAATTTGAGCACTCGATTGTTAGGCTTGGTTAAGTGGTAATGATTTTACCGCCACACATTGAGTTGAGAAAAAAATATTTCGAACTTTTTATTATGTTTCCTTTTTAAACGGCAAGATGGGACGGAGTTGTTAATCTAGTTTCAGACAAAAAACCACATAAGCTTTAAAAATTCTAGAACACTCGTAATTACTAACTACATTGAAGATAACAAAGCAAATGCATGAGCTTAGCATGCAGAAAGTCTTTTGCCGTTCACACATTAATTTCAGTGCAATCTAGTGACAGCTAGAGGGAAAGAGATGTCTCGGGACTGAAGTGTGAAAAAAATGCGAACCAAGAATAAACGTACACTCCTTTCCCCTTGCATGGCCATAAAAATGATTAATTCATAATATTACAGCAACAAATATTTTTAAGCGTGATGTGTCTATCGGGATACAAAATAGTGAAGTGGAAAATGCGACCACACGCGCTTAATTATCGCCACATTGAGTGGAGCCAAGGAACGGAGCGTGAGATTCAGACATATTTGTAGCACATAAAGAAAAAGGCCGCCAATCAAAACGAAAGTTTTAATGGTTGGTAACATTAAGGAGGGCACATAATGTAGTACTACTGCAACAGAATTTCTTAACTATGAACAAGTGGGGTAGGAAACACAGAAACAATCGAGGGTGATCTATCTGAAACTGCCTCTTAGGCTTACAATTTGTAAATACTTACGTCTAAAAAGATGACGAAACCTACGAAATCCATTCCTTAAACAGGGGCAGCAGCCACCCTTCGCACTTCTCTTATCTTTTTCTTTAACCAATGACAGTTCAAACATGGAATATTCCTCGTTTTCTTCTTCTTTTCCGATTGATGTCGCTGGCGTGGAAGCTGGTATGGGACCCATGGACGCTGCCATGGGAGGTCGAAAGGCAGCTGGGTTGTAGGCTGCAAGTAGGAAAACAAACTTGGTCGTTACACATGTGTCATTGCATTCACTGGTTTTCAGGGAATGACACAATTAATAGCGATAAAGACTCATATGCAACTGTATATTTTTTGCTGTCCATTTGCAAGACATACAAAATCTCCTTTTTTTTTTAATGCTTTGAACGAATGTAATGACGAATAGTCAAATTTAATTCTATTAATTTTTTTATCCTCGACCATGCCGAAATGTAGTAATTATACACCTGGTAGCAGTCCTTTAATGCATGTCATTAAAGTACATCTACTCATTAAGTACAGGTGTTCAGCCAATGACAACTCAGCTTACAGGTGTTCAGCCAATGACAAGTCAGCTTTGTACCATTATAAAACCGCAAGTATCGATTATTCTCGGATATGCAATCGAAAGAGAATTAGCGAAAAGGCACGGAGGCTGGAAATTCAATACTGTCGCAGAAGGTTATGTTCTGTTACTATAATAATTAGCGTTAATTGTAAATAATATTCAAATAAATTCAATTTGTCATCTCGTTTTTCAATGTCGAATTCAATAATCAAGGTTATATCAAGTTTAATGGGATTACATCAAGGTCAATGACATTATTGTTCCTCGGAAAAAATCAATACTTTCGCGTCTGCGCACATCTCACAATTCACGACCTAGAACAAGGTCACTTCCGATATTGTCAGATACAAATAAAATGTATACATCTGAATAATTTAAAGTTAGAAATATGGTCGAGCATAAAAAGCCTATAATGGTAATTAAGACGCTCGTATGAATATTATGAAACTCTCTTGCGCTTGTTTCATAAACAACCATACTTGCATCTTAATTACTATCATTATAGGCTATTATGGATAGATCAAATATAAAACTGTAAAAAAAAATCAGTGAATTCTTCATCAAATCATAAGTGGCATTCATGTCGGCAGTAGACCCACTAGCGACATAATATGTTCATATTATGATACTATCTGAGAACTTGAATTCGTACTTATCAAAGTTGCTTTCTAATGTTGGGCCAGTTAGTGTTCCTAACGTATGCATAATCTTTGTTCTGCGGTATCAGTTCCACAGCCTCACACATTATAAATTACTTGTCTATTCGTTTACTTTATAATTTTTGTTAATATACTTGAAAAAGCACCCAACAATATATCCTCTGATTCATTAATCATATTGAGTATGGCTAATTTGCTTTCAATTGATGGTATTTCAGGCGAAAAGAGAAAGCAAAGCCAAAACACAAACAACTTATCCTACTAACCCCAAATAACAATACCTACCAATGACTATAAAAAAAAGAAGAACTCAGTCAGCTGACTACAGTCTGTACAAAACTAGAAGGGTATTAACAGTTCAAGGCGTCACCATGGCAACAGCTCAAACCAGCCAACCAGAATCCATGGTGACAGGTCGGCGTCTCCTAGTCTTTCACAGCGAGCATGTGGTAGCAAGCTGTTTTGTTCGGAAGAGTTTAATCTTCGGTACTGTGTCACGGAAATATTGGTTCTGTCGTGACTATTGTTTTCGTAGTTATTCCTGTGGCATGTGTATTTATATTACCGACTATGTTAAAAAAGATGTAAATTTCGCTACGAGAAGCGGAATCTTCCACTGCAGTGTTTCTTCTCTGCACACTATCATAAAGAATTTACATTTCACATCTTCAGTGGTCGGGCAAAAGGGCTTAAGTCATTATTCTTTGTGATATAAGATTCCCTTCATTAAATTCGTTTCCTAAAATACATGCATTTAGCGATATGATTGCGAGGGGATTAGTTTATTATCCATCTTGTAGGATCGTCAGAAATGGAATCACTATATCTTTCGCCCTATTTAAATCTTAGGCATAATAAGAAATAGACCTAATTTATTTTGCGTTATTATTACTGATACTAATATCTCAGACGATAGGCTGAGAAAAACCGCTCACCCCCTATTTTCTCTACTGTTCGCTACATTATGAAATTCAAATTTATGTAGCCCGACACTTTTCCACGAGACATTATTAGCTGATGTAAGATGTTCCATGGAGTTAAAAACCAAGGACCCGGGTTCGATCTCCGGCGCCGGAGCTAATTTTTCTTCTCAAATATTAATTGTCAATATTGCAGATATTATTCTGTACGACAAATTAATAAAGAATCTTCAGTATTATCATAGCTAGCAGTGCATATTTCTGTACAGATTACTGTGCACTTAACTGCGGAATGCCGGCCAAACAGTCACTCAGCTGAGTGCACCCCTTGTATGAGGGCAGTTGACTTTGACATATGACGTCAACATAGATCCCTAACTTGGAGTCAGGCCACAAAAGGGATACATTGAAGGTGGAGAGTTCGATCCGGTGCTGTGGCTTGAAATCGGCGTAGCGCAGTGGTCAGAGCGCTTGGTACGTAGAACCAAGGACCCGGGTTCGAATCCCGGGGCCGCACAGTGGTCCAGAATGCAAATTTAGCGGGACAAACTAGTAACTTTTCAGCTACCTAACAGATTTTTATGAAATTTTATACAGTGGTTACAAATAGCATATATGTTTTGTATACGAGCTCTGATTACGTTAGTGTGAGGGGAACTACCCCTTATAGGGGGCGCAATTAGACAAAATTAGTAACTTTCTCATACGTGACAAATTTTTTTTATGAAATTTTACACAGTAGTTACGGGTAGAATATATGTTTTGTATACAAGCTCTCATTACGTTGGCATAAAGGGAACTACCCCTTATATGGGGGCGCAATTAGACAAAATCAGTAACTTTCCTCCTATCTAACAGCCTTTTATGAAATTTTACACAGTAGTTACAGGTAGCATATATGTTTTATATACAAACTCTGATTACGTTGGTATAAGGGAAACTACCCCTTATAGGGGGCGCAATTAGACAAAATTAGTAACTTTTCTTCTATCTAACATATTTTTATGAAATTTTACACAGTAGTTATGGGTAGCATATATATTTTGTGCACAAGCTCTCATTACGTTGCTCTAAGGGGATCTACCCCTTACAGGAGGGCGCAATTAGACAAAATTAATAACTTTTCTCTTATCTAACATATATTTATGAAATTATATACAGTAGTTACAGGTAGCATATATGTTTTGTATACAAGCTCTCATTACGTTGGTATAAGGGGAACTATCCCTTATAGGGGGCCCAATTAGACAAAATTAGAAACTTCTCTCCTATCTAACATATTTTTATGAAATTTTACACAGTAGTTACAGGTAGCATGTATGTTTTGTATATAAGCTCTCATTACGTTGGTCTAAGTGGAACTACCCTTTATAGGGGGGCGTAATTAGACAAAATTAGTAACTTTCCTCCTATCTAACAGTCTTTTATGAAATTTTACACAGTAGTTACAGGTAGCATATATGTTTTGTATACAAGTTCTCATTACGTTGGCATAAGTGGAACTACCCCTTATAGAGGGGCGCAATTAGACAAAATTAGTAACTTTTCTCCTATCTAACAGATATTTATGACGTTTTACACAGTAGTTACACGTAGTACATTTGTTTTGTGTACAAACTCGGATTACGTTGGTATAAGAGGAACTGCCCCTTATAGGGGGATGCATTTAGACAAAATTATTATTTTTTCTTCTGTCTCACAGATTTTCATGAAAATTTATACAGTAGTTACAGGTAGTAAACTTGTTTTGTATACAAGCTCTAATTCTCTGGATTGTTTTTGTTTCAACCTCATACTTGCTATAATGGCAAACCTTTCTTGGGCAACCACGACTTTATCCAAACGTAAGTTTTCTCTAAATTTTCATTATTATCACGATGAGAACTTAATTTAATAAGTAGTTCGCTAAGACAATGTTCATTTCATTAAAAAGGAAACTCATATTCTTTATCCTCTTCCTTTCCAACGATAAATTATCTTATGGGAAAAATGCATCATTTTAGATACTGTTGCACTTTTTGGGCACTCGGGAAGCTTATTTGATACATAATTAAGAAGCTGCCACCTTGAAATCCCTAAATTTTATTTCGGAAGCAGATTCAGTTCACAGATATTTAAATAACTGTAGCCCGAATCGAGAAAAATTGCACTCCTGCACCTGGAAAGAAGAGTGCGCATAATTTATTACTTCCGCAAATCTGAGCACCTTAAGACTGCATTTAAAATAGAGTTAAATACTCGAGGAAGTGAAAAAAAAATCATTTTGGGACAGAACAAAGGGTGTTTTTTTCTACCTTAGTCAAGTCTGCACTAAATGGTTACATTTATATTTTGTCCCGTGTCCATTCATGCTAATGTGACATGTTATAATAACATTAAATGTAACAAAAACAAACAGTGTTACATACCTAAAGAACTACTTGGCATGTTGATACTAAATATGAATGGAATCGAACACTTACAACGGAGTTACAGCACAAAGAAAGCGGCAGACTCGCGGCACTTGCTGAGTAAGAATGCTGGGTGGCGAAATGTGGTATGTTACCGGCCTCTTATCTCGCTCTGCAGTCACCTCCGCTGATTAAGATTATCAATTCAGTATTTCTCAGTTATAAAGGAAAAATAATTTAAGGGTTTTATTTCATTTTTTTACATGTCATTTTTCTACTTTTGTCCTCCTAAAAATATGGATTCTGGACCACTGTGGGACGTAACAATTTCTTAGAAAAGAGGGAAATATACTGCCTATCTCCTCTTCCTTAATTTGAGGAACTGTCGATGTTATGAAGTTCACCATTTGCTTCTTTACAACAATAGTATTTGCTAGAGAAAGAAGACTTCCGTTGAAAAGGAATTCGAACATGTCCATTCGCGTCACTATCTGACTCATGCCTGGCAACGTAAAACATAAAAAATAGTTAACTTCCGCAGACCCACGCACATTAAGAGGGATCTTATTACATAGATATGGGTGTAATGAAGAATATTAAACAATTCTTAGTCCGAAAGAAATGGGGTTATTTTTTCCCCATCCTGTTGAATTTAGTTCTAAGCTCGCTGAGACGCATTTTCTCTCTTAATCCAAAAATGAATTGTATTATAGTGATATAATCAAAAGATGTTGATAAAAATAGTACATAATTTAGCTGAAGGATCAGCAGCCATGATCACACTCAAATATTCACAATATAGGACAGTAAGCACTTGCTATAAGAAAACGAAAAAACAACTGAAAGCGCTGACAATCAGCGACTGACGGCTGTGTATATTTTGCTCCGTTTAACGGTGTTGTTATTGCTCTTTTATCCCCGCTGATTTTATGAAAAGATACTTAGAAGTGCTACGCAACTATCTGGCTATATTTCTACAATTTGAGCAGGTTGAGTTTTAGGGCAAATGTCCCCGTAAAAGTGAGAAATAGACCACTGTGCGCCGGAGCGAATTTTTCTCCTCAATTAATATTTGTCAATATTACAGATATTATTCTGTAGGACAAATTAATAAAAGATCTTTAATATTCTCATAGCCAGCAATGCATATTTCTGTGCACTTAACTGCGGAATCCCGGCCAAACAGTCACTCAGCTGAGTGCGCCCCTTGTATAATGGCAGTTGACTTTACCATATAACGTCAACAAAGATCCCTAACTTGGAGTCAGGCCACATAGGGAAGCATTGAAGAAGGAGAGTTCTATCCGGTGCTGTGGATTGAATTCGGTGTAGCTCAGTGGTTAGAGCGCTTGGAACGTAGAACCAAGGACCCGAGTTCGATCTCCTGCGCCGGAGCGAATTTTTCTCCTCAAATATTAAGAATCTACGTCGATCCGGTGCTGTGGATTGAATTCGGCGTAGCTCAGTGGTCAGAGCGCTTGGAACGTAGAATCAAGAACCCGAGTTCGATCTCCGGCGCTTGAGCGAATTTTTCTCCTCAAATATTAAGAAACTACGTCACCAAACTACTGACAATAACTGAATCATAAAAGTAAAGTCTGAAAATCAATCAAAAGAAGAAGCACGTAGTGACGGTTACTTATAATATAGATACAACCCCAAGCATTTGTTCTCTATGGGCTGTATTTAGTTACTTCTTACCTACTTTGAAATACTACTGATGTAAACAATTACTGTACCTTCAGAAGTGCTATATTCCGTTGTTTGTGTGGACGCCTGCGTCAACACAATAACTACAGGCTCCATGTACAAGTTCTGGCAGCTGGTCTGAGAGGCTGCTTCTGTCATTTTCTCTGCCGGTCCAGCTGAAGAGCCTCCATCGTCTTCAACTAAGCTGGTACCGGCACTGTTGTAGTTAGTCGTCGTCTTTTCTGGAGCCGTCCGGATGGTAATCGGGCTCTTGGTCTCTATCGAATCTGTTAAGTAAGGCAAAATCAACATAACATTGAACAACAGAACTAAATTGCAAACTTCAAGGTTTGCTTTCCTCAAATATTTTACTATGTTCTAATTTAACATTTTAAAATCCAGGAGTACAAGGGGAACAAGTTCAAAGCAAAGGAAACTTGTTCAATACAAGGAGAACAGCGTCAATACAAATATAAAAAGGGCAATACGTGGAGAAAACGGGGTGTTCAAAGATAACAAGGGCAATTCAAGAAATAATAGGACATCCAAAGAGAAAAAGTGTACTGGAAGAATCGTATCATGTACAATATTATCGTATCATATATATATATATATATATATATGTATATATATCGTGTCATGTCATATATCATATGAATAATATAGGAAAAAAATCTGATAAGTCACGTCTTACTGTTTTTACAACATAGCATGTTAAATGTTTCAAGATCCATTATATTCTATTATCTTTGGGTGAGTGAGTGAATTGTTGAAATTTAGTAAGGAAGATTAACTCGCTGTGGCCTACACTGCTGTGGTCAAAGTGTGTGAACTTACACTAACAATTCCTTCCACCACTTCCTCTCTATTCTAAAGAGGGTAAAGGCATTTGTCAGAAACTCCATAGACCATGAACGAATATCAGAGTTGGCAGTTTTGAAACTGAAAAATCTTTTATTAAGGAACTGTCACAACAACTTCGATTTTACGATGTCGTCATAGACGAGTTTGACAAAAAAAACGGGAGAATCGTTCTGCAGTTTCAATGACAGATGGGTATTTAACTTATTTCCTAATTATGTATTGTATTTAGTTACTGCTTCCCTACTTTGAAATATTACTACAGCCATTGATGTAAACCATTACTGTACCTTCAGAAATGCTGGATTCTCCTGTCTGTGTGGCTGCGTGAATCTTCTGGATCTCTTCGGGAGCTTGTGTGGCTGCGTCCGTCCATCTTCTTTCTTCCTGTCTGTTGGCTTGGGCGATGACATGTCCTTCCCCAGTATCCCCCTCCCGGACATCCGATTGGGGGGATAGTTTACGTCCGGAATTTTTTACCAGGGAAAGACTCATCATGCCATTTTTTGTAATATATTTTGGGATATAAAAATGCGGCAGCTTCCCATTGCTGTCCGCACACCACTCTCTCTTTCGCATCTTAAAAGATCCCAGGGGGCCCCAGCGTGGAGGTGAGGAGAGTGGATTTGACTAATTAGGCCCTCCGGACTTCACCGAAATTCACCGCAAGGGTTAAATATCAGTTCCATCAGGGTTTTTGACCCGATCAGAGACCGGGAAATCCCAATTAGCCTTTGCCCCCCTTTTTGAGTCTAAAACATTATAAAGGTCATCATTGTGAAAAGACCAAGTAAGATGCTTATCGAACATGACACCAAGAAACTTAGTCTTTGATGATGATTTAAGCCATGTATTGTGGGTCCCTATTACCACGGCATGGCGCGTCCTCAGGTTGAGGTTAGAGGAGACGGCGTCCAGATATGGAGGGTAGCTGCGAATATATTAACTAAGCAGTCATGACAACCGATAAGGAGTGGTCCTCCAGATTATAGGTTGGACGAAGAGCTAACAACCCATCACCGTAAAAAAACAGCTTGTTACGAATCCATACTATAAGCCTCGGAATGGGACTGATTCCCTGGCACGATCAGAGGAAAGTCTTGCACAGGATAGGGACCGTTGGCGGACTTATGTGAGGGCGAGAATGAACCTGCGGATTCCTTAAAAGCTATTTGTAAGTATGTAAGTAAGGATGATTTAAGATTGAAGTTCATTGAAATACTCTATATGTAAAATTAACAGTATTACTAAAGAATAAACATGATATTCTGTCTACATTAATAATGAGATTGCTACAACGCCATAATTTTTTAATTCATGAATACCATTAATTAATATTCAGTTTGCGCAAAACCTAGATGCGAAACGAGAACAGGACGAAGTTAACCTTCTATAAAGATTAACCAAACTAGCACTTCAATATCTTAATTTATATGCAGTGATAAGAAAATTAGTGAAAAAATACGAAGGAAAAATCGTGACCTTAACATAAATTATTAAAGTAATAATTATATGATTGGTAGAAATAAAAAAAAGTTTTAACTTCAATTTTTATATTCATGTGGAGTGGGGGGCACACAGGTAGGCATGGGGTAATTTTGATTGTGCTATGAAAGGCCCTTGGGTCTTGTGTCCCTGAGTGAAAATATGTCCAGCAGATCTCACATTTGACGGAAACGCCATTTCGTGGCACTCCGTTTTCTTAACTATTAGGATAACCTAGAGCAGCGGTCATCAGCACAGTGCACTTCGGGCTAGCGTCTCTTACTCGCGAATAAGAGACTGCATCATGGTGCATCCGTGGCTGCTCGCAGGAATGCTCTCTCCCTCGTCCTGCTGCACGACGAGGCATATTACGATGCACTGCATACTCGTTATCCATTTCAGCGAGTGATGACGACTACTGACCGCGTACATAGGTTGGGAAAATTGCACACTGTGAGACCTAGGGAATGAAAAAGTACAGCTCTAATAGATCCACGGTAAAATGCTACGGTAATTATTAATTAATTTGTATTTTATATTTTGGTTCAGGGAAAATACTCATCCTTCACAACATTCGCAAAATTACGATTAATACTATTATTATTATTATCATTATTATTATTATCATTATCATTATTATTATTACTATTATTATTACACATTTATTGAAGTGGGTGTAACTGTGGAATTGAAACTATGTTAATAATGCACATACTTTGTCAAAACTTGCATTTTGAATTTACTTCACAGTGCTCATTCGCTATCGATCTATAAGATCTTCATGCTATACTTCGGAATACCGCGTAAGTACTTTCGTACAAAGACTGTGCAAATTAAAAATAATTAAAACACATGTTTTATTGATGGCGCAAGTGTAGATAAATAAATAAAGAAATAAATAAATACATACATAAAAATATGTCTCCTGGACCAAAAATAAATAATTGAATACGCAAAACCGACATGGCTATGTACTTAGGCCTACGCGATATTCTGAAGTCGTTCCGAACTCTAAAAGAATAAAGAAAAAACAAAATAATGCTTACGATGCAAATGTTATTATACTTTTATATTATTTAATAAATAATACACGTAATTACAGACTGTAAATATTAGTACTTAATAGTTCTGTTGAGATAGATGATGTTTCATGTTTCCATTGATTCGTATTTTCGTGACTTTGTACACATTTACAGTATTATCTAAATTTCAAATGCTATTTAAATAAAATTTACGATTCACAGAATTGAAAATTATTATGCCTATCCAATCGTAGCTAAGTTATCACCCCTCAATATAGACATTTAATCTTAGAATCGCCATTGATGCTACAAAACGTAAATGTTTTTATTCACTACTTATTGTTGCAATTTTCAAGGATAATTCGTAATGTAACATAGAAAGCTTACCTCAGTGTGAAGAGGTTTATCCTAGTTGTCCTATGAGAATCGAACCGAGCTCTTCAATGCACATACTCTCCATAAGGCGCTATCTTTGCTTACTTTAACTGAAATCGAAACTCATAATGGCGGTCCAATATGTCATTTGCATTGTTGAAGACGGCGTTGTTACGCATTCAACGATGAACGCGAATTCCATAGAGAATGAAAAAATGGAACTAGCGTCAAGGAGTAGAACCTGTAGATAAGAAAACTGATAATGCTTGGGTTGAGAACTTTCGATCTGATTTTAAATGTAGTCAATCGGCGCAAGAGAATTTAAATATTGTCATTTTCGTTTGTTATATTTAAATCGTATTTTTTAAGTTTTCTGAAGAAATTTATGTAATGTACATTTTTATCTGTATAAAAATCACAAATTTCTACTTTTTTTTGAGAATATTAATTTCAAGACTCTTTGGCTTAGAGACTTTCTTTTTCTTTTTCTCTTATTAATTTTGTAACTGAAACTTCTTTCTATAATATGTTGGCTGCGTTTTCGTAATAGGAGATGAACTTTAATGTTGCGAATGTGCAGTTAAGGAAACGCATTTCGTCCCACGTTCATGTGTGTATTTGGTTTTCAAAAAAATATATTTCTTTGTATGTGTCCCCATTTTCTCTGCAATAAGTGAAAGTAGGCAATTGAAATTTCACCGTTTTTTAACTTACTACATTCTGTCAGTCATGTGGTAATCAACGTAACGAACAGTAGCCTACTGATTGAAAATATAAATTAGAAACTTCTGTAGAAGTCAGAACGTTTTCAAGTATTAATGTAATAATTCGGTATTGGATAATTCGAATTGATGTTTATTACTACAACTGCAACTGCATTACTACAAACATATAGATTTCCAGTTTGACTGAACTGTATATATTTGCATACTTGACATAAAATAGTGGTTTTTGAACGAACAGTATCTCTGTCTTTCTTTCTGTGTTCCTCTTTGTGACTAGGCAATTCGTGCATGTTATTGAACGAATACAGATACTCAGTAATCTACAGTTTATATACAAGGCCATCTTGAACAGTGCATTATACTATTTAGAGATGAACACAGATTGGATTTTTTCGAATGCTGACCAAAATATAAAACACGTCTTTTCGAAAGTTAGATCTGCCTTGCTTCCTGCGATGGCTGCGTAATATAGACCATCAGTCTACTGGTTTGAGTCTCGGTGATTCTGAGATTTTCCATTCAAAAATTCATATTGACACTTGAGGCGGGCAAGGTCGCAATTAGGATTTTTCTCGATATTCTTCCGTTTCCCCGTGTTAGGCATTAATATTTTTCTGGCCGCCCTCTATTCCGTTATCATATTCATAACAATTCTCTGATCACTGACATATAGAGAATGCCGGCTGGACTGCAGACATGAAACTAGTATGTCTATATGCAGCTAACCTTAGCGCAGTCAACTGTTATTGGTGAAAATGCGCCTCACCAGGGGCTGACGTATTGGTTCATTATGACGTAAATTTAGGTGTTCACCCTCCTCTTTCAAGGTGTTTTCATGTGAGTTATTTTATAAAAAAGTAGAATGGATAAATGGATTTATTCAGCAATACAGCGTGATTCAAAAGTCACGCGACATAGACAAACTCCGTTTTTAGTGGAGATAGTGAAATGTGGAAAGAGGGGAAACTTGTTAGTCCCGTCTAATGTGCTTGAATTTTCAACGTAGCATACACTGTTCTGGCAATACGCTAGTTCGACACTCCCGCCAGTCCAAAAGTTGCGAAATTAGTGGGTTTTCCGCTAGTTTTACCCGATTTTAGATACGTAGTGTCTGGGGTAAATTACGAAATGATGACGATGATTAGCAGTGTTGCCAGTACAAGTTCAGGGAAAACCGCCAGGGGAGAATGAAATTAGTCTGAATTCTTACGCTATCAATGTAAAGAAATGCTTCTTTGCACTGTGAGAAGCTAAATAAGAGCTACATTCTGCATGTCAACTATTGTTCTCCGTTAAATAATACATACAGTATCTAACATCCGGTAGAACTAGCCGAAAAGTCATTAATAATGCAGCATTTGGGACTGGTTAGGTATGTCATACTAATGTACAGCCTCAACGGTGCATTCTGCGTTGAAAATTGAAGCATATTAGATTCAAAACCTACCTGATTCCAACAATTTTCTCCTCTTTTCATTTTTCACCATCTGCATTAATAAACGGAGTTTGCCTGCCGATCCGGAGTTGCACTCGGGCGCGGGTTCGATTCGCGCATGGGGTGATTACCTGGTTATGTTTTTACCGTAATTTTCCACAATCGTAAGGCAAATGTCAGATAATTACGGAGAATTCTCGTCCTCATCTCGCCAAATTCTATCCCACTATCATCAAACCCATCGACGCTATATAACTTGGTAATTGTTACAGCGTCGTTAAATAAGCTATTAAAACACGTTTGTTCTTGTCTACACAGCGCTATAGACCAGCATGCTGAACCATACACCACAGAGATGGTCAAAGGTGTGTCCTTTCGCACAATATTTTAACATAATCTGGACGAAGAATTATTACAGTCAAAACCCCTGATGTGCCTGCAAATTCTCTGCATAGGGTGTGTAGCGAGACGATATAGTCTACAGGCGAAAGCTGCAGATTCTTACTGCATCGGGAGGGGATTTTTGATGTTATGACTATGGTTTAAAAGTTAGTGTCCGATAGGATAGGTTAACTGTAACGATACTATAGAGACATTGTATGGAAGGTTGATCTTAGGAGAAGAGTGATGAATGGTACGGCACAACAAATTGGAATAGAGGTACAGAAGATACAGGGATTTAATTATGCGATTTATGACGACACTAATGTTTCAGTATTTCCGCTTATGTTGACTGCTAGAAAACATCAAGTTGTGTAAATTGAATAAAATCTATTACACTTCCATAAGTACATTAATATTATATAATACATTGTATCATACCCTTATTAAAATATAGGTTATAACTGGTATATCCTACTTCTGCCAATTTCTTTTGTGGGATTTCTGTTGGGCGTTTTTGGTAGGCCTCATTTCATGGGCATTGAAGTAATGGATATAAAATAATAGACACATAATTTATGGACATTGTCAAGTGTCTGTGTTCCAATCTTTGAAATAAGCTACCCACAATGCCTAGACGCTATGTTTCAGGGATGTAAATTTTTATGAGCAAAATTAAATTTATTTTCTTTGCAAATTTTACCCAAAATCACAGGAAAGACACCTCTAACCAAGACAAGCCAGATAGTCACGAACCTTAGTAAATATAATTTCATTATTACGGGACGGGAAACTTTTGACATAAACACAATGATGTTAAGGCTGAGGCAACCACCCAAGGAATTTAGGTATGTTATAAATGGATACATTGAGAGGTGAAGAGTGGGGGAAGCTCATGTGAACTGAGGCTTCTGGTATCGGTCATTATGCAGCTTTCAAATTTCTGTGTGAGTGGAAAATGGCCCACTTATTTTTCCTGTAGCTCTCTTCATAGGGACAGGGTTCGTTTACGAGCTACTATTATACATCCTTCGCGTTTGCTATCCTTCTGGAAGAAGTCATTACGATTTTGTCATCTTTTAATACCTACCGCCTCGGCCCCGAATCTTGGTAACAGCTACATCACCGAGGAAGGCTAACATTTACATCACTTGAAATTATCAATTTTGTGAATAAAAATATATTGGACATTAACAAGCAGTTATATGATGCATAGACTACAGAACTGATTCACATATACATTCAGATTCTCAAGCAGCATTGCTCTCTATTAAAGATAAATTCAATTTAAACCCGATAGCCGCAGAAATAAGAACCAAACTCTCAAGATATAATTACCATGCTTGTCTCTCTTGGATAAAGGGACATGATGCTCACACTGGAAATGAAAGAGCTGATGAACTGACGAAATTAGCAGCATCCAGCGGAGGTGATTTTGCATACAAAAAGTGTCCTTTATCTCGTGCAAAGGCTGAGTATAAAAAACAAATAATACGAGTAAATAGGTGGAATTCACAGTGGAAGAATAGTAATAATGGCTCAACCACAAGAGATTTATTCTTCTTATTTATTCTATGTACATAGCCGCTTAAAGTGCACATTATTTATACCTGATTTCATACTCACACAGTTTGTATCCGGCCATGGTAAATTTCTTTCATATTTCAGGAGATTTCATATTAATGTAGAGAACGGAAATGAATACGTTTGTGGAAGTGAACAAACAGTAGAACATTTGTTATTTGATTGCCCACTTTATGGATATAAACGATACAGCATTGAAATGCACCTAAATAATTGTAATATGAGCTACAATAAGCCATTGTACAACATTTTCAGTAGAAATTGTTGTCGCAAAATATTAATTAATTTTATTAACCACATCAATGGAAAATTGTAAGTGTCAATATTGTTCTTGTATTGTGTGTATTATTTAAAAATTTTAACCCTAAACTAATAAGAATTGTCCATCTATGCTATGCTATAAAAGGGTGTGTGTAAATTACATTTACTTGGGTATGAAATATTTGTTTGTATGATTATATCTGTATATTCCACATTTCTCTAGTATGTATAATAATATTTGTTGACTTATGGACGCTATATGTATTATTTCATGTCAAATTCTATGTTATTGTTATTCAATTATGTTTTGTATTTATAGATATTATTTTTTTATGTATTTTGTATCATTAAGCGCTTGCTTTTATGATTGATGTAGACTTCTCATGTATTTGTGTTACTAGTTGTAACTGTCGTAAAAGTAAGTTTACAGTTCTCTTATTCATAAAGGCTGGTTCACAATAAACCGGGAACGAGAACCAGAATGAAAACGAGAAGCAGATGACGTGAATATGAAAATTTTTGATTCACAATAAACCGAGAACGTAGACGATATGCATATCGATATGCATGTCAATAACGATATGTAAAGTCGATATTACGCATTCTGATGTTGTGTATAATTGACCAATGGCGTTCTCTCATGAGTACAAGGCAGCCAACATAAACACAGGTTAACCAACTTCGAAATTTCAACTGAAACATTTCATTAGGTACGGTACTATAAATATGCCCATGCATCTTTATTATCACAACCTATTTTAAGTCTACCATAACGTAAAATAATGAGAGAAGAAACATTTGTAATAGAACAAAAATGAACACAACAGTAGTTATTGAATTGAAGCATGAATATGTAGTGTGTAATACAACCAATACAGTAATAAAAGGGAAAATTTTAGAACACGGATTGCACCTACCAAATTATGTCTTAAAATACTAAAAAGAGCAAATTTGTCTGCGTTTGTCTAATGCGCAGCATTATATTTACGAAAAGGCACTTTTCAGTGCCAATAATTTATTTTGTGTGCACAAGGTTGGAATTTTGAAGTAAGAGAGAAATATGATTCACTTACGATCGGTGTTCAAAGATGCAGCTATTGAAAGCCACGTATTCTCCTTCATTTTCTCATCTTTATACGAGGCGCGCCGCTTATCGTAAACGTGAGAATTTTCCTCAACACTCAATATTAGAATCTCATCAAATAAAACTTGCTCCATGATGCACAGCACAGAACAAAATAATGCATAGGTTATGTCACGGTCTTCTTGCTACAAAATATACGACGACAAAATAGCTTTTAGATGGCAATAGAATGAATCTAGTGGGCTGTGATCGGAAACGTGATCGCCAAAGTTGAAACTTGGCCAACTCTCCGTTCCCGATCCTGGGCTCAGGCAAGCTTTTCGTTAATCGTGAATGCTCACATTTAAATGTACACATTTTAACAAATTTACCGTTTTCGTTTTCGTTCCGATTCTCTTTTCCGGTTTATTGTGAACCAGCCTTTACATCGACAGAAAAAAATGTTTAAAATGTATTTATATTATATTATATCAAGTTGATTGAAAATTTTAACACTAATATACTCATGTAAAACAGGGTTTTTATGTGAAAAAAGTGTCTTTTTTTTCAGTTTTATACTGATGTTAAGAAAATTTTTCCTCTGCTACATTGTCAATCATTATAAATTTATTGCGAAACCGACCACTATTGTGTCAAATAAAAATCATACACTTCTAAATCAACAGTTTCTTATGCTATTTAACCGTGCAATAATAAACAGAACAGAATTTTCGGACAGTTATAAGTTAAACTATTCACATTACATACTTTTTAGGTATGAACAAACCCTGTTCATGCACAGTGACACTTGTCTAACTTATTACATAACATATCGTATATTTTCGAGGTCATCTTGTAAAATTACAATAATGTAATTTTGTTATCGCATATATACACACATTTACATAGATGTTTACACACAGGCTTATCATTCTGTTAGAGATCATTTTTTGAAACAACAAAATTAGCGGTATAGGCTAAACACAGCTAAATAGACATACAAATACCCTAATTATTCAATCACACTATGCATACACTCAATACACTGAAGAATAAAATGCAGAAACAACGTAAAACAAATACTTGAGACCAGTCATAACCTTGTACCTATAAGATACAACTGCATGTTAATTTATTTACATCTACCTACTGAAAACGTGCTATGCATTATTCATAATAAATTATTAATTTTGTGATTATCAGTAATTCAGAATATGAACTTTCATTCTGCGATTTGGATACTTAATAAAATTATTATGTATTTACATATATCTCTCGAATACTAGTGCAAAACATAAAGTATAAATGGTAACATCATTTTCATTAGAAATGTGACAAATAATAGGCCTATGCATTTTTGTAAAGTATTGAAACATTCGGTGAGAATGTATGTTTCGATTTAAAGTGACGCTTGTTTGTTATAATAATAACAAGCAGTAAAATTTAACGAAAAGTTAAAGAACAGAATACTAACATATTACAAAAAATAATACCATAACAAAATCGACAATAAACAATGTGAAAATATTACAATAGTAGAAAAAAAGTAAAATATATATCTAAAGATTGGAATATAATAAAGAAAACTCAGTTACTACAAATAGTTAACAGGAAAACGTAAGGAAGAATACAACAAATGGAATGCAATAAAGACTATGATAATGAATCTACTGATCATGGGACCAAAAAAAACAAGGGAGAAAAAGAAATCTTTGTTTCAGAAAAATATTGCAGATAAAAGGGCTTATAACTGAAGGGAATCTGAATTGAAAAAAGTACAATTTTGACTTATTTTTGAAACAAGATAATGTCCGACAGTCTATGGCATGATGGAGCAGAGAGTTCCAGACATGAGCTGCAGAGATGAAGAGTAGGAGATTGTTCTGTGTTTAGGAATGGAGAGCATGATGTGGTGTTGTGAGCGAGTATTTATTTCGTGATATAAGGACAAATATTGAAAACGAAAAACTAATTACAGTACGATTATCTAGTCCTGACAGTCGCCGGAGATGTGCGCCTATGTCAGGCGAGTCCATTTAGTTACGCCTAGAGGTATTTCGATTAGTCACCGCTTGCCTTCGGAGCGATAGCATGTCGTGCGTGCGGTAGAGCGCTATGTTTCTAGTACAGTTAGGCTGTACTACATTCCTTTACCGACCGCTCGCCCTTATCTCTACTCCGAAGCTCTCCCCACTACTCCTATTACTTCTCCTCTTTCGCGTCGCTGCGCTGTAAGGACTAAATAATCGTTCTGTAGCTAGGGTTGAGTTCTGAAGAATATTGTAGAGTTACGTTAGAGAGTGAATAATTTCTTCACTCTTTGAGACGGATCGAGGACTGCGTATTTCCAGCCTTGGCAATACATACCCGGCCCCGGAACAATTTTTCCCTTGAAATTATTCAAATCTGCTTTACAGGGAGCTTCACCTGAAAGACTAGATTTGCATAATATATACGTTACTGTGTACGTTAACAGAAAACCACAATTCCAAGTCACACAGAGATTGTGTGCACTCGTTGTGGGTCTCTGGCGTCAGCCCACGCGAGTTGTGTGGATATAAAGGGAAAAGTTGAGACGGTGTCGGGTGGAGTTCCCGGGTAGCTCAGTGGTAGAGCGCTGGTACGTTCAACCAGAGGTCCCGGGATCGATACCCGGCCCCGGAACAATTTTTCCCTTGAAATTATTCAAATCTGCTTTACAGGGAGCTTCACCTGAAAGACTAGATTTGCATAGTACATCAGTTATTCATAGATTTCAAAAAGGCATATGACTCGGTTAAGAGGGAAGTATTATATGATATTCTTATTGAATTTGGTATTCTCAAGAAACTAGTTCGATTACTTAAAATGTGTCTCAGTGAAACATACAGCAGAGCCCGTATAGGTCAGTTTCCATCTGATGCTTTTTCAATTCACTGCGGGCTATAGCAGGGAGATGCACTATCACCTTCACTTTTTAACTTCGCTTTAGAATATGCCATTAGGAAAGTTCAGGATAACACAGAGGGTTCGGAATTGAACGGGTTACATCAGCTTCTTGTCTATGCGGATGACGTGAATATGTTAGGAGAAAATCCACAAACGACTAAGGAAAACACGGAAATTTTACTTGAAGCAAGTAAAGCGATCGGTTTGGAAGTAAATCCCGAAAAGACAAAGTATATGATTATGTCTCGTGTCCAGAATATTGTACGAAATGGAAATATAAAAATTGGAGATTTATCCTTCGAAGGGGTGGAAAAATTCAAGTATCTTGGAGCAACAGTAACAAATATAAATGACACTCGGGAGGAAATTAAACCTAGAATAAATATGGGAAATGCGTGTTATTATTCGGTTGAGAAGCCTTTATCATCTAGTCTGCTGTCAAAAATCTGAAAGTTAGAATTTATAAAACAGTTATATTATCGGTTGTTCTGTACGGTTGTGAAACTTGGACTCTCACTCTGAGAGAGGAAAATAGGTTAGGGGTGTTTGAGAATAAGGTGATTAGGAAAATATTTGGGGCTAAGAGGGACGAAGTTACAGGAGAATGGAGAAAGTTACACAACGCAGAACTGCACGCATTGTATTCTTCACATGACATAATTAGGAACATTAAATCCAGACGTTTGAGATGGGCAGGGCATGTAACACGTATGGGCGAATCCAGAAATGCATATAGAGTGTGTTAGTTGGGAGACCGGAGGGAAAAAGACCTTTGGGGAGGCCGAGACGTAGATGGGAGGATAATATTAAAATGGATTTGAGGGAGGTGGGATATGATGATAGACACTGGATTAATCTTGCACAGGATAGGGACCGATGGCAATGAACCTTCGGGTTCCTTAAAAGCCATTTGTATGTATGTATATATATCATTATTTACCCCCGAGGTCTTGAATTAGTTTCTCTCAAATGTTTTACATATGTTTCTGCTTTGCAAGGTGTTGTACTCGAGGACAAAATATTAGTTAACTGTCCAGTTTTCTAAATATAATGATAAAGTAGTTATTCTAAATAATATAATGCAGATCAACTAAGTAGCCATTTTTGTACATACGACGTATCATCTCTTAGCCATCGATATAAAATATTCCTCTTTTCTTTGTACATTTCTTTTGTATCGTAGGGTATTGAATTTCTGTCGTTTAGTAATTCTGTATATCTTTTAATATTTTTCTGCATTTATTTTTTTTTCAATATCTCTTTGTGTGATTATTCTTACTCTCCTTATTTCCTTCATTTTTTGTTCAGTTTCTCTTCCCATTATTTCGTTGGTAGTATCTTACCATAACAAAAAATAAATTGGCCCATGAAAATTTAATTAAATTATTAACTTTTTCCAGATCAGTCGTAATTATTGCATTATTCTATTACAAAGGTAAGAACTTATTGTGGCATTCATAGTATTATCACAGTCTAGTATATATAGTCAAAAAAAATTGAGTTGTGAGGGTGCTAGGTACAATAGACTGTGCCGGTACTATTTTGCATTGTCTGTAATGCGGCGATATTAGCAATCTTAGTGGTTAGCAACTATCTATGGATGCATATTTACTACATAGGCTGCAAAAGGGTATCTGTCGGATACAGGGGGGAGAGCCATTAATCCTTCCCAATTGAAGGCTTTAAGGAACCAACCTGGACAAATACCCAATGTCCCATCCCTACCTTCCCGTGGTGCAGCTGTTAGTAAGCATAATTTTACGAACTGAACTAAAGGGAGGGACTACTCATCAATTAGCACTGGTCAGTTTGATGAGTTAATAACTGAATTTGGTATAATTTTCCTCTATTCAATACCTAATTCCCTCTTTACCCTTTCCTATCCAGTCCTCTGACTGAACTCTTACTTTCTTCGACCCCGACGGCATTAGAGCATTCAAGGCCCAGGGGTTCATTTCCCTTTCCTTCCTCCTCTTTCTACTTTTCTGTTCCTAGTGCTGA
The DNA here is from genome assembly GCF_040183065.1 of Periplaneta americana. Taxonomy (NCBI): domain Eukaryota; kingdom Metazoa; phylum Arthropoda; class Insecta; order Blattodea; family Blattidae; genus Periplaneta; species Periplaneta americana. Next base: position 65,336,806 of record NC_091119.1, on the reverse strand, counting down.
CCTCCTATGGCACTAAAATCGTCCTCCTGTGGCTTAAGAAGGGAAAGCTGGTGATCAACAAGATCTCCCAGCTAGGTCCAATGGACCCGTCGACCAACAGCAGGTGTGGTCCTCCAGACATTCTGGGGGTTGTGTGTGAATAAAGTAGCCACCAAAACGTTAAAATATGGTGTTCACTTAAATCGGCTACAACTTGCCATTTATACAAGAAATGGATTCGGAACACCTCAAAATCTGTGCTTCAGTGGCTGGCCATGATATTATCTTTGAAAAATATTGGAGTGCAAGAGGTCAACTGACTTTATTGTCAAACGCCTGGCATTAGAATACAACAACAACATATTTACTACATATTGAGCTTCATGACTATATATATTAGACTGCAGTATTACCCATATTATGCTCTTTATTTCTTACCTTCCCGTGTCTCGCTTTTCCTTATTCTTTAAATTAAAATATTAAGGCAATAATGAATAATATACATGGTCTTCTATTTATGAAGGCGCCTGCGTTTATCATATGAAAATAGCCGAAATTGAAGTGAAGTGGTCAATTAAACAATAATTTACTGTAAAAAAACTCCTTTCGATGTCGCGAAAAGTGATAAAAACATAATAATATCAATGATAATTTTGCTGCATTTCTTCTGTCATAGTGTAATTTCCTTGTTTCACTGACACATCACGCACACCACATGTGATAGAGAACTGGTATTTTTGTCTCGAATACACTTTAGCTTCCTTTTCATCTTTTCAGTAACTGTTCCAGGTTTTGCAGGGCTAATCATTCTAGATGAATGCCTGGTCCAAAAGGCAATCGGAGTGTGGTGTCGACCATACCACCTCGTTCTAGTGTCGCGATTAGGACGGTATGATCTTCCTCCATGTCTCTGAAGTATCATCATGGCGTAGTATTAATATGATTTGGCATTATCTGATTATCACAGTTGCACGGCCAGCAAAAGCTGTCTCCATGTATGTCCACTCAGTGACCGCTGTGGTAAAATCAAGTTGAAATGAAAGAACTTAGAACAGATGCAACCCAGTACCTTTGCTGCCACAACTTGAAATGATTACTATGTTAATATAGAAAATATATAGTGGAATAAAGAATATTGATTAAGCGGACACTCAACTTAAAAATTGGAGAAAAAGTGTCATAGAAATGAAAAATTAAATTTCTACACTAATTTACGTGACAGAACTAAATCAATATGCAGAATTCTTCCCCTATTCATTGAGAAGGCACAGTCAAATGCACAAAGCCAAAAAATAAAAAATGATAATTAAAAGTGATATTTCAATTAATGTTTGATTAAAAATTGAAATATTTTTTATTTTGAAAAGTATTGGATCTAATGAGCTGAAATTTTGCATGTTACTTTCCATGTGTATATTAAACTTTTTCTCCAAATTTGAAAAAGATTGGTCAAATAGGAAAAAAAGTTCCAAAATATAGTTGAGTGTCCCCTTAAAGATCGACTTATTGGTATCTTGTAATTTTGAATTAATACCACAATTTATTTTTAAATCGATAAAACTGATTACAAGGAAAACAAGGGAAATACAGGGATAACATGAGGAATAAAAGAAGAAAAGGGAAATACAAGAACAGCAAGGGGAATGTAAGTAGAACCAGGGGAATACAAGGGGAAGAAGGGAAATATAGGAAGAAGAAGAGAAATACAAGAAACAAGGGAAATACAAGGAGAAGATGGGGAATACAAGGAGAACTAGGGAATTACAAGAACAATATGTGGAAAGCAAGTAGAACTAGGGAATGGAAGAGGAACAACGAAAATAAAAGGAGAACATAGGAAATACAAGGAGAGCATGGAGAATTCGAAGAGAACAAGAGGATTACGAGCCGAAGAAGGAGATTACTGGAAGAATAGGGCAAATGCGAGGAGAATGGGCAAAATACGAGAGAATACGGGGGATGCGAGGAGACACGGGAGATACAAGGAGATCAAGGGAAATACTAGGATAACATGGAGAATTCGAAGAGAACATGGGAAATTTTAAGAGAAGTAGGTGGTTACGGGAAGAATAGGGGGAATGCGAGGAGAATAGGGAAAATACGAGGAGAACAGGAAGATATAAGAAGAATAGGACGATGCAAGAAGAAAGAGGAAATACAAGAAGAATTTGGGGAATTCGAGGTCAACAAAGGAATTAGGAGAAGGACGTTGCGGGGGGAAATGGAAGGAGAACACGAGAGTATACAATGAGAACAGAGGAAATACAAGGAGAATGCGGGGTATACGAAGAGTACAGAGAAAACACGAGGAGGATACGGGGATACCAGGAGAACAAGGGAAATACGAGGAGAGTACTTGGATACGAGGAGAAAGTGGGAGATACAAGGAGAATAGGGACGATGTAATGATAACAAGGAGAATACAGGAAGAACAGGGGGGATACGAGAAATAAAGCGGGATACTAGGAGAACCGGAGGATATGAGAAAAATTAGGCGAACAAGGCGATTATGATGACAGCAAGGGGAATACAAGAAGAACAAATGAAAAGAAGCAAAACAGGAACAATACAAGAATGAGAAGAGTTATACAAGCAGAAGGAGAGGAAGACGAAGACATCATGGAGAAGATATGGAGAAAATTATAATACAATGAGGAAAAAGATATGCAATGACAACTTGGAGATGCAAGGCGAATAAGATTAATAAAAGAAGAAAGATGGGAATAGGGGGAGAGAAAAGGAAATAGAGGAGAAAGGAGAATAGAAGGTGAAGAAGAGGATTAGAAAGAGAACGAAGGCAATGAATACAAGTAGAACCAAGGGAATACAAGGAGAATAAGAGCAACACGAAAAATAAGAGAGTCCAAAGAGTATATAAGGGGTATACAAGGAGAAAAAGACCAACACGAGAAATATGAGCGTCCCAAGAGAACAAGGAGAATAAGAGCAACACGAGAAATAGGAGAATCCAAAGAGAACAAGGGGAATACAAGGAGAAAAAGAACAACACGAGAAATATGAGTGTCCAAAAAGAACAAGGAGAATAAGAGCAACACGAGAAATAGTAGAGTCCAAAGAGTATACAAGGGGTATACAAGGAGAAAAAGAGCAACACGAGAAATATGAGCGTCCAAAGAGAACAAGGAGAATAAGAGCATTATGAGAAATAGAGTCCAAAGAGTATACAAGGGGTATAAAAGGAGGAAAAGAGCAACACGAGAAATATGAGCGTCCAAAGAGAACAAGGAGAACAAGAGCAACATGAGAAATAGGAGAGTCCAAAGAGAACGAGGGGAATACTAGGAGAAAAAGAGCAAACGAGAAATATGAGCGTTGAAAGAGAACAAGGAGAATAAGAGCAACGTGAGAAATAGGAGAGTCCAAAGAGAACAAGGGTAATACAAGGAGAAAAAAGACCAACACGAGAAATAGGAGAGTCCAAAGAGAACAAGGAAAATAAGAGCAACACGAGAAATAGGAGAGTCCAAAGAGAACAAGGGGAATACAAGGAGAAAGAGAGCAACACGAGAAATAGGAGAGTCCAAAGAGAACAAGGAGAATAAAAGGAGAAAAAGAGCAACACGAGAAATAGGAGAGTCCAAAGAGAACAAGGGGAATACAAGGAGAAAAAGAGCAACACGAGAAATATGAGCGTCCAAAGAGAACAAGGGGAATACAAGGAGAAAAAGAGCAACACGAGAAATATGAGCGTCCAAAGAGAAGAGGGAGAATAAGAGCAACACGAGAAATAGGAGAGTGCAAAGAGAACAAGGGGAATACAAGGAGAAAAAGAGCCACACGAGAAATATGAGCGTCCAAAGAGAACAAGGAGAATAAGAGCAACACGAGAAATAGGAGAGTCCCAAGAGAACAGGGGGATACAAGGAGAAAAAGAGCAACACGAGAAATATGAGCGTCCAAAGAGTACAAGGAGAATAAGAGCAAGACGAGAAATAGGAGAGTGCAAAGGGAACAAGGGGAATACAAGGAGAAAAAGAGCAACACGAGAAATATGAGCGTACAAAGAGAAGAGGGAGAATAAGAGCAACACGAGAAATAGGAGAGTCCAAAGAGAACAAGGGGAATACAAGGACAAAAAGAGAAATACGAGAAATAGTAGAGTCTAAAGAGAACAAGGGGAATACAAGGAGAAAAGATCAACACGAGAAATATGAGCGTCCAAAGAGAACAAGGAGAATAAGAGCAACACGAGAAATAGGAAAGTTCAAAAAGAACAAGGGGAATACAAGGAGAAAAAGAGCAACACGAGATATATGAGCGTCCAAAGAGAGCAAGGAGAATAAGAGCAACACGAGAAATAGGAGAATCCAAATAGTATAGAAGGAGTATACAAGGAGAACAAGCAAGGAGAACGAGGTAAATACCAGGAGAATACAGGGAGAACAAGGGTCATACAAGAATAATAAGGGGAAAACAAAGAAACAATCGGAATGCTAGGAGCGCAACCTAGGTAAATAGATAACATGGAAGCTGCAAAAAGAACAAGGGGAATGCAAGGAAACGAAGCGGATTCAAAGATAACTATGGGAATACAGGTCGAACGGGGTGAATAAAAGAGAATACGGGCAATTCAAGGAGATTAAGTGGAATACAAGGAGAATACTTGAAATGTAAGCGAAGAAGGAAACACAAGGAGAAGAAGGTGATTGCAAGCGGAAAAATGAAAAACATGGAGAAAACGAGCAGTATAAGAACATAGAGCATACAGTGATAGAAATGGAAATGGAAGGAAAATAATGGGAATACACATACGGTCAGGGATAAATAAAATAGAAATTGGTATACAATAACAATTGCGGGAATAACAGGCGAATTGTAGGAGTACTAGGAGAACATGGGGATATGGAAAATAAGGTGAAGAAGACAAATAGAAGAATGACAAGAGGAATACAATAAAACAAAGCGGAATAAAAGGATAAGAATTCATTCAAAGGACAGCAAAAGGAATACTAGGAGTACAAGGGATGACAGCGATAACTAGGAGAACTCAAAGAGAACAAGGGAAAGCCGAGTAGAAGGAAAATATAAGAAGCGTAGATGACGGATAACAAGACAAATACGAGAAAATGGTATACGTAGAGAATAAGAGGGATACAATAAGAGGAACGAAGGGAATGCATGGAGAACAAGACAAGTGAAAGGAAATGAATGGAAGGGGCAGGAAAACTAGAAAAGAGACTGATACAGGAACAGAAATACAAAGCGGCCAAGACGAATATAAGGACAATAAGGGGACTGCAAGAAAAACAAATGGAAGGGAAGGAATACTGGAAGAAAAGGTTAATACAAGCAGAGCGAGGGGAATGGGAGGAGAAAAGGAGAAGTGGCTGAAAAGAAGAACTGAAGGAGAAAAAGTGCATAGTCTACAATGAGAACAAGAAGATATAAGAAAAATAATGTGAATAAAAGGAAAATGACAGCGAGAATAGGCGGTGAAAAGAGAGCAGGGAAGGGGCAGAGGGACAGAAGTACAAAGAGAACACTTGGAATACAGGGAGAACTATGGGAGTACAAGGAGAGAAAGTGGAATAGAACAGGAGAAGATGAATAAAAGCAGAACGCGTTGAATATAAGAAGAACGATGGGAGTAGAAGGAGAGAAAGGAGAATACAAGCAGAAAAGTGGAATACAAAAAGAATGGATATAAAATAGAGCACACATGGAGAATACGTGCAGACCAAGCAGAATACAGGGAGAACAAGTAGAATACAATGAGTACAATCGGCGTATAAAGATAACTAGAGGTATGGAAGGAGAACAAGCGGGAGAACAAGGAGAAAAGGCGAGATACAAGAAGGATAAAGGAATATCATGAGAAGGAGACTAGGAGGACAACAGGGTAATAACAGGAAAACAGGGGGGACATGAAGAGAACACAAGATATACGAGGAGAACAGGGGAATGCGAGAACAGGAAGAGACGAGGAGAATAGCGGGATACGACGAGAACATTTCGGATAAGAGGAGAACAGGATGATACGAGGAGGTTAGAGGGTTTATAAGGAGAACAGGGGGATCGAGTAGTTCAGGGAGTAACGAATAGAAGATTGGAGATAGGCCTAGGAGGAGAAAACATGGGGGACACTTAGAGAACAGGGGAAGTCGAGAAGAGGAAGGAGAATTCGAGGAAGACAGGCGTGGGATTGGGAGGTAAGCAATAATAGCAAGATTGGAAGTGCGAGTAGGAAAACTGAAACATACAAACCAAGTGAATTAGGAAATATCAGCAAAATTGCAAATAGTGCTAGTCATAATACACACAAAGAAAATGAACAGGAAGAACAGCAAGAGAAATTCCACGAAAGGAGAGCAGCAATGTAAAGAGAATCCGCATGAAACGGCGGGCGTACTGACGAATCCCCCTGAGTTGACAACTAAGGCGATGTTACAAGAAATTCTCTCTGCGATAAACGCACTAAAGGAGCAAAACGAACACTTCAAAGAAGAAACAAAGAAAGAAATAGCAGATCTGAAAACGGAAATACAGAAGAGAGACGAAACTTGGAAAAACAACAGAGAAAATATAAAAAAACAAACTGGATAAGGTGGAGAGCTGCCTAGAAGAAAAAATAACAAAGTTCGACAACAGGCTCAGAGAAATTGAAAAAGTGAAGAAATGAGGTAAAGAAGAGAACGTAGGAATAATATCATAATCAAAAGCAGAACCATAGCAGAAAAGAAGGAGAATCTAGAGGACGAAGTGAAGGAAATCTTCAAAAAACTCGAAGCGGATGTTAGCTACGAACATATGCACTATATAGGCGGAGACTGGAAGAAGAGAGGTCTGGCATTGGTACGCCTGAATAAACTGGAAGACAAAATGAAAATCATGAGGAATAAACGTAAACTGGGAGACGAAGAATGCTACATAGAGGACGATATGTCAAAGAAAGAGAGGGAAATGCAAGCCGCAATAAGAATTAAGGCAAGAGAAGAAAGGGAGGCAGGTAGAGAAGTCAAGATAGGCTTCCAGAAGATCATGCTGAATGGGAATTGGGAGAATTGGGAAACCAGCCCCCCAAAAAACGTTACGCAGAGTTCACAGGTGATCGCGAGCCAAAACACCGGAAACCAATAACAGAAAATGCACGGAAAGAAGATCAATTCGCATTAGCCATAGCAACATACAACGTACGATCTCTTAGAACAGAAGAACAGCAACAGGAACTGAAACAGCATTACAGAAATGCCAGGTGGATGTGCTAGGCTTAAGCGAGGTAAGACGAATGGGAGAAGAAATTATCGACAAACCAAATAGTGATATATTTTCATATATTGGCGAGACGAAAGGTCATAGAGGAGTTGGATTCATCATCAACAAGAAACTAAAATCCAATATTAGGGAGGTAGTAGGTATCTCTGAAAGAGTGACAGTGCTGTCTCTGGTGTTAAGGAAGATAAAAATTACTGTAATTCAAGCATATGCTCCAACAGACTCAAGCACAGAAGAAGTAGAAAATTTTTACACCGACCTAGATGATACGCTCAACAATTTTAGAGGAGACATAAACTTTGTCATAGGAGATTTTAACAGCAAGGTGGGAACGAAACAACACAAGTTAGAAGACCCAATCGGTCCATACGGCTATGGAATTAGAAATTCGAGAGGGAATAGATTAATCAGCTTTGCCGCAGGAGAGAGATTGAAAATAATGAACACGTTCTTCAAAAAGACGAAGGATAGTAAACATGGAGATCTCCGGATGGAAAAACAAGAAACGAAATAGATTTTATTCTCACCGACAAGGGAAGTTGTGTAAAAGACGTACGAGCTAATAACAATCTCAAATTCGATTCAGATCACAAAATGGTCAGAGGAATAATTAACATCAGGAAGAGGGGCAAAAAGCATATCTGGGACGAAACATGCAAGCTCAGAACATAAAATATCCAGTATACAAATCAGAACTACAGAGGAAAGTGCTAGAATGGAGAGATAACGAACATACAGAAGTCCAAGAAATCTACTCAAAGTTGGAGAATTGCATAAAGAGAGCGGGAGAGGTCTCAACGCCCAAGAACAAAATCGGCAAAAAAAGAAGCAGACTAAGCGAAAATAAAATAAAACTCATAGATCAAAGAGAGAAATTAAAACAAGAAAGAGACATCTCCGACATAAAGAAGATCGAGTATGCAGAATTTAATAAATTGACGAAGAAAGAAACAAGAAAAAACTTACAAACTTTTAAAAACAGACTGGTGGAGGAAATCGTGCAGTCTTCCAAATCTGTAAGAAGAGTCAAGAGGGAGCCGAGTGAAGGGAAACACTGGATCCTTAGTTTAAAAAGTCAAAATGCAGAGAAAATCACACAAAGAGATAAGATTGTTGAATCGGCAATTTTCTTCTATAGACAACTGTACACGAGTACAAGAATTGTTACAGCGGACTCAACAGAAAAGTTCATACAGGCGCTTCCCAAAGATGAAGAAGTACCTTCGATCCTCGCCAGCGAAGTGAGAACATCTATAACAGAGTTAAAGTCAGGCAAGAGCCCAGGAAAGGATGGCATCCTTAATGAATTGTTGAAACTCGGCGCCGACGAACTCATGCCACCAATGATAGAGATATTTAACAAGATTCTGCAAAGTGCAGTTATACCTGAAGAATGGACTAAGAATACAATACAATTCCGATGTTAGTTTGTGATTTTGTGCACTTAAAAGTATGAAATTAAAACCAAGATAACTGTATTACTATATTATTCCCATAATAAACTAATACTTATCATTATTTATATACCTTCTCTGAACATATAAATAAAAAGATATATTAAAAATTTCTTACAATATGGTGCATGGAGCATTTTATATCAAACGATATAAAGTTTTATAAAGTTATTAATATTTACAGAACTATTGTACTTAGAAAGTTGAAACTTGGTATGTCCATTACTAATAACTAGACTTCGTTGAATTGCCACACGCAGCATGCAATCAGGTTGCCGATGTACGGTAGTATAGAGGAAGTGAGCGACCGCCCGGTCTCGTAGTTTAAGCAGTTCATGTTAAGAGTTGTGACCGGTCCAAATAGACAGAGCAGCTACAGCTAATGTATACCTATATAATCACTTGTTTTTGCATTACTGTGGTTGGAATAGTCAAAGCTTAACATTTGTTCAGTGCAGACAAGAATTCAATCAAACATACTACAATGAGAGTGTTGCTGTTCCAAATAATTGCCCCTGGAATACCCTTACCCTCGCAGCCACTCTTGACCCGTTGGGGAACGTGGTTGAATGCTGTTAATTATTATGCAGAACATTACGTCAAAATAATGGAGGTAATTGATGCATTGGATAGCACAGATAGTTCCGCTGTTACAGCTGTAAAATTATTGCCTTCTGAACAGCTATTGGAAGATATTCTGTTCATTGATTTTAATTTTAAAATCGTGTCCAAAAGCATCATCCTGTTAGAATCGTCTAAACTAGAACTCTCAGAAGCCCTTAATATAGTGAATAAAGTATAACAAACCGTTATCCAAAATAACAATTCACTAATTTCAGAAAAAGTGAAATGTAAGTTGAGTAACATTATTGCTAAAAATTCTGCCTATTCACAACTTCGTATTATAAATTATGTATCATCAGGTCACGACAAGACACCTGAAGTTGGTGTACTAAAGAGTAGTGACTTTCCGTTCTTCAAATATGTACGTATTACATCGTGTGATGTCGAACGTACATTTTCCCAAAATAAAAACTGTTTAAGTGACCATCGGGGGAGGTTACTTTGCAGTCGTTCGAAATGTACAGTACGTAACTCTTCACTGCAATGCACATATTCAAGGATGATGTGAGTATATTACATTAAATTTTAAGAGTTAATATATCTCACTATAAAATAATTGTGTATTTACATGTTTAGACATTTTCTACTTCAATGATAATTCAATATATTTCTTGAATGCAGGATACAGGTTTTATTGTAAACGCAGTATACTGCTCAGTGTTTACATCAGAGGCATACTCCATCCTTTGCACGTCCCCTTCTCATACAATCTATACTGCGTGCGCAGTAAACTTCGCGATTCTCGTGGCAATTCCACGAAGTCTACTAATAACATACTTAGTATCCATGATCAATATCAAACAAATCGGATAAATTTTGTGGATTTTGAAATATTCACCTCAGCCTCCCCTTAATTGCCATACCTCATACACTTAAAAATCACTACTTCTACGTCTCAAACACAAACAACAACAAAATAGTTTAAAGAAAATACCACACTTTTTCTTCTTCTTCTTCTCCTTCTTCTCCTCCTTCTCAACTCTGGTTTCCTCTTCTCCTTCATAGTCCACAGACTGTATTTCTGCAAAGAGCAAAATGAACTTGATCGTGAAGCATGCACTCACTGGCTTTCATTGAATGTCATATTAATAGGGAGAGAATTCGTAAGCTAGTCATGCAAAAACATTTTACACATGTTTGAACGTCTGCAAACACGAATAAAAGTTACTCGTACATATGTTTGCACATTTCAGGCGTTTTTCTATATAAACTGGATTCCTATGCAATAGTTTCTTCAGTTTTAAAATCACGGCTTCATCCACGGTACTGATCCCGAGCCAGGTCGATGGCATTTAAGTGTGCTTAAATGCGACAGGCTCATGTCAGTAGATTTACTGACCTCTGCAGTTGCGAGCTTCGTTAAATAAAACATAACCTTTCCACGGTACTTGTTCATGTAGAAGCGGGTCAGTGACACCAATTGCAACTTTCAGTTGTAGCGACGAAGATTCCAAGTACTCAGTATATTTTGGAAGGTCAATGAAATATGTCTTGAGGAAAGCAAGGGAGCCATAGACGTCGCTGCTAAGTACAGATTTTGCCTTAGGGACTGAGACAGCCTCCTCCATGTCGAGGGTGTTCTCTCTCTCTCCCTCCCTCCCTCCCTCCCTCTCTCTCTCTCAATGTATTGATATTTCTCTCAAAATAATAAAAATGAATATATAACGCAGTAAATGCAAGATAATGCTTATCAACAATGATTTAGTTTTTTTAGGTGCTAAGGTCCGATTGAGGTATTTTTTAGGTTCAACAGATTTCACATATACGACTCCTACGATCATGTTTCGGAAAAGTATTGAAGAAATCAGAAGTTCAGAAGTAAGGAAAAAACAAGGTAAAAACCTATAAATCCGTTCTCTATAAAGTGCTCAATAGTCCATTTTGTAGTTGGAAGCACATTTATTATTTTTAATTATGTTTTTGAGTGACTTACTACGTTTCATTGTTGTGGATGCGGTATTATCATTGAAAGTATAGGGGTAGACGACAGCCAAAATAAGCACAAGTGTGTTTCAAGGCTACATGCATAACAGGCTATCATATTCCTGTCCTCACTGCCTCAACACTTGAATAGGAAATGTAATAATAAATATCATTCGTTTCGAGTTGCATTTTGTCGTTTATTTTAGCATCATATTTACTACCATATTAAAAGCTAGAGAATAGTGTTTTAAATTAATGTTCTTCCTGTCTGTAAAGAACTTAATTCAAATATTGAACAGCAGGTTCTACGAACTGCGACAAATTTAACAACCGGTTTGGTTCAACTGGCTAAATAACACTACTTGATAAATCTGCCTTCGCAACCAGCAATCGAACTTGTGTGCAGCTGAAAGCGCCACCACTTCAGGATGTAAACAATAAAATTACTGTAGCCTACCTTCTTCACTGCTCAAAGTAATCGTGCTTGCTTTTCTGTCCAGATGGTGACCGCTGGACGTCGCGTTGACTTCGTACATCATCACCTTGTGAATCCGTTTGGACATACCTGAAATGCAACATGATTCTCATTTTAAATCGTCGTAATAAATTGATTGTTAAATAATATAATGAACAGGATAAATAAGTAGCATATTAAGTAGACAGTATGTACGTTATCAACTATTAACATTAAGTAAATCATAAAAGTGAAGCTTGAAAAGGAATCAAAAGTTGAAGCGGGTATTAAAGTTACTCCTAACGCAAATCTAGCCTTAAAGAAAATAAATTGAATGAAATGAACTAAAAGTACATGTAATTTTTTTTAAATTTCGTTTAAAGAATGAGAGTAATTTATCCATATTCTTTTATTTACAGTAAAAATCGAACTTGTTCGTAGATGATAGCGCCAACATTTCATGATGTGAACAATTACTGTACCTTCATAGCGATTGGTGTTGCTCCACGATGTGATTATGCTTCGTTTTCTCTTGTCCTTGTCGTCACAGCTTGACGTCTCGCTGTCTTCGTGTCCACCTAAAATGCAATATAATTCTGAGTTGAAATCGTCCTAATAAACTGATTGTTAGTTAAAGTAAGTAGACAATATGCACGTCATCAAATTATTAACAATAAGTAAATCATAAAAGTAAAATTTGAAAAGGAATCGAAAAGCAAGGGCGTAGAAAAGTTATTTCTAACGCACATCTAGCCTTAACTCACTACAATATACAATCATATTATTCCGAACATTCAGGTTCCCGAATAATAAACAAGTCATTACGAAGCTAACAGACCAGAGTGATCATTAAAAATGTTTTCCATTTTCATTTTACTTCCAAACAAACTTTAAAAATGCATGAGCCTAGCTTGCAGTAAGTATGTTGCCATTCACACATTAATTTCAATGCACTCTAGTGCCAGATAGAGGGGAAGAGATTTCTCGGGACGGAAGTGTGGAAAAAATACGAACCAAGAAAAAACGTACCGGTACACTCCTTTCCTGTTCCACAGCCATAAAAATGATTAATTCATAATATTACAACTCCAAACTTTTCTAAGCGTGATGTGCCTATCGGGATACAAAAGAATTAAATGGAAAATGCAACCACACGCGCTTAATTATCGCCACATTGAGTGGAGTCAAGGGACGGAGAGTGAGATTCAGATAAATTTTAGCACATAAAGAAAAACGCCGCCAAATAAAACGAAAGTTTTAATGGTTGGTAACATTAAGGAGAGCACATTATGTACTATTACTACAACAGAATTGCTTAAGTAGGGAAGGAAACACACAAACACGCGAGGGCGATCTATCTGAAACTGCCTCTTAGGCTTACAATTTGTAAATACTTACGTCTAAAAAGACGACGAAACCTACGAAATACGTTTCTCAAACAGGGACAGCAGACACCCTTCGCACTTTCCTTATCTTCTTTTTTGACGAATGACAGTCCAAACATGGAATCTTCCTCGTTTTCTTGTTCTTCTTTTCCGAATGATGTTACTGGCGTGGGAGCCGGTATGGGACCCATGGACGCTGTCATGGAAGGGCGAAAGGCCGCTGGGTTGTAGGCTGCAAGAAGCAAAACAAATTTGATCGTTAAGCATGTGTCATTGCATTCACTGGCTTTCAGTGAATGGCATATTAATAGGGGAAGGATTCGTATGCAACTGTATATATTTTGCTGTCCATTTGCAAGAAATACAATTTTTTTTTATGATTTGAACGACTGTGACGAAGAATAGTCAAAATTAATTGTATTTATTTTTGCATATTTCAGGCTTTCCTGTATGTAATAGTCTATTGAGCATCCAAAGTAGCATATTTTCAGTGTTTGTGTCATAAAGTCCCAAATTAGCATATTGATGGCATTACATCTAGTATCACTTATTTGATATTTCCAAAATGTTCAGGAGAGACACAAAACTATTATTATGTATTCTGTATCTATTTGAACCACTGAAAATCACAATAATCAGTAAGAATATTAGTTAAATCTGAATTTAAACTTTCATGTTGCTGTGAAAATTCCAATTAATACACTGAAATTTGAAACTTACGACGTATATAAGACATGATTTGAATTTGGATGAATTTCAACCATCCTTTGAATTTTCACTGCTACATAAAGCTTCAAAATGCAGTTTTCTCAAATCTTGATATTGTATTCCTGTTCTGATTGTTTGCACACTTGGATAAGAAACTATTTAATAATATGATATTATTATATTTACTGTCATATTAAAATGATAGAGAATTTCGTGTTAAAAGGTTAAATTACTGTTCTTCCTTTCTGTCAAGAACCTAATTTGTTTTAACTTCAAGCATTTAAGAACAGGTTCAACAATCTGTGACAAATACAAGTGAGACTGGCGACTTGTGAGAACTGGCTGAATGACGTCACTCAATAAACGTCCTATTCGTTAGGCCTACTAGTGACAACCTTTCTCAGATAATCAAAACAAAATATTGCAGTTAGTTTTTAATATGTGATTTAGTGATTCCGATTGAAGTGGTGAAGTAGTTGTTGTAAGAAGAGCTGAAACCATATCGAGAAAGAACAATTATTCCTTTATTGGAGGACTGTTTAAATATTTTAAAGAACGGTTTAGATAAAGTGCTGGAAAGCTTGAAGAGTTATTAAATATAGTGAGACCTGCCATAACAAGAAAAACAAATAGAAGTCATGCATTATCAGCAAAGCTACAAATAGCCTACAAATAGCTCTACAAATTGAGATATTGATTATTTTCCAACGCCATCAGGTCTTTCTGTCCTAGACCAGCAACACTTTCAGAATTCTTACCTAATAATCTAATACCAATTTATCAACTGCAATAATTTTCACTGGCTTTCCTCCGCCACTGCCAGTTCTTCTGACATTGTCAACTTCAGCCTACAAATTATATACAAAACTACAAAAATTATTGGATAGATCAAAAGTAACACTGTAAAAAAAATTAGCGAATTCTTCATCAAGTCATAAGTGGCATTCTTGTCAGCAGTAGACCCACTAGCTACATAATATTTTCATATTATGATACTGTGAACTTGAATTGGTACTTATCAAAGTTGCTTTCTTAATGTTGGTCCAGTAAGTGTTCCTAACGTATGCATAATCTTTGTTCTGCGGTATCAGTTCCACAGCCTCACATATTACAAATTTTTTGTCTATTCGTTTACTTTATAATTTTTGTTAATATACTTGAAAAAGCACCAATAATATATCCTTTGATTCATTAATCATATTGAGTATGGCTAAATTGCTTTCAATTGATGGCATTTCAGGCGAAAAGAGTAATCTAAACCAAAACACAAACAAGTTAGCCTTCTAACTCCAAATAACAATACCTAGCAATGCCTATAAACATAAGAACTCAATCAGCTGACTACAGTCTGTACAAAACTACAAGGGTATTAACAGTTCGAGGCGTCATCATGGCAACCGCTGAAACCAGCCAACCAGAATCCATGGTGACAGGTCGGCGTTTCCTACTCTTTCACAGCGAGCACGTGGTAGCGAGCTGTTTTGTTCGGAAGAGTTTAATCTTCGGTACTGTGTCACAGAAATATTGGTTCTGTCGTGACTATTGTTTTCGTAGTTATTCCTGTGGCATGTGTATTTATATTACCGACTATGTTAAAAAAGATGTAAATTTCGCTACGAGAAGCGGAATCTTCCACTGCAGTGTTTCTTCTCTGCACACAATCGTAAAGAATTTACGTTTCATATCTCCAGTGGTCGGGCAAAAGGGCTTAAGTCATTATTTTTTGTGGTATAAGATTCCCTTCATTAAATTCGTTTCCTAAAAAACATCCATTTAGCGATATGATTGCGAGGGGATTAGTTTATTATCCACCTTGTAGGATCATCAGAAATAGAATCACTATTATCTTTCGCCCTATTTAAATCATCGGTGTAATATGAAATAGGCCTAATTGATTTTGCGTTATTATTACTGATAATAATATCTCGAGACGACTGGCTGAGATAACCACACACCCCCTATTTTCTGTACTGTTTGCTACATTAAGACACTCAAATTTATGTACCCCGACACTTTTCCACGAGACATTATTAGCTGATGTAAGGTAGTCCATGGAGTTGAAAACTGTATCTTTCCTTTATAATTTCAAATAATAAATTTATAGCATGAAATCTTTACTATGGTTTATACTACATATCGTTTGCATACTGTAACATATTCATATTCAGTCTTTTATTAATTTTATAATAATAATAATAATAATAATAATAATAATAATAATAATAACTTATTATTATTAATATTATTATTAATATTACTATTATTATTTTTATTATTATATTATTTGTCTAAGCAAAGAATCTGATACAAATTTACGAGTTTGTGAGCTGCCTGATTCCGACACAGAAGACAGCAGTACAATCAGTCACACCGCAGTACCGCATAACTTCACAACTCCCGCGTGTGAGGGTGAGAACTGTCAATACCTTTCTAATTTTGTATAGACTGTAGTGAAAGAGATCACGTGACTAGTGGAAAATTGTCACAAGTTACTAGACTGGTAAAATAGTGTGAAAAACAGAATCTACTAGAGCTCGTGAAATATACTCTGGTAACTAGTAACTGGTGAACTACTAAACAAGTTTTTTTTGAGAAACTGTCCCCAGGATGTAAACAGTTACTATACCTTCCTGACGGCCGATTTGGAAATAATGAAGAAAACCCTCCAGCTCTTTCAGCTTCTGCTGCTCCTCGTCACTGATGGGCTCCTCCCACTCGGCGTGCCGGCTGTCGGACTCCGCCAAGTGGTCGCTGCTCGAGGTCTCGGTAGAAGAGGACACCATCATCGGTTTAGCCAGGCTCTTACCAGTTGTTTCAAGTCCACCTAAAAGACAGTGCAGTTCCTCGTTGAAATCTTCGTAATGTATAAGATAAATTGGTACTGCTCCGCTGAAGGGTTATGTCGCATCCCGCTTTGCCCCACTCCTCTCTGTAAGGGCTATTGGATGAACAGTTAGGCTCTTCTCTGCAACTATTTGCTGTACGGAATTGGAAGTTTGCGTAGTATTATACAACTGTTTAAAATAATGTAAAGAAAAAGGCCGTCTTAAGTAAGTAATTGTCATGTAATTTCCCTGCAACACAACAAGGATGGACAGTAGCATGACAACATGTACGTCACCAAACTATTAACAATAAATGAATCATAAAAGTAAAGTCTGAAAATCAATCAAAAGAAGAAGCACGTAGTGACGGTTACTTATAATATAGATACAACCCCAAGCATTTGTTCTCTATGGGCTGTATTTAGTTACTTCTTACCTACTTTGAAATACTACTGATGTAAACAATTACTGTACCTTCGGAAGTGCTATATTCCGTTGTTTGTGTGGACGCCTGCGTCAACACAATAACTACAGGCTCCATGTACAAGTTCTGGCAGCTGGTCTGAGAGGCTGCTTCTGTCATTTTCTCTGCCGGTCCAGCTGAAGAGCCTCCATCGTCTTCAACTAAGCTGGTACCGGCACTGTTGTAGTTGGTCGTCGTCGTCTCTGGAGCCGTCCGGATGGTAATCGGGCTCTTGATCTCCATCGAATCTGCTAAGTAAGGCAAAATCAACATAACATTGAACAACAGAACTAAATTGCAGACTTTGAAGTTTGCTTTCCTCAAATAGTTTATTTTGTTCGCATTACTATGTTCTAATTTAACAAAGCAAAGAAATCTTGTTGAATTCAAGGCGAAGAGCGTGAATACAAGTAGAAAAAGGGCAATACGTGGAGAACAAGGGCAATTCAAGAAAAACATAGGACATTCAGAGAGAAAAAGTGGAATGGAAGAATCGTATCATATATCATATCATATATCGTGTCATGTCATGTATCGTATGAATAGTGCAGGGGAAAAACCTGATAAGTCACGTTTTACTGTTTTTACAACATAGCAAGTTAAAAGTTTCAAGATGCATTATATTCTATTATCTTTGGGTGAGTGAGTGAGTTGTTGAAATTTAGTAAGGAAGATTAACTAGAGGCGGTCTACTCTACAGTTGTCAAAGTTTGTGAATTTACACTAACAATTCCTTCCACCACTTCCTCTCTATTCTAAAGGGTGTAAAGGCATTTGTGAGAAACTCCATAGGCCAAGAACGAATATCAGAGTCGGCAGTTCTGAAGCTGAAAAATCTTTTATTAAGGAACTGTCACAACTTCGATTTATAATGTCGTCATAGACGAGTTTGAAAAACAAAATGGGAAAATTGTTCTGCAGTTTAAATGACAGATGAGTAGGCAATTTCTTTTCAAAATATTTATTGTATTTAGTTACTGCTTCCTTACTTTGAAATATTACTACAGCCATTGATGTAAACCATTACTGTACCTTCAGAAATGCTGGATTCTCCTGTCTGTGTGGCTGCGTCGATCTTCTGGATCACTTCGAGAGCTTGTGTGGCTGCGTCCGTCCATCTTCTTTCTTCCTGTCCGTTGGCTTGGGCAATGATACGTCCTTCCCCAGTATCCCTCTCCCGGACATCCGATTGGGGGATAGTTTACGTCCGGAATTTTTTTACCAGGGAAAGACTCATCATGCCATTTTTTGTAATATATTTTGGGATAAATAGTTGCGGAAGCTTCCCATTGCTTTCCGCATACCACTCTCTCTTTCGCATCTTAAAAGATCCCAGGGGGCCCCAGCGTGGAGGTGAGGAAAGTGGATTTGACTAATTGGGCCCTCCGGACTTCACCGAAATTCACCGCAAGGGTGAAATATCAGATCCATCAGGGTATTTGACCCGATCGGAGACCGGAAAATCCCAATTAGCCTTTGCCCCCCTTTTCTTAGCCTAAATCATTATAAAGGTCATCATTATGATAAGACCAACTAAGATCCTTATCGAACATGACACCAAGAAACTTAGTCTTTGATGATTTAAGGCATGTATTGTGGGTCCCTATTACCACGGCATGGCGCGTCCTCAGGTTGAGGTTAGAGGAGACGGCGTCCAGATATGGAGGGTAGCTGCGAATATATTAACTAAGCAGTCATGGACAACCGATAAGGAGTGGTCCTCCAGATTGTGGGTTGGACGAAGGGCTAATAACCCATCACCGTAAAAAAAAACAGCTTCTTACGAATCCATACAATAAGCATCGGAATGGGACTGATTTTCTGGCACGATCACAGCGGAGTCTTGCACAGCATAGGGACCGTAGGCGGGCTTACGTGAGGGCTGGAATAGACCTGCGGGTTCCTTAAAAGCCATTTGTAAGTAAGTAGATAAGGATGAATTAAGATTAAAGTCATGTCATTAAAATACTCGATATGTAAAATTAACAGTATTACTAAAGAATAAAAATGTTGTTGTGTCTACATTAATAATAAGATTGCCAGAATGATATCATTTTTTAAATTCATAAATGTCATTCACTAATATTCAGTTAACGCAATACCTAGATGCGAAACAAGAACAAGGCGAAATTAACTTCCATAAAGATTAACTATACTACCGCTTCAATATTATTAATTTATGCAGTGATAAGAAAATTTGTGAAACAATACAAAGGAAAAATCGTGACCTGAACATAATTTATTAAAGTAATAATATTATATGATTGATAGAATTCTGAAAAGAAAAAGTTTTAATTAACTTCAATTTTTATGTTGATGTAGAATGGGGGGGGGCACACAAATAGGCATGAGGAAATTTTGATTGTGCTCAGTGCACCTCGAGCTAGCTATGCACTATGGTGCGTTCGTGATTGCTCGCAAGTATACTCTCTCCCTCTTCCTGCTGCACTACGGGCCATATTACGATGCACTGCATACCCGTTATACATTTCAGCGAGTGCTGAAGACCACTGACCCACAGTGTGCAAAAATACAAATCTAGCTGGACAAAATTAATAATTTCTCTGCATTTTAAGTCATTGTACAGACTTTATCGGTAGCTCATATTTTTCGTGTACAAACTCTGATTACGGTTGTGTAAGAGCAACTATTCCTTTATAAGGGGTAATTTTAGACAAAATTAAGAACTTGTCTCCTATCTAACAGATTTTTATTAAACATTGTACGAAAGTAACAGCTAGCATATATTTTTTGTGTACAAACTATATTTACGGTGTCATAAGAGGAAGTACGCCTTTATAGGTTGTAAATTTACACAACATTTATTTCTCTCCCATAACAGGTTTTTACGAGATTTGGACAGGAATAATTTCAAGTAACATATATGCTTTGTGTACAAATTGTGGTTACATCTGTATGCCACCTGTAGGCTATTGTTATACAAAGTTTCATAAAAATATGTTATATAGAAGAGGAGTTATTAATTTTGTCTAAATGTACCATTCCTAAATGGATAGTTTTTCTCATAAAAACATTATCAGACTCTGTAGACAAAAATATATTCTACCGCTAACTTCCGTATGTTTAATTGAAATATTATTTAATAACTAATACACGTAATTATATAAAATATAGTACCTACTTAATAGTTCTGTTGAGATAGGTGATGTTTCATGTTTTTACTAATTCATATTTTCGTGAAATTGTATGCATTTTCAGTATTCTCTAAATTTAAAACACTGTTTAAACACAATTTTCTATTCACAGAATTCCGAACTAATATGCCTGTCCAATCGAAGCTTAATTATCACCCTCCAATATACACATTTAATCTTAGAATTGCTATTGACGCCACGAAACGTTTAATGTTTTTATTCCCTACTTATTGTTGCAATTTTCAAGCATAATTCGTAAAGTTAGAAGAATGTTATAAAGCTTACCTCAGTGGGAAGAGACTTATTCTAGTTGTCCTATGAGAATCGAACCGAGCTCCTCAATGCACGTACTCTCCATAAGGCGCTATCTTTGCTTGCTTTAACTGAAATCGAAACTCATAATGGCGGTCCAATATGTCATTTGCATTGTTGCAGACGGCGTTGTTACGCGTTGAGAAATGAACGAGAATTCCATAGAGAATGAAAAAATGGAACTAGCGTCAATGAGTAGAAGCTGTAGATAAGAAAATTGATACTACTTGGGTTGAGAACTTTCGATCTGATTTTAAATGTAGTTAACCGGCGCAAGAAAATTTGAATATTGTCGTTTTCATTTGTTGTATTTAAATCGAATTTTTTAAGTTTTCTGAAGAAATTGATGTACACATTTATCTGTATAAAAAACACATTTATCCACTTTCTCTGAGCATATTAATTTCAAGACTTAGAGACTTTCTTTTTCTTCTTCCTTTATTAATTTTGTAACTGACACTTCATTCTATATTGTTGGCTGCGCTTTCGTAATAGGAGATGAACCTTGATATTGCGACTAGTTTAGGAAACGTAATAATTCCCACGTTCATGTGTTTATTTGGTTTTTAAAAAATTACATTTCTTTGCATGTGTCCCCATTTTCTCTGCAATAAGTGAAAGTAGACAATTGAAATTTCACTGTTTTTTAACTTACAACATTTCGTCAGTCATGTGGTAATTAACGTAACGTACTGTACTGATTGAAAATATAAATTAGAAACTTTTGTAGAAGTCAGAACGTTTTCAAGTATTAATGTAATACAGTTCTCCTGTAACTTCATCCCTCTTCGCCCCAAATATTTTCCTAAGAACCTTATTCTCAAAAACCCTCAATCTCTGTTCCTCTCTCAAAGTGAGAGTCCAAGTTTCACAATCATACAGAACAACTGGTAATATAAATGTTTTATAAATTCTAAGTTTCAGACTTTTTGACAGCAGACTAGATGACAAAAACTTCTCAACCGAATAATAACAGGCATTTCCCATATTTATTCTGCGTTTAATTTCTTCCCGAGTGTCATTTATATTTGTTACTGTTGCTCCAAGATATTTGAATTTTTCCACCTCTTCGAAGGATAAATCTCCAACTTTTATAGTTCCATTTCGTACAATATTCTGATCACGAGACATAATCATATACTTAGTCTTTTCGGGATTTACTTCCAACCCTATCTCTTTACTTGCTTCAAGTAGAATTTCCGCGTTTTCCCTAATCGTTTGTGGATTTTCTCAACATATTCACGTCATCCGCATAGACAAGAAGCTGATGTAACCCGTTCAATTCCAAACCCTCTGTGTTATCCTGAACTTTCCTAATGGCATATTCTAAAGCGAAGTTAAAAAGTGAAGGTGATAGTGCATCTCCCTGCTTTAGCCCGCAGTGAATTGGAAAAGCATCAGATAGAAACTGGCCTATACGGACTCTGTTGTAAGTTTCACTGAGACACATTTTAATTAATCGAACTAGTCTCTTGGGAATACCAAATTCAATAAGAATATTATATAAAACTTCTCTCTTAACCAAGTCATACGCCTTTTTAAAATCTATGAATAACTGATGTACTGTACCATTATACTCCCATTTTTTCTCCAATATCTGTCGAATACAAAAAAATCTTACCAATAGTTGATCTATTACACCTAAAACCACACTGATGATCCCCAATAATTTCATCTACATATGGAGTTAATCTTCTCAGAGGGATATTCGAAGGATATAGAAAGTTACACAACGCAGAGCTGCAACCATGGTATCCTTCACCTGACATAATTAGGAACATTAAATCCAGACGTTTGAGATGGGCAGGGCATGTAGCACGTATGGACGAATCCAGAAATGCATATAGAGTGTTAGTTGGGAGGCCAGAGGGGAAAACACCTTTGGGGAGGCCGAGACGTAGATGGGACGATAATATTAAAATGGATTTGAGGGAGGTGGGATATGATAGTAGAGACTGGATTAATGACATTAATCCGGGTTCCTTAAAGCCAGTAAGTAAGTATGTAATGTAATACAATTAGGTTAATTCGATATTGGATAATATAAATGGATATTTATTATTACAGCTGCACCTGCATTACTACAAAAATATAGATTTCCAGTTTGACTGAACTATATTTTTGCATAGTGGTTTTTGAACGAACAATATTCTGTCTTTCTGTCTGTGTTTCCCTTTGTGAACAGGCAATTCGTGCATGTTATTGAACGAATACAGTTACACAGTAATCTACAATTTATATACCAGGCCATCTTGAACAGTGCATTATCCTATTTACAGATGAACACAGATTGGATTTTTTCGAATGCTGACCAAAATATACAACATGACCTTTCGAAGTTTAGATCTGCCTTTCTTCCTGCGATGGCTGCGTAATATAGACCATCAGTCTGTAGTGGTTTGAGTCTCGGTAATTCTGACATTTTCCATTAAAAATTTCATAGTGACACTTGAGGCGGACAAGGTCGCAATTAGGGTTTTTTTCTTGATTATTTTCCGTTTCCTCATGTTAGCCATTAATATTTTTCTGGCCGCTCTCTATTCCGTTATCATATTCATAACACTGACATATATAGATGGCAGCCTGGACTGCGCACATAAAACCAGTATGTCTATATGCAACTGACCTTAGCGTATTCATCTGCTGTTGGTGAAAATGCGCCTCGTAAGGGGCCGACGTAATAGTTAACTATGACGTAGATATAGGTTTTCACCCTCCCTTTTCAAGGTGTTTTCAAGTGAATTATGTTAGGAGAAAATGTAGACTGTATACATGGATTTATTCAGCAATACAATGTGATTCAAAAGTAACGCGAGTAAACTCTGTTTTTAAGTGCAAATAGCGAAAAATGAAAACAGAAAGAACTTGATACTTCAGTCTTATGTGCTTGAATTTTCAACGTAGAATACACTGTACGACACACCCGGCAGTCCAAATGTTGCGAAATTAGTGGTTTTTCTGCTAATTTTAACGGATTTTTAGATACGTAGTGTCTGGGATAAAATACGAAATGATGACGATGATTAGTAGTGTTGCAAATACAAGTTCAGGGAAAACCGCCAAGCAAAAATGAAGTTTGTCTGAATTCTTACGCAATCAATGTAAAGAAATGCTTCTTTGCACTGTGAGAGGTTAAATAACACCTACACTCTGCACGTCAACTATTCTTCTCCGCTGAATAACACATACAGTATAACTAGCCGAAGGGCCGCTAATACTGCAGCATTGGGACTAGCAGGTGTGTCATACTAGAGTACAGCCTCAACAGTGCATTCTGCGTTGGACATTCAAGCATATTAGATTAAACAAGTATTTCCAACAATTTTCTCCACTTTCTATAATTCACTACGTGCACTAATAAACGGGGTTCGCCTGCCCATCTGGAGTTTCTCTCGGGTGCGGGTTCGATTAGCGTTTGGACTGATTACCTGGTTAAGTTTTTACCGAGATTTTCCCCAACTGTAAGGTAAATGTCAAGTAATCTACGGAGAAACCTCGCCCTCATTTCGACAAATTCCATCCCACTATCATCAAACTCATCGACGCTATATAACCTGGTAAATAATACAGCATCGTTAAATAAGCCACTACAACACGTTTGTTCATGTTTTCACAGCGCTAGTGTCGAAGTTGTAGGGGAAGGTTGCTCATATCGTACCACTTTTCAGTTGTTCTTTAGTTATTTCTAAATGGGAAGGAATTTTAATTGTATATGCTGTTAAACATTGAGACAGGACCTTCGGACACAATATATATATATTTTTTTTTTTCAGAATTTTTAAATAATTATCAATTGTTTTAAAATACATTATTTAAAACTCTGCAAGTGGTACGATTTGTGCGCCTAGTTTCCTAAATCGTACCTAGAGGTTGCTTAAATCGTACCCATTTGTAAAATACACAATTTTCAAAATAAGAACTACATAAAATAACTTATTTCATTGTATTATTGTCATTTACTATGAGATTTTATTAATCGAAATGGGAAACAAAGATGTTTTAAGATACAAAGATTTTTGTAATTTATAAATCTTAAATAGGCTATTGTCAAGAGCTAATAAAACAAAAATACGAAGGGTCACTCAAGATTAAATCATATTTAACACAAATGAAAGATGCCTACTTGTCGTTACACATGTCACAGGCAAAATGAGAACGTTCTTATGCCGTAGAAACTCCTGCACGTCTCATGCACCCATTGATTGCACACAGCAAGGAATCATATCTTCAATGACAGCTTCTTCACAGATAAAATAAAACCAGTCCTCTTCTTTTACACCAAAATCAATGATTTTAGGTAATATTTTCGTTCTTTTTGATAGCTGATGTGCTTTTTTTTATTTGTTTCCTTGAAGTTCTTCCTTTCGGTTTCTACTGCTGCAATTGCTTCTTATATTGACTTGAAATTAGCACAAGAGCTTACTGAGCACTTTTTCTCGTTCTCGTTTGAACTGAAATCTTTGTTTTAGGAAGAAACCCGTTCCGTCATCGTTAAATATGTACAAAGCGTCTATGAAGTACTCGTCGACTACCTTCTCCAAACAATAAAAATAACTTTTAACAGTAATTTTATTAAACCCTTTGGAGCGATTCAGATACAGTTTCCAGTTGCCGCAAACTTAAATTTGAATGCCTCTTGATGAACCCATAATAGCACTTCTTTCTCGCCAGTCGTATTTATTTATTGAACAGATATGGAAGGTGTGGGTTTGCTTCTAACACATCGAAGACAAACTTCCTAACGTCTTTTGTAGTAGGCTGAGAAAGATATTCTTCAAACATCAGAATATGTTAGACCAATTCCTCTTCTATTTTCCGTGAAATAGCTGTATTCCTCCCGTTGCAGGATCCATTTGCAGGACGATCCAGACCTCTCTTCATTTTGCCCATCAAATATCGCTTGAAAATCGATTTTGGGATTTTGTACTTACGGCAACATTCATTCAATCCCGCTGCTCCGAATCGAAATTCATCCACTGCCTTAAGTAAAGCACTTGGTTTCGATTTTCCGTATTCTCGTTTGGTCATTACCTATTCTGGAATTTGAAAATATTATGCACCTAATGTTATTTGTTCACGTTGCCAAAATCGTACTGGTACGATATGAGCAACCTCTTAAATGTACGATTTAGGAAACTAGCACTCAAAGCAAACTATTCAGATTATAACCTAAACAAAGCTGTTACAGTGACCATTTTTACCGTTTGAATAATGCAAACAATCTAATATACTAGGTGTAATAAACACATTCATTAAACTAACTCAATGTGTCAATAAAAGCTTACGAAATAGTAACAAAATCTTATATGAGAAATCAGAACTTACTATTAAGCACGATTTAATACAGCTGTTGTCTTGGTTGAAAGGCGGAAAACTGAACGAGTATCAGTTTCTATTTGTATTTCATGAAAAATTCCCTGCAAGCAATACTTTCCTCAATATTAATAGTGGTACGATTTCGGCGCCGGTACGATTTAAGCTACTTTCCCCTAATAAGTATTTTGCAGGTTATAACAACCGCTAAGGTTAGAACGTGCTCTCGATGATTACTCCGTTTCCATAGGCAACACACATTAGTGGGATTTTCAAAGCATGTTCCATGATTCGTGGCAGACCCTTGTTAATAATAAATCTCCTTATTAATCTATATTTAGAGGGCTGTTATGCTCGTGCCGCACGGTATGTGTAAGGATTAACAGTAAGGTTGTAAATGCTGCATAAATTGTTGATTTATTTCAAATTTTTGCAAATGACCCATGAAAATTTCAAGATAGACTCAAGGTTCGTATGTTAGAACGATTTGTATTAAATGGTCTGTCATCCCTTGTGATGTTAGTGTTCGCCATTTTACACCCTGTATATAATCTATAGCTCCAGAAGCTACCACATTTTTTTCAACAACAACAATTGGGAGCTCAGCTGCAGTTCCACTGTAACTTACTGCCAAATACTCGGAATCACACCGTTCTTGCACTAAAAAATCGGCATATTTTAACGTATGAAACAAGCAGAACATTAATTTGGCCAAGAAGTGAAGCCACACCCTTTTTGCAGGGAATCCTTCAATTGTATGCTAAAGAACGACAATTTTCATAAGTTGGTACGATGGTTACGCTGATGATGTAACCAGGAAGATGTAATCATGCTCACATTGTATTTTCACCAACACGCAATTGACTGAACAGACGAGTATTTAATAGACCAATTTATTTCGCTTTAATAAATTATAAGAAGGTTTTTGATGATAGAGTTGATCATAATATATTTTGGAAAATAGTCATAAATCGTGGGATTCCATCTGAATGTTATACATATCCTTTACTAAAACAATGAAACGGTGGTTACAAATGAGGGGCTTAGAACAAAGAGCAGGTAAGTGACGGAAACCTAGTTTTGAGGAAATTACAGTTAAAGTTCTACATGCAATGGAATATTATACACTAGTTTGGTGAAATTATGCCCATATAGCAGCAGTGCACAGTGTGATCACTGACCTGATTTTATCCCAAAGAAACATCCTTTTGGGCTATCACAACACGCACTTATCTCATTTTTTAAATAATGTCACTTACCTCCTTTTTGTTCTAAGCCCCTCAATTCTCAATGGTGAAAGTGAGATAATATAAATAAAAGAGTGAATTGGATTATAGGCTTTTTTTTCTTTTTGCTGTTATTTCTAGTCGCTTTAGATTCTCTGATCAAATCGCGAGTTAATCTTTTGGGTGAAATCCGAAGACCTGTGTACTATTGTTGAGTCTGGTTCTATTGTTGTGAACTAGATGGCGTCTGTAGATGTATTACTGATTTGTAATGAATATGATTTTGGTGAATAATGAAACCGGTGACATTCAGGCATGTCTTGGCCTGAATTTCATGGCATTTGCCTACGGTTGAGGGAAAACCCTGGAAAACCTCAAGCAGGAAATTCAACCCGTCCGGGAATCGAATCCGGATCCTCTGCGTAAGACACCAGCATGCTGAACGATACACCACAGAGATGGTCAAAGGTGTCTTCTTTCACACAATATTTTAACGTAATCTGGACGAAGGAATATTACAGTCTAAACCCCTGATGTGCCGGCAAATTCTCTGCATCGGCTGAGTAGTGGGCGATATAGTCTACAGGTCAAAGCTGCAGATTCTTACTGCATCGGGAGGGGACTTTGATGTTATGACAATGGTTTAAAAGTTATGTCCGATAGAATAAGTTAACTGCAACGATACTATAGAGATATTGTATGGAAGGTTGATCTTAGGAGAAAAGTGATGAATGGTACGTCACAACAAATTGGAATAGAGGTACAGAAGATACAGGGATTTAATTATGCGATTTATGACGACACTAATGTTTCAGTATTTCCGCTTATGTTGACTGCTAGAAAACATCAAGTTGTGTAAATTGAATAAAATCTATTACACTTCCATAAGTACATTAATATTATATAATACATTGTATCATACCCTTATTAAAATATAGGTTATAACTGGTACATCCTAATTCCGCCAATTTCTTTTGTGGGATTTCTATATTTGGAAGTTCTTGGTAGGCCTCTTTTCATGGGCATTCAAGTAGTGAATAAAAAATAATAGACACATGATTTATGAACCTTACCAAGTGTTTGTGTACCAAGTTTGAAATAAGCTACCCTCAATGCCATAGACACAACATTTCGGGGAAGTAAATTTTTATGAGCAAAATTACATCTATTTTCTTTGCATATTTTCCCCAAAATCACAACAAAGACACTTCTAACCAAGACAAGCCAGATAGTCACGAACCTTAGTACACAGCATCTCATTATTATAGGTTGGGAAACATTTGACATAAACACAATATTGTTAAGTCTAAGCCAACCACTCAAGGAATTTGTATTATAAATGAATACATTGAGAGGTGAAGAGTGGGAGAAGTCATGTGAACTGAGGCTTCTGGTATCGGTCATTATGCAGCTTTCACATTTCTGTGTGAGTGGAAAATGACGCACTAATATTGTCTGGCGCCCTCTTCACAAGGGCAGGGTTCGCTTACGAGCTACTATTATACATCTTCCGCGTTTGTTCTCCTTCTGGAAGAAGTTATTATTACGATTTTGTCACCTTTTAAAATCTACCGCCTCGGCTCCTATCTTGGTAATAGGTACACCACCGCGGACGGCTAATGTAAATTTACGCTAACAATTACGTCACTTGAAATGATGATTTTTGTGAATAAAAAAAATATTGGCCATTGATGTTTCAGGAGCAAGAACAATTGTTTGTATGCATCTGAAGTCTGATTAGTGTAATATGTAGCTAATCGGTGATGTATGCAATGGACGGGGAAACGAACTGGCCACCCTACACCATTATCTCCTGGCGTAGTTGTCTCATAATTGGTGCCTTCTTGGTACCACTTGTGAGGTTTTTTTAAGTAACATTTGTTCTAATAAATTATTACGAAATCTAACAAATATTATATCTTTTGGTCAGTTTTAAACTGATGTTAAGCGAATTTTTCTTCTGCTATATTCTCAATCATTATACATTTGTCGTGAAAACGACCACTATTGCATGAAATAAGAATAATACACTTCTAAATCAACAGTTTCTTATGCTATTTAACCGTCCAATAATAGACAGAACAGAATTTTCGGACAGTTATAAGTTACACAAACTTTTCACATTACATAATTTTTAGATATGAACAAACCCTGTTCTTGCACAATGACACTTGCCTAACCTATCACATCACATATTTTATATTTTGGACGTCATCTAGTAAAATTACAATAATGCAATTTTGTTATCACACACACACACACACATACACACGCACACGCACACGCGCGCACAGGCACACACGCACATGCACACGCACACACACACACACTTACATAGATGTTCTTCACATATAGGCTTATCATTCTGTTAGAGATCATTTTTTAAAACAAAAAATTCAGCCGTATAATAATAATAATAATAATAATAATAATAATAATAATAATAATAATAATAATAGGATAATAATGATTTATTTTAGCTGGCAGAGTTAAGGCCGTAAGGCCTTCTCTTCCACTCAACCAGCAAAAAGAGTATATACATATGCATGAACTTACAAAGAATTCAACAATTTGATTTAGATGAGAGTTACATGTATACAAGAGTTATTTACGAATTAAACAACAAAATACTATGAACTATTAATTAAACACTGAAATAAACTGTGTAGAAGAATTAAGCTAAAATACATAGAATGTTAATATATTTCAAATAATATTAGATAATAGAAAGAGATTATTATGAGACAATTTTGAAAATACAGCACAATCAGGATGATGTCTAAAAGAAAGAAGTAACAATGTAGTCAGTGATAGTTTAAATCAGTATGATTGGAGTGAAATGCTAATAAGGTTATCTTTTAAGCTGTTCTTAAAGGTGTTTATTGTCTTGCAGCCCTTTATTGTCTTGCAGTATAGGCTATGTTTAAATTGCTCTAACATAACCATATGCGAAACAGAGCTAAGTAGACATACAACTACCCTAATTATTCAATCCCACTATGCATACACTAAATACACTGAAGAATAAAATGCAGAAATAACATAAAATAAATACTTGAGACTGTCATAACCTTGTACCTATAAGGTTCAGACCTGTCTTCGGACAGTTGACTAAACAACACAACAATACAAATGTATGTTAATTTATTTACATGTACCTACTGAAAACTCGCTATGCATTATTCAAAATAAATTATTAATTTTGTGGTTATAGTAAGTATTTCAAAATATGAACTTTCATTCTACGATTTGGATACTTACTAAAATTATTATGTATATACATATATATCTCGAAATACCGGTATGGCATAAGTTCAATAAGAATTACCACATTAATAATCATATTATGCTGGAAATAAAAGGTAACGCAAATCATTCATCCGAAATTAAATAGGACGTAATTACTGCAGGAATTATCCCATCATTATTAATCGAATTTTGTTGGAAATAAAACACACTAAAGTTAGTCTTCCGGAACTAAATACCGGTATGGCATATGTTCAATAACAAATTATCACATTAATAATTAAATTATGCAGGTTATATAAGCACACCCAAATAATTCTTCAGAAATTAAATATGGCGTAATAACTGTAAGCATTATCACTTTATTATTCGTATTATATTGGTAATAAAACACACGCTAGTAAGTCTTCCGAAATTAAATACCGGTATGGAATAAGTTCAATACGAATTACCGCATTAATAATCATATAATGCTCTAAATAAAAGCTAACGCAAATAATTCTTCCGAAATTAAATATTGCATAATTACTATAAGAATTACAGCATTATTTGTCATTTATGTTGGAAATGAAACACCCGCAAACAAGTTTTCCGAAATTAAATACCGGTTTTGCATAAGTTCAATAAGTATTACCACATTAATTATCATATTATGCTGGAAATAAAACCACACGCAAATAAATATTCCCAAATTAAATGTGGCGAAATTATTGTAAGAATTATCACATTATTCGTCGCATTATATTGGAAATAAAACACACGCAAACAAGTCTTGCGAAAATAGACACTGGCGTGGCATAATATCAATCAGGATTACCGAATTAATAGTCATAATTTCCTTGAAATATATGCACACGCATATAATTCTTTCGAAATTTAATTTCACATAATTACTGTAAGAATTATAACATTATTGATCATATTACGTCGGAAATAGACACGGAAGTTAGTCTTCCGAAGTTAAATACCGGTATGGCATAAGTTCAATAAGAATTACCACATTAATTATCATATTATTGTGAAAAAAAACAGCACAAGGAAATAATTTTTCCGAAAATAAATATGGCATAATTACTGTAAGAATTATCATATTATTCGTCGTATTACAGACGTGAACAAATTATTAGACTAAAACGTTTTTCTTGGAAACATAATATAATTCGTCATATCAACTACCAATATAATTCAAGAGTCTCTATTGTTGTAAATAAGATTGTTTACATCTTCTGGTATATTTTTCCAATGGTTAAGTATATTTTGTCTGGCTGTGTTGGTACCACTGGTGTTTTAATTATATACTGCAGAAGATATTCAACAGTCTGATCTCCCATGGCCTGCAAGAAGACCGGACAGGAACAAAATTAAAAATATGTGATCTATACTGAAGAAGAAAGTGAACAAAAAGAGGCTTACAACAAAACATGGACTCACTTAAGCACTGTTTGATGTCTGGCTAAATGATGCTGATATTCGAAAAAAGCGTCAAACTTTGGTTTCCAGCATCCCTGACAAAATCAACGTGTTAATAAAGAGTAAGGGAATGTTCACAAAATGTTAGTAGCCTCCAGACTCAATTCTCTGTTCATTATTTCTGTGCAAAATATATTTTTGTGCATTATTTCTGCCGACAAACACAGCTTTGTTGCACATATAATTAATTTTGTCTAATAATTTGTCCACGTCTGTATGTTGGTAATAACACACACGCAACTAATTCTTCCCAAATCAAATACCGCTATGGCATAAGTTCATTAAGGATTACCGCATTAATAAACATATTATGCTCGAAATAAAAGCACACGAAAATAATTTTTCCGAAATTAAATATTGCATAATTGTTGTAAGATTTAAAACTCATTCGTTATATTATGTTGGAAATAAAACACACGGAAGCAAATCATCCGAAATTAAATATCGGTATCGAATAAGTTCAATAAGACTTACCACATGAATATTCACATTATGTTGTAAATAAAAGCACACGCAAAAATTCATCGGAAATTAAAAATGGCATAATTACTCTACTAATTATCACACTATACGACGTATTAAGTTGGAAATAAAACACAGGCAAGTTCGAAATACAGTACGGGTAGGGCATAAGTTGAATAAGAATTACCACAGCAATAATCATATTATGCTGGAAATGAAAGGCAACGCAAATAATTCTTCCGAAATAAAATATGATATAATTATTGTAAGAATTATCACATTATTATTTATCGTATTTTGTTGGAAATAAAACACACACAATAAGTCCTCCGAAATTAAATACCGGTATGGAATATGTCCAATAATAATTACGGCATTAATAATTATATAATGCTCTAAATAAAAGTCCACGAAAATAATTCTTCCGAAATTAAATATTGAATAATTACTATAAGAATTACAACATTATTCGTCGTATTATGTTTCAAATGAAATACACGCAAGCAAATATTTCGAAATTAAATACTGGTATCGCGTTAGTTCAATAAGATATACAACATAAATATTCATATTATGCTGGAAATAAAAGCACAAGCAAATAATTCTTCCGAAATTAATTATAGCTTAATTACTGTTAGAATTATCACATTATTTGTCGTATTATGTCGGAAATGAAACACACGCAAGCAAGTCTTCCGAAATTTAATACCGGTATTGCATACGTTCAATAAGAATTACCATATTAATTATCATATTATGCTGAAAATAAAAGCACACGCAAATAAATCTTCCGAAATTAAATATGGCAAAATTACTGCAAGAATTATCACATTATTCGTCACATTATTTTGGAAATAAAACACACGCAAGTAAGTCTTCCGAAATTAAATATCGGTATGGCATAAATTCAGTAACAATTATCACTTTAATAACCATATTATGCTATAAATAAAAGCAAACGTTAATAATTTTTCCGAAATTATATATGTCACAATTATTGTAAGAAATACATCATTATTCGTCGTATTATATTGGAAATAAGACATACGCCATCAAGTCTTCCGAAAATAAATACTACTGTGGCATAATATCAATAAGAATTACCGAAATAATAATCATATTTAGCTTGAAATATATGCACACGCAAATAATTCTTTCGAAATTGATTTTCACATAATTACTGTAACAATTATCACATTATTGAACATATTACGTCGGAAATAGGCACGCAAGTTAGTCTTCCGAAATTAAATATTGCTACGGCATAATATCAATAAGAATTACTAAAATTAATAATCATATTATGCTGGAAATAAATACACACTCAAATAATTCTTTCGAAATTAAATTTCACATAATTACTGGAAGAGTTATCACATTATTGGACGTATTATGTTGGAAATAAAACACACCTAAATAACTCTTACGTAAATATGTCGTAATTACTGTAAGAATTATCACATTGTTCGTCGTATTATGTTAGAAATAAAACACACGCTATCAAGTGTTCGGAAATTAAATACCTGTATCGCACAAGTACAACAAGAACAACTACCTTAATAATCATATTATGCTAGAAATAAAAGTACACACAAAAAATTTTTTCCAGTATTAAATACGTCATTATTTCTGTAAATAATTCCGCATTATTCATCATATTATGCTGGAAAAAGCACACGGAAATAATAGTTCCGGAATTAAAATATCGCATGTGTTCTAAAAGAATTTCTACAATTTTAATCACACAAAGCTGAAAATAAAATTATACGCAGGTAACTCTTCCGAAATTGAAAGTCGCAGATGTACTATAAGAATTACCACTGCGCTGGAAATAAAGGTACACGCAAATAATTCTTCCGAAATTAATTATCGACGTAGACCAATAAGAACTACCACAGATTTTCCTTATTATGCTGGAAATAAGAACGATACGCAAATAATTTTTACTAAATTTAATATCGCATAACTGCTATACAATTTTCAGGTTATAAGTAATATTATGCTGGAAATAAAAGCACACGCAAATAAACCATCCGTAATTAAATATGGCATAATTACTGCAAGAATTATCGCATTGTTCGTCGTATTATGTTAGAAATAAAACACACGCTTTTTAGTCTTCCGAAATTAAATACCTGTATCGCCCAAGTACAACAAGAATTATCAACTTAATAATCTATTTATGCTAGAAATAAAAGCTCACTCAAATAATTTTTCCGGAAATAAATACGTCATTATTTCTATAGATAATTTCACATTATTTATCACATTATGCTGGAAAAATCTCACTTAAGTAATAGTTCCGAAATTAAAATATCGCATGTGTTCTATAAGAATTTCAACTATTTTAATCACACAATGCTGAAAATAAAACTAAACGCAGGTTACTCTTCCGAAACTGAAAGTCGCAGATGTTCTATAAAAATTATCACTGTGCTGGTAGTAAAGGCAAACGCAAATAATTTTTCCGAAATTAATTATCGCAAAAATTCTATAAAAACTAGGATGTTATTAAACATATGTAGCTAGTAATAAAGGCAGAGGCAAATAATTTTTCCGAAATTAAATATCATATAAATTCTGTAATATTTGCAACGTTATTAATCATACTATGCTGGTCATAAATCCACACGCGAATAATTCTTTCGAAATTAATTATCGCTTTAGTTACATACGAACTATCTCATTATTAATTATATATTGCTGGAAATAAAAGTAAGCCCAAATAATTTCTCCGAAGTTAATTGTCGCTGTAGTCAAATAAGAATTACCTAATTTTAATCATATTATGCAGGAAATGAAAATACACGCAAATAATTCTTACGAAATTAAATATCGCATAACTTCTATACAATTTTCACGTTATTAATAATATTATGCTGGAAATAAAAAGACACGCAAATAACTCTTTCGAAATTAAAAATCATACACGTTCTACAAGTATGAGCAGATTACTAATTATATATTTTGCTATAATTAGAAGCTCATTCAAATAGTTCTCCCAATATTAAATATGGCATAATTACTGTAGTCGTCGTATTATGTTGGTAATAAAACACATGCAAGTCAGTCTTCCGAAATTAAATACCGGTATGGAATAGGTTCAATACGAATTACCGCATTAATAGCCATAGAATACTCCAAATAAAAAACCACGGAAATACTTCTTCCGAAATTAAATGTTGCATAATTACTATAAGAATTACAACATTATTTGTCGTATTATATTGGAAATGAAACACACGTAAGGAAATCTTCCGAAATTAAATACTGGTATTGCATAAGTTACATAAGAATTGATACATTAATATTCATATTATGCTGGAAATGAAAGGACACGCAAATAATTCTTCCGAAATTGAATGTGGTATAATTACTGTAGGCCTAAGGATTATCACACTATTCGTCATATTATGTTGGGATAAAACACACACAATTAAGTCTTCCGAAATTAAATATCGGCATGGCATAAGTTCGATATTAATTATCACTTTTGTAAACATATTATTTGGAAAATAAAAGCACATTCAAATAATTCTTCCGAAATTAAATATGGCATAATTACTGTAAAAATTATCATGTCATTTGTAGTATTATGTTGGATATAAAACACACGCAAGTACGTCTTTCGAAATTAAATAACGGTATATCATAAGTTCAATAAGAATAACCACAATAATAAGCATATTATTCTGGAAATAAGAGCACACGCAAATAATTTTTCCGAAATTATATATCACATAATTACTGCAAGAATTATCACATTATTTGTCATATTATTTTGGAAATATATCTCACGCAAGTATGTATTCCGAAATTAAATAACGGTATGTCACATGTTCAGTAAGAATTATCACATTAATAATGATATTATGCTGAAAATAAAAGCTCACTGAAGTAATTCTTCCTACATTATATATATGATAATTTCTATAAGAATTATTACGTTATTCATCGTATTATGCTAGAAGTGAAAGCCCACGCAAATAATTCTTCAACAATAAATTACTGCATATTGTCTATAAGTATTACAACATTATTAATGATATTATGGTAGATATAAAAACAAATGCAAATGATTTTCCCAAAATTAAATATCTCGTAAGTTCTGTAAGAGTTACCGCATTATTAGTCATATTATGCTCGAAATGAAACCACACGCAAATAATTTTCCCGAAATTAAATATCGTGTATGTTTTACTAGAATTACTACATTATTAATCATATTATGCCGCAAACAAAAATGCAACCAAAGAATATGCATAGAATATAACCGTATTATTTAATGCGAATTAAGCTTCTAACATTAGTCATATGAAATGAAATGGATATAACTTACCTTTCTGATGAAACGTTTCGACGTTCACCTTATGTTAGGCTGCTATTTGAGGAGACTTGCCATGAATTTCTTGAAGTAACCGGAGACTTCATTAAAAATTACAGCGTAGGAAGTGTTTCTATGTTTTTGTTCCTTGCTACACTGAAAATCAAAATAATGTGATATGGTTAGAATGAAAATAAAATACACTACATAATCCTTTCGAAATAAAATATCGAATAAATTTCTATAAGAATTGCCACGTTATTAATTATAATAAAATTGCTGAATATAAGAGAACAGGCAAATAATACGCAGAAAATTATTTAATTCGGGTTACACTTTTAGTGTAAGATATATAAAATCAAAGAATACAATTCTCCTTTCTGATGAAACTTTTCGATGATAAGTTTAAGTTATGCTGCAAACTGAGTATTCATGTCGTTCTTGAAGTAAGAGGAGTTTTCATTACAAATCACATTGTAGGAAGAGTTTCTACGTTATTGGCCCTTACCATATTGATAATTGAAGTGCTTTAAAATGCTTACACTGAAAATAAATTTGTAGGCTACTAAATACTTCTTCCCCAA
The DNA here is from genome assembly GCF_040183065.1 of Periplaneta americana. Lineage (NCBI taxonomy): Eukaryota > Metazoa > Arthropoda > Insecta > Blattodea > Blattidae > Periplaneta > Periplaneta americana. The sequence continues at coordinate 65,299,666 of NC_091119.1, read as the reverse complement.
TTAGGATTGGAGTGAAAAATGAGGTTTAAAAAGAGCGCGTTGCAACTATGGTTATTTGCGCTCTTAACTATTACTCCTTAAGAACATAAAACCTAAACAATAAAGTAAGTTAAAATCCGATTACGAATTTAAGAATTGCACAAGTTCTATAAGAATTGGCACGTTATTAATGATATATCGCTGGAAATAAATAATTTAATGCGTATTATTCTTATTTTATTAGATATATACAATAAACAAGAAAGAACTTGCCTTCCTGATGAAAAGTTTCCATATCATTATATGTAAGGCTGGAGACTAGAGATTCATATTATGTATTTGTTTCTTGAAGTGACGAGAGGCTTCATTACAAATCATGTTGTAGAATTAGTTCGTACATTCTTGTTACTTACTGTACTAAAAATTGAAGTATTTTGAAGTACTTAATCTGAAAAAAAAATTGTACACATAATCCTTCCGAATTTAGGTATCGCACCAGTTTCATAAGAATTGCCATATTATTAACCATATTATGCTAGAAACAAAAGTACACCGATATAATAAACATAGAAAAAGAACTTTATAATTTAGTAAGAATTAAGTTTCTATTTGGATACGTAAAATGAAAAAGGAAAAAAGGAACTTGCCTTTGTGATGAAGCGTTTCCATATTATGTTATGCTGCAGATTGAGGAATCCTGCCATGCCTTTCATGAACTAAAGCAGGGCTCCGTTACAAAATTACATTGTAGGAAAGTTTTCTAAATTATTGTCGCTTGCTGTACAGAAAATAAATAGAAGTATTTTTAAAAATTGACACTGAAAATATATTTGTACTAAATACTCTTTCCGAAATTAAATATCGCATTACTTTTTTAAGAATTGTCACATTATTAGTCGCATTACGCTGTAAGCAATTAATGTGCGCGTAAAATGTCAAACTTTATAATTTAATGGGAATCAAACTTCTAATATAATAACAATAATAATAATAATAATAATAATAATAATAATAATAATAATTAATATATATATATTTTATAATAATATATTATTATTAGAATTATTATTATTATTATTTTTATTATTATTATTATTATTATTATTAACTTAAAATGACAGAACTTGTCTACCTGATGAAACATTTTCATGATCATTGTATGTAACGCTGCAGACTGAAGATCCATACCATGTCGTTCTTAAAGTAGGCCTAACGCGAGACTTCATGACAATCATATTGTAGGAATAATCTCTGCATTTTTGTTCCCTACTGTACTGATTTCCCATGTTATTGTCACTTACTGTAGTGAAAATTGAAGTATTATTTTAATGCTTACACTGGAAATAAATTTGCAGTAAATACTTTTTCTGAAATTAAAATATGTCATAAATTCTATAAGAATTGCCATATTATTAATCATACTCTGCTGAAAACAAAAGTACTCGCAAATAAAATGCATAGAATAAAACCTTATAATATTTAATACGATTTAAGCTTCTAATCTTAGATGTATATAATGAAAAAAGATAGAACTGACCGTTTTGATGAAACATTTCCATGATCTCCAAATGTTATGCTGCAGAATGAGGATTCATGCCATGTCCATCTTGTAGTAAATGGAGGCTTCACTGCAAATGATATTGTAGGAAGAGTTTCTACGTAATTATCCCATACTGTATTGAAAATTTAAATGTACTTTGGAATGCTTACACTGGAAGAGAAATTGTACTAAACATTCCTCCCGAATTTAAGTATCGCACAAAATCTGTGAGGATTGCCACGTTATTAATCTTGTTGTGCTGGAAAAAGGACACTAAATCAATATGCATACAAAAAGCAACTTATAATTTAATATGAATTAAACTTGTAATATTGGATTTAAAATTAAATAGACACAACAGGCCTTTCTGATGAAAGGTTTCGAAGATGACTATGTCTTGGCTGCAAACTGACATAGAGAATTAAAAGCCATCCTTCTCCTTGAAATAACCGGACGCTTCATTACAAACCATATTGTAGGAAGAGTTTCTTCGTTATTGTCCCTTATCAATTTTACCTAATCCTTTAATTTAAGACAATATTATCTACAAACATAGTAAACTGTCTGATATAAAATAAAATTTAATTTTAAATTGGACAATTGAGTAAGGGACAAACTAGAAATTAGCAACAAAACTAAAGGATGCGAAAAGCAGTCTACAGCTCTACACGAAATAAAATATTTCTTCCAGTGATTTAGATTCTGTAAAAGTCCCCATAAAACTTATAGCTTTCCCTCGTTGAATGGCAATACTAATTCTGAATTATTATGGTCATTATATTCTTATGCCGTAGACTGATGAGTCATGCCTTCCTCCTTCTTGAAGTAAATGGAGGCTTCATTACAAGTCACATTGTAGGAATAGTTTGTACATTTTTGTCATTTATTGTACAGAAAGTGAAAGTAGTTAGAAATATTAACACAAAAATTAAATTTGTACTGAAATCTGCTTCCGAAATTAAATATCGCATAAGTTCTATAAGAATTGGCACATTATTTGTGGTACTGAAAATTAAAGCATTTTGAAATTCTTACACTGAACATAAATTTGTACTACTGAAAACTCTTTCCGAATTTAAGCGTGTCATAATTTATATATGAATTGCAACATTATTAATTATATTATGCTTAAAATAAAGGTACACTCTGGCATATACATAAAATAGTATCTTACAATTCAATTATAACTAAACTTGTAATAGTAGATATAAAAATAAGGTAGATAGAACTGACCTTTCTGATGAAACGTTTCCAAGATATTTCTGTGTTAAGACTGCAGACTGAGGATTCAAACCATATTCTCCTTGAAGTAACCGGAGGTTTCACTGAAAAACACAATTTAGGAAGGTGTTCTACATTATTGTTCCTTGCTGTTTTGAAAATTAAAGCATTTTCAAATATTTAAACTGAAGATATATTTGTACTTTGTATAATCATTCGAATTTAAGTATCGCAAAGATTCTATTTAGTATTGCCACGTTATTAATCATACAGGCCTAATGCTGGAAACGAAGGTACTCGCTAATATTATGCATAGAATAAAGCCTTATAACTTCATACGAATTAGACTAATAATCTTAGAGAGGCTACATAAAATGAAAAGGATAGAACTGTTGTTTATAATGAAACGTTTCCATGGTAACCATATGATAGGCTTCAGATTGGGTATTCTTGCCATGTCTTTCTTGAAGTAACCAAAGGCTTTATTATAAAATATGATATTGTAGGAAGCGTTTCTACAGTTTTACAGTTTTTTTATTTTTTATCTGTATTTTTTTTTATAAATTTTCATTATGTGAAATATTATCTACTGCAAATTTTAGTTTCTTGTAAACAAATTTCTTGTAAGACATTTTTAATGTCATTTTAAATGTTACTGTTTAACATTCTTTGTCTTTGGTTTATCTCACCAAGTTGAGGAAGATTGATAAATTTATATCCATACCGTACTCAATATTGAAGTATAGTGTTATGGTTATACTGAAAATAAATTTGTACTATATAATCCTTCCGAAATTAAATATCGCATAAGTTCTATAAAAATTGTCACGTTATTAACCATATTATACTGTATACCCAGACTACATGCAGAGAATAAAACCTTAAAATTCAATGCGCATTAAGTTTCTAATCGCAGGTATATAAAATAAAAAGATTCAACCGGCCTTTCGGTTGAAACGTTTCCAAGATCATTATATTCAGTTATGCCGTAGACTGAGGAGTCATGTCTTTCTCCTTCTTGAAATAAATGGAGACATCATTACAAATCACATTGTAGGAACAGCTTGTACATTTTTGTCATTTATTGTACTGAAAGCCAAAGTACTTAGAAATATTATCACAAAAATTAAAAAAATTTGTAATGAGTTCTGCTTCCGAAATTAAATATCGCAATAGTTCCATAAGAATTGCCACATTAATTTTGATATTACGCTAGAAGCAAATGTAATTACTCGCAAATAATATGCATTAAATAATGTATTAAACTTTCCTCCTGAATTTAAGTATCGCACAAAATCTGTAAAAATGGCCACATTATTGATCATATTATGCTGAAAATAAAGGTACACGCAGACAGTATACATAAAATACTGTAGCATCTTACAATTCAATGTTGATTAAACTTCTAATAGTATATATATATACAAATAAGGTGGATATAACTGGCCTTTCTGATGAAACGTTTCCATGATATTTGTGTGTTAGTCTGCAAACTGGGCATTCAAACCATGTTCTCCTTGAAGTAACTGTAGATTTCACTGAAAAACACATTTTAGGAAGAGGTTCTACATTATTGTTCCTTGCTATTTATGAAAATTAAAGCATTTTCAAATATTTAAACTGAAGATATATTTGTACTTCGTATACTCATTCCGAATTTAAGTATCGCAAATGTTCTATTTAGTATTGCCACGTTATTAGTCATTATGCTGGAAACAAAAGTACTCGCAAATATATAGAATAAACCTTCATACTTAATAAAACTTCATACCAATGAAACTAATAGTCTTAGAAACATAATATGAAAAGGATAGAACTGGCGTTTATCATGAAACGTTTCTATGGTAACCATATGATAGGCTGCAGACTGAAGATTCTTGCCATGCCTTTCTTGAAATAACCAAAGGCTTTATTAGGAATGATATTGTAGGAAGGGTTTCTACAGTATTGTTCCATAATGTACTGAATATTGAAATATAATGTTATAGTTATTCTGAAAATAAATTTGTATTATATAATCCTTCTGAAATTAAATATCGCATAAGTTCTATAAGAATTATCGCCTTATTAATCGTATTATGCTGTACATTCAAACATTATCCAGAGAATAAAACGTGAAAATGTAATGTGAATTAAGCTTCTAATCTCAGGTATATAAAATAAAAAGGATGCAACCGGCCTTTCGGTTGACACGTTTCCAAGATCATTATATTAAATTATTTCCGTAGATTGAGGAGGCATGCCTTTCTCCTTTTTGAAGTAAATGGAGGCTTCATTACAAATCACATTATAGGAATAGTTTATACATTTTTGTCATTTGTTGTACTAAAAGTCAAAATGCTTTGAAATATTAACACAAAAATTAAATTTGTACTGAATTCTGCCTCCGAAATTAAATATAGCATACGTTCTATAAGAATTGCCACATTATTTGTGATATTACACTGGAAGCAAATGTAATTGCGCGCAAGTAATGTGCATAGAATAAAACCTTATAATTTTCTACGAATAATACTTCCGACCTTAGATATATAAAATGAAAAAGATAGAACTGACCTTTCTGATGAAACGTTTCCATGAACACTATATATTATGCAACGCACTGAAAATTCAAGCCATGTCCTTCTTGAAGGAAATGGAGGCTTCAATACAAATCACATTGTAGGAAGATTTTCTATTAGCCTTTACTATATTGAAAATTAAAGTACTTCAAAATTCTTACACTGAAAATAAATTTGTATTAAATACTTTTTTCCGATCTGAAGTCTGACTAGTGTCGCCGACGTATGCAATGGAGGGGGAAAGGTACTGGTCACTCCACCCCATTATCCCCTGGCCTAGTTGCCTCATACGTGGTGTCTTTTTCATCAAACTTGTGATATTCAGATAGTTGAATAAACAACAAACAACTCCTTCCGAATTTAGGTATCACACAAGTTCTGTAAGAATTGCCAAGTTATTAATCATATTATGCTGAAAATAAAAGTACAGGCAAATAATATGGACAGAAGAAAATCTTAAAAGTTAAGGCACATTAAGGTTATAATTTTAGATATAAATAAAAAGTAAATAAAACTGTCCTTCCTTATGAAACGTTTCCATGATCTCGATGTGTTAGGCCGTAGATTGAGAATTAATGCCATGTTCTTGAAGTAATAGGAGGCTTCGATACATATCACATATTAGGAAGAGTTCCTATGTTATTGTCGTTTTATTTTGATATCCTCACACTCGAAAAAAATTGTGCTATATACTTTTTACTATTTTATGTTTCTCAGCTGTTCTATAAGAATCGCCACGTTACTAATCATGTTGTATTAGAAATAAAAGTACGCGTAAATAGGCCTAATTAGCGTAGAATAAAACCTTACAACTTAATGCGAATGAAACTTCTGATATTAGACATATGAAATAATAAAGATAGAACTGGGCTTTCTGAAGAAACGTTACGTAATCACTAGCGGGCGGATTGTAACATATTTTGAGATTTTATTCCTTAGCTGCAAATCATATGCTACCATTGCACAAATGCATTTCAAGTTAACCTATTTTTAAACAGAGGTCAAATTTTTATAGTGCATATTTAAGGGGTTAATGCATAATTCAACTATTAGCGCATATAAAGGCATATATTATTATTTTTATCTCTCTGGTTCTTAAATAATGATAAGAATACGAAAAATCACAGAAATAGATTACAGAAGGTCTCGCGCAACGCAGTGGCGTCGTGGTATAAGGCATCCTGCGTAGGACTCGCGTTACGGAATGAACGCTGGATGGAGTCCTCATGGGGAAAGAAATTCTCATGAAATTTTGGCCAGTGTATGGGACCGGTGCCCACCCAGCATCTTGATGCACTTGGGGAGCTACGATAGGTAGCAAAATCCGGTTACGAAATCCAGCTATAACTGCTGGTGAATGATCATCCTGCTAATCATACGATACCTCCATTCTGGTTGGAAGATCGTCCTCATCAGCTTCGGCATGTGGACGTGAGGCCAGCAGCTGGTTGGTCGGTCATGGTCCTTCATGGACTGTCGTGCCTCGGATTTTTCCTCGGATTACTGAAGAAAGACAGACATTGAAAAACATTACGTAGGTTTTATTTATTGTAATTTGACAACATGCAGACGGTGGTACATTGTTGTTAGTGAATCATTGCGATAGCGACCGATCGTCCACAGATCCGTCTTATATCAACGAAAGGGGACAACAGGACGACCAAGAAATGTCATCACAAACGAGAATCATGGACGACTTCTCCAACAGGAATTACTGTCCTCAAAGCGTAGTCTACGACGAACATTGTTGAAACTTGGTTTGAGCGATAGATCTGTTCGGCGGATGTTTAAAGAGCTGGGTGGTTTTGCATACCGTAGTCAAGTTGCTCGTCGTCTAACAGGAAGGGAATGTATGGGTAAATTATTTTAGATTAGGAGTTACGAAGTCTATAATTACAAATTATTGTTTTATTTATATTATTCATCTATTATTTTCTTGTTCTAAGACTGTGGACGATTGGAGCACATGTTCAGCAATCCATGAACTGACTTTATATAGGCCTATGTACCACCAGTTGCAGTTATCCTGTTTGGCCAAAGAAGGACGCATTTTTCTTTCCATTTTGAAGTATTAATTATGTGATGAGTAGGAATTAGTAACGCTTTACGAAGAAATTTTATAGAAGTGATATCTTAGAAATCTGCTATGAACATGAATTAATTTAAATAGCAAGTGGTGTCCTAAATGAGACTAGTGACGGAAAATTACAAAAATATTTTCAGCCTTGCATTCATGCGTCATTCTTTGTTTCACCCGCTCGCCACGATGAGGCACAGGATATGAGCGGGGCCTGAAACAAGACAATCAAAACAAAACAAAAAAATTGCATTACTGAATACACACAAGTCGTTTGATCTCTATTAATTCCATTTGAGCTCTACCCTCATTTTTCCTTCACTTACATGTATTCTTTCTTCATAAATCAGGATCCTCAGTCTGGTGGCTTCTGAATTCTGCATGTAAAGTTGTAACAGTCATATTAAACGCGAGCAAACGAACAATAGCAACATGTCTACTGTCCCTGAATTAATAAAAATATCAATTTAAGGTGTGAATTGGATAATTCATTAAATAAGTAAAAATATTATTTCTCATTCGAAAATTTTTTTAAAATATCTATACAGTTGTACACTTTGTATAAAGCCACCATGGTGATCCAGTGACTAAAGCGTTTGGACTTAATCCTGTAGGCCCAGGTTCGATCTCCGTCTGCCCCTGCTATAAGCCCGCGGTCCAGGTAACAGAGGGTTTTCTCCGGAAGCTACGGTTCCTCTGCGCCTCTGTGGTATTCCAACAAATCCCTTACAATCTCATCTCAAAGTGGGAGTAGTGAAGTCCAGCCTCCTATGGCACACCATGGACGACTGACTGTAAGTTGGTTTACACTATATATCCAACTTACTGAAACACTACACATGAAATGAACACAATTCTTCAGAACTCCTCTACAAAGAGCAATATCTACGCTAAGCTAAATATATATTGAGAACATTTTGAACTATTTTGTGCTGAAAAGGAAGAAGCAAGTAGATTCGGAAAAAGTCTTATCGAAAGAAGTTTATTTTAAAAATTCACAAGTGTTAAGACATAAACCACTTTATCATTCACTTTGTAGAAAGTGACAATATTTGCTTAAACTGAGCACTTTTTACTCTAAAGACCGTTTCAAGAATATCACTTAACTTCACTTCGTCTTGACATTTTCAAGTCAGATCATACAAAATAAAGTGTCGGATCCGCATTCAAATAGACAAAAAGGAAGTGAACCTGGTGTTCGACGCCGTCACAATGACGTAGTACCAGCCAACAGCGTCTCTATGCGAAAAATGCGGAAATCATTCATTCCTTGTTGGCTATATCTCGTTTCGAACTTGTTATTTTCAAAACCATTCACTGAAATTAAACGAACCACAGACGAAAGTGTAGGTGTACATAAAATAATTTGTTTACAAATAAATACTTGGTGGAAAACAAGAAATCGGAAATCGTTTAGATTCCGGCAATAAAGCAGAAATTGTACGATATTGAGAGCACAAAAAATGTAAGCAGTACGAATAATGATAATCACAAGAAAATGTAATTTACAATCTTACCTTTATGTTGAATAAAGTATATTAATGTAGGATTAAAATAAATATGTACGCACACGCAAATAATTCGTCCGAAATTAATATCGCAGAAGATCTATAAGAATTACCACATTACTAATCATATTATGCTGGAAATAAAATCACACGCATATAATTCTTCCGAAATTAAATATCACATATGTTACGTAACAGTGACCACATTATTAATCATATTATGCTGGAAATAAAAGCACACACATAATTCTTCCCGAATTTAATAGCCTACGTCATACGTTTTAAAAATATTGCCACATTATTAATCATATTTTGCTGGAAACAAAACACACTCAAATAATACTTCCGAAATTAAATATCGCGTATGTCCTATGAGAATTTCAAGAATATTAATCACATAATGCTGGAATTATTGGCACAAGCAAGTAATACTTCCGAAATTAAATATGGCATAATTACTGTAAGAATTATCACAATGTTCGTCGTATTATGTTGGAAATACAACACACCCAAGTAAGTCTTCCGAAATTTAATACCGGTGTGGCATAAGTTCAATAAGAACTATCACATTAATAATCATATTTTGTTGGAAATAAAAGCACACTCAAATAATTCTTCCGGAATTAAATACGTCATAAGTTCTATAAATATTACCACATTATTAATCATATGCTGAAAACAAGACACACGCAAATAATTCTTTCGAAATTAAAGTGTCGCATCTGTTCTAAAAAGAATTTTAACATTATTAATCATATAATGCTGAAAATAAAACTACACGCAGGTAACTCTTCTGAAATTAAATATCGCAGATGTTGTATAAGAATTACCACATTATTAATCATATTGTGCAGTAAGTAAAGGCACACGCAAATAATTCTTCCGAAATTAAATATCGCATCATTCTATAGGAATTACGATATTAATCAGATCATGCTGCAAATATAGGCATGCAAATAATTCATCCGAAATTAAATATAGCGTAATTACTGTAACAATTATCACAATATTCGTCGTTTTATGTTGCAAAGAAAACACACGTCTGTAATTCTTCCGAAATTAAATACCGGTATCGCATAAGTTCAATAAGAATTACCACTTTAATAATAATATTACGCTGGAAATAAAAGCACACTTATATAATTCTTGCGAAATTATATATGTCATCACTTCTATAGGAATTATTACGTTATTCATCGTATTAAACTTGAAATGAAAGCACACCAAATAATTCTTCTAAACTAAAATATTGCATAATGTCTATAAGTATTACAACATTATTAATTATATTATGGTAGATATAAAAAGCAAACGCAAAATAATTCTTCCCAAAATAGAAACCGCAAAAATTATAAAACAATTACCACATTATTAATCATATTATGCTGGAAACAAAAGCACACATAAATAATAATTCCGAAATTCAATATCACATAACATCTATGATAATTAACACAATATTATTCTTATTACGGTGGAAATAAAAGCACACGCAAAAAAATCTTTCGAAATTAAATATCGCATTAGTTATATAAGAATTACCACATTGTAAATTATATTATGCCGGTTTTAAAAGTACACGCTATTAATTCTTCCGAAATTAAAAGTCGCATATGTATAAGAATTATCACATTATTAATCATATAACCTGAAAAGGAAAGCACACGCAAATAATTCTTCTGAAATTAACTGTCTCATAATTTTTATAACAATTACCAATTTCTTAATCTTATAACGCTAAAAAAGCACCCTAAAATAATTTTTGGGATATTAAATATCGCATAATTTCTATAAGAATTACTACATTGTTATTAATATTTTGCTAGAAAGAGAAGCTCAAGCAAATAAATGTTTCGAAATTAAATATGGCATAATTACTGTAAGAATTATCATATTATTTGCCGTATTATATCGGAAATATAAGTCATGCACGCAAGTCTTCCGAAATTAAATACCGGTTTCGCACAATCAATAAGAATTACCACATTAATAACCATATTATGCTGCAAATAAAAGCACACGCAAATTAAATATGCCATAATTACTGTAAGAATTATAACTAGACTTCGTTGAATTGCCACACGCAGCATGCAATCAGGTTGCTGATGTACGGTAGTATAGAAGAGGTGAGAGACCGCCCGGTCTCATAGTATAAGCAGTTCATGTTAAGAAATGTGACCGGTCCAAATAGATAGAGCAGCTACAGCTAATGTATACCTACGTATGCACTTGTTTTTGCATTACTGTGGTTGGAATAGTCAAAGCTTAACATTTGTTCAGTGCAGACAAGAATTCAATCAAACATACTACAATGAGAGTGTTGCTGTTCCAAACAATTGCCCATGGAACACCCTTACCCTCGCAGCCAGTACAACTCTCAGAAGCCCTTAATATAGTGTATAAAGCATCACAAACCGTTATCCAAAATAACAATTCACTAATTTCAGAAAAAGTGAAATGTAAGTTGAGAAACATTATTGCTGAAAATTCTGCCTATTCACAACTTCGTATTATAAATGATGTACTATCAGGTCACGACAAGATGTCTGAAGTTGGTGTACTAAAAAGTAGTGACTTTCCATTCTTCAAATATGCACCTATTACATCGTGTGATGTTGAACGTACATTTTCCCAATATAAAAACTGTTTGAGTGACCATCGGAGGAGGTTCACTTTGCAGTCGCTCAAAATGTACGTAACTCTTAATTGCAATGCACATATTCAAGGACGATGTGAGTATATTACATTAAATTTTAAAAGTTAATATATCTCACTTCAAAATAATTGTGTATTTACATGTTTAAACATTTCCTACATCAATGATCATTCATTATATTTCTTGACTGCAGGATACAGGTTTTATTGTAACCGCAGTATACTGCTCAGTGTTTACATCAGAAGCATAGTCCATCCGTTGCACGTCCCCTTCTCATACAGTCTGTACCGCGTGCACAGTAAACCTTACGATTCTCGTGGCAATTCCAAGAAGTCTATTTATAACATTATTGGTCGTATTATGTTGGAAATAAAACACACGCTATTAAGTCTTCCGATATTAAATACCTATATAGCACAAGTACAATTAGAATTACCACCTTAACAATCATATTATGCTGGAAATAAAAGGACACTCAAAAATTTTTTCCTGAATTAAATACGTCATTTTTCTATAAATAATTCTACATTATTAATCATATAATGCTGAAAAAAGAACACGGAAATAATACATCCGAAATTAAAATAAGGCGTCTGTTCTATAAGAATTTCAACATTATTAATCATACCATACTGAAAATAAAAAACTTAACGTAGGTAACTCTTTCGAAATTAAAAAACAATTATCATGTCATTAAATATATTTTGCTAGAAATAAAGTCAGTAGCAGATAATTTTTCCGAAATTAAATATCGAATAAATTCTGTAATATTTGCAACATTATTAATCATACTATGCCGGTCATAATTGCACGCGCGAATAATTCTTTCGATATTAATTATCGCTTTAGTTAGGCTAACATACGAATTACCACGATATTAAATATAAATTGCTGGTAATAAAAGTGGACGCAAATAATTGTTCCGAAATTAATTATCGCCGTAGACCAATAAGAATTACAACATTTTTTTCATATTATGCTGGAAATACCATGTATTGTGGGTCCCTATCACCACGGCATGGCGCATCCTCAGGTTGCGGATAGAGGAGACGGCCTCCAGATATGGAGGGTAGCTGCGAATATATTGAATAAGCAGTCGTGGACAGCCGATAAGGGGTGGTCCTCCAGCTTGGGGGTTGGGCGAAGGGCTAACAACCCATCACCGTAAAAAACAGCTTGTTACGAATCCCTACAATAAGCTTCGGAATAGGACTGATTCTCTGGCACGAACACAGCAAAGGAATAAGGTTTTGAGATTTGGCACTTGGAACGTAACTAGTCTTTATAGAACAGGAGGGGTAACATTAGTAGCAAAAGAACTAGCTAGATATAGAATAGACTTCGTGGGAGTACAAGAGGTTAGGTTAGATGGGAATGGCATATCACAAATAGGAGATTACTTGTTTTATTATGGGGAAGGAAACAATAATCACCAATTAGGAACAGGATTCTTTGTTCATAAAATTATAAAATCAGCAGTAAAAAAGGTCGAATTTATCAGTGACAGGTTATCATATTTAGTACTTAAGGGTACATGGTGCGACATCATAGTTATAAATGCTCACGCCCCTACAGAAGAGAAAGACGACCATATAAAGGATAGCTTCTATGAGGAATTGGAACATACTTTTGATCAGTTCCCTAGATATCACATGACAATTTTATTGGGGGATTTCAACGCTAAAGTAGGACGGGAGGATATTTTTAGACCAACTATTGGAAAAGAGAGCCTACACGCAATTAGTAGTGACAATGGAGTTAGATTAGTCAACTTTGCCACATCGAAAAATTTAATTGTCAAAAGTACAACATTCCCCCATAAGGATATACATAAGTATACTTGGACTTCTCCAGATGGATTGACACACAACCAAATAGATCACATCTTGATAGATAAACGGAGACATTCTAGTATAGTAGATATTCGAACTTTCAAGGGTGCAGACTGTAATTCTGACCATTATTTAGTGATTGGAGAATTAAGAGAAAGATTATCAGTAGCCAAGCGAGTAGCAGCAACAAGTTAATATTACTAAATTCAATATTTTGAAATTAAAGGACGAGGAAGCTAAGCAAAATTATCAGGTCGAAATTTCGAATAGGTTTGCCACTTTAGAAAGTTCCGACGAAGTTGAGAAATAATTAGATGTTAATAGCGTGTGGGAAAATATCAGAGATAGTATCAAAATTGCAGCTGAACAGAGCATAGGTTATTATGAAACTAAGAAAAAGAAACCGTGGTTTGATGAAGATTGTTGCATGGTAGTAGAAAGAAGGAAACAGGCAAAATTGAAATTCTTACAGGATCCAGTTGAGGAGAAGAGAGATAATTATTTCAATGAAAGACGGGAAGCAAGTCGTACACTTAGGAATAAAAAGAGACGTTACTTGAAGGAAAAACTGAATGAGGTAGAAACAAATAGTAAGAATAAAAACATTCGAGATTTATATAAGGGTACAAAGGAATTTAAGAACGGATATCAGCCAAGGGTAAACGTGATCAAGGATGAGAATGGTGACTTGCTTGCAGACTCTCCATCAATCCTAAACAGATGGAAAAACTATTTTGCGCAACTACTAAATGTACATAGGCCAAATAGAAATGATCGGGACGAAATTGAAATATAAACTGCAGAGCCATTTATACCCGAACCCACGCTTTCAGAAGTCGAAATTGCGATAGAAAATCTGAAAAAGTACAAGTCTCCAGGTATCGATCAAATTCCAGCAGAATTAATACAAGAGGGCGGAAGCGCATTATATAGCGAAATTTATAAACTTATACTTGCTATTTGGGAAAAGGAAATTGTACCAGAACAATGGAAGGAGTCCATAATTGTACCTATTTTTAGAAAGGGGGACAAAACCAACTGTGGTAACTTTCGAGGAATATCACTTTTGTTGACGTCGTACAAAATTTTGTCCAATATTCTTTTGAGAAGATTAACTCCGTACGTAGATGAAATTATTGGGTATCATCAGTGCGGTTTTCGGCGTAATAGATCGACTATTGATCAGATTTTTTGTATTCGACAGATAATGGAGAAAAAATGGGAGTATAAGGGTACAGTACATCAGTTATTCATTGATTTCAAAAAGGCATATGACTCGGTTAAGAGGGAAGTATTATATGATATTCTTATTGAATTTGGTATTCCCCATAAACTAGTTCGATTAATTAAAATGTGTCTCAGTGAAACATACAGCAGAGTCCGTATAGGTCAGTTTCTATCTGATGCTTTTCCAATTCACTGCGGGCTAAAGCAGGGAGATGCACTATCACCTTTACTTTTTAACTTCGCGCTAGAATATGCCATTAGGAACGTTCAGGATAACAGGCAGGGTTTGGAATTGAACGGGTTACATCAGCTTCTTGTCTATGCGGATGACGTGAATATATTAGGAGAAAATACACAAACGATTAGGGAAAACACGGAAATTTTATTTGAAGCAAGTAGAGCGATCGGTTTGGAAGTAAATCCCGAAAAGACAAAGTATATGATTATGTCTCGTGATCAGAATATTGTACGAAATGGAAATATAAAAATTGGAGATTTATCCTTCGAAGAGGTGGAAAAATTCAAATATCTTGGAGCAACAGTAACAAATATAAATGACACTTGGGAGGAAATTAAACGCAGAATAAATATGGGAAATGCGTGTTATTATTCGGTTGAGAAGCTCTTATCATCCAGTCTGCTGTCCAAAAATCTGAAAGTTAGAATTTATAAAACACTTATATTACCGGTTGTTCTGTATGGTTGTGAAACTTGGACTCTCACTCTGAGAGAGGAACATAGGTTCAGGGTGTTTGAGAATAAGGTGCTTAGGAAAATATTTGGGGCTAAGCGGGATGAAGTTACAGGAGAATGGAGAAAGTTACACAACACAGAACTGCACGCATTGTATTCTTCACCTGACATAATTAGGAACATTAAATCCAGACGTTTGAGATGGGCAGGGCATGTAGCACGTATGGGCGAATCCAGAAATGCATATAGAGTGTTAGTTGGGAGACCGGAGGGAAAAAGACCTTTAGGGAGGCCGAGACGTAGATGGGAGGATAATATTAAAATGGATTTGAGGGAGGTGGGGTATGATGATAGAGACTGGATTAATCTTGCACAGGATAGGGACCGCTGGCGGGCTTATGTGAGGGCGGCAATGAACCTTCGGGTTCCTTAAAAGCCATTTGTAAGTAAGTAAGTAAGTAAGTATGCTGGAAATACAAAGCACACGAAAATAATTCTTACAAAATTTAATATCGCATAACTTCTATACAATTTTCAGGTTATAAGTAATATTATGTTGGAAATAAAACACACGCAACTAAGTCTTCCGAAATTAAATACCGCTATGGCATAAGTTCAATAAGGATTACCGCATTAATAATCATATTATGCTCGAAATAAAAGCAAAAGCAAATGTTTTTTCGAAATTAAATTTGGCAAAAATACTGTAAGAACTATCATATTATTCGTCGCATTATGTTGGAAATAAAACACACGCAACTAAGTCTTCCGAAATTAAATACCGCTATGGTATAAGTTCAATAAGGATTACCGCATTAATAATCATATTATGTTCGAAATAAAAGCACACGAAAATAATTATTCCCAAATTAAATATTGCACAATTGCTATAAGAATTACAACTTATTCGTCATATTATGTTGAAAGTAAAACACACGGAAGCAGATCATCCGAAATTAAACACCGGTATAGAATAAGTTCAATAAGATTACCACATGAAAATTCATATTATGCTGTAAATAAAAGCACACACAAAAATTTATCGGATAATAAAAATGGCATATTTACTGTACTAATTATCATACTATTCGACGTATTAAGTTGGAAATAAAACACAGGCAAGTTCGAAATTCAGTACTTGTAGGATATAAGTTGAATAAGATTTACCACATTAATAATCACATTACGCTGGAAATAAAAGGTAACGCAAATCATTCTTCCGAAATTAAATATGACATAACTACTGTAAGAATTATCACATCATTATTTGTCGTATTTTTTGTTGGAAATAAAACAGACGAAACTTAGTCTTCCGGAACTAAATACCGGTATGACATATGTTCAATAAGAATTATCACATTATTAATTAAATTACGCTGGTTATATAAGCACACCCAAATAATTCTTTAGAAATTAAATATGGCATAATTACTGTAAAAAGTATTACATTATTCTTCGTATTATGTTGGTAATAAAACACACGCAAGTAAGTCTTCCGAAATTAAATACCGGTATGGAATAAATTCAATAAGAATTACAGCATTAATAATCATATAATGCTCTAAATAAAAGACCTCGAGAATAATTCTTCCGAAATTAAATACTTCATAATAACTATAAGAATTACAACATTATTCGTCCTATTATGTTAGAAATGAAACACGCGAAAGCAAATCTTACGAAATTAAATACTGGTATCGCATAAGTTCAATAAGAATTGCCACATTAATATTAATATTACGCTGGAAATAATAGCACATGAAAAAAATTCTTCCAAAATTAAATATGGCTTAATTACTGTAAGAATTATCTCATTATTCGTCGTAATATTTTGGAAATACAACACACGCATCTAAGTCTTCCCAAATTAAAAACCGCTATGGCATAAGTTAAATAAAGATTACCGCATTAATAATCATATTACGCTCGAAATAAAAGCACACGAAAATTATTTTTCCGAAATTAAATATTGCATAATTTTTGTAAGATTTACAACTTATTGGTCATATTATGTTGGAAATAATACACACGGAAGTAAATCATCCGAAATTAAATACCGATATCGAATAAGTTCAATAAGAATTACCACATGAATATTCATATAATGCTGTAAATAAAACCACACGCAAAAATCATCGGATATTAAAAATGGCGTAATTACTGTACTAATTTACACACTATTCGGCTTTTTAAGTTGGAAATAAAACAAACGCAAGTTTGAAATTCAATGCGGCTAGGGCATAAGTTGAATAAGAATTACATCATTAATAATCGTGCAATGCCTAAATAAAAAGCAACGCAAATGATTCTTCCGAAATTAAATATTGCATAATTACTATATGAATTACAACATTATTCGTTGTATTAAGTTGGAAATGAAACACACGTAAGCAAATCTTTCCAAATTAAATGCTGGTATCTCATAAGGTCAATAAGAATTGCCACATAAATATTCATATTATGCTGTAAATAAAAGCGCACGCAAATAATACTTCCGAAATTAAATATGGCTTAATTACTGTAAGAATTATCACATTCTTCGTCGTATTATGTTGGAAATGAAACACACGCAAACATGCCTTTCGAAATTCAATACCGGTAATGCATACGTTCAATAAGAATTACCACATTAATTATCATATTTTTCTGAAAATAAATGCACACGCAAATAAATCTTCCGAAATTAATTATGGCATGCCTACTGTAAGAATTATCACATTATTCTTTGCATTATGTTGGAAATCAAACCCACGCAAGTAAGTCTTCCGAAATTAAATATCGGTATGGCATAAATTCAATAACAATTATCACAGTAATAATTATATTACGCTAGAAATAAAAGCACACGTAAATAATTTGTCCGAAATTAAATATGCCATAATTACTGTAAGAATTACATCATTATTCGTCGTATTATATTGGAAATTAATCACACGCAAGCAAGTCTTCCGAAAATAAATACTGGTGTGGCATAATATCAATAATCATACTTTGCTTGATATAAATGTACACTCAAATAATTCTTACAAACATTAAAATCAAATAAATTGTATGCAATTTTCAGGTTATAAGTAATATTGTGCTGGAAATAAAAGCACACGCAAATAACACTTTCGATATTAAAAATCATATATGTTGTGCAAGGATAAGCAGATTATTAATCAGATTTTGCTACAACTAGAATCTCAAGCAAATAGTACTCCCAATATTAAATATGGCTTAATTACTGTAAGAGTTATCACATTATTCGTCGAATTATGTTGGAAATCAAACACACGCAAGCAAGTCTTCCGAAATTAAATACCGGTATGGCAGAAGTTCAATAAGAGTTGCCACATTAATTCTCATATTATAGTGAAAATAAAGGCACAAGCAAATAATTTTTCCGAAATTAAATATGGCATAAATACTGTAAGATTTATCATATTATCCGTCGTATAATGTTGGAAATAAAACACACGCAACTAAGTCTTCCCAAAATAAATACCGCTATGGCATAAGTTCAATAAGGATTATGGCATTAATAATCATATTATGCTCGAAATAAAAGCAAACGAAAATATATTTTCCGAAATTAAATATTGCACAATTGCTGTAAGAATTATAACTCATTCTTCATATTATGTTGGAAGGGAAACACACGGAAGCAAATCATCCGAAATTAAATACCGGTATCGAATAAGTTCAATAAGAATTACCACATGAAAATTCATATTATGCTGTAAATAAAAGCACATGCAAAAATTCATCGGAAATTAAAAATAGCATAATTACTGTACTAATTATCATACTATTCGACATATTAAGTTGGAAATAAAACACAGGCAAATTCGAAATTCACTACTTGTAGGACATAGATTGTATAAGAATTACCACATTAATAATAATATTATGCTGGAAATAAAAGGTAACGCAAATCATTCTTCCGAAATTAAATATGACATAATTACTCTAAGAATTATCACACCATTATTTAACTTATTTTGTTGGAAATAAAGTATACGAAACTTAGTCTTCCGGAGCTAAATACCGATATGGTATATGTTCAATAAGAATTATCACATTAATAATTAAATTATGCCGGTTATATAAGCACACCCAAATAATTCTTCAGAAATTAAATATGGCATAATTACTGTAAGGTTGATCACATTATTCATCGTATTATGTTCGTAATAAAACACACGCAAGTCAGTTTTCCGAAATTAAATACAGCTATGGAATAAGTTCAATAAGAATTACCGCATTAATAATAACCATATAATGCTCTAAATAAAAGACCACGAAAATAATTCTTCCGGAATTAAATATTGCATAATTACTATAAGAATTACAACATTATTCGTTGTATTATGTTGGAAATGAAACACACGCATGCAAATATTCCGAAATTAAATGCTTGTATCGCACAAGTTCAATAAGAATTGCCACATAAATATTCATATTGTGCTGGAAATAAAAGCACACGCAAATAATTCTTCCAAAATTAAATATGGCTTAATTACTGTAAGAATTATCACATTTGAATAACATTAAGGGAAAAATTGTTCCGAGGACGGGTATCGATCCCGGGACTTCTAGTTGAACGTACCAGCTCTCTACCAACTGAGCCACCCAGTAACTCCACCCGACAAGGTCTCAATCTTTCCCTCTATATCCACATAAGTCGCGTGGGATGACGAAACACCAGAGACCCATATCGAGTGCACACAAACTCGATTATCAATTATCACATTATTCGTCGTATTGTGTTCGAAATGAAACACACGCAAGCAAGTCTTCCTAAATTAAATACCGGTATGGCATAAGTTCAATAAGAATTAGCACATTAATTATCATATTATCGTGAAAATAACAGCACAAGCAAATAATATTTCCGAAATTAAATATGGCATAATTACTGTAACAATTATCATATTATTCGACGTATTATGTTGGAAATAAAACACACGCAAGTTCGAAATTCAATGCGGGGCGGGCATAAGTTGAATAAGAATTGCCACAATAGTAATCATATTATGCTGGAAATAAAAGGCAACGCAAATAATTCTTCCGAAATTAAATATTGCATAACTTCTATACAATTTTCACGTTATTAATAATATTATGCTGGAAATAAAAGCACACACAAATAACTCTTTCAAAATTAAAAAATCATACAAGTTCTACTCGACTGAGCAGATTATCATTCATATACTTTGCTACAAATAGAAGCTCATGCAAACACTTCTCCCAATATTTAATATGGCATATTTACTGTATTCGTCCTATTATATTGGTAATAAAATACACGCAAGTAAGTCTTCCGAAATTGAATTTCACATAATTACTGAAAGAATTATCACATTATTGGACGTATTATGTTGGAAATAAAACACATGCAAGTTAGTCTTCCGAAATTGAATTTCACATAATTACTGAATGAATTATCACATTTTTGCACGTATTATGTTGGAAATAAAACACATGCGAGTTAGTCTTCCGAATTAAATTCCGGTATCGCATAAGTTCAATAAGAATTACCACATTAATAGTCATAATGTGCTGCAAATAAAAGCACAAGAAAATAACTCATACAGAAATTATATATGTCGTAATTACTGTAAGAATTATCACATTGTTCGTCGTATTATGTTAGAAATAAAACACACGCTATTAAGTGTTCCGAAATTAAATACGTGTATCGCACAAGTACAACAAGAATTACCACCTTAATAATCATATTATGCTAGAAATAAAAGCACACACAAATAGGACTAATTTTTTCCAGAATTAAATACGTCGTTACTTCTGTAAATAATTCCACATTATTCATCATATTATGCTGAAAAAGTACACGTAAATAATACTTCCGAAATTAAAATAGGCCTATCTCATGTGTTATATAAGAATTTCTACAATTTTAATCACACAATCCTGAAAATTAAACTAAACGCAGGTAACTCTTCCGAAATTGAAAGTCGCAGATGTACTATAAGAAATACTACTGTGCTGGAACTAAAAGCACACGCTAATAATTCTTCCGAAATTAATTATCGCCATAGACCATTAAAAACTACCACATTTTTTTCATATTATGCTGAAAATAAAAAGAACACGCAAATAATTCTTACGAAATTTAATATCGCATAACTGCTCTACAATTTTCAGGTTATAAGTAATATTATTCTAGAAATAAAAGCACACGCAATTAACAATTTCGAAATTAAAAATCATATATGTTCTACAAGTATAAGCACATTATTAATTAGATTGTTCTAGAAATGGAAGATCATGCTAATAGTACTAACAACATCAAATATGGCCTAATTACTGCAAGATTTCTCACATTATTCGTCGTAATATGTTGGAAATCAAACACATGCTATCAAGTCTTCCGAAATTAAATACCACTTTGGCATAAGGTCATTAAGGATTACCACATTAAT
Organism: Periplaneta americana; assembly: GCF_040183065.1. Taxonomy (NCBI): domain Eukaryota; kingdom Metazoa; phylum Arthropoda; class Insecta; order Blattodea; family Blattidae; genus Periplaneta; species Periplaneta americana. The sequence continues at coordinate 65,277,944 of NC_091119.1, read as the reverse complement.
TATCATATTATGGTGGAAATAAAAGCACAAGCAAATATTTTTTTCCGAAATTAAATATGGCATAATTACTATAACAATTATCATATTATTCGTCGTATTATGTTGGAAATAAAAGACACGCAACTAAGTCTTCCGAAATGAAATACCGCTGTGGCATAAGTTCAATAAGGGTTACCGCATTAATAATCATATTATGCTCGAAACAAAGGCACCCGAAAATAATTTTTCCGAAATTAAATATTGCAGAATTGATGTAACAATTACAACTTATACGTCATATAATGTTGGAAGTAAAACACACGGAAGCAAATCATCCGAAATTAAATACCAGTATCGAATAAATTCAATAAGAATTACCATATGAAAATTCATATTATGCTGTAAATAAAAGCACACGAAAAATTAATCGGTAATTAAAAATGGCATAATTACTGTACTAATTATCATACTATTCGACGTATTAAGTTGGAAATAAAACACAGGCAAGTTCGAAATTCAGTACTTGTAGGGCATGAGTAGAATAAGAATTACCACATTAATAATCATATTATGCTGGAAATAAAAGGGAACGCAAATCATTTTTCCGAAATTAAATATGACATAATTACTGTAAGAATTATCACATTATTATTTATCGTATTTTGTAGGAAATAAAACACACGAGAGTTAGTCTTCCGAAACTAAATACCGGTATGGTACATGTTCAATAAGAATTAACACATTAATAATTAAATTATGCTGGTTATATAACCACACCCAAATAATTCTTCATAAATTAAATATGGCATAATTATTGTAAGAATTATCACATTATTCTTCGTATTAAGTTGGTAATAGGACACACGCAAGTCAGTCTTCCGAAATTTCATACCATTATGAAATAAGTTCAATAAGAATTACCGCGATAATAATAATCGTATAATGCTCTAAATAAAAGGCCACGAAAATAATGCTTCCGAAATTAAATATTGCATAATTACTATAAGAATTACAACATTATTCGTCGTATTATATTGGAAATGAAACACACGCAAGCAAATCTTTGGAAATTAAATACTGGTATCACATAAGTTCAATAAGAAATGCGACATAAATATTCATATTATGATGGAAATAAAAGCACATACATATAATTTTTACGAAATTAAATGTGGCATAATTGCTGTAAGATTTGTGATATTATTTGTCGTTTTATGTTGGAAATGAAACACACGGAAACAAGTCTTCCGAAATTAAATACCGGTACAGCATAAGTTCAATAAGAATTACCACATTAATTATCATATTATGCAGGAAATAAAAGCACATGCAAATAACTCTTACGAAATTAAGTTTGTCGTAATTAAAGGAACAATTATCACATTTTCGTCGTATTATGTTAGAAATAAAACACACGCTATTAAGTGTTCCGAAATTAAATAGCCTACCTGTATCGCACAAATACAAAAAGAATTACCACGTTAATAATCATATTATGCTAGAAATAAAAGCACATTCAAATAATATTTTCCGGAATTAAATACGTCATTATTTCTGTAAAAAATCCACATCATTCTTCATATTATGCTGAAAAAATCACACGTAAATAATCGTTCCGAAATTAATATATCGCATGTGTTCTATAAGAATTTTTCTACAATTTTAATCATACCGTGCTGATAATATAACTAAACGCAGACAACTCTTCCGTAATTGAAAGTCGCAGATTTTCTATAGCAATTACCACTGTGCGTGAAGTAAACGCACACGCAAATAATTCTTCCGAAATTAGTTATCGCAAGAATTCTATAAAAATTACCAGGTTATTAAACATATTTTGTTTGAAATAAAGGCGGAATCAATTAATTTTTCCGAATTAAATGTCATATAAATTCTGTAATATTTGCAACGTTATTAATCATACTATGCTGGTCATAAATCCATACTCGAATAATACTTTCGAAATTAATTATCGCTTTAGGTACATACGATCTAACTAATAATTATTCCGAAATTAATTATGGCTTTAGTACAATAAGAATACAACATTTTAATCATATTTTGCAGGAAATAAAAGCACACGCAAATAATTCTTACGAAATTAAATATCGTATAATTTCTATACAATTTTCACGTTAATAATAATATTATGCTGGATATAAAAGCACACGAAAGTAACTGTTCCGAAATTAATAATCATACAAGTTCTACAAGAATGACCAGATTATTAATCATATATTTTTCTAGAAATAGAAACACTTGCATATAGTCCTCCCAATATGAAATATGGCATAATTACTGTATTCGTCGTATTATGTTGGAAATGAAACACACGCAAGCAAATGTTTCCAAATTATATACTGGTATCGCATAAGTTCAATAAGAATTGCCACATTAATTATCATATTATTGTGAAAATAAGAGCACACGCAAATAAATCTTACGAAAATAAATATGGCATAATTACTGTAAGAATTATCACATTCTTCGTCGCAATATGTTGGATATAGAACACACGCAAGTCTTCCGAAATTAAATATCGGTAAGGCATAAGTTCAGTAACAATTATCACTTTAATAACCATATTTTACTAGAAAAATTAAGCACACGTAAATAATTTTTTCCGAAATTAATATGGCATAATTACTCTACATATTACATCTTTATTCGTCGTATTATATTGGAAACAAAACACACGCAAGCAAGTCTTGCGAAAATAATGACTGGTGTGGCATAATTGCAATAAGAATTACCGAATTAATAGTCATATTTTGCTTGAAATAAATGCACACGCAAATAATTGTTTCGAAATTGAATTTCACATCATTACTGTAAGAATTATCACATTATTGGACACATGCAAGTTAGTCTTCCGAATTAAATTCCGGTACCGCATAAGTTCATTAAGAATTACCACACTAATGTTAGTATTATGCTGCACATAAAAGCAGACGCAAATAAGTCTTAGGGAAATTAAATATGTCGTTATTAATGTAAGAATTATCACATTGTTCGTGGTATTATATTAGAAATAAAACACATGCTATTAAGTGTTCCGAGATTAAATACCAGTATCCTAAAAGTACAACAAGAATTACCACCTTAATGATGATATTATGCTAGAAATAAAAGCTCACACAAATAATTTTTCCCAGAATTAAATACGTCATTATTTCTGTAAATAATTCCACATTATTCATCATATTATGCTGATAAAAAGCACACGTAAATAACAGTTCCGAAATTAAAATATCACAAGTGTTCTATAAGAATTTCTACAATTTTAATCACACAATGCTGAAAATAAAACTAAACGCATGTAACTCTTCCGAAAATGAAAGTCGCAGATGGACTATAAAAATTACCACTGTGCTTGAAGTTAAGGCACAGGCAAATAATTCTTCCGATATTAATTATCGCCGTAGACCAATAAGAACTACCACATTTTTTTCATATTATGCAGGAAATAAAGGCACACGCAAATAATTCTTACGAAAATTAATATCGCATAACTGCTATACAATTTTCAGGTTATAAGTAATATTATTCTGGAAATAAAAGCACACGCAATTAACACTTTCGAAATTAAAAATCATATATGTTCTACAAGGATAAGCACATTATTAATCAGATTTTCCTAGAAATAGAAGATCTTGCAAATAATAGTCCCAATATTAAATATGGCTTAAATACTGCAAGAGTTCTCACATTATTCGTCGTATTACGTTAAAAATCAAACACACGCAAGCAAGTCTTCCGAAATTAAATACCGCTATGGCATAAGTTCAATAAGAATTACCACATTAATTATCATATTATGGTGAAAATAACAGCAAAAGCGAATAATTTTTCAGAAATTAATTATGGCATAATTACTATAAGAATTATCATATTATTCGTCGTATTATGTTGGCAATAATACAACGCAACTAAGTCTTCCGAAATTAAATACCGCTATGGCATAAGTTCAATAAGGATTACCGCATTAATAATCATATTATGCTCGAAATAAAATAACACGAAAATAATTTTTCCGAAATTAAATATCGCACAATTGCTGTAAGAATTAGAACTTATTGGTCATATTATGTTGGAAATAAAACACACTCAAGCAAATCATCCGAAATTAAAAGCCTGTTACGAATAAGTTTAATATGAATTACCACATGAATATTCATATAATGCTGTAAATAAAAGCACACGCAAAAATACAGAGGAAATTAAAAATGGCATAATTACCGTACTAATTATCACAATATTCGACGTATTAAGTTGAAAATAAGACACAGACAAGTTCGAAATTCAGTGAGGGTAGGGCATAAGTTGAATAATAATTAATACATTAATAACCATATTATGATGGAAATAAGAGGTAACGAAAATAATTCTCCCGAAATAAAATATGACATAATTATTGTAACAATTAACACATTATTTTTTATCGTATTTGGTTGGAAATAAAAAACACGAAACTTAGTCCTCCAGAACTTTTTACCGGTATTTCATATGTTCAATAAGATTTATCAGATTAGTAAATAAATTATGCTGCTTATAAACGCACACCAAAATAATTCCTGAGAACTTCAATATGGCATAATTACTGTGAGAATTATCACATTATTCTTCGTATTAAGATGGAAATAAATCGCACGGAAATAAGTGTTCCGAAATTGAATATCATTATAGCATATATACCATAACTATTACCAAATTAATAATCATATTATGCTGCAAATAAAAGCTAATGCAAATAATTCCTTCGAAATTAAACATGACATAATTACTGTAACAATTATCATATTATTCGTCGTATTATGTTCGATATGAAACACACGCAAGCAAACCTTCCAAAATTAAATATCGGGATGGCATAAATTCAATAAGACTTATCACATTAATAATCATATTATGCTAGGAATACAAACACACGTAAAAAGTCTACCGAAATTAAATATGCCATAATCAATGTAAGAATTACATCATTATTCGTCGTATAATGTTGGAAATAAAACACACGCATGCAAGTTTTCCGAAATTAAATACGGGTGTGGCATACGTTCAATAAGAATTACCACATTAATTGTCATATTATGGTGAAAATATAAGCCCAAGCAAACAATTTTTCCGAAAATAAACCTGGCATAATTACTGTAAGAATTATTATATTACACGTCGTATTATGTTGGTTATAAAACACACGCAAGTAAGTCTTCCGTAAATAAATACCGGTATGGAGTAAGTTCAATATGAATTTTCGCATTAATAATAATCATATAATGCTCTAAATAAAAAACCACGAAAATAATGCTTCGGAAATATTGCATAAATACTATAAGAATTACAACAATATTGGTCGTATTATGTTGGAAATGAAACACACGCGAGCAAATCTTTCGAAATTAAATAGTGGCATCGCATAAGTTCAAAAAGAATTGCCACATAAATATTCATATTATGATGCAAATAAAAGCACACACATATAAGTCTTCCGAAATTAAAAATGGCATATTTGCTGTAAGATTTGTCACATTGTTTGTCGTTTTATGTTGGAAATGAAACACACGGAAGCAAGTCTTCCGAAATTAAATACCGGTACAGCATAAGTTCAATAAGGATTGCCACATTAATTATCATATTATGCTGGAAATAAAAGCACATGCAAATAACTCTTACGAAATTAAGTATGTCGTAATTACTGTAGCAATTATCACATTGTTCTTCGTATTAAGTCAGAAAAAACACACGCTATTAAGTGTTTCGAAATTAAATAGCCTACCTTTATCGCACAAGTACAACAAGAATTACCACATTAATAATCATATTATGCCTGAAATAAAAGCACACTCAAATAATTTTTTCCGGAATTAAATACGTCATTATTTCTGTAAATAATTCCACATTATTCATCAAATTATGCTGAAAAAAGCACACGTAAGTAATAGTTCCGAAATTAAAATATCGCATGTGTTCTATAAGAATTTCAACATTTTTAATCACACAATGCTGAAAATATGACTAAACGCAGGCAACTCTTCCGAAATTGAAAGTCGCAGATGTACTATAAGAATTACTACTGTGCTGGAAGTAAAGGCACACGCAAATAATTGCTCCGAAATTTATTATAGCAAAAATTCTATAAAAATTACCAGGTTATTAAACATATTTTGCTTGAAATAAAGGCGGAAACAAATAATTTTTCCGAAATTAAATGTCATATAAATTCTGTAATGATTGCAACTTTATTAATTATACTATGCTAGTAACAAATCCATACGCGAATAATTCTTTCGAAATTAATTAATGCTTTAGTTACATACGATCTACCCCATTATTAATTATATAATGCCTGAAATAAATGTAAACGCAAATAATTTTTCCGAAATTAATTATCGCCTTAGTCCAATAAGAATTACCACATTTAATTCTATTTTGCTGGAAATAAAGCACAAGCAAATAATTCTTACGAAATTAAATATCGCATATCTTCTATACAATTTTCAAGTTATTAATAATATTATGCTGGAACTAAAAGCACACGAAAATACCTCTCTCGTAATTAAAAATCATACAAGTTCTACAAGAATGACCAGATTATTAATTGCATATTTTGCTAGAAATAGAAACACATGCAAATAGTTGTCCCAATATTAAATATGGCATTATTACTGTATTCGTCATATTAGGCTGGAAATAAAACACACGGAAGCAAATCATCCTGAATTAAATACCGGTATCGAATAAGTTCAATAAGAGTAACCACATGAATATTCATATTTTGTTGTAAATAAAAGCACACGCAAAATATCTTCGGAAATTGAAAATGGCATACTTACTGACTAATTATCACACTATTCGACATATTAAGTTGGAAATAAAACACACTTCGTATTAGGATGGAAATAAATCACACGCAAATAAGTGTTCCGAAATTGAATACCGGTACTGCATAAATAACATAACAATTACCACATTAATAATGATATTAAGCTGGAAACCAAAGCTAACGCAAATAACTCTTCTGAAATTAAATATCGCATAATTTCTATACAATTTTCAAGTTATTAATAATATTATGCTGGAAATAAAAGCACACTGAAAAAAATCTTTCGAAATTAAAAATCATAATAGTTCTACAAGAATGAGCAGATTATTAATCATATATGTTGCTAGAAATAGAAGCTCATACAAATAGTTCTCCCAATATTACATATAGATTAATTACGGTATTCGTAGTATTATGTTGCTAATAATACACACGCAAGTAAGTCTTCCGAAATTAAATACCGGTATGGAATAAGTCCAATAATAATTACCGCATTAATAATCATATATTGCTCTAAATAATATAGACAACGAAAATAATTCTTCCGAAATTAAATATTGCATGAATACTATAAGAATTACAACATTATTCGTCGTATTATGTTGGAAATGAAACACACGCAAGCATATCTTTCGAAATTAAATGCTGGTATCGCATAAGTTAAATAACAATTGCCACATAAATATTCATATTATGCTGGAATAAAAGCACTCGCTAATAATTCTTCCGAAATTAAATATGGCATAACTACTGTAAGAATTATCATATTATTCGTCGTAATATGTTAGAAATAAAGCACACGGAACTAAGTCTTCCCAAATTAAATACCGCTATGGTATAAGTTCAACAAAGATTACCGCATTAATAAACATAATATGGTCGAAATAAAAGCACACGAAAATAATACTTCCGAAATTATATATTGCAAAAATTAGTATAAGATTTACAACATTTTTCGTCGTATTATGTTGGAAATGAATCACACGCAAGCAAATCTTTCCCAATTAAATACTGGTATCGCGTAAGTTGAATAAGAATTGCAACACAATTATTCATATTTTGCTGGAAATAAAAGCACACTCAAATATTTTCCCGGAATTATATACGTCATTATTTCTGTAGGTAATTCCACATTATTCATCATATTATGCTGATAAAAAGCACAAATAAATAATTGAACCGAAATCAGAATATCGCATATGTTCTATAAGAATTTCTACAATTTCAATCAAACAATGCTGAAAAGAAAACTAGACGCTGGTAACTCTTACGAAATTGAAAGTCGCAGATGTACTTTAGGAAATACCACTGTGCTTGAAGTAAAGGCACACGCAAATAATTCTTCCGAAATTAATTTTCGCCTTAGACAAATAAGAACTACCACATTTTTTTCATATTATGCTGGAAAAAAAAGCACACGGAAATAATTCTTACGAAATTTAATATCGCATAACTTCTATACAATTTTCAGGTTATAAGTAATATTAGTAGTATTAAAAATCATATATCTTCTACATGGATAAGCTAATTATTAATCAGATTTTGATAGAAATAGAAGTTCATGCAAGAGTTCTCACATTATTCATCGTATTATGTTAGAAATAAAGCACACGGAACTAAGTCTTCCCAAATTAAATACCGCTATGGTATAAGTTCAATAAGGATTACCGCATTAATAATCATATTATGCTGGAAATAAAAGCACAAGCAAATAATTTTTCCGAAATTAAATATGGCATATTTACTGTATGAATTATCATATTATTCGTCGTATTATGTTAGAAATAAAGGACACGGAATTAAGTCTTCCCAAATTAAATACCGCTATGGTATAAGATCAATAAGGATTACCGCATTAATAATCATATTATCCTGGAAATAAAAGCACAAACCAATAATTTTTCCGAAATTAAATATGGCATATTTACTGTATGAATTTTCATATTATTCGTCGTATTATGTTGGAAACAAAACACACGCAATTAAGAATTCCGAAATTAAATACCGATATGGCATAAGTTCAATAAGGATTACCGCATTAATAATCATATTATGCTCAAAATAAAATTACACAAAAATAATTTTCCGAAATTAATTATTGCATGATTGTTGTAAGATTTACATCTTATTCGTCATATTAAATTGGATATATAACACACGGAAGCAAATTATCCGAAATTAAATACTGCTATCGCATAAGTTCAATGAGAATTGCCACATAAATATTCATATTTTGCTGCAAATAAAAGCACACGCAAGTAACTCTTACGGAAGTTAAATGTGTCGTAATTACTGTAAGAATTATCACAATGTTCGTCGCATTATGTTCGAAATAAAACACACGCTATTAAGTGTTCCGAAATTAAATACCTGTATCGCACAAGTACAACAAGAATTACCACCTTAATAATCATATTATGCTAGAAATATAGGCACACACAAATAATTTTTTCCAGAATAAATTACGTCCTTATTTCTGTAAACAATTCCACATTATTCATCATATTATGCTGATAAAAAGCACACGTAAATAATAGTTCCGAAATTAAAATATCGCATAATTTCTATAAGAATTTCTACAATTTTAATCACACAATGCTGAAAATAAAACTAAAAACAGGTAACTCTTCCGAAATTGAAAGTCGCAGATGTACTATAAGAATTACTACTGTGCTGGAAGTAAAGGCACACCCAAATAATTCTTCCGAAATTAATTATCGCCGTAGACCAATAAGAACTACCACATTTTCTTCATATTACGCTGGAAATAAATGCACACGCAAATAATTCTTTCGAAATTGAATTTCACATCATTACTGTAAGAATTATCACAAAATTGAACATATTACGTCGGAAATAGTCACGCAAGTTAATCTTCCGACATTAAATACTGCTGTGGCATAATATCAATAAGGATTACCAAATTAATAATCATATTATGCTGGAAATAAATGCACAAAAATAATTCTTTCGAATTTGAATTTCACATAATTACTGAAAGAAATATCACATTATTGGACGTATTATGTTGGAAATAAAACACACGCAACTAAGTCTTCCGAAATAAAATACCGCTATGGCATAAGTTCAATAAGGATTGCCGCATTAATAATATTATTTTGCTGGATATGAAAGCACACGACAATAATTTTTCCGAAATTAAAGATCGCACAATTGCTGTAAGAATTAGAACTTATTGGTCATATTATGTTGGATATAGAACATACGCAAGCAAATCATCCGAAATTAAATACCGGTATCGAATAAGTCGAGTATGAATTACCATATGAAAATTCATATTATGCTGTAAATAAAAGCACACGCAAAAATTCATCGGAAATTAAAAATGTCATAATTGCTGTACTAATTATCACTCTATTCGACGTATTAAGTTGGAAATAAATCTCAGGCAAGTTCGAAATTCAGTAACGGTAGGGAATAAGTTGAATAAGAATTACCACATTAATAATCATTTCATTCTGAAAGTAAAAGATAACGCAAGTAATTCTTCCGAAATAAAATACGACATAATTATTGTAAGAAGTAGCACATTATTATTTATGGTATTTTGTTGTAAATAAAAAACACGAAAGTTAGTCTTTCAGAAATATATACCGGTAATTCAGATGTTCAATAAGTTTTATCAGATTAGAAACTAAATTATGCTGGTTATGAAAGCACACCCAAATAATTCCTGAGAATTTCAATATAGCATAATTAGTGTTAGAATTATCACATTATTCTTCGTATTAAGATGGAAATAAATCACACGGAAATAAGTTTTCCGAAATTGAATACCAGTATGGAATATATCCCATAACTATTACCAATTTAATAATCATATTATGCTGGAAACAAAGGCTAAGGCAAATAATTCTTCCGAAAATAAATATGACATAATTACTGTAACAATTATCATATTATTCGTCGTATTATGTTCGATATGAAACACACGCAAGCAAACCTTCCAAAATTAAATATTGGTATGGCATAAATTCAATACGAATTATCACATTAATAATCATATTATGCTCGAATTATAAGCACACGAAAATATTTCTTCCAAAGTTAAATATGCCATAATTAATGAAAGAATTACATCATTATGCGACGTATTTTGTTGGAAATAAAACACACGCAACTAAGTCTTCCGAAATAAAATACCGCTATGGCATAAGTTCAATAAGGATTGCCGCATTAGTAATATTATTTTGCTGGATATGAAAGCACACGAAAATAATTTTTCCGAAATTAAATAGCGCACAATTGCTGTAAGAATTAGAACTTATTGGTAATATTATCTTGGAAATGAAACACACCGAAGCAAATCATCCGAAATTAAATAACGGTATCGAATAAGTTCAATAAGAATTATGAGACGAAAATTCATATTATGCTGAAAATAAAAGCACACTCAATAATTCATCGGAAATTAAAAATCGCATAATTACTGTACTAATTAATCCACTATTCGACGTATTAAGTTGGAAATAAAGCAGAGGCAAGATGGAAATTCAGTAAGAGTAGGGCATAAATTGAATAAGAATTACCACAATAATAATCATATTATGCTGGAAGTACAATGTAACACAAATAATTCTTCCGAAATAAAATATGACATAATTACTGTAAGAATTATCACATTATTATTTATCGTATTTTGTTGGAAATAAAACACACGAAAGTTAGTCTTCCGGAACAAAATACCGGTATTTCATATGTTTAATAAGATATCGCATTAGTAACTAAAATATTCTGGTTATAATAGTACACCCAAATAATACTTCCGAACTTCAATATGGCATAACAACTGTAGGAATTATTACATTATTCTTCGTATTAAGATGGAAATAAGTCACACGCAATTAAGTGTTTCGAAATGGAATACCAGTATGGCATATATCCGATAACAACTACCACATTAATAATCATATTATGTTGGAAATAAAAGCTAACGCAAAGAATTCTTCCGAAATTAAATATGACATAATTATAGTAACAATTATCACATTATTCCTCGTATTATGTTGGAAATGAAATTACACGCAAGCAAATTTTCCGAAATTAAATACCGGTATAGCCTCAGTTCGTTAAGAATTACCACATTAATAATCATATTATGCTAGAAATAATAGCACACATAAATAATTTTTCTGAAATTAAATATGCCATAATTACTGTAAGAATTACATCATTATTCGTCGTATTATATTGGAAATAAAACACACGCAATCACGTCTTCCGAAAATAAATACTGGTGTGGCATAATATCAATAACTATTGCCAAATTAATAATCATACTTTGCATGAAATAAATGTACACGCAAATAATTCTTTCGAAATTGAATTTCACATAATTACTGTAAGAATTACCACATTATTGAACATATTATTTCGGAAAGAGACACGCAAATTAGTTTTCCGAAATTAAGTACTGCTGTGGCATAATATCAATAAGAATTACCAAATTATTAATCTTATTATGCTGGAAATAAATGCACACTCAAGTAATTCTTTCGAAATTGAATTTCACACAATTACTGAAAGAATTATCACATTATTGGACTTATTATGTTGGAGATAAAACACATGCAAGTAAGCCTTCCGTATTATATTGCGGTATCACATATGTTCAATAAGAATTACCGCATAAATATTCGTAAAATCACACGCAAATAATTCTTACGAAATTAAATATATGTCGTAATTTCCGTAAGAATTATCCCATTATTTGTCGTATTATGTTAGAAATAAAACACACAATATTTAGTCTTCCGAAATTAAATACTTCTATCGCACAAGTACAACAAGGATTACCACCTGAATAATAATATTATGCGAGAATTAAATACGTCATTATTTCTGTAAATAATTCCACATTATTCATCATATCATGCTGAAAAAAGCACACGTAAATAATAGTTCCGAAATTAAAATATCGCATGTGTTCTATAAGAATTTCAACAATTTTAATCACACAATGCTGAAAATAAAAGTAAACGCAGGTAACTCTTCCGAAACTGAAAGTCGCAGATCTTCTATAGGAATTACCACTGTGCTGGAAGTAAAGGCACACGCAAATAATTCTTCCGAAATGAATTATCGCAAAAATTCTATAAACATTACCGGGTTGTTAAACATATTTTGCTAGAAATAAAGGCAGAAGCATATAGTTTTTCCGAAATTAAATATCACATAAATACTGTAATATTTGCAACGTTATTAATCATGCTATACTGGTCATAAGTCCACACGCGAATAATTCTTTCGAAATTAATTATCGCTTTAGTTACATACGAACTATCTCATTATTAATTATATATTGCTGGAAATAAATGAAAGCAAAAATAATTTCTCCGAAGTTAATTATCGCTGTAGTCCAATAAGAATTACCACATTTTAATCATATTATGCAGGAAATAAAAACACACGCAAATAATTCTTACGAAGTTAAATATCGCATAACTTCTATACAATATTCACGTTATTAATAATATTATGATGGAAATAAAAAACACGCAAATAACTCTTTCGAAATTAAAAATCATACAAGTTCTACAAGAATGAGCATATTATTAATCATATATTTTGCTATAAATGGAAGCTCATGCAAATAGATCTCCCAATATTAAATATGGCATAATTACTCTATTCGTCGTATTATGTTGGTAATAAAATACACGCATTTCAGTCTTCCGAAATTAAATACCGGTATGGAATAGGTTCAGTAAGAATCACCGCATTAATAACCATAGAATGCTCTGTATAAAAGACCACGGAAATAATTCTTCCGAAATTAAATGTTGCATAATTAGTATAAGAATTACAACATTATTCGTCGTATTATGTTGGAAATGAAACACACGCAAGCAATTCTTCCGAAATTAAATACTGGTATCGCATAAGTTAAATAAGAATTGCCACATTAATATTCATATTATGCTGGAAATAAAAGCACAGGCAAATAATTCTTCCGAAATTGAATATGGCTTAATTACTGTAAGAATTTTCACATTATTAGTCGTATTGAGTTGGAAATAAAGCATAGGCAAGTAAGTCTTCCGAAATTGAATACCGATATTGCTTAAATTCAATAAGAATTTTCACATTAATAATTATATTATGCTGGTTATAAAAGTACAGCCAAATAATTCTTTCGAAATTAAATGTGGTATAGTTACTTTAGGCCTAAGAATTATCACACTATTCGTCATATTATGTAGGGAATAAAACACACACAATTAAGTCTTCGGAAATTAAATATCCGCATGGCATAAGTTCCATATTAATTATCACATTTGTAATCATATTATGTTGAAAATAAAAGCACATTCAAATAATTCTTCCGAAATTAATTATTTTATAATTACTGTACATATTATCACGTTATTCGTCGTACTATGTTGGATATAAAACACACGCATGTAAGTGTTTAGAAATTAAATAACGGTATGTAAGTACAATAAGAATTACTACAAGAATTTTTTCCGAAATTATATATGACATAATTACTGCAAGAATTATCACATTATTTGTCATATTATTTTGGAAATAAAACTCACGCAACTTTGTATTCCGAAATTAAATACCGGTATCTCACAAGTTCAATAATGATTACCACATTCTTCTTCTTCTTCTCCCTTCAAGGTTTAGGTGATATCACCTGTTCCGGTCTCTATCGTCCAGCCACCTCTTGCGAGGTCTACCCAGATCCCTTTTCCCGATCGGGCGATAATTCATTATCTTCTTTGGTAGCCTATTCTCTGCCATTCTGTCAACATGATCTTTCCATTTTTTTTATTTTCTTCTACCATGTCGTGTACTGAGAAATTAATAATGAAATTAATAATGAAATTATGCTGAAAATAAAAGCGCACTGAAGTAATTCTTCCGACATTATATATGTGATAATTTCTATAAGAATTATTACGTTATTCATCGTATTAGGCTTAGAATGAAAGCACACGCAAACAATTCTGCTAAAATAAAATATTACATAATGACTATAAGAATTAAAGCATTATTAATCATATTATGATAGATATAAGAGCAAACGCAAATAATTCTTCGCAAAATAAATATCGCATAAGTTCTACAAGAATTACCACATTATTAATCATATTATGCTGGAAACGAAAGCACACGTAAATCATTCTTCCGAAATTAAATATCGTATAACATCTATGATAATTAACACATTATTAATCTTATTATGATGGAAATGAAAGGACAGGCAAATAATTCTTCCAAAATCAAATATCGGATTCTTACATAGGAATTACCATATTGTAAATTATATTATGCTGGAAATAATGGTACACGTAATTAATTCTTCCAAAATTAAATATCGGATTCTTACATAGGAATTTTATTACCATATTGTAAATTATATTACGCCGGAAATTATGGTACACGTAATTAATTCTTCCGAAATTAAATATCGGATTCTTGCATAGGAATTACCGTATTGTAGATTATATTATGCCGGAAAAAATGGTACACGTAATTATTTTTCCGAAATTAAATATCGCACATGTATTGCTGCATAAGAATTATGACATTATTAATCATATAACGTGAATAGGGGAGCATTCGGAACTAATTCATATGAAATTAACTGTCTCATAATTTTTATAATAATTACCACATCAACTCAATAATCATATAACGTTAAAAGAAGAGCACCCTCAAATAATTCTTCCGATATTAAGTATGGCATATGTTCTATAAGAATTATCACATTATTAATCATATTTCGCTAGAGATAGAAGCTCATGCAAATAATTCTTCCGAAATTATAATGGCATAATTGCTGTAAAAATTATGGCATTATTCGTCGTATTATGTTGGAAATAAAACATAGGCAAATATGTATTCCAAAATTGAATACCGGTATGGCATAAATTCAATAAGAATTATTACATTTATAATCATATTATGCTGGAAATAAAAGCACACCCAAATAATTCTTCTACAATAAATTATTGTATAATGTCTATAAGTATTACAACATTATTAATGATATTATGGTAGATATAAAAGCAAATGCAAATGATTTTCCCAAAATTAAATATCTCGTAAGTTCTGTAAAAGTTACCGCATTATTAGTCATATTATGCTCGAAATGAAACCACACACAAATAATTTTTCCGAAATTAAATATCGATTATGTTTTACTAGAATTACTACATTATTAATCATATTATGCCGGAAACAAAAATGGAACCAAAGAATATGCATAGAATAAAACCGTATTATTTAATGCGAATTAAGCTTCTAACATTAGTCATATGAAATGAAATGGGTATATCTTACCTTTCTGATGAAACGTTTCGACGTTCACCTTATGTTAGGCTGCTATTTGAGGAGACTTGCCATGAATTTCTTGAAGTAACCGGAGACTTGATTAAAAATTACAGTGTAGGAAGTTTTTCTATGTTTTTGTTCCTTGCTACACTGAAAATCGTAATAATGTGATACGGTTAGTTTGAAAATAAAATACACTACGTAATCCTTTCGAAATAATATATCGAATAAATTTCTATAAGAATTGCCACGTTATTAATTATAATAAAATTGCTGAAAATAAGAGAACAGGCAAATAGTACGCAGAAAATTATTTAATTCGGTTTACACTTTTAGTGTAAGATATATAAAATAAAAGAATACAATTCTCCTTTCTGATGAAACTTTTCGATGATAAGGTTAAGTTATGCTGCAAACTGAGTATTCATGTCGTTCTTGAAGTAAGAGGAGTTTTCATTACAAATCACATTGTAGGAAGAGTTTCTACGTTATTGGCCCTTACCATATTGATAATTGAAGTGCTTTAAAATGCTTACACTGAAAATAAATTTGTAGGCTACTAAATACTTCTTCCCCAATTAGGATTGGAATGGAAAATGAGGTTTAAAAAGAGCGCGTTGGCAACTTTGGTTATTTGCGCTCTTAACTATTACTCCTTAAGAACTTAAAACCTAAACAATAAAGTAAGTTAAAATCCAATTACGAATTTAAGAATTGCACAAGTTCTATAAGAATTGGCACGTTATTAATGATATATCGCTGGAAATAAATAATTTAATGCGTATTATTCTTATTTTATTAGATATATACAATAAACAAGAAAGAACTTGCCTTCCTGATGAAACGTTTCCATATCATTATATGTAAGGTTGGAGACTAGAGATTCATATTATGTATTTGTTTCTTGAAGTGACGAGACGCTTCATTACAAATCATGTTGTAGAATTAGTTCGTACATTTTTGTTACTTACTGTTCTAAAAATTGAAGTATTTTGAAGTACTTAATATGAAAAAAAAATTGTACACCTAATCCTTCCGAATTTAGGCATCGCACCAGTTTCATAAGAATTGCCATATTATTAACCATATTATGCTAGAAACAAAAGTACACCGATATAATAAACATAGAAAAAGAACTTTATAATTTAGTAAGAATTAAGCTTCTATTTGGATACGTAAAATGAAAAAGGAAAAAAGGAACTTGCCTTTGTGATGAAGCGTTTCCATTTTATGTTAAGCTGCAGATTGAGGAATCCTGCCATGCCTTTCATGAGGTAAAGCAGGGCTCCGTTACAAAATCACATTGTAGGAAAATTTTCTAAATTATTGTCGCTTACTGTACAGAAAATAAATAGAAGTATTTTAAAAAATTGACACTGAAAATATATTTGTACTAAGTACTCTTTCCGAAATTAAATATCGCATTACTTTTTTAAGAATTGTCACATTATTAGTCGCATTACGCTGTAAGCAATTAATGTGCGCGTAAAATGTCAAACTTTATAATTTAACGGGAATCAAACTTCTAATATAATAACAATAATAATAATAATAATAATAATAATAATAATAATAATAATAATTAATATATATATATTTTATAATAATATATTATTATTATTATTAGTATTATTATTATTATTATTATTATTATTATTATTAACTTAAAATGACAGAACTTGTCTACCTGATGAAACATTTTCATGATCATTGTATGTAACGCTGCAGACTGAAGATCCATACCATGTCGTTCTTAAAGTAGGCCTAACGCGAGACTTCATGACAATCATATTGTAGGAATAATCTTTGCATTTTTGTTCCCTACTCTACTGATTTCCCATGTTATTGTCACTTACTGTAGTGAAATTTGAAGTCTTTTTTTAATGCTTACACTGGAAATAAATTTGCAGTAAATACTTTTTCTGAAATTAAAATATGTCATAAATTCTATAATAATTGCCATAATTTTAATCATACTCTGCTGAAAACAAAAGTACTCGCAAATAAAATGAATAGAATAAAACCTTATAATATTTAATACGATTTAAGCTTCTAATCTTAGATGTATATAATGAAAAAAGATAGAACTGACCGTTTTGATGAAACATTTCCATGATCACCATATGTTATGCTGGAGAATGAGGATTCATGCTATGTCCATCTTGTAGTAAATGGAGGCTTCACTGCAAATGATATTGTAGGAAGAGTTTCTACGTAATTATCCCATACTGTATTGAAAATTTAAATGTACTTTGAAATGCTTACACTGGAAGAGAAATTGTACTAAACATTCCTCCCGAATTTAAGTATCGCACAAAATCTGTAAGGATTGCCACGTTATTAATCTTGTTGTGCTGGAAAAAGGACACTAAATCAATATGTATACAAAAAGCAACTTATAATTTAATATGAATTAAACTTGTAATATTGGATTTAAAATTAAATACACGCAACAGGCCTTTCTGATGAAAGGTTTCGAAGATGACTATGTCTTGGCTGCAAACTGACATAGAGAATTAAAAGCCATCCTCCTCCTTGAAATAACCGGACGCTTCATTACAAACCATATTGTAGGAAGAGTTTCTTCGTTATTGTCCCTTATCAATTTTACCTAATGCTTTAATTTAAGACAATATTATCTACAAATATAGTAAACTGTCTGATACAAAATAAAATTTAATTTTAAATTAAACAATTGAGTAAGGGACAAACTAGAAATTAGCAACAAAACTAAAGGATGCGAAAAGCAGTCTACAGCTCTACACGAAATAAAATATTTCTTCCAGTGATTTAGATTCTGTAAAAGTCCCCATAAAACTTATAGCTTTCCCTCGTTGAATGGCAATACTAATTCTGAATTATTATGGTCATTATATTGTTATGCCGTAGACTGATGAGTCATGCCTTCCTCCTTCTTGAAGTAAATGGAGGCTTCATTACAAGTCACATTGTAGGAATAGTTTGTACATTTTTGTCATTTATTGTACAGAAAGTAAAATTAGTTAGAAATATTAACACAAAAATTAAATTTGTACTGAATTCTGCTTCCGAAATTAAATATCGCATAAGTTCTATAAGAATTGCCACATTATTTGTGGTACTGAAAATTAAAGCATTTTGAAATTCTTACACTGAACATAAATTTGTACTACTGAAAACTCTTTCCGAATTTAAGCGTGTCATAATTTATATATGAATTGCAACATTATTAATTATATTATGCTTAAAATAAAGGTACACTCAGTATATACATAAAATAGTATCTTACAATTCAATTAAAATTAAACTTGTAATAGTAGATATAAAAATAAGGTAGATAGAACTGACCTTTCTGATGAAACGTTTCCAAGATATTTCTGTGTTAAGTCTGCAGACTGAGGATTCAAACCATATTCTCCTTGAAGTAACCGGAGGTTTCACTGAAAAACACAATTTAGGAAGAGGTTGTACATTATTGTTCCTTGCTGTTTTGAAAATTAAAGCATTTTCAAATATTTAAACTGAAGATATATTTGTACTTTGTATAATCATTCGAATTTAAGTATCGCAAAGATTCTATTTAGTATTGCCACGTTATTAATCATACAGGCCTAATGCTGGAAACGAAGGTACTCGCTAATATTATGCATAGAATAAAGCCTTATAACTTCATACGAATTAGACTAATAATCTTAGATAGGCTACATAAAATGAAAAGGATAGAACTGTTGTTTATAATGAAACGTTTCCATGGTAACCATATGATAGGCTGCAGATTGGGTATTCTTGCCATGTCTTTCTTGAAGTAACCAAAGGCTTTATTATAAAATATGATATTGTAGGAAGCGTTTCTACAGTTTTACAGTTTTTTTATTTTTTATCTGTATTTTTTTTTATAAATTTTCATTATGTGAAATATTATCTACTGCAAATTTTAGTTTCTTGTAAACAAATTTCTTGTAAGACATTTTTAATGTCATTTTAAATGTTACTGTTTAACATTCTTTGTCTTTGGTTTACCTCACCAAGTTGAGGAAGATTGATAAATTTATATCCATACCGTACTCAATATTGAAGTATAGTGTTATGGTTATACTGAAAATAAATTTGTACTATATAATCCTTCCGAAATTAAATATCGCATAAGTTCTATAAAAATTGTCACGTCATTAACCATATTATACTGTATACCCAGACAATATGCAGAGAATAAAACCTTAAAATTCAATGCGCATTAAGTTTCTAATCGCAGGTATATAAAATAAAAAGATGCAACCGGCCTTTCGGTTGAAACGTTTCCAAGATCATTATATTCAGTTATGCCGTAGACTGAGGAGTCATGTCTTTCTCCTTCTTGAAATAAATGGAGACTTCATTACAAATCACATTGTAGGAAGAGTTTGTACATTTTTGTCATTTATTGTACTGAAAGCCAAAGTACTTAGAAATATTATCACAAAAATTAAAAAAATTTGTACTGAGTTCTGTTTCCGAAATTAAATATCGCAATAGTTCCATAAGAATTGCCACATTAATTTTGATATTACGCTAGGAGCAAATGTAATTACTCGCAAATAATATGCATTAAATAATGTATTAAACATTCCTCCTGAATTTAAGTATCGCACAAAATCTGTAAAAATGGCCACATTATTGATCATATTATGCTGAAAATAAAGGTACACGCAGACAGTATACATAAAATACTGTAGTATCTTACAATTCAATGTTGATTAAACTTCTAATAGTATATATATATACAAATAAGGTGGATATAACTGGCCTTTCTGATGAAACGTTTCCATGATATTTGTGTGTTAGTCTGCAAACTGGGCATTCAAACCATGTTCTCCTTGAAGTAACTGTAGATTTCACTGAAAAACACATTTTAGGAAGAGGTTCTACATTATTGTTCCTTGCTATTTATGAAAATTAAAGCATTTTCAAATATTTAAACTGAAGATATATTTGTACTTCGTATACTCATTCCGAATTTAAGTATCGCAAATGTTCTATTTAGTATTGCCACGTTATTAGTCATTATGCTGGAAACAAAAGTACTCGCAAATATATAGAATAAACCTTCATACTTAATAAAACTTCATACCAATGAAACTAATAGTCTTAGAAACATAATATGAAAAGGATAGAACTGGCGTTTTTCATGAAACGTTTCTATGGTAACCATATGATAGGCTGCAGACTGAAGATTCTTGCCATGCCTTTCTTGAAATAACAAAAGGCTTTATTAGGAATGATTTTGTACGAAGGGTTTCTACAGTATTGTTCCATAATGTACTGAATATTGAAATATAATGTTATAGTTATTCTGAAAATAAATTTGTATTATATAATCCTTCTGAAATTAAATATCGCATAAGTTCTATAAGAATTATCGCCTTATTAATCGTATTATGCTGTACATTCAAACATTATCCAGAGAATAAAACGTGAATGTTATGTGAATTAAGCTTCTAATCTTAGGTATATAAAATAAAAAGGATGCAACCGGCCTTTCGGTTGACACGTTTCCAATATCATTATATTAAATTATTTCCGTATACTGAGGAGGCATGCCTTTCTCCTTTTTGAAGTAAATGGAGGCTTCATTACAAATCACATTATAGGAATAGTTTATACATTTTTGTCATTTGTTGTACTAAAAGTCAAAATGCTTTGAAATATTAACACAAAAATTAAATTTGTACTGAATTCTGCCTCCGAAATTAAATATAGCATAAGTTCTATAAGAATTGCCACATTATTTGTGATATTACGCTGGAAGCAAATGTAATTACGCCCAAGTAATATGCATAGAATAAAACCTTATAATTTTCTACGAATAATACTTTCGACCTTACATGTATAAAATGAAAAAGATAGAACTGATCTTTCTGATGAAACGTTTCCATGATCACTATATAATATGCAACGCACTGAAAATTAATGCCATCTCCTTCTTGAAGGAAATTGAGGCTTCAATACAAATCACATTGTAGGAAGATTTTCTATTAGCCTTTACTATATTGAAAATTAAAGTACTTCGAAATTATTACACTGAAAATAAATTTGTACTAAATACTTTTTTCCGATCTGAAGTCTGACTAGTGTCGCCGACGTATGCAATGGAGGGGGAAAGGTACTGGTCACTCCACCCCATTATCCCCTGGCCTAGTTGCCTCATACGTGGTGCCTTTTTCATCTCACTTGTGATATTCAGATAGTTGAATAAACAACAAACAACTCCTTCCGAATTTAGGTATCACACAAGTTCTGTAAGAATTGCCAAGTTATTAATCATGTTATGCTTAAAATAAAAGTACAGGCAAATAATATGGACAGAAGAAAATCATAAAAGTTAAGGCACATTAAGGTTATAATTTTAGATATAAATAAAAAGTAAATAAAACTGTCCTTCCTTATGAAACGTTTCCATGATCTCGATGTGTTAGGCCGTAGATTGAGAATTAATGCCATGTTCTTGAAGTAATAGGAGGCTTCGATACATATCACATATCAGGAAGAGTTCCTATGTTATTGTCGTTTTATTTTGATATCCTCACACTCGAAAAAAATTGTGCTATATACTTTTTACTATTTTATGTTTCTCAGCTGTTCTATAAGAATCGCCACGTTACTAATCATGTTGAATTAGAAATAAAAGTACACGTAAATAGGCCTAATTAGCGTAGAATAAAAACCTTACAACTTAATGCGATTGAAACTTCTGATATTAGACATATTAAATAATAAAGATAGAACTGGGCTTTCTGAACAAACGTTACGTAATCACTAGCGGGCGGATTGTAACATATTTTGAGATTCTATTCCTTAGCTGCAAATCATATGCTACCATTGCACAAATGCATTTCAAGTTAACCTATTTTTAAACAGAGGTCAAATTTTTATAGTGCATATTTAAGGGGTTAATGCATATTTCAGCTATTAGCGCATATAAACGCATGTATTATTATTTTTATGTCTCTGGTGCTTAAATAATGTTAAGATTACGAAAAATCACATAAATAGATTACAGAAGATCTCGCGCCACGCCGTGGCGTCATGGTCTAAGGCATCCTGCGTAAGACTCGCGTTACGGAATGAACGCTGGATGGAGTCCTCATGGGGAAAGAAATTCTCATGAAATTTTGGCCAGTGTATGGGACCGGTGCCCACCCAGCATCTTGATGCACTTGGGGAGCTACGATAGGTAGCAAAATCCGGTTACGAAATCCAGCTATAACTGCTGGTGAATGATCATCCTGCTAATCATACGATACCTCCATTCTGGTTGGAAGATCGTCCTCATCAGCTTCGGCTTGTGGAATTGAGGCCAGCAGCTGGTTGGTCGGTCATGGTCCTTCATGGGCTGTCGTGCCTCGGATTTTTCCTCGGATTACTGAAGAAAGACAGACATTGAAAAACATTACGTAGGTTTTATTTATTGTAATTTGACAACATGCAGACGGTGGTACATTGTTGTTAGTGAATCATTGCGATAGCGACCGATCGTCCACAGATCCGTCTTATATCAACGAAAGGGGACAACAGGACGACCAAGAAATGTCATCACAAACGAGAATCATGGACGACTTCTCCAACAGGAATTACTGTCCTCAAAGCGTAGTCTACGACGAACATTGTTGAAACTTGGTTTGAACCTTAGATCTGTTCGGCGGATGTTTAAAGAGCTGGGTGGTTTTGCATACCGTAGTCAAGTTGCTCGTCGTCTAACAAGAAGGGAATGTATGGGTAAATTATTTTAGATTAGGAGTTACGAAGTCTATAATTACAAATTATTGTTTTATTTATATTATTAATCTATTATTTTCTTGTTCTAAGACTGTGGACGATTGGAGCACTTGTTCAGCAGTCCATGAACTGACTTTATATAGGCCTATGTACCACCAGTTGCAGTTATCCTGTTTGGCCAAAGAAGGACGCATTTTTCTTTCCATTTTGAAGTATTAATTATGTGATGAGTAGGAATTAGTAACGCTTTACGAAGAAATTTTATAGAAGTGATATCTTAGAAATCTGCTATGACCATGAATTAATTTAAATAGCAAGTGGTGTCCTAAATGAGACTAGTGACGGAAAATTACAAAAATATTTTCAGCCTTGCATTCATGCGTCATTCTTTGTTTCACCCGCTCGCCACGATGAGGCACAGGATATGAGCGGGGCCTGAAACAAAAGAAACAAAACAAAACAAAAAAATTGCATTACTGAATACACACAAGTCGTTTGATCTCTATTAATTCCATTTGAGCTCTACCCTCATTTTTCCTTCACTTACATGTATTCTTTCTTCATAAATCAGGATCCTCAGTCTGGTGGCTTCTGAATTCTGCATGTAAAGTTGTAACAGTCATATTAAACGCGAGCAAACGAACAATAGCAACGTGTCTACTGTCCCTGAATTAATAAAAATATCAATTTAAGGTGTGAATTGGATAATTCATTAAATAAAGAAAAATATTATTTCTCATTCGAAAATTTTTTTACAATATCTATACAGTAGTACACTTTATATAAAGCCACCATGGTGATCCAGTGACTAAAGCGTTTGGACTTAATCCTGTAGACCCAGGTTCGATCTCCGGCTGCCCCTGCTGTAAGCCCGCGGTCCAGGTAACAGAGGGTTTTCTCCGGAAGCTTCGGTTCCTCTGTGCCTCTGTGGTATTCCAACAAATCCCTTACAATCTCATGTTAAAGTGGGAGTAGTGAAATCCAGCCTCCTATGGCACACCATGGATGGCTGACTGTAAGTTGGTTTACACTATATATCCAACTTACTGAAACACTATACATGAAAAGAACACAATTCTTCAGAACTCCTCTACAAAGAGCAATATTTACGCTAAGCTAAATATATATTGAGAACATTTTGAACTATTTTATGCTGAAAAAGTAAGAAGCAAGTATATACGGAAAAAGTCTTATCGAAAGAAGTTTATTTTAAATATTCACAAGTGTTAAGACATAAACCACTTTATCATTCACTTTGTAGAAAGTGACAATATTTGCTTAAACTGAGCACTTTTTACTCTAAAGACCGTTTCAAGAATATCACTTAACTTCACTTCGTCTTGACTTTTTCAAGTCAGATCATACAAAATAAAGAATTAGGTATTTCCTCCCCTCTCAATAGGAATGGTTAAGTCACTGTCCTGGATATAAGGTGCATACGAAGACCTACGTTCAAAGTGCACTTCTATTAGGTGCGCCCACACAATTCAAGTATTCTGCATATGTCGAGTGATTGATTCTCATTCCGTTTAAAATATTCGTCAAATAAATATGAAGGAAGAACATTACACAAAAGTTTCGAATTTAATTTATTTATTCCTCCGAGCGATAAGATTTTCAATGTTATTGAACTTTGCTGTATTAAAAATTAAAATATTACGCAATAATTGCACCGAACATAAATTTGTTACAAAAAGTACTTCTTGAATTAAAATTTCCCACAAATACGGTAATAATTTCTACATTATTAATCCTATTATGCTCGAAATAAAAGCACACGCAAATAATTCGTCCAAAACTAATATCGCAGAAGATCTATAACAATTACCAAATTATTAATCATATTATGGTGGAAATAAAATCACACGCATATAATTCTTCCGAAATTAAATATCACATACGTTACGTAACAGTGACCACATTATTAATCATATTATGCTGGAAATAAAAGCACACACATAATTCTTCCCGAATTAAATACGTCATACGTTCTATAAATATTACCACATTATTAATCATATTATGCTGGAAACAAAACACACTCAAATAATACTTCCGAAATTAAATATCGCGTATATCCTATAAGAATTTCAAGAATATTAATCACATAATGCTGGAATTATTAACACAAGCAAGTAATACTTCCGAAATTAAATATGGCATAATTACTGTAAGAATTATCACAATGTTCGTCGTATTATGTTGGAAATACAACACACCCAAGTAAGTCTTCCGAAATTTAATACCGGTGTGGCATAAGTTCAGCAAGAACTATCACATTAATAATCATATTTTGTTGGAAATAAAAGCACACTCAAATAATTCTTCCGGAATTAAATACGTCATAAGTTCTATAAATATTACCACATTATTAATCATATGCTGAAAACAAGACACACGCAAATAATACTTTCGAAATTAAAGTATCGCATCTGTTCTAGAAAGAATTTTAACATTACTAATCATATAATGCTGAAAATAAAACTACACACGCAGGTAACTCTTTTGAAATTAAATATCGCAGATGTTGTATAAGAATTACCACATTATTAATCATATTGTGCAATAAGTAAAGGCACACGCAAATAATTCTTCCGAAATTAAATATCGCATCATTCTATAAGAATTACGTTATTAATCATATCATGCTGCAAATAAAGGCACGCAAATAATTCATCCGAAATTAAATATGGCGTAATTACTGTAACAATTATCACAATATTCGTCGTTTTATGTTGCAAAGAAAACACACGTCTGTAAGTCTTCCGAAATTAAATACCGGTATCGCATAAGTTCAAAAAGAATTACCACTTTAATAATCATATTACGCTGGAAATAAAAGCACACTTATATAATTCTTGCGAAATTATATATGTCATCACTTCTATAGGAATTATTACGTTATTCATCGTATTATACTTGAAATGAAAGCACACCAAATAATTCTTCTAAACTAAAATATTGCATAATGTCTTTAAGTATTACAAAATTATTAATTATTTTATGGTAGATATAAAAAGCAATCGCAAAATAATTGTTCCCAAAATAGAAACCACAAAAAATCTAAAAGAATTACCACATTATTAATCATATTATGCTGGAAACAAAAGCACACGTAAATAATAATTCCGAAATTAAATATCACATAACTTCTCTGATAATTAACACATTATTAATTTTATTACGGTGGAAATGAAAGCACACGCAAAAAAATCTTTCGAAATTAAATATCGCATTAGTTATATAAGAATTGCCACATTGTAAATTATATTATGCCGAATTTAAAAATACACGCAATTAATTCTTCCGAAATTAAAAGGCACATATGTAACACTATATAAGAATTATCACACTATTAATCATATAACCTGAAAAGGAAAGCACACGCAAATAATTCTTCTGAAATTAACTGTCTCATAATTTTTATAACAATTACCAATTTCTTAATCATATAACGCTAAAAAAGCACCCTAAAATAACTTTTGCGAAATTAAATATCGCATAATTTCTATAAGAATTACCACATTATTATTAATATTTTGCTAGAAAGAGAAGCTCAAGCAAATAAAAGATTCCAAATTAAATATGGCATAATTACTGTAAGAATTATCATATTATTTGCCGTATTATATCGGAAATAGAAGCCATGCACACAAGCCTTCGGAAATTAAATACCGGTTTCGCACAATCAATAAGAATTACCACATTAATAACTATATTATGCTGCAAATAAAGGAACACGAAAATAATTTTTCCCAAATTAAATATTGCACAATTGCTATAAGAATTACAACTTATTCGTCCTATTATGATGAAAGTAAAACACACGGAAGCAAAACATCCGAAATTAAAAACCGGTATAGAATAAGTTCAATAAGAATTACCATATGAAAATTCATATTACGCTGTAAATAAAAGCACAAGTAAAAATTTATCGGATAATAAAAATGGCATAATTACTCTGCTAATTATCATACTATTCGACGTATAAGTTGGAAATAAAACACAGGCAAGTTCGAAATTCAGTTCTTGTAGGGCATAAGTTGAATAAGATTTACCACATTAATAATCATATTATGCTGGAAATAAAAGGTAACGCAAATCATTATTCCGAAATTAAACATGACATAATTACTGTAAGAATTATCACACCATTATTTGTCGTATTTTTTGTTGGAAACAAAACTGACGAAACTTAGTCTTCAGGAACTACATACCGGTATTACATATGTTCAATAAGAATTATCACATTATTAATTAAATTATGCTGGTTATATAAGCACACCCAAATATTTCTTTTGAAATTAAATATGGCATAATTACTAT
Organism: Periplaneta americana; assembly: GCF_040183065.1. NCBI lineage: Eukaryota > Metazoa > Arthropoda > Insecta > Blattodea > Blattidae > Periplaneta > Periplaneta americana. The sequence continues at coordinate 65,249,779 of NC_091119.1, read as the reverse complement.
ATGAAGTATTACATTATTCCTCGTGTTATGTTGGTAATAAAACACACGCAAGTAAGTCTTCCGAAATTAAATACCGGTATGGAATAAGTTCAATAAGAATTACCGCATTACTAATCATACAATGCCCTAAATAAAAGACCACGAAAATAATTCTTCCGAAATTAAATGCTGCATAATTACAATAAGAATTACAACATTATTCGTCGTATTATGTTGGAAATGAAACACGCGAAAGCAGGTCTTCCGAAATTAAATACTGATATCGCATAAGTTCAATAAGAATTTCCACATTAATATCAATATTATGCTGGAAATAAAAGCACACGCAAAAAATTCTTCCAAAATTAAATATGGCTTAATCACTGTAAGAATTATCACATTATTCGTCGTAATATTTTGGAAATAAAACACACGCAACTAAGTCTTCCCAAATTAAATACCGCTATAGCATAAGTTCAATAAAGATTACCGCATTAATAATCATATTATGCTCGAAATAAAAGCACACGAAAATTATTTTCCAAAATTAAATATTGCTTAATTTTTGTAAGATTTACAACTTATTAGTCATATTATGTTGGAAATAAAACACACGGAAGTAAATCATCCGAAATTAAATACCGATATCGAATAAGTGCAATAAGAGTTACCACTTGAATATTCATATAATGCTGTAAATAAAACCACACGCAAAAATTCGTCGGAAATTGAAAATGGCATAATTACTGTACTAATTTACACACTATTCGGCTTATTAAGTTGGAAATAAAACACACGGAAGTTTGAAATTCAATAGGGGTAGGGCATAAGTTGAATAAGAATTACCTCATTAATAATCGTGCAATGCCTAAATAAAAGCAACGCAAATGATTCTTCCGAAATTTAATATGACATAATTAATGAAAGAATTATCACATTATTATTCATCCTATTTTGTTGCAAATAAAACACACGAAAGTTAGTCTTCCGGAACTAAATACCGGTATGGCATATGTTCAATTAGAATTATCACATTAGTAATTAAATTATGGTGGTTATAGAAGCACTACCCAAACAATTCTTCCGAAATTAAATGTAGCATAATTACTGTAAGAATTATCACATTATTCTTTGTATTAAGATGGAAATAAATCACACGCACATAACTGTTCCGAAATTGAATACCGATATGGCATAAATTCCATACCAATTACCACATTAGTAATCATATTATGCTGGAAATAAAAGCTAACGCAAATAATTCTTCCGAAATTAAATATCGAATAACTTCTATACAATTTTCACGCTATTAATAATATTATGCTGGAAGTAAAAGCACACGCAAATAACGCTTTCGAAATTAAAAATCATACAAGTTCTACAAGAATGAGCAGATTATTAATCATATATTTTGCTAGGAATAGAAGCTCATGCAAATAGTTCTCCCAATATTACATATGGCATAATTATTGTATTCGTGGTATTATGTTGGTAATAAAACACACGCAAGTAAGTCTTCCGAAATTAAATACCGGTATGGTATAAGTTAAATAATAATTACCTCATTAATAATCATACAGTGCTCTAAATAAAAGACCACGAAAATAATTCTTCCGAAATTAAATATTGCATAATTACTATAAGAATTACAACATTATTCGTCGTATTAAGTTGGTAATAAACACACGCAACTAAGTCTTCCGAAATTAAATACCGCTGTGGCATAAGTTCAATAAGGATTACCGCATTAATGATCATATTATGCTCGAAATAAAAGCACCAGAAAATAATGTTTCCGAAATTAAATATTGCACAATTGCTGTAACAATTACAACTTATACGTCATATAATGTTGGAAGTAAAACACACGAAAGCAAATCATCCGAAATTAAAGACCGGCATCGAATAATTTCAATAGGAATTACCATATGAAAATTCATATTATACTGTAAATAAAAACACGCAAAAATTAATCGGTAATAAAAATGGCATAATTGCTGTACTAATTATCATACTATTCGACGTATTAAGTAGGAAATAAAACACAGGCAAGTTCGAAATTCAGCACTTGTAGGGCATGAGTTGAATAAGAATTACCACATTAATATTCATATTATGCTGGTAATAAAAGGGAACACAAATCATTCTTCCAAAATTAAATATGACATAATTATTGTAAGAATTATCACATTATTATTTATCGTATTTTGTTGGAAATAAAACACACGAGAGTTAGTGTTCTGGAACTAAATACCGGTATGGCATATGTTCAAAAAGAATTATCACATTAATAATAAATTTATGCTGGTTATATAACCACACCCAAATAATTCTTCATAAATTAAATATGGCATAATTACTGTAAGAATTATCACATTATTCTTCGTATTACGTTGGTAATGAGACACACGCAAGTCAATCCTCCGAAATTAAATACCGGTATGGAATAAGTTCAATAAGAATTACCGCATTAATAATAATCATATAATGCTCTAAATAAAAGACCACGAAAATAATTCTTCCGAAATTAAATATTGCATAATAACTGTAAGAATTACAACATTTTTCGTCGCATTTTATTGGAAATAAGACACTCGCAAGCAAGTCCTGCGAAAATAATTACTGGTGTGGCATAATATCAATAACAATTATCGAACTAATAAGAATATTTTGCTTGAAAGAAATGCACACGCAAATAATACTTTCGAAATTGAATTTCACATAACTACTGTAAAAATTATCACATTATTCAACATATTACGTCGGATATAGACAAGCAAATTAGTCTTCCGAAATTAAATACTGCCATGGCATTATATCACTAAGAATTACCAAATTAATAATCATATTATGCTGGAAATAAATTAACAAACAAATAATTATTTCGAAATTGAATTTCACATAATTACTGAAAGAAATATCACACTATTGGACGTATTATGTTGGAAATAAAACACACGCAACTAAGTCTTCCGAAATAAAAAACCGCTATGGCATAAATTCAATAAGGATTACCGCATTAATAATCATATTATGCTGGAAATAAAAGCACACGACAATAATTTTTCCGAAATTAAATATCGGACAATTGCTGTAAGAATTAGAAATTATTGGTCATATTATGTTGCAAATAAAACACAAGCAAGCAAATCATCCGAAATTAAATACCGGTATTGAATAAGATCAATAAGAGTTACCACATGAATACTCATATTATGCTGTAAATAAAAGCACACGCAAAAAAATCATCGGAAATTAAAAATGGCATCATTACTGTACTAATTATAACACTATTTGACTTATTAAGTTGGAAATAAAACACACGCAAGTTCAAAATTCAATACGGCTAAGGCATAATTTGAATAAGAATTACTACATTAATAATCATATTATGCTGGAAATAAAAGGCAACGCAAATAATTGTTCCGAAATTAAAAGTGACATAATTAATGTAAGAATTATCAAATTATTATTCATCCAATTTTCTTGCAAATAAAACACACCAAAGTTAGTCTTCCGAAACTAAATACCGGTATGGCATATGTTCAAAAAGAATTATCACATTAGTAATTAAATTTTTCTGGTTATAAAAGAACACCCAAATAAATAATCAGAAATTAAATATAGCATAACTAATGTAAGAATAACCACTATATTCTTCGTATTAAGATGGAAATAAATTACACGCAAATAAGTGTTAGGAAATTGAATACCGGTATGGTAAAAATTCCATAACAATTCCACATTAATAATCATATTGTGCTAGACATACAAGCTAACGCAAATAATTCTTCCGAAATTAAATATCGCATAACTTCTATACAATTTTCATGTTATTAATAATATTATCCTATGCTGGAAATAAAAGCACACGCAAATAACACTTTCGAAATTAAAAATCATACAAGTTCTAAAAGAATGAGCAGATTCTTAATCTTATATTTTGCTAAAAATAGAAGCTCATGCAAATAGTTCTCCCAATTTTAAATATGGCATAATTACTGTATTCGTCATATTTTGTTGGTAATAATAAACACGCAAGTAATTCTTCCGAAATTAAGTACCGGTATGGAATAAGTTCAATAATAATTACCGCATTAATAATCATATAATGCTCCAAATAAAAGACCACGAAAATATTTTTTTTTCCGAAATTAAAATTTGCATTATTACTATAAGAATTACAACATTATTCGTCGTATTATGTTGGAAATGAAACACACGCAAGCAAATTTTTCGAAATTAAATACCGGTATCGCATAAGTTCAATAAGAATTGCCCCATAAATATTCATATTATGCTGGAAATAAAAGCACACGCAAATAATTTTTCCGAAATTAAATATGGCTTAATTACTGTAAGAATTATCACATTATTCGTCGTATTATGTTGGAAATGAAACACACGCAAGGAAGTCTTCCGAAATTAAATACCGGTATTGCATACGTTCAATAAGAATTACCACATTAATTATTGTATTTTGCTGAAAATAAAAGACCACGCAAGTAAATCTTCCGAAAGTAAATGAGTCATGTCTATTCTAAGATTTACATCATTATTCGTCGTATTATATTGGAAACAAAACCCACGCAAGCAAGTCTTGCGAAAAAAAATACTTGTGTGGCATAATATCAATAAGAATTACCAAATTAATAATCAAATTATGCTAGAAATGAATGCATACACAAGTAATATTTCGAAATTGAATTTCACATAATTACTGACAGAATTATCACATTATTGGACGTATTTTGTTGGAAATAAAACACATGCAAGTTAGTCTTCCGAATTAAATTCCGGTATCGCATAAGTTCAATAAGAATTACCACATTAATAATCATATAATGCTGCAAAAATAAGAACACGCAAATACCTCTTACGGAAATTACATATGTCGTAATTACTGTAATAATTATCACATGGTACGTCGTATTATGATAGAAATACAACACACGCTATAAGTATTCCAAATTAAATACCTGGATCACACAAGTACAAAAAGTATTACCACATTAGTAATCATATTATGCTAGAAATAAAAGCAGACACAAATAATTTTTTCCAGAATTAAATACGTCATAATTTCTGTAAATAATTCCACATTATTCATCATATTATGCTGAAAAAAGCACACGTATATAATAGTTCCGAAATTAAAATATCGTATGTGATCTATAAGAATTACTACAATTTTAATCTCACACACTGCTCAAAATAAAACTAAACGCAGGTAACGCTTCCGAAATTGAAAGTCGCAGATGTACTATAAAAATTACTACTGTGCTGGAAGTAAAGGCACACGCAAATAATTCTTCCGAAATTAATTATCACCGTAGACCAATAAAAAGTACCACATTTTTTTCATATTATGCTGGAAATAAAAGGCACACGCAAATAATTCTTACGAAATTTAATATCGCATAACTGCTCTATAATTTTCAGGTTATAAGTAATATTATTCTGGAAATAAACGCACACGCAATTAACACTTTCGAAATTAAAAATCATTTATGTTCTACAAGCATAAGCACATTATTAATCAGACTTTGCTACAAATAAGAGATCATGCAAATAGTACTCCCAATATTAAATGTGGCTTATTTACTGCAAGAGTTCTCACATTATTCGTCGTATTATGTTGGAAATCAAAATCACGCGAGCAAGTCTACCGTAATTAAATACAGGTTTGGCATAAGGTCATTAAGAATTACCATATTAATTATCATGTTATGGTGAAAATAAAAGCACGAGCAAATAACTTTTCCGAAATTAAATATGGCATAATTACTGTAAGAATTATCATATTATTCGTCGTATTATATTGGAAATAAAAAAAAGCAACTATGTCTCCCAAAATTAAATACCGCTATGGTATAAGTTCAATACGGATTACCGCATTAATAATCACATTATGCTCGAAATAATATTATACGAAAATAATTTTTCCGAAATTAAATATTGTTCAATTGCTATAAGTATTACAACTTATTCGTCATATTATGTCAAATGTAAAACACACGGAAGGAAATCAATCGAAATTAAATACCGTTATAGAATAAGTTCAATAAGAATTTCCACATGGAAATTCATATTATGGTGTAAAAAAAAGCACACGCAAAAATCCATCAGAAATTAAAAATGGCATGATTACTGTACTAATTATCATAGTATTCGACGTATTAAGTTGGAAATAAAACACAGCCAAGTTCGAAATACAGTACTTGTAGGGCATGAGTTGAATAAGAATTACCACATTAATAATCATATTATGCTGGAAATAAAAGGTAACGCAAATCATTATTCCGATATTAATTCTTTAGAAATTAAATACGACACAATTACTGTAAGAATTATTACATTATTCTTCGTATAATGTTGGTAATAAAACACACGCAAGTAAGTCTTCCGAAATTAAATACCGGTATGAAATAAGTTCAATAAGAATTACCGCATTAATAAACATATAAATCTCTAAATAAACGACAATGAAAATAATTCTTCCGAAATTAAATATTGCATAATTACTATAAAAATTACAAAATTTTCGTCGTATTATGTTGGAAATGAAACACACGTAATGAAGTCTTCCGAAATTAAATACCGGTATTGCTTACGTTCAATAAGAATTGCCACATTAATTATCATATTATGCTGAAAATAAAAGCACACGCAAATAAATATTCCGAAATGAAATATGGCATAATTACTGTAAGAATTATCATATTAATCGTCGTATTATGTTGGAAATAATACACGCGCAACTAATTATTCCCAAATTAAATACCGCTATGGCATAATTTCAATAAGGTTTACCGCATTAATTATCATATTATGCTCGAAATAATAGGACACGAAAATAACTTTTCCCAAATTAAATATTGCGTAATAGTTTTAAGATTTACGATTTATTCAGCATATAATGTTGGAAATAAATCACAGGGAAGCAAATCATACGAAATCAAATACCGGTATCGAATAAGTTCAATAAGAGGTAACACATGAATATTAATATTATGCTGTAAATAAAAGCACACGAAAAAAACCGTCGGAAATTGAATATGGCACAATAACTGTACTAAATTACACACTATTCGGCTTATTAAGTTGGAAATAAAACACACGCGAGTTTGAAATTCAATACGTGTACGACATAATTTGAATAAGAATTACCACATTAATAATAGTATAATTCCTACATAAAAGGCAACGCAAATAATTCTTCCGAAATTAAATATGATATAATTAATGTAAGAATTATCACATCACTATTTATCGTATTTTGTTGGAAATAAAACACACGAAAGTTAGTCTTCCGGAACTAAATACCGGTATGGCATATGTTCAATAAGAATTATCACATTAATAATTAAATTATGGTGGTTATAGAAGCACTACCTAAAACAATTCTTCAGAATTTAAATATAGCATAATTACTGTAAGAAATATCACATTATTCTTCGTATTAAGATGGAAATAAATCACACGCAAATAAGTGTTACGAAATTGAATACCGATATAGCATAAATTCTATAACATTTACCACATTAATAATCAAATTATGCTGGAAATAAAAGCTAACGCAAATAATTCTTCCGAAATTAAATATGGCTTAAGTACTGTAAGAATTGTCACATTATTCGTCGCATTATGTAGGAAATAAAACACACGCAAGTAAGTCTTTCGAAATTAAATATCGGTATGGCATAACTTCAATAACAATTATCAAATTAATAACCATATTATACTAGAAATAAAAGCACACGTAAATAATTTTTCCGAAATTATATATGCCACAATTACTGTAAGAATTACATCATTATTCGTCTTTTATATTGGAAATAAAACACACGCAAACAAGTCTTGCGAAAATAAATACTGGTTTGGCATAATATGAATAAGAATTACCGAATTAATAGTCATATTTTGCTTGAAATAAGTGCACATGCAAATAATTCTTTCGAAATTGAATTTCACATCATTACTGTAAGAATTATCACATTTTTTAACATATTACGTCGGAAATAGACACGCAATTTAGTCTTCCGAAATTAGATACTGCTATGGCATAATATCAATAAGAATTACCAAATTAATAATCATATTATGCTGGATTTATATACACACTCAAATAATTCTTTCGAAAATGAATTTCTCATAATTACTGACAGAATTATCACATTATTGGACGTATTATGTTCGAAATAAAACACCTTCAAGTTAGTCTTCCGAATTAAATTCCGGTATCCATAAGTTCAATAAGAATTACCACATTAATATTCATAATGTGCTGCAATTAAAAGCACACGCAAATAAAACTCACGGAAATTAAATATGTCGTGAGTACTGTAGGAATTATCACATTGTTCGTCGTATTATGTTAGAAATAAAACACACGCTATTAAGTGTTCCGAAATTAAATGCCTGTATCGCACAAGTACAACAAGAATTACCACCTTAATAATCATATTATGCTAGAAATAAAAGAACACTCAAATATTTTTCCGGAATTAAATACGTCATTATATCTGTAAGTAATTCCACATTATTCATCATATTATGCTGAAAAAAGCACACATAAATAATAGATCCGAAATCAAAATATCGCATATGTTCTATAAGAATTTCTACAATTTGAATCAAAGAATGCTGAAAAGAAAACTAAACGCAGGTAACTCTTCCGAAATTGAAAGTCGCAGATGTACTGTAAGAATTACGACTGCGCTTGAAGTAAAGGCACACGCTAATAATTCTTCCGAAATTAATTGTAGCCGTAGACAAATAAGAACTACCACATTTTTTTCATATTATGCTGGAAATAAAAAGCTCACGCAAATAATTCTTACGAACATTAAATTCTATACAATTTTCATGATATAAGCAACATTATGCTGGAAATAAAAGCACACGCAAATAACACTTTCGAAATTAAAGAACATATATGTTCTACAAGGATAAGCAGATTATTAATGAGATTTTGCTAGAAATAGAATCTCATGCAAATAGTACTCCCAGTATTAAATATGGCTTAATTACTGTAAGAGTTATCATATTATTCGGCGTATTATGCTGGAAATCAAACACAAGCAAGCAAGTTTTCCGAATTAAATACCGGTTTGGCATAAGTTCGATGAGAATTGCCATATTAATTATCATATTATGGTGAAAATAAAAGCACAAGCAAATAATTTTTCCGAAATTAAATATGGCATAATTACTGTAAGAATTGTCATATTATTCGTCGTATTATGTTGGAAATAAAACACATGCAACTAAGTCTTCCGAAAGTAAATACCGCTATGGCATAAGTTCAATAAGGATTACCACATTAATAATCATATTATGGTCGAAATAAATGCACAAGGAAATAATTTTTCCGAAATTAATTATTGCACAATTGCTGTAAGAATTACAACTTATACGTCATATTAAGTTGGACGTAAAACACACGGAAGCAAATCATCCGAAATTAAATACCGGTATCAAATAAATTCAATAAGAATTACCACATGAAATTTCATATTATGCTGTAAATAAAAGCGCACGCAAAAATTCATCGGAAATTAAAAATGGCATAATTAATGTACTAATTATCATACTATTCGACGTATTAATTTAGAAATAAAACACAGGCATGTTTGAAATTCACTACTTGTAGAGCATAAATTGAATAAGTATTACAACATTAATAATCATATTATGCTTGAAATAAAAGGGAACGCAAATCATTCTTCCGAAAGAAAATATGACATAATTACTGTAAGAATTATCACATTATTATTTATCGTTTTTTGTTGGAAATAAAACGCAGGAGACTTAGTTTTCCGGTACTAAATACCGGTATGGCATATGTTGAATAAGAATTATGCTGGTTATATAAGCACACCCAAATAATTTTTCAGAAATTAAATATGGCATAATTACTGTAAGAATTATCACATTATGCTTCGTGTTATGTTGGTAATAAAAGACTCGCAAGTAAGTCTTCCGAAATTAAATGCCGGTATGGAATAAGTTCAATAAGAATTACCGCAATAATAATAATCATATGATGCTGTAAATAAAAGACCACGAAAATAATTCTTCCGAAATTAAATATTGCATAATTACTATAAGAATTACAACATTATTCGTCGCATTATATTTGAAATAAAAGACTCGCAGCAAGACTTCCGAAAATAAATACAGGTGTGGCATAATATCAATAAGAATTACCGATCAGCATATTTGGCTTGAAATCAATGCACACAAAAATAATTCTTTCGAAATTGAATTTCGCATAATTACTGAAAGAAATATCACATTATTGGACTTATTATGTGGGAAATAAAACACACGCAACTAAGTCTTCCGAAATAAAATACCGCTATGGCATAAGTTCAATAAGGATTACCGCATTAATAATCATATTATGCTGGAAATAAAAGCAGACGAAAATAATTTTTCCGAATTTAAATAGCGCACAATTGCTGTAAGAATTAGATCTTAATGGTCATATCGCTCATTTGCAATAAGAGTGACATACCTTAAAAAGTGTTAATTTTACAGTAGAAGCATTTTAAAATTTTCATATTCTTAAAAATCAAATTGTAGTCACATGCTTTTTCCAAACGTAATTAAATTTTGCACATGAATTATATATCTAGTGTTGTAGCGTATAGTACCATAATTATTATTTAATTCCAATAATTTCAACAATTATTTTAAGTTGTGTCGTTCTTTCTTTTTAATAAATATATGTCTGTTTATAGTTATGACAGTGAAAATATTTACAATAATTGTACAATTATTGCAATTGTACAATAACTGCACAATTATTATGTTTGTATAAAAGTAATTTTTCGATAATGTAATGCAATGGAATAATTTATTGACATGTCATTACACAATAATATTATAAGGAAGCTCTGTGACATTCATTAATAAATTTAAATTTAGCAAAGATGTTGTTGTATTGATAAACGAATGTAATAACTATTTATAAAAATTATACATTATAATTAGCCGTATAATTGAAAGACTATGAATTATGTTAGAAAAAATAATATAATAGCAACAATCTAGATTGAGGAAGCATTATACAAAATCTGAAATTCTTTACACAAAATTAATTTAGAAATAAATTGCCCAGTAAACATAAACTACAACACAACACTTTCAATACAGTTCAGAACACCTCTCTACACTTTCAGAGGTTCAAAGAATTCTTTGTAGAAGCTTGGAATGTGATTCGGTTTAATCTGATCTAGTGAATCTGCCTTTTTCCTCTCACTTATACCTATTTTTTCATTATAAACTTGTGGCAATTCTGGAGTGTCGGTTTTGGTTTTACTTCTTAAAGAACATTTTTTTTAGTTGCACTTGAAATTCTTCGTCGAAATGGAATGTTTTGTAGAAAAATGACAATGGATGACGTTGATGCACTGTCAAAACCTTTACTTCGTTGATGTTCCTTGTGTTCCTGAAGTAATTTGCGTTCTTGTAATTTGTTCCTAGACTCTTGATATTGAAAAAGACCTTATGGGATATTTCCTTGGTCTTGTATGTCCGTCCTGTTTTCTTTGCAGCTTTAACAATAGAGACGAAATGATGTGGACACGAATTTTACTTCGCTCTCGATCATTGAAAGGGCACTATCATCTTCGTCCTGAGAGTGTCCAGTTATCAAGAATTTATGGATAATGGATTTCAGATTTGGGAATTTGGATACAGTGAACATGTACAGTTGAATCATGAACCTTAGAACAGAAGTCCTCAGTAATGATCAATGATCAATGACCAGTATAGAAAATAATGTCTATGTCTTCAGCCGACATGTTTTATTTTTCTTCCAAGAAGTTAAGTACACTATTTCATTGACACCTCTTTCTGCTTCTCCCACTTGCCAAATGAAAGAGGTGACATCAGTTCTTTTCAAGTCAAAAACGTTAAATTAAAAACATTCTATTTAGAATCTGCATCACCATCATTTACACTAGCCTGCTTACTTTCTGCAAATAACAGGGCAGATCATTATTCATGTTACATATTTTAAACTTATTTCATTTACAGGGACACTGTTATTTCTTTTAAATTTTTAATCAAGGCATTAATACTATTCATCTTGATAAAATTTGCGGTATATTATTGAACAAACCTTCGAGTTGTGTTTGAATAATCGGCTGCCAGACATCATTTTCTAAAAACGTTTGTTTTGACAGCTTTAGAATTAGATAGGAGCGTAATTGACTCATTTCCGTGCAAAAAATTACGAACCCTATTAAAAAATAAAGGTAAAACATTAGTATACTTTTCAAATAGACGGACATAACATTAAATAACTATTAAATTAAAATAGTTTTAATACTGTCACAATATTAAATGTAAGCTTATTGATGATAAGGGAAGTTAAATAAGTATTTGTTACTTATCTAAAATAATGACACAACGCAGAATAGTTCCTTGCCGCTCAAAAAAAATATCCAATGAAAAGACGCAACCCAAATTCTGTCACTCTTCGCGAAAAGATTTAAAGGTTTCAGTTTGAATGCTTCTTAACAACTAAAATTAAATCTTTGTTCTCGTAATGATTTTGTTAGTTTAAAAAACAATTTAATAAAGACACATCTGCCATCTGGGGGAAAAATAATGTAATCACGTATTTGTCGTTATTCACGAAAAAAATATACTACTTTTGGAGCTAATTTTTGTAAGATTCTCAAAAATGAAAAATTTTGAGTTGTGCCTCTCTTATCGCAAATGAGCGATATTATCCTGGAAATAAAACACACGGAAGCAAGTCATCCGAAATTAAATAACGGTATCGAATAAGTTCAATATGAATTACGACACTATTCGACGTATTAAGTTGGAAATAAAGCAGAGGCAAGTTCGAAATTCAGTAAGGGTAGGGCATAAATTGAATAAGAATTACAACAGTAATTATCATATTATGCTAGAAATAAAAGGTAAAGCAAATAATTCTATCGAAATAAAATATGACATAATTACTGTAACAATTATCACATTATTATTTATCGTATTTTGTTGGAAATAAAACACAGTAAAGTTAGTCTTCCGGAACTAAATACCGGTATTTCATATGTTCAACAAGATTTATCACATTAGTAAATAAATTATTCTGGTTATAAAAGCACACCCAAATAATTCTTCAGAACTTCAATATGGCATAACTACTGGAAGAATTATCACATCATTCTTCGTATTAAGATGGAAATAAATCACACGCAAATACGTGTTCCGAAAATGAATACCTGTATGGCATATATCCCATAACAATTACCACATTAATAGTCATATTATATTGGAAAAAAAAGCTAACGCAAATAATTTTTCCGAAATGAAATATGAAATAATTACTGTAACCATTATCATATAATTCGTCGTATTATGTTTGAAGAAAAACACACGCAAGTACGTCTTACGAAATTAAACACCGGTATGACATGAGTTCAATAAGAATTGCCACATTAAAATTCGTATTATGCTGCAAATAAAAGCACACATATATAATTCTTCCGAAATTAAATACGGCTTAATTACTGTAAGAATTATCACATTATTCGACGTATTATGTTGGAAATGAAACACACGCAAGCAAATCTTCCGAAATTAAATACCGGTATGGAATAAGTTCAATATTAAATACCGCATTAATTATCATATAATGCTTAAAATAAAAGACAACAAAAATAATTTTTCCGAAATTAAATATTGCACAATTGCTGTAAAAATTAAAACTTATTAGTCATATTATGTTGGAAGTAAAATACACGGAAGCAAATCATCCGAAATTAAATACCAGCATCGAATAAGTTCAATAAGAATTACCACATGAAATTTCATACTATGCTGTAAATAAAAGCACACGCAAAAATTTATCGGAAATTAATAATGGCATAATTACTGTACTAATTATCACATTATTCTACTTATTAAGTTGGAAATGAAACACAGGAAGTTCGAAATTCAATGCGGGTAGGACATAAGTTGAATAAGAATTACCACATTAATAATCATATTATGCTGGAAATAAAATTTAACGCAAAGAATTTTTCCGAAAATAAATATGACGTAATTACTGTAAGAATTATCACATCATTATTTATCGTATTTTGTTGGAAATAGAACACACGAAACTTAATCTTCCGGATCTAAATAAGAATTACAACATTATTCGCCGTATTATGTTGGAAATGAAACACACGCAAGCAAATCTTCCGAAATTAAATACTGGTACCGCATACTTCAATAAGAATTGCCACATTAATATTCATATTATGCAGGATTTAAAAGCACACGCAAATAATTCTTCCGAAATTAAATATGGCTTAATTACTGTAAGAATTATCACAATATTCGCCGTATTATGTTGGAAATGAGATACCTGCAAGTAAGTTTTCCGAAATTAAATACCGGTATGGCATAAGTTCAATAAGAATTACCACATTAATTGTCACATTATGGTGAGTATAACAGCACAAGCAAATAATTTTTCCGAAATTAAATATGGCATAATTACTGTAAGAATTATAATATTATTCGTAGTATTATGTTGGAAATACTCACACACAACTAAGTCTTCCCAAATTAAATACAGCTATGACATAAGTTCAATCAAGATTTCCGCATTAATAATCATATTGTGCTCCAAATAAAAGCACACGAAAATAAATTTTCCGAAGTTAAATATTGCATAATTTTTGTAAGAAGTACAATTTATTCGTCATATTATGCTGGAAATAAAACACACGGAAGCAAATGATCCGAAATTAAATACCGGTATCGAATAAGTTCAATAAGAGTTACCACTCGAATATTCATATTATGGTGTAAATAAAAGGACACGTAAAAATCATCGGAAATTAAAAATGGCATAATTACTGTACTAATTATCCCACTATTCTACTTTTTAAGTTGGAAATAAAACACACGCAATTTCTAAATTCAATACGGGTAGGGCATAAGTTGAATAAGAATTGCCACATTAATAATCATATTATGCTGGAAATAAAAGGCAACGCAAATAATTCCTCCGAAATTAAATATGACATAATTACTGTAAGAATTATTACATTATTATTTACCGTATTTTGTTGGAAATAAAACACACGAAAGTTACTAAATTAAATACCGGTATTTCATATGATCAGTAAGATATCACATTAGTAATTAAATTATTCCAATTATAAGAACACACCCTAGTAATTCTTCAGAACTTCAATATGGCATAACTACTGTAGGAATTATTACATTATTCTTCGTATTAAGATGGAAATAAGTCATACGCAATTAAATGTTCCGAAATTGAATACCCGTATGGCATATATCCCATAACAACTACCACATTAATAATCATATTATGTTGGATATAAACGCTAACGCAAATAATTCTTCCGAAATTAAATATGACATAATTACTGTAACAATTATCATATTATTTGTCGTATTATGTTGGAAGTAAAACACACGCAAGTACGTCTTACGAAATTAAATACCGGTAAAATAAGAGTTCAATATGAATTGCCACATTAATATTCGTATTATGCTGCAAATAAAAGCACACAAAAATAATTGTTTCGAAATTAAATACGGCTTAATTACTGTAAGAGTTCTCACATTAGTCGTCGTATTATGTTGGAAATGAAACACACGCAAGCAAATCTTCCGAAATTAAATATCGGTATTGCATATATTCAATAAGAAATGTGACATTAATTATAATATTATGCTAGAAACAAAAGCACACGTAAATAACTCTTCCGAAATTAAATATGCCATAATTAGTGTAAGAATTACATCATTATTCGTCGTATTACATTTGGAAATAAAAAACACGCAAGCAAGTCTTGCGAAAATAAACACAGGTGTGGCATAATATCAATAAGAATTACCAAATGAATAATCATATTTTGCTTGAAATGAATTCACACGCTAAAAATAATTTCCAAAATGAATTTCACGTAATTACTGTAAGAATTATCACATTAATGAACATATTATGTTGGAAATAGACACGTAAGTTAGTCTTCCCAAATTAAATACTAATGTGGCATAATATCATTAACAATTACCAAATTAACAGTCATATTATGCTGGAAATAAATGCACACTCAAATAATTCTTCGATATTGAATTTCACATAATTACTGAAGGAATTATGACATTATTGGACGTATTATTTTGGAAATAAGACACATGCAAATAAGTCTACCCAATTAAATTATGGTATCGCATAAGTTCAATATGAATTACCACATTAATATTCATATTATGCTGCAAATGAAAGTACACGCAATTAACTCTTACGGAAATCAAGTATGTCGTGAGTACTATAGGAATTATCACATTGTTCGTGGTATTATGTAAGAAGTAATACACACGCTATTAATTGTCCCGAAATTAAATACCTGTATCGCACAAGTACAACAAGAATTACCACCTTAATAATCATATTATGCTAGTAATAAAAGCAGACTCAAATATATTTCCGGAATTAAATACGTCATTATTTCTGTAAATAATTCCACATTATTCATCATATTATGCTGAAAAAAGCACACGTAAATAATAGATCCGAAATTAAAATATTGCATGTCCTCTACAATTCTACAATTTCAATAAAACAATGCTGAAAAGAAAACTAAACGCAGGTAACTCTTCCGAAATTGAAAGTCGCAGATGCACTATAAGAATTACTACTGTGCTGGAAGTAAAGGCACACGCAAATAATACTTCCGAAATTAATTATCGTCGTAGAGCAATAAGAACTACCACATTTTTTTCATATTATGCTGGAAATAAAAAGCACACGCAAATAATTCTTACGAAATTTAATATCGCATAACTTCTATTCAATTTTCAGGTTATAAGTAATATGCTGGAAATAAAAGCACACGCAAATAACAATTTCGAAATTAAATATCATATATGTTCTACAAGGATAAGCAGATTATTACTCAGATTTTGATAGAAATAGAAGCTCATGCAAATAGTACTCCCAATATTAAATATGGCTTAATTACTGTAAGAATTATCACATTATTCTTCGTATTATGTTGGAAATAAAACACACGCAACTAAGTCTTCCGAAATTAAATGCCGCTATGGCATAAGTTCAATGAGGATTACCGCATTAATAATCATAATATGCTCGAAATAAAAGCACAAGCAAATAATTTTTCCAAAATTAAATAAGGCATAATTACTGTAAGAATTATCATATTATTCTTCGTATTATGTTGGAAATAAAACACACGCAACTAAGTCTTCCGAAATTAAATACCGCTATGGTATATGTTCAGTAAGGATTACCGCATTAATAATCATATTATGCTCGAAATAAAAGCACAAGCAAATAATTTTTCCGAAAATAAATAAGGCGTAATTACTGTAAGAATTATCATATTATTCGTCATATTATGTTGGAAATAAAACACAAGCTACTAAGTTTTCCGAAATTAAATACCGCTATGGTATATGTTCAATAGGGTTTACCGCATTAATAATCATATTATGCTCGAAATAAAAGCACAAGCAAATAATTTTTCCGAAATTAAATAAGGCGTAATTACTGTAAGAATTATCATATTATTCGTCATATTATGTTGGAAATAAAACACAAGCAACTAAGTTTTCCGAAATTAAATGCCGCTATGGCGTAAGTTCAATAAGGATTACCGCATTAATAATCATAATATGCTGGAAATAAAAGCACACGAAAATAATTTTTCCGAAGTTAATTATTGCATAATTGTAGTAAGATTTAAAACTTATTCGTCGTATTATGTTGGAAATAAAATACACGGAAGCAAATTATCCGAAATTAAATAACGGTATCGCGTAATTTCAATAAGGATTACCACATAAATATTCGTATTATGCTTGAAATAAAAGCACACGCAAATAATTCTTCCGATATTAAATATGGCTTAATTACTGTACCAATTATCACATTATTCGTTGTATTATTTTGGAAATCAAACAGACGCAAGGAAGTGTTCCGAAAAAAAACACCGTTATTGCATACGTTCAATGACAATTACTACATTAATTATCATCTTTTGCTGAAAATAAATGCACACGCAAATAAATCTTAAATATGGCATGACTACTGTAAGAATTATCACATTATTCGCCGCATTATGTTGGAAATAAAACACACGGAACAAAGTCTTCCGAAAATAAATACTGGTGTGGCTTAATATCAATAAGGATTACCGAATTATTAATCATATTTTGCTTTAAGTAAATGCACACACAAATAATTCTTACGAAATTAATTATCGGATAACTTCTATACAATTTTGTGGTTATAAGTAATATTATGCTGGAAATAAAAAGACACGGAAATAACACTTTCGATATTAAAAATCATTTATGATCTACAAGGATACGCAGATTATTAATCAGATTTTGCTAGAACAAGAAGCTCATGCAAATAGTACTCCCAATATTAAATATGGCTTAATTACTGTAAGTGTTATCACATTATTCGTCATATTATGTTGGAAAACAAACACACGCAAGCAAATCTTCCGAAATTAAATACCGGTATGGCATAAGTTCAATAAGAATTACCACAGTAATTAGCATATTATGGTGAAAAAAAAAGCACAAACAAATAATTTTTCCGAAATTAAATATGGCACAATTGCTGTAAGAATTATAAACTTATTCGTCATATTATGTTGGAAACAAAACACACGGAAGCAAATCATCCGAAATTAAATACCGGTATCGAATAAGTTCAATAAGAATTACGACATGAAAATTCATATTATGCTGTAAATAAAAGCACAAGCAAAAATTCATCGGAAATTAAAAATGGCATAAATACTGTACTAATTATTATACTATTCGACGTAGTAAGAAGGAAATAAAACACAGGCAAGTTCAAAATTCACTACTTGTAGGGCATAAGTCGAATAAGAATTACCACATTAATAATCATATTATGCTGGAAATAAAAGGCAACGCAAATCATTCTTCCGAAATTAAATATGACATAATTACTGTAAGAATTATCACATCATTATTTATCCTATTTTGTTTGAAATAAAAAGCTCGAAACTTACAGTTAGTCTTCCGGAACTAAATACCGGTATGGCATATGTTCAATAAGAATTATCAAATTAAAGATTAAATTACGCTGGTTATATAAGCACACCCAAATAATTCTTCAGAAAGTAAAAATGGCATAACTACTATAAGAATGATCACATTATTCATCGTATTATGTTGGTAATAAAACACACGCAAGTAAGTCTTCCGAAATTAAATACCGGTATGGAATAATTTCAGTAAGAAGTACCGCATTAATAATCATATAATGCTCTAAATAAAAGACCACGCGAATAATTCTTCCGAAATTAAATATTGCATAATTACTATAAGAATTACAATATTATTCGTCGTATTATATTGGAAATAAAACACACGCAAGCAAGTCTTCCGAAATTAAATACCGGTATGGCATGAGTTCAATAAGAATCACCACATTAATTATCATATTATGGTGAAAATAACAGTACAAGCAAATAATTTTTCCGAAATTAAATATGGCATAATTACTGTAAGAATTATCATATTATTCGCAGTATTATGTTGGAAATAAAATACATGCAACTAAGTCTTCCCAAATTAAATACCGCTATGGCATAAGTTCAATAAGGATTACCGCATTATTAATCACATTATGCTCGAAATAAAAGCACAAGAAAATAATTTTTCGGAAGTTAATTATTCCATAATTGGTGTAAGATTTACAACTTATTTGTCATATTATGTTGGAAATAAAGCACACGGAAGCAAATCATACGAAATTAATACAGGTATCGAGTAAGTTCAATAAGAGTTACCACATGAATATTCATATTATGCTGTAAATAAAACCACACGCAAAATATCATCGGAAATTAAAAATGGAATAATTACTGTATTTATTATCACACCAGTCGACTTATTAAGTTGGAAATAAAACACACGCAATTTCGAAATTCAATACGGGTACGGCATAAGTTGATTAAGAATTGCCACATTAATAATCATATTATGCTGGAAATAAAAGTCAACTCAAAAAATTCCTCCGAAATTAAATATGACATAATTACTGTAAGAATTATCACACAATCATTTATCGTATTTTTTAAAAATAAAACGAGAGTCAGTCTTCCGGAACTAAATACCAGTATTGCATATATCCCATAACTATTACCACATTAATAATCATATTATGCTGGAAATAAAAGCTAACGCAAATAATTCTTCTGAAATTATATATCGCATAACTTCTATATATTTTCACGTTATTAATAATATTATGCTGGAAATGAAAGCACAAACAAATACCTTTTTCCAAACTAAAAATCATACAAGCTCTACAAGAATGAGCAGATTATTAACCATATATTTTGCTACAAATAGAAGCTGATGCAAATAGTTCTCCCAATATTAAATATGGCATAATTTCTGTATTCGTCGTATTATGTTGGTAATAAAACACTCGCAAGTAAGTCTTCCAAAATTAAATACCGGTGTGGAATAAGTTCAATATTAATTACCGCATTAATTGTCATATATAGCTCTAAATAAAGAACCACAAAAATAATTCTTCCGAAATTAAAAATTGCATAATTACTATAAGAACTACAATATTAATCATCGTATTATGTTGGAAATGAAACACACGCAAGCAAATCTTGCGAAATTAAATACTGGTATCGCATAAGTTGAATAAGAATTGCCACATAAATAATCATATTATGCTGGAAATAATGTACTGAAAATTGAAATATTTTGAAATGTTACTATAAAAAATTTAAATATCGCATAAGTTCTATAAGAATTCTTTCGAAATTGAATTTCTCGTAATTACTGTAAGAATTATCACATTATTGAACATATTATGTCGGAAATAGTCACGCAAGTTAGTCTTCCGAAATTAAATACTGATGTGGCATAATATCAAAAATAATAACCAAATTAATAATCATATTATGCTGGAAATAAATGCACACTGAAATAATTTTTTCGAAATGAATTTCACATAATTACTGAAAGAATTATCACATATTTGTACGTATTTTGTTGGAAATAAAACACATGCTATTAAGTCTTCCGAATTAAATTCTGGTATCGCATAAGTTAAATTAGAATTACCATATTAATATACATATTTTGCTGGAAGTAAACGCATACGCAAATAATTCTTCCGAAATTAAATATGGCCTAATTGCTGTAAGAGTTATCACATTATTCCTCGTATTGTGATGGAAATCTAACACACGCAAGCAATTGAACCGAAATTAAATACCGGCAAAACATATGTTCAATAAGAATTACCACATTAATTATCATATTATGCAAAAAATAAAAGTGCACGCAAAAAAATATTCCGAAATTAAAAATGGCATAATTTTTTAAGAATTATCACATTAATCCACGCATTATGTTAGAAATGAAACACACGCAAGTAAACCTTCCGTAATTAAAAATCGGTATGGCATAAATTTATTAAGAATTTTTACATTAATAGTCATATTATGCTAGAAATAAGAGCACACGTAAATAATTCTTCCGAAATTATATATGCCATATTTGCTATACGAATTACATCGTTATTCGTCGTATTATACTTGAAATAAAACACACGCAAGCAAGTCTTCCAAAAATTATTACTGTTGTGGTATAATATCAATAAGAATTACCAAAGTAATAACCATATTTTGCTTGAAATAAATGCACATTCAAGTAATTCTTTCGAAATTGAATTTCACATAATTACTGTAAGAATTATCACATTATTGAACATATTATGTCGGAAAGAGACACGCAAATTAGTTTTCCGAAATTAAGTACTGCTGTGGCATAATATCAATAAGAATTACCAAATTATTAATCTTATTTTGCTGGAAATAAATGCACACTCAAGTAATTCTTTCGAAATTGAATTTCACACAATTACTGAAAGAATTATCACATTATTGAACATATATTGTGTCGGAAACCGACACGCAAATTAATCTTCCGAAATAATATTCTCCTGTAGCATAATATCAATAAGAATTACTAAATTTATAACCATATTATGCTGGAAATAAATGCACATTCAAATAATTCTTTCAAAAATCAATTTCACATAATTACTGAAAGAAATATCACAATATTGCACGTATTATGTTGGAAATAAAACACATGCAAGTAAGTCTTCCGAATTAAATTCAGGTATCGCATAAATTCAATTAGAATTGCCACATTAATATTCGTATTATGCTGGAAATAAAAGCACACGCATATAATTCTTATGAAATTAAATATGTCTTAATTACTGTAAGAATTATCAAATTTTTCGTCCAATTATGTTACAAAAATAAAACACAAGTTATTTAGTCTTCCGAAATTAAATACGTGTATCGCACAAGTACAATAAGAATTACCACCTTAATAATGATATTATGCTGAAAATAAAAGCGCACTGAAGTAATTCTTCCGACATTATATATGTGATAATTTCTATAAGAATTATTACGTTATTCATCGTATTAGGCTTGGAATGAAAGCACATGCAAATAATTCTTCTAAAATATATTATTGCATAATGTCTATAAGAATTACAGCATTATTAATGATATTATGATAGATATAAGAGCAAACGCAATTAATTCTTCGCAAAACAAATATCGCATAAGTTCTACAATAATTACCACATTATTAATCATATTATGCTGGAAACGAAAGCACACGTATATCATTCTTCCGAAATTAAATATCGCATAACATCTATGATAATTAACACATTATTAATCTTATTATGATGGAAATGAAAGGACACGCAAATAATTCTTCCAAAATCAAATATCGGATTCTTACATAAGAATTACCATATTGTAAATTATATTATGCCGGAAATAATGGTACACGTAATTAATTCTTCCAAAATTAATTATCGGATTCTTACATAGGAATTTTATTACCATATTGTAAATTATATTACGCCGGAAATAATGGTACACGTAATTAATTCTTCCGAAATTAAATATCAGATTCTTGCATAGGAATTACCGTATTGTAGATTATATTATGCCGGAAAAAATGGTACACGTAATTATTTTTCCGAAATTATATATCGCACATATATTGCTGCATAAGAATTATGACATTATTAATCATATAACGTGAATAGGGGAGCACTCGCAACTAATTCATATGAAATTAACTGTCTCATAATTTTTATAACAATTACCACATCAATTTAATAAACATATAACGTTAAAAGAAGAGCACCCTCAAATAATTCTTCCGATATTAAGTATGGCATATGTTCTATAAGAATTATCACATTATTAATCATATTTCGCTAGAGATAGAAGCTCATGCAAATAATTCTTCCGAAATTATATACGGCATAATTGCTGTAAAAATTATGGCATTATTCGTCGTATTATGTTGGAAATAAAACATAGGCCAATATGTATTCCAAAATTGAATACCGGTATGGCATAAATTCAATAAGAATTATTACATTTATAATCATATTATGCTGGAAATAAAAGCACACCCAAATAATTTTTCCGAAATTAAATATGGCATAATTAATATAAGGATTATCGCATTATTCGTCGTATTATGTTGGAAATAATACACAAGCTTGTCTTCCGAAATTAAATACCGGTATGGCATAAGTTCAATAACAATTACCACATTAATAATCATATTACGCTGGAAATAAAAGCACACTCAAATAATTCT
Organism: Periplaneta americana; assembly: GCF_040183065.1. Taxonomy (NCBI): domain Eukaryota; kingdom Metazoa; phylum Arthropoda; class Insecta; order Blattodea; family Blattidae; genus Periplaneta; species Periplaneta americana. The sequence goes on along the minus strand of NC_091119.1, from coordinate 65,226,055 downwards.
CCCGAAATTATTTATGTGATAATAGCTGTAAGAATTAGACCTAGTACGTTATTCATCATATTATGCTTGAAGTGAAAGCTCACGCAAATAATTCTTCTACAATAAATTATTGTATAATGTCTATAAGTATTACAACATTATTAATGATATTATGGTAGATTGAAAGCAAATGCAAATGATTTTCCCAAAATTAAATATCTCGTAAGTTCTGTAAGAGTTACAGCATTATTAGTCTTATTATGCTCGAAATGAAACCACACGCAAATAATTTTCCCGAAATTAAATATCGATTATGTTTTACTAGAATTACTACATTATTAATCATATTATGCCGGAAACAAGAATGCAACCAAAGAATATGCATAGAATAAAACCGTATTATTTAATGCGAACTAAGCTTCTAACATTAGTCATATGAAATGAAATGGATATAACTTACCTTTCTGATGAAACGTTTCGACGTTCACCTTATGTTAGGCTGCTATTTGAGGAGACTTGCCATGAATTTCTTGAAGTAACCGGAGACTTCATTAAAAACCACAGTGTAGGAAGTGCTTCTATGTTTTTGTTCCTTGCTACACTGAAAATCGAAATAATGTGATACGGTTAGAATGAAAATAAAATACACTACACAATCCTTTCGAAATAAAATATCGAACAAATTTCTTTAAGAATTGCCACGTTATTAATTATAATAAAATTGCTGAAAATAAGAGAACAGGCAAATAATACGCAGAAAATTATTTAATTCGGTTTACACTTTTAGTGTAAGATATATAAAATAAAAGAATACAATTCTCCTTTCTGATGAAACTTTTCGATGATAAGTTTAAGTTATGCTGCAAACTGAGTATTCATGTCGTTCTTGAAGTAAGAGGAGTTTTCATTACAAATCACATTGAAGGTAGAGTTTCTACGTTATTGGCCCTTACCATATTGATAATTGAAGTGCTTTAAAATGCTTACACTGAAAATAAATTTGTAGGCTACTAAATACTTTTTCCCCAATTAGGATTGGAGTGAAAAATGAGGTTGAAAAAGAGCGCGTTGGCAACTATGGTTATTTGCGCTCTTAACTATTACTCCTAAGAATATAAAACCTAAACAATAAAGTAAGTTAAAATCCGATTACGAATTTAAGAATTGCACAAGTTCTATAAGAATTGGCACGTTATTAATGATATATCGCTGGAAATAAATAATTTAATGCGTATTATTCTTATTTTATTAGATATATACAATAAACAAGAAAGAACTTGCCTTCCTGATGAAACGTTTCCATATCATTATATGTAAGGTTGGAGACTAGAGATTCATATTATGTATTTGTTTCTTGAAGTGACGAGAGGCTTCATTACAAATCATGTTGTAGAATTAGTTCGTACATTTTTGTTACTTTCTGTACTAAAAATTGAAGTATTTTGAAGAACGTAATCTGAAAAAAAGAAATTGTACACATAATCCTTCCGAATTCAGGTATTGCACCAGTTTCATAAGAATTGCCATATTATTAACCACATTATGCTAGAAACAAAAGTACACCGATATAATAAACATAGAAAAAGAACTTTATAATTTAGTAAGAATTAAGCTTCTATTTGGATACGTAAAAGGAAAAAGGAAAAAAGGAACTTGCCTTTCTGATGAAGCGTTTCCATTTTATGTTATGCTGCAGATTGAGGAATCCTGCCATGCCTTTCATGAGGTAAAGCAGGGCTCCGTTACAAAATCACATTGTAGGAAAATTTTCTAAATTATTGTCGCTTACTGTGCAGAAAATAAATAGAAGTATTTTAAAAAATTGACACTGAAAATATATTTGTACTAAGTACTCTTTCCGAAATTAAATATCGCATTACTTTTTTAAGAATTGTCACATTATTAGTCGCATTACGCTGTAAGCAATTAATGTGCGCGTAAAATGTCAAACTTTATAATTTAACGGGAATCAAACTTCTAATATAATAATAATAATAATAATAATAATAATAATAATAATAATAATAATAATATATTATTATATATTTATTATTATTACAATTATTATTATTATTACTATTATTATTATTATTATTATTATTATTATTATTATTATTATTATTATTATTAACTTAAAAGAGAAAGAACTGGTCTACCTGATGAAACATTTTCATGATCATTGTATGTAACGCTGCAGACTGAAGATCCATGCCATGTCGTTCTTAAAGTAGGCCTAACGCGAGACTTTATGACAATCATATTGTAGGAATTATCTCTGCATTTTTGTTCCCTACTGTACTGATTTCCTATGTTATTGTCACTTACGGTTGTGAAAATTGAAGTATTTTTTAATGCTTACACTGGAAATAAATTTGTAGTAAATACTTTTTCTAAAATTAAAATATGTCATAAGTTCTATAAGAATTGCGATATTATTAAACATACTCTGCTGAAAACAAAAGTACTCGCAAATAATATGCATAGAATAAAACCTTATAATATTTAATACGGTTTAAGCTTCTAATATTAGATGTATATAATGAAAAAAGATAGAACTGACCGTTTTGATGAAACATTTCCATGATCACCATATGTTATGCTGGAGAATGAGGATTCATGCCATGTCCGTCTTGTAGTAAATGGAGGTTTCACTGCAAATGATATTGTAGGAAGAGTTTCTACGTAATTATTCCATACTGTATTGAAAATTGAAATGTACTTTGAAATGCTTACACTGGAAGAGAAATTGTACTAAACATTCCTCCCGAATTTAAGTATCGCACAAAATCTGTAAGGATTGCCACGTTATTAATCTTGTTGTGCTGGAAAAAGGACACTAAATCAATATGCATACAAAAAGCGACTTATAATTTAATATGAATTAAACTTGTAAAATTGGATTTAAAATTAAATAGACGCAACAGGCCTTTCTGATGAAAGGTTTCGAAGATGTCTATGTCTTGGCTGCAAACTGACATAGAGAATTAAAAGCCATCCTCCTCCTTGAAATAACCGGACGCTTCATTACAAACCATATTGTAGGAAGAGTTTCTTCGTTATTGTCCCTTGTCAATTTTACCTAATGCTTTAATTTAGGACAATATTATCTACAAACATAGTAAACTGTCTGATACAAAATAAAATTTAATTTTAAATTGGACAATTGAGTAAGGGACAAACTAGAAATTAGCAACAAAACTAAAGGATACGAAAAGCAGTCTACAGCTCTACACGAAATAAAATATTTCTTCCAGTAATTTAGATTCTGTAAAAGTCCCCATAAAACTTATAGCTTTCCCTCGTTGAATGGCAATACTAATTCTGAATTATTATGGTCATTATATTGTTATGCCGTAGACTGATGAGTCATGACTTTCTCCTTCTTGAAGTAAATGGAGGTTTCATTACAAATCACATTGTAGGAATAGTTTGTACATTTTTGTCATTTATTGTACAGAAAGAGAAAGTAGTTAGAAATATTAACACAAAAGTTAAATTTGTACTGAATTCTGCTTCCGAAATTAAATATCGCATAAGTTCTATAAGAATTGCCACATTATATGTGGTACTGAAAATTAAAGCATTTTGAAATTCTTACACTGAACACAAATTTGTACTACTGAAAACTCTTTCCGAATTTAAGCGTGTCATAATTTATATATGAATTGCAACATTATTAATTATATTATGCTTAAAATAAAGGTACAATCAGGCATATACATAAAACAGTATCTTACAATTCAATTATAATTAAACTTGTAATAGTAGATATAAAAATAGGTAGATAGAACTGACCTTTCTGATGAAACGTTTCCATGATATTTCTGTGTTACGAATGGAGACTGAGGATTCAAACCATATTCTCCTTGAAGTAACCGGAGGTTTCACTGAAAAACACAATTTAGGAAGAGGTTGTACATTATTGTTCCTTGCTGTTTTGAAAATTAAAGCATTTTCAAATATTTAAACTGAAGATATATTTGTAATTTCTATAATCATTCGAATTTAAGTATCACAAAGGTTCTATTTAGTATTGCCACGTTATTAATCATAAAGGCCTAATGCTGGAAACGAAGGTACTCGTTAATATTATGCAGAGAATAAAGCCTTATAACTTCATACGAATTAAACTAATAATCTTAGATAAGCTACATAAAATGAAAAGGATAGAACTGTTGTTTATAATGAAACGTTTCCATGGTAACCATATGATAGGCTGCAGATTGGGTATTCTTGCCATGTCTTTCTTGAAGTAACCAAAGGCTTTATTATAAAATATGATATTGTAGGAAGAGTTTCTACAGTTTTACAGATTTTTATTTTTTATCTGTATTTTTTTTATAAATTTTCATTATATGAAATATTATCTACTCCAAATTTTAGTTTCTTGTAAACAAATTTCTTGTAAGACATTTTTAATGTCATTTTAAATGTTACTGTTTAACATTCTTTGTCTTTGGCTACCTCACCAAGTTGAGGAAGATTGATAAATTTATATCCATACCGTACTCAATATTGAAGTATAGTGTTATGGTTATACTGAAAATAAATTTGTACTGTATAATCCTTCCGAAATTAAATATCGCATAAGTTCTATAAAAATTGTCACGTTATTAATCATATTATACTGTATACCCAGACAATATGCAGAGAATAAAACCTTAAAATCCAATGCGCAATAAGTTTCTAATCGCAGGTATATATAGTAAAAAAATGCAACCGGCCTTTCGGTTGAATCGTTTCCAAGATCATTATATTCAGTTATGCCGTAGACTGAGGAGTCATGTCTTTCTCCTTCTTGAAATAAATGGAGACTTCATTACAAATCACATTGTAGGAACAGTTTGTACATTTTTGTCACTTATTGTACTGAAAGTCAAAGTACTTAGAAATATTATCACAAAAATTAAAAAAATTTGTACCGAGTTCTGCTTCCGAAATTAAATATCGCAATAGTTCTATAAGAATTGCCACATTAATTTTGATATTACGCTAGAAGCAAATGTAATTACTCGTAAATAATAAGCATAGAATAAAACCTTATAAATTCATACGAATAATACTTGATCTTAGATATATAAAAAGAAAAAGATAGAACTGACCTTTCTGATGAAACATTTTCATGATCACTATATGTTATGCAACAGACTGAAAATTCATGCCATGTCCTTCTTGAAGTAAATGGAGACTTCAATACACATCACATTGTAGGAAGAGTTTCTATTAGCCTTTACTATATTGAAAATTAAAGTACTTCGAAATTCTTACACTGAAAATAAATTTGTACTGAATACTTTTTTCCGATCTGAAGTCTGATTAGTATCGCCGATGTATGCAATGGAGGGGGAAAGGTACTGGCCACTCCATCCCATTATCCCCTGGCCTAGTTGCCTTATACGTGGTGCCTTCTTCGTATCACTTCTGATGTCTTGAGGCAATTGAATAAACAACTCCTCTTCCTTTGGAATTTAGGCATCGCACAAGTTCTGTAAGAATTACCAAGTTATTAATCATACTATACTGAAAATAAAATTATAGGCAAATAACATTAGAAAATAAAACCTTACAATTTAAAGCGAATTAAAATTCTAATATTACATATGTACAATAAAAAATATAAAACTAGGTTTTCTGATGAAATGTTTCCATGGTCCATATATTTACTCTGCAGACTGAAGATTCATGCCATGTCTTTCTTGAAGTAACTCGAGGCTTCATTACAAATCACCTTGTAGGAGTAGTTTGTACATTTTCGTCACTTAATGTACTGAAACTTGAAATATTTTGAAATGTTACTCTAAAAATTAATTTGCACTAAATAATCCTTCAAAAATTAAATATTGCATAAGTTCTATAAGAATTTCAAAGACATTCTGTAAGAATTGCCAAATTATTAATCATATTATGAGCGAAACAAATGTAAGATAAAGATAAAGATAGCCTATTGTGTCCCATGAATGGCAAGGCCTCCTTAAATAAAGGAATGCTCTACTTGCCTAACATGGTGAGCTAGTTCACGTTAAACGTGATATTTAAGTCTAGGAACTTGAAGTTCTTTAATAATGATTCTGTCACTGCCTTTCACAACTTCCTGTCTATGCACAAATATCTCTCGAGTAGTTTCCACTACTTAGATATATAAAATGAAAAATAGGATTTGCCTTTGTAATGAAGCGTTTCCATAATCACTATATGTTATGATGTAGATTGAGGAATCCTGCCATTCCTTTCTTGAAGTAAAGCGGGGCCTCGTTACATGTCACATTGTAGCAAGATTTTCTAAATCGCTTACTGTACAGAAAATAAAACTATTTTGAAATATTTACACTGGAAATAAATTTGTACTAAATACTCCTACAGAAATTACATATCACATGAGTTTTTTAAAGAAATGCAACATTATTAATCATATTAGGCTGGAACAAAATGTACACGTAAATAATATTCATGGAATGAAACCTTATTACTGAACGCGATTAAACTTCTAATATTAAATACACAACATCAAAAAGATAGAACTAGTCTACCGTATGAATGTTTTCATGGTCTCTATATATTATGGCTGCATATTGAAGATTCATGCCATGTCTTTCTTGAAGTAACGCGAGGCTTCATTACAATCAAATTGTAGGAAGAAATTTTCCATCATTGTCCCATACTCTACTGATTTTCTGTATTATTGTCACTCACTATACTGAAAATTGAAGTATTTTGTAATGCTTACACTGGAAATATATCTCAGTAAATAGCTACTTTTTCCCAAATTAAATATCGCGTAAGTTCTATAAGAATTGTCGTATTAATCATATTATGCTGGAAACAAAAGTACACACAAATAATAATAGGATAAAACCTTATAATTTAATACATTTTAAGTTTATAATTTTAGATACATGTATATAAGATGAAAAAGATAGAACCGACCTTGCTGGTGAAACATTTCCATGATCTGTATGTTATGTTATGCTGCATGCTGTATTATCTTTGTTGTAGTAAAGGGATGCTTCATTACAAATCATAACGTCTGAAGAGTTTCTGTATGTACTTTGAAATGCTTACACTGAAAAAAAAATTGTGCTAAATATTACTCCTGAATTTAAGTAAGTACAAGTTCTGTGAGAATTGCGAAGTTATTAATCATATTATGCTGAAAATAAAAGTACAGCAAATTATATGGACAGACGAAAATTGCCGGAAATAAAAGCACACCTAAATTATTCTTCCGAAATTAAATATTGCATAAGTTCTACAAAAATTACCACAATAATTATCATATTACGCCGGAGTAGAAGCACACGTAAATAATTCGTCCGAAATTAAATAATGCATAAGTTCTACAATAATTACCACATTATTAATCATATTACGCCGGAAATAAAAGCACACGCAAATAATGCTTCCGAAATTATATATTGCATACGTTCTTCATAAACTGCCACATTAATAATCATATTACGCCGGAAATAAAAGCACACGTAAATAATTCTTCCGAAATTAATATTGCATAAGTTCTAAAAAAAATACCACATTAATAATCATATTACGCCGGAAATAAAAGCACACGTAAATAATTATTCCGAAATTAAATATTGCATAAGTTTTGCAAAAATTACCACATTAATAATCATATTATTCCGGAATTAAAAGCACACGTAAATAATTCTTCCGAAATCAAATATCTCATGTATTCTATAAAAATTATGACGTTAATAATCATATTACGCCGGAAATAAAAGCACACGTAAATAATTGTTCCGAAATTAAATATTGCATCATTTCTACAAAAATCACCACATAAATAATCATATTACGCTAGAAATAAAAGCACACGTAAATAATACTTCCGAAATTAAATCTCGCATATATTCTATAAAAATTATCACATTAATAATCATATTACGCCGGAAATAAAAGCAAATGCAAATAATTATTCCGAAATTAATTATTGCATAATTACTATAAAAATTACCACATTTATTACCATATTACGCCGGAAATAAAAACACACGCAAATAATTCTTCCGAAATTGAATATCGCATAAGTTCTATAACAATTATCACATTAATCTTATTACGCCGGAAATAAAAACAAATGCAAATAATTATTCCGAAATTAAATATCGCATAAGTTCTATAAAATTACCATATTATTAGTCATATCACCCCTGGAAATAAAAGCGCACACAAATAATTCTTCCGAAATTAAATATGGCATAAGTTATATAAGAATTACTACATTATGAACCATATTATGCTGAAAATAAAAGTAGACGCAAATAATTCTTCCAAAAATTAAATGAGATATCGCATGATTTCTACAAGAAATACCACATTATTAATCATATTATGCTGAGAACAAAAACACATGCAAATAATTCTTTCGAAATGAAATATTGAATAAGTTCAATAAGAATTACTACATTATTGTTCATATTATTCCGGAAACTAAAGAATATGCATGGGAAAAAACCCTTATTATTTATTGAGAATTAAGCTTTTAATCTTAATTATAAGAAATGGAAAAGGTAGAACTGACCATTCTAATGATATGTTTCGACGGTCACCTTATGTTAGGCTGCTAATTGAGGAGATTTCCCATGAATTCCTTGAAGTAGCCGGAGACTTCTTTAAAAATCAGATTGTAGGTATAGTTTCTATTTTGTTGTTCCTTGCTTTACTGAAAATTGAAGTATTTTGATACGTTTAGAATGAAAATAATTTTGTACTATGTAATCCTTTCGAAATTAAATATCGCATAAATTCTATAAGAAATGCCACATTATTAATTACTCGTACAATGTGCTGAAAATAAGAGAACAGGCAAATAATACGCAGAAAATAATTTAATGCGGTTTACACTTCTAATACAAGATATATAAAATAAAAAATACGATGTCCTTCCTGATAAAACTTTTCGATGATCACTATATCTAAACCACACAACATCACACAATCTAAGCACCAGGTCACACAATCTAAACACTAGGTCACAGGAGAGCCAAATCCTAGCAATTCCTCCCCATAGAAAATCCCACTATTCATCCTCTATCACTGTCTCCGTCCCCTCGTGAATGGAATACTCTACCTCAGAAGATTAGGAGCTGCCAGACAATAACTACTGTCAAGACAAAGCTAAACAATTTCTTACTGACGCAGACAAATTGAAGTTATAATTATAATCATAATCGAGTTTAATGATTTATATTTAGGTATGATTATTATTATTATTATTATTATTATTAATGTTATTATTAGTACATAATTATTTCATTGGAGTGTTGGGAAGGTAAAAGAATTGTTATGTATTGTATTGTATTATATTAATTATGTTTTGCTCCTTAGCAATATAGTAATTTTGTATTTTTGTATCGCACTGCTTGAGTGGAAGAGAAGGCCGAAAGGCTTTAACTCTGCCAGTTAAAATAAATTATTATTATTATTATTATTATTATTATTATTATTATTATTATTATTATTATTATTATTATTATTGTAAGTTATGCAGCAAACTGTAGATTCATGCCGTTCTTGAAGCAAGAGGACTTTTCATTACAAATCACATTGTAGGAAGAGTTTCTACATTATCGGCCCTTACCATATTGATAATAATTAAAGTATTCTAAAATGCTTACACTGAAAATAAATTTGTACTAAATACTTCTTCAGCAATTAGGATTGGATGGGAAAATTGAGGTTTAAAAAGAGCGCGTTGGCAAATATGGTTATTTGCGCCCTCATCAATAATTATTCTTCAAGAACATAAAACCTAAACAATACTCTAAGTTAAAATCAATTACGAATTTGAGAATTGCACAAGTTCTATAAGAATTCCCACGTTATTAATCATATGATGCTGGAAATAAAAAATTCAATGCGTATTAAACTTATATTATTAGATATATACAATAAACAAGAAAGAACTTGCCTTCCTGATGAAACGATTCCATATCACTATAGTCCAGAGATTCATACTACTTATTTGTTTCTTGAAGTAACACGAGGCTTTATTACAAATCATGTTGTAGAAATAGTTTGAACATTTTTGTTATTTACTGTACTAAAAATTGAAGTATTTTGGAATACTTACTTTGAATATACAGATTGTTTCAGAGGTGGTGTTACAAAATTTCAGGAATGATGGCGAAGGGCACATGTATCAATCTGAGATCACGAACCCTGGTCCGGAAATGACCGAGTCGAAAGTTACAAGGAAAAATAGTTGTGTGGAAATGAAATAATTTTATTCCCCTGTACACCTTATTTATGTGTATTTATCTATACATCTTACACATACTGTATTCATCTGACGTTTTTTACGTTGTCTACTTACAGTATTCCATTCAATGTGCTGTCTGAGGGATAGGGACAAGAAAGTATACTAAAGCAATGCCGATAGCGTAATGTGTAACGGACATGGTCGGTCCTGATATGCACGTCTGTAGACAGCAGTGCATGTGTACAAGTTGCAGTGTCCAGTCGATCAGTCCTAGTAAAATGGAGGAGTAGACGAGAGCGGAATAAGCAGACCTGATTTTCGAATACGGTTGAGCCGATGGGAACAGTAGACAAGCTCACAGGTTGTATCGGGCAAGTACACATGTAGGAGACATCCGGCCAATATCATTTTTCCACGACTGTTCCAAACGTTAAGGGAAGAAGGGCACGTGGTGCCAAATTACAATTCAATTTCCACACAACTATTTTTGCTTATAACTTTAGACTCAGTCATTTCCGAACCATGGTTCCTTATCTCAAATTGATACATGTGCCCTTCGCCATCATCCCTGAAAGTTTGTAACACCACTTCGGAAACAACCTGTATATTTGCAACAAATAATCCTTCCGCATTTAGGTATCGCATGAGTTCTATAAGAATTGCCATATTATTAACCATATTATGCTGGAAACAAAAGGACACGCATGTAATAAACATAGGAAAAAATTTAATAATTTGTACGAATTAAACTTCTAATCTTAGATATGTAAAATAAAAAATACATACATACAGTGAATATAACTTGCCTTTCTGATGAATTGTTTCCATAAAGGTATATGTTGTGCTGCATATTGAGAAATCCTACCAAGCCTTTCTTGAAGTAAAGCGAGGCCTCGTTACAAATAACATTGAAGAAAGATTTTCAAAATTACTGTCGCTTACTGTACAGAAAATAAATGAAAATGTTTTCAAATAATACTAATAATAGTAATAATAATAATAATAATAATAATAATAATAATAGTAATAATAATAATAATAATAATAATAATAACAAGGGTTTACTTAATCTGACAGAGTTAAGGCCATTTGGCCTTCTCTAACACTCAACCAGGAGTAAAACTGCGATACAAAAAGACTACAAATTTTCAAAGTAAAGAAGGTACACTACAATTTTACATACAAAACTGAAGTAGATAATCATAATATAATGTAAACAAATCAGTGGAAATCAGACATAGGCCTATAACATATAGAAAGTAAGGAAAATGCATAATAAAATGTGAACAGTAGGTCAAAATATGTGAGACATATAAAGTATAAACGTATAAGACAATAATAATAATAATAATAATAATATCAATTGTAATAATGATAAAGTAATGACAATAAAAATATAGTTGCGCTAAGTTCCATTCGAGCTTTACCAACCTTATTAAGTACACAGAATATGCCTTTCTTGGAATTAACGAAACCTCGTTTATACAAGGTTTCTTTTATTTTCACTTGACTGTACTTAGCATCGGAAAGGGTTGTTATGTACCCCTTTCAAAAAGGCTAGATTTTCTTGGGTATTTCTGCTGTGAGTCGCCGTGCACTCTATGACTATGAATATGCACTCACTACTGGTCTCTCAACTCGCGCCACAGTTCAGCTGTCGTGTGATTCCTGACGCACATGATATCATTCAAATTCGTTATCAGAGATCGGAAACAACCCTATGATCTCTCAGTTTTTGTTCCCAAATGTACTCATTTTGTATGTTATTGTCACTTACTGTACTACAATTGAAGTCTTTTTAAATGCTTATACTGGAAATAAATTTGCAGTAAGTACTTTTTCGGATATTAAATATGTCATAAGTTCTATAACATTTGTCATATTATTAATAATATTATGCTGAAAATAAAAATACTCGCAATTTATATCCATAGAATAAAACCTTATAATATTTAATATGATTTAAGCTTCTAATCTTAGACGTAGAAAAAAAAATAGAACTGTTTTGATGAAACATTTCCATGATGTCCATATGTTATTCTGTAGATTCATGCCATGTCCATTTTGTAGTAAATGAAGGCTTCACTGCAAATCATATTGTGGAAAGAGTTTCTACATTATTGTCCCATACTGTATTGAAAATTGAAATGTACTTTGAAATACTTACACTGGAAAAAAAATGTACTAAACATTCCTCCTGAATTTAAGTATCGCACAAAATCTGTAAAAATGGCCACATTATTGATCATATTATGCTGAAAATAAAGGTACACGCAGACAGTATACATAAAATACTGTAGTATCTTACAATTCAATGTTGATTAAACTTCTAATAGTATATATACAAATAAGGTAGATATAACTGACCTTTCTGATGAAACGTTTCCATGATATTTGTGTGTTGGTCTGCAAACTGGGCATTCAAACCATGTTCTCCTTGAAGTAACTGTAGATTTCACTGAAAAACACATTTTAGGAAGAGGTTCTACATTATTGTTCCTTGCTTTTTTTGAAAATTAAAGCATTTTCAAATATTTAAACTGAAGATATGTTTGTACTTCGTATACTCATTCCGAATTTAAGAATCGCAAATGTTCTATTTAGTATTGCCACGTTATTAGTCATTATGCTGGAAATAAATGTAGTCGCAAATATATAGAATAAACCTTCATACTTAATAAAACTTCATACCAATGAAACTAATAATCTTAGAAACATAATATGAAAAGGATAGAACTGGCGTTTATGATGAAACGTTTCTATGGTAACCATATGATAGGCTGCAGACTGAGGATTCTTGCCATGCCTTTCTTGAAATAACCAAAGGCTTTATTAGGAATGAAATTGTAGGAAGGGTTTCTACAGTATTGTTCCATAATGTACTGAATATTGAAGTATAATGTTATAGTTAATCTCAAAATAAATTTGTATTATATAATCCTTTTGAAATTAAATATCGCATAAGTTCTATAAGATTTACCGCCTTATTAACCATATTATACTGTACATTCAAACAATATCCAGAGAATAAAACGTTAAAATGTAATGTGAATTAATCTTCTAATCTTAGGTATATAAAATAAAAAGGATGCAACCGGCCTTTCGGTTGACACGTTTCCAAGATCATTATATTAAGTTATTTCCGTAGACTGAGGAGTCATGCCTTTCTCCTTTTTGAAGTAAATGGAGGCTTCATTACAAATCACATTATAGGAATAGTTTATACATTTTTGTCATTTGTTGTACTGAAAGTCAAAATGCTTTGAAATATTAACACAAAAATTAAATTTGTACTGAATTCTGCCTCCGAAATTAAATATAGCATAAGTTCTATAAGAATTGCCACATTATTTGTGATATTACGCTGGCAGCAGATGTAATTGCGCGCAAGTAATATGCATAGAATAAAACCTTATAATTTTCTACGAATAATACTTCCGACCTTAGATATATAAAATGAAAAAGATACAACTGACCTTTCTGATAATACGTTTCCATGATCACTATATATTATACAACGCACTGAAAATTCATGACATGTCCTTCTTGAAGGAAATGGAGGCTTCAATACAAACCACATTGTAGCAAGAGTTTCTATTAGCCTTTACTATATTGAAAATTAAAGTACTTCGAAATTATTACACTGAAAATAAATTTGTACTAAATACTTTTTTCCGATCTGAAGTCTGACTAGTGTCGCCGATGTATGCAATGGAGGAGGAAAGGTACTGGTCACTCCACCCCATTATCCCCTGGCCTAGTTGCCTCATACGTGATCCGTGGTGCCTTTTTCATATCACTTGTGATGTTCGGATAGTTGAATAAACAACAAACGACTCCTTCCGAATTTAGGTATCACACAAGTTCTGTAAGAATTGCCAAGTTATTAATCATATTATGCTGAAAATAAAAGTACAGGCAAATAATATGGACAGAAGAAAATCATAAAAGTTAATGAACATTAAGCTTCTAATTTTAGATATAAATAAAAAGTAAATAAAACTGTCCTTCCTTATGAAACGTTTCCATGATCTCGATGTGTTAGGCCGTAGATTGAGAATTAATGCCGTGTTCTTGAAGTAATAGGAGGCTTAGATACATATCACATTTTAGGAAGAGTTCCTATGTTATTGTCGTTTTATTTTGAAATCCTCACACTCGAAAAAAATTGTGCTATATACTTTTTACTATTTTATGTTTCTCAGCTGTTCTATAAGAATCGCCACGTTACTAATCATATTGAATTGGAAATAAAAGTACACGTAAATAGGCCTAATTAGCGTAGAATAAAACCTTACAACTTAATGCGAATGAAACATCTGATATTAGACATATGAAATAATAAAGATAGAACTGGGCATTCTGAACAAACGTTACGTAATCACTAGCGAGCGGATTGTAACATATTTTGAGATTTTATTCCTTAGCTGCAAATCATATGCTACCATTGCACAAATGAATTTCAAGTTAACCTATTTTTAAACAGAGGTCAAATTTTTATAGTGCATATTTAAGGGGTTAATGCATATTTCAACTATTAGCGCATATAAACGCATATATTATTATTTTTATCTCTCTGGTGCTTAAATAATGATAAGATTACGAAAAATCACATAAATAGATTACAGAAGGTCTCGCGCCGCGCCGTGGCGTCCTGGTCTAAGGCATCCTGCGTAGGACTCGCGTTACGGAATGAACGCTGGATGGAGTCCTCATGGGGAAAGAAATTCTCATGAAATTTTGGCCAGTGTATGGGACCGGTGCCCACCCAGCATCTTGATGCACTTGGGGAGCTACGATAGGTAGCAAAATCAGGTTACGAAATCCAGCTATAACTGCTGGTGGATGATCATCCTGCTAATCATACGATACCTCCATTCTGGTTGGAAGATCGTCCTCATCAGCTTCGGCATGTGGACGTGAGGCCAGCAGCTGGTTGGTCGGTCATGGTCCTTCATGGGCTGTCGTGCCTCGGATTTTTCCTCGGATTACTGAAGAAAGACAGACATTGAAAAACATTACGTAGGTTTTATTTATTGTAATTTGACAACATGCAGACGGTGGTACATTGCGATGGCGACCGACCGTCCACAGATCAGTCTTATATCAACGAAAGGAGACAACAGGACGACCAAGAAATGTCATCACAAACGAGAATCATGGACGACTTCTCGAACAGGAATTACTGTCCTCAAAGCGTAGTCTACGACGAACATTGTTGAAACTTGGTTTGAACCTTAGATCTGTTCGGCGGATGTTTAAAGAGCTGGGTGGTTTTGCATACCGTAGTCAAGTTGCTCGTCGTCTAACAGGAAGGGAATGTATGGGTAAATTATTTTAGATTAGGAGTTACGAAGTCTATAATTACAAATTATTGTTTTATTTATATTATTCATCTATTATTTTCTTGTTCTAAGACTGTGGACGATTGGAGCACTTGTTCAGCAGTCCATGAAATGACTTTATATAGGCCTATGTACCACCAGTTGCAGTTATCCTGTTTGGCCAAAGAAGGACGCATTTGTCTTTCCATTTTGAAGTATTAATTATGTGATGAGTAGGAATTAGTAACGCTTTACGAAGAAATTTTATAGAAGTGATATCTTAGAAATCTGCTATGAACATGAATTAATTTAAATAGCAAGTGGTGTCCTAAATGAGTCTAGTGACGGAAAATTACAAAAATATTTTCAGCCTTGCATTCATGCGTCATTCTTTGTTTCACCCGCTCGCCACGATGAGGCACAGGATATGAGCGGGGCCTGAAACAAAAGAAACAAAACAAAACAAAAAAATTGCATTACTGAATACACACAAGTCGTTTGATCTCTATTAATTCCATTTGAGCTCTACCCTTATTTTTCCTTCACTTACATGTATTCTATCTTCATAAATCAGGATCCTCAGTCTGGTGGCTTCTGAATTCTGCATGTAAAGTTGTAACAGTCATATTAAACGCGAGCAAACGAACAATAGCAACGTGTCTACTGTCCCTGAATTAATAAAAATATCAATTTAAGGTGTGAATTGGATAATTCATTAAATAAAGAAAAATATTATTTCTCATTCGAAAACTTTTTTACAATATCTATACAGTAGTACACTTTATATAAAGCCACCATGGTGATCCAGTGACTAAAGCGTTTGGACTTAATCCTGTAGACCCAGGTTCGATCTCCGGCTGCCCCTGCTGTAAGCCCGCGGTCAAGGTAACAGAGGGTTTTCTCCGGAAGCTTCGGTTCCTCTGTGCCTCTGTGGTATTCCAACAAATCCCTTACAATCTCATCTCAAAGTGGGAGTAGTGAAGTCCAGCCTCCTATGGCACACCATGGACGGCTGACTGTAAGTTGGTTTACACTATATATCCAACTTACTGAAACACTATACATGAAAAGAACACAATTCTTCAGAACTCCTCTACAAAGAGCAATATTTACGCTAAGCTAAATATATATTGAGAACATTTTGAACTATTTTATGCTGAAAAAGTAAGAAGCAAGTACATACGGAAAAAGTCTTATCGAAAGAAGTTTATTTTAAATATTCACAAGTGTTAAGACATAAACCACTTTATCATTCACTTTGTAGAAAGTGACAATATTTGCTTAAACTGAGCACTTTTTACTCTAAAGACCGTTTCAAGAATATCACTTAACTTCACTTCGTCTTGACATTTTCAAGTCAGATCATACAAAATAAAGTGTCGGATCCGCATTCAAATAGACAAAAAGGAAGTGAACCTGGTGTTCGACGCCGTCACAATGACGTAGTACCAGCCCACAGCGTCTCTATGCGAAAAATGCGGAAATCATTCATTCCTTGTTGGCTATATCTCGTTTCGAACTTTTATTTTCAAAACCATTCACTGAAATTAAACGAACCACAGACGAAAGTGTAGGTGTACATAAAATAATTTGTTTACAAATAAATACTTGGTGGAAAACAAGAAATCGGAAGTCGTTTAGATTCCGGCAATGAAGCAGAAATTGTACGATATTGAGAGCACAAAAAATGTAAGCAGTACGAATAATGATAATCACAAGAAAATGTAATTTACAATCTTACCTTTATGTTGAATAAAGTATATTAATGTAGGATTAAAATAAATATTTATTCCAAAATAAAAAAATCGTACTCTAATACAGAAACTCCATCATGTTATAGGTATAAACACTAAAAGTTAACCAATATTAAAAATATAATCCCCTCGCCAATTATTTTAGATGATCCTCCATTGATTTTCAGATAAATCATCATGATCATGATAGTAGTAATAGTAGTAGCAACAGCAGCGAGAAATTTACAATAGTACACATTACAGTTACATAATTTGAGAAGAAGGACAAGTAAAACTGAAAATAAGACTACTAGGTTATGATCAGCCATAACTTGGGAATAAAGGAACAAATAATATGACACAAAATCCATACTCCATGAATTATTAGAAATTTCTCTCTTCTAAATCTAAATGCATTTCTGTCCTAAAACTTTTTAATATTACCCCTTCTTGCGTTATGATTTGCGAAGTTATTTAATTTTCACTGTGCTGGAAATTCATGTACTCTCAAAATTCAGATAGTCATGTTTCAACAACACTTACATTAAATGCTACTCCCGATTATTGTGCGTTTCCCTACTAACGCGATAAATCATTAATGGAGCTGAAAATAAAGTACAATCAAATATTCATGCTTAAAAATTCACTTACATTAAATCTTCAGAATTAGGTATTTCCTCCCCTCTCAATAGGAATGGTTAAGTCACTGTCCTGCATATAAGGTGCATACGAAGACCTACGTTCAAAGTGCACTTCTATTAGATGCTCCCACACAATTCGAGTATTCTGCATATGTCGAGTGATTGATTCTCATTCCGTTTAAAATATTCGTCAAATAAATATGAAGGAAGAACATTACACAAAAGTTTCGAATTTAATTTATTTATTCCTCCGAGCGATAAGATTTTCTATGTTATTGAACTTTGCTGTATTAAAAATTAAAATATTACGCAATAATTGCACCGAACATAAATTTGTTACAAAAAGTACTTCTTGAATTAAAATTTCCCACAAATACGGTAATAATTTCTACATTATTAATCCTATTATGCTCGAAATAAAAGCACACGCAAATAATTCGTCCAAAACTAATATCGCAGAAGATCTATAAGAATTACCAAATTATTAATCATATTATGGTGGAAATAAAATCACACGCATATAATTCTTCCGAAATTAAATATCACATTCGTTACGTAACAGTGACCACATTATTAATCATATTATGCTGGAAATAAAAGCACACACATAATTCTTCCCGAATTAAATACGTCATACGTTCTATAAATATTACCACATTATTAATCATATTATGCTGGAAACAAAACTAACTCAAATAATACTTCCGAAATTAAATATCGCGTATGTCCTATAAGAATTTCAAGAATATTAATCACATAATGCTGGAATTATTAGAACAAGCAAGTAATACTTCCGAAATTAAATATGGCATAATTACTGTAAGAATTATCACAATGTTCGTCGTATTATGTTGGAAATACAACACACCCAAGTAAGTCTTCCGAAATTTAATACCGGTATGGCATAAGTTCAGCAAGTACTATCACATTAATAATCATATTTTGTTGGAAATAAAAGCACACTCAAATAATTCTTCCGGAATTAAATACGTCATAAGTTCTATAAATATTACCACATTATTAATCATATGCTGAATACAAGGCACACGCAAATAATACTTTGGAAATTAAAGTATCGCATCTGTTCTAGAAAGAATTTTAACATTATTAATCATATAATGCTGAAAATAAAACTACACACGCAGGTAACTCTTTTGAAATTAAATATCGCAGATGTTGTATAAGAATTACCACATTATTAATCATATTGTGCGGTAAGTAAAGGCACACGCAAATAATTCTTCCGAAATTAAATATCGCATCATTCTATAAGAATTACGTTATTAATCATATCATGCTGCAAACAAAGGCACGCAAATAATTCATCCGAAATTAAATATGGCGTAATTACTGTAACAATTATCACAATATTCGTCGTTTTATGTTGCAAAGAAAACACATGTCTGTAAGTCTCTCGAAATTAAATACCGGTATCGCATAAGTTCAAAAAGAATTACCACTTTAATAAACATATTACGCTGGAAATAAAAGCACACTTATATAATTCCTGCGAAATTATATATGTCATCACTTCTATAGGAATTATTACGTTATTCATCGTATTATACTTGAAATGAAAGCTCACCATATAATTCTTCTAAACTAAAATATTGCATAATATCTTTAAGTATTACAAAATTATTAATTATATTATGGTAGATATAAAAGCAATCGCAAAATAATTGTTACCAAAATAGAAACCGCAAAAAATCTAAAAGAATTACCACATTATTAATCATATTATGCTGGAAACAAAAGCACACGTAAATAATAATTCCGAAATTAAATGTCACATAACTTCTCTGATAATTAACACATTATTAATTTTATTACGGTAGAAATAAAAGCACACGCAAAAAAATCATCGAAATTAAATATCGCATTAGTTATATAAGAATTGCCACATTGTAAATTATATTATGCCGAATTTAAAAGTACACGCAATTAATTCTTCCGAAATTAAAAGGCACATATGTAAAACTATATAAGAATTATCACATTATTAATCATATAACCTGAAAAGGAAAGCACACGCAAATAATTCTTCTGAAATTAACTGTCTCATAATTTTTATAACAATTACCAATTTCTTAATCATATAACGCTAAAAAAGCACCCTAAAATAATTTTTGCGAAATTAAATATCGCATAATTTCTATAAGAATTACCACATTATTATTAATATTTTGCTAGAAAGAGAAGCTCAAGCAAATAAATGATTCCAAATTAAATATGGCATAATTACTGTAAGAATTATCATATTATTTGCCGTATTATATCGGAAATTGAAGTCATGCACGCAAGTCTTCTGAAATTAAATACCGGTTTCGCACAATCAATAAGAATTACCACATTAATAATTATATTATGCTGCAAATAAAAGCACATTAAAATAATTTTTCCCAAATTAAATATTGCACAATTGCTATAAGAATTACAACTTATTTGTCCTATTATGATGAAAGTAAAACACACGGAAGCAAAACATCCGAAATTAAACACCGGTATAGAATAAGTTCAATAAGGATTACCACATGAAATTCATATTACGCTGTAAATAAAAGCACAAGCAAAAATATATCGGATAATAAAAATGGCATAATTACTGTACTAATTATCATACTATTCGACGTATTAAGTAGGAAATAAAACACAGGCAAGTTCGAAATTCAGTTCTTGTAGGGCATAAGTTGAATAAGAATTACCACATTAATAATCATATTATGCTGGAAATAAAAGTTAACGCAAATCATTCTTCCGAAATTAAATATGATATAATTACTGTAAGAATTATCACACCATTATTTGCCGTATTTTTTGTTGGAAACAAAACTGACGAAACTTAGTCTTCCGGAACTAAATACCGGTATGACATATGTTCAATAAGAATTATAACATTATTAATTAAATTATGCTGGTTATATAAGCACACCCAAATATTTCTTTAGAAATTAAATATGGCATAGTTACTATAAGAAGTATTACATTATTCCTCGTGTTATGTTGGTAATAAAACACACGCAAGTAAGTCTTCCGAAATTAAATACCGGTATGGAATAAGTTCAATAAGAATTACCGCATTACTAATCATACAATGCTCTAAATAAAAGACCACGAAAATAATTCTTCCGAAATTAAATGCTGCATAATTACAATAAGAATTACAACATTATTCGTCGTATTATGTTGAAAATGAAACACGCGAAAGCAAATCTTCCGAAATTAAATACTGATATCGCATAAGTTCAATAAGAATTTCCACATTAATATCAATATTATGCTGGAAATAAAAGCACACGCAAAAAATTCTTCCAAAATTAAATATGGCTTAATCACTGTAAGAATTATCACATTATTCGTCGTAATATTTTGGAAATAAAACACACGCAACTAAGTCTTCCCAAATTAAATACCGCTATAGCATAAAATCAATAAAGATTACCGCATTAATAATCATATTATGCTCGAAATAAAAGCACAAGAAAATTATTATCCGAAATTAAATATTGCTTAATTTTGTAAGATTTACAACTTATTGGTCATATTATGTTGGAAATAAAACACACGGAAATAAATCATGCGAAATTAAATACCGATATCGAATAAGTGCAATAAGAGTTACCACATGAATATTCATATAATGCTGTAAATAAAACCACACGCAAAAATTCGTCGGAAATTGAAAAGGGCATAATTACTGTACTAATTTACACACTATTCGGCTTATTAAGTTGGAAATAAAACACACGGAAGTTTGAAATTCAATAGGGGTAGGGCATAAGTTGAATAAGAATTACCTCATTAATAATCGTGCAATGCCTAAATAAAAAGCAACGCAAATGATTCTTCCGAAATTAAATATGACATAATTAATGAAAGAATTATCACATTATTATTCATCCTATTTTGTTGGAAATAAAACACACGAAAGTTAGTCTTCCGGAACTAAATACCGGTATGGCATATGTTCGATTAGAATTATCACATTAGTAATTAAATTATGGTTGTTATAGAAGCACTACGCTAACAATTTTTCCGAAATTAAATATGCCATAATTACTGTAAGAATTACATCATTATTCGTCGTATTATATTGGAAATAAATCACACGCAAGCAAGTCTTCGGAAAATAAATACTGGTGTGGCATAATATCAATAATCATATTTTGCTTGAAATAAATTCACACTCAAATAATTCTTACGAAAAATAAAATCGCATAAATTCTATACAATTTTCAGGTTATAAGTAATATTATGCTGGAAATAAAAGCACACGCAAATAACACTTTCGATATTAAAAACCATATATGTTCTGCAAGGATAAGCAGATTATTAATCAGATTTTGCTACAACTAGAATCTCAAGCAAATAGTACTCCCAATATTAAATATGGCTTAATTACTGTAGGAGTTATCACATTATTCGTCGTATTATGTTGGAAATGAAGCACACGCAAGCAAGTCTTCCGAAATTAAATACCGGTATGGCATAAGTTCAATAAGAATTAGCACATTAATTATCATATTATGGTGAAAATAACAGCACAAGGAAATAATTTTTCCGAAATTATATATGGCATAATTACTATAAGATTTATCATATTATTCGTCGTATTATGTTGGAAATAAAAGACACGCAACTAAGTCTTCCGAAATTAAATACCGCTGTGGCATAAGTTCAATAAGGTTTACCGCATTAATGATCATATTATGCTCGAAATAAAAGCACCAGAAAATAATGTTTCCGAAATTAAATATTGCACAATTGCTGTAACAATTACAACTTATACGTCATATAATGTTGGAAGTAAAACACACGGAAGCAAATCACCCGAAATTAAAGACCGGCATCGAATAAATTCAATAAGAATTACCATATGAAAATACATATTATGCTGTAAATAAAAACACACGCAAAAATTAATCGGTAATTAAAAATGGCATAATTGCTGTACTAATTATCATACTATTCGACGTATTAAGTAGGAAATAAAACACAGGCAAGTTCAAAATTCAGCACTTGTAGGGCATGAGTTGAATAAGAATTACCACATTAATATTCATATTATGCTGGAAATAAAAGGGAACGCAAATCATTCTTCCAAAATTAAATATGACATAATTATTGTAAGAATTATCACATTATTATTTATCGTATTTTGTTGGAAATAAAACACACGAGAGTTAGTGTTGCGGAACTAAATACCGGTATGGCATATGTCCAATAGGAATTATCACATTAATAATAAAATTATGCTGGTTATATAACCACACCCAAATAATTCTTCATAAATTAAATATTGCATAATTACTGTAAGAATTATCACATTATTCTTCGTATTACGTTGGTAATAAGACACACGCAAGTCAGTCTTCCGAAATCAAATACCGGTATGGAATAATTTCAATAAGAATTACCGCATTAATAATAATCATATAATGCTCTAAATAAAAGACCACGAAAATAATTCTTCCGAAATTAAATATTGCATAATTACTGTAAGAATTACAACATTTTTCGTCGCATTTTATTGGAAATAAGACACTCGCAAGCAAGTCTTGCGAAAATAATTACTGGTGTGGCGTAATATCAATAAGAATTACCGAACTAATAAGAATATTTTGCTTGAAAGAAATGCACACGCAAATAATACTTTCGAAATTGAATTTCACATAACTACTGAAAAAAATTATCACATTATTGAACATATTACGTCGGATATAGACACGCAAATTAGTCTTCCGAAATTAAATACTGCCATGGCATTATATCACTAAGAATTACCAAATTAATAATCATATTATGCTGGAAATAAATTAACAAACAAATAATTCTTTCGAAATTGAATTTCACATAATTACTGAAAGAAATATCACACTATTGGACGTATTATGTTGGAAATAAAACACACGCAACTAAGTCTTCCGAAATAAAAAACCGCTATGGCATAAATTCAATAAGGATTACCGCATTAATAATCATATTATGCTGGAAATAAAAGCACACGACAATAATTTTTCCGAAATTAAATATCGCACAATTTCTGTAAGAATTAGAAATTATTGGTCATATTATGTTGCAAACAAAACACAAGCAGGCAAATCATCCGAAATAAAATACCGGTATAGAATTAGTTCAATATGAATTACCACATAACAATTCATATTATGCTGTAAATAAAAGCACACGCAAAATTTAATCGGTAATTAAAAATGGCATAATAAGTGTACTAATTATCACATGATTCGACGTATTAAGTTGGAAATAAAACACAGACAATTTCGATATTCAGTAAGTGTAGGGCATAAGTTGAATAAGAATTACCACGTTTAACAATCATATTATGCTGGAAATAAATGGTAACGCAAACAATTCTTCCGAAATAAAATATGACATAATTACTGTAAGAATTATCACATTATTATTTATCGTATTTTGTTTGAAATAAAAAACACGAATGTTAGTATTCCAGAACTATACACCGATATTTCATACGTTCAATAAGATTTATCAGATTAGTAACTAAATTATGCTGGTTATAAAAGCACACCCAGATAATTCCTGAGAACTTCAATACGGCATAATTACTGTGAGAATTATCACATTATTCTTCGTATTAAGATCGCAATAAATCACACGCAAATAAGTGTTCCGAAATTGAATTCCATTATGGCATATATCCCATAACTATTACCACATTAATAATCATATTATGCTGGAAATGAAACCTAACGATAATAATTCTTTCGAAATTAAGCGTGACATAATTACTGAATCAAATATCTTATTATTCGTAGTATTATATTGGAAATAAAACACACGCAAGCAAACCTTCCAAATTAAATATCGGTATGGCATAAATTCAATAATAATTACCAAATTAATAAACATATTCTCCTTGAAATAAATGCTCACGCATATAATACTTTCCAAATTGAATTTCACATAATTACTGTTACAATTATCACACTATGTGGTCATATTATGTCTGAAATAGACACGCTAGTTAGTCTTCCGAAATTAAATATTGCTATGGCATAATATCATTAAGAATTACCAAATTAATAATCATATTATGCTGGAAATAATTCACTATCAAATAATTGTTTCGAAATCGAATTTCACATAATTACTGAAAGAATTATCACATTATTGGACGTATTATGTTGGAAATAAAACACATGCAAGTCAGTTTTCCAAATTAAATTCCGGTATTGCATAAGTTCAATAAGGATTGCCACATTAATATACACATTATGCTGCACATAAACGCACACGCAAATAACTCTTACGGAAATTAAATATGTGGTAAGTACTGTAAGAATTATCATATTACTCGTCGTTTTATGTTGGTTATAAAACACACGCAAGTAATTTTTCCGAAATTAAATACCGGTATGGAATAAGTACAATAAGAATTACAGCGAAAATAATAATCGTATAATGCTCTAAATAAAAGACCACGAAAATAATGCATTCGAAATTAAATATTGCATAATTACTATAAGAATTACAACATTATTCGTCGTATTATGTTGGAAATGAAACACACGCAAGCAAATGTTTCGAAATTAAATATTGGTATCGCATAAGTTCAAAAAGAATTGCAACATAAATATTCATATTATGATGTAGATAAAAGCACACAACAATAATTCTTCCGAAATTAAATATGGCTTAATTACTGTAAGATTTGTCACATTAATTGTCGTTTCATGTTGGAAATGAAACACACGCAAGCAGGTCTTCCGAAATTAAATATCGGTAAAGCATAATTTCAATAAGAATTACCTCATTAATTATCATATTATACTGGAAATAAAAGCACATGCAAATAACTCTTACAAAATTAAGTATGTTGTAATTACTGTAAGAATTATCACATTGTTCTTCGTATTAAGTTCGAAATAAAACACACGCTATTAAGTGTTCCTAAATTAAATAGCCTATCTTTATCGCACAATTACAACAAGAATTACCACCTTAATTATCATATTATGCTAGAAATAAAAGCACACTGAAATAATTTTTCCCGGAATTAAATACGTCAGTATTTCTGTAAATAATTCCACATTATTCATCATATTATGCTGAATAAAGCACACGTAAATAATAGTTCCGAAATTAAAATATCGCATGTGTTCTATAAGAATTTGAACAATTTTAATCACACAATGCTGAAAATAAAACTAAACGCAGACAACTCTTCCGAAATTGAAAGTCCCAGATGTTCTATAGGAATTACCACTGTGCGTGAAGTAAAGGCACACGCAAGTAATTCTTCCGAAATTTATTATCGCAAAAATTCTAGGTTATTAAACATATTTTGCTTGAAATAAAGGCGGAAACAAATAATTATTCCGAAATTAAATGTCATATAAATTCTCTAATATTTGCAACTTTATTAATCATACTATGCTAATCATAAATCCACACGCGAATAATTCTTTGGAAAATAATTAACGCCTTAGTTAAATACGATCTAACACATTATTAATTGTATAACGCCTGAAATAAAAGTAAACCCAAATAATTTTTCCGAAATTAATTATCGCCTTAGTCCAATAAGAATTACCTCATACTAATCATATTTTGCTGGAAATAAAAGCTCACGGAAATAATTTTTACTAAATTAAATATCGCATAACTTCTCTACAATTTTCACGTTATTAATAATACTATGCTGGAAATAAAAGTACACGAAAATAACTGTTTCGAAATTAAAAACCATACAAGTACTACAAGAATGACCAGATTATTAATCATATATTTTGATAGAAATAAAAACACATGCAAATATTTCTCCCAGTATTGAATATGGCATTATTACTGTATTCTTCATATTATGTTGGAAATGACACACACGCAAGCAAGTCTTCCGAAATTAAATACCGGCATGACACAAGTTCAATACGAATTACCACATTAATTTTCATATTATGGTGAAAATAACAGCATAAGCATGTAATTTTTCCTTAATTAAATATGGCATAATTACTGTAGAAATTATCATATTCTTCGTCGTATTTTGTTGCAAATAAAACACACGCAACTAAGTCTTCCCCAAATTAAATACCGCTATGGCATAAGTTCAATAATGATTACCGCATTAATAAACATATTATGCTCGAAATAAAAGCACACGATAACAATTTTTCCGAACAGCATAAAATAACAGCATAAGCATGTAATTTTTCCTTAATTAAATATGGCATAATTACTGTAGAAATTATCATATTCTTCGTCGTATTTTGTTGGAAATAAAACACACGCAACTAAGTCTTCCCCAAATTAAATACCGCTATGGCATAAGTTCAATAATGATTACCGCATTAATAATCATACTATGCTCGAAATAAAAGCACACGATAACAATTTTTCCGAAATTAAATATTGCATAATTTTGGTAGGATTTACAATTTATTCGTCATATTATGTTGGCAATAAAACACACGGAAGCAAATCATCCGAAATTAAATACCGGTATTGAATAAGATCAATAAGAGTTACCACATGAATATTCATATTATGCTGTAAATAAAAGCACACGCAAAAAAATCATCGGATATTAAAAATGGCATCATTACTGTACTAATTATAACACTATTTGACTTATTAAGTTGGAAATAAAACACACGCAATTTCGAAATTCAATACGGCTAAGGAAAAATTTGAATAAGAATTACTACTTTAATAATCATATTATGCTGAATATAAAAGGCAACGCAAGTAATTGTTCCGAAATTAAAAGTGACATAATTAATGTAAGAATTATCAAATTATTATTCATCCAATTTTCTTGCAAATAAAACACACCAAAGTTAGTCTTTCGAAACTAAATACCGGTATGGCATATGTTCAAAATGAATTATCACATTAGTAATTAAATTATTCTGGTTATAAAAGAACACCCAAATAAATAATCAGGAATTAAATATACCATAACTAATGTAAGAATAATCACTATATTCTTCGTATTAAGATGGAAATAAATCACACGCAAGTAAGTCTTCCGAAATTAAATACCGGTATGAAATAAGTTCAATAAGAATTACCGCATTAATAATCATATAATGCTCTAAATAAACGACCACGAAAATAATTCTTCCGATATTAAATATTGCATAATTACTATAAAAATTACAAAATTTTCGTCGTACTATGTTGCAAATGAAACACACGTAATGAAGTCTTCCGAAATTAAATACCGGTATTGCATACGTTCAATAAGAATTGCCACATTAATTATCATATTATGCTGAAAATAAAAGCACACGCAAATAAATATTCCGAAATTAAATATGGCATAATTACTGTAAGAATTATCATATTAATCGTCGTATTATTTTGGAAATAATACACGCGCAACTAATTATTCCCAAATTAAATACCGCTATGGCATAATTTCAATAAGGATTACCGCATTAATTATCATATTATGCTCGAAATAATAGGACACGAAAATAACTTTTCCCAAATTAAATATTGCATAATAGTTTTAAGATTTACGACTTATTCAGCATATAATGTTGGAAATAAATCACACGGAAGCAAATCATACGAAATCAAATACCGGTATCGAATAATTTCAATAAGAGGTAACACATGAATATTAATATTATGCTGTAAATAAAAGCACACGCAAAAAACCGTCGGAAATTGAATATGGCACAATAACTGTACTAATTTACACACTATTCGGCTTATTAAGTTGGAAATAAAACACACGCGAGTTTGAAATTCAATACGCGTAGAGCATAAGTTGAATAAGAATTACCACATTAATAATAGTATAATTCCTACATAAAAGGCAACGCAAATAATTATTCCGAAATGAAATATGATATAATTAATGTAAGAATTATCACATCACTATTTATCGTATTTTGTTGGAAATAAAACACACGAAAGTTAGTCTTCCGGACTAAGTACCGGTATGGCATATGTTCAATAAGAATTATCATATTAGTAATTAAATTATGGTTGTTATAGAAGCACTACCTAAAACAATTCTTCAGAAATTAAATATAGGATAATTACTGTAAGAATTATCACATTATTCTTCGTATTAAGATGGAAATAAATCACACGCAAATAAGTGTTCCGAAATTAAATATCGGTATGGTATAAATTCAATAACAATTATCACATTAATAATCATATTATGCTATAAATCATATTATGCTATATAATATGCTGGAAATAAAAGCACACGCTAATAACACTTTCGATATTAAAAATCATATATGTTCTACAAGGATAAGCAGATTATTAATCAGATTTTGCTAGAACTAGAATCTCAAACAAAGATATCTCACAATATTAAATATGGCCTAAACACTGTAAGAGTTATCACATTATTCGTCGTATTATGTTGGAAATTAAACACACGCAAACAAGTCTTCCGAATGTAAAAAACGGTATGGCAGAAGCTCAATAAGAGTTGCCACATTAATTATCATATTATGGTGAAAATAAAAGCACAAGCAAATAATTTATTCGAAATTAAATATGGCATAATTACTGTAAGATTTATCACATTATTCGTCGTATTATGTTGGAAATAAAACACACGCAACTAAGTCTTCCGAAAATAAATACCGCTATGGCATAAGTTCAATAAGGGTTACCGCATTATTAATCATATTATGCTCGAAATAAAAGCACACAAAAATAATTTTCCCGAAATTAAATATTGCACAATTGCTGTAAGATTTCTAACTTATTCGTCATATTATGTTGGAAGGGAATCACACGGAAGAAAATTATCCGAAATTAAATACCGGTATCCAATAAGTTCAATAAGAATATCCACATGAAAATTCATATTATGCAGTAAATAAAAGCACACGCAAAAATTCATCGGAAATTAAAAATACCATAATTACTGCACTAATTATCATACTATTCGACGTTTTAAGTTGGAAATAAAACACAGGAAGGTTCGAAATTCACAACTTATAGGACATAAGTTCAATAACAATTACCACATTAATAATCATATTATGCTGGAAAAAAATGGTAACGCAAATCATTCTTCCGAAATTAAATATCACATAATTACTGTAAGAATTAACACATCATTATTTATAGCATTTTGTTGGGAATAAAGCACACGAAACTTAGTGTTCCGGAAATAAATATCGGTACGGTATATGTTCAATAAGAATTATCACATTATTAATTAAATTTTCCTGGTTATATAAGCACACCTAAATAATTCTTCAGATATAAAATATGGCATAATTACTGTAAAAATGATCACATTATTCATCGTATTATGTTCGTAATAAAAAACACGCAACTAAGTCATCCGTATTAAATACAGCTATGGAATGAGTTTAATGTGAATTACGCCATTAATAATCATATAATGCTCCAAATAAAACACCACGAAAATAATTCTTCCGAAATTAAATATTGCGTAATTACTATAAGAATTACAACATTAATCGTCGTATTATGTTGGAAATGAAACACACGGAAGCAAGTTTTCAGAAATTAAATACCTGTATCGCACAAGTACAAGAATTACCACCTTAATAATCATATTATTCTATAAATAAAATACACTGAAATAATTTTTTCAGAATTAAATACGTCATTATTTCTGTAAATATTTCCAAATTATTCATCACTTTATGCTAAAGAAGCACACGTAAATAATAGTTCCGAAATGAAAATATCGCATGTGTTCTATAAGAATTTCTACAATTTTAATCGCACAGTGATGAAAATAAAACTGAACGCAGGTACCTCTCCCGAAATTGAAAGTCGCAGATGTACTGTAAAGTTTACCACTGTGCTTGAAGTAAAGGCACACGCAAATTATTCCTCCGAAATTAATTGTTACCGTAGACCAAGAAGAACTACCAAATTTTTTTCATATTATGCTGAAAATAAAATGCAAAAGCAAATAATACTTACGAAATTTAATATCGCATAATTTCTGTACAATTTTTAGATTATAAGTAATATTATGCTGGAAATAAAAGAAAACGCAAATAAAACTTTCGAAATTAAAAATCATAAATGTTCCACAAGGATAAGCAGATTAATTATCAGATTTTACTAGAAATGGAAGCTCATGCAAATAGTACTCCCAATATTAAATATGGCTTAATTACTGTAAGATTTATCACATTATTCGTCGTATTATGTTCGAAATCAAACACACGCAACTAAGTCTTCCGAAATTACAACCCGCTATGGCATATGTTCAATAAGTATTACCGCATTAATATTCATATTATGCTGGAAATAAAAGCAAAAGCAAGTAATTTTTCCGAATTAAATAGGGCATATTTACTCTATTAATTATCTCATTAATCGTCGTATTATTTTGGAAATAAAACACACCAAACTAAGCCTTCCCAAATTAAATACCGCTATGATATAAGTTCAATAACGATTACAGCGATAATAATCATATTATGCTGGAAAAGAAAGCACAAGTAAATAATTTTTCCGAAAATAAATATGGCATAATTACTGTAAGAATTATCATATTACTCGTCGTATAATGTTGGAAACAAAACACACGCAACTAAGACTTCCGAAAGTAAAAACCGATATGGTATAAGTTCAATAAGGATTACCGCATTAATAATCACATTTTGCTCGGAATAAAAGCACACGAAGATAATTTTTCCGAAATTAATTATTGCATAATTGTTGTAAGATTTACATCTTATTCGTCATATTATGTTGGATATAAAACAGAGGGAAGCAAATTATCCGAAATTAAATACCTGTATTGCATAAGTTCAATAAGAATTGCCACACAAATATTCATATTATGCTTGAAATAAAAGCACACGCAAATAATTCTTCCGAAATTAAATATGGCTAATTACTGTAAGAATTATCATATTATTCGTCTTATAATGTTGGAAATTAAATGTGCCATAAATCGCATAAATTCTACACAATGTTGACGTTATAAATAATATTATGCTGGAAATAAAAGCACACGCAATTTACACTTCGATATTAAAAATCATAGGGCTATATGTTCTACAAGGTTAAGCAAATTATTAATCAGATTTTCCTAGACCTAGAAGCTCATGCAAATAATACTCCCAATATTAAATATGGCATAATTACTGTAAAAGTTATCACATTATTCGTCGTATTATGTTGGAAATAAAACACACGCAACTAAGCCTTCCCAATTTAAATACCGCTATGGCATAAGTTCAATAACGATTACAGCGATAATAATCATATTATGCTGGAAAAGAAAGCACAAGTAAATAATTTTTCCGAAATAAATATGGCATAATTACTGTAAGAATTATCATATTACTCGTCGTATAATGTTGGAAACAAAACACACCCAACTAAGACTTCCGAAAGTAAAAACCGATATGCCATAAGTTCCATAAGGATTACCGCATTAATAATCATATTATGCTCGAAATAAAGGCAAACGAAAATAATTTTTCCGAAATTAACTATTGCAAACTTGCTGTAAGAATTATAACTTATTCGTCATATTATGTTGGAAGTAAAACACACGGAAGCAAATCATCCCAAATTAAATACCGGTATCGAATAAGTTCAATAAAAATTACCACATGAAAATTCATATTATGCTGTAAATAAAAGCACACACAAAAATTAATCGGTAATGATACATGGCATAATTGCTGTACTAATTATCATACTATTCGACGTATTAAGTCGGAGATAAAACAGAGGCAACTTCGAAATTCACTACTTGTAGGACATAAGTTGAATAAGAATTACCACAGTAATAAACATATTATCCTCGAAATAAATTGTAACGCAAATGATTCTTGCGAAAATAAATATGACATAATTACTGTAAGAATTATCACATCATTATTTATCGTATTTTGTTGGAAATAAAACACACGAAACTTAGTCCTCCAGAACTAAATACCGGTGTGGCATATGCTCAATAAGAATTATCACATTAATATTTAAATTATGCTGGTTTTATAAGCACACCCAAATAATTCTTCAGAACTTAAATATGGCATAATTACTGTAAGAATTATCACATTATTCTTCGTATTATGTTGGTAATAAAACACACGCGAGTAAGGCTTCCGAAATTAAATACCGGTGTGGAATAAGTTCAATAATAATTACCGCATTAGGAATAATCATATAATGCTCTAAATAAAAGACCACGAAAATAATTCTTCCAAAAGTAAATATTACATAATTACTATAAGAGTTACAAAATTTTTCGTCGCATTTCATGTAAATAAAACACTTGCAAGCAAGTCTTGCGAAAATAATTACTGTTGTGGCATAATATCAATAAGAATTACCGAATTAATAAGAAAATTTTGCTTGAAATAAATGCACACGCAAATAATTCTTTCGAAATTTAATTTCACGTAATTACTGTTTGAATTATCACATTATTGAACATATTACGTCGCAAATAGACACGCACCTAAATCTTCCGAAATAAAATACCGCTATGGCATAAGTTAAACCAGGATTACCGCATTAATAATCATATAATGCTGGAAATAAAAGCACACGACAATAATATTTCCGAAATTAAATATCGCACAATTGCTGTAAGAATTAGATCTTATTGGTCATATTATGTTGGAAATAATACACACGCAAGCAAATCATCCGAAATTAAATACCGGTATCGAATAAGTTCAATATGAATTACCACATTAAAATTCATATTATGCTGTAATTAAAAGCTCAAGCAAAAATTCATCGGAAATTATAAATGGCATTATTATTGTACTAATTATCACACTATTCGACGTATTAAGTTGGAAATAAAACACAGACATGTTCGAAATTCAGTAAGTATAGGGCATAATTTTGAATAAGAATTACCTCATCAATAATCATATTATGCTGACAATAAAAGGTAACGCAAATAATTCTTCCGAAATAAAATATGACATAATTACTAAAGAATTATCACATTATTGTTTATGGTATTTTTTTGGAAATAAATACACGAAAGTTAGTCTTCCAGAACTATACACCGGTATTTCATACGTTCAATAAAATTTATCAGATTAGTAACCAAATTATGTTGGTTATAAAAGCACACCCAAATAATTACTGAGAACTTCAATACGGCATAAATACTGTGAGAATTATCACATTATTCTTCGTATTAAGATGGAAATAAATCACACGCAAATAAATGTTCCGGAATTGAATACCGGTAAGGCATATAAAATAATTTTTCGGAAGTTAAATAGTGCATAATTGTTGTAAGACTTACAACGTATTTGTCATATTATGTTGGATTAAATCTCACGGAAGCAAATCATTCGAAATTAAATACTGGTATCAAATAAGTTCAATAAGAGTTACCACATGAAAATTCATATTATGCTGTAAATGAAAGCACACGCAAAAAATCATCGGAAATTAAAAATGGCATCATTACTGTACTAATTATCTCACTTGTCGACATATTAAGTTGGAAATAAAACAAACGCAAGTTCGAAATTCAATACGGGTAGGGCATAACTTGAATAAGAATTGCCACATTAATAATCAATACTATGCTGGCAATAAAAGGCAACGTTAATAATCTCTCCGAAATTTAATATGACATAATTACTGTAAGAATTATCACATTATTACTTATCGTATTTTCTTGGAAATAAAACACACTAATGTTAGCCTTCCGAAACTAAACACTGGTATTACATATGTTCAGTAAGAATTATCACACTAGTAATTAAATTATGCTGGTTATAAAAGCATAACCAAATAATTTTTCAGAAATTAAATATAGCATAATTACTGTGAGAATTATCACAATATACTTCGTAAAAAGATGTGAAATAAATCACACGCAAGTAAGTGTTCCGAATCTGAATACCGATTTGGCATAAATTCCATAACAATTACCACATTAATCATTATAATATGCTGGAAATAAAAGCTAACGCAAATAATTCTTCCGAATTTATGTATCGCATAACTTCTATACAAATTTCACGTTATTAATGATATTATGTTGGAAATAAATGCACACTAAAGTAACTTTTTCCAAATTAAAAATCATACAAGTTCTACAAGAGTGAGCAGAGCATTAACCATACATTTTGCTAGAAACAGAAACTCATGCAAATAGATCTCCCAATATTAAATATGGCATAATTACTATATTCGTCGTATTGTATTGGTAATCAAACACACGCAAGTAGGTCTTCCGAAATTAAATACCGGTATGGAATAAGTTCAATAATGATTACCGCATTAATAATCATGTAATGCTGTAGATAATATAGACAACGAAATAATTCTTCCGAAATTAAATATTGCATAATTACTATAAGAATTACAACATTATTCGTCGCATTATGTTGGAAATGAAACACACGCAGGCAAGTCTTCCGAAATTAAATACCGGTATTGCATACGTTCAATAAGATTCACCACGTTAATTAAAATATTATGCTGAAAATAAAAAGACACGCAAATAAATCTTCCGAAAATTAAATATGGCATAATTACTGTAAGAATTATCACATTATTCATCACATTATGTTGGAAATAATACACACGCAAGTCTTCCGAAATTAAATATCGGTATGGTATAAATTCAATAACAATTATCACATTAATAAACATATTATGCTAGAAATAAAAGCACACGTAAATAATTTTTCCGAAATTAAATATGCCATAATTACTATACGAATTACATCATTATTCGTCGTATTTTATTGGAAACAAAACACACGCAAGCAAGTCTTTCGAAAATAAATACTGGTGTGTCATAATATCAATAAGAATTGCCGAATTAATAATAATATTTTGCTTGAAATAAATCCACATGCAAACAATTATTTCGAAATTGAATTTCACATAATTACTGAAGGAATTATCACATTATTGGACGTATTATTTTGGAAATAAAACACACGCAACTACGTCTTCCGAAATAAAATACCGCTATGTCATAAGTTCAATAAGGATTACCGCATTAATAATCATATTATCCTGGAAATAAAAGCACAGGACAATAATTTTTTCGAAATTAAATATCGCACAATTGCAGTAAGAATTAGTACTTATTGGTCATATTATGTTGGAAATAAAACAGACGCAGGCAAATCATCCGAAATTAAATACCGAAATTCTTCAGAACTTAAATATGACATAATTAATGTAAGAATTATCAAATTTTTAATTATCCAATTTTGTTTGAAATAAAACACACTAAAGTTAGTCTTCCGAAACTAAATACCGGTATGGCATATATTCAATTAGAATTATCACATTAGTAATTAAATTATTCTGGTTATAAAAGCTCACTCAAATAAATATTCAGGAATGAAATATAGCATAATTACTGTAAGAATAATCACATTATTCTTCGTATTAAGATGGAAATAAATCACACGCAAATAAGTGTTAGGAAATTGAATACCGATATGGTATAAATTCCATAACAATTACCACATTAATAATCATATTATGCTGGAAATAAAAGCTAACGCAAGTAAGTCTTCCGAAATTGAATACCGATAATGCATACGTTCAATAAGAATTACCACACTAATTATCATATTATGCTGAAAATAAAAGCACACGCAAATAAATTATCCCAAATTAATTATGGCTTGATTACTGCAAGAAATATCACATTATTCATCGCATTATGTTGGAAATAAAACACACGGACATAAGTCTTCCGAAAATAAATACCGGTAAAGAATATGTTGAATAAGACATACCGCATTAACAATCATATAATGCTCTAAATAAAAGACCACGAAAATAATTCTTCCGACATTAAATATCGCATAATTACTATAAGAATTACAACATTATTTGTCGCATTAGGATGGAAAATAAGAACTCGCAAGCAAATCTTCCGAAATTAAATACTGGTATCGCATAAGATCAATATGATTTGCCACATTAATATACATATTCTGCTGGAAATAAATGCACACGCAAATTGTTCATCCGAAATTAAATATGGCTTAATTACTGTAAGATTTATCACAATATATTCGTCGTATTATGTTGGAAATGAGACACACGCAAGTAAATCTTCCGAAATTAAATACCGGTATCGAATATGTTCAATAACAGTTACCACATGAATATTCATATTTTGTTGTAAATAAAAGCACACTCAAAAAGTCGTCGGAAATTGAAAATGGCATAATTACTGTACTAATTATCACACTATTGGACTTTTATTAAGTTGGAAATAAAACACACGCAAGTTCGAGATACAACACGTGTAGGGCAAAAGTTGAATAAGAATTGCCATATTAATAATCATATTATGCTGGAAATAAAAGGTAACGCAAATAATTCCTGCGAAATTAAATATGACATAATTAAAGTAAGAAATGTCACATTATGATTTATCGTATTTTGTTGGAAATAAATCACGCTAAATTTAGTCTTCCGAAAGTAAATGCCGGTACGGCATATGTTCAATAAGAATTATCACATTAGTAATTAAATTATGCTGGGTATAAAAGCACACCCAAACAATATGGCATAAGTTCTGTAAGAATTAACACATTATTCCTCGTATTAAGATGGAAATAAATCACACGCAAATAAGTGTTCCGAAATTGAATACCGGTATGGCATAAATTGCATAACAATTACCAAATTAATCATCATATTGTGCTGGAAATAAATGCAAACACAAATAATTCTTCCGAAATTAAATATCGCATAACTTCTATATAATTGTCACGTTATTAATAATATTAGCCTATGCTGGAAATCAAGGCACACCAAATTACTCTTTCGAAATTAAAAATCAGACAACTTATACAAGAATGAGCAGATTATTAATAATATATTTTGCTAGAAATAGAAGCTCATGCAAATAGTTCTCCCAATATTAAATATGGTATAATTACTATATTCGTCGTATTATGTTGGGAATAAAACACACGCAAGTAAGTCTTCCGAAATTAAATACCGGTATGGAATAAGTTCAATAATAATTACCGCATTAAATAGAAGCCCACAAAAATAATTCTTCCGAAATTAAATATTGCATAATTACTTTAAGAATTACAACATTATTCGTCGTACTACGTTGGAAATGAAACACACGCAACATATGTTTCGAAATTAAATACTTGTATCCCATAAGTTCATTAAGAATTGCAACATAAATATTCATATAATGCTGGATTAAAGCTTTCGCAAATAATTTTTCCGAAATTAAATATGGCTTAATTACTGTAAGATTTATCACATTATTCGTCTTATTATGTTAGAAATGAAACACACGCAAGCAAGTCTACCAAAATTAAACACCGGTATTACATTCCTTCAATAAGAATAACCACATTAATTATCATATTTTGCTGAAAATAAAAGTACACGCAAATAAATCTTCCGAAATTAAATATGGCATGACTACTGTGAGAATTATCACATTATTCTTCGCATAATGTTGTAAATAAAACACACGCAAGTAAGTCATCCGAAATTAAATATCGGTATTGCATAAATTCAATAACAATTATCACATTAATGATCATATTATCGTAGAAATAAAAGCACAAGTAAATAATTTTTCCGAAATTAAATATGGCATAATTACTGTAAGAATTATCATATTATTCTTAGTATT
The DNA here is from genome assembly GCF_040183065.1 of Periplaneta americana. Classification (NCBI taxonomy): domain Eukaryota; kingdom Metazoa; phylum Arthropoda; class Insecta; order Blattodea; family Blattidae; genus Periplaneta; species Periplaneta americana. Next base: position 65,187,563 of record NC_091119.1, on the reverse strand, counting down.
ATGTAGGAAATAATCACACACAACTAATTTTTCCCAAATTAAATGCCGCTATGGCATAATTTCAATAAGGATTACCGCATTAATGTTCATATTATGCTGGAAATAAAAGAACACGAAAATAATTTTTCCGAAGTTAAATATTGCATAATTTTTGTAAGATTTACAACTTATTCGTCATATTATTCCGGAAATAAAACACCCGGTAGCAAATCATCCGAAATTAAATATCGGTATCGAATAAGCTCAATAAGACTTAACACATGATTATTCATATTATGGTGTAAATAAAAGCACATGCAAAAAATCAACGGAATTTAAAAATGGCATAATTACTGTACTAATTATCCCACTATTCGACTTATTACGTTTAAAATAAAACACACGCAAGTTCGAAATTGAATACGTGTAGGGCATAATTTGAATAAGAATTGCCTCATTAATAAACATATTATGCAGGGAATAAAAGGCAACACAAATAATTCCTCCGAAATTAAATATGACATAATTAATGTAAGAATTTTCACATTATTAGTGGTATTGAGTTGGAAATAAAACATAGGCAAGTGAGTCTTCCGAAATTTAATACCGATATTGCTTAAGTTCAATAAGAATTTTTACATTAATAATTAAATTATGCTGGTTATAAAAGTACAGCCAAATAATTCTTTCGAAATTAAATGGGGTGTAATGACTGTAGGCCTAAGAATTATCACACTATTCGTCATATTATGTTGGGAATAAAACACACACAATTGAGTCTTCCGAAATTAAATATCGGCATAGCATAAGTTCGATATTAATTATCACATTTGTAATCATATTATGTTGAAAATAAAAGCACATTCAAATAATTCTTCCAAAATTAATTATGGCATAATTACTGTAAATATTACCACGTTATTCGTCGTATTATGTTGGATATAAATCACACGCATGTAAGTCTTGCGAAATAACGGTGTGGCATAAGTTCAATAAGAATTACCACAGTAATAAACATATTATTCTTGGAAATAAGAGCACACGCAAATAATTTTTTCCGAAATTATATATGACATAATTACTGCAAGAATTATCACATTATTTGTCATATTATTTTGGAAATAAAACTCACGCAACTTTGTATTCCGAAAGTAAATACCGGTATCTCACAAGTTCAATAATGATTACTCCATTAATAATGATATTATGCTGAAAATAAAAGCGCACTGAAGTAATTCTTCCGACATTATATATGTGATAATTTCTATAAGAATTATTACGTTATTCATCGTATTAGGCTTGGAATGAAAGCACATGCAAATAATTCTTCTAAAATAAAATATTGCATAATGTCTATAAGAATAACAGCATTATTAATGATATTATGATAGATATAAGAGCAAACGCAATTAATTCTTCGCAAAATAAATATCGCATAAGTTCTACCAGAATTACCACATTATTAATCATATTATGCTGGAAACGAAAGCACACGTATATCATTCTTCCGAAATTAAATATCGCATAACATCTATGATAATTAACACATTATTAATCTTATTACGATGGAAATGAAAGGACATGCAAATAATTCTTCCAAAATCAAATATCGGATTCTTACATAGGAATTACCATATTGTAAATTATATTATGCCGGAAATAATGGTACACGTAATTAATTCTTCCAAAATTAAATATCGGATTCTTACATAGGAATTTTATTATCATATTGTAAATTATATTACGCCGGAAATAATGGTACACGTAATTAATTCTTCCGAAATTAAATATCGGATTCTTGCATAGGAATTACCGTATTGTAGATTATATTATGCCGGAAAAAATGGTACACGTAATTATTTTTCCGAAATTAAATATCGCACATGTATTGCTGCATAAGAATTATGACATTATTAATCATATAACGTGAATAGGGGAGCACTCGCAACTAATTCATATGAAATTAACTGTCTCATAATTTTTATAACAATTACCACATCAATTTAATAATCATATAACGTTAAAAGAAGAGCACCCTCAAATAATTCTTCCGATATTAAGTATGGCATATGTTCTATAAGAATTATCACATTATTAATCATATTTTGCTAGAAACAGAAGATCATGCAAATAATTCTTCCGAAATTATATATGGCATAATTGCTGTAAAAATTATGGCATTATTCGTCGTATTATGTTGGAAATAAAACATAGGCCAATATGTATTCCAAAATTGAATACCGGTATGGCATAAATTCAATAAAAATTATCACATTTATAATCATATTATGCTGGAAATAAAAGCACACCCTAATAATTTTTCCGAAATTAAATATGGCATAATTAATGTAAGGATTATCACATTATTCGTCGTATTATGTTGGAAATAAAACACAAGCTTGTTTGTCTTCCGAAATTAAATACCGGTATGGCATAAGTTCAATAACAATTACCACATTAATAATCATATTAAGCTGGAAATAAAAGCACACTCTAATAATTCTTCCGAAATTATATATTTGATAATATCTGTAAGAATTAGACCTAGTACGTTATTCATCATATTATGCTTGAAGTGATAGCCCACGCAAATAATTCTTCTACAATAAATTATTGTATAATGTCTATAAGTATTACAACATTATTAATGATATTATGGTAGATATAAAAGCAAATGCAAATGATTTTCCCAAAATTAAATATCTCGTAAGTTCTGTAAGAGTTACAGCATTATTAGTCATATTATACTCGAAATGAAACCACACACAAATAATTTTCCCGAAATTAAATATCGTGTATGTTTTACAAGAATTACTACATTATTAATCATATTATGCCGGAAACAAAAATGCAACCAAAGAATATGCATAGAATAAAACCGTATTATTTAATGCGAATTAAGCTTCTAACATTAGTCATATGAAATGAAATGGATATAACTTACCTTTCTGATGAAACGTTTCGACGTTCACCTTATGTTAGGCTGCTATTTGAGGAGACTTGCCATGAATTTCTTGAAGTAACCGGAGACTTCATAAAAAACCACAGTGTAGGAAGTGCTTCTATGTTTTTGTTCCTTGCTACACTGAAAATCGAAATAATGTGATACGGTTAGAATGAAAATAAAATACACTACACAATCCTTTCGAAATAAAATATCGAACAAATTTCTATAAGAATTGCCACGTTATTAATTATAATAAAATTGCTGAAAATAAGAGAACAGGCAAATAATACGCAGAAAATTATTTAATTCGGTTTACACTTTTAGTGTAAGATATATAAAATAAAAGAATACAATTTTCCTTTCTGATGAAACTTTTCGATGATAAGTTTAAGTTTTGCTGCAAACTGAGTATTCATGTCGTTCTAGAAGTAAGAGGAGTTTTCATTACAAATCACATTGTAGGAAGAGTTTCTACGTTATTGGCCCTTACCATATTGATAATTGAAGTGCTTTAAAATGCTTACACTGAAAATAAATTTGTAGGCTACTATATACTTTTTCCCCAATTAGGATTGGAGTGAAAAATGAGGTTTAAAAAGAGCGCGTTGCAACTATGGTTATTTGCGCTCTTAACTATTACTCCTAAGAACATAAAACCTAAACAATAAAGTAAGTTAAAATCCGATTACGAATTTAAGAATTGCACAAGTTCTATAAGAATTGGCACGTTATTAATGATATATCGCTGGAAATAAAAAATTTAATGCGTATTATTCTTATTTTATTAGATATATACAATAAACAAGAAAGAACTTGCCTTCCTGATGAAACGTTTCCATATCATTATATGTAAGGTTGGAGACTAGAGATTCATATTATGTATTTGTTTCTTGAAGTGACGAGAGGCTTTATTACAAATCATGTTGTAGAATTAGTTCGTACATTTTTGTTACTTTCTGTACTAAAAATTGAAGTATTTTGAAGAACGTAATCTGAAAAAAAAAATTGTACACATAATCCTTCCGAATTCAGGTATTGCACCAGTTTCATAAGAATTGCCATATTATTAACCATATTATGCTAGAAACAAAAGTACACCGATATAATAAACATAGAAAAAGAACTTTATAATTTAGTAAGAATTAAGCTTCTATTTGGATACGTAAAATGAAAAAGGAAAAAAGGAACTTGCCTTTGTGATGAAGCGTTTCCATATTATGTTATGCTGCAGATTGAGGAATCCTGCCATGCCTTTCATGAAGTAAAGCAGGGCTCCGTTACAGAATCACATTGTAGGAAAATTTTCTAAATTATTGTCGCTTACTGTGCAGAAAATAAATAGAAGTAATTTAAAAAATTGACACTGAAAATATATTTGTACTAAGTACTCTTTCCGAAATTAAATATCGCATTACTTTTTTAAGAATTGTCACATTATTAGTCGCATTACGCTGTAAGCAATTAATGTGCGCGTAAAATGTCAAACTTTATAATTTAACGGGAATCAAACTTCTAATATAATAATAATAATAATAATAATAATAATAATAATAATAATAATAATAATAATAATAATAATAATAATAATAATAATAATAATATATTATTATATATTATATATATTTATTATTATTATTAATATTATTATTATTATTATTATTATTATTATTATTAACTTAAAAGAGACAGAACTGATCTACCTGATGAAACATTTTCATGATCATTGTATGTAACGCTGCAGACTGAAGATCCATACCATGTCGTTCTTAATGTAGGCCTAACACGAGACTTCATGACAATCATATAGTAGGAATAATCTCTGCATTTTTGTTCCCTGCTGTACTGATTTCCTATGTTATTGTCACTTACGGTTGTGAAAATTGAAGTATTTTTTTAATGCTTACACTGGAAATAAATTTGTAGTAAATACTTTTTCTGAAATTAAAATATGTCATATTTTCTATAAGAATTGCCATGTTATTAATCATACTCTGCTGAAAACAAAAGTACTCTCAAATAATATGCATAGAATAAAACCTTATAATATATAATACGATTTAAGCTTCTAATCTTAGATGTGTAAAATGAAAAAAGATAGAACTGACCGTTTTGATGAAACATTTCCATGATCTCCAAATGTTATGCTGCAGAATGAGGATTCATGCCATGTCCATCTTGTAGTAAATGGAGGCTTCACTGCAAATGATGTTGTAGGAAGAATTTCTACGTAATTGTCCCATACTGTATTGAAAATTTAAATGTACTTTGAAATGCTTACACTGGAAGAGAAATTGTACTAAACATTCCTCCCGAATTTAAGTATCGCACAAAATCTGTAAGGATTGCCACGTTATTAATCTTGTTGTGCTGGAAAAAGGACACTAAATCAATATGCATACAAAAAGCAACTTATAATTTAATATGAATTAAACTTGTAATATTGGATTTAAAATTAAATAGACACAACAGGCCTTTCTGATGAAAGGTTTCGAAGATGACTGTCTTGGCTGCAAACTGACATAGAGAATTAAAAGCCATCCTCCTCCTTGAAATAACCGGACGCTTCATTACAAACCATATTGTAGGAAGACTTTCTACGTTATTGTCCCTTATCAATTTTACCTAATGCTTTAATTTAAGACAATATTATTTACAAACATAGTAAACTGTCTGATACAAAATAAAATTTAATTTTAAATTAAACAATTGAGTAAGGGACAAACTAGAAATTAGCAACAAAACTAAAGGATGCGAAAAGCAGTCTACAGCTCTACACGAAATAAAATATTTCTTCCAGTGATTTAGATTCTGTAAAAGTCCCCATAAAACTTATAGCTTTCCCTCGTTGAATGGCAATACTAATTCTGAATTATTATGGTCATTATATTGGTATGCCGTAGACTGATGAGTAATGACTTCCTCCTTCTTGAAGTAAATGGAGGCTTCATTACAAATCACATTGTAGGAATAGTTTGTACATTTTTGTCATTTATTGTACTGAAAGTGAAAGTAGTTAGAAATATTAACACAAAAATTAAATTTGTACTGAATTCTGCTTCCGAAATTAAATATCGCATAAGTTCTATAAGAATTGTCACATTATATGTGGTACTGAAAATTAAAGCATTTTGAAATTCTTACACTGAACATAAATTTGTACTATTGAAAACTCTTTCCGAATTTAAGCGTGTCATAATTTATATATGAATTGCAACATTATTAATTATATTATGCTTAAAATAAAGGTACAATCAGGCATATACATAAAACAGTATCTTACAATTCAATTATAATTAAACTTGTAATAGTAGATATAAAAATAAGGTAGATAGAACTGACCTTTCTGATGCAACGTTTCCATGATATTTCTGTGTTAAGACTGCAGACTGAGGATTCAAACCATATTCTCCTTGAAGTAACCGGAGGTTTCACTGAAAAACACAATTTAGGAAGAGGTTGTACATTATTGTTCCTTGCTGTTTTGAAAATTAAAGCATTTTCAAATATTTAAACTGAAGATATATTTGTACTTTGTATAATCATTCGAATTTAAGTATCACAAAGGTTCTATTTAGTATTGCCACGTTATTAATCATACAGGCCTAATGCTGGAAACGAAAGTACTCGCTAATATTATGCATAGAATAAAGCCTTATAACTTCATACGAATTAAACTAATAATCTTAGATGTGCTACATAAAATGAAAAGGATAGAACTGTTGTTTATAATGAAACGTTTCCATGGTAACCATATGATAGGCTGCAGATTGGGTATTCTTGCCATGTCTTTCTTGAAGTAACCAAAGGCTTTATTATAAAATATGATATTGTATGAAGAGTTTCTACAGTTTTAACAGATTTATATTTTTTATCTGTATTTTTTTTTAATAAATTTTCATTATGTGAAATATTATCTACTGCAAACTTTAGTTTCTTGTAAACAAATTTCTTGTAAGACATTTTTTATGTCATTTTAAATGTTACTGTTTAACATTCTTTGTCTTTGGCTACCTCACCAAGTTGAGGAAGATTGATAAATTTATATCCATACCGTATTCAATATTGAAGTATAGCGTTATGGTTATACTGAAAATAAATTTGTACTGTATAATCCTTCCGAAATTAAATATCGCATAAGTTCTATAAAAATTGTCACGTCATTAACCATATTATACTGTATACCCAGACAATATTCAGAGAATAAAACCTTAAAATTCAATGCGCATTAAGTTTCTAATCGCAGGTATATAAAATAAAAAGATGCAACCGGCCTTTCGGTTGAATCGTTTCCAAGATCATTATATTCAGTTATGCCGTAGACTGTGGAGTCTTGTCTTTCTCCTTCTTGAAATAAATGGAGACTTCATTACAAATCACATTGTAGGAACAGTTTGTACATTTTTGTCATTTATTTTACTGAAAGTCAAAGTACTTAGAAATATTAACACAAAAATTTAAAAAATTTTTACCGAGTTCTCCTTCGGAAATTAAATATCGCAATAGTTCTATAAGAATTGCCACATTAATTTTGATATTACGCTAGAAGCAAATGTAATTACTCGCAAATAATATGCATAGAATAAAACCTTATAATTTCATACGAATAATATTTGAACTTAGATATATAAAATGAAAAAGATAGAACTGACCTTTCTGATGAAACGTTTCCATGATCACTATATGTTATGCAACAGACTGAAAATTCATGTCATGTCCTTCTTGAAGTAAATGGAGGCTTCAATATACATCACATTGTAGGAAGAGTTTCTATTAGCCTTTACTATATTGAAAATTAAAGTACTTCGAAATTCTTACACTGAAAATAAATTTGTACTAAATACTTTTTGCCGATCTGAAGTCTGATTAGTGTCGCCGATGTATGCAATGGAGGGGGAAAGGTACTGGCCACTCCACCCCATTATCCCCTGGCCTAGTTGCCTTATACGTGGTGCCTTCTTCGTATCACTTCTGATGTCTTGAGGCAATTGAATAAACAACTCCTCCTCCTTTCGAATTTAGGCATCGCACAATTTCTGTAAGAATTACCAAGTTTAATCATATTATACTGAAAATAAAAGAACAGGCAAATAACATTAGAGAATAAAACCTTACAATTTAAAGCGAATTAAAATTCAAATATTACATATACACAATAAAAAAGATAAAACTAGGTTTACTGATGAAATATTTCCATGGTCCATGTATGTTACTCTGCAGACTGTAGATTCATACCATGTCTTTCTTGAAGTAACTCGAGGCTTCATTACAAATCACCTTGTAGGAGTAGTTTGCACATTTTCGTCACTTAATATACTGAAACTTGAAATAATTTGAAATGTTACTCTAAAAATTAATTTGCACTAAATAATCCTTCAAAAATTAAATATTGCATAAGTTCTATAAGAATTTCAAAGACATTCTATAAGAATTGCCAAAATTATTAATCATACTATTATCGAAACTAATGTAAGATATCGATAAAGGTAGCCTATTGTGTCCCATGAATTGCAAAGGCCTCCTTAAATAAGGAAATGCTCCACTTGCCTAACGTGGTGAGCTAGTTCACGTTAGACGTGATATTTAAGTCTAAGAACCTGAATTTCTTTAACAATGATTATCTCACTGCCTTTCACAACTTCCTGTCTATGCACAAATGTCTCTCGAGTAATTTTCACTTTCTTCTGTCTCTTGCCTCTCTGACCATTGTTGACCTACCTGTTCTTTGAAGAAGTCTGTCCATCTGCGCCGAGGTCTGCCTTCAAGTCTCCTTCCTATACGGGGGTCCCACATGGTAGCACGGTATGTCCATCTGTCGCCTGGTAGCCTGGACGCGTGTCCACCACATTTACATTTGGATGTAATGGCTGCATGTGTGATGTCCTGTGTATCTGCTAGTTGGTACAGTGTCGCATTTGGGATTTTCTCCTTCAGTGATACGCCCATTATTTTGGGCATCATTTTCCTTTGACACGTTTGTAGTTTGGTCCTGTGTTTCCCTGTTAGCGACCTGTTTGGCACCCATAAAGTAATACAGGATAAACACAGGCGAAACAAATGTACACGTATGTAATAAGCATTGAGTAAAATCTTATAATTTATTACGAATTAAGTTTCTAATATCAGATATGAAAAATGAAAAAATAGGACTTGCCTTTGTAATGAAGCGTTTCCATAATCACTATATGTTATGATGTAGATTGCGGAATCCTGCAATGCCTTTCTTGAAGTAAAGCGGGGCCTCGTTACATGTCACATTGTAGCAAGATTTTCTAAATCGCTTACTGTACAGAAAATAAAACTATTTTGAAATATTTACACTGGAAATAAATTTGTACTAAATACTCCTTCAGAAATTACATATCACATGAGTTTTTTAAAGAAATGCCACATTATTAATCATATTAGGCTGGAACAAAATGTACACGTAAATAATATGCATGGAATGAAACCTTATTACTTAACGCGATTAAACTTCTAATATTAAATACACAACATCAAAATGATAGAACTAGTCTACCGTATGAAATGTTTTCATGGTCTCTATATATTATGGCTGCAGATTGAAGATTCATGCCATGTCTTTCTTCAAGTAACGCGAGGCTTCATTACAATCAAATTGTATGAAGAAATTTTCCATTATTTTCCCATACTCTACTGATTTTCTGTATTATTGTCACTCACTATACTGAAAATTGAAGTATTTTGTAATGCTTACACTGGAAATATATCTCAGTAAATAGCTACTTTTTCCCAAATTAAATATCGCGTAAGTTCTATAAGAATTGCCATATTATTAATCATATTATGCTGGAAACAAAAGTACGCACAAATAATAATAGGATAAAACCTTATAATTTAATACATTTTAAGTTTATAATCTTAGATACATGTATATAAGATGAAAAAGATAGAACCGACCTTGCTGGTGAAACATTTCCGTGATCTGTATGTTATGTTATGCTGCATGCTGTATTATCTTTCTTGTAGTAAAGGGATGCTTCATTACAAATCATAACGTCTGAAGAGTTTCTGTATGTACTTTGAAATGCTTACACTGAAAAAAAAATTGTACTAAATATTACTCCTGAATTTAAGTAAGTACAAGTTCTGTGAGAATTGCGAAGTTATTAATCATATTATGCTGAAAATAAGAGTACAGCAAATTATATGGACAGAAGAAAATCGCCGAAAAATAAAAGCACACCTAAATTATTCTTCCGAAATTAAATATTGCATAAGTTCTACAAAAATTACCACAATAATAATCATATTACGCCGGAAGTAGAAGCACACGTAAATAATTCGTCCGAAATTAAATAATGCATAAGTTCTACAAAAATTACCACATTAATAATCATATTACCCCGGAAATAAAAGCACACTTAAATAATCATATTACCCCGGAAATAAAAGCAAACATAAAAATTCATATTACGCCGGAAATAATAGCACACGTTAATAATTATTCCCAAATTAAATACTGCATAAGTTGTACAAAAGTTCCACGTTAATAATCATATTACGCCTGAAATAAAAGCCCAAGTAAATAATTCTTCCGAAATTAAATATTGCATAAGTTCTACAAAAATTACAACATTAATAATCATATTAGGCCGGAAAAAAGCATACGTAAATAATTCTTCCGAAATTAAACATTGCATAAGTTCGACAAAAATTACCACAGTAATAATCATATTACGCCTGAAATAAAAGCGCACGTAAATAATTCTTCCGAAATTAAATATTGCATAAGTTCTACAAAAATGACCACATTAATAATCACATTACGCCTGAAATAAAAGCACACGTAAATAATTCCTCCGAACTATTTTTGCTTATAACTTTAGACTCAGTCATTTCCGAACCATGGTTCCTTATCTCAAATTGATACATGTGCCCTTCGCCATCAACCCTGAAAGTTTGTAGCACCACTTCGGAAACAACCTGTATATTTGCAACAAATAATCCTTCCGCATTTAGGTATCGCATGAGTTCTATAAGAATTGCCATATTATTAACCATATTATGCTGGAAACAAAAGGACACGCATGTAATAAACATAGGAAAAAATTTAATAATTTGTACGAATTAAACTTCTAATCTTAGATATGTAAAATAAAAAATACATACATACAGTGTATATAACTTGCCTTTCTGATGAATTGTTTCCATAAAGGTGTATGTTATGCTGCATATTGAGAAATCCTACCATGCCTTTCTTGAAGTAAAGCGGGGCCTCGTTACAAATCATATTGTAGAAAGATTTTCAAAATTACTGTCGCATACTGTACAGAAAATAAATGAAAATGTTTTCAAATAATAATAATAATAATAATAATAATAATAATAATAACAATAATAATAATAATGGTTTACTTAATCTGACAGAGTTAAGGCCATTTGGCCTTCTCTAACACTCAACCAGGAGTAAAACTGCGATACCAAAAGACTACAAATTTTCAAAGTAAAGTAGGTACACTACAATTTTACATACAAAACTGAAGTAGATGATCATAATATAATGTAAACAAATCAGTGGAAATCAGACATAGGCCTATAACATATAGAAAGAAAGGAAAATGCATAATAAAATGTGAACAGTAGGTCAAAATAAGTGAGACATATAAAGTATAAACATATAAGACAATAATAATACTAATAATAATAATAATAATATTAATAATAGTAATATTAATAATAATAATATCAATTGTAATAATGATAAAGTAATGACAATAAAAATATATTTGCACTAAGTACTCTTTCTGAAATTAAATATTTCATGACGTTTTAAAAAATTGCCATATTATTAGTCGTATTACGCTGGAAGCAAATGTACACGCAAAATATAAAACTTTATAATTTAACGAGAATTAAACTTCTAATATTAGATATATAATTTAAAAGAGAGAGAAATAATCTAGTTCATGATCACTGTATGTAACGCTGCAGACTGAAGATTCATGCCATGTAATCCTTAAAGTAACGTGAGGCTTCATTATAATCTTATTGTAGGAATACAGGGTTGTTTCCGATCTCTGATAACGAATTTGAATGTAATGTGCGTCAGGAATCACATCGACAGCTGAATTGCTGCGAGAGGTTGCAGACTAGTAGTGAGTGATTTCATAATCAGAGTGCACGGAGTATCACAGTAGCAATGCCCAAGAAAATCGAGCCTTTTTGTGAGGGGTACATAACAACCCTTTCCGATGCCAAGTGCAGTTACGTGAAAATCATAGGAACTTGCAAGAAAGGTATCTTGTGTGTACCTAATAAGACTGGCAAAGCTCGAATGGAATTAATTCCAGAGTGGAAAAGCCAGCAAATCTATCCCCCCCCCCGTCACAAGTCTTCGCAACCCACGAGATGATACAAATAAATTCCATTCGAGCTTTACCAAACTTATTAAGTGCACAGAATATGCCTTTCTTAGAAATAACGAAACCTCGTTTATACCAGGTTTCTTTTATTTTCACTTGACTGTACTTAGCATCGGAAAGGGTTGTTATGTACCCCTTTCAAAAAGGCTAGATTTTCTTGGGTATTTCTGCTGTGAGTCGCCGTGCACTCTATGACTATGAATATGCACTCACTACTGGTCTCTCACCTCGCGCCACAGTTCAGCTGTCCTGTGATTCCTGACGCACATGATATCATTCAAATTCGTTATCAGAGATCGGAAACAACCCTATGATCCCTCAGTTTTTGTTCCCAACTGTACTCATTTTGTATGTTATTGTCACTTACTGTACTGACAATTGAAGTCTTTTTAAATGCTTACACTGGAAATAAATTTGCAGTAAATACTTTTTCGGATATTAAATATGTCATAAGTTCTATAATATTTGTCATATTATTAATAATATTATGCTGAAAATAAAAATACTCGCAATTTATATCCATAGAATAAAACCTTATAATATTTAATATGATTTAAGCTTCTAATCTTAGACGTAGAAAAAAAATAGAACTAACTGTTTTGATGAAACATTTCCATGATGTCAATATGTTATTCTGTAGATTCATGCCATGTCCATTTTGTAGTAAATGAAGGCTTCACTGCAAATCATATTGTAGAAATAGTTTCTACATTATTGTCCCATACTGTATTGAAAATTGAAATGTACTTTGAAATACTTACACAGGAAAAGAAAATGTACTAAACATTCCTCCTGAATTTACGTATCGCACAAAATCTGTAAAAATGGCCACATTATTGATCATATTATGCTGAAAATAAAGGTACACGCAGACAGTATACATAAAATACTGTAGTATCTTACAATTCAATGTTGATTAAACTTCTAATAGTATATATACAAATAAGGTAGATATAACTGACCTTTCTGATGAAACGTTTCCATGATATTTGTGTGTTAGTCTGCAAACTGGGCATTCAAACCATGTTCTCCTTGAAGTAACTGTAGATTTCACTGAAAAACACATATTAGGAAGAGGTTCTACATTATTGTTCCTTGCTGTTTTGAAAATTAAAGCATTTTCAAATTTTTAAACTGAAGATATGTTTGTACTTCGTATACTCATTCCGAATTTAAGTATCGCAAATGTTCTATTTAGTATTGCCACGTTATTAGTCATTATGCTGGAAACAAAAGTACTCGCAAATATAATAGAATAAACCTTCATACTTAATAAAACTTCATACCAATGAAACTAATAATCTTAGAAACATAATATGAAAAGGATAGAACTGGCGTTTATGATGAAACGTTTCTATGGTAACCATATGATAGGCTGCAGACTGAGGATTCTTGCCATGCCTTTCTTGAAATAACCAAAGGCTTTATTAGGAATGATATTGTAGGAAGGGTTTCTACAGTATTGTTCCATAATGTACTGAATATTAAAGTATAATGCTATAGTTATTCTGAAAATAAATTTGTATTATATAATCCTTCTGAAATTAAATATCGCATAGTTCTATAAGAATTATCGCCTTATTAACCATATTATGCTGTACATTCAAACACTATCCAGAGAATAAAACGTTAAAATTTAATGTGAATTAAGCTTCTTATCTTAGGTATATAAAATAAAAAGGATGCAACCGGCCTTTCGGTTGACACGTTTCCAAGATCATTATATTAAGTTATTTCCGTAGACTGAGGAGTCATGCCTTTCTCCTTTTTGAAGTAAATGGAGGCTTCATTACAAATCACATTATAGGAATAGTTTATACATTTTTGTCATTTGTTGTACTGAAAGTCAAAATGCTTTGAAATATTAACACAAAAATTAAATTTGTACTGAATTCTGCCTCCGAAATTAAATATAGCATAAGTTCTATAAGAATTGCCACATTATTTGTGATATTACGCTAGAAGCAAATGTAATTACGCCCAAGTAATATGCATAGAATAAAACCTTATAATTTTCTTCGAATAATAATTCCGACCTTAGATATATAAAATGAAAGAGATAGAACTCACTTTTCTGATGAAACGTTTCCATGATCACTATATATTATGCAACGCACTGAAAATTAAAGCCATGTCCTTCTTGAAGGAAATGGAGGCTTCAATACAAATTACATTGTAGGAAGAGTTTCTATTAGCCGTTACTATATTGAAAATTAAAGTACTTCGAAATTCTTACACTGAAAATAAATTTGTACTAAATACTTTTTTCCGATCTGAAGTCTGACTAGTGTCACCGACGTATGCAATGGAGGAGGAAAGGCACTGGTCACTCCACCCCATTATCCCCTGGCCTAGTTGCCTCATACGTGGTGCCTTTTTCATATCACTTGTGATGTTCAGATAGTTGAATAAACAACAAACAACTCCTTCCGAATTTAGGTATCACACAAGTTCTGTAAGAATTGCCAAGTCATTAATCATATTATGCTGAAAATAAAAGTACAGGCAAATAATATGGACAGAAGAAAATCATAAAAGTTAATGCACATTAAGCTTATAATTTTAGATATAAATAAAAAGTAAATAAAACTGTCCTTCCTTATGAAACGTTTCCATGATCTCGATGTGTTAGGCCGTAGATTGAGAATTAATGCCGTGTTCTTGAAGTAATAGGAGGCTTCGATACATATCACATATTAGGAAGAGTTCCTATGTTATTGTCGTTTTATTTTGAAATCCTCACACTCGAAAAATTTGTGCTATATACTTTTTACTACCGTATTTTATGTTTCTCAGCTGTTCTATAAGAATCGCCACGTTACTAATCATGTTGAATTGGAAATAGAAGTACACGTAAATAGGCCTAATTAGCGTAGAATAAAACCTTACAACTTAATGCGAATGAAACTTCTGATATTAGACATATGAAATAATAAAGATAGAACTGGGCTTTCTGAAGAAACGTTACGTAATCACTAGCGGGCGGATTGTAACATATTTTGAGATTTTATTCCTTAGCTACAAATCATATGCTACCATTGCACAAATGCATTTCAAGTTAACCTATTTTTAAACAGAGGTCAAATTTTTATAGTGCATATTTAAGGGGTTAATGCATATTTCAACTATTAGCGCATATAAACGCATGTATTATTATTTTTATCTCTCTGGTGCTTAAATAATGGTAAGATTACGAAAAATCACATAAATAGATTACAGAAGGTCTCGCGCCACGCCGGGGCGTCCTGGTCTAAGGCATCCTGCGTAAGACTCGCGTTACGGAATGAACTCTGGATGGAGTCCTCATGGGGAAAGAAAT
Source organism: Periplaneta americana (assembly GCF_040183065.1). Classification (NCBI taxonomy): domain Eukaryota; kingdom Metazoa; phylum Arthropoda; class Insecta; order Blattodea; family Blattidae; genus Periplaneta; species Periplaneta americana. The sequence goes on along the minus strand of NC_091119.1, from coordinate 65,171,935 downwards.
TCTCATGAAATTTTGGCCAGTGTATGGGACCGGTGCCCACCCAGCATCTTGATGCACTTGGGGAGCTACGATAGGTAGCAAAATCCGGTTACGAAATCCAGCTATAACTGCTGGTGGATGATCATCCTGCTAATCATACGATACCTCCATTCTGGTTGGAAGATCGTCCTCATCAGCTTCGGCATGTGGACGTGAGGCCAGCAGCTGGTTGGTCGGTCATGGTCCTTCATGGGCTGTCGTGCCTCGGATTTTTCCTCGGATTACTGAAGAAAGACAGACATTGAAAAACATTACGTAGGTTTTATTTATTGCAATTTGACAACATGCAGACGGTGGTACATTGCGATAGCGACCGACCGTCCACAGATCAGTCTTATATCAACGAAAGGAGACAACAGGACGACCAAGAAATGTCATCACAAACGAGAATCATGGACGACTTCTCCAACAGGAATTACTGTCCTCAAAGCGTAGTCTACGACGAACATTGTTGAAACTTGGTTTGAGCGATAGATCTGTTCGGCGGATGTTTAAAGAGCTGGGTGGTTTTGCATACCGTAGTCAAGTTGCTCGTCGTCTAACAGGAAGGGAATGTATGGGTAAATTATTTTAGATTAGGAGTTACGAAGTCTATAATTACAAATTATTGTTTTATTTATATTATTCATCTATTATTTTCTTGTTCTAAGACTGTGGACGATTGGAGCACTTGTTCAGCAGTCCATGAACTGACTTTATATAGGCCTATGTACCACCAGTTGCAGTTATCCTGTTTGGCCAAAGAAGGACGCATTTGTCTTTCCATTTTGAAGTATTAATTATGTGATGAGTAGGAATTAGTAACGCTTTACGAAGAAATTTTATAGAAGTGATATCTTAGAAATCTGCTATGAACTTGAATTAAATTAAATAGCAAGTGGTGTCCTAAATGAGACTAGTGACGGAAAATTACAAAAATATTTTCAGCCTTGCATTCATGCGTCATTCTTTATTTCACCCGCTCGCCACGATGAGGCACAGGATATGAGCGGGGCCTGAAACAAAAGAAACAAAACAAAACAAACAAAATTGCATTACTGAATACACACAAGTCGTTTGATCTCTATTAATTCCATTTGAGCTCTACCCTCATTTTTCCTTCACTTACATGTATTCTTTCTTCATAAATCAGGATCCTCTGTCTGGTGGCTTCTGAATTCTGCATGTAAAGTTGTAACAGTCATATTAAACGCGAGAAAACGAACAATAGCAACGTGTCTACTGTCTCTGAATTAATAAAAATATCAATTTAAGGTGTGAATTGGATAATTCATTAAATAAAGAAAAATATTATTTCTCATTCGAAAATTTTTTACAATATCTATACAGTAGTACACTTTATATAAAGCCACCATGGTGATCCAGTGACTAAAGCGTTTGGACTTAATCCTGTAGACCCAGGTTCGATCTCCGGCTGCCCCTGCTGTAAGCCCGCGGTCCAGGTAACAGAGGGTTTTCTCCGGAAGCTTCGGTTCCTCTGTGCCTCTGTGGTATTCCACAAATCCCTTACAATCTCATGTTAAAGTGGGAGTAGTGAAGTCCAGCCTCCTATGGCACACCATGGACGGCTGATTGTAAGTTGGTTTACACTATATATCCAACTTACTGAAACACTATACATGAAAAGAACACAATTCTTCAGAACTCCTCTACAAAGAGCAATATTTACGCTAAGCTAAATATATATTGAGAACATTTTGAACTATTTTATGCTGAAAAAGTAAGAAGCAAGTACATACGGAAAAAGTCTTATCGAAAGAAGTTTATTTTAAATATTCACAAGTGTTAAGACATAAACCACTTTATCATTCACTTTGTAGAAAGTGACAATATTTGCTTAAACTGAGCACTTTTTACTCTAAAGACCGTTTCAAGAATATCACTTAACTTCACTTCGTCTTGACTTTTTCAAGTCATATCATACAAAATAAAGAATTAGGTATTTCCTCCCCTCTCAATAGGAATGGTTAAGTCACTGTCCTGGATATAAGGTGCATACGAAGACCTACGTTCAAAGTGCACTTCTATTAGGTGCTCCCACACAATTCAAGTATTCTGCATATGTCGAGTGATTGATTCTCATTCCGTTTAAAATATTCGTCAAATAAATATGAAGGAAGAACATTACACAAAAGTTTCGCAATTTAATTTATTTATTCCTCCGAGCGATAAGATTTTCTATGTTATTGAACTTTGCTGTATTAAAAATTAAAATATTACGCAATAATTGCACCGAACATAAATTTTTTACAAAAAGTACTTCTTGAATTAAAATTTCCCACAAATACGGTAATAATTTCTACATTATTAATCCTATTATGCTCGAAATAAAAGCACACGCAAATAATTCGTCCAAAACTAATATCACAGAAGATCTATAAGAATTACCAAATTATTAATCATATTATGGTGGAAATAAAATCACACGCATATAATTCTTCCGAAATTAAATATCACATACGTTACGTAACAGTGACCACATTATTAATCATATTATGCTGGAAATAAAAGCACACACATAATTCTTCCCGAATTAAATACGTCATACGTTCTATAAATATTACCACATTATTAATCATATTATGCTGGAAACAAAACACACTAAAGTAATACTTCCGAAATTAAATATCGCGTATGTCCTATAAGAATTTCAAGAATATTAATCACATAATGCTGGAATTATTAACACAAGCAAGTAATACTTCCGAAATTAAATATGGCACAATTAATGTAAGAATTATCACAATGTTCGTCGTATTATGTTGGAAATACAACACACCCAAGTAAGTCTTCCGAAATTTAATACCGGTGTGGCATAAATTCAGCAAGAACTATCACATTAATAATCATATTTTGTTGGAAATAAAAGCACACTCAAATAATTCTTCCGGAATTAAATACGTCATAAGTTCTATAAATATTACCACATTATTAATCATATGCTGAAAACAAGACACACGCAAATAATACTTTCGAAATTAAAGTATCGCATCTGTTCTAGAAAGAATTTTAACATTACTAATCATATAATGCTGAAAATCAAACTACACACGCAGGTAACTCTTTTGAAATTAAATATCGCAGATGTTGTATAAGAATTACCACATTATTAATCATATTGTGCAATAAGTAAAGGCACACGCAAATAATTCTTCCGAAATTAAATATCGCATCATTCTATAAGAATTACGTTATTAATCATATCATGCTGCAAACAAAGGCACGCAAATAATTCATCCGAAATTAAATATGGCGTAATTACTGTAACAATTATCACAATATTCGTCGTTTTATGTTGCAAAGAAAACACACGTCTGTAAGTCTTCCGAAATTAAATACCGGTATCGCATAAGTTCAAAAAGAATTACCATTTTAATAATCATATTACGCTGGAAATAAAAGCACACTTATATAATTCTTGCGAAATTATATATGTCATCACTTCTATAGGAATTATTACGTTATTCGTCGTATTATACTTGAAATGAAAGCACACCAAATAATTCTTCTAAACTAAAATATTGCATAATGTCTTTAAGTATTACAAAATTATTAATTATATTATGGTAGATATAAAAAGCAATCGCAAAATAATTGTTCCCAAAATAGAAACCGCAAAAAATCTAAAAGAATTACCACATTATTAATCATATTATGCTGGAAACAAAAGCACACGTAAATAATAATTCCGAAATTAAATATCACATAACTTCTCTGATAATTAACACATTATTAATTTTATTACGGTGGAAATAAAAGCACACGCAAAAAAATCATCGGAAATTAAAAATGGCATAATTACTGCACTAATTATCACACTATTCGACGTATTAAGTTGGAAATAAAACACAGGTAAGTTCGAAATTCAGTACGGGTAGAGCATAAGTTCAATAAGTATTACAACAGTAATAATCATATAATGCTGGAAATAAAAGTAACACAAAGATTTTATCCGAAATAAAATATGACATAAATTCTGTAAGAATTATCACATTATTATTTATCGTATGTTGTAGGAAATAAAACACACGAAAGTTAGTTTTCCGAAACTAAATACCGGTATGGCATATGTTACATAAGAATTATCACATTAGTAATTAAATTATGCTGGTTATATAAGCAGACCCAAACAATTCTTCAGAAATTAAATATAACATAAATAATGTAAGAATTATCACATTATTCTTTGTATTAAGATGCAAATAAATCACATGCAAATAAGTGTACCGAAATTGAATAACGTTATGGCATAAATTCCATAACAATTACAACATTAACAATCATATTATGCTGGAAATAAAAGGTAACGCAAATAATTCTTCCAAAATTAAAAATGACAAAACTACTGTAAGAAATTTCACATTATAATTCATGCTTTTTTTGTTGGAAATAAAACACACGAAAGTTAGTCTTCCGGAACCAAATACCGGTATGGCATATGTTCAATAAGAATTATCACAATAATAATTAAATTATGCTGGTTATAAAAGCACACCCAAATAATTCTTCAGAAATTAAATATGGCATAATTACTGTAAGAATTATCACATTATTCTTCATATTAAAGTGGAAATAATTACACGAAAATAAGTGTTCCGAAATTGAATAACGGTATGGCATAATTTCCATAACAATTACCACATTAATATTCATAATATGCTGGAAATAAAAGGTAACGCATATAATTCTTCCAAAAATATATATGACATAATTTGTGTAAGAATTATCACATCATAATTTATCGTATATTGTAGGATATAAAACACACGGAATTTAGTCTTACGGTACCAAATACCGGAATGGCATACGTTCAATAACAATTATCACATTAATAATTAAATTACGCTGGTTATAAAAGCACACCCAAATAATTCTTCAGAATTAAATATGGCATAATTACTGTAAGAATTATCACATTATTCTTCGTATTAAAATGGAAGTACATCACACGCAAATAACTCTTTCGTAATTAAAAATCATACAAGTTCTACAAGAATGAGCAGATTATTAATAATATATTTTGATACAAATAGAAGCTCCTGCAAATAGTTCTGCCAATATTAAATATGGCATAATTACTGTATTCGTCGTATTATGTTGGTAGTAAAACACACGCAAGTCAGTCTTCCGAAATTAAATACCTGTTTGGAATAATTTCAGTACTAATTACCGCATTAATAATCATATAATGCTCTAAATAATAGACCACAAAAATAATTCTTCCGAAATTTAATAATGCATAATTACTAAAGAATTACAACAATATTCGTCGTATTATGTTCGAAATGAAACACACACAAGCAAATTTTTCGAAATTAAATACTGGTATCGCATAAGTTCAATAAGAATTGCCACATTAATATTCATTAATGTTGGAAATAAAAGAACACGCAAATAATTCCTCCGAAATTAACTATGGCTTAATTACAGTAAAAATTGTCATAATATTCGTCGTATTATGTTGGAAATAAAACACACCCAAACAAATGTTCCGAAATTAAATACTGGTATCGCATAAGTTCAATAAGAATTACCACATTAATTATCATATTATGATGAAAATAAAAGCACACGCAAATAAACCGTCCGAAATTAAATATGGCATATTTACTGCAAAATTTATCACATTGTTCCTCGTATTATTTTAGAAATAAAACACACGCTATTTAGTCTTCCGACATTAAATATCTTTATCGCCCAAGTATAACATGAATTACCAACTTAATAATCATATTATGCTAGAAATATCATGTCACTCAAATAATTTTTCCGAAATTAAATACGTCATTATTTCTCTAGATAATTTCACATTATTCATCAAATTATGCTTGAAAAAGCACACGTAAATAATTGTTCCGAAATTAAAATATCGCATGTGTTCTATGAGAATTTCAACAATTTTAATCACACAATGCTGAAAATAGAACTAAACACAGGTAACTCTTTCGAAACTGAAAGTCGCAGATGTTCTATAAAAATTACCACTGTGCTGGTAGTAAAGGCACACGCAAATAATTTTTCCGAAATTAAATATCGCATAACTTCAATACAATTTTCACGTTATTAATAATATTATGCTGGAAATATAAGCACAAGCAAATAACTCTTATGAAATTTAAAATCATACAAGTTCTACAAGAATGAGCAGATTATTAATCATATATTTTGCTAGAAGTAGAAGCTCATGCAAATAGTTCTCCCAATATTAAATATGGCATAAATACTCTGTTCGTCGTATTATGTTGGTAATAAAACACACGCAAGCAAGTCTTCCGAAATTAAATACCGGTGTGGAATAAATTCAATACGAATTACCGCATTAATAATCATAAAATGCTCTAAATAAAATACCACGAAAATAAATGTTCCGAAATTGAATATTGCATAATTACTATAAGAATTATAACATTATTCGTCGTATTATGTTCGAAATGAAACACAAACAAGCAAATCTTCCGAAATTAAATACTGATATCGCATAAGTTCAATAAGAATTACTACATTAATATTCATATTATGCTGGAAATAAAAGCACACGGAAATAATTCTTCCGAAATTAAATATGACTTAATTAGTGTAAGAATTATCACACTATTCGTCGTATTATGTTGGAAATGAAACACTCCCAAGCATGTATTCCTAAATTAAATAACGGTATGGCATAAATTCAATAAGAATTATCACATTAATAATAAAATTATGCTAGAAATAAATGCACACGTAAATAATTTTTCCAAAATTAAATATGCCATAATAAATGTAAGAATTACATCATTATTCGTCGTATTATATTGTAAATAAAACACACGCAAGCAAGTCTTACGAAAATTAATACTGGTGTGGCATAATATCAATAAGAATTATTAAATTAATAATCATATTTTGCTTGAAATAAATGCAGAAGCAAATAATACTTTCCTAATTGAATTTCACATAATTACTGTAAGAATTATCACATTATTGAACATATTAATTCGAAAATAGGCACGCAAGTTAGTGTTCCGAAATTAATTACTGCTGTGGCATAATATCATTAAGAATTACCAAATTAATAATCATATTATGCTGGAAATAAATGCACACCAAAATAATTCTTTCGAAATTCAATTTCACATAATTATTGAAAGAATTATCACATTAATGGACGTATTATTTTGCAAATGAAACACATGCAAATAAGTCTTCCAAATTAAATTCCGGTATCGCATAAGTTCAATAAGAATTACCACATTAATATCCATATTATGCTGCAAATAAAAGCACAGGCACATAACTCTTACGCAAATTATATATGGACTAATTGCTGTAAGAGTTATAACTCTATTCGTCGTATTACGTTGGAGATGAAACACACGCAAGCAAGTCTTCCGAAATTAAATAAGCCATAATTACTGTAAGAATTTTCAAATTATTCGTGGCATTAAATTATAAATAAAACACACGCAAGTAAGTCTTGTGAAATTAAATACTGGTGAGGCATAATATCAATAAGAATTACGGAATTAATAATCATATTTTGCTTTAAATAAATGCACACGCAAATAATTCATTCGAAATTCAATTTCACTAAATTACTGTAAGAATTATCACATTATTGAACATGTTGCGTCGGAAATAGACACGCAAGTTAGTCTTCCGAAGATAAATAGCTGTTTGGCATAAGTTCAATTAGAATTACCACATTAATTATCATATTATGGGGAAAAAAGCAGCAAAATAAAATAATTTTTCCGAAATTAAATATGGCAAAATTACTGTAAGTGTTATCATATCATTCGTCGTATTAAGTTGGTAATAAGACACATGCAACTATGTCTTCCCAAATTAAATACCGCTATGGCATAAGTTCAATAAGGATTACGCCATTAATATTCATATTTGGCTCTAAATAAAATCACAAGAAAATAATTATTCCGAAATTAAATATTATATAATTTTTGTAAGAGTTCAACTTATTCGTCGTATTATGTTGGAAATAAAACACACGGAATCAAATCATCCGAAATTACTTACCGGTATCAAATGAGATCAATAAGAGTTACCACAAGAATATTCATATTATGATGTAAATAAAAGCACACGGAAAAAAACTTCGGAAATTGAAAATGGCATAATTACTGTACTAATTATCACACTATCCGACATATTAAGTTGGAAATAAAACACACGTAAGTTCAAAATTCAATACGGCTAGGGCATAAGTTGAATAATAATTACCGCATTAATAATCATATAATGCTCTAAATAATATAGAGAACGAAAATAATTTTCCTAAATTAAATATTGCATAATTACTGTAAGAGTTACAACATTATTCGTCGTATTATTTTGGAAATGAAACAGACGCAAGCAAATCTTCCGAAATTAAATATTGCTTAATTACTATAAGAATTACAGCATTATTTGTCGTTTTATGTTGGAAATGAAACTCTCTCAAACAGGTTTTCCGAAATTAAATACCGGTTTTGCATAAGTTGAATAAGAATTACCACATTAATTATCATATTATGCTGGAAATAAAAGCACACGCAAATAATTATTCGGAAATTAAGTATGGCATAATTACTGTAACAATTATCATATTATTCGTCGTATTATGTTGGAAGAAAAGCACACGCAAGTACGTCTTACGAAATGAAATACCGGTATGGCATGAGTTCATTAAGAATTGCCACATTAATATTCGTATTATGCTGCAAATAAAAGCACACCCAAATAACTCTTTCGGAAATTAAATATGTCGTGAGTACTGTAAGAATTATCACATTGTTAGTCGTATTGTATTGGAAATGAAACACACGCAATGAATCTTCCGAAATTAAATATCCGTATGGCGTAAATTGGAGAAGAATTATCACATTAATAATCATATTTTGCTAGTAATAAAAGCCCACCTAAATAATTCTTCCGAAATTAAACATGCCATAATTACTCTAAGAATTACATTATTATCCTTCTTATGATATTGGAATTAAAAGATACACAAGCAAGTGTTCCGAAAATAATTACTGGTGTGGCATAATATCAATAAGAATTACCAAATTAATAATCATTTTTTTGCTGGAAATAAATGCACACGCAAATAATTTTCGACATTGAATTTCACATAATTACTGAAAGAATTATCACATTATTGGACATATTATGTTGGAAATAAAACACATGCTAGTAAGTCTTCCGATATAAATTCCGTTATAGCATAAGTTCAATAAGAATTACCACATTAATAATCATATTATGCTGCAAATAAATGCACACGCAAATAACTCTTACGGAAATTAAATATATCGTGAATACTGTAAGAATTATCACATTGTTCGTTGTATTATGTTAGAAATAAAACACACGCTATTAAGTGTTCCGAAATTAAATACCTGTATCGCACAAGTACAACAAGAAATACCACCTTAATAATCATATTATGCTAGAAATGAAAGCATTCATATAATTTTTCCGGAATTAAATACGTCATTATTTCTGTAAATAATTCCACATTATTCATCATATTATGCTGAAAAAAGCACCGGTAAATAATAGTTCCGAAATTAAAATATCGCATGTGTTCCTCAAGAATTTCCTACAATTTTAATCACACAATGCTGAAAAGAAAATTAAATGCATGTAACTCTTCCGAAATTATAATTGGCCGATGTACTGTAAGAATTACCACAGCGCTTGAAGTAAAGACACACGCAAATAATTCTTCCGAAATTAATTATCGCCGTAGACCAAGAAGAAGTACCACATGTTTTTCATATTATGCTGGAAATAAAAAGCACACGCAAATAATTCTTACGAAATTTAATATCGCATAACTTCAATACAATTTTCAGTTATTTGTAATATTATGCAGGATATAAAAGGACACGCAAATAACACTTTCGAAATAAAAAAATCATATATGTTCTACAAGGATAAGCAGATTATTAATCAGATTTTGCTAGAAGTAGAAGCTCATGTAAATAGCTCTAACAATATTAAATATGGCTTAATTACTGTATACATTATCACATTATTCGTCGTATTATGTTGGAAAACAAACACTCACAAGCAAGTCTTCCGAAATTAAATACCGGTTTGGCATAAGTTCAATCAGAATTACTTCAGTAATTATCATATTATGGTGAAAATATAAGCACAAGGAAATAATTTTTCCGAAAATAAACGTGGCATACTTACTGTAAGAATTATCATATTATTCGTCGTATTTTGTTGGTAATAATAGACACGCAACTAAATATTCCCAAATTAAATTCCGCTATGGCATAAGTTCAATATGAATTAGCGCATTAATAATCACTTTATGCTCGAAATAAAAGCACACGAAATTAATTTTTCCGAGATTAAATATTGCACAATTGCTGTAAGAATTACAACTTATTCGTCATATTACGTTGGAATAAAACACTCGGTAGTAAATCATCAGAAATTAAATACCGGTATCGAATAAGTTCGATAAGAATTACCACATGAAAATTCATATTATGCTGTACATAAAAGCACACGCATAAATTCATCGGAAATTAAAAATGGCATAATTACTTTACTAATTATCATACTATTCAACGTATTAATTTGGAAATGAAACACAGGCAAGTTCGAAATTCAGTACTTGTAGGGCATAAGTTGAATAAGAATTACCACATTAATAATCATATTTTGCTGGAAATAATAGTTACGCCAATCATTCTTCCGAAACTCAATATGACATAATTACTGTAAGAATAATCACATCATAATTTATTGTATTTTGTTGGAAATAAAACACCCGAAAGTTAGTCTTCTGGAACTAAATACCGGTATGGCATATGTTCAATAAGAATTATCACATTGATAATTAAATTATGCAGGTTACATTAGCAGATCCAAATAAATCTTCAGAAATTAAATATGGCATCATTACTGTAAGAATTATCACATTATTCTTCCTATTATATTGGTAATAAAACACAAGCAAGTTAGTATTCCGAAATTAAGTACGAGTATGGAATAAGTTCAATAATAATTACCGCATTATCAATCATATAATGCTCCAAATAAAAGATCACGAAAATAATTATTCCGAAATTAAATATTGCACAATTTTTGTAACATTTACAACATATTCGTCATATTATGTTGGAAATAAAACACACGGAAGCAAATCATGCGAAATTAAATACCGGTATGTAATGAGTTCAATAAGAGTTACCACATGAATATTCATATTATGTTGTAAGTAAATGCACACCCAAAAAATCGTCGCAAATTGAAAATGGTATATTTACTGTACTAATTATCACATTACTCGACTTATTAAGTTGGAAATAAAACACATGCAAGTTCGAAATTCAATACGGGTAGGGCATAAGTTGAATAAGTATTACCACATTAATAATCATATTATGGCGGAAATAAAAGGCAATGAAAATAATTCTTCCGAAATTAAATATGATATAATTACAGTAAGAATTATCACATTATTATTTATCGTATTTTGTTGGAAATAAAATACCCTAAAGTTAGCCTTCCGAAACTAAATACGGGTATGGCATATGTTCAATAAGAATTATCAATTTAGTAATTAAATTATGCTGGTTATAAAAGCACACCCAATAATTCTTGAGAAATTAAATATAACATAATTAATGTAAGAATTATCATATAATTCTTCGTATTAAGACGGAAATAAATCACATGCATATAAGTGTACCGAAATTGAATAGCCGTATGGCATAAATTCCACAAAAATTACCACATTAATAATCATATTATGCTGGAAATAAAAGGTAACGCAAATAATTCTTCCAAAATTAAAAATGACAAATTTACTGTAAGAATTATCACATTACAATTTATGGCTCTTTTGTTGGGAATAGAACTCACGAAAGTTAGTCTTTCGGAACTAAATACCGGAATGGGATATGTTCAATAAGAAATATCACATTAATAATTAAATTACGCTGGTTATAAAAGCACACCCAAATAATTCTTCAAAAGTCAAATATGGCATAATTACTGTAAGAATTATCACATTATTCTTCGTATGAAAATGGAAATACATCACTTGCAAATAACCCTTTCTATAAGAATGAGCAGATTATTAATTATATTTTTGCTAGAAATAGAAGCTCTTGAAAATAGTTCTCCCAACTTAAAATATGGCATAATTACTAAATTCGTCGTATTATATCGGTAGTAAAACACACCCAAGTCAGTCTTCCGAAATTTAATAATTGTATGGATTAAGTTCAGTACGAATTACTGCATTAATAATCATATAATGCTCTAAATAAAAGACACGAAAATAATTCTTACGAAATTTAATCTCGCATAATTACTAAAAGAACTACAACATTATTAGTCATATTATGTTGGAAATGAAACACACGCAAGCAAATCTTCCGAAATTAAATACTCCTGTCTCATTAGTTCAATAAGAATTGCCACATTAATATTCATATTATGCTGAAAATAAAAGCACACGCAAATAATTCTTCCGAAATTAAATATGGCAAAATTACTGTAAGAATTATCACATTATTCATCGTATTATGCTGGAAATGAAACACCCGCAAGCAAATCTTCCTAAATTAAATATTGATATCGCATAAGTTCAATAAGAATTGCCACATTAATATTCATATTATGCTGGAAATAAGACCACACGCCACTAATTATTCCGAAATTAAATGTGGGTTAATTACAGTAAGAATTATCACATTCGTCGTATTATGTTGGAAATGAAACACACGCAAGCAAATATTTCGAAAATAAACACTGTTATTGCATAAATTCAATAAGAAGTAAGACATTAATTATCATATTATGCTGAAAATAACAGCACACGCAAATAAATCTTACCAAATTAAATATGGCATAATTACTGTAAGAATTATCACATTATTCCTCGCATTATGCTGGAAATAACACACACGAAAGTAAGTCTTCCGAAATTATATACGGGTGTGGCATAAGTTCAATAAGCATTAAAATATTAATTATCATATTATGGTGAAAATATAAGCACAAGCACATAGTTTTTCCGTAAAAAATATACGTTGCATAATTACTGTAAGTATTATCATATTATTCGTCGTATTAAGTTGGAATAAAAGACACGCAACTAAATATTCCCAAATTAAATACCGCTATGGCATAAGTTCAATAAGGATTACAGCATTAATAATCATATTATGCTCGAAATAAGACCACAAGGAAATAATTTTTCCGAAATTAAATATTGCACAATTGCTGAAAGAGTTACAACTTATTCGTCATATTATGTTGGAAGTAAAACACAAGGAAGCAAATCATCCGAAATTAAATACCGGTATCGAATAAGTTCAATAAGAATTACCACATGAATATTCATATTATGCTCTAAATAAATGCACACGCAAAAATTCATTCGAAATTAAAAATGGTATAATTACTGTACTAATTATCATAATATTCGACATAATAAGTTGGAAATGAAACAGAGGCAAGTTCGAAATTCAGTACTTGTAGGGCATAAGTTGAATAAGAATTATCACATTAATAATCATATTATGCTGAAAATAAAAGGTAACGCAAATAATTCTTCCGAAATTAAATATGACATAATTATTGTAAGAATTATCACATCATTATTTATCATATTTTGTTGGAAATGAAACACACGAAAATTAGTCTTCCGGAACAAAATAACGGTATGGCATATTTTTTCAATAAGAATTATCACATTAATAATTAAATTATGCAATTTATATAAGCAGACCCAAATGATTCTTCAGAAATTAAATACGGCATAATTACTGTAAGAATTATCACATTATTTTTCGGATTGTGTTGGTAATAAAACACACGCAAATAAGTCTTCCGAAATTAAATACCGGTATGGGATAGGTTCAATAAGAATTACCGCATTATAAAACATATATTGCTCTAAGTAAAAGACCACGAAAATAATTCTTCCGAAATTAAATATTGCATAATTACTGTAAGAATTACAACATTATTCGTCGTATTATATTGGAAATGAAACACACGCGAGGAAATCGTTCGAAATTAAATACTGGTATCGCATAGGTTCAATAAGAATTGCCACATAAATATTCATATTATGCTGGAAATAAAAGTACACACAAATAATTCTTCGGAAATTAAATATGTCACAATTACTGTAAGAATTATAACATTATTATTTATCGTATTTTGATGGAAATAAAACACACGAGAATCAGTCTTCCGGAACTAAATACCAGTATGGCATAAGTTCAATAAGAATTACCACATTATTTATCATATAATGCTGAAAATAAAAGGACACGCAAATAAATCTTCCGAAATTAAATATATCATAATTACTGAAAGAATTATCAAATTATTCGTCGCATTATATTGGAAATAAAACACGCGCAAACAAGTCTTGGGAAAATAAATACTTGTGTGGTATAACATCAATAAGAATTACCGAATTAATGGTCACATTTTGCTTGAAATAAATGCACACGCAAATAATTCTTTCGAAATTGAATTTACACAATTACTGTAAGAATTATCACATAATTTAACATATTCCTTTGGAAATAGACATTAGAAATTAAATACCGGTATGGCATAAGTTCAATAAGAATTACCACATTAATTATCATATTATGATGAAAAAATACAGCACAAGGAAATAATTTTTCCGAAATTAAATATGGCATAATTACTGTAAGAATTATCATATTATTCGTCGTATTATGTTGGTAATAAAACACACGCAACTATGTCTTCCCAAATTAAATATTGCACACTAGCTGTAAGAATTACAACTTATACGTCATATTATGTTGGAGGTAAAACACACGGAAGCAAATCATCCCAAATTAAATAACGGTATCGAATAAATTCAATAGGAATTACGACATGAAAATTCAAATTCTGCTGTAAATAAAAGCACACGCAAAAATTAATCGGTAAATAAAAATGGCATAATTACATTATTAATTATCATACTATTCGACGTATTAAGTTGGAAATAAAACACAGGCAAGTTTGAAATTCAGTAAATTTAGGGCATAAGTTGAATAAATATAACCACATTAATAAGCATATTATGCTGCAAATAGAAGGAAAAGCAAATCATTCTACCGAAATTTAATATGACATAATTACTGTAAGAATTATCACATTATTATTTATCATATTTTGTTGGAAATAAAACACACGAGAGTTAGTCTTCCGGAACTAAATACCGGTATGGCATATATTCAATAAGAATTATCACATTAATAATTAAATTATACCGGATATATAAGCGCACCCAAATAATTCTTCAGATATTAAATATGGCATAATTACTGTAAGAATATCACATTATTCTTCGTATTATGTTGGTAATAAAACACACGCAAGTAAGTCTTCCGAAATTAAATACCGGTACGATATAAGTTCAATAAGGATTACCGAATTAATAATAAACATATTATGCTCTAAATAAAAGACCACGAAAATAATGCTTCCGTAATTAATTATTGCATAATTACTATAAGGTTTACAACATTATTCGTCGTATTATATTTGAAATGAAACACACGGAAGCAAATCTTTCGAAATTAAATACTGGTATCGCATAAGTTCAATACGAATTGCCACATTAATATTCATATTATGCTGGAAATAAAACCACACGCCACTAATTATTCGGAAATTAAATATGGGTTCATTACAGTAAGAATTATCACATTCGTCGTATTATGTTGAAAATGAAACACACGCAAGCAAGTCTTTCGAAAATAAATACCGTTATGACATAAGTTCAATAAGAAGTACCACATTAATTATCATATTATGCTGAAAATAAAAGCACACTCAAATAAATCTTAGCAAATTAAATATGGCATAATTACAGTAAGAATTATCACATTATTCCTCACATTATGTTGGAAAGAACACACACGCAAGTAAGTCTTCCGAAATTATATACGGGTGTGTCATAAGTTCAATAAGCATTACCATATTAATTATCATATTATGGAGAAAATATAAGCACAAGCAAATAATTTTTTCGAAAATAAGCATTGTATAATTACTGTAAGAATTTTCATATTATTCGTCGTATTATGTTGGAATAATGCACACGCAACTAAATATTCCCAAATTAAATACCACTATGGCATAATTTCAATAAGAATTACCGCATTAATAATCATATTATGCTCGAAATAAAAGTACAAGAAATTAATTTTTCCGAAATTAAATATTGCGCAATTGCTGTAAGAATTACAAATTATTCGTCATATTATGTTGGAAATAAAACACATGGAAGCAAATCATCCGAAATTAAATACCGTTATCGAATAAGTTCAATAAGAATTACCACATGAATATTCATATTATGCTGTAAATAAAAGCACACGCAAAAATTCATCCGAAATTAAAAATGGTATAATTACTGTACTAATTATCATAATATTCGACGTATTAAGTTGGAAATGAAACAGAGGCAAGTACGGAATTCAGTACTTGTAGGGCATAAGTTGAATAAGAATTATCATATTAATAATCATATTATGCTGGAAATAAAAGGTAAAGCAAATAATTCTTCCGAAATTAAATATGACATAATTACTCTAAGAATTATCACATCATTATTTATCGTATTTTGTTGGAAATAAAACGCACGAAAGTTAGTCTTCCAGAACTAAATAACGGTATGGCATATTTTTTCAATAAGAATTATCACATTAATAATTAAATTTTGCAAGTTATATAAGCAGACCCAAATAATTCTTCAGAAATTAAATACGGCATAATTACTGTAAGAATTATCACATTATTCTTCGTATTGTTTTGGTAATAAAATACACGCAAGTAATTCTTCCGAAATTAAATACCGGTATGGAATAGATTCAATAAGAATTACCGCATTATAAACATAAAATGCTCTAAACAAAAGACCACGAAAATAATTCCTCCGAAATTAAATATTGCATAATTACTGTAAGAATTACAACATTATTCGTCGTATTGTATTGGAAATGAAACACACGCAAGCAATTCGTTTGAAATTAAATACTGGTATCGCATAAGTTCAATAAGAATTGCCATATAAATATTCATAATGGAGGAAATAAAAGTACACACAAATAATTCTTCGGAAATTAAATATGGCACAATTACTGTAGGAATTGTCACATTATTTGTCGTTTTATTTTGGAAATGAAACACACGCAAGCAAGTTTTTCGAAATTAAATACCTGTATTGCATAAGGTCAATAACAATTACCACTTTAATTATCATATTATGCTGAAAATAAAAGCACACGCAAATAAATCTTCCAAAATTAAATATGGCATATTTACTGTAAGAATTATCACATTATTCGTCGCATTATATTGGAAATAAAACACACGCAAACAAGTCTTCGGAAAATAAATACTCGTGTGCCATGATAGCAATAAGAATTACCGAATTAATGGTCATATTTTGCTTAAAATAAATGCACACGCAAATAATTCTTTCGAAATTGAATTTCACGTAATTACTGTAAGAATTGTCACATTATTGAACATATTACGTTCGAAATAGACACGCAAATTAGTCTTCCGAAATTAAATACCGGTATGGCATATGTTCAATAAGAATTAGCACATTAATTATCATGTTATGCTTAAAAAGACAGCACAAGAAAATAATTTTTCCGAAATTAAATATGGCATAATTACTGTAAGAATTATCATATTATTCGTCGTATTATGTTGGTAATAAAACACACGCAACTATGTCTTCCCAAATTAAATACCGCTATGGTATAAGTTCAATAAGTATTACCGCATTAATAATCAGTAATAAAGAATCTTCGTAACAAAATTTCAGACAATAAATTGATCATAACAAAATCTGATAAAGGAATTGCTACTGTAATATTGAATAAAACTGATTACTGATTTAATTGCAAACTTCTTTACTGTCTAAATATTAATATTAATATTAATATTAATATTAATATTAATATTAATATTAACACGGTAAAGAAGTTTGCAATTTAATGAGTGATACATATTTGTTAAATGTGTATACAGAAAAACGAAGAAGCATAAAATTCTTTATGTTAGTTAAACAGAAAATATTTCATCCGGGAATCAACTTGAAAAATTAGAAAGGGGCCCCACAAATTAATATCAAAGAGCAATAAAGGGACGTGTTTAAAACAATTGAATTTACTATCACTAGTAAAGGAAAACATAAATTAATTTAAGTGAATCCTTCAGCTCATAAATTCAAACCATTGCCTAAAATACATTAAGAAAATATTCCGATTATACTCATTATAAACTTTGGTTCAGATTCCACTTAACATATTGCAAAATGTTTTCAAACTTATTTAAAGAAAAATCTTAAATTTCATAGCAATCACAATATAAAAACACAAGCAATTTCATAGGAACACTACAAGAATTATCCATAAACGAAAACTACAGAATTGCATTTTTCGGTATTATTAATATGTGCACCAACATGCCGGCAAATGACACGTTAGAAATAACAGAAAGAAAACCAAGGACACAAAATATAAGCAGAACGAAAAAAGAAAAAATAATATAATTACTACGTATTTGTCTAGGTCAAAATTATTTCCATTTCAATAATAAATACTACAAATAAAACAAAAGTCTTCCAATGTATTCACCACTATCTGGCATCTTAGCTGGAATTTCTGTAATAAATTTAGAAACAAAATTCATAGAGTTTAATCAACAGAAAATAGTCATATGGGTTCGTTACTTTGATGATACTTGTTTAATAAGATCAGAACACTATCTCACAACAATTATTAGAGAACATACACATCCTATATTCTGGAATTCAATTCACGCAAGACGATAAAATAGGTAAGAAAAAAAATTCTTGGACATGACAATAGAAACAAAAGATGATAATTTAAAGTATAGCATTTACAGAAAACCTATTCAAAATACAAATCTCATTGCTACTCATTCCAATCACACAATACAACATAAAAAAGCAGGATTAAACAACCTTGTTAACAGACTAATTAACAGACAGTGCTTTTTCGTTCCCAAACAAGTTAAGAAAATTATCGTTTAATATATCCTGAAGTTTTGGAGTTGAAACTCTGACTCTAAATGCTTACGTCACGACGCTACACAAGGTATAACCTAGTTCGGTACATAATAATAATGGAGCATGGCAACTTTAAGTGGGGTTGCTACTTTTCAATCATATAAACTCACTAGCATGTGAAATTAGCTCTGTACAAAATATTATTGCTACATATGAATGCAAATATAATTAGGTCGATAATAATACTGAACTAGTATATACAGTATATATAATAGAACATATTAGTAAACATGATACACATTAACTGTAAATAATTTATATATATATATATATATATATATATATATATAATGTATACAATTATGCATTTAACGAAATCAACTCCGTTACGGTGAACAGAAACATAATATAATCTCAAATTATGAAATTCATATCCTTTGTTATAACTGCCAGTAAATGTTTACGTTGAGACAAATATTCTTCCTAAGTCACATGATGTTACAGGGACAAAATAATAATCACACAAATCAATATACAAATTAGCAATATTTATGTTCCACAATATATACAAATAATTCAATTATCAAATCTATTCCATTGCAGAGATTGAAAACATATGGGCTATTCTGAGGTTATGAAATGTAAATCTTTTGCGAACATCACATAAAATTTGTTTAAACTAAGAGAATGTTCTTTCTGTATCATAAGACGTTACAGGAGCTTATTTATAATACATTACATCATTGTTATTTAATGACCCCATGCGTATCTGCTTGAAATTCTACCCTGCGTACGCATCCTGGTGACGTAATAGACGTACGAGAAGAAACTACTCGATCCTCTGTACGTTTGGGAACATATGTGCGCTGCCTGCTTATTAATGTACTAATGTCAAAATTAGATTACCAAAATGATTTACAGTTAATAATACTATAAGAGCAGAAAATGGATATCAAACTAAAATTGTTGATTATATCATAAAACGTGTTCGAAAAAACCAACGCCAGAAAACATATACTAAATTAGTTCACGCTGAAAAGAAAAAAAGATTTCATTACTTTCACGTACAATAATGAATATATAGGGCTACATAATTTTTCCACAATCTTCAAGAAACATAACTTCAATATTGTGTTTCGCACTAATAAGAACATTGGAAAATCTATTCTATGGATTTTATAATTATTATACAGATAAATTCAACCTTTCAGGAATATATAAATTAAGGGGACATTCAACTATATTTTGTAACTTTTTTCCTATTTGCCCAATCTTTTTCAAATTTGGAGAAAACGTTTAATATACACATGGAAATTAACATGCAAAATCTCAGCTCATTAGATCCAATACTTTTCAAAATAAAAAATATTTCAATTTTAATCAATCATTAATATAAATATCACTTTTAATTATCATTTTTTATTTTTTGGCATTGTGCATTTGACTGTGACTTCTCAATGAATAGGGGAAGAATTCTGCATATTGATTTAGTTCTGTCACGTAAATTAGTGTAGAAATTTAATTTTTCATTTCTATGACACTTTTTCTCCAATTTTTAAGTTGAGTGTCCCCTTAACTTGTCAATATCCGGAATGTTGTTCTACATATGATATAGAACAGACAGGTAAAAATTTCAATATTAAATACAAGAAACACATAAATACTCATCATGATAATTCACATTCTGGTTTCAGGGATCATATATTATATAATTGTCAACATTATTTCATTGACATAAGTCCTGATATGCAAATCCTGCATATACATGATAAACCATTTAGAAACATTACAAATACACAAAGATAATAATACATTATGCAACGAGCCTATAATGATAGTAATTAAGAAGCGAGTATGGATATTTATGAAACGAACGCAAGCGAGTTTCATAATTTTCATACGAGCTTCTTAATTACCATTATAAGCATGTTCCATACGACTTTTTATGCTCGACCATATTTCTAACTTGAAATTATTCAGATGTATACATTTTATTTGTATCTGACAAGATCGGAAGTGACCTTGTTCTAGGTCGTGAATTGTGAGATGTGCGCAGACGCGAAAGTATTGATTTTTTCCGAGGAACAATAATTTCATTGACCTTGATGTAATCCCGTTAAACTTGATATAACCTTGATTATTGAATTCGACATTGAAAAACGAGATGACAAATTGAATTTATTTGAATATTATTTACAATTAACACGAATTATTATAGTAACAGAACATAACCTTCCGCGACAATATTGGATTTCCAGCCTCCGTGACTTTTCGCTAATTCTCTTTCGATTGCATATCCGAGAATAATCGATACTTGCGGTTTTATAACGGTACAAAGCTGACTTGTCATTGGCTGAACACCTGTAAGCTGAGTTGTCATTGGATGAACACCTGTACTTTAATGAGGTGTACTTTAATGACATACATTAAAGGACTGCTACCAGGTGTATAATTACTACATTTCGGCATAGTCGAGCATAAAAACTATTAATACACATAATTTGAATGACAAAGCTATCCTAGGAAAAACATTTTATTTGATGAATTCATAAAAACAGCTATTGAATCACTAGTACCGGAACAGGTATAAACCCTAGCAAACATCGCGCCACGGCGAGTTCACGTCAAGTCACACAAGGCGACGCAAAAACCTATCATCAGGTTACGTCCAACAATTACCAATAAGTTCATCTTAAATTGTATATTTGTCCATTCGAAATTTAAGCTGTTTCTTGTTAACTTATATCATAATATATCACATCTCATGTTATATTTAAGTTTAAATAAGATACATTACATTCGTCCAAAAAACAATCTATTCATTTTTACGATTTAATATGTAATGAATTTTAATTATATTTAGCAATTTATTATTATATGATTGGAGTTACCACACTGAAGATGGAGTAGCATACAACACCGAAACATGTCTATATTTTATATGTTTAATGATTTTTATAAATGTGATGAGAACACCGGTACATTGATTTTTATTTATCATCATATTGCAAAAGAAGTAAAGAAGAAAGTTAGCTTCCCTTATGAAAAGGTTGCCAGATTTGACAAAGCGTATTACATATAATTTGGAAACAGACCTAAAAGGTAAAATGATATTCATTTGAAACGATGAGGGAATCGAATATACAAAATGTCAGAAAAATTTACACCTGAGTAGCGTTTGTGCTCATTTACAGTTAAGAAAGGGGGAAAAAATATCATCAGATAGGTTAGAATCATATGAATGCCATATACCGCGAGAAAAATAATAGTACGGATTTATGTATTGGCATTAATATCTAAACCATCAACAGCCATCGGTTAAGATAACTTCAAGTTTCCATTGTCACTCCCATACAAATGATTTCTCAATATCTGAACCGATCCTTTAAGGGCACTAATGGCTGTTTCCTTCACAAAGCTGTGTGTTAGCCCCAGGTTTTTACATTTGTTGACAAAGAAGGAGGGTGTGGTACCTCGTACAAACTATGCTTTCGACGGTTTTATTACACCTAATTCTGTTACTTAAATTTTATTTTGAAAAGCTTATTTTGATAGAGTGGACAGAATTGTACAACTAATTTGGTTAGTTTTAAGTACGTCGGTACAGATAGTGCGAAATAGGAAAAGAGCCTAAACTGTGTTTTGCCTTGATATCAAGAGTTTCGAAGGTATTTATTATCTGTTGCTACGTGGAACGATAACATTAAAACATTTTTTTACCTTTCCAAAATTCCTCTTTTTCAGATACGTCTTTCATGAAAATCCTTTGCTCTAATGTAAATTTCAGTTGTATAATTTGAGCGACCTAATCAAAACAAAAGTATGGTGATTGGCTCGTTACATGTATTTAAAACGGAACTGAGGAAATGATTGAGGAATAATTAGTTAAGTGTTATGGGAAAGACGAATAGAATGAACCAATAAAAAGGAAAGTAGTTAGGAGAGTTAAAGTAAGTTAGAATGGTAAGTAAAGAATACTGAGTGTTTTATGTACTTGAGAAAGGAAGAATCTGGGAAGTGAAGCAAAGAACTAGTGAAAGTGAGTGCAAGTACGGAGAGTGAACCATGAAACCTATACAATTTTTATAAAGTAGTTTATTTCACGACGCTGTATCAACATCTTATGTTATTTAGCGTCTGAATGAGATGAAGGTGATAATGACGGTGAAATGAGTCCGGGGTCCAGCACCGAAAGTTACCCAGGATTTGCTCATATTGGGTTGAGGGGAAAACCCCGGAAATAACCTCAACCAAGCACTTTGCAGCCACCGGTATTCGAACCCGGGCCACCTGGTTTCGCGGTCAGACGCGCTAACCGTTACTCCACATAACAGCTATACCAATGAAAGAGAAAAAGTGACAAGTGAATTGAAGACGTGATAGTAACGAAGTACTACAGACATTCGAATATTGGAACATTGTATGAATGCAAGAGTAAAGTTATGAGAAAAGGTCAGTGAAAATAGGGAAAATAATGCAATATTGTAATGTAGGTGAAAGAATGGAATATAGACATTTAGTGAATATGAAATGATTGAAGATAAACAGAAACTTAGGGAAATTGGTAATGAAAGATAGCAATGATAGTAGGAGGAGGATTAGTTACTCATGGTAGAAGTATTGTATAGATATCAGGAATGGGATAGAGGGATGACAAAAAAGGGTACTATTACTGACACTACTACTACTATTACTTACTACTACTTACTACTACTAACTACTAACTTACTACTTACTACTACTAACTTACTACTTACTACTACTAACTTACTACTTGCTACTAACTTACTACTTACTACTACTAACTTACTACTTCTAACTTACTACTAACTTACTACTTACTAGTAACTTACTACTAACTTACTAATTACTACAACTTACTACTTACTACTAACTTACTACTTACTAGTAACTTACTACTAACTTACTACTTACTAGTAACTTACTACTAACTTACTACTTACTAGTAACTTATTACTAACTTACTACTTACTAGTAACTTACTACTAACTTACTACTTACTAGTAAATTACTACTTACTACTAACTTACTACTAACATATTACTAACTTACTAACTTACTACTAACTTATTACTAACTTACTGCTAACTCCCTACTTACTACTAACTTACTACATACTACTAACTTACTACTAACTTACTACTTACTACTAACTTACTACTAACATATTACTAACTTACTACTAACTTATTACTAACTTACTACTAACTCACTACTTACTACCAACTCACTACTTACTACCAACTTACTACTTACTACTAACTTACTACTTACTACTAACTTACTACTAACATATTACTAACTTACTAACTTACTACTAACTTACTACTAACTCACTACTTACTACCAACTTACTACTTACTACTAACTTACTACTAACTTACTACTTACTACTAACTTACTACTTACTACTAACTTACTACTTACTACTAACTTACTACTTACTACTAATTTACTACTTATTACTAACTTACTGCTTACTACTAACTTGCTACTTACTACTAATTTACTACTTATTACTAACTTACTACTTATTACTAACTTACTACTTACTACTAACTTACTACTTACTACTAACTTACTACTTACTACTAATTTACTACTTACTACTAACTTATTACTTACTACTAACTAATTAATTACTACTAACTTACTAATTACTACTTACTAGTAACTTACTACTAACTTATTACTAACTTACTACTTACTACTAACTTACTACTTACTACTAACTTACTACTAACTTACTACTAACTTATTACTAACTTACTACTAACTTATTAATAACTTACTACTTACTACTAACTTACTACTTACTACTAACTTACTACTTACTACTACTACTACTTCTACTACTACTACTACTACTACTACTTCTGATACCACTGCTAGTACTGTTGCTGCTGCCACTACCACCACTACTATAAATTGTTGCTGCTTTCTATTGGTTTTTACAATAAAACGACTTACGAGCCATAATCAGATAGTTCACCCTTTTCAATTTGACAAAAAAGAAACAAACAAAATAATTTTCATTAATATAATACCACATGTATTCATCTTAAAGTTTATGTTCGCTGTAATTTTTTTAAAAATTTGCACAACCACTCACAAACCGTGTGTTTAATGATATTAAAAAAAGACCAAGAAAAAACGTAGACCCCATTCCTGTTGCTTGGCCATAAAAGTATGATTATTGAGTAAAATACAGCTCCAAACATTTCTAAGCGTGAGGAGAAAATAGGAGATTACAAGGAGAGTAGAGACCATGTAATGAGAACAAGGAGAATACATGGAGAACAAGGAGAATAAATGGTGAACAAGGAGAATACGGGAAGAAAAGGGAGCATACGAGTAGAAATGCAACGAGAACAGGAGGATATGAGGAAAATCAGGCTAACAAGGCGAATATAATGACAGAAAGCAGAATTCAAGGAGAACAAATGAAAGAAAAGCAAAACAAGAACAATACAATAATAAGAAGAGTAATACAAGCAGAAGGAGAGGAAGACGAAGAAAAAATTGGGAACTTATGGAGAAAAATTATAATACAAGGAGGAAAAATACATGCAATGTTAACTTGGAGGTGAGGCGAATAAGATGAATAAAAGAAGAAAGATGGGAATAGGGAGAGAAATGGAAAGAGACTAGTAAACAAAGAATAGAAGTGAAGAAGAGGAATTGAATGAGACAGAACGGAATGAATACATGCAGAACACGTGAAATACAAACAGAGCCATGGGAGTGCAAGGAGAAAAAAGAGGAACACGAGAAATAGGAGAGTCCAGAGAGAACAAGGGGAATACAAGCAGAACAAACAAGGAGAACAAGATAAATACCAGGATAATACAGGAATAACAAGGAACATACAATGGCAACAAGCGGCATACAGGAATAGTAGACGGAAAACAGGGAAATATTCGAAATGCTAAGAGAGCAACATGGATACAAGGATAACATGGGAACTGCAAAAAGAAAAAGGGGAAGGCAGGAAAGCCAAGCGGAATACAAAGATAACTATGGGAATACAGGTCGAACAGAGGGAATTCAGGAGAATACAGGCAATTGAAGGAGATTAAGTGGAGTACAAGGAGAAAAAGTTGAAATCTAAGCGAAGAAGGAACTAGAAGGAGAAGAAGGTGAATGCAAACAGAAAAATCGAATACATGGAGAAAATGAGCAATATAAGAACATAGAACATACAGTGATAAAAAGGCAAATGGAAGGAAAACAATGGGAATACAAATACAATCAGGGATAATAATGAGATAGGAATGGGTATACAAGAACAACTGCTGGGATATCAGGCGAATTGCAGGAATTCCAGGAGAACACGTGGATATGTAATAAAAGGTGAAGAAGGAAAATACAAGAATAACAGGAGGAATAGAAGGAGTGGAATTCGTTCAAAGGACAGCAAAGGGAATATTAGGAATACAAGGGAAGACAATGAAAACAAGGAGAACGCAAAGAAAATAAGGGAAAGCCAGTAGAAGGAAAATATAAGTGTAGGTGACGGGTAACAAGGCAAATATGAGAAAAATGGAATACGTAGAGAATAAGATGAATACAAGAAGAAAAACGAAGGAAATGCAAGGAGAACAAGACAAATGAAAAGGAATAAAGGAAAAGGGAAGGATAAAAGGGATAGACTGGAATAGGAACAGAAATGCAAAGAGAAAAAGACGAATATAAGGACAATAAGGGGTCTGCAAGAAAAACAAATGGAAGGGAAGGAAAACAAGAGGAATACAGGAAGGAAAAGATAATACAAGGAGAACGAGGGGAAGACGAGGAGAAAAGGAGATGTGGAAGAAAAGGGAAATTGAAGGAGGAAAAGGACATAGCCTACAATGAGAACAAGAAGATGGAAAACAAAATAATGTGAATGCAAAGAAAATGAAAGGGAGAACATGGGGAGAAAAAAGAGAAGGGGGACAGGAATACAACAGAACACTTGGAATACAGGGAGAACTATGTGAGTACAAGGAGAGAAAAGGGAATAAAGCAGGATAAGGGGAATCCATGGAAGTACAAAGAGAGAAAGAGAAATACAAGGAGGGAGTGCAAGGAGAGAAAGGCGAATACAAGGAGGAGAAAGGAAATCTTTCAGAGTACTAGGAGACAAAGGGGAATACAAGCAGAAAAGTGGAATACAAAACGAAGGGGTATAAAATAGAGCACACAAGGAGAATACAAGCAGCATACAGGGAGAATAAGGAGAATACAGTGAGGAGAATCGCCGTATAAGGATAACTATAGGTATAGAAAAGAACAAACGGGAGAATAGGAGACATACAAGGAGGAAAAGGGAATATCAAGAGAACAAGGAGACTACGAGGACAACAGCGTAATAGCAGGAAAGCAGGGGGGGATATAAAGGGAACTCAAGATATACGAGAAGAACAGGGGAATGCGAGGAGAATAGCACGATACAAGGAGAAAATTTCGGATAAGAGGAGAACAGGACGAAACGAGGAGATTAGGGGGCTTATAAGGAGAACACGAGGATACGAGTAGAACGGGGGGTTACGAATAGAAGATGGGAGATAGGCCTACGAGGGGAAAACATGGAGGATGCGTGGAGAACAGGGGAAGACAAAAAGAGGAAGGAGAATTCGAGGAAAACAGACGTGGGACTGGGGGGTAAACAATAATAGCAAGGAGTATACTAGGAGAACAGAAGGATACGTAGAGAACAGGGATATAATACAAGGAGAACAAGGGAATACTTGGAAAATAGGGGAGGATAAATGGAGAAAAACGGAGATACAAGGAGAACAAGGCGAATACCTAAAGAACAAGGTAAAAGCTGCAGGACAAGTGTAATACCAGAAGAACAAGGGTAATATCTCGAGAATAAGGTTACCACCTGGAGAACGAGGAGGAGTACCTGGAGAACAGGCAAAATATCTGGATAACAAAGGAAATGCGAGAACAAACAAAGCAAATATAAGGGAAAATGCAAGGAGAAAAAATGAATACACAGAGAAGAAGTGGAATAGAAGGGGAATAGTTTTAATAATGGGAAAAAGGAAGTACAAGGAAAAAAAAGGTAATGCAAGAAGAACAAGGGGCATGCAATTAAGACAAAGAGAATGCGAGAAAAAAAGGGAAAGCGGGGAAAACAAGGAAAATGTAAGGTAGACAATGGGAATGAAGGGGAAAGGACGAGAATTGCCAGGACAAATGCAGAAGAAGGGCAATACATTGAGAAAACGGGGTATACAAAGAGAACAAGGGGAATTCAAAGAAGGCATCCGACATTCAAAGAGAAAAAATGGAATGGAAGAAGGCAAATAAAATGAGAAAAACGGAATATGTGAAGAATAAGGGGTTTAGAATGAGATCAAAGGCAATGCAAGGAGAACATGAGAGTTGTAAGGAAAGATAGGTGAAAAAAGGAGAACAAGGGAACTACAAGGATAATACGGGGATTACAAGGGGAACAAGGGAAATAAAAGAACAACATGACCAACGCAGTAGAACCAGGATAATAAAAGGAGAAGATAAATACAAGGACAACAAGGGGAAAGTAAGTAGAACCAGAGGAATCGAAGTGGAATAAAGAAAATAAAAGGAGGACATAGGAAATACAATGAAAGTATGGGCAATTCGAAGAGAACAAGAGGATTACGATGCGAAGAAGGAGATAACGGGAAGAATTGAGGCTAATTCGAGAAGAATATGGTAAATAAGAGAGAATACGGGGATACGAGGGGAGAACAGGGGAGATACAAGGAGAACAAGGGAAATACTAGCAGAACATGGGGAATTTCAAGAGAAGAAGGTGATTACGAGAAGAATAGGGGGGAATGAGAGGAGATTAGGGAAAATACAAGGAGAACAGGGGAATTGTAAGGAGAATAGGAGGACGCAAGGAGAACAAGATTAATACAAGGAGAAAGAGGAAATACAAGGAGAATTTGGGGAATTCGTTGCTCGAATTTAATGTTAACCATGATCGAGGCACTACGATGAAACATCGTGCTCTTCAACCAAGGCTCAAAAGCAAACTAAAGCAGACGGAACCAGTGTTGGCAACTCGATTCTTAAAAACCCGCTAAGATACAGTACAGAAACCGCTAAATTGATATACTATCAGTTTAAAAATATTATTTTTTTACGGCTGTAAGTGTTAAAAAGACGCTAAATCTCTATATGATCAATACAAATTTCATAAATTTTACCCTCTACGATAACATTTAAAAACACTAGATCCAGCAGAAAAACCGCTGAATTGGCAACACACAGAAGAACGAAACGAAAGTTGGTAGCTCCGAAAGGATCGATGTCAACTATATCCCAGTACCAACCTCCTCCCATATGGTGCAGGGATAGGAGATACGAGTCTCGCTATTTAATTGCCACGCCTCTTACACTTATAAATACAATACAAAAACAAACAACAACAACATACGCATAGGTAAAGACTACAGTTATTCTCCTTCTTCTTCTTTTTCTCCTTAGTCTTCTTCTTCTTCATTTTCTCCTTCGTCTTCTTCTTCCTCTTCTTCTCCTCCTCCTCCTCTACTCTGGTTTCCTCACCTGTTTCGAAGTCCACAAACATTATTTCTGCAAAGAGCAAATTGAACTTGATCGTGAAGCATGCATTCACTGTCTTGCATTGAATGTCGTATTAATAGGGAGAGGATTCGTAAGCTAGTCATGCAAAAACATTTTGTACATGTTTTGAACGTTGCACTAACAAATA
This sequence comes from Periplaneta americana, assembly GCF_040183065.1. Classification (NCBI taxonomy): domain Eukaryota; kingdom Metazoa; phylum Arthropoda; class Insecta; order Blattodea; family Blattidae; genus Periplaneta; species Periplaneta americana. Next base: position 65,142,122 of record NC_091119.1, on the reverse strand, counting down.
CGTAAAGTTACTGGTACATATGTTTGCACATTTCAGGCGTTCTATACAAACTGGATTCCTATGCAATAGTTTCTTCAGTTTTAAAATCACGACTTCACCCACTGTACTAGTTTCTGTAGAAGCGAGTCAATGACACCAATGGCATCTTTCAGTTGTGGCGACGAAGATTCCAAGTACTCAGTATATTTTAGAAGGTCAATGAAATGTGCCTTGAGGAACACAAGGAAGCCATACATGTCGCTGCTAAGTACAGATTTTGCCTTAGGAATTGAGGCAGCCTCCTCCATGTGGAGGATGTTCTCTCTCTCTCTCTCTCTCTCTCTCTCTCTCTCTCTCTCAGTGTATTGATATTTCTCTCAAAATAAAAAAAAATCAATATTATAACGCAGTAAATTCAAGATAATCCTTATCAACAATGATTTAGTTTCTTTTAGGTTGTGAGGTCCGATTGAGGTATTTTTTAGGTTCAACAGAATGTACATATACGACTCCTACGATCATGTTTCGGAAAATTATTGAAGAAATAAGGAGTTCAGAAGTAAGGAAGATAAGTAAAAACTATAAATCCGGCCCCTATAAAGTGCTCAATAGACCATTTTGTAGTTGGAAGTTCATTTATTATTTTTAATTATGTTCTTGAATGACTTACTACGTTTCACTGTTGTGGATGCGGTATTATCATTGAAAGTATAGGGTTAAACGACAGCCAAAATAAGCACAAGTACGTTTCAAGGCTACAGGCGTAATAGGCTATCATATTCATGTCCTGATTGCCTGCACACTTGAATAGGAAATGTAATAATAAATATCATTCGTTTCGAGTTGCATTTTGTCGTTTATTTTAGCATTATATTTACTACCATGTTAAATGCTAGAGAATTGCGTGTTAAATTAATGTTCTTCCTTTCTGTAAAGAACTTAATTCAAATATTTAACAGCAGGTTCTACGAATTGCGACAAATTTAACAAACACTTTGGACCAACTGGCTAAGAGGCACTACTCGATAAATCTGCTCTTCGCAACCAGCAATCGAACTTGAGCGTATCTGAAAGCGCCACCACTTCTGGATGTAAACAATAAAATTACTGTAACCTACCTTCTTCACTGCTCAAAGTGATCGTGCTTGTTTTTCTGTCCAGATGGTGACCGCTGGACGTCGCGTTGACTTCGTACATCTTCACCTGGTGAATCTGTTTGGACATATCTGAAATGCAACATAATTCTGATTTTAAATCGTCGTCATAAATTGATTGTTAGCTAATGTAATGAACAGGGTAAATAGGTAGCATATTAAGTAGACAATATGTAGGCCTATGTCATCTGACTAGTAACAATAAGTAAATCATAAAACTGAAGCTTGAAAAGGAATCAAAAGTTGAAGCTCGTAGTAAAGTTACTTCTAACGCTCATATAGTCTTAAAGAAAATAAATTGAATGAAATGAACTAAAAGTGCTGTTAATTTTGTAATTTCGTTTAAAGAATGAAATTAATTTATTCTTATTCTTTTATTTACAGTAAAAACCGAACTTGTTCGTAGATGATAGCGCCAACACTTCAGGATGTAAACAATTACTGTACCTTCATAGCGATTGGTCTTGCTCCAGGATGTGTATTCGTGTCCACCTAAAATGCAATATAATTCTGATATTAAATCGTCGTAATAAACTGATTGTTAGCTAATGTGATGAATTTTGTAAATGGGAGTATATTAATTAAGTAGACAATAATATGTACGTCATCAAACTATTAACAATAACTAAATCATAATAGTGAAGTTTGAAAAGGGATCCAAAGTTAATCACGTAGTAAAGTTATTTCTAACTCACATCTTCAACTCAGTACAATATAAAATAATATTATTCCGAACAATTTAAGTTCTCAAAATAATAAACAAGTCACTTACAAAGCTAACAGACAGAGCGATAATTCAAAATGTTTTCTATTTGCATTTTACTTCTAAACAAACTTAAAAAATGCTCTCCGTTAAAATTTGCAAAACAGTAGATAGAACCTTGTTAATTTGAGCACTCGATTGTTAGGCTTGGTTAAGTGGTAATGATTTTACCGCCACACATTGAGTTGAGAAAAAAATATTTCGAACTTTTTATTATGTTTCCTTTTTAAACGGCAAGATGGGACGGAGTTGTTAATCTAGTTTCAGACAAAAAACCACATAAGCTTTAAAAATTCTAGAACACTCGTAATTACTAACTACATTGAAGATAACAAAGCAAATGCATGAGCTTAGCATGCAGAAAGTCTTTTGCCGTTCACACATTAATTTCAGTGCAATCTAGTGACAGCTAGAGGGAAAGAGATGTCTCGGGACTGAAGTGTGAAAAAAATGCGAACCAAGAATAAACGTACACTCCTTTCCCCTTGCATGGCCATAAAAATGATTAATTCATAATATTACAGCAACAAATATTTTTAAGCGTGATGTGTCTATCGGGATACAAAATAGTGAAGTGGAAAATGCGACCACACGCGCTTAATTATCGCCACATTGAGTGGAGCCAAGGAACGGAGCGTGAGATTCAGACATATTTGTAGCACATAAAGAAAAAGGCCGCCAATCAAAACGAAAGTTTTAATGGTTGGTAACATTAAGGAGGGCACATAATGTAGTACTACTGCAACAGAATTTCTTAACTATGAACAAGTGGGGTAGGAAACACAGAAACAATCGAGGGTGATCTATCTGAAACTGCCTCTTAGGCTTACAATTTGTAAATACTTACGTCTAAAAAGATGACGAAACCTACGAAATCCATTCCTTAAACAGGGGCAGCAGCCACCCTTCGCACTTCTCTTATCTTTTTCTTTAACCAATGACAGTTCAAACATGGAATATTCCTCGTTTTCTTCTTCTTTTCCGATTGATGTCGCTGGCGTGGAAGCTGGTATGGGACCCATGGACGCTGCCATGGGAGGTCGAAAGGCAGCTGGGTTGTAGGCTGCAAGTAGGAAAACAAACTTGGTCGTTACACATGTGTCATTGCATTCACTGGTTTTCAGGGAATGACACAATTAATAGCGATAAAGACTCATATGCAACTGTATATTTTTTGCTGTCCATTTGCAAGACATACAAAATCTCCTTTTTTTTTTAATGCTTTGAACGAATGTAATGACGAATAGTCAAATTTAATTCTATTAATTTTTTTATCCTCGACCATGCCGAAATGTAGTAATTATACACCTGGTAGCAGTCCTTTAATGCATGTCATTAAAGTACATCTACTCATTAAGTACAGGTGTTCAGCCAATGACAACTCAGCTTACAGGTGTTCAGCCAATGACAAGTCAGCTTTGTACCATTATAAAACCGCAAGTATCGATTATTCTCGGATATGCAATCGAAAGAGAATTAGCGAAAAGGCACGGAGGCTGGAAATTCAATACTGTCGCAGAAGGTTATGTTCTGTTACTATAATAATTAGCGTTAATTGTAAATAATATTCAAATAAATTCAATTTGTCATCTCGTTTTTCAATGTCGAATTCAATAATCAAGGTTATATCAAGTTTAATGGGATTACATCAAGGTCAATGACATTATTGTTCCTCGGAAAAAATCAATACTTTCGCGTCTGCGCACATCTCACAATTCACGACCTAGAACAAGGTCACTTCCGATATTGTCAGATACAAATAAAATGTATACATCTGAATAATTTCAAGTTAGAAATATGGTCGAGCATAAAAAGCCTATAATGGTAATTAAGACGCTCGTATGAATATTATGAAACTCTCTTGCGCTTGTTTCATAAACAACCATACTTGCATCTTAATTACTATCATTATAGGCTATTATGGATAGATCAAATATAAAACTGTAAAAAAAAATCAGTGAATTCTTCATCAAATCATAAGTGGCATTCATGTCGGCAGTAGACCCACTAGCGACATAATATGTTCATATTATGATACTATCTGAGAACTTGAATTCGTACTTATCAAAGTTGCTTTCTAATGTTGGGCCAGTTAGTGTTCCTAACGTATGCATAATCTTTGTTCTGCGGTATCAGTTCCACAGCCTCACACATTATAAATTACTTGTCTATTCGTTTACTTTATAATTTTTGTTAATATACTTGAAAAAGCACCCAACAATATATCCTCTGATTCATTAATCATATTGAGTATGGCTAATTTGCTTTCAATTGATGGTATTTCAGGCGAAAAGAGAAAGCAAAGCCAAAACACAAACAACTTATCCTACTAACCCCAAATAACAATACCTACCAATGACTATAAAAAAAAGAAGAACTCAGTCAGCTGACTACAGTCTGTACAAAACTAGAAGGGTATTAACAGTTCAAGGCGTCACCATGGCAACAGCTCAAACCAGCCAACCAGAATCCATGGTGACAGGTCGGCGTCTCCTAGTCTTTCACAGCGAGCATGTGGTAGCAAGCTGTTTTGTTCGGAAGAGTTTAATCTTCGGTACTGTGTCACGGAAATATTGGTTCTGTCGTGACTATTGTTTTCGTAGTTATTCCTGTGGCATGTGTATTTATATTACCGACTATGTTAAAAAAGATGTAAATTTCGCTACGAGAAGCGGAATCTTCCACTGCAGTGTTTCTTCTCTGCACACTATCATAAAGAATTTACATTTCACATCTTCAGTGGTCGGGCAAAAGGGCTTAAGTCATTATTCTTTGTGATATAAGATTCCCTTCATTAAATTCGTTTCCTAAAATACATGCATTTAGCGATATGATTGCGAGGGGATTAGTTTATTATCCATCTTGTAGGATCGTCAGAAATGGAATCACTATATCTTTCGCCCTATTTAAATCTTAGGCATAATAAGAAATAGACCTAATTTATTTTGCGTTATTATTACTGATACTAATATCTCAGACGATAGGCTGAGAAAAACCGCTCACCCCCTATTTTCTCTACTGTTCGCTACATTATGAAATTCAAATTTATGTAGCCCGACACTTTTCCACGAGACATTATTAGCTGATGTAAGATGTTCCATGGAGTTAAAAACCAAGGACCCGGGTTCGATCTCCGGCGCCGGAGCTAATTTTTCTTCTCAAATATTAATTGTCAATATTGCAGATATTATTCTGTACGACAAATTAATAAAGAATCTTCAGTATTATCATAGCTAGCAGTGCATATTTCTGTACAGATTACTGTGCACTTAACTGCGGAATGCCGGCCAAACAGTCACTCAGCTGAGTGCACCCCTTGTATGAGGGCAGTTGACTTTGACATATGACGTCAACATAGATCCCTAACTTGGAGTCAGGCCACAAAAGGGATACATTGAAGGTGGAGAGTTCGATCCGGTGCTGTGGCTTGAAATCGGCGTAGCGCAGTGGTCAGAGCGCTTGGTACGTAGAACCAAGGACCCGGGTTCGAATCCCGGGGCCGCACAGTGGTCCAGAATGCAAATTTAGCGGGACAAACTAGTAACTTTTCAGCTACCTAACAGATTTTTATGAAATTTTATACAGTGGTTACAAATAGCATATATGTTTTGTATACGAGCTCTGATTACGTTAGTGTGAGGGGAACTACCCCTTATAGGGGGCGCAATTAGACAAAATTAGTAACTTTCTCATACGTGACAAATTTTTTTTATGAAATTTTACACAGTAGTTACGGGTAGAATATATGTTTTGTATACAAGCTCTCATTACGTTGGCATAAAGGGAACTACCCCTTATATGGGGGCGCAATTAGACAAAATCAGTAACTTTCCTCCTATCTAACAGCCTTTTATGAAATTTTACACAGTAGTTACAGGTAGCATATATGTTTTATATACAAACTCTGATTACGTTGGTATAAGGGAAACTACCCCTTATAGGGGGCGCAATTAGACAAAATTAGTAACTTTTCTTCTATCTAACATATTTTTATGAAATTTTACACAGTAGTTATGGGTAGCATATATATTTTGTGCACAAGCTCTCATTACGTTGCTCTAAGGGGATCTACCCCTTACAGGAGGGCGCAATTAGACAAAATTAATAACTTTTCTCTTATCTAACATATATTTATGAAATTATATACAGTAGTTACAGGTAGCATATATGTTTTGTATACAAGCTCTCATTACGTTGGTATAAGGGGAACTATCCCTTATAGGGGGCCCAATTAGACAAAATTAGAAACTTCTCTCCTATCTAACATATTTTTATGAAATTTTACACAGTAGTTACAGGTAGCATGTATGTTTTGTATATAAGCTCTCATTACGTTGGTCTAAGTGGAACTACCCTTTATAGGGGGGCGTAATTAGACAAAATTAGTAACTTTCCTCCTATCTAACAGTCTTTTATGAAATTTTACACAGTAGTTACAGGTAGCATATATGTTTTGTATACAAGTTCTCATTACGTTGGCATAAGTGGAACTACCCCTTATAGAGGGGCGCAATTAGACAAAATTAGTAACTTTTCTCCTATCTAACAGATATTTATGACGTTTTACACAGTAGTTACACGTAGTACATTTGTTTTGTGTACAAACTCGGATTACGTTGGTATAAGAGGAACTGCCCCTTATAGGGGGATGCATTTAGACAAAATTATTATTTTTTCTTCTGTCTCACAGATTTTCATGAAAATTTATACAGTAGTTACAGGTAGTAAACTTGTTTTGTATACAAGCTCTAATTCTCTGGATTGTTTTTGTTTCAACCTCATACTTGCTATAATGGCAAACCTTTCTTGGGCAACCACGACTTTATCCAAACGTAAGTTTTCTCTAAATTTTCATTATTATCACGATGAGAACTTAATTTAATAAGTAGTTCGCTAAGACAATGTTCATTTCATTAAAAAGGAAACTCATATTCTTTATCCTCTTCCTTTCCAACGATAAATTATCTTATGGGAAAAATGCATCATTTTAGATACTGTTGCACTTTTTGGGCACTCGGGAAGCTTATTTGATACATAATTAAGAAGCTGCCACCTTGAAATCCCTAAATTTTACTTCGGAAGCAGATTCAGTTCACAGATATTTAAATAACTGTAGCCCGAATCGAGAAAAATTGCACTCCTGCACCTGGAAAGAAGAGTGCGCATAATTTATTACTTCCGCAAATCTGAGCACCTTAAGACTGCATTTAAAATAGAGTTAAATACTCGAGGAAGTGAAAAAAAAATCATTTTGGGACAGAACAAAGGGTGTTTTTTTCTACCTTAGTCAAGTCTGCACTAAATGGTTACATTTATATTTTGTCCCGTGTCCATTCATGCTAATGTGACATGTTATAATAACATTAAATGTAACAAAAACAAACAGTGTTACATACCTAAAGAACTACTTGGCATGTTGATACTAAATATGAATGGAATCGAACACTTACAACGGAGTTACAGCACAAAGAAAGCGGCAGACTCGCGGCACTTGCTGAGTAAGAATGCTGGGTGGCGAAATGTGGTATGTTACCGGCCTCTTATCTCGCTCTGCAGTCACCTCCGCTGATTAAGATTATCAATTCAGTATTTCTCAGTTATAAAGGAAAAATAATTTAAGGGTTTTATTTCATTTTTTTACATGTCATTTTTCTACTTTTGTCCTCCTAAAAATATGGATTCTGGACCACTGTGGGACGTAACAATTTCTTAGAAAAGAGGGAAATATACTGCCTATCTCCTCTTCCTTAATTTGAGGAACTGTCGATGTTATGAAGTTCACCATTTGCTTCTTTACAACAATAGTATTTGCTAGAGAAAGAAGACTTCCGTTGAAAAGGAATTCGAACATGTCCATTCGCGTCACTATCTGACTCATGCCTGGCAACGTAAAACATAAAAAATAGTTAACTTCCGCAGACCCACGCACATTAAGAGGGATCTTATTACATAGATATGGGTGTAATGAAGAATATTAAACAATTCTTAGTCCGAAAGAAATGGGGTTATTTTTTCCCCATCCTGTTGAATTTAGTTCTAAGCTCGCTGAGACGCATTTTCTCTCTTAATCCAAAAATGAATTGTATTATAGTGATATAATCAAAAGATGTTGATAAAAATAGTACATAATTTAGCTGAAGGATCAGCAGCCATGATCACACTCAAATATTCACAATATAGGACAGTAAGCACTTGCTATAAGAAAACGAAAAAACAACTGAAAGCGCTGACAATCAGCGACTGACGGCTGTGTATATTTTGCTCCGTTTAACGGTGTTGTTATTGCTCTTTTATCCCCGCTGATTTTATGAAAAGATACTTAGAAGTGCTACGCAACTATCTGGCTATATTTCTACAATTTGAGCAGGTTGAGTTTTAGGGCAAATGTCCCCGTAAAAGTGAGAAATAGACCACTGTGCGCCGGAGCGAATTTTTCTCCTCAATTAATATTTGTCAATATTACAGATATTATTCTGTAGGACAAATTAATAAAAGATCTTTAATATTCTCATAGCCAGCAATGCATATTTCTGTGCACTTAACTGCGGAATCCCGGCCAAACAGTCACTCAGCTGAGTGCGCCCCTTGTATAATGGCAGTTGACTTTACCATATAACGTCAACAAAGATCCCTAACTTGGAGTCAGGCCACATAGGGAAGCATTGAAGAAGGAGAGTTCTATCCGGTGCTGTGGATTGAATTCGGTGTAGCTCAGTGGTTAGAGCGCTTGGAACGTAGAACCAAGGACCCGAGTTCGATCTCCTGCGCCGGAGCGAATTTTTCTCCTCAAATATTAAGAATCTACGTCGATCCGGTGCTGTGGATTGAATTCGGCGTAGCTCAGTGGTCAGAGCGCTTGGAACGTAGAATCAAGAACCCGAGTTCGATCTCCGGCGCTTGAGCGAATTTTTCTCCTCAAATATTAAGAAACTACGTCACCAAACTACTGACAATAACTGAATCATAAAAGTAAAGTCTGAAAATCAATCAAAAGAAGAAGCACGTAGTGACGGTTACTTATAATATAGATACAACCCCAAGCATTTGTTCTCTATGGGCTGTATTTAGTTACTTCTTACCTACTTTGAAATACTACTGATGTAAACAATTACTGTACCTTCAGAAGTGCTATATTCCGTTGTTTGTGTGGACGCCTGCGTCAACACAATAACTACAGGCTCCATGTACAAGTTCTGGCAGCTGGTCTGAGAGGCTGCTTCTGTCATTTTCTCTGCCGGTCCAGCTGAAGAGCCTCCATCGTCTTCAACTAAGCTGGTACCGGCACTGTTGTAGTTAGTCGTCGTCTTTTCTGGAGCCGTCCGGATGGTAATCGGGCTCTTGGTCTCTATCGAATCTGTTAAGTAAGGCAAAATCAACATAACATTGAACAACAGAACTAAATTGCAAACTTCAAGGTTTGCTTTCCTCAAATATTTTACTATGTTCTAATTTAACATTTTAAAATCCAGGAGTACAAGGGGAACAAGTTCAAAGCAAAGGAAACTTGTTCAATACAAGGAGAACAGCGTCAATACAAATATAAAAAGGGCAATACGTGGAGAAAACGGGGTGTTCAAAGATAACAAGGGCAATTCAAGAAATAATAGGACATCCAAAGAGAAAAAGTGTACTGGAAGAATCGTATCATGTACAATATTATCGTATCATATATATATATATATATATATGTATATATATCGTGTCATGTCATATATCATATGAATAATATAGGAAAAAAATCTGATGTCACGTCTTACTGTTTTTACAACATAGCATGTTAAATGTTTCAAGATCCATTATATTCTATTATCTTTGGGTGAGTGAGTGAATTGTTGAAATTTAGTAAGGAAGATTAACTCGCTGTGGCCTACACTGCTGTGGTCAAAGTGTGTGAACTTACACTAACAATTCCTTCCACCACTTCCTCTCTATTCTAAAGAGGGTAAAGGCATTTGTCAGAAACTCCATAGACCATGAACGAATATCAGAGTTGGCAGTTTTGAAACTGAAAAATCTTTTATTAAGGAACTGTCACAACAACTTCGATTTTACGATGTCGTCATAGACGAGTTTGACAAAAAAAACGGGAGAATCGTTCTGCAGTTTCAATGACAGATGGGTATTTAACTTATTTCCTAATTATGTATTGTATTTAGTTACTGCTTCCCTACTTTGAAATATTACTACAGCCATTGATGTAAACCATTACTGTACCTTCAGAAATGCTGGATTCTCCTGTCTGTGTGGCTGCGTGAATCTTCTGGATCTCTTCGGGAGCTTGTGTGGCTGCGTCCGTCCATCTTCTTTCTTCCTGTCTGTTGGCTTGGGCGATGACATGTCCTTCCCCAGTATCCCCCTCCCGGACATCCGATTGGGGGGATAGTTTACGTCCGGAATTTTTTACCAGGGAAAGACTCATCATGCCATTTTTTGTAATATATTTTGGGATATAAAAATGCGGCAGCTTCCCATTGCTGTCCGCACACCACTCTCTCTTTCGCATCTTAAAAGATCCCAGGGGGCCCCAGCGTGGAGGTGAGGAGAGTGGATTTGACTAATTAGGCCCTCCGGACTTCACCGAAATTCACCGCAAGGGTTAAATATCAGTTCCATCAGGGTTTTTGACCCGATCAGAGACCGGGAAATCCCAATTAGCCTTTGCCCCCCTTTTTGAGTCTAAAACATTATAAAGGTCATCATTGTGAAAAGACCAAGTAAGATTCTTATCGAACATGACACCAAGAAACTTAGTCTTTGATGATGATTTAAGCCATGTATTGTGGGTCCCTATTACCACGGCATGGCGCGTCCTCAGGTTGAGGTTAGAGGAGACGGCGTCCAGATATGGAGGGTAGCTGCGAATATATTAACTAAGCAGTCATGACAACCGATAAGGAGTGGTCCTCCAGATTATAGGTTGGACGAAGAGCTAACAACCCATCACCGTAAAAAAACAGCTTGTTACGAATCCATACTATAAGCCTCGGAATGGGACTGATTCCCTGGCACGATCAGAGGAAAGTCTTGCACAGGATAGGGACCGTTGGCGGACTTATGTGAGGGCGAGAATGAACCTGCGGATTCCTTAAAAGCTATTTGTAAGTATGTAAGTAAGGATGATTTAAGATTGAAGTTCATTGAAATACTCTATATGTAAAATTAACAGTATTACTAAAGAATAAACATGATATTCTGTCTACATTAATAATGAGATTGCTACAACGCCATAATTTTTTAATTCATGAATACCATTAATTAATATTCAGTTTGCGCAAAACCTAGATGCGAAACGAGAACAGGACGAAGTTAACCTTCTATAAAGATTAACCAAACTAGCACTTCAATATCTTAATTTATATGCAGTGATAAGAAAATTAGTGAAAAAATACGAAGGAAAAATCGTGACCTTAACATAAATTATTAAAGTAATAATTATATGATTGGTAGAAATAAAAAAAAGTTTTAACTTCAATTTTTATATTCATGTGGAGTGGGGGGTACACAGGTAGGCATGGGGTAATTTTGATTGTGCTATGAAAGGCCCTTGGGTCTTGTGTCCCTGAGTGAAAATATGTCCAGCAGATCTCACATTTGACGGAAACGCCATTTCGTGGCACTCCGTTTTCTTAACTATTAGGATAACCTAGAGCAGCGGTCATCAGCACAGTGCACTTCGGGCTAGCGTCTCTTACTCGCGAATAAGAGACTGCATCATGGTGCATCCGTGGCTGCTCGCAGGAATGCTCTCTCCCTCGTCCTGCTGCACGACGAGGCATATTACGATGCACTGCATACTCGTTATCCATTTCAGCGAGTGATGACGACTACTGACCGCGTACATAGGTTGGGAAAATTGCACACTGTGAGACCTAGGGAATGAAAAAGTACAGCTCTAATAGATCCACGGTAAAATGCTACGGTAATTATTAATTAATTTGTATTTTATATTTTGGTTCAGGGAAAATACTCATCCTTCACAACATTCGCAAAATTACGATTAATACTATTATTATTATTATCATTATTATTATTATCATTATCATTATTATTATTACTATTATTATTACACATTTATTGAAGTGGGTGTAACTGTGGAATTGAAACTATGTTAATAATGCACATACTTTGTCAAAACTTGCATTTTGAATTTACTTCACAGTGCTCATTCGCTATCGATCTATAAGATCTTCATGCTATACTTCGGAATACCGCGTAAGTACTTTCGTACAAAGACTGTGCAAATTAAAAATAATTAAAACACATGTTTTTATTGATGGCGCAAGTGTAGATAAATAAATAAAGAAATAAATAAATACATACATAAAAATATGTCTCCTGGACCAAAAATAAATAATTGAATACGCAAAACCGACATGGCTATGTACTTAGGCCTACGCGATATTCTGAAGTCGTTCCGAACTCTAAAAGAATAAAGAAAAAACAAAATAATGCTTACGATGCAAATGTTATTATACTTTTATATTATTTAATAAATAATACACGTAATTACAGACTGTAAATATTAGTACTTAATAGTTCTGTTGAGATAGATGATGTTTCATGTTTCCATTGATTCGTATTTTCGTGACTTTGTACACATTTACAGTATTATCTAAATTTCAAATGCTATTTAAATAAAATTTACGATTCACAGAATTGAAAATTATTATGCCTATCCAATCGTAGCTAAGTTATCACCCCTCAATATAGACATTTAATCTTAGAATCGCCATTGATGCTACAAAACGTAAATGTTTTTATTCACTACTTATTGTTGCAATTTTCAAGGATAATTCGTAATGTAACATAGAAAGCTTACCTCAGTGTGAAGAGGTTTATCCTAGTTGTCCTATGAGAATCGAACCGAGCTCTTCAATGCACATACTCTCCATAAGGCGCTATCTTTGCTTACTTTAACTGAAATCGAAACTCATAATGGCGGTCCAATATGTCATTTGCATTGTTGAAGACGGCGTTGTTACGCATTCAACGATGAACGCGAATTCCATAGAGAATGAAAAAATGGAACTAGCGTCAAGGAGTAGAACCTGTAGATAAGAAAACTGATAATGCTTGGGTTGAGAACTTTCGATCTGATTTTAAATGTAGTCAATCGGCGCAAGAGAATTTAAATATTGTCATTTTCGTTTGTTATATTTAAATCGTATTTTTTAAGTTTTCTGAAGAAATTTATGTAATGTACATTTTTATCTGTATAAAAATCACAAATTTCTACTTTTTTTTGAGAATATTAATTTCAAGACTCTTTGGCTTAGAGACTTTCTTTTTCTTTTTCTCTTATTAATTTTGTAACTGAAACTTCTTTCTATAATATGTTGGCTGCGTTTTCGTAATAGGAGATGAACTTTAATGTTGCGAATGTGCAGTTAAGGAAACGCATTTCGTCCCACGTTCATGTGTGTATTTGGTTTTCAAAAAAATATATTTCTTTGTATGTGTCCCCATTTTCTCTGCAATAAGTGAAAGTAGGCAATTGAAATTTCACCGTTTTTTAACTTACTACATTCTGTCAGTCATGTGGTAATCAACGTAACGAACAGTAGCCTACTGATTGAAAATATAAATTAGAAACTTCTGTAGAAGTCAGAACGTTTTCAAGTATTAATGTAATAATTCGGTATTGGATAATTCGAATTGATGTTTATTACTACAACTGCAACTGCATTACTACAAACATATAGATTTCCAGTTTGACTGAACTGTATATATTTGCATACTTGACATAAAATAGTGGTTTTTGAACGAACAGTATCTCTGTCTTTCTTTCTGTGTTCCTCTTTGTGACTAGGCAATTCGTGCATGTTATTGAACGAATACAGATACTCAGTAATCTACAGTTTATATACAAGGCCATCTTGAACAGTGCATTATACTATTTAGAGATGAACACAGATTGGATTTTTTCGAATGCTGACCAAAATATAAAACACGTCTTTTCGAAAGTTAGATCTGCCTTGCTTCCTGCGATGGCTGCGTAATATAGACCATCAGTCTACTGGTTTGAGTCTCGGTGATTCTGAGATTTTCCATTCAAAAATTCATATTGACACTTGAGGCGGGCAAGGTCGCAATTAGGATTTTTCTCGATATTCTTCCGTTTCCCCGTGTTAGGCATTAATATTTTTCTGGCCGCCCTCTATTCCGTTATCATATTCATAACAATTCTCTGATCACTGACATATAGAGAATGCCGGCTGGACTGCAGACATGAAACTAGTATGTCTATATGCAGCTAACCTTAGCGCAGTCAACTGTTATTGGTGAAAATGCGCCTCACCAGGGGCTGACGTATTGGTTCATTATGACGTAAATTTAGGTGTTCACCCTCCTCTTTCAAGGTGTTTTCATGTGAGTTATTTTATAAAAAAGTAGAATGGATAAATGGATTTATTCAGCAATACAGCGTGATTCAAAAGTCACGCGACATAGACAAACTCCGTTTTTAGTGGAGATAGTGAAATGTGGAAAGAGGGGAAACTTGTTAGTCCCGTCTAATGTGCTTGAATTTTCAACGTAGCATACACTGTTCTGGCAATACGCTAGTTCGACACTCCCGCCAGTCCAAAAGTTGCGAAATTAGTGGGTTTTCCGCTAGTTTTACCCGATTTTAGATACGTAGTGTCTGGGGTAAATTACGAAATGATGACGATGATTAGCAGTGTTGCCAGTACAAGTTCAGGGAAAACCGCCAGGGGAGAATGAAATTAGTCTGAATTCTTACGCTATCAATGTAAAGAAATGCTTCTTTGCACTGTGAGAAGCTAAATAAGAGCTACATTCTGCATGTCAACTATTGTTCTCCGTTAAATAATACATACAGTATCTAACATCCGGTAGAACTAGCCGAAAAGTCACTAATAATGCAGCATTTGGGACTGGTTAGGTATGTCATACTAATGTACAGCCTCAACGGTGCATTCTGCGTTGAAAATTGAAGCATATTAGATTCAAAACCTACCTGATTCCAACAATTTTCTCCTCTTTTCATTTTTCACCATCTGCATTAATAAACGGAGTTTGCCTGCCGATCCGGAGTTGCACTCGGGCGCGGGTTCGATTCGCGCATGGGGTGATTACCTGGTTATGTTTTTACCGTAATTTTCCACAATCGTAAGGCAAATGTCAGATAATTACGGAGAATTCTCGTCCTCATCTCGCCAAATTCTATCCCACTATCATCAAACCCATCGACGCTATATAACTTGGTAATTGTTACAGCGTCGTTAAATAAGCTATTAAAACACGTTTGTTCTTGTCTACACAGCGCTATAGACCAGCATGCTGAACCATACACCACAGAGATGGTCAAAGGTGTGTCCTTTCGCACAATATTTTAACATAATCTGGACGAAGAATTATTACAGTCAAAACCCCTGATGTGCCTGCAAATTCTCTGCATAGGGTGTGTAGCGAGACGATATAGTCTACAGGCGAAAGCTGCAGATTCTTACTGCATCGGGAGGGGATTTTTGATGTTATGACTATGGTTTAAAAGTTAGTGTCCGATAGGATAGGTTAACTGTAACGATACTATAGAGACATTGTATGGAAGGTTGATCTTAGGAGAAGAGTGATGAATGGTACGGCACAACAAATTGGAATAGAGGTACAGAAGATACAGGGATTTAATTATGCGATTTATGACGACACTAATGTTTCAGTATTTCCGCTTATGTTGACTGCTAGAAAACATCAAGTTGTGTAAATTGAATAAAATCTATTACACTTCCATAAGTACATTAATATTATATAATACATTGTATCATACCCTTATTAAAATATAGGTTATAACTGGTATATCCTACTTCTGCCAATTTCTTTTGTGGGATTTCTGTTGGGCGTTTTTGGTAGGCCTCATTTCATGGGCATTGAAGTAATGGATATAAAATAATAGACACATAATTTATGGACATTGTCAAGTGTCTGTGTTCCAATCTTTGAAATAAGCTACCCACAATGCCTAGACGCTATGTTTCAGGGATGTAAATTTTTATGAGCAAAATTAAATTTATGTTCTTTGCAAATTTTACCCAAAATCACAGGAAAGACACCTCTAACCAAGACAAGCCAGATAGTCACGAACCTTAGTAAATATAATTTCATTATTACGGGACGGGAAACTTTTGACATAAACACAATGATGTTAAGGCTGAGGCAACCACCCAAGGAATTTAGGTATGTTATAAATGGATACATTGAGAGGTGAAGAGTGGGGGAAGCTCATGTGAACTGAGGCTTCTGGTATCGGTCATTATGCAGCTTTCAAATTTCTGTGTGAGTGGAAAATGGCCCACTTATTTTTCCTGTAGCTCTCTTCATAGGGACAGGGTTCGTTTACGAGCTACTATTATACATCCTTCGCGTTTGCTATCCTTCTGGAAGAAGTCATTACGATTTTGTCATCTTTTAATACCTACCGCCTCGGCCCCGAATCTTGGTAACAGCTACATCACCGAGGAAGGCTAACATTTACATCACTTGAAATTATCAATTTTGTGAATAAAAATATATTGGACATTAACAAGCAGTTATATGATGCATAGACTACAGAACTGATTCACATATACATTCAGATTCTCAAGCAGCATTGCTCTCTATTAAAGATAAATTCAATTTAAACCCGATAGCCGCAGAAATAAGAACCAAACTCTCAAGATATAATTACCATGCTTGTCTCTCTTGGATAAAGGGACATGATGCTCACACTGGAAATGAAAGAGCTGATGAACTGACGAAATTAGCAGCATCCAGCGGAGGTGATTTTGCATACAAAAAGTGTCCTTTATCTCGTGCAAAGGCTGAGTATAAAAAACAAATAATACGAGTAAATAGGTGGAATTCACAGTGGAAGAATAGTAATAATGGCTCAACCACAAGAGATTTATTCTTCTTATTTATTCTATGTACATAGCCGCTTAAAGTGCACATTATTTATACCTGATTTCATACTCACACAGTTTGTATCCGGCCATGGTAAATTTCTTTCATATTTCAGGAGATTTCATATTAATGTAGAGAACGGAAATGAATACGTTTGTGGAAGTGAACAAACAGTAGAACATTTGTTATTTGATTGCCCACTTTATGGATATAAACGATACAGCATTGAAATGCACCTAAATAATTGTAATATGAGCTACAATAAGCCATTGTACAACATTTTCAGTAGAAATTGTTGTCGCAAAATATTAATTAATTTTATTAACCACATCAATGGAAAATTGTAAGTGTCAATATTGTTCTTGTATTGTGTGTATTATTTAAAAATTTTAACCCTAAACTAATAAGAATTGTCCATCTATGCTATGCTATAAAAGGGTGTGTGTAAATTACAAATTTACTTGGGTATGAAATATTTGTTTGTATGATTATATCTGTATATTCCACATTTCTCTAGTATGTATAATAATATTTGTTGACTTATGGACGCTATATGTATTATTTCATGTCAAATTCTATGTTATTGTTATTCAATTATGTTTTGTATTTATAGATATTATTTTTTTATGTATTTTGTATAATTAAGCGCTTGCTTTTATGATTGATGTAGACTTCTCATGCATTTGTGTTACTAGTTGTAACTGTCGTAAAAGTAAGTTTACAGTTCTCTTATTCATAAAGGCTGGTTCACAATAAACCGGGAACGAGAACCAGAATGAAAACGAGAAGCAGATGACGTGAATATGAAAATTTTTGATTCACAATAAACCGAGAACGTAGACGATATGCATATCGATATGCATGTCAATAACGATATGTAAAGTCGATATTACGCATTCTGATGTTGTGTATAATTGACCAATGGCGTTCTCTCATGAGTACAAGGCAGCCAACATAAACACAGGTTAACCAACTTCGAAATTTCAACTGAAACATTTCATTAGGTACGGTACTATAAATATGCCCATGCATCTTTATTATCACAACCTATTTTAAGTCTACCATAACGTAAAATAATGAGAGAAGAAACATTTGTAATAGAACAAAAATGAACACAACAGTAGTTATTGAATTGAAGCATGAATATGTAGTGTGTAATACAACCAATACAGTAATAAAAGGGAAAATTTTAGAACACGGATTGCACCTACCAAATTATGTCTTAAAATACTAAAAAGAGCAAATTTGTCTGCGTTTGTCTAATGCGCAGCATTATATTTACGAAAAGGCACTTTTCAGTGCCAATAATTTATTTTGTGTGCACAAGGTTGGAATTTTGAAGTAAGAGAGAAATATGATTCACTTACGATCGGTGTTCAAAGATGCAGCTATTGAAAGCCACGTATTCTCCTTCATTTTCTCATCTTTATACGAGGCGCGCCGCTTATCGTAAACGTGAGAATTTTCCTCAACACTCAATATTAGAATCTCATCAAATAAAACTTGCTCCATGATGCACAGCACAGAACAAAATAATGCATAGGTTATGTCACGGTCTTCTTGCTACAAAATATACGACGACAAAATAGCTTTTAGATGGCAATAGAATGAATCTAGTGGGCTGTGATCGGAAACGTGATCGCCAAAGTTGAAACTTGGCCAACTCTCCGTTCCCGATCCTGGGCTCAGGCAAGCTTTTCGTTAATCGTGAATGCTCACATTTAAATGTACACATTTTAACAAATTTACCGTTTTCGTTTTCGTTCCGATTCTCTTTTCCGGTTTATTGTGAACCAGCCTTTACATCGACAGAAAAAAATGTTTAAAATGTATTTATATTATATTATATCAAGTTGATTGAAAATTTTAACACTAATATACTCATGTAAAATAGGGTTTTTATGTGAAAAAAGTGTCTTTTTTTTCAGTTTTATACTGATGTTAAGAAAATTTTTCCTCTGCTACATTGTCAATCATTATAAATTTATTGCGAAACCGACCACTATTGTGTCAAATAAAAATCATACACTTCTAAATCAACAGTTTCTTATGCTATTTAACCGTGCAATAATAAACAGAACAGAATTTTCGGACAGTTATAAGTTAAACTATTCACATTACATACTTTTTAGGTATGAACAAACCCTGTTCATGCACAGTGACACTTGTCTAACTTATTACATAACATATCGTATATTTTCGAGGTCATCTTGTAAAATTACAATAATGTAATTTTGTTATCGCATATATACACACATTTACATAGATGTTCACACACAGGCTTATCATTCTGTTAGAGATCATTTTTTGAAACAACAAAATTAGCGGTATAGGCTAAACACAGCTAAATAGACATACAAATACCCTAATTATTCAATCACACTATGCATACACTCAATACACTGAAGAATAAAATGCAGAAACAACGTAAAACAAATACTTGAGACCAGTCATAACCTTGTACCTATAAGATACAACTGCATGTTAATTTATTTACATCTACCTACTGAAAACGTGCTATGCATTATTCATAATAAATTATTAATTTTGTGATTATCAGTAATTCAGAATATGAACTTTCATTCTGCGATTTGGATACTTAATAAAATTATTATGTATTTACATATATCTCTCGAATGCTAGTGCAAAACATAAAGTATAAATGGTAACATCATTTTCATTAGAAATGTGACAAATAATAGGCCTATGCATTTTTGTAAAGTATTGAAACATTCGGTGAGAATGTATGTTTCGATTTAAAGTGACGCTTGTTTGTTATAATAATAACAAGCAGTAAAATTTAACGAAAAGTTAAAGAACAGAATACTAACATATTACAAAAAATAATACCATAACAAAATCGACAATAAACAATGTGAAAATATTACAATAGTAGAAAAAAAGTAAAATATATATCTAAAGATTGGAATATAATAAAGAAAACTCAGTTACTACAAATAGTTAACAGGAAAACGTAAGGAAGAATACAACAAATGGAATGCAATAAAGACTATGATAATGAATCTACTGATCATGAGACCAAAAAAAACAAGGGAGAAAAAGAAATCTTTGTTTCAGAAAAATATTGCAGATAAAAGGGCTTATAACTGAAGGGAATCTGAATTGAAAAAAGTACAATTTTGACTTATTTTTGAAACAAGATAATGTCCGACAGTCTATGGCATGATGGAGCAGAGAGTTCCAGACATGAGCTGCAGAGATGAAGAGTAGGAGATTGTTCTGTGTTTAGGAATGGAGAGCATGATGTGGTGTTGTGAGCGAGTATTTATTTCGTGATATAAGGACAAATATTGAAAACGAAAAACTAATTACAGTACGATTATCTAGTCCTGACAGTCGCCGGAGATGTGCGCCTATGTCAGGCGAGTCCATTTAGTTACGCCTAGAGGTATTTCGATTAGTCACCGCTTGCCTTCGGAGCGATAGCATGTCGTGCGTGCGGTAGAGCGCTATGTTTCTAGTACAGTTAGGCTGTACTACATTCCTTTACCGACCGCTCGCCCTTATCTCTACTCCGAAGCTCTCCCCACTACTCCTATTACTTCTCCTCTTTCGCGTCGCTGCGCTGTCAGGACTAAATAATCGTTCTGTAGCTAGGGTTGAGTTCTGAAGAATATTGTAGAGTTACGTTAGAGAGTGAATAATTTCTTCACTCTTTGAGACGGATCGAGGACTGCGTATTTCCAGCCTTGGCAATACATACCTCTGTATGTTGTAGTACGTAGTTTCTTTTTTCTTCGCTGTGGCGCTGATCACCGACTGTTCCTCCTCGCTGTCTCCGAGGTTTTGAGTTTAAATATTTTGCTCTTTCAAATGTCTCCGTTTGAACAAATGCCACACGTTTTAACACTGTAGGCAAAAAGTATTTACACACACCACTTGCTAGAATTGTTGAATGATCTTGCGATTCACAGTGTTCACACGCAGCATTAAAAAACTTATTTAGTTCTGGTATTAAATACTGCACACGACGGCAAGTACATATTTCTAGTAAAAATGCAGCTCTTAGCTTGTTTCCTTCACTATGGACTGAAACAACCCAGAACTCACCACGAGGAGGTGGCTGCATGTCGAGTTCCGCCCTGCCCATCCCAACCTCCCTACCTTTGGACAAGGGCTCTTCATTGTTATTTACTCACGTATAATGTTCAAAAAAATGCCTTCAGAATGTTTCAAGTGAAACAATGTCAGTCTTGTATTCGCATTAGCGTTCCATTTTAGAACTCTTTATGTGAGGCTTTGAAAGGATCCATGATCTTCTTCTAGTACATTACATACAAATTAATAATATTAATCAAATACATCACATTCTTAGTTACATTTTTTTGTTTCTATATCATTTCTTCTTTGCTTCCAAAGACCAATTGTCATTAGTAAGTATTAGGTAGTGTCTTAACATTCAGTTGACATAACATCGATGGCTAAGAAGTAATGCCTCGTATTTGTGAATTTGCAGGTGAATCAGAAAATTGTTTTAAAAATTGAAGACTTCGGGGTAAATAATGATAACTCACATACACACATTGCATACATTTTAATTTTTACTGCAAATAAAAGAGGATTTTCATACTTTTAAAGCAGCATATTCCAATAATTTAACATATTTACGTAATTATTTAACCAAACCAAATATTAAGTGACTTAGAGCGTGCTAATAACCAGAAAAATGTCTACCACAATTTTGAGGGTTATCATTATTATTGTTGACGTCGTACAAAATTTTGTCCAATATTCTTTTGAGAAGATTAATTCCGTACGTAGATGAAATTATTGGGGATCATCAGTGTGGTTTTAGGCGTAATAGATCGACTATTGATCAGTTTTTTTGTATTCGACAGATAATGGAGAAACAATGAGAGTATAAGGGTACAGTACATCAGTTGAATAATTTCAAGGGAAAAATTGTTCCGGGGCCGAGTATCGATCCCGGGACCTCTGGTTGAACGTACCAGCGCTCTACCACTGAGCTACCCGGGAACTCCACCCGACACCGTCTCAACTTTTCCCTTTATATCCACACAACTCGCGTGGGCTGACGAAACGCCAGAGACCCACAACGAGTGCACACAATCTCTGTGTGACTTGGAATTGTGGTTTTCTGTTAACGTACACAGTAACGTATATATTATGCAAATCTAGTTTTTCAGGTGAAGCTCCCTGTAAAGCAGATTTGAATACCCGGCCCCGGAACAATTTTTCCCTTGAAATTATTCAAATCTGCTTTACAGGGAGCTTCACCTGAAAGACTATATTTGCATAATATATACGTTACTGTGTACGTTAACAGAAAACCACAATTCCAAGTCACACAGAGATTGTGTGCACTCGTTGTGGGTCTCTGGCGTTTCGTCAGCCCACGCGAGTTGTGTGGATATAAAGGGAAAAGTTGAGACGGTGTCGGGTGGAGTTCCCGGGTAGCTCAGTGGTAGAGCGCTGGTACGTTCAACCAGAGGTCCCGGGATCGATACCCGGCCCCGGAACAATTTTTCCCTTGAAATTATTCAAATCTGCTTTACAGGGAGCTTCACCTGAAAGACTAGATTTGCATAGTACATCAGTTATTCATAGATTTCAAAAAGGCATATGACTCGGTTAAGAGGGAAGTATTATATGATATTCTTATTGAATTTGGTATTCTCAAGAAACTAGTTCGATTACTTAAAATGTGTCTCAGTGAAACATACAGCAGAGCCCGTATAGGTCAGTTTCCATCTGATGCTTTTTCAATTCACTGCGGGCTATAGCAGGGAGATGCACTATCACCTTCACTTTTTAACTTCGCTTTAGAATATGCCATTAGGAAAGTTCAGGATAACACAGAGGGTTCGGAATTGAACGGGTTACATCAGCTTCTTGTCTATGCGGATGACGTGAATATGTTAGGAGAAAATCCACAAACGACTAAGGAAAACACGGAAATTTTACTTGAAGCAAGTAAAGCGATCGGTTTGGAAGTAAATCCCGAAAAGACAAAGTATATGATTATGTCTCGTGTCCAGAATATTGTACGAAATGGAAATATAAAAATTGGAGATTTATCCTTCGAAGGGGTGGAAAAATTCAAGTATCTTGGAGCAACAGTAACAAATATAAATGACACTCGGGAGGAAATTAAACCTAGAATAAATATGGGAAATGCGTGTTATTATTCGGTTGAGAAGCCTTTATCATCTAGTCTGCTGTCAAAAATCTGAAAGTTAGAATTTATAAAACAGTTATATTATCGGTTGTTCTGTACGGTTGTGAAACTTGGACTCTCACTCTGAGAGAGGAAAATAGGTTAGGGGTGTTTGAGAATAAGGTGATTAGGAAAATATTTGGGGCTAAGAGGGACGAAGTTACAGGAGAATGGAGAAAGTTACACAACGCAGAACTGCACGCATTGTATTCTTCACATGACATAATTAGGAACATTAAATCCAGACGTTTGAGATGGGCAGGGCATGTAACACGTATGGGCGAATCCAGAAATGCATATAGAGTGTGTTAGTTGGGAGACCGGAGGGAAAAAGACCTTTGGGGAGGCCGAGACGTAGATGGGAGGATAATATTAAAATGGATTTGAGGGAGGTGGGATATGATGATAGACACTGGATTAATCTTGCACAGGATAGGGACCGATGGCAATGAACCTTCGGGTTCCTTAAAAGCCATTTGTATGTATGTATATATATCATTATTTACCCCCGAGGTCTTGAATTAGTTTCTCTCAAATGTTTTACATATGTTTCTGCTTTGCAAGGTGTTGTACTCGAGGACAAAATATTAGTTAACTGTCCAGTTTTCTAAATATAATGATAAAGTAGTTATTCTAAATAATATAATGCAGATCAACTAAGTAGCCATTTTTGTACATACGACGTATCATCTCTTAGCCATCGATATAAAATATTCCTCTTTTCTTAGTACATTTCTTTTGTATCGTATGGTATTGAATTTCTGTCGTTTAGTAATTCTGTATATCTTTTAATATTTTTCTGCATTTATTTTTTTTTTTCAATATCTCTTTGTGTGATTATTCTTACTCTCCTTATTTCCTTCATTTTTTTGTTCAGTTTCTCTTCCCATTATTTCGTTGGTAGTATCTTACCATAACAAAAAATAAATTGGCCCATGAAAATTTAATTAAATTATTAACTTTTTCCAGATCAGTCGTAATTATTGCATTATTCTATTACAAAGGTAAGAACTTATTGTGGCATTCATAGTATTATCACAGTCTAGTATATATAGTCAAGAAACTTGAGTTGTGAGGGTGCTAGGTACAATAGACTGTGCCGGTACTATTTTGCATTGTCTGTAATGCGGCGATATTAGCAATCTTAGTGGTTAGCAACTATCTATGGATGCATATTTACTACATAGGCTGCAAAAGGGTATCTGTCGGATACAGGGGGGAGAGCCATTAATCCTTCCCAATTGAAGGCTTGAAGGAACCAACCTGGACAAATACCCAATGTCCCATCCCTACCTTCCCGTGGTGCAGCTGTTAGTAAGCATAATTTTACGAACTGAACTAAAGGGAGGGACTACTCATCAATTAGCACTGGTCAGTTTGATGAGTTAATAACTGAATTTGGTATAATTTTCCTCTATTCAATACCTAATTCCCTCTTTACCCTTTCCTATCCAGTCCTCTGACTGAACTCTTACTTTCTTCGACCCCGACGGCATTAGAGCATTCAAGGCCCAGGGGTTCATTTCCCTTTCCTTCCTCCTCTTTCTACTTTTCTGTTCCTAGTGCTGACCTCCTATGGCACTAAAATCGTCCTCCTGTGGCTTAAGAAGGGAAAGCTGGTGATCAACAAGATCTCCCAGCTAGGTCCAATGGACCCGTCGACCAACAGCAGGTGTGGTCCTCCAGACATTCTGGGGGTTGTGTGTGAATAAAGTAGCCACCAAAACGTTAAAATATGGTGTTCACTTAAATCGGCTACAACTTGCCATTTATACAAGAAATGGATTCGGAACACCTCAAAATCTGTGCTTCAGTGGCTGGCCATGATATTATCTTTGAAAAATATTGGAGTGCAAGAGGTCAACTGACTTTATTGTCAAACGCCTGGCATTAGAATACAACAACAACATATTTACTACATATTGAGCTTCATGACTATATATATTAGACTGCAGTATTACCCATATTATGCTCTTTATTTCTTACCTTCCCGTGTCTCGCTTTTCCTTATTCTTTTCTGCTATAAGTTCGATTTCCTATTGTCTTCAATTCATTCATAACTTCTTTTATTTAAATTAAAATATTAAGGCAATAATGAATAATATACATGGTCTTCTATTTATGAAGGCGCCTGCGTTTATCATATGAAAATAGCCGAAATTGAAGTGAAGTGGTCAATTAAACAATAATTTACTGTAAAAAAACTCCTTTCGAAGTCGCGAAAAGTGATAAAAACATAATAATATCAATGATAATTTTGCTGCATTTCTTCTGTCATAGTGTAATTTCCTTGTTTCACTGACACATCACGCACACCACATGTGATAGAGAACTGGTATTTTTGTCTCGAATACACTTTAGCTTCCTTTTCATCTTTTCAGTAACTGTTCCAGGTTTTGCAGGGCTAATCATTCTAGATGAATGCCTGGTCCAAAAGGCAATCGGAGTGTGGTGTCGACCATACCACCTCGTTCTAGTGTCGCGATTAGGACGGTATGATCTTCCTCCATGTCTCTGAAGTATCATCATGGCGTAGTATTAATATGATTTGGCATTATCTGATTATCACAGTTGCACGGCCAGCAAAAGCTGTCTCCATGTATGTCCACTCAGTGACCGCTGTGGTAAAATCAAGTTGAAATGAAAGAACTTAGAACAGATGCAACCCAGTACCTTTGCTGCCACAACTTGAAATGATTACTATGTTAATATAGAAAATATATAGTGGAATAAAGAATATTGATTAAGCGGACACTCAACTTAAAAATTGGAGAAAAAGTGTCATAGAAATGAAAAATTAAATTTCTACACTAATTTACGTGACAGAACTAAATCAATACGCAGAATTCTTCCCCTATTCATTGAGAAGGCACAGTCAAATGCACAAAGCCAAAAAATAAAAAATGATAATTAATAGCGATATTTCAATTAATGTTTGATTAAAAATTGAAATATTTTTTATTTTGAAAAGTATTGGATCTAATGAGCTGAAATTTTGCATGTTACTTTCCATGTGTATATTAAACTTTTTCTCCAAATTTGAAAAAGATTGGTCAAATAGGAAAAAAAGTTCCAAAATATAGTTGAGTGTCCCCTTAAAGATCGACTTATTGGTATCTTGTAATTTTGAATTAATACCACAATTTATTTTTAAATCGATAAAACTGATTACAAGGAAAACAAGGGAAATACAGGGATAACATGAGGACTAAAAGAAGAAAAGGGAAATACAAGAACAGCAAGGGGAATGTAAGTAGAACCAGGGGAATACAAGGGGAAGAAGGGAAATATAGGAAGAAGAAGAGAAATACAAGAAACAAGGGAAATACAAGGAGAAGATGGGGAATACAAGGAGAACTAGGGAATTACAAGAACAATATGTGGAAAGCAAGTAGAACTAGGGAATGGAAGAGGAACAACGAAAATAAAAGGAGAACATAGGAAATACAAGGAGAGCATGGAGAATTCGAAGAGAACAAGAGGATTACGAGCCGAAGAAGGAGATTACTGGAAGAATAGGGCAAATGCGAGGAGAATGGGCAAAATACGAGAGAATACGGGGGATGCGAGGAGACACGGGAGATACAAGGAGATCAAGGGAAATACTAGGATAACATGGAGAATTCGAAGAGAACATGGGAAATTTTAAGAGAAGTAGGTGGTTACGGGAAGAATAGGGGGAATGCGAGGAGAATAGGGAAAATACGAGGAGAACAGGAAGATATAAGAAGAATAGGACGATGCAAGAAGAAAGAGGAAATACAAGAAGAATTTGGGGAATTCGAGGTCAACAAAGGAATTAGGAGAAGGACGTTGCGGGGGGAAATGGAAGGAGAACACGAGAGTATACAATGAGAACAGAGGAAATACAAGGAGAATGCGGGGTATACGAAGAGTACAGAGAAAACACGAGGAGGATACGGGGATACCAGGAGAACAAGGGAAATACGAGGAGAGTACTTGGATACGAGGAGAAAGTGGGAGATACAAGGAGAATAGGGACGATGTAATGATAACAAGGAGAATACAGGAAGAACAGGGGGGATACGAGAAATAAAGCGGGATACTAGGAGAACCGGAGGATGTGAGAAAAATTAGGCGAACAAGGCGATTATGATGACAGCAAGGGGAATACAAGAAGAACAAATGAAAAGAAGCAAAACAGGAACAATACAAGAATGAGAAGAGTTATACAAGCAGAAGGAGAGGAAGACGAAGACATCATGGAGAAGATATGGAGAAAATTATAATACAATGAGGAAAAAGATATGCAATGACAACTTGGAGATGCAAGGCGAATAAGATTAATAAAAGAAGAAAGATGGGAATAGGGGGAGAGAAAAGGAAATAGAGGAGAAAGGAGAATAGAAGGTGAAGAAGAGGATTAGAAAAAGAACGAAGGCAATGAATACAAGTAGAACCAAGGGAATACAAGGAGAATAAGAGCAACACGAAAAATAAGAGAGTCCAAAGAGTATATAAGGGGTATACAAGGAGAAAAAGACCAACACGAGAAATATGAGCGTCCCAAGAGAACAAGGAGAATAAGAGCAACACGAGAAATAGGAGAATCCAAAGAGAACAAGGGGAATACAAGGAGAAAAAGAACAACACGAGAAATATGAGTGTCCAAAAAGAACAAGGAGAATAAGAGCAACACGAGAAATAGTAGAGTCCAAAGAGTATACAAGGGGTATACAAGGAGAAAAAGAGCAACACGAGAAATATGAGCGTCCAAAGAGAACAAGGAGAATAAGAGCATTATGAGAAATAGAGTCCAAAGAGTATACAAGGGGTATAAAAGGAGGAAAAGAGCAACACGAGAAATATGAGCGTCCAAAGAGAACAAGGAGAACAAGAGCAACATGAGAAATAGGAGAGTCCAAAGAGAACGAGGGGAATACTAGGAGAAAAAGAGCAAACGAGAAATATGAGCGTTGAAAGAGAACAAGGAGAATAAGAGCAACGTGAGAAATAGGAGAGTCCAAAGAGAACAAGGGTAATACAAGGAGAAAAAAGACCAACACGAGAAATAGGAGAGTCCAAAGAGAACAAGGAAAATAAGAGCAACACGAGAAATAGGAGAGTCCAAAGAGAACAAGGGGAATACAAGGAGAAAGAGAGCAACACGAGAAATAGGAGAGTCCAAAGAGAACAAGGAGAATAAAAGGAGAAAAAGAGCAACACGAGAAATAGGAGAGTCCAAAGAGAACAAGGGGAATACAAGGAGAAAAAGAGCAACACGAGAAATATGAGCGTCCAAAGAGAACAAGGGGAATACAAGGAGAAAAAGAGCAACACGAGAAATATGAGCGTCCAAAGAGAAGAGGGAGAATAAGAGCAACACGAGAAATAGGAGAGTGCAAAGAGAACAAGGGGAATACAAGGAGAAAAAGAGCCACACGAGAAATATGAGCGTCCAAAGAGAACAAGGAGAATAAGAGCAACACGAGAAATAGGAGAGTCCCAAGAGAACAGGGGGATACAAGGAGAAAAAGAGCAACACGAGAAATATGAGCGTCCAAAGAGTACAAGGAGAATAAGAGCAAGACGAGAAATAGGAGAGTGCAAAGGGAACAAGGGGAATACAAGGAGAAAAAGAGCAACACGAGAAATATGAGCGTACAAAGAGAAGAGGGAGAATAAGAGCAACACGAGAAATAGGAGAGTCCAAAGAGAACAAGGGGAATACAAGGACAAAAAGAGAAACACGAGAAATAGTAGAGTCTAAAGAGAACAAGGGGAATACAAGGAGAAAAGATCAACACGAGAAATATGAGCGTCCAAAGAGAACAAGGAGAATAAGAGCAACACGAGAAATAGGAAAGTTCAAAAAGAACAAGGGGAATACAAGGAGAAAAAGAGCAACACGAGATATATGAGCGTCCAAAGAGAGCAAGGAGAATAAGAGCAACACGAGAAATAGGAGAATCCAAATAGTATAGAAGGAGTATACAAGGAGAACAAGCAAGGAGAACGAGGTAAATACCAGGAGAATACAGGGAGAACAAGGGTCATACAAGAATAATAAGGGGAAAACAAAGAAACAATCGGAATGCTAGGAGCGCAACCTAGGTAAATAGATAACATGGAAGCTGCAAAAAGAACAAGGGGAATGCAAGGAAACGAAGCGGATTCAAAGATAACTATGGGAATACAGGTCGAACGGGGTGAATAAAAGAGAATACGGGCAATTCAAGGAGATTAAGTGGAATACAAGGAGAATACTTGAAATGTAAGCGAAGAAGGAAACACAAGGAGAAGAAGGTGATTGCAAGCGGAAAAATGAAAAACATGGAGAAAACGAGCAGTATAAGAACATAGAGCATACAGTGATAGAAATGGAAATGGAAGGAAAATAATGGGAATACACATACGGTCAGGGATAAATAAAATAGAAATTGGTATACAATAACAATTGCGGGAATAACAGGCGAATTGTAGGAGTACTAGGAGAACATGGGGATATGGAAAATAAGGTGAAGAAGACAAATAGAAGAATGACAAGAGGAATACAATAAAACAAAGCGGAATAAAAGGATAAGAATTCATTCAAAGGACAGCAAAAGGAATACTAGGAGTACAAGGGATGACAGCGATAACTAGGAGAACTCAAAGAGAACAAGGGAAAGCCGAGTAGAAGGAAAATATAAGAAGCGTAGATGACGGATAACAAGGCAAATACGAGAAAATGGTATACGTAGAGAATAAGAGGGATACAATAAGAGGAACGAAGGGAATGCATGGAGAACAAGACAAGTGAAAGGAAATGAATGGAAGGGGCAGGAAAACTAGAAAAGAGACTGATACAGGAACAGAAATACAAAGCGGCCAAGACGAATATAAGGACAATAAGGGGACTGCAAGAAAAACAAATGGAAGGGAAGGAATACTGGAAGAAAAGGTTAATACAAGCAGAGCGAGGGGAATGGGAGGAGAAAAGGAGAAGTGGCTGAAAAGAAGAACTGAAGGAGAAAAAGTGCATAGTCTACAATGAGAACAAGAAGATATAAGAAAAATAATGTGAATAAAAGGAAAATGACAGCGAGAATAGGGGGTGAAAAGAGAGCAGGGAAGGGGCAGAGGGACAGAAGTACAAAGAGAACACTTGGAATACAGGGAGAACTATGGGAGTACAAGGAGAGAAAGTGGAATAGAACAGGAGAAGATGAATAAAAGCAGAACGCGTTGAATATAAGAAGAACGATGGGAGTAGAAGGAGAGAAAGGAGAATACAAGCAGAAAAGTGGAATACAAAAAGAATGGATATAAAATAGAGCACACATGGAGAATACGTGCATACCAAGCAGAATACAGGGAGAACAAGTAGAATACAATGAGTACAATCGGCGTATAAAGATAACTAGAGGTATGGAAGGAGAACAAGCGGGAGAACAAGGAGAAAAGGCGAGATACAAGAAGGATAAAGGAATATCATGAGAAGGAGACTAGGAGGACAACAGGGTAATAACAGGAAAACAGGGGGGACATGAAGAGAACACAAGATATACGAGGAGAACAGGGGAATGCGAGAACAGGAAGAGACGAGGAGAATAGCGGGATACGACGAGAACATTTCGGATAAGAGGAGAACAGGATGATACGAGGAGGTTAGAGGGTTTATAAGGAGAACAGGGGGATCGAGTAGTTCAGGGAGTAACGAATAGAAGATTGGAGATAGGCCTAGGAGGAGAAAACATGGGGGACACTTAGAGAACAGGGGAAGTCGAGAAGAGGAAGGAGAATTCGAGGAAGACAGGCGTGGGATTGGGAGGTAAGCAATAATAGCAAGATTGGAAGTGCGAGTAGGAAAACTGAAACATACAAACCAAGTGAATTAGGAAATATCAGCAAAATTGCAAATAGTGCTAGTCATAATACACACAAAGAAAATGAACAGGAAGAACAGCAAGAGAAATTCCACGAAAGGAGAGCAGCAATGTAAAGAGAATCCGCATGAAACGGCGGGCGTACTGACGAATCCCCCT
Organism: Periplaneta americana; assembly: GCF_040183065.1. Taxonomy (NCBI): domain Eukaryota; kingdom Metazoa; phylum Arthropoda; class Insecta; order Blattodea; family Blattidae; genus Periplaneta; species Periplaneta americana. Next base: position 65,111,138 of record NC_091119.1, on the reverse strand, counting down.
GAGTTGACAACTAAGGCGATGTTACAAGAAATTCTCTCTGCGATAAACGCACTAAAGGAGCAAAACGAACACTTCAAAGAAGAAACAAAGAAAGAAATAGCAGATCTGAAAACGGAAATACAGAAGAGAGACGAAACTTGGAAAAACAACAGAGAAAATATAAAAAAACAAATTGGATAAGGTGGAGAGCTGCCTAGAAGAAAAAATAACAAAGTTCGACAACAGGCTCAGAGAAATTGAAAAAGTGAAGAAATGAGGTAAAGAAGAGAACGTAGGAATAATATCATAATCAAAAGCAGAACCATAGCAGAAAAGAAGGAGAATCTAGAGGACGAAGTGAAGGAAATCTTCAAAAAACTCGAAGCGGATGTTAGCTACGAACATATGCACTATATAGGCGGAGACTGGAAGAAGAGAGGTCTGGCATTGGTACGCCTGAATAAACTGGAAGACAAAATGAAAATCATGAGGAATAAACGTAAACTGGGAGACGAAGAATGCTACATAGAGGACGATATGTCAAAGAAAGAGAGGGAAATGCAAGCCGCAATAAGAATTAAGGCAAGAGAAGAAAGGGAGGCAGGTAGAGAAGTCAAGATAGGCTTCCAGAAGATCATGCTGAATGGGAATTGGGAGAATTGGGAAACCAGCCCCCCAAAAAACGTTACGCAGAGTTCACAGGTGATCGCGAGCCAAAACACCGGAAACCAATAACAGAAAATGCACGGAAAGAAGATCAATTCGCATTAGCCATAGCAACATACAACGTACGATCTCTTAGAACAGAAGAACAGCAACAGGAACTGAAACAGCATTACAGAAATGCCAGGTGGATGTGCTAGGCTTAAGCGAGGTAAGACGAATGGGAGAAGAAATTATCGACAAACCAAATAGTGATATATTTTCATATATTGGCGAGACGAAAGGTCATAGAGGAGTTGGATTCATCATCAACAAGAAACTAAAATCCAATATTAGGGAGGTAGTAGGTATCTCTGAAAGAGTGACAGTGCTGTCTCTGGTGTTAAGGAAGATAAAAATTACTGTAATTCAAGCATATGCTCCAACAGACTCAAGCACAGAAGAAGTAGAAAATTTTTACACCGACCTAGATGATACGCTCAACAATTTTAGAGGAGACATAAACTTTGTCATAGGAGATTTTAACAGCAAGGTGGGAACGAAACAACACAAGTTAGAAGACCCAATCGGTCCATACGGCTATGGAATTAGAAATTCGAGAGGGAATAGATTAATCAGCTTTGCCGCAGGAGAGAGATTGAAAATAATGAACACGTTCTTCAAAAAGACGAAGGATAGTAAACATGGAGATCTCCGGATGGAAAAACAAGAAACGAAATAGATTTTATTCTCACCGACAAGGGAAGTTGTGTAAAAGACGTACGAGCTAATAACAATCTCAAATTCGATTCAGATCACAAAATGGTCAGAGGAATAATTAACATCAGGAAGAGGGGCAAAAAGCATATCTGGGACGAAACATGCAAGCTCAGAACATAAAATATCCAGTATACAAATCAGAACTACAGAGGAAAGTGCTAGAATGGAGAGATAACGAACATACAGAAGTCCAAGAAATCTACTCAAAGTTGGAGAATTGCATAAAGAGAGCGGGAGAGGTCTCAACGCCCAAGAACAAAATCGGCAAAAAAAGAAGCAGACTAAGCGAAAATAAAATAAAACTCATAGATCAAAGAGAGAAATTAAAACAAGAAAGAGACATCTCCGACATAAAGAAGATCGAGTATGCAGAATTTAATAAATTGACGAAGAAAGAAACAAGAAAAAACTTACAAACTTTTAAAAACAGACTGGTGGAGCAAATCGTGCAGTCTTCCAAATCTGTAAGAAGAGTCAAGAGGGAGCCGAGTGAAGGGAAACACTGGATCCTTAGTTTAAAAAGTCAAAATGCAGAGAAAATCACACAAAGAGATAAGATTGTTGAATCGGCAATTTTCTTCTATAGACAACTGTACACGAGTACAAGAATTGTTACAGCGGACTCAACAGAAAAGTTCATACAGGCGCTTCCCAAAGATGAAGAAGTACCTTCGATCCTCGCCAGCGAAGTGAGAACATCTATAACAGAGTTAAAGTCAGGCAAGAGCCCAGGAAAGGATGGCATCCTTAATGAATTGTTGAAACTCGGCGCCGACGAACTCATGCCACCAATGATAGAGATATTTAACAAGATTCTGCAAAGTGCAGTTATACCTGAAGAATGGACTAAGAATACAATACAATTCCGATGTTAGTTTGTGATTTTGTGCACTTAAAAGTATGAAATTAAAACCAAGATAACTGTATTACTATATTATTCCCATAATAAACTAATACTTATCATTATTTATATACCTTCTCTGAACATATAAATAAAAAGATATATTAAAAATTTCTTACAATATGGTGCATGGAGCATTTTATATCAAACGATATAAAGTTTTATAAAGTTATTAATATTTACAGAACTATTGTACTTAGAAAGTTGAAACTTGGTATGTCCATTACTAATAACTAGACTTCGTTGAATTGCCACACGCAGCATGCAATCAGGTTGCCGATGTACGGTAGTATAGAGGAAGTGAGCGACCGCCCGGTCTCGTAGTTTAAGCAGTTCATGTTAAGAGTTGTGACCGGTCCAAATAGATAGAGCAGCTACAGCTAATGTATACCTATATAATCACTTGTTTTTGCATTACTGTGGTTGGAATAGTCAAAGCTTAACATTTGTTCAGTGCAGACAAGAATTCAATCAAACATACTACAATGAGAGTGTTGCTGTTCCAAATAATTGCCCCTGGAATACCCTTACCCTCGCAGCCACTCTTGACCCGTTGGGGAACGTGGTTGAATGCTGTTAATTATTATGCAGAACATTACGGCAAAATAATGGAGGTAATTGATGCATTGGATAGCACAGATAGTTCCGCTGTTACAGCTGTAAAATTATTGCCTTCTGAACAGCTATTGGAAGATATTCTGTTCATTGATTTTAATTTTAAAATCGTGTCCAAAAGCATCATCCTGTTAGAATCGTCTAAACTAGAACTCTCAGAAGCCCTTAATATAGTGAATAAAGTATAACAAACCGTTATCCAAAATAACAATTCACTAATTTCAGAAAAAGTGAAATGTAAGTTGAGTAACATTATTGCTAAAAATTCTGCCTATTCACAACTTCGTATTATAAATTATGTATCATCAGGTCACGACAAGACACCTGAAGTTGGTGTACTAAAAAGTAGTGACTTTCCGTTCTTCAAATATGTACGTATTACATCGTGTGATGTCGAACGTACATTTTCCCAAAATAAAAACTGTTTAAGTGACCATCGGGGGAGGTTACTTTGCAGTCGTTCGAAATGTACAGTACGTAACTCTTCACTGCAATGCACATATTCAAGGATGATGTGAGTATATTACATTAAATTTTAAGAGTTAATATATCTCACTATAAAATAATTGTGTATTTACATGTTTAGACATTTCCTACTTCAATGATAATTCAATATATTTCTTGAATGCAGGATACAGGTTTTATTGTAAACGCAGTATACTGCTCAGTGTTTACATCAGAGGCATACTCCATCCTTTGCACGTCCCCTTCTCATACAATCTATACTGCGTGCGCAGTAAACTTCGCGATTCTCGTGGCAATTCCACGAAGTCTACTAATAACATACTTAGTATCCATGATCAATATCAAACAAATCGGATAAATTTTGTGGATTTTGAAATATTCACCTCAGCCTCCCCTTAATTGCCATACCTCATACACTTAAAAATCACTACTTCTACGTCTCAAACACAAACAACAACAAAATAGTTTAAAGAAAATACCACACTTTTTCTTCTTCTTCTTCTCCTTCTTCTCCTCCTTCTCAACTCTGGTTTCCTCTTCTCCTTCATAGTCCACAGACTGTATTTCTGCAAAGAGCAAAATGAACTTGATCGTGAAGCATGCACTCACTGGCTTTCATTGAATGTCATATTAATAGGGAGAGAATTCGTAAGCTAGTCATGCAAAAACATTTTACACATGTTTGAACGTCTGCAAACACGAATAAAAGTTACTCGTACATATGTTTGCACATTTCAGGCGTTTTTCTATATAAACTGGATTCCTATGCAATAGTTTCTTCAGTTTTAAAATCACGGCTTCATCCACGGTACTGATCCCGAGCCAGGTCGATGGCATTTAAGTGTGCTTAAATGCGACAGGCTCATGTCAGTAGATTTACTGACCTCTGCAGTTGCGAGCTTCGTTAAATAAAACATAACCTTTCCACGGTACTTGTTCATGTAGAAGCGGGTCAGTGACACCAATTGCAACTTTCAGTTGTAGCGACGAAGATTCCAAGTACTCAGTATATTTTGGAAGGTCAATGAAATATGTCTTGAGGAAAGCAAGGGAGCCATAGACGTCGCTGCTAAGTACAGATTTTGCCTTAGGGACTGAGACAGCCTCCTCCATGTCGAGGGTGTTCTCTCTCTCTCTCCCTCCCTCCCTCCCTCCCTCTCTCTCTCTCAATGTATTGATATTTCTCTCAAAATAATAAAAATGAATATATAACGCAGTAAATGCAAGATAATGCTTATCAACAATGATTTAGTTTTTTTAGGTGCTAAGGTCCGATTGAGGTATTTTTTAGGTTCAACAGATTTCACATATACGACTCCTACGATCATGTTTCGGAAAAGTATTGAAGAAATCAGAAGTTCAGAAGTAAGGAAAAAACAAGGTAAAAACCTATAAATCCGTTCTCTATAAAGTGCTCAATAGTCCATTTTGTAGTTGGAAGCACATTTATTATTTTTAATTATGTTTTTGAGTGACTTACTACGTTTCATTGTTGTGGATGCGGTATTATCATTGAAAGTATAGGGGTAGACGACAGCCAAAATAAGCACAAGTGTGTTTCAAGGCTACATGCATAACAGGCTATCATATTCCTGTCCTCACTGCCTCAACACTTGAATAGGAAATGTAATAATAAATATCATTCGTTTCGAGTTGCATTTTGTCGTTTATTTTAGCATCATATTTACTACCATATTAAAAGCTAGAGAATAGTGTTTTAAATTAATGTTCTTCCTGTCTGTAAAGAACTTAATTCAAATATTGAACAGCAGGTTCTACGAACTGCGACAAATTTAACAACCGGTTTGGTTCAACTGGCTAAATAACACTACTTGATAAATCTGCCTTCGCAACCAGCAATCGAACTTGTGTGCAGCTGAAAGCGCCACCACTTCAGGATGTAAACAATAAAATTACTGTAGCCTACCTTCTTCACTGCTCAAAGTAATCGTGCTTGCTTTTCTGTCCAGATGGTGACCGCTGGACGTCGCGTTGACTTCGTACATCATCACCTTGTGAATCCGTTTGGACATACCTGAAATGCAACATGATTCTCATTTTAAATCGTCGTAATAAATTGATTGTTAAATAATATAATGAACAGGATAAATAAGTAGCATATTAAGTAGACAGTATGTACGTTATCAACTATTAACATTAAGTAAATCATAAAAGTGAAGCTTGAAAAGGAATCAAAAGTTGAAGCGGGTATTAAAGTTACTCCTAACGCAAATCTAGCCTTAAAGAAAATAAATTGAATGAAATGAACTAAAAGTACATGTAATTTTTTTTTAATTTCGTTTAAAGAATGAGAGTAATTTATCCATATTCTTTTATTTACAGTAAAAATCGAACTTGTTCGTAGATGATAGCGCCAACATTTCATGATGTGAACAATTACTGTACCTTCATAGCGACTGGTGTTGCTCCACGATGTGATTATGCTTCGTTTTCTCTTGTCCTTGTCGTCACAGCTTGACGTCTCGCTGTCTTCGTGTCCACCTAAAATGCAATATAATTCTGAGTTGAAATCGTCCTAATAAACTGATTGTTAGTTAAAGTAAGTAGACAATATGCACGTCATCAAATTATTAACAATAAGTAAATCATAAAAGTAAAATTTGAAAAGGAATCGAAAAGCAAGGGCGTAGAAAAGTTATTTCTAACGCACATCTAGCCTTAACTCACTACAATATACAATCATATTATTCCGAACATTCAGGTTCCCGAATAATAAACAAGTCATTACGAAGCTAACAGACCAGAGTGATCATTAAAAATGTTTTCCATTTTCATTTTACTTCCAAACAAACTTTAAAAATGCATGAGCCTAGCTTGCAGTAAGTATGTTGCCATTCACACATTAATTTCAATGCACTCTAGTGCCAGATAGAGGGGAAGAGATTTCTCGGGACGGAAGTGTGGAAAAAATACGAACCAAGAAAAAACGTACCGGTACACTCCTTTCCTGTTCCACAGCCATAAAAATGATTAATTCATAATATTACAACTCCAAACTTTTCTAAGCGTGATGTGCCTATCGGGATACAAAAGAATTAAATGGAAAATGCAACCACACGCGCTTAATTATCGCCACATTGAGTGGAGTCAAGGGACGGAGAATGAGATTCAGATAAATTTTAGCACATAAAGAAAAACGCCGCCAAATAAAACGAAAGTTTTAATGGTTGGTAACATTAAGGAGAGCACATTATGTACTATTACTACAACAGAATTGCTTAAGTAGGGAAGGAAACACACAAACACGCGAGGGCGATCTATCTGAAACTGCCTCTTAGGCTTACAATTTGTAAATACTTACGTCTAAAAAGACGACGAAACCTACGAAATACGTTTCTCAAACAGGGACAGCAGACACCCTTCGCACTTTCCTTATCTTCTTTTTTGACGAATGACAGTCCAAACATGGAATCTTCCTCGTTTTCTTGTTCTTCTTTTCCGAATGATGTTACTGGCGTGGGAGCCGGTATGGGACCCATGGACGCTGTCATGGAAGGGCGAAAGGCCGCTGGGTTGTAGGCTGCAAGAAGCAAAACAAATTTGATCGTTAAGCATGTGTCATTGCATTCACTGGCTTTCAGTGAATGGCATATTAATAGGGGAAGGATTCGTATGCAACTGTATATATTTTGCTGTCCATTTGCAAGAAATACAATTTTTTTTTTATGATTTGAACGACTGTGACGAAGAATAGTCAAAATTAATTGTATTTATTTTTGCATATTTCAGGCTTTCCTGTATGTAATAGTCTATTGAGCATCCAAAGTAGCATATTTTCAGTGTTTGTGTCATAAAGTCCCAAATTAGCATATTGATGGCATTACATCTAGTATCACTTATTTGATATTTCCAAAATGTTCAGGAGAGACACAAAACTATTATTATGTATTCTGTATCTATTTGAACCACTGAAAATCACAATAATCAGTAAGAATATTAGTTAAATCTGAATTTAAACTTTCATGTTGCTGTGAAAATTCCAATTAATACACTGAAATTTGAAACTTACGACGTATATAAGACATGATTTGAATTTGGATGAATTTCAACCATCCTTTGAATTTTCACTGCTACATAAAGCTTCAAAATGCAGTTTTCTCAAATCTTGATATTGTATTCCTGTTCTGATTGTTTGCACACTTGGATAAGAAACTATTTAATAATATGATATTATTATATTTACTGTCATATTAAAATGATAGAGAATTTCGTGTTAAAAGGTTAAATTACTGTTCTTCCTTTCTGTCAAGAACCTAATTTGTTTTAACTTCAAGCATTTAAGAACAGGTTCAACAATCTGTGACAAATACAAGTGAGACTGGCGACTTGTGAGAACTGGCTGAATGACGTCACTCAATAAACGTCCTATTCGTTAGGCCTACTAGTGACAACCTTTCTCAGATAATCAAAACAAAATATTGCAGTTAGTTTTTAATATATGATTTAGTGATTCCGATTGAAGTGATGAAGTAGTTGTTGTAAGAAGAGCTGAAACCATATCGAGAAAGAACAATTATTCCTTTATTGGAGGACTGTTTAAATATTTTAAAGAACGGTTTAGATAAAGTGCTGGAAAGCTTGAAGAGTTATTAAATATAGTGAGACCTGCCATAACAAGAAAAACAAATAGAAGTCATGCATTATCAGCAAAGCTACAAATAGCCTACAAATAGCTCTACAAATTGAGATATTGATTATTTTCCAACGCCATCAGGTCTTTCTGTCCTAGACCAGCAACACTTTCAGAATTCTTACCTAATAATCTAATACCAATTTATCAACTGCAATAATTTTCACTGGCTTTCCTCCGCCACTGCCAGTTCTTCTGACATTGTCAACTTCAGCCTACAAATTATATACAAAACTACAAAAATTATTGGATAGATCAAAAGTAACACTGTAAAAAAAATTAGCGAATTCTTCATCAAGTCATAAGTGGCATTCTTGTCAGCAGTAGACCCACTAGCTACATAATATTTTCATATTATGATACTGTGAACTTGAATTGGTACTTATCAAAGTTGCTTTCTTAATGTTGGTCCAGTAAGTGTTCCTAACGTATGCATAATCTTTGTTCTGCGGTATCAGTTCCACAGCCTCACATATTACAAATTTTTTGTCTATTCGTTTACTTTATAATTTTTGTTAATATACTTGAAAAAGCACCAATAATATATCCTTTGATTCATTAATCATATTGAGTATGGCTAAATTGCTTTCAATTGATGGCATTTCAGGCGAAAAGTGTAATCTAAACCAAAACACAAACAAGTTAGCCTTCTAACTCCAAATAACAATACCTAGCAATGCCTATAAACATAAGAACTCAATCAGCTGACTACAGTCTGTACAAAACTACAAGGGTATTAACAGTTCGAGGCGTCATCATGGCAACCGCTGAAACCAGCCAACCAGAATCCATGGTGACAGGTCGGCGTTTCCTACTCTTTCACAGCGAGCACGTGGTAGCGAGCTGTTTTGTTCGGAAGAGTTTAATCTTCGGTACTGTGTCACAGAAATATTGGTTCTGTCGTGACTATTGTTTTCGTAGTTATTCCTGTGGCATGTGTATTTATATTACCGACTATGTTAAAAAAGATGTAAATTTCGCTACGAGAAGCGGAATCTTCCACTGCAGTGTTTCTTCTCTGCACACAATCGTAAAGAATTTACGTTTCATATCTCCAGTGGTCGGGCAAAAGGGCTTAAGTCATTATTTTTTGTGGTATAAGATTCCCTTCATTAAATTCGTTTCCTAAAAAACATCCATTTAGCGATATGATTGCGAGGGGATTAGTTTATTATCCACCTTGTAGGATCATCAGAAATAGAATCACTATTATCTTTCGCCCTATTTAAATCATCGGTGTAATATGAAATAGGCCTAATTGATTTTGCGTTATTATTACTGATAATAATATCTCGAGACGACTGGCTGAGATAACCACACACCCCCTATTTTCTGTACTGTTTGCTACATTAAGACACTCAAATTTATGTACCCCGACACTTTTCCACGAGACATTATTAGCTGATGTAAGGTAGTCCATGGAGTTGAAAACTGTATCTTTCCTTTATAATTTCAAATAATAAATTTATAGCATGAAATCTTTACTATGGTTTATACTACATATCGTTTGCATACTGTAACATATTCATATTCAGTCTTTTATTAATTTTATAATAATAATAATAATAATAATAATAACTTATTATTATTAATATTATTATTAATATTACTATTATTATTTTTATTATTATATTATTTGTCTAAGCAAAGAATCTGATACAAATTTACGAGTTTGTGAGCTGCCTGATTCCGACACAGAAGACAGCAGTACAATCAGTCACACCGCAGTACCGCATAACTTCACAACTCCCGCGTGTGAGGGTGAGAACTGTCAATACCTTTCTAATTTTGTATAGACTGTAGTGAAAGAGATCACGTGACTAGTGGAAAATTGTCACAAGTTACTAGACTGGTAAAATAGTGTGAAAAACAGAATCTACTAGAGCTCGTGAAATATACTCTGGTAACTAGTAACTGGTGAACTACTAAACAAGTTTTTTTTTAGAAACTGTCCCCAGGATGTAAACAGTTACTATACCTTCCTGACGGCCGATTTGGAAATAATGAAGAAAACCCTCCAGCTCTTTCAGCTTCTGCTGCTCCTCGTCACTGATGGGCTCCTCCCACTCGGCGTGCCGGCTGTCGGACTCCGCCAAGTGGTCGCTGCTCGAGGTCTCGGTAGAAGAGGACACCATCATCGGTTTAGCCAGGCTCTTACCAGTTGTTTCAAGTCCACCTAAAAGACAGTGCAGTTCCTCGTTGAAATCTTCGTAATGTATAAGATAAATAGGTACTGCTCCGCTGAAGGGTTATGTCGCATCCCGCTTTGCCTCACTCCTCTCTGTAAGGGCTAGTGGATGAACAGTTAGGCTCTTCTCTGCAACTATTTGCTGTGCGGAATTGGAAGTTTGCGTAGTATTATACAACTGTTTAAAATAATGTAAAGAAAAAGGCCGTCTTAAGTAAGTAATTGTCATGTAATTTCCCTGCAACACAACAAGGATGGACAGTAGCATGACAACATGTACGTCACCAAACTATTAACAATAAATGAATCATAAAAGTAAAGTCTGAAAATCAATCAAAAGAAGAAGCCCGTAGTGACGGTTACTTATAATATAGATACAACCCCAAGCATTTGTTCTCTATGGGCTGTATTTAGTTACTTCTTACCTACTTTGAAATACTACTGATGTAAACAATTACTGTACCTTCGGAAGTGCTATATTCCGTTGTTTGTGTGGACGCCTGCGTCAACACAATAACTACAGGCTCCATGTACAAGTTCTGGCAGCTGGTCTGAGAGGCTGCTTCTGTCATTTTCTCTGCCGGTCCAGCTGAAGAGCCTCCATCGTCTTCAACTAAGCTGGTACCGGCACTGTTGTAGTTGGTCGTCGTCGTCTCTGGAGCCGTCCGGATGGTAATCGGGCTCTTGATCTCCATCGAATCTGCTAAGTAAGGCAAAATCAACATAACATTGAACAACAGAACTAAATTGCAGACTTTGAAGTTTGCTTTCCTCAAATAGTTTATTTTGTTCGCATTACTATGTTCTAATTTAACAAAGCAAAGAAATCTTGTTGAATTCAAGGCGAAGAGCGTGAATACAAGTAGAAAAAGGGCAATACGTGGAGAACAAGGGCAATTCAAGAAAAACATAGGACATTCAGAGAGAAAAAGTGGAATGGAAGAATCGTATCATATATCATATCATATATCGTGTCATGTCATGTATCGTATGAATAGTGCAGGGGAAAAACCTGATAAGTCACGTTTTACTGTTTTTACAACATAGCAAGTTAAAAGTTTCAAGATGCATTATATTCTATTATCTTTGGGTGAGTGAGTGAGTTGTTGAAATTTAGTAAGGAAGATTAACTAGAGGCGGTCTACTCTACAGTTGTCAAAGTTTGTGAATTTACACTAACAATTCCTTCCACCACTTCCTCTCTATTCTAAAGGGTGTAAAGGCATTTGTGAGAAACTCCATAGGCCAAGAACGAATATCAGAGTCGGCAGTTCTGAAGCTGAAAAATCTTTTATTAAGGAACTGTCACAACTTCGATTTATAATGTCGTCATAGACGAGTTTGAAAAACAAAATGGGAAAATTGTTCTGCAGTTTAAATGACAGATGAGTAGGCAATTTCTTTTCAAAATATTTATTGTATTTAGTTACTGCTTCCTTACTTTGAAATATTACTACAGCCATTGATGTAAACCATTACTGTACCTTCAGAAATGCTGGATTCTCCTGTCTGTGTGGCTGCGTCGATCTTCTGGATCACTTCGAGAGCTTGTGTGGCTGCGTCCGTCCATCTTCTTTCTTCCTGTCCGTTGGCTTGGGCAATGATACGTCCTTCCCCAGTATCCCTCTCCCGGACATCCGATTGGGGGATAGTTTACGTCCGGAATTTTTTTACCAGGGAAAGACTCATCATGCCATTTTTTGTAATATATTTTGGGATAAATAGTTGCGGAAGCTTCCCATTGCTTTCCGCATACCACTCTCTCTTTCGCATCTTAAAAGATCCCAGGGGGCCCCAGCGTGGAGGTGAGGAAAGTGGATTTGACTAATTGGGCCCTCCGGACTTCACCGAAATTCACCGCAAGGGTGAAATATCAGATCCATCAGGGTATTTGACCCGATCGGAGACCGGAAAATCCCAATTAGCCTTTGCCCCCCTTTTCTTAGCCTAAATCATTATAAAGGTCATCATTATGATAAGACCAACTAAGATCCTTATCGAACATGACACCAAGAAACTTAGTCTTTGATGATTTAAGGCATGTATTGTGGGTCCCTATTACCACGGCATGGCGCGTCCTCAGGTTGAGGTTAGAGGAGACGGCGTCCAGATATGGAGGGTAGCTGCGAATATATTAACTAAGCAGTCATGGACAACCGATAAGGAGTGGTCCTCCAGATTGTGGGTTGGACGAAGGGCTAATAACCCATCACCGTAAAAAAAAACAGCTTCTTACGAATCCATACAATAAGCATCGGAATGGGACTGATTTTCTGGCACGATCACAGCGGAGTCTTGCACAGCATAGGGACCGTAGGCGGGCTTACGTGAGGGCTGGAATAGACCTGCGGGTTCCTTAAAAGCCATTTGTAAGTAAGTAGATAAGGATGAATTAAGATTAAAGTCATGTCATTAAAATACTCGATATGTAAAATTAACAGTATTACTAAAGAATAAAAATGTTGTTGTGTCTACATTAATAATAAGATTGCCAGAATGATATCATTTTTTAAATTCATAAATGTCATTAACTAATATTCAGTTAACGCAATACCTAGATGCGAAACAAGAACAAGGCGAAATTAACTTCCATAAAGATTAACTATACTACCGCTTCAATATTATTAATTTATGCAGTGATAAGAAAATTTGTGAAACAATACAAAGGAAAAATCGTGACCTGAACATAATTTATTAAAGTAATAATATTATATGATTGATAGAATTCTGAAAAGAAAAAGTTTTAATTAACTTCAATTTTTATGTTGATGTAGAATGGGGGGGGGGCACACAAATAGGCATGAGGAAATTTTGATTGTGCTATGAAAGCCCCTTGGGTCTTGGTGTCCCTGAGTGAAAATATGTCCAGCAGAGCTCACATTTGACGGAAACGCCATTTCGTGGTACTCCGTTTTCTTAACCATTAGGATAACCTAGAGCAGCGGTCATCAGCACAGTGCACCTCGAGCTAGCTATGCACTATGGTGCGTTCGTGATTGCTCGCAAGTATACTCTCTCCCTCTTCCTGCTGCACTACGGGCCATATTACGATGCACTGCATACCCGTTATACATTTCAGCGAGTGCTGAAGACCACTGACCCACAGTGTGCAAAAATACAAATCTAGCTGGACAAAATTAATAATTTCTCTGCATTTTAAGTCATTGTACAGACTTTATCGGTAGCTCATATTTTTCGTGTACAAACTCTGATTACGGTTGTGTAAGAGCAACTATTCCTTTATAAGGGGTAATTTTAGACAAAATTAAGAACTTGTCTCCTATCTAACAGATTTTTATTAAACATTGTACGAAAGTAACAGCTAGCATATATTTTTTGTGTACAAACTATATTTACGGTGTCATAAGAGGAAGTACGCCTTTATAGGTTGTAAATTTACACAACATTTATTTCTCTCCCATAACAGGTTTTTACGAGATTTGGACAGGAATAATTTCAAGTAACATATATGCTTTGTGTACAAATTGTGGTTACATCTGTATGCCACCTGTAGGCTATTGTTATACAAAGTTTCATAAAAATATGTTATATAGAAGAGGAGTTATTAATTTTGTCTAAATGTACCATTCCTAAATGGATAGTTTTTCTCATAAAAACATTATCAGACTCTGTAGACAAAAATATATTCTACCGCTAACTTCCGTATGTTTAATTGAAATATTATTTAATAACTAATACACGTAATTATATAAAATATAGTACCTACTTAATAGTTCTGTTGAGATAGGTGATGTTTCATGTTTTTACTAATTCATATTTTCGTGAAATTGTATGCATTTTCAGTATTCTCTAAATTTAAAACACTGTTTAAACACAATTTACTATTCACAGAATTCCGAACTAATATGCCTGTCCAATCGAAGCTTAATTATCACCCTCCAATATACACATTTAATCTTAGAATTGCTATTGACGCCACGAAACGTTTAATGTTTTTATTCCCTACTTATTGTTGCAATTTTCAAGCATAATTCGTAAAGTTAGAAGAATGTTATAAAGCTTACCTCAGTGGGAAGAGACTTATTCTAGTTGTCCTATGAGAATCGAACCGAGCTCCTCAATGCACGTACTCTCCATAAGGCGCTATCTTTGCTTGCTTTAACTGAAATCGAAACTCATAATGGCGGTCCAATATGTCATTTGCATTGTTGCAGACGGCGTTGTTACGCGTTGAGAAATGAACGAGAATTCCATAGAGAATGAAAAAATGGAACTAGCGTCAATGAGTAGAAGCTGTAGATAAGAAAATTTATACTACTTGGGTTGAGAACTTTCGATCTGATTTTAAATGTAGTTAACCGGCGCAAGAAAATTTGAATATTGTCGTTTTCATTTGTTGTATTTAAATCGAATTTTTTAAGTTTTCTGAAGAAATTGATGTACACATTTATCTGTATAAAAAACACATTTATCCACTTTCTCTGAGCATATTAATTTCAAGACTTAGAGACTTTCTTTTTCTTCTTCCTTTATTAATTTTGTAACTGACACTTCATTCTATATTGTTGGCTGCGCTTTCGTAATAGGAGATGAACCTTGATATTGCGACTAGTTTAGGAAACGTAATAATTCCCACGTTCATGTGTTTATTTGGTTTTTAAAAAATTACATTTCTTTGCATGTGTCCCCATTTTCTCTGCAATAAGTGAAAGTAGACAATTGAAATTTCACTGTTTTTTAACTTACAACATTTCGTCAGTCATGTGGTAATTAACGTAACGTACTGTACTGATTGAAAATATAAATTAGAAACTTTTGTAGAAGTCAGAACGTTTTCAAGTATTAATGTAATACAGTTCTCCTGTAACTTCATCCCTCTTCGCCCCAAATATTTTCCTAAGAACCTTATTCTCAAAAACCCTCAATCTCTGTTCCTCTCTCAAAGTGAGAGTCCAAGTTTCACAATCATACAGAACAACTGGTAATATAAATGTTTTATAAATTCTAAGTTTCAGACTTTTTGACAGCAGACTAGATGACAAAAACTCCTCAACCGAATAATAACAGGCATTTCCCATATTTATTCTGCGTTTAATTTCTTCCCGAGTGTCATTTATATTTGTTACTGTTGCTCCAAGATATTTGAATTTTTCCACCTCTTCGAAGGATAAATCTCCAACTTTTATAGTTCCATTTCGTACAATATTCTGATCACGAGACATAATCATATACTTAGTCTTTTCGGGATTTACTTCCAACCCTATCTCTTTACTTGCTTCAAGTAGAATTTCCGCGTTTTCCCTAATCGTTTGTGGATTTTCTCAACATATTCACGTCATCCGCATAGACAAGAAGCTGATGTAACCCGTTCAATTCCAAACCCTCTGTGTTATCCTGAACTTTCCTAATGGCATATTCTAAAGCGAAGTTAAAAAGTGAAGGTGATAGTGCATCTCCCTCCTTTAGCCCGCAGTGAATTGGAAAAGCATCAGATAGAAACTGGCCTATACGGACTCTGTTGTAAGTTTCACTGAGACACATTTTAATTAATCGAACTAGTCTCTTGGGAATACCAAATTCAATAAGAATATTATATAAAACTTCTCTCTTAACCAAGTCATACGCCTTTTTTAAATCTATGAATAACTGATGTACTGTACCATTATACTCCCATTTTTTCTCCAATATCTGTCGAATACAAAAAAATCTTACCAATAGTTGATCTATTACACCTAAAACCACACTGATGATCCCCAATAATTTCATCTACATATGGAGTTAATCTTCTCAGAGGGATATTCGAAGGATATAGAAAGTTACACAACGCAGAGCTGCAACCATGGTATCCTTCACCTGACATAATTAGGAACATTAAATCCAGACGTTTGAGATGGGCAGGGCATGTAGCACGTATGGACGAATCCAGAAATGCATATAGAGTGTTAGTTGGGAGGCCAGAGGGGAAAACACCTTTGGGGAGGCCGAGACGTAGATGGGACGATAATATTAAAATGGATTTGAGGGAGGTGGGATATGATGGTAGAGACTGGATTAATGACATTAATCCGGGTTCCTTAAAGCCAGTAAGTAAGTATGTAATGTAATACAATTAGGTTAATTCGATATTGGATAATATAAATGGATATTTATTATTACAGCTGCACCTGCATTACTACAAAAATATAGATTTCCAGTTTGACTGAACTATATTTTTGCATAGTGGTTTTTGAACGAACAATATTCTGTCTTTCTGTCTGTGTTTCCCTTTGTGAACAGGCAATTCGTGCATGCTATTGAACGAATACAGTTACACAGTAATCTAAAATTTATATACCAGGCCATCTTGAACAGTGCATTATACTATTTACAGATGAACACAGATTGGATTTTTTCGAATGCTGACCAAAATATACAACATGACCTTTCGAAGTTTAGATCTGCCTTTCTTCCTGCGATGGCTGCGTAATATAGACCATCAGTCTGTAGTGGTTTGAGTCTCGGTAATTCTGACATTTTCCATTAAAAATTTCATAGTGACACTTGAGGCGGACAAGGTCGCAATTAGGGTTTTTTTCTTGATTATTTTCCGTTTCCTCATGTTAGCCATTAATATTTTTCTGGCCGCTCTCTATTCCGTTATCATATTCATAACACTGACATATAGAGATGGCAGCCTGGACTGCGCACATAAAACCAGTATGTCTATATGCAACTGACCTTAGCGTATTCATCTGCTGTTGGTGAAAATGCGCCTCGTAAGGGGCCGACGTAATAGTTAACTATGACGTAGATATAGGTTTTCACCCTCCCTTTTCAAGGTGTTTTCAAGTGAATTATGTTAGGAGAAAATGTAGACTGTATACATGGATTTATTCAGCAATACAATGTGATTCAAAAGTAACGCGAGTAAACTCTGTTTTTAAGTGCAAATAGCGAAAAATGAAAACAGAAAGAACTTGATACTTCAGTCTTATGTGCTTGAATTTTCAACGTAGAATACACTGTACGACACACCCGGCAGTCCAAATGTTGCGAAATTAGTGGTTTTTCTGCTAATTTTAACGGATTTTTAGATACGTAGTGTCTGGGATAAAATACGAAATGATGACGATGATTAGTAGTGTTGCAAATACAAGTTCAGGGAAAACCGCCAAGCAAAAATGAAGTTTGTCTGAATTCTTACGCAATCAATGTAAAGAAATGCTTCTTTGCACTGTGAGAGGTTAAATAACACCTACACTCTGCACGTCAACTATTCTTCTCCGCTGAATAACACATACAGTATAACTAGCCGAAGGGCCGCTAATACTGCAGCATTGGGACTAGCAGGTGTGTCATACTAGTGTACAGCCTCAACAGTGCATTCTGCGTTGGACATTCAAGCATATTAGATTAAACAAGTATTTCCAACAATTTTCTCCACTTTCTATAATTCACTACGTGCACTAATAAACGGGGTTCGCCTGCCCATCTGGAGTTTCTCTCGGGTGCGGGTTCGATTAGCGTTTGGACTGATTACCTGGTTAGGTTTTTACCGAGATTTTCCCCAACTGTAAGGTAAATGTCAAGTAATCTACGGAGAAACCTCGCCCTCATTTCGACAAATTCCATCCCACTATCATCAAACTCATCGACGCTATATAACCTGGTAAATGATACAGCATCGTTAAATAAGCCACTACAACACGTTTGTTCATGTTTTCACAGCGCTAGTGTCGAAGTTGTAGGGGAAGGTTGCTCATATCGTACCACTTTTCAGTTGTTCTTTAGTTATTTCTAAATGGGAAGGAATTTTAATTGTATATGCTGTTAAACATTGAGACAGGACCTTCGGACACAATATATATATATATATTTTTTTTCAGAATTTTTAAATAATTATCAATTGTTTTAAAATACATTATTTAAAACTCTGCAAGTGGTACGATTTGTGCGCCTAGTTTCCTAAATCGTACCTAGAGGTTGCTTAAATCGTACCCATTTGTAAAATACACAATTTTCAAAATAAGAACTACATAAAATAACTTATTTCATTGTATTATTGTCATTTACTATGAGATTTTATTAATCGAAATGGGAAACAAAGATGTTTTAAGATACAAAGATTTTTGTAATTTATAAATCTTAAATAGGCTATTGTCAAGAGCTAATAAAACAAAAATACGAAGGGTCACTCAAGATTAAATCATATTTAACACAAATGAAAGATGCCTACTTGTCGTTACACATGTCACAGGCAAAATGAGAACGTTCTTATGCCGTAGAAACTCCTGCAAGTCTCATGCACCCATTGATTGCAGACAGCAAGGAATCATATCTTCAATGACAGCTTCTTCACAGATAAAATAAAACCAGTCCTCTTCTTTTACACCAAAATCAATGATTTTAGGTAATATTTTCGTTCTTTTTGATAGCTGATGTGCTTTTTTTTATTTGTTTCCTTGAAGTTCTTCCTTTCGGTTTCTACTGCTGCAATTGCTTCTTATATTGACTTGAAATTAGCACAAGAGCTTACTGAGCACTTTTTCTCGTTCTCGTTTGAACTGAAATCTTTGTTTTAGGAAGAAACCCGTTCCGTCATCGTTAAATATGTACAAAGCGTCTATGAAGTACTCGTCGACTACCTTCTCCAAACAATAAAAATAACTTTTAACAGTAATTTTATTAAACCCTTTGGAGCGATTCAGATACAGTTTCCAGTTGCCGCAAACTTAAATTTGAATGCCTCTTGATGAACCCATAATAGCACTTCTTTCTCGCCAGTCGTATTTATTTATTGAACAGATATGGAAGGTGTGGGTTTGCTTCTAACACATCGAAGACAAACTTCCTAACGTCTTTTGTAGTAGGCTGAGAAAGATATTCTTCAAACATCAGAAAATGTTAGACCAATTCCTCTTCTATTTTCCGTGAAATAGCTGTATTCCTCCCGTTGCAGGATCCATTTGCAGGACGATCCAGACCTCTCTTCATTTTGCCCATCAAATATCGCTTGAAAATCGATTTTGGGATTTTGTACTTACGGCAACATTCATTCAATCCCGCTGCTCCGAATCGAAATTCATCCACTGCCTTAAGTAAAGCACTTGGTTTCGATTTTCCGTATTCTCGTTTGGTCATTACCTATTCTGGAATTTGAAAATATTATGCACCTAATGTTATTTGTTCACGTTGCCAAAATCGTACTGGTACGATATGAGCAACCTCTTAAATGTACGATTTAGGAAACTAGCACTCAAAGCAAACTATTCAGATTATAACCTAAACAAAGCTGTTACAGTGACCATTTTTACCGTTTGAATAATGCAAACAATCTAATATACTAGGTGTAATAAACACATTCATTAAACTAACTCAATGTGTCAATAAAAGCTTACGAAATAGTAACAAAATCTTATATGAGAAATCAGAACTTACTATTAAGCACGATTTAATACAGCTGTTGTCTTGGTTGAAAGGCGGAAAACTGAACGAGTATCAGTTTCTATTTGTATTTCATGAAAAATTCCCTGCAAGCAATACTTTCCTCAATATTAATAGTGGTACGATTTCGGCGCCGGTACGATTTAAGCTACTTTCCCCTAATAAGTATTTTGCAGGTTATAACAACCGCTAAGGTTAGAACGTGCTCTCGATGATTACTCCGTTTCCATAGGCAACACACATTAGTGGGATTTTCAAAGCATGTTCCATGATTCGTGGCAGACCCTTGTTAATAATAAATCTCCTTATTCATCTATATTTAGAGGGCTGTTATGCTCGTGCCGCACGGTATGTGTAAGGATTAACAGTAAGGTTGTAAATGCTGCATAAATTGTTGATTTATTTCAAATTTTTGCAAATGACCCATGAAAATTTCAAGATAGACTCAAGGTTCGTATGTTAGAACGATTTGTATTAAATGGTCTGTCATCCCTTGTGATGTTAGTGTTCGCCATTTTACACCCTGTATATAATCTATAGCTCCAGAAGCTACCACATTTTTTTCAACAACAACAATTGGGAGCTCAGCTGCAGTTCCACTGTAACTTACTGCCAAATACTCGGAATCACACCGTTCTTGCACTAAAAAATCGGCATATTTTAACGTATGAAACAAGCAGAACATTAATTTGGCCAAGAAGTGAAGCCACACCCTTTTTGCAGGGAATCCTTCAATTGTATGCTAAAGAACGACAATTTTCATAAGTTGGTACGATGGTTACGCTGATGATGTAACCAGGAAGATGTAATCATGCTCACATTGTATTTTCACCAACACGCAATTGACTGAACAGACGAGTATTTAATAGACCAATTTATTTCGCTTTAATAAATTATAAGAAGGTTTTTGATGATAGAGTTGATCATAATATATTTTGGAAAATAGTCATAAATCGTGGGATTCCATCTGAATGTTATACATATCCTTTACTAAAACAATGAAACGGTGGTTACAAATGAGGGGCTTAGAACAAAGAGCAGGTAAGTGACGGAAACCTAGTTTTGAGGAAATTACAGTTAAAGTTCTACATGCAATGGAATATTATACACTAGTTTGGTGAAATTATGCCCATATAGCAGCAGTGCACAGTGTGATCACTGACCTGATTTTATCCCAAAGAAACATCCTTTTGGGCTATCACAACACGCACTTATCTCATTTTTTAAATAATGTCACTTACCTCCTTTTTGTTCTAAGCCCCTCAATTCTCAATGGTGAAAGTGAGATAATATAAATAAAAGAGTGAATTGGATTATAGGCTTTTTTTTCTTTTTGCTGTTATTTCTAGTCGCTTTAGATTCTCTGATCAAATCGCGAGTTAATCTTTTGGGTGAAATCCGAAGACCTGTGTACTATTGTTGAGTCTGGTTCTATTGTTGTGAACTAGATGGCGTCTGTAGATGTATTACTGATTTGTAATGAATATGATTTTGGTGAATAATGAAACCGGTGACATTCAGGCATGTCTTGGCCTGAATTTCATGGCATTTGCCTACGGTTGAGGGAAAACCCTGGAAAACCTCAAGCAGGAAATTCAACCCGTCCGGGAATCGAATCCGGATCCTCTGCGTAAGACACCAGCATGCTGAACGATACACCACAGAGATGGTCAAAGGTGTCTTCTTTCACACAATATTTTAACGTAATCTGGACGAAGGAATATTACAGTCAAAACCCCTGATGTGCCGGCAAATTCTCTGCATCGGCTGAGTAGTGGGCGATATAGTCTACAGGTCAAAGCTGCAGATTCTTACTGCATCGGGAGGGGACTTTGATGTTATGACTATGGTTTAAAAGTTAGTGTCCGATAGGATAGGTTAACTGTAACGATACTATAGAGACATTGTATGGAAGGTTGATCTTAGGAGAAGAGTGATGAATGGTACGGCACAACAAATTGGAATAGAGGTACAGAAGATACAGGGATTTAATTATGCGATTTATGACGACACTAATGTTTCAGTATTTCCGCTTATGTTGACTGCTAGAAAACATCAAGTTGTGTAAATTGAATAAAATCTATTACACTTCCATAAGTACATTAATATTATATAATACATTGTATCATACCCTTATTAAAATATAGGTACATCCTAATTCCGCCAATTTCTTTTGTGGGATTTCTATATTTGGAAGTTCTTGGTAGGCCTCTTTTCATGGGCATTCAAGTAGTGAATAAAAAATAATAGACACATGATTTATGAACCTTACCAAGTGTTTGTGTACCAAGTTTGAAATAAGCTACCCTCAATGCCATAGACACAACATTTCGGGGAAGTAAATTTTTATGAGCAAAATTACATCTATTTTCTTTGCATATTTTCCCCAAAATCACAACAAAGACACCTCTAACCAAGACAAGCCAGATAGTCACGAACCTTAGTACACAGCATCTCATTATTATAGGTTGGGAAACATTTGACATAAACACAATATTGTTAAGTCTAAGCCAACCACTCAAGGAATTTGTATTATAAATGAATACATTGAGAGGTGAAGAGTGGGAGAAGTCATGTGAACTGAGGCTTCTGGTATCGGTCATTATGCAGCTTTCACATTTCTGTGTGAGTGGAAAATGACGCACTAATATTGTCTGGCGCCCTCTTCACAAGGGCAGGGTTCGCTTACGAGCTACTATTATACATCTTCCGCGTTTGTTCTCCTTCTGGAAGAAGTTATTATTACGATTTTGTCACCTTTTAAAATCTACCGCCTCGGCTCCTATCTTGGTAATAGGTACACCACCGCGGACGGCTAATGTAAATTTACGCTAACAATTACGTCACTTGAAATGATGATTTTTGTGAATAAAAAAAATATTGGCCATTGATGTTTCAGGAGCAAGAACAATTGTTTGTATGCATCTGAAGTCTGATTAGTGTAATATGTAGCTAATCGGTGATGTATGCAATGGACGGGGAAACGAACTGGCCACCCTACACCATTATCTCCTGGCGTAGTTGTCTCATAATTGGTGCCTTCTTGGTACCACTTGTGAGGTTTTTTTAAGTAACATTTGTTCTAATAAATTATTACGAAATCTAACAAATATTATATCTTTTGGTCAGTTTTAAACTGATGTTAAGCGAATTTTTCTTCTGCTATATTCTCAATCATTATACATTTGTCGTGAAAACGACCACTATTGCATGAAATAAGAATAATACACTTCTAAATCAACAGTTTCTTATGCTATTTAACCGTCCAATAATAGACAGAACAGAATTTTCGGACAGTTATAAGTTACACAAACTTTTCACATTACATAATTTTTAGATATGAACAAACCCTGTTCTTGCACAATGACACTTGCCTAACCTATCACATCACATATTTTATATTTTGGACGTCATCTAGTAAAATTACAATAATGCAATTTTGTTATCACACACACACACACACATACACACGCACACGCACACGCGCGCACAGGCACACACGCACACACACACACACATACACACGCACACGCACACGCGCGCACAGGCACACACGCACATGCACACGCACACACACACACACTTACATAGATGTTCTTCACATATAGGCTTATCATTCTGTTAGAGATCATTTTTTAAAACAAAAAATTCAGCCGTATAATAATAATAATAATAATAATAATAATAATAATAATAATAATAATAGGATAATAATGATTTATTTTAGCTGGCAGAGTTAAGGCCGTAAGGCCTTCTCTTCCACTCAACCAGCAAAAAGAGTATATACATATGCATGAACTTACAAAGAATTCAACAATTTGATTTAGATGAGAGTTACATGTATACAAGAGTTATTTACGAATTAAACAACAAAATACTATGAACTATTAATTAAACACTGAAATAAACTGTGTAGCAGAATTAAGCTAAAATACATAGAATGTTAATATATTTCAAATAATATTAGATAATAGAAAGAGATTATTATGAGACAATTTTGAAAATACAGCACAATCAGGATGATGTCTAAAAGAAAGAAGTAACAATGTAGTCAGTGATAGTTTAAATCAGTATGATTGGAGTGAAATGCTAATAAGGTTATCTTTTAAGCTGTTCTTAAAGGTGTTTATTGTCTTGCAGCCCTTTATTGTCTTGCAGTATAGGCTATGTTTAAATTGCTCTAACATAACCATATGCGAAACAGAGCTAAGTAGACATACAACTACCCTAATTATTCAATCCCACTATGCATACACTAAATACACTGAAGAATAAAATGCAGAAATAACATAAAATAAATACTTGAGACTCTCATAACCTTGTACCTATAAGGTTCAGACCTGTCTTCGGACAGTTGACTAAACAACACAACAATACAAATGTATGTTAATTTATTTACATGTACCTACTGAAAACTCGCTATGCATTATTCAAAATAAATTATTAATTTTGTGGTTATAGTAAGTATTTCAAAATATGAACTTTCATTCTACGATTTGGATACTTACTAAAATTATTATGTATATACATATATATCTCGAAATACCGGTATGGCATAAGTTCAATAAGAATTACCACATTAATAATCATATTATGCTGGAAATAAAAGGTAACGCAAATCATTCATCCGAAATTAAATATGACGTAATTACTGCAGGAATTATCCCATCATTATTAATCGAATTTTGTTGGAAATAAAACACACGAAAGTTAGTCTTCCGGAACTAAATACCGGTATGGCATATGTTCAATAACAAATTATCACATTAATAATTAAATTATGCAGGTTATATAAGCACACCCAAATAATTCTTCAGAAATTAAATATGGCGTAATAACTGTAAGCATTATCACTTTATTATTCGTATTATATTGGTAATAAAACACACGCTAGTAAGTCTTCCGAAATTAAATACCGGTATGGAATAAGTTCAATACGAATTACCGCATTAATAATCATATAATGCTCTAAATAAAAGCTAACGCAAATAATTCTTCCGAAATTAAATATTGCATAATTACTATAAGAATTACAGCATTATTTGTCATTTATGTTGGAAATGAAACACCCGCAAACAAGTTTTCCGAAATTAAATACCGGTTTTGCATAAGTTCAATAAGTATTACCACATTAATTATCATATTATGCTGGAAATAAAACCACACGCAAATAAATATTCCCAAATTAAATATGGCGTAATTATTGTAAGAATTATCACATTATTCGTCGCATTATATTGGAAATAAAACACACGCAAACAAGTCTTGCGAAAATAGACACTGGCGTGGCATAATATCAATCAGGATTACCGAATTAATAGTCATAATTTCCTTGAAATATATGCACACGCATATAATTCTTTCGAAATTTAATTTCACATAATTACTGTAAGAATTATAACATTATTGATCATATTACGTCGGAAATAGACACGGAAGTTAGTCTTCCGAAGTTAAATACCGGTATGGCATAAGTTCAATAAGAATTACCACATTAATTATCATATTATTGTGAAAAAAAACAGCACAAGGAAATAATTTTTCCGAAAATAAATATGGCATAATTACTGTAAGAATTATCATATTATTCGTCGTATTACAGACGTGAACAAATTATTAGACTAAAACGTTTTTCTTGGAAACATAATATAATTCGTCATATCAACTACCAATATAATTCAAGAGTCTCTATTGTTGTAAATAAGATTGTTTACATCTTCTGGTATATTTTTCCAATGGTTAAGTATATTTTGTCTGGCTGTGTTGGTACCACTGGTGTTTTAATTATATACTGCAGAAGATATTCAACAGTCTGATCTCCCATGGCCTGCAAGAAGACCGGACAGGAACAAAATTAAAAATATGTGATCTATACTGAAGAAGAAAGTGAACAAAAAGAGGCTTACAACAAAACATGGACTCACTTAAGCACTGTTTGATGTCTGGCTAAATGATGCTGATATTCGAAAAAAGAGTCAAACTTTGGTTTCCAGCATCCCTGACAAAATCAACGTGTTAATAAAGAGTAAGGGAATGTTCACAAAATGTTAGTAGCCTCCAGACTCAATTCTCTGTTCATTATTTCTGTGCAAAATATATTTTTGTGCATTATTTCTGCCGACAAACACAGCTTTGTTGCACATATAATTAATTTTGTCTAATAATTTGTCCACGTCTGTATGTTGGTAATAACACACACGCAAATAATTCTTCCCAAATCAAATACCGCTATGGCATAAGTTCATTAAGGATTACCGCATTAATAAACATATTATGCTCGAAATAAAAGCACACGAAAATAATTTTTCCGAAATTAAATATTGCATAATTGTTCTAAGATTTACAACTCATTCGTTATATTATGTTGGAAATAAAACACACGGAAGCAAATCATCCGAAATTAAATATCGGTATCGAATAAGTTCAATAAGACTTACCACATGAATATTCACATTATGTTGTAAATAAAAGCACACGCAAAAATTCATCGGAAATTAAAAATGGCATAATTACTCTACTAATTATCACACTATACGACGTATTAAGTTGGAAATAAAACACACGCAAGTTCGAAATACAGTAAGGGTAGGGCATAAGTTGAATAAGAATTACCACAGCAATAATCATATTATGCTGGAAATGAAAGGCAACGCAAATAATTCTTCCGAAATAAAATATGATATAATTATTGTAAGAATTATCACATTATTATTTATCGTATTTTGTTGGAAATAAAACACACACAATAAGTCCTCCGAAATTAAATACCGGTATGGAATATGTCCAATAATAATTACGGCATTAATAATTATATAATGCTCTAAATAAAAGTCCACGAAAATAATTCTTCCGAAATTAAATATTGAATAATTACTATAAGAATTACAACATTATTCGTCGTATTATGTTTCAAATGAAATACACGCAAGCAAATATTTCGAAATTAAATACTGGTATCGCGTTAGTTCAATAAGATATACAACATAAATATTCATATTATGCTGGAAATAAAAGCACAAGCAAATAATTCTTCCGAAATTAATTATAGCTTAATTACTGTTAGAATTATCACATTATTTGTCGTATTATGTCGGAAATGAAACACACGCAAGCAAGTCTTCCGAAATTTAATACCGGTATTGCATACGTTCAATAAGAATTACCATATTAATTATCATATTATGCTGAAAATAAAAGCACACGCAAATAAATCTTCCGAAATTAAATATGGCAAAATTACTGCAAGAATTATCACATTATTCGTCACATTATTTTGGAAATAAAACACACGCAAGTAAGTCTTCCGAAATTAAATATCGGTATGGCATAAATTCAGTAACAATTATCACTTTAATAACCATATTATGCTATAAATAAAAGCAAACGTTAATAATTTTTCCGAAATTATATATGTCACAATTATTGTAAGAAATACATCATTATTCGTCGTATTATATTGGAAATAAGACATACGCCATCAAGTCTTCCGAAAATAAATACTACTGTGGCATAATATCAATAAGAATTACCGAAATAATAATCATATTTAGCTTGAAATATATGCACACGCAAATAATTCTTTCGAAATTGATTTTCACATAATTACTGTAACAATTATCACATTATTGAACATATTACGTCGGAAATAGGCACGCAAGTTAGTCTTCCGAAATTAAATATTGCTACGGCATAATATCAATAAGAATTACTAAAATTAATAATCATATTATGCTGGAAATAAATACACACTCAAATAATTCTTTCGAAATTAAATTTCACATAATTACTGGAAGAATTATCACAGTATTGGACGTATTATGTTGGAAATAAAACACACCTAAATAACTCTTACGTAAATATGTCGTAATTACTGTAAGAATTATCACATTGTTCGTCGTATTATGTTAGATATAAAACACACGCTATTAAGTGTTCGGAAATTAAATACCTGTATCGCACAAGTACAACAAGAACAACTACCTTAATAATCATATTATGCTAGAAATAAAAGTACACACAAAAAATTTTTTCCAGTATTAAATACGTCATTATTTCTGTAAATAATTCCGCATTATTCATCATATTATGCTGGAAAAAGCACACGGAAATAATAGTTCCGGAATTAAAATATCGCATGTGTTCTAAAAGAATTTCTACAATTTTAATCACACAAAGCTGAAAATAAAATTATACGCAGGTAACTCTTCCGAAATTGAAAGTCGCAGATGTACTATAAGAATTACCACTGCGCTGGAAATAAAGGTACACGCAAATAATTCTTCCGAAATTAATTATCGACGTAGACCAATAAGAACTACCACAGATTTTCCTTATTATGCTGGAAATAAGAACGATACGCAAATAATTTTTACTAAATTTAATATCGCATAACTGCTATACAATTTTCAGGTTATAAGTAATATTATGCTGGAAATAAAAGCACACGCAAATAAACCATCCGTAATTAAATATGGCATAATTACTGCAAGAATTATCGCATTGTTCGTCGTATTATGTTAGAAATAAAACACACGCTTTTTAGTCTTCCGAAATTAAATACCTGTATCGCCCAAGTACAACAAGAATTATCAACTTAATAATCTATTTATGCTAGAAATAAAAGCTCACTCAAATAATTTTTCCGGAAATAAATACGTCATTATTTCTATAGATAATTTCACATTATTTATCACATTATGCTGGAAAAATCTCACTTAAGTAATAGTTCCGAAATTAAAATATCGCATGTGTTCTATAAGAATTTCAACTATTTTAATCACACAATGCTGAAAATAAAACTAAACGCAGGTTACTCTTCCGAAACTGAAAGTCGCAGATGTTCTATAAAAATTATCACTGTGCTGGTAGTAAAGGCAAACGCAAATAATTTTTCCGAAATTAATTATCGCAAAAATTCTATAAAAACTAGGATGTTATTAAACATATGTAGCTAGTAATAAAGGCAGAGGCAAATAATTTTTCCGAAATTAAATATCATATAAATTCTGTAATATTTGCAACGTTATTAATCATACTATGCTGGTCATAAATCCACACGCGAATAATTCTTTCGAAATTAATTATCGCTTTAGTTACATACGAAATATCTCATTATTAATTATATATTGCTGGAAATAAAAGTAAGCCCAAATAATTTCTCCGAAGTTAATTGTCGCTGTAGTCAAATAAGAATTACCTAATTTTAATCATATTATGCAGGAAATGAAAATACACGCAAATAATTCTTACGAAATTAAATATCGCATAACTTCTATACAATTTTCACGTTATTAATAATATTATGCTGGAAATAAAAAGACACGCAAATAACTCTTTCGAAATTAAAAATCATACACGTTCTACAAGTATGAGCAGATTACTACTTATATATTTTGCTATAATTAGAAGCTCATTCAAATAGTTCTCCCAATATTAAATATGGCATAATTACTGTATTCGTCGTATTAAGTTGGTAATAAAACACATGCAAGTCAGTCTTCCGAAATTAAATACCGGTATGGAATAGGTTCAATACGAATTACCGCATTAATAGCCATAGAATACTCCAAATAAAAAACCACGGAAATACTTCTTCCGAAATTAAATGTTGCATAATTACTATAAGAATTACAACATTATTTGTCGTATTATATTGGAAATGAAACACACGTAAGGAAATCTTCCGAAATTAAATACTGGTATTGCATAAGTTACATAAGAATTGATACATTAATATTCATATTATGCTGGAAATGAAAGGACACGCAAATAATTCTTCCGAAATTGAATGTGGTATAATTACTGTAGGCCTAAGGATTATCACACTATTCGTCATATTATGTTGGGATAAAACACACACAATTAAGTCTTCCGAAATTAAATATCGGCATGGCATAAGTTCGATATTAATTATCACTTTTGTAATCATATTATTTGGAAAATAAAAGCACATTCAAATAATTCTTCCGAAATTAAATATGGCATTATTACTGTAAAAATTATCATGTTATTTGTAGTATTATGTTGGATATAAAACACACGCAAGTACGTCTTTCGAAATTAAATAACGGTATATCATAAGTTCAATAAGAATAACCACAATAATAAGCATATTATTCTGGAAATAAGAGCACACGCAAATAATTTTTCCGAAATTATATATCACATAATTACTGCAAGAATTATCACATTATTTGTCATATTATTTTGGAAATATATCTCACGCAAGTATGTATTCCGAAATTAAATAACGGTATGTCACATGTTCAGTAAGAATTATCACATTAATAATGATATTATGCTGAAAATAAAAGCTCACTGAAGTAATTCTTCCTACATTATATATATGATAATTTCTATAAGAATTATTACGTTATTCATCGTATTATGCTAGAAGTGAAAGCCCACGCAAATAATTCTTCAACAATAAATTACTGCATATTGTCTATAAGTATTACAACATTATTAATGATATTATGGTAGATATAAAAACAAATGCAAATGATTTTCCCAAAATTAAATATCTCGTAAGTTCTGTAAGAGTTACCGCATTATTAGTCATATTATGCTCGAAATGAAACCACACGCAAATAATTTTCCCGAAATTAAATATCGTGTATGTTTTACTAGAATTACTACATTATTAATCATATTATGCCGCAAACAAAAATGCAACCAAAGAATATGCATAGAATATAACCGTATTAATTAATGCGAATTAAGCTTCTAACATTAATCATATGAAATGAAATGGATATAACTTACCTTTCTGATGAAACGTTTCGACGTTCACCTTATGTTAGGCTGCTATTTGAGGAGACTTTCCATGAATTTCTTGAAGTAACCGGAGACTTCATTAAAAATTACAGCGTAGGAAGTGTTTCTATGTTTTTGTTCCTTGCTACACTGAAAATCAAAATAATGTGATATGGTTAGAATGAAAATAAAATACACTACATAATCCCTTCGAAATAAAATATCGAATAAATTTCTATAAGAATTGCCACGTTATTAATTATAATAAAATTGCTGAATATAAGAGAACAGGCAAATAATACGCAGAAAATTATTTAATTCGGGTTACACTTTTAGTGTAAGATATATAAAATCAAAGAATACAATTCTCCTTTCTGATGAAACTTTTCGATGATAAGTTTAAGTTATGCTGCAAACTGAGTATTCATGTCGTTCTTGAAGTAAGAGGAGTTTTCATTACAAATCACATTGTAGGAAGAGTTTCTACGTTATTGGCCAATACCATATTGATAATTGAAGTACTTTAAAATACTTACACTGAAAATAAATTTGTAGGCTACTAAATACTTCTTCCCCAATTAGGATTGGAGTGAAAAATGAGGTTTAAAAAGAGCGCGTTGCAACTATGGTTATTTGCGCTCTTAACTATTACTCCTTAAGAACATAAAACCTAAACAATAAAGTAAGTTAAAATCCGATTACGAATTTAAGAATTGCACAAGTTCTATAAGAATTGGCACGTTATTAATGATATATCGCTGGAAATAAATAATTTAATGCGTATTATTCTTATTTTATTAGATATATACAATAAACAAGAAAGAACTTGCCTTCCTGATGAAAAGTTTCCATATCATTATATGTAAGGCTGGAGACTAGAGATTCATATTATGTATTTGTTTCTTGAAGTGACGAGAGGCTTCATTACAAATCATGTTGTAGAATTAGTTCGTACATTCTTGTTACTTACTGTACTAAAAATTGAAGTATTTTGAAGTACTTAATCTGAAAAAAAAGTTGTACACATAACCCTTCCGAATTTAGGTATCGCACCAGTTTCATAAGAATTGCCATATTATTAACCATATTATGCTAGAAACAAAAGTACACCGATATAATAAACATAGAAAAAGAACTTTATAATTTAGTAACAATTAAGTTTCTATTTGGATACGTAAAATGAAAAAGGAAAAAAGGAACTTGCCTTTGTGATGAAGCGTTTCCATATTATGTTATGCTGCAGATTGAGGAATCCTGCCATGCCTTTCATGAACTAAAGCAGGGCTCCGTTACAAAATCACATTGTAGGAAAGTTTTCTAAATTATTGTCGCTTGCTGTACAGAAAATAAATAGAAGTATTTTTAAAAATTGACACTGAAAATATATTTGTACTAAATACTCTTTCCGAAATTAAATATCGCATTACTTTTTTAAGAATTGTCACATTATTAGTCGCATTACGCTGTAAGCAATTAATGTGCGCGTAAAATGTCAAACTTTATAATTTAACGGGAATCAAACTTCTAATATAATAACAATAATAATAATAATAATAATAATAATAATAATAATAATAATTAATATATATATTTTATAATAATATATTATTATTAGAATTATTATTATTATTATTATTATTATTATTATTATTATTATTATTATTAACTTAAAATGACAGAACTTGTCTACCTGATGAAACATTTTCATGATCATTGTATGTAACGCTGCAGACTGAAGATCCATACCATGTCGTTCTTAAAGTAGGCCTAACGCGAGACTTCATGACAATCATATTGTAGGAATAATCTCTGCATTTTTGTTCCCTACTGTACTGATTTCCCATGTTATTGTCAATTACTGTAGTGAAAATTGAAGTATTATTTTAATGCTTACACTGGAAATAAATTTGCAGTAAATACTTTTTCTGAAATTAAAATATGTCATAAATTCTATAAGAATTGCCATATTATTAATCATACTCTGCTGAAAACAAAAGTACTCGCAAATAAAATGCATAGAATAAAACCTTATAATATTTAATACGATTTAAGCTTCTAATCTTAGAAGTATATAATGAAAAAAGATAGAACTGACCGTTTTGATGAAAAATTTCCATGATCTCCAAATGTTATGCTGCAGAATGAGGATTCATGCCATGTCCATCTTGTAGTAAATGGAGGCTTCACTGCAAATGATATTGTAGGAAGAGTTTCTACGTAATTATCCCATACTGTATTGAAAATTTAAATGTACTTTGGAATGCTTACACTGGAAGAGAAATTGTACTAAACATTCCTCCCGAATTTAAGTATCGCACAAAATCTGTGAGGATTGCCACGTTATTAATCTTGTTGTGCTGGAAAAAGGACACTAAATCAATATGCATACAAAAAGCAACTTATAATTTAATATGAATTAAACTTGTAATATTGGATTTAAAATTAAATAGACACAACAGGCCTTTCTGATGAAAGGTTTCGAAGATGACTATGTCTTGGCTGCAAACTGACATAGAGAATTAAAAGCCATCCTTCTCCTTGAAATAACCGGACGCTTCATTACAAACCATATTGTAGGAAGAGTTTCTTCGTTATTGTCCCTTATCAATTTTACCTAATCCTTTAATTTAAGACAATATTATCTACAAACATAGTAAACTGTCTGATATAAAATAAAATTTAATTTTAAATTGGACAATTGAGTAAGGGACAAACTAGAAATTAGCAACAAAACTAAAGGATGCGAAAAGCAGTCTACAGCTCTACACGAAATAAAATATTTCTTCCAGTGATTTAGATTCTGTAAAAGTCCCCATAAAACTTATAGCTTTCCCTCGTTGAATGGCAATACTAATTCTGAATTATTATGGTCATTATATTGTTATGCCGTAGACTGATGAGTCATGCCTTCCTCCTTCTTGAAGTAAATGGAGGCTTCATTACAAGTCACATTGTAGGAATAGTTTGTACATTTTTGTCATTTATTGTACAGAAAGTGAAAGTAGTTATAAATATTAACACAAAAATTAAATTTGTACTGAAATCTGCTTCCGAAATTAAATATCGCATAAGTTATAAGAATTGCCACATTATTTGTGGTACTGAAAATTAAAGCATTTTGAAATTCTTACACTGAACATAAATTTGTACTACTGAAAACTCTTTCCGAATTTAAGCGTGTCATAATTTATATATGAATTGCAACATTATTAATTATATTATGCTTAAAATAAAGGTACACTCTGGCATATACATAAAATAGTATCTTACAATTCAATTATAATTAAACTTGTAATAGTAGATATAAAAATAAGGTAGATAGAACTGACCTTTCTGATGAAACGTTTCCAAGATATTTCTGTGTTAAGACTGCAGACTGAGGATTCAAACCATATTCTCCTTGAAGTAACCGGAGGTTTCACTGAAAAACACAATTTAGGAAGGTGTTCTACATTATTGTTCCTTGCTGTTTTGAAAATTAAAGCATTTTCAAATATTTAAACTGAAGATATATTTGTACTTTGTATAATCATTCGAATTTAAGTATCGCAAAGATTCTATTTAGTATTGCCACGTTATTAATCATACAGGCCTAATGCTGGAAACGAAGGTACTCGCTAATATTATGCATAGAATAAAGCCTTATAACTTCATACGAATTAGACTAATAATCTTAGATAGGCTACATAAAATGAAAAGGATAGAACTGTTGTTTATAATGAAACGTTTCCATGGTAACCATATGATAGGCTGCAGATTGGGTATTCTTGCCATGTCTTTCTTGAAGTAACCAAAGGCTTTATTATAAAATATGATATTGTAGGAAGCGTTTCTACAGTTTTACAGTTTTTTTATTTTTTATCTGTATTTTTTTTTATAAATTTTCATTATGTGAAATATTATCTACTGCAAATTTTAGTTTCTTGTAAACAAATTTCTTGTAAGACATTTTTAATGTCATTTTAAATGTTACTGTTTAACATTCTTTGTCTTTGGTTTATCTCACCAAGTTGAGGAAGATTGATAAATTTATATCCATACCGTACTCAATATTGAAGTATAGTGTTATGGTTATACTGAAAATAAATTTGTACTATATAATCCTTCCGAAATTAAATATCGCATAAGTTCTATAAAAATTGTCACGTTATTAACCATATTATACTGTATACCCAGACTATATGCAGAGAATAAAACCTTAAAATTCAATGCGCATTAAGTTTCTAATCGCAGGTATTTAAAATAAAAAGATTCAACCGGCCTTTCGGTTGAAACGTTTCCAAGATCATTATATTCAGTTATGCCGTAGACTGAGGAGTCATGTCTTTCTCCTTCTTGAAATAAATGGAGACATCATTACAAATCACATTGTAGGAACAGCTTGTACATTTTTGTCATTTATTGTACTGAAAGCCAAAGTACTTAGAAATATTATCACAAAAATTAAAAAAATTTGTAATGAGTTCTGCTTCCGAAATTAAATATCGCAATAGTTCCATAAGAATTGCCACATTAATTTTGATATTACGCTAGAAGCAAATGTAATTACTCGCAAATAATATACATTAAATAATGTATTAAACTTTCCTCCTGAATTTAAGTATCGCACAAAATCTGTAAAAATGGCCACATTATTGATCATATTATGCTGAAAATAAAGGTACACGCAGACAGTATACATAAAATACTGTAGCATCTTACAATTCAATGTTGATTAAACTTCTAATAGTATATATATATATACAAATAAGGTGGATATAACTGGCCTTTCTGATGAAACGTTTCCATGATATTTGTGTGTTAGTCTGCAAACTGGGCATTCAAACCATGTTCTCCTTGAAGTAACTGTAGATTTCACTGAAAAACACATTTTAGGAAGAGGTTCTACATTATTGTTCCTTGCTATTTATGAAAATTAAAGCATTTTCAAATATTTAAACTGAAGATATATTTGTACTTCGTATACTCATTCCGAATTTAAGTATCGCAAATGTTCTATTTAGTATTGCCACGTTATTAGTCATTATGCTGGAAACAAAAGTACTCGCAAATATATAGAATAAACCTTCATACTTAATAAAACTTCATACCAATGAAACTAATAGTCTTAGAAACATAATATGAAAAGGATAGAACTGGCGTTTATCATGAAACGTTTCTATGGTAACCATATGATAGGCTGCAGACTGAAGGTTCTTGCCATGCCTTTCTTGAAATAACCAAAGGCTTTATTAGGAATGATATTGTAGGAAGGGTTTCTACAGTATTGTTCCATAATGTACTGAATATTGAAATATAATGTTATAGTTATTCTGAAAATAAATTTGTATTATATAATCCTTCTGAAATTAAATATCACATAAGTTCTATAAGAATTATCGCCTTATTAATCGTATTATGCTGTACATTCAAACATTATCCAGAGAATAAAACGTGAAAATGTAATGTGAATTAAGCTTCTAATCTCAGGTATATAAAATAAAAAGGATGCAACCGGCCTTTCGGTTGACACGTTTCCAAGATCATTATATTAAATTATTTCCGTAGATTGAGGAGGCATGCCTTTCTCCTTTTTGAAGTAAATGGAGGCTTCATTACAAATCACATTATAGGAATAGTTTATACATTTTTGTCATTTGTTGTACTAAAAGTCAAAATGCTTTGAAATATTAACACAAAAATTAAATTTGTACTGAATTCTGCCTCCGAAATTAAATATAGCATAAGTTCTATAAGAATTGCCACATTATTTGTGATATTACACTGGAAGCAAATGTAATTGCGCGCAAGTAATGTGCATAGAATAAAACCTTATAATTTTCTACGAATAATACTTCCGACCTTAGATATATAAAATAAAAAAGATAGAACTGACCTTTCTGATGAAACGTTTCCATGAACACTATATATTATGCAACGCACTGAAAATTCAAGCCATGTCCTTCTTGAAGGAAATGGAGGCTTCAATACAAATCACATTGTAGGAAGATTTTCTATTAGCCTTTACTATATTGAAAATTAAAGTACTTCGAAATTCTTACACTGAAAATAAATTTGTATTAAATACTTTTTTCCGATCTGAAGTCTGACTAGTGTCGCCGACGTATGCAATGGAGGGGGAAAGGTACTGGTCACTCCACCCCATTATCCCCTGGCCTAGTTGCCTCATACGTGGTGCCTTTTTCATCAAACTTGTGATATTCAGATAGTTGAATAAACAACAAACAACTCCTTCCGAATTTAGGTATCACACAAGTTCTGTAAGAATTGCCAAGTTATTAATCATATTATGCTGAAAATAAAAGTACAGGCAAATAATATGGACAGAAGAAAATCTTAAAACTTAAGGCACATTAAGGTAATAATTTTAGATATAAATAAAAAGTAAATAAAACTGTCCTTCCTTATGAAACGTTTCCATGATCTCGATGTGTTAGGCCGTAGATTGAGAATTAATGCCATGTTCTTGAAGTAATAGGAGGCTTCGATACATATCACATATTAGGAAGAGTTCCTATGTTATTGTCGTTTTATTTTGATATCCTCACACTCGAAAAAAATTGTGCTATATACTTTTTACTATTTTATGTTTCTCAGCTGTTCTATAAGAATCGCCACGTTACTAATCATGTTGTATTAGAAATAAAAGTACGCGTAAATAGGCCTAATTAGCGTAGAATAAAACCTTACAACTTAATGCGAATGAAACTTCTGATATTAGACATATGAAATAATAAAGATAGAACTGGGCTTTCTGAAGAAACGTTACGTAATCACTAGCGGGCGGATTGTAACATATTTTGAGATTTTATTCCTTAGCTGCAAATCATATGCTACCATTGCACAAATGCATTTCAAGTTAACCTATTTTTAAACAGAGGTCAAATTTTTATAGTGCATATTTAAGGGGTTAATGCATAATTCAACTATTAGCGCATATAAAGGCATATATTATTATTTTTATCTCTCTGGTTCTTAAATAATGATAAGAATACGAAAAATCACAGAAATAGATTACAGAAGGTCTCGCGCAACGCAGTGGCGTCGTGGTATAAGGCATCCTGCGTAGGACTCGCGTTACGGAATGAACGCTGGATGGAGTCCTCATGGGGAAAGAAATTCTCATGAAATTTTGGCCAGTGTATGGGACCGGTGCCCACCCAGCATCTTGATGCACTTGGGGAGCTACGATAGGTAGCAAAATCCGGTTACGAAATCCAGCTATAACTGCTGGTGAATGATCATCCTGCTAATCATACGATACCTCCATTCTGGTTGGAAGATCGTCCTCATCAGCTTCGGCATGTGGACGTGAGGCCAGCAGCTGGTTGGTCGGTCATGGTCCTTCATGGACTGTCGTGCCTCGGATTTTTCCTCGGATTACTGAAGAAAGACAGACATTGAAAAACATTACGTAGGTTTTATTTATTGTAATTTGACAACATGCAGACGGTGGTACATTGTTGTTAGTGAATCATTGCGATAGCGACCGATCGTCCACAGATCAGTCTTATATCAACGAAAGGGGACAACAGGACGACCAAGAAATGTCATCACAAACGAGAATCATGGACGACTTCTCCAACAGGAATTACTGTCCTCAAAGCGTAGTCTACGACGAACATGGTTGAAACTTGGTTTGAGCGATAGATCTGTTCGGCGGATGTTTAAAGAGCTGGGTGGTTTTGCATACCGTAGTCAAGTTGCTCGTCGTCTAACAGGAAGGGAATGTATGGGTAAATTATTTTAGATTAGGAGTTACGAAGTCTATAATTACAAATTATTGTTTTATTTATATTATTCATCTATTATTTTCTTGTTCTAAGACTGTGGACGATTGGAGCACATGTTCAGCAATCCATGAACTGACTTTATATAGGCCTATGTACCACCAGTTGCAGTTATCCTGTTTGGCCAAAGAAGGACGCATTTTTCTTTCCATTTTGAAGTATTAATTATGTGATGAGTAGGAATTAGTAACGCTTTACGAAGAAATTTTATAGAAGTGATATCTTAGAAATCTGCTATGAACATGAATTAATTTAAATAGCAAGTGGTGTCCTAAATGAGACTAGTGACGGAAAATTACAAAAATATTTTCAGCCTTGCATTCATGCGTCATTCTTTGTTTCACCCGCTCGCCACGATGAGGCACAGGATATGAGCGGGGCCTGAAACAAGACAATCAAAACAAAACAAAAAAATTGCATTACTGAATACACACAAGTCGTTTGATCTCTATTAATTCCATTTGAGCTCTACCCTCATTTTTCCTTCACTTACATGTATTCTTTCTTCATAAATCAGGATCCTCAGTCTGGTGGCTTCTGAATTCTGCATGTAAAGTTGTAACAGTCATATTAAACGCGAGCAAACGAACAATAGCAACGTGTCTACTGTCCCTGAATTAATAAAAATATCAATTTAAGGTGTGAATTGGATAATTCATTAAATAAGTAAAAATATTATTTCTCATTCGAAAATTTTTTTAAAATATCTATACAGTTGTACACTTTGTATAAAGCCACCATGGTGATCCAGTGACTAAAGCGTTTGGACTTAATCCTGTAGACCCAGGTTCGATCTCCGTCTGCCCCTGCTATAAGCCCGCGGTCCAGGTAACAGAGGGTTTTCTCCGGAAGCTACGGTTCCTCTGCGCCTCTGTGGTATTCCAACAAATCCCTTACAATCTCATCTCAAAGTGGGAGTAGTGAAGTCCAGCCTCCTATGGCACACCATGGACGACTGACTGTAAGTTGGTTTACACTATATATCCAACTTACTGAAACACTACACATGAAATGAACACAATTCTTCAGAACTCCTCTACAAAGAGCAATATCTACGCTAAGCTAAATATATATTGAGAACATTTTGAACTATTTTGTGCTGAAAAGGAAGAAGCAAGTAGATTCGGAAAAAGTCTTATCGAAAGAAGTTTATTTTAAAAATTCACAAGTGTTAAGACATAAACCACTTTATCATTCACTTTGTAGAAAGTGACAATATTTGCTTAAACTGAGCACTTTTTACTCTAAAGACCGTTTCAAGAATATCACTTAACTTCACTTCGTCTTGACATTTTCAAGTCAGATCATACAAAATAAAGTGTCGGATCCGCATTCAAATAGACAAAAAGGAAGTGAACCTGGTGTTCGACGCCGTCACAATGACGTAGTACCAGCCCACAGCGTCTCTATGCGAAAAATGCGGAAATCATTCATTCCTTGTTGGCTATATCTCGTTTCGAACTTGTTATTTTCAAAACCATTCACTGAAATTAAACGAACCACAGACGAAAGTGTAGGTGTACATAAAATAATTTGTTTACAAATAAATACTTGGTGGAAAACAAGAAATCGGAAATCGTTTAGATTCCGGCAATAAAGCAGAAATTGTACGATATTGAGAGCACAAAAAATGTAAGCAGTACGAATAATGATAATCACAAGAAAATGTAATTTACAATCTTACCTTTATGTTGAATAAAGTATATTAATGTAGGATTAAAATAAATATGTACGCACACGCAAATAATTCGTCCGAAATTAATATCGCAGAAGATCTATAAGAATTACCACATTACTAATCATATTATGCTGGAAATAAAATCACACGCATATAATTCTTCCGAAATTAAATATCACATATGTTACGTAACAGTGACCACATTATTAATCATATTATGCTGGAAATAAAAGCACACACATAATTCTTCCCGAATTTAATAGCCTACGTCATACGTTTTAAAAATATTGCCACATTATTAATCATATTTTGCTGGAAACAAAACACACTCAAATAATACTTCCGAAATTAAATATCGCGTATGTCCTATGAGAATTTCAAGAATATTAATCACATAATGCTGGAATTATTGGCACAAGCAAGTAATACTTCCGAAATTAAATATGGCATAATTACTGTAAGAATTATCACAATGTTCGTCGTATTATGTTGGAAATACAACACACCCAAGTAAGTCTTCCGAAATTTAATACCGGTGTGGCATAAGTTCAATAAGAACTATCACATTAATAATCATATTTTGTTGGAAATAAAAGCACACTCAAATAATTCTTCCGGAATTAAATACGTCATAAGTTCTATAAATATTACCACATTATTAATCATATGCTGAAAACAAGACACACGCAAATAATTCTTTCGAAATTAAAGTGTCGCATCTGTTCTAAAAAGAATTTTAACATTATTAATCATATAATGCTGAAAATAAAAATACACGCAGGTAACTCTTCTGAAATTAAATATCGCAGATGTTGTATAAGAATTACCACATTATTAATCATATTGTGCAGTAAGTAAAGGCACACGCAAATAATTCTTCCGAAATTAAATATCGCATCATTCTATAGGAATTACGTTATTAATCAGATCATGCTGCAAATATAGGCATGCAAATAATTCATCCGAAATTAAATATAGCGTAATTACTGTAACAATTATCACAATATTCGTCGTTTTATGTTGCAAAGAAAACACACGTCTGTAATTCTTCCGAAATTAAATACCGGTATCGCATAAGTTCAATAAGAATTACCACTTTAATAATAATATTACGCTGGAAATAAAAGCACACTTATATAATTCTTGCGAAATTATATATGTCATCACTTCTATAGGAATTATTACGTTATTCATCGTATTAAACTTGAAATGAAAGCACACCAAATAATTCTTCTAAACTAAAATATTGCATAATGTCTATAAGTATTACAACATTATTAATTATATTATGGTAGATATAAAAAGCAAACGCAAAATAATTCTTCCCAAAATAGAAACCGCAAAAATTATAAAACAATTACCGCATTATTAATCATATTATGCTGGAAACAAAAGCACACATAAATAATAATTCCGAAATTCAATATCACATAACATCTATGATAATTAACACAATATTATTCTTATTACGGTGGAAATAAAAGCACACGCAAAAGAATCTTTCGAAATTAAATATCGCATTAGTTATATAAGAATTACCACATTGTAAATTATATTATGCCGGTTTTAAAAGTACACGCAATTAATTCTTCCGAAATTAAAAGTCGCATATGTATAAGAATTATCACATTATTAATCATATAAACTGAAAAGGAAAGCACACGCAAATAATTCTTCTGAAATTAACTGTCTCATAATTTTTATAACAATTACCAATTTCTTAATCATATAACGCTAAAAAAGCACCCTAAAATAATTTTTTGCGAAATTAAATATCGCATAATTTCTATAAGAATTACCGCATTATTATTAATATTTTGCTAGAAAGAGAAGCTCAAGCAAATAAATGTTTCGAAATTAAATATGGCATAATTACTGTAAGAATTATCATATTATTTGCCGTATTATATCGGAAATATAAGTCATGCACGCAAGTCTTCCGAAATTAAATACCGGTTTCGCACAATCAATAAGAATTACCACATTAATAACCATATTATGCTGCAAATAAAAGCACACGCAAATTAAATATGCCATAATTACTGTAAGAATTATAACTAGACTTCGTTGAATTGCCACACGCAGCATGCAATCAGGTTGCTGATGTACGGTAGTATAGAAGAGGTGAGAGACCGCCCGGTCTCATAGTATAAGCAGTTCATGTTAAGAAATGTGACCGGTCCAAATAGATAGAGCAGCTACAGCTAATGTATACCTACGTATGCACTTGTTTTTGCATTACTGTGGTTGGAATAGTCAAAGCTTAACATTTGTTCAGTGCAGACAAGAATTCAATCAAACATACTACAATGAGAGTGTTGCTGTTCCAAACAATTGCCCATGGAACACCCTTACCCTCGCAGCCAGTACAACTCTCAGAAGCCCTTAATATAGTGTATAAAGCATCACAAACCGTTATCCAAAATAACAATTCACTAATTTCAGAAAAAGTGAAATGTAAGTTGAGAAACATTATTGCTGAAAATTCTGCCTATTCACAACTTCGTATTATAAATGATGTACTATCAGGTCACGACAAGATGTCTGAAGTTGGTGTACTAAAAAGTAGTGACTTTCCATTCTTCAAATATGCACCTATTACATCGTGTGATGTTGAACGTACATTTTCCCAATATAAAAACTGTTTGAGTGACCATCGGAGGAGGTTCACTTTGCAGTCGCTCAAAATGTACGTAACTCTTAATTGCAATGCACATATTCAAGGACGATGTGAGTATATTACATTAAATTTTAAAAGTTAATATATCTCACTTCAAAATAATTGTGTATTTACATGTTTAGACATTTCCTACATCAATGATCATTCATTATATTTCTTGACTGCAGGATACAGGTTTTATTGTAACCGCAGTATACTGCTCAGTGTTTACATCAGAAGCATAGTCCATCCGTTGCACGTCCCCTTCTCATACAGTCTGTACCGCGTGCACAGTAAACCTTACGATTCTCGTGGCAATTCCAAGAAGTCTATTTATAACATTATTGGTCGTATTATGTTGGAAATAAAACACACGCTATTAAGTCTTCCGATATTAAATACCTATATAGCACAAGTACAATTAGAATTACCACCTTAACAATCATATTATGCTGGAAATAAAAGGACACTCAAAAATTTTTTCCTGAATTAAATACGTCATTTTTCTATAAATAATTCTACATTATTAATCATATAATGCTGAAAAAAGAACACGGAAATAATACATCCGAAATTAAAATAAGGCGTCTGTTCTATAAGAATTTCAACATTATTAATCATACCATACTGAAAATAAAAAACTTAACGTAGGTAACTCTTTCGAAATTAAAAAACAATTATCATGTCATTAAATATATTTTGCTAGAAATAAAGTCAGTAGCAGATAATTTTTCCGAAATTAAATATCGAATAAATTCTGTAATATTTGCAACATTATTAATCGTACTATGCCGGTCATAATTGCACGCGCGAATAATTCTTTCGATATTAATTATCGCTTTAGTTAGGCTAACATACGAATTACCACGATATTAAATATAAATTGCTGGTAATAAAAGTGGACGCAAATAATTGTTCCGAAATTAATTATCGCCGTAGACCAATAAGAATTACAACATTTTTTTCATATTATGCTGGAAATACCATGTATTGTGGGTCCCTATCACCACGGCATGGCGCATCCTCAGGTTGCGGATAGAGGAGACGGCCTCCAGATATGGAGGGTAGCTGCGAATATATTGAATAAGCAGTCGTGGACAGCCGATAAGGGGTGGTCCTCCAGCTTGGGGGTTGGGCGAAGGGCTAACAACCCATCACCGTAAAAAACAGCACGACCACAGCAAAGGAATAAGGTTTTGAGATTTGGCACTTGGAACGTAACTAGTCTTTATAGAACAGGAGGGGTAACATTAGTAGCTAAAGAACTAGCTAGATATAGAATAGACTTCGTGGGAGTACAAGAGGTTAGGTTAGATGGGAATGGCATATCACAAATAGGAGATTACTTGTTGTATTAGGGGAAGGAAACAATAATCACCAATTAGGAACAGGATTCTTTGTTCATAAAAGAATAAAATCAGCAGTAAAAAAGGTCGAATTTATCAGTGACAGGTTATCATATTTAGTACTTAAGGGTAGATGGTGCGACATCATAGTTATAAATGCTCACGCCCCTACAGAAGAGAAAGACGACCATATAAAGAATAGCTTCTTTGAGGAATTGGAACATACTTTTGATCAGTTCCCTAGATATCACATGAAAATTTTATTGGGGGATTTCAATGCTAAAGTAGGACGGGAGGATATTTTTAGACCAACTATTGGAAAAGAGAGCCTACACGCAATTAGTAGTGACAATGGAGTTAGATTAGTCAACTTTGCCACATCGAAAAATTTAATTGTCAAAAGTACAACATTCCCCCATAAGGA
The DNA here is from genome assembly GCF_040183065.1 of Periplaneta americana. Lineage (NCBI taxonomy): Eukaryota > Metazoa > Arthropoda > Insecta > Blattodea > Blattidae > Periplaneta > Periplaneta americana. The sequence goes on along the minus strand of NC_091119.1, from coordinate 65,066,881 downwards.
TATACATAAATATACTTGGACTTCTCCAGATGGATTGACACACAACCAAATAGATCACATCTTGATAGATAAACGGAGACATTCTAGTATAGTAGATATTCGAACTTTCAGGGGTGCAGACTGTAATTCTGACCATTATTTGGTGATTGGAGAATTAAGAGAAAGATTATCAGTAGCCAAGCGAGTAGAGCAACAAGTTAATATTACTAAATTCAATATTTTGAAATTAAAGGACGAGGAAGCTAAGCAAAATTATCAGGTCGAAATTTCGAATAGGTTTGCCACTTTAGAAAGTTCCGACGAAGTTGAGAAATAATTAGATGTTAATAGCGTGTGGGAAAATATCAGAGATAGTATCAAAATTGCAGCTGAACAGAGCATAGGTTATTATGAAACTAAGAAAAAGAAACCGTGGTTTGATGAAGATTGTTGCATGGTAGTAGAAAGAAGGAAACAGGCAAAATTGAAATTCTTACAGGATCCAGTTGAGGAGAAGAGAGATAATTATTTCAATGAAAGACGGGAAGCAAGTCGTACACTTAGGAATAAAAAGAGACGTTACTTGAAGGAAAAACTGAATGAGGTAGAAACAAATAGTAAGAATAAAAACATTCGAGATTTATATAAGGGTACAAAGGAATTTAAGAACGGATATCAGCCAAGGGTAAACGTGATCAAGGATGAGAATGGTGACTTGCTTGCAGACTCTCCATCAATCCTAAACAGATGGAAAAACTATTTTGCGCAACTACTAAATGTACATAGGCCAAATAGAAATGATCGGGACGAAATTGAAATATAAACTGCAGAGCCATTTATACCCGAACCCACGCTTTCAGAAGTCGAAATTGTGATAGAAAATCTGAAAAAGTACAAGTCTCCAGGTATCGATCAAATTCCAGCAGAATTAATACAAGAGGGCGGAAGCGCATTATATAGCGAAATTTATAAACTTATACTTGCTATTTGGGAAAAGGAAATTGTACCAGAACAATGGAAGGAGTCCATAATTGTACCTATTTTTAGAAAGGGGGACAAAACCAACTGTGGTAACTTTCGAGGAATATCACTTTTGTTGACGTCGTACAAAATTTTGTCCAATATTCTTTTGAGAAGATTAACTCCGTACGTAGATGAAATTATTGGGTATCATCAGTGCGGTTTTCGGCGTAATAGATCGACTATTGATCAGATTTTTTGTATTCGACAGATAATGGAGAAAAAATGGGAGTATAAGGGTACAGTACATCAGTTATTCATAGATTTCAAAAAGGCATATGACTCGGTTAAGAGGGAAGTATTATATGATATTCTTATTGAATTTGGTATTCCCCATAAACTAGTTCGATTAATTAAAATGTGTCTCAGTGAAACATACAGCAGAGTCCGTATAGGTCAGTTTCTATCTGATGCTTTTCCAATTCACTGCGGGCTAAAGCAGGGAGATGCACTATCACCTTTACTTTTTAACTTCGCGCTAGAATATGCCATTAGGAACGTTCAGGATAACAGGCAGGGTTTGGAATTGAACGGGTTACATCAGCTTCTTGTCTATGCGGATGACGTGAATATATTAGGAGAAAATACACAAACGATTAGGGAAAACACGGAAATTTTATTTGAAGCAAGTAGAGCGATCGGTTTGGAAGTAAATCCCGAAAAGACAAAGTATATGATTATGTCTCGTGATCAGAATATTGTACGAAATGGAAATATAAAAATTGGAGATTTATCCTTCGAAGAGGTGGAAAAATTCAAATATCTTGGAGCAACAGTAACAAATATAAATGACACTTGGGAGGAAATTAAACGCAGAATAAATATGGGAAATGCGTGTTATTATTCGGTTGAGAAGCTCTTATCATCCAGTCTGCTGTCCAAAAATCTGAAAGTTAGAATTTATAAAACACTTATATTACCGGTTGTTCTGTATGGTTGTGAAACTTGGACTCTCACTCTGAGAGAGGAACATAGGTTCAGGGTGTTTGAGAATAAGGTGCTTAGGAAAATATTTGGGGCTAAGCGGGATGAAGTTACAGGAGAATGGAGAAAGTTACACAACACAGAACTGCACGCATTGTATTCTTCACCTGACATAATTAGGAACATTAAATCCAGACGTTTGAGATGGGCAGGGCATGTAGCACGTATGGGCGAATCCAGAAATGCATATAGAGTGTTAGTTGGGAGACCGGAGGGAAAAAGACCTTTAGGGAGGCCGAGACGTAGATGGGAGGATAATATTAAAATGGATTTGAGGGAGGTGGGGTATGATGATAGAGACTGGATTAATCTTGCACAGGATAGGGACCGCTGGCGGGCTTATGTGAGGGCGGCAATGAACCTTCGGGTTCCTTAAAAGCCATTTGTAAGTAAGTAAGTAAGTAAGTATGCTGGAAATACAAAGCACACGAAAATAATTCTTACAAAATTTAATATCGCATAACTTCTATACAATTTTCAGGTTATAAGTAATATTATGTTGGAAATAAAACACACGCAACTAAGTCTTCCGAAATTAAATACCGCTATGGCATAAGTTCAATAAGGATTACCGCATTAATAATCATATTATGCTCGAAATAAAAGCAAAAGCAAATGTTTTTTCGAAATTAAATTTGGCAAAAATACTGTAAGAACTATCATATTATTCGTCGCATTATGTTGGAAATAAAACACACGCAACTAAGTCTTCCGAAATTAAATACCGCTATGGTATCAGTTCAATAAGGATTACCGCATTAATAATCATATTATGTTCGAAATAAAAGCACACGAAAATAATTATTCCCAAATTAAATATTGCACAATTGCTATAAGAATTACAACTTATTCGTCATATTATGTTGAAAGTAAAACACACGGAAGCAGATCATCCGAAATTAAACACCGGTATAGAATAAGTTCAATAAGAATTACCACATGAAAATTCATATTATGCTGTAAATAAAAGCAAACACAAAAATTTATCGGATAATAAAAATGGCATATTTACTGTACTAATTATCATACTATTCGACGTATTAAGTTGGAAATAAAACACAGGCAAGTTCGAAATTCAGTACTTGTAGGATATAAGTTGAATAAGATTTACCACATTAATAATCACATTACGCTGGAAATAAAAGGTAACGCAAATCATTCTTCCGAAATTAAATATGACATAACTACTGTAAGAATTATCACATCATTATTTGTCGTATTTTTTGTTGGAAATAAAACAGACGAAACTTAGTCTTCCGGAACTAAATACCGGTATGACATATGTTCAATAAGAATTATCACATTATTAATTAAATTACGCTGGTTATATAAGCACACCCAAATAATTCTTTAGAAATTAAATATGGCATAATTACTGTAAAAAGTATTACATTATTCTTCGTATTATGTTGGTAATAAAACACACGCAAGTAAGTCTTCCGAAATTAAATACCGGTATGGAATAAATTCAATAAGAATTACAGCATTAATAATCATATAATGCTCTAAATAAAAGACCTCGAGAATAATTCTTCCGAAATTAAATACTTCATAATAACTATAAGAATTACAACATTATTCGTCCTATTATGTTAGAAATGAAACACGCGAAAGCAAATCTTACGAAATTAAATACTGGTATCGCATAAGTTCAATAAGAATTGCCACATTAATATTAATATTACGCTGGAAATAAAAGCACATGAAAAAAATTCTTCCAAAATTAAATATGGCTTAATTACTGTAAGAATTATCTCATTATTCCTCGTAATATTTTGGAAATACAACACACGCATCTAAGTCTTCCCAAATTAAAAACCGCTATGGCATAAGTTAAATAAAGATTACCGCATTAATAATCATATTACGCTCGAAATAAAAGCACACGAAAATTATATTTCCGAAATTAAATATTGCATAATTTTTGTAAGATTTACAACTTATTGGTCATATTATGTTGGAAATAATACACACGGAAGTAAATCATCCGAAATTAAATACCGATATCGAATAAGTTCAATAAGAATTACCACATGAATATTCATATAATGCTGTAAATAAAACCACACGCAAAAATCATCGGAAATTAAAAATGGCGTAATTACTGTACTAATTTACACACTATTCGGCTTTTTAAGTTGGAAATAAAACAAACGCAAGTTTGAAATTCAATGCGGCTAGGGCATAAGTTGAATAAGAATTACATCATTAATAATCGTGCAATGCCTAAATAAAAAGCAACGCAAATGATTCTTCCGAAATTAAATATTGCATAATTACTATATGAATTACAACATTATTCGTTGTATTAAGTTGGAAATGAAACACACGTAAGCAAATCTTTCCAAATTAAATGCTGGTATCTCATAAGGTCAATAAGAATTGCCACATAAATATTCATATTATGCTGTAAATAAAAGCGCACGCAAATAATACTTCCGAAATTAAATATGGCTTAATTACTGTAAGAATTATCACATTCTTCGTCGTATTATGTTGGAAATGAAACACACGCAAACATGCCTTTCGAAATTCAATACCGGTAATGCATACGTTCAATAAGAATTACCACATTAATTATCATATTTTTCTGAAAATAAATGCACACGCAAATAAATCTTCCGAAATTAATTATGGCATGCCTACTGTAAGAATTATCACATTATTCTTTGCATTATGTTGGAAATCAAACCCACGCAAGTAAGTCTTCCGAAATTAAATATCGGTATGGCATAAATTCAATAACAATTATCACAGTAATAATTATATTACGCTAGAAATAAAAGCACACGTAAATAATTTGTCCGAAATTAAATATGCCATAATTACTGTAAGAATTACATCATTATTCGTCGTATTATATTGGAAATTAATCACACGCAAGCAAGTCTTCCGAAAATAAATACTGGTGTGGCATAATATCAATAATCATACTTTGCTTGATATAAATGTACACTCAAATAATTCTTACAAACATTAAAATCAAATAAATTGTATGCAATTTTCAGGTTATAAGTAATATTATGCTGGAAATAAAAGCACACGCAAATAACACTTTCGATATTAAAAATCATATATGTTGTGCAAGGATAAGCAGATTATTAATCAGATTTTGCTACAACTAGAATCTCAAGCAAATAGTACTCCCAATATTAAATATGGCTTAATTACTGTAAGAGTTATCACATTATTCGTCGAATTATGTTGGAAATCAAACACACGCAAGCAAGTCTTCCGAAATTAAATACCGGTATGGCAGAAGTTCAATAAGAGTTGCCACATTAATTCTCATATTATAGTGAAAATAAAGGCACAAGCAAATAATTTTTCCGAAATTAAATATGGCATAAATACTGTAAGATTTATCATATTATCCGTCGTATAATGTTGGAAATAAAACACACGCAACTAAGTCTTCCCAAAATAAATACCGCTATGGCATAAGTTCAATAAGGATTATGGCATTAATAATCATATTATGCTCGAAATAAAAGCAAACGAAAATATATTTTCCGAAATTAAATATTGCACAATTGCTGTAAGAATTATAACTCATTCTTCATATTATGTTGGAAGGGAAACACACGGAAGGAAATCATCCGAAAATAAATACCGATATCGAATAAGTTCAATAAGAATTACCACATGAAAATTCATATTATGCTGTAAATAAAAGCACACGCAAAAATTCATCGGAAATTAAAAATGGCATAATTACTGTACTAATTATCATACTATTCGACGTATTAAGTTGGAAATAAAACACAGGCAAGTTCGAAATTCACTACTTGTAGGACATAAGTTGTACAAGAATTATCACATTAATAATAATATTATGCTGGAAATAAAAGGAAACGCAAATCATTCTTCCGAAATTAAATATGACATAATTACTCTAAGAATTATCACACCATTATTTAACTTATTTTGTTGGAAATAAAGTATACGAAACTTAGTCTTCCGGAGCTAAATACCGATATGGTATATGTTCAATAAGAATTATCACATTATTAATTAAATTATGCTGGTTATATAAGCACACCCAAATAATTCTTCAGAAATTAAATATGGTATAATTACTGTAAGGTTGATCACATTATTCATCGTATTATGTTCGTAATAAAACACACGCAAGTAATTCTTCCGTATTAAATACCGGTATGGAATAAGTTCAATAAGAATTACCGCATTAATAATAACCATATAATGCTCTAAATAAAAGACCACGAAAATAATTCTTCCGGAATTAAATATTGCATAATTACTATAAGAATTACAACATTATTCGTTGTATTATGTTGGAAATGAAACACACGCATGCAAATATTCCGAAATTAAATGCTTTTATCGCACAAGTTCAATAAGAATTGCCACATAAATATTCATATTGTGCTGGAAATAAAAGCACACGCAAATAATTCTTCCAAAATTAAATATGGCTTAATTACTGTAAGAATTATCACATTTGAATAACATTAAGGGAAAAATTGTTCCGAGGCCGGGTATCGATCCCGGGACTTCTAGTTGAACGTACCAGCTCTCTGCCAACTGAGCCACCCAGTAACTCCACCCGACAACGTCTCAATCTTTCCCTCTATATCCACATAAGTCGCGTGGGATGACGAAACACCAGAGACCCATATCGAGTGCACACAAACTCGATTATCAATTATCACATTATTCGTCGTATTGTGTTCGAAATGAAACACACGCAAGCAAGTCTTCCTAAATTAAATACCGGTATGGCATAAGTTCAATAAGAATTAGCACATTAATTATCATATTATCGTGAAAATAACAGCACAAGCAAATAATATTTCCGAAATTAAATATGGCATAATTACTGTAACAATTATCATATTATTCGACGTATTATGTTGGAAATAAAACACACGCCATTAAGTCTTTCCAAATTAAATACCGCTATCGTATAAGTTCAATAAGGATTACCGCAGTAATAATTATATTATGCTGTAAATAAAAGCACACGCAAAATATTAATGGTTATTAAAAATGACATAATTACTGTACTAATTATCACACTATTCGACTTATTACATTGGAAATAAAACACACGCAAGTTCGAAATTCAATGCGGGGCGGGCATAAGTTGAATAAGAATTGCCACAATAGTAATCATAATATGCTGGAAATAAAAGGCAACGCAAATAATTCTTCCGAAATTAAATATTGCATAACTTCTATACAATTTTCACGTTATTAATAATATTATGCTGGAAATAAAAGCACACACAAATAACTCTTTCAAAATTAAAAAATCATACAAGTTCTACTCGACTGAGCAGATTATCATTCATATGCTTTGCTACAAATAGAAGCTCATGCAAACACTTCTCCCAATATTTAATATGGCATATTTACTGTATTCGTCCTATTATATTGGTAATAAAATACACGCAAGTAAGTCTTCCGAAATTGAATTTCACATAATTACTGAAAGAATTATCACATTATTGGACGTATTATGTTGGAAATAAAACACATGCAAGTTAGTCTTCCGAAATTGAATTTCACATAATTACTGAATGAATTATCACATTTTTGCACGTATTATGTTGGAAATAAAACACATGCGAGTTAGTCTTCCGAATTAAATTCCGGTATCGCATAAGTTCAATAAGAATTACCACATTAATAGTCATAATGTGCTGCAAATAAAAGCACAAGAAAATAACTCATACAGAAATTATATATGTCGTAATTACTGTAAGAATTATCACATTGTTCGTCGTATTATGTTAGAAATAAAACACACGCTATTAAGTGTTCCGAAATTAAATACGTGTATCGCACAAGTACAACAAGAATTACCACCTTAATAATCATATTATGCTAGAAATAAAAGCACACACAAATAGGACTAATTTTTTCCAGAATTAAATACGTCGTTACTTCTGTAAATAATTCCACATTATTCATCATATTAGGCTGAAAAAGTACACGTAAATAATACTTCCGAAATTAAAATAGGCCTATCTCATGTGTTATATAAGAATTTCTACAATTTTAATCACACAATGCTGAAAATTAAACTAAACGCAGGTAACTCTTCCGAAATTGAAAGTCGCAGATGTACTATAAGAAATACTACTGTGCTGGAACTAAAAGCACACGCTAATAATTCTTCCGAAATTAATTATCGCCATAGACCATTAAAAACTACCACATTTTTTTTCATGTTATGCTGAAAATAAAAAGAACACGCAAATAATTCTTACGAAATTTAATATCGCATAACTGCTCTACAATTTTCAGGTTATAAGTAATATTATTCTAGAAATAAAAGCACACGCAATTAACAATTTCGAAATTAAAAATCATATATGTTCTACAAGTATAAGCACATTATTAATTAGATTGTTCTAGAAATGGAAGATCATGCTAATAGTACTAACAACATCAAATATGGCCTAATTACTGCAAGATTTCTCACATTATTCGTCGTAATATGTTGGAAATCAAACACATGCTATCAAGTCTTCCGAAATTAAATACCACTTTGGCATAAGGTCATTAAGGATTACCACATTAATTATCATATTATGGTGGAAATAAAAGCACAAGCAAATATTTTTTTCCGAAATTAAATATGGCATAATTACTATAACAATTATCATATTATTCGTCGTATTATGTTGGAAATAAAAGACACGCAACTAAGTCTTCCAAAATGAAATACCGCTGTGGCATAAGTTCAATAAGGGTTACCGCATTAATAATCATATTATGCTCGAAACAAAGGCACCCGAAAATAATTTTTCCGAAATTAAATATTGCAGAATTGATGTAACAATTACAACTTATACGTCATATAATGTTGGAAGTAAAACACACGGAAGCAAATCATCCGAAATTAAATACCAGTATCGAATAAATTCAATAAGAATTACCATATGAAAATTCATATTATGCTGTAAATAAAAGCACACGAAAAATTAATCGGTAATTAAAAATGGCAAATTACTGTACTAATTATCATACTATTCGACGTATTAAGTTGGAAATAAAACACAGGCAAGTTCGAAATTCAGTACTTGTAGGGCATGAGTAGAATAAGAATTACCACATTAATAATCATATTATGCTGGAAATGAAAGGGAACGCAAATCATTTTTCCGAAATTAAATATGACATAATTACTGTAAGAATTATCACATTATTATTTATCGTATTTTGTAGGAAATAAAACACACGAGAGTTAGTCTTCCGAAACTAAATACCGGTATGGTACATGTTCAATAAGAATTAACACATTAATAATTAAATTATGCTGGTTATATAACCACACCCAAATAATTCTTCATAAATTAAATATGGCATAATTATTGTAAGAATTATCACATTATTCTTCGTATTAAGTTGGTAATAGGACACACGCAAGTCAGTCTTCCGAAATTTCATACCATTATGAAATAAGTTCAATAAGAATTACCGCGATAATAATAATCGTATAATGCTCTAAATAAAAGGCCAGGAAAATAATGCTTCGGAAATATTGCATAAATACTATAAGAATTGCAACAATATTCGTCGTATTATATTGGAAATGAAACACACGCAAGCAAATCTTTGGAAATTAAATACTGGTATCACATAAGTTCAATAAGAAATGCGACATAAATATTCATATTATGATGGAAATAAAAGCACATACATATAATTTTTCCGAAATTAAATGTGGCATAATTGCTGTAAGATTTGTGATATTATTTGTCGTTTTATGTTGGAAATGAAACACACGGAAACAAGTCTTCCGAAATTAAATACCGGTACAGCATAAGTTCAATAAGAATTACCACATTAATTATCATATTATGCAGGAAATAAAAGCACATGCAAATAACTCTTACGAAATTAAGTTTGTCGTAATTAAAGGAACAATTATCACATTTTCGTCGTATTATGTTAGAAATAAAACACACGCTATTAAGTGTTCCGAAATTAAATAGCCTACCTGTATCGCACAAATACAAAAAGAATTACCACGTTAATAATCATATTATGCTAGAAATAAAAGCACATTCAAATAATATTTTCCGGAATTAAATACGTCATTATTTCTGTAAAAAATCCACATCATTCTTCATATTATGCTGAAAAAATCACACGTAAATAATCGTTCCGAAATTAATATATCGCATGTGTTCTATAAGAATTTTTCTACAATTTTAATCATACCGTGCTGATAATATAACTAAACGCAGACAACTCTTCCGTAATTGAAAGTCGCAGATTTTCTATAGCAATTACCACTGTGCGTGAAGTAAACGCACACGCAAATAATTCTTCCGAAATTAGTTATCGCAAGAATTCTATAAAAATTACCAGGTTATTAAATATATTTTGTTTGAAATAAAGGCGGAATCAATTAATTTTTCCGAATTAAATGTCATATAAATTCTGTAATATTTGCAACGTTATTAATCATACTATGCTGGTCATAAATCCATACTCGAATAATACTTTCGAAATTAATTATCGCTTTAGGTACATACGATCTAACTCTTTATTAATTATATAATGCCTGAAATAAAAGCAAAAGCTAATAATTATTCCGAAATTAATTATGGCTTTAGTACAATAAGAATACAACATTTTAATCATATTTTGCAGGAAATAAAAGCACACGCAAATAATTCTTACGAAATTAAATATCGTATAATTTCTATACAATTTTCACGTTAATAATAATATTATGCTGGATATAAAAGCACACGAAAGTAACTGTTCCGAAATTAATAATCATACAAGTTCTACAAGAATGACCAGATTATTAATCATATATTTTTCTAGAAATAGAAACACTTGCATATAGTCCTCCCAATATGAAATATGGCATAATTACTGTATTCGTCGTATTATGTTGGAAATGAAACACACGCAAGCAAATGTTTCCAAATTATATACTGGTATCGCATAAGTTCAATAAGAATTGCCACATTAATTATCATATTATTGTGAAAATAAGAGCACACGCAAATAAATCTTACGAAAATAAATATGGCATAATTACTGTAAGAATTATCACATTCTTCGTCGCAATATGTTGGATATAGAACACACGCAAGTCTTCCGAAATTAAATATCGGTAAGGCATAAGTTCAGTAACAATTATCACTTTAATAACCATATTTTACTAGAAAAATTAAGCACACGTAAATAATTTTTTCCGAAATTAATATGGCATAATTACTCTACATATTACATCTTTATTCGTCGTATTATATTGGAAACAAAACACACGCAAGCAAGTCTTGCGAAAATAATGACTGGTGTGGCATAATTGCAATAAGAATTACCGAATTAATAGTCATATTTTGCTTGAAATAAATGCACACGCAAATAATTGTTTCAAAATTGAATTTCACATCATTACTGTAAGAATTATCACATTATTGGACACATGCAAGTTAGTCTTCCGAATTAAATTCCGGTACCGCATAAGTTCATTAAGAATTACCACACTAATGTTAGTATTATGCTGCACATAAAAGCAGACGCAAATAAGTCTTAGGGAAATTAAATATGTCGTTATTAATGTAAGAATTATCACATTGTTCGTGGTATTATATTAGAAATAAAACACATGCTATTAAGTGTTCCGAGATTAAATACCAGTATCCTAAAAGTACAACAAGAATTACCACCTTAATGATGATATTATGCTAGAAATAAAAGCTCACACAAATAATTTTTCCCAGAATTAAATACGTCATTATTTCTGTAAATAATTCCACATTATTCATCATATTATGCTGATAAAAAGCACACGTAAATAACAGTTCCGAAATTAAAATATCACAAGTGTTCTATAAGAATTTCTACAATTTTAATCACACAATGCTGAAAATAAAACTAAACGCATGTAACTCTTCCGAAAATGAAAGTCGCAGATGGACTATAAAAATTACCACTGTGCTTGAAGTTAAGGCACACGCAAATAATTCTTCCGATATTAATTATCGCCGTAGACCAATAAGAACTACCACATTTTTTTCATATTATGCAGGAAATAAAGGCACACGCAAATAATTCTTACGAAAATTAATATCGCATAACTGCTATACAATTTTCAGGTTATAAGTAATATTATTCTGGAAATAAAAGCACACGCAATTAACACTTTCGAAATTAAAAATCATTTATGTTCTACAAGGATAAGCACATTATTAATCAGATTTTCCTAGAAATAGAAGATCTTGCAAATAATAGTCCCAATATTAAATATGGCTTAAATACTGCAAGAGTTCTCACATTATTCGTCGTATTACGTTAAAAATCAAACACACGCAAGCAAGTCTTCCGAAATTAAATACCGCTATGGCATAAGTTCAATAAGAATTACCACATTAATTATCATATTATGGTGAAAATAACAGCAAAAGCGAATAATTTTTCAGAAATTAATTATGGCATAATTACTATAAGAATTATCATATTATTCGTCGTATTATGTTGGCAATAATACAACGCAACTAAGTCTTCCGAAATTAAATACCGCTATGGCATAAGTTCAATAAGGATTACCGCATTAATAATCATATTATGCTCGAAATAAAATAACACGAAAATAATTTTTCCGAAATTAAATATCGCACAATTGCTGTAAGAATTAGAACTTATTGGTCATATTATGTTGGAAATAAAACACACTCAAGCAAATCATCCGAAATTAAAAGCCTGTTACGAATAAGTTTAATATGAATTACCACATGAATATTCATATAATGCTGTAAATAAAAGCACACGCAAAAATACAGAGGAAATTAAAAATGGCATAATTACCGTACTAATTATCACAATATTCGACGTATTAAGTTGAAAATAAGACACAGACAAGTTCGAAATTCAGTGAGGGTAGGGCATAAGTTGAATAATAATTAATACATTAATAACCATATTATGATGGAAATAAGAGGTAACGAAAATAATTCTTCCGAAATAAAATATGACATAATTATTGTAACAATTAACACATTATTTTTTATCGTATTTGGTTGGAAATAAAAAACACGAAACTTAGTCCTCCAGAACTTTTTACCGGTATTTCATATGTTCAATAAGATTTATCAGATTAGTAAATAAATTATGCTGCTTATAAACGCACACCAAAATAATTCCTGAGAACTTCAATATGGCATAATTACTGTGAGAATTATCACATTATTCTTCGTATTAAGATGGAAATAAATCGCACGGAAATAAGTGTTCCGAAATTGAATATCATTATAGCATATATACCATAACTATTACCAAATTAATAATCATATTATGCTGCAAATAAAAGCTAACGCAAATAATTCCTTCGAAATTAAACATGACATAATTACTGTAACAATTATCATATTATTCGTCGTATTATGTTGGATATGAAACACACGGAAGCAAACCTTCCAAAATTAAATATCGGGATGGCATAAATTCAATAAGACTTATCACATTAATAATCATATTATGCTAGGAATACAAACACACGTAAAAAGTCTACCGAAATTAAATATGCCATAATCAATGTAAGAATTACATCATTATTCGTCGTATAATGTTGGAAATAAAACACACGCATGCAAGTTTTCCGAAATTAAATACGGGTGTGGCATACGTTCAATAAGAATTACCACATTAATTGTCATATTATGGTGAAAATATAAGCCCAAGCAAACAATTTTTCCGAAAATAAACCTGGCATAATTACTGTAAGAATTATTATATTACACGTCGTATTATGTTGGTTATAAAACACACGCAAGTAAGTCTTCCGTAAATAAATACCGGTATGGAGTAAGTTCAATATGAATTTTCGCATTAATAATAATCATATAATGCTCTAAATAAAAAACCACGAAAATAATGCTTCGGAAATATTGCATAAATACTATAAGAATTGCAACAATATTGGTCGTATTATGTTGGAAATGAAACACACGCGAGCAAATCTTTCGAAATTAAATAGTGGCATCGCATAAGTTCAAAAAGAATTGCCACATAAATATTCATATTATGATGCAAATAAAAGCACACACATATAAGTCTTCCGAAATTAAAAATGGCATATTTGCTGTAAGATTTGTCACATTGTTTGTCGTTTTATGTTGGAAATGAAACACACGGAAGCAAGTCTTCCGAAATTAAATACCGGTACAGCATAAGTTCAATAAGGATTGCCACATTAATTATCATATTATGCTGGAAATAAAAGCACATGCAAATATCTCTTACGAAATTAAGTATGTCGTAATTACTGTAGCAATTATCACATTGTTCTTCGTATTAAGTCAGAAAAAACACACGCTATTAAGTGTTTCGAAATTAAATAGCCTACCTTTATCGCACAAGTACAACAAGAATTACCACATTAATAATCATATTATGCCTGAAATAAAAGCACACTCAAATAATTTTTTCCGGAATTAAATACGTCATTATTTCTGTAAATAATTCCACATTATTCATCAAATTATGCTGAAAAAAGCACACGTAAGTAATAGTTCCGAAATTAAAATATCGCATGTGTTCTATAAGAATTTCAACATTTTTAATCACACAATGCTGAAAATATGACTAAACGCAGGCAACTCTTCCGAAATTGAAAGTCGCAGATGTACTATAAGAATTACTACTGTGCTGGAAGTAAAGGCACACGCAAATAATTGTTCCGAAATTTATTATAGCAAAAATTCTATAAAAATTACCAGGTTATTAAACATATTTTGCTTGAAATAAAGGCGGAAACAAATAATTTTTCCGAAATTAAATGTCATATAAATTCTGTAATGATTGCAACTTTATTAATTATACTATGCTAGTAACAAATCCATACGCGAATAATTCTTTCGAAATTAATTAATGCTTTAGTTACATACGATCTACCCCATTATTAATTATATAATGCCTGAAATAAATGTAAACGCAAATAATTTTTCCGAAATTAATTATCGCCTTAGTCCAATAAGAATTACCACATTTAATTCTATTTTGCTGGAAATAAAGCACAAGCAAATAATTCTTACGAAATTAAATATCGCATATCTTCTATACAATTTTCAAGTTATTAATAATATTATGCTGGAACTAAAAGCACACGAAAATACCTCTCTCGTAATTAAAAATCATACAAGTTCTACAAGAATGACCAGATTATTAATTGCATATTTTGCTAGAAATAGAAACACATGTAAATAGTTGTCCCAATATTAAATATGGCATTATTACTGTATTCGTCATATTAGGCTGGAAATAAAACACACGGAAGCAAATCATCCTGAATTAAATACCGGTATCGAATAAGTTCAATAAGAGTAACCACATGAATATTCATATTTTGTTGTAAATAAAAGCACACGCAAAATATCTTCGGAAATTGAAAATGGCATACTTACTGACTAATTATCACACTATTCGACATATTAAGTTGGAAATAAAACACACTTCGTATTAGGATGGAAATAAATCACACGCAAATAAGTGTTCCGAAATTGAATACCGGTACTGCATAAATAACATAACAATTACCACATTAATAATGATATTAAGCTGGAAACCAAAGCTAACGCAAATAACTCTTCTGAAATTAAATATCGCATAATTTCTATACAATTTTCAAGTTATTAATAATATTATGCTGGAAATAAAAGCACACTGAAAAAAATCTTTCGAAATTAAAAATCATAATAGTTCTACAAGAATGAGCAGATTATTAATCATATATGTTGCTAGAAATAGAAGCTCATACAAATAGTTCTCCCAATATTACATATAGATTAATTACGGTATTCGTAGTATTATGTTGCTATTAATACACACGCAAGTAAGTCTTCCGAAATTAAATACCGGTATGGAATAAGTCCAATAATAATTACCGCATTAATAATCATATATTGCTCTAAATAATATAGACAACGAAAATAATTCTTCCGAAATTAAATATTGCATGAATACTATAAGAATTACAACATTATTCGTCGTATTATGTTGGAAATGAAACACACGCAAGCATATCTTTCGAAATTAAATGCTGGTATCGCATAAGTTAAATAACAATTGCCACATAAATATTCATATTATGCTGGAATAAAAGCACTCGCTAATAATTCTTCCGAAATTAAATATGGCATAACTACTGTAAGAATTATCATAATATTCGTCGTAATATGTTAGAAATAAAGCACACGGAACTAAGTCTTCCCAAATTAAATACCGCTATGGTATAAGTTCAATAAGGATTACCGCATTAATAAACATAATATGGTCGAAATAAAAGCACACGAAAATAATACTTCCGAAATTATATATTGCAAAAATTAGTATAAGATTTACAACATTTTTCGTCGTATTATGTTGGAAATGAATCACACGCAAGCAAATCTTTCCCAATTAAATACAGGTATCGCGTAAGTTGAATAAGAATTGCAACACAATTATTCATATTTTGCTGGAAATAAAAGCACACGCTAATAAATCTTCCGAAATTAAATATGGCTTAAGTACTGCAAGAGATATCACATTATTCGTCGTATTATGTTGGAAATGAAATATATGGAAGCAAGTCTTCCGAAATTAAATACCGGTATTGCATACTTTCTATAAGAATTAACACATTAATTATCATATTATGCTGAAAATAGAAGCACACGCAAATAAATCTTCCGAAAATAAATATGGCATAATTACTGTAAGAATTGTCGCATTATTCGTCGCATAATGTTGGAAATAAAACACACGCAAGTAAGTCTTCTGAAATTAAATGTTGGTATGGCTTAAATTCAATAGCAATTTTCACATTAGTAACCATATTATGCTAGAAATAAAAGCACACGTAAATAATTTTTCCGAAATTAAATATGCCACAATTACTGTAAGAATTACTTCATTATACGTCGTTTTATATTGGAAATAAAACACACGCAAGCACGTCTTGCGAAAATAAATACTGGTGTGGCAAAATATGAATAAGAATTACCGAATTAAGCATCATATTTTGCTTGAAATAAATGCACACGCAAATACTTCTTTCGAAATTGAATTTCACATAATTACTGTAAGAATTATCACATTATTGAACATATTGCATCGGAAATAGACACGCAAGTTAGTCTTCCGATATTAGATACTGCTATGGCATAATATCAACAAGAATTACCAAATTAATAATCATATTAAGCCGGAGATAAATACACACACAAATAATTCTTTCGAAATTGAATTTCACATAATTACTGAAATAATTGTCATATTATTGGACGAATTATGTTCGAAATAAAATACATTCAAGTTAGTCTTCCGAATTAAATTCCGGTATCGCATAAGTTCAATGAGAATTACCACATTAATATTCATAATTTGCTGCAATTAAAAGCACACGCAAATGAAACTCAGGAAATTAAATATGTCGTGAGTACTGTAGGAATTATCACATTGTTCGTCGTATTATGTTAGAAATAAAACACACGCTATTAAGTGTTCCGAAATTCAATACCTGTATCGCACAAGTAAAACAAGAATTACCACCTTAATATTCATATTGTGCTAGAAATAAAAGCACACTCAAATATTTTCCCGGAATTATATACGTCATTATTTCTGTAGGTAATTCCACATTATTCATCATATTATGCTGATAAAAAGCACAAATAAATAATTGAACCGAAATCAGAATATCGCATATGTTCTATAAGAATTTCTACAATTTCAATCAAACAATGCTGAAAACAAAACTAGACGCTGGTAACTCTTACGAAATTGAAAGTCGCAGATGTACTTTAGGAAATACCACTGTGCTTGAAGTAAAGGCACACGCAAATAATTCTTCCGAAATTAATTTTCGCCTTAGACAAATAAGAACTACCACATTTTTTTCATATTATGCTGGAAAAAAAAGCACACGGAAATAATTCTTACGAAATTTAATATCGCATAACTTCTATACAATTTTCAGGTTATAAGTAATATTAGTAGTATTAAAAATCATATATCTTCTACATGGATAAGCTAATTATTAATCAGATTTTGATAGAAATAGAAGTTCATGCAAGAGTTCTCACATTATTCATCGTATTATGTTAGAAATAAAGCACACGGAACTAAGTCTTCCCAAATTAAATACCGCTATGGTATAAGTTCAATAAGGATTACCGCATTAATAATCATATTATGCTGGAAATAAAAGCACAAGCAAATAATTTTTCCGAAATTAAATATGGCATATTTACTGTATGAATTATCATATTATTCGTCGTATTATGTTAGAAATAAAGGACACGGAATTAAGTCTTCCCAAATTAAATACCGCTATGGTATAAGATCAATAAGGATTACCGCATTAATAATCATATTATCCTGGAAATAAAAGCACAAACCAATAATTTTTCCGAAATTAAATATGGCATATTTACTGTATGAATTTTCATATTATTCGTCGTATTATGTTGGAAACAAAACACACGCAATTAAGAATTCCGAAATTAAATACCGATATGGCATAAGTTCAATAAGGATTACCGCATTAATAATCATATTATGCTCAAAATAAAATTACACAAAAATAATTTTCCGAAATTAATTATTGCATGATTGTTGTAAGATTTACATCTTATTCGTCATATTAAATTGGATATATAACACACGGAAGCAAATTATCCGAAATTAAATACTGCTATCGCATAAGTTCAATGAGAATTGCCACATAAATATTCATATTTTGCTGCAAATAAAAGCACACGCAAGTAACTCTTACGGAAGTTAAATGTGTCGTAATTACTGTAAGAATTATCACAATGTTCGTCGCATTATGTTCGAAATAAAA
Organism: Periplaneta americana; assembly: GCF_040183065.1. NCBI lineage: Eukaryota > Metazoa > Arthropoda > Insecta > Blattodea > Blattidae > Periplaneta > Periplaneta americana. The sequence continues at coordinate 65,048,076 of NC_091119.1, read as the reverse complement.
CACACGCTATTAAGTGTTCCGAAATTAAATACCTGTATCGCACAAGTACAACAAGAATTACCACCTTAATAATCATATTATGCTAGAAATATAGGCACACACAAATAATTTTTTCCAGAATAAATTACGTCCTTATTTCTGTAAACAATTCCACATTATTCATCATATTATGCTGAAAAAAGCACACGTAAATAATAGTTCCGAAATTAAAATATCGCATAATTTCTATAAGAATTTCTACAATTTTAATCACACAATGCTGAAAATAAAACTAAAAACAGGTAACTCTTCCGAAATTGAAAGTCGCAGATGTACTATAAGAATTACTACTGTGCTGGAAGTAAAGGCACACCCAAATAATTCTTCCGAAATTAATTATCGCCGTAGACCAATAAGAACTACCACATTTTCTTCATATTACGCTGGAAATAAATGCACACGCAAATAATTCTTTCGAAATTGAATTTCACATCATTACTGTAAGAATTATCACAAAATTGAACATATTACGTCGGAAATAGTCACGCAAGTTAATCTTCCGACATTAAATACTGCTGTGGCATAATATCAATAAGGATTACCAAATTAATAATCATATTATGCTGGAAATAAATGCACAAAAATAATTCTTTCGAATTTGAATTTCACATAATTACTGAAAGAAATATCACATTATTGGACGTATTATGTTGGAAATAAAACACACGCAACTAAGTCTTCCGAAATAAAATACCGCTATGGCATAAGTTCAATAAGGATTGCCGCATTAATAATATTATTTTGCTGGATATGAAAGCACACGACAATAATTTTTCCGAAATTAAAGATCGCACAATTGCTGTAAGAATTAGAACTTATTGGTCATATTATGTTGGATATAGAACATACGCAAGCAAATCATCCGAAATTAAATACCGGTATCGAATAAGTCGAGTATGAATTACCATATGAAAATTCATATTATGCTGTAAATAAAAGCACACGCAAAAATTCATCGGAAATTAAAAATGTCATAATTGCTGTACTAATTATCACTCTATTCGACGTATTAAGTTGGAAATAAATCTCAGGCAAGTTCGAAATTCAGTAACGGTAGGGAATAAGTTGAATAAGAATTACCACATTAATAATCATTTCATTCTGAAAGTAAAAGATAACGCAAGTAATTCTTCCGAAATAAAATATGACATAATTATTGTAAGAAGTAGCACATTATTATTTATGGTATTTTGTTGTAAATAAAAAACACGAAAGTTAGTCTTTCAGAAATATATACCGGTAATTCAGATGTTCAATAAGTTTTATCAGATTAGAAACTAAATTATGCTGGTTATGAAAGCACACCCAAATAATTCCTGAGAATTTCAATATAGCATAATTAGTGTTAGAATTATCACATTATTCTTCGTATTAAGATGGAAATAAATCACACGGAAATAAGTTTTCCGAAATTGAATACCAGTATGGAATATATCCCATAACTATTACCAATTTAATAATCATATTATGCTGGAAACAAAGGCTAAGGCAAATAATTCTTTCGAAAATAAATATGACATAATTACTGTAACAATTATCATATTATTCGTCGTATTATGTTCGATATGAAACACACGCAAGCAAACCTTCCAAAATTAAATATTGGTATGGCATAAATTCAATACGAATTATCACATTAATAATCATATTATGCTCGAATTATAAGCACACGAAAATATTTCTTCCAAAGTTAAATATGCCATAATTAATGAAAGAATTACATCATTATGCGACGTATTTTGTTGGAAATAAAACACACGCAACTAAGCCTTCCGAAATAAAATACCGCTATGGCATAAGTTCAATAAGGATTGCCGCATTAGTAATATTATTTTGCTGGATATGAAAGCACACGAAAATAATTTTTCCGAAATTAAATAGCGCACAATTGCTGTAAGAATTAGAACTTATTGGTAATATTATCTTGGAAATGAAACACACCGAAGCAAATCATCCGAAATTAAATAACGGTATCGAATAAGTTCAATAAGAATTATGAGACGAAAATTCATATTATGCTGAAAATAAAAGCACACTCAATAATTCATCGGAAATTAAAAATCGCATAATTACTGTACTAATTAATCCACTATTCGACGTATTAAGTTGGAAATAAAGCAGAGGCAAGATGGAAATTCAGTAAGAGTAGGGCATAAATTGAATAAGAATTACCACAATAATAATCATATTATGCTGGAAGTACAATGTAACACAAATAATTCTTCCGAAATAAAATATGACATAATTACTGTAAGAATTATCACATTATTATTTATCGTATTTTGTTGGAAATAAAACACACGAAAGTTAGTCTTCCGGAACAAAATACCGGTATTTCATATGTTTAATAAGATATCGCATTAGTAACTAAAATATTCTGGTTATAATAGTACACCCAAATAATACTTCCGAACTTCAATATGGCATAACAACTGTAGGAATTATTACATTATTCTTCGTATTAAGATGGAAATAAGTCACACGCAATTAAGTGTTTCGAAATGGAATACCAGTATGGCATATATCCGATAACAACTACCACATTAATAATCATATTATGTTGGAAATAAAAGCTAACGCAAAGAATTCTTCCGAAATTAAATATGACATAATTATAGTAACAATTATCACATTATTCCTCGTATTATGTTGGAAATGAAATTACACGCAAGCAAATTTTCCGAAATTAAATACCGGTATAGCCTCAGTTCGTTAAGAATTACCACATTAATAATCATATTATGCTAGAAATAATAGCACACATAAATAATTTTTCTGAAATTAAATATGCCATAATTACTGTAAGAATTACATCATTATTCGTCGTATTATATTGGAAATAAAACACACGCAATCACGTCTTCCGAAAATAAATACTGGTGTGGCATAATATCAATAACTATTGCCAAATTAATAATCATACTTTGCATGAAATAAATGTACACGCAAATAATTCTTTCGAAATTGAATTTCACATAATTACTGTAAGAATTACCACATTATTGAACATATTATTTCGGAAAGAGACACGCAAATTAGTTTTCCGAAATTAAGTACTGCTGTGGCATAATATCAATAAGAATTACCAAATTATTAATCTTATTATGCTGGAAATAAATGCACACTCAAGTAATTCTTTCGAAATTGAATTTCACACAATTACTGAAAGAATTATCACATTATTGGACTTATTATGTTGGAGATAAAACACATGCAAGTAAGCCTTCCGTATTATATTGCGGTATCACATATGTTCAATAAGAATTACCGCATAAATATTCGTAAAATCACACGCAAATAATTCTTACGAAATTAAATATATGTCGTAATTTCCGTAAGAATTATCCCATTATTTGTCGTATTATGTTAGAAATAAAACACACAATATTTAGTCTTCCGAAATTAAATACTTCTATCGCACAAGTACAACAAGGATTACCACCTGAATAATAATATTATGCGAGAATTAAATACGTCATTATTTCTGTAAATAATTCCACATTATTCATCATATCATGCTGAAAAAAGCACACGTAAATAATAGTTCCGAAATTAAAATATCGCATGTGTTCTATAAGAATTTCAACAATTTTAATCACACAATGCTGAAAATAAAAGTAAACGCAGGTAACTCTTCCGAAACTGAAAGTCGCAGATCTTCTATAGGAATTACCACTGTGCTGGAAGTAAAGGCACACGCAAATAATTCTTCCGAAATGAATTATCGCAAAAATTCTATAAACATTACCGGGTTGTTAAACATATTTTGCTAGAAATAAAGGCAGAAGCATATAGTTTTTCCGAAATTAAATATCACATAAATACTGTAATATTTGCAACGTTATTAATCATGCTATACTGGTCATAAGTCCACACGCGAATAATTCTTTCGAAATTAATTATCGCTTTAGTTACATACGAACTATCTCATTATTAATTATATATTGCTGGAAATAAATGAAAGCAAAAATAATTTCTCCGAAGTTAATTATCGCTGTAGTCCAATAAGAATTACCACATTTTAATCATATTATGCAGGAAATAAAAACACACGCAAATAATTCTTACGAAGTTAAATATCGCATAACTTCTATACAATATTCACGTTATTAATAATATTATGATGGAAATAAAAAACACGCAAATAACTCTTTCGAAATTAAAAATCATACAAGTTCTACAAGAATGAGCATATTATTAATCATATATTTTGCTATAAATGGAAGCTCATGCAAATAGATCTCCCAATATTAAATATGGCATAATTACTCTATTCGTCGTATTATGTTGGTAATAAAATACACGCATTTCAGTCTTCCGAAATTAAATACCGGTATGGAATAGGTTCAGTAAGAATTACCGCATTAATAACCATAGAATGCTCTGTATAAAAGACCACGGAAATAATTCTTCCGAAATTAAATGTTGCATAATTAGTATAAGAATTACAACATTATTCGTCGTATTATGTTGGAAATGAAACACACGCAAGCAATTCTTCCGAAATTAAATACTGGTATCGCATAAGTTAAATAAGAATTGCCACATTAATATTCATATTATGCTGGAAATAAAAGCACAGGCAAATAATTCTTCCGAAATTGAATATGGCTTAATTACTGTAAGAATTTTCACATTATTAGTCGTATTGAGTTGGAAATAAAGCATAGGCAAGTAAGTCTTCCGAAATTGAATTCCGATATTGCTTAAATTCAATAAGAATTTTCACATTAATAATTAGATTATGCTGGTTATAAAAGTACAGCCAAATAATTCTTTCGAAATTAAATGTGGTATAGTTACTTTAGGCCTAAGAATTATCACACTATTCGTCATATTATGTAGGGAATAAAACACACACAATTAAGTCTTCGGAAATTAAATATCCGCATGGCATAAGTTCCATATTAATTATCACATTTGTAATCATATTATGTTGAAAATAAAAGCACATTCAAATAATTCTTCCGAAATTAATTATTTTATAATTACTGTACATATTATCACGTTATTCGTCGTACTATGTTGGATATAAAACACACGCATGTAAGTGTTTAGAAATTAAATAACGGTATGTAAGTACAATAAGAATTACTACAAGAATTTTTTCCGAAATTATATATGACATAATTACTGCAAGAATTATCACATTATTTGTCATATTATTTTGGAAATAAAACTCACGCAACTTTGTATTCCGAAATTAAATACCGGTATCTCACAAGTTCAATAATGATTACCACATTCTTCTTCTTCTTCTCCCTTCAAGGTTTAGGTGATATCACCTGTTCCGGTCTCTATCGTCCAGCCACCTCTTGCGAGGTCTACCCAGATCCCTTTTCCCGATCGGGCGATAATTCATTATCTTCTTTGGTAGCCTATTCTCTGCCATTCTGTCAACATGATCTTTCCATTTTTTTTATTTTCTTCTACCATGTCGTGTACTGAGAAATTAATAATGAAATTAATAATGAAATTATGCTGAAAATAAAAGCGCACTGAAGTAATTCTTCCGACATTATATATGTGATAATTTCTATAAGAATTATTACGTTATTCATCGTATTAGGCTTAGAATGAAAGCACACGCAAACAATTCTGCTAAAATAAAATATTACATAATGACTATAAGAATTAAAGCATTATTAATCATATTATGATAGATATAAGAGCAAACGCAAATAATTCTTCGCAAAATAAATATCGCATAAGTTCTACAAGAATTACCACATTATTAATCATATTATGCTGGAAACGAAAGCACACGTAAATCATTCTTCCGAAATTAAATATCGTATAACATCTATGATAATTAACACATTATTAATCTTATTATGATGGAAATGAAAGGACAGGCAAATAATTCTTCCAAAATCAAATATCGGATTCTTACATAGGAATTACCATATTGTAAATTATATTATGCTGGAAATAATGGTACACGTAATTAATTATTCCAAAATTAAATATCGGATTCTTACATAGGAATTTTATTACCATATTGTAAATTATATTACGCCGGAAATTATGGTACACGTAATTAATTCTTCCGAAATTAAATATCGGATTCTTGCATAGGAATTACCGTATTGTAGATTATATTATGCCGGAAAAAATGGTACACGTAATTATTTTTCCGAAATTAAATATCGCACATGTATTGCTGCATAAGAATTATGACATTATTAATCATATAACGTGAATAGGGGAGCATTCGGAACTAATTCATATGAAATTAACTGTCTCATAATTTTTATAATAATTACCACATCAACTCAATAATCATATAACGTTAAAAGAAGAGCACCCTCAAATAATTCTTCCGATATTAAGTATGGCATATGTTCTATAAGAATTATCACATTATTAATCATATTTCGCTAGAGATAGAAGCTCATGCAAATAATTCTTCCGAAATTATAATGGCATAATTGCTGTAAAAATTATGGCATTATTCGTCGTATTATGTTGGAAATAAAACATAGGCAAATATGTATTCCAAAATTGAATACCGGTATGGCATAAATTCAATAAGAATTATTACATTTATAATCATATTATGCTGGAAATAAAAGCACACCCAAATAATTCTTCTACAATAAATTATTGTATAATGTCTATAAGTATTACAACATTATTAATGATATTATGGTAGATATAAAAGCAAATGCAAATGATTTTCCCAAAATTAAATATCTCGTAAGTTCTGTAAGAGTTACCGCATTATTAGTCATATTATGCTCGAAATGAAACCACACGCAAATAATTTTTCCGAAATTAAATATCGATTATGTTTTACTAGAATTACTACATTATTAATCATATTATGCCGGAAACAAAAATGGAACCAAAGAATATGCATAGAATAAAACCGTATTATTTAATGCGAATTAAGCTTCTAACATTAGTCATATGAAATGAAATGGGTATAACTTACCTTTCTGATGAAACGTTTCGACGTTCACCTTATGTTAGGCTGCTATTTGAGGAGACTTGCCATGAATTTCTTGAAGTAACCGGAGACTTGATTAAAAATTACAGTGTAGGAAGTTTTTCTATGTTTTTGTTCCTTGCTACACTGAAAATCGTAATAATGTGATACGGTTAGTTTGAAAATAAAATACACTACATAATCCTTTCGAAATAATATATCGAATAAATTTCTATAAGAATTGCCACGTTATTAATTATAATAAAATTGCTGAAAATAAGAGAACAGGCAAATAGTACGCAGAAAATTATTTAATTCGGTTTACACTTTTAGTGTAAGATATATAAAATCAAAGAATACAATTCTCCTTTCTGATGAAACTTTTCGATGATAAGTTTAAGTTATGCTGCAAACTGAGTATTCATGTCGTTCTTGAAGTAAGAGGAGTTTTCATTACAAATCACATTGTAGGAAGAGTTTCTACGTTATTGGCCCTTACCATATTGATAATTGAAGTGCTTTAAAATGCTTACACTGAAAATAAATTTGTAGGCTACTAAATACTTCTTCCCCAATTAGGATTGGAATGGAAAATGAGGTTTAAAAAGAGCGCGTTGGCAACTTTGGTTATTTGCGCTCTTAACTATTACTCCTTAAGAACTTAAAACCTAAACAATAAAGTAAGTTAAAATCCAATTACGAATTTAAGAATTGCACAAGTTCTATAAGAATTGGCACGTTATTAATGATATATCGCTGGAAATAAATAATTTAATGCGTATTATTCTTATTTTATTAGATATATACAATAAACAAGAAAGAACTTGCCTTCCTGATGAAACGTTTCCATATCATTATATGTAAGGTTGGAGACTAGAGATTCATATTATGTATTTGTTTCTTGAAGTGACGAGACGCTTCATTACAAATCATGTTGTAGAATTAGTTCGTACATTTTTGTTACTTACTGTTCTAAAAATTGAAGTATTTTGAAGTACTTAATATGAAAAAAAAATTGTACACATAATCCTTCCGAATTTAGGCATCGCACCAGTTTCATAAGAATTGCCATATTATTAACCATATTATGCTAGAAACAAAAGTACACCGATATAATAAACATAGAAAAAGAACTTTATAATTTAGTAAGAATTAAGCTTCTATTTGGATACGTAAAATGAAAAAGGAAAAAAGGAACTTGCCTTTGTGATGAAGCGTTTCCATTTTATGTTAAGCTGCAGATTGAGGAATCCTGCCATGCCTTTCATGAGGTAAAGCAGGGCTCCGTTACAAAATCACATTGTAGGAAAATTTTCTAAATTATTGTCGCTTACTGTACAGAAAATAAATAGAAGTATTTTAAAAAATTGACACTGAAAATATATTTGTACTAAGTACTCTTTCCGAAATTAAATATCGCATTACTTTTTTAAGAATTGTCACATTATTAGTCGCATTACGCTGTAAGCAATTAATGTGCGCGTAAAATGTCAAACTTTATAATTTAAAGGGAATCAAACTTCTAATATAATAACAATAATAATAATAATAATAATAATAATAATAATAATAATAATAATAATAATAATAATAATAATTAATATATATATATTTTATAATAATATATTATTATTATTATTAGTATTATTATTATTATTATTATTATTATTATTATTATTATTATTATTATTATTATTAACTTAAAATGACAGAACTTGTCTACCTGATGAAACATTTTCATGATCATTGTATGTAACGCTGCAGACTGAAGATCCATACCATGTCGTTCTTAAAGTAGGCCTAACGCGAGACTTCATGACAATCATATTGTAGGAATAATCTTTGCATTTTTGTTCCCTACTCTACTGATTTCCCATGTTATTGTCACTTACTGTAGTGAAATTTGAAGTCTTTTTTTAATGCTTAAACTGGAAATAAATTTGCAGTAAATACTTTTTCTGAAATTAAAATATGTCATAAATTCTATAATAATTGCCATATTATTAATCATACTCTGCTGAAAACAAAAGTACTCGCAAATAAAATGAATAGAATAAAACCTTATAATATTTAATACGATTTAAGCTTCTAATCTTAGATGTATATAATGAAAAAAGATAGAACTGACCGTTTTGATGAAACATTTCCATGATCACCATATGTTATGCTGGAGAATGAGGATTCATGCTATGTCCATCTTGTAGTAAATGGAGGCTTCACTGCAAATGATATTGTAGGAAGAGTTTCTACGTAATTATCCCATACTGTATTGAAAATTTAAATGTACATTGAAATGCTTACACTGGAATAGAAATTGTACTAAACATTCCTCCCGAATTTAAGTATCGCACAAAATCTGTAAGGATTGCCACGTTATTAATCTTGTTGTGCTGGAAAAAGGACACTAAATCAATATGTATACAAAAAGCAACTTATAATTTAATATGAATTAAACTTGTAATATTGGATTTAAAATTAAATACACGCAACAGGCCTTTCTGATGAAAGGTTTCGAAGATGACTATGTCTTGGCTGCAAACTGACATAGAGAATTAAAAGCCATCCTCCTCCTTGAAATAACCGGACGCTTCATTACAAACCATATTGTAGGAAGAGTTTCTTCGTTATTGTCCCTTATCAATTTTACCTAATCCTTTAATTTAAGACAATATTATCTACAAACATAGTAAACTGTCTGATACAAAATAAAATTTAATTTTAAATTAAACAATTGAGTAAGGGACAAACTAGAAATTAGCAACAAAACTAAAGGATGCGAAAAGCAGTCTACAGCTCTACACGAAATAAAATATTTCTTCCAGTGATTTAGATTCTGTAAAAGTCCCCATAAAACTTATAGCTTTCCCTCGTTGAATGGCAATACTAATTCTGAATTATTATGGTCATTATATTGTTATGCCGTAGACTGATGAGTCATGCCTTCCTCCTTCTTGAAGTAAATGGAGGCTTCATTACAAGTCACATTGTAGGAATAGTTTGTACATTTTTGTCATTTATTGTACAGAAAGTAAAAGTAGTTAGAAATATTAACACAAAAATTAAATTTGTACTGAATTCTGCTTCCGAAATTAAATATCGCATAAGTTCTATAAGAATTGCCACATTATTTGTGGTACTGAAAATTAAAGCATTTTGAAATTCTTACACTGAACATAAATTTGTACTACTGAAAACTCTTTCCGAATTTAAGCGTGTCATAATTTATATATGAATTGCAACATTATTAATTATATTATGCTTAAAATAAAGGTACACTCAGGTATATACATAAAATAGTATCTTACAATTCAATTAAAATTAAACTTGTAATAGTAGATATAAAAATAAGGTAGATAGAACTGACCTTTCTGATGAAACGTTTCCAAGATATTTCTGTGTTAAGTCTGCAGACTGAGGATTCAAACCATATTCTCCTTGAAGTAACCGGAGGTTTCACTGAAAAACACAATTTAGGAAGAGGTTGTACATTATTGTTCCTTGCTGTTTTGAAAATTAAAGCATTTTCAAATATTTAAACTGAAGATATATTTGTACTTTGTATAATCATTCGAATTTAAGTATCGCAAAGATTCTATTTAGTATTGCCACGTTATTAATCATACAGGCCTAATGCTGGAAACGAAGGTACTCGCTAATATTATGCATAGAATAAAGCCTTATAACTTCATACGAATTAGACTAATAATCTTAGATAGGCTACATAAAATGAAAAGGATAGAACTGTTGTTTATAATGAAACGTTTCCATGGTAACCATATGATAGGCTGCAGATTGGGTATTCTTGCCATGTCTTTCTTGAAGTAACCAAAGGCTTTATTATAAAATATGATATTGTAGGAAGCGTTTCTACAGTTTTACAGTTTTTTTATTTTTTATCTGTATTTTTTTTTATAAATTTTCATTATGTGAAATATTATCTACTGCAAATTTTAGTTTCTTGTAAACAAATTTCTTGTAAGACATTTTTAATGTCATTTTAAATGTTACTGTTTAACATTCTTTGTCTTTGGTTTACCTCACCAAGTTGAGGAAGATTGATAAATTTATATCCATACCGTACTCAATATTGAGGTATAGTGTTATGGTTATACTGAAAATAAATTTGTACTATATAATCCTTCCGAAATTAAATATCGCATAAGTTCTATAAAAATTGTCACATTAACCATATTATACTGTATACCCAGACTATATGCAGAGAATAAAACCTTAAAATTCAATGCGCATTAAGTTTCTAATCGCAGGTATATAAAATAAAAAGATGCAACCGGCCTTTCGGTTGAAACGTTTCCAAGATCATTATATTCAGTTATGCCGTAGACTGAGGAGTCATGTCTTTCTCCTTCTTGAAATAAATGGAGACTTCATTACAAATCACATTGTAGGAAGAGTTTGTACATTTTTGTCATTTATTGTACTGAAAGCCAAAGTACTTAGAAATATTATCACAAAAATTAAAAAAATTTGTACTGAGTTCTGTTTCCGAAATTAAATATCGCAATAGTTCCATAAGAATTGCCACATTAATTTTGATATTACGCTAGGAGCAAATGTAATTACTCGCAAATAATATGCATTAAATAATGTATTAAACATTCCTCCTGAATTTAAGTATCGCACAAAATCTGTAAAAATGGCCACATTATTGATCATATTATGCTGAAAATAAAGGTACACGCAGACAGTATACATAAAATACTGTAGTATCTTACAATTCAATGTTGATTAAACTTCTAATAGTATATATATATACAAATAAGGTGGATATAACTGGCCTTTCTGATGAAACGTTTCCATGATATTTGTGTGTTAGTCTGCAAACTGGGCATTCAAACCATGTTCTCCTTGAAGTAACTGTAGATTTCACTGAAAAACACATTTTAGGAAGAGGTTCTACATTATTGTTCCTTGCTATTTATGAAAATTAAAGCATTTTCAAATATTTAAACTGAAGATATATTTGTACTTCGTATACTCATTCCGAATTTAAGTATCGCAAATGTTCTATTTAGTATTGCCACGTTATTAGTCATTATGCTGGAAACAAAAGTACTCGCAAATATATAGAATAAACCTTCATACTTAATAAAACTTCATACCAATGAAACTAATAGTCTTAGAAACATAATATGAAAAGGATAGAACTGGCGTTTTTCATGAAACGTTTCTATGGTAACCATATGATAGGCTGCAGACTGAAGATTCTTGCCATGCCTTTCTTGAAATAACAAAAGGCTTTATTAGGAATGATTTTGTACGAAGGGTTTCTACAGTATTGTTCCATAATGTACTGAATATTGAAATATAATGTTATAGTTATTCTGAAAATAAATTTGTATTATATAATCCTTCTGAAATTAAATATCGCATAAGTTCTATAAGAATTATCGCCTTATTAATCGTATTATGCTGTACATTCAAACATTATCCAGAGAATAAAACGTGAATGTTATGTGAATTAAGCTTCTAATCTTAGGTATATAAAATAAAAAGGATGCAACCGGCCTTTCGGTTGACACGTTTCCAATATCATTATATTAAATTATTTCCGTAGACTGAGGAGGCATGCCTTTCTCCTTTTTGAAGTAAATGGAGGCTTCATTACAAATCACATTATAGGAATAGTTTATACATTTTTGTCATTTGTTGTACTAAAAGTCAAAATGCTTTGAAATATTAACACAAAAATTAAATTTGTACTGAATTCTGCCTCCGAAATTAAATATAGCATAAGTTCTATAAGAATTGCCACATTATTTGTGATATTACGCTGGAAGCAAATGTAATTACGCCCAAGTAATATGCATAGAATAAAACCTTATAATTTTCTACGAATAATACTTTCGAACTTACATGTATAAAATGAAAAAGATAGAACTGATCTTTCTGATGAAACGTTTCCATGATCACTATATAATATGCAACGCACTGAAAATTAATGCCATCTCCTTCTTGAAGGAAATTGAGGCTTCAATACAAATCACATTGTAGGAAGATTTTCTATTAGCCTTTACTATATTGAAAATTAAAGTACTTCGAAATTATTACACTGAAAATAAATTTGTACTAAATACATTTTTCCGATCTGAAGTCTGACTAGTGTCGCCGACGTATGCAATGGAGGTGGAAAGGTACTGGTCACTCCACCCCATTATCCCCTGGCCTAGTTGCCTCATACGTGGTGCCTTTTTCATCTCACTTGTGATATTCAGATAGTTGAATAAACAACAAACAACTCCTTCCGAATTTAGGTATCACACAAGTTCTGTAAGATTTGCCAAGTTATTAATCATGTTATGCTGAAAATAAAAGTACAGGCAAATAATATGGACAGAAGAAAATCATAAAAGTTAAGGCACATTAAGGTTATAATTTTAGATATAAATAAAAAGTAAATAAAACTGTCCTTCCTTATGAAACGTTTCCATGATCTCGATGTGTTAGGCCGTAGATTGAGAATTAATGCCATGTTCTTGAAGTAATAGGAGGCTTCGATACATATCACATATCAGGAAGAGTTCCTATGTTATTGTCGTTTTATTTTGATATCCTCACACTCGAAAAAAATTGTGCTATATACTTTTTACTATTTTATGTTTCTCAGCTGTTCTATAAGAATCGCCACGTTACTAATCATGTTGAATTAGAAATAAAAGTACACGTAAATAGGCCTAATTAGCGTAGAATAAAAACCTTACAACTTAATGCGAATGAAACTTCTGATATTAGACATATTAAATAATAAAGATAGAACTGGGCTTTCTGAACAAACGTTACGTAATCACTAGCGGGCGGATTGTAACATATTTTGAGATTTTATTCCTTAGCTGCAAATCATATGCTACCATTGCACAAATGCATTTCAAGTTAACCTATTTTTAAACAGAGGTCAAATTTTTATAGTGCATATTTAAGGGGTTAATGCATATTTCAGCTATTAGCGCATATAAACGCATGTATTATTATTTTTATCTCTCTGGTGCTTAAATAATGTTAAGATTACGAAAAATCACATAAATAGATTACAGAAGGTCTCGCGCCACGCCGTGGCGTCATGGTCTAAGGCATCCTGCGTAAGACTCGCGTTACGGAATGAACGCTGGATGGAGTCCTCATGGGGAAAGAAATTCTCATGAAATTTTGGCCAGTGTATGGGACCGGTGCCCACCCAGCATCTTGATGCACTTGGGGAGCTACGATAGGTAGCAAAATCCGGTTACGAAATCCAGCTATAACTGCTGGTGAATGATCATCCTGCTAATCATACGATACCTCCATTCTGGTTGGAAGATCGTCCTCATCAGCTTCGGCTTGTGGACTTGAGGCCAGCAGCTGGTTGGTCGGTCATGGTCCTTCATGGGCTGTCGTGCCTCGGATTTTTCCTCGGATTACTGAAGAAAGACAGACATTGAAAAACATTACGTAGGTTTTATTTATTGTAATTTGACAACATGCAGACGGTGGTACATTGTTGTTAGTGAATCATTGCGATAGCGACCGACCGTCCACAGATCAGTCTTATATCAACGAAAGGGGACAACAGGACGACCAAGAAATGTCATCACAAACGAGAATCATGGACGACTTCTCCAACAGGAATTACTGTCCTCAAAGCGTAGTCTACGACGAACATGGTTGAAACTTGGTTTGAGCGATAGATCTGTTCGGCGGATGTTTAAAGAGCTGGGTGGTTTTGCATACCGTAGTCAAGTTGCTCGTCGTCTAACAAGAAGGGAATGTATGGGTAAATTATTTTAGATTAGGAGTTACGAAGTCTATAATTACAAATTATTGTTTTATTTATATTATTAATCTATTATTTTCTTGTTCTAAGACTGTGGACGATTGGAGCACTTGTTCAGCAGTCCATGAACTGACTTTATATAGGCCTATGTACCACCAGTTGCAGTTATCCTGTTTGGCCAAAGAAGGACGCATTTGTCTTTCCATTTTGAAGTATTAATTATGTGATGAGTAGGAATTAGTAACGCTTTACGAAGAAATTTTATAGAAGTGATATCTTAGAAATCTGCTATGACCATGAATTAATTTAAATAGCAAGTGGTGTCCTAAATGAGACTAGTGACGGAAAATTACAAAAATATTTTCAGCCTTGCATTCATGCGTCATTCTTTGTTTCACCCGCTCGCCACGATGAGGCACAGGATATGAGCGGGGCCTGAAACAAAAGAAACAAAACAAAACAAAAAAATTGCATTACTGAATACACACAAGTCGTTTGATCTCTATTAATTCCATTTGAGCTCTACCCTCATTTTTCCTTCACTTACATGTATTCTTTCTTCATAAATCAGGATCCTCAGTCTGGTGGCTTCTGAATTCTGCATGTAAAGTTGTAACAGTCATATTAAACGCGAGCAAACGAACAATAGCAACGTGTCTACTGTCCCTGAATTAATAAAAATATCAATTTAAGGTGTGAATTGGATAATTCATTAAATAAAGAAAAATATTATTTCTCATTCGAAAATTTTTTTACAATATCTATACAGTAGTACACTTTATATAAAGCCACCATGGTGATCCAGTGACTAAAGCGTTTGGACTTAATCCTGTAGACCCAGGTTCGATCTCCGGCTGCCCCTGCTGTAAGCCCGCGGTCCAGGTAACAGAGGGTTTTCTCCGGAAGCTTCGGTTCCTCTGTGCCTCTGTGGTATTCCAACAAATCCCTTACAATCTCATGTTAAAGTGGGTGTAGTGAAATCCAGCCTCCTATGGCACACCATGGATGGCTGACTGTAAGTTGGTTTACACTATATATCCAACTTACTGAAACACTATACATGAAAAGAACTCAATTCTTCAGAACTCCTCTACAAAGAGCAATATTTACGCTAAGCTAAATATATATTGAGAACATTTTGAACTATTTTATGCTGAAAAAGTAAGAAGCAAGTATATACGGAAAAAGTCTTATCGAAAGAAGTTTATTTTAAATATTCACAAGTGTTAAGACATAAACCACTTTATCATTCACTTTGTAGAAAGTGACAATATTTGCTTAAACTGAGCACTTTTTACTCTAAAGACCGTTTCAAGAATATCACTTAACTTCACTTCGTCTTGACTTTTTCAAGTCAGATCATACAAAATAAAGAATTAGGTATTTCCTCCCCTCTCAATAGGAATGGTTAAGTCACTGTCCTGGATATAAGGTGCATACGAAGACCTACGTTCAAAGTGCACTTCTATTAGGTGCGCCCACACAATTCAAGTATTCTGCATATGTCGAGTGATTGATTCTCATTCCGTTTAAAATATTCGTCAAATAAATATGAAGGAAGAACATTACACAAAAGTTTCGAATTTAATTTATTTATTCCTCCGAGCGATAAGATTTTCAATGTTATTGAACTTTGCTGTATTAAAAATTAAAATATTACGCAATAATTGCACCGAACATAAATTTGTTACAAAAAGTACTTCTTGAATTAAAATTTCCCACAAATACGGTAATAATTTCTACATTATTAATCCTATTATGCTCGAAATAAAAGCACACGCAAATAATTCGTCCAAAACTAATATCGCAGAAGATCTATAACAATTACCAAATTATTAATCATATTATGGTGGAAATAAAATCACACGCATATAATTCTTCCGAAATTAAATATCACATACGTTACGTAACAGTGACCACATTATTAATCATATTATGCTGGAAATAAAAGCACACACATAATTCTTCCCGAATTAAATACGTCATACGTTCTATAAATATTACCACATTATTAATAATATTATGCTGGAAACAAAACACACTCAAATAATACTTCCGAAATTAAATATCGCGTATGTCCTATAAGAATTTCAAGAATATTAATCACATAATGCTGGAATTATTAACACAAGCAAGTAATACTTCCGAAATTAAATATGGCATAATTACCGTAAGAATTATCACAATGTTCGTCGTATTATGTTGGAAATACAACACACCCAAGTAAGTCTTCCGAAATTTAATACCGGTGTGGCATAAGTTCAGCAAGAACTATCACATTAATAATCATATTTTGTTGGAAATAAAAGCACACTCAAATAATTCTTCCGGAATTAAATACGTCATAAGTTCTATAAATATTACCACATTATTAATCATATGCTGAAAACAAGACACACGCAAATAATACTTTCGAAATTAAAGTATCGCATCTGTTCTAGAAAGAATTTTAACATTACTAATCATATAATGCTGAAAATAAAACTACACACGCAGGTAACTCTTTTGAAATTAAATATCGCAGATGTTGTATAAGAATTACCACATTATTAATCATATTGTGCAATAAGTAAAGGCACACGCAAATAATTCTTCCGAAATTAAATATCGCATCATTCTATAAGAATTACGTTATTAATCATATCATGCTGCAAATAAAGGCACGCAAATAATTCATCCGAAATTAAATATGGCGTAATTACTGTAACAATTATCACAATATTCGTCGTTTTATGTTGCAAAGAAAACACACGTCTGTAAGTCTTCCGAAATTAAATACCGGTATCGCATAAGTTCAAAAAGAATTACCACTTTAATAATCATATTACGCTGGAAATAAAAGCACACTTATATAATTCTTGCGAAATTATATATGTCATCACTTCTATAGGAATTATTACGTTATTCATCGTATTATACTTGAAATGAAAGCACACCAAATAATTCTTCTAAACCAAAATATTGCATAATGTCTTTAAGTATTACAAAATTATTAATTATATTATGGTAGATATAAAAAGCAATCGCAAAATAATTGTTCCCAAAATAGAAACCACAAAAAAATCTAAAAGAATTACCACATTATTAATCATATTATGCTGGAAACAAAAGCACACGTAAATAATAATTCCGAAATTAAATATCACATAACTTCTCTGATAATTAACACATTATTAATTTTATTACGGTGGAAATGAAAGCACACGCAAAAAAATCTTTCGAAATTAAATATCGCATTAGTTATATAAGAATTGCCACATTGTAAATTATATTATGCCGAATTTAAAAATACACGCAATTAATTCTTCCGAAATTAAAAGGCACATATGTAACACTTTATAAGAATTATCACACTATTAATCATATAACCTGAAAAGGAAAGCACACGCAAATAATTCTTCTGAAATTAACTGTCTCATAATTTTTATAACAATTACCAATTTCTTAATCATATAACGCTAAAAAAGCACCCTAAAATAACTTTTGCGAAATTAAATATCGCATAATTTCTATAAGAATTACCACATTATTATTAATATTTTGCTAGAAAGAGAAGCTCAAGCAAATAAAAGATTCCAAATTAAATATGGCATAATTACTGTAAGAATTATCATATTATTTGCCGTATTATATCGGAAATAGAAGCCATGCACGCAAGCCTTCGGAAATTAAATACCGGTTTCGCACAATCAATAAGAATTACCACATTAATAACTATATTATGCTGCAAATAAAGGAACACGAAAATAATTTTTCCCAAATTAAATATTGCACAATTGCTATAAGAATTACAACTTATTCGTCCTATTATGATGAAAGTAAAACACACGGAAGCAAAACATCCGAAATTAAACACCGGTATAGAATAAGTTCAATAAGAATTACCATATGAAAATTCATATTACGCTGTAAATAAAAGCACAAGTAAAAATTTATCGGATAATAAAAATGGCATAATTACTCTGCTAATTATCATACTATTCGACGTATAAGTTGGAAATAAAACACAGGCAAGTTCGAAATTCAGTTCTTGTAGGGCATAAGTTGAATAAGATTTACCACATTAAGAATCATATTATGCTGGAAATAAAAGGTAACGCAAATCATTATTCCGAAATTAAACATGACATAATTACTGTAAGAATTATCACACCATTATTTGTCGTATTTTTTGTTGGAAACAAAACTGACGAAACTTAGTCTTCAGGAACTACATACCGGTATTACATATGTTCAATAAGAATTATCACATTATTAATTAAATTATGCTGGTTATATAAGCACACCCAAATATTTCTTTTGAAATTAAATATGGCATAATTACTATATGAAGTATTACATTATTCCTCGTGTTATGTTGGTAATAAAACACACGCAAGTAAGTCTTCCGAAATTAAATACCGGTATGGAATAAGTTCAATAAGAATTACCGCATTACTAATCATACAATGCCCTAAATAAAAGACCACGAAAATAATTCTTCCGAAATTAAATGCTGCATAATTACAATAAGAATTACAACATTATTCGTCGTATTATGTTGGAAATGAAACACGCGAAAGCAGGTCTTCCGAAATTAAATACTGATATCGCATAAGTTCAATAAGAATTTCCACATTAATATCAATATTATGCTGGAAATAAAAGCACACGCAAAATATTCTTCCAAAATTAAATATGGCTTAATCACTGTAAGAATTATCACATTATTCGTCGTAATATTTTGGAAATAAAACACACGCAACTAAGTCTTCCCAAATTAAATACCGCTATAGCATAAGTTCAATAAAGATTACCGCATTAATAATCATATTATGCTCGAAATAAAAGCACACGAAAATTATTTTCCAAAATTAAATATTGCTTAATTTTTGTAAGATTTACAACTTATTAGTCATATTATGTTGGAAATAAAACACACGGAATAAATCATGCGAAATTAAATACCGATATCGAATAAGTGCAATAAGAGTTACCACATGAATATTCATATAATGCTGTAAATAAAACCACACGCAAAAATTCGTCGGAAATTGAAAATGGCATAATTACTGTACTAATTTACACACTATTCGGCTTATTAAGTTGGAAATAAAACACACGGAAGTTTGAAATTCAATAGGGGTAGGGCATAAGTTGAATAAGAATTACCTCATTAATAATCGTGCAATGCCTAAATAAAAAGCAACGCAAATGATTCTTCCGAAATTAAATATGACATAATTAATGAAAGAATTATCACATTATTATTCATCCTATTTTGTTGCAAATAAAACACACGAAAGTTAGTCTTCCGGAACTAAATACCGGTATGGCATATGTTCAATTAGAATTATCACATTAGTAATTAAATTATGGTGGTTATAGAAGCACTACCCAAACAATTCTTCCGAAATTAAATGTAGCATAATTACTGTAAGAATTATCATATTATTCTTTGTATTAAGATGGAAATAAATCACACGCACATAACTGTTCCGAAATTGAATACCGATATGGCATAAATTCCATACCAATTACCACATTAGTAATCATATTATGCTGGAAATAAAAGCTAACGCAAATAATTCTTCCGAAATTAAATATCGAATAACTTCTATACAATTTTCACGCTATTAATAATATTATGCTGGAAGTAAAAGCACACGCAAATAACGCTTTCGAAATTAAAAATCATACAAGTTCTACAAGAATGAGCAGATTATTAATCATATATTTTGCTAGAAATAGAAGCTCATGCAAATAGTTCTCCCAATATTACATATGGCATAATTATTGTATTCGTGGTATTATGTTGGTAATAAAACACACGCAAGTAAGTCTTCCGAAATTAAATACCGATATGGTATAAGTTAAATAATAATTACCGCATTAATAATCATACAGTGCTCTAAATAAAAGACCACGAAAATAATTCTTCCGAAATTAAATATTGCATAATTACTATAAGAATTACAACATTATTCGTCGTATTAAGTTGGTAATAAACACACGCAACTAAGTCTTCCGAAATTAAATACCGCTGTGGCATAAGTTCAATAAGGATTACCGCATTAATGATCATATTATGCTCGAAATAAAAGCACCAGAAAATAATGTTTCCGAAATTAAATATTGCACAATTGCTGTAACAATTACAACTTATACGTCATATAATGTTGGAAGTAAAACACACGAAAGCAAATCATCCGAAATTAAAGACCGGCATCGAATAATTTCAATAGGAATTACCATATGAAAATTCATATTATACTGTAAATAAAAACACGCAAAAATTAATCGGTAATAAAAATGGCATAATTGCTGTACTAATTATCATACTATTCGACGTATTATATTGGAAATAAAACACAGGCAAGTTCGAAATTCAGCACTTGTAGGGCATGAGTTGAATAAGAATTACCACATTAATATTCATATTATGCTGGTAATAAAAGGGAACGCAAATCATTCTTCCAAAATTAAATATGACATAATTATTGTAAGAATTATCACATTATTATTTATCGTATTTTGTTGGAAATAAAACACACGAGAGTTAGTGTTCTGGAACTAAATACCGGTATGGCATATGTTCAAAAAGAATTATCACATTAATAATAAATTTATGCTGGTTATATAACCACACCCAAATAATTCTTCATAAATTAAATATTGCATAATTACTGTAAGAATTATCACATTATTCTTCGTATTACGTTGGTAATGAGACACACGCAAGTCAATCCTCCGAAATTAAATACCGGTATGGAATAAGTTCAATAAGAATTACCGCATTAATAATAATCATATAATGCTCTAAATAAAAGACCACGAAAATAATTCTTCCGAAATTAAATATTGCATAATAACTGTAAGAATTACAACATTTTTCGTCGCATTTTATTGGAAATAAGACACTCGCAAGCAAGTCCTGCGAAAATAATTACTGGTGTGGCATAATATCAATAACAATTATCGAACTAATAAGAATATTTTGCTTGAAAGAAATGCACACGCAAATAATACTTTCGAAATTGAATTTCACATAACTACTGTAAAAATTATCACATTATTGAACATATTACGTCGGATATAGACAAGCAAATTAGTCTTCCGAAATTAAATACTGCCATGGCATTATATCACTAAGAATTACCAAATTAATAATCATATTATGCTGGAAATAAATTAACAAACAAATAATTATTTCGAAATTGAATTTCACATAATTACTGAAAGAAATATCACACTATTGGACGTATTATGTTGGAAATAAAACACACGCAACTAAGTCTTCCGAAATAAAAAACCGCTATGGCATAAATTCAATAAGGATTACCGCATTAATAATCATATTATGCTGGAAATAAAAGCACACGACAATAATTTTTCCGAAATTAAATATCGGACAATTGCTGTAAGAATTAGAAATTATTGGTCATATTATGTTGCAAATAAAACACAAGCAAGCAAATCATCCGAAATTAAATACCGTTATAGAATAAGTTCAGTATGAATTACCACATAAATATTCATATTATGCTGTAAATAAAAGCACACGCAAAATTTAATCGGTATTTAAAAATGGCATAATAAGTGTACTAATTATCACATGATTCGACATATTAAGTTGGAAATAAAACACAGACAATTTCGATATTCAGTAAGTGTAGGGCATAAGTTGAATAAGAATTACCACGTTAACCATCATATTATGCTGGAAATAAATGGTAACGCAAACAATTCTTCCCAAATAAAATATGACATAATTACTGTAAGAATTATCACATTATTATTTATCGTATTTTGTTGGAAATAAAAAGCACGAATGTTAGTATTCCAGAACTATACACCGATATTTCATACGTTCAATAAGATTTATCAGATTAGTAACTAAATTATGCTGGTTATAAAAGCACACCCAGATAATTCCTGAGAACTTCAATACGGCATAATTACTGTGAGAATTATCACATTATTCTTCGTATTAAGATCGAAATAAATCACACGCAAATAAGTGTTCCGAAATTGAATTCCATTATGGCATATATCTCATAACTATTACCACATTAATAATCATATTATGCTGGAAATAAAACCTAACGTTAATAATTCTTTCGAAATTAAGCGTGACATAATTACTGAATCAAATATCATATTATTCGTAGTATTATATTGGAAATAAAACACACGCAAGCAAATCTTCCAAAATTAAATATCGGTATGGCTTAAATTCAATAATAATTACCAAATTAATAATCATATTTTCCTTGAAATAAATGCTCACGCATATAATATTTTCCAAATTAAATTTCACATAATTACTGTTACAATTATCACACTATTGGTCATATTACGTCTGAAATAGACACGCTAGTTAGTCTTCCGAAATTAAATATTGCTGTGGCATAATATCATTAAGAATTACCAAATTAATAATCATATTATGCTGGAAATAAATGCATAATCAAATAATTGTTTCGAAATCGAATTTCACATAATTACTGAAAGAATTATCACATTATTGGACGTATTATGTTGGAAATAAAACACATGCAAGTCAGTTTTCCAAATTAAATTCCGGTATTGCATAATTTCAATAAGGATTACCACATTAATATACACATTATGCTGCACGTAAACGCACACGCAAATAACTCTTACGGAAATTAAATATGTGGTAAGTACTGTAAGAATTATCATATTACTCGTCGTATTATGTTGGTTATAAAACACACGCAAGTAAGTTTTTCGAAATTAAATACCGGTATGGAATAAGTACAATAAGAATTACAGCGATAATAATAATATCGTATAATGCTCTAAATAATAGGCCACGAAAATTAAATATCGGTAAAGCATAATTTCAATAAGAATTACCTCATTAATTATCATATTATGCTGGAAATAAAAGCACATGCAAAAAACTCTTACGAAATTAAGTATGTTGTAATTACTGTAAGAATTATCACATTGTTCTTCGTATTAAGTTCGAAATAAAACACACGCTATTAAGTGTTCCGAAATTAAATAGCCTATCTTTATCGCACAATTACAACAAGAATTACCACCTTAATTATCATATTATGCTAGAAATAAAAGCACACTGAAATAATTTTTCCCGGAATTAAATACGTCAGTATTTCTGTAAATAATTCCACATTATTCATCATATTATGCTGAATAAAGCACACGTAAATAATAGTTCCGAAATTAAACTATCGCATGTGTTCTATAAGAATTTGAACAATTTTAATCACACAATGCTGAAAATAAAACTAAACGCAGGCAACTCTTCCGAAATTGAAAGTCCCATATGTTCTATAGGAATTACCACTGTGCGTGAAGTAAAGGCACACGCAAATAATTCTTCCGAAATTTATTATCGCAAAAATTCTATAAAAATTACCAGGTTAATAAACATATTTTGCTTGAAATAAAGGCGGAAACAAATAATTATTCCGAAATTAAATGTCATATAAATTGTCTAATATTTGCAACGTTATTAATCATAATATGCTAGTCATAAATCCACACGCGAATAATTCTTTCGAAATTAATTAACGCTTTATCTACATACGATCTAACTCATTATTAATTATATAACGCCTGAAATAAAAGTAAACCCAAATAATTTTTCTGAAATTAATTATCGCCTTAGTCCAATAAGAATTACCTCATATTAATCATATTTTGCTGGAAATAAAAGCTCACGGAAATAATTCTTACGAAATTAAATATCGCAATACTTCTCTACAATTTTCACGTTATTAATAATACTATCCTGGAAATAAAAGCACACGAAAATAACTGTTTCGAAATTAAAAACCATACAAGTTCTACAAGAATGACCAGATTATTAATAATATATTTTGCTAGAAATAAAAACACATGCAGATATTTCTCCCAATATTGAATATGGTATTATTACTGTATTCTTCATATTATGTTGGAAATGACACACACGCAAGCAAGTCTTCCGAAATTAAATACCGGCATGACACAAGTTCAATACGAATTACCACATTAATTATCATATTATGGTGAAAATAACAGCTTATCATGTAATTTTTCCGTAATTAAATATGGCATAATTACTGTAGAAATTATCATATTCTTCGTCGTATTTTGTTGGAAATAAAACACACGCAACTAAGTCTTCCCCAAATTAAATACCGCTATGGCATAAGTTCAATAATGATTACCGCATTAATAATCATATTATTCTCGAAATAAAAGCACACGATAACAGTTTTTCCGAAATTAAATATTGCTTAATTTTGGTAGGATTTACAATTTATTCGTCATATTATGTTGGAAATAAAACACACGGAAGCAAATCATCCGAAATTAAATACCGGTATTGAATAAGATCAATAAGAGTTACCACATGAATACTCATATTATGCTGTAAATAAAAGCACACGCAAAAAAATCATCGGAAATTAAAAATGGCATCATTACTGTACTAATTATAACACTATTTGACTTATTAAGTTGGAAATAAAACACACGCAAGTTCAAAATTCAATACGGCTAAGGCATAATTTGAATAAGAATTACTACTTTAATAATCATATTATGCTGAATATAAAAGGCAACGCAAATAATTGTTCCGAAATTAAAAGTGACATAATTAATGTAAGAATTATCAAATTATTATTCATCCAATTTTCTTGCAAATAAAACACACCAAAGTTAGTCTTCCGAAACTAAATACCGGTATGGCATATGTTCAAAAAGAATTATCACATTAGTAATTAAATTTTTCTGGTTATAAAAGAACACCCAAATAAATAATCAGAAATTAAATATAGCATAACTAATGTAAGAATAACCACTATATTCTTCGTATTAAGATGGAAATAAATTACACGCAAATAAGTGTTAGGAAATTGAATACCGGTATGGTAAAAATTCCATAACAATTACCACATTAATAATCATATTCTGCTAGACATACAAGCTAACGCAAATAATTCTTCCGAAATTAAATATCGCATAACTTCTATACAATTTTCATGTTATTAATAATATTATCCTATGCTGGAAATAAAAGCACACGCAAATAACACTTTCGAAATTAAAAATCATACAAGTTCTAAAAGAATGAGCAGATTCTTAATCTTATATTTTGCTAAAAATAGAAGCTCATGCAAATAGTTCTCCCAATTTTAAATATGGCATAATTACTGTATTCGTCATATTTTGTTGGTAATAATAAACACGCAAGTAATTCTTCCGAAATTAAGTACCGGTATGGAATAAGTTCAATAATAATTACCGCATTAATAATCATATAATGCTCCAAATAAAAGACCACGAAAATAATTTTTTTTCCGAAATTAAAATTTGCATAATTACTATAAGAATTACAACATTATTCGTCGTATTATGTTGGAAATGAAACACACGCAAGCAAATTTTTCGAAATTAAATACCGGTATCGCATAAGTTCAATAAGAATTGCCCCATAAATATTCATATTATGCTGGAAATAAAAGCACACGCAAATAATTTTTCCGAAATTAAATATGGCTTAATTACTGTAAGAATTATCACATTATTCGTCGTATTATGTTGGAAATGAAACACACGCAAGGAAGTCTTCCGAAATTAAATACCGGTATTGCATACGTTCAATAAGAATTACCACATTAATTATTGTATTTTGCTGAAAATAAAAGACCACGCAAGTAAATCTTCCGAAAGTAAATGAGGCATGTCTATTCTAAGATTTACATCATTATTCGTCGTATTATATTGGAAACAAAACCCACGCAAGCAAGTCTTGCGAAAAAAAATACTTGTGTGGCATAATATCAATAAGAATTACCAAATTAATAATCAAATTATGCTAGAAATGGATGCATACACAAGTAATATTTCGAAATTGAATTTCACATAATTACTGACAGAATTATCACATTATTGGACGTATTTTGTTGGAAATAAAACACATGCAAGTTAGTCTTCCGAATTAAATTCCGGTATCGCATAAGTTCAATAAGAATTACCACATTAATAATCATATAATGCTGCAAAAATAAGAACACGCAAATACCTCTTACGGAAATTACATATGTCGTAATTACTGTAATAATTATCACATGGTACGTCGTATTATGATAGAAATACAACACACGCTATAAGTATTCCAAATTAAATACCTGGATCACACAAGTACAAAAAGTATTACCACATTAGTAATCATATTATGCTAGAAATAAAAGCAGACACAAATAATTTTTTCCAGAATTAAATACGTCATAATTTCTGTAAATAATTCCACATTATTCATCATATTATGCTGAAAAAAGCACACGTATATAATAGTTCCGAAATTAAAATATCGTATGTGATCTATAAGAATTACTACAATTTTAATCTCACACACTGCTCAAAATAAAACTAAACGCAGGTAACGCTTCCGAAATTGAAAGTCGCAGATGTACTATAAAAATTACTACTGTGCTGGAAGTAAAGGCACACGCAAATAATTCTTCCGAAATTAATTATCACCGTAGACCAATAAAAAGTACCACATTTTTTTCATATTATGCTGGAAATAAAAGGCACACGCAAATAATTCTTACGAAATTTAATATCGCATAACTGCTCTATAATTTTCAGGTTATAAGTAATATTATTCTGGAAATAAACGCACACGCAATTAACACTTTCGAAATTAAAAATCATTTATGTTCTACAAGCATAAGCACATTATTAATCAGACTTTGCTACAAATAAGAGATCATGCAAATAGTACTCCCAATATTAAATGTGGCTTATTTACTGCAAGAGTTCTCACATTATTCGTCGTATTATGTTGGAAATCAAAATCACGCGAGCAAGTCTACCGTAATTAAATACAGGTTTGGCATAAGGTCATTAAGAATTACCATATTAATTATCATGTTATGGTGAAAATAAAAGCACGAGCAAATAACTTTTCCGAAATTAAATATGGCATAATTACTGTAAGAATTATCATATTATTCGTCGTATTATATTGGAAATAAAAAAAAGCAACTATGTCTCCCAAAATTAAATACCGCTATGGTATAAGTTCAATACGGATTACCGCATTAATAATCACATTATGCTCGAAATAATATTATACGAAAATAATTTTTCCGAAATTAAATATTGTTCAATTGCTATAAGTATTACAACTTATTCGTCATATTATGTCGAAAGTAAAACACACGGAAGGAAAACAATCGAAATTAAATACCGTTATAGAATAAGTTCAATAAGAATTTCCACATGGAAATTCATATTATGGTGTAAAAAAAAGCACACGCAAAAATCCATCAGAAATTAAAAATGGCATGATTACTGTACTAATTATCATAGTATTCGACGTATTAAGTTGGATATAAAACACAGCCAAGTTCGAAATTCAGTACTTGTAGGGCATAAGTTGAATAAGAATTAGCACATTAATAATCATATTATGCTGGAAATAAAAGGTAACGCAAATCATTATTCCGATATTAATTCTTTAGAAATTAAATACGACACAATTACTGTAAGAATTATTACATTATTCTTCGTATAATGTTGGTAATAAAACACACGCAAGTAAGTCTTCCGAAATTAAATACCGGTATGAAATAAGTTCAATAAGAATTACCGCATTAATAAACATATAAATCTCTAAATAAACGACAATGAAAATAATTCTTCCGAAATTAAATATTGCATAATTACTATAAAAATTACAAAATTTTCGTCGTATTATGTTGGAAATGAAACACACGTAATGAAGTCTTCCGAAATTAAATACCGGTATTGCATACGTTCAATATGAATTGCCACATTAATTATCATATTATGCTGAAAATAAAAGCACACGCAAATAAATATTCCGAAATGAAATATGGCATAATTACTGTAAGAATTATCATATTAATCGTCGTATTATGTTGGAAATAATACACGCGCAACTAATTATTCCCAAATTAAATACCGCTATGGCATAATTTCAATAAGGTTTAACGCATTAATTATCATATTATGCTCGAAATAATAGGACACGAAAATAACTTTTCCCAAATTAAATATTGCGTAATAGTTTTAAGATTTACGATTTATTCAGCATATAATGTTGGAAATAAATCACAGGGAAGCAAATCATACGAAATCAAATACCGGTATCGAATAAGTTCAATAAGAGGTAACACATGAATATTAATATTATGCTGTAAATAAAAGCACACGCAAAAAACCGTCGGAAATTGAATATGGCACAATAACTGTACTAAATTACACACTATTCGGCTTATTAAGTTGGAAATAAAACACACGCGAGTTTGAAATTCAATACGTGTACGACATAATTTGAATAAGAATTACCACATTAATAATAGTATAATTCCTACATAAAAGGCAACGCAAATAATTCTTCCGAAATTAAATATGATATAATTAATGTAAGAATTATCACATCACTATTTATCGTATTTTGTTGGAAATAAAACACACGAAAGTTAGTCTTCCGGAACTAAATACCGGTATGGCATATGTTCAATAAGAATTATCACATTAATAATTAAATTATGGTGGTTATAGAAGCACTACCTAAAACAATTCTTCAGAATTTAAATATAGCATAATTACTGTAAGAAATATCACATTATTCTTCGTATTAAGATGGAAATAAATCACACGCAAATAAGTGTTACGAAATTGAATACCGATATAGCATAAATTCTATAACATTTACCACATTAATAATCAAATTATGCTGGAAATAAAAGCTAACGCAAATAATTCTTCCGAAATTAAATATGGCTTAAGTACTGTAAGAATTGTCACATTATTCGTCGCATTATGTAGGAAATAAAACACACGCAAGTAAGTCTTTCGAAATTAAATATCGGTATGGCATAACTTCAATAACAATTATCAAATTAATAACCATATTATACTAGAAATAAAAGCACACGTAAATAATTTTTCCGAAATTATATATGCCACAATTACTGTAAGTATTACATCATTATTCGTCTTTTATATTGGAAATAAAACACACGCAAACAAGTCTTGCGAAAATAAATACTGGTTTGGCATAATATGAATAAGAATTACCGAATTAATAGTCATATTTTGCTTGAAATAAATGCACATGCAAATAATTCTTTCGAAATTGAATTTCACATCATTACTGTAAGAATTATCACATTTTTTAACATATTACGTCGGAAATAGACACGCAATTTAGTCTTCCGAAATTAGATACTGCTATGGCATAATATCAATAAGAATTACCAAATTAATAATCATATTATGCTGGATTTATATACACACTCAAATAATTCTTTCGAAAATGAATTTCTCATAATTACTGACAGAATTATCACATTATTGGACGTATTATGTTCGAAATAAAACACCTTCAAGTTAGTCTTCCGAATTAAATTCCGGTATCCATAAGTTCAATAAGAATTACCACATTAATATTCATAATGTGCTGCAATTAAAAGCACACGCAAATAAAACTCACGGAAATTAAATATGTCGTGAGTACTGTAGGAATTATCACATTGTTCGTCGTATTATGTTAGAAATAAAACACACGCTATTAAGTGTTCCGAAATTAAATGCCTGTATCGCACAAGTACAACAAGAATTACCACCTTAATAATCATATTATGCTAGAAATAAAAGAACACTCAAATATTTTTCCGGAATTAAATACGTCATTATATCTGTAAGTAATTCCACATTATTCATCATATTATGCTGAAAAAAGCACACATAAATAATAGATCCGAAATCAAAATATCGCATATGTTCTATAAGAATTTCTACAATTTGAATCAAAGAATGCTGAAAAGAAAACTAAACGCAGGTAACTCTTCCGAAATTGAAAGTCGCAGATGTACTGTAAGAATTACGACTGCGCTTGAAGTAAAGGCACACGCTAATAATTCTTCCGAAATTAATTGTAGCCGTAGACAAATAAGAACTACCACATTTTTTTCATATTATGCTGGAAATAAAAAGCTCACGCAAATAATTCTTACGAACATTAAATTCTATACAATTTTCATGATATAAGCAACATTATGCTGGAAATAAAAGCACACGCAAATAACACTTTCGAAATTAAAGAACATATATGTTCTACAAGGATAAGCAGATTATTAATGAGATTTTGCTAGAAATAGAAGCTCATGCAAATAGTACTCCCAGTATTAAATATGGCTTAATTACTGTAAGAGTTATCATATTATTCGGCGTATTATGCTGGAAATCAAACACAAGCAAGCAAGTTTTCCGAATTAAATACCGGTTTGGCATAAGTTCGATGAGAATTGCCATATTAATTATCATATTATGGTGAAAATAAAAGCACAAGCAAATAATTTTTCCGAAATTAAATATGGCATAATTACTGTAAGAATTGTCATATTATTCGTCGTATTATGTTGGAAATAAAACACATGCAACTAAGTCTTCCGAAAGTAAATACCGCTATGGCATAAGTTCAATAAGGATTACCACATTAATAATCATATTATGGTCGAAATAAATGCACAAGGAAATAATTTTTCCGAAATTAATTATTGCACAATTGCTGTAAGAATTACAACTTATACGTCATATTAAGTTGGAAGTAAAACACACGGAAGCAAATCATCCGAAATTAAATACCGGTATCAAATAAATTCAATAAGAATTACCACATGAAATTTCATATTATGCTGTAAATAAAAGCGCACGCAAAAATTCATCGGAAATTAAAAATGGCATAATTAATGTACTAATTATCATACTATTCGACGTATTAATTTAGAAATAAAACACAGGCATGTTTGAAATTCACTACTTGTAGAGCATAAATTGAATAAGTATTACAACATTAATAATCATATTATGCTTGAAATAAAAGGGAACGCAAATCATTCTTCCGAAAGAAAATATGACATAATTACTGTAAGAATTATCACATTATTATTTATCGTTTTTTGTTGGAAATAAAACGCAGGAGACTTAGTTTTCCGGTACTAAATACCGGTATGGCATATGTTGAATAAGAATTATGCTGGTTATATAAGCACACCCAAATAATTTTTCAGAAATTAAATATGGCATAATTACTGTAAGAATTATCACATTATGCTTCGTGTTATGTTGGTAATAAAAGACTCGCAAGTAAGTCTTCCGAAATTAAATGCCGGTATGGAATAAGTTCAATAAGAATTACCGCAATAATAATAATCATATGATGCTGTAAATAAAAGACCACGAAAATAATTCTTCCGAAATTAAATATTGCATAATTACTATAAGAATTACAACATTATTCGTCGCATTATATTTGAAATAAAAGACTCGCAGCAAGACTTCCGAAAATAAATACAGGTGTGGCATAATATCAATAAGAATTACCGATCAGCATATTTGGCTTGAAATCAATGCACACAAAAATAATTCTTTCGAAATTGAATTTCGCATAATTACTGAAAGAAATATCACATTATTGGACTTATTATGTGGGAAATAAAACACACGCAACTAAGTCTTCCGAAATAAAATACCGCTATGGCATAAGTTCAATAAGGATTACCGCATTAATAATCATATTATGCTGGAAATAAAAGCAGACGAAAATAATTTTTCCGAATTTAAATAGCGCACAATTGCTGTAAGAATTAGATCTTAATGGTCATATCGCTCATTTGCAATAAGAGTGACATACCTTAAAAAGTGTTAATTTTACAGTAGAAGCATTTTAAAATTTTCATATTCTTAAAAATCAAATTGTAGTCACATGCTTTTTCCAAACGTAATTAAATTTTGCACATGAATTATATATCTAGTGTTGTAGCGTATAGTACCATAATTATTATTTAATTCCAATAATTTCAACAATTATTTTAAGTTGTGTCGTTCTTTCTTTTTAATAAATATATGTATGTTTATAGTTATGACAGTGAAAATATTTACAATAATTGTACAATTATTGCAATTGTACAATAACTGCACAATTATTATGTTTGTATAAAAGTAATTTTTCGATAATGTAATGCAATGGAATAATTTATTGACATGTCATTACACAATAATATTATAAGGAAGCTCTGTGACATTCATTAATAAATTTAAATTTAGCAAAGATGTTGTTGTATTGATAAACGAATGTAATAACTATTTATAAAAATTATACATTATAATTAGCCGTATAATTGAAAGACTATGAATTATGTTAGAAAAAATAATATAATAGCAACAATCTAGATTGAGGAAGCATTATACAAAATCTGAAATTCTTTACACAAAATTAATTTAGAAATAAATTGCCCAGTAAACATAAACTACAACACAACACTTTCAATACAGTTCAGAACACCTCTCTACACTTTCAGAGGTTCAAAGAATTCTTTGTAGAAGCTTGGAATGTGATTCGGTTTAATCTGATCTAGTGAATCTGCCTTTTTCCTCTCACTTATACCTATTTTTTCATTATAAACTTGTGGCAATTCTGGAGTGTCGGTTTTGGTTTTACTTCTTAAAGAACATTTTTTTTAGTTGCACTTGAAATTCTTCGTCGAAATGGAATGTTTTGTAGAAAAATGACAATGGATGACGTTGATGCACTGTCAAAACCTTTACTTCGTTGATGTTCCTTGTGTTCCTGAAGTAATTTGCGTTCTTGTAATTTGTTCCTAGATTCTTGATATTGAAAAAGACCTTATGGGATATTTCCTTGGTCTTGTATGTCCGTCCTGTTTTCTTTGCAGCTTTAACAATAGAGACGAAATGATGTGGACACGAATTTTACTTCGCTCTCGATCATTGAAAGGGCACTATCATCTTCGTCCTGAGAGTGTCCAGTTATCAAGAATTTATGGATAATGGATTTCAGATTTGGGAATTTGGATACAGTGAACATGTACAGTTGAATCATGAACCTTAGAACAGAAGTCCTCAGTAATGATCAATGATCAATGACCAGTATAGAAAATAATGTCTATGTCTTCAGCCGACATGTTTTATTTTTCTTCCAAGAAGTTAAGTACACTATTTCATTGACACCTCTTTCTGCTTCTCCCACTTGCCAAATGAAAGAGGTGACATCAGTTCTTTTCAAGTCAAAAACGTTAAATTAAAAACATTCTATTTAGAATCTGCATCACCATCATTTACACTAGTCTGCTTACTTTCTGCAAATAACAGGGCAGATCATTATTCATGTTACATATTTTAAACTTATTTCATTTACAGGGACACTGTTATTTCTTTTAAATTTTTAATCAAGGCATTAATACTATTCATCTTGATAAAATTTGCGGTATATTATTGAACAAACCTTCGAGTTGTGTTTGAGTAATCGGCTGCCAGACATCATTTTCTAAAAACGTTTGTTTTGACAGCTTTAGAATTAGATAGGAGCGTAATTGACTCATTTCCGTGCAAAAAATTACGAACCCTATTAAAAAATAAAGGTAAAACATTAGTATACTTTTCAAATAGACGGACATAACATTAAATAACTATTAAATTAAAATAGTTTTAATACTGTCACAATATTAAATGTAAGCTTATTGATGATAAGGGAAGTTAAATAAGTATTTGTTACTTATCTAAAATAATGACACAACGCAGAATAGTTCCTTGCCGCTCAAAAAAAATATCCAATGAAAAGACGCAACCCAAATTCTGTCACTCTTCGCGAAAAGATTTAAAGGTTTCAGTTTGAATGCTTCTTAACAACTAAAATTAAATCTTTGTTCTCGTAATGATTTTGTTAGATTAAAAAACAATTTAATAAAGACACATCTGCCATCTGGGGGAAAAATAATGTAATCACGTATTTGTCGTTATTCACGAAAAAAATATACTACTTTTGGAGCTAATTTTTGTAAGAATCTCAAAAATGAAAAATTTTGAGTTGTGCCTCTCTTATCGCAAATGAGCGATATTATCCTGGAAATAAAACACACGGAAGCAAGTCATCCGAAATTAAATAACGGTATCGAATAAGTTCAATATGAATTACGACACTATTCGACGTATTAAGTTGGAAATAAAGCAGAGGCAAGTTCGAAATTCAGTAAGGGTAGGGCATAAATTGAATAAGAATTACAACAGTAATTATCATATTATGCTAGAAATAAAAGGTAAAGCAAATAATTCTATCGAAATAAAATATGACATAATTACTGTAACAATTATCACATTATTATTTATCGTATTTTGTTGGAAATAAAACACACTAAAGTTAGTCTTCCGGAACTAAATACCGGTATTTCATATGTTCAACAAGATTTATCACATTAGTAAATAAATTATTCTGGTTATAAAAGCACACCCAAATAATTCTTCAGAACTTCAATATGGCATAACTACTGGAAGAATTATCACATCATTCTTCGTATTAAGATGGAAATAAATCACACGCAAATACGTGTTCCGAAAATGAATACCTGTATGGCATATATCCCATAACAATTACCACATTAATAGTCATATTATATTGGAAAAAAAAGCTAACGCAAATAATTTTTCCGAAATGAAATATGAAATAATTACTGTAACCATTATCATATAATTCGTCGTATTATGTTTGAAGAAAAACACACGCAAGTACGTCTTACGAAATTAAACACCGGTATGACATGAGTTCAATAAGAATTGCCACATTAAAATTCGTATTATGCTGCAAATAAAAGCACACATATATAATTCTTCCGAAATTAAATACGGCTTAATTACTGTAAGAATTATCACATTATTCGACGTATTATGTTGGATATGAAACACACGCAAGCAAATCTTCCGAAATTAAATACCGGTATGGAATAAGTTCAATATTAAATACCGCATTAATTATCATATAATGCTTAAAATAAAAGACAACAAAAATAATTTTTCCGAAATTAAATATTGCACAATTGCTGTAAAAATTAAAACTTATTAGTCATATTATGTTGGAAGTAAAATACACGGAAGCAAATCATCCGAAATTAAATACCAGCATCGAATAAGTTCAATAAGAATTACCACATGAAATTTCATACTATGCTGTAAATAAAAGCACACGCAAAAATTTATCGGAAATTAATAATGGCATAATTACTGTACTAATTATCACATTATTCTACTTATTAAGTTGGAAATGAAACACAGGAAGTTCGAAATTCAATGCGGGTAGGACATAAGTTGAATAAGAATTACCACATTAATAATCATATTATGCTGGAAATAAAATTTAACGCAAAGAATTTTTCCGAAAATAAATATGACGTAATTACTGTAAGAATTATCACATCATTATTTATCGTATTTTGTTGGAAATAGAACACACGAAACTTAATCTTCCGGATCTAAATAAGAATTACAACATTATTCGCCGTATTATGTTGGAAATGAAACACACGCAAGCAAATCTTCCGAAATTAAATACTGGTACCGCATACTTCAATAAGAATTGCCACATTAATATTCATATTATGCAGGATTTAAAAGCACACGCAAATAATTCTTCCGAAATTAAATATGGCTTAATTACTGTAAGAATTATCACAATATTCGCCGTATTATGTTGGAAATGAGATACCTGCAAGTAAGTTTTCCGAAATTAAATACCAGTATGGCATAAGTTCAATAAGAATTACCACATTAATTGTCACATTATGGTGAGTATAACAGCACAAGCAAATAATTTTTCCGAAATTAAATATGGCATAATTACTGTAAGAATTATAATATTATTCGTAGTATTATGTTGGAAATACTCACACACAACTAAGTCTTCCCAAATTAAATACAGCTATGACATAAGTTCAATCAAGATTTCCGCATTAATAATCATATTGTGCTCCAAATAAAAGCACACGAAAATAAATTTTCCGAAGTTAAATATTGCATAATTTTTGTAAGAAGTACAATTTATTCGTCATATTATGCTGGAAATAAAACACACGGAAGCAAATGATCCGAAATTAAATACCGGTATCGAATAAGTTCAATAAGAGTTACCACTCGAATATTCATATTATGGTGTAAATAAAAGGACACGTAAAAATCATCGGAAATTAAAAATGGCATAATTACTGTACTAATTATCCCACTATTCTACTTTTTAAGTTGGAAATAAAACACACGCAATTTCTAAATTCAATACGGGTAGGGCATAAGTTGAATACGAATTGGCACATTTATAATCATATTATGCTGGAAATAAAAGGCAACGCAAATAATTCCTCCGAAATTAAATTTGACATAATTACTGTAAGAATTATTACATTATTATTTACCGTATTTTGTTGGAAATAAAACACACGAAAGTTACTAAACTAAATACCGGTATTTCATATGATCAGTAAGATATCACATTAGTAATTAAATTATTCCAATTATAAGAACACACCCTAGTAATTCTTCAGAACTTCAATATGGCATAACTACTGTAGGAATTATTACATTATTCTTCGTATTAAGATGGAAATAAGTCATACGCAATTAAATGTTCCGAAATTGAATACCCGTATGGCATATATCCCATAACAACTACCACATTAATAATCATATTATGTTGGATATAAACGCTAACGCAAATAATTCTTCCGAAATTAAATATGACATAATTACTGTAACAATTATCATATTATTTGTCGTATTATGTTGGAAGTAAAACACACGCAAGTACGTCTTACGAAATTAAACACCGGTAAAATAAGAGTTCAATATGAATTGCCACATTAATATTCGTATTATGCTGCAAATAAAAGCACACAAAAATAATTGTTTCGAAATTAAATACGGCTTAATTACTGTAAGAGTTCTCACATTAGTCGTCGTATTATGTTGGAAATGAAACACACGCAAGCAAATCTTCCGAAATTAAATATCGGTATTGCATATATTCAATAAGAAATGTGACATTAATTATAATATTATGCTAGAAACAAAAGCACACGTAAATAACTCTTCCGAAATTAAATATGCCATAATTAGTGTAAGAATTACATCATTATTCGTCGTATTACATTTGGAAATAAAAAACACGCAAGCAAGTCTTGCGAAAATAAACACAGGTGTGGCATAATATCAATAAGAATTACCAAATGAATAATCATATTTTGCTTGAAATGAATTCACACGCTAAAAATAATTTCCAAAATGAATTTCACGTAATTACTGTAAGAATTATCACATTAATGAACATATTATGTTGGAAATAGACACGTAAGTTAGTCTTCCCAAATTAAATACTAATGTGGCATAATATCATTAACAATTACCAAATTAACAGTCATATTATGCTGGAAATAAATGCACACTCAAATAATTCTTCGATATTGAATTTCACATAATTACTGAAGGAATTATGACATTATTGGACGTATTATTTTGGAAATAAGACACATGCAAATAAGTCTACCCAATTAAATTATGGTATCGCATAAGTTCAATATGAATTACCACATTAATATTCATATTATGCTGCAAATGAAAGTACACGCAATTAACTCTTACGGAAATCAAGTTTGTCGTGAGTACTATAGGAATTATCACATTGTTCGTGGTATTATGTAAGAAGTAATACACACGCTATTAATTGTCCCAAAATTAAATACCTGTATCGCACAAGTACAACAAGAATTACCACCTTAATAATCATATTATGCTAGTAATAAAAGCAGACTCAAATATATTTCCGGAATTAAATACGTCATTATTTCTGTAAATAATTCCACATTATTCATCATATTATGCTGAAAAAAGCACACGTAAATAATAGATCCGAAATTAAAATATTGCATGTCCTCTACAATTCTACAATTTCAATAAAACAATGCTGAAAAGAAAACTAAACGCAGGTAACTCTTCCGAAATTGAAAGTCGCAGATGCACTATAAGAATTACTACTGTGCTGGAAGTAAAGGCACACGCAAATAATACTTCCGAAATTAATTATCGTCGTAGAGCAATAAGAACTACCACATTTTTTTCATATTATGCTGGAAATAAAAAGCACACGCAAATAATTCTTACGAAATTTAATATCGCATAACTTCTATTCAATTTTCAGGTTATAAGTAATATGCTGGAAATAAAAGCACACGCAAATAACAATTTCGAAATTAAATATCATATATGTTCTACAAGGATAAGCAGATTATTAATCAGATTTTGATAGAAATAGAAGCTCATGCAAATAGTACTCCCAATATGAAATATGGCTTAATTACTGTAAGAGTTATCACATTATTAGTCGCATTATGTTGGAAATAAAACAGACGCAACTAAGTCTTCCGAAATTAAATACCGCTATGGCATAAGTTCAATGAGGATTACCGCATTAATAATCATAATATGCTCGAAATAAAAGCACAAGGAAATAATTTTTCCAAAATTAAATATGGCATAATTACTGTAAGAATTATCATATTATTCTTCGTATTATGTTGGAAATAAAACACACGCAACTAAGTCTTTCGAAATTAAATACCACTATGGTATATGTTCAGTAAGGATTGCCACATTAATAATCATATTATGCTGGAAATAAAAGGTAACGCAAATCATTCTTCCGAAATTAAATATGACATAATTACTGTAAGAATTATCACAACATTATTTATCCTATTTTGTTTGAAATAAAAAATTCGAAACTTACAGTTAGTCTTCCGGAACTAAATAACGGTATGGCATATGTTCAATAAGAATTATCACATTAAAGATTAAATTACGCTGGTTATATAAGCACACCCAAATAATTCTTCAGAAAGTAAAAATGGCATAACTACTATAAGAACGATCACATTATTCATCGTATTATGTTGGTAATAAAACACAGGCAAGTAAGTCTTCCGAAATTAAATACCGGTATGGAATAATTTCAGTAAGATGTACCGCATTAATAATCATATAATGCTGTAAATAAAAGACCACGCGAATAATTCTTCCGAAATTAAATATTGCATAATTACTATAAGAATTACAATACTATTCGTCGTATTATATTGGAAATAAAACACACGCAAGCAAGTCTTCCGAAATTAAATACCGGTATGACATAAGTTCAATAAGAATCACCACATTAATTATCATATTATGGTGAAAATAACAGTACAAGCAAATAATTTTTCCGAAATTAAATATGGCATAATTACTGTAAGAATTATCATATTATTCGTAGTATTATGTTGGAAATAAAATACACGCAACTAAGTCTTCCCAAATTAAATACCGCTATGGCATAAGTTCAATAAGGATTACCGCATTATTAATCACATTATGCTCGAAATAAAAGCACAAGAAAATAATTTTTCGGAAGTTAATTATTCCATAATTGTTGTAAGATTTACAACTTATTTGTCATATTATGTTGGAAATAAATCACACGGAAGCAAATCATACGAAATTAATACAGGTATCGAATAAGTTCAATAAGAGTTACCACATGAATATTCATATTATGCTGTAAATAAAACCACACGCAAAATATCATCGGAAATTAAAAATGGAATAATTACTGTATTAATTATCACACCAGTCGACTTATTAAGTTGGAAATAAAACACACGCAATTTCGAAATTCAATACGGGTACGGCATAAGTTCATTAAGAATTGCCACATTAATAATCATATTATGCTGGAAATAAAAGGCAACTCAAAAAATTCCTCCGAAATTAAATATGACATAATTACTGTAAGAATTATCACACAATCATTTATCGTATTTTTTAAAAATAAAACAAGAGTCAGTCTTCCGGAACTAAATACCAGTATGATAATGTTTAACGGTGTGGCAAATAGATTCCTCGTCTGGTAGCTCGGCAACGAAAGAACAAAATGGCGAAACCCCTTTTGAAGGAAACTCCCTATTTAAGGGAAAAAAAAAGATAATTCCTCAGAGATAAGTTAAAAAGGGGTTTAGTTCATATTTGTTAAGACTGTTCTGAAGAAAAGTATATGTTTAATTAATATTAGAGAAGAAAAATTCGCTCTGATGCCGGGGCTCGAATCCGGGTCCTTGGTTCTGCGTACCAAGCGCTCTCACCATTGAGCTACGCTGAAGTCCAATCCACAGCACTGAATCGAACCCCTCTCCTCCAGTGTTTTTTCCTCCTTTTTTCTTTTTCTTTTCCCTTTTTTTCTTTTTTTGGCCTGACTCCTAGTTAGGCGTGTATGTTGACATTTTATATTAAGTCAACTGCCATTATACAAGGAGCGCATTCAATTGAGTGACTTGGTGGCCGGGATTCCACATAATATGCACTGTAATCTCTACAGTAATATACACTGTTGCTCGGAGCGAATTTTTCTCCTCTAATATTAATTGTTACCATAACAGATGTATTCTGTAGGAATAAAAAAATAATAATCTTTACGTAGATAATATGTTTACTTTTTATCACCATAATATTGAGAGATTCCTCTAAAACTGTTGTAAGATGCCTGCTGATGGTTCTTTTTTCATAGTTAATTCCTGTACTAAAAATTATTTTATTATATTAATATAAAAGTTTTAAAAGATCTCTAGTTTATATCACAGACATCATTAAAAAAGAACTGTTGAACTAATAACTGGACACGACCAAGAAATATTTGTGACAGATTGGCTTGTATAATTATAATTTCAACTGCCGAATTTGCAAATGGGAAGACGACCAACATATTTTTAAGGAGTGTAAGGCTCTGAAGAGTAGAAAATGAACATTTTTATAGGTAGATGGAAGATTCTAACATTGTTGCTAATGTTCTGCAATTTTTGTAAAGAGCTGAACTGGAATAACAAATCTACGTAAAGAGTATTATCTTTTGGTCCTACAGAATACATCAGGCCACAAAGGGAAAAACACTGGAGGAGAGGGGTTCGATCCTGTACTGTGGATTGAACTTTGGCGTAACTCAATGGTGAGAGCGCTTGGTACGTAGAACCAAGGACCTGGGTTCGATCCCCGGTGCCGGAGCAAATTTTTCTTCTCTAATATTAATTGGAATAACAAAGTTGGGATAATGATGGGTGTACAAAAAGCCAAAATGCTAAGACACTTGAGACTTTAAAAATTCATGCACAATCTAAGTCATCTAATGTGTGAAGTTTTATACTACATCATTTTCTAAACCAGGACATTCCTTAAATAATTATTTTGGGATCCATGTGTCCTGAATGCAAGATGCTTTAAAATATGAACACTTTAAATACTTCTTTATTAATGAAATTATTGAACAATAGTCCATTAAAATTTTGTTAACAGAAATATGCACGAGAGTCTTAGGGTATTGGTCTGCTTACAGAGAGGCATACTTTAGGAATGATAGCATGCATTTATAGGTGTAACTTCTATACTTTAGGAATGATAGCATGCATTTATAGGTGTAACTTCTATTTGCTTTTTAATATTCTTTGCATAAATGTTGTGTGTATTATATTTCAATAGGGATGGAGATGTGTATGCAGCTATGAGGGACTGCCACACTGCCCTTCAATTGGATCCTGACCATATGAAAGCACATTTCAGGTAAATCATCACAAGTTCCCTTTGTGTAATATCATTTATTGCCCCTTTATGTTTTTTTTTGACAATGCCTATGTTCACCCAATTGGTTAGAGGTGTCTTTCCTGTGATTTTGGGCAAAATTTGCAAAGAAAATAAATTTAATTTTGCTCATAAAAATTTACATCCCTGAAACATAGCGTCTAGGCATTGTGGGTAGCTTATTTCAAAGATTGGAACACAGACACTTGACAATGTCCATAAATTATGTGTCTATTATTTTATATCCATTACTTCAATGCCCATGAAATGAGGCCTACCAAAAACGCCCAACAGAAATCCCACAAAAGAAATTGGCAGAAGTAGGATATACCAGTTATAACCTATATTTTAATAAGGGTATGATACAATGTATTATATAATATTAATGTACTTATGGAAGTGTAA
Source organism: Periplaneta americana (assembly GCF_040183065.1). Classification (NCBI taxonomy): domain Eukaryota; kingdom Metazoa; phylum Arthropoda; class Insecta; order Blattodea; family Blattidae; genus Periplaneta; species Periplaneta americana. Next base: position 65,005,444 of record NC_091119.1, on the reverse strand, counting down.
TAGATTTTATTCAATTTACACAACTTGATGTTTTCTAGCAGTCAACATAAGCGGAAATACTGAAACATTAGTGTCGTCATAAATCGCATAATTAAATCCCTGTATCTTCTGTACCTCTATTCCAATTTGTTGTGACGTACCATTCATCACTCTTCTCCTAAGATCAACCTTCCATACAATGTCTCTATAGTATCGTTACAGTTAACCTATCCTATCGGACACTAACTTTTAAACCATAGTCATAACATCAAAAATCCCCTCCCGATGCAGTAAGAATCTGCAGCTTTCGCCTGTAGACTATATCGTCTCGCTACACACCCTATGCAGAGAATTTGCAGGCACATCAGGGGTTTTGACTGTAATAATTCTTCGTCCAGATTATGTTAAAATATTGTGCGAAAGGACACACCTTTGACCATCTCTGTGGTGTATGGTTCAGCATGCTGGTCTATAGCGCTGTGTAGACAAGAACAAACGTGTTTTAATAGCTTATTTAACGACGCTGTAACAATTACCAAGTTATATAGCGTCGATGGGTTTGATGATAGTGGGATAGAATTTGGCGAGATGAGGACGAGAATTCTCCGTAATTATCTGACATTTGCCTTACGATTGTGGAAAATTACGGTAAAAACATAACCAGGTAATCACCCCATGCGCGAATCGAACCCGCGCCCGAGTGCAACTCCGGATCGGCAGGCAAACTCCGTTTATTAATGCAGATAGTGAAAAATGAAAAGAGGAGAAAATTGTTGGAATCAGGTAGGTTTTGAATCTAATATGCTTCAATTTTCAACGCAGAATGCACCGTTGAGGCTGTACATTAGTATGACATACCTAACCAGTCCCAAATGCTGCATTATTAGTGACTTTTCGGCTAGTTCTACCGGATGTTAGATACTGTATGTATTATTTAACGGAGAACAATAGTTGACATGCAGAATGTAGCTCTTATTTAGCTTCTCACAGTGCAAAGAAGCATTTCTTTACATTGATAGCGTAAGAATTCAGACTAATTTCATTCTCCCCTGGCGGTTTTCCCTGAACTTGTACTGGCAACACTGCTAATCATCGTCATCATTTCGTAATTTACCCCAGACACTACGTATCTAAAATCGGGTAAAACTAGCGGAAAACCCACTAATTTCGCAACTTTTGGACTGGCGAACGATACTACCTACCTGACTTTATAGTGCCTTCACTTCCTAAGACGTAAGCAAAGAGGAGGAGTCACACTGGAAATAACAGCGACGCGACTATAAGTCTATTTATACACGCTTGAATATCTATGGCAGTGGTGGGCAAAATGAACGCAACCCACAAGACAGGATTTAATGGCAACCACATACTGTGGGAGGGGTTGCACTCTACAGTGCAGTGACGGATTTACAGACAGTTGCGCCACTACACTCCTACCTTACTTACAAATGGCTTTTAAGGAATCCAAAGGTTCATTGCCGCCCTCACATAAGCCCGCCATCGGTCCCTATCCTATGCAAGATTAATCAGTCTCTATCATCATACCCACCTCCCTAAAATCCATTTTAATATTATCCTCCCATCTACGTCTCGGCCTCCCTAAAGGTCTTTTTCCCTCCGGTCTCCCAACTAACACTATATGCATTTCTGGATTCGCCCATACGTGCTACATGCCCTGCCCATCTCAAACGTCTGGATTTAATGTTCCTAATTATGTCAGGTGAAGAATACAATGCGTGCAGTTCTGTGTTGTGTAACTTTCTCCATTCTCCTGTAACTTCATTCCGCTTAGCCCCAAATATTTTCCTAAGCACCTTATTCTCAAACACCCTTAACCTATGTTCCTCTCTCAGAGTGAGAGTCCAAGTTTCACAACCATACAGAATAACCGGTAATATAACTGTTTTATAAATTCTAACTTTCAGATTTTTAGACAGCAGACTGGATGATAAGAGCTTCTCAACCGAATAATAACACACATTTCCCATATTTATTCTGCGTTTAATTTCCTCCCGAGTGTCATTTATATTTGTTACTGTTGCTCCAAGATATTTGAATTTTTCCACCTCTTCGAAGGATAAATCTCCAATTTTTATACTTCCATTTCGTACAATATTTTGGTCACGAGACATAATCATATACTTTGTCTTTTCGGGATTTACTTCCAAACCGATCGCTTTACTTGCTTCAAGTAAAATTTCCGTGTTTACCCTAATCGTTTGTGTATTTTCTCCTAACATATTCACGTCATCCGCATAGACAAGAAGCTGATGTAACCCGTTCAATTCCAAACCCTGCCTGTTATCCTGAACTTTCCTAATGGCATATTCTAGAGCGAAGTTAAAAAGTAAAGGTGATAGTAAATCTCCCTGCTTTAGCCCGCAGTGAATTGGAAAAGCATCAGATAGAAACTGACCTATACGGACTCTGCTATATGTTTCACTGAGACACATTTTAATTAATCAAACTAGTTTCTTGGGAATACCAAATTCAATAAGAATATCATATAATACTTCCCTCTTAACCGAGTCATATGCCTTTTTGAAATCTATGAATAACTGATGTACTGTACCCTTATACTTCCAATTTTTCTCCGTTATCTGTCGAATACAAAAAATTTGGTCAATAGTCGATCTATTACGTCGAAAACAGCACTGATGATCCCCAATAATTTCATCTACGTACGGAGTTAATCTTCTCAAAAGAATATTGGACAAAATTTTGTACGACGTCAACAAAAATGATATTCCTCGAAAGTTACTACAGTTAGTCTTGTCTCCCTTCTTAAAAATAAGTACAATTATTATGGACTCCTTCCATTGTTCAGGTATAATTTCCTTTTTCCAAATATCAAGTACAAGCTTGTAAATTTCGCTAGATAATGCGCTTCCACCCTCTTGCATTAATTCTGCTGGAATTTGATCGATACCTGGAGACTTGTACTTTTTCAGATTTACCATTGCAATTTCGACTTCAGAGAGTGTGGGTTCGGGTATAAACGGCTCAGCAGTCTGTATTTAAATTTCGTCCCGATCATTTCTATTTAGCCTATGTAAATTTAGTAGTTGTCCAAAATAGTTTTTCCAATTGTTCAGGACTGAATGAGAGTCTGCAAGCAAGTCACCATTCTCATCCTTGATCACGTTTACCCTTGGCTGATATCCGTTCTTAAATTCCTTTATACCCTTATATAAATCTCTAATGTTTTTATTCTTACTATTTGTTTCTACCTCATTCAGTTTTTCCTTCAAGTAACCTCTCTTTTTATTCCTAAGTGTACGACTTGCTTCCCGTCTTTCATTGAAATAATTATCTCTCTTCTCCTCAACTGGATCCTGTAAGAATTTCAATTTTGCCTGTTTCCTTCTTTCTACTACCATGCAACAATCTTCATCAAACCAGGGTTTCTTTTTCTTAGTTTCATTATAACCTATGCTCTGCTCAGCTGCAATTTTGATACTATCTCTGATATTTTCCCACACGCTATTAACATCTAATTCTTTCTCAACTTCGTCGGAACTTTCTAAAGTGGCAAACCTATTCGTAATTTCGACCTGATAATTTTGCTTAGCTTCCTCTTCCTTTAATTTCAAAATATTGAATTTAGTAATATTAACTTGTTGCTGCTACTCGCTTGGCTACTGATAATCTTTCTCTTAATTCTCCAATCACTAAATAATGGTCAGAATTACAGTCTGCACCCTTGAAAGTTCGAATATCTACTATACTAGAATGTCTCCGTTTATCTATCAAGATGTGATCTATTTGGTTGTGTGTCAATCCATCTGGAGAAGTCCAAGTATACTTATGTATATCCTTATGGGGGAATGTTGTACTTTTGACAATTAAATTTTTCGATGTGGCAAAGTTGACTAATCTAACTCCATTGTCACTACTAATTGCGTGTAGGCTCTCTTTTCCAATAGTTGGTCTAAAAATATCCTCCCGTCCTACTTTAGCGTTGAAATCCCCCAATAAAATTGTCATGTGATATCTAGGGAACTGATCAAAAGTATGTTCCAATTCCTCATAGAAGCTATTCTTTATATGGTCGTCTTTCTCTTCTGTAGGGGCGTGAGCATTTATAACTATGATGTCGCACCATGTACCCTTAAGTACTAAATATGATAACCTGTCACTGATAAATTCGACCTTTTTTACTGCTGATTTTATTATTTTATGAACAAAGAATCCTGTTCCTAATTGATGATTATTGTTTCCTTCCCCATAATACAACAAGTAATCTCCTATTTGTGATATGCCATTCCCATCTAACCTAACCTCTTGTACTCCTACGAAGTCTATTCTATATCTAGCTACTTCTTTTGCTACTAATGTTACCCCTCCTGTTCTATAAAGACTAGTTACGTTCCAAGTGCCAAATCTCAAAACCTTATTCCTTTGCTGTGGTCGTGCCAGAGAATCAGTCCTATTCCGAAGCTTATTGTAGGGATTCGTAACAAGCTGTTTTTTACGGTGATGGGTTGTTAGCCCTTCGCCCAACCCCCAAGCTGGAGGACCACCCCTTATCGGCTGTCCACGACTGCTTATTCAATATATTCGCAGCTACCCTCTATATCTGGAGGCAGTCTCCTCTATCCGCAACCTGAGGACGCGCCATGCCGTGGTGATAGGGACCCACAATACATGGACACTCCTACCTACCATATGTAATTAGAATAGTCCATTCACGTGATATTTAATTAATCATTTTTCAAAACAGTTTCTTGGGAAATTGGGATTTATATCTGTGCAAGCTATTTTCAGTTGCGCAAGGAAATGAGCATCGCTTAAGCGGGATGTGTGGCTGGACTTTATAAATTTAATTTTAGAAAACAGCTGTTCGCACTGGTAGGTTGATGAATACATACCGTCATTTCCCATAACTATAGTCCACGATACAACCATTCAAAGATCATTGTAGAAGTAACATAGACCGTTCGTAGATAGCTGCAATGACTTGAATTCAAACTACAGTACAGCAAGAATATAGATAAACGAGGTACTACGTTATGGAGTACAAAATTTGAATAGTTGTATCGTGGAAAATAGTTATGGGAAATGACGGTACTCATTATTTTTGAAGCAAACTGTCTAAGCAATGGATATGTAGTAGGCCTACTGGACATCTTTTAAAAAGTTTAGCCCTAAGTAACCTTCACATTCTGCTTTCAAGAAGCCATCATTCTGTGAATCCAGTACCTCTAACTGCAATTCTGGGATAACATTTTCAATTTAAACATGAAAGGAGTGGCAAAAATATTGAAATCTTTCTCCATCCTTTGAAAATCACTGAATCTGTATTCTTTGAACTCGTATAACAGGTGATCTATTTTAAGAATGTACATATTTAAGTTCGCGTCCTGAATATTTGTAACTGATCCTAAACATGAGAAATGAAAGAACCGCCTTTCTTGTAAGTGTGATATCCTCTCGATTCATATGATTCTGCGAAAGACATTGTATCACTAATGAAGATCCGAAGTACAGCAATCCAGTATAATCCGCCACGTACACGCGCAGTATTTTCGTGGGGTGGAGGTAGGGGAAGGTAGGGGGTAAGTTTGATGCTTCACTGAGGTCTGACGTCACTGCGGCAATGCCGCAGGAATGCCCACCATTGATCTATGGTCATATCGCGTGTGTAGGATCTCACCAGTATATCAATATGCCAGCTGCATGTCACTAATCTTGAACAAAATCACATAAGAGCTAATCTTACTCATACTACTTGCGATCATTTGTCATATTTTTCTGTTTACCAAAATCTGTTTTAAAAGTGATGTTACGGATGACGCTACAGTCTATTGATAAATTCAAACTCGAAAACATTTGCGTATATAGTCTTTAAAAAAAGTTTTGTCGCAGAGATGGGCCTACTTTAAGCTTATAAGTCTCAGAAAGAAGGCAGTACGCATGATTAGACATAAGCTTACAACGAAATAAAACTAATTTCGAATAATTTCAAGGGAAAAATTATTCCGGGGTCGGGTATCGAACCCAAGACCTTTGGCTAAACGCACAAACGCTCTCCCGACTGAGCTACCCAGGAACTCTACGAGACACCGACTCAATTTTCATCTTTATCTCCATATACCTCAAAGTGGGCTGACAAACCGTCAAACATCCAACATTGAGTATACACAAACTCTGCGTGACTTAAAATGTGGTCATGTCACTTTTCGTTAACAGAAAACCACACTTTAAGTCACACAAAGTTTGTGTGCACTCAATGTTGGATGTTTGACAGTTTGTCAGCCTATTTTAGGTACGTATGTGGAGATAAAAGAAAAAATTGAGTAGAGTTCCTGGGTAGCTCAGTCGGGAGAGCGTTGGTGCGTTTAGCCGAAGATTCTGGGTCCCGGGTTCGATACCTGGCCCCGGAACAATTATTCAAATCAGCTTCACAGGGAGCTATACCTGAAAGCTAGATTTGAAAAAATAATTTTATTATCTCAACTAGTCATTCTCTTGTGAATAAGATCGCTCGTCCTCTGATCATGCACACTGCCTCCTTTCTGGGACTTATAAAGTACCGAATCTGTTCGACAAAACTTTTTTCTGTGGAACAAAACTTTTTCTAATACTTATCTATATTTTGAGCGATGGTATACGCAAATAAAGGGGAGGGTTTGTGCCCGGGAACATTCCAGTCAGAAGCACCGACAACACGGTGAGTGTGTCCTTGAGGTCACTATTTCTACCCCCTTCTGCCACCCCTCTTTCTTATCATTGGCCAAAAGCTTAATCGTCGTGTCGAAGACAAGTGGTGTAGCGTTTTTGTTCCGCCACTAATGCAAGACGCGTGTTTGTTTTTGTGGTACAGAAACATAATTTTCTTTTTACTAACATTTCTAATTTTAATCTGACTATAACTTTGGATTAACGGCTGAGAACCTAAAACACTGTTTATTACCCCTTCCATGATGATACTGGTGTAAAACACAAACAAAATCACTATACTAGGTATAGGAGGGAAGAAAATTAATGCATCCATTAACGTACCTAAACTTGGAAATATTACATTTTTGAGTTTGATGATTTTCGTTAGGTTTTTATTCAATAAAAATACAATACAGTATTAACAATACTGTTTTTACTCACGAACTGACCTATCCATGCGGACGTATTCATTATGCAGTGTATATTATACTGTCTTGTAGCACATTAGTATACATTATAGAGAGTGCATTAAAATTTAAAAATAATCAAAATCTGGATATTTAAACAAATTGTTGAAAATGGTGGTTATTCATTTCGACAGATGCTTCAATTCTTTTGTGCATATTATCCCACTATAGCCTATTGTAAATAATTCCAATTTTCGGTTTCGTCCTTCGTATCAGTAACTCATGTTATAATAATTCTGTACGTACTCTATAACCGAATACCTTACGTACTGTAAATTCAGTCTTCACTTCTGCCCGAACCGCACAAATAAAATTACTCAGACATGCTATCTACTGCCAATCCAAGTGGTTATGTCGTAGAAAGGGGAAAATCACGTGACAGTTAATTACCTAACGAGGCCCTTTTATTTAAGTTATTTTAAACAGTTGTACCTATAATATTACATAGATGTCCAATTCCTAACAGAAATTATTTTTCAAAATAAGGCTAGGACAGCCCAGCAGAAGCGGGTGAGGGAAATTATGATGCGACGTAACCAAAAGAACGCACAGTACCTGTGCGAAGATATAATTAAATAATTAATGCTCTCTTTTCACTGGAAAATGCGATCATATTTCTGGAATGAACTATACTCACTCAGTACTGTTTACAGTGACCTTGATTTTATGAAATGTATTTTATTTGTATGCATTTAGTGTGGGTGTAATAAAAGATAAAACAATTTCTTTCAGTTCTTTGAAACAAAAACAAGCATTTAACTAAACCTTAGAGATAGTATTAACTTCACTTGAATTATCGGATTCCAGTTATTTTTCATCTATAACTTCACATTCACAGTGTTGATTTAACTTTTGAACAGGTCCGGGTGCAATTCCTGACTAGGACAAGTTACCTAGTTGAGGTTTTCTGGGGTTTTCCCTCAACCAGCTAAGAGCAAGTGTTGGGTAACTCTCGGCGCTGCACCCTGAACTCATTTCGCTGGCTTTATCACCTTCATCTCACTCCGATGCTAGATAACCATAGCAGTTGATAAAGAGTCGTCAAATAACCAATTTAAAATAAGTTTAATTTTCGCGAATAATGAATCCATGGACAAAGATTCACATACGCATGCCAGTGTGATAGTTTATTCGAAACCATAGCAACGAGAGAGACCATCGCTTCTCTCTTATCTATTCTTTGACACTTCCAGATCAGTGTAAATATACAGTGCTCTGGACACTACCATTGACAACAATATTGCCAGTATGTTTCCACTCTTGTTTATTTTGGAGCATGCTTGTTTTGCTTACGTCTCGAAGCATCTAAATGCACATCTTATCTGTTGATTACAAACACTCAAAACACTTTGTAATAAAGTTAATTTGCTGAGTAATCTCGAAGTTAGTGTTTCGTGTCAGATAACCCTTGATTGCCTACATCCTGCATCTCAACAGCTAAGTGGCCTAACAGCCGCCATTTCATTCCAAGAATTCCCTGCACTCAAAGTGACGTTCGCACTGCCACCTGTGTTGTGGCATGCGATGATGGATTACATTATCTCTGTCGTCGGGTTTAAATAGCAGATAACACACTTATGTCAGTTCCGTGGATAATTGTGGAAAAAGGAATCACGTGTGTTCATTTTCGTTCCAATAAAAGCGGTGTTCAAAGTGTCTTCGTTCCTAAATTTGGTTAATGAAAATGATACTATAGCATCGTATCGTCAGATGTTACTTCTAGATTGTAAGTACCATATCATACCCTAGAGTATGGATGTGCTGTGATGTGATGTAGTGCTTCGTAACAAGCCTTGTGTATACTTGTTATATCTCCTCGTACTATATCATCGTATCATTAGACAGCGGATTTTTGGTTCCGATACTGAACGTTAGATGTCAGTTGCAGGGATGTCATTGAACTCAATACTACGTTCCCTCCGTAAGCTAAGGGACGTGACACCTTATCGCTGTGTAGGGACCGAAAATTCGCTGTCTGGATGAGCAGTAACAGTACTACAGGGGCATCATTTTATTTTTACTTCAATTTATATTGTACCTCAGTTTTTGAATGTACTTCATTCTCGCCCCTTCTACTAATGAAGTTCAACCGTCCTCCACACAGATCCAAGACCGCATATACAGTCATAGTAGCCTTACGGTCATAGTAAACAGTACGTTTCAAAAATATGTTCGCGTTTTCCAGTTACGAAAGAGCTTTCAATATTGAATCACTTTCGCACAAGTACGGTCGTCCATTTGCCTACGTCGCATCCAGGTTTCCCCCACCTGCTTCTATTCGCCTCTCTGTAAAGGCTAGTGGCTGGACTGTCTTAGCTCTTTTCTGAGAACATTAATTTCTGTTAGAAATTGGACGTCTACGTAATATTATACAACTGTTTAAAATAGCTTAAATAAAAGGGCCTCGTTAAGTAATTAACTGTCACATGATTTCCCCCCTTTCCACGACCCTGCGACATAACCACTTGGACGGACAGTAGATAGCATGTCTGGTTAATTTTATCTTTTCGGATCAGGCAGAAGCGAAGATTGAATTTACAGTACGTAAGGTACTATTTTATAGAGTATGTACAGAATTACTTCAACATGAGTTACTGGTACGAAGGACGAAACTGGTAATTGGAATTACGTACAATAGTCTGTAGTGCGATAATATGCACATTAGAACTGAAGGCTGAAATGAACGGCCACTATTTTCAAAAAATGTGTTTAAATATCCATATTATGATTATTTTCCTATTTAACTTCATTCTCTATATTCTACGCTAATGTGCTGTAGACAGTATAATATACACTGTATAATGAATACGTCCGCATGGACAGATCAGCTCGTGAGTAAAAACACTCATTCTTAATCCTGTAGGCCTACTGTATTTTGATTAAACAAAAACCTAATGAAAATTATCAAACTCAAAAGCATGATATTTCCTAGTTTACGTAAATGGATGAATTACTTTTCTTCCCTCCTATACCTAGTAAAGTGATTTATTTGTATATTACGCCAGTATCATCGAACTCCAGTCGTGGAAGGAGATAGCAAACGGTGTTTCCGGTTCTCAACCGTTGATCCAAAGGTATAGCTAGGTTAATATTAGAAATTTTAGTAAAAATAAAATGATGTCCCTGTATAACTATCTTACTAATAAAAACTCTATATACAGATGTTTAACTGTCTTATACAGTGAGTAGCTCGTTTATAAGTCGTGTGTAAATTCCTTACCGGTACTAATAATCACTACAACTGTTACACAGCTACGTCATAGTTTCGTCATTATTTCATTACGAAAGGTAATAGAATATCTGAGATTCTCTATAGCATCCGGTAGAGCGCTCTAGTGTGCCGTGTTAAGTATCGATAGTACATCTGTCTCTGATCGATTACCACACTATATTTTGGTCAAAGAGTACAAGCTACAGCAATATTACTGTAATTTTTCAATGTTCTTTGGTTTGTCCTTCTGTGGTTACAAGACAGCTATCATCAAAAATGACAGTCGATACGAACAGCTGTTAGAGGAGCGGCCATTTTTCTCTATATACAACGCTTAAACAAAGGGTTTCGTGTATATAACTACTGCAAAGCAATTCTCATTGTATAGTTACAGGCTGTTTATACATACATCGCTCATGCATGGTTTATTAGTAAAGTTTTCTGTCTCAACTTTGCATAAGTCTCGTATAAAAACTGTACACGGTTTATTAATAAGACCGAGAGAAGTTAGTAGTTGTCTCTAGCGGCAAGATAAGCTGACATCTCTACTGGGACTGAGGCTATCTATGTTTGGCAACGCTGTTATAAAGCAATTCTGTTATCGGACGCGGCCAACTGCATAATATAAACATCGAGAGCATGTTGACTTGACTTCTTTGACTCCTTTCCTCTGAGCTGGGGTCGTCTAAGTTTGGCGAGTACAATACTGTTCTCGCCAAGCTTAGACGACCTCACTCACACCACTCTGCTGACTCGTGCCTTACCCAAAACATAATAAATCATACAGTAAATGCCTGTTAGTTATGCATTATGACTCTGAATTAGCCCAGCCGCTGGGCTGAGGCAAGTACGATGTTTTTTTTTTTTTTTTTAACAGAGAAGTTAGTAGTTATCTCTTGCGGCAAGATAAGCTGACCTCTCTACTCGGGCCGAGGCCGTCTATGTTTGCAACGCTGTTATAAAGTTATAAAGCAATTCTGTTATCAGACGATGCCAACTGCATAACATAGACATCGAGAGCATGTTGACGTGACTTCTTTGACTCCTTTCCTCTGAGCTGGGTTCGTCTAAGTTTGGCGAGTACAGTACGTAATAGTTTGTTACACACGAGATGAAGAGAGCAAGATGAGGTGGCAGAGGGAAGAACGTTAGTGACATGAATACTTATATTATGTAAAGTAGTAGCGATTCTGCTCTTGTGCTTAGAAAGTGAGAAGTTAAGTTATTCATTAATTACAATTCGTACCAATTCGTACCCTACTCATTCATTAATAGTATTCTACCAAAGGGCAGGCCTTTCACTGCAAACCCAGCTTTCTCCAATCTTTCCTACTTTCTGCCTTTCTCTTAGTCTTCTCATAGGCCTATGGGTCATTCTCTGAGTTCGCGGCAATTGAGAGGATCAGAAATGGAAAACTATAAATTCCCCACAGCACTTGAAACACTTCAGTTTAAGTGAACTGGTTTATTGCACACACTTTTTATACTTATCAAAGCATTTAATTGAAATGTTAATATGGTTGGTGTTGCCCAGTCATTTTGGTTCCTATTTTATGGTAACACAAAGGACAATAAGTCAGAGGACATTTTGATTATGCTTAGATTTTTTATCATTTTAAGAATTCCTGCATCAAGTTGAAAGGAACAAGTCGTACATTTACTAAAAATAATTGACATTTCAATATTATTATTAGTGTCCAAATATTAAGTAACTCAAACCTACCTTTATATATGTAACATTTGAAGCACAAATGTTTCAAACTGTGGATCATAGCTAAACCAAATGAGTCTGTGTTAGTGTGTTACATGCTTTACCCCACTGCGGATCACATGCTATGTTACCCAGTACTGGCTAGGTCAGGGTGGCGACGTAGTGTGTGTTCCGTGTTTGTTTCAAAAATGGTCTCTCTAGTCCTCAGTGGCAACTAAAGTTGCCATGAAATTTTAGCATCTTCTGATATCTGTAGAATATTTTTGGTATTCTTCCAATTACATGTGCGACGCATATACCAGGTACATGTGAAAAAATGTAGAAAATTAAAACGAGAATAGTTCTGAGCACTATTGTAAGTTCGTAAGAGGATTAATGAACATTTGAATTGTGGATTTTTTGGTAACAAATAGTGGCTTTCATTATCAGTTGTCGAAAATGAAACATATCCATAAAATTAAAACGTCAGTTAAGCATGAACTTCTGAACTGTGAACTTCCTGTTCCACTGCTACCATACGAAGTAAAAGTCCTTTCCTTCGTCTTGTTGATGCCAAGTGCCTGCGTTCAATCTAGCACATAGATGTCCAGTTATTGAAACTCGTACGAGGTAACCCCTAGCGAAAGCAACCCGCAGCGCATATCCTTTAAAGGCATTTTTCCTATTTTATATCGAAAGTTATTGACCTTAGCAGAGCATGCTTGACGTGCAATATCTCCTGGTTCTATAGACGTTTGGACACCCATGTCTAGCATGACTGTTGAAATCAATAATTATTGGCAATTATGAGAATCGTAAATTAACGCGTGTCTAGGCTTTGCGGTGAGGAAGAAGAACCACGTCTTGCTCCAGTGTCCTAAACTGAAGGAGCTAGGTCCAAATACCTTGAGGAATGTTTAGTTCTCGAGGATATAGCTTAAGAATTTTGTCTGTCAAAATCATTTATTACCAAACGCTGTGGTCGAGGAGATATAGTCTCGGACTAGCATTCGGGAAGCCCAGTTCCAATTCCGAGGTCGGCCAATCTGAGTGCTTGATTTCTCGGGATTTTCCTCACTCGTAAAGGCAAATGTCGGATTAGAATTTAGGCCTGCTTTGCGTGTACCCCGAACGTTCAGTCCGTTGTCTAAACTATATAATGGGCTATACTACGCAGCTGTACTTCACATAGCCCATTGTGGCGAAACCAATTGGAATTAAAAAGCATTACGAAGAAAATCAGGATAACTCCGGATATATCGCATCAGGGACTGATGTGAAATGCTGCCGTATCTATACTGGCCATACTGTATGTGATAAGAATATACAATACTGAATTAACGGGTTGATCATGTCACAACAGTGAATGATAGCATAGACCTATAATGGTTAATATTGCAAGAGACAGACCACCAAGGAGATAACGATATTAATCGTCCAAGAACACTAAGGAGAACTATGTTAAAAACAGGTAGTTATAGTATTTTACTTAACTCTCTTTCAATTGCACAGTTATTCAAAGAGTCGAATTCAATTTGGACGAGAAAAGGCCGAAGAATTTTTCCTGACACCTTCTGTCAGGAATAGGATTCTGTATCTACGACACGGGCCTCCCGGAAGAAGCCATGTTTAGGATTCCATCTACTTTTAAATCCCATCGCCCTCTGTAAGGTATGAAGCCGCGATACTTAGATTCAACGGCCAACATCTATTAGTCCCCCTTCAGGGGAGGGCACGGAGTGGGAATGTCCTCACACGCAGGCCGCTCAGGTGGGCCCATTGTACTATCCGGGATGGAATGGTGTGTATGCTCTAAGGCCCCGCACTACAGATCCTCCTGCGCGCCGCCTAGAAATAATTTTCCTTCTAGTAACGTAATTGCATGTAAAACTATGCAAATGCACAAACCATAAAAATACATACTATTGAAATCACCAACTTTTATGTTTTACGATGCCATTGTTTTTCAAATATTGTTACATATTTGTTCAAGAAGGCTGATAATTTACAACTTACGCTTAATTCTGCAGTTTACATACTTGAGACGTGATGCTATCTCACACAATGCGCCGACTTCAGCTATATGGAGCTAAAGGTGACTGTTTTGTAATTTGGAAAGCACATCGTCACTTGACCATTGACAGCTATAGATGTAGCCATGCAGGAAGACGTCTGGCCGCGCATGCGTATTTTCACCCAACCCCTGCTCTTGTTGCAAACCTACGCTAAAATACACACTAGTGCAAAATATCAGTTGCATCTTTTACTAGTGCAGATATCGTTTTACACTCATGTTCTTTTATCCTTCATGAAAGAGTGGGGAAAAGCCTACCGTGAGATACAAAAGTATCTTGTCAAAGGATGAAAACCATAAAATTTTGAAATCACAAATGTAGGATCATGACAAAAAACAAAGACCACGATAGGGGCAAAGACAAGAACAACGACAACGAACACGATGAGGATAACGATATGGACAACGCTAATGATAACGACAAGGAACAAGACCATGATAAGGACCATTACAAAAAAGGACCACGATAAAGCCCATGACGACAATGAAAAGGACCATGACATGGACCCATTTTTGAGCGAGACTTCTGTATGCGACCCCACTCCCTAATTGATAGAGTACTTAACCCCACTAGAAAACAACGATGGTTTTACTTAACGTTAGTGATACCACCGAAAATAGAATAATATAGCTCTGATATTTCAGAACACTAAACATTTCGAATAGTAGTTTGCAAGACCAGATGTTAACATAACAGCCAGGGATAAAATCGAAGGATTTATAAAAAAAACTATATTTCTGGTGGATATCCGTTGACGGAAAATGTGATACATTTCAGTGTGTTAAAGAAGTCTGGAAAATTTAGTTACGTATGATACGCAGATATCGAGTTTGTTTTTGTGAACATGCAATGAAGTTTGCAAAACTCTAAACAACAGCTTTTTGAGTATTTTCCGGAAGACACTGAAAACAATACGACTTTCACAGATAGTTATTAAATTAATTTTTAGACATTTGCGTTCAGCTGGCTGAAATTAAAAAGAAAAGAAATTAGAAAAAAATGCATTTATTCTCGTTATAATTGCCATCAAAACAAAGAGATAAATCTTACTGAACTTTAAAGTGATATCGCTATGTGTATATTGAATACAGAGTCCAGATTTGAGAGCTACTTTCTTAAAATTAGGCACATTTGTAACAAATTATATTTTACTTTAGCATATAACTGCTGACTTTTTATGTTAAATGTTATTCATGTTTCTGAACACACAGTAAGTATATATTAAAAAAAGGCGTTTTTGTTTTATTTTGTAAATCATTCCGCGACTCCCTCAGCTCTTTATACTCTTTATACTACCCCCGTTTTGGGAACCGCTGGTCTAGGAGCGTGTTGCTAAAAAACGTTTATCAGATGATGGAAATGATTATAATTTGACAACAAACGGCAAGGTCATCTGCTGTCAACGTTGGTAAGAGGTAGTAAGCCAGGGATCCCTAAGCGCCTGCACTGCGTGCTCTCGATAACCCGCACAACCTTTCCTTAAAGAGCGATGAATGTACTTTATCTTGCTGAAAAGTGAACTTTGTTGGATATGTATTGCTTGTAGTATGAGGATGTAATACAGGCGCTTTGACATCCCTGTAGTAAATTGTGAGATTTTGATATCTAACCTACATTACTTACACATGAATTCAAGGTTCAAGAATTATTTTTCTGTAATAGTTAAATGTGAGAAAATTATCACCTGCAACAACATAAAAATATAACAAGGCATCAAAGCAACGCTGCCAGACAACAAAAATCAAAGCAGCCATTTTTTCAACTTCCTTCAGACGATGATATCCAGAAAAAATGAAATTCAGAATTATTGTGTGCTGCAATGACTGCAGCAAATATTCCTTTTAATAAGCTGGAAAACAAAACACTGAAGGAATTTGTTGGAAATGGACAAAATTGCAAATTCCTATCCAGTCCACACTAAAGAAATATTAGCCTGTGCTGCTATAGAAAAAATTGAAAAGATCTTAAGAGGAACCTGGATGGGATACAATAATATTGCGATTATATGCCTACTACGTGGAGGGGTACGGACGCTGGAGGGACTGCAGTCAAATCAGGTTACTTAGCTTATTTTAAATGTGCTCCACTCACGTCTTGTGAGTTTGAAATAACATTTTCTGCAATTCAAAACATTCTTAGTAATAGAAGAACATCCTCTGCAATGGAGAATTTTGAAAAATATATTGTACATTGCTTTTACGACAGAAGCATTGTATACTGTATTGTAAAGAGCATAACAAAGATAATCTTGAAAATAACAATTTTATTGAATTGTAATAAGTGCTTATTAACAGCCTATTTTGTACTTTTAGTGCCTATACAATCTACTTGGCTTCTCGTTTTCAAAATTTATCTGCATATCATGAGCTAAGTATCAGGTCTCATCATATCACAAGACATCTTTATATTCTTCATCCTATACAATTCAGTTGCTAGAAATTGGAACTCGCTTCCGAGTGATGTAAGGGGTTGTTGGACAATAACTTCATTTAGGTCAAAATTACATAAATTCTTACTTAACAGATGAATTACTGATTAATATTTGTTACTTATAATGAAACTAACATCTGTCCATTATTACTATTATTATTATTATTATTATTATTATTATTATTATTATTATTATTTTTTTTTTTTTTTTTTATTTTTATTGTTGTTATTGTTATTGTTATTAAGTTCTCTAAATAGAATGCAAAACTTCTAATGGCAAAATCTCATTACATTAATATTCTCATTATATCAATATATTTTAGATTTATATTTGGCTCCCTATAACATACGTAGTTTTTTATTTTATTGGGTTATTTTACGACGCTGTATCAACATCTAGGTTATTTAGCGTCTGAATGAAATGAAGGTGATAATTCCGGTGAAATGAGTCCGGGGTCCAGCACCGAAAGTTACCCAGCATTTGCTCGTATGGGTTGAGGGAAAACCCCGGAAAAACCTCAACCAGGTAACTTGCCCCGACCGGGATTCGAACCCGGGCCACCTGGTTTCGCGGCCAGACGCGCTGACCGTTACTCCACAAGTGTGGACAACATACGTAGTTCTATTATATTATTTTTCATCATTTTAACCAACTAGCTAGGCTATCTGAACTTAATTATAATTCTTTACATATTGGATATAGACTGAATTGAATTACATTAGCTCATAAATTAAGTTATTACTTTTTCTTATAGGTTTTATCTCAATTTAAATAAACATGTAGGCTTACTAGTCGTTAAAACTTAACTGAAGAATATTGCTGGACAATCTTTTAAGAGTATTGTAAATAATCATAATTTTAATATGTATGTCACTATTGTATTAAGGCTGGTTGATGGAAGAGAAGGCCTTATGGCCTTAACTCTTTCAGCGAAAATAAAACATTCTAGACAGAGTGAAAAGTAACTAAACCGACAAATTCCGGGAGGTTGTATGGGACACCAAAACAAACGGTTTTCTCTAATGTCATATTTTCCTCAGAGGCTTTATTAAACCGGCAGAAGGCGTATGCGTTCATGGCGACTCTACAAATTCCATTTTGTTGTACGTCTTGACCTTTATTAAACCGGTCTGGTGGTGGGGATATTTGCTGTAGCAGGGGAAATAAACAATAATCCTGAAGTCTTTCACCGCGTTAGACAATCCGGGCCGTATTCATAGACATTTTTAGCGCGGGCTTTCGGTGGATGATCAGCGTTTTTCGTATTCATAAACCAGGGTTAGCGATAGGATATGATTTGAATTCTATACTAGTAACCAGTGGATAGCCGGGGCTAGCTTAGTAAGCTCGTAGCGCGTGCTGCGAAATGTCTATGAATAGCACCCTCCATGTCCCGCCGATGTAACTTTTGTATACAGGTCAATGGAGGTATTTTTGAACATCTTTTACAGTGATTTTGATATGTAAATGTTTTTGAACATCTTTTACAGCGATTTTGATGTGTAAATGTTTTATAAGAAACTTAAGCAATAAAGCATGGCAATGGTTTGTGTTACATTAAGATCTGGTGTCCTCGCGAAACAGTGCCTCACGGCACAATATGACATTAAGGAAAACTGTTTGTATTGGTGTCCCATACAACCTCCCGGAGTTTGTCGGTTTCATTACTTTTGTGCGAGATCGTGCGTATTTGCTTGGTTTCCGCATAAAACCAATCCACGGAAAGTCTAAAATTCCACATTCAGTATTCCCAACCTAACACACATAACAATTTCCCTCTTCTTACCGCTTAAGTGACATATTGAGTTTACTGCTTTAGGCTTTTAACATATTATTTTTAGAGACGTTCAGTATAGTAATAATTATAAATTGGAAACTTACCACTGCAATTTCACCTAAATTGCATTGTTGATTATTGTTTTTAAATATTTGCAAAAATTAAGTGAACTCTACAACTCCACTAAAGTTACTGCATTCGTGATGCAAGTAACATTAAGGAAGCCGTGAAAAAATCAACAAGATTCCAGACTCATTATAGACTGGGGGAAAAAAAAGACAGACGTATATCACGGCCTGCTGGGGTATAGTAAACACAGAAAACATTTTAAAGCAACAATGTTGAAGATAGATATTTTTGTTTTGTAAATTTGCCGTCATTGAACAGAAACCAAGATGGAGATTTCATTGCAACTAATTAAAAATTCCTCTTTCAGGTATGTAATAAACGATCTTCGCACAAAATAATGTACGATACACGAGCGGTATGTTTTCTTTCAATTCTCGGAAATTAAAAAAGCTTAACTACGTTTCGCTTTTTCAAACTTTTCCTCGAACATGAAAACTTCAACATACCGCTCTTGTAACGCATATTACTATTCATCCTGTATAAATACCTACGAGGGTCGTTCCGAAAGTATTGCCTCCTATTTATTGTCATGCAAACTACAACAGACACAAAGAGAAAAATAACAAAGTTAAATAGAGCAAGATTTCAGTTACATTTTATAGTTATTTTTCCACATAGTCACGCCATTCATTATGCATGTTTTTCAGCGATGAACAAGAGCCTGTATGCCTGCTCGTAAAAATCTGAACCAGCAGAGGCAAGCAACTTTGTTACAGCTGCAATGACAGCATGCTTGTCTGGAAAATGTTTGCCATGTAGTCCTTCTTTCCTTGGCCCAAGGAGATAGAAGACTGAAGGTACTAAATCCGAACCATACGATGGATGTGGTGGGACAGTCTAGCCAAATTTTGCAACGTGATCGGTGATTGCAAAACTGGTATGGAGCCTGCAAGCGAAAGGTTGTCTTCTCTGGCTTGACTTTGGAAATTCAGCTTTCAGCTTACAAGCAAACATTCTGATGGAGGCAGATAAAAATGTTAATTCTTTTTCTTCCGCCATTTTAATAATGTCAAAAGAAGTGCTTATACAAATTTTGGCCACTCGACCGCATTTACGAGGCCGTCCAGAAAGCGATTTTCCCTGGGGCCGTTTACAGAAAAAAAGCAAAATTGCATGGAAAGATTTATTGAAACAGGTACAGCAATTGTTGCTATTTGTCAACATATCCCACTGAAATTGAGACATATGTCATACCATGGGATCAATTTTTGTATTCTTGAGTCGTAGAAATCAACCGCCTGAGATCGGAATCAGCATTTGACAACCGTATTTTTTTTTATTTTAGTAGATTATTTTACGACGCTTTACCAACATCTTAGGTTATTTAGCATCTGAATAGATGAAGGTGATAATGCCGGTGAATGAGTCCGGGTCTAGCACCGAAAGTTACCCAGCATTTGCTCATATTGGACTGAGGGAAAACCCCGGAAATTCCTCAACCAGGTAACTTGCCCCGGCCGGGAATCGAACCTGAGCCACCTGGTTTCGTGGCCAGACGCGCTAACAGGTGTGAACGACAGACGTCAATCCCATGATATGTCGATCGCATGGTGTGACAAATGTCTCAATTCCGGTGGGGAATATGTTGAAAAATAACTTAACATTTGCTGTGTCTGTTCCAATAATTTTTTCCAATGAAATTGTGTTTTTTTTTCTGTGAACTTATTTTTACGGCCCTCGTAATTGTGGTCGAGAGGCCAAAATTGGTATAAGCACCTCTTTTGATATTATTAACATGGTGACAGAAAAAAAAACTAACTTTTTTATCTACCCCCATCAGAATGTTTTCTTCTTAGCCAACATCTTGTTGTAGCGTTCAGAAATGGCAGTTTCATCCAAAAGAATCGCACCCAACCTATCCCAAAAGACTGTCATTTTCGTCACTGTTAAAACGCACTACCTACACCTTACTGTGCTCGCATCCACTGTATGGTCTCCATATGCCTTTCAACGTATTCCGAATCTCACCGAACCGGTGGACAACAATGACGTCACGCTGCAGCGAAAAAACTGCTGGAAGGTTCGATGGTTATCATGGCGGCTGTACAAGTTGTTGTCTGTGCTACGCTAGCAAGATTTTGCGAAATTTCCATACTGTCATCTTGTTCAAAGAAAAGAGAGCATTAACAATAGTAATAACTGGTCTGTTTACATGTTCCCTCATAAGCCATTAACATATTGTTTTTACGTTGCGCTCATTATAAACAATACAGCAGAACTAAAGCAGAATACACCGCCATGACACAACAGTGTACGATGTCATTCGTCTGCTAATTCCCGCCCTATACAAGAACCAATCAGATTCACTGATGGCGGCTGCCACCACCTCTGCAAGCTGATGGCACCGGTGCGACACCGGTAGAGCATCAGTGACGTCATCGGTGAAATTCGGAACACCGTGATGCCATCGGGTTGCTCAGCGCTGAGATTCGGAATACGCTCTTTAGCAAGCGTCGATGGATGTCAGTGGGTACAATTTGTACCCATTGAGGAATTCAGTAACACATCTCTGTTTCTTATTCACCTCTATGTCAGATGCCATTTTGATAGACTGTACTGCTGCCATTATCTGTTGCACGAAAACCAAACTAACAGAACATTAGCGTGAAGGTTCAACCTTTACTACAACGTCACTAACATCCTACTCAGACGTTACAGGTCAACACAAAAAATAGAAGGCATTACTTTCGGAACGACCCTCATATTTAAACAATTTTTACTGCATTCTTGCCTGTCTTTTTTTTTTTATTTTTTTTAGTGCCTATATGTCTCAACTTTCCTCATCATAGACGATACAGCAATGACTGATAGTCAGAATGCTGTGATTCTGTCATAAAATTTGATCTACCTCAATCCAGGATTCTCTTTCATAATGAGACTCCCTATTGTTTACAATATGAAATGAAGTTCAGATAATATATGTTTGTTTATTGAATTCAAATTGACATTACGAACTCTTATCGTATGTTTTCATTTATTAAGTTCGAAGTATAAACGTTTTGTCTTCCTTGATATTTCCAAATAATGGTAAACTTAAACAGCTGTAATACACATTAAAACTTGAGAAAGCAATTTCATAACAACTTAGATATATTTTAAGAACGAGACGCGCTGTTTAGCGAACGGGTAGAACGCCTGTTATCTACGCCTTGCACCGGGGTTGCAGTCTTGGTGAGACCGAATGCAGTTCGTTGAGAACAAAGGTGAAGTAGAGTGCAAATTTTAGTGGCATAGTCTTCCTGCCTTTAATCATTCCAACATTTCCCCCATGATATATGTGCAGAAAACAAAGAAAAATGTTTACACTGTTTATTTTCCCATGACACGAATATAAACTCCACAGGATTTGTACGGAGAAAGTTGTATGCAAGTATTTATTCACACTGCAAATGGGTAAATACCAGGGTGCGAATTAACGGGGGATGGAGGGATTTTCCCCCCTGTTGGAAAGTTATCCCCTCTCATAAATTCATATTAACATCCCTGCCAGGGATAACTTCTATCCCCTCTCACAAAATATAATTATTTTAATATGAGTATACTTTATAAAATATAAATATAATATAAAGTAAGCAAAGAAAATTATATTAATGTATTATCATCACCGGCAAGCTGAAAACAATCAATAACTTACGAATTACGCATCTTATTTTAAGCTTCTCATGGATATGATCAAGTTGCGAGACAAGCAACTCAGTGCGACCAAGCGTTGAGCCGTATCGAATGAGGATCATAATGTTACGTATGATATTCTCTATTTAGGATTCTACCCCCCCCCCCATCAGAAATCTTAATTCGCAATCTGGTAAATACCCTGTGACAGTAGTAACTAATTATACTCAGTAATGACAATTAATAAATAAATTACAATTAATAATAATAGTAATAAAATAATAACAATAGTATAATAATATTAACAAAGAACATCCTAAATTAAATAAAACACGATCACTTAAAATAACCTTTAAAATAAATCTAATTTGTATCTTAACCTTGAGTTCGAACTTAGACCCACGAGTATATACTAAACCCACGAGTATATAATTAAACCCACGACCACATCGAATCCCTTACGAGTAAATAAGAGTTTCAATGTTTTAATCGTAATTTCTTATGTTTGGGTTTCGTAACAAGCTCGTTTTTACGGTGATGAGTTGTTAGCCCTTCGCCCACTAGCTAGTTAGAAATATTTACGTACAGTAATGAATGAGGACAGAATTAATGATTTAGCTGTTCTTAATATTGAGTCAGAATGGTTGTGATCGTTGGAATATGACGATCTAATAAGTTAATATTTTCTTTCTTTGTTCGTTCAACCTCCTTTCTGAGTCTTACAAACCGATCCCGTAGGGGAGGGATAATTCCTTGCTTCACACATGAAACATCTGAAATAGAAAAAAGAGTAAATGAATGAAGAAGAACAATTGGTCGGAGTTACGCAATAAGAGACCAACCGCCAAAACCCTGTTTTCGAGATACTGACCATTGAAATAAATCTGGTTTTTATTAAACATTTTATGCAAGAAGTATTGTAACATTTATCTATTACAAAAAAGTAGCATATGTAACACAAAAAAAGACTAACCGATTTTTAATGGTAGACCAGCAGTTGATTTAATATTACAGAGAAAAATAAATGAGTTTTATACAATAAACGCATTTTGCTTATAAACAACAGCAAAATGCTGACATCGCATTCTTGATTCTTTTCGAGTTAATAATCCAGCCAACAACCAGGGCCGGATTTAGGTATAGTGCCGCCCCTAGGCAATGTTAAAATTTGCCCCCCACCAACTCCCACAAACAGTTTATGAGCAACTATTATACAGGTCATGTTTAGTTTAAATTAGTTTTAATTGAAATGTTACAAATCAGAAAACAAATTACTGGAATAAAAATACATGTATTTTACTTGTGAATTATAAAGTTTTCCTTCGCACTTTCTTCACATGGAAAGCATTGTGATGTCATCAAAGCCGATCTGACGAAGCACATCAGACCAGTTGCAAAGAAACATATTCAGACTTATTCATTGTTGAAACAAAATTGATTTGTGAAAGGCAGGCATTATTTTCAAGCATTGGTTTTGTTGGTGGTATAAAATTATTACTAGTATTTCTTACTTCGATAGGAAGTATAAAGTAAACTTTATTGAAAAATAAACTCCAACTCTTTGCGAAATAAACCTTTCATATCGAATTATAAGTATAATCCACATGCTGGAAAGTGATTAAACAGTATTGTTGACGATATATCATTGGTTAATATAATTGAGAGTTGTGGTTACTATTCATAGAGATAAATAAAACACACATCTAACTGATATTCAACAATGCATTTTTATTTATACAAGCAGTTAAATTTAAGCACTTTCATAGTATAATAACGTAATACCGGCATTACACTCCGTATAACTATGCAGCTGCACACTTTCCTTTTACTCTCACCACGACCGCGAAAATCCGATACCAAAACAATATCAGACTTCTACAAGGTGTTCAAGAACAAATTTCAGAAAAGATTTACCAACAAGTGTTTTAAAAACAAATTTCACTGTAAAATGAAAATTTAAAAAAAGGGGGGGGGGGGAAAAAGGAAAAAAGAAAATGCTGCCCGCCTGGAAATAGCCGCCCTAGGCAACTGCCTAGGCCGAAATCCGGCACTGCCAACAACAGATTTGTGCAAATATCTATTTTTTTTTTCAAATTGCCGGGTGGTCTATTGTTGCGTAACTCCGCCCAACTGTAATGCTAAATGCGATGTTCTGGAGTAGAAAAATTTTGAACGAAATAAAAAAAAAAACTTATTTAGATATCACTAGCACAAACAAAATTGGTATATGGAACGCAAACGTGTATATTAGGCATAAAAAATAATAGTCTGTTCGCTCTTAGTTTGTGTCCTAATGTAAACACTGACCAGGTGTCAGAGATCGCAAGACATTCCACTCACAAGGAAGCAGTGAACTATAATTTGTTAAACATTACCATTACATATTTTTGGTGTGCTGCGTACAGGTCTGGTTTTTTGACGACGAATACAATTTGTTTTGTTTACATTTGGGCCGATTCTGAGAGTAAACGGAGTAAATCGAGATTAATGTTTGGAGGAGAATCTTTCGAAAAACAAGGAAGGATGAAATTAAAAATACAAAAATTAGAGATATTATGGAAGTTAAAAATGGTCTTTGATGTGAGAGAAGAAAGAAAATTAAAATTGTTTGGACATGTGAAGAGGATGGCAAGTGATAGAATACTACCTATGATTTTGGAGTGGGAAGCAGAGGCACCAGAATACGGGGAAGGTCTAAGGAACAATGGATGAATCAGGCACAAACTTAAAATGCACTTAAATCACGTGGTAATTGATGCATATAGAAAATTAGGATTTATAATCAGAAATACAAAAGAATTAAAAAATATAAATACTATAGATACCCTATATAAAACTCTAGTTAGAAGTAAGCTAGAGTATGCGTCTGTAATATGGTCACCTCAGTTCCAGTCCCATCAGATGCAAATAGAAAGGACACAGAAAATATTTTTACGTTATTTATATTTTAAAAAACATCACGTGTCGTCTTATGACAAGCAAATTTCATATAATCAGTTGCTTTTTGAATTTAATTATAAACTTTAAAATCTCGACGATTAATAAATAGCCAAATTTTACTCTATAAGACTGTTAACGGTATATTGAATAACTGTGATTTTCTTAAATTCCTTCAGTTCAATGTAAAAAGAACAGAATTATGTCATAGACAACCTTTTATTATTCCCATTCCTAGAACTGTTTTCTTCAAGAACTCTCCATTGTTTGTTATGTGTAATACTTACAACTCTCTGTCTTTAAACTGTGATTCTTAATTGGATTTCAGTTTAACAATTGAAAAATTTCATACAATATTAAAAAGAATTGTATTTCCTTAGATATTTAAATTATGAAGAAGTGTATTATAATGTTTTTACTCTAGTTTTTAAATAATTTTGTATTACTATATTGACATTTGGCACTATATATAACTGTAATATTATATTCTAGCATCTATTACCATTATGAATTTTCTCTCTTTCGTTTGTGTTGTTTGTTTTGTTGTTTTTTTTCTCTTATCGTGTATTTTGTGTATATATCTATGTAAGCCACCTGTAATTGGAAGCCTGCTTCTGTTGGTGGTGGATTTAAATATATAAATTAAATTAAATATGCATTATATGAAGGATAGAACTTAAGTATAAATACAATATTGTTAATGGGTTGTAGGAAAACTACTGTACTGTAGAAAATTTCCAAATAAGAAAATAAAGCATGTAGTTTAGACACATCTGAAAACTCCGGAGAAGGGAATCCTCGCCTGGACCACTCCCTAAAAATTGACCACTGAATAAACCAATTTATGTCTGTCGGCAGTGATCTGTCATTTACTCCTATCTTACATGTAGATACTTTGAACATCTTTTTGTTTTGTTTTTTTACAGAAATTTAAGAGGATATGTTAATATTGGCTCAAATGGCAAGTGGAACATACTGATTCTACTATAGATGGGTACCACAGCCGCGCCACATCTCTACCTTCCAGCCCAGAACGCGTATGTGCCTGCAGGGGATAGCTCACCTCCGGGGAGCCTGCCCGTCGAGGATGAACTGATAAGGTAACATCAGTGCTATATGTGAATCAAAGTAAAGA
This sequence comes from Periplaneta americana, assembly GCF_040183065.1. Lineage (NCBI taxonomy): Eukaryota > Metazoa > Arthropoda > Insecta > Blattodea > Blattidae > Periplaneta > Periplaneta americana. The sequence goes on along the minus strand of NC_091119.1, from coordinate 64,979,338 downwards.
GTGTTCCATCACGTCGAAATTTAATTCTGGCTGTTCACTTCCTTGGGGATTCAGGATGAGTTATCCCAGCCTTCAGTCTCTTAGTCCAAGGGCTCGGCTCAATTGACTAGCGAGGATAGTGACGTGCACCTATCGCCACTCGTTCACTTACGGCTAGCATCTTAGACAACTCTGTCCTGCAGCTTTTGAGCTGTATTACGGACGGTTCTCTGCTATATATCTCTCTTTCATACGTGGTACCTATTAGTTTACGTCCATTTTCGGCTTTACTCTTCAATATTTCACTAGGTTCCTTCAAGGAACGGCGACAGAGTGAGACAAGTGATCTACCGGCTTGGAGCTCCCATAGATTCTTTCCCAGAGCTCCTATCTCTCTTGCAAAGACGACCGCTAGCGCACCTTTTAGTTGTTTTCCTACCATTATCCTCATTTATTGATTGAATGAGTGAGTGAGTGGTTGGTTGATTGACTGATTGACTAATTGATTGATTGATTGATTGATTGATTGATTGATTGATTGATTGATTGATTGATTGATTGATTGATTGATTGATTGATTGATTGATTTCCTTCTGCAGTGTTATCGCTCAGTGCTACGTAAGAGCAGGAAAGTAATACTACAACTATGACATCGCTAACATACCTGACAAAAGGAAGTTAAACTTTACTTTGTCTACGAATACCGGCTCTTCTCTCTGACAAAGCAATCCTTACTAGATTTTAGATTTCACGGTGATTGTATTCATAAGAATTTTAGGATTTTAATCGTGTGTAGAGATAATATCTCCAACGTTTTACAACTTCTTGCTACTGCTGAAGTTCTCAGATCTAAAGGGTCGCCAACTCTGTTCAAAAAAATTGTTTATTTAACGATGCTCGCAACTGCAGAGGTTATATCAACGTCGCCGGTGTGCCGGAATTTTGTCCCGCAGGAGTTCTTTTACATGCCAGTAAATCTACTGACATGATATATTATTTTAATGTACCGAAGTACATATGATATTTCCATGCAGATATTCTGCGTCATCATACGATGTAAGAGTAATGGACATGCGTAATGACATGCGTAAATCACTTCGTGATTTAAGACGGCGCTTATTCCGTCGGATCCCGGCCAACTAGTCACTCATAACGAGTGCACCTCAACACATGTGTGGACTTCGGTCCTACGTTCATAGACATCTATGACGTAGTGCAAAGGGCGGCCACTAGAGGGAACCCAAGAGTTGGAGCTTAATTTGAGACGATTCTGTCCGACGCCGGGGTGGTATCCGGTGTGGCTTAGTGGATAAAGCATCAGCACGTAGAACTGAAAACCCGGGTTCAAATCCCGGCGCCGGAGAGAATTTTTCTTCGTTCCATTACTCTTACATCCTACTGACATGAGCCTGTCGCATTTAAGCACACTTAAATGTCATCGACCTGGGCCGGGATCGGACCCGCAACCTCGAGCACAGAAGGCCAGCGCTATACCAACTACACTACCGAGGCCGACCCTACTCTGTTGATCCGTTATGTTTGACTAATCAATTTTTGCTCTCAGAGCTAATCTCGTACTTGATGTTACATACCGGTACGCCTATTTTAGAAATACGACGTCTGATAAAAATATGTCCTGTTTATTTTATTACTACCGAACCATATTTATCTCATGAGAGTGAGACTTCTGGCATATGGCCTTAGATCTTCCAGTACATAACAGAATGTCAGTAGTCCTGACACCCGACTGTCACTGGTAGACAAGTCGTACTTATAGTAAGTTGTATCTGCTCATCTAATTAGCGTCGCTGTGCTTCCGAAATCCGTTATGTGTTTTAAAAAGATTTTGCAGGAGAAAAAAACATTGTCACATTTAATTCCCTTGATATTCAAAGCTATTTTCATAATAGTTATTAAGTTGTTGTTTAGTCAACTGTCCGAAGACAGGTCTGAACCTCACAAGTGATACCAAGTACGCACCAACTATGAGGAAACGAGGCCAGGAGATAATGGGGTAGGGTGACCAGTTCCATTCCACCTTCATTGCATACATCGCTGACTAACTATATATTACACTAGTCAGACTTCAGATGTATACAAACGAATGTTCTTCCTCTGACACATATCGTCAAGTAAGATGTACTGCCTGATAATAGACGTACATATCAGCCAAAATCTCAATCAGAGGACAAATTTATTAAGTAATGATTGAAATTATACTGAAAATAGATTTTAAAATCAAGGTACTTAAGAGTGACAACGCATTTTTCTTTCTCCTGCAAAATCTTATTAAAAACACATAGCGGATTTTGGAGGTGCAGCGACGATAAATTTTCGTGTCACCGTGACTGATAATGAGTGCATTTATCAGACTGCTGATAGCTAAGATAGCCGATTCGGGTTCGGAATGTGAAGTCTTAACAAAACGACGAAATAAAATAAAAATTGTAGAAGTAGGCCTACGGTTCATTAGAGGAATAGAATATGAAAGGACTCATTATTTTAGAAAGCAGGAAGTCAGAACCAAATTAAATATTTTCTTCATTCACGTAAATAAAACACAATTTTACTATAAAAATGGCAGCACTAAGTAAATAAAACCTAATTGAGCGTTAGATTTAACCATTTTGGCCATTTATGTTGCAGATGGAACAATCTATTAAGATGAATTTCTACAGTTTTTATTATTATTATTATTATTATTATTATTATTATTATTATTATTATTATTATTATTATTATTATTATTATTATTATTATTACTACTATTATTATTATTATCATTGCAGATATATTGGACAGGAGTTTCCACGCTTGGAAGGACAGACATGTACCATATATAGTGTGCCAAAACAACCTATTCAAAGATCAGAACTACAGGTAAGAATCATGGCTAACATAAAAGTCACTAGGTTACGTCTGTAGTTAAATTCTGAGAGAACAGCCTGCAATCTAATCGTCCCTGTCTATTTGTCTTGCTTTATGCTAACTACGAACGCACCCAAACTTTGAAAAATAGTTTGTCCATTTTGGAGAAAACATTATTGGATCTCTCTTAAGACAAAACGAGTTTCTTCTTTAAATTTTAATACAACAAATTTTATGTTCAAAATTGACAAGGCACTTTTAAAAACAGTACATGAGAGAGATCGTGAAATTTATGTCTTGTTTCTGAAGTAATAGAAATGAGTGACGCCTGTCTATTTTAAATTAAGAGAATTATTCGGTTATCTATTCGCAAATTTAGAAATATACAGGCTAGGGCCGATGAATAAGGATCTCAATGGTATTCCTCTGAGTATCTTAATATGTTAGGTATTAAAACGTGATAATACTCTAAATTGTGAAATAACTCAATCTGCTTATCTGAAGCACAGGATGCTTCCCAGATAACACTGTCTTCTTACACAACATATACTGAGAATATGAATGAGTCGGCACTTGGCGGTAAAACAACTGTAGTCCCATATCTAATGTTTGTTGTGTTCATACTAATGTCAAATACAGAAAAAATTATTTAATCAAATTGAACTATTCATAACAACAACGATAACACCAATAATCCAGTAACATATACGAAGGTAATACTGACTGACTGCCTGACTGACATATTTGTTAGCTAACTGACTGTCTGACTGAATTAATTGTTGGCTGGCTGACTAATTGACTAACGCCTGCCTGACTGACTTACCTGTTGGCTGACTTACTGATTGACTGACTGACTGCCTGACTTAGTTGGCTGACCGGCTGTCTGACTGAATTAATTGTTGGCTGGTTGACTAATTTACTGACTGCCTGACTGACTATCAGAATGAATTAATTGTTGGCTGACTGACTAATTTACTGACTGCCTGACTGGCTATGACGCAGAATTAATTGTTGGCTGACAGTGTAATTGACTGACTATCTGATCGAATTAATTGTTGGCTGACTAATTCACTGACTGCCTGATTGACTTCTGACTGAATTAATTGTTGACTGTGTGACTAATTGACTGACTGTCTGACTGAATTAATTGTTGACTGTGTGACTAATTGACTGACTGTCTGACCGAATTAATTGCTCACTGTGTGACTAATTGACAGACTGCCTGACTATCAGACTGAATTAATTGTTGGCTGACTGACTAATTGACTGACTGCCTAACTGAATTAATTGTTGACTGTGTGACTAATTGACAGACTGCCTGACTATCAGACTGAATTAATTGTTGGCTGACTGACTAATTGACTGACTGCCTGACTGAATTAATTGTTGACTGTGTGACTAATTGACAGACTGCCTGACTGACTATCAGACTGAATTAATTGTTGACTGACTAATTGACTGATTGGCTGTCTGACTGAATTAATTGTTGACTGTGTGACTAATTGACTGACTGCCTGACTGACTATCTAATAATAATTTACAGAGTCTAACTAAAATTTGTTTTTCTTTCAATTAAACTCAAAGTCTATTTCGAATTTTTTCATCTAGAATTATTGCATAACGATAATATTATGAAAAGATTAACGACGGAATAAGAAATTAAATAAATTAAAATATAATGAGTAGACTATAAAAAGATTAGGCTACATACATTTAATAACTGAATTTCTATAATAATTTTTATAACTATGAACGAAAGACAGGACATAACTCATTAACATTTTTTATCCTTATGGAGTTTGAACATGGAAAATGGAGGAAGAATCTTTAAATCTCATATCTTACGTAATACACCAGGAAGTACAGACAAAATCATTCGATAAGGAAAGCTATTAAAGTAAAATTGGCATTATCAATTCAGAGTAAGTTATCATCTTTATTTGATCATATTGTCACTTAAGTATACATTATTGTTCTATTTTTATCAAAGTTAAAATCTCGTCAACTCAAGAGGAAAAGGAACTACTGATTGCTAACAACAAGAACTGCACCATAAAAAGCGGGTCGCTCAGAAGCACACCGATGCAACGTCAGACATATATGAGATTTTTTATAGTACATCATGTGTGTTTTTTGTTTCGGTTACTTAAATGGCATACTAAAAGACATAATCTAGGAAAACGTTACGGCAGCGATAGTGGAATAAGATTAATATCACGTAAAAAAAAATCTTAAAAAATATCAAACAATAAATGGGAATCAAAGGGAATCAAACACCGTGATTTCTGTTTAGTAGGTAAGTCAAACATACCACTGAGCTACGACACACTACGGTAACAATTCTTTGCTAATGTCCTTTCCATATGTATTCGCGGTGAACAAATAGGGTGCATCTGCAATTTTATTCGTTGTTAAATTCGTGTGTTTGGAAGTATCGTGAGTCATAGCATTAGAAATTAGAAATAGATGACGGCAAAACAGAGTGAAGTTCGTTCTAAAGGCGTGGGAGGGAAAACAACATGTGGAACTATCAATATAGTAGCCTCTGATGCAAATTTTTGGTACAGCTGCACTGCATGCCCGTTATGAAAACGTTTCTAAGGTAGCCATTTTTGCTTTCCATGAGTGTACACACGTCAGTCAATTCCACTTTTATACGATACTGGACTCGTAACACTGATAGCACAGAAATGACCGCCGACAATGTTGCCTGGGGCACTTTCATTCAGACACTGATACAATTCGTTTACGTCCCTAAAATACGTATATGTAGACCGGAACTTTTTGCCTTACTTCCCTTTCCAAAAATGTCATACTTACTAGTTAATCCTGCATACATGATATAAAATATGTCTAAAATGTAGGTAGTAGCTACTAGAGCGCTGGTCTTCCATCCAGGTGGTGCGGGTTCAATCCCTGGCCAGATCGTGATGGAATTTCTAGTAGACAAAGCAGACTTGCAGAATGTTTTTCTCGAGGTACTCACCTCCCCCCTCATTTCATATATCATCAGTAATAGTAAAAATGGGCTGGGTAAAGTCTTGGAAGTAGTACGAGTTTCCGATGCTGGTATAGGAAGGGCTTGGAGGCTCCGAGTCCCTGGGATCATACGGACGGGACCTAGCTTATCAGAGACTGAGGCAGGGTGGTCCTGGCCCACCTGTCAGCGTCGACTGATCAAGAAGAGCTTTTTTGGTTTATTTATTATTTTTATTTTGTTGGTTATTTTTGAGCCCCTGAGGTTTATCAGGCTATTCTTCCGCGAAACGGGACCTGGCTCTATCAGGGGCTTGAGGCAGGATGGCCCACCTGTCACTGCAAACTCACCATTTTCCAATTTTTCTTATTTTCTGCCTTCCTCTTAGTCTTCGCATATGATCCGTGTTTCGTATAAACACCAAATTATCTTACGTTTCAGGCAAGTCAAGCAGAAGAACATGTTTTCCAATACCTGAGTGAACTCAACATCCCTGGAATGTGGATGGTCTTCTTTCAAGGAAGAAGTTATGGAGGAAAATCATTTCGCAATGAAAGAAATGGAAAGCTAATGATAAGAGAACATGACTACGTCTTGTTCACAGTATACAAAGGCTAGTATTATTTTAACACAATAACAATAAACAAGAAAATAATGATCATTTGCATATTCTGAGCTACATTCTGGATATATTTTGCAGCTTATACAAAGTGTTTCATTCACTTTATTACAAACTTTTAGGTTTGACAGAAGTGATTAATATGAAAAATTTTCATACAGAAAGCAACGCCCGAAAACGTTTTCTCTGGCCGATACAAACCTTAATGTGTGTAGTCAGATTGCTCTCTTTGTCGTATTGGTAAACCATAGCTATTCATTCTAAAGCGATTTAGGGTCCATGGCAAATCATTTTGTCTTCTTTAATATAAGTATTCATGTTGCCACAATAATGTTTGTAAACATTACAGTGTTTTTTTATTTGTTGGTTATTTAACAACGCTTATTTAGCGTAGATGGTATTTGTGATTGTGAGATGGTATTTGGTAAGATGAGGCCTAAGATTCGCCATATATTATTTGACATTCGCCTAGCGATTGGGAAAACCTCGGAAAAAATCCAAGCCAGGTAATCAGCCCAAGCTGAAATCGAAACAACACCCGAGTATATAAGTATGGGCCTACTATATTTAGAACATAATAGTAAACATGATACACATTAACTGTAAATACTCTATATATAATATATTCAATTAATTCATTTAACGAAATCAACTCCGTTATGGTGAACAAAAACATGTATATATTCTGAGATTATGAAATTCATATCTTCTACTATAACTGGCAGTAAATATTTGTTTAAGCTAAGAAAATGTTCTTCCTACGTCACATGACGTTACAGGGCCAAAATAAGAATAACAAAAATCAATATACAAATTATCAATATTTATATTTTATACAATATATAGAAATAATTAATTTATCAAAACCTATTCCGTTGCAGTAAACGAAAACATATATTCTGAGGTTTGAAATGCATATCATTTACGAACATCACATAAAATTTGTTTAAATTAAGAGAATGTTGTTTCTACTTCACATGACGTTACAGGAGCATATTTATAATATATTACATCATTGTTATTTAATGACCCCATGCGTATCTGCTTGCAATTCACGTGACGTAATAGATATAGCTACCAGAAGAAACTACTCGATCCGCCGTACGTTTGGGAACGAAAATGCGCTGCCTGCACATGAAACGGATGTCCGTAAAATTTTAACGGCTAATGGTGGTGCGCAATTACTATAGAGAAATGGGCCCAAGAATTTATAAAGACGGCATAGTAGTCTTATACAGAGACATTTTTGTGACGTGAGGCGAGAAGACGGCGGGTTACTACGAACCGCTTCCTGCGCGGTCTGCGATGCGCGGGCTGTTAGAGGTGCAGCGTAGTAGATCCTCAGTCGCCATATGGCATTCGCTGTAGTCACAAGTCATGTTACAAAAGTCTTGATTCTTCAAGTGTACAAAGTTAGTGTATAAAGTTTAGTGATCACTGTGTATTTAGGCAATGCCTACCAACAAATTATAATTCTCTAACAACCTGTGAGTTTTATTTATGGAGAACACTAAAAGGTAAGGTTTATAGAAAGAATCCTCATTCTATAGATGAACTAAAATACTATATACGAGAAGAAATCCAAGCTATCAATGATGTGGACTTCAGAGTGTTGTTCATTCGTTTATCAGAAGATGTCAATTGTGTCTGACGGCAAATGGGGGCCATTTTCAGCAAGACTGTGAGCATGGTAATTCCAAATTATTGAATTTGTATTATTAGTACTGCTATGTATTGTAGAAGTGCCGGAGAAATGGTTACGCGCTCGCCGGAAATCCCGCTAGCAGTGGGCCACGAGTTGCTCACCGTTTTCTCGCCTCACGTCATAATAATATCGTAACTATTGTGGGTGTTTGTAATAATTTATGACAACTTAATTTATTAGGCCATTAGAAATACAGTAGACTTTGTCACAGATACATTGAAAAACATATAATACATTTAAAAACACAAATATCATATATATATATATATATATATATATATGTATGTATAAGCAAACTACATTTCAGGTAAGAAACATGTAACTCTAGTGGAAGTGAAGTCTACGTCTGATTCATGTTTGAATGGACTGAAGATGAGTGACGCCAAAATGATAAAGAACAGTAAACGCTCTGCACAGCACCAGCTGCGGGACCATGTAGAAATGCTGCAGTCAAATATGGAATTAGGTAAGCGCACAGAAATGTTGATGTGAAAAATTACGACTTTGCCTCTTCCTCTTGTATTTAACCCGAATTATGTCAACCAGCTATCTTGTGTCATGTTAATAGCATAGCTCATTCAAAAAATCGACAAACACATTATAGTTATTCCCATGATCCATGACGTAACGCAGTGAGGGTCAGGAAATCCAAAAATTATTTTGCATAAAATCATGCTGTACTTAAGCTTCCATATTGTCCAGTGACTTCCCTTACGATTGTCTGAATTGAGAGAAAGATGCTTGAGTGTGAAAAGGGAAACCACTAGCAAGAATGCCTTTTGTGTCTATTAATATACCATCCACTCCAAACGTGAAAGTACGGAGTCAGGGGACCGAACTCAGTTCGGTCCCATCAGATACACACCTGAAATATACAGTACTAATTCGATCCGGGGTTCAGAAAGGTACAGTGCTAATTCGATCCGGGGTTCAGAAAGGTACAGTACTAATTCGATCCGGGGTTCAGAAAGGTACAGTACTAATTCGGTCCGAACTAGTTATATATGAGGGGTTCACAACCAGAGTGGACCAAGTCCATCTGGATAGTTCTTAAAGTTCCTGGCTCACGCTTAGCAACCTTCACCTTCCACAGAGTCCGTGGATATCCAGAGTACCGCAATCGTTTGAGCCGGCAAATGCCGACAAATCCGCCATTGTTAGTCCAGCGAGCGCTATGCAGTATACAGTTGCATAGGGAAAGAATGTAATTTAAATGCGAAAAAAATGCAATGCTACTGTGTTCAGAACTGTTCACAGAGAATTGAAACAAGCGCACATTTGTTTTCTCTGTGACAAGGTGAAAGAAATAAGGAAAAAGGAAAGAAGTGACTATAAATATAAAAAGGAACGATCCGCTACCTAAGCGAGCATACATTGTGAGATTAATGAATGACTGTATTTTGATATTTATTTTTTCAAAATTTGGGCCCCAAAATATTTTTATAGAATTTTCTAGAATTTAAGTTGATTCAGCAATGATATTTCTACATAAAACAAATGAAAGTCGCGTATCAATTAGTATCAGTGTCAAATTTTTACCATCTTCTCCCTTTCAAATCAAGCATTTCTGAATTTAATCCTATTTGCTATTTGCAAGAATGACATAATATATTTGTGAAGTTCTGAATTTATTCATGAGACAAGATTGTATTGTTTGGCTCGATTAGAAAATACAAAGACCGTAGAAACTAGAAACCCTATTAAGGTTAGACTGATGTGAAATTTCAATTTTCTAAACTATTCTAAGTAGATCTATGAAATTTTGTACATTTAATTTGTAATTTTAAATTGTGCAAATTTAGGTTTTCAAAAATTGCTACTATTTTGGCCAGAATTTTTGTCTACATACGTGTCAGACCTTCAGAAACGAAACTTACTATACAGTTTTCCTCTTTATTTTACTAAAAAATAATTAAACATATTTAATGCATTAAAAGTGTAAAAACAGAAAAATTCAACTCGAGCGTAAAAAACTTAATATTAAAAAACACCTCTTCTGGCTGATATGCACAGAATATATAAACAGGCAGTACATCTCACTTGACGATATGTGTCAGAGGAAGACAATTGTTTGTAAGTATCTGAAGTGTGATTAGTGGAATATGTAGCTAATCGGCGAAGTATGCATTGGAGGGGGAAAGAAAATTGCCACCCTACCCCATTATCTCCTGGCCTAGTTTTCTCATGAGTGATGCCTTATTGGTGGTACTTATGAGGTTCAAATCTGTCTTCGGACAATTGACTAAACAACAAGAACAACAAAAAAATGAGTGTTAGTTTTGTAAGAACATATTCAAAAACCTCTACAAAAAATCATGCATGTAGTACAGAATCTGTAGAAAGAGTAGCATTTTTAGCAATGCAAAATTTACAGAAAATTAAAGTGGAGAAAATTGACTTCAAAAGTTCGGGATAATAATAATTAACCAGGTCTCTGTTTTTATTTTCTAGGCATTTTGAAACATATAGAACTATCATATTATATACAGAACTTATCCTTATATACACTACCACGCTGTGCACACCTAATCTACACTAGTAAATAGAGATGACTAAAAAATTATGTAATCTTAGAAAACACTATAATAGATAAATATTATTTACAAATCACTATGGACTATAGACACTATTATAACATTAACAATAAAACTGTTAGAAACTTGCAAATATTTCTTGTATCACAAACAAAAACCAAGCATGGAAAACACGTTGTTATGGCTACTAGCAACACGTGGAATTTTCCTTTAGATAAGAGTTGTGCTCTCCTTTGTAACTGAATATCTTTTAAAGGAAAGCAGCCTTTGAAGTAGGTCTAACACCTGTTGTATTCTATGAAGAAATATTTCGAGAAGTCGAGAAGCTACTCTGGCTCAATCGGAAATCTAATATAATAAATAATGTATGAAATATAGCGGAATTTCCAAAATGGTCGCAGAATTCAGAGTGGAGATCGTGGACGGAGAATTTAAATTAACAGTCAGAGCCCGCAGCCGTTTAAAACGTGACCCTAAACAGCTGATAGCCCGGTCGTATGGTCATGAAAATTGGCAGAGGGCATCTTTAGATCATAAATGAATTTTTAAAGATAAAAACAAAGAAACGATTTTTTTTACCAAAAATGACAAAATCTCACATCAGTGTATCCTTGGGGACATTGTAATGAAATTACTAACTTCCATACTTTTAAAGCTAAACTCACAAAATGTTTATCACTAGTATATCTGGTTAATAATAACACATGTACAAACTTTCGTCTCTCTCTATGATAAGTGGTTTGCACTTTATTAATAACTTAATTATATAGTGTATTGCTTAATGCAAAAAGTCCCTTGCGTCACAATTTACATTATTTTCCATTGATATTCACTTATAAGATTCTTTATATACATTGGAACAAACATTACTATTGGAATTTTCTGTACAGCGAATGGGTAAATTACTAGGAATTTTTATGACTATTAATTTTTTTATTTATTACAAAATTCTAGCAATTTACTTATTAATTTTACAGCAAAATCTTATAGTAAGCGTTGATTCCATGTATGTAAGGAGCCATGTAAGTGAAAATCACTTAAGAATAATGTAAATTGTAGTGCGACTTTTTATATAAAGCGGTTCAATATTTTAATAAAGTAATTAATAAACTGCGAACCACGTATCATAGGCGGATGCAATTTTGTACACTTGTCACTATTAAGCAGATATAAGTACCAGTGATCAAAATTTGGTGAATCTAGCTTCGTAAGTATGGTAGTTATTGGTTTCACTGTTGTAAACTCTTAAAACTAATAAACTTCGAGAAATTTCAGTATAGTGTGCCCTTATATGCGGAAGCCGGAGAGTTTGCACGAGGAATGCAGTTGGAAATGTTTAGATTTATTGTTATTTTATTTGCAAAATTGTTGTTTTCATTTGTTACTTGTAATTTATTAAGTTCATGCTGCTGTAATACCTATAACTGTGATGTTTATGAAGGAGTATATTGAACACTTAAATGCGTATTTATGCTGTAATAATTATTAAATGAAGTTTTTATGCATTAGTATGTTGACTGATAATAATGTTCTATAATGTGAGAAGATCCTTTAGACGTTTTTGCCCTTCAAATTAAAAATATCTGAGTTTTACTTCAAATATTCCTATCCCTAGCGTGTTGAAAAGGACTAACAATGGCGGCCGACTCGGTGATTGCGCTACTCTGTATATCCACGGACTCTGACCTTCCATAGGAAATGCTGCGCTCTGTGGAGTAACAAATGGATTATGGACTTTGTTTGTTATGGCAATGAATAAATCTAAGTTTTCTTCATCCGAGATTGTATTAATCCACAAACTGATCACTGGTGGACTTGGTCCACTCTGGTTGTGAGCCCCTCATATATCAAAGAGACTGTACTAGCTTTCGTATCGAATCCGGCATGTTTTCATGTTGATATGATATCGATATTGACGTGTTTTGATGTTGATACAGTATAATATTATGAACTAGCTGTCGTATCGAATCCGAAATGTTTTCATGTTAGTATGATACCGATATTGACGTGTTTTGATGTTGATACAGTATAATATTATGAACTAGCTGTCGTATCGAATCCGAAATATTTTCATGTTAGTATGATACCGATATTGACGTGTTTTGATGTTGATACAGTATAATATTATGAACTAGCTGTCGTATCGAATCCGAAATGTTTTCATGTTGGTATGATATCGATATTGACGTGTTTTGATGTTGATACAGTATAATATTATGAACTAGCTGTCGTATCGAATCGGAAATGTTTTCATGTTGGTATGATATCGATATTGACGTGTTTTGATGTTGATACAGTATAATATTATGAACTAGCTGTCGTATCGAATCCGAAATGTTTTCATGTTGGTATGATATCGATAATGACGTGTTTTGATGTTGGTACAGTAAGCTTATATACAGAGTGTTTCCTCTACAACTTGACGTAAGCAGCGATACAGACGGTACCATCACTAGCTTTAACTGCTCCCTTTTCATAGCCCTAATTATGAACTAGCTGTCGTATTGAATCCGACATGTTTTCATGTTGGTATGATATCGATACTGAATGTTTTGATGTTGGTACAGTATATTGTAAAACGCGCCAGGGCGAGTGCCTGCTGTTTCAACAGGTGGCAGCACGCACAAGGCACAGAGGAGTCGGGCATCGGATGGTCGGCAGGTGGCAGCAGGAGGGGGGCACGCGGAGAAGTGGCGGGCATCGTCTCGTCCACTTGGTTGAGAGGCGAGCTCGCAGCAAGGTGTGATTGTGAGACACGAGCAAGAGGAAGCAGTGACTATACCCGTGGAGATTCGAGACAGCCAAGTATTGCGTGTGATATAAACTAAACTACAGGTGTATCTTAAAGGTGTACTAACAATTTCAGAAGTGGGATATATCTGCGTGTCAGTCAAAGAAAAGCTACTAGGTGAGTTAGCTAAGGGCGCTACTAACACGTGGTAATCTCGTTCTTTTGTTAAATCTCTAAAGGTGCTGTAAGAGATGGCGAGTAATCTAAACCAGGTTGAGGATAGCGTGCTGGATTACGAAATGGAGGTCGGGGACCGAGAATCGAGCCCCGATTCCATGGCGTTTTCGTCATCTGGCACGTGCAGGGACCACGTGGACCGGAGCGTCGCGTCTCTGGAAGACGACGCGCCGGCAGCGGATCCGGTCCAATTGGCGGTGGCCCACATCCTCAACCAAGGGGATGTTGCCAGGGCGATTCAGAGCATGATGCAAGAGCAGGCAGCCCGTATCCTCAAGGAAGTAGAGGAACGAGCGCAGGCTACCTTGCGTCATGTGACTGATCGCCAACCTGAGGTTGGAGGCGCCAGCAAAGGGGCAGCAGAAAAGAAGAGGAGTCCCGGAAGGCCAAACAGTAGCGCACGTGGGCGCTGCTGTAGAGAGAGCACCTCGTATGGAAGTGCGGCCAGCAGCTCTAGGGCGTCATCGCGCCCTACGGCGAGAGCAGGGGGAGAACTTGTTGATGCTTTCGATCCAGACGATTGTGAGTGTAACGTCGATCGTTGGCTCAACAAGATCGACCAGCTGGGCCGCATCCACGACTGGAGCGATTATGAGAGGGCGTTCTTCATGCAGGCGAAACTCCGAGGTGGGGCGAAGGCCTGGTATAATCGCCTGGATGATTACGACCTCTCGTGGTCCGAGTGGAAGAAGGCATTGAGGCGCGCCTTTCCGCGGCAGCATGACTTCGGCGAGTCATTGGAGGAACTGGTAGCGAGGCGCAAGCTACCAGATGAGACCATGACGAAATATTACCACGCCAAGCTTGCTCTGTGCGAGAGGTGCCGCATCAAGGGCGAGGATGCCATCTCCTGTATCATCAGGGGACTTCCACTAGAGCTCCAGGGGAACGCGCGTGCTTACAAGTGTAAGACTCCAGAGGAACTCTACTCTGGCTTCCTGAGTACGATGGACAGGTACCGGGAGAGTGGACGATCCCAAGGAGGGGCGAAGAGGCGGTGCACGGAGACCGGGGCGAGGCGGGCACATAGCCATGGTGGAGCGGAATCGGACAGGAAGACTCAGAGGGTGAGGTGTTTCAACTGCCAAGAGTTGGGCACTCATCTGAGTCGGAACTGTCCGAAACCAAGGACGCTTCGCTGCATGCGGTGTGGGCAGGCGGGCCACACCAAGTTTGCGTGTCCAAACCGCCCCATGGGAGAAGCAGCCAGCAAGGTGCCAGACCGGAACACAACGGTAAGACTAGTTGACGGCAACAGTAGTAATTTATACAGAAAGACTGCATGGGGCAAAGGCGGGGAACGCATCCTCGTATATCTGGACACTGGCAGCGAGTTTAACATTGCCACCGAGCAGTGTGCTATGCGGGTGTCCAGGGGCGAGATGCGTCCTACAGCAGTAGTGCTGCGAGGGTTCGGTGGTGGTACCATACGGGGTGCAGGTGAGGTCACTCTAGATCTGATGGTAGATGAGATCCCTCTCACAGTTGATGCTATAGTGGTGCCGTGCAGTCTGGACGGTGTGGACGTGCTGCTGGGTCAACCAGCGCTGAAAGGCGAGGTGGCGCTGGTGGTAGCAAGGGGAGTAGCTACACTAACTCGGCAGGACAACCTCATCCAGACAATTACGCTGGACAAGGATGATCTGGTGAATGAAGAACAATACCAGGTAAGAACTGCCTCGGAGGTCACCTTGGTTCCAGGGACAGCAACCACGGTGAGTGTCAGAGTGGAAGGGGTCGATTCTGGCAAGGAAGTGCTGGTGGGAGCTCGGAGACATGAGGAGCAAGGGTCCTGGATAGCGATGCCAAACACGGTGCTGCAGGCAGGTGATAACCAGCAGTTAACGGTGAGTAATCTTGGTAGACAATCTGTGGTGTGGAAGGCGAATCATCTGATCGCCAGGGCGCGGCTTTGTGAGTCTCGTAGGGCGTACCAAGTGAATCGGGTGATAGAAAGTGACCAAGACGATGTTGCAGTGGACTTGTCCAATATCGATGTCGGTGACATTAGCGCAGAGGACCGGTTACAACTAGTTAACTTGCTGAGTAAGATGGCGACATGCTTCTCAGTGGGAGATACGGATCTGGGATTAACTCATCTAGGCGAGATGAAAATTCAGGTAACCTCTGAAAGGCCGGTGTATCATCGTCCCTACAGACTCTCAATTGCGGAGAGAGCGATGGTTCGGGAAAAAGTGCAAGGCTTGTTGGCTGGTGGTGTCATCAGGGAGTCTGAATCTGAGTATGCGAGCCCCATATTACTGATACCTAAGAAGAATGGTGATAGCCGCTTGTGTGTAGATTACAGGGCATTGAACCGGGTCATGGTGAAGGATCGGTACCCAATGCCGTTGGTGAGTGATCAGCTAGACAAGCTAGCCGGAAGCTGCTACTTCACTACATTGGATCTGGCACAAGGCTATCATCAGGTGCCCATACACCCAGACTCAATTCAGAAGACTGCATTCATTACTCCGGATGGACATTACGAATACTTGAGAGTCCCTTTTGGCCTGGCGAACGGCCCAGCAGTATTTCAGCGCGTCATCAACAAGATGTTGAGCGGATTAGAAGCGGATTCTGTGCTGGCGTATATGGATGATCTTCTAATCCCAACGAAGACCGTCGAATCTGGCTTGAAGTTGCTGGAGAGGGTCCTGAAACTGGTGGCCGAGGCGGGCCTCAAGTTGAACCTGGCGAAGTGTGCCTTCTTGAAGAGTAGTCTGGTGTATCTGGGACATGAGATCAGTGCTGCAGGTGTGCAGCCGGGAAATAGAAAGATTCAGGCAGTGAAAGACTTTCCTACCCCGCAGAATGTGCATGGTGTCAGGCAGTTCTTGGGACTGGTGAGTTATTTTCGGAAGTTTATCAGAAATTTTGCTGTGATTGCCAGGCCGCTGACAAACCTGACGAGGAAGGACGTTCCATGGTGTTGGGGCCCAGGGCAGGTCGAGGCGTTCTCGCAACTGAAACAGTTTCTGATTGACAGGCCAGTATTGGCATTATATGATAGCGAGGCTGAAACTGAAGTACATACTGATGCCTGCAAGTGGGGACTGGGTGGCATATTGGTGCAGAGGCAGGCGGATGGCAATCTGCGCCCAGTAATGTATTTCAGTCGCAGTACAACTCTGGCAGAACAGGCGTATCACAGTTATGAACTGGAGACATTAGCGTTGGTCGAAACGGTGAGGCGTTTCCGTATCTATTTGGTGGGCATTCATTTCAGGGCAATCACAGATTGTTCTGCAGTGCGGGCAACCTTGGTGAAGCGGGACCTGGTTCCGCGGGTGGCTCGGTGGTGGATGGCTCTCCAGGAGTATGACATGGAGTTGGAGTACCGTCCTGGAGCAAAAATGCAACATGTGGATGCATTGAGCCGAAATCCAGTGAATGTCCATCTAGTAAGCATGTCTCAAGGTGATTGGTTCTTCACTGTGCAACTGCAGGATGACAAGACTCAGAACATCGTCACGGCATTGACGCAGGACACGGCAGACAAGAGTCTTAAGGCGAACTACATGGTGAAGGAAGGGAGACTCTACCGGAGAACTCAGGTGGGAAACAGGCTGTATGTGCCAGCGATGGCCAGGTTCAATTTGATGCGTAAGCACCATGATGAGGCTGGCCATCCCGGGTATGAAAGGTGTCTGAGGTTCATCAAGGAGACCTATTGGTTTCCTAGTATGGGCCGTTTTGTCCGAAAATATGTGAATGCCTGTCTGAGCTGCGCATTCAGCAAGGGTGGACATGGGCGACAAGAAGGTTCGCTACACCCCATCAGGAAGGCCTCCATACCCCTGGACACGGTGCACATTGACCATCTGGGGCCATTTGCTAGGAGTATGAAAGGGAACAGTTATGTACTGATGGTGGTGGACGCGTTCACAAAATTCACCTGGGCGAAGGTCACTCGAACCCTCCGTTCGACAGAGGCCATTGAGAAACTGAAGGAGATATTTAGCGATTTTGGATATCCAAGGCGACTTATCTCTGACAGGGGACTGGCGTTTACCAGCAAGGTGTTTGCTGAGTTTCTGGCGGGGCGGGGTGTGCGGCATGTGCTGAATGCTATTGCCACACCCAGGGCGAATGGTCAGGTGGAAAGACAGAATCGCACTATACTTAATGCGATTGGGGCGAGCACAGAGTGTGAATCACGGTGGGATGAGAAGCTGAGTGAGATTGTGTGGGGCATGAACCGCTGTGTCAACAGCAGTACTGGTTTTTCTCCTGCGCAGCTCATGTTTTCTCACCAAGGTGGAGCCATGGCGGACCTGTCTGGTGGAGTACAGGAAGTCAATATGGCAGAAGAGGGCGAAACATTTGAGGACATTCAGCAGGCGGTCCTCAGGCGTAGGGACAAGGCGGCAGAGAACCTGACCAAGGTGGAAAGGGCGATGAAAGCGCGCTATGACCGAGGGCGGAAGGTCGCAAATCAGTATCAGGTAGGTGATCTGGTGCTATGGCGAGAGGCGAACACGTGTTCTGGCGAAAAGGGAGTCAACCGCAAGTTGTTGAACAAGTATGGTGGTCCGTACAGGGTTTCCAAGGTGCTCGGAAATGACAGGTATCAGGTGAGTGCTGTCAAAGGCATGCGGGGATACCGCAACTTTTCAGCCACAGTAGCAGTGGATTCACTCAGGCGGTATCACAGCACAGTTCCTGGAGGTGAACCAGGAGACAATGGTGACGAGGAGACTTTGACCGACAGACAGGACTTGATTGACCTGCTGGAGAGTTGAGAATTAATGGGGACATTAATTTTGCAGGATGGCCGAATGTAAAACGCGCCAGGGCGAGTGCCTGCTGTTTCAACAGGTGGCAGCACGCACAAGGCACAGAGGAGTCGGGCATCGGATGGTCGGCAGGTGGCAGCAGGAGGGGGGCACGCGGAGAAGTGGCGGGCATCGTCTCGTCCACTTGGTTGAGAGGCGAGCTCGCAGCAAGGTGTGATTGTGAGACACGAGCAAGAGGAAGCAGTGACTATACCCGTGGAGATTCGAGACAGCCAAGTATTGCGTGTGATATAAACTAAACTACAGGTGTATCTTAAAGGTGTACTAACAATATATTATGAACTAGCTGTCTCGAGTCACAAATTTACCCGTCCCTACCTTATGACAGTCCTAAGCCTGCATAGAATGGCAAGGAAAATGTTGATTTCCAACCAGTACTGATCTATTTTCGATCCGGGACCGAATTAGTACTGTTAACTTAGCCTAATGACCCGGGACTGAACTAGTATTGTTTACTTCTTGGCTCTGGACCGAACTAGTATATATTTTTGACGATGGGACCGAACTAGTAAACTCCGAAAGTACGAGTATTATTTGAATTAATATTTATAGCGAATTTTTCATTTCTCAGTTTACCTTTACACCAGGGATGTCTGGTGTACTACCTGCTCATACAACAAGCAATACAAATCCAACTGTTTATTTCTTTTGCACGACTGTTAACAAGTAACATACCGGTAAGTTACAGCATATACAGGCACTCTTGTTTACTATACATACCGGTACGCAATGTGTTGTATCTGGAATAGTAAAATTTGGCTGCCCGTTACTTTTTCCTGGTACTGTACATAGTTCGATGTGGTTATGAATGATGTAGGCCTAAATATGCTTTATGACGTGATGTAACGAAATATGAATCTTAGGAACACTGTTTTTACGAGAAAAGAATAGTAAAGTAGTGATAAGTTGTTATTGAAGAAGGTATGTGGCGATGTTGCGACAAATTTCGGAGTGGCGTTTGTATTTCCTGCCAGGATATGACAACATTAAGTGTTCGGCTTATGATTTTAGAAGGTTTTATGAAAAGGTTAATATTCATATGTGTAATCGACGAGTTCGTATTTATTCGTATAGTCTAATGGTTAAGGCTATAAAGGGCTATAAAGGCAATAAAGTACAGAAGTAAAGGTCGGTGGTTCGAGTCTTGTTATCGGCAGGGTTAGTAAAATTGTCTATTAATGATTAAGTAGATAGCTATGTAGAATATAGTGTAGAAATATGATTAATAATGAGAATACAGAGGTACGGAAAAAGAAAAAAGTGGAACTATGGAGGGTGGGAGTGTGGAAGAGTGGGAGAGAGAGAAAATAGAATGGGAGGATGTAAGAGAAAATCGTATTAATTTTGTCTTATGATGCAAAACTTATTTTCCCTATGTTTATGCGATATTTTCTGCAGTATTGTATTATTGTATAGGCCTATTGTAGTATTTGTATATTCTTTTTTATGTATTCCTTACTGCCTCTACACTGTACCGTACCGTCCCCTAATAGAAAACTAAGTTTGTTAGAATTTCAAACTATATTGTACCGAGTGTATATAATTTTGTTTATTTTTTAGAGAGTGACTCCTACGATAATCTGAACTGCTACATCTTCTGGCCATATTTATCTCCCACAACCAAAGATCCACAAAATAAAATTATTTCAAGATGGAAGGAAGATGGCGGCATGCATGTGTTTTCCAACATATTGAATTCTCCAGCAAACTTTAAGGAATGGTTCAAAAGCGAGATTCTTCAAAATGGAACACCTATTGATGGAAAGCATTGGAATTTGTTATTCAAGAGGTAAGAGCGTATGTCGTACTCAGGAGTAAATTACAACCGAATCTAAAGTAAGGTATTGTAACATACAGAGCGAATGTCTATGGGGGCTAAGGCATGAAGACCTAATCCTCTCCCAATTCTTTATCTAAAACGTTTAGTCATGGAACAAAGGAATTTTTTAGCCTTAATTCTAGTATTGTGGAACAATTAGAACTTTTTGTACGAGTATTATTCCAATTTTATACTTCACTCTTATAGACTACTCTTACATTTTTTGTATGTAGACAGTAAGAGGGAAAAGTCGATTTCAGATAACTTAGACAACAATGCATATGACGCAGTAAAGCAATATGTGAAATTTGTTGTTTACAATAGTACAGGTTTTGATTCTAACATGACTTGACCATTATTATGAGAATTATTCTATATCTTCAAGAGACGCAAGTGCTAATATTTTCAACTCATTAAATTGTGACAGTAAACCGGAAGCGTACGCAGAATTTTGTCAAAATAGGGAGGGGGGGTTATTATTAAAATAATTGTTTACAATTTACATTATCGGTATTTAAAATGTTGAGTATTGTTATTATTATTATTATTATTATTATTATTATTATTATTATTATTATTATTATTATTATTATTATTATTATTATTATTATTCACACGCAAGTAACGGTCACTCATCCAATAGTCGTGCAACGTATACAGTTTTCGTCATACGCTACCACTTAATGTAAAGATCAGTCGTGTCGCCGGCCTCATGGATTTCAAGACGTTCTTCCATTTTTTGTAAGTATTGTTTTAGAAGATTTAAATAATACTTAAATGCTTCTAAATATTCTTTCATTCTATCCTTACAATTTACAGGATTTTTCCTGCTCCCCATAACGGCCACACGACCGACCTGTTCGTAGCATCTTCAAATCTATCTTGAAAACTGTATCTGCAATGACAGAAGAGTTTTGCTGTTTCCTTGGTTCACACACGCCTCTTTCAACACAGTGATTCTTCACACATCGTGGAGGCTTTTTGCTATATTCTTTTCTCTGTTTTTAAGTGATATTACAGTTGTAACTTTGGTTTTTAACGTCATATACCAAGTGTTCACTTTTTTTATAACATGTTCCATTCGACCTACACGACCTGAAGATGCCAATCAAAATTGGCGAAAACGTTTGTTTTTAAATCTGTGTAAATGTTATTATAACATGTTTTATTGTGTTTTATGTTAAGTATTGACTGAATAGAACTCATTTTTCAATTAATAATAATGATTTTACAGTTAGCTACATATGAAAATCAAGAGAACTACTGGGTGTTCAGTTCAAAATGTGTCATGGCTCGCTGTATGCCGTCATGTGGCTAGCCGATGAGCCTAGAGAATTCAATCTTCCTACACTTCCGCAAAGGTGTATAACTTATGAGGCAGAGAAGTTGCCTAGCAAGTACGGCGTTCATTCTGAAGAGTACGTACCGATACGTACGGTAACGCCGATAGTGGCAGGAATGTGAACTGTTTGGAAATACGTACTGTCGGGATATGGGGAGAGGGTTAAGACGATTACTTACGTATTTGTTGACATTAACTTCGACGGTTAACATGGACACGGAGCATTTGATTTGTGTTGTGGAATGTTACCGTACGCAACCGATGATAACAAATACCCTGCGTACGACTTGCCGGCGCAAAACACAGTTCGAAAGAGGTTATGGTAGCACACAGACCGCCATCTGTTGCTACGACGTTCAAGTTATACCGTACACGTTCTCAAGTTCAGATTGAAGAACGCCTTAAATAATAGGCAACTTCTCTAACATATAAGCTGAAACTCGCTTCAAATCGGTGACCCAACAACAGTGACGTCATGACAC
Source organism: Periplaneta americana (assembly GCF_040183065.1). Lineage (NCBI taxonomy): Eukaryota > Metazoa > Arthropoda > Insecta > Blattodea > Blattidae > Periplaneta > Periplaneta americana. Next base: position 64,957,246 of record NC_091119.1, on the reverse strand, counting down.
ACTTTGAAATGAACACCCAGTATAATTATTAAAGAGGACAGAAAAAGTATAAATTCCGCCAATGCTGCTTACAGGCAAATTACTTTAAAAAGGCGTCAAATCAGATAACTTCAAAATATCAGGCATACAAGTTACGAAAAGGAAAACATTCTTGATTAAAAAAAAAAAAACCGCCCGGACCTCAGACAAAGGCCTAAAAAGTAGGACATGTCCGGACAAAAGAGGACGTCTGGTCACTCTATATGCGTCAAACTATTTTTTTCTCATCCTGCGCTATTGCATAGAAATATAAATATCTCTGAAACTCTGGTAAAAAAAAGTTATGAAGTAATTACGTATGGTGGCTGCATATGATATTGAATTTAGTTGAATAATGTCTTCTTGTAAATTAAAGTTTTGAAGTGTCGTATTATGTTGTTGAGGTTCGCAATATCTTCGTCATCGCTAGAAAACGGCATGTTTCTGTGTGAGGAAAAATCGGAATAGGCTGTATCGGAGACACAGACCCCAAGTGCGTGAATGCGTTGCATCGCTGATAGAATTGCAGTTAAGAAACAGAAAATTTGTTCGAAGTTCGTATAAGCAGAAATTCGTATTAACCGAATAAAAAGCCATTAAAGCCACTGTATTTGAGCCACGGCTGCCGCGCTACGGCGCGGCGCTCTTCTCAATTCATGCCTCACCTCCCACCCGTGTATCGCTAATAACGTCACCCGCTCCAATTCAAGGTCACGTTGGATACATTGTTCCTTCGTCTGTCAATCTTTAACTTCATTGGAATATGACGTGTAGTTTAGAAATTATACGTGCGACGAAACTGACCTTAAAATTTGTTGATCGACTTTCTGAGATGGCACCCTAGTACTGGACCTAACTTGACGTATTCACGTCAAAAATTATGATAACATGTTTTGCGAAAAACGCAGACGTGGGGAGAAGTGAGGGAGTTCAGTGCAGTACAACGTCGGTTGCGCTGCTCCTGTCCTACTGCAGCACCGACTCGCCAGGAAGCTCCTTAAGAAAGCTTAATTCAGGTGTCGGCACCAACTCTAGGCTTTCTTATTGCTACTTGCTCATGTAATAAAGGCACCGAAATTCCGTTCAGTGAATCAGTAAAGAACCTAGGATAAAAGTTTAAATTGAAACATTCAAGTTGCAGAAACTTGCAAAAAAGTATTCTCACTAATCCACTCTTTTAGGCAATTAAAGAACTTTCTACCCTTTCCCCAGGATGCGAATTAACGGGGAGGGGGGTTGGGGGGAGTTTTCCCCATCTCATAAATTCATATTAACATCCCTGCCAGGGATAACTTCTATCCCCCTCACAAAATATAATTGTTTTAATACGACTATATGTACTTTATAAAGTATAAAGTAAGCAAAGAAAACAATAATATTGATGTATTATCATCACCGGCAAGCTGGCAACACTCAATAACTTAGGAATTACACATCTTATCTTAAGCCTGCTCGTGGATATAATTATTATTATGATCAAGATGCAAGACAAGCAACTCAGTGCGACCAAGCATTGAGCTGTAACGAATGAGGATAATAATTATTTTATGTATGATATTCTCTCTCTAGGATTCTATCCCCCCCACCCCATCAGAAATCTTAATTCGCACTCTGCTTTTCCCTGAAAAATATTTTAGTGCAAACACTCGTCATGCCCGACTTCGATGATTGTGATATTCTGTTTACTGATCTAAACGTTACTCTGGTGCAGAGACTGCAAAGTGTACATATATGTGCATACATTTCGTCTGAAATATTCGCCGGGTCGATCACATAACACAGTCTCTCGAAATGTTGTTCTGATTCCGGCTAGATCGTAGAAAAATCCATTGTCTTTCCCTCCTCTTTCATATATTGCATTTCTCCACTTCTATCTCACGTCCCATTTTCAAAATTCAGCCACCCATCATGATCTAGACACACAATCATAGCACTCCTCAATATTATTCATTCCTTCCCATCAAACATCCTCATACTCATCTTCTTTCACTGTGGCTGTTCTTTGACTTTGGAATTTCCTACCGAGTAATGTCAGAGACTGTCAGACATCAAACGAATTTAAGAATAGATTAAGGAAGCATTTTTCAAATAATTCTCGTTAACAATAGTATTTGTTTTAATTTTCCCAATTTTTAATGGTTACGCTCTAATAAAGTCAAAAAAGCAACTCCAACTATAACAAAAATAACTAATAAAATAAAAATAATAAACAAACCAAAAATTTCCCTAAGCATAAACGCAATTCTATTCATTATACCCATATACAATTCAAACTTCCGAGGTATACAATTTTACTCTATTAACCAAATTATATGCACATTACAGGTTAAATAATTAAATTATCTAAGTATTATTATTACTATTATTATTATTATTATTATTATTATTATTATTATTATTATTATTATTATTATATGCATGTACATCGAGAGCGGGCAGAGATATGTGGAGAGGGGAAGGGAAGTAGAGGGAGAGTGTGCATTTATGTTTTTCATAACATATGGAATATACTTCGAAGACGGATTCAGGATCTAAAAAGAAGAAGAAAAATTCATATAAACTTATGACTGAAATATCTTTGATTCTAAATTAAAGTTGTTTTTGGGTTCCAATAACAATATGTTTATCTCTGCATGAATTTCTCCAAAGAGCCACATCGTGTCTCAATAGGCCTACTAGGTCTCTAACAGAACTTCTCATTTGTTAAAATATTCCGGCTGTCTTAACGAATTTGTTGGCAACTTAGTTCTACACACTGAAGAAATTAAATGTTTTCAATTGGTATTGAATAAATAAATTGTTAGACTAGGAAAATTCAGATACATTCTGGCCCAGGAAGTGCACAGCTCAGAAAATGGGTCCTCCACGACCCAATGAGTACTGATTATCCATTAATTCTGGACCTAAATTCACTTGGCTTGCATTTGTGGAACCAATTTAAATCTCTTATACACTAATTGATTTTCCTCAGTGACCCACAGCTCGTCAGCATCGAATTTCAACATTGAATAACCTCTGCAGTTGAAATCATTGTTAAATAAAATACTTCTAATACAACTGGAAATGTTGAAATGCTTGTTGTACTTGTACGGTACTTTCTGTTGGGTAAGTCCATGATCCAGGAGTTCCGGTTCCTCTGTGTCATCTCAACAACCATCATCATCATCATCTCATCTTATCATGGGTGTAGAGAAGATCAGCCTCCTCTGGGCAACGACTCTGTTGGTAAATTGATCTACACAATTGGCTTTTTATGGGTGAATGACTAATAAAATATGCAATATTAGTATAAAAAAATGGGTGGCAACTTGGATAGTTTATATGCCCAGCACTAACTGAGAATGTTGCAATGCTTGTACTTTTATGGCCAACTTACACTATAGGTACTAGGTATCTTTTGTATTCAATACTAACAGAATGTTGCAATGTTCCAACTTGTTGTAGGCCTACTGAACAAAACTTTCAACAAATTTGACAGGTACCTGGAATTTTTAACAGGATTTTGATAATTTCCTTTTGAAATAAACATAAGTTACCTTTACTAAGAAAATGTTTAACTTGGAATTAACTATTTCGAACATAATTCATGTAAACTGATATAGGTCCTGAATCCGTCCCTTAAGTGGATCCCATATTGTCATGTTGTGTGGTGTCTGTACATAGTTTAGCAGCCTGCTAGTGTCTTTTATAGCAGATCTTTCATTAGTCTGGTTATTATTCAGTGTTACTTCATGTATAAGATATAGTACTAATATCATTATTCATATTTACCTTAAATGAAGTATTCTTTACAAATTGGTGTTCACTTGTTTTTTTACTTAGGTTCGTCATCTTGAGCTGCGGTGTTATTGTTGATGAAATTCATAATGGAATGCTGGCTCTCCTTTCTCAGGTAATTAATTAATAATGAAATTTGTGCTTGAATAAAACGTTATAGAGTGATTTTTCTGTAATTGCTATTTCAATTATACCAGTACTAAGTTGTTTATAACATACTATTAAGTAAAATTCATCATTTTATTTTATTATTTAGTGGCATAAAGGAGAGTTTGCTTTCCCAGCTCAAATCCAAACGCTATTTATCGTTTCCTCCATCACAATCCATCACTTCTAAATAACCATTCCTGGTTACTGGTATTTCTTCTAAAACGTTTTGATGTAGAATATATTCTTCCCCGCACCGAGTATGGCCATTCATTCCAGGATCCAAGGTAAAACAAAACGGCCAGAATTTCAACTTATTCTAACAAGACTATAAGCCACAGCTGAATGATAATACTATTAGGCCTAGTAGTCAGGCCATGAACCAATGCAACTTGTGTGACCATGCTCAATGACCACCTTCACTTGCTATGGGCATGAGGGTGCCGAAATTGTGTAAAAAAAATAGTCATGATGCGTGACCTCTCTCAATAATATCTCGACATCAAGAGCGGCTACAGACACGAATTCTCTAACATTAAAGTCATAATTAACACGTAGACTAGGTACACTTTGAGTGAATCATAATGAAAAACAGTGGCAGCTCGTGATCATTTTTGTTGGTGGTGCCAGATATTTCACAAATTTTGCGGTATACATTAAATAATGCACCAAGATTTTTTGTTTCATTTTAGTTAAATGTTTCTGCTTAAAAATTAGTTCAGCACAATACAACTAAAACTACCACTCATTACTGCAGCACCATCATATGCTCGAGCTATGAGTTTATTTTCTAAATTGAAAAGTTGTAGTTTGTTTTAGAACCTCGCTCAGACTGTTAGCCATGCGATTGTTTACCTCTTTGCTCTTAGAAAAAAAAAAAAGAAACCTTTCCACAGGTTTACAACCTTTTATGTATCTCAAAATAATAAATTGGTTTTTCCAGGTTATGTCTGTTGTTTCGTCAGCCTGCACAACAACAAAATCTGTAGAATTATCGGTACCGGTAATGTTCTGTTTCAGATCTTCGATGTATACCGTACATCATACATAAGCTTACTGTCTAGTAATTCATTTTGTATAATGTGTAAAGTATATTTAAAAACAGAAGTACTGTTTAAATGTTCATCCAATACATTATCAAGACTGACAAATAAAGATAACAAGTCTAACAAATTTCCCCGGAATTTCATTCTGAACCCTTAGTTATAATTTGTGAGTTCCGCAAAATACTAAAGAATCAATTACTCTTGCTAGTATTATGTCTGTCTTTTGTGACCTGTTCGTTGTGTTTCTGGATTGAAAATTTGACCGCGGAATCAATTGGTGCTGCGATATTTATACTGCCCCAAATAGTTTAACTTACAAGTATTTTCTAAATGTATTGCCTTTCTTCTTGTTTTTTTTTTATGTGCTCCCTTAAATGTTTTAGATCTTTGCAACATGTCGACATCCACAGTCCCTTGCCACCAGACAACAGACAATAGAAATAAAATAAACTTTGTTTTTCGTCACTTACAGTTAGCCAGGACTTCTTTGTAAACCACGAGATGCAGAAAGTTCTCCTTTTCATACCATCCGCTTGTGTAAAACTGAAGTAATTCGGTTGATGTGTGCCTAGTCGTTTAACTTCAAGTTTATCTTATAATTTTAACGAAGAAAACGATGTTTTAATAGGTAATCCATTTCATTTATGTTTTCACACTTCGCTCGCGTGCACTATTCAAAGTTCACATGGACACTTCTAGAATTAACCCACTGTTCAGTGACACTGCGACTCACAGTATAACAGATACCTGCGACTGTCGCTTCCGTCCGGCAGGCGGGCCAGGTTCGTCGGGCACCGATGAGAAGCATTATATTCGTGACGGTAACTTCGTAACACTTCGTGAATCTCCGTCGATGGCGAACATTGCATACCTGGCACCATGGCAGTTGAGTGCTAAGGTGATTCAAGTTGTGGGGCCCTTTAACGCGGCCCAAGCTCACAATATTAAATTTAGTGTCATACAATCTTTGACATTTTACTGACACACATTGCGCCATGTTATGAAATTTACTGAAACAATTATGAATCCAGTACACTGTCCTGAACAAAATTTACGCATTTTAAATGCGAAAAGAAAATTGCTGGGGAACGAAATATTGATGGACCCCTAAGGACGTCCTGCCCCTGGTGAAAAATGTGTTGAGCTGGGACTAATTTCGGAATGTTGCTTCATGCATATGAACAGAAAATATCGTCAGCTTATTTCTAAAACCCCGTAAATCCAATTTTTCACGAATGTCGAAATCTGTGTATATTTTCAAAATACGTCTGCTAACACCTTATAAGTATGCAAATGTTTCTATATTTTATAAATAACAAACGCATAGCAGTTATTAGTTGGGATATAAAAGATTAATAAGTTATATTGCTCTCTTGTACAATTTCTTCAAATGCGGTTACGAGGTTTTATAAGTAAGCCAACGACATATTAATTACTGTACTTCTTATCATGGACCCATGCTCTCTATTTATAAACCGAAACACAACTGTAGTTTCATTCCCGAAATTTAGTGACATATTCTACGTGTCGGTGTATCCTTGATACAACACAGAATTTTCTTCCAGAAAAAATGTTCCTTATGCTAAATTGTCCTAATGACAGTTTTCATAACATACTGATTTCAGAATACAAAATTCCTGAAATATTTTTCCGACATTTATTTTCTAAAAACATGCTTATCTTTACATGAAAATAAAATAGGTATTCTTTATTCAGAAACATGGCTTAATGTATGCTGTTATCTATCATCCTGAGGCTATAATATAACAGTCTGTTATCAAATTTGTAGGTCTCATATTGAGCTGCTACTGTCCAAAGCCTTTCTGCGCATTCACCCAATGTTTTTAGTTTTTGCTTTGACATTCCCAAAGTAAATTCTCAGAGGTCTGTTTCTGTGTTCACATTCCCAATAAACCTTGTCTTTATAATTTGTAATACATATGCAGTGCCCCTGATTGGGTTATGTGCCATTAGAACACGGCCCAAATAGCAGCTGGAAGCACACTGCTGCTGTCTATGTAATTCTCAACTCAAGAGCATAGCTTTATTTTAATTCAAATATTTCACAATTACAATGAAGTAATCACCTATCTTTGTCGAAGACGATGTTGGAGATGATGTTCTTGCTGCCCATATTATTTTTGGCTTTTTTTTTTGGAAAGTTTGCATTCATATGTGCATTAGTTTATTTTCTGAAATGTGTCTCCTTATATTCTCTTTCAGTTCTTCCAATGTGTGTGAGTTATTTGTATACAGTACATACACCAAGATTTGGGAATCATTCTGGCCATAATCATTTACTAATGACCCTATCTTCAAATTTTCCTCAATTAAAGTTAACGAGTCATCAGCTGTATGTGCTGTAGCAGAGTCCTGTTGAAAAACAGCAGACTGACATTCAATGTCGGATAATTATTCGAAGAGAGGTGTGAGTAAATTATCCCTGTATCTCTGCGCATTGATATTTTCATAAAATATGGGCCTTATTATTCCGTCTGTATGCATTTATAGTGTACCATACCCCGATTTTCTCATGTAATGTTTCATGTAAAAGATCAGCTGATCGGGTTTCTCTGCATTCGAATAAGTACTTACCTGTTGTTCTATGTCACTACATGGCCATGTAAATGGAACCATGCTTAGTCCATAAAAAAATTTAGAGTTCAGAGCCATAGTAGGCCAAGCGCCATTTATTAAAAATGGAGAAAGCAAGGGTTAAAGTTAAGTGAATACCATAGTTTAATGAAGATTGATATATTGTTTAGTTTTAACGTGTACACTTTATATTACTTGCTATATGTTTCCATTGAATTATGGTAATAACTTCATTTTAACCCTTGTTCTCTACGGTTTCAGTAAATGGTGCTTGGTCCACTATGGTTCTGAACCCTTCAATTATTTATTGTGTCGTCACTGACATTACGCCATTTACATTATCACATAGCTACAACTGCTGGACAATGGTCATCTTATGTGATATTGATTTTAAAAGTTTAGTAGCTTTCAAAACCGAGGTTTGCAAAATTTCTATTTCCTGTGCAAGCCATCACAGAGATTTCTTTGGACTTTTTTCTAATCTATCTCCAGGTTCATCATCAAGTACTCTATAGAGGATTCCAGGTTAAGAAAAAAGTATTCAGCATACAGGGCTATTCCATCAAATGACCAGTTGCCATAAAAACACTTGCGTACCACAGAGCTTGAACAGTATGCTAGGAAAGATACATAAAACCAATGCTTTTTTTTTAACCTGGAATCCTCTATAATCTTTCTCCAGTTTCATCAAGTTTCTCCTAAGCAAACTGTGATTTACTTGTGACTTCTCATCAATAACAAATCTCATTGCCCTAAATTTATTAACACGATTATGCACACTATTTCTGTGTGGAGCAGGAATACCAGGAAATTTACTTAAAAATCGCTTCCTCACACTTCTGCACAAATCTGTTTTCACATATGAATCATACATAAAATTTCTTTCTTCTTAAGTACGTTTATACTGTGGCATAATAATGCCACTAACAACACTTCATCATTCTATCACTTATTACTTTAGCAAACTATACTGCAGTGAAAATACACATAAATCCTACTTCAACACGCAACACGTGCACTCATATCGAAGCAAGTAGGCTACTCAAACTGAGTTTCACGGGAAAATCAAAACCATGACCGTTACTTCTACCTGCTATGCAGGTCACGTTCTAAAGGCATACAGTCCACATGACGACACTGTATATAATCCACTACTGTGGAGTAATGGTTAGCAGAAAAAAGTGGGCCTGAGTTCAAATTCTGGTTGGGATAAATTACGTGGTTGGGGGTTTTTCTGAGGTTTCCCTCAACCACCTGAAGCAGAATTGCTGGGTAACTTTCAGCATTGGACCTCAGACTCGTTTCCCCATCATTAATTCAAGCGTCATTGTCATCATTACCATAGCCCGGTTACGTTCATGGTCTAGCATGCATTATACATACAAGAGCGCAGCCATTTGGAGACAAAATCACTCACAGAAAAGAAGTGGTAAGCACAATAAGAATCAAGCTGCAGTGCAAGCCTGTGGATCACTCCTCTGTCAAATATATATATGAGTCAACTCTAAATTACCAGCATTCTTACCAGTCCACGAGGTTACTTTTCGGTAGGCAGTAAGTTGGGTTTTTCCTTATCAGTTGGCCCGAGTTGGTGTATAATTCTACTCAAACTTTACGTTTCATTTCCAGTTAGTCAGTTATCTGAACTGTATTAAGAAATATGTATTTTAACCAGTGGTTTATTTCTAAACAAAAAAGTTCCCTGGCTCTGGAATTTCAGTACTACTGGTAGTAGTTGTCTTCATCATTGTCGTCACCATCATCATCTTCAGCACCACCATTTCCACAGGAATAGTTATTGGAATGTCAGACGAAAATATATGGGTTCAACTCTAGATATAGAGGTTGTTAGGTCTGTGGAGTAGACTTCATTATGAAATTGTTTAAATATGAAAAAAATGATTACTTTTTAGAAATGAAAAATTTCACAATAATATGAAAATCATAAAAGTCCTCTGGTGCCACGAAAAATAGTACTCTGGCGCTACCAGGGCCCGCCTCAAATACACTCCTGATTTCAACCATGATTAAATACATAGTACAGCAAAGCATTTTCCCTGTTGAAACGTAACTACTAAAGAAGAAGTCATATGAGTTGAGTTTATGCAAGTTCCAGCGATGTTTTCCAGAGACTGCATAATTTAATAAGTGGCAAGAAACAGATTCTGTTGTCGATAAAAACAGAAACATTCGCATAATGTTCCAAAATAATTGTTTCGTAAAAAAAAAAAAAATGGGCCAACTATTTTTCATGCTCTAACTGCACACCAGATATATTATGTAGCAACACTGATATAACCTTGGCAGTTGCGAGCATCATTAAATAAAACATAACATTTAACATTTATAATATGTAGTGGGGCTTCATGAGAAAAATTGGGATTTTCGGCATCCTAATACCGACTATTCTGAGCATTTACATTGTCATTCAGGGGAAATCGAACTTCATCAGTGAGAAAAAAAAACCGTGTGCGTGCTATTGGATTACCCGGATTTAACACATAAACCACTGACATCTTATAGAGATGAAACTTTAGAAAATTCGAACCCTATTTTTTCAACCATGTGTTGATAATGTTGCCAAATTTCGGGACTATATAGCCTACTGATTTCAAAGGATAGAAGTAACTGATGCACATCACATACACCGCAAACATTGCTCTAAAGAGCAGACTGTAATATTACAGGAGCAGTATTGTACTAGTTCTCCAGCTCCACAGCTAGCATGCAGCACAGCACTTGCAGTGAGTTACACTCCCACAATAACGTCAAATTTTTTTGTAAGAGATGGACAAAAGTAACAATAATGTATCAGAGAAAACACATGTTTACTTTCGGAAGTGGTTAAGAGGAACGAGCATTACTTATTTTAGCATTCAAATGCTTACGAATTCGTCTCGAGAGAAACAAATATGCAGTGGACAATCTCTTCTACTGTCCTATACTAGCTGATACTCTAGTGCGCCAACATGGCATGGGTTGTTCCCTGTAGTGTTTTATTAATATTTTTAGTAATTTATAGTTTGTATTAATATTTATACAATGTAACTTTAGATGCTTTTGTAACCCATATTAACATCCGTTGGTTATTACTAATCTGAATTTTACACTCTGCTTGTTACTTGTAAATAAAATTCCCAAGTATTTAAATTCGATTATCCTCTCAAACTTATTAACTAGCTTCTAGATATTCCAATCTTGATGAATTTTCAGTTATTTGCATATATATCGTCGTTGTTTCTGCAATAATTCCTATGTGCAAAATATAACATTGTTCAGTAGAAAGAAAAACACATTAATTCACATTTTACGTTTTACTCTGTGAAAAGATTTATGAAATCTACATACTTAGACTTTAACAAACAAGATTTGATAACACAATCTCAAGGGAAAAAATGGAACTCTCTGCATCAAAATCCACAGATAATTCCCGAGTTACTACGAAAATCGTCTGTAGCTGCATTTAGATTGGCAACAGGCCATGATTGTTTGGCCAAACACCTGCATAGAATTGGAATATATCAGTCCCCTAACTGTCCATTGTGCAACTCAAACCAAGAAATGGATTTGGAACACCTCAAAATCTGTGCTTCAGTGGCTGGCCATGATAATATCTTTGAAAAAATATTGGAGTGCAAGAGATCAAATGACTTTATTGTCAAATGCCTGGCATTAGAAAACAACAACATTTATTCATTCTATGGTAGTAGTACATAGGAGACTATAAATTGTTAAATTTTCGAAAGAAAGAAATATAATTACATATAGGAGATTATTTACTATATCACTATTTAAGTTATTTAATAGAGCAAAAATCTGAAAATCGATAACATGGCAATTATTGCAGGAACAACAACGATATATTGTTTTACCTTAACTGATTCTGAGTCCCAACATCTGTACTTCGCGGTCTAGTTTTGTGAATTGATCATCCAGTTTTATGACACACTCAGAAGCCAAACTGTTTAATTCTACAAGGAGCAGTCAGAATGTAATGCCTCCTATTTTTTTCTCCTTTTAATTTACAAGAAAATTAAATTAAATTTACATAATACAACAGCCACAACATTCACAATTAATTTCTCACTTTTCAATATAATCTCCATCTTTTTCCACAGTTTTTTTCCACCTTGAAACAAGAGCATATATTCCAGTGCAGTAAAAATCACGGTCCTTCTTCCTCAATCATTGACACATAGTATTTTTCAAGGTCTCCTCATCTTCAAAGTGATGCCCATGATGAGCTTCCTTTACTGGACCTAACAGATGGAAATCTGATGGTGATAGGTCAGGGCTATATGGTGGGTGAGGCAAGACTTTCCAACCAATTTTCAAAATCTCGCCAGTGTGTATTGACTGGTGTTTGGTTTTGCATTGTCATGCAAAAGAAGATTATCAGTCATAGGTTTTGATAGGCGAACTTGCTGAAGACATGCTTTAACTCCTTGAGGGTTTCGACGTATTGGACAGAATTTATTGTGCACTCTGCTCCAAAACATCAACCAGAAGCACACCCTTCACATCCCAAAAGGCTGTCGGCATAACTTCCCCTGTAGATCGCAGTTTTGAATTTTTTTCTTTTTTGGCAACATTGTGTGATGCCAAGTTTTTGTCCCTCTTGAACTCAGGTTCAAAAAAATGAATCCAAGTCTCATCTCCAGTCACAATTTTCGCCAAGAACTCCACTCCTTCCACAAAGCACTGCAACAGATCGAAAGCTATTGTTTTCCTTGCTTCTTTATTCTGGTCAGTCAACATTTTTGGTAACCAGCATACGCAAACTTTAGAGTAGCGCAGTTTATTAATAATAGCCATCACACTGCCTTTACTGACACAATTCATTCATCTGTTGTTACCCGGCGGTCATCAGAAATGATGTCGTTGACTCACTGGCTGTTGCATGAAATCACTGCAGTCGCCAGCCGCTTCACGTTTCATTAGTCAAAAGTCTTTCCCTGTACAGCAACGAACCCATCGTCTAACAGTGCTGACATCCACTGTTGCATCTCTATAAACCTTCTTCGGCCTTTCATGAATGCAAATAAGCATTTCACCTTCTGCATTCAGGAATTCTATCACAGCATGCTGTCTTATACGTACGTCAATATCAGCTATTTTCTAAACTGATGCAGTACTGCCATCTGTTGACTTAGGAAGCTGTTACTGCAGTAGACTGTAGAAGAAGGTTCGAGGAATCGCACCAAATTCGAATTTTTCACATTTCCAACTTATTTAAGGAGAAAAAAATAGGAGGCATTACTTTCTGACCGACCCTCGTACTAAGATTGATCTGAGAAAACAGGAGCTACAGTTGAAAACTTCTGAAGTTTCGATACAGTAATCGGTAAATATAACAGATGCTATGATCTGCATAACTACATGTAGCTGAAGTTAATCACTTTCCAACTGATCAATTTTATTCTTAGGATATTTTCTAATCACGTAATTACACCGAAAGTGGAGATAGTGAATTTGGTTTCTGAATGCTTCATCTAAGTTGTTGGCATATTTTAAAATTTGAACCAACTTGTAAAATGTTGTACCCCTTCTTTCAATATTCGAGTCTCTCGTAACCTTTTCTCATTGAATTTTAAAAGCTTTCTCATGTTCATTTCTTTTGGTTATTATTATTATTATTATTATTATTATTATTATTATTATTATTATTATTATACACCGCTTTTATGTAATACATTCTTTCAAATAGGCCTACTAAGTTTGGAAATTGTAATAAGTTGTATGGTTTGTCATAATTATTTGCAGGAACAGGTAGATCTGTTAAATCGGAGGTCAACTGGGAATCCTCTGATAATTCACGGAGCAGCAGGAACCGGTAAGACATTACTTGTGATAAGGAAGCTACAAAAGCTGTATGAAGAAGGCCAGTTACATAAAGATGTTCGAGCTCTCTACATCTGTTACTGGCCTGGGATTCGATGTGATGTTGTTAAGAAACTAGAAGCTCTCGGATTATCTGAATTTGTTGACACTCAGCGTTTTTTCATCAGCACTGAAGGATTCTTAAAGCACAATAAAGAAGGCTACAAACACATATTCATGGATGAATGTGAAGCTCTCTGTTTGTCGTTTGAAGAAAAAATTATCACTCAGACATTAGAAGAACTATTTAAACGCTATCAAATGGGAAACACCAATGTTCGTGACAATGAGCAAGGCGTATTCTGGTTTCTGGTAGACATTAACCAGGCCTCACTGTTCCTTCCAAAACACTCTCCAAACATTCTGAAAAGTCCCGATATAATACTGACTAAAGTGATCAGATCAACTGGTACTATTTATAAGGTATTCAAACAGTTTTATCAAGAACCAATCCCAAGAATGCCTGCTGCACTGAAATTAGAGGCCTACCAAAAGCTTCAAGACATCTCCATAGGACACAACATTAATGGACCTCCGATTTACTGGGTGGACAGCAACAGTCAACCATCTTGTCTACAAGTTTTGGTGTCAGTCATTGTGGATCTATGTTCCACCAAAGGTATTAAACCAAATGATCTGTGCGTTCTGCCATTTCTGGTACACAGCAGCTACAAAGCAGATGCTATAAATGACGAAATACAGACACACTTTGTAGACAGAGGATTCATGCCACAGGGCTTGGCAAACGTGGAGAGTTTTATCTTGACAAGCAAACCAAACCATTTTCTAATTCCATGGGTACTTCGAGTAAAGGGACTTGAATTCAAAGTTGTTGTAATGGTTATTGATGATGAAGATTTTGACTTTGCAGATGCAGAAGATAGGAGAAGAGTTTATATAATGGCATCTCGATGTACTTGTCTGCTGATATTGATCAGTCCAGAGACTGTCAAGCGAAGTATTGACAAACACAATGTCATTAAAAATTACCCATTCTCACTGAAACTCACATAAAATACACAATGATTCGAGAGACAGAAACTCGCATTATTTTTTTTATACTCACGTCTATCTCCATTCTTCAGAACTTATTCTGTCCTTTTTAACTTCTCTCACTGTTTGAAAGCAACCTTACTTTCAAGATAGTGATGAAGATTACGAAGCAAATTTAACATCTTGATGTTTTACATACTGTAATTTAAGTAATAACTTCCGAATTTTGATAATTTCATAAATTTATTACAATAAGAGTTTATCTTCCTACTACAAGCTATTCAAAGTTAGGACGGCAACCTCATTCTTCAGTTAAATGTTCATTAGTTTAGGTGTTCAATGTTCTTACATAGGAAACATGTTAAAAAATATCACTGATTCACACCCTTTGGTGTGGTACCTGCTACTGTACACGTATGAAATGCACAAATTGAAAATGGATATTAGTTAAGACTAGACCAGTCAAGAAGAACAAATGACTTTGTGGTCAAATAATCGACATCAGAAACCAACCTATCTCCCCAGACTCTTCTAATCTGGCAATGTTAAGGCCGGGTGCACACAGAATGAATGTGATGCAGCAAAATGAGATGTGACGTTTTACTTTACAACACCTCGCGGCAACTTAACATGGTCTGCTCGCGATTTGCTGGCTGTGTGGATTTGGAAAACTGGCCTAGGCTAGAAAATGGCGTCTATATGAGAAATTCTATTGTATTTGGTTATTATTCCCTAAGGACGCCTAATAGGCTATGCCTAAAAATCTATATAATTGAAAACCTCTTAAAATTAAATACTACTAATGTAGTACACAAATGTCATTTTGTATGTTTACGACTACTTCACGACTCACTATAAAGAAAAATAATATATTAAATCAATAATGAGTGATAGTATAGGGCAGGGAAGTAGATCTACTACAAATTATTATTATCAATATTATTATTCACCTGGTGCTTTCATCTCAGTTGCAATTTCTCACATATTTTTAGAAACCACATTATTGTCATGATATTGTTTCAAAGATTTTACAGAACGTATATTTTCTGTACCAAACAACTAATTTATCTGCATTGAGCTCCATTATGGATAATGTGCACTACACAACAATAGTATTGTAGATAGTGAAAGCGTGCAATCATAGCCACTACTAACGCATGTGCAGTACACTGCAGCTATCAGTCTCCTCATGACGAACTTCAAGCAGTCATTCAATGTTGTCTCTCCGTGTCTCCTTGTGTCTGCTCGCGACCGTCGCACTGCATCTAATTCTGTGTGCACCATATCATAATAAATAAATGGGAGACAAGTACCACGAGACAAAATGTCGCCTCACGCTGCATCTTATTCTGTGTGCACACAGCCTAAGAGTTTCATTTCTATTTTGAAAACCAGCAAGACAGAATGCATTACTGTTGATGATACAAAATGATAGGTCAGAATGACGAGTAGTAGAAGTGTCCCATTTTGATATGATGGAACACTGAATGATTCTGTTTGGTGGAGTGATGGAACAGTGAATGATTCTGTTTGGTGGAGTGATGGAACAGTGAATGATTCTGTTTGGAGTGATGGAACACTGAATGATTCTGTTTGGAGTGATGGAACACTGAATGATTCTGTTTGGGGTCCTTCCACTCAGGGAAAAGATCATTTCACGTGTTGTAAATCTATTAAATGGAATCTTTTCCTCAATTTGCTTTCATTAAAAAAAATCTTAGTAAGGACTTTTTACTGTCTTTAATCTAATGCTCTAGCTTGCTTTCAACCTCTTATTGTGTTTTAATGACAAACATGACAACCAACTGACTGTGTATTAATTTCGTTCACTATTCAGATGTGATGAATATGATCTGTAACTCAATAGCAGATAGGAGTTTAATGTGATGTAGCTGAAGTGCCATTTTAGTAGTTGACTGAAAGCACAAAATTGTATCTTAATGTATCTGATTCTGAGACTTGAATTGCAACATGAAGAAATATGTTTCACAATATGAAATAAGCATAGAGTGTTTCATTCGAGAGGATGTCATTTGTACCTGAGTAACAATGAATAATTACGGAAGCTAAGGTTGAAGAAGAAGTTTACGAACTGGAGTTTCAGAAAGTCCAGGTGGTGATATTTTAATTTCTGTGTACCAGTACCATAGTCCGTTTAATATCTTCGGTTCACATAATTCTGTCTTTCTGGTTTTTGATCTACAGCTAGTAAAAGAGTATTCAAATAATGTGAAATTCTTTGTGCGCTCTGAATTGGCCTTTGGCTTTGAGAGCTGTTCTGTCGTTTTAGGTTAGCTACACCTATACAAGTAGCACTTTAGCGAGATTTCTTTATGTCTAGTTGTTTGTGATGGACAAAACAAAATAGGCGACTCTTCTGACTGAAACCACTCTTACGATGAAATATGTGAATACTTCTGAAAGGAAATCTCAACTCAAGGTTGCAAAAACCCAAAATCTTCATTAATATCTGTACACAAAATAAATGTATGTAACTTAATTTCAATGTGTAACTTAGCAAACTGTGTAAGACAGCAAACAGTACTGCTTCTGAATATGTGACAGACATATTCAAAAAGTAAGTACAATGTTATGCATATATAGTTTGAATGTATTTTTGTACATATGTAATAAAAGTGAATTAACTGAAGATATTTTAATTTCAACCAGAAACAACCATCTCATATTCATTCAAGTTCTGTATTCTGTAAACATACTTTTATTTAATATTTGCTAATAGTGGAAACAATACAATATTTACAGCTGTCCATAATGTGCTATGAGTTGTTAATTACGCAGGGGAGATGTTAAAAATCACTTTTTCTAGACAATTTCGAAGCCTGTAACAAGAGAAAGAGCACAAACAAGCTTCATTGTACTATTCCTACAACCTTATCAGTGTAGAATTCACATTTCAGTATAACCGCTTGCTTCTCAAATAAAATCTCTCATCTGGAAAATATAGCTAAATGAGGTATATTACTTTGTAAATATTTTATGCCATTTTGAGTCTGTGTACATGGAAAATAAAAATTTTTCGACCTCTTGACTAAAAAGGTCTAATATACAAAACTAATTTGAAAGAAATACGAAACCATAAAAGAATATTGTTTGCTTACGAGAACAAGCATCACAACAAAATTTTCATACAAAAACAAGTTCAATGTGAAGCTACGGTGTTAAAGTGCAATTTGCAAATCAATGTCGAATATAAAGTTCATTTAGTTTAACTATAATGTGTCCATAAATAAATAAAAACTTAAAACAGTTATTAAAATTATGCAGGAAGATAAGAAACACTGTAAATAACAAAACCAAAATCACAGAAGAAATGAGAGAAAGCAAGAGACAAATTTAAGGAGCCAGCACTGGATAAATACAGGTTTCCATTATTTTTCAATTTTAGCCTTAAGGTACAGCTCTTGTTTTCTCTCTTTCTATGGAGGTTTCAACGGTCAGCAAACAAATACAAAACAATAACTTATAACAAAACATGGGTGTCCTCCACAACTCGATGGCAGCTAACTGGGTCTGCAATTGATGGCAGGGGCTTCCCGAGCCCCTTCATCCCCACCTTCTCCTTCTTCTCCCTGTACAGATGTGATGCGATATCCCATATTCATCAGCATCACTTCAAATGGATCGGCATTCATTCGTTTCTGGTTAGCAGACGCAGCATCGTCCAAATCAATAACTTCCCTGTCATTCTTGGAACCATCCTTAACAGAAAAAAACAAAACATTCAGCACACATTACAGTACTCTGGGAATGTAACAGCGTGAGGGAGTATAGATTTAAAAGTAACATTCTGAGTGTGTAAGGAGGCAAGCGAAAGGTGGAGAGGATGAAAGATAGGGAGGGAAACCACATAAAAAAAGGAAACAAATAGAAAAGAGTGGATTGGTGAATGTGTAGAGAGAAGCAAAGAATGAAGAAAAATTGTACGCACATAGGTGTAATAACTTTCATTTGAGCTGATTTTAACAAAACATGACATAAGTACTGCTCAAGTTTTCTCATCAATTTAAATCTACTATACTAGTAAATCCTCTGATTGAGGTTCTGGCTAATATGTACATCTATTATCAGGCAGTACATCTCACTTTACGATATGTGTCAGAGCTTCACAACTGTTTGTATGCATCTGAAGTCTGACTAGTGTAATATGTAGCTAGTCGGCGATGTATGCAATGGAAGGGGAAAGGAACTGGCCACCCTACCCCATTATCTCTTGGCCTGGTTGCCTCATAAGTGGGGCCTTCTTGGTATCGCTTGTGAGGTTCAGACCTGTCTTCGGACAGTTGACTAAACAACATACTAGTAAGTCGATTTTAAAATGTATATATAGGATAAAAAATAAACAAATCTGCGGCACAACAGCCCATTAAGAGCCAGGGCCGATCAGCAGACTGCTGGGCTCACATCCACATGCTTCCGCAGAGGTTAACGATCATCCAACCAGAACAGAGGTATTGTGTGGTTAGTGTGATGTCCCCCCATCCATTATAGCTGGTGGTTGTAACCAGATTTCACTACTTAAAGTAGCTCCCCAAATGCATTACGATGTTGGGAGGGCACCTATCCCATACGCTGACCGAAATTTCAGGAGAAAATATTTTCCTCCAAGGTGTCTGAAACCAGAGTGCATTCCGTAACACGAGTCCTAGGCAGGATGTCTTAGACCACAACACCACAGCACAGGACTATGTACTGTATAGGATAACTGTGTGAAAATTAATATAATTTAATTTTTATGGACAACAATTAACTACAAGAGGGTGCTGAAAAAGACGTAATTTTCTATTTCTTTCATTCTCATTTTCTATCATGTCTTTCCTAATAGCCTGCTATGTATTTATTTGGCACTGTATATATGTATCTGAATTATTAACAACTTTGAAAAAGCAAAGAAATAAGCAATATTAAATTTCAAATGGGCCGTCTGTGCTTATCTAATTTTATGAAGTACTAATTATAACATGAACGTTTTCGGCACTAGTGTGCCATTTTCAAATGTATAGAAGATGCTGCCTAGTTACATTGTCAAATAGATACACGTAACCATGATCATTATGTGTGTGAAAACACAATAAAAAGACGCATTAAAAGTTATTAAGGTTACTAGCAGCTCCTTAATTGACACGGCAGAGCAATATTACATTGCCAGGAGCCATAATGAAGGAAATCCGCTTTTAAATGAGCAAATAGCCGATACCAATAACCCTTTATTCAACCTATTTAAATTAATTTCACGAAATCAAACAAGATCATTCTCCCCTTCCTCAGGTCCCCCCATCCCCACGCCACTTCCGGTTCCGCTAGACGTTCATTAGGCTAAAATACAATGTGAACACCGACCGACTCTCAGTCTGTGCCAAGCCAACGCCGAACACACAGTACAACCAGTTATTGCACGTAAGTTACTTGCCTACTCATTCTATCGGACCATCAGTACATTAGCATATGTAACAGCATAACTTTTATGTTCGCAGTACACAAGGCTAGGCTGATATTCGGACGGTGACAACCCAGAATTTGTAACATCTTAACATCAGCAATCTGAAGAAAACATATACCAGGTATTATAATCAATCACCGCAACTTACGTGTCACACACCATGTTTCAATATTGCAAAGTGCTTCAATATGTGAAAGTGATCAACAAAAGACAAGTGGACCTTGATCAATAAGAAAGGATTTTATGACTTCCACAGTTTAATTAACATTTTAATATTTTACATCATAGTGCAACTAAACAACGTTTTCAATATGAAACTGAATCACTCCATTTGACAACGTCAAGTTAACCACAACGTTCATCACACAACAATGGACATTATAATAGCAAAACAATATTTTAATTTACTATTTTTAAGTATGTGTTTTAATTAACTATATGTAAGGGTTTTGCATTTCATCTATTTGACAATGTAACTAGGCAGCATCTTCTATACATTTGAAAATGGCACACTAGTGCCAAAAACGTTCATGTTATAATTAGTACTTCATAAAATTAGATAAGCACAGACGGCCCATTTGAAATTTAATATTGTAATATAACTTGCTTATCGGAACAAATCAAAACAAAATGAAAAAGAAATAAGCTCAAAAATTATTCGTAAATAATACAAAATAAAGTTAATAAAGCTACATAATTTTTTAAAAGCGGAAATTACTAATTGCTTCAAAAATAAATATTACTACTCTTAAAATCAAATTATTGACTCAATGAATAACACAAATTCAACAAGTCCAAATGGAATTTAGCAGTAGGTTATACCCAAAGATGATATTGAAAAAGGTTTCTTCAGGTCGCCTGCTATAATTCTACCTCATGCTATTTTCTTATAATTTATGTTCAAACATATGTGTGAAAACTTTAGAGACAAAATACCTCAGGTCTAGGACTCCAAAGTCTGACAACTGGATCAATACCACTTGTGGCCAGCAGACAATACGACGGATGAGGTTGCAAACAGTTCACAATGGAATCATCACCACGGAGAACACGCATAATGTTGGTGGTTTGACGATCCCAAATGAAAAAGGATCCATCATCAGATCCAGCAACAATATACTGGCCTTGACTGTAAATCAAAGTATCATTTCAGCTTTCGAGCATTTATCTGAAATAATTTAGTTGGTATGGAATTATGAACATCCAGAGTTTGTTTTCATAAGACAGTAAAACTTTTATACATTTTGCACTTCAGCATTTTTCACACTTAAATGTTTTTTTAGAACTCTCGGCAAAATTTCTATCCTTCCTATGTTAATTTATTTCGGATATATACTTTAGGTTTATTCATTATTTACACATTCCAAATAAATTTTAATCAAAATTAGGTTTGCCATGAAAATGTAAAAAAGTGGAAATACAGTACTTGTTTATTGTTAAGATGAGATACACTTTAAAATTCGTGGAAATCAAAGCTGTCCATGCTTGTCTCCAACAATTTTGTGTCCTTTAATGACATTGTTTTTATTTATTTTATTGGGTTATTTTACGATGTTGTATCAACACCAGGTTATTTAGCGTCTGAATGATATGAAGGACATAACATCGGTGAAATGAGTCCGGGGCCATCACCAATAGTTACCCAGCATTTGCTCGTATTGGGTTGAGGGAAAACCCCAGAAAAAACCTCAACCAGGTAACTTTCCCCGACCGGGATTTGAACCTGGGCCACCTGGTTTTGCGGCCAGATGCGCTGACCGTTACTCCACAGGTGTGGACTAATGATGTTGTTACTACTTTAGAAACATTACGTATGTAACTCAAGAGATTATGGAACAGTTATCACAATTTGAAAGCATGATTTATTCTTTAGGATCAAGTAGTCCAAAATAACTGACTTTTTGTAAAAATAAACACATGTTAATATACGAAGATCACATGATAAGAACAAGGTCACTTCCGTAAAATTTTCTGGACTGGAGTTTGAAATGTAATATATCAGCCAGCTTTGCCTCTAAACAGCTAACAAGCAAACATTCTGATGGGGGCAGATAAAAAAGTTAAATTTTTTTCTTCCACTATGTTAATAAAGTCAAAACAAGTGCTTACACAAATTTTGGCCACTCGACCGCAATTACGAGGCCATCAAGAAAGTGATTTTCCCTGGGGCCGTTTACAGAAAAAAAAACACATGGAAAGATTTATTGAAACAGATACAGCAATTGTTGCGCTATTTGTCAACATATCCCCCACTGGAATTGAGACATTTGTCATACCATGGGATCAATATATGTGTCGTAGAAGTCAGCCGCCTGGGATCGGAACCAGCATTTGACAGCCGTCTGCACCTCTCTTTAGATGCCAAACGTCTCAATTCCGGTGGGAATATAATGAAAAATAGCTCAGCAATTGCTGTGTCTATTCCAATAAATTTTTCCAATGAAATTGTGTTTTCTTTCTGTTAACGGCTTCTGACGAACTTATTTTTTTACAGTCCTCATAATTGTGGTCAAGTGGCCAAAATTTGTATAAGCACTTCTTTTGACATTATTACCATGGTGAAAGAAAGAAAATTAACTTTTTTTTTATCTGCCTCCATCAGAATGTTTGCTTGTAAGATTTTCCACAAATAATCTTATAATTCTTCAAGAATATGCGTTGTAAAGTTTAGTATTGTATTATAGACTCAAAAATGGCTTAACTATGAAATTCAAAATTTTTCTTGCAAAATGTTTAATAAATCAACTTAGCTTGTGCTTCTCATAAAGTCTTCAAAGACTATTTCAGATGTCATTAAAATAAATGTAATTTCAGCTATACATTTTTCTGACTTACACGTTTTTCGTCAGACCCCAATAAATGAAGTTTTACTGTATTATGTTTGTGTTACAATTAACAAATCAATTATACATTCGTAATGAGTATAGATTAAGTAATTACTAATGACGAAGTTCCAGAACCACACAAAAAAAAAGTTAGACACATCAGAAAAATGGAAGTGAAAAGGTGATACGCAAAAACAGGTTGGCAACACTAAGTAAATTAAATGTGACAACATCTACCTATTTCCCATTGCAAATCATGTCTCACACTTCTCCTCACTAGCTTGACAGCTATTATGCATCTTTTTTCATAATGCAAATCATAAGTAAATGGGCTGAATTTTCCCAGTCTGCCACTTTGAGAATAAGAATAGCATAAGGATGAAAACAAAAATCACGTAATTTCAAAGACAGTATTATTTAAAGAAACTAAAAAGAAGATTACTGCCCTAAATGACTTACATTTTGGAATAAATGTTTAATTTTCCATTACCTCCCAAAGAAATTTGCTTCCTTGATGTCTGTAGTTGTGTTACAGTGGCCACAAAACCGTATCTCATAGTCGTAGGCCAGTTCCCTCCATGCACGTTCCTGTTGCGACATAGTGCAGCGATTTGCAGTATGACTCTTGTACTGATCAGATGGTTCGGCACCTGGCTCCATGTCTTCAGACTCTACATCTGTTCAAATCAGTCATCACAATGTTTTAGACACATCATACTGAAATAACCTAGCATTAATCATGCAAACACAAATTAATCAACTGCAATTTTTTTGTACAAGTCTGGAATGTCTTTCTAGAATTTTTTTCTGTATACCGAGCAACTGTCGAAGATATATCAACATTTACAGAGGTTATTTCCTATGTAATTAAAAAAAATCATATTAACATTGGCTTCGAATGCGAGAGATATGCAGTTATTTCTCATTTTAGACATACAGTACCACATTTTTCCAAACCAACCTTCAATCTTGTATGTGCCATGCAACCTTAGCAAACGAAGTCAGTAGTTACTGTCATATCTCAGGGTAAGGAATTGGTCTCCTGATCGAGACTGCATTCGAGTGAGAGTTCGAATCCTGCTTTAACTGATTACCTGGTTGGGTTTTTCAAGATCTTTTCCTAAACAAGAAGGCAAATGTCAGGAATCCATGGTGAATCCTCTGTTTCATCTCGCCAAAATACTGTCTTCTTGTCACCAAGTCCACTGATGTTAGATAACCTCGTAGTGCATACAGCATCATTAAGGGGATAGGTACAGCTTACAGCAGTAAAATTTTGGAAATATTCAAGATATTTTCCTCCATTACTGTATCTTGTATAATAATTCATCTCATACTGTTCACAGGTGTGATTTAGCTCCACTAGCATATCCCTTAGTATCATTTCCTCTTCTGATAACAACGCCATATCAGCAGCAAATCTTATGCACTGTATTCTTCTTCCTCCTACTATCACCCCTCCTATATTCTGAAAATAGTTCTTCACTGACTCTTGCAAGTAGATGTTGAACAGGATAATTGATTATGGGCATCCCTCTCTCTATTCCACTTCTCTTTGGAATTGCAATTCTTAAGAATACAGAAATTATGAATTATAATACACACTTTTCTTGTGATTAATGTAGCTTTTACTACGAAATTTTGTATGCAACACATAAAGAAGTTAGAAGACTCATCTAATATTACGGACTCAGCTGTACCTCATCTGTAAACATCTAGATTCGTTCACTAAAGCCTTGCATTGCATAATTGTTACATAAGTAACTATCATATACCAATTATACTCGATTTGTTCACTTTATACTACTGACACACACACATATATATATATATATATATATATATATATATATATATATATATGTGAATTCAAGAAATCAAAGTATGAGACTGATGTAAAATCCAAGTACTATATGTTGTTGTTGTTTTCTAATGCCAGGCGTTTGACAATAAAGTCATTTGACCTCTTGCACTCCAATATTTTTCAAAGATATTATCATGACCAGCCACTGAAGCACAGATTTCCTTGGTTTGAGTTGCACAATGGGCAGTTAGGGGACTGATATATTCCAATTCTATGTAGGTGTTTGGCCAAACAATCACGGCCTGTGCCAATCTAAATGCAGCTACAGACGATTTTCGTGGTAAATCAGGAATTAACTGTGGATTTTGATGCAGAGAGTTCCATTTTTTCCCTTGGGACTGAGTTATCAAATTTTATTTGTTGAAGTCTAAGTACGTAGATTTAATAAATCTCTTCACAGAGTAATACGCAGATTTAGTAACAGGTCTGTAAGTAGCAGTGCTGCCCTTCTTTGCTAAAGCATCCGCATTCTCGTTTCCCAGGATTCCACAATGGGATGGTATCCATTGGAATACAATTTTTTTATTGAGTGATATTAATTGAGAGAGCATTTTAGTTATTTCTGCTGTTTGAGATGAAGGTGTGTGTTTAGAGACGATTGATAGAATAGCTACTTTGGAGTCTGACAATATAACTGCATTTTTAAATTTACTGATGTGGCATAGAAGGTTCCTGAGACATTCACTTATTGCAATGATTTCACCGTCAAAACTTGTTGTTCCATATCCAAGAGATCTATAAAGTGAGAAGAGACAGCATGTAACACCTGCACCGGCATCTTGTTCTCTGGAGATCAAGGTTCCGTCGGTGTATAAATGAAGCCAGTTTTGTGGAGGGTACCTAATATTAATTGTCTCTAAAGACAATTGTTTCAGTATTTCAGTGTTTATTTCTGATTTCAGTATTTCTTCTGTTAAATTTAGATTATATTCTACATTTAATAGAGTTAAAGGATTTGCTTTAATTTGTAAGTTTTCTTTTAAATTCGGGATATTTATTTTCTGTTTTAATTCTTGAACAATGGATATGAAACTTTTTTGACTTTTCAATCTACAGAGAGGACTTTATGAATGCCAATTGTTTCCTGGTAATCTGATAAGTTTTTCATATTGAATCAGTGCTTTTTCTTCTATTGTCATTTTGATGCTGTTAATATTAGTGAGGAATCTCATAGAATCTATTGGAGTTGTTTTGATTCCACCAGTAATGAGTCTGAGAGCTTGGTTTTGAACATATTCTATGTCGTTTATGAAAGGTGAAGTAATTAAAATTTCTCCGCAGTATGTCAGCACTGGCTGTATAAACATTTTGTATGTAGTGTTCAAAGTATTCCTAGAGCATCCCCATTTCTTTCCTGCTAGTCTTTTTAGAAGGGAGAATCTTTTACGAGCTTTTTCAGAAATGTATTTCAAATGGTTGCTCCATGTTAACTTACTATCGAAAATAACTCCAAGATATTTGGATTCATAAGTCCTAGGAAGGTGTTGGCCATTGTATTGGATATTACATTCTCTTTCTTTTTTACCGAGTGAAAATATTTGGTAGTTACTTTTGCTTAAATTAAGTGTCATCAAATTTGATGCATTCCATTCATGTAGTTGATTTAGAGCTTTAAGAGCAGAATTTTTAATTTTGTCTCTATGTCTGTAAGATCCGGAAATCCACAAAACTATATCATCTGCAAATAGTGCTGTTTTCATGTTTGATTCCTCTAATAGGGAGGGTAAGTCATTTATATAAATATTGAATAAAGTTGTGCTGAGGACAGCGCCCTGAGGTAGACCTCGATATGTTTGTCTGTAACTAGAAAGTGAGTTATTGAATTTAGTGGCAATGAATCTTTGACTAAGGAATTCTGATATCCATCTGAACATATTGCTGAAGATACCTAATTTCTGGAGTTTTAGTAACAATTTATTTCTCCAAACAGAGCCATATGCTAACTGAAAGTCAATAAATATTGCCAAGGTATCTTCTTTCTTGTTAAAACTGTCTTTTATTTCTTGGCCGAGGCATATGATTTGTTCATTGGTAGAGTGTAGTTGTCGAAAACCGGCTTGTCTTGGTGATACAAGATTATGGGATTCTAAATACCAAGTTAATCTGTTGGAGATCATGGACTCCATGGTTTTTGCTATCACGCTTAATAGTGCTATTGGTCAATAACTATTAACATCATGAGCAGGTTTCCCTTTTTTGTGAATTGGTACAATGATTGCTTTTTTCCAAGCTGCAGGAATTGAGGTGTTCCATGATAAATTGAAAATGGATAAAAGTAAAGACTTGGCTTTTTCCTCCAGATGTTTCAAAAATTCGGAATGAATATTGTCAGGGCCAGGAGATTTCTTGGTTTTTAAATTTTGTATAGCTAGAGTTAATTCTTTGGAAGTAATATTTTGATGAAATATTTCAGGTTTTGTACTAGTAATATTGTTTTTATTATTTTTATGTAATTCTCTTTTGATTTTTTGTCAGTTTTTTTGATATTGGGATGTAATCTGTGAGAGTTTGAGTAGTGTTTATTAAATGTGTTTGCTATATCTTTCAAGTAATATATGAATGGATAGATAAGAGGAAGAAAATTAATGGGATGATTGTATCACAAGAATTAATAAAAAAAGAGAAGCAAAATTAGCATGAGATAAGTGGCTAAGAAATCATAAGCACTGGTCTGCTCTCACTTCCAAGAAAACACTGTTGTGAATTAAACATGATGTAAGCTTATTTTAAAATTTAACCTTACTTTAAATTAATGTAAGCAAAAGCATTATCTTTACAACTTTGAATATAATATCACCTGCAATGTAACTCACTCCCCAAACTTCTTCACAGTCTTCGAGAGAGCTTCCCATCTCTCTCTTCCTCTGCCCCTCTCTCTTTCTACATAACTTTATAGCTTTCATGTAACAAGCATTGATGTATACTTACCAAAATCTGGTTTTGAGGCACTAGCTGTTTCAATGTCTTTGACAAGAGCTTTGCAAGCATGGCTATGGACATGATCAGGGAATTTGTTCTTGAAGGCCTGCATACAATCTGAAGCCTCTTGTACCCATTGCAGCTCATACAAACATCTCGCCAGTCTGGAACACAATTTGGGTTACTTTTCTAATAGTCTGAATTGATCAGCAGGCATTTTGAATGATCAGCTGATAGAACCATTAATTTTACTCGATAACATAACTGGTAACATGTACCTACACTTTCTACAAAATGAATTTCCACAATTACTAGATGATGTTCGTCTTGCAACGAGACTTCATATACACTTCCACTTAATGTAGAGCCTGCTCATTTCACCCTTGCTGTGAGATACTATCTAAACCAGTATTTCCCACACTGTTGGATTAGTTGCGGAAGTCCTTATCCCTGGCCAGCCAGGTCCCCAAATTTGACACCCCTTAATTTTGCTTATGGGGGTGGATGATCTTGTGTACCAGATTAAGGTAAACACACGCGAAAAATAAATTGTGTGCATTATGGATGCCGCCGCAATCATCAGGAACAGTCCTGATAAGTTAAGGAATGTGATGCGAGTGATTCATAATTGAAGGGTACACGGGAGTAACGATCAAGGTCCATTTTAGGAAGTTTCGAAAAAAAAACGAATTTTAAAGTTTAAGCACTTAATACTTTGTTATGTGTGTATTTAATAGAAATTGACATAGTGGAATGTCAAGAACGATGATTTCTTATTACTAGATAGACCACATGATAGTACTTTCTTTCCGCTATAAGATAGCATTATTAACTCAATTTCGATTTTTGATGGACCTTGATCGTCTTTCCTGTGTACCCTTCAATTGTGCGACCAAGTGTGTGGAGGTAGAAGGAGACATGTTTGAAAATCTCTTGTAAAACTAAGAGTTGAAGAGCAGAATGAAGTTTCTAACAAGTAAGCAGTTACAAAACTGGGAACTGTATTCATTTTTCGTGTTTTTTGTAGTGATATTAAATTCTGCCTCTAATTTTAAATTTTCAATAAACTGTAGCGACTTAACTGTAAGTCGGACCCTATTTTTTTATTTACATTTTTTGCTCCACTTTACCTCAAGAAGGCTCTCCCAAAGTGGTGGTAAAACTTCGTGAATCACTCTGTATACAAAAGAATGATTGAAAAACACTAAAGTCTTGCAGATACACACACTTCAAGATTCATAAGACAAATGTGCTGCTATTGTGAAAACTTGATGGGATCTTATTTAAATTAAGCTGTTTCACAAAATATGTTTTAAATGGTAAATAATTTTTTTTTTTTTTACTTAACATAAAAACACCCATTACATGCCGGTCAGTACAGCACTATCTGTTATCACTAGTAGTAGGCGTAATGAATCCCACCTTGAATGTACTCAAGTTCAGAAATGCAATTCAATTGGACATACATGGGTGTTATTCAGGGCACTTTTTATGTCACTAAGCTTTGTTAAAAATACGTTTTACATAAAATAAAAGCACCATTTCATTTTAAAAAATAATGGGCCTTATTTATGTGAAAATTAATTGATACTAATTTAAAATTTTAACCATTAATACTGCCAGGTCCACACCTCAGACCATTTACAGTTCTAAACTTCTCAGAATGTTGGGAAATTCTCTATTGCATTCATAGTTACACCCAATAAACGTTTACAGAGATAAAATGTAATTTAATATACAGTCCCAGTACATGGGTTTTATTCAAAAGTCAGGATACTTTTGAAATCACTTAAGCTTTGTTAAAAAGAAGTTTAGAATATCATTTACAAAAAAATTTTGGATTTATTTACGTAAAATTTGTCAACTGAGCTCAAGTAATATAAAATTCAAATTGGAATCTTTAATAACATACGGAATGAAGACAGTCTATAACACACAATAACCCTCACAAGAATAGCTAGCTTGAATATCTTTTTTCATTTGTTACATTTCGAAATAAAACTTGTCTCAGGCTGCTACTAATCTTTATTTATACTAATATTAGGCTCTCAATAAAGGGCATAATAGCGTATTCCTCTCTCAGCACTTACATCCATAAAACAAATAAATGGCAGTATCATATTCCCACTGTTACGTGTCCACCAATCTGATGACTGACATCAAGGATGTACATGAACTCCAATTGGGTGAACATAGGCATAGTCACAAAAAAAACATAAAGGGGCAATAAATGATATTACACAAAGGGAACTTGTGATGATTTACCTGAAATGTGCTTTCATATGGTCAGGATCCAATTGAAGGGCAGTGTGGCAGTCCCTCATAGCTGCATACACATCTCCATCCCTATTGAAATATAATACACACAACATTTATGCAAAGAATATTAAAAAGCAAATAGAAGTTACACCTATAAATGCATGCTATCATTCCTAAAGTATAGAAGTTACACCTATAAATGCATGCTATCATTCCTAAAATATGCCTCTCTGTAAGCAGACCAATACCCTAAGACTCTCGTGCATACTTCTGTTAACAAAATTTTAATGGACTATTGTTCAATAATTTCATTAATAAAGAAGTATTTAAAGTGTTCATATTTTAAAGCATCTTGCATTCAGGACACATGGATCCAAAAATAATTATTTAAGGAATGTCCTGGTTTAGAAAATGATGTAGTATAAAACTTCACACATTAGATGACTTAGATTGTGCATGAATTTTTAAAGTCTCAAGTGTCTTAGCATTTTGGCTTTTTGTACACCCATCATTATCCCAACTTTGTTATTCCAATTAATATTAGAGAAGAAAAATTTGCTCCGGCACCGGGGATCGAACCCAGGTCCTTGGTTCTACGTACCAAGTGCTCTCACCATTGAGCTACGCCAAAGTTCAATCCACAGTACAGGATCGAACCCCTCTCCTCCAGTGTTTTTCCCTTTGTGGCCTGATGTATTCTGTAGGACCAAAAGATAATACTCTTTACGTAGATTTGTTATTCCAGTTCAGCTCTTTACAAAAATTGCAGAACATTAGCAACAATGTTAGAATCTTCCATCTACCTATAAAAATGTTCATTTTCTACTCTTCAGAGCCTTACACTCCTTAAAAATATGTTGGTCGTCTTCCCATTTGCAAATTCGGCAGTTGAAATTATAATTATACAAGCCAATCTGTCACAAATATTTCTTGGTCGTGTCCAGTTATTAGTTCAACAGTTCTTTTTGAATGATGTCTGTGATATAAACTAGAGATCTTTTAAAACTTTTATATTAATATAATAAAATAATTTTTAGTACAAGAATTAACTATGAAAAAAGAACCATCAGCAGGCATCTTACAACAGTTTTAGAGGAATCTCTCAATATTATGGTGATAAAAAGTAAACATATTATCTACGTAAAGATTATTATTTTTTTATTCCTACAGAATACATCTGTTATGGTAACAATTAATATTAGAGGAGAAAAATTCGCTCCGAGCAACAGTGTATATTACTGTAGAGATTACAGTGCATATTATGTGGAATCCCGGCCACCAAGTCACTCAATTGAATGCGCTCCTTGTATAATGGCAGTTGACTTAATATAAAATGTCAACATACACGCCTAACTAGGAGTCAGGCCAAAAAAAGAAAAAAAGAAAAAAGGAAAAAAAGGGAAAAGAAAAAGAAAAAAGGAGGAAAAAACACTGGAGGAGAGGGGTTCGATTCAGTGCTGTGGATTGGACTTCAGCGTAGCTCAATGGCGAGAGCGCTTGGTACGCAGAACCAAGGACCCGGATTCGAGCCCCGGCATCAGAGCGAATTTTTCTTCTCTAATATTAATTAAACATATACTTTTCTTCAGAACAGTCTTAACAAATATGAACTAAACCCCTTTTTAACGAATCTCTGAGGAATTATCTTTTTTTTTTCCTTAAATAGGGAGTTTCCTTCAAAAGGGGTTTACATAAAATGGAAAGGAAAGGCTAAAATAACTAGTATTAACATGTGTGTTATATACCAAACAATACGAGGCCTGTCTAAAAAGTATCCGACCTTAAATTTTCCCGCGCAAAGTAGTGATTCTAAGGTGGCGCCACTGTGCACGGTGGACGGAGGAACCGTAATGCACATGCTTGAATTTTTTCACCGCGTTCGCTTGTGCCAGTCACTGGCTGGTGGTCGCCAAGTAAGGTGCTGTTCTAAGTGTTTGTCGGATTTAGTTTTCTCGCAAGATGACTTTAACGAATTGAGCAAAGATACTGCATCAAATTTTGTCAAAAGCTTGGTGATTCTCAAAGTCAAACAATTCGTAAGATTCAGCAGGTGTTTGGGGAAGATGCGATGGGTGTAACAGAAATTAAGGAGTGGTTCAACCGATTCAAAGATGGCCGCACATCAGCGGAGAGTGAGCAGTGTTGTGGCAGGCCCCAAACTGCTCGGAGTGCAGCTGTTGTTGAGAGGGTGCGAAATTTGGTGATGGCAGATCGTCGTTTGACCGTGCGGGAGATTGCCGAAGAGGTTGGAATGAGTAAAGATTCTGCACATGCAATTTTGCGTGATGATTTGAACATGAACCGAGTGGCTGCGAAATTCGTGCCAAAGTTGTTGTCCCCGGAACAAAAAGACCTCCGTCATGACGTTGCACAGGACCTTCTGGACACCGCCAACACTGATCCTGGGTTTCTGAACACCGTGATAACTGGAGATGAGTCATGGGTGTACGGGTACGACCCAGAAACAAAAAGACAGTCGTAGCAATGGAAGCATCCCGAGTCTCCAAGGCCGAAGAAAGCACGGCAGGTGCGAAGCAAAATCAAGGTGATGCTGACTGTTTTCTTTGATGTCCATGGAATTGTGCATCACGAATACGCACCGGAAGGACAAACGGTGACAAAGGAGTACTATCACGATGTTCTCCGGCGACTCCGTGATGCAGTTCGGCGCAAAAGACCAGACATGTGGATGGCGAACAACTGGCACTTGCATCACGACAATGCCCCCGCACATTCATCCCAATTGATCCACACTTTCTTGGCCAAACATGGAATTACAACCGTTCGCCAACCTCCCTACTCTCCAGACCTGGCTCCTTGCGACTTCTGGTTGTTTCCAAAATTGAAGACACCACTGAAAGGATCCCGTTTTGAGAGTAGAGAAGAGATAATGCGGAACGCGACGACGGAGCTGAACACCATTCCAAAAGAAGACTTCC
Source organism: Periplaneta americana (assembly GCF_040183065.1). NCBI lineage: Eukaryota > Metazoa > Arthropoda > Insecta > Blattodea > Blattidae > Periplaneta > Periplaneta americana. Next base: position 64,924,526 of record NC_091119.1, on the reverse strand, counting down.
AGAGGTGTTTCCGGCAGTGGAAGGATCAGTGGGCTAAGTGTGTGCAAGCAGAAGGGGCCTACTTTGAAGGGGATTAGGGTCCCAACCCCGTCAGCTATTTGAAATATTTTTTCTGGCTAAAGGTCGGATACTTTTTAGACAGGCCTCGTATAATCATTTAATTAGACTTACAATATTATTATTTACAATAAATTTTATTATAATATTTTCTAACTCTTCAAATGGTGTGGCATGAACGTTTTTCCATTTCATTGAATCTAAACCACACTGAAACTCAACATTGAAAATTTCTTCTTTCTTCTTCATTCTGATGCTTTTCCAATTCACTGTGGGCTAAAGCAAGGAGATGCACTATCACCTTCACTTTTAACTTTGCTTTAGAGTATGCCATTAGGAAAGTCCAGGATAACAGACAGGGTTTGGATTTGAATTACATCAGCTTCTTGTCTATGCGGATGACATGAATATGTTAGCAGAAAATCCATAAACGATTAGGGAAAACACGGAAATTTTACTTGATGCAAGTAAAGCGATAGGTTTGGAAGTAAATCCCGAAAAGACAAAGTATATGATCATGTCTCGTGACCAGAACATTGTACGAAATCGAAATATAAAAATTGGACATTTATCCTTTGAAGAGGTGGAAAAATTCAAATATCTTAGAGCAACAGTGACAAATATGATACTCAGAAGGAAATTAAATGCAGAATAAATATGGGAAATGCCTGTTATTATTTGGTTGAGAAGTTTTTGTCATCCAATCTGCTCTCAAAAAAGCTTAAAGTCAGAATTTATAAAACAGTTATATTATCGGTTATTCTGTTTGATTCTGAAACTTGGACTCTCCTTTTAAGAGAGGAATAGAGGTTAAAGGTGTTTGAGAATAAGGTGCTTAGGAAAATATTTGGGGCTAAGAGGGATGAAGTTACAAGAGAGTGGAGAAAGATACAAAACGCAGAACTGCATGCATTGTATTCTTCACCTGACATAATTAGGAACATTAAATCCAGACGTTTGAGATGGGCATATAAAATGTACGGGCGAATCCAGAAATGCATATAGTGTGTTAGTTGGGAGGCCAGAGGGAAAAAGACTTTTGAAGAGGCCGAGACGTAGATGGGAGGATAATATTAAAATGGCTTTGAGGAAGGTAGGATATGATTGTAGAGACTGGATTAATCTTGCTCAGGATAGGGACTGATGGTGGACTTATGTGAGGGCGGCAATGAACCTCCGGGTTCCTTAAGTATTCCCCATAATGAAGTAGTTGGCAAACCATTCTTTTATGCCATATGTGATATGTTATTTGGGGTTTAGCCTCGACAATCCTTATTATTTTCACTTTCTGTCCAATAGTAAATCTCTTCCATTAAGTCTCCATTATAATGATATGTAACAGCATAAACTAACAAAAAAAATTTGGAAACAGGATTCACACAAAGCACGAGAACAAAGCAAGCAAAGCAACTACACTGTGAAAGTAACGCCAAGAATGATAAAGAATCATGCCACCACGTGGCATCACATTACTATTGATTGAGATGCGCTATCAAATATGCTGATACTATTGATTATTGAAAGTTGAGTTGGTATGTCGGGTTTCATTATCACAAAATTGACTTGAAAAGTAATCCTTAAAAGCGGGATTTTCCTTAAACTGGATTTCCTTAACAGATTATTTCTCAAAAACAGGGATTCCTTAAAAACAAGAATGTTAAAACAGGGTTTTACTGTATGAACTAATTTACCATGTATAAGGTCTACAAACTTAAGAGATTTTACTCTTACTACAGTAGTACTGATTTTATAAAGATACCATATTGCATACATATTTGACTTACCATCCCCTTTTCATGTATGCTGCAGCTCTGTTACCATAAAGAACAGCTGCTGTTGGACAATAGCTAATGGCCTTATTATATAAACTAATGGCTAATGTAAAATGCTGCCTCTCAAATGCGTCATTAGCCTGAAACAATACAGTATAAGTTGCATGACATATTGTAAGTCTAGGGACAATAAGAGCAATCCAGTGGATAAATAACAATCTGTAGAAAAAAATCCAACCTACATATTGCTGATACGGACAAAAACACAGCTAAATTTTAATTCAGTTAACAATATGACACACCATTCTTCACAATATTCATACCAAACATTCTCAGGGCTACAGCCAAGGACATAATGCAAGATATATTATATAATTCCTTCTTATTCAGCTTAATTGTTATTTAAAATTCGCACTCTGGAAACAAGATTCACTCTTGTTCATTCTTTCAGTAAATTTAAAGCAATGTCATCAGATAGGTTTCTTTCACAGCATTTTAATTTTATTTACATTGCAATTGTCATGTTAGAAAAAGGTACCCAATACATGTATTGTCTATATACAGTATTATCAGCTTTGTTAAAATATATGTTACCACTAGGACTCGGATTTCTATTATATATATATATATATATATGTTATGGTTTATTTAACGACGCTCGCAACTGCAGAGGTTATATCAGCGTCGCTGGATGTGCCAGAATTTTGTCCCGCAGGAGTTCTTTTACATGCCAGTAAATCTACTGACATGAGACTGTCGCATTTAAGCACACTTAAATGCCATCGACCTGGCCCGGGATCGAACCCGCAACCTTGGGCATAGAAGGCCAGCACTATACCAACTCGCCAACCAGGTCGACTATATATATACACGTATTATCCTGGTCTTTTTTTACAAACTTATAAGTTATTAAACACAGTTTTAGTTGTTGAACATGATGACGACAAAGTTTCATTGGTCACATAAATGCATATTTTACCATATTTTAACATTAAGTCACAATTCTGTAAAAGAAAATAGTACCTAGGAAAGGATATTTTTGATCATATTACAACAGTTTTAACAGTTCTCCAAGCATTACTAACATGTTTTGTGTCAATAATAGCAAGTAATTTTGTTTGCATTTGGTTACTTAGTTTGAACTTCTTTTCCTTTTTTTTCTTAGAAGTACATATCCTATAATTATATGAAGTTTGAAATTAACTGGATTCACCAGCAGTAAGTTGTCAAAACACAAAGGACAAAAGAATGTTAGGAATATATCCAGATTGTTGCTCGTCAGTCTCACCTACACCCTCTTCACTTCTCTCAAATATGTGGAACTTAAGAGGTTCCAATCCCACTGTTGTCAGGTAGTAATTCATAAACAGTTAGAGACCCTGTTAAAAGTATTAGTCATGCAGAGGACAGACGTTAGGCATTTTTCACCCTTCTATTTTTATAGGCTGAAGAGTCTGCTATGGCCAATACAATAACATTCACAAACAATTTTGTAGAAAGGTGAATAAAAAAGTTTTCTAAGTATTTTTTGGCCAACATTTAATTTGTTTTGTGTCATATTTTCAACTTTTTATGTCATATTTCGGTATTTTTGAGGTAAAATTGTATGCATATTTCCAGAGTCTTTAGGTCATTGAAATCCAAACCCTGGGTATCGCAATTGAAAATGATCAGTTTTCACTTCATCAAATTTATTGTATTTTATCAAAAGAAAAAAAAATGTTTATTTCAGTACCTTGTCATTCTGCTGCATTTGAAGTACCATATATATTATGTGATATAAAAGTCACTTGCCAAATGGAATGCATTATTTTATTTGGAAATGGCAGCTACGGTATCTTTTGTTTATATTTATATTTTGTGATTTAATTCTGAATTAGACCATGGTAATCAACAATGCTATAGTTAGTATGTTTCTTTTTTCTTTTTTTCTTATGTACCGTAGAATATATTTTATTTCCTAGTCATCTGGTGGCACATTCTCTCCTAAACATTTCTCAAAGAGATCTCTTAAAAGCTCATATAATTTATCAATGTCATACTTTAATAACTCAGCAGGAATTCCTCCAATTCCAATAGCCCTTCTACATTTCAAAGATTTGATAGCATCTTTTACTATTTAAATATTCAAATGAATATAATCAACTAAGGATTAATTAATTTCATTCTCAATGTCATCCAAATATTGTTCTCTAGTCCCTATTAGAATTTCTTTGAAATATTGTTGCCAAGATTGAAGATTAATAAATTTACAATACTATGTTTGTTTGGTATTTCTTCGAAGTTTTTCAATGCCCTCCAACTACTGTGTTTATTTTTCCTCCAATAAAAGTTTCAATTTTTTGGCATAATTCTTCCCAAGTTTCATTTTTTGCCTCTGCAACTTTCATCCTACGTTTAGTTTATGCTCTAAGTATTTTGTCGTCGATACTCTAAGTATTTAGCCATTTTAAATACTCGTATTAATCCCTTTTTATTTGCACATCCTTTTCTATTTCCTCATTCGAAAAGTAAAATAAATTTTTCTGATGATAATTGTGTATTTCACCTAGGACTTCTATAGCTGATTCATTTGAGTTATTCAAAGTATATTGGTATTATATTTATGAATTATCGAATACAGTTTCTGTTAACTTCTCATTCAATCTCCTTCTGTATAAATAAATAGTACTTTCATCCTCTAAACTTTTTAAGTTATACATCAGAGTATTCATTTCAGTTTTAAAGTTGTCATCATCCTTAATTTGACTTTTCCTTTCTCTGGAGTTATAAAATTTCGGAGTTAACTAGAAAATGATGGCTAAGAGTAACTCCTCTGTAAGATCCGACGTTTTATACTTTCAATTTTGTTTGTTGCTTTACTATAATATAATCTATTTTTGATTTTGATTGTGGTGCATCTCGATGCCATGCATTTATGAATTTCATTGTGTTTGTAAAATCCATTTAGAATTTTAAAAGAATTTTGATCATAAATATCAATTAGTCTATCACCGTTATCATTTAGTGCATCTTCTCTAATTGGTCATCTAATTTTGCTCTCTGTTTGCCTCCTTGTTCTACTGTTGAAATCTCTTCCAATTTCCTCTATTAAACCATTTAATTTATTGAAAAATTACCCTTACTATATATACTCTCATCCGACAACTATTATATCCATCCAGTTGTAATCTATTGGGTTTTTTTACATTACATTTTTTCCAATGAAGTTGGCAAGTTGCATCAACCCCCAAACCTGGAGGAACAGGTAACTTTTAATCACAGTTTTCTTTCTTTAGCCTTTGATAAGTCAATATCAAACTACAAGACAGCAGTTGCTAGCTTTGGTCCACTCTGGGTACCGTATATTAATTCCCTACTACCCTCCATATCTGATGAGTATTTCCCTATCCACCACCTGGGAAGGCACCTGATGTGAGGCTAGCTACTCCACACAGTATGGTTGGAATACTAGGCAATATGATTGTGAGATCATATTTTTTTACGGAAATGTGTACCATTCGGAAAATTGTTGGGCAGTATTGTAATGAACTTCCTATATGATTTACTAATGAATAAACTGATTAGAATGTGATTTCAGCTAGTTGAGACCACAGCATATTATGCTATAACAGTTCGTGAGAAATTAAGTAATGTGATCAATGTGCAGTGGATTGGACGGGGTGAATCTCAATCATGGACTTCACAATCTCACACCTATAGACTTTTTTGCTGTGTATGTAAAACAGCATGTTTTTGAGACAGAGCTTTCATCTATAGGGTGAAAGGGGTATAACTACATTAATTTTAAGAACAGAATCTTTAGGTTGTAAGTAACCAAAAAGTCAAATGTAATTTTGGTATCTGAATAATGGTTTAACTGAAAAAAAAAAAAATTGTATCTGAAGTTTGAATCCCATTTATGGTCAATGCGAAGAACAAACCGAAAAAAATATTCCTTTGTCATTTCTTCGAAAAACACTTCATTTATATAATAATGCACAAAATTAACTGATTGCAAGTGCTTTTGTGATGGAACCTTCAGGGAAATCTGGCACTGCTGCAATTAAGGGTTGCTCAGTAAGTATAGAGTACTGTTTATCTGCAATCCTACTTTGTACCTCAGCAGTAGCAAGTCTTATGCCAGTCTATTCATGGAATTCTAAAGGTGAAGTCAATTAAGGAGAATGCCAAAATTTACACATCTTGAGTATCTAGATGTGCCTTTAATTTATGGGGAATCAAGACAGAATTCCCATGAATCATTAAGGCAGTATCAGATGAGAATTCCTAACAGAAGAATGCCAAATCCCAGAACGTTTGTCGCCTTGACACAAAGAGTGTTAGAGACTAGATGTGTGATTCCAGCCTGTATAAATTGAGGGCTGAGGTTACTAGTGTACCTTTATATGTTACAAAGGTTATTTTATTTTCTTATTTGTTCTACACAGAATTGATTACTGCCCGAGTTCAAGTGTAGTTTGTTTTTATTTCTTGCAGTGTAATTCAGCCGAAAGTATGGATATGTTAATAAATTGTCTTTTTTTTTTTTGTTATTGACAAACTCTTAATAAAATAGGCCTACTGATGTTGAGAATTAGCATATTTATGTTTGTTCATTATGAATTGCAAGGTTATCATTTTAAGTATTCCTTTCTGTTTACTTTATTCGCAAAAATAAGAGCACATGTATGAATTTTCGTCTTTAGAAAGCACACTGGCCTACAAATCAGCTGTTATCGATTGCCTCGTCACTGAAAGACTTCTCTTTTGATGCAATCCGAAGCGAATCCTTTGCTTTTACTACTGCATTAGGCTTCGTACTTCCACAGCTGTAAATAAAGCATTGTGCTGTTGCAACGTATCCACTTCCAATCTCTCAATAGAAACTCGATTTTTTTCATAATCATTATAGATAGAGAAATGGTTAGTTTTGTTGATATATATTACTAGTTTAAATGAATGTAGTTATACCCTTTCATTCTGTACAGATAAACTGAAACGAAGGATCACCCATGTTGTCCACCACATTCCATAAGAAACACTTTTAAGAGTAAAAGAGGAATGTCAGGATCGAGTAAAAGACTGTCTTCAAGTAAATGGAACACAGTTCGAACATTTGCAGTAGTGTACTGTGCAGTTGCACTGAGAACAGTAATATCTGCATGCAAACCTAGTCATGTAAATCTAGCTTTCAGGTATAGCTCCCTAGTCACGTTTACCGAAAAGTAATGCAATGTAACAACATTGTGCTGTATGGTATTTCATGGTAGAATGTGATTACTAAGAGATTTGTTCCAAAGAAAATAATCTGTTATGCCTACATTTGTCATTTCAAACTAATACTGTTTTCCGTCGGCCTGGCTGGCGAAGTCAGTAGAATGCTGGCCTTCTGTGTCTAAGGTTGTAGGTTCGATCCCGGCTCAGTTGAAGGCATTTAAGTGTTCTTAAATACAGGCTCATGTCAGTAGATTTACTGGCATGTAAAAGAACTCTTGCGGGACAAAATTCCGGCACACTAATGATGCTGATATAACTTTGGCAGTTGCAAGCATCATTAAATAAAACATAATTTACAATACTGTTTTCCCCATTTGGTGACTTTTGTATCACATGGTATTTCGAACCTGAGTCCCTAATTCAATTCTTGTTTCTCATGCACTTTTTTAACCTGTAATATTCTCAGTACCGGTATTTTCTTTTATACAAAAAATGTGGCATTATATACTAATAAAATTTAATTAATCATGACGTCCTTAATTATCATTAATTTAATAATAAATTTTATAACTGATGTGTAACTTTGGTTTAAATATAAGAGTGGGGATAAAAGACTATACAAAAAGATATACTATGAAAGACAGGCATACTCGTAATATACCCTGTGCAAATTTTAAGACTATAGCAGCGAACACCCTTATAAAATCAGCCAATTCTGCAAAGAAACGTGGATTCAAAATAAGCATGTATGTATCTAATGCTCTGAATTTGACAAAGTAATTTTTCTTTTTGCTTCCCAATATTCAGAGGTTCTAAATATAGAATCAATGTGGATGGAAAGAAAAGTTACATGGTTGACTCAGTTTCCTTTAACTTTCATGAATTGGTCCCTTTTCTGGACAACATGATCAAACTATATAATAAATACAATGAAATTAGCAATATTCAAAACTGGAATCACTTAGGAAGAAAAAAGAGAGAACAGAGAAAAATAAGAAGTGTTAAGGATGTGCTATATATATACTTACACTTAATTTCAGAGCTTCAATTCGTAAAGGCAGTGACGGCATCTCAAGGTCACACTTTCTATCAGTTGTTGGAGAAGATGGAAATATGGATGTCATTCCATTAGTACTTCGAGTAACACCATTTGAACTGGCTGCAAAGCCATTGGTGCCATTTCGGAAGCCATTACTATAACCGTTTGAAGAACCACAATGTTCTGAAATTAAAAGTACGCTTAGTTTTCATTCTGAAACATGTACGAATCATATATAAAATTATAAATATAGCAACAGGACACATACCTTTAAATGTTTTCAGGTTGTCTATATTAACAGCCTGTATATCAAATTTCTTTGGTTTTCTTTTATTGTTTATGTCAAATAAATATATCTGCTCGCCTCCCAAATTAACTAACAATTCATTGCCATCAGCACTGAAAGTTAAATAAGTTGAGGCCAGATTCCTATACTTCTTCCGATAGTCCTGTTGTTTTACGGGAAGATGTCCTGTAAATAGGAAGCAGTCAAAATTTCACCAGAATTCCAGATTATAAAGATTCAGAAAAGAATACTTAACAGAAACATGTAACGAAATTAGAACTCTTGTTTACTTACATAAATGAAAAGTTCAAAACCAGTTTGGATGCAGAAATGTGCTCCAATTCAGAATGGGTAATTTGTAGGTACATCTAATGTAATTACATATACTGTATATGTAAACAGAGTATAATTTAATATGTCAGACCCATTTCAAGGAAGGATTGAGCACTTTAAAACAGCAAAATTACATAGACTGACCAAAAAAATTGAATAGAATAACACATGTTCATCACTGATAAATATGGTTAATTATTATTCTATTTGATGCCATACATTGTCCCTTGCTTTCACTTTCTTAACCAACAAATGACATTAAAGCTATGAAAGAATATTCTTATTCAATGAAAGAAGAAATGGACAAATTTGCTAAAGGAACCTTAAGAAGTTGCAAGACAGGTGTGACATACTAGAACAACAACAAAGGATTCGCCTATATGTGCTACATGCCCTGCTTATCTCAGATGTCTGAATTTATGTTCCTAATTATGTCCGGTGAAGAATACAATGCGTGCAGTTCTGTGTTGTGTAACTTTCTTCATCCCTCTTAGCCCCAAATATTTTCTTAAGCTCCTTATTCTCAAACACCCTTAACTTCTGTTCCTCTCTCAAAGTTAGAGTCCAAGTTTCACAGTCATACAGAACAACCGGTAATATACAGTAACTGTTTTATAAATTCTAACTTTCAGTCTTTTTGAGAGCAGACTGGATGACAAAAACAACTGAATAATAACAGGCATTTCCCATATTTATTCTGCGTTTAATTTCCTCCCGAGTGTCATTTATATTTATTACTGTTGCTCCAAGATATTTCAATTTTCCCACCTCTTCAAACGATATGTTATGATCACAACGCATAATCATATACTTTGTCTTTTTGGGATTTACTTCCAAACCAATCTCTTTACTTGCTTCAAGTAAAATTCCCGTGTTTTCCCTAATAATTTGTGGATTTTCTCCTAACATATTCATGTCATCCTTATAGACAAGCAACTGATGTACCCTGTTCAGTTCAAAAACCTTTTTGTAATCCTGGATTTTCTTAACGGCATATTCTAGATCGTATATGTAATAAAATTATGTTCAAAGTTATACCTTAAAAGAAAGATGTTTATATGTGACTGTGTTTAATTTTCCAACATGAGTTTACATGATTTCATTACTGGTTTTTCAAAAACCATCGCAGTTTATTTTGAAAGAATTAACGATGTTAAAGAGAGCTCCACTGTAGAGAGACATATTGGAACGACTGCAGAGGAAACAGATGTATAAAAAAACTGTCCCAACACTGTCTTGTCCATCACAAATTACACTTGAATTCAATGAGATTCGAGATTAGACTTCCAACGTGGAGAAGAGCCACTCTAGCTGTTCGATTAATATTGAACCTCATACAGTACCAATTATTTATGTAACAGTTTGCTCATATATCTCTATAAAGAGTGTTATACATCAATCAAATACCAGACACAAGTGCCATTCTCTGACATTATTCTCTCTCATATCTCCACAAAAATTTTAATATATAAGATTACCTGCTACAAAATATTGAACACAGCCCTGGGGTAGATTATCTTCCAGCTCTCCCTCCCCAGCCCGAGAGGCCATGTAATTTTGGCGCTCCCAATTGGAGCGAGGCACATTGTCTGGTGGATACTGAAAGCAACAAATGGTATTATCATCATCATTATACGAGTATATTACAACATGATAAATATGAATGTAAGACACCTTTTATTGTATTATGAAACTGAAGACACAACACGAAAAAATCTCTAAGAAGATTGTTACCAACCTCCATTCTCAAGTTAATGCAACTGCTTCAAAATCTGTCATCTTATAAACCATGAATTAATGTTCACTTACTATAAATTTCGTGTTTATTTTTCATTGTAAATTCAAACACTCTTCAAACACCACCAAATAATGGAATTTAGAAATCTTCTCATCATTCGTGAGTTGCCGCAAGGGACAAAGAGTACTTAAGCATATAAATGTTTACAAGTTCATTGAACCATTGATTTTGTTTTGACCATGAAACTCCTACAAGTGCAGAGCTGCAAATACATTTTTAGATTAGTGGGAATATGCCTAGTTTTAGAAAGAGAGAGAGAGAGGTAAGTATTACGAAAAAGTGAAGAGTCTAATGAACTTAGTTTCATTTCGAATATAGGTGATGCTTCAGGAGAGCAATTGATCCTTTCAATGCAGCTAAGGTTACAGTTGGAATACGTGGTGTGTCTAAAAAGTTCGGTGAATGGTGTCATATCTGAACTGCAACTTGGCGCATGTGCTTGCACATGCGCATGGTTCTTCAGACACTTGGGGAGAATCGATACACAGCATGCAATGCATGTGACTGGCAGTGTAAACAGACTGCGACCAGTTGAACGTAGTCAATGTGAGAGGAAGTGTCACAGCGCAATGGAGCAATGTGTAAACATCAAGTTCTGCTACAAATTGGGGAAGACTGCAACGGAGACACATGGAATGTTGGTGCAGGTGTACGGGAGGGAAGCCGTGAGCAGAAAATGTGTTTACGAATGGTTTAAATGCTTCCATGAAGGGAAGGAAACAATTGAGGATGAGCCACGTTAAGGTCGGCCATCGACAAGCAGAACCCCAGAAATGATCGAGAAAGTGCGACAAATGCTGGCACAAGATCGACGACTGACTCTAAGATTGATTGCGGAGGAATTGGACATTAGCAAGGACACGGTGCACACCATCGTCCGCGATGATTTGGGTAAGCGGAAGATCTGCTCCCGATTTGTGCCGCACAAGCTCACAGACGAGCAAAAAGCAAAACGGATGGAAACTTCTGGTGATTTCATTTCCATGTGTGACCAGGATTCATTACTTCTGAAAACCATCGTCACGGGAGATGAGACCTGGTGCTATCAGTTTGATCCGGAATCAAAACGACAATCGATGTCATGGTGTTCACCGACTTCCCAGCGACCAAAAAAAAAAAGCCGTCTGCAAAAATGCAAGGTGACTGCGATTTGGAAACTATCAGCAAAGGCCTCCTGTGGAATCGATCGCAGAATGGCTGTCACACGATCTTTGATGGTATTCACGTCCCGCAAAACGTTCACCTTTCATGGCCGCCTACAAGCGGGGAAACAGGAAGAAGTCCGCAGGAGCCAGATCAGGTGAGTACGGGGGGTGTTCAAGAACAGTTACAATCTTCTGAGCCAGGAATTGGCGCACACGGATCGCACAGTGTGCAGGGGCATTGTCATGGAGCAGCATCCATTTTCCAGTCCTGTGCAACTCTGGCCGAATCCGCCGGAGACGCTGTAGCAATCGGTTCAAAACAGACTGGTAAAATGCAGCATTAATGGTTTGACCTGCAGGAACAAATTCCTTGTGGATGATGCCGTTGTTGTCGACGAAGGCAATCAACAGTGTTTTCACCTTGCATTTTTGCAGACGGCTTTTTTTTTGTCGCTGGGAAGTCGGTGAACAACATGACATCGATTGTCGTTTTGATTCCGGATCGAACTGGTAGCACCAGGTCTCATCTCCCGTGACGATGGTTTTCAGAAGCAATGGATCCTGGTCACACATGGAAATGAAATCACCAGAAGTTTCCATCCGTTTTGCTTTCTGCTCGTCTGTGAGCTTGTGCGGCACAAATCGGGAGAAGATCTTCCGCTTACCCAAATCATCGCGCAATCAATCTTAGAGTCAGTCGTCGATCTTGTGCCAGCATTTGTCGCACTTTCTCGATCATTTCTGGGGTTCTGCTTGTCGATGGCCGACCTGAACGTGGCTCATCCTCAATTGTTTCCTTCCCTTCACGGAAGCGTTTAAACCATTCGTAAACACATTTTCTGCTCACGGCTTCCCTCCCGTACACCTGCACCAACATTCCATGTGTCTCCGTTGCAGTCTTCCCCAATTTGTAGCAGAACTTGATGTTTACACGTTGCTCCATTGCGCTGTGACACTTCCTCTCACACTGACTACGTTCAACTGGTCGCAGTCTGTTTACACTGCCAGTCACATGCATTGCATGCTGTGTATCGATTCTCCCCAAGTGTCTGAAGAACCATGCGCATGCGCAAGCACATGTGCCAAGTTGCAGTTCAGATATGACACCATTCACCGAACTTTTTAGACACACCACGTAATAGATGTAGGTATTCCAAGCCTCTTAAACACATCTTTCATGAAGAGAGTAGCGGTACCTCTTGCTCCAACTATAACTCCGAATACTTCAAGTTCTTTTAGATGGTATTTTTGGAGGTAATAGAGAATGGTGGGATTATAGATATTCTTTTTTTTCCTTATCCACTTCAGTCGGCTGTTCCTTATTCGTTTCGAAACGCACAGTGAGATCAATTATGAATCCAGATTCTGTAGATTCCTTGTACAGTATCTATAGTACAGACCTGACAGACTGCTGGCAGATAACATTAGGATTATTAATAAACTTGCCACTCTCGCACCTACCATCAGCTGAAACTTGCACTCTTCACTCTTCCCAACCATAAAATATAATACAATCTAGCATTCACAATATTTTCAGTTGCTACTGATTGATTGCACGCACACACTACGCACGCACGCACGCACACACACACACACACACACACACACACATACATATATAAGGGTTCTGCCCATGGGCAGGTCTTTCACTGCAAACCCAACATTCTCCAATCTTTTCTATTTTCTGCCTTCCTCTTAGTCTCGGCATATGATCCACATATCTTAATGTCGTCTATCATCTGATATCTTCTTCTGCTCCAAACTCTTTTCCCGATCACCATTCCTTCCAATGCATCCTTAGTAAGCAGTTTCTTCTCAGCAGTGACCCAACCAATTCCTTTTTCTCTTCCTGATCAGTTTCAGCATCATTCTTTCTTCACCCACTCTCTCCAACACAACTTCGTTTCTTAGTCTGTCTGTCCACTTCACACACTCCATTCTTCTCCATAACCACATTTCAAATGCTTCTATTCATTTCTCTTCATTTCGTCGTAATGTCCATGTTTCTGCCCCATACAGTGCCACACTCCACACAGAGCACTTCACTAGTCTCTTTCTTAGTTCTTTTTCCAAAGGTTCGCAGAAGATGCTCCTTTTTCTATTAAAAGTTTCCTTATGAGAATTTAATTACTATAGTCAAGCGTGGATGTGCAAGTAGAAGAGTGGTCATGGAACTAGAGCTCCTTATATCATATTCCCCTTCTCCCCTCTCATTTTGCGCAATATTTTATCCAAAATGTTTTTTACTCGGAGTGAAGAAATTCTTATATTCCATTTCTATTGCCTGAACTTTTCATGTCATTATTTCCCTTTTATTTGGCTATATAACAATGCTCTCTAAAACTGGGTGTGGTTATCTGCGAAAATAACAATAAGGCTGGTTACACACTACAACGAGAAATATGTTGCTACACAGTGGAGCCATTTCTGTATAAATAATTAAAACACGAATTTTATTATGTCATACAGAAGACAATTTGATCAAAGACCTTGTGTATAATATAATACAAGGTGTTTGGGTTTGATATGCGCTGATAGAAATAAAGTTACATCAATTTGAACACCTGACTTTCTATTAATTGTTCAATTTCATTCACGTAATATAAATTTTATAGGTTAGTTAGAGCGGAAAATACGTAGCTATGTTTTCAAAAAATCACTACCTGGCATTGGCCGGCTAGCGATTTTTTGAAAACATAGTTACCCCACCACCTGTATTTCCTGCTTCCACAGGAAACCTAACTTATTTGTAGTCTATAAAATTTATATTATGTGAATGAAATTGAACAATTAATAGAAAATCAGACGTTCAATTTATATAACTTTATTTCTATCAGTTCTTATTAAACCCAAGACCTCGTATAGTATTGTATGCAAAGTCTTTGATCAAACTGTCTTCCATATGGCATAATAAAATTCGAATTTTAATTATCTATATAGAGATGGCTCCACTGTGTAGCAACATATTTCTCGCTGTAGAGTGAAGACATAAGCATTGCTAGTTATCTCCGCATATATTACATAGTTCATAATTACTTCATAGTTCTTAGTATAGTATGTTACAGGCTTAAAAGCTTGTGTTTTTGTATTTTTATTTTTCACGGCCTGTAAATCCCTTTTTAATGTATTTTGAATATTCGATAAAATTCGAAATGTATCTCAAAATGCGAAATTTTTACTAATTCACTCATTCATTCATTCATAGTGTTCTGCCTAAGGACAGTCTTTCTCTGCAAACCCAGCATTCTCCAATCTCTCCTATTCTCCTCCTTCCTCTTAATCTCCACATATGATCCATGTATTCTAATGTTATTTATCATCTGATATCTTCTTCTGTTCTAAACTTTTCTGCCTTTCATCATTCCTTTTCAGTGCATCCTTCAGTAAGCAGTTTCCTTAGTCAATTCCTTTTCCTCTTCCTGATCAGCTTCAGCATTATTCTTTCTTCCTCCACTCTTTCTAACACAGCTTTGTTTCTTAATCTGTCTGTCCATTTCACACGCTCCATTCTTCCCCACAGCCACATTTCGAATGCTCCTAGTCGTTTTTCTTCACTTCATCGCAATGTCCATGTTTCTACCCCATACAATATCACACGCCACATAAAATCTAACTCTCTTCCTTAGTTATTTGTACTGAAATATGGTATAAATGCGAAACCGACAATTTTATAATAAAATCGATATTTTATAAAGTTAAATTTATATTTAGATAATATAAAAATTGATTGTGCAATCTTGCAAGGCGGGGTGGTAGGATTTGCACATTTTTTTCCAATAGGTTGGCAAAATTTTAAACCCTACAATTGCTGGCCAGGTATTATCAGTTAATTTGAAAGGTTTATATGAGAGTAAAACAAAGATACCATTTTCCCACGAGGCTTAAATGAATGTCTTTACTAACGGATACGAATATTTTCATAAAAAAAACACACACGCACGCACGCACGCACACACGCGCGCACACACACACACACACACACACAGAGGGTGTTTCAGACCACCTGTATCAGCCTTTTTTCCTCGAAAACTACATGTTCATAAAAAAATTTGATAACCAAAATCTATGTAAAGAATTTATTGGTGGTAGGACCATTTCATGTGACAAACCGAAAGTAGGGGTACCTGTCACCAACTTCGAAATTTCAAATTAGAACATAGGTGACTGAAGGTACCATTGAAAACTGCTTTTAAAAAGAAACAACTTTTACTGAAACTTTTTTTTTTTCCTAACTTTTATTGTTTACTCACAAAGCAACAAAAATGGTATCTTCTGAGAAGTGCTGTACACTGTTATATATGTGTATAGAGTCCACGATTTCCTACAAAATGCTATAAATCGCTAAATGACGAATATATATACTGTATATGCTATAAAATGCTAAATATTAAAAACAAAATGCTAAAATTTAATTTCAAATTGTTAAGAATCACCACCCCTAGTGATAGTGAAATAGAATTTTGACGAAATTAATCCAAGGATTTGCCATGGGATTATGTGACATTCGTGCCTAACAGTTGAGAAAAGACAATTTGGAAAAGTTTGAAATAGGTAATAAGTAAAAAATGTACTGAAACCCATTAACCAACCCATACCTAAGTGCAGCTCAGAACACACGTATTGACCCTTAGTTCTTCCTTTTATTCCTCACTTTATCTTACAGGTAACTCTAGATTTTAATATGCTGCCTAGCCGCATCTGTGGCCAGTCCTAGCATGCTGGCCTTCCATCCATGTGATTCGTGTTCGATCATCGGTCGAGTGTGGATGGAATTTGTAGTGGGAATTAAAAAAATGATGCTGCAAGAGTTTTTATCTCAGGATACTCCCATTTCCCTCTATAATTCCACCGACATAATCCACTTTCCCCTCATCTCATCTACCATCTCTAATAGTACAAACAGGCTAAGGTGATGTCTGGTGGTAGTCAGGTTTCTGATGCACATCTAGGTTGTAAGGGTTTGGGGCTCCAGACTCTGGGTTCGGGCTCATCAGTAGGCCTGTGACATTGGAGCATGTGTACAGTGAAAGAAAGCCAACTCACTCGAGGATATAAACAGAGTATGCAGTACCGCTCCGTCTTGTACAGTACAGTCTGCAGAAGAGAATAATAACACATTCCTCTGAATTACTTTCTATCATTATTTAACTTCATTTCAACTATTGCAAAATTCCATTCAACACATGTGGGCTAAGATGTATTGTCTATTGCGTGTTTAGTTTGTAATTACAGTGAACAACAAGATGCATTCTCAAAGTTCCGAAAGTGAATGCATGTCTACTACTAGTATGGATTTGAATGCAGAAAAGCTGCAAAACGACAGGTGCAAATGTGAAATATTTGACATCATTCAATTCGACAAGTAAATTATCTACAGTGTATTTGTCACCCAACAGAATGTTAGCTACATGACAGAGTGAACTATGATGTGTATCACTTTTCTGTATGTTATTTTCAACATAGTTACTGCCTTTAACATATAGGATGCTGCAGCGGTAACAATTAGAAGTACTTTGTCATGCTCTATACCTGATGACCATAATAACTGCATTGCATATTGAAAAATCTCACATATTGTAGAATTGTTGACAGCATTTATCACATCACACAACAGTAAGTATAATCCAGCAGGGCCTTCCGGATCCAGAGCCCTAACAATCACATTAAATACATGCCGTCTAACAGCATCTGTCGTCTCATCAATTGACATCAGATGTGTTGGTTTGTCAGTTTACCTCTGATCTCAGTAATGCATGTGTTGTAAATATTTTCGATATAGTACTTCTGTAACGTAGTCTGATGTGTAATTTCTCTTCTAGTGTATTTCTGTAAAAACTTGCAGAACACCGTATTTGCGAGTTTGTTAAATGGTATGTCTGCAGATATAAATGCCTTACATAAGTCTTCATAAAATGTTGAATTTGATATAGGGTCCTTCTACACATTTTCTTGTTCCAGCCATTTATGTTTCATCGTACTTATGTGCCTTTGAACATTATATTCCTTGTTTTTAGCAGACATATTTAGTATTTATTTATTTATTTAACCTGGTAGAGATAAGACTGTCAGGCCTTCTCTGCCCCTCTACCAGGGGATATGCTGACATTGCAAAGTTTACAATACAGATTGTTATTTAGAATGCAAAATACATCTGCACCATACTGTGAAACTAAATATTCCAGTTTCCAAGACGTATTGCTTTCCTTCTGAGCCATACTGCGGAGCACACTACACTTCACGACAGTTTGTATTACTCTTGAATGAACTGTACCGCGGAGGTTGTGTCGTCTCCATACACACATACACTTGCGTACTCTGTGTATATCCTGCAGTGAATTGGCTTCCTTTCACTGTAAACATGCTCCAATGTCACAGGCCTACTCATCAGCAGCCAATGGGAGCTTATCTGCAGGTTCAACAAGGATGGCCCACCTATCAGCGTCAAATTCACGAATGCTATCCGAGCCATCAGTCAGACTTAGACAATCATCGCACAAAGGGTGTACAATAAGCCTAAACAGTCTAAGTGCATGGCTCCACCTGAGATCCAGCTCTCATGAAATCAATCAATATGTTGGCTATATGAGAAACAAGATACGACGCAATGAAACAGTTTGCAAAATTTACGTTGCATCCAACACAATTTATCCTGTTAGCAGGTACAGACAGCTTCAACTACATTAAACTGTGACGATAAATATATATTTCACTATCACTCATAATCTACATTACAGTTTCCCCTTCCTCCAAAGAAGTAGGATAAAATTAAGACTTCATACATACAACAAAACGCAAAAGTGGCAATATGGCAATACATTCATGATACATTCATTTTGAAAGTAAGTTAAGGCCTGAAGGTGACATTATTTTTCTGTATTATATTTATTAAAACGCATTTCTTTATTAACATTTTTATTTTTCACTCTTCCCTCCCCCTCCTTCTGTGGATTTCACCTAAACATGGTGGGCTTAGAATACTAAAGACTCTGACAATCTTCCTGAGGAAGTCTAGTTTATATAGCTTGCCAGATGGTAAAAGAAGAGGGAGCACCAATAGTAATCCACAATGAGTGAAAGCGACTCATAAGCCATAGTGAAGGCAGTGCTTCTGGGAGAGGCAACCTGAAGAAATTACCAGGCAAGTCCAGATGCTGAAAAGTGGCAGCCCCAACACATGGTTTTCCTATCACAAGGCTTAACCTAACCTAGAAAGATAATTATTACACATTTTTTCCACAGATAAAATATCCTTCAATATCATTCAACTGAACAAGAAATGTTTGAAAACCTATAAGATGCTGGAATGATGGCTTTGGTTCATGGCGATGAAGCAGATGTAGAGGTCTAAACCTTGAAAGAAGAAGAAACAGTAGCAACACTTAACTGGTGTTTACTTTATTCTAGGAGCTGTGACCTTCATTTTGACAATTAATATAAAATCAATTAGTAGCAGCAGTAGTAGTGTAGAAGGTGGACTTAACAGGTTTTGTATAGAGCTCCTCAATTATAATGACCCTCCAGAAGTATCAATATATTCACTATTAAGTACATAACCGTATATTTCTGTTCCCACGTTAGGTTTTCTGCATACATTAATTTCAATGCAGTATTAAGGTTTTTTCAATATACACAAAGTGTATAAGATTTGCTGATGATATGGCGTTGTTAGCAGAAGAGGAAATGATACTAAAGGAAATGCTACTGGAGCTAAACGAGCAGTATGGAATGAAGATAAATGCTAACAAGACGAAGACCATGGTCATAGGAAGAAAAGTAAAGTTGCGAATTCTAAACGAGGCAGTAGAGCAAGTGGACAGTTTCAAATACTTGGGGTGTACTATAAGCAGTAACATGGGCTGCAGCCAGGAAGTCAAAAGGAGGATAGCAAAGGCAAAGGAAGCTTTTAATAGAAAAAGGAGCATCTTCTACGGACCTCTGGAAAAAGAACTGATTAGTGAAGTGCTTTGTGTAGAGTGTGGCATTGTATGGAGCAGAAACATGGACATTACGACGAAGTGAAGAGAAATGAATAGACGCAATTGAAATGTGGATAAGAGAGGAATGGAACATGTGAAGTGGACAGACAGCATAAGAAATGAAATTGAGTCAGAAAGAGTGTGTGAAGAAAGAATGATGCTGAAATTGAACAGAAAGAGAAAAAGGAATTGGTTGGGTCAATGGCTGAGAAGAAACTGCCTACTGAAGGATGCACTGGAAGAAATGAGCCGTTCAGAGCAGAAGTGGTGTAAGTCAAAAATGGGTAATGAGTGTTAAAGTAAACATTCTGTAAAATACAGCGCAAAGTAGCAATTAATATTCAATTTATTTAAACTACTAGTAGTCAGTGGATAGCACGAAGGACATATTACTTGCTACTTTGCGCTGTATTTTACAGAATTTTTACTTTAAACGTCATTACCCAATTTTGACTTACACCACTTCTGCTCTGAACGGCTCAAATGATGAATGGGAGAAGAGTTTGGGGCAGAAGAAGATATCAGATAAACGAAATTAAGATATGTGGATCATATGAGGAGACAAAGAGGAAGGCAGAAAATAGGAAAGACTGGAGAATGCTGAGTTTGCAGTGAAAGACCTGCTCTTGGGCAGAACACAATGAATGAATGAATCACAGAATATCAGCAGAACTAAGATAAAGCCTATATTATATTGCTTTATTCATTAGTAATCATCAGTGTTTCTGTAAGAAAACATTACTAAAGTTTTCAGTACAAATACTGTGTGAATTTTGTTTGAAATTTCGAATTACCAGTGACTGATGGTATTATGAAGTACTATTCTGAAATGTCAAGTGGATATTTTACGAACGAATTTACATAATGTAAGATTATTAGTAAACTTAATAAAGTATACAAACAGTGTAAATGTCTGACAGCATAAAACTTGATAGTACTGACATTTATATCAATTAATTATATGGTGCTACAGCCACACAAGTATTTGTCATCCAGTAGTCAACTACATTCCACCAGAAGGGTCATGGGTGCTGCAAGTCCTCATATCATCAGCTTAAGAGTGTAAACCTGCTAACCGCCAAAAAGAAAATTTTACAAGCGAAGCAAAAAACTAAGTTTAAATTAACTCTGAAATTTTAGGACCAAATCCAAAATACAGGTACAAATGCCACCTGTACTTTAGATTTGGTCCTAAAGTTTCAGAATTAATTTAATGTTAGATTTTTGCTTCACTTATAAAATTTTCTTTTTAGCAGTTAGCAGGTTTACACTCTAAGCCGACGATATGTATTATTAATCAGTCTTTCTTTAACCGGAGTTCACCACCTATCAGGCTTCCCAGTTCTTCTGATTACGAGACTGGGTAGACCCTATTTGAGGTCCTATACCTTCAAAGTATTTCTTGGGTATAACCGAGAACGAAACCCAAGACCTGGTTCACTATACCAAAGTGGCAATCCAATGAAATTTGAGCAATAAAATACTGCAATTGATTAAATTGAGAATTAATAGAAGCAAATATGAAGTCTTTAAAAACAACCAAAGACTGAAAAGATCACAAACAAAATCGGCAATGTAAACCATATAATTAAACTGAAAAGCATGTAATGAACGAAATTATTTTTTCGCTTAGGAATGTTGATCATAAATTATTGTTTATGTTGTAAACTAAGAATAGGCTACCTCTACAGTAGTTGGCTTTATCATCCGCCGATCATAAAGCCTGATGTACGGGTCATTTGCTCCAACAGCAAGTAACTCAGGTCGTTGTGGGTTAATGGCAAGGCATTTTGCTTCAGCATATCGACCCAAATGATTTAACAAATTCACCAGTACATTATTAACTTCTCTGGAACAGGAGTGTGGTGTTCGGAGGTCAAATTGCCTGAAAATAAAGGTGAAAAAACAACTATTATGTAAATATTCAAAATAACTCATGCTTTGCTCACATAGATTTAGTCTGACGAATTTGTAATACCTTAAACCATTACTTTGGAGGGGCAAAGGTAATGCCTAAAAAAATTTAACAGTGTTACATTACAATTACACAATAATGAATATCATATACATCTCTAGAAAAAAAAAATTAAATTAACCAAATCATAATATTTGTTTTCTTTTCACTGAATTGTTTCCAAATAACAATTCAAAATTCATCCAGCAAAAAGTAACTGACACAGTAAATTATTTTTAAAACTGCACTTCTGCCATCTTATTACTTTTCTTTCTCACCATTGTAACATGCTATAGTCCCATCAAACCTTAGCTACTCTCTTTCCAGCTAAAGGCCGAAGTAGATACAACTAAATCACATGGCATAATGGTTTCTGATTAGCTGTCTACATACCTACTTAATAATAATATATACAGAATGATTCAGACCATCTGTAACAGTCATTTATTTCGGAAACTAATGCATTAAAACTTTCGAGACAAAAATATTTATAACTAAAGCACATGTGAACTTTCACTTGAGCTCGATTTCATCAATTAGTCCTAACAGGAAGTAGGGTCAGTGGCGTATTACTTTAAAATTTCAGATGGGAGTCAGGGTCAAATAAGGTACTATTTCATAGAGCTCTTCAAAACAAACAACTTTCATAGGAAACGTTTTTATTAATTCCTACTCTTTCTCAGTGAGAAAACATACGAAAAGACAATGACATCAATATTCAGAAATGTTACAATACGAAAATGTAAACAAGACAATTAATTTTTATTTAAATGTCATGTTGAGAGTTCAGATAAGTTAAGATTGTAATATAAAATAGTTTTATATAATTTTCAGTCAATAACTTACCTCAAGTATGAAAGCTCCTGCCGCACACTTATTGTGAGTATTAATTTTCAAGCATTATTATGCTTTAATCTTACTCTAACTAAATTATTTATAAAAACATCCTTTTGATTAATTTTCTGATATTATTGCCACTCATTGCTGCGAGAGACTGGGAAAATACAAATACGTATAGTACCCACTTCTCAAAGAATTCACCTTTTGCACACTTTATCACAAATGGGTATAATATGCCTTCTAAGTCTACAGTTCAATTTAAACTTAATTTTTAACTTTTAAATATTGGCATACAAATTATGTTATACAACAAGTAATTATTCTAAGTGTAGCCTTCCTTCATTCGACTGTGTATTTTATCTGATTGTTTTAACTTAATACCATGTATGATGCTATGACTCGCAACCACACTTAGCTTTAAAATGAGCATGCATGGTAGAAATACGTATATGTTTCTATTCATTGTATTGCTTTCACCTATGTTCAATTTGTTTTTGTCTGCCTTACTATGTCACCTGAAGATGACATATGAAAAGTCGAAAATATTCGTGACACATAATATAATATAATTAATGAAATATACTTTTAATGTGATGTAACAAAAATTATTCTGCTCTCATACTTGAAATAAGTTATTGACTGAAAATTGTACAAAACTATTTTATAAGACAATTAATGTTGACAGATGTTACTGAAAGACTGGACAATGCCATTAACTTTTACAAATGTTCAAACTCTCTGCCATTCTAAGCAGCACACACCCGTACTTTTCTTCTAACACTGTCAGTGACTCTTAACACTTCAGCATGGTCAAGTGATTGGAAGGTCTCTCGGATTCCCTGTTTTATGTCATCTCTTGTTGCGGGACGATCTTGATAGACGATGTTTGTTAACCGTCTCCAAAGACAGAAATCCAAAGGATTCAAGTTCAGGAGATTGTGCTGGCCATGCAACAGGACCGCATCTATTTGTAGTACATAGGAGGTATTTTTAATAACTCTTAACTTTTAGGTACTTATTTTATTAGTTACAAAAGTAATTGTAAAACTAGAAAAATGTACATGCGTAGATACAGAGAAAACAAAAACACTTCCTTCTTCCTACATTGTTGGGCAAGGCCACCTGAGATTATTACCTCGCTAAGTACATATAGACCTGGCCATAGATACGGTATTGCGGTGACTAAAGGAAACACTGCTGAGCAAGCAAAGGAGAAGGGGTGGTGCTGCCAGCCACCAGGTCTAGACTTAGCCAGGTAATGGTGGGTGTGTACTCTGTCAACATTAAATGTACTTATCTAGTTTACATTTTCTTCTCATAACATTTCTCAGTATTAATGTCATTCCCTTTCGTACGTTTTTCTCATTGAAAGAGTAGGAATTGATAAAAACGTTTCCTATGAAAGTTGTTTGTTTTGAAGAACTCTATCAAATGGTACCCTATTTGACCCCGGCTCCCATTTGAAATTTTTAAAGTGATACGCCACTGACCTACTTTCTGTTAAGGCTGATTGATGAAATCAAGCTCAAATGAAAGTTCATATGTGCTTTAGTTATAAATATTTTTGTCTCGAAAATTTTAATGCACTAATTTCCGAAATAAGTGACTGTTACGGGTGGTCTGAATCACCCTGTATATATAAATTAAGCTTCTTTTATGAAAAGGTTGCCAGGTTTGACAAAGTGTAATATATAATTTGGAAAACACATCTAAACGGTAAAATGATTTACATTTGAAACAGTTAGGCAGTGGTTCCCAACCTTTTTTGACTGATGACACACTTTACTGGACGCCCACGGTATCGCAACACACTTATTTGTTTTTATTAAAAATAGTGATATAATAACAATTAGGCTTTTCTTCTGGAGAAAAAGGTGGTGGAACTCTGTATAGAATTTTTATAGTGGATGGGGAGATGGTTACTGTTCACTGCACTGGAATTTTGTTGTTTTCAACCTCCTTTTCGTCCAACTAAGACTTTAGAGGTCTAAGCGGAATTCAAAGAAAAATAATATTAAAAACATAGTTATTGACACATATTTCGGTTCCATGATGAAAAATGTAACAAAAAGGTACCAGAATGTCGTTCCAGAGCGTTCCATTAGAAAAGAGCACTTATAACAATTTCTATGTAGTGTCAGATATTGTAAATAGGTCGATGTTAACACGTAAAAAAAAAACAAGCAACAACTAGAGTGACATTAGGAAAAAAAAATAGGTATGTGTCAAAAATCTCAACTTGTCTATGCTGTATGTCCGATAAAAGATTTTTATTATCGTTTTTGGAAATGCACCTATTTAAATTAATGTGATGTCTGCACTTGGTGGGTTGCATAAAGTTTCTCTATACGTGGCCTTATGATTGACAGGCCAACACGTAACTCATCTTCCAAGATGCAGCAGTCTGTTATTTTGTTTAGTGTTCACTATTTTCATGGTAGAAAATGCTGATTCACGTAAGTATGACACTGAAAATGACAGTTCCAAATGTTTTTTTTTTCTTTTTTTTTTTTAGTTTATTCGGCACCATCGACTGCTTTGACAAAACATTTCCACATATAAGACACTCAGGATTTTGTTTATATTAATCTCCACATCACGTAAAACCATATTGCAAGTATTCATCACTATTATAATTACGAAACGCAGTAAATTTTTGCGAACCCTGAAGGGAATTTTCACTTACATTATTTGAATTAGCACTCCTGTCATCTAACCCATAACTTAATTCAGATTATGTTTTCTGAATTAAAAAATTGTCCATAAAATCTAAATACAGCACTTTTGATAAAATAATCGCACTATCTGTTCTAACGATTCTAAGACTCTGATTATTACTAAGTGGGGAGAGTAAACGAATTACTAAGCTTTGTTGCAGGTGTTCACTTTCTTTCGAATTATCACCAGGAAGAAAAATTAAACTGAGCATTGTTGCAGTTGTTCACGTTTCATTGGTAAAGTCTGTCTCAAAATAAAATGTACCGTATCAAAAATTTCGTTGTAAATTTAAAAAAAAAATACAAAATACGTTGTAATGAGACTTTCTGCATGGCATAAAATTTACTTTTCAATTCCAAAATTTCGCAACACACTCCATGGGGTTGCGTGACACACTGGTTGGGAACCCCTGAGTTAGAGAATCGAATATACAAAAGTCAGAAAAATGTACACCTAAATAGCGTATATGCTCATCTGCAGTAAGCAAGGGATAGTAGTAACATCAGAAATTGTTAGAATTATTACTTTTCTTTCTCACAACGTGTATTATACCATTGTAACATGCTATAGTTCCATTAAGCTTCCTTTATGAAAAGGTTGCCAGGTTTGACAAAGCGTAATATATAATTTGGAAAACAGACCTAAAAGGTAAAATGATTTACATTTGAAACAGTTAGAGAATCGAATATACAAAACGTCAGAAAAATTTACACCTAAATAGTGTATATGCTCATTTGCAGTAAGCAAGGGATAGTAGTACCAGGGTTCGATCCCAGGTGGTGACAGGATTTTTTCTCATTGCCAAACTTTCAGAACGGCCCCGAGGTTCACTCAGCCTCCTATAAAATTGAGTACCGGGTCTTTCCCGGGGATAAAAGGCGGTCAGAGTGTGGTGCCGACCACACCACCTCATTCTAGTGCCGAGGTCATGGAAAGTATGGGGCTCTACCTCCATGCCCCCCAAGTGCCTTCATGGCATGTTACGGGGATACCTTTACCTTTAAGGGATAGTAGTAACATCAGAAATGTTAGAATGATTTGAATGTCATATACAATTAATAAAAAGAAGAGAGGGATGCTTTTATACAAATTAATTCCTAAACCCAGTGGAAATAATTATTTATTGAACTTACATTATTGTCCCATCTTCTGCAGCACTCCAGAACATATAGGGCACATTCGGAGCAGTGGCGAGTCGCTTAACACGACCTGTGTGACAACTACACACATGAGTTGTTTCTCCCAATCCAACATCGTGGACTCTGATGCGGCAGTCTCCTGCACCTGTTACCAACACTCCATCAGCAGATTTTGGTAAAAACTGAAAGGATTTCAACAAAACTTTGGTAATATTTGTAATCAACAGTTTAATTTCAATGTAGTATATGAGTTTTGCTTCTCAATCAATAGGTCAATAATGTCCAAGAAGAGAAAGTTGTCAAAATATTGTAAATTATTTAAAAAATAAACATATTTTTATGCATTTGGTATATTTATATATCACTTGGTTTCAAGCAATAAGGAAATCATTTAAGTGTATTAATAATTGTGAATAATAATAATAATAATAATAATAATAATAATAATAATAATAATAATAATAATTGTGGCACCACAGCCCCTGAAGAGCCCAGACCGACCAGATGACTGCTGGCCTTACGTTCACATGCCGAAGCAGAGGTGAACGATCATCTAATCAGAATGGAGGTATCGTGTGGTTAGCACGATGATCTCCCAGCCATTATAGCTAGCTTTCGCAACTGGATTTCGCTACATAGAACCTGACAAAATGTGCAGAAAAAAAATGAAAAAAAGAAAAAAAAAAGCTCGTAAAATTTGCATGGCATTGAAGTTCAAGGGTGCAGCCATTTATATATTGCTTAATTTTTTTGCTTTCAAGTGCAGCAAAGCATTGAAACTTACTCAGTATATAAATAAGAGATTGCTGACTTGTATTTTACAAAACATCGGAAATGCGATTTTTGACTGAAAATGACCAGAATTTCACCCATCACTCCTTAACAAAACAAGATTATCTGTTATAATTATATTTTTGGGCTTTGAAACAATGTATGAAAATTTAATCTTGCCATCGCTTTAGAACCATTTACTAGTTCTATTCTCAGGTTTAGATTGACATCATCCCACAGTAGCCAAAATGCAAATCTAGCTGAACAAAGTAAGTTCTCTCTTATCTAACAGATTTTTATGAAACTTTGAACAGCAATTACAGGTAGCATATATTTCTTGTGTACTAATTCTGATTACGAATGAATCAGAGGAACTATCCTTTATAGGGGAGTGCATTTAGACGAAATAACTTCACTTCTAACAGATTTTTATAAAACTTTGTACAGGAGTTAGAGATAGCATATTAGCATATATTTTGTGTCTAGGCTACTAACCCTGATTACGAATATATCAGAGAAACTACTCTTTCATAGGGGGTGCATTTAGACAAAATTAACAATTCTTCCCATTCTAACAGAATTTTATGAAACTTTGTACAGTAGTTACAGGTAGTATGTATGTATTGTGTAATAACTCCGACTATATAAGAGAAACTACCCCTTTATAGAGGGTGTATTTTAAAAAAAAATCAATAACTTCTCTCCCATCTGAAGATCAAAAAACTTTGCACAGGAGTTAAAGGTAGCATAACTTTCTTTCTCAAAGCCAACTGACTTGCAAAACACAATTCTTCTTTCGAAGTTTCTCTGACAAAGGATTTTATCAGTCTGTACTTAATATTGACACTACCTTCATGAATGGCATAAAGTAGTTTCTATAATTTTGTGACACTAATAGAAAATTGTACTTAAAAATTTAACCAAACTTGACGTTTCAATAAAAATGTATGCTATGCAGTTCGTACTCAACTGTTTTCAAAACTTTCGAAAATCGGATTTAGTTTTTTGCTTCTTTGATAATTTTAAAATTAGCAACACTGCAATCCTGTACTCTTTTTTTCTCTGTACACAATCACACAATTCATTTAAAATGTCACTTTTTGTTCTGCAATACTTCAAATAATTTCATATGGTAACAGGTAAATCACCTTTTCCTTTGTCAGACGTAATCCCACCTGAAATAGATTAATATTTCGATATTAAATGAATAAATTACATGCAGGAATTATTAAGTAATGAAAGCGAACTTAAAAGTCAATAGATATATGAAATTTAGTATCATTACCATTATAATAGTACATTTACTTCAATTATATCTTAGCAGGGCCTGCAACTATTGACAATCTTGTAAAGAATGGTATTTAACGTACAAACTCGCAGGTTACGATACCACACTTAGCATCTTAAGTGTTTTGAAGTTAAATGGTTGTTATAAGATATAAAAAAGATTTCGTCAATCCATTCCGGCAGGGGCGGCCCAGCCTTATGTGCTACAGTACAATGATAATTTTTGCTCAAATAATGTATTTGTAATGCCATAGTATTTGATCTGTCATTTGACAATTTCCTGTGGTTATGTTCATAGTGTTATAGCGTTATAGTGTGTTTAGTCTTATCTCTTCGCTCTTTGGTGCCTCAGGAGATTCGTTGTGCTACTCAAAACTCCACATAAGAATGTACACAATTATGCGCATATGCAAATCTGAAATCACTGCTCTGATTGCCTATTTTTATGTGGGAAAGTGCTGTAGTCAGCTTCAGCACGACACAGCATGGAGATTGGGAAAGTAAAGCATAACGAAAGAATGCTTGTTTGTGGAAGAACTCGGAACTACGTATTTACAATGTGTTTGGTAATTCAAGTATCCGACTGCTGCTGCCATCTACCTGTTTGAGGTACCTCCTGAATCAGCCAGCAAGTGACTGAAAATGAAATCCCAGAAAATTGAGGCCAAGGAAGTATGTGACCGTATAATTCAGGAAGCTACCCACTGTTTCCAGTCTTTAAGCTACTTAGACGCAACAAAATTATTAAAAAGCAAAATTTTTGACAATTTTTCGCATAATTTTCCTGAACGCGAACTTGAAGTTGCTGTATACAGCTACAATATACTGAACAAAAGTGTGTTAAAGGCACAAATTGAAGTTCTATACGGAAGACCTGACTTACGAAATGTAGATGTCTGTTCAATTGTTACAATACATAGTCTCGAACAATTTACAGGATCCAATCTGTTTAGGAACGAAGTTGTTAAATATTTTGGTTACAACACCAATGACTACTGCTGAGCCAGAAAGATGTCTTGCTTAAAACGCATAAAAAGGTTTTTAAGGAACACTATGTCCCAGGATCATCTCACTGCTCTTGCAATACTGTCAATAGAAAAGAGTATGATGTCCAAGAAGGAGGGGTTTAACACCAGGTAATTGACAAGTTCTGAAGTAGGAAGAAACGTTGTATGGAGTTCATATTTCGTCACTAGGCGAGTCTCAAATTAAAATAAATACATAAAAGTGTATATAGTAGGCCAATATAGAGATTGTAGCAGACTCATTATTTTGACCACCAGCCGCTACTGCATTCCAGTCCATTCTTTTTAAAAGTCTATTTCAATATTCATAATAAACACAAAATTATTAATTTTTCTTCAAAGATTATCAGTCATTAGCATGGATACACAAGTTTCTATATTCCATTCAATATTATGTTAAAACATACTACCTACCTACATACCTTAAGCTAAATCTTGCAATACAAATATAACTTCACATTGTTGAACACACCTCCTGTTTTTTCACACTGAAAAACTGTCTCGCACTATATACAAGGTCAGCTGCCTGCAGGTCCAACTTCACGATAACATGGTGCTGATATAATGCTGTTTATTGTAGTTTTGATTACAGATTATAAAGTTTCAGTTTATAATATCAGGTCATCAATAAAATGCACTTTCACAAGCATCACCAAAGTTAATTTTGTCCTGCTAGATTCGCATTTCGAATCACTGTGCACCTTTGGACTGAAAAACAGTTTTTAAATGTTGAAGATCAAGTTTCCACAAACAGATGCAAAACTCAATTATAGCAAAGGTCTCTTATTAGATGATCTGTATTGCTACAATTTGCGAATACACATTGTTTTATGTGGTGTTTTATTTCTATAAAAATATTTATTTTATATCGCAAATTTACTGTAAAGATAAGCTGATTAATTTGTAAGAAAACATGACATCTCTACAAGCTTTACTGCTCAAGAAAAGGATTTATGCTTATTCTACGATTAAATTCAACCAAGGCAAATGGAAATTCACAATAAGAGAAAGGGCACACCTTGACTGAAAATATGTTTCCATGATGTCCAGTCTGTATAGTATGGATTTTCTTGTGAAGAAACGGATCCCAAAGGATGACTTGCACATCATCGGAAGCAGATGCAAGTGTCCTAAAATGAAAATGCAGGCAATGAATAGTCATGTATAAAATCGTGATGTTTTCACATGGAGTTACAAAGCAGACCTGAAAAATTTGGTTGTACTAATCATAAAGAAATGTTAGCACTGTGGATTCCTTTCTACTTAAAATAAGAAATGTTAAGCCTGCTAAGATTAACACGCGTGTATATCTGTTTAACAAAAATACTAAAACAATTAGACAATCCTAACAAAATTATTATGTACAGTAGTGGCAAAAAAAAAACCGGACCAACCCTTGTAGCTGATTTCAGAGCCTTGTTCACTCCAGAGCGTCAGTGCATATTCCTTGGACCTGCAACCACCTGTGCAGTTGAACAACAGCCACGCAGCTGGTTACTGTTTTCGTCCTCATTGAATGACTCAGGTGCTTGGGGTAGCGATATTTTACTACTTAATTAACTTATTATTCGCAGAACATGAATTTTATCAGCTTATTTTCTAATGGCTTTCGAAATGGGCTACGTCAGCAATCGAAACTACAATTTCAATAGATTACTCGCTATCTTGTGAATGCGGGTGTGGCATGTGCAGTGGCTCATTTCAGGAACTTTTATTATTCCATCGGTCCAGTTTTTTTACCACTACTGTACATCATCTATTAGTGGCACATGCTTTTACACTTTTTCATATATAACAGTATAAAACAAAGTATTGTGAACAGTAAAAGATTAGATTCTGAGATCTGTATTACATTTTCGTTTTCAGCATCTGTGACATCAAACAAGTATTGTATGTAACTTGTCTCTATACTCATTAACTGTCCATCCACCTATTCCATTTATCAGTCCATCCAATCTGTTGGTTCATTCATTTACCTGTCTATGCATCAGCTCGTTCAACCGTACATTTAGCAATCTATCTATCAATTCATTTCTCTGATTGAGGTTCTGGCTGATATGTACATTTACTATTGGGCAGTACATTTCAATTGACGATATGTGTCAGGGAAGAACAATTGTTTGTATGCATATGAAGTCTGATTAGTATAATATGTAGCTAGTTGGTGATATATGTAATTGAGGGGGAAAGGAACTGGCCACTCTATCCCATTATCTCCTGGCCTAATTGCCTCATAAGTGGTACTTCTTGGTATCACTTGTGAGATTCAGACCTGTCTTCAGAAATTCACTAAACAACAACTATCAATCCATCCATCCGTCATTTAATCCATTCATATATCAGTCCAACCATCTATTGGTTCATCCGTCAGCTAGTCTATACATTTATTAGTCCAACTATAATATTCATTCATCAATTGGTCAATCATTTATCAGTCCCACTATCTATTGATTCACACATGCATCAGTAAGTAAATCCATTTATCGGAAGAGAAAGGAGAGGGAAGGTGAAGGGAGGTAATAGGAAGGGGAGGGGAGAGAAGAAGGGAGGAGATTATCCCTGTACTTTAGCAATTCATATGGTATACCATCTTGACCAACTGATTTCATATTCCAACAATATTTTTATCTATCATTATATCACTATCAGTTAAATCTATATTTAAATCGGGACGATTTTTAGTTCCTTCAAAGATATCTGTTAAATATTTCACCCGTATGTCTGTTGCCCTATCAGTCACCACATTTGCTTTTACCCATAAAAATAGCTTTTCATCTGCCTTGAAAAAATTTCCTTGTGTTCATTCTTTAAAAGACACTAAAATGTTTTGTTGTATTGTTTTTTTTCTCACAGGATTCTGGTGACTGAAGTGACTAATATTTAAAAAAGATTCCCTCTTATTATACACATTTATTTAACCTCTTTTCCAAACCATTATGTTTCATTTGTTTTGTTTCTAGATTTTATAGTTCGTTATTCTAAAAGCTTTGTTTGCAGCTTTCTTTATATTCTTTCTTAGCTTTTCCCAACTTTCTTCAATATCATCTTCAGTCAGTGGAACAGCGTAAAAATTATTTTTTTTAATCCTACAAAATATATCTGTTATGGTAACAATGGTTATTAGAGGAGAAAAATTCGCTCCGGCATCAGGGATCGAACCCGGGTCCTTGGTTCTATGTACCAGGCACTCTAACCATTGAGCTACACCGAAGTTCAATCCACAGCACCGTATCGAATCCCCCTCCTCCAGTGTTCTTCCCTTTGTGGCCTAACTCCAAGTTCGACATATAAATATGTATTAAGTCAACTGCCATTATACAAGGAGCACACTCAATTGAGTTACTTGGTGGCCGGGATTCCACAGTAATATGCACTGTTGGGCAAAGAAGCAACGTAAAGAATATATCTGTTATGGTAACAATGGTTATTAGAGGAGAAAAATTCGCTCTGGCACCGGAGATCAAACCTGGGTCCTTGGTTCTACATACCAAGTGCTCTAACCATTGAGCTATGCTGAAGTTCAATCCACAGCACCGTATAATGGCAGTTCACTTAATACATATATGTCAACATATATGTCGAACTTGGAGTTAGGCCACAAAAGGAAAAAAAAAAACACTGGAGGGGGTATTCGATACGGTGCTGTGAATTGAACTTCGGTGTAGCTCTATGGTTAGAGCGCTTGGTACATAAAACCAACGACCTGGGTTCAATCCCTGGCACCGGAACGAATTTTTCTCCTCTAATAACCAGTCAGTTTCTAAAAAGATATAAACTCTTTCCATGATTGCCTGTGTCGTTTTCTAATTTCTCTGTTAGCTATTGCCCTTTTATGTTTATAATCTATTTCATCATTGACGGATTTTGTTTGAAGGTAAATGAAATGAAACCCAATACATATAAAATTTTAAAATACATGAACAGAGACATAAAGGAATCCGCCAAGATAAACCCTTGCCCCAAAATAGAAACATTCCTAGACTTTTACAAAAAATTATGGAACAATCCTAATTTTGATTCAAAATTCTAGGACACAAAAAACCCAGATGAACAATGCATTACAAAAGAAGAACTACAAGAAGCATTAAAGAAGACGAAAAATAGTAAATCACCTGGAGAAGATAACCTAAATTCAGAATTGTATAAATATGCAGGAGATCTATTTCAAGAAAGATTACTAAGATTTCTAAACAGAATATATCTGACTGCCACTTTACTGGAAGAATGGAAAAATAGTGTAATTATTCCCATATATAAAACAGGAGATAAACATAATGTTGAAAACTATAGAGGGATTAGTATCCTCAACACATGTTATAAGATATTTAGTAGGATTTTAAATGAAAAATTAAAAAAACATGCTGAAACTTTCCTTCTGGGGTGTCAAAATGGCTTTAGAAAAGGAAGATCATGTGTAGATCCATTATTTAGTATCAAACTATTGTCAGAAAAAAGAAGAGAATTTAATTTAGAAACCCATATAGCTTTTATTGATTTTGTGAAAGCTTTTGATAAAGTCAGAAGAGACCTTTTATTCGACATATTACAAGATAAAAATATTCAAAATTTGCTATTACAAAATATAATAGAAATCTACACAGACAGCAAAATAAGTGTCAAAATAAATAACTGTATATCCGAAAGAAAATTAGTTAATAATGGAGTTCGACAAGGTTGTCCACTATCACCAACTTTATTTAATATCTGTATAAATGAAATTATTTTAAAATGGAACCAAATCTACACATCAGGAATCAAAATAACCAGTGCTCTAACATTAAATACCTTACTCTATGCCGATGATCAAGTCATAATTTCCAATTCAGAGGATAATTTACAAAGAGGATTGTATACATTAAATGAAATATTAAAAGATTTTGGGATGGAAATTTCAGCACAAAAATCAAACGTAATGGCATTTTTAGGACAAGACCCAGTCAGAAGTAAGATAATACACAATAACCAATGCCTCGAAGAAGTGCAAAATTTCAATTATCTGGGTTGCGAAATATCTTATCAAAATGAAAAAAGATGTGAACAAGAAAATTACCAAATTTATACAAATTTTAGGAATAATAAACAATACATTAAAAGCTAAATTAGTACAAAAATCTACAAGAATAAAAATATATAATACACTAGCATTACCCTCCCTCTTATACGGAAGTGAGATTTGGACATTAAAGAAAAAAAAGACATGAACAGAATCAAAGCAACGGAAATGAAATTTTTCAGGAGGACAGCAGGATATACTCTTTTAGACCGAAAAAGGAATGAAGAAATTTTAGAACAATTAGAAGTAGAGTCAGTAGAAGAAAAAATCAGCAGATACAAATTCAATTGGCTAGATCATGTAAGAAGAATGGAAAATTCAAGAATCCCAAAAATTATGATGCAATATAAACCTAGAGGACATCGTCGACCAGGAAGACCTTTAAGAAGACTGCTAGATGGGGCCGAAACAGGTCTACAGAGGCCTAATTCGTGAAGGATGATGATGATGATGATTATGATGATGATGAATAACCAGTCAGTGAGTTTTTTTCTTTATTATTAGATTATGCATAAGTTTGTCTTGTTTTTCATCACAACACAATGTTGTTAGAAGATTGTTTATCATTTGTCATTTTTATTTGGAGTGTTGTACTTATAAATACGTCTTGAATTTTGTAGTTTTATAGAAAGTTTGTACTATTTGTGGACTAAAAAAAGATGGAGTGTCTAAGTGGAAAAAAAGAATACTTCTGACATATTCTTCTGTTTGAATTTAATAGAGGAGCAAAGACAGCTCGAAATATTTGTGTCGTGTACAGGGAGAACGCCATGATCTTTCATAAAATATAATCACCAGTGTGAGGAACAAGAAAGACATTCTGGAACCCTGTTGTATTTCCTTCATTTGTGCTCCTTGCGGATCTACATCATTATTTTGTTCAAGTATGGAGTGGCCAGCATATCCTAGTCATGCTCCCTTTACTTGAGAGAACGAGTATGGAGCTCTTGCCATCTGCACAACAGGACTTGCAATGGCCAGCTACACATTCCCTGCTGAATGGCAGCACACTGCAGTGCGATCCTCAGACACTTGTTTCCACTTAAATCCATAAGGAAGCACTTACAGGAAAGCTTTCTCCCTCTCTTTGCTGCCTGACATGCCCTCACTAGTCACATGGGTGGAATACAGCATATAAATACAGGCCCCCAGCTGGCAGTGTATTTCACAACTCTTCCCGATGTTAGCCCCTACTCCCTGCCTTTCACCACTGTAACATTCCTGACTTCGACAACCCCATGTTCATCCCAGGTTGCTCGACCCAAGTTCCTACTTCGAACCTCTCTGCTGTCGAAAAATCGCGAAGCCAGGTTCATTGATCCCTCAGTAGAGTTTATCAATTTCCCCACTCCTGGCATTGACAAGTCTCAAAGCACTTGGGGGGCATGGAGGTAGAGCCCCATGCTTTCCATGACCTCGGCACTAGAATGAGGTGGTGTGGTCGGGTACTCAATTTTATAGAAGGCTGAGTGAACCTTGGAGCCGTTCTGAAAGTTTGGCAACGAGAAAAAATCCTGTCACCACCTGGGATCGAACCCCGGACCTTCCAGTCCATAGCCAGCTGCTCTACCAACTGAGCTACCCGGCCGCCTCAGGAATTTGTGGCTGTCTCCTTTCTTAGATCTCAAGCTTTATGATTTTTAGCTCTGGAGATTGCTAAAAAAAAAGTATATAATGAATCCTCAAAAATAAAAAAAACAAACAAAAACAAAAATAAATTGAATCGATGATTGCAGAAAGGACCTAAGTCACATTTTTTTATGAAATTCGGTTGTGAGCAGATTCTGAATCTCATCTTTGTGCATAGAAAAGACTCCAGTCAGCAGAGATGTAAGTTTGAAAACATGGGATTGAATTACTGGTTGAGTGCAAAAAGATCTGCACTTAAAAGTTGGCTGCAGCTATTTCGTGCGCCATGCATATTTTGTTTTGTTGGTAGTTGGTAGTGCAGAAGGTGCAAGGAACAGATATGCTAGATTTTAAATCATGTTGGCCATCACTGTACAAAAAAACCTGCATCTTGCATCTCAATAGAAACTGTTGCAAGAGATTTCATTCATTGCGTCTATATTTAAACAGTGTGTCCATGAAAGTGAAAAGAAAGGGTTGGTTACTGCCTATGAGTATACTGGTGGCCTGAACGTCAGCACATTTCACCTGTCTTTGTCTCAAAAACGAAATACTGCTCTACCTATGTGCCTTGCATATCCAGACAATGCCATTTCCATCAGTGTGAAGAAAATATCTGAGTAAGAAATCAGTTGCCTGTGTGTCAGAAATTGCCGAAAATTAAGTATTCTGTAATGATATCTTCCAATGGACAACTATGGAATAAAGATATGAAAATGTAGGGAATGTTGTCAGGGTACTGTATTACAGAGACTTTGTTTAAATATTAACGTCTTTCGTCTTTATGTAAAATGTGAAGAATGTTAGCAACATCTTGAAATTTTTACGTTTTCCATAATGGAATAAAAAAATATGTTAATTACACAGTAATAAATAAAATCCACCAGCACAGCTCAGGCGGTAGCGTGTTTCCCTGCTAATCTAGGACTGTGTTTGGGCATGGGTTCGATCTCCGCTGGGACTGATTACTTGGTTGGGTTTTTCCAAGGTTTTCCCAAATACAGTAGTAAGATGAATGTCAGGTAATCTACAGTACAGTGAATTCTCGGCCTCATCTCGCGAAGTACATCTCGCTATCACCTATTCATCAACACTAAAAATAACCCACTAGTTGATAAAGTGTCATTATATAACCAAGTAAAAGCAAATAACTAAAAACATTTGTTTGTATGTTACTTGAATTTGTCTACATTAATAGATATTCACTATGATTTGAGGTGATTTATTATTATACTTTATCCCATATTTCCATTGATTGCAGGAAGGACATGGATCTATCAATTATAAATTACAATTACTGTTTTAATTGAAGTAGCAAGTGTTAAGAAGACATTTTAAAATGTGTGTCTTGAGGTATTCTTTCCAGAGAAATTAACTATAACACATAAAAATGTCGCAAAAACATTCAAATGGTTTTTCTTTCATATCTCA
Organism: Periplaneta americana; assembly: GCF_040183065.1. Classification (NCBI taxonomy): domain Eukaryota; kingdom Metazoa; phylum Arthropoda; class Insecta; order Blattodea; family Blattidae; genus Periplaneta; species Periplaneta americana. The sequence continues at coordinate 64,887,074 of NC_091119.1, read as the reverse complement.
AAACTGTACTGACGTGACTGAGGTCCTTTCTTCAATCATCGATTCAATTAGATCCACTAGTGCACAGGAACTGTTACATGTAACACATGTATGGGAAGATATGTAAAGAAAATGGGCATCACTTCCAGCAGCATATTGTGAGAAAGATGAATATCAATTGTATTTCATATACCTACGTTTTAATCCAGTAACATGCTGAAAGATCATGATGGTATGCAAAGCAAGGACCTGGGCAACAATCAGGAAAGCAGCCAATGTGCAGCCTGTCAAAAAGTGACGAAAGGTACTGTACCGGTATTATTTAAAATCTGCAGATGTGTCACATTACTTTTCCAAAACTGGTGTCTGATCTTGACCTCAGTGACATCAGAATGAAATTCTAACAATATAAGTTATAAGTAGAGTGTGATTTGAGGTTTCCACAGCAATTGGCATGGTGCCAGATTTTTGGGTACTTACACTGCGTCTAGATGCAGAATCATCCAATGTTTAAAAGCTACATAATGAATTCATCATCTGGGAAGGCTGGGCAAGTTCATTCCTGTAGAACAGTTCTTGGCATGGATCCAACAGATAGGATTCCCTTTCCTCTTCTTCCCTGATGATAGAACAGATCCAACAGATAGGATCCCTTTCCTCGTATTCCCTGATGATGGTACAGATCCAACAGATAGGATCACCTTTCCTCATCTTCCCTGATGATGGAACAGATCCAACAGATAGGATCACCTTTCCTCATCTTCCCTGATGATGGAATAGATCCAACAGATAGGATACTCTTTCCTCGTCTTCACTGATATGGAACTGATCCAACTGATGACCAGATCCAACAGATAGGATCCCCTTTCCTCCTCTTCTCTGCTGATGACCAGATCCAACAGATAGGATCACCTTTCCTCATCTTCCCTGATGATGGAACAGATTCAACAGATAGGATACTCTTTCCTCGTCTTCACTGATATGGAACTGATCCAACTGATGACCAGATCCAACAGATAGGATCCCCTTTCCTCCTCTTCTCTGCTGATGACCAGATCCAACAGATAGGATCACCTTTCCTCATCTTCCCTGATGATGGAACAGATTCAACAGATAGGATACTCTTTCCTCGTCTTCACTGATATGGAACTGATCCAACTGATGACCAGATCCAACAGATAGGATCCCCTTTTTTCATCTTCCCTGATGACAGAATGGATCCAATAGATAGGTTCCTCTTTCCTTGTCTTTCCTGATGATGGAGCCAATATTGCTCCAAAACACTGAATGTCTCTGCAGCTATGACACGATGTAAATACCGTACCCCAAAATTTCGCACCACAATATACAGAATGGCTCACTCAATTTGATCCCTATCTAAGAAGCTTATTTCTGATGCTATTTTGAGTAAAAAAAAAAAGTTCAAGTAAACATGGGTCCGAAATCCAATAATTACCGTCATAAAAATAAAAATTAACGAGGGAACTATTAATTCATTCACGTCAAAATTACTCTTCAAACTACATACATTGATATATTTCCACGGTGAAGAGACCAAAAAAAAAAAAAAATCAGCTGCCCATGCCAACTTAACAGAGAAATTTAAACCCGTACTTTTAAGTAGGCCTACGTGATCTACTATATGTAGGCCTAACAACCATCTACTGGTATATAAAATTCTTAATGAATAGTAGCCTATACAATGATGCCTTTTGTTTCCATTGGCCTACATATTTCTGCGTGGAAAATTAAGCAAGGAGGCTGACAAAGCAACTTTCAAATAAATGGATTTTTCACTGAAAATCACCTTAAGAAGTGTGACAAAATACAATGTTTCTTCTTTAATTTTAAGTGATATTCAGATTAAGATAGGTACATATTTATATGTACTTGATTTGATTACTGGGTGAAGATAAACTGTATGCTGAAGGATGCACTGAAGAAATTGTGAATGGGACAAGAGTTCAGGGCAGAAGAAGATATCAGATAGATGACATTAAGATATAGGCCTATGGATCATATGCAGACAAAGAGGAAGGCAGAAAATAGGAAAGATTGTATAGTGCTGGGTTTGCAGTAAAAGACCTGCCCTTGGGCAGAAAACTATGAATGATATGAATATTTATACTGGTATCATTACATTCATTCGCAACTATGTTAATACTTAATCTCTACAACTACAACAATGTAGGTTAATAATAAGTCACACTTGGTTTTCTTACACCATAATTAAGGAAACCAATATCCGAGCATAGAACGCATATAAGAGATTACCTGGAGAGAGATATTACCTCTAAGAACGAGTGTGACCCATCTGCCTACCCTAAATACCCCAGTTTCTTTTACTGGAGAATTATAAGCAAACTAGAATGAGCATCCATTAAAAGTATTTTTTTACTTTGTTATTTAACGACACTGTATCAATGAGTTATTTAGCGCCGATGGAATTTGTGATAGCAAGATGATATTTGGCGACATGAGGCCGAGGATTCGCCATTGATTACCTGACATTCGCCTTACGGTTAGGGAAACCCTCGGAAAAAACTCAACTAGGTAATCAGCAAGTGGGAATCGCACCTATGCCCGAGTGCAACTCCAGATTGGCAGGAAGCGCCTTAGCCAACCGAACTACACCAGTTGGTATTAAAAGTGTTATGATTGGCTGTGTGAGACGCATTCTACGAGGCGGACCCAGGAAATAACGACCATTCGCGCATACCCGCCGCGCAGCTGACTCCCCTTCCTTGTTTGAAGGTCAACTGGCTTCCTTAACATGTGTTCTCATAATGTTGTGAGTACTGGTTGCAACAAGTCGCCATTGTGCATTTTGTGTTACTTCAAAATGAACGACGTGATTGATAATCCTGCCGACTGTGAGGTGAGGAGTGTGATTCGATTTTTGAATGCCCGACATTTGAAACCTGCAGAAATTTACCGGCAATTGAAAGAAGTGTATGGTGATACTGTAATGAATGAAAGAAATGTGAGAAAATGGTGCGAAATGTTCAACAATGGGCGAACAAATGTCCAAGATGAAACTCGACCTGGACGCCCATCACTCATCACAGAAGACCTGAAGACTAAAGTGAACGACAGAATCTTGCAAGACAGGCGCACATCACTCGACGAATTGCATATTGCCTTCCCTGACATTTCTCGTTCTTTGCTTGGTGAAATTGTGTCGCAACATCTTGGCTACCACAAAATCTGTGCACGATGGGTTCCACGGCAACTGAGTGACCAACACAAAACTCACAGAATGGCCTCAGCATTGACATTCTTGATGCGATACCACACAGATGGAGACGCCTTTCTTCATCAAATTGTGATTGGTGATGAGACCTGGGTGTCTCACAACACCCCAGAGACCAAGCGCCAATCACGTCAGTGGCATCATCCCTCATCACCCAAGAAACCGAGAAAATTCAAACAGACTCTCTCAACACAAAAAGTCATGGCTACTGTCTTTTGGGATCGCAAAGGTGTTCTTTTGCTGGATTTCATGCCAAAAGGCACTACGATCAATGCAAATCGTTATTGTGAGACTTTACGAAAACTACGGCGAGCCATCTAAAACAAGAGGCGAGGAATGCTTTCGAGAGGAGTTGTGCTTCTTCACGACAACGCCCGCCTGCACACTGCTGCTTCAACTCGAGAATTGCTGGATCAATTCGGTTGGGAAATCTTTGATCATCCGCCCTTTAGTCCAGACCTTGCTCCTAGCGATTTTCACCTTTTCACTAAGCTGAAAGACTTTCTGGGTGGTACGCGTTTTGGAAGTGATGAAGAGTTGAAGAAGACAGTGAACACCTGGCTTAATGAACTGGCGGCAGAGGAGTATAACACGGGAATTCTAAAGCTAGTGAACAGATACGACAAATGTTTAAATGTAGGTGGTGATTATGTAGAGAAGTAAAGGAAGCTTCAGTTATGTAACAGACTTTGTTTTTTCAAATAAATATTTTTTTTTAATTATTACAACAAAACGGTCGTTATTTCCTGGATCCCCCTCGTACTAGAGCTTCTCTAGTGGAAGTCGTAGAAATAATGTTGACAATATTTGAAAGGTTGTAATATTGTTAATGAAGGGAAATCTCATCTCCTGTCACTTAACAATTTCCTCAACTAATCCAGACTAACCTTGTCACAGTTCTCGTCCCCTATCCTTTTGGTCTGGGGAACTCGTCTTTATTTACACAAACCTTCATTATACTTTTCCTCCAGGAAAATACTTGTCTTTATTTACTGTAGAGTGTATGGAAGTAAATATGTATGGTCAATATTACCACATTGCAGTCCCGTCTTCTCATAGAATAATACACCAACAAACGACTTTTTCGTGCATCGCAGTTTTCTTGGCTGTACTTATAGTGTAAGAAAACGATGAATAACAATAACAGACATTATTAATAAAGTTATGAGATCATCCCTCGTCCAAAAGCACACTAGAATATGCCTGCTCTAGGCTATACCTTAGCATGGCTCGTATTAAGCTCTGGCAGCAAAACACAAGCTCTGGCCTCTGAAATATGATTCATGCGCAGAATAAAAGGATATACGAAGTGGGATCTGAAAAGGAATATTGATATTTTAATTGAGTCACTTCTAGAATACATCCACCAGTACTGGTACCAACAAAGCTGGAATCTTCACCTCCAAAGAATGAGTTCACATAGAATCCCCCATAACTGTTTATACCTGTACACCACAAGGAAAAAGATCCACAGGCAGACCTGTAAAACGCTGGAGTGAAAATTTTATGTAGGATCGTAACAAGTCTTATGGCCTAAAAACTTGTCATGATGATGATAATTCCACGGTATTAAACTGAAATTAAAGCCATTCCCATAATCAAATAGGCATAAGCCCATATAAATAGGTGCTCAATAGCATTTCATCTTTGCTTCTATCTGAATTATATCACAATATAAAATGTAGCCACTCAAACCGTCTGTTGATGAAGTAGTAACTCATTTGCAGGACATCTAGGTCTAGCTTACAAAGTATTCACCATTAAATTTAAATAGACTATCAGGATTTAGAAACGAACACAAGCTAATGAGGTATTTACCTTCCAGTTTCATTCCATTCTAAGCAGTTGACACAGCCGTTGTGTCCTTCGAGCTCCTTTTCCAATCCCAATCTTTGGACGAAATCTTCTGTCACGTGTAACTTTTGTTGAAGTCTGTGTGTTATGGTATCCTGACAACAATCATAATATATTAACCACCAATCAAAATAACCACAAACTTTCAGTAATTTGCGCTAGTTAATACCCACTTTGACTTCTCGCTGTCTCATGAGCCGCGCAATATTGCGGCCACTTGCTGTGTGTTTTCTATTCATCTCTTATCTGATGAATACATTTCACTTTTGGTTATGGCTATGGATTTCCTTTTCCATTGTCCCATGTATATTAGTTACACAACATCTATTCATAATCTGCAACAATCCGCCGTATTATCAAATTACAAAATGATTAATCCTGTGGATCTTTCTATACAGAATAAAACCATAAGACAGCTATAAACAACATCTTACACTAGAAACATGACAATAACAATGACATAGTAACTATGCACACTGGTCAAATTACAAGACACGACATTATGAATCCGCCATGTCTTCTACAACATATAATTTGATTTTGACAGTCATTCTATTAGCGTTAAATATGTATGGGATGTTTCTCAGGATTAAACCAATACCAATTTATAGTAAGAGGCATATTGACTGAAATCAGCTGATACACTTCCATTGGAATGAACATTGATTTCTACGATCATAGATCACTTTTGTAAATGATTGACCACAATATATGTACGTATTCTCCGACAATGTTGCCAGTACTGTTACCTTCATGTAAATAGCTTCATTTAGAGTCAATGATGAGATATCGATATACGATCGATGACACCTGTTCCGGTCGACAGAACAAAACAAACAGCGTAGTGCTATAATGGATAATATAAAAGAGAAAACACGTGAAAATGGACATATTAAAAACTTTAAGAAAGGACAAAGAAAACAGAAAATGAAGTGGAACAGAAACAAGAAAAACACTTTAAAAACTGAATTGGAAACTATAGAGCATCTTAAAACTGCGTACGAGAGTGTAAGAATGACCTTAACCTATTATAACCTCAAATTCAGGTTTTTCATTATACCATGCGAATATATTTTGAATTAATGGCCAATGTACGATATCTCCCCACTCCACATACGGGACAGACGTCTGATTTGCATTTTGTTGTGGGTTAGATGAAAGGATAGCTAAGTGACCTGAGACCAAGATATGCAAGGTTAGTTGAGATATCAAAGTGACGTGAAAGTGAGAAATGCGAAAAAGTTTCAATGTTTAAGTATATTTTTGGGAATCCTTGAGTTTTCTCTCCGTTTGTAGTGTGGGGAGATATCGAAGTTTCACTAAAATTTCATTTTTCGAATGGTTCATATATCCAAGAAAAGTTACATTTAAGATGGCTCAATTTTCTTTTGTTTCACTGGCTTCTGTCAGATGTAGCCTATATAACCTAGTGAGAAGCACGTGGTTTTAGTTTTCAGCCACAAATAATTTCAACATAAAAATTATTTGATACCTGTATATTCTAATACACTACTGGTATTGTAGTCGCCCTTTCTTGTTGTTACTATAATTACTAACATAACATGCGAGAAATCCAGGACGAATTATTAGGGAAATGGTCAATTTCCCCAGTATTGTGTTCTGGACCTCTCGAGTGTTGTATTTGTAACATGTAACAGGAGGGGGGAAGGCTTACAACAGTATATTATAATATACAGGTAAGTAGGTTATCAAACTATTTTTATGTTGAAAATATTTGTGTCTGCAAACTAAACCCACATGTTTATCTTATAAGGTCTGTATCTTACAGAAACCAATTTAGCAAAAGAAAAATGTGCCTTCTTGAATGTAGCGTTTCTAGAGAATTAGCAAGTTTAGTTTTAAGAATCTGAATTGGACTAGGCTATAACTGATCAAATAAAACTGAGGGAATTATGGAATAACTTCACAAATGTTGTTAACTAATGCTGAATTCTTAGCAAGAAAGCCATAAACTCTCTTTCTCTCCAATATTCCAATATAGGAGAGTGATGTAAAATATAACCGTTTTAATGTAGGCACCATATTTTTATGTTATGACTGTTATATCACCTACGCACAGCCTCCAAACTGTTTGGAGAACCACACCTGCCGTTGGTTAGCAGTTCCATATGACCTAGCTAGGAGAATTGCCAGATAATTCAACTGATCATAGCCCTCTTCACCACTTAGGGAATGCTTATGCATGCCATGGCAGGTAAGCATGCTGAAATGGCGTACTCAAACCATAAATTAAATAAATGAGATGCACCAGTGCCTGACCATTTAAGAAAGATTTTATACTTAAATAGTTCCAGAATAAATGGAAAATATTATTTAAAGTTTATTTATATGTCATTAGAGACCACATTTCTTTCTTTACTAAAGGAACTAAAAAGGAAATAATAATGATAAGTACTCTTTTAAAAATTCTAACATTAAACAATACGTGATATTGTACCTGTGCCTGACCACATGATTTTCTCCTGTTCCCAAAGTTGACCGCTTTTGTTCCAGTAGCTGACCTATGTTAAAAACAGTTACTGACAACAAAGATTTTGTTAATTTTCTTTGTATAGTCAGTGCAGGCATTCATTATAGCTGTGACTGTTAAAAGAGAAATATTAGCCCAAAATTTTCAGCCACAAGATGGTAAGAGTATTTATTTATGAGGTTACAAAGACAGAGTTATTACACTGATTTCCCAATTTCATGATTTCTTTATCCTCAAATATATTATACTAGAAGAATTTAGGTATAATGGTTGGGGACATAATTTACTATTTACTGAAATTACAAAAACATATTAGTTACAAATATTTACTGAAATTATAAAGATATGGTTACTAATACACTGATTTCCTGTATTTCAGGATTTCTTTAACCTCGCATATAAGACAAGATTATTTATTTACTGAAATTACCAAGACATAATTATTAATACACTGACTGTCATTTACTGAAATTACAAAGACATACACTAATTCAGTTACTAATACACTGATTTCCTGTATTTTAGGATTTCTTTAACCTCACATGTACCACGAGAATTTGAAATAGATGGGGGCATAATTTTTTTCAAAACATTATTTTGTTTATACCATACTTCGACCCTTTTCTCTGGCCATTTCCATCCCTTTCCACTCATTGTCATTGTTGATACGAAATATTCATTCTCTTTGGTTTCCAGATCAGTCCTAATTTCCATTATCTGACCAGGAAAATATTCATCTTCATATTCTAATACTACATAGTCCTTATCACTAAAACAGTTTATCTGTGTATCACTTTCTGCATCACTCAGTTCTTCACTGGAATAAACGGGAATATCAGTGTTACCATCTTCACTAGAATCCTCTTCAAACAGTCTTTTTGTAATTCTTGTTTTCTTCATTTTGTTGGAAATCGCAACCTCTGCACTTTCTTTCTTCTTCAGTTCCCTCAGTTCTCTACAGTTTGCTGTCTTAGCTTCTTTCTCAGCCTTTAATTTTTTCTTTCATTGTAATCCAATCCACCATACATCCGATGTCACTACTGAAGATATCTTTTCTCGTTTCCTTTTACTTTGCTGATTTCCTTCATATCGTTCAGGCCATATCAGAGCTCTACGAAATGGTGATGGAACATCTGGATCTGTATTCTTTGGAGGACTTTCAATGGCATGAGGCATAGTTTGCTCTGAGCTACAACCCATAATAACCGTTGACTGGTGTACTTGCACTGTTAGGTTGAAAGGAAGAAGTTGATACATTTTCATCCTCATTCACTGTAACATTTCCATTGTCCACAAGATTATTATTATCTAGTTCCAGTACTGTCGAGTTATATTTTGGACTAACCTGCTGTTTCATTTTTCTCCACACATAGAAGAGATTTCTGTCTACTTCTGGTCCCTGTCATTTTCCCCTTCTTCTGAAGCTTCAAATGACTCTTAGAGTTTCTTTTTCAATGAAATTTTCAAAAAACAGAAGGTGCTGCTTCATCTGTTTTCCAGGAGTGATGGTGGCATTTGAAGCTTCTGGAATTGAGGGGTTATCATTATTTTGTCTGAATATTTGTATGACTGCTGTAGGGTCCCATGGATATAGTCTACATTTCCGGAAGCCACTCTGTATGATTCTGTCTGTGATCTTTTCTTTTAATGACTGAATTAAAAATTCCTGCAAACTGAAATTTCTTCACAGTTTCAGTCAGATTTTTTGTTTTCCAGTCATTAACAAGATTTTTCCAACTCAACTTCAGACTGTGAAACACTGCAACATCAATCGGTTGCAACAAATGAGTTGATTTGGGGTATAGAGCTACTAGAACAATGTTTTTTTCACGACAGAACTGACTCAAGTGATAAGATAAGTGTGAAGAATGACCGTCTATGAACAGAAGGACTGGAAATTTGATTCCCTTTGCTTTAAGCCAAGGATAGAATACATTAGCTATGTCCTGAATCTGAGACTCCTGTTCCCCATCCTTTGGGTACACTTCTGGCAACATCACCTGGAATCCTTTGGTACTGAAATATTATTAATGGTGGAGCTAAAATTCCAGCAGCACTTGCATTGATTAAAACAGTGACACATTCCTTTTCATTATTACCGCCTATGCAGTACACTCTCTTAGTACCCTTTGCTGCTAAAAGTAAGCCTGGTTTTGGATTTAGAAAAAACGCAGATTTATCTGCATTATAAATCTGCGTTGGGTCTTCTTCTTTCAAGAATGTTCTGACTTCTTCAAACCAAGAACTTAATTTTTGTTGAGAAACTTGAGCTCGAGCACATGTCAAATTTTGAGCTATTCTTAGTCTAATATTGGGATTTCTACGCATGAAACTATCAAACCATTTTCGGCTAGGTTTCCCATTTTTAAATGTCTTATTCAATTTAGCTGTCAGTTTCTCAACATTCAAAAGAAATGTTTCTTTGGTTAGAGGAAAACCAGCTGATGCCATATCAAGAACCCACTTGGATAAGAAACTTTCTTCTTCTTTAGTGAAAAGTGTATCAGGGCCCATTTTCCTACCTTCCGGATATTTACCACTTGCTTTATACAACAAAGTTGTTTTAGGTACGCTAAATTCTTTAGCTGCACTTGTAATGCTTTGACCTTTTCTCACTGCATTAAGAGCAGCAGCTATGCTTTCCTCAGAATACCGAAGTATAGCAGGTTTTGAGTCAGCCATTTTCTGTATCAACAGAACAAGAATTTGCTTTAAGAAAACTGCATAAATGCAAGCCAGGCACAATTTTTTTGCAAAAATGGTAAACATCAGTTCTTTATAAAGTAGTGGTCAGCTATAGGATCGACTTGAATGAACTTGTTCCAATAGCTGACCACATGCGGTCAGCTACTGGTTCCTCATGATTTTCAGGCTCCACATTTTGTATTATAACATAACAGCTAAAAATAAATATCTTGAATGTATTTTAAAACAAACGTTAACTGTACCAGTAGCTGACCAGATGTTCAGGTACTGGTGCACAAGGCATGAGTCTGTACCAATAGTTGACCTATCCCTTAAATAACACAATATGAACTTCATGGCATAATTACGTCTTTTATATGTTCCATTATCCACTAAAGCATATAACTATAACCATAAATAAAGTTAAAAGTCAAATATTACTGACTAAAAGCTTAACAAAACCAAGCTTACCTCTTATGGTTCTGCAGAAGCTACTAACAGAATGGATGCTGATTATGTCATGTGCAAACAAAATTAATATTTATTATACTGATTTTTTAAGTGTTGCCAGTCTAAGTATCCACAGCCTTCTGTATTGAGTTTGGACACAAGACTGAACAATTACCAACACTATAATTATTTATGCTGTCTTGATATTCACACTTAAATATCTAGGAGTCAGCTATAGGAGCATGGTCAGGCACTGGTGCATCTACCCTATATCACATTTAATACACTACATTTACATAATCCCACTCAATAAACAGTTCGTACATAGGCTTCATAATGTCAGTCCATTACATAATTATTGTCAGTTATACTGTAGCCTAGAATAAAGTTACCGAAACTAAAGAACATATCAATCAGTGATAGCCTAGATACATGATGTGAAAACTGTCCATTCTTCTTTAAACATGTTTCGCAAAGCTCTTGGAAATTACTGAGCATGCAGATATTGGGAAGAAAATCTTCATGTTGATACATATTTTCAAGAGTCCGCACACAACACAGATCACTTTCATTTAAATCACATGCTAGCAAATGGTGACTAGCCTATATGTGATGTGAAAACGCACCCAAATCATAGATCATTTGCTCAACTCACCTTCTCTTCAGATTTAATTCCCTGACTATCCATCCCTGGTTTTTCTTAGGAGAATGCAAATGCATTATCTATAGCTGTTCTTCTCGTGTATTATTTATAGCTGTCCTTTCACCCCATTTTGTGATAGGCTTACTACAATTTTGAGGTTATTTTCAATTACATTTCTTAAGTACTTTTTTATCCCTTGTGTGGTACTTAGCAGGACCGAAGATTCGCTGAATCTGAATTACGTACCGTACATCAAACTTTTCTCATACTTTCTAATTCAACATCGATGCAATGAACTTGGTGTTGGTATGATGTTAAATAGATAATTAAGGTAACGAAATTTGTTCCAGTTGTAATTTAGTTGGTATATGGAACTGTAATTAATAATTTATTGGTACAATTTTTTTCTCCCACAGATTGATGCATCCAGTGTGAGTTCCTTTAAGGATTTCCCTCTTTCTCCTAAAACTCTCAAGGGACTGAAAGACTGTGATTACTATAATCCAACAGAAATTCAACGTGAGAGCATTGGTCTTAGTCTTCGTGGTGCAGACATTTTGGGTGCTGCCAAGACAGGAAGTGGGAAGACATTAGCGTTCCTTATACCAGTGAGTGTCGATATTCAAACTTTTCGTCCTCATTTTATACATTATAAATGTTGTTTCTCATTTACACTACAGAACCTATTCAGAATTATTAAGATGATTATATGATATTAATGGAACAATAATAATAACCTGAGAATGGAAGAGAAAACTGAAATGTTCAAAGAAATTTAAACCCATAGACATTTTGTCCAACACAAGTATTTTAAAGAAGAGTCTAGAGTCCATACAATAATTCACCCTGGCCTATTTTTATTATTTGAAATAATAGATAAAATGACGGGAAGATGGAGAGTGTTGGTGAAATGATAAGGGGAAACGAGTACTCTGATAAAAACACTCTGCAACATCTGCTTTGTCCAACACAAATTCCATCACGAGCTGGTTAGGGATCGAAACTGGGCCGCCTGGTTGGAAACTCAATGTGCTAGTACTTGAGATTACTACTGGATTCAGGTTCAGGTTCAATGACTGTGAAAATTTATGCTAATTAAGGTTTTTATACAATTAGAGGTATTAGTTACAACAATGAATAATAATAATAATAATAATAATAATAATTATAATTATAATTATAATAATAATAGCAGTAATAATAAAGAAATCTCTCTGTTTTCATATGAAATGGCAGATAAGTTATCTTCGTTCCTCAAACTGTTACTCTCTGAATCATCTGTAGGATGGTAATTCTCAGGAATTACCACTATTTCCTGTCAACTCCCCTACGCATCTTCCTTGTTTATCCTCAGGAAAATTATACACAATGTTCAGCAATCCTTCATGGGAGGCCATTGTCTGTCACTCTGTGATCATTGCCGAGACATTGTTACTATTCGGAAATAGCTAATGAAATGAATTGCCACAGACTAGCTAACGCAAAAATACTGATAGAAGACATCCATTTTATTATAGAGTATTCAATTTCAATTGTTGGGTTTGAATTACAAACATAAAAATCTTTATAACATTCGTTAGAAAGTATTTTATATTACAGTAGTCGGGTCAATGGCATTTAAGTGTGCTTAAATGCGACAGGCTCATGTCAGTAGATTTACTGGCATGTAAAAGAACTCCTGTGGGACAAAATTCCGGCACACCGGCAATGCTGATATAACCTCGGCAGTTGCGAGTATCTTTAAATAAACCATAATTTTTTACAGCAGTCAAACTGATGGCTCAGTAGTTCTAAGTATAAAGACCGATAACAGTTTACAAATCAACTTAGAAAAAGTCACAAACTCACAACAGTATAGCAGTAATAGCGAGTTCAAAAATGGAAAGCGATCAAAATGACCGCCATGTGATTCTAATGTTAATGTAAGAACTAGGATACCTGTCGTAGTTTATACTTTGCTAAATAAAGCATTGTCTCTGAAATCTAGGTTGTTTTGCACTTTAACAGAAACATTTTAGTTGAATATATATTTTTAACATTTTAACAGGTGCTTGAGATTCTTTATTGCAAACAGTGGACAATACTGGATGGAGTTGGAGCTCTTATCATTACACCTACCAGAGAATTGGCTTACCAGATATTTGAGACTTTACGTAAAGTGGGTCACTACCACGATTTCTCTGCAGGACTCATCATAGGTATTAAGACATTTTTCTGTACATTATATTATTTAATAACTGTGATTATTTGTTCCATTGCAATTGCGAGAGGACCTCATTGAAGTGGTAAATTGAAATGGGTCACATTCATGCGGTTGCCTGGTCACAAGGGCATAGTTGGTAATGAGAGAGTACATTGGGATGAGCGCAGCTGGTAGCCCAGGATCACTTTGTGAGATTTAAAGAGTTCAGTATACTGTTCTGGAATGAAGAGTGGGTGGAAACAAGCATATCGCTGCTGCTGCTGCTGTAAAAGAACTCTGGCGGGACAAAATTCTGACACACCGGTGACACTGATATAACCTCTGCAGTTGCGAGTGTCGTTAAATAAATCGTAATTTAAATTTTACTGCTACTGCTACCTTGGCTAACAACATGGAAACACTCAAATCCATGTTTTCAGAGCCTTAATAATTATTAGAGTTGCGACAGGCTAGATCCTGTGACGTCAACAGTTGGTCTGTATTCAAGGAATGCCATCTTAACTTTATGGTTCTTAACATCATTCAAAGTAACATATCATAGGCAAAGTGAAACTTGCTCCATGCATGCAATGTCTGTTGTTTCGTCAGTGAGAATAGTAAATAATCAAACTTTCTTTACTCTATTTATTATCTTGTGTTGAATTAATTTAGATGTCAATTATTTCATTTGGATCTGTGGGTTTCCGTAGAGAGTATTCTTCTGGGAAACACCCAAGTGCTCTGAAAAATGTTGTTGTTGTTTTCTAATGCCAGGCGTTTGACAATAAAGTCATTTGACCTCTTGCACTCCAATATTTTTCAAAGATATTATCATGACCAGTCACTGAAGCACAGATTTTGAAGTTCTGAAAAATGTTATCCCTAGACTCAGCACTGTACCACAAAAGTACCAGAAATTACCTTCATTCACAAGTGGTTCCCCAGGTTCTGGTGTAGTTTGGACCCGCTCTGAGTTGGTTTTACCTTGTAAGTAAATGTCTTGCTTGCCACAGAATTTTTTTTATGATAAGACATTATTTTCTTTCGATTTTCCTTTTGTGGTTTCTTTTTCTCTGAAGACAACTGCTCATTGACTGAAGAAACATATGAAGAAATTAATTATATACCATTTTTCGCTTTGGTATTAACTGAGAAATTCTAGGTTTCATCTAGAGCAGAAGCAAGGAATTTTTCTGTCTGTCAAAATGTCTAGGACAGCTTTGATGCGAGGCAGATGTCTATCAAAGGAGACTCACGAGAATCAGGAAAACAGCTAGCTGGAATGTGGTGTTAACTGTTTATTGAGTGCACAAGTAAGCACACTTTCAAGCCACTGGTATATCTCTGTCGGTTAAGGTGCTTGCCTACCAATCTGGAGTTGCATTGGGGCGCAGGTTCGATTCCTGCTTGGGCTGATGACCTGGTTGGGTTTTTTCCGAGGTTTTCCCCAAACCATAAGACAAATGTCAGGTAATCTATGGCGAATCCTCGGCCTCATCTCGCCAAATATCATCTTACTATCACCAATCTCACCGATGCTAAATAACCTCATAGTTGATACAGCGTCGTTAAATAACCAAATAATAATAATAGCACACTTTCGTGTAAACAGTCAGTTTGTCTACCAAAATTAAGGTTATGCTCTGTTGCTTGTTTGATTTATCTGTGTATATTGTAATAAACTCAGTTCGTAATATTATATTATGAATTGTAGGTGGTAAAGATTTACATTTTGAGAAGAAAAGGATGGACCAATGCAACATAATTATTTGCACACCGGGAAGACTTCTGCAACACATGGATGAGAATCCATTATTTGACTGCAGTAATATGCAAGTAAGTAGAAAGTAATTTTACATTTATATGAGTTTTTAAGCATTTACGGTGATTGTGATTAGAACTATCCTTTTGGGTAATCCATTGTGTCCTGGAACTTGACATTTCCAATGTTTTGGAACTATATACAGGTCCCATCATCAGAGTAAGAAGTAAAACCCAAAAGCCTAATTCTAATTTTACATTTTTTTTTATTAATATGTCTGAATTATTTCAGTAAGGTTTATATTATTTTACTACTTCAACCATACATGAAGTTACATGAAATAAGAATATCTGTAAGATACCATATGAAATATGCAGTGGATGTTTAGATTATTGTCATTAATTTATACCACAATCAATGACAGTAAGTTATCAAAATGATGATAATTAAATAACTTAAATCCTTACAATATTTACAGTTTGTCCGTAAATAAAACCTAGCCACATATAAACATCTTATTTTCTGAACAAAATTACTATTATGAACACTACCACATGGATTTAATTTAATAAAAAAAATTATTAAATCCATTAACTTACATTTATTGTAGTACGCTTACTTTAACTGAAAAGTATAATACATATTTAAAAATTAAATAAACATCAAACCACATTTTCGATGGAAAGCATTTGCATTGAAGCTAACAAATGAGATCTGTGTAACAACATCAGTGGGCCTACGAAACCAAATATTTAGGCATGTTTGCCTTCTGTGCAACAAAGAAGAAATGACTGAAAATCATCTCATAACCTGTGAAGTTCTACCTGATGGATCCACTACAGAAAAATATTGGAGAGCAAGAACGCTAATGGCTTCGTTGCCAGGGCCCAGCATTGGATAACAACAACAACAATATTGGTCATCCAATGTACTGATAACAGGATCTTGCAGAAATGGCAGTTGGTAAAATTTTGGCAATAATCAAAATTGATGGTATGAAATAGCAAACAACAGGTCATAGAAATGACAATAGTGAAAAAGGGATGATAATTTAGGGTCCACTATATACAGCATATTCAGCAGATCACACAAAATATTTTCTCATATGTAAGAGCATTTCAGATAACAGTTAAGAACAGGAATGAGAACATTAAATTTAAGTTCCTGAAAAGGAGTTTACAAAAAATATGACAATAGTGGGGTAGAGATGACAATTCATGGGCATCCACGGATGTTACTTTGCTAGCTATTAAGAAAACTAGAAAATAGACCTCTTTATATATTATTATATCAAATAGGAGCAGGTGCTGGAGCTACATGCCGTCTTTCTCCTTTTATAACCCATTGGATTTGGTACTACAAATTTTGATGGAGAAGTTGAGGCCATATGTACGACACTCCAAAATCTTCTATAGCTCAATTCCAGCAAGCAGTAATTCTTTCTGACTCAAAAGCAGCCATTTTAGCTATAACATCCACTTCAATACCAAAGAGTCAACAAATTCTTGTGTGCTGGAAATGTCTATTTCATCTCAACAACCTAAAGAAAAAAATAGTTTTTCAATGGATACCAGCACATCGCAAATTGACTGGCAACGACGCTGCTGATTAGCTTGCCAAAAAGGGCTGTGGTACTATTCAAAAACCTGCTACACAATTATCTTATTATACAACAAAAAGAATAATTACTTCACAATATCACAAAATTATAACAAATCATCACCTCCAAATTTCCAAAAATAAAAGGTGGGAATCTGTCTCAACCCAACACGTCCCTGGATACCCAAAGAAGAATGCAGTTGCAATATTTAGACTGTTTACAGGCCACGACTGCTTGGCAAGCATCTCCACAGGATTGGAATATCTCCTTCACCACTCTGCCTTTTATGTGATCTTCAAGAGGAAATGGATCAAAATCATCTTCAACACTGCCCACAATTTGACGTCCTTGAATGAAAAATACTGGAGAGCGAGAGAATTAATGATTTCATTGTCAGAAATTCAGCATTAGCAAACAACAACAACATATACACTATCTACCAAAAAGTAATTGGGCATTGGTTTTGCCCTTTTAGAACCTCGTGGTACCACCTCTTGTTGCTATAACAGCAGCCACCCTGTCAGGCATGCTCTCCACTAGTTTGTGTAGGATATCCACTGAAATGCGTCGCCATTCCTCTTGCAACATGCCACTCGGACAACGGAAGTTGGCTGCAACTCCCAAGACCTCAATCGCCGGTCCAATTTGTCCCAAAGGTGCTCAATGGGATTGAGATCAGGACTCTGTGCAGGCCAGTCCAACAGGTGAACATTATTGTCTGCATACCACTGCATAGTAGCCGCCGAAACATGGGGCCAACTTTCATTGTCCAACTGAGTACCATGTTGCAGGAGGAATGGCAACGCATTCCAGTGGATATCCTACACAAACTAGTGTAGAGCATGCCTGACAGGGTGGCTGTTTTATAGCAACAAGAGGTGGTACTACGAGGTTCTAAAGGGACAAAAACAGTCCCCAATTACTTTTGGTAGATAGTGTATAATGGCCATGTTGAATCCTATGATATAAAATTTATGTCATCTAAGGAGTATGATTGAACATTTTTCTTTTGATAACATATTAAAAATACACTTCATTATTTTCTGATAACATATTAAAGATACACTTCATTATTTAATATCTGCACAGTCCTGTCATTTAAGGTGCCTGATTTCACCGTACATCACTGCTCAGAGCCTGATCATTCAGTATTTACAGTCGAAGTGTGCTTTCTACATGTATTCATTATCTATTTCAATTAATCTGTGCAATAACATTTGAATCTTAGATTTTATTTAATGAAAAATTACGCGTGGGCTTACTAAACAGAATAAATTAATTTCAATACAAAAATTCTTATTTCCTATGTTACATTCTCTTCAAGGTTCTGGTGCTGGATGAAGCAGATCGATGCTTAGATTTGGGGTTTGAAGCCACAATGAATAGTATAATTGAAAACTTACCTCCTAAAAGACAGACATTATTGTTTTCTGCAACTCAGACAAAGTAAGTGTCATACAAAGTTATAATATTTTTGTGTTATAAGAAAAGCATTTGTTCGTTTCAAATGAAGTATATAACTAAGTAAACAGTGCTATGTAAATTACATATACTTTCTCTTTTTATGATTTATTCTGTAACTAAATGACTCCGTTTTGTATAATGTTGTGTCAAATGAATTGTCTGTGATCACATTTTTACAGATAATTTTCTCACATAGAAATATGGCCATAAATAACAACATTTGGAAGAAAGTTGATATACATAGAGTTCTTTCTTTCAAACTTCACAAAATGGATAAAAGGAAGTCTGCCTTTTATATATATATACAGGCCTAGTACAAAGGATTTAAGCGATTTCATTGTCATGTATTATGAAAAATATGAAGCCTACAGTATTGAAATATATACCAATGAAAAGAGACATTCACCAAGTTTCGTTTTAAAGTTTTGCGGAAGTATCTCAGTACACTGTGTGACCGCAAGGTGGCTAGGTATGAGTAATGGCAGCAACAGGAGAAGAGCGCTCATATTACGTACCTGAATTCCATAAACAAGGTCAGTAACCACTGTACAAAGACAGGGGTTTTTATTTCAACAAGACGGGGCTCCACCACATTTCCATCTTCAAGTGCGCCATTATCTTAATCAGCAACTTCCTCAACGTTGAGTTGGATGGGCCTCTAACAACAATCGGTGTCTTATCCGCTGGCCTCCCCAGTCGCTTGATCTGAATCCGTATGATTTTTTTTCTATGGGGGTTTGTCAAAGATCAAGTTTATATACCACCTTTGCCAGTTAATCTTGATGACCTGAAGAATCGGATCCATGCGACTGTGACTAATGTTGACCGGGACATGCTTCAGCATGTGTGGATGGAGTTGGACTACCGTGTTGATGTTTGTCGCATGACGCGAGGAGGGCACATTGAGCACTTGTAGCAGTTTTAGCTTCAAAACTTGGTGAGTGTCTCTTTTCATTGGTATATGTTTCAATACTATAGGCTTCATACTTTTCATAATACATGACAATGAAATCGCTTAAATCATTTGTGCTAGCCCTGTATATAGTGTATATGTTCACTATATACAACTTCCATTATTTTTATTTTGAAGAAAATATTGCTTTTGAGTCGACATTTTTTAAAACATAGTTTATATTGTTTCATGTAGTACAGTTTCTGTGAGGAAAAATTTAAGAAGAAAATTGTTAATTCCAGTTTTAATAAATCCCTTCCTTCCCCCCACTTTCCAAGAAGTTTAAAATTAATTTATCATTATATATACAGTATATATTCTATATCTGAATGTTCTTGTATGAACAAAATGTACATAGTATTTTTCTATAAACTTATTTCGTAATAAAGTTAAAGGACTTGAGTTTTGAATAACCATATACGTTCCAATACACAGGGTGATTAATAAAGTATGACTCTCACTTTAGAAATCACTTCTGTATGTCAATCCATACATTTTGCTGTGAATCTGGCTTGTAACTTGTTTCCATCTTAATAGGTACAAACAGTGGGGCCTGTACTAAGGTGAGTTGGGTTCCACCGTGACTTGAAGTATAGGGACAGGAGTAGAATAAGTGACGTCCGGTGTCATCAGCTATCAATGAGTAGGCCTACATCAGCATTTCACAATCTTACATTGTAAGATATCTGTTTAGGGACTAGAAGACATATGTACAGTATTATCAACAGGATGGTTCTCCTTCCCCCCACTTTTCTCGTGCGGTAGCATCTCACCTTGTGTATCAGATGAAAGAACAAACAAAAGAATAATTACTTGTCCATATTGTGAATCTGCTACACTCATCATCCATGCTGAGCTATGAAATGCTATATGAGTCATTCCATGTCAAACTGGACAAATTTAAAGGAAATTTAACCTTGATGTTTTTTATTTCTGTCAAACTTTTTTATTCGATTGAAAGAACAAAAATAAAATATACATATATTTTTATTTTCATAAAAATTGATTCTTTTGAAAAGTATTTAAATTCAAAATTTATGGAATAGCACGTGCACTGTTATATATAAATGCTAATATCTCCGTTACTAACTAACGCAATTTATTCAAATTTGGCTCTTATTAAAGCTCATAAGATATACTTTTAGCATATCTGGCCTTTGATTACATAAAAATTTATGTTATATTTTTTTTCTCGAAAATATATTTTTAAAATGCCTTTTTTTTAAAGTTTGGACACTTTTTTCAAAATATAGAAAATATCACTGCATTCCTTAGTTTCTCAACTATATGCGTATAAAATTTCAGAATGGGATATACATAAATGAATTTGCAATAAATTAACTTACCCAGCCGGGCGCACGCTGTTGAGTAGGAGCGTCACTGCAAGACCGAGTCGCTAGGTATGGATACGTGTGTACACACAGTGTCAGTATGTTATACACCATAAAGTCAACTTACGAAATATGTAAACACTTTTGAAGCACAATTATTAACATAAAATTCCACAAAACTAACTTAAAACACACAAAAACAAGTCAACTAGATTGCATAACTGAAACATACTTTTAAGCAACTCAGATAAATACACGTTTACTTTCGTGGGACAAAGAATAATTTTTAACTCGTGCTCCAGATTTTGAGACCATTATGAAAGCATATAGTGTTCTCGTGCCACTTACTGCTATTGCCCTCTCATATCGAGACTGCAATAAGTCACATTCATTTTTATGTTCCTCATTGGTGAAAAATAGAAAATGAATTCCACTAATATTCTTTTCAGCCCACTCAAACAATTTTCTTGGTGTCGTAATGGGGTCCTGCTGTGGCTGAAGACTTGCTGTTGTTACTAGTCTTTTAGTGGTGCCACCAGTCCCATCACAAGAGCCCTTCCCATGTGAAGTTCCAAAAAAATGCCATTCAGCACTTATGCCAAAATCTTCTTCATGAAAACACAGATTTACAAAATTTATTTTCGGTTTTTGTTTTGGGCACTAGCTCCATCAGAAAAATAAATAACTCTTTTTACATTCCCTATTTCATTCTTCAGAAACTGTATTAACTGTCGTTCGAAAAGGTGGACAGCATTTGTATCGTGTTTAAGACACTCTGAAATTGGTATAAAGTTTTTATGTTTTAATTCACTTCTGCCTTTAAAATAAATTACAAAGGGATGGAGTATGACCTGATTTTTATTCCAATGAACACCCTGCATTGTGTCTTGAATCACACAGGCATAATTTTCGGAAAAGTTACAAATTACAAGGCATTCACCATCCTGGAGAGCTTCTTTCTTTTCTGCCAGAAACGCAGCTTGCTGCTAAACAATAAATGCGTGAGGAGCTAGCGCTTCTAACTTGATCGAAAGTTTATCTAAAATTCTTCTACTGGAGAGTGCAAAATTTCTAAATTACTTCGGTCAGTAATTACCATTGTTTGTAATTGACTACATCTATCATTTTCTGTTTCAAATGCTTGTAAATATTGAATTAAGTCTGCTGTTGATGGACAGTTTTTACACTTTCTGAAATAACAATCAGGGGATGCAGGGTTACATACAATCTGTGAAATCAGATCTTTGTAATTTCTCAGTGACAGTTCTAGATTGGCTGTCAATTTCGCAATGTTTCCACCATCAATTAACAACGTTACATTCTCATGATAAGCACACACACACACACACACACACACACACACAGACAAAGTGTTCCCTAATTTTACTGTATGACCAGTCCTCAAATATAGTTAAAATCGGAATTTTAAGTTTTCTGTCAATAGTATTCCTGAAACATTCTGCTAGCTTATTAATTATGTCACTGCTACTCTTCTCATCTGGTATTGTTTTTACTTCCTTTCTCTCAACGCAAAAAATCTTTTCCTTAAGCGTCTGTATTATTTTCTGATATTTCTGTTGGGGTTACTTCTTCTGTAATAATTTCTTCTTCTTAATTGGTGTTTACCCCATTGAGACCAAACTTTCATTCAACTAATCAATGTCCATCACTGACATCTCTGAATTACTTGACGCACTATAATTATCAGTTTCCGAATTGCCTGTTGTTTCTTGTTCAGTGTTCTGGACACTAGAACTGGCTAAGATATCAACACTGCTGGTTTGAACGGCACTTGATTCACTAACATCTGAGATTAACGAAATTTTCTTACGACAATTTTCACAAATCCTAAAATTATGCGACAACTTAATGTGTTGCATCTTCAATTTTTTAAGCATGTTGGAAGTCACACACTTTAATTTACCTTTCTTAAACCTACGACTGTGGTTGCTTATTGTGAAAGAATTAAAACACTGATAATGTCTATGTTATGTTACATTACTCATTGTGATTAGGCTACACACTAATCGCACCAACTAAAAACAATAACAGAAACTACACCACACACACTCACAGTAATACTATAGTACTGTGTTATTAATGCCCGAACGTTTGAAAATCTCGGAACAAACTGAAGAGAATTCATTCTGCCTTGGACCTGGTTTAAGTATTGTGAATTTTATTAGTTACAACAATTTAATTTATTCGCCACAATAATTCCTTTCTACAATCCACCTTAAACGCTCTCGTCAACAATTGGATCTTCACTCAACACAGTATTCGTTATAGCACTCCACCGACGACAATGACAACTTACTTGGACTATTACGCACAACAATGAACTGTTAAACTTAACTAATATTTACACAGTACTATTTACAAATCAGAACTACCAGTTCTCAGTTCACAGTTCTTCTATCTCAGTCACTCGAGTTCACGGTATCTCGAACCACAGACCTTCAGAGACAGTTCACTGTACTCGAACTCGGGTCCCTCCAACTGCGGTCCACTGCACTCGAACTCAGGTCCCTCCAACTGCGGTCCACTGCACTCGAACTCAGGCCTTCGGATGCTGACGCAGATGCGGACGCACACTCGAGTCGAACTCCGGCTGGCTTGCTTGCTCTGGCTTTCTCACTGACTGAATAACTGAAAACTCTGAAGACTCTGTCTAGTTCGCTGGCGCCTGCTCTTTTATAGCAAAATCATAGTTGCGAGAACCTTCTACAGGTGTGTAGAGAATTATCTCAATATCTCTACATCGACAGACGTCTGGAATAATCGGGAAGGTCGTTCCACATCCACTGCGTAGCAGCTGCGCGCGCAGACTCGTCGCGTGACGTAATACACCCTCTCTCCCTTCTCTCCACCGCGCGACGTCACTCAATGTTCCGTGGAGCCCGTGCGATCTGCTTTCTTGCGGGACGCTGGTCGTGAGTTCGATTCTCACGTCGCTGTCACATTGCCCCCTCCTTAGGGCTGCTCGTCCCGGGCAGTCCCTTGGTAGGCTGCTAATCGGTCCAGATGCACCACCATCATCTTCCCTCGAGGTTGTCGCTGGATCCGGTACACCACGTCGTTGATCCGGGTCACCACGCGGTATGGTCCATCCCAGGCACGCTGCAGCTTTGGTGATTTCCCTTTGGTCCTGGTAGGTCGATACAGCCACACCAGGTCGCCCTCCTGGAATCCTGCAGAGTTGGCTAATCTGTCGTAGCGCACCTTCATCCTGTCGCTGGCCATCTTGAGGTGCTCTCTGGCCAGTTGGTGAATTCCATTCAACTTCTCGGTGAGTTCTGCCACATAGTCAGTCGCTGGCTGGTCGGCGCTGGGTGGCGTGCCAAACAGCAGATCACAGGGCAGGCGCAGCTCTCTCCCGAAGACCATGTTTGCCGGTGTCATCCCTGTTGTATCGTGGACCGAAGCTCTGTAGGCCAAGAGGAACAGTGGGACTCTGGCATCCCAGTCTCGTTGATGGTTGGACACCACCTTCCGCAGATGCTCTTCCAAGGTTTTGATGTAGCGTTCCACCATACCATCGGACTGTGGGTGGAGGGGAGTGGTCCTGGTTTTATGCACCCCCAGACGCTCGAACAATTCTCCCATCAGGTTGGATTCGAAGTTGCGCCCCTGATCGCTATGCAATTCCCGGGGCACCCCGAATCGGCAGATGAAGTTGTCAAGCAGCGCGTCGGCCACCGTCGAAGCCTCTTGGTTGGGAATCGCGTACACCTCTGGCCATTTTGTGAAGTAATCCATGGCGACTAGCAGGTAGCGGTTCCCGCGATCCGTGACCGGGAACGGTCCAGCAACGTCGATGGCGATCCTCTCAAAAGGAGCTCCCACGTTGTACTGCTGCATGGCTCCCCTGCTGCGGGTCCTTGGTCCGCGACTGGCTGCACAGGTGTCGCATCTTCGGCACCATTGTTCCGTGTCGGTCCTCTGATGCAACCAATAGAACCTCTGCCTTAACTTGTCCAGCGTCCTGTTGGCTCCCAGGTGGCCTCCAGTCACTCCAGCATGAGTCTCCTCCAGCACTTCCTTCACCTTGCTCCTGGGCAGGACAAGTTGTTCTATGCGGGTCCTTCCATCGGCCGACTCCCAAATCCTCTTCAGGATACCGTCCTTGACAGTGAAGGATTCCCACTGGGCCCAGTAGCTCTTGTAAGTGGTGCTACGGTTGGCGATATCGGCCCATACTGGTCTCTGGCCGGACTCCACATCACGCAGTAGCTGTCCAATGGTTGGGTCCTCCAGCTGCTCCCTCCTTATGGCGGCGTTATCCCATCCTGGGCTCGGCTGGGCGGCAATTGCTCTGACTGCGTGGGCGCCATCCCGCTCTTCTACTTTCAGGCAGTGTTTGCAGCCATCCGGGCACGGACGTCGTGACAGGGCATCAGCGTTGGAATGTTTCTTCCCTTGTCGGTGTTCAGAGGTGAAGTTGTACTCCTGCAGACGTTGAACCCAACGGGCGGTCTGCCCCTCCAGATTCTTGAAGCCCAATAGCCAGGTGAGTGCAGAATGGTCTGTCCTCAGATGGAATTCCTGGCCATACAAATATTTGTGGAAGTGCTTCAGGGCTTCCACAATGGCAAGAAGTTCTCTACGCGTCACACAGTAGTTTCTCTCAGCCTTGGATAGTGTTCGGCTGAAGTAGGCAATCACCCTCTCTTGCCCGTCCTGTTCCTGAGAGAGTACTCCGCCGATGCCTACGTTGCTAGCGTCCGTGTCGAGCGTGAACTTCCTTCCAGGGATGGGATATCCCAGTACAGGAGCAGTGCAGAGCGCCTCTTTCAGCGACTGGAAGGATGACTCCGCCTCGTCTGTCCACTGGAATTGTCGTTTCTCCTCGGTCAGCTGGGTTAGAGGCTTAGCGATGTTGGCGTACCCAGCTACGAACCTTCTGTAATAAGTGCAGAGGCCGAGAAAGCGGCGCAGCTCCTGCTTGTCCCTCGGTCTCGGCCATCCTCTGACGGCTTGTAGCTTCTCCGGGTCCGTGGCCACTCCGTTGGTCCCTACTACGTGTCCCAAGTAGTTGACCTTCTTCTGGAATAGATGACATTTCTTCGGGTTCAACTTCAGTCTGGCTTGTCGCAGTCTCTCGAACACTTTCCTCAGGTTCATCAGCTGTTCGCCGAAAGTCTTGCCCACCACGATGACGTCATCAAGGTACAGCAAACAGGTGTCGTATGTCAGGCCTCTCATTACGGACTCCATTAGTCTCTGGAATGTAGCCGGGGCGTTGCAGAGGCCGAACGGCATAACGGTGAACTGCCATAGTCCCTGGCCTGTAGAGAATGCCGTTTTCTCCTTATCCTCCGGATGTAGCGCCACCTGCCAGTATCCTGACTTGAGATCCAACGTCGAGAACCACTCTGCTCCGGCCAGGGTGTCCAAGGTGTCGTCAATTCGTGGAAGGGGAAAGCAGTCCTTCTTGGTGACGTCATTCAGTCTTCTGTAGTCCACGCAGAAGCGCAGGTCCCCATTCTTCTTCTTCACCAGCACCACAGGTGATGACCAAGGGCTGTCGGATTCCTCGATGACCCCTCTTGCTTTCATGTCCTCCAGTTGGTTGTCAATCTCCCTCTGTTTAGCTAGAGGGACGCGTCGAGGAGGTTGTCTGATTGGGCGAGCATTTCCGGTGTCGATGCGGTGCTGGACTTTCTCCGTTCTCCCGTAGTCATTTTCAGACAGACTGAACACGTCCTGAAATTCTGTCAGTAGATCGTGGACTTGTCTTCTTTCTCTTTTGCTTAAATTCGCCGGCAATTCTCGAGCCAGCTCTTTCAGTGGTGGGTCTAAATCTGGACGTGGTCGGTGACACTCCTCGTTTTCTGCCAGCGACGTCACAGACACCACCGGCTCGACGTTACCTAGTACAGTTCCACTAGGCACCTCCTTGTCCCGATTGGTGACATTCAGGACCCTCACCGGTACCACCTTCTGATTCGGGAGTAAGGATCTGGCCACATAAACCCCATCTATCGGAGTTGTTTGCGAATCGAGGAGCAGGTTTCTCTTAGGTTGTCCGTCCAGTCTTGCCGTCACCACCATCTCGCAGCCTGCTGGGATTGTCACTTGATTCTCCAAGGTGAGTCTGCCGGCCATGGGTTGGTCTTCGACGTCCCTCAGGAACACTTCATCCTGACCAAAACGGAGGATACGGCGCCGGACGTCCACCGTTGCATCGAAGATCCGCATGGCGTCGAGTCCCAGGATGACGTCTTCAGTGATGTTGGCGACGAACACCCACATCTCCAGTCTCCTCTTTCCCAAGGTCAAGTCCAGGAAAACCTCTTTTTGGATGGGCAGGTTCTCGCCTGAGGCAGTACGTAGCTCATACCGGCGCAGCGGCGTCCTCCCAGGTAGTCCACGCACGACTTCCGGTCTGGCGATAGTGAGCGACGCCCCGGTGTCTACCAGTACTCTGCATGGGCGGCCTCTTATCCATCCGTCAGCAATCAGCCCATCGTCGCATCTTCTGTTAACCGTCTTCAAGATCAGCCGAGGGGATGGTGATGACGGCGCCGACGTGCCCCTCATCGCATCGGCCCCTTTTAGTTTTCCTGTTTGTGACCAGATCGGTCACAGTCCCTCCTCAGGTGTCCCGGTTTGCCACAGGACCAGCAGGTGGGCGCCCGTCGTCTCCGCCGCTCCGTTGACTGCTGGCGCTCCTCGACGTCGGCCACCTCTCTCTCCTGCCTGTGGCCGGATTGGTCACAGTCCCTTCTCAAGTGTCCCGGTTTGCCACAGGACCAGCAGGTGGGCG
The DNA here is from genome assembly GCF_040183065.1 of Periplaneta americana. Lineage (NCBI taxonomy): Eukaryota > Metazoa > Arthropoda > Insecta > Blattodea > Blattidae > Periplaneta > Periplaneta americana. The sequence continues at coordinate 64,859,659 of NC_091119.1, read as the reverse complement.
CCCGTCGTCTCCGCCGCTCCGTTGACTGCCGCTCGGGTGGCTTCGGTTGGCGCCCCCCAGCATCCGTCGCCGTGACGCTCCTGATCCAGTGCGGTGCTGAGACTCCCGCCGCCGACTTGGCCGCCTCCATCCTGAGGGCCGCCGCCAGAGCTGCGTTGATGGTGCGATGCTCTGCCAAGAGTAGCTGTTGCTTTATTTCCGGGTCTCGAACTCCGCTGCCGAAGGTGTAGGCCGCCTCTCCAGCGATGAAGTCATTAGGTAGGCCCCTGAGCGCCTTATGGGCCAGTTGTTCCACCGCCATCGCGAATTCTTGCAGGGACTCGCCTGACTGTTGGACCCTCGTTTTCAGTTGGGTCCTGAACGCTGCCGCAAGTTGATGGTCACCATAACGTCCCTCCAAGGCCGCCATTATCTCAGCGGCTGTCCCATCTTCTGGAACGCTGTGAAGAATCTCCGACGCCTGTCCCTGAAGCGCGGCCAGCAGCTGAATAGTTTTCTCTGCTGGCGTCCACCCATTGTGCTCTGCGATGGCCTCGAACTGGCGACGGAATATCGCCCAAGACGTCGTACCGTCGAACTTCGGCGTCTTGACGTTGTGATGTCTGGCTGAAGCCAATGGTTCCGCAGGGGCACTATATGGAGTCCTCAACTCTGTGGCTGCTTCTTGCATGGCACGTCGAACCTCCTCGGCAACTATCTGTTTATGTTCTCTAGCCTGGCGATCCACCAACGCGAGAATGTGCTTGTTTTCCTCAGCGTGTTTATCCATCATCTCACTCGTCTTGTCCAGCAACTCGGTCGTCTGCTCTTGACGACGCTCGAGATCACGGATTTTGCCATCGAAATGGTCTACCTCCTGTCTCAATTCGGTTACTTTCTCGTTTATAGTTGTAAAATTCTTGTTTAGGTTGTCAAGATCGGCTTTGAGTTCGTCTTTCACGATGGCGACAATTCCATCTACGTGGGCTGAAACGCTTTCAATTTGCGTAGTGACGTCATCTTTCACTCCGCTTATGTCGCCTTTCACTCCGCTTATGTCGCCTTTCACTCCGCTTATGTCGCCTTTCACTCCGCTTATGTCGCCTTTCACTTCACTTATGTCGTTCTTGACCTCACTGATATCGTTCTTCATTTCTGCTTTTACGTCACTTATGTCCTTTTTCATTTCAGATTTCATTTCCGCGATGGCTTGCAGGATCTGCTGTAGGTTCTCCATTGTCGATAATATCCCGGTTCTGACACCAATGTGAATTTTATTAGTTACAACAATTTAATTTATTCGCCACAATAATTCCTTTCTACAATCCACCTTAAACGCTCTCGTCAACAATTGGATCTTCACTCAACACAGTATTCGTTATAGCACTCCACCGACGACAATGACAACTTACTTGGACTATTACGCACAACAATGAACTGTTAAACTTAACTAATATTTACACAGTACTATTTACAAATCAGAACTACCAGTTCTCAGTTCACAGTTCTTCTATCTCAGTCACTCGAGTTCACGGTATCTCGAACCACAGACCTTCAGAGACAGTTCACTGTACTCGAACTCGGGTCCCTCCAACTGCGGTCCACTGCACTCGAACTCAGGTCCCTCCAACTGCGGTCCACTGCACTCGAACTCAGGCCTTCGGATGCTGACGCAGATGCGGACGCACACTCGAGTCGAACTCCGGCTGGCTTGCTTGCTCTGGCTTTCTCACTGACTGAATAACTGAAAACTCTGAAGACTCTGTCTAGTTCGCTGGCGCCTGCTCTTTTATAGCAAAATCATAGTTGCGAGAACCTTCTACAGGTGTGTAGAGAATTATCTCAATATCTCTACATCGACAGACGTCTGGAATAATCGGGAAGGTCGTTCCACATCCACTGCGTAGCAGCTGCGCGCGCAGACTCGTCGCGTGACGTAATACACCCTCTCTCCCTTCTCTCCACCGCGCGACGTCACTCAATGTTCCGTGGAGCCCGTGCGATCTGCTTTCTTGCGGGACGCTGGTCGTGAGTTCGATTCTCACGTCGCTGTCACAGTATTATATATCCCAGCTAAGCTTCTCCAGACGTAAACAAAGATGACTGGTAGTCGCCAGTGTGGTGATAACAGACAAAGGCAGCAATTGATGTTTATCGCAGAATAGGTTTCAATCAGCAGTTTAATGGTGTGCCAGTGTGGCGCTACAAAAGATTAAGATTAGCGCACCAGAGCTCTGTGCATGTATTTATTTACTATTTTTTTATTCTGTCATTTATTGCTTTCCCACTATGAAATTTGGCATACTTACGGATAATTAAATGGAGATCACGGTGATAACTTAAAAATGGTATTCTAAGTTCCCGAACATTATGAATATCAAGATTTATATAATAATTATGGCATAAAGTACTGTGAATACATAAAAATGGAAAGTGAATATACACAGGCTAAAAACCATATATTTAACCTTCCAAATGAGACTAACCTCGATTTCATACAATACACGTAATGGGAGAAACGAATATTTATATATGTCAATGTGTGCAATTTTTCAATAATTTTGATGCTGTATAAATCTCAAAATAATCAGAATTGGGGCCAACAAAAAAATATGGGTCTCTTATTTTTACCCTTAGAAAGAAATTTCAAACAATTCTAAAAATCTGAGGTCAAAAATGTGTCCGGTCTGACCTGGAATGACTCATATGTGGGATTCACATCTGTGTGGCCAAGTGCATTGAAGTGAAAAAAGAAATACACATATCAAAATTGTCTAAGGAATAGATGATTTTATTAATAAAATTCTTTCCAAACCCAAATAAGTACTAAGCATTGGGCACACATAAGTGAGTTATTCATTTATCTACGCACCAGACACCATAGCAACCAGTGTTTTGTTTTATTTACATTGTTACATTGGAATTTCTTACTTTAGTGTGTCAGATTGTGTGTCGGATCGACTATTGATCAGATTTTTTGTATTCGACAGATACTGGAGAAAAAATGGGAGTATAAGGGTACAGTACATCAGTTATTCATAGATGTCAAAAAGGCGTATGGGCGAATACAGAAATGCATATAGAGTGTTAGTTGGGAGGCCGGAGGGAAAAAGACCTTTGGGGAGGCCAAGACATAGATGGGAAGATAATATTAAAATGGATTTGAGGGAGGTGGGATATGATGGTAGAGACTGGATTAATCTTGCTCAGGATAGGGACCAATGGCGGGCTTATGTGAGGGCAGCAATGAACCTCCGGGTTCCTTAAAAGTCAGTAAGTAAGTGTGTCAGATAGGGTGATTAGTTCATTTGCAACTAAGAATTCGAGTAACTTCAACAGTAAAACATTAAAATATAGTAGAAATGAGTACTCAACATCGTCATTTAAACCGCAGTGACATGTTTAGAGCAATTGATTTAATGAAAATGGTGGAACACAAGCTGATCCAGCGAGGGCTCTGAATACTTTAAGCGTAATATCCAGAATGTGGAAGAGCCGTGTAGAAAGATAATGTCATCTGCACAGAGCTTGCCCTTTGGTGAAACTATTGCCTTGCTTTTAGCTGGATTTATGTGAATACCAATTTCAGTTAAGCTACTTTCAGCTAAATCAACAAGCAATGTAGCATTTGCTTTAGTGCTACCAATTACAGCAAGGTCATCAGCAGAGACTAGCGCAGACAAATGAGGTATAGCCATATCTATATATATAATTTGAACTGGTAATGGAAATTACGGGAAAACGGCTGAACGGATTTTAATAAATGACCTCTCATTTTGAAGCATGGAACTCAAAGTTTTTCAGAAAAATAATAGTTTTCAGTGAAATGTCAATTTTTCAACATAATTTTCCTATTTTCCAAAATCCATCTGTCGTCAGTTTTGAGAACTAGCTAATTGCATTTCAGAATAAAACAAAAAACACATACAGTAAACAATATTACACGAAGGCCATGATCTGCAAGAATGCTGACATATTTAGAGCTCAAATTAAATTGGTTATTAAAAACTTAACTTACTAAAAATAATTTACAGGTTCGATTCTGTGGTGTGTAATTTTCTGGGTACAGCTGTGTATTGGATATTAAAAACTACAAAACTTGAGGTGGTTTGATGACATTATTACCATTAGAAATGAAATATTATTGCAGTTAATGCCATGATATGACTATTTTTCATTAATTATACATATTAATGCTATATTGATGATATGAAAGTGAAACGTTTTAGGGTTATATAAGTAGATGTAGAGAATAACTTAAATCAGATTTTGATTTCTATATTTTACTGAGTGGCAGCTATATAATATATATAGTATATGTTACAGAAAGCTATAAAACTTACGTAAGATAATGATATTATTAAAAATCAAATATTTTTATAGTTATTAATCAAGTGGCATTGGGTCTTTTTCATATATTTAATGGTGGTGTGGTGTAGATATTTATATGCATGGTTCTCTTCAGTATTGGCTCGAGAGAGAGTATCTTTCATTATTATGGAAGCAAATAACTTTAAGAATGTCTGGTATTCTTCATTGAAAATAAATCTGAAAAATGTTTATTTGAACGTCTAATGAACTTAGTTTGCAGCATTTGCTGCACAAGCCACTAGTTTAGTATAAATATCAAGATCAGTCAGATTTTGCATCGCATTAAGTACTCTGTTGTACCTTTTAAAATTCATAACTCCTATTTTCATACACTATCAGGCAGTACATCTCACTTGACGATATATGTCAGAGGAAGAACAATTATTGTTTGTATGCATCTGAAGTCTGATTAGTGTAATATGTAGCTAATTGGCAATGTATATAATGGAAAGGGAAAGGAACTAGCCACCCCACTCCATTATCTCCTGGCCTAGTTGCCTCATAAATGGTATCATGTTGGTATCACTTGTGAGGTTCAAACTTGTCTTTGGACAGTTAACTAAAAAAAAACTCCTATTTGGAAGATGTGAGCTAATAGATCAAATCAGTTTTCAAGAAGAACAGAATAGATGGTTCATTTTATGCTCTATCCTAAAACTTTAAAAAAGATTTCTACATTTCCTATATCTCTTGTCACAAAGACATAATACACGCAATGTTTTTCTAATATAAACTTGCTGGAACATTATTAATAGTGATTTTATTTTAGGTCAGTACGTGACTTGGCCAGACTCAGCCTGAAGGATCCAATGTATGTGTCTGTACATGAACATGCCAAGTACAGCACACCAGAATCCTTGCAACAAAGCTATATTGTATGTGAGCTTGACGAAAAGATAAACATGCTGTGGTCCTTCATTAGAAATCATCTCAAGCAGAAAATTCTTATTTTTATGGCAAGCTGCAAGCAGGTAAGTTCCATAGCATGTACCGTATATTACTAACACACATGCTAAATATCTATACCGCAATTTTTTTTAGAGATGATTTAATTATATTGTTTATTAGACATTGAGTATGCTTCATTTAAACTTCCATGTACTCTAGTTAGGCACTGTTGAATTCCGTTACTGGTTATTTAAAAGGAGTCATCTGAAAGGCGGAATTGAACACACTGGTGATAGGATCATAGGTACAGTCAATAATTAGCATAGTTGAATTCGAGTTTGTACGTGAAACAACAGAAATTTTACCTGGCACCCTGTCATTCAGCTAAAGGCCTTTTTAGGAGCTTTAAATCTACAGCGATATAATCCTGGCTTTATTTCCCTTTGGCTTAATGACAAAATGGTAATCATTCAACAACTAAGAACAATATATTTCAGTGTTGGACTGTAAACATAAAAGAAACATGTGCATTAGTAATATTATTTGGCCTAAGAGTTTCAGTTGACAGATGCAGATTCAACTGTCAATAGTAGTAAAGTATGAAACTAATGTGATACTGAAATGCACAACTACTGAGAGTGGGCAGTGAACATACAATGTAAGAACCACTCACCTGCACTTTTCACGCAAAGCTGTTCTTACAAGGCTGGATGACGAAATAGGAGTCTGAGTGTGTATTACATCGATCAGTACATTTGTAGTCTCCTGTGAATGAGCTTAGAGCACTTTTGTGGCTTCTCACCTGTAGAATAAACTCCTTGTGCTGCTCAGTTTCTTGTTGGCATTTCTCATTCAAAGTTTTCTCACAATACAAGTTCATTAAAGTTCACAACGAAAATGAAACAGTGAACAATACAAGTTTCTTCCCCTTTTTCCTTCTCTTAATTATTATATTCTTACATATTTCCTCCTTCATCCTTTTTTTTTCTGCATCCACACTTTTTTCTTTTCTTCGCCACTTCTACCTTCCTTTCTTTCTTGCTCTTTCAATGTCTTCTCCCTCCTTCCTTTTCTTCATGTACTCCTCCCTTCCTTTTCTTCCTCCATTTCCCCAATCTTCTCTCTTTCACCACTTCCCCTCCTACCTTTTCTTCCACAACTTTTCCCATCTTCCTTTCTTCCACCACTTAACCTTCCTTCCTCTCTTTCCACCAGCTTCTTCCAGCTTTCTTGTCTTCTACCACTTCTTCCTCTTCCCTTTTCTTGCTTTCTTTTCTTCCACCACTTCTCCCTTTTTCCTTATCTTCCATAACTTCTCTCTTTTCCTTCTTCTTCCACCACTTCTCCCAGCTTCCTTGTCTTCTATCACTTCTTTCTCCTCCCTTTTCGTATGACTGTTTTAGTAGGCCTACAAATCATCAAGACGTCTTGGAGGGGGATTGGGCAAATTTTTTCGCATATTATTATGTTTCTTCACTTGTGCCCCCTTGGCTCAGTTGGAAGAACATCTGAATTCAGATGTCAATGTCTCAGGCTCAAATCCTAGTCATTCCTTTTCATTTTATTGTGTTGCAGGATAGTATAATGTAATAATATAAGAAGAAAAAATTAACACTAGTATTATGCAACTGTATTTTTCTAAATCTAACATTAAATTTATATTATTTAAATCGTTAAAGAACATAACAGAATATAAATGATAACTTGAATGTCAGTTACATCGCTAAAGAAGTTAGTTAGTTGACAGCCGTCCCAACCAGGGTTTAATAATCGGCCTCCTAATCAATTCTAAATGAATATTTATATTTAATTCAGTTTTTTCTTTAATAGAAACCCTAGTTAGGTAGGCTATCATTGAGAAATTTATTGGAAATGTAACAAACAATTCAGGCTACAAGACAAATTAATGATAACTTGAATATCAGTTACATCGCTAAAGAATGATAATGGAATATAAATGATAACTTGAATATTATTTATCAGCTAAAGAACGATAACAGAATATAAATGATAACTTGAATATTATTTATATCGCCAAAGAATGATAACAAAATAAAATTATATCTTGAACAAGGCTCGAACTCACAACCTTCGAATCATTAAGCGAGCACTCTACCGTTACTCTACGAGACGCAGATATGGAATGACTCCATAGTTCCGACACTGGTTCTACAAGTGCGAGCATCGTGTAACATCACCGTGATCCGAAGTGGACTTAGAAAATATTCGCTGTTCACAAGTGCGGCCACTTTTTTTTTTTTTTTGACAGCTGTACCTCACCCACAAATTAACTTTCATTCTATCTGTGACTGAACTGGATAACTGAGAAACAGCAATGTACAGTCTCATATGGTGTGTTCAACAATTGCAGCCATCAAACTTGAATCCCAATGTCTCCTAAATCCTTCATATTTCCCATACCTTGCTCCAAATGATCACCTCATCTTTGGAACTCATAGAGATAAGCAATAGAAAATATTTCCAATCAGAGAAGGAACCTCAAGAAACAGTGCATCAGTGATTTTTGTGGAATCTGTAAATTGTTAAGACTTTTTTTCAGCTCATCCTTGTATAAAGTTTTGTTGTAAACATTCTGACAAATTAGCTGAAACTGGGAATCTTTAAAGACGAAGTAAAGGAGACGTTGTTGGCTGTGATGTACATGTGCCAATAGCACTTGCCTCACGAATTTCTAGGAATTATCATTAGCAGCATAGATATAACTGAGCGGATTTTAAAGGGAAAATTTTTCATCAAAAAAGGACAAAAAAGGGGGAAAGTTTCAGCCAAAAAAAAAGAACTTGAAAAAGGACTATATTATTCCCCAAAACACACTTCAGCACATTCATGGAAATACATGGCACACACAATCTTACATTTATCTCTTCACAACATAAGGAAAGTGTTGTAAATTGATATAGTCAAAAAAGGGTTTCAAAAAGGACTATATTACTCTCTCAAAAGGGTGCTATTTTAATTGAAAACACACTTCAGGAAATTCATGATACACACAACAGCACACACAAGCTTATATTTATCGCTTCACAACATAGGGAAAGTGTTGTATTTGATCACATTCAACATTTCAATATGTTTCAATATGATTCTGCCTCTTGAATGCAGAATGTCTTTATAAACAGAAAATGACCACTCAACATCAACTGAAACCAGAGGTGAATTTTTTTTATCCTGAACTCTAAATCAGCACACTTTTAGTTTTTCAATGTCTGGAATCAAAAGAAGAACGATATTTATTTTTGCTTGCACAGGAAGTTATAGACCTATCGGAAAATTATCTAAATGTTTCCAATATTCTGTCAAAAAAGGACCAAAATAAGAGATGTTTTTAAAATAGGGGAAAAAGGGAATATGAACTAAAAAAGGGGGAATTCAAAACCACATAATTTGGTCGGTGGAAGATAGTTTTGAACATCGTAATTAATTATTTCATGTTTTGTGTTGAAATGAAAAAAAAAGTGATGCCCTTTAAAATCCGGTCTCTAAACATAACTATTGGACTTGACTTCATCCAGTGCAGGACATTGGAGCATAATTGTAACAAGTAAAGAGAACAGGGAAATGTTATTTACCTTATGCACTGCTCTTTGTTTTCAAGGTGAAGTACTGCTATGAAATGTTCTGTCGCCTGCAACCTGGCACAACACTTATGGCTCTTTATGGAACTCTGCATCAACTGCGGCGTATGGCCATCTATGAATCATTTTGTCGAAAATCAAATGCAGTTTTGTTTGCCACTGATATTGCAGCTAGAGGCTTAGGTATGGTACACAATAATTGGAGTTATGTTAAAATCTAATTTTCATTTCTAAGTTTTATAGGCTTTTACTTGTAGCAAGTAAAGCGATAGGTTTGGAAGTAAATCCCGAAAATACAAAGTATATGATTCTGTCTCGTGACCAGAATATTGTACGAAATGGAAATATATCCTTTGAAGAGGTAGAAAAATACAAATATCTTGGAGCAACAGTAACAAATGAATTGCTTCATAAAGAAAGGGCTTCAGTCCAGTTTAGCTAAGTTGTGGAAAATGAAGAAAAACTGTCCAGACCGATGCCTCTTCCTTTACAAAATGCTCACATTCCGAACACAATATCATGAAAGAAATGTTGGACTGGTTTCTTTTCTTGATAAAATGATGTCTTGAGCATTCAAGATGGGAAATTCAATGTTAACTCAATTTCGAAAAAAATGTGACTGATGCTCTTTCTTTATGAAGCGATTCAAATATAAATGATACTCGGGAGGAAATTAATCAGTCTTCTTAATGTATCCAACTTTTTACTGACAACGTAAAGTCCACTATAGTCCACTGTAGTCTATTCAGTTGTTTTTCACGAGAAATGAGGGGTTCGGGAGGAAATTAAACGCAGAATAAATATGGGCAATGTCTGTTATTATTCGGTTTAGAAGCTTTTGTCATCTAGTCTGCTGTCAGAAAATCTGAAAGTTCGAATTTATAAAACAGTTATATTACTAGTTGTTCTATATAGTTGTGAAACTTGGACTCTAATTTTGAGAGGGGAATAGAGATTAAGAGTGTTTAAGAATAAGGTTCTTAGGAAAATATTTGTGGCTAAGAGGGATGAAGTTACAGGAGAATGGAGAAAGTTACAAAATGCAGAACTGCACGCATTGTATTATTCACCTGACATAATTAGGAACATTAAATCCAGTAGTAGTTCTAGCAACTATGTCGTCAACTTCAGATTTACTTTAAGAACCACAGAGCACAGTATAGAGAACATACAGTAAAGACACCTAAGCCATTTCGTGGGAACAAATTCTGAGTGTGCATGTCACGACACCGGGTGTATTATCTGGAACCTCTACCAGATGAATCTCCATCTACGACAGGCTGGCATAATTTAATATTAGCTGAAAACATTCATTACTCATCTTTTAATAATTTTAAAGACATGAGGCAAAGGAATGGCAATATAACCATAATAATAATTACTTCCATATACAATCATCATGAAAATATTCACTAATTGACGCTAACGTTCAAGTCACTGTTTGAGGTTTATGTTGGCAAAATTGATCCAAGTATAACATAATACATCATGGCGTCTGTTGCAGTGAAGTGCGAACATAAATGTCAACAATGAATATATGTATTTTGACTTGCTAGCGACATAATATTAATGATAGATAATATACATACAAAATTATTCGTATTACTTACCAATAAAAATAAATAAATAAATATTTTACTAATATTTTGATAGTGGTTTGATACTAGCGACATAGTTGGATTCATTGAGAACTAGACCTTACTGAGCTTGAATTTAGTACCAACAACATCAAAGGTGCCGACAAGAGTTGTCCCTACTGATTCTTCTTATACTGTGCTCAGAGATGATATCAATCCCTGGTGCCTTGCCGCTCTCCATCTGTTTAATGGATCTGATGATTTCATCCAGTGTTGGTGGTTTCATTGTGATATTTGTATCTCTGATGTTTTTACTGTTTCTTTTTCTGCTACCTTTGCATCTGACAGGTTGTTAAGAATTTCGGCAATCTTTCCAATTGTTGAGTATCAGAGGTCACCATCACACCAGCTTCGTCCATGACAGGTTTATTTCCGGCATAAGTTCTTCTTGTGAGCTTCTTTGACATGGGATAGAGCTCGTTGGCTACATCCTGTGCCAATGTTGCCAGTCCTTCAGTAAAAACCTGTTTGTCTCTTCTCGTTTTCTTCTTCATCTCTTGGTTTTCCACACTATACTCCTCAATAGTCTGAGGCTCAGTCGTTTGGATAAGCTTGACATAACAAACCCAACAGAATAGGCCCCCTTTGGTCTTACCTATCTGCCCTGATGATGGAACCTGGAAATAGTTCCGAAATATTGAAAATGTCACATCCCAGGACACAGTTGAATACCCAGAAACCTAATTCTGATCACAGTCACTGTGGAAGCCTAAAAAACTCTTATGATCTTCTGTTATCTAAATTAAATTCCTTGGGCTTCTGCGAAAATGCTTTGAATGTAATACACTCTTATTTAAATGAGCATAGGCAGTGTGTTGTTATGAATGGTCGGAGCTTTGAACTTACTTACATAACCTAAATGTTCCTCGTTCATAAATATTGGCAAACGGGTTCATTTAAAGCATGTCAAAGGGTATTTCGGATTAAACTGTAAACAAAACCGCACACGTTTTTCATGGTCCGTTAGTTGCAATTCTTAAACACAACACATGGTAAGTGTGTAGTTTTGATTTTTTGCAGCTTTTTGATACGTGCAATATGGGAGATTAGTTTCTTGGGAAAGTCTTCATAATGATTTTGATGATAACGCCAGTAATTGCTCCTTTACATCCTGTGTTGTCTCTTCAAACAGTTTCCAGCCTCCTGAATGCTGTGTGACAAGACTTCCCATTCATTGTTTCTAACTTTCTTACCAATCTCTGGACACAAAACTTTGAAGGTACACGTCTCACAACAAATTTAGTCTGAAATATCCTATACAAGATTTTGTAGTCAACTACTTTTACATTATTTGCTGCATTTTTTTTAATATACAGGGTGATTTACGAGGAAAGGTAAAAGATTTAGGATATGATATTTTAGGCCATTTTGAGTGAAAAAGATCATATAAACATAGGACCATTTTCGAACGATGGCAGAGCTAGATGCATTTTTTTTGGTAAAACGTCTCGCCCCAATGTGAATCGGACGTTACCATATGCTGCTGACGTGAGACAAGGTCACCAATCACAATGAATGACTTAACATTGAAATCTGCATTGTGAGCAGTGTAGATAAGAGAAGTTCATTCACCTCACAAACTAGGTGGTGGGGCATTACAAATGTCCAATCGCATGCCCTTGTCTGATGTAATGACACAGAACCAGCACATAACACAAATACAGTATCACTTATCAGTTCACAGCAGTTCAGTCAGCTACCTACTGTACAGTAGTTATACAGGTACAGTTATCGGAAGTGTTAAGTTGTGTTTTTCAAGATGCCTTATAAATTTTCGACTACAGAATACGCCGATATTGTGTATGTTTATGGTTTGTGTAATGGAAATTCCTTGCGTGCCATCGCTGAATATGAACGATGCTTTCCAAACAGAGGGGTACCATATCGGAGAGTATTTACTGTCTATGGGGTTGGATGAAAGACTTAGTATAGCAAAGGAAGGTGGAAACGAGAGAGGTGCTACTCGACTGTATTTTGGATGCTGCATGCCACATAAAGAACAGCCACGTGCAACTCTCCCAAGCGATGAGCGCAATTCACGCCCGAGCACAACAGTGCATTGAAGCAGAAGGAGGTACCTTTGAAAATGTGCGAAAACATCGACCCCGACATCTAGAATATTAGGTGTGTATACATACGTGAATTTAAACTTTAAATTTATCCGTTACCTGTCTCTAAATGCAAGTTAGTACAATGGAATCGCAGAAGTTTTTGTGAAATCAAAGAGCCATATCTCCGTAATCGTTCGAAAATGGACCCATATTCGTATGAACTTTTGGCTCAAAATGACTTCAGAATTCACATCCTAAATTTTTTACCTTTCCTCGTGAATCACCCTATATATGTATTATGCAAGAAACTCCTGGTCTTCAGTGCCCTTTGCTGTTTCAAAAGCACCTTCCCAGTGAGGCTTTAGTTACAGTTCACTATAAATTAGAAAGAACAGTGAACATAATCGCGAATACCATTTGTGTTTTGTCTGCTGTGATGACATTGCTACAGGAGAGAGGAATGGAAGGTAAACACAAACCAGTTATTTTTTTACCTATCTGTGTTTTTTGTTTTTACATTGCATTTTTAGATCCATATTTATCTAGATGAAGAGTTTGCTGTATTTTAATAAAAATATATATTTAATAAACATTTAGTTTTCATGTATGATTTGAGGCTTTCTCGGCATTGGTTCACTAAAATGTTTTCGCAGGATATCAGCCAAGTTAAAATTTTGGAATGTTCCAAGCTTTCAACTGCTATCTCTGCAGCTATCTTCAGGGAAGTTGTGTCTGAACAGAAAGTCGTGGGTTATATAGATTTTAGGCTATCTCAGGTGATACGGGATTGGCTGGCGGATCGGCCAATCCGGGGCCGGGAATTATCATTCCTCGTAAGCTCTGCCCCTCCCAGGATTCTTGTGTGAAGTTTGGCGGGTGACGAGTCCGACAATCAAGGAGTCCATAGAGATTAAGCTGGAGACGAGTCCGACGAGCAGATGGTACTCTCGGACATGGCGTATATAGAAAGCCGACGCACACAGATCTGTACCTGAATGCACTCACCCTCCACCACCCTTTGCAGAAGAAGTCCATCCTGACTAGTCTACTACATCGCGCCATAGTCATATCCGATATCAACAACTTGACTGCAGAAATGGACCATCTACGTAGAACACTACAACAAAACAACTACACCCGGAGAGACATCAACAAAGCCCTTAAACAAGCTACCACGAGAAGAAACACAATAGACGTAGACAGCAAGCAAGAACCGTCAATGAAAGCTTTCCTTCCATTCTGCGGGAGCGTCTCACACAAAATAAGCAGAATCCTCCAGAAGCTAAATATCAAACCCATACATAAACCACAGAGCAAAATCCGGAGTCATCTACGTCAGGTTAAAGACAGTCAGGGCCTAAGGACACCAGGGATTTACAAGATTCCATGTGAGTGCGGCGAAGTATACATAGGGCAGACTGGCCGCACAATAGAAGACAGAATCAAAGAGCATAAGAGGAACTTGAGGCTCTATTACCCGGAAAAATCTGCAGTGGTGCAACACAGAATAGAAAAGGAGCATAAAATACGTTTGACCACACCAAGGTCATTAACAAATCAAGCCACTACTGGGATCGGACAATCAAGGAGGCCATAGAGATTAAGCTGGAGAAAAACAACTTCAACAGAGACTGTGGACTACAGCTCAGTCAGGCATGGACACCGGCCTTGGACCAGCTTAGACCCTCTTACAATCAAGGTCACAAAGATCACGGACCGAGGACAGCAACCGATTCCAACCAGCGGAACAGGACTCGTCGCCCGCCAAACTTCACACAAGAATTCTGGGAGGGGCGGAGCTTACGAGGAATGATAATTCCCGGCCCCAGATTGGCCAATCTGCCAGCCAAGCCCGTATCACCTGAGACAGCCTAAAATCTATATAACCCACGACTTTCTGTTCAGAGACAACTTCCCTGAAGATGGCTGCAGAGATAGCAGTTGAAAGCTTGGAACATTCCAAAATTTTAACTCGGCTGATATCCCGCGAAAACATATTAGCAATTTAGTTTTCAATTTACTGAAATATAGCTAAAGATATAATAAATTAATTTGTATTTTTCTAGATTTTCCTGAGGTTAATTGGGTTGTTCAGTTAGACTGTCCAGAGGATGCGAACACATACATTCATCGTGCTGGAAGAACAGCCAGATATCAGAAGGGAGGGGAATCACTCCTTGTGCTGCTGCCTTCGGAGGAAAAGGGCATGCTAGAACAGCTCCAATCAAAGAAGATTCCCATAACTAAGATAAAGTATATATATACACTTAAGAATTTTCCTTTTAATCGCACCAGTTGTAGAAATATCTTTACATTTTCCTTGTCTTTATGTAGCTTATAGATCAGAGTTTATGTTAAGACTTTAGATCAAAAGAGTGTTAACACTTGAATTTACAAAATGTTTCCTTCTTCTGAATGTATTTTAGCATAATTACTATGGAACAGATTTTTGGATGTTTAAAAATTGAAAAATGTTTATTCTGTGTGTGTTTAAAATTGAGACTTTTTTCCTAAAATATTCTAAATATTTTTTTTTTTGAAATATCATAAATCAGTCATCTTCTCTGAGGTAAATGAATGTCCAGTATTCATCAGTTATGCCTCGCCATTTGAAAATTTCTTACTGCGCAATGAACAATGAATTATCCCCAAGTTCTTCATTAAAAATTTGAGTCACTTGTCTCGGAATACAGCACTGGTTTGTCACATGAAGTCAGTCTGACATACTTCAGAAGTGGTATATAACTAACATAGATGTTCTTAATATCTACTGATTCACCTTCTGAAACTTTGAAACTTTACATATTATTTTAAGCCCCACTTGTTCTTCAAAAACGAATTTGACTTTCTCTTTTATAGTATCCATATGAAGGATGTCCAAAGCCAATCGTATTTAACCTGTGAATGAATTGATTTTTCTTTCAGTATTATCCAGTTGTTTAATGGTCTGCATCAAGAGGTTTTTTTTTTTTAGTTTTTTTAGTAGGGTTGCACAGGAAACTCAAATCAGCAGAAATAGGCACCAAATCTTTTCTTAAAAAGCTGTCTTTTAATAAATTTTGAAGAATCTTCACTGAAGAAACATCCTCTTTCTCGCTTTCATTCATAACCATTCTAATTCATTCATAGTTTTCTGTCCAAGGCCAGGTTCTTCACTGCAAACCCAACAATCTTTGAACTTTCCTATTTTCTGATTTCTTCTGCCCCAAACTTTTTTTCTGTTCATCATTCCTTCCAGTGTATCCTTCAGTAAGCAGTTTCTTCTTTGCCATTGACCCAGCACATTTATTTTTCTCTTCCTGATTAGTTCTTTCCTCACCCACTTTCTGGCACAGCTTCATTTCCTAGTTTTTCTGTTCATTTCACAAGCTCCATTCTTCTCCATACCCACATTTCAAATGCTTCCATCGTTTCTCCTCACTTCATCATAATATCCATCTTCCTGCTCCATACAAAACACTTCAGTAGTCTTTTCCTTAGTTCTTTTTCCAAAAGCCCGCAGAAAATGCTTATTTTTCTATTGTAAACTTTCTTTGCATATACACTTCCTTTTTCTCTGGGTATCTTCTGCCGATTGTTTGTAGCAGTTCAATTTCATATCTCGTATCTTTTCCCTTCCTGAAGCCAAATTGCTCGTCTTCAAACGTCAGTTCAATATTCACAGGAGTATTTTCACCAAGTGGGATATCAGGCTGATAGTCCTGAATTCATTACATTTCTTGGCATTGTCTTTGTTTAGTATTGGCAGTAACACTGTCTCTGGGAAGTCTTCAGCTGCCTATTCGCCTTTCTCATATTTTTCGTTACATAGTGATAGAATTTCCTTCGTATCTTCACCCAAACATTTCACTAATTCATTGGGGATTCCATCAACTCTTGTTGCTTTCCCAGTCTTCATTTATCTAAAGGTACGTTCACACATCGCTACTTTTGCAGCACAACTTTTGTACTGCAGTGCACTGTACGCTACTTTTCGTGCTGCGCAAGCCGAGTGCTGCAAAAGTTGCAACTGGAGGTTGCGAGTCTGTTCACACATAAGGCGCTACTTTTGCAGCCGCAGTCATGCTGCAGGTTTCCATCTCCGTGTTGACTTCTCAATATACATTTTGTGGTTATGTTCGCATTATTAAGAAACTCATGCAAAAACTTCCTTATATATTATTTGCTTTTCTGTCGTATCTAGCATTCAGAAATTGACATTATTTTTACTGTAAAGCTTTTAAAAACGGCTATATACTTAAATGATAACCAACAGTATATTCACGTAATCAACCCTCCTGTTTGGAACTACGCTACGGAAAATTTTAAAAATGAATTATATCGTCAGCAATTATGCTCAGACTGTATTGTGTATTTAATAACTGTTACAAATAATTTATTTTCGTCACATTTAACATTAAAATATATCCAAACAATAAAAGTATCATTGGAACATTTGGGTGGTAACACTGGTTGCAACCGCAGCAAAAGTTTCAACAAAACCGATATCAAAAATGCTGCGGCTGCAACTCTGAGAACCCTGTTCACATGTCACTACTTTTAAGCTGCGCGCAGCATGTAAAAGTAGTGGGCAGCAGGTTCGGCAGCCGCTACTTTTCAGGTTGGACCGTTGTTCACAAGTCGCAGTACAAGAGTTGCGCAGTTTTTTGTACTGCAGTGCTGCAAAAGTAGCGACGTGTGACTGTACCTTAAGCACTAATTCATCTTCTTCCCTAAGAATATAAAAATCCTTTTTTGTCTTCCAGTATGGCTGCTTTACCTTCTATCGCTAAGTTATCTGGACGATTCTTTGTCTCATATAGCTCTTCTACGTATTTCGTCCATCTGTTCAGCAGTCCTTGTTTATTTGTTATTTCATTACCTATTTCCTCTTCTATCAATCAGTCATACAGGTTTCCAATTCTTATTTCGTTACTTGCTTTACAGAATGCGGTCTGGTTCAAGTCCTCATGGGGGAAGAAATTTTCTCATGAAATTTCGGCCAGTATATGAGACTGGTTGTGAAAGCCAACTATAATGGCTGGGGCCTATATTTGTAATTATTCCAACTCATTACTAAGACCATGAAGTGGTTTAAGTTTGGCATTGTGTAGAGGATTCATGACACTGCAGGCATGGATTAAGTAAGAAGGAACAATTGTGCACTTTCAAAGTTTTAAACAAACCGTCTGAATCATTTTGTATGGTAAAAAGAGATTGGAAACAGGTGGTTGTGAACAGTTTAATTAAATTAATATGCTTAGGTGATGCATGCAATGCATATTGATATTTCTTATTACTAAGTGATATTCAGACATAAATGTGGGGGTTATTAATTTTATAGCATATCTGATATGCAGTCCTATCACTAATTGAATTTTTACATCGTTTCTACTTTTCAGTACTACGTATTACTCTGTAAAAAGATTTATTAAATCTACATATTTAGACTTCAACAGACAAAATTTGATAACACAATCTCAAGGGAAAAAATGGAACTCTCTGCATCATAATTCACAGTTAATTCCCATTTACCACGAAAATCGTCTGTAGCTGCATTTAGATTGGCAACAGGCCATGATTGTTTGGCCAAACACCTGCATAGTATTGGAATATATCAGTCCCCTAACTGCCCATTGTGCAACTCAAACCAAGAAATGGATCCGGAACACCTCAAAATCTGTACTTCAGTGGCTGACCATGATAATATCTTTGAAAAATATTGGAGTGCAAGAGGTCAAATGACTTTATTGTCAAATGTCTGGGATTAGAAAACAACAACTTTTCAGTACTATGAGAGTTAGTTGGTGTCACCATCTGACGAGCAGAATCTATAAGTGAACAATACAATAGTGAATTTGAAAATGTTTCTTACAACACTAATTGCTTGAATGTCGTAAAATTCTTTTACATGCCACAGACTTAATGTGACATAGGACCACTAACTTTACTTCCCTCTTATAGGAAAATTTGGTTTTCGTCCCAAATATTATTCATTCATTCATTCATTCATTTATTTTATTCCATAGATCTTACATGAGCAATGAAGCTTTAAGATGTGGAACATGTCAACATTTTACAATATTACAATTACAATTTTTACAAATTTTTATAGTTCTACAGTTTAGTAATTTTCTACAATTTTTACAATTTTGTACAATTTTTTTACATTTTTTTTTTACATTTTTTTTTACATTTTGGCGAGATGTAGTGAGATGAGATGAGGTCCGAGGATTCGCCAAAATATTACCCGGCATTTGCCTTTTCGGTGGGGGAAACCTCGGAAAAACCCAACCAGGTAATCAGATCAAAGGGGGTAATCAAATCAAAGGGGTTGATGCCAAGGACTCGCCATAGACCATCCGGCTTCAGTCCCACGGCTGGGGAAAACCTCTGAAGAAACCAAAGTCCAAAGGGGGATCCAACCCAAGCCCGAACGCAGCTCCGGATCAGCAGCCCAGCGAGTCTGCCGACTGAGCTACATCGATGGCTCTACTAAAAGTATACAATACATAGCCAATCAGATTATTAAATTTACAAACGCAAACGATCATTCATAAATTGAGCTATATTATAATACAAAACTATTTAATTAAATTTAAGGCATAAACAATTCAACCAGTTGTGATATACAGAAATTGATCATACATATCATGCAAACTACTTCAAATTACAAACACAAACAATTTATCAGTAGAGCTAAATAGATTACTATTCAATTTAAAGCATATACAATTCATCGGCCAAAACTATACAAATATATACAATACAAAGTAGCATACTTTCATTAAGCTATACAAATTTGTGCAATTAATATCAAGTAGATTAATTCAATTTATAATCATAAACAATTCATCAGTTGAGCTATACATATTACCATTCAATTTACAGTAGGTCTATATACAATTGTATGAATCGGCAATGCTTGGCTCCAGAGAAAAGCATACAGGAGACAATTAGACCACCAAGAACGACTTGTATATAAAGTTTGAACAGTTTCATTTGCTGTCTTTGTTTGTTTGTTTGTTTTCTTAACTTAATTTTGTCTTGATTTCAACAGAATAAATCCAAATAAGCTGCAGTCACCTCTGAGAAAAATGGAGGCCCTTTTAGCAAGAGATCATAATCTGAAAGAATCAGCTCAGCGTGCATTCGTTTCTTATGTTAAATCCGTATTCCTTATGAAGAACAAGGAAGTGTTCAATGTACAGTCATTGGATACAAATGCATATTCCAGGTGAGAACAAAATGCTTTGAAAGGATTTAACAACATTGTGCTGGCCTTTTCCTAAAAAGATAGTAGTTAGACTGACATTTATCATTTATTGCTTTGTTTGCTTCTTAAAAAAAAATCTTTTACGTATCTATATCTTGCTGAAAAAACTGAAAAAAAATTATGTCACTGTAGGATTCTGATAAAGAAATACAGCATTAAGAATATTAAGTGCTCTTTGAAACAAGTATTTAGAATTGTTACAAGAACTAAAATATATATTAAAGCCCTTGTGTGATCAGTTTCAACATATTGGTATGCAACAGGAATGAGGCCCAAAACCAGTAAAATGCATATAAATTAAACAATGGAAAAGACAATACTTATTTACAAATGGCTTTTAAGGAACCCGCAGGTTCATTGTCGCCCTCACATAAGCCCGCCATCGGTCTCTATCCTGTGCAAGATTAATCTAGTGGAAATGACAAAAGTGAAAATAATTACTGATGAAATAAAATGAAGTGAAAAATCAATATGTAGTAATACAAAATCACTTACAGTGAATTTTTAAATTAGAATATTCATATAATCAGGATGGCTTAAGATAAAATTGTAAAAATATCACGTAACATCACCAAAGAAAGAATAAATGTTGGTCATCCAAGAAAGATATGGATAGACAGTGGCTAAAAGAGAATTTTTTAATTTAAAAATCGTGACATATATTTTAGGTTAATTTTAATAGTATATGCTTACACTTTGTTACGCTATATCTTATTTTAGAGAAGTTTTTTTTTTCATCGTCATCATCATCCACTATGAAAAAGGCCTTTGTATACTGGTTCTGCCTCATTCACTACTTGCTTAGTGGGTTCAATTCCGAGCCAGATTATGATGAAATTTGTGATGACAAAATAAACATTGAAGAGAGTTTTCCTTGGGGTACTTCTGTTTCCTCTATCATTCCACCAACACACTTCACTGCCCCCTCATTTCATCTGTCATCTCCAATAGTAAAAATTGACTGAGATGAAGTCTTGGGGTTTCTGATACTGATATAGGAAAGGCTTGAGGCTCCGAACCCCTGATACTTATCATGCTACTCGTCCACTAAATGGGTCCTGGCTCTATCAAGGCTGAGGCAGGATGACCCACCTTTCAGTGATGGATTCATAAGTTCCACCCAGGACACCTGTCGGACTTATCAATTTATAACTTATTTGT
Source organism: Periplaneta americana (assembly GCF_040183065.1). NCBI lineage: Eukaryota > Metazoa > Arthropoda > Insecta > Blattodea > Blattidae > Periplaneta > Periplaneta americana. The sequence goes on along the minus strand of NC_091119.1, from coordinate 64,838,721 downwards.
ATTGGGAAGAGGAGAATATATAACTAATTATAAAGCTAAGTTGAAGATAATAAAAACTTCTAGATTATAAGTATGGAAGAAACTTGAAAATTGTTGACCAATGAGGTATATCGAAATGATAGCTGTCCAAATCTTGGATTTCAAATATCGGCATCACAGTCAATTCAAATGAACAAAAAAGAAAATGTAAATTAATGTTAGAAAAATACATAATGAAATTTTAAATATATATCTATATATTCTGCGAGAACAACAAGTTTTGATGGTGAAATCATTGCAATAAGTGAATGTCTCAGGAATCTTCTATGCCACATCAATAAATTTAGGAATGTAGTTATATTGTCGGACTCCAAAGCAGCTATTCTATCAATCGTCTCTAAACACACACCTTCATCTCAAACAGCAGAAATAACTAAAATGCTCTCTCAATTATTATCACTCAATAAAAGAGTTGTGTTCCAATGGATACCATCCCATTGTGGAATCCTGGGAAACGAGAATGCGGATGCTTTAGCAAAAAAGGGCAGCACTGCTACTTACAGACCTGTTACTAAATCTACGTATTACTCTGTGAAGAGATTTATTAAATCTACATACTTAGACTTCAACAAACAAAATTTGATAACTCAATCCCAAGGGAAAAAATGGAACTCTCTGCATCAAAATCCACAGTTAATTCCCGATTTACCACGAAAATCGTCTGTAGCTGCATTTAGATTGGCAACAGGCCATGATTGTTTGGCCAAACACCTGCATAGAATTGGAATATATCAGTCCCCTAACTGCCTATTGTGCAACTCAAACCAAGAAATGGATTCGGAACACCTCAAAATCTGTGCTTCAGTGGCTAGTCATGATAATATCTTTGAAAAATATTGGGAGTGCAAGAGGTCAAATGACTTTATTGTCAAATGCCTGGCATTAGAAAACAACAACAACAACATATATTCTGCGACAAGATGTGGTAGCTATCAAAACGATAAAAATTTATTGAAAATAAATTAAATACACTGAATATTATAAAGATGAATAGAGATGGTTATTGATGATGTTCAATGAAGATTTTAAAATGGTTGATGCAATTGTCTGAAGAGTCTTTTCAAGAACCTTTAATTTTCTGAGGATCTGCAATGAAAATTTGGGAATTGTTCCTCGTGCACCAAACATAAGTCCAGTGACATTCCAATCTTGAATATTATAATTATGAGTGAGATCATCACAGCATAGAAGGTAAATAGTGTGCTTCTCTTCATGTACTTGCTTTGGTTGATCTTCATTAATTTCAAACCTTACTGTTGGGTCAAGAATGAGACCAGTTTTTTTATTTCGGTTGGCCAAGACCACACCATACACGAGCCTGGCTCTTACGGTAGTGGCTAGAAACATTTTTGTTTTATAAATTTAATTTGTACTCACTAGCTAGCTAGGCTAGTTAAATAAATGTTATAATTATTATGATGTCAGCACACCGTGTAGGTCCTTCCGTAGAAAGACATTGAACTTCCTCATATACTTCGTATTCACCATGTTCCCTTAATCTGTTAGCAATTATTGAGTGGGCTGTGTTATGTCTGTCAATTTGCAGTAATTCGCCCTGATTATTTGTGTTCGTGCATATACGGATCCAGAATTAAAAATATTTTGAGACAAATTTTTAATAATTTGCCACAAACTTGCGGTCCTAGTGTAAAGAGACATAACATGGTCTTTAATTTTGTTTCCTGTATCATATATATTTGTCACTAGGTACATAAATTGCAATGTGCAATTGATTTATTAATGTTAATATTCTAGATCTTTAGGACTGGCAGTACCACCCAGAATTAGATTTCTGCAGAGACTCCAAAAACATCAAGGACAACAAAAATCTGATTCTATAAACATAAAAAAGACTTCAGATTCATTGTCTTTATTAATGGAATCCAAGAACTCCAGTAGTGAAGAAAGCTCTGATGAAGAATCCTATTCTCCTCAGAATTTAGAGACGAATGTAAAACAACAGTCTTTTTCATTTGGACATGGTATGTATCTGTTTATATTAATTGTGAATTGAATTGCAATAATTTAATGGCAGTTGCTATTGTTATCTTCGGTAACCTATTTATTATGTTCTTGCATCTTAATCCAAAGTAGGTAGATTATTTCTAGCCAAGGGTTTGGAATAAAAAAAATATATCCTGAGCGGGACTTGCAGCAGGTGAAGAAATAAAGCTATTGGTCCAGTGTATACTTAAAATTTATTTCACGTAAAAAAAATTATTTTCTGCATGAATAAAGACACTTCTACTCGTACATGTGTATATTCAGACTTACACACCCAAGAAAGTACCTTCGTACTCATCTGGTATATGCTAAGTCTACTTCTGGGCCATAGAGTGGTCAGAAAGATTAGGCTAATTGGAAGAATTCAGTGATTCCATCGAAAATCGAACCTGCGACCTTCAGTTTTGTACGTAGTTCCTAAACTGCTATTCTATCATATGCCCCAAACGCACTTGTATGAAGTACACACATTGAAAAATGTACACCAAATAAACTAACAAAGGAACTAAAAATCATCAGGTCTAAATCTTCTTTGAGACGATATATATGAGTGGGGAGGGCGGAGGACACTACCAATATGAATCATGAGGCACAAGTAAAGTAGCTTGAAAATTGAATTTGAAAAGCTTTGTCAGACTTTTTTTTAACTTTGTTATTTAACGATGCTGTATAAGCTACTAGGTTATTTAGTGTCGATGGGATTGGTGATAGCGAGATGAGGCTGAGAATTCGCCATAGATCACTTGACATTCACCTTATGATTGGAAAAAACCTCGGGGGGGGGGGGGGACAACCAAATAATCAGCCCAAGCAGGGCTCAAACCTGCACCCGAGCAAACTCCAGCTCAGCAGAGAACCGCCTTAACCATGTGGCTGTCAGATTCTTGTAATAAACATGCTTGACATGGCTGTGTGTGATTTTCACTGTTCAGCATCAGATAGATCTGTACAGTAGAACCTCTATTATCCGTGGTAATGAAGGGGGTGGACTGAACAGTTAATCAAAAAAATCGAATATCCGTACCATAAAATATTTTCACAAATTAAGCATATAATATTTGGTTTCATAATTTGAAATTCCTACCATAGCCTACTGCAACGATTGGTGTCTTTATACTACACACTATACAATGTTATGCTGGTTATAACTAATGAAAACAGTGAAATACAATAATACGTAGCCTACTATTTTGTTTTATTCTATTAAATTGCGCATATTTCTAATGCCGATCTTGTGTTCATGTGCTATGAGCCTTTCCCAAATGGCTCAACACGTTTTCTTTGGGCATTTTGCACATAATGACTAAATGATGCATAGGTTTTCAGTTGTGTGAAAGTTCTTGGGGCCATTTCTTTCAAAACTGATAGTGACTATTTTACAAGTTGTGAAAAAACCTCCTCCCAAAAATGTTTGTACTGCCGGTAATGGTAGCATTCCTACTACATACTGTGTAATGGTAAAGGCTGGTAATAACCTTCCGTAGAAAAAAATGCATGTTAACATATTGTATAGTATTTTTCTGCAGCAAAAAAAAAAAAAAAACATAGCGAGAGAAAGACAGTCGGATAATCCACCAATCGGTTAATAGGGTGATGGATAATCAGGGCTCTACTGTACACACATAAGGTGGAAAATTCCTTACAAGTGTTCAGTGAGAGTGCAACAAATATTTCATAACACTGGTCTAGTTAAGTTGTAATTTACAAATACTGTAACATAAAGTATGTCTTCCTGGAAACAAGCAGACTCAGTACCCAGTACTAGTGTAACATCTCAGTCTATTTTTCAAACCAATTTTTTGTGTTCTACAAAGCGTTTGTATTGACAGTTATATTTTTATAAGTCACTTTTTCTTCATATTTTCCATGTACGAACTTTCAAGAGGGTTTCTGTCTAATGATGTGGAAGATTTACTATTGAGGCTGGTTGAGAAGAGTCACTGGCATATTTTTCTCAAGCACTTAGATATGAAAACCAGTCAACCAACCAACAGCTCTATAAACGTCACTTACTTAAGCTCTTCTCTGTTGTTTCTTTCAGATGACAGTGATAGTGAACTGGACATTCTAAAAGTAAAACGCAGAGACCATGAATTAGAAGGTGAAATCTCGTCACCAGAAGTGGAAATTTCTCAGAACACCAAGAACAAAAAAGTTATCACAAAAGTAGCTGCTGCTAAGAAGATTCTCAAGAAAAAAATTGTAGCCAACAAGAAGACAGTCTTTAATGATGAGGGAGAGGTAGGTTATTTCATACTTCCTTATTTAGTTCGTGTTATGTTGTTACTACTACTGCTGCCACTGCTGCTGCCGCTGCTACTGTCACCACCACCACCATCACCACCATTACTACCACATTCTAGTACAGTATATACAGTCACGAAGCTCAATACATAGGGAATATGCATCCATAGATAGTTGCTAACCACTAGGCTCGCTACTATCATCTCATTACAGACAATGTGAAATAGTACCTGCACAGTCTATTGTTTCTAGAACCCTCATAAACTCAAGCTTCGTGACTATATATACTAGACTGTGCGACTACTACTAATGTACTAGACTGGGTAGGCCTGAATAGAATAAACATATGAACTGTATAAATTGTGTCTTTTACTTCAGGCTGTACTGGATCATACTAAAGAGAAAATTTCTGATCTGGCAAGAGAATATGAATCTGAAATAAAATCTGGAATCAATATAGAAGAGGCAAAACGAGTACTGAGAGAAGAAGACAAATATGATAAACAACGTTTCCGAGAGAAGATTAAAGCCAAGCACAGGTAAAAGCATGATGTGTTATTCTGTTGGTTAGGCTGCTTAATTCGAAATTTTGAAGAGTACTTGTATTTGATAAGAGCATTGAGTGGTGATAATAACTGTTTGACCACTGAAAATGACTTTACATATTTTGAAGCATAATGTGCATCAGTGGCGAAGCTAAGGTGTAAATACTGGATAGGCTGAAAAAAATCTGCTTACCTTGTATCTTTTTATACAGCTGATGTTTCTCGGCTTTTCTATCAACATTGACACAGGCCCCACAAGAAGATAACGACCATTCATTTTCACCCCCAAACACAATACAGGTATAACATTATAACTGAATTGTCTCAGAGCACCCTGTTAGCCAAGGATATTTCTTATACTATGAAATTCAAATTTTTTATTTTGTCTTCATCTACTATTTTAATATGTAAATGCAGTGTTGATCTCATATCTTTGTATGCTCATTTTGTTTCTTATGCCCAACTTCAAAATGGTTTCTCTTTTAATTCTGCAAATAATGACCTCACTGTTCTCTCAGTATGAGCCATTTTACACAAAATTAGTATGTTAACACACACACAAGCCACAGGCGTGGCTCAGTTGGTTAAGGCGCATGCCTGCCGGTCTGAAGTTGTGCTCGGGCGCGGGTTCGATCCCTGCTTGGGCTGATTACCTGGTTGGGTTTTTTCCGAGGTTTTTCCCAACCATAAGGTGAATGCCTGGTAATCTACGGCGAATCCTTGGCCTCATCTCGCTATCACCAATCTCATCGACGCTAAATAACCTAGTAGTTGATACAGCGTCGTTAAATAACCAACTAAAAAAAAACACACACATGCGTATGCACTTTTGATTAAACAAACACTCAACAATGCAGCACATTCACAGAAGACGTACATAGTGCGGCATATTAAATTGCGGTTAAGGCTAGCCCAGCATCCTACTACTGAGTCGCAGCGAATTGATACCCCCTCCACCCAGCCTCCCCTCAAGGTTGCAAGTGTCGCTGCCTGTGAGCGAGGCTGTCAGGCATTGCTGCAAGGCTTTTGCCACAAGCCTCTCACAGTGACTGTCAACAGTGAATTTAATATATGGAAGGATCGGAGTGAAACTAAGTGAACATTATGATTAGGGACCGGATCTGTATATTTTTACCAATTTTTTTTCCTTGGTTCTGAACTCCTAATTTCTTCAATACTTTTCCAAATCATGATTGTAGGTGTCATATATGTGTGTTGAACCGAAAAAAACAACCTAAATTGGACCTTAGTACCTAAAAAACCTAAATCATCATTGATAAGCATTATCCTGTATTTACTGCGTCATATATTGATTTTTTTTTATTTTGAGAGAAACATCAATATATTTCAAGAGAGAGAGAGAGAGAGAGAAAAAGAACACTCTCGACGTGGAGGAGGCTGCCTCAATCCCTAAGGCAAAATCTGTACTTAGCAGTAACAACTCTATGGCTCCCTTGCTTTCCTCAAGGCACATTTCAGTGACCTTCCAAAATACATTGAATACTTTGGAATTTTCGTCACTACAACTGAAAGATGCAATTGGTGTCATTGACTCGCTTCTACAGAAACAAGTACCAGGACCCGTGGGTGAATATGTCATAGTAAAAACTGAAGAAAGTATTGCAGAGGAATCTAGGATTTGAAAAAATGGAAAATGTGTGCTCCATTCTCCAGGAGGAAAGCTTTAATTATGTCAGTTACCGTGGGTACCTGCTGCAGTGGCAGCAATGAAATTTGCATCTAAGACATCATGTGCAGTCAAAAGAACCATTTTGTCCTTCAACTGTATTTTGAGAGGCAATAGAAAAAACTTCTCAGTCGAGAATCTTGAAAAGTATTTGGCTATATATTTTAACCAGGAACAGTACCAGTAAGTAATGTTTTGTTTTTTTGTTTGTTACTTTTAAAATAATTCTTGATCAATTTTGAACAAATTTAATTAAAAAATTGTGTATGTACTATACCTTTTATCTATTGAAAATTGAAATTTATGCAGTTATATGAAGGCAAATTATATTAGATAAAATGCTAATTGTTACAAGAAATTATTCAAACTACAAATAATGTTTAAGGAAAAGGAACAAAAATTTCGAATCTTATAAATTTTGATAAATAGTTTGGTTCTTGAAAAAGTCAGTTTTGTGGTTCATGTTGCCTTAATAAAAATATATTTATTTTTTTAAGAATAACTGTAAGGATACATTTTTAACAATCTGGCAGTTTTTGCGACTCCTTTCACAGGTTGGACATAAAACCTAAAAAAGAAACCTATTTTACCTATTCCAAAAACCTAAAAATCCGGTCCCTAGTTATGATACATCGTTATTACGAACTTATACTGTTACTAGATATAATAATTCAAATTTTTTGGGTAAACTAAGCCTCAAAAGCCTCTTAAGAGCGTACACATTTCAATCAATGTATTTTACGAAAAGAAATGTAATTATCTTTTTTGTATATTCTACTACATCAAATGTATATTTTCCCTTACAGTTTAATAACAAAATTTAAGAAATGTTTAAAGTGTCAGAACATTATTCCTCACAAAGTATAAATTGTTTGATATGATAAATCCATAGCAGAGAATACTACCACAGTCTACTACATACAGTCACGAAGCTTGAGTTTTGAGGGTGCTAGAAACAATAGACTGTAACGGTACTATTTTGCATTGCCTGTAATGAGGCGATATTAGCGATCCTAGTGGTGAGCAACTACCTAATGTTTGCATATTTACTATGTATTGAGCTTCGCGATTGTATATATAGACTGTGATACTACTAAAAGGATTTTTGATTAAGTTTCTTGAACTAATTAAGGTTTTGGGGCTCAGTTGCTCACGAATTTAACCTACCTCTTAAATCTGTTTTATTTAAATACTTTAGAATGACAGAAAAAATGTTTATCAGGAGTAAGTAACATGTAACCAGCATCATGATGCACTTGGGGAGCTACGATAGGTAGCGAAATCCGGTTGCGAATGCCAGCTATAACAGCTGGGGGGATCATGGTGCTAACCACACGATACCTCCATTCTGGTTGGATGATTGCCCACCTCTGCTTCTGCATATGGGTGTGAGGCCAGCCACCGGCTGATTGGTCTAGGCCCTTCATGGGCTGTAGCACCACAGATTATTATTATTATTATTATTATTATTATTATTATTATTATTATTATTATTAAGTAACATGGAATCTGCATAGCATATACTGTATGTTATTTATTACATTTTTAGGGAAGAAAAATTAAAACTAAAAAACACAAAGAATGTTCGCAAAAAAAAAGAAGAATCAGAATCTGAACCCGAAGAGGAAGTTGGAATTGAAGATAGTGACGAAGGAAGTCTCCCAGACTTATCATGGCTGCCAGATCCTGACGAAATTTATCCTTCAAAGCAAGTTGAGGATTCTGGCAGTAGTGGCACATCCAATGCAGACAGTAATGGTAGTGATGGAAATGAGGAGGAGGAGGAGGAGGAGGAAGAAAAACAGGAACAGAGGTGAGAAATCTATTTTAATATTCCTTCAGTTTAGTTAACTACAATCTGAAAATTTTTTGTATTGTCACAGGTATTCCATTCTTTTCATTATTCCTATAATGGTATATGGTACTGAAAAGTAAGACTAATATTATTACATTTCTAATTCAGACATGATATTTACCTCTAAATTTTATTCTAAAATATCTTCATAATAATCTCTGAATTAAGAGGGTTTAAATCAATGATTTTCAATCTTTTTCAACATGTGACACACTAAAGGTGTAATGTAAAATCCAGTGTCACACTCATATAATCTAAACCTGTGATTCCCAACCAGATGAATTTTGACTGTTTTAGGAGGGAATGTATATACTAAATGTTGGCTTGTGCTGTGTTCACTGAATGTTGACTCTTGTGAACTTGTGTTTTTTTTTTTTTACTACACTTTACTTTTTCCAATTTTGCTGTGACAACCTTTACTACTTTAATTTTCTCATGGCACACCGGTTGAATATGGCTGGTTTAGATCGTCCAAGAAGATGTCATTATTTTTTTTAAACCAATGGTAGATACTTGCCTTTGCGTTATTCGCCCAAGCCTGTAGGAATGACATGCCATAAATATAGGTCTTTTTTCTTCTATGTGTTGCTCTTGGTGCACCACAGGAGTTGAGCTATATAGCACTACATAGGGTGATGATGGTGATAGTGATGATAACAACGATTATTATTATTATTATTATTATTATTATTAACAAAGTAATGGTGGAATACATCACATATTTATTTGTATGAGGTCTCACCCACCTCATTGAATATTACACGACTACTATGAAGTAGCTAATGTGTATCATTACTATTAAATACGAGAAAAATTAGTACCGAACCCAGGACCTCTCAGCTCTGCGCGCTGAGTGCTCTTACCAACTGAGCCATGCCGGGACATGATCCACGGCGCTGGCTGAACCTCTCTTGTAATGCTTTTTACGGCCTTACTACCTGCACTTGAGACGATACACGTCATACATGCAGGAGCGCATATTTAAATGACTTTATGGCCATATTCAACATCAGTTCAGTGACAACTGCTAACAGTTAATACATCACATATTCATTTGTATGAGGTCTCGCCCACCTCATTGAATATTACACGACTACTATGAAGTAGCTAATGTGTATCATTACTATTAAATACGAGAAAAATTAGTACCGAACCCAGGACCTCTCAGCTCTGCGCGCTGAGTGCTCTTACCAACTGAGCCATGCCGGGACATGATCCACGGCGCCTGCTGAACCTCTCGTAATGCTTTTTACGGCCTTACTACCTGCACTTGAGACGATACACGTCATACATGCAGGAGCGCATATTTAAATGACTTTATGGCCATATTCAACATCAGTTCAGTGACAACTGCTAACAGTTAATACATCACATATTCATTTGTATGAGGTCTCGCCCACCTCATTGAATATTACACGACTACTATGAAGTAGCTAATGTGTATCATTACTATTAAATACGAGAAAAATTCGTACCGGCACAAGGTTCACTCAGCCTTCTATAAAATTGAGTACCGGGTCTTTCCCGGGGGTAAAAGGCAGTCAGAGCGTGGTGCCGACCACACCACCTCATTCTAGTGCCGAGGTCATGGAAAGCATGGGGCTCTACCTCCATGCCCCCCAAGTGCCTTCATGGCATGTTACGGGGATACCTTTACCTTTTTTACCGGGAATCGAATCCAGGACCTCTCAGCTCTGCGCGCTGGTCCTGGATTCGATTCCCGGTGGCGGTACGAATTTTTCTCGTATTTAATAGTAATAATGGTGGAATGCTGGTAAGGAAATGTAAATACCTCATGAACACCTATCACCAAGAACCACAGACTCCACTTGGCCACACTTCCTTTGCATTTGTTCAGTATTTCCCTTTCCTTACATATGTTCGGTGCCATCTCTTTAGTTCCTACTCTCCCTGCGCCTTTATGCTTTAGCTGCATAAGGATGTCAGGTACATATCCTACGAAGTTACGAATAGTAATGGGTATAGGTAATTTTCCTTGTTATTAATATGACTAAACATTCACACAAATATACGTATAAATAAATCAAACAAAATATATTTTAAAAAGTATATGTTCAAAGTCGAACTTCGTCATACTCGACTAACTTGAATCGAACATAGTGCCTGTAATACTTCAATCATCCGTATAGTCACACAAATATGGTTACCGAGCAACTGTGATTTATTTGAATATTATGTGAAGAATGTAATTATAGCTATTTTCTTTCGGTAATTGATATAGTAACAACTGTCATGTATTTTTAAAATATAATGTGATGTACCTATATGTACGTATATTTCTGTTGATGTTTAATGATATTTTTCTAATAAAAATTACCTCTCCTTAAAACTAAAAAAAAAACTTCACAAGATTTGTTCTTAAATCCTTGCTCAGCTAAAAGCATGAAGGGTTGGGAGAGGAGTGTAAGAGAGGCCAGCGAACTTCAACTTCTTGTCTTGTAAAGGAAACCTATTAATCATTAAAAGTAACAAAATTAATCTCATTCAGTTTCTTTAAGTTTAGTTTAATTTTCAAAACACCAGGCTATTTAATACAAAGTGAAAACACGTAGATTTTAACATGTGATAGTCTACTACCAGTACTTGTAGTATGATATAGTTCGTTGTTTTTCACATGTGTTCGTGCAGAACACTGCCGAACACACGACATGCATATCTAAGTCCAATTCAAAAAGAAATATAATTTAGTGGGATTACTTAGATCTTTCACTTCATCCATAGCTGGCTAATGTTTCGGCTATAAAAAAAATGGCGACCGCATTTACCGTTGGTTGCCTCGAGATGCGCTATATCAGACCTCATAGCCACTCTATGAAACTCTTAACTCGTTGAGAAAGTGTAATAAGTTTCGATTTTTTTCATTTATTTGTAACTACTTTTTTAAAAAAAGTAAAACTACATTAATATTCATGCACAAAAATATTTTTATTCAAGTGGCCTGAAACTAGAGCTCAGCAACTAATGTAATACTGTGATAAGCTGTAAAAATGTTATTCTTCTAGCTGTCTTAGTTTCTAGTTTCTGAAAAAAAGTTACACTCATGGAAAGAAAAACTGGCCTTCTGGGAAACGTCTTCATAGTAGCCATGCTGTACAGATGTACAGAAATTTTGCATCATTCATTCATTCATAGTGTTCTGCCCAAGGGCAGGTCTCTCACTGTAAACCCAGCATTCTCTAGTCTTTCCTATTTTCTGCTTTCCTCTTTGTCTCCGCATATGATCCATATACCTTAATATCGTCTATCACAGCATTGTCAGACAGAGACTAAACAGAGTGGAGCGCTCCACTATGACTCATTGCGTGCTCCGGTGCTTCCACAGACATAAGCAAGTTCACGCTCCGACTGCACTCTCTAGCTCCACAACCGGTTTTGGAGCTTACAACTCTGACACTACTGGTCTATCATCTGATATCTTCTTCTGCCACAAACTCTTCTCCCGTTCACCATTCCTTCCAGTGCATCCTTCAGTAGGCAGTTTCTTCTCAACCAGTGACCCAGGCAATTACTTTTGCATCATATTATCCATTATCTCTATGATTCCACTCACTGTTTTTCCTCCCAACGTCTTCTGAACGAATCTAACTCAGTTCTGCCGTTGTCTGTCTCTAATTTAGATAATAATATAACTGAAAAAACTTCCATACACACGAATTTAACAATAGGTGCCTTAATTTAACAATTTAACAACAGTCTTCAGGTGCTTTGGATTTTCACGGCACATACATGTGGAAACCACATTGGCAAAGTCTTATTCCGGAAGTGTGCAGTAGCTTATTGCTGAAATGCTTGACTACCTGGAACACAAACTACTTTATTCTAAGAAACAAAAGTTACCGTGTTTTTATTGCTTGATTTTTTGTAAGTTTGTATTTTCACGTGATATTAATTTCATTTCACTATTGTCATAACATTTCTCTCAAGTCCAATAGCTATAGAACAATAATATACACTTAAATGATAATATAATCAAATATAGACGATAAATTACTTTGAAATGTCAATGCCAATTTTATTTTACTTTGACGGTGCTTTCCTTATCAAATGATTCTGTCTGCACTTCATGGTGTATTGGCTGTGATATGCGTTTTCGATGTTAAAACTCCATGAGGATCAATGTTAATAAGCTATATTTTGTCTTTTGCTCATAAAGTTACAAAAATTATTTTAAAAATTCAGTAATTAAATTTACGTGACCCTTTTACACACATTTCAGTCTTATTTTTTCATTAATATGACATTGTTAACATTTTTGTAATATTAACGTTATGCAATAATTCCAGTTGTGAAAAATACGAAAAAGATTACAAGTTTCATTGATGTTAACTAGACTCTGTAAATTATTGTTAAATTTATGACTATGTTATGCTTAAAATTTGGAAATGAAAAATTTTGAAAATAGCGCACATTTTTATTTATTTATTTATTTTTTTTTTCAATAACTCTTAAATCACTGAACCTATAAACATGAAACTTAAAATAGATCATCACTGATATGATATTAATAGGAATGTGTGTACAAAAAATCAAATCTCTAGCTTAAGAAATATATAAATTAGAAATTTCACCCATCTCCTCCCTTAATTTACTGTAATTTCTTGTACACTATGTATTATATTAAGTATTTTCATTTTCATTAGGTTGCTTTCTCTAAAAAGAAAGAAGTCATTCTCCATTACCAGAAGAAAAAGACCTCGAGAAGATGAACCCTTGGATACTGGTCTTTCACTAGCAGAAGATGAGGAGCTAGCATTACACCTTTTAAAAAACAACACATGAAGTTTGTAAAAGTCAAAGTTGTATTTTCAATTTTAATAATAAATACACTTGTATATAAAAAATGTTATGCTACGACTAAATTATGAAGTCGTTTTCATGCCTAGTGATCACTATGCTCACCTGTAGATCCAAGTTCACAGATTCATGCCAAACTATAGTTATTATATTTTTAATGGTGATACACATTAACATAGTTTTCTGTGGAAAGGAAGTAATTGTGGGTTGTTCTGTGTCTTTAATTTATAGCATATAAAAGAACCCTGCTTCTGACGAGAGGGCTTCAGGTAAAATTATCTGTATAAGCTGCATGAGACTGCTCTCTATATGAGGGAACGCTATAACTGTTATGGGGACTTTACCAGAATCTAAATCATTGGAAGAAATATTTTATTTCGTGTAGAGCTGTAGACAGTTTTTCGCATCCTTTAGTTTTGTTGCTAATTTCTAGTTTGTCCCTTACTCAATTGTTTAATTTAAATTTCAAAACTGAATTAAATTTTATTTTGTATAAAAAAACAATGGAAATAGATGTTCATATAAAATATTTGAATATGATATTTATATATTTGTAATGTATATAATTATATAGAAATATATATACACACACATACATGGACATTATAATGAAGTTAAGAAATGCGAATAGAATCATTTGAAATGTGGATATGGAGAAGAATGGAGTGTGTGAAGTGGACAGACAGAATAAGAAATGAAACTGTGTTGGAAAGAGTGGGTGAAGAAAGAATGATGCTGAAACTGATCAGGAAGAGGAAAAGAAATTGGTTGGGTCACTGGCTGAGAAGAAACTGCCTACTGAAGAAAGCAATAGAAGGAATGGTGAACGAATTTTAAGCTGTGCCTACCATTCGATACAGCTACAAATTTTGAAATCAATTGTACAAGAATGGCAGTTGTATGTCAACTGGCTTGCATGTTACTGCTTTAATACTAAACAGAGATATTCAACATACAACATATTTTGCTCTGAAGTCTCTCTCTGTAAGTACGAAGATAGATTGTTTATTTTCAAATTAAGATGTGGACTGTTTTCTCTTGAATGATGTGTAACTTACCATATCGTGGATGCCATCGATTTCGGCAGATAGATTCTGCTAATCAGAACTCCAGAGAGAGTTACTCATAGCTGCAAAGTCGGTTGTTATCTTTGTTGCAAGCAAACTACAGCTGGAATGGGTGAGACATAAAAGTGAACATACATTCCAGATTATCCTAGTGGACTCGGATGGACAGTCACCTCCAAAAACAATGCACATATAACCAATTTTATAGAACTGCATTAGTCTATATGTGTGCATACGTATGAAAAGGGGCCAGTTCCCGGCACACAATTTTCGAGATAATTCCAGTGCCACTGCGTAATCTTTTCCTCGTTACTATAAAGTATAAAGACAACTGTATATAACATACTGTATATATAAAAAAACCTATTCTATAATCAACAAACTGACTAATCACCTTAAACCCTGTGTGTGAGTTTCTGTTAGTCATTAGTCAAAATATAAGACGGAGTTTTACGAAATACGAACATTAAGGGATGTAAAATGAGAGGTAGTAATGATTAAAATATACTGATTTATTTTTTTCAACCGGCAGACATGCAGCCCTTAAATTTAAAACAAAGGCTCCTTTATAAAATTGAATCGACTATTCATCTCATCTCTTATTTCAGCATACCTCTTCTTTCGGTTATTTATCAAACATGGCGATTTCTGTCACTTCCGCAACTCATTCTTGTACTTCATCATGAATGTTTGTTATTAATGAAGACAATTCGACACAATTCATACCTTTTTTTCGCCTGTTGCTTCATGAAGTAATAAACATTTGCAATAATTTCTTGGTTTTGGTTATGTAATGTTTTCTTTTTTCTTTTTAATTTAGAAAATGTGGGAAGCGAATTGTAAAATTATTATGAACAAAAGTCATTTACGGCACTCCTATGAATCGGACTGTACTGTGGTGTATTTTATAATAATAACGATATAAGCTGCTAGTATGTATAAACAACGGCTGACAGCGTTATTGCAACTCATTCATGCAGTCCAAACAGAGCAACATTTGGCTCGCCTACTAGCAATGCCACCGAGGTCACCTGCCAAAATCGCTGACTCTAACTGTAATCAGAATGTAAAACCCCGGACCCTAAGTAGGTATAAGCTAAAGAATTAAATTATATTATATAGGCTTCATTTAACAGAGGAAAAATAAAATACTTTTCAACTTCAATATCATTACTAAATTATGTACAGTATCTATAGATATGTTTACATTTCATTATCGCTAGATTCGTAGGCTGCCCCTAGAAACAAACTATATCTCATCTTTCCTCTGGAGAAATAAACAATAATAAATTCACCATTGTTATAGAAGGAAGTCTGAACATTTGGGTAAATTTTCGCGCCCTTAATTTTTTCACGAAAGAATTTCCACATGTCAGATAGTTCAATACAATATGCAGCATTCTTTTTTTTTTTAATCAAGACATTCTTTGTGTGATATTAACAAAGTAAATTTCTACACATCTGTTACTTCATTTCGCAAGTTAGTGACTCTAAGCTCTACTGATCTGTGAAGCGATGAAATAATAAAATTTTAGATGAAAATTCAGTAAGAGTAATTATATTTAAACATCACACAATAAAGGAAAAGGTCTCGACACACCCTCTCAAGCGACTGATATTTTCTGTCCTTATCTGTTGTCTCTGTTTTCCATGTCTCCTGCATCGTGCACTATGTGACAACATTGTACTGCTGCAGCACTCAATTAGCTTAGGCCATATGCCTTCCTTTTCTGAAACTGCAGATATACAAGTGCTTCATCTGCCATGATGTTTACATTGCATCGCAGCAATAGCAAGGAAGTAGGGATGGAGCTGTATCGCTGAACTGTACATTGAAGATTTTCAATATTTTCACACCACCTTTTGAGCAACTTGTAGTTCACATAATAAGCCATTTTTTTTTTCTATTCGCTCTGTCTCTCCATTATCTTCCTTTATACGAAAATTGAATAAAATCCTCAACATGACAGGTTTTTGAAGGCTTCCTAACAAGGAAGCCTGTGTCAACCTTGTCACTGACTTATGGGGTCTTCACGAAACCTAATTTTCAAGGGCACATGTCGCAACAGAAATATTTGGCTTGTGATATTTTTATACAAAATGGTATATCTATCCCTATATAACAGGAATTAGCAATAAACTCAATTTTTATAAAATTTGACATGAGTTTCTCAAAAAACCGATTCAATTACATAATTGACAATGTGAAAAACACGAAGTTTCTAAGTGAATGTCTGCAACTTGAGTGACTGTCCTCGAATTGTATTTTAATAATGGTCATTAGTTCATTACAAATGCTAGTCGCACTGAAATGGAACTTGCTTAAAATCTAAAGGCATGTTAGTAGATATCACAAGACTACGTGGGATAAAAATATAATCTCTCGTTTTTCCAGTTATTTTTGTCACGTTTCACATGAGTTTTTCCACACCAATTCCTGTTCCATTGCAAATTTTGATGGTCAGTATTTCGCAATAGTACTATTAGTGATTGAATATTAAGTTTTCAATTATTTTGGTGGCAATCCTTGTGGTTTCAAAGAATTCAGTTGGGTAAAACACAGCCTTCTTACTATCGTTTTTTTTTTTTTAATTTATTTCGGAATATGTATTATATGACTTTCTCGTGTTAAATTCTATCGTACCTGGCTTACATGTTTCGACCTGTTATTGGTCTTCTTCAGAACTGGTTGTTGCTGGTCTTGGTGCCTCTTGTTTTGTTTCCTGTTTGTGTAGTGTAGACCAGCAACAACCAGGTCTGAAGAAGACCAATAAGAGGCTGAAACATGTAAACCAGGTACGATAGAATTTAACATGAGAAAGTCACATAATACATATTCTGAAGTGATACAGTGTTAAAAGTTGTGTAATCAAGATTAATTGATTTATTTGTGACAGCAAACTTGCTATACTTGACACTGTTAAATTAAGGCATATCCCAAATAAAATAGCATGATCAGGTTGGCTGTAAGGGCTCCACTAATTAAAATAATTAATTAATAATTTCTGTGAAATGTGAGAAATAAATAGGCCTACATGATAAAATATAATGCTGAGTTTCTGTGTTACTGTGATTAAAATTTATGAAGAATCATCTGTATTGCTAAGAAAGATTCCTGAGGTAGTTTCCTTTTAAGTCTAGATGGCTGACAAGATCTTGCTCCAATGTTATGTCACAGTCCCAGGACAATGTTATACGTCACAGTCCCAGGAAGTTTCTTGAATAAAGATTTTGATATAGAATAGATAGACTGTTCTAGTGGAATAATTCCCATTTCTTCACAAACCACAGGAGTAGGCTACTGTTGCTGTTCGCAGAAACTTGTTCTGAAGAACGTGTAGGCGATGCATGTGAGTCTTACTCACTGGTGCTGCGTAAGTTAAAAGAGGTCGTACAAGCGAGGTGTAGAGTAACATTGAACAATTCAATCCAATTTGTGAACGTCTATAATTCTTACTATCTACAACAGTATCTAGAAACTCATAATACGGTCCTGGACTGCATATATTTTTTTTATCCCAGCATTAAAGACAACAGCCCAAAGAATTTGAGTGACCACAAGGGAGATGAATATATAATATTTGAGGAGAATCCTTGATAATATTTATAAGAATAGACATTACGTAATTAAAAGTAATTTGAAGTTGCTTAAGATAATTGTTATGTAAGGATGTTTCCTTTCTAGATGTGAACATTCTTTTGTTAATTGTTGACATTGTTAGCTTTTGTTTGTAGAATGATCAAGAATAAAGAAAGGTTGAATACAATGCCGCTCAATATTTGTCAAGAGGGCTTAGAAATATATATATGAGAGGGGTTCATAAGCCGGATTAAGTGTAATCTGTTACGGCCGACTTGATGTTCCCTTCGCTTTTTTATATACGGCCTTGACAATAGTAATATTTTCCTGAAATTGGATAATTTCTCAATTCCACCACGAGGTGCTGTCTGCCAAGCTCTGGTGTCCACAGAAGAAATACTCAATATGAATTAAAATAAATGATTAAAGAGTAATAATAACACTTATAAATAATAAAATAATATGGATACAATATATCACCTCAATTAAATAATCTTTCCATTCTTGCATTTGCGGATGATCTCATATTACTTTGTAAAAATAAATCTGCCGCTCAATATTGAACATCGCTGACTATGAATTCCTTAGCTAGAATTGGTCTTGAAGTAAACCCGCATAAAAGTAATGTTATACACCTACGTAAAGGATGTCTCTGCTCTGATTCCCTTACCTTGATCGATGGACAAGAAATATCTTGCATCAAATCAGATGAAGTCATCAGATATCTTGGCATTACTTTTAATGATGAAATAAAATTTAATGCCGCGGAACTAATTGAAAAACTGACAAAAAATCTTAATCAGCTGGTCACTTCACCCTTACTAATGCCGGACCAAAAGATAAATATATTAAATCAGTACATCTGGCCTCAGTTGATTTACCCCTTCCAATGTGCTCCTTTAAAAGATCTTAAAGTGACATTTCTATCTGATATTGACAAATTAATTCGCAGTGCTGTTAAGGAAATAATTAACATTCCTACTGACACCCCGGATGCTATGTTGTATGCACTAAGAAGATTGCGAGGTTTAGGAGTCTTTAAAGCCCAGTGGGAAGCTTACCTTCAGCATTTCAATATTTGTCAAAGACTTTTACACGTTGACAACCCTCATGTAGCAGCCATTCGGAATCTTCCAAACGAAATTGAACATTGCATCAAACAATAACCAATTACCTTGGATTGCTCTGAACGTATTTCTTCTCAAAAACTAAGAAAAGCATTGCATGAAGATTCTTTTCATCAATGGAGCAAATTGAAAAGTAGAGGTTTGGGAGTTGTTTTCTATTCTCACTGGAAGAAAGGTAATTCGTGGATCTCAACCAAAAAGGGACTTTCGAGCAGTCAGTGGACGCAAGCCATTAAGATGAACTGTAATACAATACCTGTACGTACTCTCCCTGGTAGAACTCTTGACTCAACCCGTTGCAGAAGATGCGACGAGCAAGAAATGCTTCCTCACGTCTTGGGTTTCTGCCATCATGGAGAATTGCTCCGAATCAACAGACATAATACGGTTCGTTCTCTCATCGCATCTTCAATCCGTCAGAATGCTTCCTATGAGGTTTATGAGGAGGTCCCCTCCATGAAATGTAGTCTACCTTAGAGTATGATCTAGGAGCCTACATACTGTTATGTTCCCCCCGTAGATAGTCGATAAATAAAATTCAGTACAACTCAGTATCGTAATAAATAAGTTAATTAAAATACAAATTGAAAGTGCGGGGGTGTCATGCATGACATTATGCTTATTATAATGTATAATTGCGAATATAGGAATATGGGTAAATACAGTAAACATAACCTGTAATTGAATCGGTGATTTGAAAAGGGAAACAAGTCCACAATTTTGCGAAATTGAGCTGAGATATACATTTTGTTTGTTAGTCCTTCGGCTTTTATTGGTGTAAAAGAGAAAGTTGTCCTGCATAAACTGTGCTTGTAGTAGCAGATTACTCATTGATTTTATAAGGGAAATAAGTCCTGGACTAGTTACCGTCTTCAAATAATAGATAATATTGATTACTCATTGTTTGTTTTATTTTTGTGTTGGTAAGATTTATTTACTTGATTAATAGAGTATGTTTGTAATACTGTAATATTGTTTGTTTTGATACCTGCCTGTAGTAAATATTAATATTATTAGTTATTTTTGTGCTGCTTACGATAGATGGTTCTGAAGGTGAATCTTCAAGAAAGAATCAGAGGAAAGGAGTTCCTCAGGTGGATGTCTGTTCGAAGTGCGAGGACTTAGAAGTAAAGATCAAATCTACATCACTGGATGAAAATACTCAAAGGGCTGGAGTTGCGGAATTAGTGATTCATAAAAGATGAGCAGCTAAGTTTTATAAGAAATTAGAGGAAGTAAAAAAAAAAATTGAAAAAAAAAAAAAGAAGACAGTGTTGCAGCTATAGTTTGGAATTACATGTAGAATATCCAACTTCCAGCTTTGCCTGTACTGGAAATATTTTATCAGCGAAAACTATGGCTTTATTTATTTTGCATACATGATATAAAGTCAGACAATGCACACTTCTTTATATGTCATGAAGATTAGGCCAAAAGAGGCCCAGATGAAGTTTGTACCTTTTTGCAAGATTACTTTAATCAGCTTCCACCAACTGTGAAGACACTTTATGTATTCAGCGATTCTTATGGTGGACAAAACAGAAATCACACAGTTGTGCGATTTTTACTGTGATTAAAGATGATAGGAAAATTCAATATTATATACCAATACTTACCTAAAAGAGGCCATACTCTTTTTTCCCATATGACCATGACTTTGGTCTCATAAAGACTGTCCTCCGACGTCATGATCGAGTGTATACTCCACTTGAATATATTTCACTAATATTATCAGCCAGGCAACAATAGTAACGTCTGAAGATGTTATGGATTTCGAAACATGGTGGCAGATGTATTTCAAGAAAACAACCAAAGCCCTTCCTCGTCCTGGCAGTCCTCATTGTGAACCTGGGCTGACTCTTTCAAAGTATAAGATCTAACCTATGATAAAGAACATTTTGGCTACATCGAAGCACGTGAGTACATTGACAGCATTATCCAGCACTCTTTCAAGTTGGCAAAAAGTAATGCAAGTCCAGATCTGCCTTCCAGAAAAGTATATGGTACAGCTGGTGTCCCAGTCAACAATAAGAAGATAGCAGATGTTGGGAAAATAGTGAAGTATATCCCAGATGAACATCAGTACTTCTACCAGAACATTCTGTCATGGCAAACAATTGTTGTTGATCTTGATGAGTAGGCCTAGATGGTAATACGTTATTACGTATTTTTTTAATGTCTGTATAGCAGGTTATGTTAACCAGGCCTTAAGAGAAATGTATCACAGCATTGTTTTGTTTAATAATGTAGCAATTAAAACAATAACGAAAATATTATGTTACTTTTCACAACATGACATAGAATTATTTTATAAAGGAAACAAGTCCTAGACATAAAAAGTGTTCTGTAAGTCACAAAAATGCAAATTTGAGGTATTTGAATAGCTCAAATAATGAATAATGGATAGTTCTACAAGTTTTCTGTGCAACATAATTTTCTCAAAAGCCAACTTCGGAATTTATGCGGTTTTTCTTGGTTTTCTCAAAACTACAGAACTTGGACTTGTTTCCCTTTTCAAATCACCGATTCTATTATCAGTCTTATTTTCCATTACAGTACCAATATCACTGAAGTTGTCATTTCCTAGGGCACAGATGAATTTAGCAGCTGTAAAAAAATTATCGAATTACTTACCACTAGAAAGAGAAGAGTTGATTTGGGGAATTTCTGTTTGTTGGCACACAAAGTAATAAGTGATAGATTCTTCGAGCCCAAGCATATTAATATTTTTAGTACGGCCTTGATGAATATCAAAAGACATACAATACCCTAGCTGTTAAGCCATAACCCAAGTTTTAATTATAGCCAAACCAATTTTCTTTAACATTATAGCCGCAGTTCTGTAGTTTTTCAATCAGTATGAATGGATTCAACTAGCAAATATGTTTAAGAAAACGTCTGGTATCAATACTTCCTCTAGTGAATATTAATCATATGCTGCCTCATGAGACTGCGTAAGCAAAAAGCAAAACGACCGTAACAAAAACAGTATGCCAGCAACAGGCGAGGAGTGCACATCGTTCCGAGTGACTAGGAAGCGGAGTTGTTGTTGTGTTACGTTATAGTTCGATCGATAATAGGAATATAATGGCAACTCAAATAGTGTGTCAACATACATTGCGAGCAACAATGACCTACTGCCTTAGATGTTCACTGTTGGATAGAAGAAGTATTGAAGATAAAGGATGATGAACTACAAACCATTCACCTTGTTGGTAAGCAAAATGCAGCATATTTAAAATTTACTTCCTCTGTCAATTATGAACAATACTTACAGCGACATACCGGAACATCAGTAGTGGAATTACTTAATGGTGCTATGACGATAATGACAATTACATCAGCTGAAGATGATTATGTTTCCGTCCGTGTATTAAATATCCCACCAGAAGTTCCCAATGATAGGATTCGTAATATTTTACAAAATTTTGGCAAAGTGCTTCAAATAGAAAATGAAAAATGGTCTCACAGATATCATTACAAAATAGATACTGGCATACGAGTAGTGCAAATGGTGATCAATCAACCTATTCCCACGAATCTTATAATTGCCAGTTATGAAGCCTACATTACTTATCCTGGGCAAGAACAAACTTGTTTTTCTTGTAATAGTTCCAGTCATCTTCGACATACTTGTCCCAATAGAAGTGTGAAAATGCCGGTAAACACTGTACCTCGTACGCGATTGATATTTTGTGACATACTCCAGCCACATGTAAATGTAAATACTGACGTGACTGCAAAAGTCATCTCATCCGAAACTTATGATGTACCTGGCCCATCTAACTTTCTACAAGATTAGTGAATGCCGATAATCAAAATAAACCAGTGAAGGCAAACATCGAGAATGAATTGCATGCAGTTATAGCAAAACCCGTAGGTAAAGATATAAAAAACAGAGTCATCGCAACAATAGACATGGATAAATCGCAGACAGATACTGGGACTGTACCACAATCAATACCTGATTCGGACACTGATTCAGCTGAAGAACTTCCTTCAGCTGATATGCATGGAAAGCAAAGACAAATAATGACACGAGAGGACCAGAAATGCAAATGGAAAACCAGTTGAATAATTCTGCCATAGGGAATATGTCTACGAAGAAACAAGACATCAGTGCTTCAACATCTAACAACATGGAAGAGTCTGGTGGCTTGAGCAATTCTCCTGATAATGTCCAAAACATCGGTAGCTTGCAGTCTGGTTTGATACCAACATCCATCCCAAAGAACCTGCAGCATACGGAGGATTGGTATCAACAAATGGAGCAGGAAGACATGATTAACACACCATCTGAAGACAAAGGGCAGCAAAATATAAAGAAAACCAGTACTGTTACTAGACACCGCACACATCCTTATAAGGGAGAAGGTAGTAAATTGGGTTTCCCTCTGTTACGACACACTGAGTAATTTAACTCTGTTTACATCTCATGTTCAAACCATGCTGGATGTTGTATTTACCGTATTTAAGTATTCAAATGGATTCAATCTGTGTACAATAGTTGTCAAATTAAGTTTATGTATATTAACTACAAAAGAGTAGAGATATTATAGATTACTGTTATAACATTGTATATATTCTTTTGCAGAAGACTATGTTACTTGCTATTCTTATTTTACAAATGTCACTTGTCTCTATAGTGAGGACACTAAATTTTCACGGGAATTCTTGTCCTGTTAAAATGAAATTGGTTAATATTTTCTTACGAACAAATGATGTTGATGTGCTCTTTCTCCAGGAAGTTAAAACAAATGATTTCTCAGAGATCTTTGGTTATACAGTTTATGTAAATGTTGGATCAGAATCTTTAGGCACTGCTATTTTAACAAGGAACGGGATTGATCTTCACTCTGTTGAAAAACTTCCATCAGGGAAAGGTATCAGTGGTATTTATAAAGACTATAATATGTTCTTAAATTTATATGCATCTTCAGGGTCTAATAAAAGAACGGCTTGTAATCTGTTCTTTGCCCAGGATGTGTCATATCTTCTTTGGTCCCTACCTAAATTTTTAATCATGGGTGGAGACTATAATTGTGTTTTAAGACCAGTAAATATGACAGGACATTTTCTTCCCAGTAATAGTTCACAGACATTAGTTACCGACTTTAAACTTTCTGACGCTTGGATACTAAAAAACAATATGGCACAATATACATTTTTTACTGGGAATTCGGCCTCTAGATTAGACAGAATGTATGTAACCCAGTTATTAACATCGCAGATTAGTTCGATAGAAACTGTTCTGGTTTCTATTTCCGACCATTCTGCTGTGTTATTGCATATTCGTTTAGATGTTCCTCGTCCTGTATTTGGAAGGTCATTAATCAATCAAATCAAACTCCTGTATCTCTACAGTGGACTATAGTGGACTTTATGTTGTCAGCAAACAGCTGGATACATTAAGAAGATTGATTTGAAACTCCTGTATCTCCTCATGAGGAGCATAGGACATTCACAAAGTGCCTCTATCAGACCCTATTTGTAGCTAACTTCTTCACTTCGCTCCATGTTTTCCCCTCCCTAGCAATTTCCTCCAAAACTGTTGGAAGGTCATATTGGAAGTTAAATGTTTCCTGCCTTGGTGATAAATCATTACAACAAAACTTTATAGAACAATGGCATCAATGGCTGGCAAAGCAAAATAAATATTATGATTTAGTGGATTGGTGGGAATTCTATGTTAAACCAAAGATTCATACATTTTTCAAATAATATACCTACCTTAAGTATGAGGATGAGAAACGTATGATAAATTTTTATTATCGTATATTAGAAGTTCAAAGTAATTATCAGACATCGGATTCTAGGGCAAATGCCTATTTTGTTTCTTTAGGAGAAAAGTAAAAATAATTATTAATATTTGTGTTTCATGGAAATTGAAAGGTATTTAAAGAGTTTTATAGTGCCCTAAAATGCCCTAAAACGGTTATTAGAGCCTAATTTGTTAATATTCGCCTAAAAATGCCTAACTCACTGTAAAGTTTCGCATTTTACTCTTACTTTTTATAATTTATACATGCATTCACTGCGAAATTTAAGGCATTTAAAAAGTGGAAAGTTTGCTTCACACCGGCCATGAAACCATTGATAAAGGAAACAAAATGTTTTGAATCTCACGACACTCGCAATAAATTTCACCGAATTTAACATGTTTGGAGGCATAAATGCCGACAAAGAACCAACCTTAGTTTTGAAGCAGGCAACAATCACAACATGTGCTGTTACCGATTCAGAGATATAGTACTATACTATAAAAATGACTGTTTTCGGTCTGAAACCGATTAGCTGTACTGCCCTTCAGAGTGTCATAAAATCACAATTTTTGGAGAAAGAGTGTTTTTGAAATATTTATGAAAAGTCGTAAAACTGCGAATTAGTAGGGTAAACCGTTACAAAATATTTAAAAGAATGGCCCTCCTAGTGTTAACACTACCAGGAAATGCAACAATAAGTGGAACTTTGTATTTTTGTCCAATTGAATCTCAATAACAACGGTTCATTTGAATGCTCATTAACAGTTGCTCTTTCCCTCGTGGTGGGAATATAATGGTGTAGCAGACGGTTGACTCAAACTCGTTTTCTACTGCGCATGTCGTCACTTGGGAAGCAGCAGCGGCGCGCTAATTCGCTCCGCAGTGCTCGAGGAACAAAACAAACAGCTGTTGTGTGTACGTGCACGGTGTTAATTCTTTGTTTATATATATTATATTGAATGTTATTCTTGTATCAGTAATGCTATTAATGTGACACATGCTATTAGTATGCCTGGATGTGCAGTATCTGGTTGAGTTACAATCGAAAAACAAAAGGAACTGACGTAAAATATTATAGGTTTTCGAGGAATGAAGACTCGGCAAGACAATGGTTGCATGCTTGTAGAAGGGAGGATGAAGTCAATTTACAGCACGATGAGTTTCCTCGCATGTTACTAAATTTTATTTGCTTCGCAACTCATTTGCAAAATATATTTTCATGTTAAACTTATTGTTTGACTTATTCCATAGATTGCTTTGATGGAAAAGAAAGGGGGTAAAAATCTTAAGACTTAATGTTGTTTCAGCTCGAATATGTTCACTTCATTTTGAGGAATCAAGTTACCTTTAAAGCAGAAACTCCTAAATTATGAACCAAAAAGCAGTCGTAATCCGAAAGTAGACGCTGTACCCACAAAAGCTCTGGCGCAGTCTTGCTTGAAACGAAAATCAACAGATAACAGATAATTGGACAGATGTGAAAAACGGAGGAGAAAAGAAATTCATGACATCATTGCCAATAGTTCATTTACTCTTCAGGCCACTTCCAAAACCAATTCATACGAACATGTATCAGAGGATAGTGCATTAGACCTAAATAACGAAACGTGAGTAATTACAGCATTATAATAACTATTAACTGGTATGTTCCTGCGTATCATATTGTTAAAATTTTTCACATATGAGTCGCTCCGCAGAAGGGAATAATTTTCTCATAGTTCTTCAAAACTTTCTAAGCTAAAAGGACTTAATTACATGTCTCATAAAATGTTAAAGCTGTGGTATCTTCTAACAACTTCCACACAGAAAAGGCTTCAGTAGAGGAAGGATTCATTTGTTTCGAATGTCAATAGAGGAGCAAAAAAGGCGTCAATCAATGGGCATAAAATAATTATTTTCTCGCTTAACCCTAGCATTATCACGGTTGGGGAAAAAACTGCCCACCCTTTTTATTTTCTAAATTTTTTTTGAATTAATGAAATCTGACAGCTTTCATCTTTACTCTATTTGTCTCTAACATGATAAAGTATGCACACATGTGTTCTGTTTCAGATTTCAAATATAGCAGACTAATAATTTGAAGTATTTGTTAGTGGACAGATTTTACCCACCCTTGGCATTTCATATGACCTACACTTTTAAACATTTTCAAGTTTGAATTCTGTGATTTTTGTCCGTTGTTGTAACTGTTTGTAATGCCGTTAAAGTCGTTTACTGTTTCAATTCTCCACTTTACCATTTACTTGCAGTGTAGAAACTTGAGTTGGTAAATTTGTTCTTTCTTTATTGGTGTTTATTCAAATCTAGTTGTATTCAGGGATACAGAACATAGACATGAGTTGTTTTGTAGATAATAGTAGCCTTAATGTTTTGGGTGAAAGTGATATTATAGTGCTATTGGAAATTAACCGGCGGAGTTGAAGAAAGAAAGTGGTAGTGAGGAAGATAATACAGAAGTGGTTAGTGAGGGTGAATCAAGGTCTATTTCAAGTACTAGCTGCTAACAAGCAAGTCGTTCACATTACCAAAATTAATGTCAGATGTGGAAATTGTGGACTTAATTTGTGTAAAACATATTCAGATATTAAAATTGTGTGCAGGAACATTTTACTAAAAGAAATATGTAGAATCACTGGAATGAAAAACTGATGTTTTTTTTTAAGTAATGTAAAAATGTTGACGATGAAACTTTATTGAACGTATTTGAGGAGCTCGGAATCAAAACGCGTTAAGTCCACATTTTATCGAAAATACGTTTTTTTTTTTTTTTTTTTTTTTTTTTCGAATTTGCCTTCTTTTAGGGACACTTCATCATGCTACACTTGACATTTGTTGCAATTCACATTTTCAGCCTCTTTAAAGCCAGCCTGAAATCGAAGGTCTGATTCAGAACGTATTCTGTCCATCACCCTGAATGGATCAAACCGAGTTAAGTCCATGAACTTAAGATATCTTCTAACGAAAGCAGTACACCAGAATGAACGTAATTAATTCGTCACCTGCCTTTAACAAATGTTCATTATTGACTCTTTTCTAAAGTTTGCTTGTTGCTACCTTTAAGTTCATGCAGTAAGATTTAAAAGTACGGGTTTATTGCCTGGAACCTCTATTTAAATCTCCACGCGCAGACAGTGAATTGGTGGTGTGCGGTAAGTGCCATTTAAAGGCAGGTGGAGGTCGTTTGCAATAAACATGGGTCTTTTACTACAAATTGTGATATTATACTCATAATTTGGTAACAGTTTGAACAGTATGTTAAGTTTCGAAAGATTCCAGTACAAAAGATTTCTTGTGAGATTTACAAACTTTGCAGGTTCTCGCTGGCTTCTTTTTCTGTGGGTGGTAGGTATATGACGGGAGGGGGGGAAATAAGCCCAACAGTTTGCTTGTAATATTGTCGTCGTAACTCCAGCATCCCCTCCCCTTTCACTAACACTTCAGTTAGGCAAGGTTAACACTCTATAAAATGCCTGCTTCCAGGTCAAGTCGAAGATTTGTATAGATCCTTTCCTTCCTGGGTTTGCTTCCCTTCACGGTCTTACATGCAATTACGTAGACATTGAAAAGCTGAAAAGTACCATAAACATTATATTGAAGAAACATTTCTGTAGTTTTTTTTACGTATTTTTCCATAATGGAGAAGGGATATAAGACTTCATTCTGACGCTGACCTGACACTCAACCCACAACATAACGTTATTGTACTCTATTACGCCCTTCAGTTTCACCACTGCTTATTCCCCTTCATTGTTACCCTTTTTTCCTTTATGTTGACCATGTGAATGTTGTGCTTCGTAGACAGACCTTTTCTGTCATGTCACTTTACTGCCAATAACTCTTACAAGACCTCGATTCTGATTGCCTTTCTTAAACTTTGTTCATTCCACTTGGAATGCAGGACAGAACTTCAATGCACTTTTATTCAAACGGTTAGAATTCTGGAAAATCTTTCGCGTATATTTAGAGGAAAATAACTCTTCTTCACGAAAGATCATTTTACAACAAACAACAACCCTCTAAATAGACAGCTTTAAAAAACTGCATTTGACAGCTTGAATGGAAACTGTCAATAAAAGTCGCAGGGTCACAAAGACGTCATGTCTAGACGGCTATGCTTTGGGAGCGCATCACATTCCTGACAAGACGTTAGTAGGGAAGGGATTAGTTAATACAGCTTATTGGTATTTATAATCAATTAACCTACCCCACTTCCAAAACCTTACGCAACTGAGCTGAGCTAAGCTAAGCTAGCAAGCTGCGAGAGAGTCTGCAATGCTTCCCGCGTGACGTCATCACGTAGTAGGAGAACGGGCGAGGCTGCGCACTGCTTCACCATTATATTCCCACCACGCTTTCCCTCACCTTATTTGTGTTGAGAAGTTTTGAGCGGCAGGACGTTTTCCTGTGAAGTTTAAACGATAATGCCGAAAAATATAAGTGCAAAATCTACATTGATCCGGCAATGGCTAACAGAATATTCAGAATTCACTTATGATGGAAAAATAATATTCTGCAAGATTTGTAGCAAACAGGTATGTAACAATAGTTGAAATATATAAATTCTATTAATTTTAATGAGTAGGCCTATAATATTTATACATTGACTGAGCTATCCTGAGGTATAATTCTTTTTAAGACCACTACACTTTAACCTTTTAAATTCCGATAGTTAAAGTATTTGCAGGTCATTCAAATTTTGATTGTTCCAACCCACTAACTTTGTGATAGAAATACGGTAATACAACAATTAGGATTTTATTTTAATTCAGTTTACTTTACATTTTTAGATTTCGCAAGAAAAGAAGTGCCACCTAAAGCAGCATGTGCAAGGAGCAGCTCATAAGCTAAAGCTCAGCAGAAAAATCAACTGCAACAAACTTTACTAACACAGCCTACTTCATCCAATCTCAGCAGCAATTTCTATGCTGATTTAACCAGAGCGTTTGTTGCTGCTAACATTCCCTGGAATGCAATTGAAAATCCGGTTTTAAGACAGTTTTTTACAAAAATACTGCAAACAAAATATCCCATCTGAGTCGACCCTAAGAAAAAATTACTTAGACAGAATATACAATGAAACTTTAGCTTCCATTCGGGAGGATACAGGTGATTCTTACATATGGGTCTCTGTGGATGAAACCTCAGATCCTATGAATAGGTATATAGCAAATATGGTAGTAGGAAAACTTAGTCCTGATGGACCTTCGATTCCACATCTCGTATGTGTTAAGGAACTTTCGAAAGTGAATAGCCAAGCCATTGCTTATTTTGTAAATAAAGGCCTACAGTCTTTATACTCAGGTAATATAGACGATTCTAAAGTTCTGTTGTTTTGTACTGATGCTGCCTCATACATGGTTGCTGCAGCTCCACTTCTTAAAACATTTTATCCTAACCTCACGCATGTAACCTGTCTAGCACATGGCCTTCACAGG
Source organism: Periplaneta americana (assembly GCF_040183065.1). Lineage (NCBI taxonomy): Eukaryota > Metazoa > Arthropoda > Insecta > Blattodea > Blattidae > Periplaneta > Periplaneta americana. The sequence continues at coordinate 64,808,561 of NC_091119.1, read as the reverse complement.
GTTTCTGAAATAATCCGGAATGAATTTCCTCTTGTCAATTCGTTTATTTCTAACACAAAAAAATGTTTCTGTAAAGCCCCATCCAGGATTTCAATATTCAGAGAGAACTTTCCAGATATCCCACTCCCACCTCAGCCGGTTGTTACACGATGGGGAACCTGGATTCAGTCAGTGGTGTATTATTCTAAGTATTTTAAAGAAGTGGTCACAGTTATTGATAAATTACCTGAAACTGATAGTGCAGCATGTGTGAAAGCAGTGAAAGATTGTCTGAATGACTCACGAGTGAAAAACGATATTGCCTACATAACATCAAACTTTTCTTTCATACCTGCAAGCATTGGACAATTAGAACGTGAAAAACAATCTCTTTGTAGCCAAATAGCAATAGTAAAGGAAGCTCAAGTGAACATACATTCTGCTTTGGGCGAAACTGGGAAAAAAGTTAAAAATTAGTGGGACAACGTATTAAATAAGAATGTAGGATTTTCATTGTTGGAAAAAGTATCAAGAGTGATATCGGGGGAAAGTGTAAATGTTCCAGTAAGTATTGGTGTTTCTATTGTACCTAATTTAAAATTTGCGCCTCTCACATCAGTTTCGGTTGAAAGAAGTTTTTCTGCTTTCAAAATGATTCTCAGTGACAAAAGGCAAAGGTTAACTGTGGAGAATTTAGAAAAAATTCTGGTGGTGTACTGTGCAGATAATTATAATAAAGTCTGAGCATGGAACTGAATTTCAATAACTTAAAATGAGTAATCTTGATATCAATAATCATTATTTCATTAGTTTCAATATATTAAATTTGTGCAGCTCTGTTTATAAATATAATATAGTATTCTTTTTTAATGTTTAAACATACTTTTTTGTGCGTATTTTAGTGTATAACTAAAAATTTCAGTGAAAGAAATAAGTATGATACCTTGATGTGCCTAAAATGCCTATTTTCATTAAAATAGAGCCTAATTTTACAAATTTTGAGCTTATTTTAGGCGCCTAAAACTGCTATTTTTAGTGCCTAAAAATCCGATGTCTAGTAATTATATACCTACCCCTGAGAGTAAAAAAATGATATCTAGATGTAAAGCTCAGATATTGTCTGTTTATCATAAATGTATACAGGGCCTTATGGTTAGAAGTAGAGAAACGAATTGCACCAACAATGAAAGAAGTAACATATTATTTGTATGAACTAGTCAAATGACGGCAACAAAACACGATTCTTGCGATAACAAATAAAGCAGGCCAGATTGTTACGAATAAATGTGAAATATGTAAAGCAGTGAGAGAACATTATGATATTTTTTGTAGAACAGAAACAGTTGAATGGGTCTATTTTTAACTTGGAGTTACCGGCACCAAAACAAATTTCAGAAATTGAGAATAAAAATTAGAAAGTTCTGTAACGCAAAAAGAAATTTTTACAGCTCTACAGCACGGAAAAAGATCTAAAACACCAGGAGAGGATGGGTTACCCCATGAGTTTTATGCAGTTTTTTGGGAATGTATAGGACCCATGCTGACAAAAATGTTTAATCAAATTTTATGTAAAAATAAACTAGGTCCTCAAATACGTGGAATTATAGTACTTATTCATAAAGGAGGGGAGAAAACGGAAATTAAGAATTATAGACCAATATCTTTGTTAAATTATGATTACAAGTTACTTGCAAGAGTTTTAACAAATAGAATCAAACCTCTGCTTTCGGATATTATACACCCCTCTCAAAATTGTGCAGTGTCTGGAAGATCAATATTTAATGTTGTATGTCAATTAAGAGCCGTTGTAGCATCTAGTCTGCATGGTAGATCCCACAAATATCTTGTTTCTTTAGATTTCCAATGTGCCTTTGACTGTGTTAGTCATAGGTATCTCTGAAGTCTTAGCTTGGCATGGGCTCAATCCAACATTTATCGTATTTGAAATGTCTCTATACTGATATTAGTGCTGTCATACAAATTAATGGGTTTCTCACTGCTGCTTTATCTATTACCAGATCGATTAGACAAGGATGCCCTGCTTCTATTTGCCCTTGCACTAAATCCGCTCCTATATTTATTACATGGGAAACTTTCAGGATACAGGTTCGGGAATGCTAGGCTAGTTGCTACAGTGTATGCTGATGATGTAAGTGTAATTATAAATAATGAAAATGATAAAATTCAATTGGGGGAAGTATTACACCCCTTTGTGGCAGTATCAGGGTTAGAAATCAATAAAAGGAAATCGACTGCCTTGCCTATAGGGGTATGGACAGAGCAACCAAGATTTGAAACTATAAAAATTGTAGCTCAACAAAAAATACTGGGAATATATTATCATCGCCTTCCCAATACTATGCACAGTATAAATTGGAGTAAGGTTGTCCAAAAAATAAAAAGACTTACATTGATATATAAATGGAGGGATGTCTTTATGAAAGAGTATGGTTTATTCATACATTTATATTATCTGCCTTATGGTATCTGGCGCAAGTATTTCCAATTACGGTGAGTCATAGCAGACAAATCACAAGTGTCATGTTATGGTATTTATGGAAGGATGTATATTTAAAGTACCATTATCCACCTTGTATCATGCTCCTGACGAAGGTGGGTTAGGTTTATGGAATGTAACTACAAAATGTACTACGTTATTTCTTTATCGAAATCAGATTCTCCAAAATAACATAGACACAATATCAGCAGTGTGGTTTCAACAGTGGAGACCAAAGGTTGACCTTAGGAATCCACCTGATTTACGAAACATACCTTCCATGTTTAAATATTTATGAATATACATGCAGGAAGAGAGTTACATAAATATACTGGATTGGGAAATGTTTGTCCTACAAAAAAGGAAATCTATGGACACATACAACAATATGGGGAGTTTTTAACAATGTGAGTAGTCAACATTCTTCCTGTTGGAGTTAATCTAGTGCAACTCTGGGAAAATATTACTAATAAAATACTAGATGCTCCGGTCAAGTCATCGTGGTACTTAGTTATTCAAGATTTAATAGCCACTAGACACAGACATTATCAGATAAAACTGTTAAATGATCCAAATTGCGAGTTTTGTGGTGAACCTGAAACTCTGACTCACATTTTTGGACGATGTACCAGAACACAGGCTATTTGGCGATGTATGGAATACTATTTCCTGGGATTGAGGATTGATCGATACCCATGGTTTAGTCCTTATATCCTAACGAGGCCAGATTTTAAATTAGTTTCTAAGTTTAAACAGGATGCTTGTGTGTGGATTCTTGGAAACACGGTGCATTATATCTTACAAAATGAAGGATGTGATTGTGATAGCTATGAATTGTATATGAAACATAAAGAGTCACATAAGAGTGAGCAAGAACACGCAAGAATTATACAATATCTTTTCTGTACATAAAGAAAGAGGGGAAATACCAACAAACTTGTATCATAGCCTAGTATTAGTTTGTCTGTAAATACCCTATGTATGTATATGATGCACATAGTATCAGTTTGTATGTATATGATGTGTATTGTAAGTAAGGTAATGTAGCAGCATTATGTAAATAAAGTAGTTTGTATAAAAAAAACTAACATAATAAAAACAATAAACTAAAAATTTCCCTTAACGTAAATACTGTTTATAGAAAAATTAATCCACATAAATATAAAAGATTAGAAATTCATTGCACTTGTAAGAAAAAGAGAACATACATTTCAACTTTCTATTTCATTACCATATAACCATACAGTAGTATATACAGTCACAAAGCTCAATATGTAGTAAATATGCATCCATAGATAGTTGCTAACCACTAGGATTGCTACTGTCGCCTGATTACAGACAATGCGAAATAGTACCTGGACAGTCTATTGTTCCTAGTACCCTCATCAACTCAAGCTTCGTGACTGTATATACTAGACTGTGATATAACTATGCTTTATAAAAGAAAGTTTATTTTTTTATATCAAATAATCTTATACAAATTTTTATAGATAAAAAAATTTTGCTATAAGAACAGCAGTTCTCAACAATACTGCAAATTTTGTTTTGTTAAAATTCCAAGAATATTTACGATTTAGTTCTGTTTCATGTCATATTACGAATAAAGACTGCATTCTAATAATTAACCCTTTTGGTTTACAAAAACTAACAATATTAGCTAGAGATCTGTTTATTTACTTGGTCAAGTTTTCATATTGTTTAACTTTTGAAATGATACTTGCACTAAGAAAAAGTATGTTAAGTTACTTATGAGAAGTACAGAGCTATTATTATCATACATCTCAGAAAAGGCGGCCAGCCACTCCCTGTGTGGTTTCTGCCACACGCTAACCGTTTGTCCTGCGCAATCGAGCTCCAGTAGCCATATGGCATTCAGTGTGCTTAGAAGTCATGTAATGAAACTCTCGATTCTTCAAGTGTACAACGTTAGTGTATAAAGTTCAGTGATTATTGTGTATTTAGGTAATGCCTAGCAACAATTTCTCACGGTGTGAATGTGTGTATATGTGCTATTGTGCCTTGTTGGTGGGCACTAGTTTCTTGTGGCCTGTGTTACTGGTCACAGTTATGTTATGTTTATATTCTGGCACCAAATTATGTTTAAGTCAGGATAATTCAGGATGGTAATGGTCCAGGTATTATCTTAGATAGGTACTGCGTATTCAAGAACAGGATCACAGGTTGGATCAGGCTCGAAGAATATTACCTTAATCAAATCAAATAAGTCACTTCACTGGTTACACTATAATATATTGTAAAACTTTCTGGTATACATGGATTACACATTTAGCTATTTAGCTATGTCATGAATAGTTGCAAAATCTCTAACAGGTCTAGTTAGTTATATATATTTCTTGTTCCTTTACTTGACTTTACTTTACTTAACCAATAAAAGAGAATCAAGGATATACCTACTCAGTTACATGATTTTAAATGAAAACAGAGTGGTAAAATAAACCATACATTGTATTTGAATGCAGTTGATTAAGGGTCATTCCATGGTTGCGTGTGTGACATTTTGACAGCAGATTCACTTACAAAAGACAATCTAAATTAAATGTTTTAAGAGCTAACATTTTTCCATTTTGATTCTTGCGTACACTACTTTTAACACTTGAATATAAGTAATTGATTAACTAGTGGACTTACTCGTGTACTAGATCTAGTAGGCTCTGAAGATGGTGTGATGATGCACCGAAATAGCTGTAAGCCGCACAAACTTACATAATTAACACGAGTAAGTCCACTAGTTAATCAATTACTAACATTTTTATTTTCATATATTATACCATCAATTACTTAATTCAGTTATGAAATTTTGAGTTTGTTAAGAATAATACACTTAACAAAAGTAAAATGTCAATGTTTGTTGCGTGTGTGATGAAATGATGCATTTCCTTCTCACCCAAGTGAAGATTGGGGCGTGCTTCCGAACAGGGGCAGTGGCATTTCCCCTAAGGTTAGAGCCCAGTTTAGGTGTGTGGGCTCTAACCTTAGAGGGAATACCGCTGCCCCTGTTCGGAAGTGTGCCCAGAGGTTGTATTACAATTCTTTTCGCTTGGATTATGAATATGATTATAACTTGTTGGTGATATAAATAAAATGTATACTTTTAAGATGATGTAATAGAAATTTTGAGGAACATTAACATTCTACGTAAATTCTAAATTGAAAGTGTTGCGTGTGTGACACTTGGAGATATCTTAAGATTGCATATTTTTATCAACAGTAATGTGACATAGATATTCTTTATTTACAAAAAATACCACTGCTATTCAAATTAATTAAAAAAATAAACATTTAGCCTACAAATTTCAAACATTGTTACGAACATTCATGTAAAAGCAAGCACAGACAGAAGCATAGTCAATTTAATCCTATGTACTTGAAAACCTCGCCTGATTTGCTCCAAAATTTCAGAGTAGATTGTAGAACATCTATACAGCAAGTTTCTCACGCAAAAGCGAGCAAAGATCAGAGCAGGCTATATATGAGGTGTATTTTCTCTATTGTCAGCAATACTATTAATGCTAAAGTCATAATTTAATATTTTCATGAAATTAACTGTTTATCTGATATAAAGTTTCATCTACTCTAAAAATATGGATATTACATTACTTTGACATATTTTAATTTTTTTGCATACAAGGTCCTTTGACATGGAATGACCTTTAAACAATGAAATAATATGGAAACTTCAGTGCGTTAGCTTGGTTACATAAGATGCAGTTAGTCGAACTAACTTCGGAAACAATGCAAAATCGTTTACAGAATTTATCTACAAAGGCGTTTGTTGACTTAGGTACCATTCGGCTTGCATTCCCGAATACTGATAATAATATTGCCCATCAAAATATCTCGTGAGGTAGTACCATTCAGAAACTTCGGAAAAATCCATTATGTCTAAGTAGTTGCGTTCAAAGTAGAACTTTGAAATATACATAGTTCACTGAGTTTCAAGCACTGATATTTCCTTATTATAATCTATGTGGTAAATTACTCTGACACTAGTAGCAATCGGAAAATTATTTTGACTTACATAAAACGAATGTGGTAATGGGTGCATTCGTGGTCGCCATGACTCCAGCTTCTCTTTGTCGGCTTCTACTGCTCTCCACTCCTAGGCTGATCTGAACTGTCTCTGGATGCGCTCCGCAGAAATCTTCAGTTGTATTAGATCGGTAGCATCATGATGCTATTCGGGTCGCGGGAAAAAGCATGACTACTGAGATGTATTTTGTATACGCCAGTCTTACTCTCGATGTAAACGCTAGATTTGCGTTAATTTAACATACAGGAAGATCATGGGTTTTCCTGCCATCAGCATAGTTTCAATATGGATCTCAAAGCAAGAGAGGGCTATGGAACGATCTAATCATCCACGCGACCTTAGCGCGTGGGAGATAAAGGTAGGAAATGCTAGCGTTGCATTCTGCACTAGCTTGACAACTCTAGTCCAGATGCTGGTCGTCTTTCTGCTGGCGCATACAAGTCGTCAAGGACTTGTATATACATGGTGCTGTCCGTAAAACTTGCTATGAAATTCATGACAGTTGCTATATATGACCACCGTAATTTATCCCTTAAATTAGCGGGGCATAACAATGCTCTCCCCAATGAAAAAGACGATGCTACAGAAGAGCACGTGCTTTTCCACTTCCTTACTAGAATCCACTGTGGAGCAACAATAACTGTCTGCAGTGTGTAATGATCATTCTTCCACTCATGGCTTGCGAACTTTATGTTGCGCTAGTGGCCATCATTCATAGCTTGTGAACTTTACGTTACGCCAGCGACTATCATTCATTCAATACAGTTGCACGGGGTGACTCCAAGGTTCGATCCTAGTCGGTGGGGTTCATACATGGTCTGTTAGGTGGTTAACTAGGAGGGTTAGATTTTAGTTTGATTATATTGTCGCGTGAAACGTAACTATATCATTTAGTAGTAGTCACGGTTCACGTAGAGAGTTCTATACCGATCACACAATTGCTACTACGTCATTTGAGTGTGCTTAACCTATTATGACATGATAAACAGAATGACATCAGAAATTATTCAAATCAACTTTACAGGGAGTTATACCTGAAAGCTTGATTTGCATAATACACGTCACTGTACATTACAAAAAACCACAATTTAAGTCACACAGAGTTAGTGTGCACTCAGTGTTGGTTGCTTGACGGTTGTCAGCCCACTTTGAGGTCTGTGGATATAGAGGGAAAAATTGGACCGGTGTCTGGTAGAGTTCCGGGTAGCTCAGTTGGTAGAGCATTGGTACATTTAACCAAAGGTCCCGGGTTCGATACCCGGCCCCGGAACAATTTTTCCCTCGAAATTATTCAAATCAACTTTACAGGGAGTTATATCTGAAAGCTTGATTTGCAGAATGACATCAATTCTTCCTAGCTACAAATTCAATTGTTTCTTCTTGTCTTCCTTGGATGCTGCAATGCTGAGGAGTAATTCGAGTAGGATGTTCTGGCGAGGTTATGGTCTCCGTTGATGCTATCAGTGTAGTCGTTGAGGGTTGGGTGTCGACTTTCCTCAGGACTCCTTGGTTGGGGCGTTGGAGAGACACAATCACATACAGCTTCTTCCTGCAGCACTGGATCATCTGTATAATAGAAAATAATCCGAATAAAATGCATAGAACTATAATAATTGTGAAACTCATTGAGTGATTGTCTTGCTCGCCCAACATATTTACTGAATTGGTTACTTTAATTTATCTTTAATTCTTTGCATGGTTATGCCATCAGTATGGAAGTCTTATAATAATGTAGGTAAAATTACTTTAATTTGATCTAAAGTAATTTCTGGGGCGAGACCATCTAAACTGAACAAGTCATTGTTTACTTCAGGTATTACTATATCATTAATTTTATATCATGCATGAATATTTCCCATGTTGAGGGGAAACAGTTTAAAATTTTGTGAGTAAAAGTAACAATTTGCAGAGGCTTCTAGAATTCCTGTGTTGTGGATCAACACAGATTGAGTATTGGCTTGGGAGTTGTTGGCATACATACAACTTTTTGTGAGCTTTGTCACAGTGGGCACACTGTAGATCCAAAAGTTTCTGTGGTAGGCGATGCCAGATAGGTGAGCACTGAAGTCCAATGATGCGTCAATCACAGATCTCCAGGGCTGATGTAGATTGTCCAAGGAATAGAGCTGCTAGGCAGTGTGGCTGGGTAGCTGAAAATATTACAGAGTCTGTGGGCATAGGGTGTAGGAATCGCTGTGGCAATTATAAACATATCGTTCTTCTAGGAGAGCGTAATAAAGTCGATTCGATGTAATAGCAAAATAAGGATAATCACATTCGAGACAGTTTACTTGTTCCGTTTATATTGGGCAGTTCCTTGACACGGTATAATTCGAATTTCTTTCAGAGGATTTGAGGGGTATATCAATGAAAATTCTAAGTTTATTTCTCGAAGCTAATGCATGAACTTGAGCGATCGAGTAGTACATAAAAATAGTGCTAGTTTCAACAAAAGAAAGTAAAGGAACACTGTCTGGTAATTTCAAAACGATTTGACTTAATAAGATGGCAAAAAGATGTGGGGGTATGAGGTACGAACTCAATTTTCCTGTTGCAGTGACATCTATTGCCTGAGTTCTGGAGAGTCCTCACATCGCAATTTCAAAAGCTGATGGAAATTACTTGCTTTGTCCTTATGCCCACGGATTACTAGTCCCTGTTTTGATAAATATAACAACGATGAAAATAGTTTATGTAAGGTGATACGAGAATTTTGAAGGTCTTGCAACTTCGCAAGATTCAAACTGGATGCAACATTTACTGCACTCTGCACCACCAGTACTTTGGGATCTGATTCTTTGTGGCACTGGGAAATTTCATGGGAACTAAATTTTCTTAAGGCATATTTCCAGTTGGAAAAGCCAGATGAAATGAAACAAAGGTCTGCTTTGGTGGAGAAATTTAATAGTTTTTTATCACTAGCTTCCTTGCATAGGCCTACTTTATAAAATACCACTTTCTTGTGTTCATTGTAAAATTCACGGATATTTGTCCTGCCATGAATTTTGGAAAATTCTACCCTTACCAGCACCCTTTATTTCGCTTTCGTACTACAAAACAGAATCACAAAGTTTTGAAATATGTGAAGACGAACTTTGTACATCAGCTGATTTTTTAACGTAATGCAAATCCATTGTATCGGAACTGGATGATTGTTGATGATCGTTGGGTTCCCACTCACGTTTGGTAGGATCTATCTGCGGTCTTTTAATTAAAAATTTATCCATGATGTTGATTAACAGCACAAGAAAATCACATTAAGTAGTTAATCGCACAGCGACGTTCGCGCAAACTAAAATTGAAGTCAACTGATTTTGTTCTTTTATTTACTAAGCACCCCTACTCAATGAAGAAAAATTAAACTGTTCATTGTTGCTTTCCTCTTAAGATGTATTCTGTTCGATTTCAAATTTAAAAACATGATGAGTTGACTATTATTATTAACTAGCTAACTCTTTGTATACAAGAGCCCAACAATGGTATTTAAAAATCTGTCTCCACTGATTTTAATAAATCATTCACCTAAAATAAGACGACGATGTGATAATGATGACAATGTTAATAATAATAATAAATGATAATAATAATAATAATAATAATAATAATAATCATAATAATAATAATAATAATAATAATAATAATAATAATAATAATAATAACACGACAAATTATTGAGTGGGCTCGGGCCCCATGGGCCCATATAAGTTGGTGCCACTGCCAACAGTAACTCTGATTCCCAAATTTCTTCACAAGATATGTACGATGAAAAGACATTACATAATGCCAATCTCATTATTATTATTATTATTATTATTATTATTTTAATATTGTTGCTGTTCTTGTATTATTATTATTATTACTACTACTACTATTATTATTATTATTCCGTAGTTTTTCGACCGTCATTAACTATTTACTGTCATTTAGAGTTGTCAAAATTCTACAAATCACCAGGAAATCCTAGAGCAGCTTAAAGTTACAGGACTACTTGGTAAATTGCAACAGTATAGACGAAAATAGCCTGAACACCTATTAAGAATGAACCAACAACCTATACCATACCAAGAAGAATGTACTATCAAAGGAAGTGTTGGATGACTAATGAAGAGATGGCGTGATCAGTCATAAAACGCTTGATCTTGAAACAGGCAAACTGCCTAAACCATATACGCACTTGATGAAGATGACTACAAATCGTTATTTATACTAGATCATATACTAGTACTGTACATTTCTCTTGAATAACAAGCACTTGCACAATCTCAAATATTCAGTTACATGTCTGGGTGTTTCATAATATGTCTTGTAGCCATGCCTGAAATCTGGGATTTGAGTCTTCACAACTGATCATCGAAGAGGTGAAATAAAGCTATCAGTGAAATTCCTTGTCTGTTTGCATCTAGAGTGGTGGTTTAATTTTACGCAAAAAGGTTGAAAATAATGTTGTGTGAAAATAGTAAACAAAATCTACTTTAGTTTATTGCTTGCAGTCACGAATTGGATTGAATGAATGAATGAATGTCTAGATCAGATTACCAAAATTGATAATGAAATACACTCCAAATGGAAGAAGACAGCAGGGCCGACCAATGAATGACGCATGAATTCTGAGGCTGAAACAGTTCAAAAGTGGTTTGAAAGCTTTGATGATGATGATGATGATGATGATGATGATGATGATGATGATGATGATGATGACAGTAGTTAATGATCTGAATTGTTCCAAGAAAATTGTAGCTCAGGCATATGACGGGGCTGCAGTGTTTTCTCGAATGCTGGGTGGTACACAAGCGTTGGTTAGACAATCTTTTCCAAATGCCCTCTTTGTCCATTGCTAGCCCACAGGCTTAATTTAGTTCTCACTCAATCTGTTAACTACATAAAAGAGTGTAAAATATTTTTCAGTACCCTTAGCGGTCTAATGTCTTTCTTTTCACATTCTACTAAAAGAACCCAGTTGCTGGATGAAATTGCAGGCCGTCATTTACCCAAAGTAGCACTAACTCGTTGTAACTATAATGAAAGATTGATCAGGGTAATCAAAAGTGACCATGAGAGTTTCATTGCAGTTTTTAATTCAATTCTAGAAAATTTAACTTGTTGGGATGGTGATTCTGTTGGTGCATCCAAGGGTTTCCTTGCTTTTTAGAGGATTTCACAAACTGTTTTCTCTGACATTTTTGATCTTACGGAGCACCTTTATAAGATACTCCAAACTAAACATGGACATTGGGTTTTTCTCTAAGGAAGTGATGGGAACGAGTAAACTGTTGTCAGAGATGAGAAATAATTTCGACGATTGCTATGATCGCAGTGTTAGATGGCTGGTCCATCGCAGCCGCCAAGAAAAAAAAGAGCAGTTGTTCTTGACACCCAGCAGATCCAACATTTTCGTTCCGTAGACTCTATGTCGAAATTCTTGACATTACAATGCAAATGAACACTTGGTTTGAAAATATTGCGTTGCTAAAATTCATTGAACTTCTTGATTCTTCGAAGTTCTTGCAGTACGAAAATGAGTTTCCCACGTCTGCTTTAACCAGACTTCAAGAAACATACGGCAGCTATTTTGACACTGTTTCTCTTCGAAGTGAGTGTAATGTCATCTTTAAGAAACTTACGTTTCAGAACATGAAAAGTATCCGCGAAATTCTAGATCATATAACTTCAAGTGGACTCCAAGAATTGTTGCCCGAATTGTATAAATTGTGCAATCTCATTCTTACCATTCCTGTAAAAACAGCTGGGATAGAACAATCGTTTTCCACACTGAAACGTATCAAAACCTATGCCCGCAGTACGATGAGTGAAGACCGTTTAAGTGGATTTGCCGTCATCTCCATTGAAAAGCAGATGTTAAAATCAATTAAGACAATCTCAATTTCAACTTTTTATGATACAGTCATTGAGGAATTCGTCAAGAAGGAGCGGTGGCTGGATTTCATATATAAGTAGAACGGTGAGTAATGAAAATAATTAACTTTTCTTCTATTATACAAAATAGAAATTACTTTCAAATAACTAATACATAATAATAGTAATAATAATAATAATAATAATAATAACAATAATAATAAACATCTATATGAATGTCCCATCCCTTCAAAGAGAAATTATGGTAATTGAGTAGTGCATGCCTTGGTCTTGACCTCACGCTTCGCCACTGTTCTGTCTGTCCGCTTCACACTTCCATTCTTCTCCAAATCCACGTTTCAAATGCTTCTAATCGTTTCTCTTCACTTCGTCGTAATGTCCATGTTTCTGCCCCCATACAATGCCACACTCCATACAAAGCACTTCACTAGTCTCTCATACAAAGCACTTCACTAGTCTCTCCCTTAGTCCTTTTTCCAGAGGTCCGCAGAAGATGTTCCTTTTTCTATTAAAAACTTCCTTGGCCATTGCTATCCTCCTTTTGACTTCTTGGCAGCAGCTCATGTTACTGCTTATAGTAGCCTACATCCCAAGTATTTGAAGCTGTCCACTTGTTCTACTGTATGTAGGCGCATAGTGTGTGTGTATGTGTGTATGTATGTAGCCTATTATGTATTGATGGATGCATACACACAGTCATTTAGACTTTTGACTCGCCTAAAAGAAGTTATTCCTCAGTAAAACTTCAGCTCATGAGAACTAATTTTTAATAAGTATTGTGTTATAAGATTTTCAGTCTTAAAAAAAATCGTAGTAATAGTATAAAGTAGGGCAGAAAATAAATATAAAACCCAAGAACAAAAGCTTTGCAGGTGTATAATATTCTTTAAATAGTATGTGCGAGTTTGTAACACGTAATTTTGATTTCTTTTTTGAAGCTATACATTCGTATGTGTTTAACTTTGAACAAGTTAATTTTATTACATATGGCGTAATAGATAGTATTTTCAGACTAAAATAATGTTTATCTAACAATACATCTCGAATTCAGAGCTAACTGCATTTTCAGAATTGAAGTACATTTTCAATAATGTCGCTTTCTTATTCTATTGGACGTAGCTACAAGTGTGAGTCGCCAAGTAGTAACTAGTCCCAGAGTAAGTCCATATCCAGCAATTTTAGTTAAGTGGAGAAAACGGAAGGTCTACGTGATTGCAATCATCACGTCGCTACAATTTATACGTCAAAGTGTGGTATAATTATTTTCTAGTATTAATGTAGGAGTGTAAGAATAAAAAGGTACCTACTCATTCTTTCCATGATTGACCTTAAGAAGCCTTTTTTAAAGTGATGCTCTTCTCGGTTATCTGAAATATTTTATTATTTTATTTTATTTATTTAATTAACCTGGTAGAGATAAGGCCATCAGGCTTTCTCTTCCCCTCTACCAGGGGATTACAGCTACAATATTAAGAATACAATTGAGGGGCTTAGAACAAAAAGCAGGTAAGTGACGGAAACCTAGTTTTGAGGAAATTACAGTTAAAGTTCTACATGCAATGGAATATTATACACTAGTCTGGTGAAATGATGCCCATATAGCAGCACTGCACAGTGTGATCACTTACCTGATTTTATCACAAAGAAACATCCTTTTGGGCTATCACAACCCGCACTTACCTCATTTTTTTAAATAATGTCACTTACCTGCTTTTTGTTCTAAGCCCCTCAATTACAATTATAATTACAATTAATATTAAATTTACAAATACAATAAAAATCAAAGTACTAAAAGATTAACTGATTAATGAAAGCTAGACAGTTTATTGTAAAAGTTAAGAAGAGAGAAGCATTTCTTTTATTGATTAAGTAAAAATTAAACCTACTCTACGCAGTAAGAAAATACTTAATAAGCTTGCTTTTGAACGCTACTAAATTCCGACAGTCTCTGATGTCACTGGGTAGGGTATTCCACAAGCGCGAGAGCGAGATTGTGTATGATGATGAATACGATGATGTCTTATGTGTTGGTATGGCTAGTATGAGACTATTTTGCGTGCGTGTGAAGAGATTATGATATGATGACAGGTAACTGAAACGGGAGGCAAGGTAGGTAGGTGTAGAAGTGTGAAGGACTTGGAAAAGGAGAACAAGAGAATGAAAATTTCTACGTTCGTTAAGCCATAGCCAGTTTAGAGTTTGGAAGGATGGGGTAATGTGGTCAGCGCGACGGACATCGCAGGTGAAGCGAACACAAGAATTGTGAACACATTGTAATTTTTGCGACTGGTTGACATTGAGGTCAGTCAGTAGAAAATCACAGTAATCGAAATGGGGCATTACTAGTGTTTCCACTAGTATTTTCTTGAGTGATAGCGGAAGGAATTTTCGAATGCTGTTTAAGGAATGTAGTATGGAAAACACTTTTTTGGTAATATGGGTTACTTGGTTATTCCAGTTTAAATGTTTATTAAAGTAAACTCCAAGGTTTTTAACACAGGAAGCAAAAGGGATTATTGTGTTGTTTAACTTCACTGGAAGAGCAGGAGTAATATTGCATAATAGACGTTGATGTCCCATTGGATTGCTTGTGATTTTCTTGCATTGAGAGTCAAACTAAACTTTCTGGCCCATGCAGATATAGGTCCTCGTTAAGATTTTATCTGTGTAGATATTCGAAATCATACACATATTCACACAAAATCTTTAACTTAAAATGAACGTTAGGAATAAGAACCTCATGTCAAGCGTTTCCAGTGGAACTTGTTCGACAACTCAAAGTACATAAACTATATGGATTGTAGAAATGACTACTGGTAGGACTATCGCCTTCTTGCACCTCGAACAGATTCTGCTCTTTAGGGAAGACCAGCTAACTTAATACCGTAAGGGTGAAACCTAACCATTTTTCCCCCATTACTACATATTCTAGTGGATTATGGTGATTTTCTAGTTTGAAGGTTGAATTTTCTTTTGCCAACTTCGTTTCGAATTGCAGTACTGACAAATACTACAATTGGTAGTGTTTTTGTAACTGTTATGTTGGTAGCTGTGACAAGCATTTTCGGTACTGGCTTCCCACAAAACTAAATGCTACTAGATTTATTTTTATTTTATTGGGTTATTTTATGACACTTTATCAACATCTAGGTTATTTAGCGTCTGAATGAAATGAAGGTGACAATGCCGGTGAAATGAGTCCGGGGTCCAGCACCGAAAGTTACCCAGCATTTGCTCGTATTGGGTTGAAGGAAAACCCGTAAAAAACCTCAACCAGGTAACTTGCTCCCACCGGGATTCGAACCCGGGCCACCTGGTTTGGCGGCCAGACGTGCTGACCGTTGCTCCACAGATGTGGACTACTAGATTTATGAATCGGTTACTGGAAGATAGTGAAACTTGAACTTATTAATAATTTATTAATATTAATATTAATACATAATAGTTACCGTATTTTATGTTTTGCGTTGTGGTTATAATTCAAGAATAGTCGGATAAGTACAAATAAATATAATATACTTGGGCGTGATAATCGTTGCTTACGGGATTATAATCTCGTAAGCAACGGTGATAATGCACGTGGGTAATCGATAGAAATATTATTTCACAATTTAATGCATTCCTTTCGTGTTTAGATTTTTATTAAAATGTCAAAGAGAGGACATAGCGTGGCAGTCATTCCTCCAGGGAAGAAAATGTGCGGCATTCAGAGTACTCTTCAGAAATCTGTAGTTCACATGTATAATGAGTTGAAGAAAGAAGATAATGAAGAAGGAATTATGCTAACGGAGACAGCAATTATAACCAGAATAGCTAAATTATTAGGAGTAAGTATTCTTAAGCATACATTTCAAAGTGGTACTGGATATTCAGTTTTAGGAGTTTGTACTAATAATTTCATGATTGTGGTCAAACAAAACAAATTCTTAGGTTAGGTGTTTAATCAAGCCAGTGAATTTCATATTGCCAAACAAAATACATTTAAGATACTGTAATACTGCAGTAGGTGATAGCTTAAATACATTTACAAAGTAGACGAACAAATAATCAAACAGCACGAAAGTAAATTACCAGTTTTCTTTTTTGCTATTAAATTAACCGTTCAGATCACAATTTACATGCCACATCGGCAGAAGAAAATACAAGTCATATTGTTGTAATTATTGACTTTATATTCCAGCAAATGAATGTTGGCCTGTTATGGTGCTTAAAAAAAATTCAGTTTTATATAATAATTGAATACTCTATAAAACATAGGAACATTGACTCTGGCTGAATAATTTATTCATGACTGGTCTAAGTAATATTAAATATGGTGTTTCTTCAGAAAAGCTACCCCATCCAAAGTACTGGTTAAGATATAACACTCGAGAGAACGAGGACGCACTATTGGGAAACTAACCATTTCTCTTCGTCCTGGACCTCTCACATGTTATATTGGTAATTAGTAACAAGTTTGAGGGAGGGACTACAACAGTACATTAGAATATACAGGTAAGTGTCAAAGGATTTTTGTGCTGAAAGTATTTGTGGTTGTGAACTAAAACCACGTGTTCATCGCTATGTAAACAGGCCTATCACAGAAATCAATTAAACAAAATAAAATTATGCCTTCTTTGATGTAGCTTTTCTGGAGAATTACCTAAATATCAGCCTACTTAAACCTATCGTAGACCCAACCTAACATGTTGATCATTTTCTATTCATATAGCCCTTAATGTTGGTATCATGCATGAATTTTATGATATAACAATTTTTAGAAGTGTTATGTTATTGTTTGTTATTGCAGCTTGGCTTTACTACAGCTAGGAAAGTGATAATAAATTCACAGAAGGGGACCCCACTTGTGACACCAGGAAAACATAGACTACGTAAACGTCCAGTGATTGATCCTGATGATTTTACGAAAGATGCAATTGCGAGATTTATGACAAGTTACATAAAGGTAGGGAAGTTACAGGAATTATTGTGTTGATTTATGCAATGTAATTCTGATATTAGTCATATGTATAAAAATATGGCATAATTTTCATTTATTATTACAGGGGAAGTAGTAACAGCAGCAAAAGTTCTGGAACATATGAATGATAATTATGAAACATTTATTTAGAGGATCCTTATCATCGGTGAAAAAAATTTTGAAAGAGATGAAATTTGTATGGAGCAAAGGGAATCCTTATACACATGTACGAGAAAGTGATGTTATGCATTTTAAAAGGTCATACTTTTTGAGAGAGTATATAAGAAATGTGGAGAGTGAGAACCCTAAACCCATAGTATTCTTGGATGAGACTTGGATTTTTATGAATGGTAAGTTTCAATGTATTGTGAGACATTGAATGATTGAATTTTTTACTAACAAATAGGTTAACACTTATGTGAAATATGAAATTGCAATTAATATAGGCTACTAGTCATGAATTCAGGTGGGAACATGTTTTGCAATTAATAGTTTCATATTACAACTAGAAGTTAGTTATAAAGTTCTTGAACGGTTTTCCTGTGTTTGAAATTTTAGTGTCTCTTAGAGTTTCAATGTGAATTGCTTTTCTCTCTCTCTGTTTTTTTTTTTTTTTTTTTTTTTTTTTTAAATAGGATCACCCACTTATTCATGGAGTAAACCAAGTGAAGTTTCCAGTGACATGAATGGCATTATTCGTAGACCAACAAATGAGGGTGGAAGATTAGATGCTGGAACGAAAGGTGGATTTATACTCGGTAAGTCATATTAATTTATATTTTACATAAATTTGGCAAGAGTAATTTTTAAGCCAGGGTACAAAAATATAAAAATTGGTGACTAAATAAAAACGTGGGAAAGCCTTTCACCAAAGAGGATCTCATGCCATATTATGTTATGTGCTGTAATTGCAGTAAAGGAATAAATCTGTTTTATTTTCTTTATTTAAATGCTGTGAATTCATGTGACGTAATTATATGCCCAGGTATCATTTTTATTCCAGGTGCTGATTTAATTTTTTCATGCAATTAAAAGAAAAGTCAGGACTACCATAGTGCTATGAATGGCCCTGTAGTTGAGAAGTGGATGCAAACACAGTTGTTGACCTGAGAACATTAGGGCAATGCATTATTGTCATGGATAGTGCTGCATATCATAGCAGACTTGTGGAAAATCAGCCAACAACAAAATGGAGGAAAGAACAGCTACTGGTGATTGCAATTGAATATAATAGATTTGTTGTACTAAATGATAAGAGTTGATGGTGTGACAACACCTTTTGATATTATATTGCAATATTAATTTCCATACTTTGCAGTTATTATTATTATTATTATTATTATTATTACTACTACTACTATTATTATTATTATTATTATTATTATTATTATTATTATTATTATTATTATTATTATTATTATTATTGCAACTGTTTCTCTTATTTCTCATGATTAGGCATAGACATATGTCTACTCATAGATACTACTTTTTTCTTTCAGGTGAAATTGAATCTACTTAAGAATCCTAAGACAACAGAGCCGTGCCAATTACTGTCCTGAAGCGGCCTTGTCTTATGTGTTGTGTCTATATACAATTAATTCTTTCAGTTTTTTTCCCCCTTAATGTAATGAAGTTGTTGGTTGATTGACTGATACCCAGTATTCAGCAGTTGATATTATTTGTTATCTTGCACGCCAATATTTAACCTGATGACTGAAAGTTGTGTAAAGTTGGACAGTCAAGACAATGATCCATATCTTCATTGAGATTTCGGAAATGGCACATGGGAGATTCTGAAATATCAGTTCTTTGTAAATATTTGAGACAATCATGGCCTGTGATAATATGAGTGCTGCCACTGTAGATTTTCATAGAAGTTCAGTTATTAAATTAGGTGTGTTATTTTTACTATGTATTGTACTATATTTTTGTTTCGCTTAATTGATGAATTGTATATGTTGTAAATTGAATAGTAGGCTGTAGAACTATAGCTTAACTGATGAATTGTATGTGCTGTATGGAATGACCCTATTTTCAAGGCCATATACAAAACCACGAAGGAAGCATCAAATCGGCCGTGGTTTTAACGGTTATGAAATTCTGATTTCCTATTGGGCCATAATTGATATATTGCTGCCTAATTAATCTTGTTAGGTGGTCCAGAAAGTGGAAGGTGAGACTGTATAAAATGGAGAAGAAGTCGAGAAGATGCGAGTCTGATGAAGACGACCTGACGACAACTAATGCGAAGGTATTATTAAAATTAGTTAATGTTAATGATTTGCAAATTATTATTAAAATGCACATTTACTGTACACCAGATAGGTAGGCCTAGATGAGGGAAATGTGGTTTGTTAATGTCTTGGAGTTAATTGATCTCCGTATATTTTTATAATTTCATGTCTTTATGTGAGTTTAAATATTGAAAAGATAGTTAGACGATACCAATTCTTTCGCCCCCAAAGAACTGGCGGAAGACTCGAAGATTGACTTCCTCCTATGGAATGTAGAAGGGCTGAAGAGCATTCTAGAGCTAGCTCCTAACGAGCTTCTAGCTAAACAAGACGTACTTGTTCTAACCGAGACTTTCATGACTGACAACATAGACATCCCTGGATTCTACGCAACGCACGTCAGCGCAACACAAGGACTGAGAGGAAGACCTATATGGGGAATCTCCTGTTACTACTAACCGTTAATTGGGAAAATACTAAACACATACCAAGACGAGGACACGATAGTAATCAATTCTGATAACCTAACCCTGATTGGTCACTATTTCGAACCCCGAACTCCAATAGAAGACATCATATCGACAATCATGACGGCTTTGGTTCAAGCGAACCCAGGTCGCAACATAATAGTAGCAGGAGACATGAACTGCAGGATAGACCTTGCTGACCACAGAAGCGACGAATTACTAAATCTGATAGAAGAGGAAGGATTCAAGCTCCTCAACAAAAGAGACAACAAAACATACTTTGCGCACAATGGCAGCAGTACCATAGACCTCATCTTCTACGAAGGTCCTGAACTGAACCTTACAAAACACAGGGTGTGTTACAACACAGCAGAAACACCACTAAAAAAGCACTGCCAATAATAGCAAGCTTCTCTCTTCACGGTCAGACAAAGCCCACAAACCATTCCATTCCGGAGACACCCCCTTCAAGGAAACTAGACGAGAACGCGCTTAATAGAAACATGGATAAGCTGGACGAAATTAACAGACTGATAAAAGAACACAACCTAGATGCTGCCGCAATAACCCTAGAAGAGCTCACCAAAGATGCCACCGTGCCCAGATCAAAAAGAAGAGCCCAAAAATGGTTCGACGGTGAATGCTACCATGAGAGGAGAAAAGTATTAGAGAAGTTGCACATCGCAAGAACCACAGATAACCAAATGGACCTAAGAACCTATTGCGAATCCAGAAGAAAATACAAAACCCTACTGAAACAGAAACGAAGGACTATGGAATCCGAAGCAGTTAGGATGGTGGAGGAAGCCAAGAGAGCCCCCACGTGGCTTTGAAGCCCAGAAAATCTCAAACCATAGGACAAATAGACATGACCACTTGGGAGGAGCACTTCGCTAACATACTTAATCAAGGGAAGAACACAGCTGCATACACACTGAAGACTATAGACAGAGACCGTACTAACACACACCCTTTTACAACAGACAAAGTTCTTCGAAGTTCTTGCAGTACGAAAATGAGTTTCCCACGTCTGCTTTAACCAGACTTCAAGAAACATACGGCAGCTATTTTGACACTGTTGGTTGTAAAAGCGGACACAGTGTGATTTTAGAGTGGAGAATTTAAACCCATTGCTGACAGCCTATTCTGAAAGTACGATGATGACCAGTTGCACCTGTCGATTGATGGATGGAAGATATCGGGAGCTGTAATATAAACTGAAGTCAACTTACAACAGAGAAAATATTCGGTCACCCACACAGGGGGCAATTCCAAAGATCGCAATGCAGAAAAGAACGCTTAATACAGACCCCTGCGGAACGCCATTTTCTTGGAGATGTTCGTTAAAAAGCGTGGTGCCTACTCGAACTCGGAAATACCGCTGTGCCATGAACTTCGCAATAAACGTTGGTAGACTACCACGAAGTACCCAATCATGCAGAGTTTGCACAATTCCACACTGCCATGTGGTATCGTAAGCCTTTTCTAGATCAAAGAAAACCGTCACAAGATGCTCCTTCTTGAGGAACGCATCTCTCTCAAGCCGAACAAGATGGTCTGCGGCGGATCTGTGCTTACGAAAACCACATTGGATATTAGATAATCGGTTTTCCGATTCCAGTACCCCCATCAGGCGTTTACTTATCATCTTTTCCATAACCTTACATACGCAGCTGGTGAGATAAATTGGCCTATAACTGCCAGGTAAAGAAGGATCCTTTCCCGGTTTCTGGACTGGGATTACAATGGCGGAACGCCAAGAAGATGGAAATACACCCTCAGTCCAGATTTGTTGTATATTGGCAGAAGAAAGGATTTTTCAGCTGGCGGAAGATGGCAAAGCATGCGGTTATGGATATTGTCAGGGCCAGGGGAGGTGTCAGGAGATGTGACTAGTGCCACCTCCAGCTCCTCGGATGTGAACGGTGCATTGTAGTCTTCAGTGTCATCAAATTTAAAATTTAGGTTCCGTTTTTCTGCAGGATCTTCAATTTTCAGAAATTCCGGGTCATAATTCCTTGAGCTGCTTATGTGTGCAAAAGTGGTAGCAAATATTTCAGCAATTTCTATGGGACTGGTGGTCGTTACGCCATTGTTTAAAAGGCCTGGAATTACAGAACTATGTTTCCCCATTATTCGACGGATTTTGTCCCATATGATGTTAGCTGGGACGTTATTTTTCAATGAATTGACGTAGTTTGTCCAGGAAGTCTTCTTAGCATCGCATACAGTGCAACGAGCTTTGGCTCGAAGACGTTTAAACTGGACAAAATTTTCTTGGGTCGGATGGTATTCAAATTGACGTAAGGCACGTTTGCTGTCTCGGATTGCATCTCTGCAGGCATCTGTTCACCAGGGGACAGAGAAGCGTTTTGGCCTGCAGGACGACCGGGGGATAGATAATTCCGCTGACTTTATAACCACATTTGAGAAATGGTCTACTATGAAGTCCACACTTTCATGTCCGATATCATCTAATGATATGGACTCCAAAAATCCGACCCAGACCGCCGTTTTAATAACCCAGTTTGGAGAGTGAGATTCCGCAAGAACGTAGAGCGGACATGTGTATTCGGATGGGGTAGTGGTCACTACCATGTAGGTCGTGAATCACAGGCCATTCGAAATGCGTAGACAAAACTGGGCTACAAATGGAGATATCTATCATGGAGTAAGTACCATAAGCAAAGGATAGGTGTGTTGCTTCCCCTGAATTCAGGGTAATGAGATTTAGAAGGATACACACCTCTGCTATTTTATTTCCTCTGTCATCACCGAAATTTGAGCCCTATGAGTGGTGGATGCATTGAAATCCCCCACTACCAGATATGGAGCAGGTACAGCTGTCAAAAAAAAAAGTGGCCGCACTCGTGAACAGCGAATATTTTCAAAGTCCACTTCGGGCCGCGGCGATGTTACATGATGCATGTGCTTGTACAAGCAGTTCCGGAACTATGAAAGTGTTCCATATCTGCTCCTCGCAGACCAGCGGTAGAGTGCTTGTTTAATGATTCAAAGGTTCTGGGTTCGGGCCTTCTTCAAGTTTTCATTTTATTTTTTAATCGTTCTTTAGTGATGTAAATTATATTCAAATTATCATTTATATCCAGTTATCGTTCTTGATGGATATCACGTTATTTATATTTTGTTATCGTTCTTTAGAGATATGAATAAAATTCAAGTCATCATTTGTATTCTGTTATCGTTTTATAACGATATGAATAATAATTATTACTATTGTAGTTACAGTATCTCCAATGGGGGTTAGCCTTATTTTACACATGTATGTTAGGGCTAGAGTTTTATACACAAAAAAGATAAGCATAAAGAGAAATGGAAAAGAAAATTAAATTAGCTTACGCGATGTAAACAAAACATAAACAATCCGTAAATTAGGCATTGCGATTGCAAAACAAATATCAGTTATCAATTTGAAACATACAAAAACATTAACAACACACATACGTAACACTTCTATAACACAAATATGCAGATTTCCGTACCATACATCATAAATTAATACACAATAGTCACACAAACACAAACTATAATTACGGCATTGCGATGACATCAAGCATCCCATAACTGACTCACATACATAACAAATCAAGCATCCGTTGCAACACATACACTTCAACATAGTAATCACACTTTTAAAAGTTACAAATTTGGCTCCAAGAAGAATAAATAGGACACTGTTACTAATTACTATTCTTCTACAATTTCTTAAATACATCTGTAATAAATCTGTGAAATTCCGATATGAATAATATTCACGTTTTTTATATTGTTATCGTTCTTTAGCGATATAAATAATATTCAAGTTATCATTTATATTGTTTTCCTTCATTAGCATTATAAAATAATATTCAAGTTATTTATATTGTTATTGTTCTTTCGCAATATAAATAAGCTGTATTTTATGTAAGTAATTATTATAACACAAATAAACATCTTTCTTTGTAAAATAGGTTATTTTATTTAGATAATTAAATACGTATTATATAATATCTTATTAATTAAACAAACCGATATTTATCATTTATATTGTGTTATCGTTCTTTAGTGATACTGTATAAATAATATTCAAGTTATTTATATTGTAATCGTTCCTTAGCGATATAAATAACATAAATTTAATATTAGGTTTGGAAAAATCCAGTTGCATAATACTGGTATTAGTTTTTCTTTTTGTATTATTACATTATACTATCTTGAACCACAATAAAATGAAAAGGAGTAACGAGGAATTGAACCTGAGACGTTTACATCTAAATTCCGACGTTCGTCCGCTGAGCTACGAGGGCAAAAGTGTGGAAACATTTTCGGAAAAATTGGCCCAATCACACTCTAAGATTTTCTGATGATTCGTAGAAGCTAGTCCAGGATGCGGGGGGCAAAGGCTAATTGAGATTTCCCGATATCTGATAGGGTCAAACATCCTGATAGAATTAATATTTAACCCTAGCCGTGACATTCGGTGAAGTCCGGAGGGCCCAATTAGTCAAATCCACTCTCCTTATCTCCATGCTTGGGCCCCCTGGAATTTAATAAGATGCGAAAGAGATAGTGGTGTGCGGAAAGCAACGGGATGTTACCGTATTTAGGCCTATCCTTCCCTAGAAAAACTGCAAACATGAACAAAGGAAGCTTTTAATAGAAGAAGAAGGATCTTCTGCGGACCTCTGGAAAAAGAACTAAGAGACTAGTGAAGTGCTTTGTGTGGAGTGTGGCATTGTATGGGGAAGGAACATGGACATTACGACGAAATGAAGAGAAACGAATTGAAGCATTTGAAATGTGGATGTGGAGAAGAACGGTGCGTGTGAAGTGGACAGATAGAATAAGAAATAAAATTGTGTTTGAAAAAGTGAGTGAAGAAAGAATGATGCTGAAACTGATTAGAAAGCTAAAAAGTAATTGGTTTGGTCTCTGGTTGAAAAGAATAATAGACGACATTAGGATATGTGGATCATATGCGGAGACTAAGAGGAAGGCAGAAAATAGGAAAGATTTGAGATTGCTGGGTTTGCAATGAAAGACCTGCCCATGGACAGAACACTTATGTATGTATGTTCAGAATGCCTGGAATATCGTGTCTAAAAACAGTTGCTGTTTGCAAAGACTAGTCAATTCCATGCCCACTCGACTGCAAGATGATCGAGATAAGAGGAAGATAGACTAAATATTGAATTGTGGCTTTTTGTTTTGTTTTTTGAACGCTTTATTGTTTGAATGTTTTAAGGCCGACGCCAGTAAATTTGTTTTGTTTATGCCACGAAAGATATTTTTATTGAGAATAAAATCTTTTTTCTTTCCATTTGCAGCCACAATATCATAATGATAATGATAAAGTCATGGCATAATATATTAATGAACCTGATGTTAATTACTAAAATAATCGTAAAAGAGAAAGGAGCCATTATGTATAGTTTGTCTCTCTCAAAAACAGAACAAAAAAGAACATAAAAAGCACGTGGTTGTAGTCGAACGCAGGACCTCATGAATAAGAGGCCTGAACGCTACCATTATGCTATCGATAACACACAGAATACTTCAATTGTAACTGTAGATATCAGGCAACGTGGTCCAACAACATGTAACATCGCCTGTCTCTGAATTGTAGCGAAGATACCCGAAGGGAACTTTGTTTCAGGAGAGCGGCCACTTTTTCTTTTGACAGCTGTATCTGCGAGAGAATGTGTTCAATTTCATGCACTGTGAAAGGTGTGTCTGGGGGCATATACTCTAACCAGAGATTATTGAAAACTGTATGGTAGGTAAAGTTACTCGAGCAGCTATGCATTGATGTGGACTGTTAATGTTGATAACAGAGGAAAAAATACTTTGGCGGAGTAGGAGGGCACAACCTCTGCTGCCACAAATACCGGCAAGGTGATCATTCTGGTGAATGTAGTATCCCGAGATACTCAGGGAGTTTTCGGGCCAGAGTCGTGTCTCCTAGAGACATAAAATAGCAGGCTTCTCATGACAGATCAATTGTTGTAGTTCTGTACATCTGCTGCATACACCGTTCTTCACATTCCACTGTACAATATCAGTCATCTCAAGGAGCTAAATCATGTTGGTGGCTTCACAGGGGATATTAAACAGTAAAATCTCAATCGAAGGAAAATTAGTTGGCAATAGAAATGAATCAATGAACCAGATTACATAAAAGCACATTTTACATTTTTAATTTCACAGATCCATGTAAATGGCAGTTCTGCACCTCTGCAGTTCTTATTGCAGGGCCGCCCCTGATTAACGCCTAAATTAACTTTGAGAAAATTTTTCGTATATTCTCTCAGTTTAAATAAATTAATACAGTTCCAAAGAAAAGCAAATAAACTAAAATAATGCTAGTAAAAGTACTTGAGTAAAAACAAAAAAAAAACGATGATGAAATGAATCGAGAGTTCCACACCAAAAGTTACACAGCATTTGCTCTTAATGGGTCAAGGGAAAATTCCGGGGGAAAAAAAAACCTCAACCAGGCAACTTGTCTCAACCAGGATCCGATCCCGAGCCCACTAATTTCGCAGTCAGACATGATGACCACTACTCCAAAGTGATGGACGCAGTTTACACAATTGTTGTTTAGTCAACCGTCCGAAGACATGTTTGAACCTCACAAGCAATACAAGAAGGCACCACTTATGAGGCAACTAGGCGAGGAGATAATGGGGTAGGGTGGCCAGTTCCTTTCCCTCTAAAATTACATAATGTATCTCAACACTAATATAATATTGTATATATAAAATTACAGTTTCTTAATAGCAGATACTTTTTAATCCTAAAACGTGTCCACTATTGGGATTTTGCACTGTTTCAACCAGATCAAACACAGTCTAGTGATCCACTGCAGTTTTAATAGATTCATGTCATCATTTTAAAGGGCATACTTTCAACCATATGAAGTCAGGCATTCTTTTAAAAATGTTTTCTCCATCTCTGTCTATATTGGCGGGAACAGCGATGATTAGCTTTATTGTAGGTTCTTCTAGAATATACAGTACCGGTAAACATCTTTTTTCCTTATTGAAAATTAAAATAAAATAATGTAATATAAAAAAATTAATTTTAGATGCTATACCTTACAGTACTTATTGATGTCTTTCAGTGTTTATATGGTTATTTCTCCTAAGTTATTGAATTATTATGTTACTATTTAGGTTTATGAGTCATTACACCTGAAAATATACACTTAAAAGTCCATACTTTTCACTTGAATGGCAATGGTATTTATAAAAAGTTTCTATCATTATCACACAAGAATTTATGCTTCAAAATACTGTATCTAATTATCATTATCATCTTAGGCTCTTTTAGCCTGTACCAGCTTCTCTTTACACTCCCCATTAAATTTGTGTTTGTGCTGTTTCTACTTTCAGTTTCACTGTGTTTCAATTAAGAAGAGAAGGTATGCCAAATACAGTAATTGGATGGTATAATAATAGTTCATCAAAATACATCTATGTACGGTAGCTCAGTTGGTAGAGCAGCTGGCTACGGACTGGAAGGTCCGGGGTTTGATCCCGAGTGGTGACAAGATTTTTTCTCGTTGCCAAACTTTCAGAACGGTCCCAAGGTTCACTCAGCCTCCTATAAAATTGAGTACCAGGTTTTTCGTGGGGGTAAAAGGTGGTTAGAGCGTGGTGCCGACCACACCACCTCAATCTAGTGCCAAGGTCATGGAAAGCATGGGGCTCTACCTCCATGTCCCCCTCCAAGTGCCTTCATGGCATGTGACAGGGACACCTGATACCTTTACCTTTTTCTTTTTACGTCTATGTACAGTAAACTTGTCCAACTTTGTTCTGTATGTACAAAGGAAACTTTTAACCCTTAAGTAATTGCACAGGGTGTTGACGGAGCTGTTAACTATATATTGAGTATGCCTGTACTTCTGAAACTTTCAATACCTTTCTTAGAATTGGTAAGGGAACAATAACCATAAACATGTTTTAAATTGGAATTTGCATACTTGAGATAACGGTTTATGTGGTGTGGTGTGATGCCAATATCCTGTGCTCCTATTATTAATAGTAACAGTGACTAAACTGACCATACTTGTGTAACAAATAATAACAATGGATGTTAAGTGGCGACTGTGTGCACAGAAAAATCAAGAAAGTGGTCTGGAAAGTAAGATAAAAAGTAAATTATGATTAGGAGTGAATAGAATTCGAATATTACATGTGAACCAATATTGAAATATTACCATTACTGTACATTGATCTATAATGTCCACACTTGTGGAGTAACAATTATCGCATCTGGCCGCAAAACCAGGTGGCCCTGGTTCGATTCCCGGTTGAAGCAAGTTACCTGGTTGAGATTTTCTCCGGGGTTTTCCCTCGACCCAATATGAGCAAATGCTGGGTAACATTCGGTGCCAGTCCCCGGACTCATTTCACCGGCATTATCACCTTCATCTCATTCAGATGCTAAATAACCTAAGATGTTGATAAAGCATCGTAAAATAACCTACTACAACAACAATTGATTATAACATTGTCATAGGTATTAAAGTATTTTTGTGTGTGTGACAGAAATATAATGAGCAAGCACATCAGCTTCAAAACATAATACAGACCATGACAGAAATCCGATGTGACATTAAAGACATAAAGGAGCATGTCATAAATAAACATGCACCAGTAAGTAAACACTTCTCCAGTATTTTAAGATTGCCATTATAATTACTTACATTTAGGCCTTTTGGCAAAATTCGTAAGTACCTAGATGATTCTTACATCTGCCATCGCTCATTAGATCTGTTGGTATACCACAATGGCAGTAAGACTTTATTAATTTGTTTTATTTTACGAATGATAGTAAATTAAGACTGGAAAGGAAATAGGAGTAAATCAATCAAATGTCTCAACACTGTCTACCACAAATAATTATTATTCCACTTGTTACAAATGATGCGTGGACTTTGGTTCATGTTTTATACTTTGTTATGGCAATGAAGATAATTTTCAGCGTGCAGCTTTGTTACAGATTCTAAATTTTCAATGTAAGATTTTGTAGGTTAAAGTAGGGATTTGCAGGTGTCAGAATATATTTTTAAAATTATTTCTTACGGTAAAGTACAGTCGGAGGATTGAAAAAAACAGTACACATTTTCTTAACATGTCGACTACTGGTGCTCTTACCTTATAGCATATTAGATTAAGAACCAGACCCCTAATGTAGGCAATCAATCTGTCTGCTTTTCAGGAGAAGCGAAGCGTCCCTTTTATTGAAGAAAGCGAGACAAAAGCTATTGCATCAGTGTGCAAAAAGAATCGAAATGTTATGACTCAGATGGGTGAGGATAATCAATCAATCAATCTTCTTAATGTATCCAGCTGTTTGCTGACAACATAATGTCCACTATAGTCCACTGTAGTCTATTCAGTTATTGTTTTTCACGAGAAAAGAGGGATATTTTGATCGGTGTTCATTATAGATGCCTGTTGCTAGTATCTAGAGGTGGGGTGTAGTCAATATATACTGCAGGTCTGTGTCTTCTGCAACTGGTACTGATGATTTTAATTTACTTCTTTTGTGGTTTATGGATGGACAGTATAGAAGAATGTGTTCCAGATCTTCATCATGATTATTACACCACAGACAAGTAGTATTATCGGAAAGGTGAAATCGGTGTAGGTACAATTGTGTGACAATGTGACCTGTTCTGGCTCTTGTTAAAAATGTTTAAACATGTCTGGGCAAGATTTTATACATATCCAGGTCATTATTTTTTTTTTGTATAGACTGTAAAATTTTTCCTTTGTCAGAAGAGAGTCAATTATTGATCCATAGGTTTATAAAATGAGACTTTACTGAAGCAAAAGCACTGGATAGAGATATCACTTGGAGAGGTCTTGGATGCAAATATGTTGCCTGTTTTGCATAATTATCGACTTTCTCATTTGCAGACATATCAAAAGGAGAAAGAAGCAAACAGTTTCTTCAAAAAAATGAATATTTTTAAGAAAAAGAAAACAGAAACTCCGAAGAACAATATTCAACTAGGTGAGATTTCAAGTTACCAAGAAGATAGTGGTGACTAAACAGACCAAGTAGGTGCAAGAGCTCTAAAATTGAAAACAAGTGAGAGGAGTTGATTCTTAATTATTTTTCAAAGAGATTGATTATAGAGTGAATTACTAGGAGAGGCAATGACCTCTGCCAGAATGACTGGAATCTGATTCCTCCTGTCAGTAATTTGGTTCCATTTTGTAGATGCACAATATCTGAGTCATGGAATATACTTTCAAGTTTGAAATGAAAGATTAATCTGAAGACTACATATACAGGATGATTCACGAGGATATACCGTCACTTACAGAGCTTATTTCCGAAGACATTCTAAACTAAAAATGTCATATAGAAACATGTGTCCTAATCCCAATATTTTCAAAGTTACACAAAATATGATGTTGTTTGTAAAATACCTTATTTCTTTAGTTTTAAGGGTAAAAAAATATTACAAATAGAGAATGAACTATTCAGAAGTATCATTTCTTTAAATGACTAGTGTTCTGAAGCTTAAAATGTGTTGTCAATTGCTTTGCACAGATTTTATTTTTCAATTTTTAACTAAAAATGACATCTTTCTTACGCACTTATCACAAAAATTGTTACAAATCATACGACTTTAGGAACTTGATTCTTTACAGTTTAATTACGCATCTTAATGTACAGTCTTAAAGAATTTACAAGAGTGGTGTGATTTGTAACAATTGTTGTAATAAATGCGTAAGAAAATGTAATTTTGTAGTTAAAAATAAAAAAAAAAAAAATCTGTACGAAGCAACTATGGAATTCACAACACATCTTTAGCTTCCGAATATTAGCTAATTAAAGAAATGTTACTCATGAATAGTTCATTCTTTATCTGTAATATTCTTTTACCCTTAAAACTCAACAATAATGGTATTTTACAAACAATTTCAAATTAGTGTAACTCTGAAAGTATTGAGATTAGGACAAATGTTTATATGATATTTTTTGCTCAGAATGTCTTCGGAAATAAGCTCTGTAAGGAACGGTAAATCCTCATGAATCACCCTATATTTACATTTCTGGGACCGACTATTTGTTTTAGGTCTGCATTTGGTGTTCACA
Source organism: Periplaneta americana (assembly GCF_040183065.1). Taxonomy (NCBI): domain Eukaryota; kingdom Metazoa; phylum Arthropoda; class Insecta; order Blattodea; family Blattidae; genus Periplaneta; species Periplaneta americana. The sequence goes on along the minus strand of NC_091119.1, from coordinate 64,777,375 downwards.
TAATGCAATTCTTATTGGATATATTAATTGAGGGGCTTAGAACAAAAAGCAGTTAAGTGACATTATTAAACAAAATGAGGTAAGTGATTACACTGTGCAGTGCTGCTATATGGGCATCATTTCACCAAACTAGTGTATAATATTTCATTGCATGTACAAAACCAACTGTGCTAACTTTCGAGGAATATCACTTTTGTTGACGTCGTACAAAATTTTGTCCAATATTCTTTTGAGAAGATTCACTTCGTACGTAGATGAAATTATTGGGGATCATCAGTGCGGTTTTAGGCGTAATAGATCGACTATTCATCAGATTTTTTGTATTCGACAGATAATGGAGAAAAAATGGGAGTATAAGGGTACAGTACATCAGTTATTATTAGATTTCAAAAAGGCATATGACTCGGTTAAGAGGGAAGTATTATATGATATTCTTATTGAATTTGGTATTCCCAAGAAACTAGGTCGATTAATTAAAATGTATCTCAGTGATACATACAGCAGAGTCCGTATAGGTCAGTTTCTATCTGATGCTTTTCCAATTCACTGTGGGCTAAAGCAGGGAGATGCACTATCACCCTTACTTTTTAACTTCGCTTTAGAATATGCCATTAGGAAAGTTCAGGATAACAGGCAGGGTTTGGAATTGAACGGGTTACATCAGCTTCTTGTCTATGCGAATGACGTAAATATGTTAGGAGAAAATCCACAAACGATTAGGGAAAACACGGGAATTTTACTTGAAGGAAGTAAAGCGATCGGTTTGGAAGTAAATCCCGAAAAGACAAAGTATATGATTGTCTCGTGACCAAAATATTGTACGAAATGGAAATATAAAAATTTGAGATTTATCCTTCGAAGGTGTGGAAAAATTCAAATATCTTGGAGGAACAGTAACAAATATAAATAACACTCGGGAGGAAATTAAACGCAGAATAAATATGGGAAATGCGTGTTATTATTCGGTTGAAAAGCTTTTACCATCTAGTCTGCTGTCAAAAAATCTGAAAGTTAGAATTTATAAAACAACTGTATTACCAGTTGTTCTGTATGGTTGTGAACTTGGACTCTTACTTTGAGAGAGGAACAGAGGTTAAGAGTGTTTGAGACTAAAGTGCTTAGGAAAATATTTGAGGCTAAAAGGGATGAAGTTACAGGAGAATGGAGGAAGTTACACAACGCAGAACTGCACACATTGTATTCTTCACTTGACATAATTAGAAACATTTAACCCAGACGTTTGAGATGAGCAGGGCATGTAACACATATGGGTGAATCTAGAAATGTATATAGAATGTTAGTTGGAAGGCCGGAGGGAAAAAGACGTTAGGGGAGGCCGAGACATAGATGGGAGGATAATATTAAAATGGATTTGAGGGAGGTGGGATATGATGATAGAGACTGGATTAATCTTGCACAGGATAGGGACCGATGGCGGGCTTATGTGAGGGGGGCAATGAACCTTCGGGTTCCTTAAAAGCCATTTGTAAGTAAGTAAGTAGAACTTTAACTGTAATTTCCTCAAAACTAGGTTTCCGTCACTTACCTGCTTTTTGTTCTAAGCCCCTCAATTGTCCATAAAGAGGGATAGAATAAAAGTTAATTTGGATAATTTCCATGCTACATATACAAGGTGAACCATTAGTAATGTCATTAATTTCAGGAGGTTATTCTTTGAGATATTTGAAACAAAAAATTTCATACAATTTTGGTCGTTTTTGCTTCCTTTTTGAGATAAAAATTCTTTTATATGAAACATTTCATAGCATATTTTGGGAATGCCATTGATTGAATCCCCAACATACTTACTTTTTTTTTAAAGGTGTCCCACAGTGGTCCGAATCGCTTAAAACCAGGACAAAAGTAATAACTCTTTTTCTAGTTGTCTTATTAACTTGAAATTTGGTTAACTTATTACTAATAACATGTATCTAACGTGTGCAAATTTTAATGACATTTGGAAATGAATAACTACCCCTCTTCAGGGGTGAGATAATTATGCGTTCAGTAATAAGGGCCAAATTAGGTATTTTTATCACACTCCTGTTATTTTATTGCAAAACTCGATAAATGCAACAATTATAGTCATTTTATGTACACGATTTCATCAGCAATCCCTAATATAAGGGTTGAAAAGATTTACATAAGTTATGTAATCTAAAAGTTTAAAATTGTAAGTAACCTGTATAAATTATAATCGAAATTCAATTAAGGATTGTATTTTTGTGGGTGAATACATTCTTTCATTTAATAACATAAATAATCCAAAAGGTTGATATATAGGCAATTTACTAGTGTTAATTATTTAAGCACGTGTGGCTTACACTGTTTCGGTGTATACACCATGTCAGATTCTACTGGATCATAGTGTCATCTCGATATCGCTGCCTGTTGTAAGGGTGTGTTTATGTGTTGTAATGTGGAGTCAAATAGTGAATGTGTTCTGAAATTGATCTGTGTGTTGAGAATTTGATTAGGGTGTGTTTTAATGTGTCTGTATATTTCATATTGTTCTAGTGTGTTGAGTTTTTGAGTTGGATGTGTAGGATTTCCATGTCTGTATTTATGTTATTATATATATGGTTAGCATTAGTTATGTGTTCGGCATATGTAGATGTATTGTGTCCTCTGGTTATTGCTTTAATGTGTTCTTTGTAACGTGTTTGGAATGATCTGCCTGTCTGTCCAATGTAGAACTTGTCGCAACTATTACATGTGAGTTTGTATACGCGTGTATGGTTGTATTTATTTGTTTGTGTTGAGGTGTGTTTGTAGTGTGTTTTCTGTTCTGTATGCTATGTTGTATTTCTGTATTCTGAATGAAGATGTGATCTTATGTGTGCTTTTGTTTTCGTATGTTAGTGTGATGTATGTCTTGTGTTCTTGTGTTTGTGTTGTATTTTGTGTTTGTTAAGTTTTTGTTTTCTCTTCCTTACGATGTTGTTGCCCATATATCAACCTTTTGTAATTAAGTGTTAAAAGTAGTGTACGTAAGACTCAAGATGGATAAATAATCCGTTAATATTTTCGTAGTTTGTAGGGGTATCCAAAATGTTACTTACCATTTAATACTAGTGGTAATATAACTTGTATGAACTTGCACACTTGAAAATTCCATTGCATTATTGTGCTAAATTATTTTAGAATATCTACATTTGTAGATAAGCAGAAATAAAGTATGCATTTTGATCTGTGAAGTGTGTCTTGGATGCACTGAGTAGTTTCATTGTTGTAAATGCAGACAAGTTGAAATACAGAACTGTTTGAAGGTCGCAATTCAAACACCAAGAGTGATTCGGATTTTAAAAAGGTAGATAAAATATTCTTACGTGATGAAGTAAAGAATTTCAATAGGAAATTAGATCTCCAGCCTGTCACTCGTCCCCACAAGCTGAAGTTTCAAATTCGTCTTCTTCCCCCTTCTCTTCTTCGGACATTACCAAAAGATCAAGCACTTCTGAAGATATAATTAATTTTTATTCCCCTTTGGTAGTTTATTCAAACTGGAAATTAATGAATCAGAAGTCAACATTAACCTGCTAAAGAGGTCTAAATTGTCGTCTCGTTTTGAAATTTTTGAATAGCACTTTCTCGAAATTTTGTCACATCTTAGTTTCTAGACTCAGTGGAATCTTCTAATAATTCTGCAACTGGTACAATATCTGAATTGCCTGTACAATTGCAGAACCATGAAGAACAATTTCATGTACTTGGATGGCATACAGTATTGACGTTTTTAAAAATTTCTATACTTAGTATCATTCATAACACTTTTCAGAAGAATAAGAAGAAGTAAAAAATTGTAAATAGTAACAAAATTTCTTGTTATAATCAGTCTGAATTTTTAGGAAGATACGTGGTTTTGCTGCGGTGACTAATTTTGTTCTAACGCTGATAATATTGAAGATAAAACCACATTCTTATTACACTTTCTAGTGACTTTGTGCTATGACTCCAAATTTAATTCACGTTTGTTCTTTATATACTGCACAACATATTCTTCATGTTACACTCATGTTATTACTCTTTTCTTTAATTTTCGCGTAAATTTCTTTGCAACTAACACATAAATTCATTTTTACACATTACATTATGCACACATTATACAATGACCTGAAACCAACAAAAGTTCTCTGGATATGGAAAAAATCAAGGGCCATTGTTGTTTACTTCCAACAAATCACTCCTCAGTCTTTAAGTAATCAAACATAACTCTCGGTAAGTGCGTATGGCATGATGTGTTGCCGGATCAGGCGCATGGATATGATTCAGAGGTCATAATTCACAGTGTTGCGGGGTGTTGCAGATGAAACCTTCAGTGACAAACTTATAAATGTCTACCAATATACATATGTAAGTTTCACGGTGTACACTTCTGCGCATTTTTTTTTACTCTAAAATAATTTTGTTTTTTCCTCAAAACACGAGCAATAGAAACTTGATTTATTATCAGTACTTAGAAACAAAAAATAATAAAAACTGTAATTGTGCCTGATACATAAGACCGTAACACATTCACAAAAAATATACTTAGCATTTTACTCTGCATAATTAAGTCAGACACAATGCTCAGAAATCACTTATAAAAATGCAGTATTAATCCTGAAAGATTTGTGTCACTTTTGCCCGTAAGTATTGGCCAGAAACTTTGAAGTATTCTTCGAAAAACATTTGGTCTTATCAGAATGACTATTGAGGATTATTATTGAGGTAATTTTGTGTTTTAATATGAAATTCGAAAAATGACTTTTGTCCAGCTTTTTAGCAATCCGGCCTTCTTCCAAAGTCTTCTGTCCTGCCAGTCGCCTTCTTTCAAATTCCGCTCCTACATTACCCTGGCTACTCCACCTCTCCAGGTACTGCGAGGTCTTTGTCTTTTCTTCCTCCCATATGGAGACGATGACAGGATCTGTTAGGGCCATCTATCCTCTGGCATTCTTTGAACATGGCCATACCATTGCAACATTCTCTTTTCTAATCGTTTTACTAGTGTTTCTTCTTGTTCCATTACATTCCGTATATGGAATCCCCAATATACTCAGTTATTTTAAGAGAGCACTGTATTATGATAATAAATGATTGAAAGAATTTTAGTTTTGTCCTTAAAATGTGCAGAAATTTGACCCTAACAAATGTAACTTTTCTTTCTGAAAAGGAATTTTAAAATGTTACATTTGGTCGGATCAAATTTCTGTATACGTAAAGGACAAAATAAAATCTTTTCAGTCATTTATTATCATAATACTCGGCTCTCTTAAATTCACTGAGCATATTGGGAATTCAATCAATGACTTCCCCAAAATACGGTATGAAATATTTTTTATATAAAACAGTTTTTATCTCGAAAAGGAAGCAAAATCGGGCAGCATGCTGGGTCTCTTACGCAGAGGGCCCGGGCTCGATTCCCAGTCGGGTTGAATTTCCTGGTTGAGGTTTTTCAGGGGTTTTCCTCAACCATAAGGCAAATGCCAGGAAATTCAGGCCACGACATTCCTGAATATCACCAGCCTCATTCATCACCAAAATCATATTCATAAAAAATCAGTAATACATATATTATACAGTCGCCATCTAGTTCACAACAATAGACCCAGTCTCAACAATGGTACAGAGGCCTTCGGATTTCATCCAAAAGATTAACTCGCAATATGACCAAAAATGTTAAAGCAAGTATAAATAACAGTGAGAAAAAATAATAATAATGATGATGTCATTAATATCGACTTTGTTATCATGATTGGCAGATCTTACTAGCATGCTCTGGAATTCAACTTGTTGGATTTTCGTATGTAAAACAAGAACAAACAACATTCTGGAACTCACGAGTTCAATGGGTGAAACTCAATTAAAGTATAGGATGGAATATTATTCTGAGTACAGTGAAGTGATAAATAATTCTTGTGTGATTGTCCTCAATTTTAGATATCCGCACGCACCTTTGAGAAAGGAAGAAATATCACGAAGCTTTAGCAAATAAATAGATGACTCACAGTCGAAGGTAATGCACCACTGTCATACTAATTTGTATTACTAATCATATATACTTCTTTTATTTTTATTGCCATCTTTTTGTCTTCATTTCTGGGTAATTTTTAACAACTTCTATATCCCGGGCCTTCTTCTTCTTCTTCTTCTTCTTCTTTGGCACTACGGCCCTTGTAGTCTAGCCTTGGCCTCCCTTAGGATCTTGGTCCATTCCTGTCCAACCAGAGCCTTCTGCCTCCATCTTCTCATGCCTAGAGTCCTTAAATCTTCCTCCACTCCATCCAACCATCTTAGTTTCTGTCTGCCAATATTGCGCCTGCCTTCTGGTTTTGTGTTTAGAATCTTTTTTGGTATTCTCTGATCATTCATCCTGATTACATGTCCTAACCATTCCAACCTACGGGCTTTGATTTCAGCAACAATATCTGGAGATTTATATTGAGTTTTCAGTTCTGTATTATATCTAATCCTCCAGTGCCCATTCTCATATTTAGGACCATAGATTTTCCTTAGAATTTTCCTTTCCCATGTCATCAGTTGTTGTTCCATTTTCTCGACAGAGTCCAAGTTTCACTGCCATAAAGCACAATTGGTCTTACGACTGTTTTATATAATGTAAGTTTTGCTTTTTTACTTATGCATCTTGCTCTCAAAGTTTTGTTAAGGGCTCTCAGGCATCTATTTCCCCCAGCAATTTTTTGCCTCATATCCGCATCTGCAGTGTTTTCTTGGGTAATTAGAACTCCTAGATATTTAAAAGAATCTACTTCCTCATATTTCTGTCCATTTATTATAATATCTTTATTACAAATGCCACTTGGTCTTATGTTTCTCATATATTTAGTTTTCTCTTTATTAATTTTTAACCCCATGTGCTCTGCTTCTGTTTGAATTTGGGTTACTATTTCATTTAGCACTCCAAGAGATCTACTCATGACCACAATATCATCCGCATAGGCCATGCACTGTCTGGTCCTATTAAATATGGTACCATTAAAATTTATATCAATGTTCCTAATGACTTTTTCAAGGCCAATATTAAACAGAGTTGTAGATAAGGAGTCTCCTTGCCTCACCCCATTTATTGTTAAGAATTTATCAGATAGTTTTGTTTGTATCTTTACCTTATTATATGTTTTGGAGAGGGTTATTTTTGTTAAATTTACCAAATTGGTAGGGATACCAAATTCTCTCATAGCCTCCAGAATTTTAAATCGATTCATGTTATCAAATGCCTGCTTTCAGTCTATAAAAAACATATGTATGGGGATATTATATTCACTTGTCTTCTCTAAACACTGTTTGATTGTGAATATGTGATCGGTTGTACTTCGTCCTTGCCTAAAACCACACTGATATTCACCCAGGAATTCATCTGTATATGCTTTAATATAATTAGATACTATATTTGTAAAAATCTTATATGTAACATTCAGCAGCGAGATTCCTCGGAAATTGTTACAGTCCAGCTTGCTGCCCTTTTTGTGTATGGGGCATATCAGGGCTGTTCTCCATTCATCAGGAATTTCTTCTTTGTTCCAGATCGCTAATATTAATTCATATATGTAGGTCCAGAGACGCTTTCCACCTTTCTGTATCAGCTCTGCTGTTATCAGATCCTCACCAGGAGCTCTGTTATTCTTCATTTTCTTAATTGTTAGGGCAGTCCGGCAATTTCCTTTGGGCTTCTCAACAGGTTTGTTTTTCCAGATGTGGAATTGTCAGTCCCACGATCCAACCCCCAACCTGGAGGACCAGGGACTTGATTTTGGAGATCCAACTCCTAGGATGTTGTCTTCACCATGACTCAAGAGTTCATCCTACCCTTTCGCAGTCAGCCTACCTTACTGAGACCTATGAGTGCCGCCGTTGACCTGTTATAGGTTCCTCCGCCACCACCCTAAGTGAAAATCCTGCGGCCGATTCCACCACCCTGACAGACCTAATCCCAAGTTACCCCCGGGCAGCTCTGCCAAGACCTCCATCTCTCGTTTGTTCACTGACCCAGTTCGCCGAAGGGATTGGTTACCACAACCTTGAGCTGGGTTGCTCAGCTTAATAGAGTCCACCACGGAAAGCCCGGGCCTTCTACTTTTGTAAAATATTCAGTCTTATTCTTTTTCGTCACAGATCTTTCGATATCAACACGTCTGAGAACATTACACTGTGGGTTCATGTTTCCAACAAGATAAAGCTTAAGGGGTTAGGTACAGCTTAAAGGAGTAACATTTTGGAATTATTCAACATTTTATTTCCTTCATTACTGTATCTTGTACAATAATGAAAATTAGTATGTGTAAAACACTGTCCTTCTGCTATAAACATGTTTTTACTATTTAAAAGAAATTATTTATTTATATATATATATATATATATATTTTTTTTTTTTTTCAAAATTCGAAGTTCACTGTGCAGTGATGAAGTGTTTCCCTCATAACTCAAAAAGTATCCAACATTAGTATTAGTAGTATTTATTTATTTAACCTGGTAGAGATAAGGCCGTCAGGCCTTCTCTGCCCCTCTACCAGGGGATTCCAACTACAAAATGAACAATATTGTGTATGAAATTTTTTGTGTGTATTTATCCAGGTCGTATCTACAATCACTTCTCTACCTTTGATACATTGTGTGATAAAAAATAAATTCATTTTAAAAAATGGTCAAATATTTAACACAAAATAAAAAAAATATATATTGTTTATTAAGAAATGTAGTTGAAAGAGCATGATATTGTAAACATGAGTTTCAGCAATAAAATAAAAGAGAGAGAACATGAAAAAGTTAAGTTTATGAGTTATGAGGGAAACGCTTCATCACTGCACAGTGAACTTTGAATTTTAAATCATAAAAATATATTTTTCGTATAGCAGAAGGATAGTGTTTTACACATACCAATTTTCATCATTATATAAGGTAGCCTTACAGTAATGGAGAAAAAAAAATGTTGAATATTTCCAAAAATTTTACTGCTGTAAGCTATGCCCTAAAGATCATAGATGTAACAGTTAGGTCGGCTTTATAGGCTTTGACGTTAACAACTTTTGTTAGGTTTACTACGCTGCCATCTAGTTGTTACATAAGGAGACATCATAATTTCCATTTGAATTGCATTAGCAACTGTACTACCATCTTGTATTCGTTTATGGAGGACGGGTGGCAATCCTGGCAGTTGTTCTCTTCAAAGTGCTGCCGATTTTAACATAGTGATGAGTTATCTGTTACATATATGATCTAGGGCTACACCTAACCCTTTAAAATTATTACATAAAACTTCAAAATATTTTATTTCATCTCATTACAAAAGCTTCAATTTTATGTACAGTTCAAGACGATGATGATAAAATATATACAAGCCCACACCTGTGGAGTAACGGTTAGCACGTCTGGCTGCAAAACCAGGTGGCCTGGGTTCGATTCCCAGTCAGGACAAGTTACCTGGTTGAGTTTTTTCCCGGGATTTTCCCTCAACCCAATATGAGCAAATGCTGGGTAACTTTAGGTGCTGGACTCTGAACTCATTTCACCGGCATTATCACCTTCATCTCATTCAGACGCTAAATAACCTGAGATGTTGATAATGCGTCGCAAAATAACATACTAAAATAAAAATATGAGAAGGGGGGGGAGAGGGATATATGTGTGTGTTTTTCCCATAATGGCTCGTAAAGTGGAAGAGGATTAATGGATATCAACAAACTCGCAACAAACTACTGAAAAATCTCCAATCATACTTTAAAGATGATGCTTTACCCAGTCATAGTTAAGGCAGATGAAGGTTATACTTCACTCGATTTGCACAGTTTTCTAAAACAGACAAGTTTAATGACTTTAGACATAAAGAAGACTCTTTGGACAAATAAAACAGCAGGTATTCTAACGCACTCAATTCATGACTTTAGACATAAAGAAAAACAAAATATACTTTAATTTATTGCTTGCAGTCACGAATTGGATTGAATAAATGACTGTCTAGATCAGATTACGAAAATTGATAATGAAATACACTCCAAATGGAAGAAGACAGCAGGGCCGACCAATGAATGATGCATGAATTCTGAGGCTGGAACAGCTCAACAGTGGTTTGAAAGCTTTGATGATGATGATGATGATGATGATGATGATGATGATGATGATGACGATGACGACGACGACAATTATGATGAAATAATTAAACAAACATAGCATCCCATCAAAAGACGCAATCCAGTGTTCATTGAATTTTATAGCATTTATTAAGTTTTATGACATTATCAGGTCAGAATTTCATCAACTAGGTTTGCTGCTTTAGGAATTTCCGACGAAGTTGAGAAAGAGTTAGATGTTAATAGTGTGTGGGAAAATATCAATCAATCAATCTTCTTAATGTATCCAGCTGTTCGCTGACAACATAGAATCCACTGTAGTCTTTTCAGTTCTTGTTTTTCATGAGAAATGAGGGATCAGTGTTCATTATAAATGCCTGTTGCTAGTAGCCAGAGTTGGAGTGTAGTCAATATATACTGCATGGCTGTGTCTTCAGCAACTGGTACTGATGATTTTAATTTACTTCTTTTGTGGTTTATGAATGGACAGTATAGAAGAATGTGTTCCAGATCTTCATCATGATTATTACCCCATAGACAAGTAGGAGTATCAGAAAGGTGAAATCGGTGTAGGTATAATTGTATGACAATGTGACCTGTTCTGGCTCTTGTTAAAAATGTTTGAACATGTCTGGGCAAGTTTTTGTACATTTTCAGGTCATTTGGTTTTTTTTTTTTTTTTCCAGAAGAGAGCCAAATGTTGATCCATAGGTTTATAAAATGAGACTTTACTGAAGCAAAAGCACTGTATAGAGTATCACTTGAAGAGGTGTTGATTGCAAATGTGTTGCCTGTTTTGCAATATTATCGATTTTCTCGTTTCCAGGTATACCAAAAAGACAATGCGTGCAAGCCTAGCAACTTATTTTCTTTCAAACGGGTAACTTATCGTTAATTTCAGTCATGTAGTTTCCATGATTCCTCTATGCTTTAATTTAAATCAACTGGAACCTACAAGAAAACTTGAGAGATCGCTGGCATACTAGGTTTCCATTGAAATGTTATTTTCTTTTGGAGTTTTTTAGTTTACTTAGTTGTTTCTGAATTGAAATAATTCTATGTGCGTATAGGTTGGGTACATATTTCATTATATTAAATATAGTCCCCTTGGAATCGATAAATATGCAAATAGATTTTTCAGAAATTTGAGTAATACACTGAAGAGCAGTGTCAATAGCTAGCAATTCAGTGTCAAGACTGGAGGAGGATGAACATGGTATGAAATAACTTTATTGATATTTTGGAATATAATACTCTGCTCCTGATGTCCCATTATAAGGATTTAGAGATCCATCTGTATAAATTTGAAGGTGATCCTTATGTGTGCTGCACATTAGTTCCATAGCATCTAATTTAAGAATGTATGCATGATAGATAGCCAAACATGAAATTTTATGTCCATGTGCGGTTTCATGCCTTATGCTGAACACAGATTAAGTGATGTGCCTGGTAAAAAACTACAAAAAAGTAAACAAGTAAAGTGTGTAAATAAAAATGCTGTAAGACCAAAGCCTGTTTCAATTAATATGTTTTTAACAAACCATTGAAATATATGCAAAATGTGTGAATCACCCTTTCATGTTACAGGCTGCAGACACAGAGGTCCGTCCTCATGAAGAGGAGGAAAAGCAGATTGGTAAGTTCAAGACAAAGGCTTTCGATGTGCTGAAATGTTCAACAGGCAAGATTTGGCATGCAAGGCAATGAAACAAAGCAAAATATGAGAACCAGATAATCAATTTATACTGTTTTATAAAGTAATTCAAGTTTACTTTGGGAACTCACAAATGTTATTGATAAGAATTTCCGGACTTTTTTTGTTTTCTAACAGACACTGATAAACGCGGAGTTGGGCGATTAAACACTACCGGTAATAAGTCTCTCTTATCTTCCTCGCGCCAACGAGACAGTACTGGACCCTAAAGTAACGTTAATTGTACTATAACAAGGAATTTTATTTTCAGTGTCGCTGGGCGTCACAGAACACTACATTTCGCAGAAGTCGGGCATGTCGCATCGCGCCTCCCAGTACTCCCCCACACCATTGGCAGCTGCGTCTCTCTCTGCCAGTGAGTACATTGACTGCTAACTGTATGGGAGGCAGCTTAATCCCAACTATTTTTAACGATTCTGGAAATAATCTACAAATTACCGCGCAGTGTATTCAGAATAAAGGGAAGCAATTTTTAAACCTCTAAGAATAAAAAAGGTTTAATGGATTCCAGGAGAAAATACAGCTTTACAAATATCAAATTAATATGCAAGCTAAGGATTTAGAATTCCGTCAATTTTACTGCCAGGAAAATAAGACCGTAAAGTCTAACAAGTAAAACATCTGCAGGACATCGAATCTAAATTGATGCACATTACACAGCTGAAATTAACAAGTCGATAGCCTCACTGACAATAATAGTGAAAATTTTCTTGTATGTTTGATCGATTTGATGAAAGACAAAATAGAAGTGTAATGAAGGAATAACAACGGAAGACTAAATCCACGTCATCTCTCAAGGATTAAGACAAATAATTTGCAATTATTACAAAATGCTCCCTGTGGCTGTACAGACGAACCCCGTCCTAATCCAGAGCCTACGCCGTTTCATCGTACCGGTCCCATCTCGACCAAAGTCCGCTCCAGGGGCGGCTAGTCATGCTTACCAAACAATGGGGGGTTTGTAACCCTCTCCATGTCACTGGTTAGATGCTAACCCTTCAAAAGGGGACCACAGCCACCCAGCAGGTTCGTCCATATCAGGCACAAGTAGGCTACCAAGGTCTGGCCATACCCCGGTTTTGCCTTAACTTGCATAATGCGCAGATTGTGTATATATAGCTAATATTAGTCTACGCGTACCAGTCGCAAGAGATAAAAGTTGCACAAATGTACTATAACAAGGAATTTTATTTTCAGTGTTGCTGGGCGTCACAGAGGACTACACTTCGCAGAAGTCGGGCGTGACGCACCGCGCCTCCCGGTACTCCCCCGCACTCATGTTACACGCTGCAGACACAGAGGTCCGTCCTCATGAAGAGGAGGAAAAGCAGATTGGTAAGTTCAAGACAAAGGCTTTCGATGTGCTGAAATGTTCAACAGGCAAGATTTGGCACGCAAGGGAATGAAACGAAGCAAAATATGAGAACCAGATCTTAATTTTGGCACCTAGCATATCACACAAAATCACTGCAAATAAAATTTGATTTTGCACTAAAAACTGACGACTGCACGAATAGTGATACCAGGTTAATACAAAAGAAATAGACACTTTCAATGTTTTATAAATACAAAATGATTAAAGTTATCAGGAATCAATTTATACTGTTTTATAAAGTAATTCAAGTTTACTTTGGGAACTCACAAATGTTATTGATAAGAATTTCCGGACTTTTTTTGTTTTCTAACAGACACTGATAAACGCGGAGTTGGGCGATTAAACACTACCGGTAATAAGTCTCTCTTATCTTCCTCGCGCCAACAAGACAGTACTGGACCCTAAAGTAACGTTAACTGTACTATAACAAGGAATTTTATTTTCAGTGTCGCTGGGCATCACAGAGGACTACACTTCGCAGAAGTCGGGCATGTCGCATTCAGTACTGGACCCTAAAGTAACGTTAATTGTACTACAACAAGGAATTTTATTTTCACAGAGGACTACACTTCATAGAAGTCGGGCGTGTCGCACCGCGCCTCCCGGTACTCCCCCGCACTCATGTTACAGGCTGCAGACACAGAGGTCCGTCCTCATGAAGAGGAGGAAAAGCAGATTGGTAAGCTCAAGACAAAGGCTTTCGATGTGCTGAAATGTTCAACAGGCAAGATTTGGCTAAAGCAGGGAGATGCATTGTCACCTCTACTTTTTAACTTTGCTCCAGAATATGCCATTAGAAAAGTTCAGGATAACACAGAGGGTTTGGAATTGAACGGGTTACATCAGCTTCTTGTCTATGCGGATGACGTGAATATTTTAGGAGAAAATCCACACGATTAGGGAAAACACGGAAATTCTACTTGAAGCACGTAAAGCGATAGGTTTGGAAGTAAATCCCGAAAAGACTAAGTATATGATTATGTCTCGTGACAAGAATATTGTGTATATATAGCTAATGTTAGTATACACGTACCAGTCGCAAGAGATAAAAGTTGCACAAATGTACTATAACAAGGAATTTTATTTTCAGTGTCGCTGGGCGTCACAGAGGACTACACTTCGCAGAAGTCGGGCGTGTCGCACCGCGCCTCCTGGTACTCCCCCGCACTCATGTTACAGGCTGCAGACACAGAGGTCCGTCCTCATGAAGAGGAGGAAAAGAGCAGATTGGTAAGTTCAAGACAAAGGCTTTCGATGTGCTGAAATGTTCAACAGGCAAGATTTGGCTAAAGCAGGGAGATGCATTGTCACCTCTACTTTTTAACTTTGCTCTAGAATATGCCATTAGAAAAGTTCAGGATAACACAGAGGGTTTGGAATTGAAAGGATTACATCAGCTTCTTGTCTATGCGGATGACGTGAATATTTTAGGAGAAAATCCACAAACGATTAGGGAAAACACGGAAATTCTACTTCAAGCAAGTAAAGCGATAGGTTTGGAAGTAAATCCCGAAAAGACTAAGTATATGATTAGGTCTCATGACAAGAATATTGTGTATATATAGCTAATGTTAGTCTACACGTACCAGTCGCAAGAGATAAAAGTTGCACAAATGTACTATAACAAGGAATTTTATTTTCAGTGTCGCTGGGCGTCACAGAGGACTACACTTCACAGAAGTCTGGCGTTGTGCACCGCGCCTCCCGGTACTCCCCTGCACTCATGTTACAGGCTGCAACATAGAGGTCCGTCCTCATGAAGAGGAGGAAAAGCAGATTGGTAAGTTCAAGACAAAGGCTTTCGATGTGCTGAAATGTTCAACAGGCAAGATTTGGCATGCAAGGCAATGAAACAAAGCAAAATATGAGAACCAGATAATCAATTTATACTGTTTTATAAAGTAATTCAAGTTTACTTTGGGAACTCACAAATGTTATTGATAAGAATTTCCGGACTTTTTTTGTTTTCTAACAGACACTGATAAACGCGGAGTTGGGCGATTAAACACTACCGGTAATAAGTCTCTCTTATCTTCCTCGCGCCAACGAGACAGTACTGGACCCTAAAGTAACGTTAATTGTACTATAACAAGGAATTTTTGTTTTCAGTGTCGCTGGGCGTCACAGAGGACTACACTTCGCAGAAGTCGGGCGTGTCGCACCGCGCCTCCCGGTACTCCCCCACACCATTGGCAGCTGCGTCCCTCTCTGCCAGTGAGTACATTGACTGCTAACTGTATGGGAGGCAGCTTATTCCCAACTTTTTTTAACGATTCTGGAAATAATCTACAAATTACCGTGCAGTGTGTTCAGAATAAAGGGAAGCAATTTTTTAATGTCTAAGAATAAAAAATATTTAATGGATTCCAGGACAAAATACACTTTATAAATATCAAATTAATATGCAAGCTAAGGATTTAGAATTCCGTCTATTTTACTGCCAGGAAAATAAGAACATAAAGTCTAACAAGAAAAACATCTGCAGGACATCGAAACTAAATTGATGCACATTACACAGCTGAAATTAACAAGACGATAGCCTCACTGACAATAATAGTGAAAATTTTCTTGTATGGGCCATTCCATGTCAAATCAACACAAAAAAGTGGACTTTTCAACCCGACCACCTCAGATTTTCATTAAATTTGGTGGAATGGTGAAGAACCTTAAGTTAATTAATTACGTAAAATTTTAGCCCTCAATAATGCACGATATCCATACAGCAATTCTGTCAATACGAGAAAAAATGTAAAAATGTCGCATACTATGTCAACAAAAATAATTCGTAACTTCTCTTCTAATTGAAGTAGAATCTTAAGCTTGGGCTTATTTTAAAGCTAATGGATCATACGTTTCAATAAAAATAGGTTTGCATCAAAGTAATGAATTCTTTATTGAATAGTCACGTGAAACACATTTTAACATTGAATATCTTTAAATGCGGGACATAAATTATTTCGCAAAAAATGTATGTTATAGAGGTAAGAGTATTCTCCCCTTGGTGTAAGTTTCATTTTGGAAACGTTTCAGGAATATCAGTAAAAAAATATATCAATGTATTGGTTTGTAGCACTTAACCCCGTCTTACACCAACACTGCATGCGCATGAGTTCCTACTTGTCTGATAAGCTGCGTCATCGATCTGTCAGGCCGTCATGAGTGGCAGTTTATACAGTCTTCAATTCATACAAAATGTGCAATCTGTTTCAAGTGCAGTGTCGTTAGTTTTTGTAGTATGTGGTAGTTTTGTGCGATGTAATGGAGTCTCGTTTTAAGTTATAGGCCTATGTTTGCTGCAATCCCTTCGAGAAATCAGGGCATTGTAATTAGAAGAAAAATTTAAGAAGTGTTATATCGTGGATGCTTCATATATTTCCTGATTTAAAACAGGAACAAAAGGTGTGCGCTATGTGTCGCAAAGAAATAAAAATATAATGTGATGCTATTACGCAGAATCCTCATAATGACCCTAGTAATGAAGAATACGTCGACTCTACAGCAAATGTAAGTTCATTAAATACAAGTCTTTTTGACCAAGGTATGTTCCTTATTAAACAAAAAAGTTTACAACAAGATAAATATAAAAGACAGAAATTTGAAAATATTGTAAAAGATAAAGTCTTCGATATTAAAGATGCCGAGGAACCAGGACCTTTCTGATTCTGAAATTTTGTCTCAGTTGCAGGAACATTTTCAAAATTCAGATAAAAGTGAGAAAATCACCATTTTAACACTACTACCTAAAAGCTGGAGCATAAATAATATAAAAAAGAGTTTCTTTGAGCTTTCAAATACATAATTCGGAAAGCAAAAGTCCTGACAAAGGGAAAGGGAATTTCGTGTTCACCAAATCCGAAACCTGGAAAACCCTTGCTCGTGGCTGTTGCCGGTAAAGTTAAAGACTTCTGTTGTTCTGACGAGATAAGCAGAATGATGCCTGGTAAGAAATATTTATTGTGATTAAAGAATCAGGGAGTAAATCACATGAGCAGAAATTAATTATATGCAGTGTTTAAAAATTCTAACCCTGACCAAGAAATTGTATTCTAGCTGGAGTTAGTGGAACTATACTGTCTGTGTTTGTGTCCTTATCAGAATGTAAAACTTATGCCGGAAGCAATTTATTAAAGTTTCAGGTCTACGTGGATTTCAAGATTTTTTTTTCTCCATACCTTCCAACTTAACATTTCTTGGCTACTATGGTGTGTAATCCTCCTCATAAATTGCTTGTTCAGGAAATGTACAGAATGTCCTGAACCATTCAAAATAAGAGAGGGTTTAGAGAAATGATTCGTATAAAACTTCAGTGAATCAGTGACCTACAAGCAGTGGACGACGACTGACCGATCAACGCTTGAGACCATAATGAAACCTACAGACAAATTTTTCGACTGTCTCTTGGAGAAACTTGGTGATTTACTGACTCACTCATTTATATCATCTGAACAAAGTAAGTTTCTACGTGATATGAAATCATTTCTACAGCCATGCCAGCTTGTTGTGTTATGCGACTTCACTGAAAACTATTATTTCGTAATCCAAGATGAAATTCAGTCATATCATAGGACTAATGTGCAGACAACCATTCATACTTTCGTAATATATTATAACGAATCGTCATCCGATACAGTCTCTATTAAAAATCTGATAATAATTTCACACTGCCCGAAATATGACACTACAGCTGTACATCTGTTTAAAAAATATCTAATGGAGTCATTAAAACTAACATCTGTAATTCACCACAAAAATTATGTATTTCTCCGAAGGATTCTCTGCTCAGTATAAAAAATAGGAAAACATTTCCTGAACCTCACATTACATGAAGAAGATTTTGGATTTCCAGCAGAATTGCATTATTTTTGCATATCACATGGCAAAAGAGCATGCGACATTGTAGGTGGGACACTTAAAAGGTCTGCGGTTTGTGCTAGTTTGCAGAGACCATCCGATAAACAAATAACTACACCTAGGGAATTGTACGACTGGAAAAGGGATCATCTCCCAAACATTAATACCGTTTATGTGACTGAAAAAAGCTATACTGAAGAGGAAAAAATGCTTGCTCTTCGATTTGCAAAATCCACCACAGTGCCTGGAACACAAGTTTCATACAGTCCTGCTGTTTAGGATGGGTATTATACTTGCTAAGCAGTTTTAAAATGCAGCTGAAACAAAGCAGCATCCTGTCTGGAATGATGATCAGGCTATTTCATCTCAACAATGAAAGGTAAGCATTTCTTACAGAACTTCAGGTTTAACAAAATCCATGCGACAATAATTTATTTCAAGTAATAATTTTAAAAATTTGAATTATCTAATACATGTTAAATTACATAGCGACATTCAAGAATATGATCAAATATAATTAAATACAACGAATGTGTGGGACATAATTATCGCGACTTAGACGGTTAGCTTACGCTTGCAGTAACATAATAATTTTTATCTTTGTAACCTATGATGATTCCAAGTTGAAACTTATCAGTTCATTATATCACTAATTGAGCCGTACTATATATTTTTTTCCTTAAAATAGAACCCCCGCATTTTTAAATATGAATATATGAAAATTGTTTCACCATGTTTTTTTAGTGTAATTGAATACATGCAGAAAACAATATAAGCAATAAAAACTATCACATATTAAGAATGTATCACCCAATTTTTGTAAATTTATCTGGAGACGTTGCTGAGATATATAATTTTAATTGAAGCGGCGTGCTTACAAAAATATGATTTTTCTTCATGTTTGAAATGCCTCTGACAGGAAACGAAAAGCACAGGACATATGAAACTCGGCAGTTTTAGTTAGAGCGGCAGGTAAAACAAACCCTCAAAATTTGAAAGAAATCTGAGTCGGTCGGGTTGAGCGCCTGGTTGATTTTATATGGAATGACCCGTATGTTAGATCGATTTCATGAAAGACAAAATAGAAGTGTAATGAAGGAATAACAACGGAAGACTAAATCCACGTTATCTCTCAAGGATTAAGACAAATAATTTACAATTATTACAAAATGCTCCTGTGGCTGTACAGACGAACCCCGTCCTAATCCAGAGCCTACGCCGTTTCATCGTACCGGTCCCATCTCGACCGAAGTCCGCTCCAGGGGCGGCTAGTCATGCTTACCAATCAATGGGGGGTTTGTAACCCTCTCCATGTCACTGGTTAGATGCTAACCCTTCAAGAGCGGACTACAGCCACCCAGCAGGTTCGTCCATATCAGCCACAAGTAGGCTACCAAGGTCTGGCCATACCCTGGTTTTGCCTTAACTTGCATAATGCGCAGATTGTGTATATATAGCTAATGTTAGTCTACGCGTACCAGTCGCAAGAGATAAAAGTTGCACAAATGTACTATAACAAGGAATTTTATTTTCAGTGTCGCTGGGTGTCACAGAGGACTACACTTCGCAGAAGTCGGGCGTGACGCACCGTGCCTCCTGGTACTCCCCCGCACTCATGTTACACGCTGCAGACACAGAGGTCCGTCCTCATGAAGAGGAGGAAAAGCAGATTGGTAAGTTCAAGACAAAGGCTTTCTATGTGCTGAAATGTTCAACAGGCAAGATTTGGCATGCAAGGGAATGAAACGAAGCAAAATATGAGAACCAGATCTTAATTTTGGCACCTAGCTTATCACACAAAATCACTGCAAATAAAATTTGATTTTGCACTAAAAACTGACGACTGCACAAATAGTGATACCAGGTTAATACAAAAGAAATAGACACTTTCAATGTTTTATAAATACAAAATGATTAAAGTTATCAGGAATCAATGTATACTGTTTTATAAAGTAATTCAAGTTTACTTTGGGAACTCACAAATGTTATTGATAAGAATTTCCGGGTTTTTTTTGTTTTCTAACAGACACTGATAAACGCGGAGTTGGGCGATTAAACACTACCGGTAATAAGGCTCTCTTATCTTCCTCACGCCAACGAGACAGTACTGGACCCTAAAGTAACGTTAACTGTACTATAACAAGGAATTTTATTTTCAGTGTCGCTGGGCATCACAGGGGACTACACTTCGCAGAAGTCGGGCGTGTCGCATTCAGTACTGGACCCTAAAGTAACGTTAATTATACTATAACAAGGAATTTTATTTTCACAGAGGACTACACTTCGCAGAAGTCGGGCGTGTCGCACCGCGCCTCCCGGTACTCTCCCGCACTCATGTTACAGGCTGCAGACACAGGGGTCTGTCCTCATGAAGAGGAGGAAAAGCAGATTGGTTAGTTCAAGACAAAGGCTTTCGATGTGCTGAAATGTTGAACAGGCAAGATTTGGCTAAAGCAGGGAGATGCATTGTCACCTCTACTTTTTAACTTTGCTCTAGAATATGCCATTAGAAAAGTTCAGGATAACACAAGGTTTGGAATTGAAAGGGTTACATCAGCTTCTTGTCTATGCGGAATACGTGAATATTTTAGGAGAAAATCCACAAACGATTAGGGAAAACACGGAAATTCTACTTGAAGCAAGTAAAGTGATAGGTTTGGAAGTAAATCCCGAAAAGACTAAGTATATGATTATGTCTCGTGACAAGAATATTGTGTGTATATATAGCTAATGTTAGTCTACACGTACCAGTCGCAAGAGATAAAAGTTGCACAAATGTACTATAACAAGGAATTTTATTTTTAGTGTCGCTGGGCGTCACAGAGGACTACACTTCACAGAAGTCGGGCGTGTCGCACCGCGCCTCCCAGTACTCCCCCGCACCACTGGCAGCTGCGTCCCTCTCTGCCAGTTATTCCCAACTATTTTTAACGATTCTGGAAATAATCTACAAATTACCGTGCAGTGTGTTCAGAATAAAGGGAAGCAATTTTTAAATCTCTAAGAATAAAAAATGTTTAATGGATTCCAGGACAAAATACAGCTTTACAAATATCAAATTAATATGCAAGCTAAGGATTTAGAATTCCGTCAATTTTACTGCCAGGAAAATAGGACCGTAAAGTCTAACAAGTAAAACATCTGCAGGACATCGAATCTAAATTGATGCATATTACACAGCTGAAATTAACAAGACGATAGCCTCACTGACAATAATAGTGAAAATTTTCTTGTATGTTAGATCGATTTGATAAAAGACAAAATAGAAGCGTAATGAAGGAATAACAACGGAAGACTAAATCCACGTCATCTCTCAAGGATTAAGCCAAATAATTTGCAATTATTGCAAAATGTTCCCTGTGGTACAGACGAACCCCGTCCTAATCCAGAGCCTACGCCATTTCATGGTACCAGTCCCATCTCGACCGTAGTCCGCTCCAGGGGCGGCTAGTCATGCTTACCGATCAATGGGGGGTTTGTAACCCTCTCCATGTCACTGGTTAGATGCTAACCCTTCAAGAGGGGACCACAGCCACCCAGCAGGTTCGTCCATATCAGCCACAAGTAGGCTACCATGGTCTGGCCATACCCCGGTTTTGCCTTAACTTGCATAATGCGCAGATTGTGTATATATAGCTAATGTTAGTCTACGCGTACCAGTTGCAAGAGATAAAAGTTGAACAAATGTACTATAACAAGGAATTTTATTTTCAGTGTCGCTGGGCGTCACAGAGGACTACACTTCGCAGAAGTCGGGCGTGTCGCACAGCGCCTCCCGGTACTCCCCTGCACTCATGTTACAGGCTGCAGACACAGAGGTCCGTCCTCATGAAGAGGAGGAAAAGCAGATTGGTAAGTTCAAGACAAAGGCTTTCGATGTGCTGAAATGTTCAACAGGCAAGATTTGGCATGCAAGGGAATGAAACAAGTGTAGGAGAGTCTTGTCTGGACTTTAAAGTAACATTAATTCTACTATAACAAGGAATTTTATCTTCAGTACTGGACCCTAAAGAAACGTTAATTGTACTATAACAAGGAATTTTATTTTCAGTGTCGCTGGGCGTCACAGAGGACTACACTTCGCAGAAGATTAGCACGACGTCAGGCGTGTCACACCGCGCCTCCCCGTACTCCCCCGCACCATTGGCAGCTGGGTCCCTCTCTGCCAGTGAGTACATTGACTGCTAACTGTATGGGAGGCGGCTTATTCCCAACTATTTTTAACGATTCTGGAAATAATCTACAAATTACCGCGCAGTGTATTCAGAATAAAGGGAAGCAATTTTTAAATCTCTAAGAATAAAAAATGTTTAATGGATTCCAGGAGAAAATACAGCTTTACAAATATCAACCGATTTATCCCAATCGGGCCCCGCATCTAAGAATATTATAAGAAATGCGCAATAGACCTGGAAGTGATATGACAGATGCCAAGCCAGAAAAGGATAAAGAATAAGTAAACACCATAAAAGTGGCTAATACAGGTGTTACACTCTTCGTGAAGAAATCGAGGCACTGAAGGCAATTCTTCCAGTAGAGATTAAAAACTCCATGAAAATGCTTGAGTACCTTGCTTGCAACAATAGGTGTATTGCATTAAAAAATGTATTTATTGCCCTTCGGATTTTCCTCTACTCCAGTGATTGTGGCAGTAGGGGAAAAGAGCTTTTTCCAATCTTAAACTGATTAGTGTAGGAGAGTCTTGTCAAGGTCACTCACCACTACGAGAGGGTTGTGGCTCGCGTGGCTATTGTAGCAGCTTTCTTCTATAAAAATTATCTACTACTACGAACTACAACCACAATCTAGTATATACAGTCACGAAGCTCAATACATAGGGAATATGCATCCATAAATAGTTGCTAACCACTAGGATCGCTACTATCGCCTCATCACAGACAATGCGAAATAGTACCTGCACAGTCTATTGTTCCTTGTACCCTCATCAACCCAAGCTTCGTGACTGTATATGTGACCCATTGCGCGAAAAGGGACATACTAAACTAGGACGTAGTTTTACACAGTGCTTCTTAAATACCTAAATCTTTCTTATAGTCATCATCATCATCCTTCACGAATTAGGCCTCTGTAGACCTGTTTCGGCCCCATCTAGCAGTCTTCTTAAAGGTCTTCCTGGTCGAC
Source organism: Periplaneta americana (assembly GCF_040183065.1). Classification (NCBI taxonomy): domain Eukaryota; kingdom Metazoa; phylum Arthropoda; class Insecta; order Blattodea; family Blattidae; genus Periplaneta; species Periplaneta americana. The sequence goes on along the minus strand of NC_091119.1, from coordinate 64,754,226 downwards.
GATCTTTCTTATAGTTGCTAAGAAAACAAATGAAAACTTTAATTGCATTTTTCTCGAAAAGTACAAAATGTAGTATCAACATTCAGTAAGTAATATATTTAAAACCATAGCATCTAGAACCATGACTTTTTTTTTTAAATTCTCAGTATGTCATCCTCTTTTTGAAACTACAAAAAAAAAAAATCCGAATTTAGGTCCCATTTCCTGCAACTAGTCACAGATACTAGACTGTGCTACAACCTTGGGATACTTACAAATGTTACAACATTCTTACGTTGAATGTTAAATTTATGATACTACACGTAAAATCCAGAACTCTGTGTACAATATGTCCGTATTGAAATAGGTTCATACAAACGGTTTATTCTGAAACTGTAATATTAATCATGCTTATTGAAAAATATTTAATAAGTTAATTACGTAATGTATTATTTTACTCCTCACATAATGAATAATATATTCAAATATTTTTAATATTCTGCAGTATGGAAAACAGGTTCATAAACATTCGTTTTTCGAAATCATTGAAATTTAAATAATTCACAAGAAAATGTCTACTTTCTTCGTAAATATTGTACTTAAAATAAATCTTTCGGTATTTACAAATTATCAAGGTTGTACTTTTTGCTTCCACTACAAAACTTTATTATAACATTACAATAATGATACATCTTAAACAAAGTAAACTCAATCCATAGTAAAACGAAAACAAAAAAAAAATGCAACCTATGCTTTTAGTATGTTTACTATGACAAGAGACTAACAACTTAACTTCGAGCAATCGAACTCTTAACTGAGCTGTCAATCATATGGCCTCTGTAGAAAAGAAGAATCACGGCTATGGCAAATGCCAGAAACATTTCAAAAGTTTGGTAATTATGTCTATTGGATGTGAAATTATCATGAAAATAAGCTTACAAGCAAACATTCTCATGTTTTTTTTTCTTCCACCATGTTAATAATGTCAAAACAAGTGCTTGTACAAATTTTGGCCACTCGAACGCAATTACGAGGGCCGTAAAAAAATAAGTTTTCCTGGTGCCGTTTACAGTAAGAAAGTACAATTTCATTGGGAAAATTTATTGGAACAGCTACAATAACTGTTGAGCTATTTTTCATATATACCCCACCAGAATTGAGACATCTGTCATACCATGGGATCAACAGAGAGGTACAGACAGTTGTCACATATAGGTTCCAATCCCAGACGACAGACCTGCGACACAAGGATACAAACTTGATCCCACGGTATGTATATATAACATTCACAATCTGAACACACGCTCTCGCCATGAAACAATACTAACAATACCATCCCATCGTACCTCCTCATACTCATCCTCTTTCACAATAGCCCTGCCAAGACTCTGGAATTCGTTACCTGCTAGCATCAGGGACTGTCGAAATAAAATTGAATTCAAACGCAAACTTACTAGGCACTTGGTCAGTAATTGAGACTCGTTCAGACATGGTTTCTTGTAAATACTTCTCTTAATCTATCACAAAATATTTCAATATCCGGTAATTTCATTACTATAGATTTTTGTTATTGTAGGTTTAATTTGTAATTCAGTAAATACAAAAATATTCTTTGTTCTTAATTTCTATGATAAAATGTCTAGCTTTCATTAATCAGGTAATCTCTACCAGGTTAAATAAATCTACCAGGTTAAATAAATAAATACTAAATACTACTAAATACATTCAGACACTTCACCTGAACACCTCTCTTAAAGTTTGTAGTGGAATTCGGACTTTGATACAATAAAAATATATCATTACATAAGACGAGCATTTAATGTGTTTTTAAATCAAGAAACTGCGACTGGAGTGCCAAAACATCCCACCCAGTCCTTAGAAGGTTAATAATAATAGTCAACTCATGTTTTTAAATTTGAAATCAAACAGAATACATCTTACGAGGAAAGCAACAATGAACAGTTTAATTTTTCTTCACTTACTAATTTTCTTATTTTTTATTTTGAATTATTTTGTGGATTATTTATGTTGGTAGTAGCCTACCGTTCTTACAACATGTAAGTTAAATATGTTCCACATTTTAATTTATTTGTTCATTGCTGAGGATCACTTACTCTCTTACTGTCTTGAAGTATGGTTTTTTTCTGCAATATGTCGAAAAGTACTAGTAGATTATAACTGATAAGTTAGACCTAGGGAGTTTGGTAAATGTTAGTTCTTCTTCTCCTTCGTCGTCTTCTTCTTCTTCTTCTCATTCAGAAGTTGATGATAATTTAGAAATTATAGAGGAATTTGATGTAATCACACGTGAACCTGTACCTCATGATGAAGTGGATCCATCTACAGGAGATTCTGGAGAAGACGACTCTTCTTATGTTTTTAGTAGGACCAGCAGTAATCCGCAAATGGGGAAACATGATGGTTGTTGATGATCGTTGGGTTCCCACTCACGTTTGGTAGGATCTATCTGCGGTCTTTTAATTAAAAATTATCCATGGTGTTGATTAACAGCACGAGAAAATCACATCACAATCACATTAAGTAGTTAACCACACAGTGACGTTCGCACAAACTAAAATTGAAGTCAACTGATTTCGTTCTTTTATTTACTAAGCACCCCTACTCAGTAATAATAATAATAATAATAATGATGATGGTGATGGTGATGGTGATGGTGCTGGTGGTGGTGGTGGTGGTGGTGGTGGTGGTGATGATGGTGATGGTGATGGTGATGGTGATGATATGAAATAAGTAAACAAACATAGCATCCCATCAAAAGACGCAATCCAGTGTTCATTGAATTTTATAGCATTTATTAAGTTTTATGACATTATCAGGTCGGAATTTCATCAAATAGGTTTGCTGCTTTAGGAAGTTCCGACGAAGTTGAGAAAGAGTTAGATGTTAGTAGTGTGTAGGAAAATACAATCAATCTTCTTAATGTATCCAGCTGTTCGCTGACAACATAGAGTCCACTATAGTCCACTGTTCAGTTCTTGTTTTTCATAAGAAATGACGGATATTTTGATCAGTGTTCATTATAAATGCTTGTTGCTAGTAGCCAGAGTTGGAGTGTAGTCAATATATACTGCATGGCTGTGTCTTCTCCAACTGGTACTGATGATTTTATTTTACTTCTTTTGTGGTTTATGGATGGACAGTATAGAAAAATGTGTTCCAGATCTTCATCATGATTATTGCACCACAGACAACTAGGAGTATCAGAAAGGTGAAATTAGTGTAGGTACAATTGTATGACAATGTGACCTGTTCTGGCTCTTGTTAAAAATGTTTGAACTTGTCTGGGCAAGTTTTTGTACATTTTCAGGTAATTTTTTTTTTTTTTTTTTTTTTTTTGTAAAGGCTGTAAAATTTTTCCTTTCTCAGAGGAGAGCCAAATGTTGATCCATAGGTCTATAAAATGAGACTTTACTGAAGCAAAAGCACTGTATAGAGTATCACTTGAAAAGGTCTTGGTTGCAAATGTGTTGCCTGTTTTGCAATATTATCGATTTTCTTGTTTCCAGGTATACCACAATGACTAGGTTTCCATTGAAATGTTATTTTCTTTTGGAGTTATTTTAGTTTACTTAGTTGTTTCTGAATTGAAATAATTCTATGTGCGTATAGGTTGGGTACATATTTAATTATATTAAATATAGTCCCCTTGGAATCGATAAATATGCAAATAGATTTTTCAGAAATTTGAGTAACACACTGAAGAGCAGTGTCAATAGCTAGCAATTCAGTGTCAAGACTGGAGGAGGATGAACATGGTATGAAATAACTTTCTTGATATCTTGGAAAATAATACCCTGCTCCTGATGTCCCATCATTAGGGTTTAGAGCTCCATCTGTATAAATTTGAAGGTGATCCTTATATGTGCTGCAGAGTAGTTCCATAGCATCTAACTTAAGAATGTATGCAGGATAGATAACCAAACATGAAATTTTATGTCCATGTGCGGTTTCATGCCTTATGCTGAACACAGATTAAGTGATGTGCTTGGTATAAAACTACAAAAAAGTAAACAAGTAAATTGTATAAATAAAAGTGCTGTAAGAACAAAGCCTGTTTTCATTAATATGTTTGTAATAAACCATTGAAATATATGCAAAATGTGTGAATCACCCTTGCATGTTACAGAAATATAATATAATATCAGAAATAATCACCTCCCATGGCAAATTAAAGAGACGAGACAAGCAGCTGAGAACTGATGGAAGCAGAGGAGAGCCGCAATATGGTTATCAATAAATTTGATGGTAAGTTCAAGACAATGATGATGAAATGAAGCCAGAGTTCCACACCAAAAGTTACACAGTATTTGCTCTTAATGGGTCGGGGGAAATCCCAGAAAGAAAACCTCAACCAGCATCCGATCCCGAGCCCACTAATTTCGCAGTCAGACATGATGACCACTACTCCAAAGTGGTGGACGCAGTTTACACAATTGTTGTTTAGTCAACCGTCCGAAGACATGTTTGAACCTCACAAGCAATACAAGAAGGCACCACTTATGAGGCAACTAGGCCAGGAGATAATGGGGTAGGGTGGCAAGTTATTTTTCCTCTAATATTACGTAATGTATCTCAACACTAACATAATATTGTATATATCAAAATAGAGTTTCTTAATAGCAGATATTTTTTAATCCTGAAAGGTGTCCACTATTGGGATTTTGCATTGTTTGAACGAGATGAAACACAGTCTAGTGAGCCACTGCAATTTTAATAGATTCATGTCATCATTTTAAAGGCCATACTTTCAACCATTTGAAGTCAGGCATTCTTGTAAAAATGTTTTCTCCATCTCTGTCTATATTGGCGGGAACAGCAATGAATACCTTTATTGTAAGTTCTTCTAGAATATACAGTAACCAGTAATCATCTTTTTTCCTTATTGAAAATTAAAATAAAATAATGTAATATAAAAAAATTAATTTTAGATGCTATAACTTACAGTACTTACTGATGTCTTTCAGTGTTTATATGGTTATTTCTCCTAAGTTATTGAATTATTGTGTTACTATTTAGGTTTATGAGTCATTACACCTGAAAATATACACTTAAAATTCCATACTTTTCACTTGAATGGCAATGGTATTTATAAAAAGCTTCTATCATTATCACACAAGAATTTATGCTTCACAATACTGTATCGAATTATCATCATCATCTTAGGCTCTTTTAGCCTGTACCAGCTTCTCTTTACACTCCCCATTAAATTTGTGTTTGTGCTGTTTCTACTTTCAGTTTCACTGTGTTTCAATTAAGAAGAGAAAGTATGTCAAATACAGTAATTGGATAGTATAATAATATTACTTCATCAAAATAAATCTATGTACAGTAAACTTGTCCAACTTTGTTCTGTATGTACGAAGGAAGCTTTTAACCCTTAACCAATTGCACAGGGTGTTGACGGAGTTGTTAACTATATATTGAGTAACCCTATACTTCTGAAACTTTCAGTACCTTTCTTAGAATTAGTAAGGGAGTAATACCATAAACATATTTTAAATCGGAATTCGCATATTCGACATAACAGTTTAAGTGGTGTGGTGTGACGCCAATACCCTGTGCTCCTATTGTAAATAGTAACAGTGACTAAACTGACCATACTTGTGTAACAAATAATAACAATGGATGTTAAGTAGCGACTGTGCGCAAAGAAAAATCAAGAAAGTGGTCTGGAAAGGAAGATAAAAAGTAAATTATGATCAGGAATGAATAGACATTCGAATATTACATGTGAACCAATATTGAAATATTACCATTCCTGTACATTAATTATAACATTGTGATAAGTATTATAGTATCTTTGTGTGTGTGTGTGTGTTTGACAGAAAGTTACATTGGCATACGGAAAAGTGCAGCATCTCGAAGAAATAATTGAAGAAGTGAAGGGTAATATTGTGAGAATTAAGGAAGAGATTGCTGAATTAAAGAATTTTTCTTCCAAAGAAGTAAGCAAGACAAACAACAAAGGGAAAAAAGACAGACAAAAAGAAGAAGGTGGGAAAAGAATGAACATGTTCAGGTGAGGAGTTGATTCTTAATTATTTTTCAAAGAGATTGATTATAGAATGAATTGCTAGGAGAGGCAATGACCTCTGCCAGAATGACTGGAATCTGACTCCTGTCAGTAATTCGGTTCCAATTTGTAGATCCACAATATCTGAGTCATGGAATATGCTTTCAAATTTAGAAATGAAAGATTAATCTCAAGACTACATATACAGGATGATTCACGAGAAAGTTACACTAATATGAAGTTGTTTGTAAAATACCTTATTTCTTTAGTTTTAAGGGTAAAAAAATATTACAAATAGAAAATGAACTATTCAGAAGTATCATTTCTTTAATTGACTAGTGTTCTGAAGCTTAAAATGTGCTGTCAGTTGCTTTGTACAGATTTTATTTTTCAATTTTTAACTAAAAATGACATCTTTCTTACGCACTTATTACAAAAGTTGTTATAAATCATATGACTTTAGGAACTTGATTCTTTACAGTTTAATTATTATTTTTTTATTTTAGTAAGTTATTTTACGACCCTTTATAAACAGCTTAAGTTATTTAGCATCTGAATGAGATGAAGGTGATAATGCTGGTGTCCAGCTGGGGTCCAGCACCGAAAGTTACCCAGCATTTGCTCATATTCGGTTGAGGGAAAACTCCGGAAAAAACCTCAACCAGATAACTTTCCCCGACCGGGAATCGAATCCGGGCCACCTGGTTTCGCAGCCAGACGTGCTAACTGTTACTCCACAGGTGTGGACCAGTTTAATTATGTATTCTAATGTACAGTTTTAAAGAATTTACAAGAGTGGCGTGATTTGTAACATTTGTTATAATCAATGCATAAGAAAATGTAATTTTGTAGTTAAAAATCGAAAGAAAAAAAAAATTCTGTACGAAGCAACTATGGAATTCATAACACATATTTAGCTTCAGAATATTAGCTAATTAAAGAAATGTTACTCCTGAATAGTTCATTCTTTATCTGTAATATTCTTTTACCCTTAAAACTCAAGAATAATTTTTTAATTAATTTATTTAAATCTGGTACAGATAAGGCCATCAGGCCTTCTCTTCCCCTCTATCAGGGGAATAATGGTATTTGGATTTTCGTATGTAAAACACAATAACAAACAACATTCTGGAACTCACAAGTTCAATGGGCGAAACTCAGTTAAAGTATAGGACGGAATATTATTCTGAGTACAGTGAAGTCATAAATAATGCTTGTGTGATTGTTCTCAGTGTAAAAAACTGTCCCCAACAATTTTCGCCAAGTTTGGGGAAGTTGGACATACCAGAGGCATCAAAGGAAATATACAGAAAAGAAGAAAAAGATCAGCAGTAAAAGAAAAAGGTAATGCACCGCTGTCATGAAGGCTATCGAAACTAACTAATTTTGTATTACTAATCATATATACTTCTTATATTTTTATTGCTATCTTTTTGTCTTCATATCTGGGTAATTTTTAACAACTTCTATATCTCGGGCCTTCTACTTTTGTAAAATATTCAGTCTTATTCTTTTTCGTCACAGATCTTTCGATATGTGCATATAGGTTGGGTACATATTTAATTATATTAAATATAGCCCTCTTGGAGTCGGTAAATATACAAATAGATTTTTCAGAAATTTGAGTAACACACTGAAGAGCAACATCAATAGCTAGCAATTCAGTGTCAAGACTGGAGGAGGATGAACTTTCTTGATGTCCCATTATAAGGATTTAGAGATCCATCTGTATAAATTTGAAGGTGATCCTTATGTGTGCTGCAGATTAGTTCCATGGCATCTAACTTAAGAATGTATGCATGATAGATAGCCAAACATGAAATTTTATGTCCAAGTGCGGTTTCATGCCTTATGCTGAACAGAGATAAAGTGATGTGCCTGGTATAAAGGTACAAAAAAGTAAACAAGTAAATTGTATAAATAAAAGTGCTGTAAGAACAAAGCCTGTTTCCATTAATATGTTTTTAATAAACCATTGAAATATATGCAAAATGTGTGAATCACTCTTGCGTGTTACAGAAATGGACCACACTTCCAGAACTAGACACCTCATCCGGTGAGCAGCCACAAGTAGAGGAAAGCCACAATATGTCTGACAAGAAATTTGATGGTAAGTTCAAGACGAAGTCTTTCGATGTGCTGAAATGTTCAACAGGCAAGATTTGGCATGCAAGGGAATGAAACAAAGCAAAATATGAGAACCAGATCTTAATTTTTGCATCTAGCTTACCACACAAAATCACTGCAAATAAAATTTGATTTTGCACTAAAAACTGACGACAGCACAAATAGTAATACCAGGTTAATACAAAAGTAATAGACACTTTCAATGTTTTATAAATATAAAATGATTGAAGTTATCAGGAATCAATTTACACTGCTTTATAAAATAATTCAAGTTTACTTTGGGAACTCACAAATGTTCAATATATACTTCATATGTCACACGGCACACATCAAGGTGATGGCCTAGTTCATCCCAAACCCGGTGTAACATACCTGCATCGACACTAGCCATAGCAATCGTGATGCATTGTTTCAACTCATCCAAAGTTATTGTAATGTTATAATAAAGTTTGTTAGTGGAAGCAAAAAGTACAACCTTGATAATTTGTAAATACCGAAAGATTTATTTTAAGTACAATATTTACGAAGAAAGTTTTGCAGTATTATCGACTTTCTCGTTTCCAGGTATGCCACAATGACTAGGTATCCATTGAAATGTTATTTCCTTTTGGAGTTTTTTTAGTTTACTTGTTTCTGAATTGGAATAATTCTGTGTGTGTATAGGTTGGGTACATATTTAATTATATTAAATATAGCCCCCTTGGAGTCGGTAAATATGCAAATAGATTTTTCAGAAATTTGAGTAACACACTGAAGAGCAGTGTCAATAGCTAGCAATTCAGTGTCTAGACTGGAGGAGAATGAACATGGTATGAAATAACTTTCTTGATATTTTGGAATATAATACCCTGCTCCTGATGTCCCATCATTAGGGTTTAGAGCTCCATCTGTATAAATTTGAAGGTGATCCTTATATGTGCTGCAGAGTAGTTCCATGGCATCTAACTTAAGAATGTATGCCGGATAGACAGCCAGACATGAAATTTCATGTCACATGCGTTTTCATGCCTTATGCTGAACACAGATTAAGTGATGTGCCTGGTATAAAACTACAAAAAAGTAAACAAGTAAATTGTATAAATAAAAGTGCTGTAAGAACAAAGCCTGTTTCCATTAATATGTTTTTAAAAAACCATTGAAATATATGTAAAATGTGTGAATCACTCTTGCGTGTTACAGGGAAGTACCTCAGTAATAATAGCAGAATATCAAAAGCAATTAAATGAAGGTAAGTTCAAGACAAAGTCTTTCAATGTGCTGAAATGTTCAACAGGCAAGATTTGGCATGCAAGGGAATGAAACAAAGCAAAATATGAGAACCAGATCTTAATTTTTGCACCTAGATTATCACACAAAATCACTGCAAATAGAATTTGATTGTGCACTAAATTTTGCACTAAAAACTGACGACTGCACAAATAGTAATACCAGGTTAATACAATATAAATAGACACTTTCAATGTTTTATAAATACAAAATGATTAAAGTTATCAGGAATCAATTTATACTGTTTTATAAAGTAATTCAAGTTTATTTTGGGAACTCACAAATGTTCAATATATGCTTCATGTGTCACACGGCACACATCAAGATGATGGCCTAGTTCATCCCAAACTCGGTGTAACATACCTGCATCAACACTAGCCATAGCAATCGTGATGGATTGTTTCAACGCATCTAAATCACTAGAGGAAGTAAACATTGTGTTTCACAAATCTCCAAAGAAAAAAGTCGCATGGTGTGAGATCAGGGCTCCTTGGTGGCCGTTGTGTGAGAGTGCAGTTGTGTGTTGCATGGCTAATCCATTGCTGTGGAAGTGTTTGATCCAGATAACACCCTGTTGCCAGTCATCCTGTTGGAAGATGGAGTTCCCCCTTTCCCTATGCAGATGAGGCAGTTCCTCAACCTAACAGCTTAAATGCATGTCAATATCACAGATAGTGATCATAGCTATTATGCTTGCACCACAGCAACAATCAACACAGTAATAACAGCAGTGTGTCTTATCGAAACTTCTACAGTTCCTCAACCTAACCAGGAAGTATGTCTGAATTGGATGATTGCCCGTACATGCTCAGACTTACCTCCTAGACTTATAGTTCACCAAGAAGACACAAGAGGTCGTTGAAGTTATTTCCCATGGAGAAATGCTATCACTCGAGAAATACTATACTTTCATGCTTCAGTGTTCATTTCTAAATGATTCCTTAGTGCCATTTTTAAATAGTATGTATATAGTTCCACTGTTATAAGTGTTATTAAAACTTATTTGATTTTACATGGAAAATATTTACACATTTCTATAAATTCTAAAAATGAGCACAGTTCCTTAAAAATGAACTTTCATAGCTTGTCGCCATTTCCCTACAGAGAACTCCAAAACGTAACAATGAAATCTCGACCAGATGCTTCCAGTATCATTTGTTTATACTTTGTCTGCTGCTTAATTTGGAGAGCACTACAGTAAGACAATTTCAAGTAGTCCTAAAAGTATGAAGACTTATCTCAAGGCCAAAAGCCTTTATACTTTTCACCATACAGAGAAGACTTGCCTGTGGATGTACGTTTGCACAGACTTACCTCCAGATTAAGTCTTAGCATGTATGGGGCCCTTAACACTTCTTGCCTCAGTGAATAAGTTAGGGCAAAGAAGACTATTTTATGGATCACTGATCATTCTAATTAATCATAGATCATTTTAAGAATTCATTTGAAATTCCTAAACACTGAAGTTCTTCTTTTTCAAAGAGGAGAACAGATTTTCTCCAAATGAATATATGACATTAAATTAATACAAGTTTTCACTTTTCTTCGACTATATCCATTACAGATGTCCAAGAAAATATTCTTTGTGGCAATTTTTCAAGTGGATAGTATACATTTACGAGTTTTGCAGCTCCACTAGAGGAATCTGTTTCAGCACAGACTTAGAATGAGAGAAATAACAGGAGGGCTTACTTGGGCCCATCCATTTCCCACTCACACAAACAGTGAAATTATGGCTAGGAATTTTTTCAGAACACTTCCAACCCAATTTACTTTTATTTTAAATATGGGTACATGAAGCAAAGCTCACAACTTCTCTTAGGAACGTTTGACAGCTTCTCTTATCACTATACGTAGAATGACAATGTTCTTATTTAAGTTTGTTAAATTTTTTGGTAATTTCATAGAAGATGGGCACTTGGTTGAATATAGTATTACCAACATTTTTATTTCAGAGTTAAATGTTAGTGATCTTTTAGTGACTTTTACATCTTAGTTCTAGGTTTTTTTTATACTAGGTGTCGCTGTGATTTTCTTTTAATTTGATTGGTTATAGTTGTCATTTGTTCTTAGTTGTATGACATGAGAGGTGTTATGTTGTGTCTGATGGCTAAAGCTATTGAAAGTTTGTCATTTTATAATTTTTGTAATTTTCTTTCGATTTGATTGGTTATAGTTTTCATTTATTCTAGAATCTTCATTAATTTTGAATGGATAATGACGTTATCAGTTCTTGGTTGTTTGACGTGAGTGGTGTTATGTTGTGTCTGATGGCTAAAGCTATTGAAAGTTTGTCATTTTATGATTTTTGTGATTTTCTTTCGATTTGATTAGTTATAGTAGTTGTCATTTATTCTAGAATTTTAATTAATTTTGAATTGATAATGACGTCAGTTGTTCTTGGTTGTTTGACGTGAGTGGTGTTACATTGTAGATTTGTCTGCATTTGTTGAATGCGCATGATCATGCTTACGAAAAGGCACTTTTCAGTGCCAATAATTTATTTTGTTGGACAAGGTTGGAATTTTGAAGTTAGAGGGAAAGGAAGGATTCCGTGTTTTATTTTTTTTATTTTTTTAAATCCACCACCAACAGAAGCATGCTTCCAATTACAGGTGGCTTACACAGATGTATACACAAAATACATAATAAGAAATGTATCCAGGCGCGGTTCCTGTATATTCGCATGGTCGCATGTGCACACCCTAAATATTTTACGCTCGCCATCTGTTTTAGGATTAGATTAAAATTTTAAAATATTTTGCAACTTAACATTTTTACAATATTTCTCGTTCGATTCCACGCACTATAGTAGTATCTTTTCTATTCCAGTCACTATAGGGCTCGCAACTTGGGACTATGCGAACATATTTAGGTATGTTTGCGGGCAGCGGGTAAAGGAGGGGGAGTACAGCAACAATCCTCATTCAATCGCATCCCTTGCCAGAATCTCCTGCGCGTACGCAGCTTCTCAGACGCGTTTGGCATGTACTCCCTTCTCCCTACACTCCCCTCACCCACATTCACGTGTTTGAATTTTACACTTTCTAGGGTTCGGTTGGCAGACATGGCTCCTTGCTTGCGGGAAGTAAGAAAAATAATCACTTTCATAGTTTCTTCAGTGTATTGGAATAAATCTACAAATATTACTTCGTGGCCGATTGTACTAATAAAACTATGCTTATTTATGTAATAGAAAATGTTTAAAATATACTAGTGAAGTTTAGATGTCAGACGAACATTATATTTTCTTTTTAAATATAACGAGTTTTGACGAAGTAATTGTCATAGCCATTTCAAGATGTCAGTGTCACAAACTGACAAAAAATAATCAAGTCACATGTAGCTTAGCGTCAAGGTAACTGGAATATAATAGGTAGGCCATTCCCGCACTTTTCGCTCTCATTGGCTGCCCGCCTCTGGCGTCACTTGGAAGGTAAAGCATAGCGCGTCTTTCGAATTACAATTGAAAGTTACGTGTAAACTTCGTTTTAAACTATATACTACCTCCTATATCAATGCATGAGTCATAGGCTACAATTCAAAGAATTAGACTACTTACGTACATAGCGTAGGTTAAACTGACCTTAACAAGAAACACAATGTCATTAAATTAACAATTAATAGAATATAACTCACATGCAAGTAGTATACACTATGAATTGATATTTTTTATTATGTAAATGCATAAGGAACAATCTTCATAAATATGCTAACCTCGTTATAATACTACTACAACATAATATTTAGAACAAAAGATCGTTTCCCTATAGTTTAGGACTCGTACATTTATTAGAATACGCCACCTTAACAAGAAAATGAAAATAGAAGCCATGGAAAACCAGGCAGCCAGGAAGAGACGATTGTGGATGGCATCTAGATCTTCCAAACTAACATAACACATCACTGTAAGTCTATTTATAAAATAAAAAAACTGGACCTGTAACACAAGACGGCGTCCGGGATTGTGTGGGACATTCCCGGCTAGGAAAACGCGATTAAAGCCATTGTCACTGTCGGTGTGATTATAGAAGGTGTGTATCTCGTTTGCGAGTAATTCGGCACGTTTTATGACACCTGCGCGTGATTGTTTAAGGGAACAGGGACTCAGAAAATCCCTAGCGAAAATTTTAAGAAGGCAGGTCGGCGATCTGTAACACAAGACGGCGTTCGGGATCTAATTGTATTCGTGATTGTGTGGGACATTCTCCCCTAACAAGACGCGGTTAATGCTATTGTTGACTGCGGTGTGAATAGAGAAAATGTGTAGCGCACTTACGACTAATTCGTATTTCGTCGCCTAAAGAATATTATTTTGAGAGGTGTATTATTTTATAAACTAGCCGTACCCGTGCGCTCCGCTGCACCCGTTAGAAATAAATATAAAGTAATTATATAATTAAAATAGGACATTTGATCCAGGGAGCATTTGTGTTTGATAGAAGGATAAATCGTTTATTATGTTACTTAATTTAAATTGTATTAAAAAATTAAAATGCGATCATTTTGATCCAGAGACCACTCATTTGGTCATAAGAATTAGTTTAGGAAATACAGGAAACGAATATACAGAATAGCCTATCAAGTTTTCTGTGCATAAGAATCTATTTTAATCTGACCTGTCCTCGATTCACTCAGAAGTTACTGTGATAACATTATAGCATTATGTCCATCTAGAGAAACTACACTTTCCAATGGTGAATTAATAATTAATTATACAAATCGGTTAATTTAGCTTCCGATATTACTTCATAGAAACGCAGAAATATTATCTGTAGGCTATCTTTCATAGCTTTCGATTGTTGCTGTCCAAGGCCCCTCATAGACGAAGTCATTTGTTTTTTTTAATTCATTACACTGCCTTAGATGGCAGTTATTTTAATTTTAAAACTCATTTATCTCATTAAATATCAGTCCTATCAAAATTTTTCAAGGAATAAAACTTATCGCAAATTATTTTTAAAGAAACTTTTGTTATGTAATATTTTCCACAAAAATCAATAATAAGCGAGATATTTCGGTTTATTTAATTCAGGCCCCCTTATAACCCCCCTTTTATATAATGTATTTTGAATGCCATATAGCCTAAAATCTAAGTTACAACGAACTTAATTTATATTCCAATTTTCATCGAAATCCGTTCAGCCATTATCGCGTGAAAAGGTAACAAACATACAGACAGACAGACAGACTGAAAGACAAAAATTTCAAAAAAAGCGATTTTCGGTTTCAGGATGGTTAATTATATATGTTAGGACCAATTATTTTTGGAAAATCGAAAATTACCAGAAAAATTTCGGCTACAGATTTATTATTAGTATAGATAAAGACAGCGTTCCTTCCAGTTGACTTGAGATACTACATTGGTAACACGACTATACAGATAATTGCGCAATAACACATTTTCAGATATTAACAACAGTATTTTGAGACATGTATGTTAGAATTAATACACTTGTTTTCAGTGGAATACATACATTCGCATACTGCATTAGCAACATTGCAAAAGTAGCCTATCACTGAATTGCTTTTCGATATGCGTACAATTCTTTGTTTTCCTCTGTATTGCATAATTGAAATAGCAACTTCTACAGTCTATTGTTGTTTATTTCTTTTATGTTCAACATCGAATTTCATGGGACCGTGGATATCAAAGGAATATGTGGAATAAAAACATCTCCTTTCGTTTTGCCAGTTAATACTGTATGTTCGCTTATTAGGTTTTGCATGATTTTTTTTCACACCAACTCTTGTTCCATTGCATAATTTTGGTGGGTCAATTCTTCCAAATAATATTATTGATGGCATTAAATCCAGACGTTTGATATGGGCAGGACATGTAGCATGTGTGGGCGAATCCAGAAACGCATATAGAGTGTTAGTTGGGAGGCCGGAGGGAAAACGACCTTTGGGGAGGCCGAGACGTAGATGAGAGGATAATATTAAAATGGATTTGATGGAGGTGGGATATGATGATAGAGACTGGATTAACCTTGCATAGGATAGGGACCATTAGCGGGTTTATGTGAGGGCAGCAATGAACCTGCGGGTTCCTTAAAAGCTATTTGTAAGTATTATTGATGATCCAATATTAAGTATTAAGTTATGTGGTTATATTCCTTGTGGTTTCAAAGAATTCAGGAATTCAGTTGGATAAAAGAAAGTCTGCTCACTATCCACAATTGTATCGAGAAATTCATAACATGGTCTTGGACTGTGTAATAGCTACTTATTGCATGAATTTTCTAGGTTTTTCGTTTCATAATATACCTACCAACAATGTTATTTGATTTCATGTTATTTTTTCGACGGCCCCGTGAAAGTCGATGTTGAATATAACAGAAATAACCACATTTGACTCTAGAAGATGCAATTTTAATATTACGCATGCATGTTTGATAGTATTTATTTGCATTATTTTTTAAAATAATTTAACGTCCATTTGTCTAATGTTAATGTTGCCTATGTTTTTCGCCTGGTTGTGAAGGCTTAATGTGCAAACTTGGACGAAAATAGGTCAAAGCATGTGAATCTGTATACTTATGAGCAAATACATACCGTACATACATTAATTATAAACTTATTTATCGGTTAATGATCGTCACATTTATTCTGTACTAGTAGATTAAACTGAGAGTGGCAATGAACCTCCGGGTTCCTTAAAAGCCATTAAATAAGTAGGTAGATTAAATTGATGTCTGCATTTGGAATCTGATAGTTACTTGAAAATGACGTGACAAATATAGGTATATTTTTAAAGTAGACGTGATTAACTAATAAAAGTTCCTACTTAGGCCACAGTATGTTCTCTATACTGTGCTTAAGCTCGAAACATCAAGTACTGTACCGCAAGTTTGTCATGTGTCGTATCTTGCGTACAGTGTTTCGAATCAGCACATCTGACAGCAAACGAAGCAGCGATACAGTGCCAGCCGGCACATTGCCTCTCAGTAGATGTGTCGTGATTCGATACACTGTTTCGAAACATTTTACTGTGTCGTTCCGAATGTTTCGAAACAGCTGGATGTGTCGCTTTTCCCATGTCTACACACCACGCTACCCTCCACGTGACGTCAGCAGCAGACGACGATGTTTGAGAAGGAAAGCGCGGGAGCTGGGAAGAGACCCCCCTGGCTTAGCGTGGTCTGTGCTGGTGTTTGATGCTTTCTGGCAAATAGTATTTTTTACATTGTGATAGTTTTACGTGTAATTAATAATGAATTCGGTTAACGTCTGTGCTGGTGTTGTTTAATGCTTTCTGGTAAATAGTATTGTTTACATTGTGATAGTTTTACGTGTAATAAATTAATAATGAATTCGGTTCAAAAATTGAAGAAAACAAATTTCGGTAATTTAAGTATGGAAGAAAAGTTGGAAATTAAAAGTAGGGGAAGACCCCAACCTTTAATAAATTTGATTCAGACGAGCAAATGTAATGATAGAGATATTAATAGAAAATTCAATCCTGAATTTTATAGCAAATACGAGTGGCTCTGTGGTTGTGAAATTACGAACCGATTGTACTGTTTTCCTTGTTTGATGTTCGCGAGTGAGAAAGATGGCACATGGACAAATAATGGTTGTAGTGATGTCGGGCATTTGAAACAGAAAATTACAAAACACGAAATGTCTAAAGCGCACAAAAATGCACAGCTAGAATTGAGTGTTTTAGGTAAATATGACATAAGGCAACAATTGGACACTGCGTTTCGAAGAAATATTCAACAACAAAATGAAGAAATAACAAATAATAGATACATATTGTCAAAAATTATCGACTGTATAAAGTTTTGTGGTGCTTTCGAACTGGCTCTTAGAGGACATGATGAGTCGGAGGGGTCAGTTAATCCTGGCATTTTTCGGGGACTAGTAGATTTTACTTCAGAATTGGACTCTGCTTTAAAGGAACACTTGAAAAACGCTACAGTATTCAAGGGTACATCGAAAGAAATTCAAAATGACTTACTGCAGTGCATGTTTGAAGTCTGCCAGGATGAAATAAAGGCCGAAATCCAAAGTGCTGATTATGTTTCGGTAATTGCTGACGAAACGACAGATGTTTCATCAATGTTTCAAATGGTGATGGTGTTTCGATACGTACTATCAAATGGCAAACCTGTAGAAAGATTCTGGACCTTTCTAAATCCCTCGGGACAGAACGCACCAATTTTGTCCGCATGTGTGAAACGAACATTGGAGGTTATTGTTTCTGACAAGAATAAAGTAGTAGGACAAAGTTATGATGGAGCTAACGTCATGAGTGGTTCTCGGTCTGGAGTTCAAACTCTAGTGAAGCAGGATTATCCTTTTGCTTATTATGTGCACTGTTATGCACACAAACTCAACCTCATCATGTCCCATGCTACTAGCCAGAATAAGGATGTAAGGATATTTTTTGCTGACTTGGATGAAATTCCAGTTTTCTTTTCAAATTCGCCCCAAAGAGTCGAAGTTCTGAATGAAATTGTAGGGAGAAGACTTCCTAAAGCTTCGCAAATAAGATGGAATTTTCATTCTAGGACAGTTGAAGTAGTATACGAACACAAGGACTCCTTAATTGAGTGCCTTGAAAAAATCGAAGAAACAAGCAAACACAACCCTACAATAACACAGGCAAGAGGAATACTACTGAAAATGGAACAATCAGTATTTCAGTTTTGGCTACAGATTTTTTATTTAATAATGCCGCACGTTGATATGCTTTACAGCCAACTACAAAAAAGAAACATTGACCCAGTGTCAGTTCAGACAGCAGTCTCTTGTTTCGAAGATGCTATAACGACCATCAGGGAGAAGATTGACAGTGTTGCCAGCCAGCCTGAATTCCTAACAGGAGCAGAAAAGCGACGCAAAGAGGATGTTAAAATAACAAGAAATGTTGCTGCTAAGGAGGTGTGCGACGTCATTATTAATCAAGCCAAAGAACGTTTCTTCTTCACAGGCCATATTGCAGCATCAAATCTATACGCCTCTGAAAATGTTTCTAAATTCAACCATGCATTTCCAGAAAGATGTCTCTAGGAGTCCTGTGACGCATATCCTTTCATCGAGAAAACAAGGCTAAAAACTGAATTGGAAGTAATCTATATGCGGGAAGATTTCCGAAATGTGTCTGGTGCTGTAGATTTGTTGGCATTCTTAATTGAAAACAACGTGCAAAGAACATTCAGTGAAACTTTCAAGCTCCTTAAAGTTCTCATGACTGCCTATGACAACGTGTGAAGCGGAAAGATGTTTTTCAACATTAAATCGCGTTAAAACTTTTCTTCACAGCACAATGTCGGAGGAACGTTTAAGTGCATTGGCCATGTTGTCGATTGAGAAGGAGCTGGTGAGGAGCATGAAAAATTTCAATGAACGGGTGATCGACAAATTCGCTGAGAAGGACAGGAGGATGAACTTTATTTACCGACACCTTATGTAAAGGTATGCACTATAATCATTAGTTATTATAATTTTGAATAGAAGATAATATATATGTGCACACCCAATGTGAAAGCTCACGAGCCGCCACTGAATGTATCTATTAAATTTTGTGTCGATTTTGGTTTACTTCTTTCGCTGGTGAATAAGGATTGTGTTGAATGTTGAGGAGAAAACTGCTTTTGTGTGGTTTAAAGGAATTATTTACTGAATTTTCTGTAGATGTTGAGGTGTAATAAGTGTTCGAAGAGAATTTCATTTAGTGTAAACACATGGTTTATTTATGCAAAGTTGACTGTGTTGGTTTAGTTCTTTGTTCCCTGCATGGTTTAAGTTTAAATTGCCTTAAAGCCTGTGTCATTTATATTGGAAGTGAAGAGGCTGTCTTTGAAGACATCGATGAGAATTGAATTTTATTTGATAAGGTGATAAATTATTATGTTTTGTTTTTTAGTGATTTTGCGGACGAAAACTGCCAGAAAAGTACTACCAACTATGAAGTTCGAATGCCAAGAAACTCCAGAAAAATAAAAGGTGAAAAAAAAAAATATATATATATATATATATATATATATTTTGAGGGCTTGTTCTTTAAAAATATGAATATTTATTTGATTTTTCATCTTTGATTTTGCGATGTTTGGTGACATTTGGACTTCATAGTTGGCAGAACGGTTTTGGTAGTTTTCGTCAGCCATGTTGGACTTTGCCCGTCTTCTAGGAAATTACCAATTTTTTTAAATTTAGTTTAAACTTTTTGGCTCTTAGGTGGTGTGCAAGACGAAAATAAATCTCATGCTGATCATTCTAGTTCTTTAATACAGTAGAATCCCAAGTATCCGTCACTTTGTTATACATTATCCAATTATTTCTTGTATTTTTTCAGCAATGTAACCACAGAGCATCTCATTCAGCTCCTGGCTGGAAATTTGCACATAAGTCATGCATGCTTGTCTCGCTTAGGTTGCACTATTATTGTTCCATAACTCCCATGTATTTCTAGTCATATGCAGTGGGTGGACATCGAATTAGGAATTTTTTATTCTAATCTTATTTTACAAATTTTCAAAAACATTATTCCCACCTAGTGAATCTATTTATGTGGAAATTAATATAAAAACTCATTGTTGTCTCTCTAACATCTCTTAGCGCTTTCTGGTTGAGTTCACAGACAGTGTTAATTGTTAACAAGTGATGTTAAAACACGTCTCCAGTTTTCTGGCCAGTGACAGTCTTGATATATTGAATTTTATTTGAAGACAGATTAGTTAATAATCCAGGGCACTTGCAATCATATAAGTTTCCAGAACCTATCTAGACACTGGGAACTTTTCTCCTTTAAGGAATATTTCCAAAAAGCTGAGCCCAGGAACTGAACCAAATATATCCAGATATTGAAGCCATCCTGACCACAGATCACAGAGGCAGTAAGAAAATGAATATGAAACATTCCTTTTGACATGATTATGATGGTAATTTAGTTATTTGACACTAGAGAGGTTTGAGGAATAATATATGAAAATAATAAATATACATTTATTTTTTAAATTTCTAATTCGTTGTTCTTATGTTGTACTTAATTTCTATAGTGTGGAGGTTATGTTGCCTTGCAGGACAACAGATATTGAAGCATACAGTCAAATCTCTCTATTGCGATATTTAGGGGAACAAAGAAAAGTATTGTTATAAAGAGATGTATTGTTATAAGGAGGGTTTTAAAAATAAAAGTTAAATTGGTAAGAGGCTTTCTATTCAGCTTACTTGGTGTGTATATATGGTACAAACTGTTAAAATTATCAATGAAACCCTCTTAATATACTGCCCATTGTACTGTCCTACATTTTTTTTTAAAGATATCACTTGTGTCAGTTTGTTTCAGAGCTCTCTTCACGGAAATCGAGACACATAAAGACCTTATTAAATTGAAAGACACTAAATACTCTTCTGGAACATCACTAACACTAAATAGGAACTGTTGAAGTGATTCACACACTGCCCATTGTACTGTTTTTTCAAATACGTTATTTTACAACGCTTTATCAACATCTTAGGTTATTTAGCGTCTGAATGTGGTGAAGGTGATAATGCCAGTGAAATGAATCCGGGGTGCAGCACCAAAAGTTACCCAGCATTTGCTGATATGGGTTCAGGGAAAAAACCTCAACCAGATAACTTGCCCTGATCAGGAATCGAACCTGGACCACCTGGTTTTGCGGCCAGACGCGCTAACCATTACTCCACAGGTTTGGACATTGTGCTGTTCTGCATATTTTGAAAGATATCACTTATGTCAGTTTAATTCAGAGCTCTCTTCACGGAAATTGACACACATAAAGACATTATTAAATCTAAAGACACTAAATACTGTACTCCTCTGGAACATCAGTAACACTAGATAGGAACTGTTAAAATGATTCACACACTGCCCATTGTACTGTCCTACATTTTTTGAAAGAAATCACTTATATAATATATCACTTATATAATACCCATTTTATAATGTCATATAATTATTTTTATCTGGATTTAAGCTGTGATCATAAATTAATTCTTGTGAAATATTCATCAAATAATCATGCAGAAAATCTCATTAAAAAAAAAAAATAGACCTTATGTAAGTTTCTTTCAGAGCTCTCTTCACGGAAATTGAGACACATAAAGACCTCACTAAATAATGTACAAACATTTCATTTTCCCAGGCTTTATCATAGTAGAGAGAGAAAATACTACACTGAGGACTATTGAAGTGTATCGTTCAATAGAGGATATCATTATATCAGAATAACTTTTACATTGAAGGAATTGACAATAGAAGAAAAAGCACTGATTCAATATGAAAAACTTATCAGATTACCAAGAAACAATTGGCATTCATACAGTCCTCTCTGTAGATTGAAAACTCAAAAAAGTTTCATATCCATTGTTCAAGAATTAAAACAGAAAATCGATATCCCAAATTTAAAGGAAAACTTACAAATTAAACCAAACCCTTTAACTCTATTAAATATAGAATATAAACTAAATTTAACAGAAGAAATACTGAAATCAGAAGTAAACACTGAAATACTGAAACAATTGTCTTTAGAGACAATTAATATTAGGTACCCTCCACAAAACTGGCTTCATTTATACACCGACGGATCCTTGATCTCCAGAGAACAAGGTGCCAGTGCAGGTGTTACGTGCTGTCTCTTCTCACTTTATAGATCTCTTGGATATGGAACAACAAGTTTTGATGGTGAAATCATTGCAATAAGTGAATGTCTCAGGAATCTTCTATGCCACATCAATAAATTTAGGAATGCAGTCTCAGGAATCTTCTATGCCACATCAATAAATTTAGGAATGCAGTTATATTGTCAGACTCCAAAGCAGCTATTCTATCAATAGTCTCTAAACACACACCTTCATCTCAAACAGCAGAAATAACTAAAATGCTCTCTCAATTAATATCACTCAATAAAAGAATTGTATTCCAATGGATACCATCACATTGTGGAATCCTGGAAAACGAGAATGCGGATTCTTTAGCAAACAAGGGCAGCACTGCTACTTACAGACCTGTTACTAAATCTACGTATTACTCTGTGAAGAGATTTATTAACTCTACATACTTAGACTTCAACAAACAAAATTCGACAACTCAATCCCAAGGGAAAAAATGGAACTCTCTGCATCAAAATCCACAGTTAATTCCCGATTTACCACGAAAATCGTCTGTAGCTGCATTTAGATTGGCAACAGGCCATGATTGTTTGGCCAAACACCTGCATAGAATTGGATTATATCAGTCCCCTAATTGCCCATTGTGCAACTCAAACCAAGAAATGGATTCGGAACACCTCAAAATCTGTGCTTCAGTGGCTGGTCATGATAATATCTTTCAAAAATATTGGAGTGCAAGAGGTCAAATGACTTTATTGTCAAACGCCTGGCATTAGAAAACAACAACAACATTGAAGGAATACATTTTATGCTGAGAACTATATTTTTAATTGCAATAGAGGAGTTTATCATTATAATGATAATCATTATACGGAGACTTGACTGTAATACCCAATTAATACACTATGTTTCGATACATGATGAAAAAAAAAAAACTGGCATACGGTATGTGTTGTAACTGCAAATAGAACAATAAGGTCCACATAATTTGAAGAAGTGCAGTATTAGCTGAACAATTAGTATGTCGACTTTTCATGCTAGTAATCCAGGTTCTAATCTCAGAGAGTCCAAGTAGAGTTTGTTGTGGACGAGGATGGTGTTTTGTGGTAGTTTTTGTAGGGTACTCCAGTTTCTCCTACTGGATTTCCACCATTACTCCATTAATCATCATGCAGTGCTATGTAGTTCACTTTCTAAGGCGTATAGATACCAACATCTAAAGTGGCAAAAATAACTAGATTTGGTGCATTACTCATAGATGGCAATGTTTAGGTTAGGGTTTCCATAATGTAATTTAAAAAACTGGAACATTTTTTAAACTCGTCTTAATGTGTGTAATCAATGTAACATGATTAAAGTATGTAGAGCTATTTGAAAAATTGATGACGTCACGTCTTGTACCATAATGTAGTTACATGCATCAAATCTCCACACTCATGTTAGCCCCTCGTTCTAACATAACTCTCAAAAGCAAAAATTTCAATACCTATCGAAACAAAAAAGTTATAATAGGTGCACAAGATGAATAGGTCACCCTGTATAATCATGATTTGTAGTCAACCTGAAAGCCGCCACTGCTAATTTCCTCAATATGTTAGGAATTTTATTTGGAGTGTTATGTAGTAGTCTATTGTATGGAAACTTAGATAAACTTCATTTTCCTTCTTGCTTCGCAATATTGTTGAACTGGAGTTAAAATGGAATCATTGTGTAGATGTTCTGTTGTCATGGAATTTTCATTTTCATCTTCATCATCATTTTCTCCTCATGTATTAGTCCTTAAAGAACTGTTATGGTCTAAATAAGAGACTGGTATTCTCAAGCCATTATTTTCTGGTGACAGTGCTATGTACCATGGGCTTTCCTCTGGAGCTCATGGTAACTCTTGGGATCTGGGATTGAGGGAGTGCAGTGATGGAGAGATAAAGAGATTCTGCAGGCTGTAGGGTTCTGGGGCGCAGTGGTCTTTAGGGTGTGCACATCATTCCATTTTGGGTAGTACAATATATATATATATCTGAGGATACTATGACTGTAAAAAGAGTTTTGATGTAAATGTATTATTTCAGATGGACTAACTAATCTACAAGCCCAACCAGAGCAAAAGGGTTGGTTATGTGAACACTGTGGATATTTTATAATACCACGACACCTTCATGACCATCAGGTAAGTAAACATGACCATGTTATGGAGTAAATGTGCTAGTAAATGAAGAGTAAACAAATGTTTTTTTTTTTATTCAGATATTTGACTTTGTTACTTAAGCTTCCCCAACTATGATCGACATGCCAAAGCTGTAATCCCCATTCCATACAAGAAGACTATACCTGAATGGCCTATGTAAGAGGGCAGTCCCCATGCTGCTAATAGATAGAATGCGGGACTAATATATGAGGATACTATGAATGTAAGAGTTTTGATGTAAATGTATTATTTCAGATGATGGACTAAAGTTAAATGAAAAAGGTTTGGCACACAGACTACCCCATTATCAACCAGATCTGAAATCAGAGGAAAAAGCTAGATGGCTATGTGAATTTTGTGGACATATTTTTCCTCCTCGAATTCTTCATGATCATCAGGTAAGTAAACACGACCATATTATGGAGTAAATGTACTAGTAAATGAAGAGTAAACAAATGTTATTTTTTTGTTATTCAATAGCAGATATTTGACTTTGTTACTCAAGCTTCCCCAACTATGATCGACATGCCAAAGCTGTAATCCCCATTCCATACAAGAAGATTCTACCTGAATGGCCTATGTAAGAGGGCAGTCCCCATGCTGCTAATAGACAGAATGCGGGACTAATAGATAGAATATATATATGAGGATTCGCTACTATCGCCTGATTATCACTAGCCAACAGTGAAAATGTAACTGTGATGAAATAAATGTTTGTGATCTATATCAACCACGCTGATAACGAAAACGACAATAAAAAACTCGAATTAGCTGTCACTTCCAAGTTAAAGGGGGGGGGGGGGGGAATGCATTTAATTATAACACTGGCCAACAAAATATATATTTTTTTAATGTTTCCTACAGTTCATGAGTCAATTCATACTAATTTTAGGTTGAGAAAAACAAATATGATAATGAAAAATTTTTCTTAGCTCTCGTTTCCGTGATACACAATAGGTGGAAGTATTTCAGTCTAATGGATTAAGATAAAATGATACATTTTAATTACATATGCCAACAACATTCAAAGTGCATTTGAATTTTTTAAAATGGCAGTTACATTTTAAGAGTTCTAAATTGATGGAAGAATATCTGGCAGATGGTTGGGTCGTAAGAGAATCATGTGGTGGCTTCATGTTGTCGTCTTTTAGCTTGCCTCTTGTGAGTTCCGGAACATCCCTACACAAAGACCAGCAGTAATCTGCAAGCATTGTTTCATTCCAACTGCCCTGATATCTTTGTTCCATAACAAAAATATCCTGATGGAATCTTTCTCCGTGTTCATCACTGACAGCTCCACAACTAGGAGGGAAAAAGTCTAGGTTAGAATGGAAAAAATTGATTTTAAGGGACATGTTGCATTGGAGTTGATGGTATTTTTGCAGGAACGCTGTCACCAACTGAGTGTAGTTATCATTTCTTTTGTTGTCTAAAAATCTATGAATAACTCCCTTGAATGCTTCCCAAGCTTCCTTTTCTTTCCCCTCCAAAACTTGGTCAAATGAAGGATGCTTTGCAAAGTTCTCGAATTTGTGGCCCGACAAAAATACCTTCCTTAACTTTGGTATCAATTTCGGAAATTTCTCTCTTACGTACTTAAAGTCCTGTCCTTGGTTCATACCTTTGACAAAATTTTTCATCAAACCCAGCTTAATATGCAGGAGTGGAAGAAGAACATCTTTTGGGTCCACGAGAGGCTCGGCAATGACATTTTTCTTGCTAGGGTTAAGATTTCTTGCAGGCCAATCTGCTTGAATATAATGTGATTTCCTATCCCTGCTGTTCCACATACATAAAAAGCAGTAATATTTTGTGTACCCCAGTTGCATTCCTAAGAGTACAGCAATGACTTTTAGATCACCACAGATTTTCCACTTGTGTTCATGATATTTGACTGAATCGAAGAGGGCTGTCATATTTGCATAACTGCTTGTGAACTGCTTGACCAACAGGTATAGAAGGAAGACAGTTGCCATTGTGAAGTAATACAGCTTTCAAACTAAACTTGGAGGAGTCTATGAATAGCCTCCATTCATTGGATCATGGTTCAAATTCAAACATTTCATCAAGCCATTAATGTTGCAGCAAACAACAAGATTGTTTTTCTTCTCAAAAAAGGGAAGCAGATCCCTGTAACGTCTGTCCTGTGAGACCCTGACATCACGTTCAAGAAGATTCCATTGCTGTAGTCTAGACCCTAGAATTTCTGCCTTTTCCTTTGACAGGTCAAGGTCTCTAATGAAATCAGTCAATTCCGCATGACTCAGTCTGTGCGGTTTATCATCTTTTTCCTCAAAATCCATATATTAGGAAGGCGTACAGACTGTACTTTAGCTGTGAAATCGGGGACCAGGACAAGCCCTGGGCTCCTCATGTATGTTGCATATCTTTTGTCTCGAGTCTTCATTCGTGGTTGAATCGTAAATGATCTTCCATGGGCTTTGCTATACCCATGATCTGGCGTGAACCATCAAACCATGTGAATGATTGTTACTTTTGTATGACAACTCCATTAACACATGATATTTCCAAGAAGAAAAAGTCTTCCTTGACATATCCTAACATATCGTCGGTCATGCAACCGGTGCCTCACGGAGAAGGACTGCCTGTTCCTGTCCCATCTGATTGTGATAGTGATAGAGTTGAGGACGGCAGTGAAACTAGTGCTGCACCATCAACTTCAAAACCCAGTTGCTGATTTTGTGTGTAACGATGAGTGTACAGAGATTCACAAAATAACACAGTGTGAACTTAATGGCTAGTGCGAGATCTTGAATTGCCGAAAGGTAAAGCTGAACTGTTGATGTCAAGACTACAACAGTGGAATTGTCTTGATAAAACGGTAAATGTGACTGCGTTCCGTAACCACCATATACCATTCCTTCCATTTTTCGAACGTGAAAAGAACTCTGTATGTTGTAGTAATGTACAGGGACTAATGACAGCTATGGCCATAGACTAAAAATGATGAGTGGAGGTTGTTCATCGACTCCTTCAAAGTCTCAAGTGTGTGCTGCTGCATAATGGCAACGTGTTACCATCAGTTCCGATGGTATGCACCTTACATGAAAGAAACATATGATAACATGAAACAATTGTTATTGCGATTGAACTGTGACAAGTTTAATTGGCAGATTTACGGGGATCTGAAAGTCATAGTCATATTACTTGGACTACAACATGACTACACCAAATTCTGTTGCTTCCTGTGCCTCTGGGATAGGAGCGCCAAAGCACTTCATTATAAAAAGAAAGATTGGCCTAAGCGTCAATCACTTGAACCAGAGTCTCACAATGTTATGCACGAGCAACTGGTCGAATCCAAGAACATAATTCTTCCTGCTCTTCATATAAAATTGGGCCTAGT
Source organism: Periplaneta americana (assembly GCF_040183065.1). Classification (NCBI taxonomy): domain Eukaryota; kingdom Metazoa; phylum Arthropoda; class Insecta; order Blattodea; family Blattidae; genus Periplaneta; species Periplaneta americana. The sequence goes on along the minus strand of NC_091119.1, from coordinate 64,726,680 downwards.
GGAAAACTTCGTTAAGTCCATGGATAAAACTGGGGAATCATTTCTCTATTTGCGCGAGAAATTTCCACATCTTAGTGAGGCAAAAATAAAAGAGGGGGATTTTTGTGGGTCTCCAGATACGCAAATTGCACAAAGATGAGCATTTCAACACCATCCTGACAGGTGATGAAAAGTTAGCTTGGGATGCCTTTGTTCAAGTGTCAACAAACTTTCTAGGAAATAAGAGGGCAGAAAACCATAAGGATCTTGTGACAAATCTTCTGCATTGCTACAATAGTCTGGAGTGCAACATGTCCTTAAAGATACTTTCTTACATTTCCACTTGGACTACTTCCTTGACAACTGTGGTGCTGTAAGCGACGAGCATGGGAACGCTTCCACCAGCAAATTTCGGACGTGAAAATGAGATACCAGGGAAAGTGGAGTGCACCAATATTACCCGATTATTGCAGGACACTAATCAGGGAATCACCAGCTCAAAACTATGAACACCAGGCAAAGCGATTGCACCTTCAGTGACCTTCCCCCAAGGGATAACACTAAGGTAAATACATGCAATAAGCTTATATAGGCAATAATGTATAGTTAGCATAACTTCAAAACGAGAGCTAATCTTGCATTTTCACTATCACTTTCGTTATCAGCACACCCGAAAACATAAAGATTAGCTGTTTTCATTCCGGTTACACAAAAATGGTAAAATTTTGTTGGCTAGTGTTACAGACAATGCGAAATAGTACCTGCACAGTCTATTGTTCCTAGTACCCTCATCAACTCAAGCTTCGTGACTGTATGTACTAGACTGTGATATAACTATGCTTTATAAAAGAAAGTTTACTTTTTTATATCAAAGAATCTTATACGATTTTTATAGATACAAAAATTTTGCTGTAAGAACAGCAGTTCTCAACAATACCACAAATTTTGTTTTGTTACAATTCCAAGAATACTTAGATTTAGTTCTGTTTCATGTCAGATTACGAATAAAGACTGCATTCTAATAATTAACCCTTTTGGATTACAAAAACTAACAATATTAGCTAGAGAACTGTTTATTTATTACTTGGTCAAGTTTTCATATTGTTTAACTTTTGAAATAATACCTGCACTAAGAAAAAGTATGTTAAGTTACTTGTGAGAAGTACAGAGCTATTATTATCATATATCTCAGAAAAGAGTGGCCACCTGCGCCCTGCATGGTTTCTGCCACACGCTGTTTGTCCCACGCAATTGAGCTCCAGTAGCCATATGGCATTCAGTGTACTTAGCTTGTAATGAAACTCTCGAATCTTCAAGTGTACAATGTTAGTGTACAAAGTTTAGTGATTATTGTGTATATAGGTAATGCCTAGCAACAATTTCTCTGTGTGAACGTGTGTAAATGTACAATACGTTGATAAAAGGTAGAAGATCGTGTACGAAAACAAGACGAAAATTTCGAATAGAGTTTCCAAACAGACCTGTGCCTTCTGCCAAATCAATTACATAGACGACTCGCTAAAAGATTTAAAGAAACAGGCTCAGTGAAGAATCGAAAATCAAGCAGAAAACGTAGTGTTCTTGTGCAGAACGAATGTCAGTTTATTGCCAACAAGATTCCGCCACTGCTCATACAGCTGCCGTGTCAATGAGGGAATTGAGGCTTATTTTCTGTACGAGACTAATCAGTAATAATTTCAGGTCTCCACAAAGCCCAGATATAACACCCTGTGACTTTTATTTATGGGGAACACTAAAAGGTAGGGTTTATAGGAAAAATCCTCATTCTATAGATGAACTAAAAGACTATGTACGAGAAGAAATCCAAGCTATCAATGATGTGGAACTTCAGAGTGTTGTTCATTCATTTATCAGAAGGTGTCAGTTGTGTGTGGTGGCAAACAAGGGCCATTTTCAGCAACTGTGAGCATGGTAAGTTTAAATTATTGAACATTTATTGTTAGTACTGTTATGTATTGGAGAAGCGCCACCCTATAGACCTCAGCCCCTCCCAACACCCAAACCTTATCAATCAGATCCCTGTACCTGGGATCTGTGGACAGCTTCTTCAATGCTTATTCCAACAAGGCACACACGATAGTGTTGGGGAATGCAAGAGGTTCTGGTGGTTTGAATTGGCTTAATACAATATTCAATGCACCAGGGTGAGGTTTTGACACCACAGCTTCCATCGTTTCCCATGTACGACAGCCAATAATGACAGCATTCTGTCGATTTGGGCCGCTTATTCGGGGTTAGGAGGTCCTCTCGAGGAAGTTGAACTCTGAAGGAATGCTCCAGGGAAAGCCGTGATTCCGTCCAATGTCCATGTTCTGGTCAACTGCAGAGATCAGATTCAGCTTCACAGGAACCTGCTGCCCGTCCATAGCTCTGCTGTACTGACAATTCAATCTGCAAAGATAACACGAACTCTCAAGCAAACCTAAAACGACTATCAAAGAAGTCTGTATTTCGGCAATACAGTTACATATTAGAAATCTACCTAGCTTCCAACCAGCATATCATTTTACAGATACCGACAGGAAGTCGGCCTGGGTAGCGTAGTCAGTATAGCGCTGGCCTTCTGTGCTCGAGGTTGCGGGTTCGATCCCAGCCCAGGTCGATGGCATTTAAGTGTGCTTAAATTGTACTCCAACTATCCGCATGCCCTACCCACCCTGTGCGCTACACCTCTTCCACACAGCACAACTAGTCACGTAGTGGAGATATGTCCCACATGTTGATACCTGAATGAACAACCATCAGGAACTTTTTACCATTGAAATGCTTTTAACTCCAAGTGAATTTAGTTACGCCCTCTTTACTAGCTGTACCCATTCCAGCAGATGAAATTATAAGACATTATCACGTCAGAGAGCTAGAAGTTCCTACAGATTTGGAATAAAGTATCGTAACTTTAATAGTTTGTGAACGTGTTTGTTGCATTACTAAATTTAATTCTTTGGCATAACAGCGCGAGAAATGAGCTGTAGGACACACACATACATATTTAAATAAATAAATAAACAAATATATATTTTCTATAACTCTCCATGTTTCCCACTCATAACGTTAGCCCCGCCATTAACACAGCACTATTAATTTACGTGGTTCAGTAACCGACTGAATTTTTGTTAGGCCTATATTCCATTAAGATAGTATGTACCACACTTTCAGCGTCATGTTTTGGTGGCAATAAAGATAAATTTCCATAACCTCACTACTGGTACTTCATCTTCGATATAACGGAGGATGAGGGACTAAAACCATTTAATTTAAATTTAATTTAATTGTGATTATGTGAATGTGTCCATTGCTTCGTTTAACCATTATTGCAACATAACAAGCTTCTTTAAGTTCCTTCGATAATTTTATTTCTATACAGCAATCCATTTTGAATTGTTTTTGTAGTTCCTTTGAATTGTGACGAGCCCTATAAATGATCTTCGAAAATTTAATCTAAATGTGGAGTAAAATCAGTCAAACCCTGAAATATGCAGCGGTTTGCTGAATCTTCTAATTCGGCAAGTCCTTGCATCGCTAATTCAAATGCGCCATAGAATTTCACACAGTTAATTATTTTTTGATAGAACATATCTATTCTTCGAAACACTTTCATCTTGTTTCTGAATGTTAGTCCAATACGCAGAAACAGGCTGTGTTACAATATTTTAATATTTCTAGCAGTGACGTTAGTTAGTTAGTGAAGTTTAAAAGGGCGCGTCAGCTACTATGGCTATTTGCGCCCTTATCTAAAATCCTTCACAAAACAGAAACACAGTACAATAATCAGAATGTTTAAAAGAATGAAAAAGCGTTGTCACGGTTAAAACGAGGTTCACAAATGCAGTTTCAACAAGGTGACGCATAAAAATCATAAAAGTGAGCAATTCGCAGACCCAAACTAGATTTAAAAACAAACAATAAAATAATAAAACAAATGCCACCAGAAACAAATTACCTGGCGCATTTATAAAATGCTCGGATGTAAAAGATCCGAATTGTCAAGTATTAAAAAATATATATAAAACAATGAATACAACCTCCGGATGTAAAGGGTTCGGAGGATAAGTAAAATGGGTAAAAAAAAACTAAATCACCCTGTCAAATACTGTATTCGATAAAAATCTCAGAACTGCATTTGTACAATTAAAATCATTTCCAAGAGCGTCACGTAGAGTTGGTCGAATTCCATATTGCTGATGGACAGTCATATTTTCTACACTGTAATAAAAAATGTTCCACCGTAAGTGGAACATGGCATATATCACACTTCAGCTGAGACTCGCCACGTAGGAGATAGCCATGTGTCAGATGACAGTGGCCAATCCTCATCCGGGTGAGTAAAACTTCTTTGTGTCGTGACGCTCTTCTGGACGAATCCCAACCTTGAACAGTGTTCTTTATTCTTCATAATTTATTTCCCTCTTGTGCAGACCATTCTCCTTCCCATTGCCACCATAACGTATGTTTCAGGTAATTTTGAATATCTTGCCACCTCTCACGCCAATACACCTCAGACCCATTCATAGCACCATCCCCTGCTGCAGCATCCGCTGCCTCGTAAAAACTAACGAGTAATTTGGAAACTGTGATAAAAGTTCACTAAAACGAAGTCTATAAACAAAAGCTGGTGTATAATTCTTAAAACTTCGGCTCAGACTTACATCAAACGTGGGACGTCGCAGAATCCACGGTGGAGTGGCCGTATATTCCAGTGTACGAACTGTTGGCAGGCAGATGTCGAGCTCAGAGAGCAATTCACATAACCGCACACCTGCTGGACGAAGTCTTCGTGGATTTTCACTGCATCGGCAGTAAAGAGACAGATGATAAAAGGAGTCGTAATAATTGTACTCGGGTTGTGAGCGGAGCTTAACCGCATATGAGCACAACAAGACATTACGTTGCCAATACAGTGATGGTCTCCCACTTCGCAATACAGGCTCTCTATCCAACTCGTTTGGAAGGCCCCTGCAGTGAGTCATATCCCATGATGATGGAGTGTCTAAGAGACGTAACTTCGATTTATTTGCTGAGCCATAAATAAAACGCCATATTCCAGTTTTGACCGGATAAGAGCACGATAAAGACGTAAAAGCACTATGCGGTCTGCACCCCAGCGAACCTCTGACAAAAGGTGTAAAATATTTAACGATTTTTCACAACACCGTCTCAAGTCACGTATATGCGCGTCCCACGTTAATTTATAATCAAAGATAACGCCCAAAAATCTCGCAGTGTCTCTATATTGCAACTCCACTCCATTAAGACGCAGTTCAGGATGTGGATGTAGTCCACGTTGGTTGTAAAAGTGGACACAGTGCGTTTTTAGAGTGGAGAATTTAAACCCATTGCGGACAGCCTATTCTGAAAGTACGTGATGACCAGTTGCACCTGTCGATTGATGGATGGAAGATATCGGGAGCTGTAATATGAACTGAAGTCAACTTACAACAGAGAAAATACTCGGTCACTCACACAGGGGGCAATTCCAAAGATCGCAATGCAGAAAAGAACGCTTAATACAGACCCCTGCGGAATGCCATTTTCTTGGAAATGTTCGTTAAAAAGCGTGCCTACTCGAACTCGGAAATACCGCTGTGCCATGAACTTCGCAATAAACGTTGGTAGACTACCACGAAGTACCCAATCATGCAGAGTCTGCACAATTCCACACTGCCATGTGGTATCGTAAGCCTTTTCTAGATCAAAGAAAACCGTCACAAGATGCTCCTTCTTGAGGAACGCATCTCTCTCAAGCCGAACAAGATGGTCTGCGGCGGATCTGTGCTTACGAAAACCACATTGGATATTAGATAATCGGTTTTCCGATTCCAGTACCAATCAGGCGTTTACTTATCATCTTTTCCATAACCTTACATATGCAGCTGGTGAGACAAATTGGCCTATAACTGCCAGGTAAAGAAAGATCCTTTCCCGGTTTCTGGACTGGGATTACAATGGCGGAACGCCAAAAAGATGGAAATACACCCTCAGTCCAGATTTGTTGTATATTGACAGAAGAAAGGATTTTTCAGCTGGCGGAAGATGGCAAAGCATGCGGTTATGGATATTGTCAGGGCCAGGGGAGGTGTCAGGAGATGTGACTAGTGCCACCTCCAGCTCCTCGGATGTGAACGGTGCATTGTAGTCTTCAGTGTCATCAAATTTAAAATTTAGGTTCCGTTTTTCTGCAGGATCTTCAATTTTCAGAAATTCCGGGTCATAATTCCTTGAGCTGCTTATTTGTGCAAAAGTGGTAGCAAATATTTCAGCAATTTCTATGGAACTGGTGGTCGTTACGCCATTGTTCAAAAGGCCCAGAATTACAGAAGTATGTTTCCCCATTATTCGACGGATTTTGTCCCATATGATGTTAGCTGGGACGTTATTTTTCAATGAATTGACGTAGTTTGTCCAGGACGTCTTCTTAGCATCGCATACAGTGCAACGAGCTTTGGCTCGAAGACGTTTAAACTGGACAAAATTTTCTTGGGTCGGATGGTATTCAAATTGACGTAAGGCACGTTTGCGGTCTCGGATTGCATCTCTGCAGGCATCCGTTCACCAGGGGACAGAGGAGCATTTTGGCCTGCAGGACGACCGGGGGAATGATAATTCCGCTGACTTTATAACCACATTTGAGAAATGGTCTACTATGAAGTCCACACTTTCATCTAATGATATGGACTCCGAAAATCCGACCCAGACCGCCTTTTTAATAACCCAGTTTGGAGAGTGAGATTCCGCAGGACGTAGAGCGGACATGTGTATTCGGATGGGGTAGTGGTCACTACCATGTAAGTCGTGAATCACAGACCATTCGAAATGCGTGGACAAAACTGGGCTACAAACGGAGATACCTATCATGGAGTAAGTACCATAAGCAAAGGATAGGTGTGTTGCTTCCCCTGAATTCAGGGTAATGAGATTTAGAAGGATACACACCTCTGCTATTTTATTTCCTCTGTCATCACCGAAATTTGAGCCCCATGAGTGGTGGGATGCATTGAAATCCCCCACTACCAGATATGGAGCAGGTACCTGCGAGAGAATGTGTTCAATTTATGCAGTGTGAAAGGTGTGTCTGGGGGCATATACTGTAACCAGAGACTATTGAAAACTGTATGGTAGGTAAAGTTACTCGAGCAACTATGCATTGATGTGGACTGTTAATGTTGATAACAGAGGAAAAAAATACTTTGGCGGAGTAGGAGGGCACAACCTCCGTTGGCACAAATACCGGCAAGGTGATCATTCCGGTGAATGTAGTATCCCGAGATACTCAGGGAGTTTTCGGGCAAGAGGCGTGTCTCCTAGAGACATAAAATAGCAGGGTTCTCATGACAGATCAATTGTTGTAGTTCTGTACATCTGCTGCATACACCGTTCTTCACATTTCACTGTACAATATCAGTCATCTCAAGGAGCTAAATCATGTTGGTGGCTTCACAGGGGATATTAGACAGTAAAATCTCAATTGAAGGAAAATTAATTGGCAATAGAAATGAATCAATGAACTAGATTACATAAAAGCACATTTTACATTTTTAATTTCACAGGTCCATGTTAATGGCAGTTCTGCAGCTCTGCAGTTCTTATTGCAGGGCCGCCCCTGATTAACACCTAAATTAACTGTGAGAGAATTTTTCGTATATTCTCTCAGTTTAAATAAATGCATACAGTTCCAAAGAAAAGCAAATAAACTAAAATAATGCTATTAAAAGTACTTGAGTAAAAACAAAAAAAACAATGATGATGAAATGAATCGAGAGTTCCACACCAAAAGTTACACAGCATTTTCTCTTAATGGGTCAAGGGAAAATTCCGGGGAAAAAACCTCAACCAGGATCTGATCCCGAGCCCACTAATTTCGCAGTCAGACATGATGACCACTACTCCAAAGTGGTGGACGCAGTTTACACATTTGTTGTTTAGTCATCCGTCCGAAGACATGTTTGAACCTCACAAGCAATACAAGAAGGCACCACTTATGAGGCAACTAGGCGAGGAGATAATGGGGTAGGGTGGCCAGTTCCTTTCCCTCTAATATTACATAATGTATCTCAACACTAATATAATATTGCATATATAAAATTACATTTTCTTAATAGCAGATACTTTTTAATCCAAAAACGTGTCCACTATTGGGATTTTGCACTGTTTCAACCAGATCAAACACAGTCTAGTGATCCACTGCAGTTTTACTAGATTCATGTCATCATTTTAAAGGACATACTTTCAACCATATGAAGTCAGGCATTCTTTTAAAAATGTTTTCTCCATCTCTGTCTATATTGGCGGGAACAGCGATGATTAGCTTTATTGTAGGTTCTTCTAGAATATACAGTACCGGTAATCATCTTTTTTCCTTATTGAAAATTAAAATAAAATAATGTAATATAAAAAAATTAATTTTAGATGCTATAACTTACAGTACTTATTGATGTCTTTCAGTGTTTATACGGTTATTTCTCCTAAGTTATTGAATTATTATGTTACTATTTAGGTTTATGAGTCATTACACCTGAAAATATACACTTAAAATTCCATAGTTTTTACTTGAATGGCAATGGTATTTATAAAAAGTTTCTATCATTATCACACAAGAATTTATGCTTCAAAATACTGTATCTAATTATCATTATCATCTTAGGCTCTTTTAGCCTGTACCAGCTTCTCTTTACACTCCCCATTAAATTTGTGTTTGTGCTGTTTCTACTTTCAGTTTCACTGTGTTTCAATTAAGAAGAGAAGGTATGCCAAATACAGTAATTGGATGGTATAATAATAGTTCATCAAAATACATCTATGTACGGTAGCTCAGTTGGTAGAGCAGCTGGATACGGACTGGAAGGTCCGGGGTTTGATCCCGAGTGGTAACAAGATTTTTTCTCGTTGCCAAACTTTCAGAACGGTCCCAAGGTTCACTCAGCCTCCTATAAAATTGAGTACCGGGTCTTTTGCGGGGGTAAAAGGTGGTCAGAGCGTGGTGCCAACCACACCACCTCAATCTAGTGCCAAGGTCATGGAAAGCATGGGGCTCTACCTCCATGTCCCCCTCCAAGTGCCTTCATGGCATGTGACAGGGATACCTGATACCTTTACCTTTTTCTTTTTACGTCTATGTACAGTAAACTTGTCCAAATTTGTTCTGTAGGTACAAAGAAAACTTTTAACCCTTAAGTAATTGCACAGGGTGTAGACGGAGCTGTTAACTATATATTGAGTATGCCTGTACTTCTGAAACTTTCAATACCTTTCTTAGAATTGGTAAGGGAACAATAACCGTAAACATGTTTTAAATCGGAATTTGCATACTTGAGATAACGGTTTATGTGGTGTGGTGTGATGTGATGCCAATATCCTGTGCTCCTATTATAAATAGTAACAGTGACTAAACTGACCATACTTGTGTAACAAATAATAACAATGGATGTTAAGTGGCGACTGTGTGCACAGAAAAATCAAGAAAGTGGTCTGGAAAGTAAGATAAAAAGTAAATTATGATTAGGAGTGAATAGAATTCGAATATTACATGTGAACCAATATTGAAATATTACCATTATTGTACATTGATTATAACGTCCACACTTGTGGAGTAACAATTAGCGCATCTGGCCGCAAAACCAGGTGGCCCGGGTTCGATTCCCGGTTGAAGCAAGTTACCTGGTTGAGATTTTTTCCGGGGTTTTCCCTCGACCCAATATGAGCAAATGCTGGGTAACTTTCGGTGCCAGACCCCGGACTCATTTCACCGGCATTATCACCTTCATCTCATTCAGATGCTAAATAACCTAGATGTTGATAAAGTATCGTACAATAACCTACTACAACAACAATTGATTATAACATTGTCATAGGTATTAAAGTATTTTTGTGTGTGACAGAAGTATACGGAGCAACAACTTCAGGCCATCACAGACATAAGAAATGATCTGAGAGAAATAAAACAGCATGTGTTGAATAAACATGTATCAGTAAGTAAACACTTCTCCAGTATTTTAAGATTGTCATTATAATTACTTACATTTAGGCCTTTTGGCAAAATTCGTAAGTACCTAGATGATTCTTACAACAGCCATCGCTCATTAGATCTGTTGGTATACCACAATGGCAGTAAGATTTTATTAATTTGTTTTATTTTATGGATGATAGTAAATTAAGACTGGAAAGGAAATAGGAGTAAATCAATCAAATGTCTCAACCCCGTCTACCACAAATAATTATTATTCCACTTGTTAGAAATGATGCGTGAACTTTGGTTCATGTTTTATACTTTGTTATGGCAATGAAGATAATTTTTAGCGTGCAGCTTTGTTACAGATTCTAAATTTTCAATGTAAGTTTTTGTAGGTTAAAGTAGGGATTTGCAGGTGTCAGAATATATTTTTAAAATTATTTCTGACAGTAAAGTACAGTCGGAGGATTGAAAAAAACAGTACACATTTTCTTAACATGTCGACTACTGGTGCTCTTACCTTATAGCATATTAGATTAAGAACCAGACCCCTTACGTAGGCAATCAATCTGTCTGCTTTTCAGGAGAAGCGAAGCGTCCCTTTTATTGAAGAAAGTGAGACAAAAGCTATTGCATCAGTGTGCAAAAAGAATCGAAATGTTATGACTCAGATGGGTGAGGAAAATCAATCAATCAATCAATCAATCTTCTTAATGTGTCCAGCTGTTTGCTGACAACATAAAGTCCACTACAGTCCACTGTAGTCTGTTCAGTTGTTGTTTTTCACGAGAAAAGAGGGATATTTTGATCGGTGTTCATTATAGATGCCTGTTACTAGTAGCTAGAGGTGGGGTGTAGTCAATATATACTGCAGGGCTGTATCTTATGCAACTGGTACTGGTGATTTTAATTTACTTCTTTTGTGGTTTATGGATGGACAGTATAGAAGAATGTGTTCCAGATCTTCATCATGATTATTACACCACAGACAAGTAGGATTATTAGAAATGTGAAATCGGTGTAGGTACAATTGTGTGACAATGTGACCTGTTCTGGCTCTTGTTAAAAATGTTTAAACATGTCTGGGCAAGATTTTATACATATCCAGGTCATTATGTTTTTTTTGTATAGACTGTAAAATTTTTCCTTTGTCAGAAGAGAGCCAATTGTTGATCCATAGGTTTATAAAATGAGACTTTACTGAAGCAAAAGCACTGGATAGAGATATCACTTGGAGAGGTCTTGGATGCAAATATGTTGCCTGTTTTGCATAATTATCGACTTTCTCATTTGCAGACATATCAAAAGGAGAAAGAAGCAAACAGTTTCTTCAAAAAAATGAATATTTTTAAGAAAAAGAAAACAGAAACTCCGAAGAACAATATTCAACTAGGTGAGATTTCAAGTTACCAAGAAGATAGTGGTGACTAAACAGACCAAGTAGGTGCAAGAGCTCTAAAATTGAAAACAAGTGAGAGGAGTTGATTCTTAATTATTTTTCAAAGAGATTGATTATAGAGTGAATTGCTAGGAGAGGCAATAACCTCTGCCAGAATGACTGGAATCTGATTCCTCCTGTCAGTAATTTGGTTCCTGTAGATGCACAATATCTGAGTCATGGAATATACTTTCAAGTTTGAAATGAAAGATTAATCTGAAGACTACATATATAGGATGATTCACGAGGATATACCGTCACTTACAGAGCTTATTTCTGAAGACATTATAAACTAAAAATGTCATATAGAAACATGTGTCCTAATCCCAATATTTTCAAAGTTACACAAAATATGAAGTTGTTTGTAAAATATCTTATTTCTTTAGTTTTAAGGGTAAAAAAATATTACAAATAGAGAATGAACTATTCAGAAGTATCATTTCTTTAAATGACTAGTGTTCTGAAGCTTAAAATGTGTTGTCAATTGCTTTGCACAGATTTTATTTTTTCAATTTTTAACTAAAAATGACATCTTTCTTACGCACTTATCACAAAAATTGTTACAAATCATACGACTTTAGGAACTTGATTCTTTACAGTTTAATTACGCATCTTAATGTACAGTCTTAAAGAATTTACAAGAGTGGCGTGATTTGTAACAATTGTTGTAATAAATGCGTAAGAAAATGTAATTTTGTAGTTAAAAATCGAAAAAAAACAATCTGTACGAAGCAACTATGGAATTCACAACACATTTTTAGCTTCCGAATATTAGCTAATTAAAGAAATGTTACTCATGAATAGTTCATTCTTTATCTGTAATATTCTTTTACCCTTAAAACTCAACAATAATGGTATTTTACAAACAATTTCAAATTAGTGTAACTCTGAAATTATTGAGATTAGGACAAATGTTTATATGACATTTTTTGCTCAGAATGTCTTCGGAAATAAACTCCGTAAGGAATGGTAAATTCTCGTGAATCACCCTATATTCACATTTCTGGGACCGACTATTTGTTTTAGGTCTGCATTTGGTGTTCACATAATGCAATTCTTATTGGATATATTAATTGAGGGGCTTAGAACAAAAAGCAGGTAAATGACATTATTAAAAAAAATTAGGTAAGTGATTACACTGTGCAGTGGTGCTATATGGGCATCATTTCACCAAACTAGTGTATAATATTTCATTGCATGTACAAAACCAACTGTGCTAACTTTCGAGGAATATCACTTTTGTTGACGTCGTACAAAATGTTGTCCAATATCCTTTTGAGAAGATTCGCTCCGTACGTAGATGAAATTATTGGGGATCGTCAGTGCGGTTTTAGGCATAATAGATCGACTATTGATCAGATTTTTTGTATTCGACAGATAATGGAGAAAAAATGGGAGTATAAGGGTACAGTACATCAGTTATTCATAGATTTCAAAAAAGCATATGACTCGCTTAAGAGGGAAGTATTATATGATAGTCTTATTGAATTTGGTATTCCCAAGAAACTAGTTCGATTAATTAAAATGTGTCTCAGTGAAACATACAGCAGAGTCCGTATAGGTCAGTTTCTATCTGATGCTTTTCCAATTCACTGCGGGCTAAAGCAGGGAGATGCACTATCGCCTTTACTTTTTAACTTCGCTTTAGATTATGCCATTAGGAAAGGTCAGGATAACAGGCAGGGTTTGGAATTGAACGGGTTACAGCAGCTTCTTGTCTATGCGGATGACGTGAATATGTTAGGAGAAAATCCACAAACAATTAGGGAAAACACGGGAATTTTACTGGAAGCAAGTAAAGCGATCGGTTTGGAAGTAAATCCCGAAAAGACAAAGTATATGATTATGTCTCGTGACCAAAATATTGTACGAAATGGAAATATAAAAATTGGAGATTTATCCCTCGAAGGGGTGGAAAAATTCAAATATCTTGGAGCAACAGTAACAAATATAAATGACACTCGGGAGGAAATTAAATGCAGAATAAATATGGGAAATGCGTGTTATTATTTGGTTGAGAAGCTTTTATCATCTAGTCTGCTATCAAAAAATCTGAAAGTTAGAATTTATAAAACAGTTATATTACCGGTTGTTCTGTATGGTTGTGAAACTTGGACTCTCACTCTGAGAGAGGAACATAGGTTAAGGGTGTTTGAGAATAAGGTGCTTAGGAAAATATTTGGGGCTAAGCGGGATGAAGTTACAGGAGAATGGAGAAAGTTACACAATGCAGAACTGCATGCATTGTATTCTTCACCTGCCATAATTAGGAACATTAAATCCAGACGTTTGAGATGGACAGGGCATGTAGCACATATGGGCGAATCCAGAAATGCATATAGAGTGTTAGTTGGGAGACCGGAGGGAAAAAGACCTTTGGGGAGGCCGAGACATAGATGTTATGTTGTTATGTTATGTTTTATTTAACGACGCTCGCAACTGCAGAGGTTATATCAGCGTCGCCGGATGTGCCGGTATTTTGTCCCGCAGAAGTTCTTTTACATGCCAGTAAATCTACTGACATGAGCCTGTCGCATTTAAGCACACTTAAATGCCATCGACCTGGCCCGGGATTGAACCCGCAACCTTGGGCATAGAAGGCCAGCACTATACCTACTTGCCAACCAGGTCGACCCGAGACATAGATGGGAGGATAATATTAAAATGGATTTGAGGGAGGTGGGATATGATGATAGAGACTGGATTAATCTTGCACAGGATAGGGACCGATGGCGGGCTTATGTGAGGGCGGCAATGAACCTTCGGGTTCCTTAAAAGCCATTTGTAAGTAAGTAGAACTTTAACTGTAATTTCCTCAAAACTAGGTTTCCGTCACTTACCTGCTTTTTGTTCTAAGCCCCTCAATTGTCCATAAAGAGGGATAGAATAAAAGTTAATTTGGTTAATTTCCATGCTACATATACAGGGTGAACCATTAGTAATGTCATTAATTTCAGGTGGTTATTCTTTGAGATATTTGAAACAAAAAGGTTTAATACAATTTTGGTCGGTTTTGCTTCCTTTTTGAGATAAAAATTCTTTTATATGAAACATTTCATAGCATATTTTGGGAATGCCATTTATTGAATCCCCATTTATTGCCATTGCCATTTATTGAATCTTTTAAAGGTGTCCCACAGTGGTCCGAATCACTTAAAACCCGGACAAAAGTAATAACTCTTTTTCTAGTTGTCATATGAACTCGAAATTTGGTACACCTATTACTAATAACATGTATCTAACGTGTGCAAATTTTAATGACATTTGGAAATGATTAACTACCCCTCTTCAGGGGTGAGATAATTATGCATTCAGTAATAAGGGCCAAATTAGGTATTTTTATCACACTCCTGTTATTTTATTGCAAAACTCGATAAATGCAACAATTATAGTCATTTTATGTACACGATTTCATCAGCAATCCCTAATATATAGGTTGAAAAGTTTTACATAAGTTATGTAATCTAAAAGTTTAAAATTATAAGTAACCTGTATAAATTATAATCGAAATTCAATTAAGGATTTTTTTTTGTGGGTGAGTACATTCTTTCATTTAATAACATACATAATCCGAAAGGTTGATATATGGGCAATTTACTAGTGTTAATTATTTAAGCACGTGTGGCTTACACTATTTCGGTGTATACACCATCGTCAGAGTCTACTGGATCATAGTGTCATCTTGATATCGCTGCCTGTTGTAAGGGTGTGTTTATGTGTTGTAATGTGGAGTCAAATAGTGAATGTGTTCTGAAATTGATCTGTGTGTTGAGAATTTGATTAGGGTGTGTTTTAATGTGTCTGTATATTTCATATTGTTCTAGTGTGTTGAGTTTTTGAGTTGGATGTGTAGGATTTCCATGTCTGTATTTATGTTATTATATATATGGTTAGCATTAGTTATGTGTTCGGCATATGTAGATGTATTGTGTCCTCTGGTTATTGCTTTAATGTGTTCTTTGTAACGTGTTTGGAATGATCTGCCTGTCTGTCCAATGTAGAACTTGTCGCAACTATTACATGTGAGTTTGTATACGCGTGTATGGTTGTATTTATTTGTTTGTGTTGAGGTGTGTTTGTAGTGTGTTTTCTGTTCTGTATGCTATGTTGTATTTCTGTATTCTGAATGAAGATGTGATCTTATGTGTGCTTTTGTTTTCGTATGTTAGTGTGATGTATGTCTTGTGTTCTTGTGTTTGTGTTGTATTTTGTGTTTGTTAAGTTTTTGTTTTCTCTTCCTTACGATGTTGTTGCCCATATATCAACCTTTTGTAATTAAGTGTTAAAAGTAGTGTACGTAAGACTCAAGATGGATAAATAATCCGTTAATATTTTCGTAGTTTGTAGGGGTATCCAAAATGTTACTTACCATTTAATACTAGTGGTAATATAACTTGTATGAACTTGCACACTTGAAAATTCCATTGCATTATTGTGCTAAATTATTTTAGAATATCTACATTTGTAGAAGTTTATGGCTAAGCTGAAATAAAGTATGCATTTTGATCTGTGAAGTGTGTCTTGGATGCACTGAGTAGGTGGTTTCATTATTGTAAATGCAGACAAGTTGAAATACAGAACTGTTTGAAGGTCGCAATTCAAACACCAAGAGTGATTCGGATTTTAAAAAGGTAGATAAAATATTCTTACGTGATGAAGTAAAGAATTTCAATAGGAACTTAGATATCCAGCCTGTCACTCGTCCCGACAAGCTGAAGTTTCAAATTCGTCTTCTTCCCCCTTCTCTTCTTCGGACATTACCAAAAGATCAAGCACTTCTGAAGATATAATTAATTTTTATTTCCCTTTGGTAGTTTATTCAAACTGGAAATTAATGAATCAGAAGTCAACATTAACCTGCTAAAGAGGTCTAAATTGTCGTCTCGTTTTGAAATTCTTTGAATAACACTTTCTCGAAATTTTGTCACATCTTAGTTTCTAGGCTCAGTGGAATCTTCTAATAATCCTGCAACCGGTAAAATAACTGAGTTGCCTGTACAATTGCTGAACCATAAAGAACAATTTCATGTACTTGGATGGGATACAGTATTGACATTTTGAAAAATTTCTATACTTAATATCATTGATAACAATTTTTAGAAGAATAAGAAGAAGTAGAAAACTGTAAATGGTAACTAAATTTCTTGTTATAATCAGTCTGAATTTTTAAGGAGATACATGGTTTCGCTGTGGTGACTAATTTTGCTCTAACGCTGATAATATTGAAGATAAAACCACATTCTTATTACACTTTCTAGTGACTTTGTGCTATGACTCCAAATTTAATTCACGTTTGTTCTTTATATACTGCACAACATATTCTTCATGTTACACAAGAGTCTTATTACTCTTTTCTTTAATTTTCGCGTAAATTTCTTTGCAATTAACACAAAAAAATTCATTTTTACACATTACACTATGCACACATTATACAATGACCTGAAACCAACAAAAGTTCTCTGGATATGGAAAAAATCAAGGGCCATTGTTGTTTACTTCCAACAAATCACTCCTCAGTCTTTAAGTAATCAAACATAACTCTCGGTAAGTGCGTATGGCGCGATGTGTTGCCGGATCAGGCGCATGGATATGATTCAGAGGTCATAATTCACAGTGTTGCGGGGTGTTGCAGATGAAACCTTCAGTGACAAACTTATAAATGTCTACCAATATACATATGTAAGTTTCACGGTGTACACTTCTGCGCATTTTTTTTTCTCTAAAATAATTTTGTTTTTTCCTCAAAACACGAGCAATAGAAACTTGATTTATTATCAGTACTTAGAAACAAAAAATAATAAAAACTGTAATTGTGCCTAATACATATGACCGTAACACATTCACAAAAAATATACTTAGAATTTTACTTTGCATAATTAAGTCGGACACAATGCTCAGAAATCACTTATAAAAATGCAGTATTAATCCTGAAAGATTTGTGTCACTTTTGCTCGTAAGTATTGGCCAGAAACTTTGAAGTATTCTTCGAAAAACATTTGGTCTTATCAGAATGACTATTGAGGATTATTACTGAGGTAATTTTATGTTTTTAATATGAAGTTCGAAAAATGACTTTTGTCCAGCTTTTTAGCAATCCGGCCTTCCTCCAAAGTCTTCTGTCCTGCCAGTCGCCTTCTTTCAAATTCTGCTCCTACATTACCCTGGCTACTCCACATCTCCAGGTACTGCGACGTCTTTGCCTTTTCTTCCTCCCATATGGAGACGATGACAGGATCTGTTCGGGCCATCTATCCTCTGGCATTCTTTGAACATGGTCATACCATTGCAACGTTCTCTTTTCTAATCGTTTCACTAATGTTTCTTCTTGTTCCATTACATTCCGTATATGCAATCCCCAATATACTCAGTTATTTTAAGAGAGCACTTTGTTATGATAATAAATGATTGAAAGAATTTTATTTTTGTCCTTTAAATGTGCAGAAATTTGACCCCTAACAAATGTAACTTTTCGTTCTGAAAAGGAATTTTAAAATGTTACATTTGTTTGGATCAAATTTCTGTATATGTAAAGGACAAAACTGAAATCCTTTTAGTCATTTATTGTCATAATACATGGCTCTCTTAAATTGACTAAGCATATTGGGAATTCAATCAATGACTTTCCCAAAATATGGTATGAAATCTTTTTTATATTAAACAATTTTTATCTCGAAAAGGATGCAAAATCGCGCAGCATGCTGGTCTCTTATGCAGAGGGCTTAGGTTCGATTCCCGATCGGGTTGAATTTCCTGGTTGAGGTTTTTCAGGGTTTTCCTTCAACCGTAAGGCAAATGCCAAGAAATTCAGGCCACAACATCCCTGAATATCATCGGCCTCATTCACCACCGAAATCATATTCAAACAAAACAGTAATGCATATACAGTCGCCATCTAGGTCACAACAATAGAACCAATCTCAACAACAGTACACAGGCTTTCGGATTTCATCTAAAAGATTAACTCGCAATATGACCAAAGATGTTAAAGCAAGTATAAATAACAGCGAGAAAAAAAAAATAATAATGATGTCATTAGTATCGACTTTGTTATCATGATTACGAGAGCTTCATAGCATGCACTGGAATTCAACTTGTTGGATTTTCGTATGTAAAGACAATAACAAACAACATTCTGGAACTCACGATTCAATAGGCGAAACTCAGTTAAAGTATAGGACGGAATATTATTCTGAGTACAGTGAAGTGAAAAATAATTATTGTGTGGTTGTCCTCAATTTCAGAAAGAGTTTCAAATTATTTACGCAAATGAACCTCTTCAAAAGACATGAAGAAATAAGATCTGAGGTATTGTCAAATGTAAAGAGCTTCAAAACAGAAGAAAATAAGTCAGAGGTAATGCACCACTGTCATAAAGGCTATCGAAACTAACTAATTTTGTATTGCCATCTTTTTGTCTTCATATCGGAGTAATTTTTAACAACTTCTATATCCCGGGCTTTCTTCTTTTGTAAAATATTCAGTCTTATTCTTTTTCGTCACAGATCTTTCGATATCAACACGTCTGAGAACATTATACTGTGGGTTCATGTTTCCAGCAAGATAAAGCTTAAAATTATTACATAAAACTTCAAAATATTTTATTTCATCTCATTACAAAAGCCTCAATTCTATGTACAGTTCAAGACGATGGTGATGATGATGATGATAATAATATATAATAATAATAATAATAATAATAATAATAATGCGTATGTTTGTCTATATTATATATATTTATAAGTACACACCTGTGGAGTAACGTTTAGCGCATCTGGCCATGAAACCAAGTGGCCCGGGTTTGATTCCTGGTCAGGGCAAGTTACCTAGTTGAGGTTTTTCCTGGGGTTTTCTCTCAACCCAATATCAGCAAATGCTGGGTAACTTTTGGTGCTGGACCCTGGACTCATTTCACCGGCATTATCACCTTCATTTCATTCAGATGCTAAATAACCTGAGATGTTGATAAAGCGTCGCAAAATAACATACTAAATAAAAATGAGAGAGAGAGAGAGAGAGTTGTGTCTGTGTGTGTGTTTTTCCCATAATGGCTAGTAAAGTGGAAGAGGATTAATGGATTTCAACAAACTCGCAACAAACTACTGAAAAATCTCCAATCATAATTTAAAGATGATGCTTTACTCAATCATAGTGAAGGCAGATGGAGGTTATACTTCACTCGATTTGCACAATTTTCTAAAACAGACAAGTTTCATACTTTAGACATAAAGAAGACTCTTTCGACAAATGAAACCCTTCACAGCAAGTATTCTAATGAACTCAATTCATGACTTCAGACATAAAAAAGACTCTTTGGACAAATAAAACTCATCACAGCAGGTATTCTAACAAATTAAGTAAAAATAAATGTTAACATGGCTGCAATGAATATGAACTGGGCAGTTTCATTATCCAAATTAGGATCATATTGTGCCCACCAAGATTCCAAAAATATATAGTGAATGAATCTGCAATAAAAAGTCAATGTAGAATAAGCGGAAAAATACCTGAAGTCATGCTATATTTATTAACTTAAGACTGCATCAGATAGAAAGACTTGATTTAATTGGCATGGATGGATTATAATACCAAAAACTTGCAAGACATATCTGCTCACTATAAATATTTTGAAAAACGATAAAAAAGAACCCCTATACTGGAAGTTAAGTACAAGTACAGATACATGACACATGCACCTGGACATAACATTTATGGATAAGGAAAACTAAAAACCACTTGCATAACTGATATTGCTGCACATAACACACACAATCTTGAAAATCTGACGGACGAAATAAAATCTGGCACCAACAATCAGGGTGCCAAATTTTTAAAAATCTTGAATTACAATAAAATATCAAATTCTCCCTTATATGAATTGTGATGTATGTCTGTTCACAACAATGATATAAAATGACAAAAAAATTAGAGATCTGACAATCTTTTTGATAAGTTGATAAAAATAATCGAATACAGACAGTAACTTAATTAAACCGTGATAAAGAGTTGTGTAACCCTGTGAATAAGAAGATTGTGATTAAGTTGTAAATTTAAGTTTACAGTTAACTTTTTAAATTTACGATTCGACTTTGTAATATAATATAAAACAATGAGTCGGTGATTTGAGGCTATCTAGCATGTTCCCTTGAGATATAGGTAATTGTTGGGAGTTATATGTGAGGGTTGTCTAATCTGAGATTGAATTGTCGAGTGTGTGTTCTGAAGTCTAGCGTATCTGTCGTTCTCCATGTTCTTAATCACTGTCAATGCATATGACGTCTGCCCCATAAGAATTTGTATGGCTTCAAATCTGGATAGATTACTATCATTAATTTTATCTATGATATTTTGTTCCATTTTTTTTCACTGGACATTTTGATCCATTGCCACGTGTGGACTTTTGCAATTACGGCATTTGACTGAGAGACTGGCATTCCACCTCTAGATGATTTTCTCCACATTTAGGACAAGTAGGGTAAACTGTCCTATTGTTGGCACCACGCCAATTGTTGTCACCCCTTAATTAAAGCTTCAATATTAAGGAAATGCAATAATTTGCACACCTCTTTCTTACGAATTTCGTTAGCCAGTTACTTCATTGTTCTTCTGCAATTTAATTTAAAAATATCTTGCTCACTGTTTGGCGGATATCGCTTGCGGATGGAAGTGTTGTAAAATATCTCTTCTATTCTGGCCATTTCTTAGGGGTAAGTTAAGAGCAGAGAATTCTTTGTACCTTAATAACTATTACTGTAATCTTTTTTTAAATTTGTCCGGATAGGTGCATAACTTATGCTTAGCCTCCTAAGAAGTATGATATATTGTGGTTTGTGTAACTTGCAATTTTACGTGCGAGAAGGGGGTGCCAATAAATTGTGTGTCAAAACTCGCATTTTCCAGTTGTTGGCATGTAGTGCCAATAACCGGGTTTATGAGTGAAATCGTTATTTTTAGACCAAATATTCTCAAATTAGTCCTGCATTTCTTATAATAGCTCTATTTTTAAAAAACAACTTCTCTATCCAATCATTGGCACTGGTACCAATAACTGGAAAACTTTGTGCCAACAACTGGTGTTACGCCTATGTTTACCTACATGTTTTTATATTCATAGACTGAATAATAGCTTACTGCTAGTTTCTAATGTGAAAATAAAAGCGCACAGTGGACAACATGGCACCACACAAAAAAGACATAGGTACAGTGAGGAGACTTTAAAAGAAGCACTGCAATTTATAAAGCATGGGATGTCATTTAAAGCTGCAACCAAACGATTTGGTGTACCTACAGATATATCAAAACGTTATGAAAACACCTTGTTGTCGAGTTCCTATTCTTAACAGTGAAGAGGAAATCATTCTCGTTAGGTGAGTTATCAATGCAATTGGGCCTATATAAATTTAGTCATCGAGGTCTTTGACATTGTGGATTTGTGAAAATTTTTAATTAAAGCATTCGGATTTAGTTTCTGATCATTATTTTCTTCGTGCTAGATTTTTTTAATTTTAAACAGGACATTTTCAAAAATATATTTCTATGTCACTCCTGTCTTCCTAGGTGGATCTTCGAATGGAATGTGCCATAAGGAATTTCCAAAGTGTAAAGATCTTCAGAGCTGTGTGAAGTGTGAAGGAATTTCAAGGAAACGATCACCCAAATCCTTTTAAGGATGATACTCCTGGGGACAAATGATACAACTCCTTCTTAAAGAGCCACCCTGTAGTTTTCATCAGGACTCCTGAAGGTGTCACTGAGGCAAGTGCATGCGTGAGTCAATAAGAAATAAGAGGATGGTTCATTGTTGTGGAAGATCTTCTCAATGAGGAAGAAGATATGTATAACATTCTGTCATATCCTTATCATATCTTCAATGGAGATGATACAAACTTTATGCTTTGTTCCAAAAATGACGTAATGAGGGCGAAACCTGTGATAACAGGCCTCTAACAGTAAATAGTCCTGAGAACCAAGCTTATGATAACAGAACTTCCACCCTTGTCAATGACGAAATGAATCATGATCAACAATGTGTAAATGAAACTGTTCCTCAGCTAAATTCTATCTCCCACATTGAGGAGAAACAAAATGAGATTATAAATTAATCTGTTAATTTATGATCACTAAAGAAAACATGTGTGAAATATTATTGTGGCTGGAAACACCAAAACGAAAGGCAAAGAAGAAGATAAAGAGAGTACCATTTGTACTAACATCTGGGAAATGGAGAGAACTGCATGACCAGAAGGAGAAACGAAAGGAAGATGCTTTGAAACAAAAGGAGAATCGTAAACTGGAAAGAGAAAAGAAAAAGCTTGAAAAAAATCAGCAGAAACCGGACGAAAAATTTCAAAAGTGAACAAAGATTAGAAAAGGGCACCACAAAAACACAGAGCGTACACACAGTATTCTCTGTGCCATCTACAAGCAGACAAGAGGAACGAAATATTCGGATATTTTTCAAATACACAAGAGCTGTTTCTTCAACCAAAAAGGACTATGAATGCAACACATGCAAGAATATTTATTCTGCATTATTGCATAGATAAATTATTTTCTTCAAATTAATTTCTTATTAGAATTCTAAATAGTTTATTTACAACTTTTGAACATGTTTTCACATTGATATAGTTGTGAGAATATCATAGTCGATACATACCGGATCATCAAAGAAAACATATTTCAGACGATTTCGACGAAGATCTATTTCATTGCCAGTTACAGACAGTAATAATGTTTCTGGGGACGAGACATTTTTTTTCTGACCCAGAGTAGCTGAAACTTCATTTCAATAATAGCCTTACAATTTCAATAATTTCATTATTATTACATGTCATATTACTATAATGTAATTTAGTATGATTATATCTAAGAAATGAGACTTATAAATTAAAATGCACCTTTTTACAGAGGGTGGCAATAACTAGCAAAAAAAGGTGGCAAGTACTGGCAAAAGGGTGCCAATAAGTGGCATATTTGATCCTAAATATTTAACAAGACATTGTTGCATTAATTGTGAAATAAAATATTATTTGATATTACCATTACATTTGTCAATCTTTACTCTATTTATGAGAGTTTTTCTAAGTTCCAGTAAAGAGTATTTTCATAGAAATTTAAGATTTCCTCATCCAATGTTCATCGTTCGTGTGTGTACACTTGCACTCTCACTCAATACTTGCAAACTGTAGCGATCTCCATTCTGCTCGGTTCTTGGCTGTTCTGGACCACAGGGGTCCAGCTAGGCTCTAGGCAGTGGTCTTTAGGGTGTGCACACTATTCCATTTTGGGTAAAACAATGGGCCTACCTGAATGGCCTATGTAAGAGGGCAGTCCCCATGCTGCTAATAGACAGAATATATATATATATATATATATATATATATCTGAGGATACTATGAACTATGACTGTAAAAAGAGTTTTGATGTAAATGTATTATTTCAGATGATGGCTTAAATAACCAACAAAAGAATGGAGCCCAAGAAGAGGAAATGACTATTGGTTTGTTGTGCCAGTTTTGTGGCCATTTCATCCCAACACGTATTCTCCAGACCATCAGGTAAGTAAACATGACCTGTTATGGAGTAAATGTGCTAGTACATGAAGAGTTGTTGTTTTCTAATGCCAGGCGTTTGACAAGAAAGTCATTTGACCTCTTGCACTCCAATATTTTTCAAAGATATTAATTATCATGACCAGCCAATGAAGCACAGATTTTGAGTACATGAAGAGTAAACAAGTGTTTTTTTTTATTCAATGATAGATATTTGACTTTGTTACTCAAGCTTCCCCAACTATGATCGACATGCCAAAGCTGTAATCCCCATTTCATACAAGAAAACTCTACATATTAACAGACATACTGCAAAATCTTTCCACACCTCAACCTCTGATTGGTCTTATGTTTGTGCTGGAAAATGAGGCATGCATCGACATGTATGGAGCAATGACAAATTACATGATGTAACAGACAATTTTTTTAAACTAACAATCTAACATAAAGCATCAAGAAACATGTACATTTCGTATTTTGTACTCAATTTCGCATTTTATTGCGGATGAAAAACTACAGTAATATAATTAACATGCTTTTAAACATAAAATTACTTAAGCTACAGTTTGTTTACAGTAGTGATCATCATCGGATGTACATCGCTGGCGATTATAAATGCTGGTGATGATTGCCAAGAAGTGGTTTCTTTATCAGCATACATCGCTGTCAATTCTCATTTGTTTTGCTGCCACAACTCGATTTAATATTTCTACATGGCCTCCTGTAAATATATATTATTGAATATGTGTGTGGTGATGTGAATTCTGAATTTGCTTCAGAAGCAACCTCCAGCAATCTGCATCGCGTCTAACGATCTATGTTGGCGATCATCACTATAGAGAAACCGTCCACATTCATTTTAACTACTAGCAACTCCAGTCTACAATCACCAGCGATGATCGCCATAAACAAACAGCAGGTTTTGTTTGACAGCATTTTGGCTCATTTCGTTTTTGCTGTGATTGCAAAAATATACCATCTCTACGCATATCTATTATTATTTTCCTAACTAGGACAGCACTTTGATATGCAAAATGAAAATTTAGAACTATTGCCATGTTGGTGTTTTCCGTGTTCCGAAAATTAAAATTTAACTTCTTAATATCTCCGTTTTGGCAAAATTACATGTAAACACACACTGCCTCTCTCACTCATACTACTGTGACCCTCAGTTCTCGAGCAGTCACCATGTTAGCTATTTGATCCAAGGATTTGCAGGCTCATACCCAGCAGAGGCCTATTTATATTAAAGGGTAATAATATCCTTAGTATGATTTCCTTTTGAAAGAGGGAGGTAAAGGTGGGAGGTCTTCAATGTAGTTTCACGGCATATAAAAAAACCCTGTCCCAAATAGGAGATCTCCAGGCAATTTCTCCTTCACATTGAAGTTTGATGTTGAATAATCTCTGCAGTTGAAGGCATTGTTAAATAAAATATTGAAAATTACTCACTCATAGTCTGACATTAACTACTTGTTCACATTCATCGCTGTAGAGTAACAGCATGTCTGACCATGAAATGAATGGGCCTGGGTTCAAATCCTCCGTGGTTCCCCCTCAACCAATTGAAGCAGAATTGCTAGGTAACTTTCGGCATTGGACCTCGGACTCTTTTCACCATCATTTATTCACATATCATTAACACGGCCCAGGTTAAGTTTATGGTATAGCGTGCTGTATTTGTACAGTGCATTCATAGCTCAGCCGGATCGTTCCGAGGTGGCCTGCCTGCTGCCAGAGTAGCGCTGTAGCTACTGCTGACGTGCCAGTCAGTTGAGTTGGATCTGTTGTGAGGGAAAGACGCCTGTGCGCGTGTTGTGAGTAAAATTGTGTTGTCTCGTGGTGATAAAGTGTCTATTAATAATGGATAAGTACACTTTAGAACAACGTATTTTTCTCTATGATGCATATGTGAAATACTCTTTTGCAAGAAGGTATCGAAGAGAATTTGAACATCGGTTTGTAGGTGTTCGAATTCCTCACAGGTCAACTATTCATGACCTTGTCAATAAAGTCAGACATACAGGATCTTTTTTGAGCAAGAAACGTGTTCAACAACTCTGTGTACTGACAGGAGAGAAGCTTGATGAAGTAGGGGCCCAGTTAGAGCACTCACCCTGCAAATCACTGTGATGTTTAGCACAAGAGGTTAACATTTCCAAGACGTCAGCTTTTGTGGCAACTAAACTTCTGAAACTTAAGCTATACAGGATAACTGTAGTTCATGCTTTACAATCACAAGATCCTGTAAATAGGGTTATTTAATGCAATTCGTTTGTACAGTCCGTTCATAATGGCGATGTTGACCCACTTTTAAAGTTCTTCACTGATGAAGGGTGGTTTCATCTTCATGGTCACGTTTCTACTCAGAACAATAGATACTGGGCTACCGAAAATCCCCATATTATTCATGAAGTTCCTCACCACGCTGCAAAGGTTGGGGTTTGGTGTGCAGTGAGTGTGAGTAGAATTATTGGTCCCATATTTTTCGACACAACAGTTGATTCACACGTTTATGTAACTTCAATTTCAAATAATTTTTTTCTGCAACTAACAAGAAATAAATGATTGAATGGCTGGTTTCAGCAGGATTCAGCTACAGCGCACACCGCTGCAAATTCTACGCATGAATTGCGAAGTGTGTTCGGTGACAGAATAATTAGTTGAGGATTGTGGCCATCATGTTCCTCTGACCTATCTCCATGCGATTTTTATTTATGGGAAACGTGTATGCATCAAATCCGCACACTTACAAGAATTGAAGGACAACATCACGAGAGAAATACAGGCAATCAGTCAACTTTTGCGAGTGAACCAGAATTGTTTTCAGAGATATAGGGAATGTGTTCGAGTTGAAGATCACTTTCAACATCTGTTATGATGCAGGTAAGCCTAATGTTAGTAGAGTAGTTAGTGTTCTGTACCCATGACTTGCCAGTCGTTTAGGTGTAACTCTGGCAGCAGGCACACCTATCTTCACCCAGTCCAAGGCTGCAGTGGAATGGTCCGGCCGAGCTACGAACGCACTGTATAAGAATGCGACTGTATAGTGACAAATATCATTCAGAGAAGAGGACTGGTAAGCACAATAAGCCTCAGGCTGCGGTGCAAGCCTTTTTCAGCCCCTCCTCTGTAAAAGGAAAAAAAAAAAGATCCTACTTTGTCTTAGGGGAAAAAAAGAACCTACTTGCTCTTTCTCCCTTTTTCACACACACAGACACACACATACACATTCTCAACCCCCCCCCCTCTCTCTCTCTCTCGCATACACATGCTTTTCCTCTTCCTCCTGTATATTACATTTATTTTTTACTATAATGATCACTTCCAACTAGATTGACCCTGAAAGAGTTGATGCTGTAAATATTAATTCGTTTCTATAACTTAATTACCACTTTAATTTCAATTTTTTTTAGATCTTACTTCACAAGAAGGAATGGGCACAAAAAACTAGACTGCCACCTATAGGTAAGAAAGAAGCACAAGACATTATATCTTTAAGAACAATTGTATGGACATGTTATGAGATACGTATGTGAAGATTTTTATGGTGTAATGTTTTTCTTTTCACTTGAAATTCAGAAATTTTCAGAGATCTAAAGCTATAGCATTTGAAATGCTCTTGCAAATGGAACGAACTTTTCTCTCATTTTTATGCGTTATCTCTATGATCAAATGATACATTAGTGTGTGTGTCCACTTCTTTATTTATTTTTTTTTTATTATTCTTTTTTACTAAAACCTGTAATATTGTTCTGTTGCAAGGTCGCCAGCATTCCTCTCCAAGGTGCCAAACTGGGTAAGTAATAAACCAACCATAAACCATTTTCACTGCAACATAAAATTAATTAAGTGAAGTATATTTGGTGAAGGGAGTAAAGGAGGATATATCAAGATTCGTGTGCCGTTCTCACTGAAAATAAGGTGGAGCATAAGTCATGACAACTATTCAACTAGGCCTATTATTTTTTGTGAGAATCAGTGCGCAGTTCGAAATTTTGTACATCCATAAATGACACAGTATTATGCTGCTTGAAAGGGCAGGGTTCCGAGTGCTGCAGGACAACGCTTACAACCAGTTTATATTTGACCAGTTACAGATCAACTGGCGAGGTTGCACATTCGCTTGGATATCTGGCCTTGAAGCAGTTGCACCTGGCTAGACAGAGCCACAGATAGGAGACGACAGAATACCAAGCATTTCACCATACAGGAACTCTGATGACATTTTTTAACTACACAAATGGAGTAATTGAAGGAAATTTACTTTTCCTAATTAAAAAAAAAAAAAGAGCCTGTTATTCTTAGGAAAATATTTGGGGCTAAGAGGGATGAAATTACAGGAGAATGGAGAAAGTTACACAACGCAGATGCACGCATTGTATTCTTCACCTGACATACTTAGGAACATTAAATCCAGACATTTGAGATGGGCAGGACATGTAACACGTATGGGCGAATCCAGAAATGCATATGGAGTGCTAGTTGGGAGGCCGGAGGGAAAAAGATCTTTGAGGAGACTGAGATGTATATGGGAGGATAATATTAAAATGAATTTGAGGGAGGTGGGATATGATAATAGAGACTGGATTCATCTTGCACAGGATAGGGATCTATGGCGGGCTTATGTGAGGGCAGCAATGAACCTGCGGGTTCCTTAAAAGCCATAAGTAAGTAAGTTAGCTTGAAATAGGGTTATAATTGATTGAACACTTTGGTACATTTATCTTCATAACTAATATATAAATCAACTAATGGACACCGGCAACAACAAAGGAAATAAACGTAATGCATAGATGAAATCTGACATGTAAACAAATACAAGAATAAAATAAATTACAATTACTTACAAACGAGAAGAGCAAATATGTACACACTTATTACTGTAAGGTTCATACTCTAAACTCAAAATACAGCCTGTTATTATTTCTCTAATAAATCGTTTTTAGGGATATAACACGTTATTACTTACTTACTTACTTACTGGCTTTTAAGGAACCCGTAGGTTCATTGCCGCCCTTACATAAGCCCGCCATTGGTCCCAATCCTGAGCAAGATTAATCAAGTCTCTACCATCATATCCTACCTCCCTCAAATCCATTTTAATATTATCTTCCCATCTACGTCTCCGCCTCCCCAAAGGTCTTTTTCCCTCTGGCCTCCCAACTAACACTCTATATGCATTTCTGGATTCGCCCATACGTGCTACATGTCCTGCCCATCTCAAACGTCTGGATTTTATGTTCCTAATTGTGTCAGGTGAAGTATACAATGCGTGCAGCTCTGCGTTGTGTAACTTTCTCCATTATCCTGTAACTTCATCCCTCTTAGCCCCAAATATTTTCCTAAGAACCCTATTCTCAAACACCCTTAATCTCTGTTCCTCTCTCAAAGTGAGAGTCCAAGTTTCACAACCATTCTAACTTTCAGACTTTTTGACAGAAGACTAGATGACAAAAGCTTCTCAACCGAATAATAACAGGCATTTCCCATATTTATTCTGCGTTTAATTTCCTCCCGAGTGTCATTTAGATTTGTTACTGTTGCTCCAAGATATTTGAATTTTTCCACCTCTTCGAAGGATAAATCTCCAATTTTTATAGTTCTATTTCGTACAATATTCTGGTCACGAGACAATCATATACTTAGTCTTTTCGGGATTTACTTCCAACCCTATCGCTCTACTTGCTTCAACAAGAACTTCCGCGTTTTCCCTAATTGTTTGTGGATTTTCTCCTAACATATTCACGTCATCTGCATAGACAAGAAGTTGATGTAACCCGTTCAATTCCAAACCCTCTATGTTATCCTAAACTTTCCTAATGGCATATTCTAGAGCGAAGTTAAAAAGTAAAGGTGATAGTGCATCTCCCTGCTTTAGCCCGCAGTGAATTGGAAAAGCATCAGATAGAAAATGGCCTATACGGACTCTGCTGTAAGTTTCACTAAGACACATTTTAATTAATCGAACTAGTTTCTTGGGAATACCAAATTCAATAAGAATATTATATAAAACTTCTCTCTTAACCGAGTCATACGCTTTTTTGAAATCTATGAATAACTGATGCACTGTACCCTTATACTCCCATTTTTTCTCCAATATCTGTCGAATACAAAAAATCTGATCAATAGTCGATCTATTACGCCTAAAACCACACTGATGGTCCCCAATAATTTCATCTACATATGGAGTTAATCTTTTCAAAAGGATATTCGACAAAATTTTGTATGACGTCAACAAAAGTGATATTCCTCGAAAGTTACTACAGTTAGTCTTGTCCCCCTTCTTAAAAATAGGTACGATTATGAACTCCTTCCATTGTTCTGGTACAATTTCCTTTTCCCAAATTGCAAGTACAAGTTTATAAATTTCGCTAGATACTGCCCTTCCACCCTCTTGTATTAATTCTGCTGGAATTTGATCAATACCTGGAGACTTGTACTTTTTCAGATTTTCTATCGCAATTTCGACTTCAGAAAGTGTGGGTTCCGGTATAAATGGCTCAGCAGTTTGTATTTCAATTTCGTCCCGATCATTTCTATTTGGCCTATGTATATTTAGTAGTTGCCCAAAATAGTTTTTCCATCTGTTCAGGATTGAATGAGAGTCTGCAAGCAAGTCATCATTCTCATCCTTGATCACGTTTACCCTTGCCTGATATCCATTTTTAAATTCCTTTATACCCTTATATAAATCTCGAATGTTTTTATTCTTACTATTTGTTTCTACCTCATTCAGTTTTTCCTTCAAGTAATCTCTCTTTTTATTCCTAAATGTACGACTTGCTTCCCGTCTTTCATTGAAATAATGATCTCTATTCTCCACAATTGGATCCTGTAAGAATTTCAATTTTGCCTGTTTCCTTCTATCTACTGCAATGGAACAATCTTCATCAAATCATGGTTTCTTTTTCTGAGTTTCATGATAACCTATGCTCTGCTCAGCCGCAATTTTGATATTATCTCGGATTTTGTCCCACACGCTATTAACATCTAACTCTTCCTCAGCTTCGTCAGCAGTTGCTAAAGCGCCAAACCTATTTGAAATTTCAACCTGATAACGTTGCTTAGTTTCCTCGTCCCTTAATTTCAGAATATTGAATCTACTAATATTAGCTTGTTGCTCTACTCGCTTGGCTACTGATAGTCTTTCTCTTAATTCTCCAATTACCAAATAATGGTCAGAATTACAGTCTACCCCCCTGAAAGTTCGAATGTCTACTATACTAGTGTGCCTTCTTTTATCTACCAAGATGTGATCTATCTGGTTATGTGTCATTCCGTCTGGAGAAGTCCACGTATATTTATGTATATCCTTATGGGGGAATGTTGTACTCTTGACAATTAAATTTTTTGATGTGGCAAAGTTGACTAACCTAACTCCATTGTCATTACTACGTACGTGCAGGCTCTCTTTTCCAATAGTTGGTCTAAAAATATCCTCCCGTCCTACTTTAGCATTGAAATCCCCCAATAAAACTTTCATGTGATATCTAGGTAACTGATCAAAAGTATGTTCCAATTCCTCATAGAAGCTATCCTTTATATCGTCGTCTTTCTCTTCTGTAGGGGCGTGAGCATTTATAATTACGATATTGCACCATCTACCCTTAAGTACTAAATACGATAACCTGTCACTGATAAATTCGACCTTTTTTACTGCTGATTTTATTCTTTTATGTACAAAGAATCCTGTTCCTAATTGGTGATTATTGTTTCCTTCCCCATAATACAATAAGTAATCGCCTATTTGTGATATGCCATTCCCATCTAAACTAACCTCTTGTACTCCACGAAGTCTATTCTATATCTAGCTAGTTCTTTTGCTACTAATGTTACCCCTCCTGTTCTATAAAGACTAGTTACGTTCCATGTACCAAATCGTATAACCTTTTTCCTTTGCTGTGGTCGTGCCGGAGAATCAGTCCCATTCCAAGGCTTACTGTTAGGTTTCGTAACAAGCTGTTTTTTACGGTAATGGGTTGTTAGCCCTTCGCCCAACCCCCAAGCTGGAGGACCACCCCTTATCGGCTGTCCACGACTGCTTATTCAATATATTCGCAGCTACCCTCCATATCTGGAGGCCGTCTCCTCTATCCGCAACCTGAGGACGAGCCATGCCGTGGTGATAGGGACCCACAATACATGGTATAACACGTTATTAACAAAAATAAAAGCACTCTCAAGTCTAATGATTGTAGTTTCATGATGCGTGCTTCAATCAATGAGGAAAGAGGAGGAAATATCATTTGAAAGGTACACGATGATAATCACGTTCTTGCAACGATTCTCATAACTCCTGGATGGCTCAATATTATCTGACTTTCATGACCCAGAGCTGTCCAACCAAGTGAGACTCGGACATCCATTAACCCGAACATTGGACTACCCTGCGAGATGGAAGAGCTTCGCATACTGTCTATAGCGCCAGGCATTCAGTAGCAATCTGTCTTTTTCTATCTTTCTTAACCAGTTATGCAGGACTCTACAGGGTATGTGCTGCTTGAATGGACAGTATATGTGGTAGTGTGGTAGAATAGGGTAGAGTTGTGACCAATTATTCATAAACAACACAGTATCATACTACTCGTTTATTACAGTAGTTACAGCATTACAGCACACATACAGTGCCAGATTTAGGCCTAGGCAACCTACGCAGTTGCCTAGGGTGGAAATTTCCAAAGGGCCGGCATTTTCTCTTCTTCTTTTGTCTATTTTTTTTTCATCTCCATTTTACAGTGAAATTGGTTTTTAAAACAGTTGTTGGTAAATCTTTTTTGAAGTTTGTTCTTGAACATCTTGTGGAAGTCGGATATTTTGTTATCGCATTGTCGCGGTTGTGGCGAGAGTAAAAGGAAAGTGTGCAGCTGCATAGTTATATTGTAAATCTGATATCACATTATTATACTATGAAACTGCTTAAATTTAACTGCTTGTATAAACAATAATGCATTGTTGAAAATCAAATTAGATGTGTGTTTATTTATCGCTATGAATAGTAACTACAAGTCTCAGTTACATTTATATGTAACTGTATATAATATAATATAATATGTGTATCGTCAACAATACTATTTAATCACTTTTTAGCATGTGCACAATATAATAATTTAATATGAACGGTTTATTCCAGAAAGACTTAAAAATTAATTTTTCAATTTACTTTATACTTCTATCGAAGTAGAAATCCTCGTAATTTGTACCATCAACAAAACCAATGCTTACAAATAAACCACAGTCTACCTTTCACAAGTCAGTTTTGTTTCAACAACGAATAAGTTTGAATATATTTCTTTGCATCGAGTCTGTTGTGCTTTGTCAGATCAACTTTGATGACATCATCAATACTTTCTCTCTGCATTACATCAATCTCTGTGCAATAACCATATCACACTGTCATTTCTGTAGTGATGCGACCACATACTCATATGATAGATGCACAATAAGATTGTTGACTGACAGCTGAATTCACATTGCTCTCTGTATGATAACCATACATTGGTTAGGTCTCCCTGGGTCAAAAAATGTTACCTTCTACTACACTTTCAGTCTTGTACACAAGATTATGTAATTTAGGATAACTAAGAAGTTTTGACATCTGGAAAATTCTCTGCGAACTTTCTAAACACTTGTTTGGCTGAGTGAGTGCATGTAAAACATAAATACTTCCTGTTGTATAGTAAACACAGAAATATCCATTGCAGTCATATAATTACCAGAAAAGAATTTCTAAGCTCACCTGAAGGATATGATTCTTAAAAAGTAAGTTCAATTTTGTAAATAAAGCAACAGTTTAAAACATCTATTGAATTGTTTAAATACAGATTTTATTCACTTCATAAGGTCTTATTTTATTTTAAAAGTAGTCTGCGTAATACTATTACAGGTTACTGTTACAACTATTTTTGGTTATATTGGTAGTTACTAAATGTAAATTCACGTAAAGATTAATTTTTGGTCCTATAGAATATATCTGTTATGGTAACAATGATTATTAGAGGAGAAAAATTTGCTCTGTTGCTGGGGATCGAATGCGGGTTCTTGGTTCTACATACCAAGTGCTCTAACCACTGTGCTATGGCTAAGTTCAATCCACAGCACTGGATCGAATCCCTCTCCTCTAGTATTTTTTCCCTTTGTGGCCTGACTCCAAGTTCGACATATATTGTTGACATATATTAAATCAACTGCCATTATACAAGGAACGCACTCAATTGAGTCAGTGGACGGGATTCCACAGTAATATGCACTGTTGAGCAAAGATTCTACGTAAAGTGCTCTAATCACTGAGCTACACTGAAGTTCAATCCCCAGCACCAGATCGAATCCCTCTCTTCTAGTGTTTCCCCCCCCCCCTTTGTAGCCTGACTCCAAGTTCGACATATTTATTTATTTATTTATTTATATTGCTAGTAAGTTTTAAATGAATACAAGTTAATAATACAATGAAAGATAAACTAGCCCACTCCTGAATGAGTAAGACTTATGCTCAGGAGGGGATTCCAATACAGACAAAAATAAAATTAAAACTGAGAGTGAATATAGATTAAATAGTGTTTAATATGTTTAAACCCAAACTATAAATCCAATACAATTTTTTATATTTTTTTTATTAATTTGGAGAGGATTTGTCATGGTTGAAATATTATTGGAATAAAATTTGTTTAATAATCTGGGACCTTGACTCGTGCTATGATAAAAAGCTGCATTCGTTTTACATTTTGGTTCAGACAAACGCAGAGAATTCATATTTTTAGTTCTATATTTATGTACAGTATATACCTTTCAAAGTTATTAAAATTTCTATGAAAATAGTTTAATAGAATAAAATGATACATTTGTTTAATGTTGAAAACTTTGAAAGTTTAAACAACAATTCAGTTGGGTAATCTTTCTGTTTTTTTAAACAAATTTTTAATACTTTTTTCTGTAGTAAAATTAACAGATAAAGGTTGTATTTATAAGTTCCACCCCAACCTATAATACC
This sequence comes from Periplaneta americana, assembly GCF_040183065.1. Lineage (NCBI taxonomy): Eukaryota > Metazoa > Arthropoda > Insecta > Blattodea > Blattidae > Periplaneta > Periplaneta americana. Next base: position 64,691,764 of record NC_091119.1, on the reverse strand, counting down.
ATACGTAAATATAGACTGAAATAATGCTAAATAAATTACACGCAAACAGTTAATTAACAAAATATTTCTTAGAATAACAAAGTAACCTAATGTTTTACGTAATTTATTACAAATATAATGAATATGATTTTTCCATTTTAAATTATTATCAATAATTATACCTAAGTATTTAACCTCATTAACTTCATTAATAACTGAACAATTGAATCATTTGTTTCAGAAACAGCACTTCTCCCTCCAGTAACATTTTTCAGGAAATTGAAAAAACGTTCTGTAAGGCATATTTTATTGTTCACACTTGTGGTATTTTTTTCATTTGATCATTTACTAAATACAAACATCCTGACATCTTGGTTATTTGAATGAGTTCAATACCCACATCTACAGAATTTGTTTAATTTGGAGGAGATGTGCTGTTTCTGAAACAAACAGTAGGAATAACAAGAACAACAAGTAGATTCTCAATGTTAATAACCTTAAATTAATATAGAAATGCTAATATAAGTTAGAGAACATGTTTTAAACCCATTCATTCAAACTTCACAGCATAACCTGCCTAATAATCACAACTTAAAATGCAGAAAATATTACTTGCAAAGAAAAAGAAGTTCACTAAGATTCTGTCAAACAGGACATTTTTAATTATGTCAATAATAAATTCATGATGGCATCAAAGCATACACACAACATTACTCTTCCTTAGTACGTTTTCTTGCATCACCATGATTAGTCATCAGTTGATGTCGTTGGCCAAGTATATAGTTCATTATAAAAATCATGATATTCTGTTGGAATGTATGGTTCCAATTTCTTAATGTCTGATAATTTCTTTTCATTTAAAGCCACATAGCAATGTGGATAAGCAGGAACACTGGGCAGCATAGGAAGCACACTTCTAGAAAGGAACAACTTGAAAGTATGAACAGTCAGTCCATCAATAAAATTCCTTCCTGAGATATGATCCACTTCATATTGGAACTCCATAAAGTCGTTCACATGAAAAGTTACTTTCTGATCTCTTTTTACTCCTCTTCCCATGGACTCAATGGACAGAACAGACTTCTTGAAATAGGTCTTCCATCAATGGTTAAAGTCCAAAATGTCTGCAGTTTGTATCATTTGAGCAGAGAATCTGTTGTTCTTATTTGATGCAACTATTAACTCTATGTATTCTTTTATTGAATAGATTCTGTCTGATGTGCGAATCTTCCCCTTTATAACACCAAAATCTCGATCACAGGGCATGAAGGAATGCCCACGAATCGGAAAATAATGGTATATTTTTTTTTTTAATCTGCCAGTAGTAACAAGAGTTTGGAGAAATCGAACAACTGTGTTATTCCTATTCTGACCTGGGCAGCTATCAGAGAAAATGTGTAGGTATTTTGTTGTGTTTGGTAACTCGATGCTTATGTAATCTAAGATAAATTAACAGACTTCATCTGGATCTTTTTTTAGCCAGTCCCTCGTGATATATGTACAATTTTGCTGTGTTATCCCTCAAGTTATGTATATTAAATACATTAACATTAAGTTGCCTGAGATAGAATGCTTCCTGCATAGGTATCTCTGGCAGATGCAAATTCTGCATATAATATATACATATTGAAGCAGTTTCATTGTCTTCTTTGCAGAGATTAGAACAATATTCCATTTTTTGGTGAACTTTTTGGCTCTTCTTTTAAGGACAATAAACTCTACTCCTGCTACACGTTTGGCGTTATCATTCAGCGATGGACTTTTCATCCTTACCGATAGTTGTTCGCATGTACAGCAGGTATCAATTTGTGGCCTCCCAAATGATAGACTGAATCGCTCCTTAAAAATTTTGCGGTATAACCAGTAGGATACCTGTTGGTCAGGATACTTCTCCATAAAGGAGGCATGCATTAATGTGATATTTAACCTCTCGCTCAAATATTCTATTTCTCTTGATGAGTAGTGAGATTTTTTGGTTGGAATGAGCGTATGTGATCTTCCACTAATATACACACCTCCCCAGAAGTTGCATTTCCAGAAGTGTTTTTACCCCTCAAATCCTTTGGAGATCTTCCAAGCAGTAACAAAGATGTTAGACGACGAATGCGACCCTTTGTCACACCAGGCAAGTTTAGAAATGCTTTGGCACACACTTGTTGTCGTCCAGAACTACATGTCACATAATACTTGAAATTACGCGAACGTGGCTTCTTTGGTTCATCTCCCTGCTGACGTCTCCTTTTAACTTGCACTACTTCCACTAATGCTTGTAAATACGAATCCTGTTCGTCTTTAGTTTCTTTGGCATAAAAGTTTATAAATATTTCTTCTCGATCCCCCTCCAATAACCTTCCAAAGCACTTCAATTTACACCTGAAGGAAAGAGAGATTATGTTATGTGACGAAAAGTATAACAGGAGTAAATATGGATTTAACATATTATGAATCATGTTACATTGCAAAGTATGATTTTCATAACAGCAACGCTATTGAACAGGTAAACATTAATACTGTGGCATACTCACTTGCAATCATTTCCAATTTTCTTCTTTGCGACCACCTTAGAAGCATAGTTGATATGTTCTAACCCCTTTACTCTTCCTCTTTTCACATGTTCTCGTTTGTATTCAACACTTTTTAATCCTTTCTTTCGTTTTTTCACTACGGACAAAACAGCTCCCTCATCACTACTAGACGCCATGTTGGAATAGTACTATTGGGGGAAACTAGCAGCGCTCCTTGTGGAGAACAGAAACAGCACCTCTCCAGGATAAGTGTTGTTACTGCACAAAACGGAAACTTTCGACTAAGTTTGCAAGCAGCAGTTATGTGATGGAAGTGTTGTTTCTGCACAAAACTGTAGCATTTCAGTCGGTAATTGCGATTGTGCTAACAACTCATATACCGTCAAACAGTGGAGAAGTGTTGTTTCTGAAACAAACGATTCAATTGCAATTTATATCAGAACAATCAGAATTATGCATTTTAATTTGTAATACAGATGAAATTGGTTTATTACCTTTATTATTTAAAGAAAATGGGATAGCTATTGTTTTGTCTTTATTTATTACAAGTGAATTCAAATTGAACCATTTTTTTTATTAATTTTAAGCCGCAATTTGCATTATAATAAGCATCAGTCCAAGTTTTTCCACTAAAAAGTAAAACAGTATCATCAGCATACGAATATAAATCACCTTCATATTCTTTAAGGTCTATTATTAAAAGGTCATTAATATGTATTAAAAATAAAATCGACTGCCTCCGTGGTCTGTTGGTCAGCATGATGGCTTCCAGATCATGAGGTCCCGGGTTCGATTCCCGGGCTTGGCTCTCGTGAATTTTTCTTGAAGAGTATGGAAATTTGTATGAATGTGAGTATGCTGGATTAATATTAATTAACCAATCATCAGAAATATAAAATACATCAGGACTGTCGCTGGGCAGTAACCCGAACACACGTTTCAGCGTCACATTGTTGACAAGTAACTCCATCTGTTAACACAACCATACAGCATCTAATAGATGCTATAGAGTTACCAACAATGAAAAAAAAAAATAAAATAAAATCAGTCCAAAGACTGTTCCTTGCGGAACACCTATTTTAATTTTAATAAATTCACTTAATACATTATCAATTTTAGTAGCTTGAACTCTATCATTTAAATAAGATTTTAATAAATTGAAAGCATTATTTTTAATTCCAACACAATTTAATTTTTCTAATAATAAATGATGACTTATTCTTATATGGTAGAGACTGGATTAATCTTGCTCAGGATAGGGATCAATGGCGGGCTTATGTGAGGGCGGCAATGAACCTCCGGATTCCTTAAAAGCCAATAAATAAGTAAGTAAGTAAGTATTAATTACACTATTCTTTTAATTTACACTACCTCTTAATAGGATGGGAAAAACAGTACCGGTACTTTACAAATATCGTTATTAAATTGTCTATAATCGGTTATTTCATGAAGCTATATCAATTATTGTAAAGTTATAAAACGTCTATGGAATTGAAAATAACGAGACGTTATATTGGCGAGATTAATGCAAAGATTCGCCAGTAATTACCTTACACTCACTTTACAGTTGAGGAAAAGCTTTGGAAAAAGAAAACCAAGTATTTTTTAAGTAGGTTATTTTGCGACGCTATATCAACATCTCAGGTCATTTAGCATCTGAATGAAATGAAGGTGATAATGCCAGTGAAATGAGTCCGGGGTCCAGCACCGATATTTATCCAGCATTTGCTCATATTGGGTTGGGGGAAAACCCCGGAAAAAACCTGAATCAGGTAACTTTCCCCGACTGGGAATCGAACCCGGGCCACTAATTACCTACCAGGAATTCGAACCTACTCCAGAGCGTAAGTGCTGAGAACAAGTCCTGCTCGATTTTGTTCTTCAAGGTTCGATAATGAATATACAGAAGTAGTTTAAAAGCATTCAATTTTTCGTCCACTTCGCAATACCTCCCCTAAGTTATAAAGGAAATTCTGGTATTTAAATGTATTTTACTGGCTCTAAAATCAGTCGATTTCATGTTAATTTCACTCTTAATGAGTGGAAAACTATAAATGCCAGTTTTAGCTATATATCTTCCATATAGAAATGATTGGCTACTCCACTAAGATTACTTACAGAAGTTTATTGCAATAAATTTTCACTCGCACAGATGATTACTTGATCGTAAGCAAATAATAATGCCTCAATATTTAATTCTTCAATATTAAAAATATTAACCTCTTACTAGTTTTGAGTCCTGCGTGTAACAGCGTGGTTTAAGGCGTCAGACTTCGAACTGGTTATGTTGAATGAGCGCTGGTTCATTATTATTACAGTCAACACCAGATATAGTGAACCTCTGCGGACTTGCATATTTCGTTCACTATATCCGAGGTTCACTAAATCTGAAGTGTCTCTCCCCTAACCTTAAATGACAGGAATGAATGAAATTTTGAACAAGAAAATAAAATACTATACAGCAATTAAAACATTTAATTTTTATGAACTGGATTACACTGTATACTGTTACTCACAGTTGATTTACTTAAACTATGCTGTCGACCCACGTCCGCTTGCAAAAGACCACGTTCAATGTTACTTATAATATTCACCTTATCTTCAAAGAAAACACTTTATGCTTCGACATTTTTATAGTGTGTGTTCACTGTTCGAACAGTAGAAACAGACTGATCAGGTCAGCGTAGTCAGCTTTGGAATTTCCTGGATCACTTATTGGAAACTGGGCGGGAATTGATGGAGTTTGAAAGCCATCAGAATCTTACCTTCATTTATGCTCTGGACATAATGTCCGTCCCATTTCAATAAAAGAAGCCAATTAATTTTCCGTTGTTTCAATGCTATCCGTCATAATAGAAATGTTTCTAAAAACAAAAGGCAACCCTTCGACGGTGGAGGATTAGAAATAACACTAAAGTGGTGTGCCTAAGAACATAATGGCAAACCTTCGACGGTGGAGTGAGGCAAGGTCATCACGCGTTGTCTGGATTTACAGTATAGCTCATTGTCTAGTAATCCTACCTTTGTCCTTCGACTAAAGGCGTAAGAAACTCAGAATGTTGTTCTCAACATATTATTCTTTCAATTATACAGAAGAAGGTCTGACTTCAAATAAGAAGTTATCAGGATACAACTCTTGTAACTTCAATTTTTAAGGTTCACTATAACCGAAGCAGAGGTTCACTATAAACGGAAATATTAATGTACTTTTTAATGTATACGGGTTGGGACTAACGATTTAGGTTCACTATAACTGAGTTCACTATATCCAGAGTTGACTATTATTATTATTATTATTATTATTATTATTATTATTATTATTATCATCATCATCATCATCAACAGCAGCATCATCATCACCGAAAATCATTCCAACTGCTTTAGAAACAAGTGCAGCTGAAATAAGATTATTCAAATATCTGGCAGATTTAATGTCAGGGGATCACAGCAGAAACGAGGAAATAACGTATGTTTGGAACTGAGAATGCCATGTATTTTTGGAACAATAGAATGGACTGGTATTTTCACCTCCTAAGAATACAACTAAAGGGTATTCAAGCTGTATCAGTAGCTTACCAACGGAAATGAAACAAGAAAGTTGCAGGACCAAGGAAATGCTCACGTCAACAATTTTAAGATTCTACAGCCGGAAATTGTTAAAAGGTGCAACAGAAGATGAACAGCAAAAAGTAGACAAATATATATTTTTTTTTTTGCGCACGATCGTGTTTTTGTTGTATTTACAGCTATTGTTCTTAGGGCTTGAAAGATAGAATTCCCACACAGAAACTTGTTGCTAGGAAAACTTTTCTTCATAACATAAACTATACTCAAGTAGATCCATTACAGTGCACTTATTGTTACTTAGTTACCTTTAGAGTGCAGTTTTGCTAAGGTTTTAATGCAAAGTACATTGTACAGTGTGATCCAGAAGTCTCTCCGCAGTGCTTGTGTAGCCGAGAATCCACTAGGTAGAGAATTCAAGTGTATTCGGTAAAGAATTCAAGTGACAGCATTGGGCGCTAAGCATATGATGGACTGGGGATGTGAGGTTGTCAAACCGAAATGAATAGGGGAGTGCCAAATTTCTAAAGGGTTGTATTCTAGGATTACTAGAACTAATAGAGCTGCAGAGGGACTTTCCGATCGCACTGTATTTGCATTTTTTTTTTAATATGAACGTGCAAAAAATGTTGTACAATACCCGCTGTGCTCGTTTTTCAAACTTTTCTTCGATTTTGTAAAAAACCTTCACAACCTTGTATCGTAATAGGCCTATACTATAGGTTACTATTTCATTGGTGCTTACTTACAATATATTCTTTTAAGAACATTCAGTAAATATGAATTACAGTTATCCAATAAATTGATGGCTAAAGAGTTTTGATTATTGTTTAATCGCTGTTGATAATGTTTACTATAAGAGAAGATTTCTTCTTTGATGTTGGTAATTTTTTAAGTCTCGAAGTTAGAATTGTGTCTCATAAAACTAATCATTGTATCTAGGCAACTGTTTTAAGCATAGGTAAGAGAAGTTCCTTGGAAATTAGCTAAGAGTAGGCAATAGGATGTTTATATACTGTATTCGTAACTGAATTTCTAAGTAGCCTTAAAATTAACAAAGTTAATTGTAAACAAATTATCGTAATTCACCAGAAGTTTTGAAATTATCATTATATTTACAAATAATTTCAGTTTCGAATAAATTAATCTAGAGAAAATCCGAACATCCAGTGGCATTTATAATATAATAATAATTACTAATCAATAGAAAGTCTCAAGGTATTTGTGAAATACCTTGAATTGCGTGCGTGAAAAATCGACATTCTTGGTAAGCCTATGTAATTGCATATTAAGGACAGATTTAAGGAGTAAATAAATACTACCACAAGCAGGATGAGTACATCTTATCTAGTGATTTGATAATGAAGCAATACGAATGGTGTGGAATGACGCAGTGAAAGAAGAGGAAATAGGAGGAAAAATAATATTTGAAATTACGCGATAACACGTCACTGCAAAGGAATGTGGAGCTGTGAGGATGTTGCAATGATAAATACCTCTCATTCGTTGAAATTCAACAGATTTTCTCACTCCATTACAGAATAGATACATGTCTGAAATAACTTATGAAACATTTTTAATCATTTAAACGCTAGAATCACGCACACAAAGCGAAGTCTCTCGAAGATTACGGAAAAGGAAGTTAAAACAATTTTCGTTAAAAATATTCCACTCTGTCAGCTGAATTCTAGAGCGCGGCCACGTAATTCAGCGAACTAGGGTTCGATCCCATTGTTTATTGTCGGATACTTTTGTTGGAAAAGGTCGAAGGATGAATTTCATCACACCAACACTTTCCATTTCATTTTATTCCTCTCTTCGTTTTATGTACTCAAAAATATAATATCAAGGTACAATGTACGAGCTTCGGTGATGACGAATTGAGATAACTAATAGTGACTAGCATTCGAGGGATGTTTCTGCTAATAGGCTGTAACTTTTCGTTGTAAAACTTTACAATGTTACATTTGTTAGGATCAAATTTCTGCACATTTAAAGGACAAAACTAAAATTCTTTCAATCGTTTATTATCATAATACACTGCTCTCTTAAATTGACTGACCATATTGGGTTTTAAATCAATGCTTTTCCAAAAACAGGCTATGAATTTTTTTCATATTAAACAATTTTTATATTGAAAATGAAAAAAAAAAAAAAAGAAAGAAAGAAAAAAAAAAGCAAAATCGTATGAAACTTTTTATGTGAAATTTCTCAAAGATTAACTCCCTGAAGTTCATTATATTACTTACGATTCACCCTATATACAGGATGGAAGTGAAATAACCTTCCTGATTGAAAGAGGCGATAAGACACTCTTAAATGAATAGAAAAATTGTATTACGTTTTGTGATTAAAAACACGGTTAATTAGAAAATTAATTTTGAAGTTTCAGTAGACCGGCAACCATCGCCGCTAACACACTCTTCTCGTGATACAGATGTAAGAGGTCAACGAACTCGGCATGTCTCTAGGTGAGCTGTTCTCTGGCGCGACGCTGCAACCTGCTTGCATCGTGCAATGGCTTGAAATTATAGGTTATTAATCTTTACGTAAATCTTACGTTGAAATTAAAGGTTTTTAAAATTAAATTTACACGAAAACTGTCCACTCTACTGAAGTACACCAGTAGAATAAATTATTCTTTATTATATTTCCTATCGATATGGATGAAAATCACGATTCTACTCGCAATAGTTACCGAATAACAGGTTGTTAAACATTTGAGAAAAAATTGTTTTCTGAAAAAACTAATAACTATCCACCAATATTATATTATAGTTTGTATTCTGGACCTTCGTTGTCAACTGCAGTTTAGCAGCAGACGAAACTTAATAAATTTTATAAGCAGTATATTGGGAAATTTAGAAAGGTACAGTTGTAGTAAAATTAGAGATGAATACCAGAAAATTGAAACTAGTCATACATAAGAAAATTTTTTAAAATATTTTACCAGAAGATTAGAACCCCAGTGATTATCATAAAATGTTGTGGTTATTTTCCCCATATATTAGAATACTTGAAGTGTCGGCTGGAACAACATTGTAAGTTACAAAATTTTCATTCGGCGTGTTTCCGTGTAATAATGTTGTATGTCATGTTACCTTGCTATACTCTTTCGCTTGCAACTGTCCATCAATGCAGTACGTGAAATTTGTCCATTCAAAAGTTTGCTACCCTATAAGAACAACGTTGTACGTATACACATTTTTGCAGCTCCTGTAAATTTTATCAAATGTAACTTATAATGTTGTTCCAGCCAACGCTTCAATTATGCAATAGTATGTCTAGGATAGTTGAACTAGCTGTGAACAAAAGCAAAAAGTGTGTCAAGACAATATATAGGTTTAAAAGAAGGGACTTCCAAAGTTAAAACGAATGTAAGAGACTTATTTACGAGTTCTGAAGCTGTAAACAGAATAAACTTCTGATATTACATAATGTAACAGTATGATAACATGTTTATGTTGGGGACAGAGACTTCTCAAACACAAGTGCATTTCCTATCACGACATGAACAGTGTGTGGACTACTTCTCTAAATTGGATCTCTTTTTTTTCCGCTAACCCTGTTGCCACGGTTACGAGTCCCAATCGGCATTTTTCTTTCGAAACAGATTTCACAAAAAGTCCTCCTACTTGGTACGTGAAGAGCCTGTGATTTTCATTTAAATTCCGCCTCTTAAGACTCCACAGCTACTCAAGATTAAGGTCGCTCCCTACCTTGCATCCTTCGAAACTACAGAATGCCAGTGAAGCAGGCAGTAGTTGTCCTGAAACAGACAAGCAACGATTCAGTTCTAACAGAAATAGTTATGAAATATAACAGAAGCACAATGGTTATTTTATTTCGTCTACTTTCCTTTTTGATTTGTGTATGGAGAAAGGAATTAAATTAAGAGAATAGTATGTTTAACAGTATCGAAAGCTTTTTTTTTTTCAAACCTAAAAACACAACTAATTTATGTTTACAAGAGTTTAATTAACTTATAAATTGCATTTTCGGTGGACTTACCTTCTCTAAAGCCAAATTGGGAGGTAGAGAGTACTTGGTACTTATTTAAAAACTTAGTAATCCTAGTACAAAGACATTTTCAAAATAGTTTCACCATGTTAGAAATGAGAGAGATATGACGATAATTAATAGGATCTGCTTTGTCTCCAGAGTTCTCGTAGATAGGAACAATGATAGAATTCTTAAATTCTGGAGGCACATGTCCATATTCAATAAATGAATTAAAAATGTGTGCTAACAGCTGACTAATGGTACATTTTACGGATTTTAAGAATCTTACAGAAATATCATCTGGACCTGCAGCAACATTATTTTTTAACAAAGTTATCTTGTTAATTTTTCCTCTGGAGTAATTGGCTCGAGGTATATGGAATACACACTGCAATTATGTATAGTTCTTTCTACATTTGGTATCTCAGAAGCAAGATGTTTTCCTATATTAGCAAAATAGGAAGAATTAATTACATTAATATGTCCTTCAAACAATACTTCCCGTTTTTTACTTTTTAAGTACCATAGTCCTTAAGCAAGTTCTATTGTTCTTTTAGATAATTATTCTCCAATATTTACCATTTATAATGTTGTTCTCTAAGAATGTTAATGTAATGTTTGATTTTGTATTTATAAATTTTACCTAATAAATGGCGCTTGGCCCACTATGACTCTGAACCTTTCATATACAGAGTGAACTGTAAGTAATGTCATTAATTTTAGGGGAGGAGGGGTTATTCTTTGAGATATTTCAAACAAAAATGTTCCATACAATTTTGCTCGTTTTTACTTCCTTTTCGAGGTATAAACTGTTTTACATGAAATATTTCATAGGGTATTTAACCCGAACAAATACAACTTTTCGTTCTGCAAAGGAGTTTTACAATGTTATATTTGTTCGTATCAAATTTATTCACATTTAAAGGACAAAACTAGAATTCTATCAATAATTTATTACCATAATACACTGCTCTCTTAAATTGACTAATCATATTGGGAATTATATCAATGGCTTTCCCAAAACACGCTATGAAATATTTCATATAAAACAATATATATATATATATATATATATATATATATATATATATAGAGAGAGAGAGAGAGAGAGAGAGAGAGAGAGAGAGAGTACTAAAAAGTCACATATCATTTTGCTATATTTTGAATAGTTTTGCAGAAAAGCGTATATTTTAAAATAAACGAATTACGAGATCTTGCAATGCTGCGCGCTGCAACAAGTTGGGAGTAACATTTCATCTATCGGCTGATTGTTGAATGGTATCGATTCTTTCATAAATGGTATCGACTATCTTAGGTTGTTAAGTCCTAGACTGAAAATAATGACTTCATTTTAATATTATTAAAATGAAAACAAGTCGAACATAGTATGAAATAATAATTCTTTATAGTACAAGCTTGTTAACTTGGCACAAGTGTAAAGTTTGTGAAACTCATTCTTTTATTCATTCATTCATTACAGTTTGGTATCGTCAAGAGCAAAACATATTTTCTTAAAATGATTTATTAATAAAATAATGCATCTGCTTAGAGTAATTAAAAGGTATTAACAACTACTGTTTTAGAGGTATGCATTTTGAGTCTGAAGTATAAATGTACTTATTTTCTCTTTTATTTAATAATTGTAATTTATTCTATTCTTGCATTTCTTTACACACCAGATTTCATATTATGCATTACACTTATTTCCTTTGTTGTTATCGCTGTCCATTTGTTCACCTATATATGTTATGAAGATAAGTGTAATAAAGTATGCAATCAATCAAGGGGTTAGGTACAGCTTACAACAGTAAAATTTTTGGAAATATTCAACTTTTTTTCTTCCATTACTGTATCTTGTACAATAAATGAAAATAATTTGTGAAAAACACTGTCCTTCTGCTATATGAAAAAAAAAACGTTTTTATGATTTAAAAAGAGTCACTTACTTTTTTTTTTTTTTTTTTTTTTCGAAATTAAAAATACTGGCAGTTCACTATGCAGTGATGAAGCGTTTCCCTCATAACTCATAAACTTCTTAAATTTTTCATGTTCTTTCTCTTTTAGTTTATTGCTGAAACTCATGTTTACAATATCATACTCTTACAACTACATTCCTTAATAAATAATTTTTTTTTTGTGTTAGAAGAAAATACTGATATTTGACCATTTTTAAACGAATTTATTTTTTAACAGACAATCTATCAAAGATAGAGTGATCTTGCATCATATTGTTAATATGACATGTATAAATACACACAAACAATTTCATCGCAGAATGTTGGATTTTTTTTTAGTTATGTGGGAAATGCTTCATCACTGCACAGTGAACTGAATTTTGAAGAAAAAAAAAATGTAAATATTTTTTTTAAATCGTAAAAATAATTTTTTCATATAGCAGAAGGACAATGTTTTAAACATATCAATTTTCGTTTTTGTAAAAGATGCAGTAATGGAGAAAAAAAGTTGAATATTTCCAAAATTTTACTGCTGTAAGCTGTACCTAACGCCTTAAGCAAATACATTTTTTAAATTACACGGTAAATTTTCTTCAATTGTTACTCCGTTTGTGTACTCAGAAAATGTCAGTGTTCTGTCTAGCCTGCAAAACATTAGGGGCAACCGGTTGAAATTCGAACATTCGTTCGGATGCTCAGCTTTGATGGATGCTCTCTGAGGAGTCGAATGAAAACCGGCTGTAAGCCTGGTTACTGTTATAACAAGGTTACTGTTAGAAGAATACGATTTTGACGTTGTCCATAAGGCGGGAAAAAGAAATGTCAATGCCGATTGCTTAAGTAGAATCACCCTCTTTATGAAAGACGGAACTAATGAAATTTCAGAAGAACGAAAATCTCGATTGTTGAAAGAATCACACGATTGTCCCATCGGAGGTCACCAAGGCAAACAAAGAACCTATGAAAGGATTAAATTGTATTGCAAATGGCCCAATATGTTGGGAGATATTACACAGTACATTAGGAAATGTAAAATTTGCCAAATTAATAAAAGTCAACAGGCTATTCCAAAAGCCCTGTTACAAATAACAGACACACCCCAGAGTGTATGGGAAAAGATATCACTTGATATTGTAGGCTCTCTTACCTTATCATTGGAAGGAAATAAATATATTCTGACGTGTCAGGATCTCTTAAGTAAGTATCTAATAGCCGTTCCAATGCCAGAAATGACTACAGAGATTGTAGCCAGATGTTTTGTAGAATATATTATTTTAACTTATGGAATATGTGATGTAATTCTTACAGATCAAGGTAGTCAATTTATGAGTAAACTTTTTCAAGAAATTTGTAAGTTACTCAAAATAAATAAGATTCATACCAGTGCATACCACCCAGAATCTAATGGTAGCTTAGATAGGTCCCACAAAGTTATAGTGGAATATTTAAGATGTTTCAGTTCCACTAAACAGGATGAATGGGATAGATGGTTACCCTTTGCAATATTTACTTATAACACAACTCCTCACTGTAGTACGAAATTCACTCCTCATGAGCTTATGTTTCGTCGAATAGCAAATATTCCTGGAACTTTAAGGCAGGAAGCGAAGGTAATATATACCTATGATGATTACGTGGCACAGTTTAAGCAAAGGATGAGGCTCACTTGGCAGGAAGTGAGGAAGTTCCTCAAACAAAGTACGGAAAAGCGAGTACTCGACGATAATAGGAATAAAGATAAGAAAAGTCATAGGCCTAATGATGAACTCGGGGAGCTAAGAAAGAAAATAAGGAAAAGCTGGACCTATTGTGGGTAGGGCAGTGTGAAGTCAGTAATGACGTAGCTCGGGGAGCTAAGAAAGAAAATAAGGAAAAGCTGGACCTATTGTGGGTAGGGCAGCGTGAAGTCAGTAATGACGTAGCTCAGGGAGCAAAGAAAGAAAATGAGGTAACTAATGACATAGCTCTGGGAGCCAAGGTCTTGGTACGAAAGGAGAACAGGAAAAAGTTGGACCCTCTGTGGGAAGGCCCATTTGAAATAACTTGTGTTAATAAGGTTAACCTCGAGTTGTGCAGGATTGGGGGAACGGGAAAAAAGAGATTCACTGTACACATTAATAGAGTGAAGGAATACAAAGAATAATTTTGTTTCTTTTTTTTCAGAAGCATACCAAGATGATTTTATGTAAGTGGTTAGCACTACTCATTGGTATGACTACTGTTAAGGTTGAATGCTTTTCAGCAACTCAAAATGAAGAAATCAAAGGACAGACAGGCATATACTTTGATTTTGTAGCAGACGTGTGGTTCACTCCGCACTTCTGGGATGTCATTACTTACGTAGACGTGGGACCGGTACAACACTTGTATGATACGCTCAAGCAAGGGAGTGTAACTATACAGAATGAATGTAAAAATTTGTTAGTATACACATGGTATCACAAAACGGATTGTGAGCAAGGATTAGCTCACATCCTGGCTAAAAGAACTAGTGTACAAAGGCTAAGAGAAACTCTTGAAGAAATTATTGGACCAATGGTCAACAATGATAATAACAGGAAAAAGTGTTCTGTACTAGGTTTTGTAGGCGAAATTTCTAAAATTCTATTCGGCACTGCAACTGAAGCTGAGATAGAATGTATAAGGAAAGAATGGATAAGATGCAGCAAGAACAACTTAATTTCTTACACATTAGTTCAGAACAGTTAACACTTTTAAAGTCAAGTTTGGTAACAGTCAATGAAACAACTACGGAATTATTGTTAAATCAAAAAGCAATCAAGGAAAGTTTCAATACTTTTCTTTCACATTACCAAAAGCAGTGGGAAGGTAAGATGCATGAAGACAATACAATCACAGCAATTAATCTAAAGATTAAACATGTTGAGTTAGGATACCAAGACTGTTATGAATATTGCGATTTGTTGATCACAAAGACAACAAATGCGCGACTTGGAATTATTCAGCCTCAGGTTATAACTTACGAGAAGATTAAGAAAGTGTTACGTGAAACAATTCCTATCGATCTGCAATTACCACCTTTGCCATCACACCAAGTGGACCTGGTGATGACGGCAACTATTTATAAAACGTCATCTATGTTGGTATACATTGTGAGAGTACCTCTCTTGTCACGTGAAAAATTCAATTTATATGAAATTGTTCCTTTTCCGGTAATTACGAATAATAACAGAACCGCTAAATTTATACAACCCCAACATCCTTACATAGCAACCAATACGTTGAGAACGAAAACAGCATTTTTATCTCAAAAGCATGTGAGAGAATGCAAAAAGATAATTGCTAATATGATTTGTATGGAGAATGTCCCAATAAATCATATAGTGAAAGAAGATTGCCTCACCTACCTGATACATCCTACTACGACTGAATATCCAGAAGTATGTAAAGCATTTGAACAATATATTCATATAATAGATACCATGTGGATACCTTTAACACATAGTAATGAATGGTTGTATGCAAATCATCAAAAGGATGAGATAACTGTAGTATGTGAGAATGAAGTAAAGGAAAAAGTAAAATTATTTAATAGAAGGAAACTTGTATTAGCTGTTATTGTAAAGGGTTGACCTCAGTAGGAGTGTTATATCCACTACAGCATACTAAAATTAATCAAACTACTACTGATATCATCCCTATAGCTTCTATGCATATTGACTGTTATATTTCACAGGAACAAGAAGAAATAATGACAAAAACTAAGATGCAATTGCCATTTCCAAATATTCTATCTACGACTCATGATTTTAAATACATGGGAGTAAGAATTGATGATCTTCAAAAACAAATATCAGAAGAACAATCCAAAATTAAATATGAAAGTGTTTGGCGTCACTATTCTTCTTGGTTCTATATTAGTTCAGTAATCAGAGTAACGTTGCTCTTTTGTGTGTGTTGCTGTCGCTGTAGCAGTTGTAGAAAGTGTGGATTGTGGATGTTGAAACAATGTAACTGGAGAGAGACGTGTTCAGATTACAGGAAGGGATGTAGTGCTTGTTGTCGTCCTATTATTATTAAGGATAGTCAATACAATCAGAGATCAAAGGAAAGAGCAAGAGCGGGAGAAAAGTCAGATAGTGAAAATGAAATGCAAACATTTTCTATGAATCCTAGTAGGTACCAACCCAATCCTAACGCCACAATAGCTGATGTCTCCCAAGCCCTTGAACAAATAAAGGCAAAATCCCAGAAATCCATCCCTGCAGCCGTCTCAAAATCTCCCTTATCATCCAGAAAACAGAAGGAATGGGATAAAGTTAAAGTTTAACCTCTTAAAAGTCGGTCAAACTTTTAATAGGAAGGGGAGTGTGGAATAATATTGTAACTTTTGTGTGAATTAATAATTGTATGATCATGTATGTTCATGTATGTAACTTATATCTTTTACATTCTGTGTAACTGCATCATTATAAATGTATGTTACTCCTAAGGATTTTGGTGACTAAGTACAAGCTATCTTCCCTTCACTCACGCGTTATCCTCTCACCCCTTTGTATTTTTTTGGATTCTGTAGGGTTGCGCTCCCTAAAATATTACCATATAATTATGGTACAACGTCTATCATAGTGCACGTGACTATAACCCCTAAACATTACCATGTATGGTCATGTTTAGACATGGACTTGCATCCTGAAAACGCCCCAAATCTCTCCTATATAATTCAAGTCACCACAACCCTCAGGGCTTTTACTCGTTAGTTGTTGTGCAGTCTACACAGTCAACTGTATTACTACTTCATCAATATAGTATACCACATTCGATGGCTTGTTCTTATTATTCTCAAGACTTAGGTCTTGGGCGAACCCAACTAAATTCCTATACGTTACAAGTGTGGTCAAGTCTACCTTACACCACACTAGCAAAAAAGATTGAATATCATTGGTTTAAGCAGTGAAGATGGAGAAGACGGAAAATAGTAATATGACGATAAGGACGAGGTGCCTCTGATTGAGTTTTTGGCTGATATTATCAAGCAGTACATCTCACTTGACGATATGTGTCAGAGGAAGAACAATTGTTTGTTTACAATTGAGGAGCGTTTTTGCAAAAGTCGATAGATGCAGAAATGAAGATTTTACAGAAAATACACTAAGTGACAGGATCTATCGAGTTTTGGAAAAACCTGGAAGGTTTGGTAGTCTCTACATACGGTATGAATCAAGTTTTGGTAAATCTGATTTCATAGATCGATTCCGGAGTTATAAAAAATAAGATATCCATATGTAACTCACTATCGAAAATTTCTGCATCTATCGACTTTTGCAAAAAAGCTCCTCAATTGAAGTCTGATTAGTGGAATATGTACAGTAGCTAATTGGCGATGTGTGCAATGGAGGGGGAAAGGAACTGGGCACCCTACTCCATTATATATATATATATATATATATATATATTGCCTCACAAGTGGTGCCTTGTTGGTATCACTTGTGAGGTTCAGACCTGTCTTTGGACAGTTCACTGAACAACAAGGACGAGGGTGTTTAAGAGAAGGGATAGGTGATAGTGAGAATAAAGGGGAGTAAACGAAATTAAGATTACGGAAGAGATAAGCGAAAAGTGGAAGAAAGGAAGATCATAATGTCGTTGCTTAAAAGCAAAGGAAATGGTAAAGGTGGTAATGATAATAACCAAGGGATGAAGAAAAGAGAAGAGGAGAGGAGGGGGGAGGGGAGGGGAGAGGAGAGAAGGGAAAGGAGAGGAGAGGAGAGCAGAGGAGAGAGGAGAGGAGAGGAGAGGAGAGGAGAGGAGAGATTCGGTCGTAGCTAACTGCCGCTGCAACATTAAATGAAGAATCACTAATCAAATGGAAATTTTTCTTGCATTGCCAAGTCTTCGAACCTGGTCCTCTGGAATGGAAATGATTGCTCACTAGCCTCTCCATCCAGTTTAACAATATTTATCTGTTCAAGGCGTCCGTAGAAGTGGCTAAACAATGACGTCATTGGAGTAAAGCTTAGCATTAATAATTAAGTATCATTTTAAAATTGCCTCGTTCAGGTCGAGGTCTGTTGCCATGGATACGTCTTACGTCTGTCTTTGAAGTGGAACAGTTGAAATACAAAGAGTCACTTGTATGAACACAGTGTGCACTTATGTGCTACATTGAATGAACGCAGGACATCCATTCTCGACCACCGCATAAACACATTGACACAAATAAACACGACACGAGTCTTAAAATGTGTTATGGGCAGACGATTTACTTATTATGACATCAAATGTTATGTTTACGAAGATACGGCGAGGTTCTCTTGAACAGAAGTAATGCATCCAAAACAACCCATCATCATCATCATCATCAGCAGCAGCAGCAGCATCTCCACGCTGGGACCCTAGGACCTTTTTAAGATGCGAAAAAGAGAGTGGTGTGTGGAAAGCAATGCGAAGCTACGGCGTTTATCTTTCCCAAGAAAAACTGCAAAGATGGCATGATGAGTCTTTCCACAGTAAAAGATTCCGGACATAAACTAAGGAAGTTACTAGTAAAGTGCTTTGTATGGAGTGTGGCATTGTATGGGGCAGAAACATGGACATTACGACGAACTGAAGGGAAGCGAATAGAAGCATTTGAAATGTGGATATGGTGAAGAATGGAATGTGTGAAGTGGACAGATAGAATAAGATAGGAAACTGTGTTGGAAAAAGTGAGTGAAGAAAGAATGATGCTGAGACTGGTCAGGAAGAGGAAAATGAATTGGTTGGGTCACTGGCTGAGAAGGAACTGCCTACTGACGGATGCACTGGAAGGAATGGTGAACGGGAGAAGAGTTCGGAGTAAAAGAAGCTATCAGATGATAGATGACATAAGATATATGGATCATATGCGGAAACAAAGAGGAAGGCAGAAAATAGGAAATACTGGAGAAAGCTGGGTTTGCAGTGAAAGACCTGCCCTTGGGCAGAACACTAAATGAAAATGGTTCATTGATGAGCCTCAGTTACTGAGAGTGCATAGAAAGAATAAACTGTGAGATGGTTTTTCTCCTTATTTTATGTAATAAGAAATAAAACTGTTTGTAAACATTGTTGCTAGTTACCATTGTTGGTGGCCTCGTTTTACAACAATCTTCATTATTGAGGCTTATTTACTGTCCTATAATTCTTTTGTGAATAAATATACATAAAAAAGGAACACAAATATACTTATTATCACAAATAATCAGTTGGGGTGAAGAAACACCCCACACAGTCGTCTATGTTACAAAATGTATCCAGTCCTCAGAAGGTTAATTTTTGTACAAGAGCCTCTCTCTGTTTCAGTTGATGAGGACATATGCCATAACTAGCTGTTGATTACCTCCACAATTTGCACAGTTAGGTGTATGATCTGGTCCTTTGAAGGGGCAATTTACAAATAAGTGGTCCTTACCACACTTCACACATTTTATTTGTAAGTTACAATGCCTCGAAGTATGTCCAAAACCTTGACATTTATGACATTGAGTGACACGAGGAGTTGGTCTGTATGATTCAACTTTAATAATATGATGATTTAAATCCTGCATTTGATAAATGGTTCTAGATTTTTCATCATTAGGTAGTGTAACTACCCAAATGGATATTGGTCTCCTGTATGGGGTACCATTTGGATGAGAGTCAGATACAGACATTTGACGTACATGTGCAACAGAAAAATTTAAAGCCTCTAGCTCAGTCTTTAAAGTTGAAGCCTCAACATTGGTGGGAAGACTTTTAATAACAACCTGAAGAAGTTTTGTTTCCCGAGGTTCGTGAGAATAGAATTGTAAATTTTCAGATTGTAGTATTCTATATAACTTGTCATAATCAGTTCTACATTAAGTATGATATTTAATACCATCAGTAGAATAACTAATTTTCATGGGTTGACTTAAAAGGCGTTGTAATTTTCGATTATGATAAAAAATGTTACCTTTGGGAGGTTTTTTGACTACTATAGGAGGCATTCTTGGTTTTCTTTTGAAGGAATCATTATTGGTACATTTTGTTACTGAATCTGAAGATAATGAATCTTTTTGACTGACCTGAGGTTCTAGTTCCATCTCGTTAGAGGTTCAATTGAATTGTGTAATTCCACGTCAGGATGAACTACTGAATCCAAGACAGCAGATAGTGGATTAGTAGCATTTGTCTCCATATCACTCTTATTCTCATCACTTGATTTAAATTTCTTTGTCGGTACAGATGTTACCTGTTTTGATTTCAATGTTGATGGTTTTAGTTTAGAAGTAGATAGATTGACGTGAATAAGTTTTTAGCTTATTTTTATTTTAGTGGGTTATTTTACGACGCTTTATCAACAGCTTAGGTTATTTAGCGTCTGAATGAGATGAAGGTGATAATGCCGGTGAAATGAGTCCGGGGTCCACCACCGAAAGTTACCCAGCATTTGCTCATATTGGGTCGAGGGAAAACCCCGGAAAAAACCTCAACCAGGTAACTTGCCCCGACCGGGAATCGAACCCGGACCACCTGGTTTCGCGGCCAGACGCGCTAACCGTTACTCCACAGGTGTGGACGAAGTTTTTAGCACAGGAGAATTTACGGAACAATGTCGTAATTCTAAATCACTATCCACAATGTGTTGTGTATCCTCAGGCGAGGGCAGTTGACCCATATTTGTGATATTTTCATTAGCCATTTCAATATTGCAGGTCTAATGCATTGCTAACAATAAAACTGAACCCAATATGGGCACAGAAAAATGACTTATTTAATACAATATTATTAATGTCAAGGACAACTATTATTTATTTATAACTGCAAACAACACTTAAACAATTAAAACACAAAACCACTGATCAAATTAAAGAGAAACACTGATTAAATGTATTTATGCCAGGCAGAATACAAGTTCAAATGATCCGCCATTCAGACCCAACAATCGACTCCTGTGTTTTGTTTCTCTGTGCACTGGTGTTTAGTTCCACTTTCAAGTGCTAGAGGTTAGTGGTAATCGAGTATACGCTAAGATAATAATTGAGTATAGAGTTAAGAAACAGGATTCACACATCGCCTACCTTATTGCATAATCCAGTAACGCTTTGCTTAAAATAAATTCAAGTTAACAGCTTTTTCTTATTTCTCAGTGACAAACTAGTTGTAATAATAATTTTTTATATTTCAGATATAATAAATTATATTATAAAATAATAAATATATTACAAAATTATATATCAAAGTCATTTAATATTTGTATATAATATAATATAATATAGGTATATGGTTTTACTTCTCATAAGAGTTTTGTTTTTCCATTTTCAGTGCTAACAAATCATTACATATTATTTTAATTGTTGTTGGGGTCAACATGTCATTATAAAGGAACTCTAGAGTCTAGACATTACAGTTAATGACGGATTTATTATTTTATGGATCCAATTTATTTTGAGTATATAATGTACCTAGCTGTATTAATTATATGTGTTATATTTCCGCTATATCGACTGCTAGCTGGTTACAGTGACTGTATAGCTGGTGTGATGTTAGCGCCAACTCTAGGGAGAAAGCAGAATCTCACGCTCTAGCTGGCTTGAAAGTCATTGAAATCAGTCCGGCTACATCAAAGGTACCGACGCGAAGTGTCCATACTTAATTACCTATACGCTGCAGTCACTGCATCCCCTACAAGATCACCACACACTCTAGCAGGAAAGAGTGGAAATATGGGTTTAGGGTGGGGTGACATCTAGTGGAGGAAAGTGGAACTTAAAGAGTGAATGCAGCATCTATGAAGTAAAAGAGGAACTTCGTCGTGTGTCTCTTTATTTCTCTCTCTCCAGCCTCTTCTTTTTTCTTCCTTGCTTAATATCTCCTTTTTTTTTTCTTATGACTTTGCAGAGGGTAGTATCACAGTCTAGTATATACAGTCACGAAGCTCAATACCGTACTTACTAAATATGCAAACATAGACAGTTGGAATATGCATCGATAGATAGTTGCTAACCACCAGGATCGCTACTATCGCCTCATCACAGACTCTTTCCCCAGCAGACGATAAAATGTATTGTACTTTCGATGTCGTATTCTTTTGAAAAAATTAACACCTTCCTTCCACATTTGAAATATGAAACACATAAGGTTTATATATTATTTTCATAAAGCATATATTATATTTTACTAGCTAAAAGCACCCAGCGTTGCACGGGTTTTCCTTTCCGCTTCTGTTTTTAATTAAACTGCTTATTACATTTTCGGAAATCTCGGAAACCTAACTATAGACAACCTAAATGAATTGCCTTTACTAAGCTAAGATTAATCTTTACTTAACTTCACATGAATTGCTGAACTCCTTAGCGAAATGCCTGCTAGTGTTAACTCAATCGCGGTATCATAACACTTGTTAATTTTTTCAGTTCCCCACCCCCTCCTTTTGTTTGTCTTTCATCAATTTTTTTAGCCACTTCATGCCCATCTTCTTTATTCCGTTTGGTTTAGTGCCAACATACTGCTAATGACTTCGGGTCTTTCTTAATTATAATCTCCACCGAAGCCAGGAATCAACGATCAGTCATACAGAATAGCTGTACGTAACGATACCAACAGTAGGTTTTTTCTCTTTTTTTCTTCTCTCCTTCCTTCCACCTGAAAACGAAGGAAGAACCACCCTTCGAAACGTTGTGTCTTAATTTTTGATTTTGACAACCAGCAATGGAAAAAGTCCAAACCCCTCACCTAAACATTATCAATTTAAACAGTTGTAAATCAGGTACCGAAAAGAAAACATATCATCATGTGTCTGACATTCAAGGTTTTTTTTTTAATTTTATATATTTATTTGTTTTTATTTATTTATTATGGTGTAGTTAAGGGCACCGCCACAAATACAAATAAAATAATAGAAAAACTCAAACTATGAACAAAGTAAAACCCAACGAAAATATGATTCCTTTTCCTCTTTCTGATCAGTTTCAGCATCGAATCAATATGTACATATATAATTTTATTTATATTCGAAGATTTTTTACCCCTTGAGCATTGTACACCCATTTATATCATACCCAGTTTTTTTAATATGACTTGGAAAACTATATCTCACAAATTCAGAACATAGTATTATATTAATTATTATTTTATACACAGAATACAGATAAAATATAAACTTGCAATAGGTAAGTCATTTTTTTAACATAAAGACTAATATTCTGAGAGACGTATAGGCTTAACGGTATTTTAGAAACTAAGAGATTGTTATTTCCACAATGCATAATATACTACATATGTGATTATATAGATAGAATTTCGCAGTAACATATTTTCAGACGTGAACAACAATATTTTGAGAGACGTATATTTTAGAATTAATACAATGCTATTTTCAGTCGGCTTATGTACATTCACATACTACATTAGCAACATGACAGAAATATCATTGAATTGTTTTTTGATATGTGTAAAAGCTTTTTTTTTTCCCCCACTCCTTTGTATAAAATATAGTCGAGGATGTGAAAAACACGCAGTTCTTAAGTCAACTTTGAGGTACCGGTACTATCCTTGAGCTTCATTTTAATATGGTCATTACAAACGCTAGTCGCACTGAAATTGCAATTGCATTAAATAGAATGGATATCATAACAATACGTGAGATAAAAACATCTTCTCCTTTCGTTTTTCCAGTTAATATTGCGACCTCTATTACGTTTCGCATGAGTTCTTCACACCAATTCATGTTGGTGCATAATTTTGGTGGGTTAATATTTCGCAATAGTACTTCTGGTTATTCAAGATTAATTAAATTATGTGGTAGCAATCCTTGTAGTCTGAAAGAATTCTAGAATTCAGTTGGATAAAACACAGCCTGCTCACTATCTACAACTGCATCGAGAAATTCATAATACAGTCCTGGACTGCGTAAAGATATTTATTGTACGAATTATCTAGTTTTAGCCTTCATGATATGTATCAACAATGTTATTCGTGTTATAATTTCCATGGCCATGTGAAAGTCGATGTTGAATACAAAAGACAATAATAAAAAACAATTGACTATAGAAGATAGCATTTTAATACTACACATGAATGTTTGACCGTATTTATTTCTATTTTTTTATTAATATAACGTCCATTTGTACAATTTTAATATAGCCTATGTTTTTCTCCTGGTTATGAAGGTTAAATGTGCAAACTTTGGCACTTATCGGTCAAAGCGTGTACATTTATATAGAGAACATACATACCCACATTCACTTTTATATATTAAGATTTCAGTATAATTGTATGGTAACTTTGTTTGAGACAGCATAAATAAAATACTACGGATATATTATTTACATAATAAAACTCCCTTTATGGCGGGTTAAAATAAAATAACGTATTTAAAATAATGTAAATAAATTATTAAAATAATAAAAAAAAGTTTAACTCAGGTTCGAACTTGGGTCCCCATACATTAAAGTCATTCATCTTACCACAACGCTACAGAGAGCTACATCTTTAGCTCCTTGAATTTAAGTATTATAAATGTTTCACATTTGCTGTCTATTATGTGAGGCGTTCAGAAGTCAACATGAATAACTCCTTTTCCGTAGGTTTTGAGATATTCAAGGTTAAAGTTAAACACACACTATTAATTCTGTGATGTAGTCGAGAAGAAAACTGCAGTCTGTGGACTTTTTACTGAACTATGGAGCAAATCACATTGACCACTGAAAATATGGCCAATTTAATACACTGCCAACTTATAAACTCTGAAATAACCAAAAGTGGAGTTAATCATGTTGGCTTCTGAACGCCTCATGTTTGATTTTGAATTTATAAAAACTAGCCTAAAACTAGCCCATGACACATTCAATCAAGAAATCGTTCCTCATTTACATAATGTTAATTTAATGTTATTTTATTTATTATTTCAATAACAATATGGCCGCTTCTACAACGGAAGAAGATGTGATTGGATGACGTCAACAAAAGACAGTTGACTGTAGAATAGGAGGCCATTGTAATATAATACATGCCACTTAGTTCTAATTTTTATTGTTTTAAATCATTTAACGTCCATCTGTCCAATTTTAATGTAGCCTATGTTCTTCTCAGGGTTATGAACGTTAAATGTGCCACCTTTGGCAAATATCGGTCAAAGCGTGTAGATTTCTATTGAGTACTTATATACATACATACATACACACATAGCCATATTGACTTTTATATATAAGATAAAGTCACCTTCCTGGATCTTTCGGAAGAAGGATAACTCTGACCTCTTTTTCTTACGATATTTATAGAACCACAAACGTCTCCTTGTCCCATATTGTTATTCAAATTATTGTATTTTAGTCATTTACAGTTATTACAACCGATAACGAACATTTCACAGTTTACACAACTTTTCACAACAAAGCGAAATATGGCACAGTCAATGCCTTTTCGATCTAGACCAGGCCGTAATGTATGTTCGGGTTTTATATTTCAGTGTACGTAGCTCAGTGAAATATTATATTATAACTTTATTGCGTATCATTGCTAAGTTTTATTTAGTGTAATGTGTCCATAAGTTCTGTTTACTTCTTGTTGCATAATATGCTGCAGAAATAATTACAAAACTGTGTTATTTTAATGTCAAGAGAATTTTACGTGTTAACATAATTTGTTCGCATCAACATTTTAAGTTTAGATGGAAGCTATTTTGAGGTTCAATAAAAACGAATTTATATTGTGATTTTAATTTAGCACATCTACCTTCCTTAATTGTAGACAGAAAATTTACCATACCACTCCTATGAAATTAGTGTACGTACGATTATGTTACTTCTTCTCTTAGGTAGTAGATAAATACAATAATTCAGTATTCAATTGTAGTACTAAAATACAGACAAATAGAATGTGACGGGTGTCATACATGACATTATGTTTAATTATACTGTATAATTGCGAATATAGCAATATAAGTTAAATATAATAAACATAACCTATAATTTCCATATGACATAATGTAGTGGCAGGGCATTGGCGACCACTAAAATTTAGACAGAAAGGGGCAACTGGTACAGTAAACATAACCTATAATTTCAACTTATCTAAATATTCGTACGGTGCAACTGAAAATTATTGAATCGTGCATAAATGGATGTACAAGAATTTCGCAATATTTAATCAAAATAAAGGCAGGTATTACACATACAAACAACGTAATATTCTCACCAAAAATAATATTACACCTTAACTCGCATGGAATTATGTCTGAAGTGTCTCCTAATCATTGTTTTAAATTTTATTAATGCAATTACACTACATTTTAGATAAATATATGTTACTCCTTATGCATTCCAATTAATTTATATTGTTGAAACGCCGCCCTTCGTGATCGGGTTAAGCGAGTCACATGGTCTGCCTTACGGCCTGTATCAGATCACGATGGCAGTGACACAGTCTATTGTTCCTAGTTCTCGCAGCGCTCCAAGCGACTAGCAACTATCGCGACAAATGCAAAAAATCACCCCAAGCTTCGTGACTGTATATAGTAGACTGTGGTGGTATTCTACCCGTGTATCTTCCTAACGAAACGCACACACGCTTTTTGGTCACGCTTTACACCTCTTGGCTACCAAGGCGAGTTGGTGGTAGAAGGGAAAATGAATCTAGTTATGTTCAAGGGAACTGCCATAATGTATTGCAGAAATGCAATGTGTGTCGTTGGATATGACAATTGTCTTACTTCGAGGGCAGTGCAAAGTTAACAGGTGAGTATGGAATGCACATTACATGTGGTTGTTGTCTAATGCACATAATTTGGTTGTATTGTGTTGTGTTAGTTCGAGGAAAAAACGTATTGTGTTGTAAAAAATGCACATTACATGTGGTTGTTGTCTAATGCACATAATTTGGTTGTATTGTGTTGTAAAATATGAAATACGTGCGAGGCGGTAGGCAATGATCCACCGAAGTGGGGCAGATAGTAGAGAGAGAGAGAGAGAGAGAGAGAGAGAGAGAGAGAGAGAGCAGGCATTCCAACTTACCTTTCTTAAGACGGAGACGTTACATTTGTTATTCATAATCTCCCAATCTTCGAATCACACACTGATGCTTCTCTTTCAATATTCTGGTTTTCAAAACGTAACTCGCATACCTGCGAAACAAATTAATACTTATTAGTTTTTGTTTCTCAAGTTAAGTTTTACGTCCACACCTGTGGAGTAACTGTCAGCGCGTTTGGCCATGAAACCAGGTTGCCCAGGTTCAATTCCCAGATTCCCGGTCGGGGCAAGTTACCTGGTTGAGGTTTTTTCCGGGGTTTTCCCTCAACCCAATATGAGCAAATGGTGGGTAACTTTCAGTGCTGGACCCCGGATTCATTTCACCGGCATTATCACCTTCATCTCATTCAGACGCCAAATAACCAAAGATGTTGATAAAGCGTCGTAAAATAACCTACTAAAAAAAAGTTAAGTTTTACAACATACATAGGTAACAGTTGATGTTACATAACCTCTTATTCAAATTCTACGAAATACTTACCTCACATTTATTTGGGACAAAATCATCCCGATGCATCTCCCTGATATATTTCCAGTGTAAATCTTCATCCTTATACTTGTTTTTTTTTTTTAAGATGGGACATGACAGGAGCGTTGCAATCAGAAAAACAATTGAATGTCACATAGTGTGGTAGGCCTGTTGCTATGGTAACAACAGTTCAGTTGCCAAACTTACATTTCCCACGTGGCGAGTGCTTAATAGCTCTCTTGGCGACATTTATTGTGCACACAATGTTAACATTGATACGTTTCGTGTTTGATTCTCTGTCGATTGTCAATTAATATTTTAACGTCAGCCATCTTTAACGTCAATTGCTAGCTTCCATCAGCTGGCAGCATGGTAGTCCATATTGGCAACATGGCACTGTAGTTCCAAGCTCAGCCGCTTCACTGTCATGTCCCATCTTTCAAAAAAACAAGTATAGGGAATAAAAATACACTGACTGACAAAATTATCCCTATGCATCACCCTGATGTATTTTCGACGTAAAATTTTCACCCTTAGGGAATAAAAATACATTGACTGACAAAATTATCCCTATGCATCACCCTGATGTATTTCCGGCGTAAATCTTCATCCTTAGGGAATAAAAATACACTCATTTTCGAACCAGTTAAATAATTGCCTTTACAGGCAGGTACGCAACATTAGCGTGGCCCATTATTTTGTATATTTACATGTAAATATACAAAAAGTACATAAACAGAATTCGAATGACCAGTGGCTTGCGGTGACATTCATTGATACCCCAGCAAATAAAAAAAAAAAAACGGAAGTTAAATTTGTTTGACATAATAGTGAATAAGTGCAATATTAAGCATCTTAAATATATTAATATAAATATTTTAAATAGCCTACTTACATAATGCAGGTATGTTATGGGATAATCATATGCCAGGAATGAAAGTGCTGTTTTGTTACTTAATGGTGAACTCCATTCTCCTGTCCTGCACAGCAAAGAAACATACAGTCCTTTCGAAGAATGTGTACTTTTGCCTGATTTCTTCAAGAAGATCTGCTTCAATTGACAGTACCGCCAGATTTGATAGTCTTTTTTTCGCCAGTTCTGTTTCTTGAATATGTTTTAATTCGTTTTAATGCTGTGAAAGACCTCTCGACTGAAGCTGTAGATACTGGTACTGTACATATTAGTGAAATTAACTTTGAAAGCTGTGGAAAACATGTCGAAATGGATTTGTCTGACATTATTTGTAATAACTCAAATGAGTTTTTCTATTAAAATCATCAAAAGCATAGAACACAGTTAGCTCATTTCGCAATCTGACTTCATCAAAATGGTTACCATAGGCACTAAGTAAGTGAGAGAATTCAATCTGTGGGAACTGCTTTTGATAAATGTCGTATTTTCCATTTTCACTTGATATTAGTCCTAAAAAGCCTAAGCTACCAAAGTCTTGGAATCGACTTTCTAGATGGCTGTCAACATTGTCAAATATTTCATAATATATTTGTTTGTAATTCACATTTCTTTTGCATGGTTCGACTTCATCTGCTTTTTCTGCAAAAACAGTTTCAAATTCATTTCTCAAGGCTGATATGTTTCTGCGAGTTTCATCTACTTTCTTCCTACAGAAGGCAATGTCAAAAGATTTACTTTGAAAAATGCTATATAGAACACTAGTAAATGCAAATATTTTGTCAAAAGTTCTCAGCAGAAAACAGAAAGTGAAGTCTCTCAAATTTAGAAGGTAACCCTTTACAGGTGCCAAAATATCTTTCTCAATTTCACTTGAATTGTCTAGCATTGCATCAAACACCTTATATAAGTCATTTCTGTGGACATTGACTGTATTTACCAATCTCTTTATATAATTCCATCGAGTTGGTGCAACACTAGGTAGCCTCCTCTGTAGAAACGCATCTAGGAACTTTGTTCTCTTGGGTGACCGGGAGAAGAAGGCGGCAATGACACTCAGAGTACTAAAAAAAAATTTGCATTCTTGTATGTTATTGACTGTGTTTGATAGTACCAAATTTAGACAGTGCGCATAACAATGTACAAATAACGCCTGTGAATGTGTCTTTTTAATAAGTTCTTGTACCCCGCTTATACAACCCGCCATTGAGGCCGCTCCATCATAAGACTGTGCGATTAGTTTGTCATTGCTGTCAAGTTCTGTCAAGTATTGTCTTATTAGCTCAGCAATCTCTGGAGCTGTGCGATTTTCACTTACATCTTGAAAGCCAATAAACCTTTCTTTTGTTTGGCCATTATGTACGTACTGGAGTACAATGAAAAATTGTGCAGTATTAGAGACATATGTTGTTTCGTCAACTAAAACTGCAACATAATTGGCTAATTTTATTTCTTCTAATAAAGATTTGGCTACTGCTTCTATTAGATCATTTTGTATTCTATTAGACACGCCTTTGAATACTGCAGAGGTTTCTAAGTGTGCTTTCAAGAGGGGATCGTATTCTGCAGTATATTTCAGAAGTTCAACATTGTTACCCCTATTAATGGAAGTAGGCCCTACTGGATTCATCATGGCCCCTGAATGCAAGTTCTTGCTTGCTTAAAAAACACACAGCATGAATAAATCTCTTAAGGAGTTCCCTGTTTTGCTCAACTTTCTTATTATGAAAAGTTATTTTATTTTTAAGCTGGTCACTTAGTTGCATGTCAACCCGAACTCTTCCAAAAGAGGCAATTAAATAGGATGCTTTAATGTGCCCAACAGATTGCTCATGAGAAACTGCTGCTTTTGTGAAGCTCCCCAAGTTAATATAACCTGATTTTGTCCAGCTGGTATTTCTATCTTGGCCAAATAACAGACAATTCCAACAAAATAAAGAGTTATATTTTCTACTTCCAGCTAGCCATAAATATTTCTCATAAGAAGAAACTGTATGAGGGTTTGGGGACCAAGTCCCCAACAGGGGTTTTTAGGGGGCAGAGCACAAGCAACAAGTTATACTAAATATGTTAAACATATAAACGACCTAGCCTATGTAACGAGTACCGGATACTAGGAAATTACCACTGTAAAATGTCTGGTACAATTTTTAGATTTATGTACCAAATCTGGCAACTCAGGGGTTGGCCTACCTTCCTGTATAATGCTCTTCTTTTCTTGAAAAGGCCTAGTTGAAAACGGTCGGTCATGTAGCTTCTCAATTATGCACTCCAATATACTCATTTTTCATACAAATTACAAATGTTGTTAATAAAATTAATATAACTAGAATAATTCAATGACAATGCCACAAAGCGAACTGCATTAACTACTTCGCGACATGTGTAAATTCCAAGCGTAAACACAAATTCAAATAACTGTAGTTGGCCTCGCTTACCAAACTGAATGCAATAAAAGTCAGTCCAGAAATAACTACATTATAAACATATTAAATAAATTAACTATGTAGGCCTACTGTTTATTAACAAGTTTACATTCTAGCTAAAAGGAAACTTCCAACTTGATACGAGTAAAATATATTCAATAATATTATCATCACTATTTTTAAAACCTTGCGGCTACACTATTGGTACAGGGTTGCCAACTCAGAATTCCATTTACCGCTGCACAAGCTTAAAAAACCCGCTAAACTGTAGTTAAAAAACTCCAGATTTTTCTTAACACAACATTTCCAGATTTGAAATACAAACTATATAGTTTTAGGAACTGGAGAAATTTTAGGTTTCAAATTTTAAAAAAATTCTAGTATTTATAATACTCTGGAAATTGAAATAACACTCACCTCTGTCCAGAAACCTGGAGTGAATGGCAATATCATGTTGTCGAACAACAGAAAAACACTCGCTACTCTTTTTGTGTGTATAATTATCAGCATGGGTAATTAAATCTTAATATTTTGCATTCAATATCACCTTACACCATTTACACTGAGCTTTCGAACTATCACCGGTAACTTCTTCCACCCAATCTTCCAACACATTATTTTTTTTTTTTTTTTTTTTTTTTTTTTTTTTTTTTTTTTTTTTTTTTTTTTCACATCTCTAAACTTTTGTACGTATGTAGTTTTACGCGGCATATTTCTTCAAAATTGAAAGAAGTAGATCAAGAATAATATATTGGACACTTCGGAAATAATCACATTCACAATCACACCAGTCGGTTCGAAATCTGATTTCATACTGAGCTGGAGACGTGCCTGCCAACAATGAGTTTGGTTTTAAGTTTTAAGTACGTCTGTGTTAATAAACTATAATGCGGAATGATAAATTAAATAATAACCTATATCATAATATATAATAAATGAAAATAATATTTCAGTTCATTATCTATTCTTTATGATTAAATATATCAATTCATTTACAAAAACAATGCATACATTAAATTAAGAGGTTAACGAATGCGGAATACCTTATTTGTACCACAACAATGGATGAGGCAGGAAATGGACGTGGTTGCACCAAATCGAGTTTACATAAAAGGTTGATATTGTATACCCGCACAATGAAAAAGTGTGTTAATACCATACTAATTCTGGTCTATGATTAACTAACATTGTCCGCAAGTACATATAATAAAATTATAAGGCAATGGTAAACTTTAGCGGACCCTGCTTAGATCGTTCTTGCACGCATGAAACTACAATGGGTTTCAATAGCACTGCCATAATAAAAGATGGCTTCGTCGGTGAAGAAACAATACCGCGTACTTGACTTTTTGACGATTTTTTGTTTTTTGGTAAGTTGGCATCCCTGACACTGCGAGCACCATTTGATAGCGCGGGAAAGTGTAATTTCACCATGTAAATGTGAGAAAAAAGTGTTGAAACAATACCGCATATCTGAATTCCTGAAAATATTACTGAAATTCCGCGTAACTACACAACGTGCAATACCGCCTAACTGCATTCAGGGTACATTTGTTGGAAATACCGCGTAACTGAATAAGAAAAATTTCAACACGGAAGAATAAAATAATGCTGTAGGCTATTTTATGGACAAAGTGTGCGAGCTGTCTACCTCCAATTAGATATCTTCTTACAGTAATGCGTACGGCGAAAAATAGTTTAATATAACCAAACTGAATTAAAGGAAATTGAAAAATGAGTTCTATTCAGTCAATACTTAACATAAACACAATAAAACATGTTATAATAACAATTACACAGATTTAAAAACAAACGTTTTCGCCAATTTTGATTGGCATCTTCAGGTCGTATAGGTCGAATGGAACATGTTATAAAAAGTGAACACTTGGTATATGACGTTAAAAACCAAAGTTACAACTGTAATATCACTTAAAAACAGAGAATAGAATATAGCAAAAAGCCTCCACGATGTGTGTAGAATCACTGTGTTCAAAGAGGCGTGTGTGAACCAAGGAAACAGCAAAACTCTTCTGTCATTGCAGATACAGTTTTCAAGATAGATTTGAAGATGCTACGAACGGCCACACGACCGACCTGTTCGTAACATCTTCAAATCTATCTTGAAAACTGTATCTGCAATGACAGAAGAGTTTTGCTGTTTCCTTGGTTCACACACGCCTCTTTCAACACTGATTCTACACACATCATGGAGGCTTTTTGCTATATTCTATTCTCTGTTTTTAAGTGATATTACAGCAGAGGCGGCTCCTCAGGGCAGGCACGGTAGGCTAAGCCTACCTCAACACGTTTAGAAAAACCTAAAAGTGGATATTTATTAACTACCCCAACACATTTGGAAAACCTTATATAATTATATACTCTTGTCTAGGTGCTTAGAAATTCTTCAATTAACTATGAATGGGATTTTTTAGGGTTAGTTGGACGTTGCTTACTACTGGCAGTTCGATTTATAAGACAAGAATACACTGGCCAGATCACGATGCGTCAGAAGGTAGGCAGAAGCGAAGTTAGCCGACCTTCCACGTAACTTCAAAGCTGGCCCTGGAGTAAGCATTAAAAGAGATCGCTATTCTAAATGCTTTCTTAGCGCATGCGTTCTATGCTTAAGCCAGCGCGCTAGAATTCTGCCTGCCCTAACGAGAACCCACGAGCATTATCGAACACCTACGATTTGCGAAATTTATGTTTGAAAGTTTCACGAGTTGGAACGTAGATTGTTACGAGTAGTATAACAGTTTTTAAACAATGTGTTTTAAAAGATGTTTTTTTTTAACAGTGTATTTTAGAAAATGTGATTTTTGCAAGTACGTACTGTATATTAATGTTATGTATATTTGGTGATTCATAGTTAATGTAAGTGATAACAATAATATTATATTATGACTGATATAATAAGTAAACTGTTACGTTGTCCGTTTTCGCGTCGTAATGACATTGAAAAGAGAAGTATTTTGGACAATGGACGACCCACTCCTGCATTAAACTCTATTGTTCATAAAGTCAGTGCTAAAGGTGCAAGAAAATTTAATCCTTCATGGTATGAAACACTATGAAATGGAAATATAAAAATTGGAGATTTATCCTTCGAAAAGGTGGAAAAATTCAAATATCTTGGAGCAACAGTAACAAATATAAATGATACTCGGGAGGAAATTAAACACAGAATAAATATGGGAAATGCCTGTTATTATTCGATTGAGAAGCTTTTGTCATCCAGTCTGCTGTCAAAAAATCTGAAAGTTAGAATTTATAAAACAGTTATATTACCGGTTGTTCTGTATGGTTGTGAAACTTGGACTCTCACTTTGAGAGAGGAACATAGGTAAAGGGTGTTTGAGAATAAGATTCTTAGGAAAATATTTGGGGCTAAGAAGGATGAAGTTACAGGAGAATGGAGAAAGTTACACAACACAGAACTGCATGCATTGTATTCTTCACCTGACATAATTAGGAACATTAAATCCAGACGTTTGAGATGGGCAGGGCATGTAGCACGTATGGGCGAATCCAGAAATGCATATAGTGTGTTAGTTGGGAGGCCGGAGGAAAAAAAGACATTTGGGGAGGTCGAGACGTAGATGGGAGAATAATATTAAAATGGATTTGAGGGAGGTGGGATATGATGATAGAGACTGGATTAACCTTGCACAGTGTAGGGACCGATGGCGGGCTTATGTGAGGGCGGCAATGAACCTGCGGATTCTTTAAAAGCCATTTGTAAGTAAGTAATTATGGTATGAAACACATAAATGGCTAACAGGAAGTGAAGTTAAAGCTAAGCTGTAGGTGGTCACGTTTGTTATTGTAATCTAAAGAAGGTACTTGGAATCAGATCATATTTGTAACTCGGTAAGTCTAAAGAGACTTGAAAAGAATTTGAATCCAATTTTGGAAATGTTGTCTGAACAACAAGGGTTGCAAGACAACAGTATAACAATAAACTAGAAAAAACCGACAAATTATGAGACGGCTCATTGATGTAACAGTATTGTTATGTAAGCAAGAGTTAAGTTTTCGGGGGGCATGATGAAAGCGAGCTGTCATTGAATCGCGGGAATTACATAAAAATGTTCTGTAAATTTTGCCTACCTTGAACATTTGACTACGAGGCGCCACTGTATTACAGTTGTAACTTTGGTTTTTAACGTCATATACCAAGTGTTCACTTTTTATAACATGTTCCATTCGACCTACACGACCTGAAGATGCCAATCAAAATTGGCGAAAACGTTTGTTTTTAAATCTGTGTAAATGTTATTATAACATGTTTTATTGTGTTTATGTTAAGTATTGACTGAATAGAACTCATTTTTCAATTAACATTGAACTTAACGGAACAAATATGCCTTTGAAATTAATGAATTAAAGGAGTTTTACATTTCTTTCAGTAACAAATTGAAATGTAATACATGCTCATTTAATATGGATGAGTTGATATGGGTCATCGAAGGAAAAGACTGAATTTAATATTTCTCAACAATGCTACGGAAACACGCACGTCAATCTGTGTGCCGCAAAGCATCGTTTTTCCCGACAATTCGAGCTGTATGCACTTATCTGACACATCAATACTTCTGTACCTATTAGTTACTGAGTTTCGTTGTAATAAGTGTACACAATATTCTGTGAAAACTGCCAGAAAGGGAGAGCCTACGTTGGGTATAAAAGGCTGAAAACTGGAAAAGTAACGCATGACACATACAGGGATGCAAGGAAACTAGAGGCATCATGTAATTCCAAAATGTGTCAAAAAATTCAGACAATGCAATGCAATTGGGAATGCTGAAAGACAAGAGATTTTTTTTATATATCTTGGAATAAAATGACCTGGGATCAGATAAAACAATACGTGAACGGTCTTGTGGATGTAATCCCGACAAAACGTCCTGGAAAGAGTACTAGTGAGTCAAGAAGAAAAGGTACTTTGTTGTATCATTTCCATGTGGACAACGAAAAGTTTCAAGTGTGCAAGAAACCGTTCTTGAATACTTTTGCAATAAAAGATTGGAGTATCAGGTATTGGTTAGAAAATTCAAAGCATGGGATGTCCTCTTCTTCTACTGTTTTCCACACTCATGCCAAAAAGGAAGAAGGTACACAATTTCTGTGGACATTTTTTGATAGTCTCCCTAAGCTACCTTCCCATTATTGTCGACAGTCATCAAGCAAACTTTACTTAGAGCCTACAGTTCATTCCAAAATTCAGTACATGATTTGTATAAACAGAGATGTGCACATGAAAATACTGACCCTCTGAGCAGAGATATTTCAACCTGCTTTTCCAGGAAAGTAACATCAGCATTTATAGCCCGAAGAAAGATGAATGTGACATCTGGGGCCTGTTTCTCAAAACTCATGGACTAGTAATACTAGTCTGTACAGTCTACAAGTCTGTGTTTCTAGAATCTACAAGGGTAAAGTAGTAGTTACCAGTTCACAGACTAGTAATATTGGTCGATTTCACCAGTTCATAAGTGATTCTGTTTCTCAAAATACTAATCTAGTTGATTATACTAGTATTCAACAGGAATATTCCTACAAGACTCTAAAGACTGGTGATTTCTATATTATCAGTTACCAGTGACAACCTTTCTCAGATAATCAAAACAAAATATTGTATTTATTTTTTTTAATACATGTGGTTTAGTGAGTCCGATTGAAGTGATGAAGTTGTTGCGAGAAGAGCTAAAACTATAAGGAGAAAGAACAATTATTATTCCTTTACGGGAGCATTTATTTAAATATAATGAACAGTTTAGGTAAAGTGCTGAAAAGCTTGAAGAGTCAGCCTCGGTAGCGCACTTGGTATAGCGCTAGCCTTCTATATTCGAGGTTGCGGGTTCGATCCCGAGCTAGGTCGATGGCATTTAAGTGTGTTTAAATGCGACAGGCTCATGTCAGTAGATTTACTGGCATATACAAGAACTCCTGCGGGACAAAATTTCGGCACACCGGTGACGCTGATATAACCTCTGCAGTTGCGAGCACCGTTAAATAAACATAATTTGAATTTTGAAAAGTTTGGAGAGTTGTTAAATATAGTGGAATCTGCCATAACAAGATATATAATAGAAGGCATGCATTATCAGCAAAGCTTCAAATACAAATTGCTCTACAAATTGGGATGTTGATTATTTTCCAATGCCATCAGGTCTTTCTGTCCTAGACCAGCAACACATGCAGAATGTTTTCCTAATAATCTGATACCAATTAATCAACTGCAGTGAATTTTGCTGGCTTTCCTCCTCCACTGCCAGTTCTTCTGGCATTGTCAACTTCAGCCTACAAATTAAATATGAAACGACACTAATTTATGAATAGATCATAAGTAAAACTGAAAAAAAAAAATTAGCGAATTTTTCATTAAGTTATAAGTGGCATTCATGTCGGCAGTAGACCCACTAGCTACATCATATGTTCATATTATGATACCACAGTCTAGCATATACAGTCACGAAGCTCAATACGTAGGCATAGATAGTTGCTAACCACTAGGATCGCTAATATCGCCTGATTACATACAATGCGAAATAGCACTGGCACAATCTATTGTTCCTAGCATCCTCATAACTCAAGCTTCGTGACTGTATATACTAGACTGTGATGATACTGTGAACTTGAATTGGTACTCATCAAAGTTGTGTTCTAAATGTTGGGCCAGTAAGTGTTCGTAACCTATGCATAATCTTTGTTGTGGGCTATCAGTTCCACAGCCTCACACGTTACAACATTTTTTGTCCATTCGTTTACTTTACTTTAAATTGATGGAATTTTAACTGAAAAGAGAAATCAAAACACAAAAAATCTTAGCCTTCTAACCTCAAATTACAATACCTACCAATGACTATAAAAAATAACTCAATCAGCTGACTAGTGAAAAATTGTCACAGGTTACTAGACTGGTAAAATAGTTTGAGAAACAGAATGTAATAGAGCTGGTGAAATATACTCTGGTAACTAGTAACTGGTGAACTACTAAACTAGTATTTTTGAGAAATAGGCCCCTGTTGTAGTTACAAAACCGGGGGGGGGGGAAGTGAAGCTGTGTGGATGCAACATGATGGAAAGAAGCAGGAACCTCGAAAAGAAAAAGAAAAGGATAAAGAGGATGCTGAAATGGAACTGGGCAATGTATTCACCATGGATCTCCAGGGGCCTGTTTCTCAAAAATACTAGTTTAGTAGTTCACCAGTTACTAGTTACCAGAGTATATTTCACCAGCTCTAGTAGATTCTGTTTCTCAAACTATTTTACCAGTCTAGTAACTTGTGACAATTTTTCACTAGTCACATGATCTCTTTCACTAGTCAGCTGATTGAGTTCTTTTGTTTATAGTCATTGGTAGATATTGTGATTTGAGGTTAGAAAGCTAAGTTGTTTGTTTTGGTTTTGATTTCTCTTTTCGGTTGAAATTCCATCAATTAAAAGCAAATTAACTATACTCAATATGATTAATAAATCAAAGGATACACTATTCGGTGCTTTTTAAAGCACATTTACAAAAAATGATGAAGTAAACGAAATGACAAGAAATTTTGTCATGTGTGAGGCTAGGGTACAGATGCCTCAGAACAAAGATTATGCATACGTTAGGGACACTTACTGGCCCAACATTAAGAAAGCAACTTCGATAAGTACCAATTCAAATTCACTTGTGGATCTACTTCCGACATGAATGTCACTTATGACTTGATGAAAAATTCGTTTTTTTTTTTTTTTAGTTTTAAATTTGATATATTCATAATTATTATTGTCGTTCTATATTTAATTTGTAGGCTAAAGCTAACAATATCAGAAGAACTGGCAGTGGAGAAGGAGAGTCAGCAAAAATTACTGACTTAAAAATTACTGCAGTTAATGAATTGGTATTAGATTATTAGTAAAGAATTCTGCAAGTTTTGCTGGTCTAGGACAGAAAGACCTGATGGCATTGGAAAATAATCAACATCCCGATTTGTAGAGCAATTTGTATTTGAAGCTTTGCTGATAATGTATGACTTCTATTTGTTTGCCTTGTTATGACAGGTCCCACTACATTTAACAACTCTTCAAGCTTTTCAGCACTTTACCTAAACTTTTCATTATATTTAAACAATGCTCCTTTAAAGGAATAATATTTGTTCTTTCTCTATATAATTTTAGCTCTTCTCATAACAACTTCATCACTTCAATCAGAATCACGAAACCACATAACCGCAATATTTTGTTTTATTATCTGAGAAAGGTTGTCACTGGTAACTTATAATATAGGAATCACCAGTCTTTAGAGTCTTGTAGCAATATTCCTGTTGAATACTAGTATAATCAACTAGATTAGCATTTTGAGAAACAGAATCACTTATGAACTGGTGAAATCGACCAATATTACTAGTCTGTGAACTGGTAACTACTACTTTACCCTTGTAGTTTCTAGAAACACAGACTTGTAAAATAAACTAATATTACTACTGTACAGACTAGTATTACTAGTCCATGAGGTTTGAGAAACAGGCCCCAGGCAGTCAAAATAGTTCCATACATACAGGCAAGTTCTGTGTATTATAAGACTAAGTTATGTGTGCGTAACTTTACAATTTACAACTTGAAAAATCATGATGTCGTATGTTACTGGTTCGACGAAACGCAGGCAGAACTGGTGGCATTGGTTTTCGCCTGTTGTGTCATAGATGCATTGACTGACTGCATAAAAGAAAATCCCCTGCCAGTAATTTTGTACTCTGATGGATGTACATGCCAAAATAGAAATGCAGTCATGTTTAATGTCCTCCTTGGTCTAGCAATTTCTGTGTTGATTACCCAAAAATATCTAGAGAAGGGTCGCACTCAGATGGAGTGTGACTCAGTTCACAGTGCAATTGAATGCAAGTTAAAATGTTTCAATAACAAGAGAAGCAAGAAAGAAACCCACACCTTACTATGTTAAGCATTTAGATTATTCTTTCTTCAAAAATTATGCTGACAAAATATTTTGGATTTATTATTCAATTCGCCCAGGAAGAGGAACTAATGAACCCACTGTAACTGATCCGAGGGCAATGCAATATCGTCCCGATGGTACATTTTTTTTTTTTTTTTTTTTTTCAAGTTTCGTTTCACTTCACACTGGCAAGTAATGCCAAGGCGTCCCAGAAAACAAAGTACATAAGTGACTACAAGAAATT
Organism: Periplaneta americana; assembly: GCF_040183065.1. Taxonomy (NCBI): domain Eukaryota; kingdom Metazoa; phylum Arthropoda; class Insecta; order Blattodea; family Blattidae; genus Periplaneta; species Periplaneta americana. The sequence continues at coordinate 64,651,780 of NC_091119.1, read as the reverse complement.
ATATTCTCAACCACTGAGAATAAAACAGACAAAGTGAAATCACTTGCAGCAACTAAAAAGTGTTTTGCCAAAGTACTGTCATGCATTCTATGATAACATTGGTTATGTGTATTTTGTTTATAAGCAAGGTGTATTTCCTTATGTCATAAATGACAATCTTAAAAGCAACACTATAATTCATTAACACGTCTCCAAAATAATAAACATAATTATAATTACATCATATTGATCTTTTTCAAGGTGATTGTTTTACAGGAAACCTTTCCAAATATTGTTTAACAATTACAATATTTTCTGTAAAAAACTTCAGTAATATCAAAAATAAAATTAAGAGTACCAAAACATTGCTTACTTCTTTTAATTATAACACTTCTTCACTTTAAAAATGTTCTATCATTGAAAATTAAGTGAAAACTAATTTAGTGCAATACCACGTAACTGACATAAATCTTCACAGCTAGCCTTCTAATACCACGTAACTAACATAAATAACTTAAAATTGGAATATAATTTCATTTTCGGATACCGTACACATTTCTAGCATTATTTACTAATGCCATGCCGAATTTCACATTGCGGAAGTGATTAGTTTTTTTTTTAATTACGTTTTTTGTTTGCCCTGAAAAATTTGCATTTTGTTACTTACGCGATATTGTTTCTTCACCGACGCATCGTCTTCTTCAAGCAGGCTTTTAACTTGCCTGCCGCTAGAGGGTTACTGTCGCGCCAGCTGTCAAATGTTGGCATATTTTATACGTACGAGTTGCGCGACTGTATATATTATAACTGTGCCTATAGCTTGCTGGATTTCGAGGGTAGGTTCCTTGCTATTTTTCATGATGGTTTGCAGCCATAAAACGTCTTTGTTTGCAGCAGGTTTGCAGGCTGGAAACCAAAGATGATCATATAATATCACCACTGAAAACACAGTCTAATATATACAGTCGCGCAACTTCAACACTTTTTTTGCCAACATTCGCGACACTAGCGCCCAAGCGGCAGGCAAGGCCTGGTCATAGGGGTGATACAGCCAGCACGTGCTTTAAAGGGATGCGAGATGTTATAATAACGTTTTAATCATGCGTCGGAATAAAGACAATGTGTGCAATGACGAAAATTGCAGTAACAACAAGTTTAAATCTCCGAATTTGTCGTTCTTCAGATTCCCTAAAGACCAAGAGAAAATCATAACTCAGTCATAACCTATAATCCATGTTGTAGTTAGCCTACGTATTGTGTTCGTTAAAACATTTATTATTTATCAGTTACCTATTTGTATGTCAGGAAGGACAGTTTAAATAAAAACAAAGTAAATACCTGTTACAGTGTATTATTTTTTGCAGAGATCATATGTGTAAATGTGTAACCATTCCGATTTTGGATAATATATCTACAGTTTTTAATGCAAGTAATTCCATAATTTTTGTATTCGTGTTTTTTTCTTTATATTTTTCAAAAGTTGAATGTTATATAGCATTCAAGTAGGTATCATGGTGTTAATTTTGCAAGATTTCATGGAGTATAGTAATCCTTTTGCAAAACATTCACTTCTTGAATAAATCCAGAATGTGTCGATAAATTTCTGATGTGTTGGTGTAGATTCATGTGGCAAACGTATTAAGTTCTCAAGAAATAAAAGAGCTTTTTTAAATTTAATATAAGAAGCAATCTTTTCTGTAATAATTTGCATGACTGTTATTGGTCTTGATTTTACATTACCAGTGATTATTTGAGCCGTTCAGAGCAGAAATGGTGTAAGTCAAAATCAGGTAATGAGATTTGCAGTAAAAATTCTGTAAAATACAGCGCAAAGTAGCAATTAATATATCCTTCGTGCTATTCACTGACTATTAATAGTTTAAATACATTCAATATTAACTGCCACTTTGCGCTGTATTTTACAGAATGTTTACTTTAACTCCTCATTACCCATTTTTTACTTACACCACTTCTGCTCTGAAAATAAAATTAGGCCTACATTTTCTGAGTTAAGGGAACGCATAGGTGAAAGTACTAAATCTTACAGCTTTCATTTTTTTTTCTCAAAGACCAAGGACAATAGAATAAAATTATGTGACACGTTTCCTTATTAAGATGAAATAAATGGCAGGAATTTTTTTCAACCTGATTTTAATTTTCGACGTGTGGAACCATTTATATATTAATTTATGGTTCCACAAGTCGAAAATTAAAGAAAATCACGTTGAAAAAAATTCCTGCCATGTGTTTCATCTTAATAAGGAAACGTGTCACATAATTTTATTCTTGTGTCCTTGGTCTTTGAGAAAAAAAATGAAAACTGTAAGATTTAGTAATTTCACCTATGCGTTCTCTTAATTGAAGTTACAATTTTTTCAACAAAATTGTGTGTTCATTTATTTGTTCTCACCTACGTCATATTAACAGTAAGTGCATGTAAATTACTTATTATATAGGTAGGATAAGTTAAAATTAGGCATTATGTGTGAAAACTGGAAATGTAATGTAAAATGCGGTAAACTTGGCATAAAAATTTAAACCATACATCAGCACTATTTGTGACTCAAAATAATAAAGGAAATACCGGTTCTTAAGAAATGGAAAAATAATGAACTTCATATTAATGTTTAAATCCTCCCCTTTTCTTTATTTTCAAGTTTATCTCAGCGGCCGAGTTTACCCCAATTTGCGGTATGCAAAATCGTTAATTTCTCAGGAAATAGGGAGAAGAGTTCACCACGCGATATGCCCTACAATTTTGAAGCTACTAATTTTTACTCTTCTCACAGGAAATACAAAGTTCCAATGATTCATACTTATATTTAGGAATGAATTGAATTAACCGACCACGCACGAACAATTATATTATTTCAAACCATGATACGTGTTCAGGGCCATGATTCAGTTGTAAGGAGCAGAAAGAATTACGTTTATTCCCAGCTTCTGAAACTTGTATATTAACTGCGTGTGAAAGTCTTCCAGGATTCTAAAGTAGAATTAATAAGAACCATATACACTTATTGTATAGCATAAAAATATAAAATAAATTACGCAAAACCCGTTTTCTGATGTGTTATCATATGTCGTGTGCACACTTTTAACTTGCCTGCCGCTAGAGGGCTACTGTCGCGCCAGCTGTCAAATGTTGGCATATTTTATACGTATGAGTTGCGTGACTGTATCTATTAGACTGTGACTGAAACCATGTCGCCATGTTCGTTGTTTTCCAACTAAACCTGTTTTTTCTATATTCTTTAGTTTCTATGAAACAACAATTAAATATCGGACTTTAGCTGTTTTGCACTTATGGCTTATTACTTTATTACGACATTTCCTACTGTTAATGTAGGACTTTAGTTGTTTTCCACTCACGGTTTAGTTTCTTTCTGACCACGAGTGTTGGCAACAGATGAAGCAGCAGATGATTTTCCAATTTGAACCACAGTCTAATATATACAGTCGCGCAACTCATACGTATAAAATATGCGAACATTTGACAATTGGCGCGACAGTAGCCCTCTAGCGGCAGGCAAGTTAAAAGTGTGCACACGACATATGTTAACACATCAGAAAACGAGTTTTGCGTAATTTATTTTATATTTTTATGCTATGCAGTAAGTGTATATGGTTCTTATTAATTTTACTTTAGAATCCTAGAAGAATTTCACACACAGTTAATCTACAAGTTTCAGAAGCTGGGAATAAACGTAATTCTTTCTGCTCCTTAAAACTGAATCATGGCCCTGATCACGTATCATGGTTTGAAATAATCAAGTCCCCACACTGCCGGCTGCGCAAAAGATAGGACTGGACCACTGCCATCGTGATCTAGACCAGGCCGTAATGCAGGTTGTGTGACGTCACTCGATGAGTCGGGCTTTTCTATTTGAGTATACGGAGCTGAGTGAAATATATTACTTTATAGCGTGTCGGCGCTCAATTTTATTTAGTGTAATGTGTGTATAAGACCCCTTCACACTTCTTATTGCATAATATGTTGTAGAAATAATTACAAAACTGTGTTATTTTAATGTGAACGGAGTTTTACATGTTAACATAACCTGGTTGCATCAACATTTTAAGTTTGGAATGGAAGCTATTTTGAGATTTAATAAAGAAGAATTATTTATATTGTAATTTTAATTTAGCACATCTACCTTCCTTACTTGTAGGTACAAAATTTACCACAGTCCCTCCTATGAAATTAGTGTATGTACAGTTGTGTGTTAATCTGGTAGATTAGATAAATACAATTCATTACAACCCAGTATAGTAGGGAACAGATAAATACAATTCATTACAACCCAGTATAGTAGGGAACAAATAAATAATACAATTATATTTTTATTCAATGTAATATGTGCATAAGTTCCATTTATGTGTTGCATAATGTGGCAGGAATAATAAATAAAACTGTTATTTTTATGTGAAGAGAATTTACCATGTTAACATAACCTATCTGCGTCAACATTTTAGGCTTAAGTTGAGAACGAAAACTGTTTTGAGATTTAATAAAGAAGAATATATTTTTAGGATAAACTTCAGAACACGGTTACCGTCCTTACTTATAGGTAGAAAATTCACCACAGTCCCTCTTATGAAATGTACATACAGTACGTTATATTACTTAGAAGCGCTGAGGTATAGTTCCGGTAATTTCTGGACTGAAAACAGTTGAATTTATTTTTTGTGGAGATGCATTTGATCCTATAAGCAAGGCATATTAAAATCCTGAACGAACCGAACTAATTTGTATATACAAGATGTATGAAAACGAAGGGAACTACCTCAGCGCTAGTTTAGCCCTAGTAACATATTAAACTAATTAGACTTCAGACTGGAGTACCGTCTGAAACGAATAAATACAATTGAAGTGTAGACAAATTGCATTTATAAGTTATACGTAGCGTTATGCTTAATTATAATGCATAATTGCGAATATGGAAATAAGGCAAGTACTGATAGAATAAACATAACCTATAACTTCAACACATTAAAATATGCGTGCGATGCAACTGAAAATTGTTGAAACGTGCATAAATTAATGTGCAAGAATTTCGTAATGAAGCACGAGTGCTTTATTTCAACTAATTACAATTCTAGATACTGTAACAGTAATGAAAACTATAGGGTATAATTTTTCGTAATATACTATATGTATCTCGTTTTTAGTTCAAATTGTGTATATTATCAAACGTCGTATTATTTACTCGTATAATGTAGGTTATTCACAAATAAAAAGGGCGCAATAATTTAAATTTAATAAGACAAATACGGTAAACTAACAATAATGGATTGGACAAGAGTAACATCGGTAACGCTGCACTTAGGCCTAATCCCAACTTACTTTACATGCCAGTTAATGTTTCACTTTCACGTATATATTATTACACATATTTAGCCTACTGTTTATAAGACCAAAATTTCACTTAACCATATAAGGGCGCAATATTTAATCGAAATAAAGGCAGGTATTACACATACAAACTTTGCCTGCAACAACGTAATTTTCACACCAAAAATAATATTATACCTTAAATTGCAAGTAAATCGTGTCTCAAGTGTCTCACAATCACTGTTTAAAATTTTACTGACGCAATTACACTGCATTTCAGAGAAATATATGTTATTCTTCATGCACTGCAACTAATTCATATGGTTGAAAGACCGCCCTTCGCGATCAGCTGTTAAGCGAGTCACGTGGTCTGCCTTACGGCCTGTATTAGATCACGATGGCAGTGACTGGACCCAAATTGAAGCGATCGCTCGCCGCCATCTTGGGGCCGTGACGATAGCGGTCGGAAAGCAATGCTGATAGAACGCAATCGTAAAACAAACTAAGATTTATTACTATACAACATAAAAACAACCAAACATGAGCCTAAGAGTAACAAGGATAAAGACAAATATAAATAGTAAACCGTAATTACCTGCAATCTTGCGGTATAACATCAAATAATCAAAGATATTAATCCTGCAACTGTCAGTCAATAATCTTCGTCGTCTTTATGAATTGGGCGTATTTCTATTTACATAATTCATCATATCCGTAGGATGGGCTTCCTGAAATATATTTCAATAACCGAGTGAGAACATTAACTTAATCTTGCACATTGTGTGCATCTTGCGGTCGTGAAAATAGCGGACGAAAAGTAATGCTGATAGAACGCAACCGCAAAAGACACTAAGGTTTATTACTACACTATAAAAAACAACCAAATATAAGCTAAAAGAGTAACAAGGATAAAAACAAATATAAACAGTGAAACGTAATCACCTGCATTCCTGTAGTAGTCTACAACAGCAAATAATTGAAGAAACTGGAACTGTCATTCAGTAATCGTCATCTTTGTGAACAACAAATATTAAGCTGTTATGCTTAAATTGTCAATTAAAAATTCTTGTCTTCGTGATTAGGCCTATTCATATTTACACAATTCATCAAATCTGTACCGATGGAGTTCCTGAAATATTTAATTAATCGAGTTAGGCCATTAACTTAATCTTACACATTGTGTGCATTTTGCTTAGGCCTAATAATAAATATTTCAATAAACAAGGAAATGCATCAACTGTTATTATTAAATAGAATATGTGCAAGAATATCAAAATATTGTAACTAGGTCATATCTAGATAGTATGAAAATACTTAACCAGATTTATTTTGCACTCACCTATTGATTCATAAATAAAATTGATTTAGAGAGATGTTGTCTAACTATCTTCTTGTGCAAAGCAATACTGTATGATTTTGCAGTGTGATGACATCTGATTTTCACATACAGATTTATTGTCAGATGCATTATTCTTAAAATGTGGTTTTCGGGATATTCGTTGTCTGAAACATGGTCATGTAACTGGTCATATGCAGCTGGTGAATAAAAGTGCATTGTTATGGCAAACTTCTTAAGTATATCAGAATATTCACCCTTCTGTTCACCAGCTGCTCTAGAAATGATATCTAACCTCACATCCGAAAAATTATCCTGCATGACTGATAGTGTGTGCTCAGTGGCAAGATTTTTTTCTTTCAATTCTTTTACTGCTACTTTCAATTTGTTGATTGAATCCTCTTGTTTGTGAGTTTTCTTTCTGTATGTGGAATTTAGACATCTTAAATTTTCAATTTGTTCATTCTTTCTTTCCAGCTCTTTTTCCATTAATTTACATTTTTTTCTGGGACTAAGAGCATAGTTGTGCTCTGTTACGACCTGATCAGTATTTATTAAAATAGTACCACTGTTACTTTCTTCATTTGTTTCATGTTTGTCTGATTCTAATGACCTCTTTAATACTCTATGGGATGGTTGTTCAATCTGAAATAAATTTTAGAAGTGGTAAAAATTCTGAATGTGGACATACGGGTTCCAACACATAAAAAACATTAACTTATGAGTATTTTAATTATGATTTGCAAAATATAGTCATGGATCTATGTTATAAGTAACTTTCAGTACCGTACTTCAATATAAGTTACAAATAAATGAACATAAAAAAAACATTATTTTAAAGGTCAAAAATCTAACTAGGCTAAGGCCTTTTAAACTTATTTTGTGATTACCTTTGTGAGATGGGCTGGAAAATTAAAAACTGATGGAACTGCGTCAGGTTTCAGTAATTTATTACCATTAGTCTTCCAGAAACAAGATTCTATGAAATGAACTGAACAAAGCCTGTGGTGAATTGATGGTATAAATTTATCGCGTTTAACAGCAGATAACCATTTACTGAGAAGCTCAGGCTTTTGCAATGGAAACCTAAAAAGAAAGTTTGCGCTTACTCCTATAAAACATTTTCTTCTATTAACACAATAAATATGTACTAATGTGCTCAGTCATTTTACAATATCCTAATACAATATATGTAACTAACTTACTTGTGAAAAGAAATTTCCGAATCCTTCTTACGTTGATTCGTACAGTTGTATGCAGCACAACTATACACCATGATTCCACTTGCGGAATTTATATAGGAGTATGATGAAATTAATAATAAAAGAACACTCTTTGTACAGTTGTATGCAGCACAAGAGCACACGATGGTTTCACACATAACATGATTAAAATACTATATAAACACAATATGTATGGGCCTCAATATGTAGCAAAATAGTAGGCCTACACTGTGATTTCACGTATATCACAGGAGAACGATTCATTTAAACTATATAAACACTATATACACACATACACTATTGATTAAATTAATACGCACTTACTCCTAACACATTCAATAATACTGAATAACCTTCTATGTTATTTCAAATTAAGCGGAATTGTGATGTAAACATTTTGTAATCACATGGCTCTCTGCCCCAAGATGACTATGCGCGAAAGTGTTCAATTTTTGGTCGAGGAACAGCGCTCGTAGTGAGTCTAGGTCAGAGTCCGTGGATATCCAGAGTACCGCAATCGTTTGAGCCGGCAAATGCCGACAAATCCGCCATTGTTTGTCCAGCGCGCTATGCAGTATACAGTTGCATAGGGAAAGAATGTAATTTAAATGCGAAAAAATGCAATGCTGCTGTGTTCAGAACTGTTCACAGAGAACTGAAAAAAAAGCGCACATTTGTTTTCTCTGTGACAAGGTGAAATAAGGAAAAAGGAAAACAGTGACTATAAATATAAAAAGGAACGATCCGCTACCTAAGCGAGCATACATTGTGAGATTAATGAATGACTGTATTTTGATTTTGATTTTTTCAAAATTTGGGCCCCAAAATATTTTTATAAAACTAATCTAGAATTTAAGTTGATTCAGCAATGATATTTCTACATAAAGCAAATGAAAGTCACATACCAATTAGTATCAGTGTCAAATTTTTACCAACTTCTCCCTTTCAAATCAAGCATTTCTGAATTTGATCCTATTTGCTATTTGCAAGAATGACAAAATATATTTGTGAAGTTCTGAATTTATTCTTGAGACAAGATTGTATTGTTTGGCTCGATTAGAAAATACAAAGACCGTAGAAACTAGAAACCCTATTAAGGTTAGACTGATGTGAAATTTCAATTTTCTAAACTATTCTAAGTAGATCTATGAAATTTTGTACCTTTAATTTGTAATTTTAAATTGTGCAAATTTAGGTTTTCAAAAATTGCTACTATTTTGGCCAAAATATTTGCCTACATACGTGTCAAACCTTCAGAAACGAAACTTACTATACAATTTTCCTCTTTATTTTACTAAAAAATAATTAAACATATTTAATGCACTAAAAGTGTAAAAACAGAAAAATTCAACTCGAGCGTAAAAAACTTAATATTAAAAAATACCTCTTCTGGCTGATATGCATATAGATATAATCAGGCAGTACATCTCACTTGACGATATGTGTCAGAGGAAGACAATTGTTTGTAAGTATCTGAAGTGTGATTAGTGGAATATGTAGCTAATCGGCGAAGTATTATCTCCTGGCCTAGTTTTCTCATGAGTGATGCCTTATTGGTGGTACTTATGAGGTTCAAATCTGTCTTCGGACAATTGACTAAACGACAAGAACAAAAAAAAAAATGAGTGTTAGGTATAATACTGATAGTAAGTTTTGTTAAGAACATATTCAAAAACCTCTACAAAAAATCATGCATGTAGTACAGAATCTGTAGAAAGAGTAGCATTTTTAGCAATGCAAAATTTACAGAAAATTAAAGTGGAGAAAATTGACTTCAAAAGTTTGGGATAATAATAATTAACCAGGTCTCTGTCTTTTTTATTTTCTAGGCATTTTGAAACATGTAGAACTATCATATTATATACAGAACTTATCCTTATATACACTACCACGCTGTTCACACCTAACCTATGCTAGTAAATAAATATGACTAAAAAATTATGTAATCTTATGAAAACACTATAATAGATAAATATTATTTACAAATCACTATGGACTATAGACACTATTATAACACTAACAATAAAACTGTTAGAAACTTGCAAATATTTCTTGTATCACAAACAAAAACCAAGCATGGAAAACACGTTGTTATGGCTACTAGCAACAAGTGGAATTTTCCTTTAGATAAGAGTTGTGCTCTCCTTTGTAACTGAATATCTTTTAAAGGAAAGCAGCCTTTGAAGTAGGTCTAACACTTGTTGGATTCTATGAAGAAATATTTCGAGAAGTCAAGAAGCTACACTGGTTCAATCGGAAATCTAATATAATAAATAATGTGTGAAATATAGCGTAATTTCCAAAATGGTCGCAGAATTCAGAGTGGGGGTCGTGGACGGAGAATTTAAATTAACAGTCAGAGCTCGCAGCCTTTTAAAAATGTGACCCTAAACAGCTGATAGACCGGTCGTATGATCATGAAAATTGGCAGAGGGCATCTTTAGACCATAAATGAATTTTTAAAGATAAAAACAAAGAAATTATTTTTTTTACCAAAAATGACAAAATCTCACATCATTGTATCCTTGGGGACATTATAATTAAATTACTAACTTCCATACTTTTAAAGCTAAACTCACAAAATGTTTATCACTAGTATATCTGGTTGATAATAACACATGTACAAACTTTCGCCTCTCTCTATGATAAGTGGTTTGCACTTTATTAATAACTTAATTATATAGTGTATTGCTTAATGCAAAAAGTCCCTTGCGTCACAATTTACATTATTTTTCATTGATATTCACTTATAAGATTCTTTATATACCTTGGAACAAACATTACTATTGAAATTTTCTGTACAGCGAATGGGTAAATTACTAGGAATTTTTATGACTATTAATTTTTTTTATTTACTAAAAGATTGTAACAATTTACTTATTAATTTTACAACAAAACCTTATAGTAAACTTTGATTCCATGTACCGGTATGTAAAGAGCCATATAAGTGAAAATCACTTAAGAATAATGTCAATTGTAGTGCGACTTTTTATATAAAGTGGTTCAATATTTTAATAAAATAATTAATAAAATGCAAACCACGTATCATAGGCGGATGCAATTTTGTACACTTGTCACTAATAAGCAGATATACCAGTGATCAAAATTTGGTGAATCTAGCTTCGTAAGTATGGTAGTTATTGGTTTCACTGTTGTGAACTCTTAAAACTAATAAACTTCGAGAAATTTCAGTATAGTGTGCCCTTATATGCGGAAGCCGGAGAGTTTGCACGAGGAATGCAGTTGGAAATGTTTAGATTTATTGTTATTTTATTTGCAAAATTGTTGTTTTCATTTGTTACTTGTAATTTATCAAGTTCATGCTGCTGTGATGTTTATGAAGGAGTATATTGAACACTTAAATGCGTATTTATGCTGTAATAATTATTAAATGAAGTTTTTATACATTAGTATGTTGACTGATAATAATGTTCTATAATGTGAGAAGATCCTTTAGACGTTTTTGACCTTCAAATTAAAAATATCTTAGTTTTACTTCAAATATTCCTATCCCTAGCGTGTTGAAAAGGACTAACAATGGCGGCCGACTCGGTGATTGCGCTACTCTGTATATCCACGGACTCTGGTCTAGGTTAAACTATAAAACGTCTTTGGAAATAATATAATTGTTTGTACGTGGACGGTTAATTCAATTCATACCTAAATATATTTATGAACCATTGGAACTCTATATTTCCTGTGAGAAGAGTCAAAATTGTAGGGCATATCTCGCAGGGTACATCGCGTGGTGAACTCCTCTCCCTATTTCCTGAGAAATTCACTATTTTTCATACCTAAAATTGGGGTAAACTCGGCCGCTGAGGTAAACTTAAAAATAGAAAAGGGGAAGATTTAAACCTTAATTTGACAGACATTGATTTATGAAGTTCATTATTTTTCCATTTTTTTTTATTATTACTTCAGTCGCTAATAATGCTGATATTATGGTTTAAATTTTTATGGAAAGTTTACCGCATTTTACATTACATTTCCAGTTTTCACACATAAGCTTAATTTTAACTTACCCTACCTATATAATACGTAATTTACATGCACTTACTGTTATTATGACGTAGGTGAGAACAAATAAATGAACACACAATTTTGTTGAAAAAATTGTAACTTCAATTAAGTCAGAAAATGTAGGCCTAATTTTATTTTCAGAGCAGAAGTGGTGTAAGTCAAAAATGGGTAATGAGGGTTAAAGTAAACATTCTGTAAAATACAGCGCAAAGTAGCAGTTAATATTGAATTTATTTAAACTATTAGTAGTCAGTGAATAGCTCGAAGGATATATCCATTGCTACTTTGCGCTGTATTTTACAGAATTTTTACTTTAAACCTCATTACCTAATTTTGACTTATACCATTTCTGCTCTGAACGGCTCAAATAATCATGGTAATGTAAAATCAACACCAATAACAGTCATGCAAATTATTACAGAAAAGATTGCTTTTTATATAAAATATAAAAAGGCTCTTTTATTTCTTGAGAACCTAATACGTCTGCATGACCTTGTCGTTGGTAGGAGGGCTTTAATGACCTAATGATCCTTTGAGCTAAGCTGACTGTAGCGTAGCTACAGGTAGAGCCACCCTTGTCAGACAGGCCAAAGGTGAAGGTCCAGACGAAGAAGCAACATAAAAGAGGTCCAACGGCTCCGAAGGCAGAAATGAGTGAGAGTCCCAATGGCGGAGGAGGCGGATGAGACACCTTGAATAAATGATGGGCGGATCAGGCTTAATAGTCGAAGTGAAGATAGCTGATCTAGGGGACAGTAACCCCAAAATCAAACCACCCTACATTGGGCTAATCACCTTGGAACGGAAAACTAGAAGGAATTGAATAAGAAAGGAAAAAGTAACAGAAGAGGAAAAACTAAAGAAATCCATAAAAGAGAACATAGAAGAAAAGCAACTACAGTGGTTCGGACATGTGTATAGAAAGACAGAGGAAAAGAAAGTTAAACAGATAATGGAGATGCAGGTGGAAGAAAGGATAGGAAGAGGTAGACCAAGATTTAAGTGGGAAAATACTATAGAGAAAATAGTACAACAACGTGGAAAGACAGTGGTTGAAATAAAGAAAATGTATAGTCTAAAGATAGAGAGATTTCGAAGAGATGGACGGAGAGAGGTGAACCCGACGCCTAACAGCACCAGGGATTGGAAGAAGAAGAAGAAGAAGAAGAAGAAGAAGAAGAAGAAGAAGAAGAAGAAGAAGATTCAAAGCAGGAATAAAACTTTTTTTTTGAGTGGCTGCACAATACCACATTTATTTATACTAATAATAAATCTGTAACCAACATTTTTCTGGTAATTTTCGCTTTTTCAAAAATAATTGGTGTTAACATGTATAAATTAACTAACCATTCTGAAACAAAAAATATTTTTGAAATTGTTCTTATGTCTGTCTTTCTGAATGTTTGTTATCTTTTCACGCGATAATGGCTGAACTGGTTTCTATGAAAAGTGGAATATAAATTTAGTTCTACTTAGATTTTAGGCTACATGGCATTCAAAATGCTTTATTTAAAAGGGGGGTTATGAGGAAGACCTGAATTAAATAAATCGAAATATCTCGCTTATTATTGAATTTTATTAAAAACGTTAAATAACAAAAGTTTCTTTAAAAATTGTTTCCGATAAGTTTTATTTAATGCAAAATTTTGATAGAACTGATATTTAACGAGTTATACGAGTTTTAAAATAATGCATTTTATCAGTGCCGCCTCAGACTAATAGCACAGTCTAGTATATACAGTTACGAAGCTCAATACGTAGTAAATATGCATCCATAGATAGTTGCTAACCACTAGGATCACTAATATCGCATCATTACAGACAATGCAAAATAGTGACGACACAGTCTATTGTTCCTAGCACCCCCACAACTCAAGCTTCGTGACTGTATATAGCCTACTAAACTGTGCTAATAGGCTATAATGAAATGAAAACAAATTATATAGTCAGATGAATATGAATGGTGTAAAAAAAAACAATTATGTAATTATCCGTTAAATAAAAAATAATCTAATGTGGAAAAATAACGTTTTTGTACTATAGTTATACTTGTTTTTTTTTTAAAGATGGGACATGACAGTTAAGTGGCCGAGCTTGGAACTACAGTTTAAGAGACATGATGAGGACCGATAAGCTAATACATTAAATTAGGAATGAGCAGGGTCCGTCTATGCTTATCTACTTAACAAATATTAAATATTAAAATACTTGTCACATTTTATTAGCTAGAACGTTTTCGGCTTGAATAAGCCATCTTCAGAAAATTATGCCTGAGAATACATATAAATGTAGATTGGTACATCGTGTTATGTAGTACAATGTGAACAATGAGCCTTTAGTATAAACAATTGTGAACTCAAATTAATTAAAATATGGTTAAAATAAAAAGCTATGTAAGCTGTGGTCAATAAAATATTAAAATGTTAAAATATAAAATGTTGTCCTGAGTTGCAATTTGCTGAACCATCTGTGACAAAGCTCCAATGGTGTCTTGAATGGAGATAATTCAATATCGTGTGTGTGGTGATGGTATTTCTGTGGTCAATGATGATTGTCTCGTCTGTCCAACGCCACGATACTAACTGTTGTTGTGGGGCGAGGGGTATAGGCTTGTTGCCATGGTAACCATAGCTGAGTGAAACACTAACAGGAGAAAAATTGAGCTCACTTCACCAGCGCAGAACTTAAACATATTGGAGTCTTGTTGCTATGGTAACCATAGCAAGCGAAACAGCCTGCGCTATGTTCTTCTTCAGCGTGGCGTGATTTTTGAACTTACATAAACATAAATATCATAAAATCAGTCGCATGTACAGTAAAAGTAACGTGAATTTTTTAATTTTATTATATTCTATGGTGAAGTTGTGCTTCACTTAGTTCACCTGAAAAGCCACCTCTAGTCACTCACTAGTAGGCCTATCAACTGTTTAAAGCTGCCGATGCTGTGGATTATTGGTTCGGATCCATTATCTTTTTCAAATTTATTTCTCAGTCTCAACCTTATACTATTGCTTGCTTTTACAATAAAATAGGGCTTGAAAAACAATATTTTTTTTTCCTGAGAGAACGTTTACAATTATAATAAAATATTTTAGGCTTAGGCCTATGCTCAATTGATCATTTGATAATAGACATTTATGTTTAACTTTCCTCCCTCATCCATCAGTCAAAAAGATAGGCTACTACAGTATTATAACACGTTATGAAAGTGTCGAAAAGGAAATGAGGTTGTAAATAATCTGTTGTTTAGCAAAGAATACTGTAATTTGCTGAACAGGTAATTCAATCCATTTTGTCAGCATTGAACTTCTGTACGGCACTAGCTGACGTGCTTACATATCTCTACTGTTCGGACTAGTTACATCTCACTTCCTGTAGAAAGTGTATTCATTCGCGGAAAAACAAAGTAAGACAGACCACATATGATGTCAGATAATGGATTGTACATTCTAAAAATAATTGATTATTGATGACGCAATGTCAAACGATTTTCCTGCTTGCAATTTCATTGAATTCACTTATCACATTATTATTATTACTATTATTATTATTATTATTATTATTATTATTATTATTATTATTATTATTATTCATTTAATTGCACTATGGACTGTTGAAAATTAACCAATCCAAAACTTTTACTATTTCCTTCTCACGTAAAACAACCTCCCAAAAATTTAATTATTCTCTTAATAATGCCATAATTGCTAGGAAAGATAGTATTAGGGATCTTGGTGTCTTACTTGATTCTAAATTATATTTCCATCATCATGTGCAATATATTTATACCCATTCATTAACAATGCTTGGTCTAATTAGATCTGTAACTTATTCTTTTTCTATTCCTATGTGTTTATTAATTATATAGGCCTACTATACATTTCTCAGATCCAAGGTTGAATATGCATCTGTTGTATGGAACTCCATTACTTCCACTGACTCAGCTAAGCTAGAGAATATTCAAAGAAAATTTATTTCCTTGTGTTCTTATAGATTTTTACCAAATTCTGATGATCATAAATATGAAGTTACTACAAATATTTTAATTGCTGTAGTTTATTTGCCAGACATCAAGATCTTTATTATTTATTTTTTTGTGAAGTCATTAAGGGTGATATTGATTGTGAATCATTCATAAGCAATATCAATCTTCGTATTCCTGCTAAGGGTTTAAGATTTCATAAAATGTTTTACAATAGGAATTCTAAATCTCTCTCTCGGTCTGCAGATGTATAAAGTATGCTGATTTGCATGGATCTAATTTGATCCATTTAATGTGTAGTATAGCCCCTATATTTTTGGAATTTTGTATCAGTTTAATTTATGTCTTTTGTTTAAATATGTATTATAATATTATTCTCGTTACCTTTTATATCAGTATGTAGTTTATTCATTTATATGATTCCATCCTTTCATTTTCAATTACAATTACTTTTGTCATTATTTTATGTATTTTAGTCATCCATTTTATTCCGTCCATTCAATGTCATTATTGTCGTTAATTGTAATAATTGTCTTTATGTGTAATAATAATTATTTTATGCACTTTTATTGTGATTTTGTCATTATTAATTTTGTCATATTGTAATTATGGTTTATGCTGAACTGTTATTGGCCTCTGACTCTTGTACAGCACAATAAACAATAGTAAATAAAAAATAAAAATAAAATAAATAAGTCATTAAAGATATCCGAATGTAACAATTTACACTATGTGTCAATTAAGACGACACTTTGGTTTTTCTTAAGATATAAACGTCTTAACCCATTAATGCCCAGATAAAAAAGGAATTCATAATCATATAATTTTATAATATATAATTATTATTACACGTTACTGAGTGCAAATACAAAAAAATTACAATTTTGTCTCCTCTGGTATAGTAGATATGACTTGTATGATATAACATACGCTGGGCAGTTACAGTGTCGGTTTTATACAAATACTGGGTGTTCATTTCAAAATGTGTCATGACGTCACTGTTGTGAGTCAACGATTTGAAGCGAGTTTCAGCTTTTATGTCAGAGAAGTTGCCTATATTTAAGGCGTTCAATCTGAACATGAGAACGTGTACGGTATAACTTGAACGTCGTAGCAACAGATGGCGGTCTGTACGGTCTGTGTGCTATCATAACCTCTTTCGAACTGTGTTTTGCTCGAGCAAGTCGTACGCAGGGTATTTGTTATCATCGGCTGCGTACGGCAACATTCCACAATACAAATCAAATGCTCCGTGTCCATGTTGACCGTCGAAGTTAATGTCAACAAATACGTAAGTAATCGTTTTGACTCTCTCCCCATATCCCCGACAGTTAAAAAAAACTCACCTCAGTAGACTACGTGTTTCTAAACAGTTCACATTCCTGACACTACCAGCGTTACCGTACGTATCGGTACGTACTCTTCAAAATGAATGCCGTACTTACTAGGCAACTTTTCTGTCACATAGGTAATTCGCCTTTGCGGAAGTGTAGGAAGATTGAATTCTCTAGGCTCATCGACTAGCCATATGACTGCATACAGCGAGCCATGACACACTTTGAACTGAACACCCAGTACTTAATAAGACTCCACAATGTAAGAAATGAATTTTGAACCAATATTTGAACAATATGTCCATGTCTAATCAGTTTAATTAGTATTTTAGGTACTTAAACAACATTACCTTATTCGGTTTTCTTCATTTTGTATGATATTTTATAAAACAAGTATCAGAATGAAATCAACATTACATTTGTAAATTTTGCACATTTCCCACAGTAGACACGTCTCCGCTGAGTGCTTTGACAGACAACTAGGTGATCGAGTCTATCATAAAGTATTTCATTGAGAACTTGGTTTCTCCCTTTAGGTATTACAGCCTTAGAAATGGTCATCTGTGGTGTTGCAAACAATGACGTTACAATTTGTCTTGTGAATTCTAGGAAAGATATTGTCTTCTGATATTGTCTGTACAGCATCTACAAGTTGATACAGAATCTGATAAGTGGCCAGTACCATTTCTTGGATCGTATTCAAAGTCGATAGAGTCCTCTCAATTTGCCAAACAAGTCCACACCACCCATACACGCATTATACATTTTATAACTTCCGGTTGTTGAACAATGAGCCTAGAGAAACTACATCTGGTGGTGTTGCATTAGTTGCTATAGTGACTTGTCATTCCATTGTGCAGATGTGTCTCTGATGGCATGGCAAGTACCATGTAGAGGATTTTTTCAGATCCTTTAGAGCTGTCTTTTCAATTCTATCAGTTCTTATATTCCAAAGCACATGATATTTACTGCTCAAAATTTTTCCAATAACCCAAAGGAAGTGAAAATAATTGTCATCAGGTAGCAATCCAACATAAAGCAACTCAGTAACAGCATTTTCTAGAGTCACTCTTGGTGCTCGTTCGACTCCCACTGTGTGTACCTATGGTTCGAACTTTATAAGGTACCCTGCAGACGTAATCAAGCACCAAAGCTTATACTCAAATCTGACTGTTTTCCCTCGTATGAATTGCTTCATACGTGATGACCAAAATATGATTCCATTGCTTCGTCAACTGTATGAATTTGGAACAATGTGAACCACGTTCTGGAACATTTCATTTAGACGATTGAAGAGAGGTCTAAGTCTGTATATTTTATCATTTTTGTCAATTGTGTTATTGTCATTGAAATGAAGGAAACGATGAATTGTTTCAAATTTGTTTCTGGTCATACAGTTTGAAACTAGATTGTTATGGCTATCAGGATTAATTTCCCAGTACATTCTTCGGGAAGACAATTTGAGATATTCAGACAAAAGCAAAATGCCAAGGTATTGATATATGTCTTCCATAGATACTATGATATCTGGATAACCTTTCATGACGGCATATTTTACAGTTTCTCGAATTGTATGAGTAATAAACAACAGTAAGCTAAATGCCACCACTGTCTCGAGTAGCCTATTCACTCACCGCTGCGCTGAAGGGGTAATACGTCAGTATTACGTAGTATACACCTTTCTCCCCTTTCCAGGGGTTGCAGATAAAACTCCACTTTTGGACGCCTCTGCTCTAGGCTTATAGTTTGAAGGAAAATTCATCTATAAGAATATACATGAATTGATATCGTTACTGCTCAGTGCATGATATATCATACCATATGCAGAAACTAAAATTGCTATGCTTCTATACAAAGATACATGTACGCCAAATGACCTGAAATATTCATGAATATCTAACAAGTAATATTAGCACTAGTTTCATAATTCATAATATAATTTATACTGAAAATAATTACCTTCATTCCTATCAATGTTTTCTTTTCTTTAAGATCCAAACTTGAAACATCATACCAACAAGAGAAACGAAAACAGAGCATTCTACAATGCCTGAATCTTAACCCACATCCTAGATCATATATGTAACAGATAATTCATCGCTATGTTAAAATCGGCAGCACTTTGAAGAGAACAACCGCCAGGAACGCCACCCATCCACTGTAAACGAACACGAGATGGTAGTACAGTTCCTAATGCAATTCAAATGGGAATTATGACGTGACTCCTCAGGAAACAGCTAGATGGGAGCGTAGTAAACCTGACAAAAGTTGTTAACCTCAAAGCCTATAAGGCCGACCTATCTGGGTATATATCCATGTAATGCCTACATGAAAAAAATTGTTAAATTAAATTCAAAGAAAAATGTATGAAAAAATATTTCCCACCGCGTATTTTTAATCATACACTGGGTATTAATGGGTTAATGCTATTAGTGAAATGTGGTGATGTAATTACTAGAGCTCTTTGCTTTAAGTCGCTGGTTCTTCTTGGATACTTTTTTCTCAAGATTAGAGTTTTGCTACCATTTATTGAAGATCGATGGTTTTTGGAAGAAAGATATATACTGCTCAAAAAAATTAGCAGAACAAGATTTTAAATTATTCATTGAACAGTCAAGACGTAGAATGTTGTCCTTAGTACAGCATGAACTTCAGACACTATATTTTATAACAAATTACTTTTCATGGCCATTTACAACCAAGTTGTGGTCAACAATGATCATCTTACTCGATACTGCACAAAACAAAGTGAGAAGAAATCTGTTTCTTTATGCTAACAATCATGAGTCCTCACGATCTCTACATGGACTTAGTATCACGTGTGGCCTCCATCAGCATGAATTACTGCCTGGCATCTACTAGACATGCTTCTCACAAGCTGCCGAATGTTGACTTGGGTATATTCATCCTTTCTTCATTAAGTGCCATTACAAGCTCTTCCAGTGACAGGATTGAAATACAGCTGCTGTCTAGTAGTGAAAGTGCACTGAAAGTGATAACTCGTATCAAAGCCAGAGATGGTTAAAGCGGGTTGAATTTCCAAACAAAGTATTAATGGGTCATTCTACTTAAAAAAAAAGTGCCTTTTCTAGTGCTAGTCAGTGGCGGCTGATTGACTAAGGCAAGTGAGGCCCGGCCTCAGTCACTTGGCTTAACTGAAATCAAATTTTGTATTTTTATATAATGTATTAGTTATTTGAATGAAGCATATATCGCTGTAGAAGCATTTGAAAACTTTGTGATGTATATAGACCTGTTTTGCAGTAAAATTTGTTCCTGAGGCCAGGATTGCTCGTCCTGGGTCTGGCTTGTGATGTACATGGACCTGTTTTGCAGTAAAATCTGTTCCTGAGGCCAGGATCGCTCGTGCCGGGTCTGGCTTATGCATTTCCTGTCTTTTCGCGGGCTTTGAGTTTGCGCTTAAAACGTTGTAGCTGAGGCACAATTCGTCAGGGCTCGTGGCCTGGTCAGGTTTCACTTCTCCCATCCATGGGCCGGCCTCAAGGGTAGAGTGGGGTGGGAATAGCAATGGTGACTTGTCTTCCTAAATAGGCCATAAATAACAAAATTCCAGCTCTTTGGCAGGTAGAGACCCACTCTATTCTCTCCCCTTATGTCTTGGTTTATGACTTAAGCAAGGGTGTTGTACTTCGTAGTACAGTAGTGAATCTGGGCCAATGTTTTTATATATATCGGGAAAATATAAACAGAAACAAATGAGAGAAATAATGCTGGTGCAGTTAATTCATTGTTAGAGTGTCCTTTTTCGAGAAGAAATAATACTAAAAGAAAGGAAGTTTTAAATAAAGAGAGAGACTACCGAGATACCTACGACATCCGCGACAATTTTTCTGACAGATAATCTTAAAACGCGAGTTTCTATTGCATCCTGGTATGGGCAACATAAATTAAGTGGTAATGTGGTGCAATAAATAAATTTCTAAATTATAGACATCAGCTCAAAGAATTTTGAGTGACCACAAGGGTCCTGAATATAATAAACATGTACAATATAATGTGATGTGATACATTAAAGAAAAAAGAAAGTTAATTGTTGAAGGCAAATATAAGTTGATTAATTGAAATAGAGATGATGATGTAATATTTGAAGAGAATCCTTGGCCTTGTTTATTGCTGTCAAAGGAAAAAAATAAAAAGAAAAGAAAGAAAGGGGAATTTCAACACAATATAGGTTGCTTCTTCACACTGAAACAAACACTGAAACTCACAGCATAACAGCTTATTTGGTGAGTGAAATTTTATTTTATTAATATAGTAATAATAAACTAATAATAATAATAATAATAATAATAATAATAATAATAATAATAACAATAATAATAATACAGTAATGATATTAATAATATAATAACAATAATAATTAATATCATTTTCGATCACCGGCCGCTACTGGTACTAGTACATATTATTTAAGGAGTATAATATGATATATACACCGTGTTCCGCTTATAAGTATAATAAAAGAAATAGTTATAATTTCATAACAATGCATGCAAATGGGTTAAGATTGGTACCATTGTAAAGAGGAAATTGGGAAGTTTTAATCCATTGTTGTTACTTATTTTTAGAAGACTCACGCATGCGCAGATCATTAAATAAGAGAATTCGTATCGTATCTTTAGTCAGTCAGCATGTGGACGCCACAGCAGAAAGCCTTTTGTGTGCTGTCATTAGCAGAACATAGATCCATAATTCGTGTACAGCGCTTGTTTCGCCGTCAGTACAATCTTAGACCGAGGGAAGCTGTACCGACGTACGTCTCAATAATGAAATGGGATAGGCAGCTCAGAGAAACAGGAAGTTTGTTGTCTAATGCAGGTAAACATTCCAAGCGTAAAGTGTCTGACGAAAATGTCGAACGCATTCGCGAGGCATTTCAGAGAAGCCCGCGGAAATCCATTCGACAGGCTAGTGTGCAGTTGAACATCCCACCAACAACAGTGCATACAGTGCTCCATAAAAGATTGCGTTTGCGAGCGTACAAGCTGCAACTTCATCAGATGATTACGCCGAATGATAAACTGGAACGAAAACGCTTTGCAGAAACAATGTTGGATAAAGTGGACGATGACGACACATTTCTAACTCGAGTCTGTTTCTCAGATGAGGCAACCTTCCACGTCAGTGGAAAAGTAAACCGACACAATTGTCGCATCTGGGGGTCGGAAAATCCAAGTGTCGTAATTGAACACCAACGGGATTCCCCTAAATGGAATGTTTGGTGTGGGATCATGCGTGACAGAATCATTGGTCCCTATTTCTTTGCTGAAAAGACAGTCACTGCAAAAACGTACCTGGATATGTTGCAACTGTATGCTGTGCCACAACTCCCAGATGGAGCAATTTTCCAGCAAGATGGGGCTCCACCACACTTTGCCAACATGGTTCGCACATTCTTAGACGAACAATTCCCTGCAAGATGGATCGGAAGAGGATCACCGTACATCACATGGCCTGCCAGATCACCAGATCTAACACCACCTGATTTTTTCCTGTGGGGGTTTGTTAAGGACCAGGTCTACAGGACGCCAGTACGTGATTTGGCAGACTTACAAGAAAGAATTTATGCTGCTGTCAACAATGTTACACCACAGATGCTTCATAACACTTGGGTCGAGGTTGAATACCGGTTGGATATTTCCCGTGCCACCAATGGAAGCCATGTTGAGGTTTATGGAACATAAGGTAACAAAAATTCCCAGTTTTCATTCTTTGTAGCAGTTGGTTTCAACTATATACTTGTATTAATTCAGAAGTTATAGCTATTTCTTTTGTTATACTTATAAGCGGAACACTCTGTATTTCGTCACAGCATTTCTTACATGTAATGGTGGACCTCATGTTTTTATGTATACAGTGCCACCATTAACAATCATTACAAACAACGCTTCTTTGCAATACACTTTATTATACCTACCCTATTCCCACTAGCTATCAGTGGCGTAGCATGAAATTTTCAGCAGGGGAAGCTAACTCAAATTGTCTTCCATGTACATATGAGATAACGTATTGAAAAAATGTAGTCTTAAAATAAATAGTAGTCAATGTCAAGTCAGCAGTCCGAAGATTGGTTGGAACCTCGTAAGTAACACCAATAAGGCATCACCTCGAATGGTACGTAGTAAATTACGAGTTCATGGTTTACACATAGACATGTATACCTATAATTTAACACTAGCTCACTCTCTGTCATATTTAGAGAAATCACAATATTAACGGTCAATAAATACAGTATTAGTAATTACGTAAGTATGCGTCTGTCTTGGTTGTGTCCTTCATTGACAGCAAGGGGGTCGGTCGTTTCTTTTTTAAATCACACTTTTGTTCATAAGTCTTGATAATGGAATTGCCCTAAAAATGCAAGTGAATTAGTGTCAGCAACAGTTATTTCACCCATTATTCATTATATCAGCCACAATGCACACTAAAACTTCAACTAAACACAACTCACGAAAGGGATAACTCGGAAACTAAATTATTTTCAATGTTAAAGCCAGCTTCTTGCGAGCCTTGCGACCAGGGTAGTTTTGATAGAAAGAGATGGAAAATGTGCGGGGTGGGTTACACAGAAGAATGAGGGGATTGGAAGCTGGTGTGTGCAGGCTTTATGTTTACTGCTGCATCATAAATCATCCTGAGCTGCCGCATCACAATATTTAACGCGTAAATATAAATTGTATTAAAATTAATAAATAATTTTGTTCATAAACTGCAGGTTTGTTATGAAATATTATTAACTGGGGAAGCTGAGCTTTTTAGCTTACATTGACGCTACACCACTGCTCTCCTCTTACTATTCAGACCACCGTCTATTTAATTCTTATCCTACCTTTCTTATCCTTATATTACCGGTTCTTCTGTATGGTTGTGAAACTTGGACTCTCACTCTGAGAGAGAAACATAGGTTAAGGGTGTTTGAGAATAAGGTGCTTAGGAAAATATTTGGGGCTAAGCGGGATGAAGTTACAGGAGAATGGAGAAAGTTACACAACGCAGAACTGCACGCATTGTATTCTTCACCTGACATAATTAGGAACATTAAATCCAGACGTTTGAGATGGGCAGGGCATGTAGCACTTATGGGCGAATCCAGAAATGCATATAGAGTGTTAGTTGGGAGACCGGAGGGAAAAAGACCTTTAGGGAGGCCGAGACGTAGATGGGAAGATAATATTAAAATGGATTTGAGGGAGGTGGGATATGATGATAGAGACTGGATTAATCTTGCACAGGATAGGGACCAATGGCGGGCTTATGTGAGGGCGGCAATGAACCTTCGGGTTCCTTAAAAGCCATTTGTAAGTAAGTAAGTAACCTTTCTTTTGCTATTCATTATCTATTCACTAGTTCACATATACCTGTTTACACCAGTTCACTTATATAGTTGATTTGTTATTCAGTTTGCTATTTACTACAACAACTTATGTGCACCATCAATAATTCCTACTATTCACACCTTCATTACTCTGATGTCTTGATATTAATCTAATTCAGTACCACTAGATAGTTCCTACTACTCTTTTCTTGATCTTTTACTAGTTCAGTAATATTGGTCACTCATTACTCTAAAAATACTATTCGCTAGATATTTTTCTCTTCCCTTAGTAAAACAGATCGTGATCAGCACTTATCTCTACCTCCTTCACTGACCACTCTCCTCAACCTCTTCGTGGCTTGCACTTTCTTCACTCGCTTGTCTTCTGTATCGCTATAATATCTCGATTCCTCCAACATATTTTTCACCACTTCTCGTTATCCCATCAACTTACTTAACTTTGGAGTTAATTTCTCGCATTTTTTTTTACTATCATGTTTCTCACATTTTCCATATCCCCAATAGTCACTGGATTTGAATCTTCTAAATTTCTCTCTTCAATCCCACCCTTATTACTCTCACTACCTCCCCTATTTTCACTTCTCGATTTTTTTTATTCACCAACCATCTTCTTCCTCATTACCACGCTCCTTGTGTCGTTCATTCCTCTCCATGTCGAGTCATCATGTTTATATTTCCTTATTCGTCATTACGCAGGTTCTTAACCTGATACTATCTCCTGTTGCCATGTGGTGACCTTCGACTATATGATGTTCTGTCCTTGCAGTTGGGATGATTTTTTTCCACCTTTCCTGTTCTTTCCCTTGGTTTATGTGGTTATCCTCGAAAGTCGACTGACTTACTAATTCTTCCCTCAGCAAAACTGACCTTTTCTCCATTGTAATCTGTCTGCTGTTCAAGTTCGTTCTTCCCTTCATTGATTGTAATCCAAATTCAGGGTACTATTCGTTCTTTAAGCAAAACTCCAGATCATAAAATTTACCATTCACTTTCAGCTTAGCATCGTGCATTTTAGCAAAATGTCCTTATGACTTTGTCGCTTTCACATAAGGTGGCAGCGGCTTTCTTCTATTTCTGACTTCAATTGAGGACCTGGATACAATAACAGCCTAAGTCTACTCAAGCTGTTATTGCATAAGCATCGTTTTCAAAATCCTTAAACCTTCTGCTCTCTGATAAACTTCTTCTTAATTCCATATGCAACTCCTAGAGATCAGGAGCTTACAGAAATGGTTGCCATGTGCTATGCACTTAATGCACGGAACAAAATCGATATCTCAGCTATTATCGCCGTGGCCTCATGCTTAACATGTCGGCTTCATACAATAACGTGCGGTGTGCTTTTAAAACATAATTTTGCCGACCGATTGTTGCTCTGTAGGTTTCACTCTAGGCGTCATGTTGTCACGTCTACTTCCTCGATGAGAATAAGCACTAGTTTGTTTTATTGTTAAATGGCTATTATTATTATTATTATTATTATTATTTCATATACGAGTACATTGACATTCTTAACTCTTTATAATAATTTTTAATCACATACCTTAATGTTCGTCCTCAGCACAAGACATTGCAACCTCGGTTTTAGTCCACGTGGATTAGACAAGTAGGTGTCATTTAATAATGGAAGCAGCTTATTGGTTGCAATATTGAAACTGAGGCGAGTGATTGGAGTGGCGACATAAGAAATTGAAAACAATAATAGGCTACAATTAAATTTTAAAGACCTGCTGAATGTTATGCACGAGATTGCTCAAAGACCTGCCAAATGTTAACCATGAGAGCATGGCGATAATACAGTGTAATTAGTACAAAATGGCGCTTACTAGTGAGACATGTGCGAGAACATTGCATAAAAGTGATGAGGGAAATAAAACCGTTGAACTGAATCATAATCATGTTAATTCAAAGAATCATCCAAGCCTGTTTTCCAATCACAGTGCATTCATGTTCATCTAATAAATTAGTCAAAACTTGTATTTAAATAATATTTGTGCATTCCATGCAATAACAGCGTATGTTAAGAAAACTATATATCCTTGCCTTATCCGATTGTTAATAACAATCTATGTAACTTTTAACGTCACACTAGTTTTTATTGTTCAGTTACTCAAATTTAAAACTTTGTCTTTCAATTTCTCAAAATAACTTAAATCTACTTACGCTTTGATTGTAACTAAGTCCTCAATTGGCATATTCACTTCTATTCTCACTCCTGAACCATTAAACTTTCTTCTGTTATAATGACGTCATTCTTGTATTTTTAAGTTCATAAGGATAAGCCTATATTTAAGAAGTATATAAAAATTGTTCCTTCATTGGTTCAAAATAGCTATACAAACTAAGAAAGACATGTGTTAACATTAAGCATTATATCATGCAGTTTCATTTCTTTGGCAGTGGAGATATGTAAACCTATACCTCCATTACACGTCACATGCATTTCCTCAAAAGCCTTACTGATTATTGTTTGAACTTAAGAGTCACGAGACAAAGTTAGCTTGAAATCCAAAAATTCATATTTAAAATATATCATAAACTTTCCCTGTATCTTCCGTTTTAAAATATATGCATACATAAATTCCCACCACATGACAAAATTTCACGAAATAGTTGAAGAAGTAAAAAGAGAAGGCATTTTGCTTTCATTACTCTTATTCTTGGAGAAAAATAATGTACATAAACAGCATTATTTGATCAGTCTCTTCAGGATTGTTAAGACGACCCTAATTGATATGTATCCACCATTCTCAACTCAGAAAGGGTAAATAACATTGAAAATCGCATATTAACTTACTGATTCCAATTTAAGGGTCTTTTATACGAACTTTCATAGCCAAACCTCAAAATAAGCATGGCAAACAAGAAAAAATGTTTGCGATCTGTATATTTCCATTAAAATGACATTATTACGGAGGAAACATATGTGGGGGTGAAGGATGCCAAAAGGTTTTACTTAAATTATGAACCACAATAGTTGAATACGTTTGATTTTTTGAAATATAAATTCTTAATTATCAGTAACATTCTTTTATTTACACTGTAGGGTTATTTATATAGTTAATACTCTATCTTGCCATTGAATCTCAAACCCTTTCAATTATCATTTTCGCTTCTGCTTTGGTTAAGCAAGTAGAAGAAACAAAGAAACAAAAGAAAGGACAGTGGTTGAAAGAGGAGAAGAAATCTCAAGGGCTTGACCAATTGAAGAATGTGATCCCAAAACTCACTCAGTCCATTTTTATTATTTGTACATATATTATGATTTTTCTTTATTTTATTTTTTTAAGATTTCTATCATATTTTAAGCTTCTTTTCTTCCAAAACAACACCAATCCTTGTCTAAAAGTTTGTGTTATTGTGTATATCACTTGAAAACAAGCTCAGTCCACAGATCGGTGGGTAAAAAGCTATTAGTCAAATCATTTCATAAAAATGGACTGAACACGTTTTGAATTGTTTTGAATAATAGTTTGCAAGGCCAAGATGTTAACATTATAACAGCCAGAGATAAAATTACCGGGTTTACAAAGAAACTTGATTTCTGGCCAATACCATTTGACAAAAATATATTTGATTAATTCCAGTGTATTAAAGAGCTCATGGAAAATTTCGCTACATATGATAGGCAAATACTGTACCTTTGTGGACATGCAACCAAGTTTCTACAATTCTAATCAACAACTTTTTGAGTATATTCTGGAAGAAACTCAAAACAATTACCACTATCACAAAAGATGATGAATCCGTTTTTAGGCAATTGCGTTCAACTGGTTGAAATTCCGAAAAACTATAAAGAAAAATTTCATTTAAATCGATGGCTCAGAACGAGACTGTTACAACTCAAAAATAGAGATTTTTCAGTAGAGCCATTTAAAGTTTTCCATTGTAGATGGTAAATCAGAGAATCATGACACAACAATGAAAATTGGTATGTATAATCATTATTGTTATAGAAGTTTATTAAAATATTAATTTTGTCGTTTCAGATATAACTGTATTCCATAATATATTATTACTTGCAACAGGTTTTTCCTTACATCACTGTGTAATAAATTTAGATAATACAATGGAAAAATATGCAAAATGTAGATTTAGAAACACAAAATGATATTGGTAGACACTTGGATGACTACAACAATAAAAGAAATAAACTGCATCGTGTAGCCTAGCTGCCTCATGAGTGATGCCTTATTGGTGTGACTTAGGCCTATGAGGTTCAAACCTGTCTTCGGACAGTCAACCAAACATCAACATGTAGTGAGAAAAAAACATGTTTGGTTGTTATTCAAATGTAGCATTATTTTCTTCAACACCATTGGAAACTTTCAAACTTTTACACAGATCAAGCAAATTTTCCCCCCACATCTATCCCTGGAGGCGAAGAAAATACTGGCTTTGGTATTGCTAGAGAAGACTTGTGCTTCCGTATTTGCTGACTACTTATTTTTTCGAAATCATCTTGTTCACAGGAGTGCTTATAGAAGATGGCGAAAGGATTCTGTTTTCTGACCTCCATGATCTGGTGTATCTAGTTCATTGACTTTGTATATACTGCCTTTTTTCTTGGGCAATTTCAGTACTGGTACCCATTGCGCTGGCAGTAATATAGGTCCTTCTTTAAGAACTCCTTTTTCCCCCTCGTTCAATAGTAGAATGCATACAGTCATTCTCATTTTAGGTATGACTTGTGATGCCCAAAATTTCTGTGTTATGACATTAACACAGGTTAATTATGCAGTAATGAGGCAATGAATTTATTCTTGTTTTGCCCAACATAATTGTCTGAAAACGTAATTACCTGGTTTGTTACTGTGTTGGGCAAAGAAATAAGAAATTGTAGAGGCATGTGTGAATCTCATTTGAACCTCTTTTGACCAAGCCCTCATGCCAAAAATAATAATGGCCCTGGCTGTTTGCGATGTCATATTGTGAGATGGTAACAGGACAGTTTTCTTTTATAATATTAAGAGGAACACTCATCACAAGGTGAAGGAAGAACTGCCTGAAGATCAAAACAGCACACAACTTTGCTTGTATCCTGTTTTCTGATTCAATATCTTTAGTCTTTGCAGCCCTTGATGTTGCTTCTTCTTTTATATGTCTATTATAACTTTCTTGTAGTTAATTTCTCTGTTTCTGTATTATTCTTACATGCAGTATATACACAACATTGATCTTTCTTAGGGATATAAAATGAAATATTATGTGAATTAAATATTGATGTATAAGAACATTCACGATGATTAATGTTTCAATACTACGTCGATGGTAAAGACAAAATTAATAATAACATTGTTTTTAAACAATGCAGTGAACATTATGCTATCATTATTGTATGAACTTATTATCAGATGTGCCAAATTTAAGCTCGAAGAATGGATATTTTCAATGTGAAAGTGTTACAAGTCAAAATGGAACATTGCTTTCAGCAGCAATGTTTGCAGTTGAGAATGGAAAACACTTTCAAATTGAAAAAAAAAAGACTAAATAGCATAATTTTAAAACTGTTATATGTGCATTTATGTCCCACTAGGAAATTTTTAGAGGTGTCACACTTTCACATAGCATAGATCTCAATTCAAGTGTTCAAATGATGGTAATAACTCAAAAAGTGAATTTTGTGAGTTGTAACAGTCTCGTTCTGAGCCAGCGAAATATGTACCTAGAAATGGAATGTTTAATTACACTTTTTTCGCAGAGCGTAGACCAATTTTGGATCAAAAGAATGCAAGAATACCTCGAGCTTGCAAAATTACACGTTTCTTAAATTTTTAAATATTTGCAACCTTGTATTTATGCAAAATGAGTTTTTCGTCTATGTTCATAATCAAAATAAATGTGAGACATTTCCTTGAACTTTAAAATATCACTGTGTACGTATGGAATGCTGAGTCCAGATTTGAGAAGCTACAATGCAATCGGATAGTCCCTCCGCAGCTCCATTAATTCTAGTAGAAAGTTGGCACTCCCCTCGGTTTGACAACCTCACACCTCCAGTTCATCATATGCTTAGCGGCCAGTGCTGCCACTTGAATTCTCGGCTACAAGAGCACTGCAGAGAGACTTCTTGATCGCACTGTACTTTCTAAAAACAGGCATATTAATCGCATTATTTTTACTTTATAACGGAATTGAATTTAACTGAGGGGGCACTGTGGCCCAGCACTGCGACCTGTTAAGATCTACGGCGCTGACCCTCTGGTGACGCATTCCCAAACCCACACCAGCTCACCACACTAAGATTCTCTGTGTATCCAGGTTTCGAGCAGGCAACCCAACTCATCCCTAGGCCAGCACCCACCATGCATTGCCTGGTGGTGTTCGGGGAATGCTACAAAATAACAAAATGATGCAAATGTCTAATTTGGGGAAAATCAGGAGAACCCCGGGAAAAACCCCCAACTGCGATCTTGTCTGCCACAAGTGTCACAGTCTGAAGGTCTGACCATTCAGCCATCGCAGAGGTTACTTTATAATTACTGAAACATTTTTCATTTTAAATTTTATTGTGAGCTATTCTGTGTAGCAAGACAAACCCAAAATATTGGGTCAAACCAATAAATTAATATTGTTTATGTTAACAGGATTAAAAATTAATTCTGACAAAACTAAATACATGAATATATATCACGTACCTCAAATAATAGAGGGTCACTTATAGTAGATGATTGGGAGTTTCAAAAAGTTACTGAATTTAAATACTTAGGAAGTATAATTAATGAAACAGACTTATTTGGAAAATAAATTAAACATAGACTCGTTACGGCAAGTAAGTGTTATTACCCCCTTCATAAATTGCGTAGTTCCAAACTCCTTTCTCGATTATCAAAATTAAGATGCTCTAAAACTATAATCCTACCAACTTTCCTATATTGCTGTGAAACTTGGATTAAAAAAAAAAAAAAACATTTTTACTTTCGAGAAAAAAACCTTGAGGAAGTTTTTTTTGTCTCATTCAAGAAAATAAGACATGGAGAATTTTGAACAAGGAACTAAGGGATATTTATAAAGATCCAGACATAATAGCCTTAATAAAAAGTCGAAGACTACATTGGCTTGGACATGTTCTACGGCGTGATGAAGACTCTCTTCTACGAAAAGCTTTCAACTATTCTCCAAGATGTACAAGACTTCTTGGTAGGCCTTGTCTCCGTTGGCAGGACCAAGTATATGATAATCTTTCTACAGTGGGAGGACAACAAGAAGATGCAGAGAACAGAGACAAATGGCGATATATCGTGAATGAGGCTAAAAACCTCTTAGGTTTTGAAATGCCCTAAATTGATTGATTGTTTATGTTCCTAAATACAAAATAAATGTTAATAAGAAACTTTTTGACTTATTTTGTAAATCATCTTGCAACCCATCTCAATCCCTTACACAACTTCCTTACTAGTTTTGAAACATCACCGTTATTAATTACTTGCAGTAAGATATTCAGTTACATTGACATACTTTTCAGTCCAAATACAGTACAGTATAGCTGTGAAAAAATTACAGAAACAAAAGACATATCCAAAATCTATCGTCCAAACAGGAAGGGATCTCTCGGTCATCCAAAGAAGTGCTGGACTGAAAATTCAACTGAGAGATCGTAATACGCCATATGGCCTAATACTTGAAGGGAAGAAGAAGAAGAACTCCACGTAAACATCATCGCACAGAACAAAACCCTGAAGTTCCAAGAAAAGCCCTTTCCAATAAGATAATTGATACAATAGTTTTTCAAATTGATGAAAGCTTTAGTTTTATGCACAACTAGAACTTTGTGACTTTGTTGGAATATAGGGAATATAGGGTGAGCTTTCCTGCTACTATTTAACATGTTCAAAGAAATAAACTCAGACACGCTAAATTTTATCAGGCTAACAAACTCACTGTCCTCTACTCTTATAATGAATTTCATGGAAAATATCTGTACCATCTAGTTAATACACACAAGAAAAAGAAGCATTACCAGAAGTCTGCAAGCTTGGATTACTTATTGTTTCTATTCACAGCACCATAACTTCTACAGAGCAAACATTCTCTGCACTTAGAAGAATAAAAACATATCAATGACCAAATCTAGGCTGACCAGATGTCCCCGATTTCCAGGGACAGTCCCCGGTTTTGAGTTGCTGTCCCCTGGGAACAAATGTCCCTGTTTTTGTCCCCAGAAATTAATTTTGTCTCCAGAAGTTTTGATTTTGTTTCAGTAACATTTTACACGTAAAATATTTCAGTATCATGATGGAACTGCTGCAATTCATGCACATTTCTGAACGGTTCTCAGTACGAGACAGAAGAACCAACAAGCACAGTATGAGATACTCTGCACTCTTTGAGAAGAACATAGCATCTTTGTCTTCATTAGTGCACGGAAGTTTTAGAACTGCTACAGTGTCAATTTTTTTAGTTGAAAAATTGTGACAAACCACACCAACAGGTGAAAAGTGGTATGTTTTTTTTTTCAACATTTAAAAACAATTCCATTTGAAAATCTTCTCAAAATAGTGTCATTAATCATGTGTCTTTCAGTCAGTCATTCATCATTTGAAAGATTTCTCCACAATGAACTCAATCTGGACTGATGAAAATTCAAGAATGAAAGTTGAAACAGTTAAAGCTTTGTTACAAGTGAAAAACTTTCATTTCTCATGTGAAGAACTTAGAGTGAAGCTGTTATGGGAATGAACAGATCCTTAAAAAGATACATTCTTCAGACAGGTACTTGTAAAATGTGTATGTTAAGAGTTCAGTGTGTACAATATTATGTGAAAGACTTCCATGCACACGTCAGAACTGAAATTGAATTCTTAGTGACTATAATTATGTATATGCATTTAATTAAAACAGTTAAGATACTCTACAAATTTAGTGTGCGAAGTACTATCATTATATCATTATATTTTATGCACCATTTCAATGGAGAGTGACTAGGTAAGTGTTTGTGGTTTTTCTTGAAATTGCTGATGTTTCCTGCTGCACCATAAAAAATCTGGACAGCCTATGACCAATACAAAGTCAAGGTCTTACAGGTTCAGCATTTGTATCCACTCAAAAGAGACTACTACATACATTGATACAATTTCTCACATTTTATGAAGATTTAATCAACAAGTGGGGGAGGGGGGGCAAAGGCTAATTGGGATTTCCCAGTCTCTGATCAGGTAAAAAAACCCTGATAGAACTGATATTTAACCCTTGCGGTGAATTTCGGTGAAGTCTGGAGGGCTTAATCAGTCAAATCCATTCTTCTCACCACCACGCTGGGGCCCCCTGGGAGTGGTGTGTGGAAAGCAACAGGACGCTACTGCATTTATCTTTCCCAAGAAAAAGTGCAAACATGACAAGATGAGTTACTTGAGAGACAGCAATAGACCATGCTCTTTAGGTGGGTGAAGGCCCATGTCAGAATACTGAGAAATGAAATGACTGACCGTCTTGCTAAATAAGCCACCACAGAAGATGAATGGGAAGTAGCTTATAATAAAATACCAAGAGATATAATATTAATAGAAGAGAAAGAAAAGAGCTTAAAAAAATGGCAAGAACAGTGGACTATCTCAACTAAAGGCTCAATAACGAAATCATTTTTCCCCATCAGTTAAAGACAGGTTGAAGATAAAATTACCTATCAGAGCCGAATTTACTTCTATTGTGACAGGTCATGGCTTCACAAGATCGTACCTTCACAGGTTCAAGATTATTCCAACACCAACGTGCCCTTGCAGACTACAAGAACAGACAGTCAACTATATAACACTAAGATGTGCCCAACTGGAAAATGAAAGAAGAATTCTACGAGCTAATATAATATGCACAGGTCAAACTTGGCCTCCACCATTTGATCAATTCACAAAAACATACCTAAAAAGCTTAAAAAATTTGTAAAATCTATACAATTTGGCAAAATATAATAATAATCAAAATTAGAAATAATACTAACAATGATTGTAACCTAAAATAAAGAAGTCTAATTAGACAACAACTTAATCTATAAGAATTGCAAGATCTTAATCAAAATTGTAAATATGTTGTGAAGTCCCATGTCATAAATTATGTAACCAATTCTAATATTTTATGTGAAGCATGTAATATCACTCCAATGTAATGGAACATGCTGATATATATTTATTTAAAAAATGGCACAACGAGTGGGGTGTACTATAAGCAATATCATGAGCTGCTGTCTGGAAGTCAAAAGGAGGATAGCAATGGCCAAGGAAGCTTTTAACTAAAAAAGTAGCATCTTCTGTGGACCTCTGGAAAAAGAACTAATGAAGAGACTAGTGAAGTGCTTTGTATGGGGCAGAAACATGGACATTACAACGAAGTGAATAGAGGCATTTGAAATATGGATATGGAGAAGAATGGAACATGTGAAGTGGACAGACAGAATAAGAAATGAAGCTGTGTTGGAAAGAATGGGTGAAGAAAGAATGATGCTGAAACTAATCCGAAAGAGAAAAAGTAATTGGTTGGGTCACTGGCTGAGAATAAACTGCCTACTGAAGGATGCACTGGAAGGAATGGTGAACGGGAGAAGAGTTAAGGTCAGAAAAAGATATCAGATGATACACGACATTAAGATATAAGGATCATATGAGGAGACAAAGAGGAAGGCAGAAAATAGGAAAGACTGGATAAAGCTGGGTTTGCAGTGAAAGACCTACCCATGGACAGAACACTGAATGAATGAATAAATCAATCAAGTTCACAAAACAAGAAAAAATAATAGACTTAACTTTTAAATAATACATATTTCTACAGCTACTGTCACAGGTGTTCGTCAGCTTACATCTAGGCCTAGATCATATATACCCACATTGCTCCGCGTTATAGGTTTTGAAGTTAACAACTTTTGTCAAGTTTACTATGCTGCCATCTAGTTGTTACATAAGGAGTCACATCATAACTTCCATTTGAATTGCATTAGCGACTGTACTGCCATCTCGTGTTCATTTACGGCAGACTGGTGGCGATCCTGGCGGTTGTTCTCTTCGAAGTGCAAACGATTTTAACAAAGGAACGAGCAATCTGTATGTGATCTGGGATTTAGGTAATGAAAGAATGCTATATTATTATTTATTAATACTTTGTAGTACTATAGCTAAAATACATCTAACATTCGGTTTGAGAAAAATGCCAATAGTGCTGTAAGCATGATTTATATATATAATGTCAATAAGTAAACTTCAGGACTTACCCACTCATCCCTGCTCAGGATCATGGCTCAATGGAAAGGTGGGAGTGCAGGAATACAGTTGTTACAAGAGAAATGAAACAACTGAAGTTGGGCAAAAGTACAATTTATTATTGTGCTTACATGTGATATAAGGACATCAGCAGAACAATTAAAAATATTCATTGTTAAACAAAGAGATTCATCAGTGTAGAGGCAGGAAACAATATAAAAGTGGTGTCAGCTCTGATACAGAGCATCACACAGCGCGATCTAACTTAATGTCTTTGCATCACATCTTCTCCCCATCTTGCAGTCACGGCCAGCCGTTTGGTGGCACTGACTCCTATATCTCTCTCTCTCTCTCACACACATACATACACACATACACTCACAAACACACATGACCTAGACACAGTGCAAGTCAGTCAGCACGAGGAATTGTTGCCCAGAAAAATACACTGTATACGCAGCATTTGTTTGTTCAGCTATACACCAGAAGTTCCGTGAATTAAATTTATATCCTTCTTTGAGATCCAAAACAAATCAACTGAGTGCCAGACCCATGCTGCCAAGTAAAAGTGGCCCTAATCATATCCGACTCAAATTTACATGTTTACTACACACTGCACAAGAAATCTGTGGACCGAACTTTTTTTAAAGAAAATAGACAGCACTTTCATTGTATATAAAACTGTCAGCAGATGCACTACTGTGATTCTCTGAACTCCCGAAATATTAACAGAATAAAATTATGATACATCTTCTACCAGACTACACGTCACTACTGTGATTCTCTGAATTTCCGAAATATCAACAGAATAAAATTAGAATACATCTTATATCTGACTACACGTCAAAGTTTTTGTTCAAAGGGTTCTTAAATTTTGTAAGAACGTCAATTACAATTTTCGTTCTATTCTATGCAAATGGTGACTAGAAAACATTGGCGATACACCTTCTAAGAGAAATAGACAAAAACGTCAAATTACTGGTATTTTATACATTAAACAGTTCGTTTTCCAAGCACAATCTTGAGTTGACTGCTCACTCAAGTGACTAGAATTCTGCCTATTTCACAGTTATAGTACATTTAGTATTTGATTCTTTTTCTCCTTTTCTGTAACTGTAGCACTTTACAATTTGGCAGTAAACCAAACAGCTTCATTTTACAATACAGCATCCAGAGCGATCTAGAACAGAGACTCTCAGCGCAGGGATGTAAAACTGTGTCAAGGTCCACTATTTCAGAGGGGGGACACTTCTACAAGCACACTATATGTGAGGTTAGCATTCAATTATACGAGAATTAGTACTTCAATGCTGTTTTCCATCTTCGTACTACGAGAATCACTGGTCTGAAGCTCCAGTGCTGTTACAACACAGGGGCATGTGCACTGCACATCTCTAACTTTCATCATTTAATCAAACAGTGAAATTTAAATAGCTACTGTAACGATATAATGTGTGTCGTGGCAAATCCATGATTACTTGAACCAAACTATTTAATTCGTCCATCAGTTCAAGGCACACACACCACACATACGCGCGCTCGCACACACAATGAAGATAACATAAAATAAGGTCAGCATCAAGCAGTAAGTACTGAGAGGGAAGAAGATGATATAAATATTAACTTACTGTAGTTATCAGCATTATGTCCATTATTAACATACTGCAACTTTATGTATCTAGCATTATCATGCATTTTTTATATTTACAACGAGGTGTAATGTTACTCCCACCATATTTTAATAATAATTATTCTATTATTCTGACAAACTAGTGTTAGCTCTCATGACACTAGAGGCCCGATATCTTTGGAAATGAGAGGGCATTGCATGCTCCTGCAGTGGGAAAAATGCACGCCTGCGCTTTGAGAGGGAAATAAAAATTACCACAAAGCAGGTCTTATTAATTCTTGTGGAGATATTCTTGCAGAAAGAACAAAATTAAAAACACAAAAAAAAAAAAAAGAAGATCACAACAGTTGGCTCTGGAACTGAAGCCAACTTTCCTCCACTTGCGCAATGGATTTCACTCTTGGCCACGGCAAAAATATAGCATCACGAGAATTAGAAAGTAGCATGCAACAATTCAAAATGTGTTTAAAAAGAATTTTATAGCTGTCTTTGTAACAAGTGTACAACGGCTAATTGTGCCTTGCAGGTGCTGGTCGCTTGATTTTTTGACTGATTTGCTCTTCCGCAACAAGCTGCGCTCTGAATGCCGTAACCTTCTGCTTCAGGTCACTCAGTACTTCAATCCTTTCCGCAAGCATCAGCTCGAGTTGCTTTGAGTATGCTGCAACAAACACAACAACACAACACAATCACACTACCCCCACTCCTTTATATATTACTGATACGAGATTCCAGGCTTTCACGATGATTTTTTTAGAGTTTTGCAATATATTATGTTCTGAGATTTAATTTCTCTGACTTTTGATGGCATCTCAAATTACAGGGACTGTTTATATATATTCACTTTCAATTTTATGGTTGATTGAATGGTTTCTACTCGTAAAAGACCAACTATCAAGTCACCAACTTTTCAGCTCATCTTTGCTTATTTAGAACAAATTTTTAATTTGTGCACATAACATGCATAGTGAAGGTATCAGTAATATTTTGAATTAACAGATTCTCTTTTTTTTTCCTACCGGAATCCTCTACAATCAGTATGGTGAACTATGTAACCAAAAAACCCATTATCATTGGTTGAAATATATGGTACCTGTGATACCTGACCAGAGACAGATTGATAACACTAAGAACAACAATACGTTTTCAATTGTTGGCAAATGGGTTCTTTGGCATCAATTGTGCATCAGCCATGGCTAACGAGAAAGACAGGTTATGGCGTGAATCGGAGTCACATGATTATCGGTCTAGTCATTGCCATTGTGACACGTTCAAAGTTCTAAAAAAACAAACAAAGGAATTGCTATATTAAACTCCTGTTAAACGTGTTTTATATATGAACTTGTTCAATGTTGCCCATGTTTATGACTAAGAGCGAGACCTTGCGCTGTAGCCTGTCTTTCTTGTTAGCCACGTGCATCGACCTACCCTTACTGAGCAGATCAAGTAGATTTCAGTGATAAATGCAAAAGCATTCTCAGGGGAGAAATATATCACTGAAAAAATCAATTTTCAAGACAACATTTTCTGAAGGAATGGTTTTCAAAACATTCCAAACACAGTCAACTCCCGGTAATTCACATGCAGTTAATGCGCAATAATTTTTTTGCGGGGGGAGGGGATGGGGGGGATAAGTAGTAACGTCATTTCCGTTTTTACTCGATTTACGCATCACCCTTCTTTCACTCTTCTCTCCTCTCCCTTCCCACTTCTTCATCTTTCGATGAGCCTTGCCAGCCATAGCATAATTATACTATTAATATTTAATATTAGAGAAGAAAAATTCGCTCTGGCGCCGGGGATCGAACCCGGGTCCTTGGTTCTACGTACCAAGCGCTCTCACCATTGAGCTAT
This sequence comes from Periplaneta americana, assembly GCF_040183065.1. Classification (NCBI taxonomy): domain Eukaryota; kingdom Metazoa; phylum Arthropoda; class Insecta; order Blattodea; family Blattidae; genus Periplaneta; species Periplaneta americana. The sequence continues at coordinate 64,612,544 of NC_091119.1, read as the reverse complement.
GCCGAAATTCAATCCACAGCACCGGATCGAACCCCTCTCCTCCAGTGTTTTTCTCCTTGCGGCCTGACTCCAAGTTGGGCATGTATGTTGACATTTTATAAGTCAACTGCCATTATACAAGGAGTGAACTCAGTTGAGTGACTTTGTGGCTGGGATCCCACAGTAATATGCACAGTAATCTGTACGCTCGAAGAATCTATGTACGTAAAGATTATTATTTTTTGGTCCCACAGAATACATCTGTTATGGTAACAATTAATATTAGAGGAGAAAAATTCTCTCCAGTGCCGGGGATGGAACCCGGGTCCTTGGTTCTATGTACCAAGCGCTCTCACCATTGAGCTACGCCGACGTTCAATCCACAGCACCGGATCGAACCCCTCTCCTCTCATATAATAGTTACCATAACAGATGTATTCTGTAGGATAAAAAAAAAATCTTTACGTAGATTCTAGTAACAGTGCATATTACTGTGGAATCTCGGCCACCAAGACACTCAACTGAGTGCGCTCCTTGTATAATGGCAGTTGAAAATATAAAATGTCAACATACATGCCCAACTTGGAGTCAGGCCACAAAGGGAAAAACATTGGAGGAGAGGGGTTCGATCCGGTGCTGTGGATTAACTTAGGCATAGCTCAATGGTGAGAGCGCTTGGTACGTAGAACCAAGCACCCGGGTTCGATCCCCGGCGCCGGAGCGAATTTTTGTCCTCTAATAATAATCTTTATGTAGATAATTATACTATGCATAGCAGAACTCATGTCTTGTAGCATAATGCTAAAATGTACCACAATTTCATTGCAGAATGTTCATTCAACGTATTAGAGCCTGTAAAGTGTGAAATATCATCAATGTTTCGAAATGTTTTGCACTGTTTCATATTTTGCACTTGATTTTGAAGTATATTTTAATAAATAATTAAATCTGTCAGAGTAACTTTTACTGGACTTAAAATAATAATAATAAAAGTTTTTGCGGATAATTCGCGATTTTCGATATTTTGCGGAAGTTCATGCATTAATTACAGCAAATTATTGGGAGTAGACTGTATAAACAGACAACATAATTTCACTTGTTACACAATACTATTTTAATTGCAGTGGAGCTTCGATTGTTACTTTGTTCTATAACACTGCAATGGTTATCATAGCGACAATAATCAAATCATATGAACCAATGTTATTAGCTACACTTCATACTGAAAATAAAACTAGCCATTCCGTTCCACTCATCTTTCAACATATGATGAGGCAGAATTTCTGCATGGAAATATATGTACTTCGGTCCATCATAATAATACAAGTATAAACAGCTTCTTTTAAATTATAATTTGGGGGGGGGGGGAAGTAATGAAAGAAACATCATCTCTTAATATTACCGCATTGATTTAATTTAATTAATAGTAGTTTATAATATAATTGAGTAAAATTAGATTTTATGCGCGAGTAGAAAGTTTAGCACCCGAGGCAAAGTAAAGGGTGATAATTTTCATGAGTGCATAAAATCTGTTTACTCTCGTGTATACAATAAATATTTTATCCATTACTGCTATCTAAATTTAATTTTAAACTGATCACCTTTTCTTTGTAATTTGAAGAAGAAATTATAAATGAATGAATGTATGGATTTTATGGTTGCTGATGTGTTAGTTGTCATGGAGATAAAGATTTAATTCACTGCTGTAAATAAGACCATTGTTTAGATTGCTAAGGACGGTGAAATAAAGACCAGTTTAGATACCAGTTATGGATAAAAATATATTAAAGCTATTATATTTCTTTATTACGGACAGAAAAGTTTAATAGATAATGTGAAATTCGAATAATTTCGAGGGAAAATTGTTCCGGGGCTCGGGATCGAACCCAGGACCTTTGGTTAAATGTACCAACACTCTACCAACTGAGCTACCCGGGAACTCTACCAGCCACCGATCCAATTTTTCAGTTGGTAGAGCGTTGGTACGTTTAACCAAAGGTCCCAGGTTCGATGCCTGGCCCCAGAACAACTTTTCCCTCGAAATTATTCAAATCTACTTTACAGGGAGTTATACCTGAAAGCTTGATTTGCATTTGCTATGTGAAATTCACTGAACATTTGACACTCTTTTAGATGCCTATTTCATAAGGAAAACAGACCTACAGAATGCCATGATGATTTACAGGAACATGAAAGTGCATAGCAAAAGAAAAAATTTACATTACAGTGACTGCAACTAATGAAACTTAACATGCAATAAACATGACTGAAAACTGTACTTACAATAATTAGAAATGTACCGATACAGACTCAGAAACAAAATTTTTCAAGTTCCAATTACAATATATAGCGTATGCTCAGTAGAGAAACAGATTGCATTTGCTTGTCATAACACAGTTGAAAAAAGGAAACAACATGGGCATGTTTTTCCAGCAGGATGGCTCACCACAACATTGGGAAAGGACAGAGAGAGGACTGAGGCAGAGGGAAGTCCAAATTGACAGATGACCCAGGTGGCATTCATACTGAACACGTGCAGTATCTTATAACTAGACTTGGAAAATTCAGGTGACCCAAATTTTATTTCTGGGTCTGTACATAATCCAGCAATGATTAGTAGATATTCGATAATAATCAAATCGAGTGGCATTACCAGTAAATGGCAACAGAAATGACTATTGTCAAAGATGATAAGCACCACTATAATCCATTTCTGTGATATTACTCACTTAGAAACGGCCTTTAACGAACCCAGAGGTTCATTGCCATTTCACATAAGTCCTCCATCAGTCCCTATCTTCAGCAAGATTAATCCAGTCCCTAGGTACAGTACTAGCAACAAAATGTGTGCATAGTTTATTGCCACTTAACTGTGCTGAGAAAGACAGACGCTCCTTAAAATTGCCTATTCCCCTGCTAGATCCTGTACAACCAATTCTACAGCTACAAGAGGAACTGTGTTAAATTCGAATTTCACATAAATATAGAGTCCCAGCTTCATGCAGGTAGCTTCTCAAGGCATCTTACCAACTAAGGATTTCTTGACAGACGAGTGCAGAAGATTTTTTTTAACAGTTAAAAAGGGAATGTGCTAACTGAAGTGCAGGCTCTGCAGTTTCATCTTCTTGTGCATTGATGTGCATGTGTAACATTGCTGCTCGTAGAATCTAAACCATGTTGCTTTTCTAAGTTATTCAGTGGAATCTTCGTTCAATCTAATAATCTCAGTAAAGTGAACATCATGTGACAGAAAGAACATACAAAGTTGGGAACTTGCATAATTAAATTGGAAAAATAGGCCTAGTCACTTTCAGAACATTAAATTAAATTTCATCATTCACTTAATGCAATTGGTAATCAAAATTTAGATGTGTATTAATAATACACAACAATACAGTAAAACCTTGCTAAAACATACCCTCTATAAAAAGGAAACCTACACAAACGAAAATAAATTTGGGAATGGAATGATTTTCTAAGTAAAATAATACTTTAAAGCAGAAAACTGCCTAACGCGAAAACATAATCATTTTTGGGCTCAATTGAGGTAAAAGAAAACCTGGATAAAACAGATAATTTTAAGCATAACTGTTGCTAAATTCTTTCAAATCATTTTTAATTTTGCGATAATACTGTAAGAAACACGACATAATTTTTTGTGTGTGATTGTACATGCAATGAACTGGAAGACTTTCGCTATTCTTTGTCAGATGTTGGGGGTGAAGCTTCTCTAACCATGTCACTATTGTGCTTATTGTCAAGGACCGGGCAGGTTACTGACCTCCTGTACCATTACTTCTTCCAACCCTCTTGCATTTTCTTTCATTTCTTAGTTTTGTGTTAACAAGCCAATACAATGATAAAGGACAATAGAATAAAACTGTGAATAATTGTAGTGTAGTGTCAATTTAGTTTCACATTTCCGTTTATTTATTCTTAGTTTTATGTTAATATGCCAATACAGTGTTAAATAACAGTGAGAATAAAGTAAAACTGTGCGATTTAATAAAAAAAAAGCCTAGATGACCAGTTCTATCATGGAAGAGTGGCTTCATAATTTTAATGAAGCAATGATACGTCAAGGTCATAAGATCATACGGTTTTTAGACAATTCTACCTGCCATCAAAGGATTGATTTGTCTAACGTGAAGTTAATCTATTTCTTTTTCCATCAAACACAATTTCAATTACATAACCGATGGATCAGGGAGCAATTTACGTTCTGAATTGATGCAGGACGCAAAGGAAATCCTGCAACGTTCCCTTAAAAAAAAAAAGGTCGCGGCAATGCACTTTAAAAGAAATATGGGAGCCAAGAAACTAGGGCGCAGAGAGATGGAGAGAGAGAGGCTGCAATTACTTAAGTTAATAATTATGAAAATAAAATTAACTTTGCATGTACTGTAGCAACTTTATTTCAAATTATTTCTTCATTGTGTTCTTCCTACAGTGAGCATATTGCAGTAGTCTATTCTTAGTTTTGCCCTTTGTTACACGAAATCCTGTGAAAACGGAAAAAAAATTCTGGAACGATCAGATCAGATCACGTTTCGTTTTAGGGAGGTTTCACTGTACAATAATAATATGCAACATGAACGCAATCCAAAATGTTATTTGTTACAAGGTATTCTGGAAGAATAAAAGCATGCAGTGATCTCTGCAGTTTCTTTTTACTACCCAACTTCCTCACTTACCAAATCTTACCATTCTTTCTAGATTCTGTAGCATTATGGTTTGATCAAACAAGAAAGAAAAAGCCATGCAACCACAAATCACAATTGTATAGCAGCAAATCCTAGACTACCGAAATTTAAGGCCTCTCAATAACAAAATAATAAATGTGAATTCAATTTGAGCTGTAACACTGCACGAATGGCATTTATATAAAACTGACAAATATGGAAATTTTAAAATTAAAGAACTGTTACTACCAACTGTTTAATTATGAAATGTGTAAAAAGCAGACAGCTCTGCTCGCAAGGTCCTACCTACACAATTTGAAGCATATGGACAGACTATCGAGTTCTGAGGACAAGGTGGAAGGGTTGGCAGCTATGTAATGCACAGATCCATGCAGCACCACACACGTGTACGAGGTCGTGTGGGCCGTCTACTGGTGAGAAGGCAAACCAAAGCTAGTCCAAACCAGAGAACTGGGACAATTCCTACCACTCATTCGCTCCAAGGGCTTCTGGCGCTTACGATTTCGCAGAACACATGGATTTGGATCGAGATAAGATCGATTCCTACACCAATCTGCAATAGAAACACAACTGCCAGCATGCTGCAATTTTCAAGTATGACAACCTACTCGGCAACTCATTACATGTCTGCCAACCTTCACGAAAGTGGGAAATTGTGATTTAAACACAGAGATAAGATATACATTACATAAAATTACACAAATTTTCAATGCCACAATACTAAGCAAGAGGTATCTTAAGCCTCAGAGAGATATGGTTCTCCATACATGCAGTCAAGTGATGTTCTCTCAAATCCTACTCTATTGCCAGTTAAGTGGGTTTAGAGTGTCGACTAGTTCAACTCTCTCATAAAGAACAGACTCCCATCAAATACTTCAACTTAAGCTATTTATTTAACAATTTCAAGAAGTATACAAACAGACCTTTAATATGTACACAGTTCCTCCACCATATAATTTATATAGGACATGCAGCATTCCATTTAAAAAAAAAAAAAAAAACCATGCAACATAATGGCGGGTCCTGCCCTGCCAGGTGCATACTACTTGTTCCACAGGGACACCAAGATGAAAACTAAGCAGTATATCACTGGAAGAAGCGTGAAAATCGCGACATTTGTCAGAGTCTCCATAACCTCACGACCACTTGCATCACCTCCATTTGTGGGGGAAAGCCTATCTCTAACATTGTGCTTGTCTTCAAACGCCAGACACTCAGAACTTTGTCTCTTGCTATAACGGCTTCTGTCACCCTCACAAGTGAAATGAGAATTCTTATTTGACCATGAAAAACTCTGAGATTTTGGAAAGGCTGAGAGATCATTACAGTCTTCTGGAATCTTTCTGGGGCAGGAACAAAAGACGTCAGGAGAATTAGATCGGGAGAGGCTAGATTCGTGTTTAGGAAAATAATCAGGAAAGGTTTTGAGATGATAACTACTAATCTTACTGGAATATTCTCTGGAGGAGTATTCTTGAAAAATACTGGACTTCTTATGTGGAAAACAATTTCCCAATGATGTGGAATTCCAATCCATGATAGAAGTTCGGAAGAGTTTGTGCTGTTCACCAAGGCTCTGATTAGATTTGCAGGAAGAACAGTTATGGAAGCTATCAGAATGCTGTATTTGAGAATCTTGTGAATTCTGTATCTGTCCATTTGGAGGACTGACAGTGATATCAGAATGAATATTTTGAGAACATTTTCTGAAGAATTTGGACCATCCCTTTGGGATATTCTTTTCACATACATTGGAATGTCCAGTTTGGGTGTATTTTTCGAAGACGGTGGGATGTTCACTTCGGGAATGATTTTGAAAACTATTGGATCCCCTATTGTGGAGATGGTTTACAGAAACACTGGTCTGAGAACTTAGGGAACTATTCTGAACAGATAGCTGCTTGTTTGCAGAAGTCTCACCATCCTGATCGTAGTCGACATCATTTGTCATGGCCAGCAGGGTGTGGTCCAGCTCTGTCCACTGAGGACCCATCTCCGCCAAGCTGGTGTGAGTGTCCAACACTTCCTCCTCTAGCAACTGCAACTGTGAGACTGCTTCGTGGAATGTGAACAGGTCAGCTGAAATCTCACCTTCCTGCAACCAAAATTCACACCAAGTTAGTGAGAGAAAATAGAAAGTGATGTAGGAATTTATTCCCAAAAGATACATTTAAAAATAAATTCCTAAAGTACGTTCAATTAATAATTTCAAGCAAAAATTGTTCCGGGGCTGGGTGTCGATCCCGGGACCCTTTGCTTAGCGCGCGAATGCTCTACCGACTGAGCTACCCCAGGAACTATACACGACACTGTCACAATTTTTCCTTTTTTATATCCACACAACTCACATAAGCTGACAAGACGCCAGAACTCAACTGTGAGTGCACACAAATACTGTGTGACTTTAAATTGTGGCTTTCTGTTAACGTACCTCCAGTAACGAATGTATTATACAAATCTGGCTTTCAAGTAAATTAAATAATTTCAAGGAAAAATTGTTCCAGGGCTGGAACCTGCTTTACAGGGAGCTACTACCTGAAAGCCAGATTTGTATAATATGTTCAATTAAGTTGTTTTCTAATGCCAGGTGTTTGACAAAGTCATTTTACTTCTTGCACTCCAATATTTTTCAAAGATTTTGTCATGGTCAGCCACTGAAGCACAGTTTTTGAGGTTTTCCGAATCCATTTCTTGGCTTGAGTTGCACAATGGGCAGTTAGTGGACTGATATATTCCAATTCTATGCAGGTGTTTGGCCAAACAGTCATGGCCTGTTGCCAATCTAAATGCAGCTACAGATGATTTGCGTGGTAAATAGGGAATTAACTGTGGATTAGATAAGAATTCTATATGACAAACTATGGAGTATTTTATAATATTTACTTATATTATAAGACTACTTCAACATTTTGTGTCTTTACTCGTCAGAACTGTTTATTTCTGGTAATATTTTGGTCTGACTTTGGATCCAGGTATGAAAGTCCATACAAGAAAGATTATTCTTCACAATCAAAATTGCTTTAGCTAAGTGAAGCCTAGTTCATATCTGCCAACCCTCCCAAATTAATTGGGAGATTCCTTATTTTCCGGAATCATATCATTCTCTCGAATTTTCCCCACGTTTGCTTTTTGTGGTGAAATCCATGCCACTGGCAGCTGGCCATGGCAGGAAATTTGTGCACTTGTTTCAACAACATATTAGTGTCTCTTCCCCCCCCCCCCCCCGAGGTAAAATAGTTGTGCATGGCCCCGAAATGAGCATCCCAGTCAACAATGTGGAACTTGGAAGCATTATGGTTACATTGCAGCAAGGGAATAAGTTTTCTAGTTTGTGTAATTGCGGTGTAAAACACAAATGAATATGATGTCATTGAAAAACTCAAAACAAGTGAAAAGTATGAACAGTGTTGTAAAGAAACGTATGCCGTGGAATTTCAATTTATAAGCAAATCAAAGAAAGGTACCACTTTCGCTTCTTGTACAATCTGCCAGTGTGATTTAAGTGTCTCTCATGGTGGTAAAGGCAATATTATTATGCACTTCAAACTGTAAAACAAGGACAATATTTGCTGTGAAGAACGGAATTTTAAAATTGACAATAGTTTCTTCTCAAATGAAAATAACAGTGTCATACATGCATAGTGTCTGTTCACATCATTCATAGAACACAATATGTCAATTGCCTGATCATGCTGGCCCACTATTTAGAAAAATGTTTCCGAAATCCGATATAGCAAAACAATATGGGTGTGCCAGGACAAAGACAACTGCCATCCTTGATAATGCAGAATGTGTAAGAATTTTCAGTCACGAGAAGAAGACAACTCAATTTCGAACATCAACATCCAACAATAACCTGGAAAAGTTTTTAATTACGAAGTCTCGACAGCACAGTAAGTTCTATGAACAAACTTTTGATGATAATTATTTTAAGAAAGACAAAAGCTGCTACCACAGCTTCGCTGAAGAAAACAAACAATGAGGTGCAGTAAGACAGGTATGTATTTTGGCAGTTTTATTCTTGAAATCAAAATCTCCCGATTTTCCACTTCTATAGGTTGGCAGGTATGCTACTACTTTTCATTGTTCCAGTAAGTGTTCATGAGGCTGAAATATGCCCTGCACATGTAATGCAAGGGATGAGCATTCACTAAAATCTTCTCACGTTTAGTGCAACTGCAAGTAAAGCTGCTTCCACTCATATTCAAATATTCTTAATAATGGAAGAAGTGCAATCCATCAAATGAAAACTCCGGGGGGGGGGGGGGAGAATACATTTGGGCCTGGTTTTGTCAACATGGGTTAAACATATATTAACCCTGAGTTTACTTCAGGTTAAAATTTTAACTCGTTCTTGTAACTAACGTATATCATCAAGCCTTTTCGACAGAGAGTTAGCTAACATCACTTTAACCCTCAAGGGAAAGAAGAAAAGTATTAATCTAGAAGACCGTGACTGAGAATTTGTTTTTATGAACACACTTTGCTGCGTGTTTCTTTTGTTTTCTTCCACAACTCGAGAACAGTGAACAAGGAAATGGAAGAGGTTAGGATGAGAAACAGAAGCTCAAATTTTTCGGCAATAGAAAAATCTTTGTTAATCGAATTAACAACTAAATATAAAGACATCATAACATTCCTGTTCCTTCTTCTCTCTGTGATCTATTGACACACTGTCAAGTCATCTGTGGAAAATTCATCATTGGTTTCCACAGCAATGTTATGTAATATTGCTGTAGCTACAATTACTGTTATGTAGTTTGCTCTGTAATCCCAAGCTAAGAACTGGAAAACGCCTTTTCCAAAGTCCGATCAATCTTTCCACACAGTTTTGTGTCCTCATGTCAGCTGTATTGTTGTTGTGTTGTACTCTTGTTTGAGGATGTAAATAGGGTGTTAATACGTATTTCCTTAACAGATACCCACTATCATCAAGCCAAATTCCTTCATTGATTGTGCCTATTTCGAATTGCGCTATAATGTGCGAGTTTGTGAAGATAGTACTGTCGTGAACTGATCTGGGCCACCTTGCTACTATATCCCGAATTTTGAGGTTTGCATAAGAGATTATTTAAACTTTAATACAAAAATATCCTCTCCGGTTAAGATATATTTCCACTCTGCTGCCTGTAGGGGATTGGATTTTTACATGCGTACAATCTAGTGCACCCAAAATGCTAGGAAAATGGTACATTTGATAAAATGTCAGGAATAACACGCGAACATTCTTCAACAAAAGGAAACTTTACATATTATCTTTGTCTTATTGATGCTATACCTGCAAATACCTTAGAGATAATTCTACTAACAGTAGCTTTTGAAACTACAACATTGTTTCCAATTTATTATATAAAAAGACTTTGTAGCATAATATTTTAATGTTACTAGTACTCGCAGCATATGATATATATATATACACACACCCCATATATATCACACATTCTCTGTTTCTCTCTGTTGTGTATTCTAACCTCACGTGAATTTCATAAAAAAATCTATACCCCCTTAGACATTGTTTCTGAGACAGGTTTTGAAAATAATTTCTCAAAGATCTCTCTCTGTTAAGAACACGATTTAACATCTAAATTTAACAATTCTGCATAAAAAACCATTATTTACAGCAGCCATATTGATTTTAGCCCCGAGTTAAACATTTAACCCAACTGAAGGTAGGTGTTAACTTAACCCCAAGTTTAACCCCATGTTAAAACTACCCATAACTTCTGTTGATGAAACAGAATTTTAGCCAAAAGAGTTAGAACTGTATAACACGAGGTTAAGTTTTAACCCTTGTTGATAAAACTGGGCCTTGATGGTGTGATAAAAGTACTTTCTTGTGCTGCAAATTTTTATTCTTCTTTGCCTGCAACTGTTGGCTTGAAAAAAAAAAAAAAAAAAAAAAAAAAAAAAAAAAAAAAAAAAAAAAAAAAAAAGACGTCACTTTGTTAGGAGATGTTGGTAAGTTACTCAGGATTCTCTGCCAGTTTTAAAGTATTAATTATTGCAAGTCGATCAACAGTGACAATATTACATACTCTTTTTCGTTTAATGGAAATATGCTATGTTCTCCTATTTTAACATTGTGGTGTTTAATTTTTAAGTACGTTCGATACAGCATTTTTCCGAGGCATTCTCCAATCCTAAGGCGAATACCAGATAATCTACATGGTGAATCCTCAGCCTCATCTTGTCAAATACCATCTCGCTATCACCAGTTCTATCAACGCAAAATAACCTATTAGTTGATACAGTATCATTAAAGAACTAAAAAGAGTTATACAATGAATTTAGTCTTCTAAAATTCTTTTTCGACATTCACTAATAAGTGACCTATTACACTTCGACAGACGAGATCCACCTCCGTCTTACTTTCTAATATGTACTTAATAAGGATCCCCCCCCCCCCGAATCATAATTCAATTCAAAGGCAGGAAGAGCAACTTTTGGCTTTTCTCTTAGAAAAAGATCATCAATAGGCCTATCCTTAGAATATGTCATGTGGAATTAGGAATATTTTGTTCGAGGTTGTAATTGGTTGAATTAAATTATTTACTTCAATAAGAGTATTAAGCATTATGGCAATGATGATGATGATAATTATTGTGATTGTGATAGTAATATTATTAATTATTTTACGTCTAATTGTACTTTGTAAAGCAAAAGGGCTGCAGACGTCTAATTCTGCCGAAATGAAAATATTAATATCCTTCTTCACTTCCTTCACGTAGTTCACTTGTCCAATAATGCAAAGATTTTTCCTCTTTTCAAGTGAGCTCTAAAAAAAAAAAAAAATGACTATACAGCACATTTCTTCAGCTTATGTATCAAAATGTATAACTGATAAACAGGTCGTACTGTCTATAAAAGCTTACAAATACTGCCACAACAAGGTGCCACTAGTAGGACAGACCCAGGAACAAAATTTTGTCCATGCACAGTATATTATAATTGGAACTTTGAAAATTTAGGTGGCCCAAATTTTGTTTCTGGGTCTGTAAATGCATGGTGCCTATAGTCTGGTAACAAAATTTTGAATAATGCATAATGCACATCTTGTCTTGGAGAAGTAGTTTCACACAAAAAGCAATATTGTACAAAATTTGGACTTCGGCCCTTATTGTATTGACTAATTCAATTACAATATAAACTAGTTAATATGCTCGTCAAGGAACTATGGTCTTAAAGCATTATAAGTGGGACAGCACTATAGATGGGAAATGATTTATGAAATGGGGAAAACAATTTAGACACCACTTCCTGGGAAACATATATTTGCATCAGTTGCAGTGCAAAATGCAAATACGAACTCATTTCATATGAGAAAAAAAAATGTTTTATTATTGTTTTCCATGTGTTTGTACTGTTATTTCAAGCTATCTTGAACCTTACATCCCCTAAGTCTGTCTTTCGAACTGCTCGGTACAGCATGTACTCATCAACGTAACAGCACGGCAAGGTTGCCCCTCCCTCGGGTAATGTGACTCTTTTCAGAAAACGTTGGTTCTTTCACTTTACGACTCTCTACTGCAAAAGAACTTGGTTCAATACAGACATCATCATCTCACGACACTCCAGTTTTCAGGAGAACATGGTTTTGTAGCAGATTTTAATTAACCTGTAATGAGTAAGTATTTAAATATAATCGTGTGTACACTCCTCCTCTCTCATCAGTGTTGGGAACCGGCAATGGCGGAGTTACTACAGCTATGTCTATATATTATATAGGTCTACATGACTTATACCTACAACTGATATGTACATATTCTTATAACAATATTTTACAGGCTTATTATTTGAATTTACATTAATTTACAATTATACACAATCCATATCGCTATCATTGCTACTATCAGTCATAGTTCGGTCCAAAATTAATTATTATTTCGTCAATGGCATCATCCATTCGGAATTATCTTCTTAATCGTAGGTACTACTTTCTAAACAAGATAGAATTCTTCGATTATATCCCAAATGACATGTTGATCAAAGTCGTCCACTTCAACTTTACACAAGTCCTAATTCTGGAATGAAATAATATGTTTTGTAGAACTATAATAAAATAATAACTTACAACAGTAATTCATTATGTCGCTCACAGTATACCCCCTATTGTACATAACTATTATAGCAATAATTTCGAAACATTACATACCTATTCTTTCCCGGAGTAGTGTGAGGTTCTTTCGGTTGTAATTCAGTATTATTTTTAATTCTCTTCACAGAACTAATACTTTTGCCAGAGTATTTAGCCAATCTCTCATATTCCTTATCAAGAGGTTCCAGCAAACATTTGTTTAATTTTTCCTCCTCGCAACACTCAATTATATTTGCGATAATTTCTGTTTCTCTGCTGTGGATAACAGTGTTACTTTTTCTCCACGGTGTAGATTTCACCATAATTACTACCCTACGGTTGCTGCTCCATGTTTTATTTTATTGGGTTATTTTACGATGCTGTATCAACATCTAGGTTATTTAGTGTCTGAATGAAATGAAGGTGATAATGCCGGTGAAATGAGTTCGGGGCCCAGCACCGAAAGTTAGCCAGCATTTGCTCGTATTGGGTTGAGGGAAAACCCCGGAAAAAACCTCAACCAGGTAACTTGCCCCTACCAGGATTCGAACCCGGGCCACCTGGTTTTGCGGCCAGACGCGCTGACCATTACTCCACAGGTGTTGACTGCTCCATGTTAACACTACTGGTACGCAGGTAAGGAAATGGTTCTATGTTTTTTGACAAGAGATTATAATGCAGAGCATGTGCAAACAACTCAATTGGCTCTACCTACATTACGCGCTTCCTTCCCTCTGCCTCTCTGTCCCCGCTCAGGACGTTCAAGATAACTTGCAATAACCGTACTACTATTATGAATGATAACATTTTCTCTGTGGTTCAAATAACTACAGATAACTTTACTTGATACACCACTAGGAGCAACACTAATGTAATTCTTTACTTACCGACAAAGATTTCCGCTTTGCCATTTTGCACTATCAAACTTACTGCACACTCCTCAGAATTCAAAGAATCACTAAATTTTACAGAAAGGACAGGAATGTATTGACAGAGAGACTTCTGAGCGTTAAAATCCTTTCATCTAAGGAAAATACTGGTAAATACAAATTCCGATAATGCTGCCACAGGGTTTTTTTTTTTTTTATAGGTAGAAGGTGAAATTTCTTTCTTGTATTATACTCGTGATGCAACAGCCCTCAGTGCTGCCACAGCAACTTATTTCTTCAGCATGCTTTTAAAACTCAAGTTTCGCAATTTATATGGAATTTTTTACTCATTTTCGATTTGAAGCGCTACAAGCGGGATTTGGAAGCATTATAAGAGGATAAAATTATGCAGGACTGTATATGAAATGTCCAGGGACTGTATGAAAATATCGTAATGAACAGGATAGTATTATAAGTGGGAGCGTATTAACGAGGTTCTACTGTATAAGGTTTTAAATATCAAGACAAATCCAGGGGTTCATCCCATGACATAAATGTCATGTACATCACCATTAGTGTTATATTTTGGAGTAAAACTGACCAAGTGTGTAAATATTATATATGTAAAATAAAATAATTATTGGCAGCCCCCCTTGGTGTTATTCCATAGCAGTAGGCTATGTGCTGGTGCCGGATTTACCCTTCTCCCTTCATCATCCTCACCCATTCCCTACACTACACTTACACATATACTCACTCTAATACACGACATAATTTCTACAGATACTACACATGCATAGCATGACCTGTCAAAATGATGTGCATCTTGAAAATGGGTCACAGTCTTGCCATCTATGAGCAATATGTGGAACCCGAACCACACAAGTGAAGTGGGTAGGTAATGGATACATACATACAAACCATTTTAGTAAAACAGAAACAAACATACTTGACAAATTATTACTGTTTAATGGAGAAGAAGAAAAGAAGAGAGAACTGTCTTAGAGTATATCACAATTATGTATTTCTGTATTTACCAGAATATAAGATGACATCGAATTTAAGACTACCCCTAGTATTACAATGGCTTCTGCAGGATTCAATTTTCAAGATATTTTTTGTTGACTATTACACTTTTACTATGTCATGCTACTTTTGACCAATAAAACGGTATGAAAGGACGTCTTTCAACCAATCATGGCTGCTTATCGCACAATTTTATCGCATCCCTAGCATTTGTTTAATTTTATCGCTTTCCTAGCATTTGTTTATTTTATCACTACCCTAGCATTTGTTTCTTTGTTTGCCAACATTTCAAACTACACTGATCTGGACATCAATAAAACAGAAAATTACAAACCACTCCAGTCGATGCACAGCAGTTTCAAATATGACTCACATTGGCATTCAAGAACAAGAATTAATAAAGATCATTGGTCATAGCTAAGCATCTTTCCTGAAACCCTATTTACAAATAAATGAAGAGCATCATTCGGGAATCCTGAATAACTTGAGGAATATACCATGTACATCAACAAGTTCCATTTCTTTTATGCACACATCCAATATAACATCAACTGAACCACCAACCACTAAAACATCCAAATTTGAAAATTGTACTTTCAATAATTGTTCCTTTTAAAATTATTCATGTTTATTTTTTATGTCATCATCATTAATTAAAACTTTTTGAACACTTGTTTATATTATTTAGGTTATGATATAGCTTCTGCTATATGATATTATGGATAGTCACGTATCAGAGATTGTTTAAAAATAAGATTTATTGAAAATCATCTGTCAAGTGACGTTGATTTCTGGGATCCAGATAATTGAAGTGGAATGCAATTGTTTTAATAAAAATGAAATTGAATCAACAAAGCCTTGACTAGTAACCATCTACACAGTTCAATGAAGATTCCATAGTTGGCACAACTGATAACAAGGAAACAGCTAATCATAACACACTACTGCCATATAGCATAATATTTGTAATGCTGAGATGGTACAATAATACATTTGAAGACAGTTGTATTTTCGTAAGTTAATTAATATTTTATTGTATTGGAGTACTTTGTTACTTCTAATCTTTATATACTTTCTTCTAATCGTGTAATAGTCAATTAAATCCCACTAGAGTTTTGATTTTCTCTAGATAAATCAAAACCTTTAGTGAGATTACTGTTGATAAATTCACAGAATATTAATCCATTACTAAATGTGGTTCGAGAACATACAAACGTTAAAGTTCACTTACTTCTGAAAAAATAGATCCTCTTGATGAAACGAAATTTGTATTCCTGTAGGGCCTAGCAGTCTAAATACTTCAGGTATTTATAAAAAGGTATGTACTATATACGAATTGCTAGGAGTTGAAGTTGAAGTACAATAACCGTTTGGAAAATTTTTTTGTCATATAACACGCAATTCAATACCAATGTGAACAAGTGAATTGTGGAATAAACTACTATTCCTGTAGTGCTATTTAGTGTGCCATAAAACATTAAAAAAAAAAAATTATTCAACTTGTATATTTTTCTTAAGACGCAAATTTAAGATGTCCCCCATTTCTCAATCACAGAAATTGGAAAGAAAACAATAAATTCTTATGTTCGGATAAATACACTCCTTAATGGGGCTGTTATTAACAGTGATGTCACCCATTTCTCAATCGCAGAAATTGGAAAGAAAACAAATTCTTATGTTCGGATAAATACACTCCTTAATGGGGCTGTTATTTACAGTGCTGGTCTCTTAATATCAGTCATTATATACTGTACAAATCAAAACAATTTAAGGAATCAGAAACAAAGGGATATAAGAGCACTTTAGTTTTGACAAAATGTGATTAACAATGTTTAAGCTTTCGTAAATTCTGTGAAGTTTTAATTTTAATATGTGATCTGGTTAAAAGATATACTGTATATGCTTTAGTTTATCCTGGATGCACTTAACTATCTTTTTTTAGAAATGTCACTTGTACCCCTTTGCACCTGAGCTCTTCAATTCGAGTTGAATTATTGTCATGGCATTTTCAAAGCTAATGAAACAATCATTTAAACGCAAATTTCATTATGAATGGGAAGAACAGCTGTTTTTCTATGTTGCCAAAGGAGAAAATGTTCTTTGCCTTTTATGATAAAAAATATTAATGGGTATCCATAAAGGCAATTCGCAAAGACATGTGACTAATCACGAAGACCACTGAAACATTATGAGTGTTACATTTTATCTTTTGAGATCGCTCAGGCTCTCCTAAGGCATGCATGGCCATGTCTAAAACAATTCATTGAAACTTCTATGGTGAAAGTACCTAGAAAAATGTTCAGAATATCTACATGATTTTAAAAGAAAAATAAAACAGTCCAGACTGGTGTTTCAGTCTTCCAGACCGAGTCTATTTAAAAAACTTGAAAAGTGACTGTTCTCTCAATTTTCAATTCGAGTTAATATTAGCACAAAATAATACTGTCTTTTTTTTTTTTTTAAATTACAATTAAAACTTCACGGAATTTAAGAAAGCTTGAACATTTTCAATCACATTTTCTCAAAAGTAACTAAAGTTCACTTATACCTGTTTGCTTCTGATCCTCTCAATAGTTTTGATTTGTATGGTACAGAATGACTGATACAAACAGACCAGCACTGTAAATCACAGCCCCATCTCTCGGCATTGGAGGAAAGTTTCGAAGCACTTCCGGTTCACGAACCAGTAAATGCCTATCTATGGTTTAGGAGATATTACTGTAGGAGATAATGCTGAACATAAGACAAGAAGGCATGTCAAAAACTACTTTTTGAGTATCACGGATGTTGAACATTTTTATTTCAGTCAACATTTTTGGAAGAGATTTTCTGCAGCATCACAATACTTCTTCTTTTCACACTTTGTATAAGGAAGTAAAATGAAAATGTTATATATGTATATTAACTTATTATTATTCTTACGTAAAACTGATTTGGTGTACAGATTTTTTTATGAAAGATATGACAAAGTGAGATTACAGTCTATACAAAACTAAAAAGGTCTTGAGAGTTCTCTCTCGCACACGCAGGAAGGGAGTGACATTGTGAAATTGTGTGGTAGTGCAGTGTGGCTCTTTGTGCCGCCTGTCTGTCGTGTCGGAACTAAGCAGCTGACACGAAATCGTAAACTTATAAATTTGTATCATACAGGAGTCTTTGACCAGACTAATATAATAATAAACATATGAATGAATGCAAATATGATACATAGTGTGTAAGCAATAAGTTCTCTCCATCAATACCTTACGACTATTGATTTTTTATACTTGAAACCTAAATTCTTTAAGACTGTGTGCAGAGAAGAAACACTGCCGTGGAAAAGACCCGCATCTCGAAGCGAAGTTTGCAGCTTTTTTAGCGTAGGATGCTCCTTCCATCGGTAATATAAATATACATGCCGCCGGATTGCATCCTCCTGAAAGGCATCTAAATTTGTCACTCACTTTTCCACTTTCTTTTCTTTCCCAGGGTTTCAAGTGCGGGAAGGTCCAGTCTCTTGTTCAATGAATTTAAATTTCTTTTTTCCTATTTTAACGATGATGTTCTTTCCTATTTTGAGAGCCTCTGTAGTACTATTTACCACCTGTTGTGTACAGGAATAAGAGGCCCACCGTTCTTTCTTCTTTGTCGAAATAGTCCCACACATTACAAACCATTTCTCTCGCCTGACTTATAACAGGACCACTTTTCCGTTACTTCTAGACCTCTTGCTGTCCCTTTTAGCACTCATTTCTCCCTCGGAGCCTGTGGTTCATTTTGTGCCGCTAACTGCAGGAGTGATGCCTTGCGACATGGTATAAGTGAAATACACGGACATTATAAATCACGTTATAAAACACTCGCAACTAAATTAAATTTAAAGCTAAACTCAAACTAATTCTACCCATATCAATAACAAAATATATACGAAAACAATAGCCACGACAGAACACTAATATTTGCTGTAATACAGTAACGAAGATTCAACACTTCCGAATAAAGCAACTGGCAAGCACTTGCTCACTGTGAAACAGTCAGTAACATTGGCCTGTTGTCATGATCTCTGATTGGCTAGTTCGAGAAGTTGCCATGGTGACACTTTGAAGCCGCTCAACTGTCAATACCTTTCTAGTTTAGTATAGACTGTAGTGCAAGAGGAAGCTATGAACACTTCGTCAATTAAAAAATCTAACGCAATTGTTTTTATTGCATAGTCACTATTACAGAATAGTGGTCAGAATAATGGCTAGGTAGCTCAGTTGGTAGAGGAACTGGCTACAGAAGGAAAGGTTCTGGGTTCAATCCTGAGTGGTGACAGGATTTTTCTCAATTTCCACAACTCCCAAAGTCCAATTAGCCTCCTGTCAAATTGAGTACCAGATCTTTCCCGGAAGTAAAGACAGAATATGATGCTGACCACACCACTTCATTTAATGCCGAAGTCATGAAAGCATGCTTTAACTCCACATCCCCATGTGTCTTCATATCATATCTCGACTTTTACTTCACTTACAGAACAGAAGATGTGACTATTCACCTAAATAAAAGCTGTGAGACGAGCATCTCAAATGAGTTCTTCCAGATCATTAAAAATCTGTTTAGAAAACCAGTCATCATCAATGGTGATATAAATTAAGCAAAGCATGCATGGAAAAAGGAATCAAGTCAGCAATGCTGTCAGGAAAAATCTGAATTATAAAGTGAATGTATTGCTTCTGCATGCAGTGAAACTTCATTAACGCTGCCAGACTATGCCCACAGGGACTTCCTTTTTCCACACTGCTTTGTTTTCACCAACTGTTCTCCATTACCAAAGCACTGTAAAGGGGGTCTTCCATGTCTATGCACACACTTCTAATGCTAAGGACATACAAAGTGCTATGTATGTTTGCGATGTTCGCTACATCTGGTGGCCACACTGAAAACTATGTTTTTACGAAACTCTTCTGTCTACCAGTTGCAGCTAAGAGACAAGAAACAATATTTCCCACTCCATTAAAACATTTCATGTCTTAGCTCCTATGATAGTCAATCACGCTGTAATTTTTATGATTGATAGGTTAGTGTCTAAGGAAAGCAGATAAAAGAATTCAAAATCAAAGACAGGGAAAAATTTATTATATATACAGGATGCCACATGAAATGTCATACCATTTATTTTATACATAACACGTATTGATTTGTATTAAAGCTTTGCAAAATTATATAGAATTAATAATTAGGATTCGAAATTTTATCTCTAATGCAGAACATGTTCCATATGACCGCCGTTTTGTCTCACAACCTCTTGCAAACGAACCCTTACATTCGTCACTACTTTTCGACACAAGTCTTCAGATAGCGCACGGTACAACTCCACTAGAAGGGCTCTGAGCTGCACCACATTTTCTGGTCTCCTTTAGGAATCCTCATAAAAAGAAATCTCACGGATTAATGTCCGGGCTATGAGGCGGTCACATTTTTCCGCAGCCATGTCCTTCAGGAAACTGATGTGACATCACATGAAGATCAAACATCTAGTGCAGGTAATCCAGAATTTTGCCAGGAGGTGGGCAGGGTTAAACTGCTTTCCACCATGGTTTTGTATCGAACTTGGTTGTCAGTTTAATCGAAAAAAATTGGACCAATGAATCCGTGGCTCGAAATTGCAGCCCATACAGAAACTTTCGCCCCAAACATTTCTTTTTCATGCAGTATGCGAGGAGGTTCCCTCACCCAGAATCGAACATTTTGTTTATTCACAACACCGTTCACATGAAAGTAGGCCTCGTCTGTAAACCTTGTGTTGTGGAGCATGGCCTCTTCTTCCATTGCCCACAACGCAAATTGTAGCCTCCGCTCCTCATCTCTCTCTGTAAGTTTATACAGAATGGTAAATGTGTAAGGATACAATTAAAGATCTGAATGCATGATCCTTTGCACTGACCGACGACCGATTCCCAACTCGGCAGAAGCCCTCCTTGTTGATTTAGAGGGACTTCGAGTCAAAGACACGTGAACCGCTTCGATGTTTTCAGGCATATGGACACTAGCACGTCGCGGCCGCTTTTATCCAGCACAGAACCGTTAGTTTCAAACTGTCTGTAAATTGTCTGCTTGCTAGGAACCCATCTTGTATTAAAGTGAGCACGAAAACGTCTCTGAGTCCTCACAACACACTTCGTTTCGGCGAAAAACAGACAACTTTCACCTTGTGTTCAACAGTCAATCGCCTGTTGTCCACCATTTCACAAATTGATGTTTGTGCTCGTAGCTATGGTTACATCTTAATTGTGATGCTACCTATCGGATTTTCCATGAATTTCGGCATCTACTAGCGCAGTTAGAAACATCGAAACTACAATATTAAAATTTTAACGAGATAATTAAATGGTTTGACATTTCGTATGCCAACCTGTATGTATAAAAAAAAACTGACTTCGAAGTGATCTGTTCAAAATAGACACTGACCCTTCAAAGGTACAAAATATTTCCATCGCTTAAGGTATTTGTGTTAATCATCAGTTCCCTATTTTTTTTTTTTTTCAGACATGTTTAACACTAAAATAAATTTAACCCGTGTATATTTATATTTTTCTCTATAAAAATCACTATTTCCGCAGATATTAAATTACGAAATTTTCGAAAAATTGCGTGCACCACTTTCTTCCAACAAACAATCATGGAAAACACAAGTTGTGAAGATGACTGTTGCAACTTGAATGTGAGTTCTGCACTTGGTGTGAAAGAAACCCGTTCAATGGTCTATGTGTATGCCTATACATATCAACTGACGCAGCTAAGATACCGAACATCGCATACGCAGCTCTGTGTGGCCAATCCAACTGTGAATAAAGAGAACTATATTTTCAAGTGTAGCGAACATCGCGCTCTGTGCGACCTCAGCATAACACATAGCTCATCACTTAGCCTGACAGGGAAGACTCCCACAATGCAGATATCTGCTTCTTTAAATAAAATGTCAAGAATTGTTAAGTTAATAAAAACACAGAAATTTATTAACGAAGCTCCACAACAAACACAGTTCACAATACATTACATTTCATACTGCAATGTTCTGCCTGCGAATTTTCAAGACCGATGCCAAGTTTGTTAGGGATCTGGTTATCTGAAAAACATTTGGCATGGCCATTAAACTTCCAAGCAACCAAAATCAAGAGAGCAACATCCTCAGCCAGTTTCACCAACCATAATCAAGACACTTTGACAACTATCAGTTCAACATAAGTACTTCAAAGAGATTGTTTCTGTTTCAACAACATTCAGTATTCGACTTATGTAAAAAAAAAAGACAAAATTTCAGTCAGTCAATTGACTTAACATGCCAAATGAAACATTATATGAATTTCCGTAGTAAGATTTTGTAAAACGACAATTTTGATTTTGAAATGTTTTTAGCAACCTATGATGGGCCAGGGCCTACCAAGCGATTATTGTCAAAGTACAAGAGTAACATATGGTTGGCACTAATATCTCCCCCAACTATTAAAGCTGGCTTTTGAAACCAGATTTCATTATTCACTGTAGGTCTCCAAATTCGTTACAGTGCTGGGTGGGCACCAGAATCATACGCTGGCCAATATTTCGTGAGAAAATTTCTTCCCTTTTGATGACTTAAATCAATGCTCATTCTGTATCCTAGTCTAAGGCATAATGCTTTAGAAAAAATATAAACAAGAATATTTTACCTACAGAAATTAGGTCACCCGTGCAAAGACCATTTTTCGACTTTCATGCTAGAGATTAAATTCATACTGTATATGTTGACATTACTTCTTTTCATGTAAGTTTTTTTTTTTATTTTGATACTTCCACATTCCTATTTACTTACAAATGGCTTTTAAGGAACCTGAAGGTTCATTGCCGCCCTCACATAAGCCCACCATCGGTCCCTATCCTGTGCAAGATTAATCCACTCTCTATCATCATATCCCATCTCCCTCAAATCCATTTTAATATTATCCTCCCATCTACGTCTCAGCCTCCCCAAAGGTCTTTTTCCCTCTGGCCTCCCAACTAACACACTATATGTATTTCTGGATTCGCCCATACATGCTACATGCCCTGCCCATCTCAAACATCTGGATTTAATGTTCCTAATTATGTCAGATGAACACAATGCGTGAAGTACTTCCACGTTTAGTATTTTTATTTTCAATTGCAACTATAATCTCTAAATTTAATCTCTCATATGATTCAAAACTGCATCCCCTCTATATTTCACATTAATTTCTTGTATTTTCATCTGTTTATTTTCACAGTTGTATGTTCACTAAAATTTATTATTCATTCACAACAAAGCATTTGATCTAGCATTTCTTTTATTGACTGACCAATCAGAAAGTTTATTTATATTTTTGATTCTACAGGATATTTGCAGCCCTATAAAGTTTCTACATGAAGTAAAGGGCAGTCAAAATAACAGCGAATTTTTTGCCAGGACTGCTGAAATGGTTCCAATTTTCAGAACATTTGAAATTGAGGCGGTAGCCGGAAAAAGGGCCCATAAGCAAAGTCATGTTTCGAGAAAATAAAGATAGAAAGATTTATTTTATGTAATTGCGATTTGAATGCACTTTTATCAAAATAACAATTTGTATACTGTTACAATATATTATTTTGTCTACAAGTTTTTGTTAAATAATGCATTTCGGCTTTAATAATGTTATAAATATATAGGCCTATAATTTATTAGAACATTTTATAGGCCCTTTTTCCAGAGAACAAGTTTACTTTATCAAAATACTTTCAATATGATATTTCAGCAGCAATTAAATATCTGCATTGAATGGCGCACATTGCAGAGATTTACAAGTTCAAAGTCATTTTAGTAAAATTATATTTCTTACATATGTCTCATAGTTACGTCATAAATTGTACCGAAAACGTAAAACTCAAGGCTATCTGTTGGGTACAGAATACAGATTACTTTGCATTAATCTAGAATGGATTCACACTCACTTCAAAGTTTATCTTCAGAGTGCAGTTTACACTTTACTGCACATCCTGGAAGGACTCTCCCTCACTCTGAGGATCATCTTCACTCATGTTTGCTGAATTCCACAACTACGCAAGGATGCATGGGTTCATTTAATTAGCTACCCTGCCCTCTGTTTACAAGATATTGAAACGAAACTACGTAGGTAAGCAAGTAGATTTTAAAACGGAGAATCAAATTAAACATTCTTCCGAAAAAGGGCCTATAGACCTATGGGCCCATTTTCTGGCTACCACCTCAAAGTATCAGTTACGAACTGATGTTTACATAGGTGAAATCTGCCATTTAACTTGCAACTGAATTACCCACCATACTTACGATTTTGTACTCAGCAGCTCTACATTTCTCAGCCAAGAACAGAGTCCAAAATGACGAACTTTGGTCTGCGAAATCCACAGCAAGAAAAAATAATTTATCATGGAACTGTTACTTACATTAAGAGATCGCAACTGTGCAAGGTCACTGTCCTCCAGTGCTCCATTGTTGTCTTCCACCTTCATGGGTTCTTCCTCACTGCTCGGAGAGGTCTTCATCTCCATGGGGTCATTTGCTGCCAGTTCCTTCACACGGTCTGCATATCGCAATGTGTTTAGCGAGTGTTCACACGAACTCATTCCTGGACTGATCATTGCAATCTGCAACATAAATGAGTTAAAAATAAAAACAATATTATCTAAATGCCAGGCCGAAACTGATTGCAATTATTTGCTTCGTATTTAAGATAGATTGAACAGTCAATACTTTTTTAATGTAACTGATATACACAGTGGACCGCTCGAATGTACTTAACTTCAATTGTACATGACTGGTGAACGGTTGAAGATAGAATCTTACGGTAATATTTATATAAAAAGAAAACTCAAGTTTCGAATCCTGTCCGTAGATGGTGCGCAGACACGGTTTCTTTTCGTAGATTGTATCGATTGTCAAAATGGCGACACCGCAGATGAAAGCGCAAACTGTGTTGTGGTATGCGGAGTTTAAATCCATTGTTAGAGTTCAAAGGGAGTATCAGCGAGTGTTTAACCATGATGCTCCAACTGCTAAAAGCATTAAGAAGTGGCACGATACGTTTTTAGCTACAGGATCAGTGTTGAAGAAGCATGGTGGTGGTCATAGAACATCCGACGAAATGGGTGCAAATGTTCAAGCTGTGTATGAGTGAGGAAGTCATTAAGAAGAGCTTTGCGGGAACTTCAAGTACCAAAATCAACATTGCAACGAATTGGCCACAAATGTCTCAAACTGTACACATACAAAGTGCAGTTAATGCAACGTCTGGTTCTAGATGACAAACCCAAACGAGTGGAATTCGCCAATACGATGCTAGACAGTCTCGGCGCTGATCCTGATTTTATGTCCAAGATTTTCTTCTCGGACAAAGCCACTTTCCATGTGTCAGGTAAAGTAAACCGGGAGCGCATCATAGAAGCTATTGAGAGGATTCCAGAAGACATGCTCCAACATGCTTGGCAAGAAATCTTTCATCGCCTCGATATCGTCACAGTGACAGCTGGAGCTCACATAGAGATATGGTGATGTGCATATCGAAACTTGTTGAGTTTTTCTTTCATATAAACGTTACTGTAGGTTTCTATCTTCAACCGTTCACCAGTCACACACAATTGAAAGATCTCCAACAGATTAACTTTGTAGAATCCCAAAATCTTTTATCACCAAGACAAGCCGGCTTTCGACAACTACACTCTACCAATGAACAAGTCATACGCCTCGGCCAAGAAATCAAAGACAGTTTTAACAAGAAAGAAGATACCTTGGCAATATTTATCGACTTTCAGTTTGCATATGATTCTGTTTGGAGAAATAAATTATTACTAAAACTCCAGAAATTAGGTATCTCCAGCAATATGTTCAGATGGATATCAGAATTCCTTAGTCAAAGATTCATTGCCACTAAATTCAATAATTCACTTTCTAGTTACAAACATATCAAGGTCTACCTCAGGGCGCTGTCCTCAGCACAACTTTATTCAATATTTATATAAATGACTTACCCTCCCTATTAGAGGAATCAAACATGAAAACAGCACTATTTGCAGATTATATAGTTTTGTGGACTTCCGGATCTTACAGACATAGAGACAAAATTCAAAATTCTGCTCTTAAAGCTCTAAATCAACTACATGAATGGAATACATCAAATTTTATGACACTCAATTTAAGCAAAAGTAACTACCAAATATTTTCACTTGGTAAAAAAGAAAGAGAATTCAATATCCAATACAATGGCCAACATCTTCCTAGGACTTATGAATCCAAATATCTTGGAGTTATTTTCGATAATAAGTTAACATGGAGCAATCATTTGAAATACATTTCTGATAAAGCTAGTAAAAGATTCTCCCTTCTAAAAAGACTAGCAGGAAAGAAATGGGGATGCTCTAGGAATACTTTGAACACTACATACAAAATGTTTATACAGCCAGTGCTGACATACTGCGGAGAAATTTTAATTACTTCACCTTTCATAAACGACATAGAATATGTTCAAAACCAAGCTCTTAGACTCGTTATTGGTGGAATCAAAACAACTCCAATAGATTCTATGAGATTCCTCACTAATATTAACAGTAACAAAATGGCAATAGAAGAAAAAGCACTGATTCAATATGAAAAACTTATCAGAATACCAGGAAACAATTGGCATTCATACAGTCCTCTCTGTAGATTGAAAACTCAAAAAAGTTTCATATCCATTGTTCAAGAATTAAAACAGAAAATCAATATCCCGAATTTAAAAGAAAACCTACAAATTAAACCAAACCCTTTAACTCTATTAAATATGGAATATAATCTAAATTTAACAGAAGAAATACTGAAATCAGAAGTAAACACTGAAATACTGAAACAATTGTCTTTAGAGACAATTAATATTAGGTACCCTCCACAAAATTGGCTTCATTTATACACCGACGGATCCATGATATCCAGAGAACAAGGTGTCGGTGCAGGTGTTACGTGCTGTCTCTTCTCACTTTATAGATCACTTGGATATGGAGCAACAAGTTTTGATGGTGAAATCATTGCAATGAGTGAATGTCTCAGGAATCTTCTATGCCACATCAATAAATTTAGGAATGCAGTTATATTGTCAGACTCCAAAGTAGCTATTCTATCAATAGTCTCTAAACACACACCTTCATCTCAAACAGCAGAAATAAATATAATGCTCTCTCAATTAATATCACTCAATAAAAGAATTGTATTCCAATGGATACCATCCCATTGTGGAATCCTGGGAAATGAGAATGCGGATGCTTTAGCAAAGAAGGGCAGCATTGCTACTTACAGACCTGTTACTAAATCTACGTATTACTCTGTGAAGAGATTTATTAAATCTACATACTTAAACTTCAACAAACAAAATTTGATAACACAATCCCAAGGGAAAAAATGGAACTCTCTGCATCAAAATCCACAGTTAATTCCCGATTTACCACGAAAATCGTCTGTAGCTGCATTTAGATTGGCAACAGGCCATGATTGTTTGGCTAAACACCTGCATACAATTGGAATATATCAGTCCCCTAACTGCCCATTGTGCAACTCAAACCAAGAAATGGATTCGGAACACCTCAAAATCTGTGCTTCAGTGGCTGGCCATGATAATATCTTTGAAAAATATTGGAGTGCAAGAGGTCAAATGACTTTATTGTCAAACGCCTGGCATTAGAAAACAACAACATATTTTATAGCTTATGATTAACTAGCATCTAGATCATTGTGCGATTCTTGTTGATACTCTTTAAATTTCGTTGTGAAACTAGTATACAGTAGAGGTGGGGAAAAAATAACATAATGGTTATTTTGGAACAGTGCCTTGCTTGGAACTTCCAAAACGTAACAGCATCTTGGAATACTATGTTCCAAAATAACGCTATTACGAAATACTTGCTGTTACAAAATATAGTTTCACTTTGGAACTACATTATGACAACGCCTGTTTCACAGAACGGAACATGTTTGGCACTAATGAAAGAGTGGCACTAACTTTTAGAAAACACTGGGTGGGCTCAAACATTTGAGGTGAAAGTTAAATAAATGTCATAAGTATAAATGATAACACGATAAATTATTGCATTGGCTCAGATCCCATGAGCCCATATAAGTTGGTGCCACTGTTTGAAAGCAGAATTGGGAATCCTTTTGTCGCACTGAAAGAAATGTTAGAATCGAAAGTGAAAGATAAATAGTGAAGATATGAAGAGCCTCTTTAAAAAATCTACACATTATCTAGAAACTGAGTATAAGAATCTATCAAACAATTATTAACATAATGCCTGTAGTAGAGTATAGTAACTACATTGTGAATTTTATCAAGGAGATGAAAATATATAGGTTATGTTTTATTTACAAATATTTTACATTTTTAGTTTCATTACAAATTCTTTAAATTAAACTAAATTCTGTTGAAACATGACTATTGAAGTTTTTTATTTACAAAAATACAACAGTAAATTTTCATATTTCATTACAATGAGATTATTACTCTTCATGACGGTATTAATATGAATTTTAGCACGGCCGAAATGAATATAGCTTTTATTTACTAATTTTTGGAGAAATTGAACATGATTGTAAACTTAAGCTGAACAGAAGAGAAAGAGTAGGTTAGGTTTTATTTATCATTGGAATCCACTTCGATTTCGTGACCAATAAAATTTACAAATAATTTAAAATTGCATTATATTTCCTGCTTCGAACAAACCTGATCTACGAATTCAATTTGGCATTAGAAAAGATTTTTTTCCCCCCCACGAATTCACATCTCGGCTCACTATGACGACATACTGCATCACATGGCATACAGGAAAATATGTGATCATTTAGCGTCCTAGATACCACTGTTACATTACATACTAGTAGTACATACCTGTTCCAAAATACTACTGTTCCATTAGATACTAGTCAACCGTGCAGTTCCAAGATACCACTGTGCACCTTATAGTTACACACAAGTTACATATGTGCCGTTCAGAGCAGAAGTGGTGTAAGTCAGAATTGGGTAATGATGTTTAAAGTAAAAATTCTGTAAAATACAGCACAAAGTAGCAATTAATATGTCCCTCATGCTGTCCACTGAATACTAATAATTTAAATAAATTTAATATTAATTGCTACTTTGCACTGTATTTTACAGAATGTTTACTTTAACCCTCATTACCCATTTTTGACTTACACCACTTCTGCTCTGAACGGCTCATATGGTACTGTTATTTGGAACCTAGAATTTTCAAGGAACTGGAACAGTTGGAACTGTTACGAGAAAATAACTTTTCCTATCTCTAGTATACAGTGAGTTTGCAAACCATCAGTCTCTGATTTTCTCACCATGCAAGTCTTGGACTTCTCCCCAATGAACGAATCTCTCAGCACTTGGGTGAGCTTGCTGGCTCTGAACGGGAGATGTGCGCCTTTCCTGCCCAGAGCCCTAATGCACTCCTTCAGTGCCAACAGCGATTTGTTGATTTCAGCACCTTCCATTCCTGTACACAGGGCAACACCAAGTCAATTTCACACACAAAATATAACGAGAACAATGTCTCCAAAACGTATTTACAGCAACATACATCTGCTAATGAAACTTTACAATCCCCTGCATACAAAACAATCAGTGGGCAATAATCACATGAATTACTTGGTGATCATCAGGAAGTTATGTTTAAAGCAGTATACAACCAAACAACTGTAGTTCAAATAATTTCAAAGGAAAAATTGTTCTGAGGCTGGGTATCAAACCTGGGACCGTTAGCTGAGCGCACCAATGCTTTTCCGACTGAACTACCCAGCTACCAGACACCAACTCAATTCTCTTTATATCCATATACCTCAAGCGGGCTGACAAGACGTCAAAAACCCAACATTGAGAGCACATAAACTCTGTGTCACTCAACTTGTGGTTTTCTGTTAACGAACAGTGACGTAAATTATGTAAATGTGGCTTTCAGGTGAAGCTGATTTGAATAATTTCAGGGGAAAAATTTGAGTGACACAGAGTTTGTGTGATCTCAATATTGGGTTTTTGAAGTCTTGTCAGCCCGCTTGAGGTATGTGGATATAAAGAGGAAAAAAATTGAGCCAGCGTGTGGTATGTTCTTTGGTAGCTCAGTCAGTAGAGCATTGGTGCACTCAGCCAAAGGTCCCGGGTTCAATATCCGGTCCCTTGAAATTATTCAAATCAACTTCATAAGCAGCTATACTTGAAAGCCAGATTTGCAACTGTAGTTTATTAATTACATATAGTTTTAGTTAAATTTTGAAAATTTTCTTGAGCTATTTCAGGTTGACATGTAACATTTTTAGATTTAAAATAACAAGAAAAAAACCCAGGTTAGTATTCCTGCTTTACAGAGACAGATTTATATGCACGCATTAAGCCCTAAATACAAGTTTGACAGTGGAAGGAGGGAGAGGTAAAAGAACAAAAACAAGGAAACCTGATGTATAATTACACCACTTTATAGAGATGCTGCAAAATCCTGTGATATAACTTTTTTTTCTTACGTGTTTGTCTATTTGCAGAGGAAGTATCTGCTCCTCTCTCATTGCCAGCCAGATCTATAAGTGAGAATTTGCCATGGATTCTATTTATGCCGGGTGTCCGCACAACGATCTGGAATACTGCATGCGAACGTGATGAATTTGAATTTGCTGAGGTTTGACCTGATGTCCTGTAACATACACAGCATTCAATGGGGCAACAAAAAGTAAAGTAACATCACCACGACAAAAATAACTTCTCACTCTGAAAAATATTTCAGACAGGCAAATTATACATAACTTCATAGTAGAAATAGTTTTAATACAACCTCGTAGCGAACATACAGTAAAATCCCTCGTAACCGGCACCCAGATAATCAGCAATACCAAAACAATGGCATTTTTGACTGGATAAAAAAAAAAGTTTAAATCTGCCATATTGCCACAGCCTGGACTGCCAGTATTGCCACATTAGGAAGTTCACACGAACTTTCATTTTCAATGAATATTCGAACATAAAATAGTGTATTATTTGTGTTGTGTTTTAATAAAGAAAATCCACACAGTTTTTATGTTTATTTAGTTATGTTCGGCTGTCAGTGTTGCCACATTAAGAAGATCACACGAACTTTCGTTTTCAATTAATATTTAAATCTAAAATTAGTGTACAGTAGAACCTGTATTATCCATGGTAATGAAAGGTGTTGACTGAATGGTTAATCAAAAAAATCGGATAATCCGTACCATAAAATATTTTCGTAAATTAAGTGAATAATACTGAACTTTCGTCATTTTCTCCGTAGTCTAGTGTTTAATACGCTTGGTAGTGAATCAGAAGTTCATTAATTTAAGTTCGGTGTCAACGACGTTTTTTTAAGAGGTAAGAAAACTCCTTTTAATGGCTGTCAGTGAAAAAGACAGGAATAGTAAAGGTCTCACGTTGTAGATTTACATACTGTATACACTTTATCCTTGATTTTTATTAAGTCACGTATAGTTGTAACATCAGTCTCCTATTGTGATGCGAGATGACCCACAATTTCTCTTTCCCCAAACCACTTAATTATTTGCATTTTGTTTGATACTTAGCACAACACGTTGTGCCGTTTTAGTTTCAGCACACTGTGTTTCTTTCCTTCCTCTTCTTTTTTCTTCTTTATTCTTGTCATATTTCTTATTGTTAGTTACCCTTACTTCTCATAGATGGCTTTCTATTTCGCCATTTTAGATCATTCTTCCTTTTTATAGATAGCTTGTTTTCTTTCCGCCATTCATGGTCTCTTATTTCTCACGTATAAGAAGCGAATTTTATTCATCACATGACATGGGCTTTAGAATTTCATTGGCCCTGTTTGCATTAATTATTAATTAGCGTCTGTTATCCTGAGGGGGACGCTTGATGCGGGGCAGTTTTGGACCAATGCTCGAAGAGTATGGTTGTGTGACAGCCGTGAAGAGCTAAGGGGTTTTTGTTTAGCGACTATCTGTGATGGGATCACGGATAACCCAGTCCGGGCAGAGACATGTACTGCTGTAGTCGGTGCTCTATCAGGGATAGTGTCTTACTACAGGCAGAAACGTGGCCGAGCTGTGGTGTGGTATGCTGTGTGATTACGGAGGCATGAGAGTTGAAGAGAGATCATTGTTGTTTGGTTTCGAGACTGGCCTACCAGGAATCATAACAGGTTTTTATACGTCAGTAATTGTAAGTTACTTTAATTAGTAGAAGTATATTTGATTTCATATAGAGTATTAGATAATTCATGAATAAGCTGGCATTCGTCAAGTGTATATTACATTGGTTGTGTTTGGTTTCGTATTAGTGCTTTCTGCCACATCCGACAAGTTTGGACTTGTCTAGCAAGTTACTTATACTTACAATCTGTGGGTATAGATGGCGTTACTAGTGTGTGTAATGGTGAATGCCAGTTCAGTGACCTTTAGTGGCAAGCTTGTTTCGATGCATTGGTGAAGTATCGGTGATTGTATTTCTACTGCAGACTTTTTGTTTATTTTCCAATTTCCAGAAGTGTTAATTAATGCATGTAAGCAGATAGTTGATTATTTATGTGGAGTGTTTTCTTTTGTACCACCTCACCAAAGAGACAATCGACCCTATCATACTTTCGACGGCAGGGTAAAACCTAATTGTTTACTTATTATTTATACCAACTATTCAAAGTAAACAGAGGTCCAACGTTGCAACGTTTTCTTTTGACACTCATGGAATACATTTTATATAGATTATGTAGAATACGGTAACTCTAACAATAGACCAAAACTGTTTAAGTGTAAATGCTTGTAATAACACACTCTAGAAAAAATAAGTGTACTAATATAGCGTACAATAGTATCTACTTCATATGTTTCTGTATATATATATATATATATATATATATATATATAAAAAAAAAAAAAAAAAAAAAGCGAGAGAAAGACAGTCAGATAATCCGCCAATCGGTTAATAGGGTGATGGATAATCGGGGTTCTATTGTATTACTTGTGTTGTATATTGTGTTCAAATGAAAATCTACACAGTTTTTATGTTTATTCAGTTATGAGCAAGTGATAGAGAAATAAGCTTCACATAGCTTCAGTTTCAACATTTGGCACCATGAAATACGAACTTTTTTTTTTGTATATACTGGTACTTATTCAATTATCCGGTAAAATCTCGTATCCAGAACTAATCTGGTTCCTTTGGTGCTGGTTGACAGGAATTCTACTGTAGTTATATTTAGACTCGATTGACCCAGACAGCAACTAAATGAAGTTGGTCCTTTCAGTGTATTCTGGTTTGTTTGCCCTTTCAGTCTCTATTCTTGAATTATTTTCAGTGCAGATGTATCTTTTAGACTTAACACTTCCCCAATATATGTACTGTGCATTCCCGGACAGTTTTTCCAAACTACTTTTTCCAATCTGATAGTCCCAGTTATGCAATCCCAATAACAATTCTCCCAAAACATTTGTACCAATTTTCCCACTGTTAAATTATCCCAATGGCTATTTCTCCCAATCCATTTTTTCCGAGTACATATTGTAGTGAGTATCCATGGTAATGCTATTTAGGTGTAGTGTTATACAATATTCCAGTATAATTATGGTACAGATAATAATTTCACTTGCAGGAGGAAAGAAATTACTACTTAATGGACACACATACTATAGAAGGTACATAAAAAATGACAAAGATTACTGGTATTGCTCTCGAAGACAGGAATGCAGAGCTATTGCAATTACACAATGGGTTGGAGAACAAATTACTATATTGAAAGAAAGTATTCATTCTCATGCTCCAAACTAAGAAACGGTCAGTGCAGAATTGGTGGCTCAACGACT
This sequence comes from Periplaneta americana, assembly GCF_040183065.1. NCBI lineage: Eukaryota > Metazoa > Arthropoda > Insecta > Blattodea > Blattidae > Periplaneta > Periplaneta americana. The sequence continues at coordinate 64,579,073 of NC_091119.1, read as the reverse complement.
GGAAAGATTAAAACTGAACATCCAGAAATACCTCCTGCACAAATTCTTCGTACAGAACTTATAAGAGTTGAATCGAGGATTTTAAGCCAGCTCCCATATCGAGAAAATCTCAAGAAAACTTTATGCTGTGTTAGAAGAAGGGAACTGCCTAAAGAACCAATTAATTTAGAAGATTTAGGGGAAATCCCAAACTGTTATAAGATGACACAAGCTGTAAGTTTCAAAAGGAACAGGCAGACACTGAAGCATCCGTTGCTCAACTGTCACTGGGTCAGTCTGTTAAGGCAAAGTCTACGCAAAAGTGGGTTTGTATGAATAAGAGATATTGTGCTTGATTACAATCAGTACAAAGAAGATAAAAGAACTTTGGATTATCTAAGATCCATTGGTCACAACTTCTGTTTGTAGTTTGAATTTTTTGGGAATGCAAATGCAAATTACTTTTGGGAAAAATTTTCATCGGGAATTATAGATTGGGAAAAATGTATGGGAATCGTACTGTGTTCTCTTCGATCAGTTCATTAGGAAAATGCGTCACCAAGAGAGATGTTATGGTTAGTTTTGTGTTTGCCTTGTGAGTGATAAGGCATCACATGTGTACTGCAGTGAAGAGTTCCTAGTACAACAGAGTTAAAAAGTTTTGAGTACTTCATTTTTGTGTTTAATAAGTGGTTAATTTTCTTTTTCCACATCAAAGTGCCCTATTCTGTTTCTGGGTAAAGGTGAAACTAGTCAGCATTATGCAGAGGCTAAACAGTCAATAGCAGGAAGTCAAGTGCAGAGGTTAAGATTTCTAGATTATGACTCTTCAAAAAGAAATAATATTCCAATGGATACCTAGTCACTGCGGCATTACTGGAAATGAGATTGTAGATAATATTACTATACAGGCAACATCTTTGGGGCCCAAACCTATGCAAACAACTTCTTTAACCTGCGCATATTCTGCAGTTAATTCTCATTTAACAAATTTATGGGTCGAATTATGGCTTTCTTCTGATAAAGGCCAAGTATTGGCCTTCAAAACATTCAAAAGAAACCTAATGATTTACAAATGTTCCGCAGCATTCCCAGACACATACAGACTTTCTTAGCAAGAGCCAGGACAGGCCATATTATCACTCAAATATCTTCACACTTTAATCTTGTTGACTCTAGTGGTTGTTGCTGGTGCAACAATAACGAAGATGATTTGGAACATATCCTCTTAAACTGCCCTGTCACAAACATCCACAGAACTAATTTAAAATCTGCAATCCCTGTAACCTTGGACAATTCTCTCCACTATATACTGGAATATACCACATCTTTGGAATGTGGCTGCTGAAATATACAACCAGCATCGTGCTTTTTACCCATCATTTGTAAGAATGAGGGAATTCATAGTGAAACATAGTGAAACACGTGTTGTCAGCAAACAGCTGGATACACTTACTGTGATGCAGCATGCTTCATTCTGCAAAGCTTTCCCCATCTCTATTGAAAGTTCTCCTGTGCTACACTTATATAGAGTGTTCCGTCTAAAAATACATCTACAGTCCAGAATCTAACATTCATAACAAATTATCTCTCCTATTACTTCTATATTCTGAATGTTACTAGTTTGTGGATATTTAATGCTAGTCTTATATTATATTTTGTATCCCACTACTTTTCTCAAGAACCACATTCCTGCCAATTAAGTAATTTAAATTGCTGTATTCTATACCTGGCAGTATTGCCATGCTGGATGAGTTTCAGAACTTCGTCCACAGAGTCCACCACCTTCTCCGTGAGCCCAACAATCTGGACTTGCTGCTTGCCATCCTCCAGAACTCTCAACTTCGCTTTGTTTGCTAGAAGATCGAACACCTTCCCACTGTAAATTTCGAAGAAGCTTGCCGACACCATTAGGTTCAGGACCTGCCAATACAGCATCAATCAGTTAGCTTCCTTGTACAGCAAAATTATCTTATGCTAAAGCCATTTAAAACTCTCGTCAGAGGAAACAGCTTCTAATTCATTTCCTATTTTACTTGATGAAGAAACTGCTACTAGATTCCCAGATGGCAATTGACTTCATTACCAAATAGAGCAGTGTTCCGCAACCGGTGTGCCTCCACAAGGTAAAAGGTGTGACGCGAACTTTCACCTACTTATTATTGTACGAAATTAATAAAATTAATTAAAATTAAATTTCTCCCTCTGGTGACACAATTAGCCACCGAGTTTGTGATATGTTCAGTGACATCCAAGATATTATGAAGGCTAAAATAAAGAGCAGTCAGAAGTTCTCACTTCAGATCTACAAGTCCACCGATATTAACGGTCACGCACAACTTCTTTCCTACATTCAGTATATTCATAGGGATGTAATTGCATTTTTTTGTGCAAAGAAGTGCCCAAGCGAGCAACCAGTGAAGAAATATATCGCACAACTAATGATTATGTGGTCCGTAATTAACAACGGGGAGTTGCATTAGCATTTTACAGATGGAGCCGCTTCTATGAAAGGATTCATGGCTAAAGTACGTTGAAGTATTATCATAACGTACGAAGCAACCATTGTCTCATTTACCAAGAAGCCATTGTTGCCAAGTCTTTGCCATCTCCTTGAAAATTGTGATGCACGAAGTAGTAAGAGTTAATATGTTATTGTCAGTTTCAACTATGTACATATATGTGTGAACTGGGCTTCTCGACATTAACTGAAATTAAAACATTAAAGAGGGAGAGACTCAAATCTAATCAATGAAGAAATTAGGGTTGCACTGTCAACAATTCTGCCTTGGATCAGCCACCTGTGTGCAGCTAAGCTGGTTCAAGTATCACATTGGAATTATAAGCAGAAATTGGTAACAGAAATGTGTACCTCCTACAGTGAATTAAAATTCATAAATTGATAATAAATGCAAGAGTCTATTTCTGTTTTATAATAATAATAATAATAATAATAATAATAATAATAATAATAATAATAATAATAACAACAACAACAACAATAATAATAATAATAATAGTAATAATAATAATTATAGTAAATTTGATTACATTATGTAATTATATTAAGAGAGTCACGTCATCTATTTTTGAGGGGATTAACATTTTGGTGTGCTGTGTTGAGTCTAGACCTGTCTAGGGTGTGTCTTGAGTAAAAAAAGCTGCGGAACACTGAAATAGAGCATCTGTATAAACTCAAGATTTTACAGAAAGTAGTGCATTCTAATCACAGGCACGCTGTTTTCATACAGGTACCCAGTTGGTTTTTCATGTTAGCAATTGGCACTGAAATCCTGGTGGTCCAAGAGGAATCTGTGGTGAACACAAGATTTTGAGGAGTAAATTTCCTCTAGTTCACACTTTCATTAAAAAGAACATTTACGTGTATTATTTATTTCTAAGCCTTTGAATATCATATTCATTTGTATGATGGTTGGGGGGGAGTTTACAAGATGAATTTCTGAAACATGGAATTTATATTTGATACAAAAGAGAGAGCAGTACTTTTTAAAAATATAAATCCTGCCAAGATTGCAGTACTTTATGGAACGAGTTTATCAATTCCTGCCTTATAAAACACAATGTCTGTGATGCCAGCAACTTTGTGACAGTGGAAAACCTGTGACCACAAAGTGATTCTTTCAGGCTGGAAAAAGGTGGAAATCTCAATGTACCAGATCTTGGCTCTATGGTGAAAGATCGAGGACTATCTAACAAAACTGCTACAAAACAATCCGAGTTGCAACTCCCACAACTGCTCAATCCTGAGCACTACACATCTTGTGAGCAGTCCATAATGTTTTCATTTAATGACCTTTTGTATGCATTCGAAGGTCTCACAATATACCACTGCACTATCATTTCCTTTTTTAACAATGAAACTACACATCCTTGCGATTTGACAGAAAACACAGTGGCTATCGTTTTCCCTGCAATTTCATAACCTTGAATGTATGTTCACAGAAATCCGAGATGTTTCCACTCCATGCTTACACATTTTGCCTCTCTGTTTAATTGTGAACCCATGTCTTATTACTAGAAACAATCCACGTCAAAGTCATGGCCATGAATCTCATACTGTTGGAGGAATGAGGAAGCAGAAGTCATTCTTTTAGCCTTTACTCAGTTTTGAATTGCAAGCACCTCATGGCCATACACTAATGGTTCATTACACATTTATCAGTATCATAGTATGAGTAATGAAGTATATGCTACTGAAAATTTTTAACACATTGGTGTTCATAGATATTTTACAGAACAAAATAAATTGTACTGAAGTGAAATATACATCAAATTCAGAAATACGAGGTGTGATAAAAAAAATAAGGTAAGTTTTCAACCTTGAACATATATTTAATTTATCATGACAATTTTAATTCCCTTCAAAATACTCTCCTCTTGCGTGCACACACTTATTCCAGCAATCTTGCCACTGCTTGAGTCCACTTTCTTAGTTGCACTTGACCTTCGTCATAGAGCATGTAATTTATTTTACAGATTGAGATCGCTGTCTTTCACGACATCTTTCAATTTTGGAAACAGCCAAAAGTCACAGGGTGCTAGGTCAGGGGAGTAAGGTGGATGGGGGACTACTGCGATCGATTTTTGTGCCAAAAATTGAGTCACATCTTCTGTTCAAATTCTCTGTCAGAATGGTACGAACAGATTCAGAAGACAAAGAGGTCTCTGATGAGATTTCTCTAAATGTCAGTGTCAGTTTGTCCTAATCAAATCCCGAATTTTCACCACATTTTCATCTGTAAGTTATACTGATGGTCGCCTGCAGCGCAGTTCATTGATCACCACAGACCATTTGTTGCTTTTGGCGAGTTTACTGAACTGAAAACAAAATTTCATGCTGTTGCATTGCTCGAATTTAGACATTTTTGGGAAATGGGTAAGCCATGAAAACACATCACTTAACCCTCACGGAATACCGGAATGCAACAGGCCAGCAGTTTATGGCTTGGCAGTTAGCTTGAAGGTCAGGGTAGACACCCCCAACCTCGAGCCACTTGTAACACTTGGTGTAATGCAGTGGCAGCTCGACATACCTTATTATCTTATCACACCTCGCAAAATTGATCATGTTGACAAAAAATAGTAATTACTGCACTACTACAATTTCCAACAATAAAAATAAATAAAATAAACTTTTCAAATTATGAAATGTTTACTTTGTATTTAGGAGATTTGAGGAACTTGAACACGTCCTTTGCAGCCATGGCGTATATGCCCTTCTTACAGTCTTGTGTCTTCCCCTGGAAATCTCCACCCATTGTGTGAGTCTTGCCACTGCCCGTCTGTCCATATGCAAAGCAGGTTGCCATCCCGCCCTCAAAGATGGTTTGGACTAGAGGCTTTGCTGTGTATCTGGAAAAGCAAATGGATTTCATTTCTGGTTTTCAATATTTAAACGTACAATGGTATTTTTTTAGGCTACACAACATCTGCGAGGCATCCATGTAACCGAGACGTATACAGAGTGAGTCGTAATTATGTACTATAAAATATTGCAGAGTATTCTATACACCAGTCCCGCGCCGTGGCGTTGCGGTCTAAGGCATCCCGCCTAGGACTCACGTTACGGAATGCGCGCTGGTTCGAGTCCTCATGGGGGAAGAAATTTTCTCATGAAATTTCGGCCAGTGTATGGGACCGGTGCCCACCCAGCATCATGATGCACTTGGGGAGCTACGATAGGTAGCGAAATCTGGTTGCGAATACCAGCTATAACGGCTGGGGGGATCATGGTGCTAACCACACGATACCTCCATTCTGGTTGGATGATCGTCCACCTGTGGGCGTGAGGCCAGCAGCCAGCTGGTCGGTCTAGGCCCTTCATGGGCTGTAGCGCTACGGATTATTATTATTATTATTATTATTATTCTATACACCAAAACAAACATATTTTGTCATATAAACGTATAGCCAATAATGTATGACTCGAGGCTTTCCCGGCGTTTGATGTAGAATAAGTCTTCTCGGGTTCTCAGCCAGCCAGCCAGAGTTGGAGATTAGATTCTAAGCTTTCGATGGCTAGCTCTGCCATCTTCTTCACGGAATGAAGTGATGTGGGACCATGTCTAGCCGATATATATATATACAATAGTGGGGCTTCCCGCTGCGGGCCAATCAGGAGCTAGTTGCAGTATAGCCAATACTGAATTGTTATCAAGATATGGCAATATTGCGTTATTTCAAAAGCTAGTCTACCAATTACCCGAGGCTAAAATCAGTGTTATTTTGTGGTTAAAAAGAGCTGTATTCATAGTTGTCCAGATCTTGTAGTTATGGTGGTTTTGTTGATTCATGATGTTGAGTATTGTAACCGAGATTAGCGTTATTTTTCTTTACTGAATTGCATAACATAACAGAGTTGGCACTAATACAGAATGGGGGAACCATACATAGACAGTGAAACAGTGGTCAGGCAAGCTAATCATTACTCCATAGCGGTGGACAAATCATTCCTTAAAAATGATAATGTTAATGAACCTGAAACTCGTTTACTATAGAGATATTTTCGAAGCTGCGAGCACTGCTCTGCAATAGGGATATCCTGAACTAGCACCAACAGATAGTGCACGTGTACTTTGAGGGATCGCTTTGCGTGTGCATTTGTTTTTCAATATATAAACACTGAGGATTTACGCAGTGTATTAGTACATTAAATACTCTTAAAAACAACTCAAAATGCCAAATTTTTGTTGCGTTCCTATATGTAAAAGCCACAGAAAGCTTTTGCCTTCAGTCAGGTCCCAAAAGATTCTGAATATATGCTTTCAACCTTAAAAAAATATAACTAATTAATTGCACCTATTAAACAAAAAGAACTACTTCAAATAAGGAAAAAAATTTTCATAAAAACATATGCAACCTTGACAGCAAGCTATGTTAACTTAGATTGTATGCAGTACTTGTAGGAGTTCACGAAGTTTACAACTGCATTTTACAATGGAACAATATTTGACCTACAGTAAACTCTCGAACTGGGATGTTTATTATCTAGGACGATCCGTAGAGAAAAAAAATATATAGGCCTATAAATAATATAGTCTATGTAACTTATGGAAACCACGTTTTAACTTCAAAATTTTCAAAATCATCATATATAGTATTAAAGACTGCACATCCTTAACCTACAAAACACACGAATAATCGTGATACTGTGATCATACCTATCATCCTATTAAAAATTGCATTTCTTCTTTCTGCAGTTAGAGAAAAAAAATTACGAGGAATTCAAGCCCCATAATTCCTTTCCTATATATATATATATATATATATATATATATAAAAAGACATTGGTGGATGCATATCCTGTTCATCTCGTACGATACTACTTACAATACTTATGGTTAAAGAGGCAATATTCACCTTTGACAAAGATCCTTTTTTTTTTCATTCGTGCACGCCGTTCTCAAAGTTCTCGTTTAGGTTCATGAACATTCAAATTAGTTGTATCTATATTCTGCGTACTGCAGATTTCCCCATCCATTCCTTAAGGGGAATAGCTCAGTATTATACAAGTTTATGCTATTATTTATTGTAAATTAAATTAGATTATGAGGTAAGAAAACAGTGAATTATATTAATTACACTAGGTTATACAAAATAACAAATATAATTTTGACATGCACAGAAAACCAATAAGCAGGAGAACATAATGAACTGTAGCATATGACATAATATATGCCCTGTGCCGCATGGAACGCTCCTGCCATCTAACGGTAAAACTTCACATAAGATATTCCTATTCAATATGTTGGGACTCCTGGACTCACTTGTAGACTAGTTCGTTGGAGCACGTCTCATCAAATGCATAGTCAAATCTGAAATGCTGGTTTTCCAGGTACTTGGTGAGGTCCACCTTGAGCTTGGGCTCGTGCACGACGATCTGGTCCTTGTTAGGCACAGAGATCACGTCCACTTCCTTTCTTGCCACTTCTGTAAAACAAAACAAACAGTAAAGTCAAACACAGAATTAAAAACACCAACAGTAACTAGAAATACAAATAAAACAGAACTATAGGATTAGATTAGTTCTGAACATTTCAGTCCCAATGAGGTCATTGTGCATATTTCGTTAGTAGCCCTAAATCCAAGGTTTCAGAAGCTTACAGTACTTATTGTTTGTATTCTCTGCCCAGATTTACGACACCGAACAAATGGTATATACTGAGCTGCAAAAAAACCACATCCATGCATTACACGTTTGGCACACTTATTCTTCACAAGATCTATGGTATATTTCAACTTTTCATCGGAGACCTTTCTTTTGCATTTCTTTCTGAGTTACAATGTTCCATCAGTATGCCAATGACCATCATGTACTAGATTCTTTGCAGCACCAACATCTGCTTAGTGATATTAAGAAAAACAATAATTACTGAATGCCACATAGTCCTTGAAAAGGAACAATGAAGGTAACTATAATTATTGAACGCCACATAGTCCTTGAAAAGTAACAATGAAGGTAATAATAATTACTGAACACCACATAGTCCTTGAAAAGTAACAATGAAGGCAACAATAATTACTGAACGCCACAGTCCTTGAAAAGTAACAATGAAGGTAATAATAATTACTGAATGCCACATATGCCTTGAAAAGTAACAATGAAGGTAACAATAATTACTGAATGCCACATACTCCTTGGAAAGTAACAATGAAGGTAATAATAATTACTGAACGCCACATAGTCCTTGAAAAGTAACAATGAAGGTAACAATAAGTACTGAATGCCACATAGTCCTTGAAAAGTAACACTGAAGGTAATAATAATTACTGAACATCACATAGTCCTTGAAAAGTAACAATGAAGGTAACAATAATTACCGAACACCACAGAGTCCTTGAAAAGTAACAATGAAGGTGATCTTTATGCCACCGGCGTGGCTCAGTCGGTTAAGGCGCTTGCCTGCCAGTCTGAAGTTGCGCTCGGGCGCGAGTTCGATCCCTGCTTGGGCTGATTACTTGGTTGGGTTTTTTCCGAGGTTTTCCCCAACCATAAGGTGAATGCCAGGTAATCTATGGCGAACCCTCTGTCTCATCTCGCCAAATACTATCTCACTATCACCAATCTCATCGACGCTAAATAACCCATTAGTTGACGCAGTGTCGTTAAAAAAGTAATCTTTCACGTTTTCAGACTTTGTGTAACAAACTTCAGTATCTTGTCATGAATTTATTCTCTGATAATGCAGCATTAATGTTTTCATACTCATTCCAATTTGGCTAATGATGTATTCATTAGTTGACACTTATTCTAGAACAAACCTGACCATTATTGCAAGTATAGAAATATTTTCAACATTTAATACTATCTCACAATCTTCATGGCACCAAGAATCACTTTCCAGCTACTGTCTTATAGCTCATTTCCTTGCAGGTCTTCCATTCGCATATCAATTTCTATTACTTATTTCTTGCTCATTTCTTTAAAATTATTTTTAAAATTCCTCTAATTTTTTTTTTCAAGACACTTCCAACGTCGTCCTCAATGCTGCCTCACGCCTCCTATCAGGATGTACTGATATAGAAACTATAATACTGTAATATAGTATGTATTAGGTATTATACAATATCTTTATTCTTTACTCTCTTTGGAAATTGATTTATTTTTCTGTATACATCAGGCTGAAATACGACTTTTATCAATAATTCTAACAAAAATTAAAAGTTTAGGCCCAATATCATTAGTCGAAACATACAAAACGAATAAAATCAATTGTATTGCAAATTTAATTAATTCAAATGTGTAGTCATGTTAAGATAGGAATGCAGTATCATCACATGTCCTGGATTCCTGATGAGAGAATCTGGCAACCCTGCACACATGTGATAACTGTCAAGAGCTCTCCGAGATGAAAAGGAAGAAGAATGGCTTCAGTTTCAATTATGCAATGTATTGGTGGCTAATTAAATTCAAGGTTGTAGCTCTGGAAACATTAATTTCGACCATTTACACAGTTATTCTTAGAAGTGCATAAAGTGTGTACCACATCTCCTTTGTGTTAAGATGACTTGACCAGGATTTAGTTTAAGACATCAAATAGTTAAAACTTATGGATGTGCCTCCTTATAGTTACAGCTATAGCCAGTCCATGCATATAGGTTTCTACCATGCACACTCATTTCTCCAAGAATGTGTAATTATGTTTTTGTTAATAGGAAAATAGATTTTAATTCAAGAACTCTGTGTTCAGGAACTTTAAGAGCAAGCTATATACCAAGTATGATGTGGACGAATTAATGACAATTTATCAAATCAGTGTAGTTTCATTAAATTAGGTAAGCTTCATTACAGTACACACCTTTCTTGTTGAGAGGCCTCTTCCTGATGCAGACTGTGATCTGGTGATCCTCCACAGGATCTGTCTCACGCAGAGGTCGAAACTCAATACCATTACGATACTCCCTGCAACAAGATATTTTCTAAATTGCCTGTCACATGCAAATGCACTCCCCCCACAAACATGCGTGCGCACAAAAAAAAAAAAACATACACAATGCACGCACGCACAAACACGTGGCACACACACAAACAACATATGCAGCCACACACTAACTTACAATACCTTCTGTATGAATTCTGCGAACTGGACAAAGGATGAAGTAAATTTAAAACACCAATATAAGAAAGGAAACCTATGGTCAGCACATAGTAGTATATTATGCAACGAGTCTATAATGGTAGTAATTAAGACGCGAGTATGTTTATGAAACGAATTCAAGCGAGTTTCAAATTTCCATATGAGCATCTTAACTACCATTATAAGCAAGATGCGTAAGACTATTTGTTCAACCATAATTAAATGTCAAAGTGTCGAGCTTTTACAAATATCTTATCTTGTTACTTTCGTGATCATGAAATGGTGAACATGAGTGTATTTTCAGCGTGTTCTCGACTATTGCAACAGATGGCACGAGTGTGAGTGTCTTTTCAGTGTGTTCCCGAGTAATGCAACAGATGGCAGGTGTGTACGCCGTATTTATTGATTTTTTGCAGGGCTTGGTATGGAAATTTTAACGTCAAAGCAACACACATTAGACTACAGGAAATGAACTCAATTCATTAGATTATTAAAATCAACACAAACAGAATTTATTTTATTTTAAATACATATTGCTGATTGTGCAGTTTATAAAATTATCTGCAGAACAGTTTCCAGTGAAATATTTGAAGTTGGATTAATGTTTATTTGAGAGATTCGATCAATGTCAATTTCAAAACTCGCACCTGCCATTTTGTATTAGTGCTCTGAAGGCTTGTAGGATGTTGTGCGTACGATATATTAATATCGCATATGTTTGGTTGGAAATCCGATAGTTGTAGTAACATAATGAATAGCAGTACTTTAATGTATGTCATTAAGATACAGTTATGTCACATGTAAGGAGCGTATTATAGTATGGCCGAGTAAAAAAAGTGATTTAACGAGTAGGCCTATATATATGAAAGACTTCAAATTTGTCAACCAAAGCCTGAGAGACTATAACGAATATACAGGGCAAAAAAAAAAAACACACACACACACACACACACACACACACACACACACACACACACACACACACACACACACACACACACACACACACACACACACACACACACACACACACACACACACACACACACACACACACACACACACACACACACACACACACACACACACACACACACACACACACACACACACACACACACACACACACACACACACACACACACACACACACACACACACACACACACACACACACACACACACACACACACACACACACACACACACACACACACACACACACACACACACACACACACACACACACACACACACACACACACACACACACACACACACACACACACACACACACACACACACACACACACACACACACACACACACACACACACACACACACACACACACACACACACACACACACACACACACACACACACACACACACACACACACACACACACACACACACACACACACACACACACACACACACACACACACACACACACACACACACACACACACACACACACACACACACACACACACACACACACACACACACACACACACACACACACACACACACACACACACACACACACACACACACACACACACACACACACACACACACACACACACACACACACACACACACACACACACACACACACACACACACACACACACACACACACACACACACACACACACACACACACACACACACACACACACACACACACACACACACACACACACACACACACACACACACACACACACACACACACACACACACACACACACACACACACACACACACACACACACACACACACACACACACACACACACACACACACACACACACACACACACACACACACACACACACACACACACACACACACACACACACACACACACACACACACACACACACACACACACACACACACACACACACACACACACACACACACACACACACACACACACACACACGGCGATTTCTCAGGGCATGCTATGCTTGCTGCGCAAGCCCAATATTTTCGTAGAATGTGTATTTCTCAAAATGGGATTACGTACATTAAAAATTATTTTGATTTTTGGAATATTGTATAATTACGTACATTAAAAATTATTTTGATTTTTGGAATATTGTATAGGAGTAATACTATCCGCAGGTTGCACATCGCAAGTATCGCAATGCTTGCTCGTTTCTCGGAGCTACAGGAAAGACGTAGAAACAGCGAGAATATGATGTGCGCGCAAGTGCCTTCCTCTTTAGTCCGTCCTAGGAGCACATGCTTCTGTTATGTGTTGTTTGAAGCTCTGGTTCGAGAGCTACACCAACGACTATTGAACGTTACACAGAGCAGTATTGACAGCGTGAATGTGCTGTGATTTGAGAGTGCAATGTAATTGTATGAGCGGAATGCATGTGTTAGCTGGTGCATGTATTATTAATTCTTAAACACTAATTTGAAGTATTGCAATGAGTTCAGAATTGTGTTATTGAAACCTTATTATTAAATCCATTTTCCCGAAGGACTATTCAAGAGACGACAGACATTATAGAGAATATGTGCGCTCGTTCAGTGCAGCTCAATACAACAATGTTCATTGGTTGGCAGGGTCGAAAAAACTAAATAAACTGTTTTGTTGGCCATGTTTGTTATATCATATCGAACTTCTACACCTCATAAGCGAATATGATCCATGACTCATAATGATTCCATAATTATAAAATAAATCATTTATGTGGGTCTGGTTATTTTTATTAATTATGAATTATTATATCCTCCAATCTTCCTCTATGAATAAAAGAGCAAGCCTAACTTTCGTGACTAGCATTCACTCCTGATATATATATATATATATATATATATATATATATATATATATATATATATATATATATATAAAGCCGGGGGGGGGGGGATATAATCAAGTAGAAATAAGTCACTACAAAGAGTCTAAGCCATCAATTAAAACACTCATTATGTTATTTAAAGAAAATTACATTGTTATAATATACTATATTAAAAAAGCATGTAATACTGGTATTAATTTGCAATACTGCATGATTTTTTAATACAATTACCTTACAAATTACTGTAGCCTAATAGAAAATGCTGTTAATAAAGGTCCGTCCGTCCATCCTCATAAAAACTATCTTCAGCTCACAGAGTCATCCCACCTGATCATGGCGAGGAATTCCCAGTTAGGGTTGCCAGGGTCCATGCTCATGAGAACTTCCTTCTCCTCTTTGAGCTCTGCTTGTCTCTGGCGCCTCTCCTCCCTGTTCTTCTTCAGTCGCTCCACCTCTTTCACGACATTACTGCGCCGCCCCCTTCCTGCACCTCCTGTGGAAGAAAAATGTTTTTAATCCATTTTTCAGGTCATGGACTACCTAGTCTCTGTGATCACTTTCCACCCAAGCTGACATGGGTGCCCAGACGTGAAGGAGTTCAGGACAATGAAATGGTCAATAGATTGGCTAAGGAAGAAATCGAGAAAAAAATACAGAACTTAAGATTATTTGATTCATCTTAAACATTGCCAGGCAGGTTGTTAGGGAAAGCATGATTAATGAACATACAGTACTGAAGAAGAATGCAGATACTCTGCAAGAACCTAATAAGAGCAAACCTGGTCAAAAACTAAAATGAGTTCAGACACTTATTACTTGAATATGAAACCTTGGCACAGCTGACAGCTCGCATTTTCGGGAATTACCTTATGAAAATGAGTGAGCTGTTATAATCAAATATATAACAATTTAATTTTTAATGTGCACTACACAGATTGACCAATAGATGTACACAGAAGAAAGAATTGTAGTCAATTTACCATTTTAAGCACTTGAGAACTGAAAATGTGAAGTTGGTTGACACTAAAGGAGTTCCGAAGCGTACATGTCCTCTTCAAATAAATTTAGCAAATGGAGGGGATAAGAAAAAGGGATGGGGAAAAACACATGCACACACACAATATTAGAAGGTTCAAATTTATTCTGCATTGTGAACATTATACTACTGGGTTCAAAAAGTTCCCGGAATTTTACTACCATTTTTCGTATTAATATATAACAAGGGATATTATACATTTGTTTTGTTGGTAACATTCATGATGTCATTTCCTTAAAGTTTGTTGATAATGGCGATTGTTGGTTTTGAGTTGTAGGCAACTGTTTATCATAGTGTTTTGTTTGTTCGTCGCATTTTGTAATTATGTCCACAGAGCAACGTACAAACATCAAGTTCTGTGTTTTGTTACACAAAACTCCTGCAGAGACTTTAAGAATGTTGGAAGAAGCATATGGCGAAGCAGCAATGAAAAAAACTCAAGTGTATGCCTGGCATAAACACTTTTCTGGTGGCCGCGATAGCATCAAAGATGACATACGCAGCGGCCGACCAACAACTGCAACAAATGAAGCAATCGCTCAGCCTGTGCGTAATGTTGTGAGGGACGACCGACGTAAAACCATAAAAGAGATAGCAGCAGAGGTCGGAATATCAGTCGGAAGTGTACACAATGTCCTTCACAAGCATCTCAACATGCATTACATGTCTCAGAAGTTAGTTCCGAAAATGTTGTCGGCAGAACAGAAAGAAACAAGAATGACTCTTGCTGGGGACATGATCAGTATGGCTGATGAAGATGGTGATTTCTTAAACAAAATTATTGCTTGTGATGAAACTTGATGCTACTTGTACGACCCAGTCCCTAAACGACAGTCATCTGAGTGAAAATCGAAAACATCTCCTCAGAAGCAAAAATTTCCTAGGGACACTTCCAAAGGCAAAGTTATGTTGGAAGTTTTCTTCGACTCTCAGGATCTCATTCACCATGAGTTCATTCCAGAAGGTCGTACTGTAACGAAATAGCTAATTGTACGTAGAAATCCTCCGTCGCCTCCGGGACGCAGTGAGAAGGAAACTTCCAGAAAAGTGAGTAGAAAACAACTGGTTCCTTATGCATGACAATGCACCTGCTCATCGCGCAATTATTGTAAAGAATTTTCTTGCCAGGCACAACATAACTACTTTGGATCACCCACCATACTCTCCTGATCTCTCACCACCTGATTACTTTCTGTTTCCCCGTCTGAAAAGTCATCTGAAACGGACGGAGATTCAATGCTGAAGAGGTTATCGCAAACGCGACGAGAGCACTAAGACGGGTTTCACAAAATGGCTTCCAGGAACTCTACACGCGTTGGCAAAAGTGTGTTGTTGTGGAAGGCAACTATTTTGAAGGGAATGCTGTAGAATAGTGTTTAAGGTACGTTGTTTCTATGATACTGGTTAATTCCGGGAACTTTTTGAACGTAGTATGTATAACATTTTAAATCCTGATTATTTTTCGACACTTCTGCCAATTATGAGGAAATTTATTTATTCCTTCTTGAATGGTTGATTGTGTAGCCATTTCTTCACTTCTTGCATCATTAAATCATTTGTAATTAATATTTTGCTTCCTAAGCTCTTTTTCAATAGTCCAAACACATAAGTCAAATGGGGATAAATCCAGGCTAAGTTTAAATTTAGTAATGATATTTTGTGTTGTTTTTTGAACAGTGAGGACGGACGTTGTAATGATGGAGGATTATAACTTTATAAACGAGTAGTTTGTTCATTGATGAAGTTTCAAGACATGTGCAGCATGTGGTATGTTATAAACTATAGCCCCCTCATCTTTAAATTACTTTCATCACTCTAAGACTACAGTATGAAAGCTAGCAGTTTCTCCGGAACTTTTATAGAAGCCTTCCATAAATTTCAGCACCACTTGTTCTTTTCACACTGAGAAACTTGACTATTTGCTGTGAAACAGCATTTGAGAGATCTCTCTCATGTTTTCTCATATTGTTGATATGAAACTAAAGATGGGTAAGGAAACAATAAGAGCTTATATAATAGATTAAGCCTATTTAGAATAAAATTATTTACTTACTTACAAATTGCTTTTACAGAACCCAGAGGTTCACTGCTGCCCTCACATAAGCCTGCCATCGGTCCCTATCCTGAGCATGATTAATCCAGTCCTTAGCATCATATCTCACCTCCCTCAAATCCATTTTAATATTCTTCCAACTAACACTTCATATGCATTTCTGGACTGACCCATATGTGCTACATGTCCTGTCCAAGTAATATTTTAATCCAAGGAAGAAAATTAAAAAAAATCTCTCTCTCTCTCTCTCTCCATTTTTGATCATGAATACAAAATCCAATTCTTAAGTATCATTCACTACAAACAAAGAATGTATTTGCCCATTTGTACTACCTACTTTTTTTTTAAACGAAATTTAATTTCTGGAACATGTCGTCCTGGCAGCCGTTCTTTTTCCTAACATAGACATATATATATTATATATATATATATGGCCCTGAAAAGAGGTGTGTTTACCAACTAGTCGCAGTTGAACTCGTTTGAAAATAATATAATAGATCATAGTTAACATACATACAGTAGAACCTCGACAACCCAAATGTCCAATTACCTGAATGCACTACCAAATGTATAGTACTGGCAAAAAAAAAAAAAAAAAAAAAAAAAAAAAAAAAAAAAAAAAAAAACAGACCGATGGAATAATCAAAGTCCCGAAATGAGCCACTGCGCATGCCACGCCCGCAAGATAGCGAGTCATCTATTGAAATTGTTGTAGTTTCGACTGCTGACATAGCCCATTTCGAAAGCCATTAAAAATGAGCTGGTAAAATTCATCTTCTGGGAATAATAAGTTAATTAAGTAGTAAAATATCACTGCAATCGAAAAGTATTGGGAATAAATTTGAATAAGGAACAAAAAAAAAAAAGTTTCCTTCCCAGGCAGGATTCGAACCATGAAAGTCTTAGTTATCAGTCTATCGTGGCTCTGGTGTGAACAAGGCTCTGAAATCAGCTACAAGGGTCGGTCCGGTACTGTACTGTACATACAACAAAGGAAAGTGCAGAAAACGAGAAATCGGGTTAACACTACTTGGAGTAGTGGGACTAAGCATCCAATTATTATAAAGAAGGGATGTGGGTTGTAGTATTATTTTTTTCTATTGTCGTGTATGTTTTAACTGTATGTTTGATTATTGTACTTCCTGCATTGATTTCTCCATTATTCTTATATTGATAATACTGTACAAAGTTTGAGTTCAGGTAGAGTAATTCCATTATGTTTGACAATTCGATTGAATTGATAATAATCCAAACTCCCTTCCCCATCACTTAGTTTGAATTATCGAGGTTCTACTGTAATGTAATTGTTACTTTAAATATACATTGATAACCTTTTATTTGAAGCTGTTTGGCACATTTGACAAAACTGCTGAACTAGTTGCAGAGATTTTCGTTTCTCTTCCCTATAATTCTGCAATGCTTGGGAAAAGTGGCATAAGTTAGTTTCCACAAAATTTGTTTATTGTTATTAACATCTGCCCGCTTGGGAAAAGAGACATAAGTATTTCTCCCATTAGAATAATTCATACAGGAGAAAATCAAATCGACATAAACCAGTGTGAAGACAGTTTTTTCCTTCTGTAAAATTAACATTTATGACTTGTGCCATTTTTCCCGACCACTACAGAGTTATTATGCCATGAATGTGAATCGTATGGCCAAGAATATGCCGGCAGGCTTCGTAAATACCTTGCGCCGCCATGGCAGCCTGCTGTTGCTGCTGCTGCTGTTGTTGTTGTTGCTGCTGCTGCTGGATCTGTTGCTGACGTGCGGCCACGCTGGCCACGGTGGGCGTGCTCGGCGTCGGAGCGATGTTCTCGACGCCACGCGAGGGGTCTCCATGGCCATTAAGTGCGGGTACGATGTTGGTTGGCCGCGACTGTTGCTGACGGGTGCGCTGGTAGTACGTGGACCGGTTGGCGTCGTCGGCTGAAACAGGGCACAGAGTTACGCCGCCGTCTGCGGGCAGCACCTCCATGGGCACGGGACTCGCGCCGAGTCGCCTGTGCAGCAGCATGGAGAAGCACATCGCTGCGTCGCCGCGCAACGAACGACAATGCCGCGACGACAAGTCTCTGAGGCCGCCCCACCACGCAAACACGCGCGCGCTGCGGCCTGCTACTGGGCAAACCGCGCATTCCTTATGTGTAAAACAGGCTTATTCCCGCAATAACGTTATAATTATTACTGTATTTGGTACAAATGTAGAAAACAAGGTCTCTCATTACGGGGAGGAAAAGGGGAGAGAGAGGGAGGGGGAGAGAGGGAGGGGGAGGGAAAGAGAGAGAGAGAAAGAGAGGGGCAAGCGAGTGAAATGAGGGGAAAGAGAATCGGAAGGAAGAAAAGAGAAACAAGGAGAGAAAATTGAGAGAAACAGAATAGAAAAATGAGAAAGGGGACAAAAAGAGAGAAAGAAACGGGAGAGGAAAACAGAGAGAGAAAAAAAGGGGGGGCTAGACAAACGGTGCGAGAAACAGAGAAAGAAACGGGAGAAAAGAGAAAGGGAGAGAAACGGAGAAGTGAGAAAAAAGGGACATAATGAGAGATGAGAGAAAAACAGGGAGGGGAAAAAAGGGCCCAAAAAATAGTACAATGTGTAGGGAAAACGAGAGAAACCAGGAAGAGAGAACTGGAAAGAAAGACAAAGGGGAAAGAAATACAAGAAAGAAAAAGAAAAAAGAGATATACGGAAAGGAAGGAGAGAGAGATACACGGAAAGGAGAGACAGAGAGAGAAACAAGGAAGATGAGAGGATATCAAAGTCTAGTATATACAGTCACGAAGCTTGAGTTGTGAGGGTGCTAGGAACAATAGACTGTGCCGGTACTATTTTGCATTGTCTGTAATGAGGCGATATTAGCGATCCTAGTAGTTAGCAACTATCTATGGATGCATATTTACTACGTATTGAGCTTCGTACTGTATATACTAGACTGTGAGGATATGAAGAGAGAAACGAGGGATATGTAGCAAGAGAAACGGGGGAGACAGAGAGAGAGAGAAAAACTGCGGAGATAGAGGGGGAAATGTTCGAACGAGGAACACATCGTGCAGTGAGCTATATTTTGAGCGATAGCGATCAAACTGTATGTCATTCGTACGTACTGCGTATGCGATACACTGATTTACATATAACTAAATACAGCCGCCACGGTGGTCTAGGACTAGTGCTGGGCTTATAATCTGGGTTCGATCCCCGGTGTACCCCCGATTAATAACTTGTGTTGGGCAAGCCCGTGATCCAGGTAACACAGGGGTTTTATCCGTGAACTCCGGTTCCCCTGTGGCGTCCCAACTAATCTCCATCTCGTCTCATCGCGGGTGTAGCTGAGACCAGCATCCTATGGCGCACCCTGGGTAACGACTCTGCCGGTAAATTGGTCTACATCAGCGTTTCCCAAACTGTGGTTCGCGAAATTTTGCAGGGGGATCGCCAAAATGTTCCCCTAATGGCGGATTGAGGTTTGGCTTTTACTGTATTATTATTATTATTATTATTATTACACCTGGAATATCGACCTGTAGCACTATGACTGCGGATTATACGTATTGTTTTCAGTTCTTTGAAATGAAGCGTATGTTTATTGAGAGTGACAAAGAATAGCTGTTATAAGGAGAAGACACTGATAGCGGACATGGAGATACATATGTGCCTGGCGACGGAAGTGAAGAAGAGACGGGCGGGTACAAAGACACATGCCGATATGCTATGGCTTTATGCGATTGAATAGTGGCCGGGGGGGGGGGGTAGAATTCGCAGTCTGTCATTAAAAAGCAAACTTATTTTATGACCCGAGCAAAGAGGCGGTTCCGGGGGTATTCTTTCTAGAGCACGTGCATTCTTACGTCATGAACGATCTTTGTATACTTACATGTGCAACTATGTGCCATCTGTTAATTCTTTTGATGTCTTTTCGACGTGTTAAAAGGTTTTCAGACTCGTGTCTGTTATTTTCTGGTAGCACTTAGAGCAGTCATAAAACATGCTGAATTGCACTCTGAGTTTGATTTTAAAAGACGTTTCTGCATTAATTTCTAAAATCCAAATTTCTCTTGGGAATGGTTAAGTTCCACCTCAGGAAATCAACAACCAATTAAATTTTAAATTTATAAACGCAATAACTTGAAATGTAGCAACCAATCTCAACCGTACAATTTTGCAGTTTCAACAATAAGCTACCAGTACCGTCGTTTCCTATGATTAAGATTCTGAAACACAACTATGGACCACGATACAACCATTCAAAAAACATTGTAGAAGTAATATAGATCATTCGTAGATAGCTGCAGTGAGTTGACTTCAAACTGCAGTGCTGCAAAAATATAGATAAAAAGGTACTACGTTATGGAGTACAAAATTTGAATGATTGTATCGTGGACCGTAGTTGTGTTCCAGGACCATAGTTATGGGAAATGACGGTACTCCTCTACTTGGCCTGGTTGGCAAATGCAGCTGCATTTCGGTATCAGAATCGCTTCAGTTCACATCTAAGGCCGCTCCCTGACGGTAGACGGGTAGAGCATCGATACATCAACTCGGGAAGCGCTCTGCATGCCGAATCAATGCCGCAGCCATATATTTGAATTGACAGGCTCACATGGGTCAGCGCGGCGCAGTACCGATACAACATGTTTTCGGCATGCAGCCTTGGTGCACATTTCTCACTCGGCAAGCTGCATTTACCGAGTGAAGTTGTGAATATTTCTATTTGTAATAAAGAACATTTTATCACTGTATCAGTGGAAATAGTTCTTGAGGAAGAGAAATATCTGTGTCTTTACAATTTCAAATTGGCGGAATATTCACGAAAAGACATAACAAAAAAAGGCGTGGGAAGAAGTTGGCCAAACTCTTGAAATGTCCTCTTTGTCATTCTGTACAATGACAGGGTTTTTTCATCATCTAGTGTCAATTCACGTGCTGCTACAAACAACCTACAGTTGATATTCCTTTCAATGTACGGCTGTACCCAGTACCGTTTCCTTTTTCCTTCGTAACTTTAAATACACATACAACGCAATATCTTCTTCATCATCAATAGACGACATGTTCTTAGAAGGTTCAATAACTACTGAGAATTTAGAAAATGAGCAGTGGGGTGATGCAGAGAAAAACACATGAACAGTATGCAGCAGACATTCCGTACCGTGAGGGAGTCCAGTGCAGCCAACATCGTTCAAACTAATGTTGCACAGCTGCTGTACCGACCTGTCAGGAAGGCCCTAAAATGGATGTGTTTGAAAAGCGGAAATTTGAACTGGAAGAGAAATCGGGAGTGAGTGCTGCGTCAAGCTCATCGGGAGATCCTACTTCTAGTGATGTGTATCAATTCGACAAAACGAAGAAAATACGATAATAATTATATTAGATTCGGAATTTCCTATATAGGTGACAGACTGTTCAAGGCCGCAGTGTGTTATCTGTGGCGACAGTAATCTGAAACTGTCTCTACTTAACCGCCATTTCCACAGAGTTTCAATGATAGAAAAGTTATAAATCGTTGCCATTAATTAGTTTTAAGAAGTAGCCAGTGTTAGTGAATAAAACCTTAAGTCTTATTACCTTTTGCATTAACATATTTGTGCGAGAAATCTCTTTCTTCATATTCCTATCTAAAAAATAAATCCAGAAATAGACTTTGTGCCAAAGTGATATATTTCCTGAAACTTCTTTAGACTTTTAGGGCCATATTCATAGACATTCTTAGCGCGGGCTTCCAGTGGATGATCAGCGAACTAACGTTTTCCGTATTCATAAACCAGTGTTAGCGATATGATATGAATCCTGTACAAGTAATCAGTCGATAGCCGGGGCTATAGTCCCGACGCTGTTATTTCCGGCGTGACTCCGCCTCTTTGCTTACGTCTTAGAAAGTGAAGGCTCTATAAAGTCTAGGTAGGTAGTATCGTTCGCCATTTTTGTTCTTACGTTGCCGAGCTACCATACAAGGAATCTATTTGCCACACCATTAAACATTATCATGTCGTAGCTCCTACGATAATAAATCAAACGCAATGTAATTCAGCAAATAATTGAGCGGCAAATAACGTCTTCGTGTGCTTTCTGCGAACGCCAACGGAAGAGCTAAAATGGCGGGCGATTATATTAAGTATTTAAGTAAGCCTTAAGAAATGAATCCGCGAATCACAAGACGCACACGTTTAAATGTAGCCGACCTGCAACGCGATTGGCTGCCGGAAATTAGGGCGACGGGACTATAGTTTAGCACACTTGTAGCGTGGGCTAGCGAAATGTCTATGCATAGCACCCATAGTTTCAGACTTCAAAACTCTCTGCTATCAAAATTAACCTCGTCCATCTCATTGAATTTCAAAGGAAGAGGTAAGTAATTCTATAATAAAAACGTTTATTTAAGAAAGAAGTTGAAACATATTGAAACTATCCTACAACTTAAGCCCGCATGAAATTCTGTCACTACATAAAATATTTCCATAATATCAATAAAATAATTCTCAGTGTACGCTGAGACCTTTAGTTCCCACTTCATGTTAGCGATCGCCCTGCGTCCTTTGGTACGAGGTTTATGTCGTTCGAGCAGAGAGGAACACCTAGTGTTATTATATTATGATGCCGACGTGTACCAAGTAGATTTCTGTACTCATCAGCCATTCTAGAAACATTCACGATTTCCAGTCATTATTACCAAGTTTCGTACTATGTGATGTAGGCTGACCAGACGTCCCCGATTTCCGGGGTCAGTCCCCGGTTTTGAGTTGCTTTCCCCGTTTTTGTCTCCAGAACTTCGATTTTGTTCCAATAACATTTCACATGTAAATATTTAAGGATCGTGATGAAACTGCTGCGATTCAAGCACATTTCTGAACCCTTCTCAGTATCAGACAGAAGAACCACCGAGCACAACATGAGATATTCTGCACTCTTTGAGAAGAACAAATCATCTTTGCCTTTGGTCATCTTAGCGTTGCGCGGAAACGTTAGAACTGCCGCAGCATCCATTTGTAAGTAGTTAAAAAAAATTAGAAATTTTGTAATAAACCAACAGGTAAACAGTGGTATGATACTTTTCAAAACATTCCGCTTGAAAATCTTCTGAAAATAGTGTCCTTAATTATGCGTCTTCAAGTCAGTAATTCATCATTTGGAAGATTTTTCTCCATAATGAACTCAATCTGGACCGATGAAAAGTCAAGAGAGAAAGTTGAAACAATTAAAGCTTTGTTAGGAATACAAGTGAAAAACTTTCATTCCTCATTTGAAGAACTTAGTGCGAAGCTGAAGATACATTCTTCAGACAAGTACTTGTAAAATGTGTGTGTTAAGAGTTCAGTGTGCACAATACTATGTGAAAAACTTCCATGCATGCGTCAACACTGAAATTGAATTCTTAGTGACTATAATTATCTATATATAGGAGTTACGTGTGTTTATGCATTTAATTCAAAACATTAAGATACCCCACAAATTTAGTGTGCAAATTTCTATTATTGTATCTGCTGTTACATATATTTTCTGCAACATTTCAAAGGAGAGTGATTAGGTAAGCGTTTGTGGTTTTTCTTCAAATTACCGACGTCCCCTACTGGACTAATGTGCTGGTAACTGTTATTTCCGGATGGAGTGTGATGACGCAGCCTAATGGTGCTCTTTTCATAGAAGTATGCAACAGTGGTACAGTGTACGCGTTGGCGTAGCATTCTTTGGAGGAACAAAGTATCTTAATCTGAGTATTAACACTCGGCCCGACTATAACAGTTGTTATGGAAGATTTCATAATCTAGATTATGTGTATGTGATAGGGAGAGTTAGTTGAAGCCATTAGATTTAATAGGATAGAATAAAATATTTTATTTTCGCTGGCAGAGTTAAGGTCATAAGGCCTTCTCTTCCACTCAACCAGCCTTAATCAATACAACAGTGACATACATATTTAAATTGTGAATATTTACAATACACTTAATATTCTCCAGTCAAGTTTTAACGACTAGTACTCGTAAAAATTTATTTAAATTGAGATAAAACCGATAAGAAAAAGTAATAAATTAATATGTAAAGAATTACAATTAAGCTGAGGTAGCTAGTTGGTTAAATGATGAGAATTAATTTAATAGAAGTTTACTAGAACTATGTTATAGGGAACAAAATATAAATCTAAAATATATTGATATAATGAGAATATTAATGTAATGAGATTTTGTCATTAGAGGTTTTGTATTCTATTTAGAGAAATTAATGATATGTATATCTATGGCTGATAGGTATATCTATTATCAAGCAGTACATCTCACTTGACGATATGTGTCAGAGGAAGAGCAACTGTTTGTATGCATCTGAAGTCTGATTAGTGGAATATGTAGCTAGTCAGCTATGTATACATTGGAGAGAGAAAGGAACTGGCCACCCTACCCCATTATCTTCTGGCCTAGTTGCCTATGAGAGATGTCTTATTGGCGTTACTTATGAGGTTCAAACCTATCTTCGGACAGTTGGCTAAACAAACAATAAGAATGGATAGATATTAGTTTCATTATAAATAACAAATATTAGTCAGTAATTAATCTGTTAAGCAGATGTGGTTAATGTTGTGTGGTAATGTTTTTTTGGGGATCTTAGAGTATTAACACTCAGCCTCACCTAATATTTGTACTAGGAGATTTCATAATCTGAATGATAGGTAGAGTCAGTTGAGGTCACAAAATTTTACGTGGTATTGTAATATTGTATTTATTTTGTATTGTTAATTAAATTTCTTGTTTATTGTGATGTAGTGTTATGTTTTATCCTCACCTACTAATGATTCACATCGAGAAGGCATTACTAAAAGGTTCCTAAGAGAACGGGTGGGCCCTCAGGCTTTAGGAAGTTAATTCAGTCAGTTAAATTGAACTCTTACCATTCTGTGTTAACTTTTCTGTATTACCTTGCCTTTCATTTGTTACCAGGCAAGTGAATTTATTCGTAACGGCCTCAACAAGCAGCAAGACAACGGTACACTCCAACGTTCGAAACGGTGTGTAGTCAACTATATTTCACCAGCACTGGTGAAAGTCCAATTCATAATCGTCTCTAATACCGAGTAGGTACGGATTAATGGGGGTGAGATGGAAACAATTTTATTTCTTACGAGTAATAATTAATACTAGAGAGAAGTATGATAAATTAATATACTCCAGTGATAACCCTCCAAATACTGCGTAGGTAAAGACGGGTCTTCAGTGCAAGATAATGACGGAAACATGAGAGACGGGGCCTGCCACACGTTCAGAGTGGACTTCCCACTCACCTTTGTTCGAGACCGCAGCGATGCCAGCAGGTTTGGCGGCGTACTGAAACAGAAAGCCGAGTATTAGCGGGGCACGGGGTGGGCACAGACGACACAGAACAACACAGTACAGCATCTACCGGGCGGGCGGAGGGCGCGCGGATAGGCAGCGTGGCGCTCGCGGGCTTCTGGGTCTGGAAGCGCGGGCCACCGCTGTTCTGGTTGCTCAGGTCGTCGTCCATCTCGTCCAGCAGCCCCTCGACCTCCTCGTCCTCCTCCGAGAGGTCCTTGGGCGGCACAACAAACAAAGCCCGCGGCTCATTACCTGCCCAACACAAGCGCTGGAGGGACACTAGGGAGGGGTCAGACACTTACCCTTGTCAGCTTCGTGGGTATCACATTCTGGTTTTGCGCCTTCTGCACCAGGTCGGGGTTCAGCGACAGGATGGCTTCGATCTCGATCTGTGAGACAACAGATCAGACAGTCATACATAGTGACGTAAGCGTTCATGCAGGTTAGGAGGAAAACACAAGCCATATACAGTCAACTCTGGATATAGTGAACATTCGGCTATAGTGAACCTAAATCGTTGGTCCCGACCCGCATACATTAAAAAGTACATTGATATTTTCGTTTATGTGAACCCTCGCTTTGATTATAGTGAACATTGTATCCTGACAAATTCTTATTTGAAGTCAGACTTTCTTGTATAAAATTGAAAGAATGTGTTGAGAACAACATTCTAAGTTTCTTACTCCTTTAGTCAAAGGACAAAGGTAGGATTAGTGATTCCTAGACAATGAGCTGTACCGTAAATCTAGGCAACGTGTGACGACAGACCACCTTGCCTTACTCCACCATCGAGGGGTTGACATTGTTCTCAGGCACTCTACTCTACTGTTATTTTTAATTCTCCACAGTCAAAGGGTTGCCTTTTATTCTCAGAAACATTTCTATTACGACGTATAGCATCGAAACTACGGAAAATGAAATTGCCTTCTTTTATTAAAAGAGGACGGACATCATGTCCAGAGCATAAATGAAGGTAAGATTTCGATGGCTTTCAAACTCCATCAACCATCTCCCAGTCTGCATTAGGTGACCCGGGAAATTCCAAGGCTGAGTACAGTCACACCATAACAGCGTTTGTCATTTCTACCTGATCGTCTGTTTCTAGTGCTCTAACAGTGAATGTACTGTATAAAAATGTCGAAGTGTAAAGTGTTTTCTTTGAAAGATAAATGACAATGAACGTGGTCTTTTGCAAGCGGATGTGGGTCGACAGCATAGTTTAAGTAAATCAACTGTAACAGTATACAGTGTAATCCATTCTACAAAAATTAAATATTTTATTTTCTTGTTCACACTTTCATTCTTTTATGTCATTTAAGGTTAGAGGAGAGACACTTAGGATATAGTGAATGAAATATGCAAGTTCGCAGAGGTTCACTATATCCAGAGTTGACTACTACTTTCGAGATAAAACGAAATTCAAATTAAACTCATTTTCTTATAAATACACACCTTTGATGTAACGTCATCGTTTGTTTATACCGTGAGTCTTGCCTAACATTGCAGTTTGAACAAATGTAGGCTTTTTGCATGAATTAAAAAACATTACGCATAGAATTAAGGAAAAGTGCGGTAAATATATCAAATATAGTCTAATTTCATTCGCGTATATGTATTACAAATTTGTTCGTAGCAAGAATGACGTAATCGTGTAAGTAACAAGATTTGTAGACATTGACTACACCGTGGTTATTTAAAATGCAGAACATAACCCGCCACACATGATATACGAGACAAGCAGTGTTCTAGTATCCATGGTGGAAACATAGTAAAGGTGTGGGACTGCGCATGCTGTTGCGATAGCGGCCGAGGCGTGTGACGTCATCTTTACTGCAGGCAGCGATCGCAGCTCATTGCGTTGAGTACATTTTCTTTAATAAACCTAACTAGACATTAATTACAATACATAATTTGAACTGATTGTTGCCAATTTTATTCATATCCTTTTCATTGTGCGCTTAAATTCATGTACTCTTTAAAAGAGTTATGAATAAAATTTAAAAAACATATAAAAAATTAACAGTAATAGCTTAAAAGTCGCTCCCTCAAATCTGCCGTCCTAGGCAGCTGCTTAGTCTGCCGAGGCCTAAATACGCCCCTGATTGCATGTAGGCTACTGTACCTATTAACTTTCTTTCACTTCAGCGCAACAGGAGCATCCAGCACTAATGTAACAATGGAAAATCGCGGAGCCACTGAGCCTACTGTCACAGAGGAATGCCAAATACTAATACAAAGAATTCAAGAATTAGAAGAGAAGAATTACTCTCTAGAAACGAGGATTAAGGAATTGACAGCTGCCAACAGGAAACATGAAGACAAAAGAAAATTACATGAGGATGTAATTTCATTGAAAAACATTAGACAAACAGAAGTTAAATCTAAAGTGGTTGAAATTTTGAAACCATTTTTCACTATTGGGCAAATTGATGCTCTTCTGAATAAAAAGCGTAGGGTGATATGGTCTGTAGAAGATTACGGTACTGCAATAACTCTTCGAAACCTAAGTCCAAAAACATACCGATACTTAAGAACAAAATTAAATTACCCGTTACCTGATTTGTCAACTCAGAGAAAATGGGCAGTAAAACAATTATCGCTTGAGGAAGGGGTACTTCATGATGTCTTAAAATTAATGAAGGCGAGAGCTACAAATATGTCGGAGTTAGATCGTGTAACAGTATTAGCATTTGATGAAATGTATTTAAATGAGGAGGTTTCTTTTGACTGTAGGGAAGAACAAATAATTGGACCTCATAAGGCAGTGTAGGTTGTTTTTGCACGTGGTTTGTTTGCAAGGTGGAAGCAGTCCGTATACTATAAATATGATCAGACAATGACAAAAGAAATCCTAACAGACATAATTTGCCAGTTAGAAGCAGTGGTTTTCAAGTTGTGGCCACAGTTAGCGATTTAGGTGGAAGTAACAGAAAATTGTGGCGTGATTTGAAAATTTCTACCAAACTAAATTGCAGTTTTCCTAATCCAAATGATTCAACTCGAGAAATATTTGTTTTTTTCAGACGCTCCACATTTATTGAAATTACACAGGAATCACTTTCTAGATCTGGTTTCAACTTGAACGGATTGAACATTTCATCAGAACCAATTCATGAACTTTTACGTGCATCCTCATCTGATACAAAATTAGCTTACACGTTAACTCCGTTACACTTAAGTGTCCGTGGTACCCAAAGACAAAAAGTTAGTTTGGCAGCACAATTATTTTCCAACAGAGTTGCAAAGGCTTTGAAATGGTGTGGTGAAAACGAGCTGTTGAGATCAAATGAATGGAAAGAAGCTTCAAAGGCAATAAAATTAACAAATTGGTTTGATTTATTTAATACCGTTTCTAAATTCGGTACCCACCGTGGGCTGCATAGTTACGGAATAAACCTTCAAGATCAGAATATTATACTCTCAGAAATGAATGACTTCATGACCACAGTTAAAGTAGGAGAAGCAAACAGGAAATTACCTTATCAGGAGGGGATTCTAATAAATAATAAATCATTAACATTGTTGTATGAGGCAATGAGGTACAAGTACAGAATTGAATACATCATCACAAGAAAACTTAACCAAGATCTGGTAGAAAACTTTTTTTCGGAAATTAGAAGCATGGGTAGAGCAAACGATCATCCCTCTGCTTTAGATTTTAAACATAGACTGAAGTGGTACATACTAGGTCGAAATCCATTATCTCAGTTTTGTGAGAACAAAAACACCTCCGATTTGCTTTCGGAAGAAGAGGCATTAATAGTGGGTCCTAGTACAAGCCAATCAGAAGTCAATGATAATCTGCAGAAAGAACTATGTGCAACGGCAGAATTTCTTAAAGGCATTCTGAAACCGGTTAAATTTACCAACGATCGAGATCCTGAAGAAAATATAGGCCTCCCAGAAAAAAAATATATGTAATCTCTGCAAGACAGCGGATGTCCCAGGAAGGATTAAAATATATTGCAGGATATGCTGCAACAAAACATATGGAGCAATACCCGAATCTTGGAATTCCCACAAAATTGTCAACTTCTGCTAATCAAAAAGACTGGATTACTACAATGTCCCGTGGAAACTTAATTCTCCCTTCTAAGGATCTACAATTGGTTGCCATGCTTGTTGAAGTATATTCTCAGATGTGCACGGAGATTCTGTTTCTTATGAGAAATTTATAATAAAAAAAGACTGTAAATTTGGTTAATTCTGCCATGAAAAACGAAGCAGAAATCAGTTCTCCTCTTCCGCCAGAAGTAATTACGACATTGGTTAGAACAAGAACATTTATTAGAATTAAAGAAATTAATAAAATAATAAAAATGTCTGGAATTTCAAAGAGAAATATAATAAAGAAAATGAAAAAGATTGCATAAGAATAAGTATTTACTTAACAGAGTGGGGTTTATAATAATGAAATTATATTATGTCGTGTGTGGAATAATAAGGTAAATAATGTAGTAGACTATATTATGTCTCCAATAGCCTGAATATATAAAAATATTTGTTTACTATAATGACAAATTATTCCAAGAAATTCATATACATATGTTAATGAAGATTCAAAAGTATTTGAATTCATGTACAAAATAATGTATGTTATAAATAACTGTATAGATCTAAGTATGTATATATTTATTACACATTGTATTGTAATTATTATAAAAGCACGTGTATATTACAGAAGGCAATATTATTAATGACACACTGCCATATCACATTGTTTCTTGAAACTTGGTTTAATATGTAATAGATCATAATTTTATTACGTTATCATTTCAAGGTAGTTCCTATTGTACTTGAATTCATGTGTAATATAATTTGTGTGATATATGGGCCTAATTTTATGCATATTTGTAGCATAATGTATTATAATTATTATAAAAGTACGTTATATTACAGAAGGCAATTATTAACGTTGCACTACCATGTTACATTATTTCTAGACTCTTGAATTTAATTTATTGTTCACTATTTTATAATGTTATCACTTCAAGATAGACCCTATTATAGCCTATATTGTCAATATTTACTGAATACACAAACCATGAGTTTTATTTATTCATTTAAATCTATGGACGCAGATCTAACCATCAACAATCTGTTATGTTGACTGTGTCATTCGAGTGCGGCCTGCAGTAAAGGTGACGTCATGCGCAGACTGAACGAAAACACGCACAGCTTGTCCCACACCTCTACTATGTTTCCACCATGCTAGTATCCGCGTCCAATTAATATCCGGCCGAAGTCAAAGAGGGCGCATTCTTTTAAGAAATAAGATAAGACTTTGTTTATTATTAGGCCTTCTCAGATGACGCTCCATTCACAAGAAGCGGTAACATATGTCTACCAATGATACATTAGCAATTCTAATTGACGTTCTCATATTAACACAACGTGGAGTAAAAACCAATGTTGTTGTATTTAGAGATGATTGACGACAAGAAAGGTAATTTTAATTTCAGCTTCAATTAAAAGTAATCTTATAGCTTAAACAGTATTTACTGTGGATGGTGGGGTAGAAATCAATGTATTAATGTCTGTATAAAAATACTTGTAACAATGAATTATCTGTGGAACGAAAATATGACAACACCGCTTGACATTAAAAGTGATGCGTGCAAAAAACATATATCCAACACAAAGCCTTCCAACTGGGTATTAATTGGACGCACAGACTATATACCTTGCTTCGTAGTTTAACGATCATTGTGTCATGAGAAGTTTCCCATTACAACAAACTGAGGTGTTCTCTTTCTGCAGAGTTTCCATGATTCTCGGCAGTACAGTCTTTATATAAAACCTTCTGCTGTGCACTATGTTGTAATAGCTGTCCGTGAGTAATCCTATTCTACGTCATACAAGAGAAAAAAAAAACTCTAGTAGGAATACGAACTGAGCGTGACGTCATAAGATGAAGGTGGCACTAGTCGCTCTATGAAGATTTCCACTTAAACCTGCAATTAAGTTTGTATAACCTATATTCCACACAATTAGAATAGCATTATTGTATAATGAACGAGGAAGTTCAACGTCGGAGAAAGCCATCCTTTGGCTAACTAACATACCTTTCACACAGAATTTTCAGTAATCGCTATTATCTGATACTTTTGACTTAACATTCCGCACTGGAGTGAGTGAACGATCATTGATCACCAATCAGTCGCAGTTCTAGGACCCACCCAGGTGCTGATGAAGCTCACTCCTAAACCCTACTAAGGATAATAACCGTCCTCTCCTGACCAGGATCATAATTAAATTCTATCTTGAACAGGCATGTTCAGTAAATAGCCGGAATTCACCTACTACTCTATTATTTATAATGTTTCTCACATCAATATTTTAATAACGTCTTTATCTTTCATTATTTTCTACGCTGCACAATTTTCCTGTTTCCTTCTGAAATTCTACAAAAATTTCAGTAGTTTTTCCTCTCCTGTTAAATGGTACGAATAGATGTGCAATTCTAGTTACAGAACAGAAGACTACCTTTTTGGTACCGGCAAGTCCAGTGCCTTTGCTGTTTCATTGCTATTTTCTTCAGAATCTTAAATTTCCTCAGTGAATGTAGCTTAAGTTTCTATTATTGTGTGTTTCAATTACTTTTACTTACAATGTGCACAGAATTCATGGCATGAATTGGAGGGTGATTAGCAATAGTGATCCAAGCGCCAAAAATCTGTTTCGAGATATTGGCTATTGAAATAATTTTTTTTTTTATAAATCATTTTATGCAAGAAGTATTATAACATTCATACTACTGTATTACAAAAAATAACACAAATAATAGGCTACCAAAAAAAGGCTAACCGATTTTTAATAAGAGACCAGCAGTTGAATGAATGTTTCAAAGCAAAATAAATAAATGAATTTTATGCAATAAACAAATTTCTGCTTATAAATAGCAGCAAAATTCAGATATCGCATTCTTGATTTTTTCCGAGTTAAATTAGCTTACCATCAACAGATCTGAGCAAATATCTCATTTGGTCTATTATTGCGTAACTCGGTCCAATTAATTAATATTCTTATCCATTTCTGATTATGGAAGTGGATCTCTCTCATGGTTAGCGATTTGGAAATACATTAATTTCTGAAAGTGAAGGCTATAATCATTGAAGAAAAGCAAGGCAAGCCACTCCATCTTTTCTTTCCAAAGAAAGCGCCATAGGCTGGGTGTGATGTAACAGCGATGTGACACTCAACTAATATGAACAGCACTCACCTCTTTGCCCTTGGTCTCGCCCCTCTCGAACCACTCC
Source organism: Periplaneta americana (assembly GCF_040183065.1). Taxonomy (NCBI): domain Eukaryota; kingdom Metazoa; phylum Arthropoda; class Insecta; order Blattodea; family Blattidae; genus Periplaneta; species Periplaneta americana. Next base: position 64,546,003 of record NC_091119.1, on the reverse strand, counting down.
ACCGTAACGCTGCGGGTATCATAGTTGATGCCCGACACCACGGCCGTGTGAATGCGCCCTGCAACAAACACAACAGTGAGAACTTGCACGCAGGGAAGGGCGCAGGTCGGCCTCGAACCCACGTACCGTCATCCTCTGGCTCCGGCTCTGGCGCGGGTTCGGGTTCGGACTCTCGCCGAGACGCGCACCGGCACCAACGACTGAGCCAGCCCATGGCACACTGAGCCGACACAATGCCGGGCGGGAGGCGAGCTAGGAGCCGCAAGGTCAGGCCGTTCCCAGCGCTCCACCAAGCACGGTTATGAGCGACCGAGCCAAGAATTCGGCGGAATTCGAACCGAGATTCTTCCAGTGCGAAGCGAGACGTGAGAATTAAGACTGGAAGATGTTTTCTAACAAGCGCAAGCACGCTGAATTCCTCCAAAATAATCACTAACACGATTTGGTTCCCAAACTTTTGACACTCACGGCTCCCTTTCTCTGTTAATGACATACATGTGGCATCCTCATGCCACTTATGATCCAAAAACATTAAGCGAAGCCTATGCAAATGTTATCATTCAGTATGCAGGCACACGGCAATGTCCTCGGCGCGGTGTTCATTTTGAGAACTGCTGATTTAAAGAGTCCTACAGTGTCCCTGTTTAAAATATTAGAACCAAATACATTAGTCTATTCTTAAATTTTACAAGAAAGTAAAACTAAAACATATTCAACATATCAATAAGTTTTAACATGAGCTCTTTGGATAACATGAAAGATAATCCAAAGTATACATATTTTTCAATTCCCATTCGCTCCAACTTATCTGGCGTGATAGTTTCTATTGTATCTATAGGCCAATTCACACAGGGATAGTTTATAGGAGTCAAGTGCTTGAAGCAACTTGACTTTCCTTAGACCAGGGCTGGGCATCGGGAGCGGAACAAGTCTCTAAACGGGGATGCTTAATATTCATCCATCACTGAATCAACGCTGCGCAGTGTTCGGCGGGGAAGAAAGGGGATGAAGAGAAATCATATGGCTCCCCGTGAGAGAGTAGATTCCGCTCTTGCTGCCCAGTCCTACCTTAGACTTTCTCTGTGTGATACGGTCGGGACAGACAAGTTATGACCTGGCAGTCAAGCAGAATTTGAGTTGACGACTCGTCAACTTTTGTGTCCACTTTCTCGTCACGTGATCAACTTGACGCCACCACTTTCTTAGTGTGAATGCTAACTTGTAGCAAGTAGCAACTTGCAAGCAGATATTGTGGATAGTGTGAGATTGTTTAAATTAATAGCTAATTAACTTAGGTATCGAATTTGAGATTAATTTAACTTGCAAACTCCACATTTTAACAATTACTAATTCTGCTTACAAATCACTTGGATTTGTAATTCGAAATTATTCAAGCACCCACCTGCTTTTAATATTATGGATTTTATTATTTTGTCCTACAGCAAAATCTCTGTAATGTTGACAATTAATATTTGAGGACAATAAATATTACCTGTTTTTAAGTTAGGTCTACACGTGGTTAGAAGCAAGTGGAATGTACTACAATAATTTGGAATCCTCGTTGCAAAAACAAAGTTCATTCTATCGAGTTGATACAGAATAAATTCTTTTGGTTCCTATATTATAAGATATTCAAAATACCTTATCTATGCCAGATCCCAACTACTTAGGTTATTGAGATGAATTTTTGGTTTCCATACGTTCAATGACAGAAGAACGACTTACTCGATATTTCTCAGAAAATTATGAACAAAAATAATACCGATTCCGATGAAATACACAAACTAATTCCAGTTTATATCCCTCCATATATATATATATATATATATATATTTCCACATTTTTGCGACATTTGTGAAGGTTCTTTCTACATCAGGTGCTCATGGTGCACTGTAAAATTGTTTTGATCACTTTATGAATGCTGACGACTTGCACTTTGCCCACTGCCGCATTTTTGTCTATTAAAACTGATATACAGTGTCTGCAAATATATTTTCTTTGAAGTTCATACTTCGAATTTGTACCTCCATTTCACATGACCTTTAGCAGCTAAAAGATATATAAACTCTACTGGAAAGGTCTACTTGTAAGGATATTATAGACCTTTATACCGTCCTCGATCAGGTTTGACCCAGAGGCCAGCATAGTAATTGTCAGATCACCGATAGCAAATGCACTGATGCTGAGCTACTAGAAGACGCACTGGTCTAATTGAATCTGCGAGTAATTACTACTTGTACAAAATTTAAGCGGCCTCTGTAAACGAGGCACTTACCACCGGTGCTGTAATAATTTTACACAGGATAATTAGCTATTCATGTTCACATTTTAAAATTAATGCCTATCTTAACATTTAGTAGTATTTGAAACAATTATGCTAGGGCATTCGAAAGGTAATGGCAACATAGTTACAGAGTCACACTAAATTTATTTAGGTTAGTTTTGACATTACATATTTCAAATATAATCTCCTGCCAACAAGACGACGTCAAATTCTTGGAAGATGGCGGACTCCATCTGCAGCAGCATTTCTGGATATCTCCCTCACTGATCAATCTAAAGCTCTTCGAATGTAAACTCTTGATTTAAATTGAATGCCTTGCTTCCACCCAACTTCTTCAGTATGGTAGGATCTCTCCCACAGGCTTCTTGTAATGTCCTAAGGCATGAGTTGCACATTTTTCTCTTGGAACTTTAATTTTTATGAAGAACCTTTGTTCGTACCTTTAAGGCCACTGTATTTAGAAAATACGGCTACTTCGAGACTTTCAATATTGCAAATTTATGAAACAATCGCTGCTCTATTACGTAATACAAGATTTCAATGGTCACCGCTAGGAGCACTGATTTACAGCATTGTTGCCATTACTTATCTACTGTTCTAGTACAATGGTCGTCAGCACTCGCTGAAATAGGCGACGAATTTCTGACGTATCAATGTTTCACGAACAAGTGTATGGCGAAAACTGCGAAGACTGTTCACTGTACCAATTTCACCTATAAATAATCCGTGGCGCTACAGCCCGTGAAGGGCCTAGACCGACCAGCCGGCTGCTGGCCTCACGCCCACATGCCGAAGCAGAGGTGGACGATCATCCAACCAGAATGGAGGTATCGTGTGGTTAGCACGATGATCCCCCCAGCCGTTATAGCTGGTATTCGCAACCGGATTTCGCTACCTATCGTAGCTCCCCAAGTAATTTCACCTATAGCATGTGTTTTTAGGTTCTCCCAAACACACATAATTAGCAACCTCGTTTCTCAATCAAACGTTTCATGTGGTATGATGGACGACACGCTGATAGGTCCCGTCATTTTAGACGATCGTATGAATGAACCAAAGTACAGGCGATTTTTGCGACGTACAGTACCCTAAAAAAAGAATGGGACGCTGGAGTACTCTAAGTCTCAGAGAGAAGACGTAGTGCTTATCGTGATCCATGTCGTGAATATAATCCTGTTCACTGTCTTTGTCTTTTCGTGATAGAAAGTTACCCTGATGGATATAACAGCTTGCAGGGTGCATGTAAGCCTTATTCTAGATACAGGACAAAACCAGGTTTTTTGGAAGTAAAACTTCGCGCCATCTTCAAAGAAGGAATAAATTAATTCTTACGAAGGATTATTATAAAATAATTACGTTACATTTTTCGTCTAAGATTTCATTAAGTCCTCACCTCTTCTAACATAAAACATACGCTGGCAGGTACCAGAAAGGAAAGCTCTTTCTTCAAGAATTAGCTGTTAGGGGAGAAGAGGGCACATTAGAACAGATTGAATTCTCACAACACACAATTTTCGAGGTGCCGGTACTGACAGCAGAAGGCAGTCATTCTAATGTATTGGCTGACATTTTCCTTCCATTTAATTTATTGGTGTGAACTCAGTAGATGCACTTGTGTTAAAGTGCTTTGAAAGTTATTTTCTCTTCGAATTTCGAAAGGATATTCTGACATGAACTTCTCACAGTTTAGTTTCATTATGTAATATTAGAGTCTAATGAATTCACTTTTCGAAAATTATTACAGACAATGGTGTAGTTGGAAACAAATTTTAGGGGATACAGTTGAAGTGTCCTTGGTCAGATTAGACTCGGTATGTCACAGGCTAACGGCTTCGAAGCTGGGTACCTGGTTCTAATGAAGTACACAGCCAGCAATATTAAAACATGGGGGCATGAGATAGTTACTCTGCCAGCCATAATAAATTCACTTCAATTAAATTCCCCAATGGAGGGGAAAAAAAAAAAAAAAAAAAAAAAAAAAAAAAAAAAAAAAAAAAAGACTCTGTATGGACTCGTACTGCACTTCATTTCCAAAGTTACTTCGTCATGCAGTCGCCTCTGCAGACCTTCTTCCAGAATCACAACTGCATATAAGGCAAGAAATTAAATACCGACACTGGTGACCCAATACTTTAGGAACAAAAGTCTAGGAACTCTTTTACTGGAAGAGTATTCCTTTTTTTTAGTGCAGATATCGTTCATTACAGTAATCTCATTCACATTCTTTAGTTGAAATTGGAACAGGATCTATAATATGTAACTGGACTCAAGATTCATGAACGCACGAACAGTAACAATACTTCCCCCCCCCCTCTAGCAAACTGTTAGCATTACGCCTGAGCGAGTTTTAAAAATTAGCGAATCAGTGCAACAGAAATCTTGAGGCGCCACATCATAAATTTAGTGTTAATTATATTAGTCAGAAAGTACCGGAATTTCGGGTGGAAACGCCATGCTCTATAAGCAACTTCTCTGCCTTGTCCGTGTAGTATGAAACCTACTCTCCAGGCGTATAGAGTCAGTGCGAACATGTAGAGATACATTTTTTGCAGATAGCATATAAACATGTACACAATACCGCCTTCAAAGTACGCCCTCTGGGCAGTGACACACACTGCCAGCGTTCATACCACTTTTCGAAACATTCCTGCAGCCCATCTTTGGTCACTTCCCACAGAACGCTTGTCACATGAATTTTCACCTATTCGACTGACACAAACCGCCGTCCCTTGAGTATGGATTTCACCTTTGGAAATTAGTAGAAATCTGCTGGAGCAAGATCTGGAGAATATGGTGGCTGTGGAAGGACAGGTATTTTGTGTTGTGCGAAGAATTCGCTTACCAAGAGCGACCGATGTGCTGGGGCAATGTCATGATGGAGAACCCAATTCTGTCCTTGCCACAAGTTGGGTCTTCTTCGTCTAACTACATCATGAAGACGCCGAAGAATTGCAACATACGCCTTCTTACTGGCAGTTCGACCCTCAGGAAAAAACTCGAAATGTACGAGACCCTGGATATCGAAGAACACTTCAAGCATTACTTTCCCCTTTGATCGGTCGGCACGGAATCTTTTGCCGTGGTGAGTCGGGAAAGTCAGAAAGTACGAGAACTTCGGGTGGCAACGCCATGCTCTAGAGGCAACTTCTCTGCCTTGTGCCAGTGGTATGTGACCTACTCTCCAGGCGTATAGACTCAGTGCTGCAGTGCATAAGAATGGGGAAGACTAACGTAGTCGGAAACCAATCGAAATACAATGCAGCTCTCAGCTTCTTTTAGTGAAGACGTGTAGGTATATGTGGCAAAATGAGCTTGAAAGAGCAGAGAGGGAACATTAAATTTTGTGTTAATTTCGATAACATTTACCGAGACTTTGGCACTCATGCGCCAAGCGTATGGAGAAGAAGAAATGTCTCGGACCCGAGTGTATGAGGACACAAGCGCTTCACAAGTGGCCGTCTTTCAACGAATGATTATCCACGTTTAGGAAGACCCAGATCGGCAAGAACGAAAACGATAGCTCGAGTTGCACAAGAAATCAGACGAGACCGCAGACTGTCAATAGATGATGCGGCTACTTTGTTAGGCATTTCGCATGGTTCTGTGCAGTATATTCCCCACAATGATTTGAACATGCAACGTGTGTGCGAGCACGTTGTTCCAAGAAGCCTAACAGATGAGCAGCGGGAAGAGCGGCGACTGGTTAGTGGAGACCTGATTGATAGGGTGGACCAGGATCCAACTCTCTTGCACAGAGTGATCACAGGTGACGAGACATGGTGTTTCCTTTACGACCCTCAGCCAAAGCGGCAGTCTTCAACGTGGAAATCTCCCGGATCACCACGGTAAAAGAGATTCCGTGCCGACCGATCAAAGGGGAAAGTAATGCTTGAAGTGTTCTTCGATATCCAGGGTCTCGTACATTTCGAGTTTATTCCTGAGGGTCGAACCGTCAATAAGAGGCGTATGTTGCAATTCTTCGACGTCTTCGTGATGCAGTTCGACGAAGAAGACCCAACTTGTCGCAAGGACAGAATTGGATTCTCCATCATGACAATGCCACAGCAAATCGGTCGCTCTTGTTGAGCGAATTCCTCGCACAACACAAAATAAGTAGAATTCCACGGCGGTATGCAAACTCGAAATTAGCAAGTCACAACTACTCCTGAAGTGTCAGACCATGGTTTTCGATAAAACAACGAAGGATATGAGATGCCAACCGCTACTTTTATGCCAGATATCAAAATCAAAATGTTTTTCAAATAACTTACATCCTTCATTTCAAAATACTGTATATTAAAGACTATTTATACACAATTAAAATATTTTCGACTAATTTTTTTTTTCCGGTACGGTAACATCGAGTTATTTTAGACGGTACGGCGTACCGGCCCAACTACAGCACTGATAACATATCTATATTTACTTCTTCCTTTTAATGAATGGTCGTACTTTATAGTCATGAACAATGTTCTTATTGCTCCACAACACTTATTTAACAATACTGTGAAAATCTTTTAAAAATATAATATAACGAATTTATTGATGATATTATATTCATTTTAGGGCATAAATAGTTCAGACATACATGAAGAAAATAACAAACATGAATTATCCAATGAAGTTATTCAGCATGCAGCAAGATCTGCCAATAAAGGAAAACTCTCATTAAGAGCTGAAGTTTCAAAGTATGATATGTCTCACATGTCATTATTTTACCAAATGAAGTTTAAGAAGGCGATGATATAGATAGAAAATATGGTTAGCGATAGACGAGCCGACAAGGTGTTCAGCGAGGAGCAGAAATCCTAATTAATTATATTTCTAAGTGTACTGAGAGTAATTATGACACGACAACCAAATATACGTCAGCATATGATTATACTCGTAATTTAGCTTGTAAGTATATCGAAGCATGAGATAATAACAGAATTGCTGTAAATGACTGACTTCAGAGCTTCATGAAGCTACATGAGAACTCTGAATAAAACACCCGAGAACATTGTCAAGAGCACGTCCGCAATGTCACGTTTATATGGAACTGTACATACAAGATACGAGTATAGTAGCAGTAGAAAGAAATGACACCGAGGAATTTTTTTCTTACGTAATATGCAACAAAGGAAACTAAAGTTAGCTATGTTGGACAAGTGGAAGAAGTAGACGGACAATGTTCAGAGCAGAAGTGGTGTAAGTCAAAATTGGGTAATGAGGTTTGAAGTAAAAATTATGTAAAATACAGCGCAAAGTAGCAATTAATATGTCCTTCGTGCTATCCACTGACTACTAATAGTTTAAATAAATTGAATATTAATTGCTACTTTGCGCTGTACGTGGCTTACGTTGCCACTTGTTACAGAGGATTCACAATTGGTAACGGAGGACGCAAAATTGTTTAATTTAAATTATGGCCCACAACAGTTTAATATATTTATCTTAGAATATCTTCTTAATATTATCACTAACATTCTTTTACTCACATTGTAGGGTTATTTATCGTTAATGTTCTAACCACTAAATCTCATACCGTTTTTCATTACAGTTTCGGCTTCTGCTTTGGTTATATTTAGAGACGAGAATTCCATGCAAATGCATGTTTTTATAGGAACATAGGACACAGCTCAAACTTAGTACTTATCCATTTCATTAGACTACTTTCCGGTTCCAAATATGTCTACTTTTCACGTGCATAATTGCCTTTTCAGTTTAAATGCATGTTTTAATGGTTGTGAGTGGATACCTCAGTTAATCGATTTTTATATGCCTTGTGTTAGCTTCAGAAATCAGGATTGAGAACGAAAAGGGGGAGGGGGAACTAAATAGCAGAAAAATGAAATAAAATGTCGAGATTTTCACAATAGGATGTTAGAGGTTCTTTCCTTGGACGGAAGTTCACTTTTGCAACACTTTACCGACGACCCTCTACAAACAGCGTGTCATAAATGGATTTATTACGTTGGATATTTTGAGAATAGTAGAGAGGAAATATAGAGGGTTCAAGGAAACTGCCGACAAATAATTTAGGTCGAAAGCACCCTTTTTCTGGGAGGTTGTAATTTCTCTCTCTCTTTCTTTTTCCAGTACTAGTAGCAATTTAGATCATTCTGAAATTGGAATCATTCGCTAAACTGTCTTTGCAGTATGTGAACCTCGTAATTGGTTCTAATATGCCTCCAATTAAAGGTTCCAAAAGTGTATTCTTTGCACAGTGGATTGAAGGAAAGAATATTATTGGATCATATGGGGATGTCATATTTTGCTATTGTTGCAATAAAGAGGTAAGCACTGCTATTCTGTTTCCGAGTATTTTCTACGACAGTTGTTCTTTGTAAAACATTACAAAACTTCTTTAAAATAAACTGGACAGGGTTATAAACGCGAACCGACTATGGATTCCTTTGTTCAGTGAAGGTTATTTGTGGCGAAAACTTGAATGACACTGTCATAAATATGTTCAAGTTTGCACCCATAACTTCCTGCGATGTAGAGAGGTCATTCTCTGCCTACAAGAACATATTGACTGACAAGTGCAGGAACTTCACAGAAACCAATTTAGAAAAGTTGTGAACTGTGCAAAAAAGTGAAATGAAATAAGAAATTTGGAACAAAAATGAAAGTGCATATTTTAATGTATTATTCGCTTGATCGTGCATGTTTCATAGTTTGATAGTGCACGAATGCATGCATATTTTGGTATTTTATAGTGCATTAAACTCTCGTCTCTATTTATATTAAATAAGTTATAGGCCTACATTTAAAGTATCGGTACCAGTAAATTTATTTTTTAAATATAAAATCGTTTAGCATACTTCGTTACGTCTGTGTATCCTCTTCATACCACTATTTATTATTTTTATTTCATAAATAATGAAGAAACAAAATAACAATCCGTATTTTAGTTTAGAAGGAAATGACGTAGCTTCTAAAATTAATTTAAGATTTATTTTTTAAATAATTTAATCGAAATTTTTATCTCCGAAAAGGTACATTTTGTAGAATGATCCATGAGCGTGTTATCTTCACTGTACAGCATAGATGGGCATCGTGCCTCACTTTAGAAATAATGCCTCACTGACCTTCACAAAGCTTATCGCTCTGAGTGACATCTTCACAGTCCCCGTTCCTCCGTCACCCAGCTCCTAGGCGTGGGCAGGTTCTATATCAGTTTCATAAACAATATCAGTGGTGGCATAATGGCATTATCAAAACAGTGTGTACGCGTTAGAAAACGATTATTTCATGAGAAATGGAAGGAAGATGAATTTAAATACTATTATAGTCACAATCATGCCATGGTATGAAAGAAAAATTTCACAACCTCGATAGCTCAGTGGTAGAGCGCCTGACCGGAGTACAGGAAGTCGCAGGTTCGAATCCCGCTCGAGGTTGTGAAATTTTTCTTTCATACCATGGCATGATTGTGACTATAATAGTATTTAAATTCATTAATATGTCACATCAACGGACGTATATACGTCATCAAACATCATAAGATGGAAGGTTTTTTTTTTTTTTTTTGCCATTTAGAAGGGGGCGAACATACGATGTATGTTATGCTCGAAAATCCTATTAGGCATTAATAAGTTTAATATACAACGACATTACTCCTTATGTCATAAAGAACATGCTGAATTAGAAGGGAAGACAAATTAAATGTTATTTTTCGTACTATTCCGAAGAAAATTTATGATCATAACATTTACATAGTATACTAAATACGACATTATACCTTAAACACGCTGCATTAAAAGGTACGAGGAATTAAATGTTGTTTGTACGTATTATTTCCAAAAGAAATTTATAAAAAAAAATATCAAATGTGCGTAGAAAACGAAATATGATTTTCTGAAATTGTTTTAGGTCGAGAACGTGCAAATCTATTAAGTCATCTTGATAAACGTCAGAAAATTCAAGAAAATAAACGTAGACAACGTGATGGAATATTATTGGCTAGTTACGCAATTTCTCGCCTGTGATTTAAATCAATTCAATGATGGAGATATAGTAAAGAGGTTTATGATTAAAGCTGCCGAATTAATTTGCCAAATTGAATAAAAGTTTTCGAGTCTCTCACGTTAACCAAGCTTTTTCCTAATAATTCGCCACTGAGCGCCTTAGCGATTTCGATAAGGTGACGCAGGTCACAGCAGTTTATATTTCCCATCCTACTCTGCAGTCTCCTCTCCTAGTAAACAAACTATTTCAAATCGAGTGCCTCACGTAACCGAAAATTGTGCCCATGTATGCTCTACAGGGTTGTTTCCGATATCTGATAAATTTGAATGACGTCATGTGCATCAGGAATCACACCGACAGCTGACTTGCGGCGAGAGGTGACAGACCAGTAGTGAGTGACTTCATAATCAGAATGCACGGTGTATCACAGTAGCAATGCCCAAGAAAATCGAGCTTTTTGGGAGGGGTACATAACTCTTTCCGATGCCAAGTACAGTTACGTGAAAATCATAGGAAAAAAACGTGGTTTCGTTATTTCCAAGAAAGTAATATTGTGTGTACCTAATAAGACTGGCAAAGCTCGGATGGGATGAATTCCAGTGTGGAAAAAGCAAGCAAATCCACCCCCCGTCACAAGTCGCCGCACCCCAAGAGATGATACAAATTAATTCCATTCGAGCTTTACCAATCTTATTAAGTACACAGAATATGCCTTTCTTAGAAATAACGAAACCTCGTTTATTGCAGGCTTCTTTTATTTTCACTTAACCGTACTTGGCATTGGAAAGTGTTGTAATGTACCCTTCCCAAAAAGGCTCGATTTTCTTGGGAATTTCTGCTGTGAGTCGCCGTGCACTCTATGAGATCACTCACTACTGGTCTGTCACCTCGCGCCACAGTTCAGCTGTCGTGTGACTCCTGACGAACATGTCATTCAAATTCGTTATCAGAGATCGGAATCAACTCTGTATTACAATGTGGAGTGGCAGAGCCCACTTATTCTAAAGCCTCTAGCCTAGGCTTTGGCTGGTCCAAGCAGAATTTGTGGTGGACGATTTCGGGACGTTTTCGCAGGGTACCCACATTTCATCATTTTTAATGTTGTTTAATAACACTGTATCAACTATGCAGTTAACTAGCGTCGGTGGGTATTTGACAAGATGAGTCCCAGGATGTCATACGATTACTTGACCAGGATTTGTTATACGATTACTTGACATTTGCCTTACGGTTGGGGAAAATCTCGGAAAGAAAGTAATCGATCTAAGGAGGATTTGAATCTACGCCAGAGCGCTAATCCCAAACAACGAATCACACACGTTATTCTACCAAATGATAGCATCAGCATCATCATCATGTAATGTAAATTTGGATCTAATTCCCAGCGTACATCTGGCGAAGGAGGGAAAGTGACCAGCATATCCGGCGTATTGCGACGCTATTAATAATAATGAAGTATCCGCCGTTCTGGAGTGTCGAGACAGCTGCGGGTTCTCTATCTCTGGGCTCCATCTCCAGCAGGAGAAATTTCATTAATACTGCCAAGTTTGTGGACCTTGTTCGTTGCCCTTGGTAACAATGTTTGTGAACAGTTCGATCATGGTTCGGCGTGGAACCATTACAATGGGTAGGGGAGAAATATTCTCGAACAAGGAAGTACAACACACAAGGTGAATCACAAAGGAACCGGCAACTCCGGGCTGCACATAGTAATGCCATTAGGAATATATGACAGCGTAAACAGATCGACGGACGTCGGGACGCGGTCGATAGCGGGCACTGACCCCGAGCCACGCACTTCCTCACGAGCACAGCGCCAGCCAAGATCTTCCTCTCCAGAGTAACATTAAACAGCATTGTTCACACAGGACAACAAGACAAAGCTGAAACAGATTATACAATGGAAACAAAAGTAATGCCGACAAAGTGTGTCGAAACATCCACAGTATCGAACCACAGACTCCTGGTAACTGATCATTCGGCAATGATATATAAACCAGACTTCTGGATGACATCTCTTAATATTCGGATCTTCTGTCCTGCGCTTACTAGTTTCAGAAACCAGCATTTAGTTTTACGAAATAACTACTGAAATACAAATTTTTAATCATATTAGTCCTTGATGCTTACGTAAATTTGGCAACACTGTTTCTCTTAGTTTGTGTAATGTGTGGACAGAATATGGACTTTTATTCACATTACTTGTCACATGTTCTAAGAACTCTCAAGAATTTGCAACGTGTGTGTATAATGCCTTCCCACTTCACTTTGCGTGATTCGGGTTCCGCATACTGCGGATAGATGGCAGAACTGATCTCAATCAATTTAAAGATTGAAAAGCATAGTACACACGTAAAATTCTTATTTATTATATAGTACCACTATATAAATAAAGCTTTCGACGTCTACAATTTCGTCGAATTAATCGAAACCTCTTTCGATCATGTACATTTTTATTAATTCATCATTTCGATTTGTTATATAGAAATAATACTGCATGAAGATATCTAAATAGCTATCGATGAACAATATTGGCTTTCGTGTTAATGTACAATTATGCAATAGTTGTCACTAAGCTCTGGTCAAATAAAAGCTAATTTACACTAACGTTCATTTGAGAACAGGTCCCAAAGTTTTTCAATTCTTGATTCGTTTCTCTTCAAAGCAACGGTGACCAAAACTCGAACTGCAGTGATTACATGCGACAGACAGCCTATGAGGTATGGAGACGGAGGAAAGGTACTTCGCATGAAAACTACAACTAGTGGTGGTTCTTGTACTAACATCTTGATTAATTCCGCGGATAAAAATCTCAAGCTTTGCTGTATCAATAATGATTTAAGACATGTCAATTCCTGACGTTTAACACTTCGTTGGCACACAATACTGAATCAGTTTTTCCACAGTATTATCATTAAATGAATAACTAATAAATAGTTACCATCATCTAAAGATTAAGAAGATTAAAATTGAGATAAAACCTAATAATTTTATCCTTCTAGGGAGAAGATCTAAAAATATCAATATTCATGCACATGCAGAAGAATTATAGAAACACATACTTAGTGGTCAGTAATAATAATAATAATAATATTATTATTATTATTATTATTATTATTATTATTCAGCGTGACAATGTTTCTACATACTCCTACTTGAACCGTTGAACAAAGTAAACATATTGCATTTTGTCCGGCAGAACAAAAAAGTTCTCATTCTTTACGAAACCACCTCTTATTGTTTGCAGAGACATGATAACGCCACTGCTTGCCTTCAGTACGTGAATGAAACACACAGCAATGTACAAGAAACTCCTCGTACTCGTTTGAATGTGATTTCACGATGTAATCATGACATCCGCTTTGGTCATTGCTGCTTTAAAGAAAAGCTTTCCCAATCTGTTTCAATTATAAACGTCTGACTAGTCTGCAAAAATCACTGGTTTTAAGCAATGAAAATAATCACTTAAATGTTGTTTGCATATCACATTATTTCTATTTTGCTATGACACTGATGGTTCATTAATATCACACAGTCATGCAATTTGCCGCACATATGTTCTCGACCGAAAGTCGTGCGCGTAGTTCGCACGCGAAGCACACCACTAGGAAGAACGAGAAAAGGAAGGAGTCTTGCAGTAAGTTCCAGTCCGATAGGGCTGTTAATTTCTTACGCACAGAACATGGAAATATTTCATGCCGATAAATGAAAAAAGTTGAGACGGACGATTTTGTTACATTTTACAAAATATTAAATCCTGCACAGTATTCAGAACTTCAAAAGTTTGTGTTCGGTAGTAGACATTTAAGTATGAGCGCAGTTCTTTTCATTAATGAAACTAACAAAGCCACGTTTAAGATCAAGATTATCAGATAATAATATGCAGGTTATGCTTCATCTTGTCGCTGCTATTAAATGTATTCTCAGACACATGGTTCGTTTGAGATCACCATCCAGGACGTCCTTTTGAATTTGACGAGGCTTCGTTAACAGTATAATGCTGGATTAAACAGACACATTTAATACTGCGGAAGTTTTTTTATATGCAGTTCTGTAAATTGTATTCTTTTGTGAAGATAGTAATTATGTACAGCTGTCAAAAAAAAAAAAAAGTGGCCGCACTCGTGAACAGGGAATATTTTCAAAGTCCACTTCGGGTCGCGGCGATGTTACACGATGCATGTCCTTGTACAAGCACTTCCGGAACTATGAAAGTGTTGCATATCTGCTCCTCGCAGACCAGCGGTAGAGTGCTTGTTTAATGATTCAAAGGTTCTGGGTTCGTGTCTTCAAGTTTTCATTTTATTTTCTTAATCGTTCTTTAGCGATGTAAATGATATTCAAATTATCATTTATATCCAGTTATCGTTCTTGATGGATATCACGTTATTTATATTTTGTTATCGTTCTTTAGAGATAAGAATAAAATTCAAGTCATCATTTGTATTGTTATCGTTTTATAACGATAATAATAATTATTAATATTGTAGCTACAGTATCTCCAATGGGGGTTAGCCCTATTTTACATATGTATGTTAGGGCTATAGTTTTATACACAAAAAAGATAAGCATAAAGAGAAATGGAAAAGAAAATTAAATTAGCTTACGCGATGTAAACAAAACATAAACAATCCGTAAATTAGGCATTGCGATTGCAAAATAAATATCAGTTATCAATTTGAAACATACAAAAACATTAACACACATACATAACACTTCTATAACACAAATGTGCAGATTTCCGTACCATACATCATAAATTAATACACAATAGTCACACAAACACAATCAAACTATAATTACGACATTTCGACGACATCAAGCATTCCATAACTGACTCACATACATAACAAATCAAGCATCCGTTACAACACATACACTTCAACATAGTAACCACACTTTTAAAAGTTGCAAATTTGGCTCCAAGAAGAATAAATAGGACACTGTTACTAATTACTGTTCTTCTACAATTTCTTATACACCTGTAATAAATCTGTGAAATTCCGATATGAATAATATTCAAGTTATCATTTATATTGTTTTCCTTCATTAGCATTATAAAATAATATTCAAGTTATTTATATTGTTATTGTTCTTTCGCAATATAAATAATCTGTATTTTATGTAGGTAATTATTATAACACAAATAAACATCTTTCTTTGTAAAATGGCTTAATTTATTTATTCTACGTATTATATAATATCTTATATTAATTAAACAAACCGATATTTATCATTTATATTCTGTTATCGTTCTTTAGTGATACTGTATAAATAATATTCTAGTTATTTATATTGTAATCGTTCTTTAGCGATATAAATAACATAAATTTAATATTAGGTTTGGAAAAATCCAGTTGCATAATACTGCTATTAGTTTTTCTTTTTGTATTATTACATTATACTATCTTGAACCACAATAAAATGAAAAGGAGTAACGAGGAATTGAACCTGAGACGTTGGCATCTAAATTCCGACGTTCGTCCGCTGAGCTACGAGGGCAAAAGTGTGGAAACATTTTCGGAAAAATTGGCCCAATCACACTCTAAGATTTTCTGATGATTCGTAGAAGCTAGTCCAGGATGCGGGGGGCAAAGGCTAATTGAGATTTCCCGATCTCTGATAGGGTCAAACATCCTGATAGAATTAATATTTAACCCTTGCCGTGACTTTCGGTGAAGTCCGGAGGGCCCAATTAGTCAAATCCACTCTCCTCATCTCCACGCTTGGGCCCCCTGGAATTTAATAAGATGCGAAAGAGATAGTGGTGTGCGGAAAGCAACGGGATGTTACCGCATTTAGGCCTCTCCTTCCCAAGAAAAACTGCAAACATGAACAAAGGAAGCTTTAAATAGAAGAAGAAGGATCTTCTGCGGACCTCTGGAAAAAGAACTAAGGAAGAGACTAGTGAAGTGCTTTGTGTGGAGTGTGGCATTGTATGGAGAAGGAACATGGACATTACGACGAAATGAAGAGAAACGAATTGAAGCATTTGAAATGTGGATGTGGAGAAGAACGGTGCGTGTGAAGTAGACAGATAGAATAAGAAATAAAATTGTGTTTGAAAAAGTGAGTGAAGAAAGATTGATGCTGAAACTGATTAGAAAGATAAAAAGTAACTGGTTGGGTCTCTGGTTGAAAAGAATAATAGACGACATTAGGATATGTGGATCATATGCGGAGGCTAAGAGGAAGGCAGAAAATAGGAAAGATTGGAGATTGCTGGGTTTGCAATGAAATACCTGCCCATGGACAGAACACTTGTGTATGTATGTTCAGAATGCCTGGAATATCGTGTCTAAAAACAGTCGCTATTTGCAAAGACTAGTCAATTCCATGCCCACTCGACTGCAAGATGATCGAGATAAGAGGAAGATAGACTAAATATTGAATTGTGGCTTTTTGTTTTGTTTTTTGAACGCTTAATTGTTTGAATGTTTTAAGGCCGACGCCAGTAAATGTGTTTTGTTTATGCCACGAAAGATATTTTTATTGAGAATAAAATCTTTTTTCTTTCCATTTGCAGCCACAATATCATAATGATAAAGTCATGGCATAATATATTAATGAACCTGATGTTAATTACTAAAATAATCGTAAAAGTGAAAGGAGCCATTATGTATAGTTTGTCTCTCTCAAAAACAGAACAAAAAAGAACATAAAAAGCAAGTGGTTGTAGTCGAACGCAGGACCTCATGAATAAGAGGCCTGAACGCTACCATTATGCTATCGATAACACACAGAATACTTCAATTATAACTGTAGATATCAGGCAACGTGGTCCAACAACATGTAACATCGCCTGTCTCCGAATTGTAGCGAAGATACCCGAAGGGAACTTTGTTTCAGGAGAGCGGCCACTTTTTCTTTTGACAGCTGTACATCAAATATTCGTATGTATGAGGTCTCGCCCAGCTCATTGAATATTACACAGCTAATATGAATGTCTATTGTATTATTACTATTAAATACGAGAAAAATTCGTACCGGCACCGGGAATCGAACCCAGGACCTCTCAGCGCGCAGAGCTGAGAGGTCCTGGGTTCGATGCCCGGTGCCGGTACGAATTTTTCTCGTATTTAATAGTAATAGTAATTATGTACTGTAAAATGTATTTTGGATTCTGGTAAGCACATTAAAATATAATTTTCCTTTCGAAATAAGAAAAAGTACAACCATATGATTAATGAAATAATTCTAAATACCTGTCAAAACTGTTTTACTATCAAGGGTTGAAAATTAAACCATAATCTGTCCATTCCTGTTTTGCGTTCGTTGCTGCCAGTAGATGCAGATCGTACCGGCACCGGGAATCGAACCCAGGACCTCTCAGCGCGCAGAGCTGAGAGGTCCTGGGTTCGATGCCCGGTGCCGGTACGAATTTTTCTCGTATTTAATAGTAATAGTAATTATGTACTGTAAAATGTATTTTGGATTCTGGTAAGCACATTAAAATATAATTTTCCTTTCGAAATAAGAAAAAGTACAACCATATGATTAATGAAATAATTCTAAATACTGTCAAAACTGTTTTATTATCAAGGGTTGAAAATTAAACCGCAATCTGTCCATTCCTATTTTGCGTGCGTTGCTGCCAGTAGAAGCAGATCACTCCAGCCAGGTAGCACGCTGCCGCACAGAAGGTCATTCATATACTATTTTCTTGACATCCCTGATCTGATCACATATGACATCACTGATATACTTTGTTTCAGGGCCAGCTCTTCCTAGGTAATTCCTGACTGCTGAAGTCGCTTTATATTTTATCCGCTTCAAAATCCACTGCTCATCATCTTCAAAGTGAGGATCACAGGTTCGTCGATTCTTACCTTGATCCCCAAAAACGTTACTACAACTCTTTTACTGTTGTGTGATATATTTACAATTGTGTCAACGTCGCGTATATTTCTCTCCAGTTTGTGAAGAGGTATGCTTATTCACTCCTATCTGTTGACTTACCTCTTAAAGACGTTCGCTCATGCTCAAGTCTAATTTTTACTTTCTCATTAGAAATACTCTGACGATGGAAAAAATATAGACATTTTCGCAAAAAATGTAAGTTTTCAGCTGTCAATATTCCGAAAAAGTGGCTTGTAATTCCTTACATACAAGTACATTCGTGAATGATGACAATAAAATATGTCTTCATTTCAAATAAACACGACAATCAACTTCAAGAATCTTCAGATTATTTTCTTCATGTTTTTTTTTTTTTTTATGGAAAAACGCCTAAGAGAAATAATCTATAGAATTACTTCTATTTTTAGTTTCGAATTCAATGCAGGTCTTCAACTTCGGAGAATACAACACTACAGTGAAAGTATAGCGTAGAACAGAGTAGAGCCGGCTCATTAACCCTTTGAAGCGCAGTGGTTACAGTACGTAACCACCTTTTAAATTTGAGTTTCCCCCCTACTTACAGAGTGGATTTTATTTCAAAACTACTGCGCTGCGTTCACTGACCCCTAATAACTGTAGAAGAATTTTATTTTCCCTATATTTGTGTTCCTCAGCCTGTTCACTAAGATGGCCGATGTTGTTGTGTATAGTTGGAGTGTGGAAGACTCGCTACGTGTTTTTATTTCAGTTGTGTGCTAAAATATCACAGTTATGTAAGTTTCTATTTAGTAATATTTGTATTTCGATCTTTTAGAATATATTTCAGTAACAAGATTGTAATTTCTTCAACACATGTGGCATCAATATAGAAATAATGTGGTGGTTTCAAAATGTAACCACCATGCAAACAGGGTAGTTATGCTTACCATATCAAACAAAATGTTCCATTTTCGTGTCAGCTTATTCATCATGACTACAAGGAAGAGATGGTTGGTGACAATCACAAAGTGTTTTTGACAACTTTTTCACACTTTTTTGTAATCTGATGGTCTCTAAGGCAGCAAAATATCTATGCATGTGGTACAGTTAGACATGGGCGTATTGGTTTACCACACAAAGAAAGAAGAGACCGCAACATGAAACATGGTGAGAGTGATAGTCGTACGTCATATGCTGGAGTGTCCTGGCTCAAGTGGAAGGATAGAAGATCCATTCTTTTCCATTCTAATTACCGGATCCATCTATTGTCGCCACTGTTTCAAGGAAAGAGAAGAATGGAACAACCACTGAAATTGCTAGTCCACAACACGTGAAGGACTACAACAAACATTGGGTTATGTTGACAAAGCTGATATGTTGAAGTCCTTGTACGAGATTGATAGAAAATGCAGAAGATAGTGGCACCGTATTTTTTGGCGTTTTGTTGAAGTCACTGTGGCTAATGCCTTCTTGGTATATTCATTGAGAGACGAAGGTGGAGAACTGACTCTGAAGATTTGGTCGCAGCTAATATTCCAAAATCTGTGCACCACTTCAAGCCAAGGTCCCATATGAGAAAAGATTCAAGAAGGTGGCACATACGCCTGTGCGTGGATCTTCAAGATGCTGTGCTTATTGTAGCACTGAAGTTCAACCACACGGGAGTAAATGGGCCTGCAACACTTGTGGAGTGGCACTTTGCTTTACTGAGACCAGAAACTGTTTCCTTTTGTATCATTCACAATAAGTCTGAAGGCATTGTATTCTGCAGTATTGCATAGTGGTTTTACCATGAAATCACCCATTTTCTGTGTCAAAAATTGAAGTTTTTCAAATTTTTAAAATTTGAGGTAATTCTCTTAGACAAATAAAAGTTTAATTTCATTGCAAACACAATTTTTTATTTCCCTCCCAAATGCGTGCATCAAAGGGTTAAGGATTTATTATTCCATTGAAATACACTGGATGAATCATTGAAGGAAAGTACTTTAAGGTTTATTATTAAAGAGCTGTGCTCAATATATTACATTTATTACAGCATAGATATGTATCACTTTTAAATATATATTTCATTTAAAGAAGAAATATTAGAAATGAACACAACAAAATTATTTTATGTAAATTTGTGAAAATCACATGTATGTGGAGATTTATCTTACTAAGTTAAATTCTTAATTTTGGTATTATAGAGACTGTATTTGTGGGTAACCCAGAAAACGAAAGTTTATCTTCTTACTTAAGCGCACGTTAAGTATATTTATTTAGACATGTCTTTCGAATAATAGGACTAGGTAATTCAGGAAGTAAAATTTATTTCATATAATGACCTTTCTCAATGCTGTAATGTTTAAGTAAAATTCTATTTACGTAGTCTACTTACATATTAAAAATTAAGTTTTCAAAAGTATTACAAATTATAATACTACAATAATTCATGTGACTTCACTTCATTCCACACAACACTATAACTGTATTCACGCGAAACAAATCACTCCATTGCACTGCTACTGTAGTGTATCAGCTTTTTTTAATTCAAATTTCTTTATAACATGCAATATGATTGTATTACTTCATCATTCTTAACTCAGTTCACTACTGTCACAAACTTCTGCTCATAAACACGTGCCATTCTTGTGTAACCGATCAATAAGCCAACTTCACACGACTCAATTGTCTCCAATCCATCCCTGCAGTCAGAGCAAAAAACGTTTTGTACGTACGTAAGTAGAAAACAAAATGGGGATAATTTCAAAATAAAATATATAAAAGCTTTAACAGGAGTTACGGCATGTACCATCACAATATTACAAGACTATCGAGAGTCTATATTCATTATTGTAGATATGTACTTTCAAACCTCTGCAACGAAATGTAGTACCGTACACACAGAAATGCAATTACTTCGTTAGTACGAAAAGGACGAAATTTTAATTCAAAATTTGTTCTCCCTCATACACAAATACGTTACAAATAAGTATAATCTACCACATTTGTGTCAGAGGCGATGTAAACTTGCAATACCTTCGCGAAGTATTAGAAATACGAGAAGTACACTCAAGAAGTGACAAAAATAATTTTAAGCCGATTAAATTATTGAAAGAATTTAAAACTACTAAATATGCATGAAATTTATGGCAGAATAAGATATACGACGCAAAATTCTTAAATTGAATAATCTAAGAATATCATCAACAGCATTATGAAACCATCATTAGTTCAAAGACATACACGCCTCGGCCTCTATAAAATCGTGGCGAGATCTGTTCTATGTTATGGCAGTTAGGCTTGGACTCTTCGGAGACACGATGAAAATCACATTACTGCCAGTGAAATGAAATTCATGTGTCTTACAGCAGGTTATACGAAATGGGACAGGAAAAGAAATGACGTCTTGAACGAGCTCCAAATACCTGTTCTGGATCATATACATCAATATCAAAGCAATTGGCTCCAACATGTAAATCGAATGTTAAACAATACCAAAAGCAATTCTGAATTATAATCCAACAGGAGAAAGGTCATTGGGACGTCTTCAAAAACTATGGAAAGGAAACTTTGGTAGACCGTAACAGTTTTTCGAAGGACTACAACGTGCGAGGATGAAAAAAAAAATGCATGAAAATACGTCTTTATAAAGTTCAAAATATGCCAGTACATACGCGCCAATAAATTAAGAGAAATTAGGTTTCTCGTAAAAGTACGAATGCTACGCGCGCAGCAGTACTACTCACTTTTCAGCGGTGCGACATCCCAAAACGTAAAAAAATAAATCAATCAATAATAAAGAAAAAATATCATTAACACTCTGCGAAGCCCCTGCAAAAACTTAATAATAAATTTGGCTAGGATTCTTAGGTAAATAAATATATTACGTGCACTGAAACAGGAACTCGTAACTGAGTTTTAAGTTTCGGCCAAGGTCACTCGAGCATATACAGGGTGTTAAAAATATACAATATTTTTGGAGTTGATAGTATGCATCAAAACAAGAAAACATTGTCTAATAGACATGGGTCGTACAACACATACTTTCCGAGATCTCAACACTTGTTCATAGGAGGTGCTCAATGTGACGTCCTAATCAGCATGTGGACTGATGAAAATCCCCATGCAGTTGAAGAAACAAGGCATCAGCATCGATTCTCAATTAACGTATGGGCAGGCGTTCTTGGTGATAGATTAAGAGTTAAGGATTTATACGTGCTACCATAGAGATTAATGGGGATCATTATCAGGACTTTCTTATTAACGTATTAGCTAACAACAAATTTCAAAGAGTCCGTGATTCCTTACGCCAAAGGGCAGAGGAATGCATTGCCATGAATGGACGTGACATTAAGCACCTCTTATGAACAAGTTCAGATCTCAGAAAGTATGTGTTGTAGGACTATTAGATATTATTTTCTTGCTTTGATGCATACTAGCACCTCGTAAAATATTGGATGCTTTTTTTAACATCCTACATTTTCATTATTTGTATTTCATATAAACACACATTTTGAAACGTTTTTATGTTAATATATTATTTTGAAATATTCATATAACACACAAAAATTCAGTTCACATTAAATATGTAAAATTTCAAGTGTTGAACGGCCAGCAAGAAATGGATATTGATGTGAGACTAAAAAACATGCACTGCTATAAATTTACCAGGTTTACTTTTTTGTGGTGAGCGCTAATTTTCCGGTATACGCCAGTCTTCCGTGATGATCGTCAGTCATTTGTGACAGACAACTTGAGGATGAATCTCACTGTCTACTATAATTCTTCAGCAATTGATGGGACATAGCATAAATTATATTGGTGAGTACTGAATATTGTCGATATTCACACAAAATCCAAACATAATGAAATATTTGTTTTTTTTTTTTTGTCACACATTTCAGGTATTTTTAGCACATAAAAAATAAAACATATTTGCAATTTTTAGTACCTAAAAATCCGACCCCTAATAATAACTAGTATATGAAAGACTAGTTCAAACCGTTTCGCTGCCTTGATAACGACGTGTTTGAATCGACATGTTTTTACACATCCATTCGTGAGAGTTTCGACTTGCTGCATACTTCGCACCTGCAAAAGTCTTGACATGTTCAAAATACGTGAACACTCCCTGTTTAGATTTGAAATCAGTAAGACCCACTAAACTTTGTTAAATGAAAAAAAAAAAAAAGTGAAAAAATTGTAAGAATGATTGAGGGCGTCTGATATCCTAAGAAGCTATCACGTTTGATGGTCTGGTGAAATTTTAAACTCGGCGACAGAGCTTACATGCTGTCACGGTTTACTTGATTCATTTGTTTAGGAGGGAAAAGGCACTTAGAAACAGCTGACTGCTTGGTTGAGCTTCGGCTTGCCATATTTGTATGAGTATACTCTTGTTGAGTTTGTGAGCTTGCTGATACAAAATGGGTCGTCGTCACAGATGCAATTAAGTGGTAAATTGTAGGTATGTACAAAAGTGGCAAGAGTCATTGTACAATTGGGACCGAATTAGGCATTAGTAAAACTTGTTTGCACAACATAGTAACATCAAGAGTGCAACGCAGGGGGGTAGGCCAAGAACACCTAGACAGGAAAGAATACTTACTAGCACAGTATAGTATATACAGTCACGAAGCTCAATACGTAGTAAATATGCATCCCTAGATAGTTGCTATAGCTCGCGCAAGAAACGATTACCGAAAACCAATGGTGGCGTTGCTGTCTGTTTTGACGTGTGTATGTAGGCACGCCGAGAGGGGAGAGGTGCGAGCCGAAGCTAATTAAACGCGCAACATATGTTTACGAATGAAATAATAATACTGTGCGATACAAGACACGTATTCACATGCAATGGAAGAAACTAAAGTCGTAATGTAACTATCACAACGCAAGACTGATTCTATCGATGTCATTTCTCTTCCGACTGTACTCTCGAATATCATTCAAGTTATCTCGTGACCTTTCCTCTCGCCCGCTCTTCCTTATCGCAGTGTTTGATTCGCATTCCTTCCGTCGGTAATCCGTGGTTGCGAGACCTATAACCACTAGGATCGCTAATATCGCCTCATTACAGACAATGCAAAATAGTATCGGCACAGTCTATTGTTCCTAATACCCTCACAACACAAGCTTCGTGACTGTATATACTAAACTGTGATACTAGTTCATTTGCGCAAGAAAATCGGGAGGGCTAGTCAGGTTGCCTGAAACACTGCTCTAAACAGAGAGCTTAATACCCAGGTGAGTAATAGGGCTGGGGACGGAGCGGTTCTGTTCGGAGCAGTTACTGTGATGTCATTACTCGGTTGAACCGAGTACAGTACCGAGTACAAATTTGTGGCGGCAGATTTAAAATTTATATAGAGTCGATTTTAGAACATAGGCTAGTTTGAAAGTGAAACCAAGCGTGTTTTAAAAGCGTTGTAGTAAAGCGCTTTCGCTTTGCCAATTGACGAGAAAAAAGTGCTTCTCTTCATTGCAAAATGGCGGTTGCAAATTTCATTTGCGGGATTACAACTATTTGCGGAGTTATTTTGTATGAAAGGCCTATTTAACTTTCAGTGTTGTTATATATGACAGACGAAATTAAATTGATAAAATAATTTATAATAATAACAGATAATAAATTAACATGTGATGTAAACGTTAAACGCTGCAGCTAATTAAAAAAGAAGATAGAAAGAAACGGGCTCCATGAAGCGCTGCCTAACACACTTAAAAATAAGACACAGAATTATTTACTATTACGGAAAGTGGATAAAATAATCAATAAAACGTGGAATCTTAAACTGAAGAACATAATGTTCATTTATTTTATAACATTACTAGCCTTCAATACAACCATGTTCTCTTTGGTGAAGAGTAATATTATTAATAAATTAAAGTAATTAGGCAACATAATTCGTAGAAATAAATACAAATAAAATTATGACTGATGAGGTAACACAAATCCAATAAACACAAATAGAAGAAAGATATAATGCACTTCATTTTTTTTTTTTTTTTTTTTTTAACATATTTTAATATTAATCAAACACACTAATATAGGGTGCAGCATTTAACGTTTCCCATTTTAAGTTGGCGATTCTGTTCACATTGTTGGTAAAACATGTTTGCAATCACAGGGATTCGGTGTAGCAAAGCCTTGGATTTAGTTAGCCACATCCCAACACAGGGATTCGGTGTACCAAAGCCTTTAGTTAACCATGGAACGTTGGCCGGTGCAACAGAGCATTTTCTGTGTTGAACAGTTTGTTTCAACCAAGTCAATTGTTGCTGTCCAGCGCGAGTTTAGGCGGATTGTTGGTGATAATCAACGTGGAGTTGCACCATCACGAAAAATAATCAGTGTATGGGTGCGTCAGCGAAGACTATAATGGTGTTGCGGTGACTGAACTCTGAGCATTACAACATAATGTTGACAACTTTTTTTCCTGCCTGAGTTGAGACGCCGTAACTGGAACATTCAGCGCTTGTGGTTTCAACACGATGGAGCCACATCCCATACAGCACGTGTTTCAATGAATACACTTCGTGCTGCTTTCCCTGGGCGACTTATCTCCAGATTAGGTGACATTCAGTGGCCCTCTGTTTCCCCTGATCTCACTGCACCAGACTTCTTTTTGTGGGAGTATCTTAAGACTAAGGTCTACGGTCGTATCCTTCATGACATCGAGGACCTTAAAACCGCGATTCGTGAAGAAATTGCTGGTGTTACACCTGAAACATTGCTGCGAGTAATGGCCGGTGTGCAGGGAAAATTGCAACAATGCATTGACGCCAATGGAGGACATCTTAAAGACATTATTTTCAAAACATAAGATGTACTGTAATTCCAAGATTATAATGGTTGTAAACTGATTAATTTCTTGTAATTTACTCGTAAACTAAATAAGTTATGGGGGTTTGAAAATAGGAAACGTTAAATGCCGCACCCTGTATAATGATGATGATAATAATAATAATAATAATAATAATAATAATAATAGTAATAATATGATTATATTATATATTATTATTATTATTATTATTATTAGTATGTATAGTAATATGTTTAGACCGTCAATGTTCATTAGGTCCACTTGACAGGTCATATAATAGGATGAACTTCTCTTCAATACTAGAGGCCTTTCAGCCCGCCTTGGGGATAAGGAAATAATTTGTCCTGCAGCAGAAAATATTTAAACACAACAGTACCTACGTTGTTGTCTGCTAGAATTAAGTAAAACACGCGAACTCTGCTTGAATGTTTGAACTGACCGGTAACGGCTACGGTTAACCGAGTAACTTCGGTGCTCCGCTGCCAAGCACATAACCGAGTAACTCAACAGTTCTACTCGCTCGGTCCCCAGCTCTAGTGAGGAATTGGGGAAAATTCATATGGTAGACGATTCAATGAATTCAGAACTTTACTATACAGCCCGGAGGAAGTCATGTTGCCATTCGTCACATAGTTGTTAAGAGAAAAGTTCCTCTTCCAATAGGACAAAGCTTCATGCCGCAAATCCCGAGTCACGATGGCCTGGATGCAGGAAAATGGTGTGGAACTGCTGCCCTGGCCAGCTCGTAGCCCAGATCTGTCCCATTGAGAACCTCTGCAACACGATGGCGCTACAGCTGGTCAAGATGAGACTGTTTGGCGGACATCTGAAGAAAGGTGACCAAGGAAGAGTGCCGCACACTTAATGACTACATAGTGAACAGTTTTCCAGTACGAGAACGCCAAAAGTGCCCACATCAACTACTAAAATTGTACAGTACTTGAATCGATATTTGTGATTTTTAAATACAATAGATGATTTTAAAAAATACAAAATATCCATTGTTTAGAAAGGTCATTGTTTTGACCAGCACTGTATAGTATACCCGGTTGCGCCGCTTCATCGAAGAAGCGGTTGGGACTGGTTTTGTACTGTGGGTTCTATCGAGTCCGATCACGATTGTGTCGAGCAATGTGTGAACGACCTAACACAGTTACGTAGACTATTATGTAAATTAATATTAAAATACTAAATAAAACGATGGATTGCATATCGTAGGAAGACAAACCGATGAATTTCGTATAACGTAGGAAAACAAACCGATGGACTGCATCTGACGTAGGAAGATAAATCAATGGACAACTGTCAAGACAGACATGCCACACGTAACATTCATTGCATTCATGTTCATTTATCAACTTAATTTTAAAACTTGTTGCTAGACATTGTAACATGGCCAGCCATTATGTTGCTGCATTGACGTGCGAGAATAATCTTGTTACGAGCTATGAACAGCGGCACAGGAAACACTGTAATGGAGAACAGTTTCTCAAATGACGAAACGTGCGAAGCCTCGCGTTCACAAGCTCTGATAAGCGCCCAGTCGTGTGAACGCAAAAGCCAAATTCAGGCGCTTTTGTGTGGCTTTGAGAAAAATTGGACAGTCCAAGCCTTGATAACATCAGAATTGAGAAAACCAAACAACGAAGGAATTTGTATCCCGAGTCTAACTGGCCAGCAGCAAGAAAAGCGATCACTTTGTAAAAACCGAATCAGCGCCAATAAATGTCTGAAGGACATTACATGAATATGATGAATCAGTTTCCATCATAAGAGCTAGATCGTGTGCTTGTCTTCTGCACACCAAAAATTAAACTTTTCCAGTTTTAAACAACCGGACCAAAGTTACTGATGGACTATCAATGTCTGGCACAATGTTTCTATTTTTTTTATAATTTGAAAAGTTATCTATTACTAAGTAGGATGATATGAGAGCTGTTGCGTTAATTAGTTTAAATGACTTTTTTTTGCGGGTAAATGCCATCGGTGAACCGTTTGCAAACATCCAACGTGCCCTACAACAATTTCGTGAACTCTGTAGCAAAGGCGGAGAGAGAACCGTTCCATTGGGGGGGGGGGGGGTAGGTGGCAAACCAAAACCAGAGACTCCCCATATAACAGGGTTAAGGGGGACATCATTTACCTCCTTCCCCCGTTACAGCTTGACTGTAGTACAGTATATATTTAATAAAGGTATTTTCGAGGGCATGTTTTTTACAGTGTTACAACCACATCCGCGACGTTTCGGACCGAGTTGTATAGGACTTGAACTGTAGGTCTACTACAAATTATAATAGGGCATAACTTAAAACAATCTCCCTCTTTTTCTCTCTCTCGTACAGAAACACATGCATACATCAATAAAACTACGCACCAGTACTACACTTTTATATGAAGTTTACCTTCCTGAAGATATATGAAATGCAAACTAATTATTTTATTTAATAAATAATGTATAAATGTTTTCGCCTTTTACGGCATCATCAGATACAATTTGCTTCTACGATATATAAATTACATAGTGGAAATTTTGTTTTCTCTTTTAGTAAACCATCAAATTGGTGTTATAATAATAAGTAATAATAATACTGTATGTAAAATGACTCACGAGTTTTATGTATTTTACTTGTTGGAAAAATTTAGGTTATAAATAAGTCTACATTCTATAACTAGTTAAGATATTTTGTTTAATATTGAAATACATAAAACTCATGTTACAATGATTTCAGTATGTATTTTAAATTGCCACAATTTTAAATTCAAATACGTTTTCAAACTCTTAGAAAAAATCCAGTCATAACAAAAATATGGATAATTATCCTGAGCCTGGAGTATGTTTAATAAAATTATGCAAAGCTGACTTAATTACTATAATAAATTGCTGGCCGCAAAAAAGGCCGTGTAGTGATAAAATGTTGAATCATGCCAGCTTGCAAGAGGGCCCAGTTTTTTCATTTTGGAAATCTGATCACCCTAGTGTACAGTCACAAAAACTAAAACTAAAACTAGATATATTTCCACCAATCACAAAATGTATTTGCAGCTATGTACTTGTAGGAGTTTCATTGTCAAAACAAAATTAATGGTTTAATGAACTTGTAAACATTTATATGGTTAAGTACTCTTTGTCCCTTGTGGCAGCTCACGAAGTGAGAAGATTTCTAAATTCTAAAGTGTCAGCGATTTAGCTATGACATGTATCGAGTTTTCAATAACCCTATGTAAGACATTCCTTGTAATTTTCGCAGATTTCAGATTTGTAACTTTTAATAAATTTAATTTTTATAGTGAAAGTTAGTGATAATTCAGAAAACACAACATACGACACTTATTTGCCAGCCAATGTAAATGATGAGCGGTTGACAACAGGATACGAGTATTGTCACTTCCGCACACTTTTAACAATTGGGAAAATGGATTCCTTAACTTGTTCTGCCGCTTTCTGTATACTGTATGCGAGCTAATCTTTAGATACGCCGCCGGGCTGTTTCCATCATTTGTATGCTCTGCAGTACACAAATCCAAATTTTACACCCAGCTGTTCTACATGTCGTGGTAGAGTGTTGTTTATTGTTAACACTTACACGACATATTTCTACACGTCTCTTATAAATATACTCCGGAAGAAAGATACATATTCAGACTAAAATAGGCAAGGCAAAAAGGCAAATATGAGAAATAGATACTAAAAAAAACAGGCAAAATAAATAATTCTATTACTAGACCTGGCTGAGTGGAAGAGAAGGCCCCAAGATCTTAACTCCGCAAGGTATAATAAAATATATTATTATAAAATCTTTAAAAAAATAAAATAGTTAGTTAAGAAAACTTGGTCTCTGATGTGTACCCTACTCCATTACCTCCTGGCATAGTTACCTCGTAAGTGGTACCTTGTTGGTATCATTTGTGAGGTGGGTCATTCCATGCCATCTGAGCGATTTTTTCATTTATTAATGAAGTGTATGGTGCTTTGATAAAACAACTGTTAAAAGTATGAATTATACTGCCCTTAAAGAAAACTTGTCTTGTACGCAATATTTTTGCAGTTTTTATTATGTTTGTTGGTAGATTCTTTGAATAGTAAATATGTTATTTCGCATGCTTAAGTTTAAGATCCTGCTGTTGTCATAAAACACCATGTTGTTGATCTTGCACTTTTGGAGGAAAATGTATGAAGCTTTCCAAGTTCAAGCATATATTAC
Organism: Periplaneta americana; assembly: GCF_040183065.1. Taxonomy (NCBI): domain Eukaryota; kingdom Metazoa; phylum Arthropoda; class Insecta; order Blattodea; family Blattidae; genus Periplaneta; species Periplaneta americana. The sequence continues at coordinate 64,515,935 of NC_091119.1, read as the reverse complement.
AATTCAAGTTAAGATCAAATTCAGTAATTAATTATAGCATATTAAAAATTGCTGTAGCATGTAACACCCGTTACACAAAATATGCAGTAAGTTTTAATTATGATCTTATGAAATATTTGTTCACATTATCCTGTAGTGAAAGTGAGATTATAAGGTTGCATGTAGAGACCATAACATTTTTTAATTAATATTGAATTTATTTTATCCAGAAACGGTGTAACGGGTGTTACAGTATTCATGTAATACCAGCTGCAAAATGTTGTACTTGCCTGCTATAACCTATTACAATAAAAATAGCTTTTAACTCTCTCTTAAGTAGTTTAAGTAGTTAGAGTCCATTCTGTATAAAATATTTGTTTACTCTACCACGATCTAATGCATTTGGGTTCTAATGATACAGTGAAATCCTATGCCATAATAAGTAGTGATTTATCACAGAACAAGTATGCAGTCTGGACTTTCTTTAGCACCATAAGATGAGGATTCCACAGATTTTGGGCATTCTGAACATGGGATACTGACAAGTGAAACACAAGTGATTCCCATGTCAGTATACAGCATTGATAGATCTGAAGTTAAGCCTGGCATGTTTGTTTTGGTAGAGTTTTTAAGTGAAAACAAGAAATCCGGGTCATCAAAGGGTGAAAAAAAGTTTCGATACATTGGAATATGCCAGAACCAAGCTGACAATGAAGAGGACGTTAAAATTATGTTCCTGAAAGTTTCTGGGCACAGCAAAAAATCTTCAAAGCTGATGAAAATGATATTTATTTTGTAAAATTTAGTTAACTGGTCAGGAAGTTACCAACACCTAATGTCGAGTTTCAAGGAAACAGACTGTATTATGAATTCAGTGGCAGTGTAGATGAAAAGAGAGGTTTAAAATTAATTACACATGCACTAAAATATCTGTAAAACAACAATAATTTGAATGTTCCTCAATTAATCTATTTGTTCCATTCTAGGCTATTTAATAAATAAATTGTGCTCTGAGAATTTTAAAAAAAGATAATTTAATTATTTACATAAAATGGAATTGCTATTACACAGCAATTTCGTTATATTAAATTTTAATAGCGTTGTTTTAATGAAAACAGGAAGAGTGTCATTAATCATTTGAGTAAAGTAGAAATATTTGCACAGTGTAACACTCGATACGGAAGTTTTTCTTGAAAAAAATTACATCTTTTAAGCAGAAAGGAAAACTGAGAACATATTTGATTTTGTCAATGTTTAATATATGTCCATATAAAAGGATGTTAATTTGTGTGCATTAAACTCACAGAATTTTACATCTTTCAATAACTATGTAAAAGTTCAAGTCTAAATTCTGTAACACCCGTTACACCATGTTTTTTTACTTATTCAATTTCGTTAAAATAAACTTAGGATTGTATTATATCAAAATGTTCAGAAAATGTAGGGGAAATAGTTTTGATAAATAAATTTTGATTCTATTAAGGCTGCATTGAAAGTGTTCAGTTTTTAGCTTTGTGGATGTAACACCCGTTACAATGGAATGACCCAGGTTCAAACTTTTCTTCGGACAGCTGACTAAGGTGATATTTACATTTTAACTACAATAAAAACGGCAAAATTACATTAAAAAACACATCGAAACACACCTTACTTTTCATTGCGGACTGGTTGCACATAGCCACTACCGGTAGTCCACCCCACTGTTCGTAACGTTCATGCTATGTCCTCTATGTCCTGTTTCCCGTTGGCAGACCGTTTGTTAAATTTGACCCGATTGCCAGACCATTTTTGTTATTGAGAGACAAAATGAGTTATTCAAAAATCCTTATGCATTAGTTACTTTAATACATTAATAAGTATAGGCAACCAGAATTTTAATTTACATAGGCTAATATGCCTATGCTTATTTTTAAACACACAAATTTCTTAGAAATGGCATTGAAGGTAAACATAAAGCAGAAGTGTTAAAAGTGATGAAATAGACAACATAAATCACCATTTATTTACTGAGAATATATAGATACACGCAGCCGATTAAAAATAAATTTTGCCAAACTTCCGGGCTCTACTTATAAACAATGTTGTTTGGCTCCAGGACAATTTTTCCAGCACTAATGTTCGAAGCGGGGTCAATGGGTCCATTCGTCTTTTACCGAACAAAACGCGATCGTAGTCTTGAATGAAGTACGGAAGTATTTCAGCTCGACACCAGATCAATCGGGTGACGTTGCGCGCAAGTTCACACGAAATCTTTCTATTAGGCGCTGAGAAGCCGATCAATTCAATTTCAATACCGAAAACATTCTCTATCACGTGTTAAAAACTACCCCATTGGACAATCAGCCAACACCCACGAGTTCCGTCGCAGCCAGGCACACGCCCGGCAACTCATAACCAAGATTTATATTACAATTCTTTCCAGAGTGCCTGGATATAGCTACCCAACCATTTTTTAATTAATGTAATCATGCTTTCTTTATTAGTCACGTTCAAAATAATTTACATCGCGCTAAGGTAGTCACATAATACGTATCTGACGGCGCGCGCTGCGCTGGTCGCATATCTAATGGCCAAATCAATATTGTTTTCTTTGCTTACTTTATACTGTACTTTATAAAGTATACTCGAATTAAAACAATTACATTTGGTGAGGAGGAATAGAAGTTATTCCTGCCAGGGATGTTAATATGAATTTATGAGCGGGGGGGGGGGATAACTTTCCAACGGGAGGGGGGGAATCCCCCCATCCCCCCCGTTAATTCGTACCTTGCCTAAATGTGTAATTTGTATCAAATTAATCTTTAGCCCACCGCTGTGGAGTAACGGTTAGCATGCTTGACCGTGAAAACGAGCGGACCCGGATTCAAATCCTGGATGAGTTTTTTTTCTACGGTTTTCCCTCAGTCCATTAAGAGAAAATGCTGTGCAACTTTCGGCGCTGAATCCTGGACTAATTTCTCTGTCATTATCACCAAAGCTCGGAACTTGGGGACTTGTGTCTTTGCATGCGGCTAAGCTACCGGACTTCAATGTCAACAAACTCCCGCTTCCAGCACGAAGGTACTGTCAGGTCTGCTATAAAAGTGGTTTCTGATTGGAACAACATATTGATAATATTAAGGTAGGTTGAAACACGTAATTTTATAGCATAAGCATAATGAAAATAAAAATAAGAAATATATAAAATTTACTGTTCTGCTCTGTACATTTTATTACAGTGTATGACTACGTACATTCGAACATTTTCGAACCCATAACTTCTTCGCCTGTTAGTTAAACATGATTTGAAACGAGAAAAACTTATTTCCACTTCACATGAAGTGACGGGAGAAAACTTACTATACTGAATGTTTTCACTGTCACTGTTTTCTGTTCGATTTTCAGCAGTTGCTAGCTGATCTCGTATGTGAGAAAGATAAGTATATCGTAAATTTTTCTCGAAAATAATTTTCAGTTTGTCTCACTACTAGGGCAGGGCCCTCTACGACTTGATTCATGGCTATGGACAAATTTTCCACCGATTTAAGGGACTGCAATGTCTTTCGCCGTTTCCAGCCTCTAGTTTGTGTGTGGCACAACTTACAAAATATAAACTCTCCATTCGAAGAAAGTAATGTATCTCCTCCGAATTCCTCCACGAAATTCTTTACTTAAAATTTAGAAAATGACTGTATTTTCGAACTTCTATAATACCCATTCGAATCCCTCAAAACAGTCAGTTTACCTGTAATTCTCTGAACGACATTGGCTTCGACATGAAAGGGTTTCCTTATCCGTCTTCTTGTCATTTGATGTGACCACTTTCTTAATACACACGACTGTCCCTGAGCACTTGCAGCACGAGCTTTGTGTTCGGTGCACCTGTAACCTTACTCACGCACATGACACACAAGTCCCCAAGTTCCGAGCTTTAATTATCACTATCTCATTCAGACACTAGATAACCATATCAGTTGATAAACTGTCATAAAATAAGCTATAATCTTATTTAGTTGAAATAAATAATAGTTTATTTTTAATTCCTTGTGCAATTTTGATATTACATATTTAGTACACATTTTTAGGATTTTAGTTACATAAAAATCCAGACTACTCATAACAGTACAGCTCATGTATTATGTCCAGACACTCTCACATTCTTCCTACAGAGCTGCGCACGAGATCGGATGAGACTACTTACGAATTATAGGGGAATGGGTTAGCCTTTCCCTTGAACTCGGTAGAGACACGCCCGACCTTCCCTTCTACTCCTACTACCCCCTAAACAGAAACGTTGTTTCCCTATTGCGCATCGCGTCTTGACAAAATGCATGAGCTGTAAATCATGTTTCGTCACCTGTTAAGTCGAAAACAGAATACTACCGCCCTAAGCAATTTTTTTTTTTCAAATATTTCTGTGCACCAATCAACACGTGTTTCTCAATTTGTCAAATTATGTGGAATATCCACAGAGCACAGACTTCCAGTATTTCCCTAGTACCCGGGGCTGCACACACGTCACTATTGCATTCAACTATTACTCAAGAAATTAATTAGTTACTATGTGTCACTAAACCACTTTGTTTTCATCTTTTATCCCAACACTTTCCTCACAGCAAGATTATTACAGGAGATCTTTAGTATTGCATTCATACAATGTATCTGAAGATGCCCGAATCTCGGCGTAAATTATTCGAAAATTTTATTTAATCACTTGATGCAACAGCGTTGATCTTATTTTGACACAGGTCCCTATAGCAGATCGATTCTCGCGGAAATCGTTGCTGATGTACCTAAGTATGTCCACGTTTGAATTCAGCAAACTTCACAGTTCTTGCTGATAGTCTTAATTTCCAAGAGTATTTTGAAGTCGCTGGATGCATTCTTTTGGCAACAATGACTATTTAACATTATAAAAATAGTCCGAAAGTTTTTTCGACGTAAATCCATTAAATTGATAGCCGTTAACTTCAAAAATATATATAGCAACTAACCTAAGATTTTTTTTTTATTTGCGAACCGCAGTTGTTTTGGAAAATTAATTTTATTTAGTATCAAACAAAATACAATCAAGTTTTCTAGTTTATTGCTCCACATATCAGTCTGCAGAAACTTTCAGTGTAACCTCTGTATTACCACCATGTGAAGTAATAGCTTACCAGACCACGACTGGCACGTATTATACCATGGACCGACAATGCGAATGATGCAGGAGCGAGAACGGAATTTGTATCGTGATTTTATTGTTACTGCATCGAAAATGTAAATCAAACCTTAACTGTGGACCTGTAATAGGAGAAATAACGTTACTTTGATATTTCAGAGTAGACCTATATTCATTTAAATACGTAGCCCAGCAGAAGTAGTCAAACTGATTAGGTTAACGAGATTAGTTGCGTGCAAAGAGAATTAATAGGCCTAAACGACTAAATTTTTCATGGGAAGGGAGACATCAAAACCTTTGCACGATATGGAATGTAGGTTAGAACAGAGATTCTCAACTAGGGGCCACGGCCCTCTGAAGGGTTAATGGAGGAAGAGCCGCGAACGATATAATAATAATAATAATAATAATAGTAGTAATATTATTATTATTACTTTAAATTCGTTCTATGACCATTTAAACATACTATTATTTTGCGCCAATTGTAAGCGGGCACTATACTGAAATTTCCAAACTCCATATTTTTAAGAGTCCACTATAGTGAAATTAACAACTCCCATATTTGTAAAGCTAGCTAGTTCCATTAAATTTTTATTATTGGCATATCTAGTTAATGATGACAGAAGTACAAAATTTCATCCGCCTATGATGAGTGGTTTGCATTTTAGTAACATTTTAATAAAATATTGGATTGAGTTATATAAAATGTCCCTTGCGCTACAATCGGAAGGGCGACAGGCTTCGTCTAAATTCTACAGGAAACTGATACGTCGTGATGGCCCCTACGGAAAACACACTCGTACCGGATGCTGCAAATCAATATCCCGATATTTTCGACATCGTTGTAGTAAAGGGTCTCACATCCGGGCAAGATTCCCCACAGGTGAGAAATTCCACTACAAGGCGATTTACTGGGTGTTCTTCCAGGACCAGGGAGCCGCTACGCTTCCATTACGCCCCCATTCGGCACGAATATGTAGGTCAGTTAGGGACATGAGCGCATTAGAAAGGCAATGGATGCCGCGACAGTCTTCACATCCAGGACGCATGCAACTCGCAGTCTACAGGACCTAAACATCGCCGCAACCGAGCCTGGGCATAGGGGAAACGTACTAGTTAGATGAATATACAGTTGAGATGAACCGCTTGCGCAGGTGAATTAGTGAAATGGTCTACGAAATGGTCGTGAATGCTTGGAAATTTCGGGTTGAGATGATAGACAGCCGAAACATGTCAATGTGTGGCGTATCACTCTTAGCTTGTCCAATCCGTCAACCTTATTCACCCATTAAAAGTTACACCAGATGTCACTGCCTTTACTCCGAGGGAGGAGACCACTGCACTGGAAGGCGTTCTAGAGACCACGTTTCAACTGGTGGATCAAAATTTAAATTTTCCCCATGTTAGAGATGTTGAGAAATCGGTTCGAGATCGAGGTAGTACTGAGGCATCTCCCTAGATCACCTCCAGCTGTGGTTCTATGACAAACATGGAGGATCAAGGTCAAAGTCAACGTAGATAAATGTTAGGCCAAACTATTTAACTCTTTTCACTAAATTTGCCAATATTTGACGAAATCTTTGCTCCACTTGCTAGGAACCTGTAAGCGGCAGCTAGTGTCAACCCCGACTGCTCATATTTGGCTTCGGACGATATGAGCCTAAGGAACGGAGGAGGTATCAGCCTAGTCCACTATTCTTACGACACAATAGGACAGGGACGCCGGCATTGTCCCCAGGTTTAGATCGTTGATCACTCATCTAGTAACGCCGCTGCTGAAATAACCTTTAGCCCCTCTTAACCCTCTCCCATCCAATTTGAGTTGACGGGCTTGAACTCGGCTCTGGCAGCCTGCGATACAGCACAGGGAACGTGCATCCATTGCATGCACGATGCTTCCGACTTTGGCCTACTTCCAACTCATCTAAGACCAGACTTAGGTTAGGTTAGGGGAGTATTTAAGGAGTCTTAAAGGCCTCCTGCACGTCAGCCTAAAAGGTTTATTGTGCAGCCCCATTGGAATAGACACTAGCATTGTCTTCCAAAATCAGTTCCTTTGACTAGCAACAGTATTTTGGTTCCAACATTAGTTTTCATTCCTAAATCTTCCCTTGTTATGGAAAGGGAAAATCTTTTACTTTCTGGGAATGGACAGTCAAGTATGTATATGTATATTGGGTTATTTTACGACGGTGTATCAACATCTAGGTTATTTAGCGTCTGAATGATATGAAGGTGATAATGCCGGTGAAATGAGTCCGGGGTCCAGCATCGAAAGTTACCCAGCATTTGCTCGTATTGGGTTGAGGGAAAACCCCGGAAAAAACCTCAACCAGGTAACTTGCCCCGACCGGGATTCGAACCCGGGCCACCTGGTTTCGCAGGTAGACGCGCTCACCGTTACTCCACAGGTGTGGACAATGGACAATCAAACAGGATATGTGAGGCAGTCTCTCCCTCCTGTTTGCACGTTCTACAGATGGGTTTCTCTATTTATAGACCAGTAATTAATACAACTACGTTTCTCAATAGGCTTCTGTCCAATTTGAGCAGAAATGAGGAGAGAAAGCTGTTTGAATCTAAGGCCAGTGTCTTGGCCAGTTTCTGTCCAGGACAGAATTCCCACCTAATTTGGTGTCTTAACCGAGGTTTTGGGAGTGAGAAAACTGATTCCAACCACGGATTGAGATCCTACAAAGGGCATCTCCGTACTCTTTTTGGCCAGTTTATCTGCATATTCATTTCCCTGAATGCCTTGATGCCCCGGTACCCATCGCAGTTCTAGCTTCTTATGAGAAGACAGGGCTATCAGGGCATTCAGACAATCCCATACCAGTTTTGATTTCACCTGGTCTGAAGAAAGTGTTTTTAGAGCACTTTGACTATCTGTGAGGGTGAGAATTCGTTTACCATGGTAACCCTTCTCAAGTCCTCTGAGTGCGCAGTTTAAGATGGCGAAAACTTCCGCCTGGAAAACTGTGCAATATTCCCCGAGGTTTATAGTAATATTAGTCCTAGGAGATCGGCTATAGATGGCTGCGCCCAACTTCGTTCCTATGCGGGATCCGTGCGTGAACCAGACACGTTGGTCACGTTCTGTGTTAGGTGTTATTCCTCTAGTTCAGTCATCTCGACATCCAAGTGTTGCCTGGAATGGATGAAAGAAACAGTATTGGGTATTCATTAATTCAGATCTCATACTCAGTACTGGAATATCCAGGAAATTTAAAGTGGAGGTATGTCCAGTTGTTGAGCGGCTATTTCTCCAATTTCATGTTTGAACTAACCGATGGGCAGAAAGTCTAGCCTCCGCTTGTAGATAGATGTCCATGGGTGGAAGTCCTAACGAAGTTTCCAATGCAATGGTTGGAGTACTTTTGAAGGCCTCCGTAGTACACAGACATGCTAATCTCTGCCAAGCTTAACCTACCAATAAAACTTTCCAATTTGGGCTGACGGAGCTGAACTTGAATACTGGTGGCCTGGAATACAGCATCGTAAATGACTTGAGAAGCGACAAACTCTCATTACTTGGTCGAGGCTCTTGATCAGGACCCATCCCTAGCCCATCTTAAGCCAGAAACATATCTTGTCTCGTGATGAAATTCAACTCGGGCTATTAAAACTATAACTCTCACCCTTCCCAACTTTGTCCTCAGAATCGATTGGGCTACATTTTATTAGTTACCTCAGAGCAAATTAGCTAACTAGACTCCTAAATTGAGACACTTATCATGCCCGTAGTTATCCCTAAGGCGCTACGACAAATGGAATAAGCCCGAAAACAAATGGACCACGGACTTGCATCTTTTCTCATATAAATTTAGACATTATTTTCAAATTAAAGCTTTCGGAATAGGAGACTTGGCTTTCGCATGTTGCCTCGGTACTTGGGGAAAATTCACTTGAGTGTCAATCGCACAGTGCAAGGACTCGGAGCTCTTCTCTTGGGAGGACTGTGGCGTTCCACTCTCACAAACTTAACATCCACTGCGATCCTGACCTATTGCTGTTCTGTCATGTTTCTCACCCTCTCATGTGGTAGCTATAAGGATACGTCCATTTTATTCCTTCCCCTTCAAGATTCTCTGAAGTTCCTTCAGTGAAACAGCGAAACTCGGGGACAAGTGACCAACCGGCTTGAAGCTCACATATTCAGTTTTCCTTAGCCTCAAATTCCATGCAAAGACGCGGTTTCGCACACCTTTTAAACGTTTCTCCTCTCATTTTCCCCATTGACATTAACTGAGAAGCTGAAGTTTGTAACCATGTTGGAAGACTGGAATCGGAGTATTGTAGACGAAGAAGATATTGTGAGTATTATAATAAGTAATAATAAATAACAGTGAAAGTCATAGTGATAGAAATAGTGACAATGAATGTAGCTATTGTGTGACAGTGGAATATTAGCAACAGAACGAATACAGGATTAGTGTCACAAATGTCGAAATGGTTTTATCTTAGAAAGTCTACATCAATGTACCGTTTAGCATTTGATGTTCATCTTGTTATACGAATTATCAAATTCAGTTCCCACAGTTCATAGAAGAGGGAGGACATAGATTACGGACAGTGCTGTAGTTGGAAACAAATTTTAGGGGGTACTGTTGAAATCTGTCTCGTGCCGTGGCGTCATGGTCTAAGGCATCCTGCCTAGGACTCGCATTACGGAATGCGCGCTGGTTCGAGTCCTCATGGGGGAAGAAATTCTCTCACGAAATTTCGGCCGGTGTATGGACCGGTGCCCACCCAGCATCGCGATGCACTTGGGAAGCTACGATAGGTAGCGAAAAATCCGGTTTCGCAAACCAGTTATAACGGCTGGGGGGGGGGGATCATCGTGCTAACCACACGATGCCTCCATTCTGGTTGGATGATCGTCCGCCTCTGCTTCGGCATGTGGACGTGAGGCCAGCAACCGGCTGGTAGATCTTGGCCGTTCATGGGCTGTAGCGCCACGGATTTACTATTAAAATCTTACACTAGACTCCATATGGATTCGTACTGCACTTATCCAAGGTTAGGCCTACTTCTTCGTCATGCAGTCGCCTCTGCAGACCTCCTTCCAGATCACAGCCACAACTGCATATAAGGCAAGAAATAAAACGCCGACAATGGTGGCCCAACACTTTTTAGGAACAAAAGCCTAAGGACTCTTTTACTGCAGAATATTTCTTTTCTTTGCGCAGATATCGTTCATTACAGTAATGCTCATTAACATTCTTTAGTTGAATTGGAATAGAATCTATAATATGTAACTGGACACAAGATTCGTGTACGCACGAAACGTAACAATATTTCCCTTCTCTAGCAAACATTATGTCTGAGCGAGTTTTAAAATTAGTGAATCAGTGCATCAGAATTAGTGAGACGCCACATCATAAAATTAGTGTTATGAGAAGGCATCTATGCAAGTTTTGAAATTAGCGATTCAGTGTATTTTAGTAGATTTCTTGAGGCGCCATACCATGAAGTTAGTGTTAATTACTTCGGTATATAAATACAACGGCGGTATGCAAACTTGAAATTAACAAATCACAACTACTCCCGAAGTGCTAGACCATGTTTTTCGATAAAACAAAGAATGGACAAGCGTTTAAGAGAAGAATATTAGATGCCACCCGCTACTTTTATGCTATATATATATATATATATATATATATATATATATATATATATATATATATATATATAAAAATTAAAAATGTTTTTCAAATAGCAAACATCCTGCATTTAAAACTCTATTAAATATTACTTAAGCACAATTAATATATTTTCAATTACATATATATATATTTTTTTCCGGTACTATAGCAGCGAGTTTCTATTTTAGACGGTACGGCGTACCGGCCCAACTACAGCACTGATTACGGAAAAACTCAAAACTCTAAAACAATCATGAATAAAGGTGATCTGCTACATGGTAAGCGGTCGGCAGCCTTCCCACGCTGCTTGGGCCAACGTACTTTGCTCTAACCGCGAATACAAGCAAAAAGATGCCGCAGGATCCCGCTATGCAGCTAGAAGCCGAGAACAATGTCCATATAAAGGCTTGTTTTCACATGTGGGACTGTGCTTCGTGTCGCCCATAATTGCCAAGCAGTGTAAACCATTTGATTTACACTGAACAACAGACATTTTCATATTTAGGAATATGCGTCTATTGTTTTGGTACGATTGTCATAGATAGTTCTCCCCTCCCCGAAGCGATTACGGCCCGCACAGGGTGACCACACAATTATTTGGTATTAATTTCAAGAAGAGAAAAATATTGGATCAGGACAAAAGTACATGTTAGGATTTTTTTCACGTTTTCAATTGACATGAATATCTAACTAAATACAATTTCTTCTTACAATAATAACATACAGTAAGTACACATTCAAATTTCACAAGAAAACATAACAGTTCAAAAGTCACTTTAGTGTAGTAATCCATCCAAGCAGGTAAAAATGCATTCAACAGTTTTGTTTTTATTCTAATTTAAAGGAATCACTATGGTATCTCAAACAGTTGAAAGAATGTGCCGCAATGAAAAATAATTGTCGGTTTAATCTGTTTTCAATTATGCCATTTGAGTGACGAGAGGCAGAGGGGAAGAATAGTGAGGGTATGAGAGGAGATAGAAGGGGATCTGATGAGCATGGCGGTAAATAGGGAGAGGTAAACAGGAGGAGGAGACGAAGGCTATCAAGGCAGGGATTAATACAATTGACGTAACATTTTAATATGAAATGTCTCTAATTGTCGTCTTTAGTGTTACTTCCATCTAGCATCAAAAGTTTCTATTAACACGAAAAAAATAATAAACCGAGACGAAAACTTTATATATTTTTTTACTGATCCACTTAAAAATAGTAACTCCACGAAGATTTAAACTTGCAATCTCACAAACTCTTAAGTAACTCTCTATCAACCACGCTAAGAGTTTTACTACAGTCCGAATGGCATTGTAACGAGCAATGGTCGTACTCCACTTGAGAATCTGTTATACATAGTGTTTGTGTTACAATATTCACAGTTTAAACACTCTGAACGATCTGTCTGTGTTTTAAAACTCGTATATGAATTATTTTCTCGGAAGATTTTAGTGATTAATAGTGTTGTGTTCCCCATTATAACTACTAGAAGAATATACGCAATCTTTTGAACAAAGTCTGGCTGTCCCGAGCGCTCACGGAAATATCCGACTCGAACTTAGTCTCTCAGACGCCGGCCACTCTCATTTTGACCAAGTGTACAGCCTTAGAGACTGATGACATCTCCTGTAGCGTGAATTTGTCGATTTGGGAAAAGATGTTTATTTTGCACCTAATTTACTCCTTGAATATATCTTTCTTATAGATTAGTTGCAATACTTGATTACAGACAGAAAAAAGAGCAAAGTCGTGCATAACAAATTCGTTCACGTATAAACCTAAGCTCTCACGAAATTAAACGAAGTCCTCCGAAGGAAACTTAAACGTATGGCAGCCTTTTTTTTTTGTCTATATCATGTAAGTTATATTTAAGGTGTCCGAGTTGAAAGTATAACCATTCTACATTGTATACCTAATACACGATCAAACTACTGGTCTCATTTGACATTACATTTACGACATTCTCCAGCAAGTGATAAGCCGCAGTGTCGACCCCAAATCATTGCCTGTTACATGTTCTACATTTTACCGTCTCTTCATACACTGCCATCTGAAGAATCCAACATGACCAAATATTCTCCGTTGCTGAATTCTATGCTTGAAGTGTGTCTTGAACCCATAACCTTACCATTACTGGCTGCACACCTTAACCCGGTTAATATAGACCTGCCTACCAGACAAACTATTTCGTTTTGCAGATCTGATGTGTACTGTTTACGAAATCAATAATATAGGTAATTTTTTTCATACTTGGAATATACAAAATTAATATTGTGAAGAATCGGCAGAATGGGAAAAATTCTCTTCAGCACCGGGACTCGAACCCGAGTTTCCAGCTTTATCCACTAAGCTACACCGGATTCAAGTTCCGATGCCGGATTGAATTCCTCTCGTTTTAAGTTCCACCTACCGTATTCCCCTTTGTTGGCCTACCCTCATGTACCGTGTCCAGTATGTGTGCCAGTGGCACAATGTCCAACCCCAAGTACAGGGATGCACTCATTACGAGTGACTAAGTGGCCGGGGTCCGACGGAACATGACGCCCGCCACAAAGTGTTTACTTACGCTTTATCACATTAATATGATGTACTGAAGTACACATGGAGTTTCAGTGCAGTAAATCTGCATTTCCGTATGGTGAAGAATCGGTAGAACGGAAAAAAATCGATAGAACTTCGAAAAATGCTCCGTTTCACTGATTCTTCACTATATGGAAATGCATAATTACTCCACTGAAACTTCATATGTACTTCGGTAGGCCTACATCATAGTAAAAAAAATTAATATCGACAAAGTTTTGCCCAGGGTAGAATTTATATAACAATTCTTCTAGATCGCCAAGTCTAGTAATGTTAAAACAAATCTTAGGATATCTTCCCGGTAAGCCTCTACATCAAGCCACGACTGGACATCTCCGATGACCGCATTTCCATAGCAATTGATTGTTTTGTCTGACACAATTTTGCGCCGAGTACCACGCGGAACACAGTTTGCGTGACACTGGTCTACCTAGAGGCCCAGTTAAACTAGAGTCCGACAGGACATGTGTACACGCCACTTCGCATCAGGTGAGGCACTGTATATACTCTTGAAGACACTTAAGAGTGGGGCCACCCAGAAATGATCAATTACCAGAGAAGTCAACGTTATAAAATCTCGCAGGTAGATACGTGGTATTGTTCTGTTTATTATATACATAAAAGTGCTTTCAGCAAGTTCAGTTACAACCTAGAACCTAAATACCGACACAAACAGGCACTTGCATCAACGATCATCACCACGGCCGCTCACAAGAATCACCACGTTTGGAAATAGAACTTTAAACCTTTGTTCGAGATAATTTCAATTCGCATGAGTATACCACTAGGTGATATTACTGCAATATTTGACATAGCTGATTTATTCCATCAGGGATGAACTTCGCTTTGTTCCATTCTAGAGCTCTGCGGCGGAATATGGAGTTACAACAGTATGACGGCCGACCGAGAGGAAAAGGAAGAAGAAAATATTAACATAGATCCGACAAAACTTGTGATCTCACTTTACGATGCTTGACGACTCGTAACGGCGGCCAACTCCATTAAAATACCCGTGGTATGCTTTGTAGAACGTTCCCAGCCTGTTTTGTCTTCACGTCCATCTTCCTTTATGCTTGCATATAATTTCGAATCTGATTAAATTCGTATCGTTCGACAGACATGCTGGCAGTATGAGATCACGGTTTTATAATAATGGCAAAGAACTTCAGTGTCCCGAGAAAGTCTATCTCAACACAATCTTTTCCCAATAATAGGGTTACCATCCGTCGCAAAAGGAGGACAAGTCCTAGTTTTTAATCATTTTATCTTGTCCGGTAGGCATTGTTAAAAAAAATTTGCATTTCGAATTTCAACTAGAATTAATATGAATATTGAATAATGTGCGATATTATGCATAGAATATCTAAACAAATGGCGAAAACCTATGAAAGAATTTAACTGCTTTCAATAGTTGAAGATGGAGCACATAAAATAACATAAAATATGATAACCTATTGACATGCATTGAATTCTTACACTTTAAAAATGTCACTATTCATGATTCTAAGCTATTTCATCAATTTTATGCTTCATTGTACAAAGATATGCCAATCAAGTTAATTTGGACAAAGATTTAAGTTTAGATAAACAATGGTGCAAATTCTTCAATTCCAATAGTTCTGCGAGCACTGAAACATTCTCAGAACTCTTAAAAATATGTCAATTCTATTTATTTATCCCAAGTCACAATGGAAGTGCTGAGAGAGTATTTTCCCTAATACCTACTCAATGGACAAAAGAACGAAATCGCATGCTAACGGAGACAAGTCAGAGGTATCACCATCTATACTAATAATAAATCTGTAGCCGAAATTTTTCTGGTAATTTTCGATTTTCCAAAAATAATTGGTCCTAACATATATAATTAACCACCCTGAAACCGAAAATCGCTTTTTTGAAAATTTTGTTTGTATGTCTGTCTGTCTGCATGTTTGTTACCTTTTCACGCGATAATGGCTGAACCGATTTCGATGAAAATTGGAATATAAATTAAGTTCGTTGTAACTTAGATTTTAGGCTATATGGCATTCAAAATACATTATTTAAAAAGGGGGTTATAAGGGGGTCTGAATTAAATAAATCGAAATATCTCGCTTATTATTGATTTTTGTGAAAAATGTTACATAACAAACATTTCTTTAAAAATCATTTCCGATAAGTTTTATTCTTTGAAAAATTTTGATAGGACTGATATTTAATGAGATAAATGAGTTTCAAAATTAAAATAACTGCCATCTAAGGCGGTGTAATGAAATAAACAAATGAATTCGTCTATAAGGGGCCTTGGTCAACAACAATCGAAAGCTATGAATCATAGCCCACAGAGAATGTTTCTGTGTTTGTATGAAGTAATATCGGAAGCTAAATTAACAGATTTGTGTAATTAATTATTATTTCACCATTGGAAAGTGTAGTTTCTCTATATGGACATAATGCTATAATGTTATTACAGTAACTTCGGAGTGAATTGAGGATAGGCAAGATTAAAATAGCTTCTTATGCACAAACAACTTTATAGGCTATTCTGTGTATTCGTTTCCTGTATTTCTTTAAAAAATAATGTTTATCTCAGAGAATTAACGAACCACAAGAGTGTATTGATTTAGTATGCAGTAATAATATGTTAGCTTAGCATTCCATTATTTTATAATCCAAATTTTAACTATGCTCAACTGAATCGTGTTAAAATACATAAAATACATATGCATTAAATGCAATGCAAAAAAATTGGGTAATGAGCCAAGCAGATTATGTTGCGCTGTTGTAAAATAAAATTTGTTCCTCCTTAACACAGCTTAACTTATCGGTGTACATCCGTTATCAACACATTTTTTATATAATATAATATAATATAATATAATATAATATAATATAATATAATATAATATAATATATAATTTAAGTTATTTAAGTTATTTGAAGGGTTCAGAACTATAGTGGCCCAAGCGCCATTTACTGAATACGTAGAAAACAAGGGTTAAAATTAAGTTATTATCATAATTCAATGGAAACATATAGCAAGTAAAATAAAGTATACACATTAAATCAAATGATATGTCAGTCTTCATTAAAGTATGGATGCATGTAATAATTAAGAAACATGTTAAAAAAATTGTCACTGCACCAAATGAGTGGTCTCTGGACCAAAATGATCGCATTTTAATTATTTAAATACAATTTAAATTAAGTAACATATTAAACGATTTATCCTTTTATCAAACACGAATCTTCCCTGGATCAAATGTCCTATTTTAATTATGCAATTACTTTATATTTATTTCTAACGGGTGCAGCGGAGCGCACGGGTACGGCTAATGGTGAAATATAATTTCAAGGACATGTCCTGTGAACAGTTCCATAGTTATTTGGTACAAGATAGAAGTTTGTCTCTTCAGACTCCTGTGCACAAAGTGGGCTCCACCGATAAGTAAGGTACAGATGTAGGTAATACTGATCCAGCAGATAGTGAAAAAATTAAGGTGAGCCATTGTTTTTATCTTTAATTGTTCATACCCATTTTTAAAAAGTCCTTTTTCAGCAATGTCCTCTTCTTTTATATTCCATGTCCTATAGAATTTCTTCTCATGGTCACCTTACCCAATTCAATGGACTCGCCGGGATTAGAAAGTCAACGCTCTAGCTTAACTAACGCTGGTAAACCTTGCAATTTCAGAAGTGTGAAGTCAGCGCATCTCGTCATTAGAATACACGACATTATTCGAAACCGGCAGCAAGCATAACTCTTGTATCGCGAGACGAAACAACCTGCATCGATCAGCCAAGCAGACAGAGCAGTGAAGTGGAACGCTGAGTTACGAAGTCATCTTCCCGCCCAAAGGATGACCTATTAATTTCTCAATCGCAATGTTTTTTAGAATTCTACCTATCCTTACTCTCCTCTTCCTTTTTCGGCGCGACAGCCCGATGACGTGCCTTGGCCTTGAGGTGGAGTGTGACAGTTTTGTCGTCACAGCTCCGGAAAAATCTCTGTGATATATAATAGCGATTTTATCAGTGTGATTTTTGTGTTCGGATGATTCTTGGCTATTGTGGGGCTCCATTTCCTGTCTATAGCTTTCCGAGTCGTCTACAACTCGAAATCACTGCCATTTACTTATCTCTGAACAACCCACAAGGAATACCCATTTTTCCCCATCACGAGCAGATAGATCTTTATCGCTCTTCTGCGAACTGAAATGATATGCCGATGCCATGTCTTATATTAACAAAAAATGATACACGGCCGTGTATACTGAAAACAAAACACGCTCTGAGTTGTTATCGCGATGTATAAGCGCATTTATTCATCCAATAATGTTTACGAATGATTAAGTGAATCATTCGTGGAAAAATAGCGAGTATATTAAATTCAGTATCAATCAAGAGTTGCCGACGTTAAACTTTGAGTGAGACTAAAATTAATTAGATCCCAGTTATGTTGTCTTCAAGTTTATTGATTTATTTTACTGTGTTATTTTACAACGCTTTATCAACATCTCTGGTGATAATGCCAGTGAAATGAGTCCGGGGTACAGCACCGAAATTTACCCAGCATTTGCTCGTATTGGGTTGAGGGAAAACCCCGGAAAAAACAACCAGGTAACTTGCCCCGACCGGGATTCGAACCCGGGCCACCTGGTTTCGCGGCCAGACGCGCTGACCGTTACTCCACAGGTGTGGACAAGTTAATTTTCTGATTTGCAGTTGTTATGAACGCTGAAGTTCTTATAAATACATACAGTTAAGTACATCAGTCGCCATCGCTCTGAGTCACATATCAGGCAGGAATGGCGATTTCTTGGAGCTGTGATTATGAAACTGTAGTCACAGTCGGAACCAGTGACAAACACATCACAGGTCTTCAAATCACACTCCACCACTACTCTGGCCACCTTTATCAAGCCTCTATTTTTTTTCTATCTAGCACCATTCTTTTCCAATACTCCTAGTTGTGCATAGAGTATGGCACAGTTGTCGCGAGCCAATTGTTATGTGGTATCTACGTATTATATTGTATTGTTGTGTTGGAAGTACTTCATGTTTCAAATAATTTATTAATGATTCTCAAGTACTGTAACATTTTCCATTGTATGTTATTGTGCTTTGCAATACTGAGTCCAGGATGCCCAGAGATAGTGTCCCATAAAAATTTAAAAGAAAATATAGTTATTAGTTCAAATTACGAATTATTAAATAAGAATGACTGAACTAACAAATCAGATGAGGCAAGAATAATTTCGATATCTGAAAAGTTCATATGGAGACTATAATAAAGAATTGAGCATGTTTTAGGTAAAAGATCACGTCCATTGGATGAGGACCAAATTTAAAAAAATGTTACCACTCATTCATAGAATATAATACGTACAATTAGCATGGCCGGAACTTTGCCTCCTGAAACTACTTGTTTTACAGGAAATTTTGGCCTCATAGTATCCAGAACAATGTTTCAAGCAGATAACATATTTCAAGAAAACAAAAACCGGGAAAATGGGGAACAAAGAATTATAAAAGTGGTACCCAAAAGCCTATTCTCTCTATTTCTTGGAGACGAGTGCGTATTAATTTTAAATTGGTGGACCGCTTATAATGACACTTCGTGTTTAGAAAGCACCTCTGTAGGAAATATAGGTGAATTACACCAAAGCCCTTCTGGAACTGGTAAAATAAATCTCTGGTCGGACATTTTTGCGGCAATGGAAATCTTTACACAGGCGCTTTCAGAAGCACTGACAAGATCTACATCTCCCTAAAATAAATGTTTCTCGTATGGACCTTCTTAAACTCCCATTCTTTATTCATTATTAATGTACCTCTCTACGATTCTGCAATATCATTAAATATTCGTAGTATACGACAAAACACCCACCAGAGCGACCAATGTTTCAAACCCCCACAGAATTTTATTCGAACAAGCAGTGTAAGTATTTTTTTACTTGGTTATTTAACGACGCTGTATCAACTACTCTGGTATTTAGCATCGATGAAATTGGTGATAGCGAGATGGTATTTGGTGAGATGAGGCCGAGAATTCGCCTTACGGTTGGGGAAAATCTCGGAAAAAATCTAATCAGGTAATCAGCGCAAGCAGGAATCGATCCCATGCCCGATCGCACCTCCAGATCAGTAGGCAAACGTGCTACTGCCTGAGCTACGCAAGTAGCGTAACCATTGTGAGCGAGTAGTATATTAAAGATGCTTTCATTCGGTGTGCTTGGTGTTTAGATTAATTTGTGCTTCAACCATAGAGTAAGTATAAGTATTATACTAACTCTATGGCTTTAACCATTCCGTTAATACAAGACGTGCAACCGCCGATGGAACCGATTTAACCCAATCGGGCCCCGCGTTTGGAGGGTCCCCGCACTAGGGTAATCCACATTAGTCATGTCAAATACACGGGACAACATAACGCAACGTAATCAAACACGATACTGCAGTTTTACGGAGAACAAAAACTGTTTTAAATTTCGGTACGTACAGGTTTCAGATACATACAGAGCAGTTACTTGGGTGGCATATCCTGGTTATTACAGACCAATTAGTTTGTTATTCTACATATTGTAAGTCGTAGACAAAGTACAACTAGCTATTGTGAACATAATACATAAATGGTATAAAATAACGCAGGTATAACACTTCTGATTTATCTTTATCTGTAGTTCATAATTAGTAACAATACGTTACATTCTTGACAGCAGCGGTAGAACAGAATTGGGACGTCAGCCTTGTGTATCCAAATTCACATCAAATATTCACAATAAGCGCCTTCCTGCACTGCACACAATGTATTAGCTCTTCTAGCACCCTTAGAAACATTTGAGAAGTTATAGTTGCACTTGATGCACGAATTGTTTATAAGGTAATTCCTGTCAGCAGAGATAACTTGTGGTGAAATAGTTAATGGGAGTTAAACCCGGGGATCTTGTGGGCCATTCTTGTAAAGGGCTATACTATCCTATCCATCTACCGGGATAATGTCCAGTGAATATAGCACATACCATTAATGCCGTGTGAGCGGGATGGCCATCTTGCTGAAACAGCATGTATCGGAAATTGGCAAGTGGCACATTCTCCAACATATTATCCAATTGTTCCTCAAGAAAAGCAGAGTAGTTGCAACATCACATTCCCTTCGATTATATGGGTGTCAATGACCTGGTTGTCAACTATGTCTATCCAAACGTTCATAGTGAAGCGACCTTGGACGTGCAGTTCTTTCCGGCAATGAGGTTGTGGTCAGCACAGTGGTGTTCGTTATGGCGGTTGATGCTGCCATCACTTCCAAACATACATTCATCAGTCCGTAACATTCTTAACCCTCTTAGTGCCGATCCCCCTTTGCGTAGTATTATGTGAAAAATGCCAAGTAAATGTACGCAAGTGAGCCGCTCCATTGAACCATATCACGATTAGATCGTGACCGGCACTTCTAGCAAAGTTACGAGTATAAAATCACGATGTAATCGTGATTGGCACTCAAAGGATTGAGAATTCATTACTGTCAATATCTTCTACGTCAACAAAAAATAATCGTCTGTAATAATCTGGGTAGGCCAGCCAACCAATTGCTTTAAATGTATACGAGGGGAAAAAAAAAAAAAAAAAAAAAAAAAAAAAAAAAAAAAAAAAAGGCACATACACTGTGTAACCAGAAAGTAGGATGCGAGCAACTATTTTACCGCTAGCTTCTTGGTTTTATCCCAAGAATAGCCAACAAACACCATCTAGCAGGCATTAACTTAATCCCTGCAGACACGAAGTAGTAGGTACATGCCAAGATAGCAGGATTCTACCATCCTGGGTACATGCAGCGCTGATTGCGATATTAGCGCCATGTAAGCCGTGTCTTTCTTAACTAACGCATCCCCTGTGAAGATTATGGTATGTTCCATGTTTTAAAAAAATCCTTTGCTTATAATAAATGTCTTTATTATAATAGCATTAGTGTTTGCTTAATACCGGGAGTACAACAGACATGGGCAGTGATGCTGGTCTCACACAATTGACACTTTTTCCTATGTAGAAAACATAATAGATCCACAGTCAAATATATGCATTTTTTGCACTCCTTGAAAATTAACTCAGAGATCGTGATAGTTTCGTTACTTAAGCACATCCTGTTTTTTTGGGTTGTTTTACGACGCTGTATCAGGTTATTTAGCGTCTGAATGAAATGAAGGTGATAATGCCGGTGAAACGAGTCCAGGGTTCAGCACCGATAGCTACACAACATTTGCTCATATTGGGTTGAGAGAAAACGCCGGAAAAACCTCAACCAGGTAACTTGCCCAGACCGCAATTCGAACCCGGACCACTTGATTTCGCGATCAGACGCGCTAACCGTTATTCCACAGGTGTGGACTCCTATTATTAATAAGCTCTATCTAGAGTTGTTAATTATAGGCGAAGAATTTTCAAACATGGCCCGAAATATACCTACTTATAATGCGTACAGCTATCAGCTATTGTAACTTCCAGCTTTATCTCTGAGGTTAAAACAAAATTATTTTGTGGTTTTGAGTTCTGTGAAAAATTGGAATAGCTGGAAACAAGAAAAGGGACATTGCAGTTTAAATTTAATGCAAAATTACATGTAATATATGTATTCTTGTGTTTTGGGATAATCAGCTCGCTTTGTGTTCAGACAGGTAGTTTGGAAGGTCCACGATGCAAGAATATCATACCACAAATGTGACTAATATTATAGATGATTACATTTTTTTTTTTGCAAAAAAAGAGGCACTGCAGCCATTACGCCAGCAGAGATTAAAAACCTCGTGAAAATGCTTGCAACAACAGGTCTACTATGCGCCTACGTCTACTGCATTTACAAATTTATTTATTGCCTTTCGGATTTCCCTGACACTTCCAGTGACTGTCACATCAGGGGAAAGGAATTTGTTCAAGCATAAACGGATCAAAACTTATTTGAGATCATCAATGAAGCAAGAATGTTTTAACAGTTTGGTAATTCGTATTGAATTCATTGAATGTGAAATTAGTATAAGTTTAAACTTAAACAAAATCAAAAAAGACTTCGCAGAGAAAAAGTTCATTTTTCCCCATTAAAGGAAATAATACTGATATACATTTTTGTTTTGTATTCACATTAAGTGACTTTTAGAATTATTACAAACAAAAATAAAATAAATTATATATTAACAATGCTGTTCTTACATTTTGAATAAAATTACATGTAATATTTTCACTGTCATTTCACAGTCAACAAAAAGGTTATTTTCTAACTATTTACACCACCTAAAGATAATAAACATATTACTTGTTTGCTTGCGTGTACACTTACTTGCATTAAATCACATGCATTTTCTAAATGCATATATTTATTAATTTCCATTATATAATAGAGATATGTCTATAATAAATTGTATTTGCCAGTAGGCGTGTAGATTCTACAGACCTCGTCCGTGAACATGGAGCCCAAAAATTATTTTTTTCGAATTCGGCCCTGCAACTCCTAAGACCGGTCCTATGTGCAACAACTTTATAGAATATGAAGTATGTAGCTAGTTTAACTTTATGCGGTACGAAGACCGCGGGTTGCCGAGTTAAAGTGAAGTCTGTTGTCGCTGAGCTGGAGGCTCTTCGACGTCAATCAGCACTATTCTGCACAACACTTTCCAGTAAATTTTCAAGATCTTACAGTTGAAATTTGTAGATAATATTTACAGATTATCTTTATTTCTTAATTATCGAAGCATGTGCAAAATTTCACATAGGATTTCAACACGAGCAGGGTGTAAGTCTTGCTTGTAAGATTACACTGTACCTTCGCAGATTTCTTGAAAACTCGTTTCCACAAGGTGCCTTGTGATGAAGATGTACCACCAGAGGGCGCAGAAGTTGGCTAGCAAGCCAGTGTTTCGTGGGAGAACAGAGTATATAGGTAGATGTCCGCTATCATTTCATTCCGCAAGCAGTTGAAAATAATGAAATGAATTTCGATTATTTGTGCACCAATGATTTGACTGCAGACATATTAACCAAATCACTAAAAAACTGTAACAAAAAATGTATACTGTACAAATGAAATGGAACTTGGTAAGATAGAAAACTATAGGCCTAAGCTTTTGGGGGAGCAATAAGTTGCGAATAGAGTAGGCTGTGACAAAGTTTTCAGGGACTAGTGTTATGTGGTATATATTTGTTGTGTAGTCAACTGAACGAAGACAGGTTTGAACCTCATAAGTGACACCAATAAGATATCATTCACGAGGCAACCAAGTCAGGAGTTAATGGAGCAGAGTGGCCAGTTCCTTTCCCCATCCATTTCATATATAGTTGACTAGCTACATATTACATTAGCCAGACTTCAGATGTACACAAACAATTGTTCTTCCTCTGACACATACCGTCAAGTGAGGTGAAATGCCTGATGACACATGTGCAGTCTTAGACACAAAAAATGGCCGCTCTCCTGTAGCTCGAATTTGTAAGTCCATCTTCGGGGAGCGCCTGGTTCACACGACTAGGGAAAGGATGTTTATTTTGCACCTTATTTACTCCTTGAATATGTCTTCATTATAGCACGGACTCAGAATGACAAGGCTCTAGCTGACATTTTTAGCAAAATTGAGATTTTTGTTGCATTGAATTCTGCTACTTCACAGTTATCTACCATATAAATTATATGTTGATATCTCAATTATTGTTCGTGATAAAGTTAGTTTGAAAAGGTTCTTATCTGCGTTGATTTTATTAACAATCAAACTTTTAAAATGCTCTACTGTAAAATTTACTAAACACTACAGTAGGCCTAGATAGAACCTTGTCATTTTGAGCCCTCGATAGATTGATTACTCATAATGCTTGACCTATAAACAGACAAAAAGCAACAAACAAACAAAACATAGGAAAAACAGAGCAGAGTCGTACATAAGAAATTCTTCACGTGTAAAAGATAAGCTCTGACGGAATCAACCGAAGTCTTCCGAGGGAACTTAGCATATGGCAGCCGGCAATTTTTTTTTTTGTCTAAGACTGTACATATCAATTAGAATCTCAATCAAAAGTAATGTGATATATAACAGAATATATTTTGCAATTGAGTCATTCACCATGTTTGAACCGATTATTAATGATACATTATACATTTATTACATTTTCCATTGAGTGTGATTGTACTTTTCAACACTTCTGCCAAGAATTTTCTTTGCATCCTCCTCGACTGCATCAATAAAATTTTCTTTGGCATACGTTCATTTCCCATTCCTTGAATGTGTCCGGCCCACTGTAGTCTCTCTAACTTAATCACTACAGACATCCCTGATGTTTGTAGAGTTTAAATAACTCATTGTTATAAGTTATCTTAATCTCCAAGTCTCATTTTCTTCCGCCTTAATTTTTTTACGTATAAAACTGATGGGCAGTTCTTATAGAATGTCCAACTCTCATACTCAGGCCAAATAATTGTTTTGTACATTCTGCTTTTTATTTATTGAGATAAGTAGGCTGTATGAGCTAAATTTATATATTTTTTAATTTCATGGGAATCCTCTTTATCTTTGTGAATTTTGGATCCCAGATATAGGGCCTGATTTTAGGCACGAGCCTATAGTGCCTCTACTCAGCGCCTTATGATTCTGGGGGGCTCAAAATCCAGCAACAAGCCTTCTTTGAAATGAATTATGCAAATGAAATAGACAACAACTCTGCCAACTGAAAATCAATCAGAATTGAGGAAATAAGTAATTCCGTAATGAATTATTATGTTAGAAAATACATGAAAAATCATTTTATTATTTTAAATATAGAGTCGTAAGTTTATTGCAGGGTTTACTGTGTTCAACTTGTAAAAGTTGACTATCATGTGCAGTTTATTCAAATTTTAACAGTAAGCCTATTTAAATAATAAATGAGTTTAGTAGCCAAAGTCAACAACATTATCAGTTCTCATTGTATTGAGTGTTAAAACCAAATGCCTAGTGCTTGTGAACCTTGCAGATTATCTAATTTCTGTTGGTATAGGACCATTATCGGTGTGCACTGGTAGTGTTAAGTGTTTTTGTAGGAATATCCATAATTAAAAATGGAATTCCAAGGCAAATTTGTGTTAAGAGCCATTAAAAGAAAACGTAAAGCTATTGAAATTCAACAGGAAAAATAATGCCAAAGTTAATAATAATATTTTAACACAGACTAATGAAGATTTTTGGTAAACAGACACAACTACTCTCCACAGCTACTAAATTGTGGAGGACCAAGGTATTTGTTTTTTTTTTTTAATAAGCCTAAGTCAGAATTTAGGAAAAAAATGAACATTTCTTTCAAACTCCTGAATTACTGCACTAGAGGAAACAAGGGATAGTACTGGTACTACAACCAATGCAATCAGCTCTGACCTGTCTTTGTGGCCACTCATAATCATTGATACCTTATGGAACCACTTTATTTTTTATCCTTCTCCTCAAAATAAATACATGATGACAGGAGAGAGGTGACAGAATTTAAATGAAATAAGATAGATCTATTTATCACATATGAAAAAAGGGGCGTCATAAAGAAAATTAAGTTCCGGGCTTCTGAAATTAAATCAGGCCCTGCCCAGATATATGAATTCAACCATTTTCTCCTATCCATTTCCCTTAAAAGGAATACATCACTAACGGGAGATGAGAAAGTAAAATAATTGTGCATTATGGATACAGGTAGGCTAAAATGCGATCAAACTAAAGTGTAACTTGCTCTGTCTCAAGAGTAAGTCTAATGTCATTAAGACTGATGTGGCTAGTGCCCGAAAAACCTGGAGTCTTGTGGCATATGTTGCCGATATCAAAAGCACATTTCATTGTAGCTGTACAATACAAATATTTTCAACGGGAAGGTAAAATTCATGCTAATTATTGATATTCAGTTTCTAACGTTCATACAAATTAATCCAATACGGCAGTCTCAAATATGGAGTACAATAGTTGATTTAACTGTATACACGTTGACTCATGCATTCATATAGAATATTTCCCCAGCAGACCAATCCGCCATGTTGATTCCCATGCGAGTGGCGTGACGTCTGTGTGGAGGAAACAGTACGGAAAGTAAAAGATCTGACATGTGAATGCAGCATTTAGTTTTAAACATTAAACTATATCAATTTTACGCAACGGTTGGTTGTACGGCTCTAAATTGTATAGATAATTGAAGCGTCGGCTGAAACAACGTTGTAAGTTACAAAATTTTCATTCGGCGTGTTTCCGTGTAATAATGTTGTATGTCATGTTACTTTGCTATACTCCTTGGCTTGTAACTGTCTATCAATGCAGTACGTGAAATTTGTCCACTCAAAAGTTTGCTACCCTCATAAGAACAACGTTGTACGCGTACACATTTTTGCAGCTTCTGTAAATTTTACCAAATGTAACTTATAACGTTGTTCCAGCCGACGCTTCAATTATTGTAGGCATGGAGTCTACAAATTCTACCATTTTCCTGCTGACAAAGAAAGAAGAAATAAGTGGCTCAAATTCGAGACGCAAGGATTGGACCTTTATAATATAAGTATAATTCAAAATATTTTACAGTGAAATATTCCAAGAAATGAAATGTAATTTCAATATTTGCATTCAGTAATCATCAGGGCATTCTAAATGCATTCATTGAAACATTTATGCAGGCTACACTACTTCATATAGAGAGTTTAATTCATTGTTGCAACTGATAGCCTAGTGATCAAAATGCTGGTCTTCAAGTCGGAAGTTCGAGTCACCACGTGTAAATAATTTTTTGAAGTTGTAATTATTGCTTTCCACCTTTAAATTAATTGATTAATTTCCATTGACATAGTAGTTTGTAATAAATTAATTTTCATGGGAACATTAATCCACATAGTGACTACTGTACTTTATATTTTTGAATTAGTTACCGAGTTAATTTATTTTCATCTAAATATTAACGCACATAGGGTCTACTTTACTTCATATTTTATATTTTTAATATTGTTTCAAACTTTAATTATTACACATGGATTTACTTCACCATTGTATTTGCTTATTTCACGGGCAACTACAATGAAATCTTACTGTCTCCCAACCTCAAACACGGACACATAATCTTGTTCTTGTACACGATCTCATGTTAAAATTATGTGGCCTTGACTGTGAGATTAGAAATGGCGGGTTATGCTGCTTTTATAACAAAGTGCTCTAATATAGATATGATTGATACAAAATTAATACTATCTAAAGATAGTAAAATATTCAAATCTTACTTACAATCATTACAGTAGGCATATATTATGGATACAATCGAATCGGATGAAATAAGTTTCCTACTGTCTTATCGTTAATCATGATTTCATCGATGATTATAACCGCCAACTGAGTGTGTTAGAGGACATTTGTCTATTCGTTGAGCATTCTAATCTTATCACTTTCAACAATGTTGCGAATGACATCACTGTGTGTAGTTTAAGTTTCTTGAATCATTATGCTAAAAAGACAAATTAAATACGTATAACATGCACCCAAGTAAGAGAATATATTTCATTCTTTGAATTACATACAAAATATATTCCCTCTAATCGCTAAATTACATTTGACTTCATTTATAAATTTAATATTTTAAAGTAGAAAGGTATGTACGTATGTTACATGTATTTTATTTTCACGAATACTGGCATTTAGAGAGGCATGAAAAATTCGTTTTGTTCACTCACGTGTAACAAATGTGTTCATGATAAACGATGTTACTTGATATGCCCCCATCACTTAGGCTCGTATCACACTAGGATGCCTCTGCTGGCAGCGTTTCTAGCACCTTTAAAATCTGTCACCTCTTATGCCAACCAAGTTGCCAGCGCATGCTACAGTCCAAAAATGGATTGTAAAGTGTTAATACTTATTGCCTGTATTCGCCGTCGCCGTTCGAGTAAAAAGAAAGGGAAAAGGGGTAAAGATATTCGTCACTCTACGGTAAGATGCAATACTTTTCAATTATTATTTAATTAATTAATTACAATGTCTTTGATTAAACTGGTTGTGAATAAACAAATAATTTAAAATGCCAGTGAAACAGGCGCAGAGCAGTTTCCGTTTCTTAATTCAGTCAACATACCTCTAAACATGCAGTACTAAACATTCAAACTTAACAATAATCAGCTAAAAAGAAGGTGAAGTAAATTGCTTTGTTTAAAATATTTATTAATTAATATAAGGACAAAGAGGAATTAATGATTCCTTTTAACGGTGAAAATATTGCAAAATATGATTTTTTGGCCAATCTTCGATATCACCCCAAACCACACACGGAACTGACGTCTGATTACAGTTTTTTTATGGGTTAGATGGGTTAAATGAAGGTATAGATAAGTGACAATAAGCCGAGGTATGTGACAAAGTTAGTGGGTTAGTTGAGGGGATTACTGAAGTGATATAAGGCCGAGGAATTGTGTAGTGTGGGGAGATACCGAAGTTTCATCTTTTTCAATTGAATAGTTAAATTATCTCAGAATATTCAGAATCATGAGAGGTTTCTGTTGAACTCTGAGATACTACATTAGAAGTTCGTTGAAACTGCGGAAAGTATCTTCTCTTCCTGAGGATTCACCAAGAGATGTTATTGTGTAACTGAACGATGGACATCTAGCGCAGACCGCGTAGGGGACGAAGAGAAGCCAAGACGACGGTGGGTAAAATCACTCTCTACGCTGTTCCCTGTCTCCATTGGACTGTGAAGACCTTTGATGTAAGTCGACTTGTGCATCATTAAGAACACTCATAAGTCGAATTTTTACAGACATTTTTCTTTGTTTTGGTATTGATTTTAAAGGCTGAAGTAGGGAAAGTAAGAACATTCTGTCTTCATCTTCCTCTATTTGTCTCTGACGTAATTCTCTGTCTGCAACAGTTTTATTTAAAATTTCAATTAATAGCTCCTCACAATCTCGTTCGATTTTGCGCTTTTTACCACAAGCATTTGCACTCATTTGATGTCGGTCAGAACCACTGTCCTCAACTTCTGCAGCGGGGTAGTCTAATTCATGTGTCACTTCCTCTTCGTTGGCTGGTCTAATTGCTACTACGTTTTGAAGGAATTGCAGTTGTTTGAAAAATACATATTCACTCTTTCTCAAACCACTCGCAGATCCTGATTTTGTTTTCTTCTGTCGCTGTAGCTCTCGAACGAAAGAACCTCTCAGGTTTTTCCATCTTTTCTGCAATGTCGATCCTGAAATAAATAAATAAATAAATAAATAAATAAATAAATAAATAAATAAATAAATAAATAAATAAATAAATAAATAAAGATACTGCACGTCTTTAAATATGTTTTTTTTTCCTTCAATTTTCGTAAAACATATGGTCATGTTACAAATACACACTTAAAGAATGTGAATTATATATATATATATATATATATATATATATATATATATATATATATATATATATATATACACACCGGGTGTTTCAGACCGCTCGTATCAGCCTTTTTTCTCGAAAACTATATGATACTGGTTGTTCATAAAAAAATTTTGATAACCAAAACCTATGTAAAATATCGATTGGTGGTAGTACCATTTCCTGTAACAAACCGGAAGTAGATGTACCTGTGGCCAACTTCGAAATTTCAAATAAGAACATGGGTCATTGAAGCTACCATTCGAAACTACTTTTAAAAAGAAACAACTTTTACTGAAACTTTTTTTTCTAACTTTTATTGCTTACTCACAAAGCAACAAATACTGAGAAATACCGTACGTTGTTTATGTACGTACACTCTTCAGAGTAAGTGTTCAAAATGTACGCGACCCTGTGCTAAACAATGTTCTGATCACCTTCTAACATCCGTGATTGCACTTCAGCACAGCTGAGAGATCCACAGGCTTCTCTAATTCTTTGTTTCATATCTCCTCTAGTTTTTGGACGCACCTGGTAGAACATGTATTTCATTCCCCCCCCCACAAGAAAGCTTTGCCGTGACTCAGGATTGGACCATAATGCAGTATTTAGAATTCTAAAAGAAAACAAATTTCATTGATACCAAAGTCGTCTCCATCAGGAACTTGGGGAACATGACTTCCAGACTTGTGTTGATTTCTGCAACTGGTTTCTAAACACGGACCATGATATCGAGCTCAGTATTCTGTGGAAACTGATGAGGTAACTTTCAAAAGTAATGATCAGGTGAATCTTTACAATGTCCCTTACTGGTCTCGGGTTAATCCACACTGGCTATGTGAAATGAATTACCAGCACGTGTGGAGCCTCAACACATGGTGTGGCTTCCTCGGACACCAAGTCATAGGACCATAATTTTTTGAGGAGAATTGAATGGTAGAACGCACGCTTCCTCCGAAACATTAAATGCACCTTTTGCTTCATGATATTCCTCTTGCCCTTCGGTTAATGATATGGCTTCAGCAGGACGGCTGTATAGCTCACTTTTCACGTAGGGCTCGACGAATTATTAACCAGTTATTTCCCCTACGGTGGATTGGGCATCGATGACCAGTAGCTTGGCCAGCCCGATCCCCTGACTTCACTCCAAATGACTTCTTCTTGTGGGGGGGGGGATTAAATATGTTAAGGTACGTCCAACTATTACAGAAGACATAAAACAAAGAATTAGAGAAGCCTGTGGGTGTCTCAGCTGTGTTGAAGTGCAATCACGGATGTTAGAAGGTGATCAGAACATTGTTTAGCACAGGGTGGCATACATTTTAAACACTTCCTATGGAGAGTGTACGTACATAACATACATAATTTCTCAGAAGATACAATTTTTGTTGCTTTGTGAGTAAACAATAAAAGTTAGGAAAAAAAGTTTCAATAAAAGTTGTTTCTTTTTAAAAGTAGTTTCCAATGGTAGCTTCAATGACCCATATTCTCATTTGAAATTTCGAAGTTGACCACAGGTACACCTACTTCCGGTTTGTTACGGGAAATGGTACTACCACCAATCGATTCTTTATATAGGTTTTGGTTATCAAAATTTTTTTTATGAACAACCAGTATCATATAGCTTTCGAGAAAAAAAGGCTGATACGGGTGGTCTGAAACACCTGGCGCACACGCACACACACACTAGCTCTCATAATTGATCGTACACTATCATTTAAGCGTACAATTTTATGAGATTAATCACTCAGAGACGATTTTACTTAAATAACGTTAATTATTCCAAGGAGAGTTTGTGTTTACACATTACAATTACGATTTTTTCCTTCCACCTCTGTTTGAAGATACTATAAGCAGTGTATAATAATTTTATTAGCTTAAATACACGATCAAGTACATCACAAAATTGAACGTACACCTGTTAACATGCTTCGAACTCACCTCTATTACTATCCGGACAAGAAGTTCAGCAGTTGCGTCTTGACCGTCAGTAGGTGTGCTACACAGGGTGGACTGTTTATTTCCGTGCGCTAGTTGAAATGGGCAAGAGGAAAGAAACTTCCTTGGAGGAGCGAAAATCAATTATTAATTTGGCTTTAAAAGGGAAATCACGTAGAGAAAAAGGTTCAATTTTTGGAAGCACACATTCTACAATTCAAGGGATAGTAAACAAATACATATATAACGGGAAAATATAAAATGAGAGAGGCAGAGGTAGAAAAAAAATACTTAACGAACGAGATGAACGCAAGATAATTTCCACAGTTCGACGTAACCCACAGCTTAGTGCTCCGAAACTGACCTCTGACGTTACTGCAACACTTAGCCAACCTGTATCTACTGAAACGATTCGTCGTATTTTAAGAAGAGCGGGTTATCACGGCAGAGTAGCGAGGAAAAAGCCATGAATCACGGAAGTAAATCTATGTAAGAGATTGGACTTTGCGAAAAGCTATGTAAATTGTAATGAGTTCTGGAAATGGGTCATCTTTAGTGCTGGAAGTAAATTCAACATTTTTGGTTCGGATAGACGAAATTTCGTGTTGCGCAGAGTTAATACACAGTTTAAAAAGGAAAATCTCTGCCCAACTGTGAAACATAGTGATGGTTCTTCTATGGTTTGGGGCTGCATATCTGCTAATGGAGTAGGGAACCTAGCTTTCATAGAGAGCACAATGAATCAGTACGGCTACCTTAACATTTTGAAGCAAAATCTCCAACAAAGTGCGGAGAAAATGGGCTTGGGATCGTACTATCAATTCCAGCATGATAACGACCCAAAACATACGGCCCTCAATGTTAAGTTGTGACTGCTATATAATACCAAAAAACGCTTGAATACACCACCTCAATCCCCAGATCCCAATCCGATTGAGAATTTGTGGTGGAAATTGGAAAAAGGGCACAAAAACACCACGTGACAAGTAAACGTCAGCTTAAGGCTGCATTAATTCAAGAATGGTCAAATGTTTCTAGTTCCATCACGAATAAATTAGTACAGTCCATGCCAAAACGACTGAGAGAAGTTATTAAAGCCAAGGGACTATCTACAACGTATCGAGTTTATTGTTCTTGTAAATAATGTTATGTCTTTTCCCCTGTGTACCATCAATTATGTGATGTTGAAATAGGATGTATTTTCTTAAATTTTATTTTATTTCATTAACATTGTAGACAAATTACGTACAAATTATGTTTAGTTGGAGAAATGATAATAGACGTTATAATTATATTTCTTTTGTATGTAAATTATAATGCTAAACACAATATATAATTTGATTTATATAAAAAATGTAACTGTACGATCAATTATGAGAGCCTCTGTATATTTATATTTGATAGGATCATAACTTAATAATGTTCAAAAAGCTAAATCATGACCACAATGCCTTTTTAATAAAGGAACATAATTATCCTTCCCTCATGTTTCCCTGTTTGTAAATATCTGGCAAGTGGATTGTCATTCTAGGACAGCGTTGTCAGACACAGCCTAAACTGAGCGGAGCGCTCCACTATAACTCGTTGCGTGCTCCGGTGCTTCCACAGACATAAGCAAGTTCAAGCTCCGACTGGACGTCTCTAGCACCACAACCGGTTTCGGAACTTACAACTCTGACACTACTGTTCTGGGACCTTCATTATGGTTATCGTCTTGGATTTTCAACAATAACAACATTGGTCCATGAGGTGTGTGCGGTGCTTTGGGAAAAACTACATAATATGTGCCTGAGCCTGCCAAACATAAAAGAAGGGTGGAAACAAATTGCAAATGGCTTTGAGAACAATGCCAACTTCCCTCACTGCATTGGGGCAGTTGACGGTAAACATAGCCTATCAGTATTATCAAAGCCTACTAACTTAGAATCGTTGTTTTACAACTATAAGCGTTTTTTTTTTTTTACTTGCAGTTTGTGATGCAAACTATAAATTTATCTTCATAGATGTGGGTGTCTATGGAAAAAGCATTGGTTCAAAGGTTTTTAAAGACACTACATTCTATAAAAGCCTTGTAAGTAATTTGACATACCTGACTCCTCGCAAAAAATCTTTTACTTAATGTGTTGGTAGAGGATGAA
The DNA here is from genome assembly GCF_040183065.1 of Periplaneta americana. NCBI lineage: Eukaryota > Metazoa > Arthropoda > Insecta > Blattodea > Blattidae > Periplaneta > Periplaneta americana. The sequence continues at coordinate 64,482,163 of NC_091119.1, read as the reverse complement.
GCATTTGGAATTCATGAACATTTGATGCGTCTATATGGGGGAAACAATCTCAGTTATGAAAAGAAAGTATTCAACTACAGGTTGTCAAGAGCACGACGTTATTATAGAATGCACCTTTGGCATTGTCTAATAAGTGGCGAATAATTCACCGATCAATGAACATAAAAATGGATTCTGCAGAAAGCATTGTTAAAGCCAGCTGTGTTTTACACTATCTTGTGCAGGAAAGAGATGGATATATAACTGTGAAAGGGTTTGAAGATATAATATACAGTAATATAAGTGCAGTCAGAAAAGGAAGATCAGCTCTTACTAATAGAGATCAGTTTGCTAAATAATTTGCCGAAGAAGATCCACTTCCCTGGCAAAATAATGATGTACTTTAATAAGTATGTTTTTATTAAAAATGCAAATATTATGAGAAGAACATGTCACATTATTGATTTTCTTTTACTTAAGACTAGAATTTTTCTATTTCTAAAAGTTAATTTTAGGTTTTTGGAATAGGTGAAATATGTTTCTTTTTCAGGTTTGTCCAACCTGAGAAATAAGTAGAAAAATCTGGCTGATTGTTGAAGCTTTATGCCTAGTCTACAGTTACAAAAAATTACATTAGGGCAACGTGTCAAATAACTACATAAGTTCTCATGAACCAAACGATTTATCAAAATTTATGATTCGGAAAAGTGGATTCGAGAAAATTGGTGATAACAGGCCGCATATGTGTATATATAAAAAAATAGAAGAATGGAACGTGTGGGTGACGAAAGAATGATGCTGAAACTGATCAGGAAAAGGAAAATAAATTGGATGGGTTACTGGGTGAGAGAAACTGTCTACTAAAAGATGTACTGGAAGGAATGGTGAAAGGGAGATGAGTTCGGGGCAGAAGATATCAAATGATAGACGACATTAAGATATATGAATCTTATGAGGAGACTAAGAGGAAGGCAGAAAATAGGAAAGACTGGCGATTGCTGGGTTTGCAGCGAAAGACCTGCCCTTGGGAAGAATACTGAATTAATTAATTAAAACTCCCACGATCATTATTCGGTAAAATATTGAAGGAGTTTTGAGTTTAGAAGGAAGAAAAAAATAAAAGAAAACTTAGAAATCCGGTCCCTATTGACAAAATGAATGTAAAAAAAAAAAACTTTCAGTATTGTAGAATAAAAATAAATTAATTTGAAAAACTTACCCAGTTCGTTTTTTTCTGCATTCACCAAGTTCTTTCCTCCAAAAATATACAGTACTTCTTCCCAGCATTTCTTCTTCAGCTCTCGATTGCTATAATCATCAGATGATGAATCCCATATCGCTGGTCTGTTTTGTATCTCTATAATAAACTTTTCCGTATCAAAACTGTCCATTTTACAAAAAGAAACTCACAATAAAAGAACAAGACACTAACGAGGCAATACTTGCTGTAACGACTGGCAGCTCTGCTGGCATCGGAATGTGTATTCACGACCGACTTGATGTTCCCTTCGTTTTGTATTTCACGTGTTTTGATGGCAGCAGTCAGGCGAGCGAGCGATGCCAGAAGTCGTTTCGGCGTCCGGACTGGCAGTGATAGTCAATAGTTTTTTTTTTTTTTTTGTTATCGGCAGCGCTGCACCGCTGCCAGCAGAGCTGCCGTGGCATTCTAGCGTGATGCGAGCGAAGGAAATGATTATCTCCTTCGATCTCGCCGAGACTTTAAATTCTCAATGTAAAAATAATTACTATGAATACAACAATACAATAATTCCTCCGAAACACAGATATAGGGACATACTGGGTTACTCATTTCATTCTCACATCTAAGCAAGAAAGAAGGGAAAAGTCTACACACGTGTTAACAATGTTAGGAAAGCTAATCTATAAATGACACACACTGCTTCCCTTCCTATCTGGCCTAGTAAGATAGGCGGCGTTAACGGACTTTGAATATTTACAATTGAAAATAGGGAAAAATTCAGTAGGTGTGCAATTGAGGACGTTTTTGCAAAACTTGCTAACTGAAAAAACTACATTTTACAGGAGAGACAAAAAACTGAATGAAGACAAACAGGTTATAGGTGCAACCATCACACTTTGACACACTATAATGAAGAGAAATAATTCAATTTTACTAAGATAACTTTAACATCGTGTAGAGGCCTGCTTTATGTTAACGATTCCACCAAAATCTCAATTTTGCAAATTTTGCAGTTAGCAAGTTTTGCAAAAACAGTCCTAAATTTCTCTCGAGTTATTTTTTTTCCGGCGGCAACGTCCTTGTTTATATTTACGCAATACAGTATAAAAATCACACAGATAAAAAATTCCGATATTGTTAAGAATACTTAAACATTGTGTTAACTTCAAGCATAGGCTCATTACATTTTACTAAAAGTTATTTCATACGCATCATTCTCTATTAAACTCTTAGTTTACTAAGTATGAACGAAATCTGTCCAACAGTCTAGGAGAAATAGCTGTGTACAGACAGCATGCCAGATATAATTTTTTTCGACGTCAAGAGATGCTGAAAACTTGTGTTTCGAGTAAGTTTGGAAATCTTTTTGCAGCATAACAATACTTTCACTTTATACTTTTTAGAACTAAGAAAATCGTCCTTGTATCAACCGATACAAAGACGAAGCTCAGAGAAACGCCTACTGAGAGACTGTGATATGAAATGAATAGAGACTATTAGATCGAAAATATTCTCTCTTGAACTAACAATTAACTCTAGTTTCGAACATAATCACGTGCCTCAAAGAGAACACGCAAGCGAATTCAGAGTGGATAAAAACTACCGGAGCCACTGCGATCTTCCTCGAATAGTACTCAATCATGGCTGATATACCTAATGTGTAGGGCCGGTTATTTATGGAGATCGCGAAAATCACAACATAATAGATATACAATAGATTTTTACTAATCTTTAAGAATTAAACGATTCTGATTAATAATATGCGAATAAAACAATCGCGACGAATCGTGAAATAGAGTTCTAATAGCGAAATATGGACACATTCGTGAATTATTACTATTGCGTCCTTTTATAGCGAGTTTCATAATCTAATTTTTTTTCGGATTTTTTTTTCACTTGAATTTGTTATATATGTAAGTAGCCTACATTACATGGTATTCCAGCTGTTCTGATTACGTTAGTTAACTCAGAAGACTGAGAATTCAACATTTCACTAATAATTTGAAAGTGTTAATTTGAAGGTTGCAAGTTTTTTCCCCGTTTTTAATGAATGTATGTTAAATAGTCTCAATCCAACAAATATTGTCTATTGGCCATACCGCACCTTTACCAGAATCCAACGCATCTTTAATGTTAATTAACTTGTTTGGAAATTAATATTCGTACTGAGTTAATACTCCAATTCCAAAACAATTGTATTTTCCAAAATTTCCATTGATCTCCGCCAAGAGTACAAATCAATCTCTAACAATCTCCGCCGACACCAATATTAAAAAACACAAATGATAAAATTAATCTCCATAAATACCTGTCCCCTGCTAATGTGTTAAACTGAACTGTAGGTTCATCAATTATTTTTCCTGTGCATTCCTTATTACGGAGTCTTATCCCTGTTTGAAAAATGGTGAGAGAAGGCCTCCCTTCAAAGATTTGTGCATCTCAGTCGCTAAAGTAAAGAAGCGGTTAAGTAAATTTTCCAAATATCTTCTAATAACAACGTGCGTTCTACTGAAATAACTAGATATATCGGTAGATTGTGACTCAAGATTGTATCACCAAGACATGTGAATGTGTCAATACGTTCTAATTGTCGAGTACGGTAAAAAAAAACATGTCACGCGGACCGATGTACCGCGTATCCGGACATGAAGCAGTAAAAGTAAGCCCTCCGAAAAAGAAAAAAGTACACCGTGAATGCCAATTCGTTCTAAGGCAATTTTTTTTTTTGCCCGTAGCATACGCACAATACATACAAAGGAACTATATGCAACCCTATTTGAAATACTTCTGGACACTGAATTAATTCTTAATCATCATAAGCGAACAGTACTTATTATACAGTGCTCTCATTTTACAAGGAAACTTCGCATCATTCCGCCGCCGCCGCCGCCAGACTTCCTGCTCTCCGGACCGCAGCGTGGGAAGCCAGTTCTACAAAACATCCCAGCAGTTAGTTCTTCTGAGAATTGTATCGGAACGTGTGTGTGACTGATGCTTGTGTATTAAGTAATCGATTTTAAAATTAAGTATACGGTTGAACAGCGAATTTATTCGGTGAAATGTTACGTGAAAAAAGATAACTACAGAAGATGCGTTCGGAGATTTGCTCGTAAATATCCTGACTAGCATTCCTACAAAATCTTGCGTTTCGAAGTTGTTGAAAAAGTGGCCGGTAATTACGGAACACGCACGCCGCCGGTACAAGCACGACACGCAGGAAAGTGTACGCCGGGGTTCCGCTGTAATCTAGTTTCATCATAAAATGAGAGTACTGTGTTTTGTTACGAGGAACAAAGGTGTGTAACTGGCAAGTCTCCCTCCCACCTCGTTTGTGTAATGACGTAAAATTACGATTAAAAATAACACAAATCCGCAACGACACAGCGCATGAAGAGACAGAGCTGACCAGCCCCTGCTGGCCTCACGTACACATGCCTCAACAGAGGTGAACGACTATCCAACCAGAACGGAGATATCGTGTGGTTAACACGATCCCCCAGTCGTTATAGCTGGCTTTCTTAACAGATTTTGCTACATATCGCAGCTCCCCAAGTGTATCATGATATAGCGTGGGCAAAGGTCCCATACACTGGCCGAAATTTCATGAGAAATAAATTACGATTACTACACTCGTACATGTGAACATTTTTTTCTACAATGAAAGTTGTAAAATAAAAAAGAATTCCGCGAATGACAAACGAACTTCTCGTTGCTCAGTTAAAATTGACTACAGTACAAGCAGGTTGACTCCTAATTTTAACAAGGAAATTACACATCATAACGATTAAATTGTGTATAAAATAACAGAAAAAATCCATCAAATCGAACGAAAATAAAAAAGAAATGAACAAATATATATTGACATAAATTTAATTGACCTTTTCTTAGTTTGGGTATGTTCACTGTCCGTCTCTGTGCATGCAAAACTTGCAATAGTGACTGTGTTCCGCAACTTCTCCTCTTGGACCTCTCCTCTCACCTTCCCATTCCCTGTGTTCTGCGGACTGTATGACGTCATCTTTGCTGATCACTGATACAGAGTATGATTCCGATTTTTTTTAGTCCGAAATATAACGGCTGGTTCACAATAAACAGGGACAGGAAACGACAACCAGAACTAGAACGGAAATAATGTTAAAATAAATGTATTTAACAATATTCCCGTTATAGTTCTCGTTGTTTCCTTTCCCGGTTTATTGTGAACCAGCCTTAACAGTTTACTGGGACCCAACTGTTATAGTGGTTTACAAGTGTCTATAAATTTGTCTATGTAAAGAATCCAAGTAGACTAATAGACTATAATGCAATCAAACTTTGAGCACACAGGTATCTTAGAAGATATGGCCAGAAAAATACAAAGTTTACAATGTTGAGTATAAGCACATTATAATATGAAAGATGGGTACAAATATCTCCGAAAATATAAGAGACAAAATTCTGCAACGATCAGTGAAATACCCGACATGGGGAGAAACGACCGTTTAATGACTTCCGCCGATTTTGGAATAGACACCGACGCACTTGTGAACTGCTAACATAGAAAACAAAAAATCACTACCTGTTCAAGAGCGCCACACTCAATCGCTTTCACCTTCATCTTGACCAGGATAATAAAAACTTAACCTAACCTAACCTGTCACTAAAATCTTAACTAACCTAACTTGTCACAGATTCGCCTATACAAGGCATAACAAAAGCCTAAACTATCCTAACTTAACTTGTCACAGCTTCGTATAAGCAAAGCATAATAAAAGCCTAAACTAATCTAACCTAACCTGTCATTAAAATCCTAAACTAACCTAACCTGTCATAGATTTACCTACACAAGGCATAACAAAATCCTATACTACCGTAAGCTAACCTGTCACAGATAAAAGACTAAACTAACCTAACCTGTCATAATACTTCATTTTCTTACCTCTACACACTTCCCTGAGGTATGAAAATGGCCGAATTTCTATTCCGCTGGAACATTGCAAACTAGCGTGACACGTTCGTATTGTCTCGTAAGTTATGATGGTACGACATGAAAGACGGCTGAAGATGCATATCCCCAATAGGAAAAGAAGTCACTCAACGCCAGTTCACAAATATTACCGTCTTACAAAGACGGCATTTTAAAAGCCAAGAATGTTGACAGAGGTAGAATATAAACAATTCATTAATCAAAGGGCGCAAATAGCCATAGTAGCTGACGCGCCCTTTTTAAACCCCACTAACTACATTAATCAGCTGACGAAGAAGTGTTCTGTATAAATGTATAAAAAATGTATCAATAATATCGTAGTACCACAGTCTAGTATATAGTCACGAAGCTCCATACGTAATAAATATGCATCCATACATAGCTGCTAACCACTAGGATCGCTACTATCGCCTCATCACAGACAATGCGAAATAGTACCTGCACAGTCTATCGTTCCTAATACCCTCGTAAACAAAAGCTTCATGACTGTATATACTAGACTGTGGTAGTACGCTGCTTTCAACTGCAGATTTTGCGTCAAAATTCAACGTGGGTGAGAAATGGTCACCAAATTTTGCTTATTAAGAACAGTACATATTTTTATTTTATGTATAGTAAATCTACGACACGGACCCCCCACTTTCTTCACGTCTCTTCCGTAAGAAGCTACACTAAGCATTTTATCGCACAAAAATATATTTAAAAATTGTAACGACTTCGTCCTATGTCGTCCTCTCATCGAATGATTAGTACACTCATAATCAAATCTGGAAAAATACGATAAAACGTCTTTCGGATGTGAGGTCGGGAGTCAAAGTGTCGTGAAATTACCGACGTATTTATGAGAAGACCTGACCGTGTTGATTTTATGACTATTGTCACCTACATTAGAATTAACATTTTTATTTTCTCCGAATCATCGCTTATCATCAGGGTAATGACCATTATTTTGCAGGAACGCCTTTGCATACCACTCGATGCACTGAACGAGTCAAGAGCCATTAATTCAACTGGATTATAGATTGCCACTTTATCGTTCCTATAATGCCGGCATTATAAACCTCCTCTTTGCCGACCTACGTCAAAACGCCATCTGTTGGAAGAGTCGTCATGCTCTAGCAAGTACTTCTCGCAAATTCCACTTCAGGGCGCCACTGCCTGTCTCGACATGGAGCCAACAATGGATATGGAGAAAACTTCCGGATTCCAGGTGGAATTGTGTCTGAAATAGGCCACGACGGGAACAGTGTGTCCTCTAACGCGAGATTCTGTCTCGAACCATTAATATGGTGAGTCAGGGATTTCGAGTCGCCATATAAGGTACTTGTGAACGATCGGAGAGTAGGAGGGAATGGGGGCAAGGCCCAGCGAGGGGGCGCAACAGTGGCACAAGACACGGATCAATATTCAAGACATTCGATTAGAGTCATCCGACCGCCCCTTATCTCACGCATGCGACATTCAAGACCTGCATATCTTAGGTGCTTAACTACAAAATCAGCACAACGACTTCCTACGGCGCAGTCGTTAATTCACATCTCGGCAAGCCCAGACAAATTTAATTAATCACACGACGTGATGAGTGCAGGTGCTATTGAGACATTTACTTTTGCTTTCTGTAAGCCCACAGATTCCATCAACTATGAATGTCAGATAGCCTGTTATTCCTACTATGATACTATTATTTACCATCATACATATAGGATGAGTGTGTAGACATATTCAACAATATAATTCAGATTGTTTGTTTTTAATGACAAATTATTTACACTGGGTGATGTGAAAAAATGAGAAAGTTTTAAAACATGTCGCTATAATTTAAGACCAAAAACTGAAGCTACTTAAATAAATTTCGACAATCTGTCATGAACATAATTAAATAAACCTATGAAAAACATAACATTATCGCGAGACTAAATTAACGAATTTAATTCAACATGCTTATGGAAAACCTAACTGAAGTCTTCATGCTATAGCGAGACTAAATAACTGTTCGTGTGTCAATATTTTCCCTTTCTACAGTGATCGAATTGTTAAACAATAACGAAGTAGGCCTACACATTATAAGACTATTTTGTTCAAGTTAAACTTTACTGCGTCTCGGAAATGTATTATGGGAACTTATAAACATTTCATTTTGAATTCGATCAATTTTCGAAGTCGAAAAAGATACCAGTCTGAACTATTAAGTCATTACAATGAATATCCTCTGATTGAGGTTCTGGCTGATATGTAGATCTATATCAGGCAGTACTTCTCACTTGACGATGTGTGTCAGAGGAAGAACAACTATTTGTATGCATCTGAAGTTTAATCATTATAATAATATGTAGCTAATCGGTAATGTATGCAATGGAAGGGGAAAGAAACTGATCACCCTACCCCATTATCTCTGGGCCTAGTTGCCTCGTAAGTGTAGGGTGACCAGATTCACAAAGACAAAAAAGAGGACACAGAGCCTAAAAAAAGGCATTGTTAAAAAAAGAGAACAGAAAATATGTACTTAGATTAAGGCTCTGATCTATATTATACAGTGCTTTAAATTACGTCAATATCACTTTTACTACAAAATATTTACAGTACAGATTTAAAGCTTATATCTTACTTAAAAGTATATTAATATCTATTTTATTACAAAAAAATTATGAACAAACTTGATAATGATTTTTACAATTACGTAGATACATATGAAAGTCAAGGAAACTATAATTACTAAAGAGGACAGAAAATATATATTTAGATTTACATTCGCACCTCTATATTTCTCGATTTACTAGCTACCTCTGAGCAACAACTATAACAAGGAGGAGCAAAGAGGGTTATGATCGTTGGTAAAGAGAATATTCCGTCGATGTTGCTGCCACCTACATGCAAATTATTTGATAAAAGCGTCAAATCAGATAATTTCAAAATAATAGGCATACAAGTTACAAAAAGGAGGACATTTCATGATTTTTTTAAATCCCCCCGGACCCCGGAAAAAGGCCTAAAAAGGAGGACATGTCCGGACAAAAGAGGACGTAAGTGGTGCGTTGTTGGTATTACTTGAGAGGTTCAGACCTGTCTTCGGATAGTTGATTAAACAACGACGAATATCCTAGTCAAAAGGACAGCGCATTCGATTTCAAAACACGGCCTACACCTCGTACTGTCAGATGATATGGAACTGGGAACTGAGGCGTCGCGATACATGTGAAAGTGTGACGGATCCATTGAAGCAGAATTGCTAGGTCTTCCGAAAATTCGAAAAATATTTCGATTTTTAAAGACATTTCCGAAAATCCAAAATTTCTTTAAAATATCCCAAGCTATGTAGGCCGAATGTTTGAGCTATTCCATTATGTCGCATGATTCGTCTCGCATAGATGTCCTCCTGCTTCCTTCGCCGTATACCGGGGTCAAAAACCTAGACCGCATGTTGCTCAAAGTAATACAGTATGATCCCTCTTTCCGTATCAAGGCTACATTCGTGGTTCCCCATTGTTTGAAGTTACTATAATTACGTCATATTAGTTTGTGGTCACTACAGAAGTTCACGGGCAACCCGCGGGCTGTAAGATGAATATCTGCAAAGCAGTAAGCCCACCAAGTCTGCCTCTGGCCTCAACGATCTTTTCATTCAGAGAACTCGAGGCAATGAATTTTAAGCCCGTCTCTAAAAACTGTTATTCCATTCTTTCCGTTTCACTTTCGTCAATAGATCTATTACTATGTCAACAGATTCGCTTATGTAACATTGACCATTCTTTCTTCCCAGTTTCTATTGTGTTTGACAAAATACAAATTCTTTAGTCAGTTCAGTGTCAACGTGTGTTTAGTGAAGAACAAAAGTGTAAGAGCACGTAATTTATTTTTGTGGTGTTCCCGTGAAAATCTTAAAATGGCCTCTAAAGGTAAGCGTTCACTACATCGTATCGCAATCCTCGTACGAATCGCACGGAAACGGATATTTTAAGTACAGTGCGTTCACTACAACGGTTCTACTTCATCGTCTCATCAAATTCTTTATCAGTTGTTTAAAACATATGACGCACGATATTGACATCACTAAAAACAGAAGAGTTTTGTGGTTAGGTCTATTAATCATGAATGTTAACGAATAAGAATGTGTAATTGTTTCATGCTTCTTAATTGAAGAGGAAGAAACGAAAGAGATATTGGTTACATACTTACTTACTGGCTTTCAAGGAACCCGTAGGTTCATTGCCGCCCTTACACAAGCCCGCCATTGGTCCCTATCCTGAGCAAGATCAATCCAGTCTCTACCATCATATCCTACCTCCCTCAAATCCATTTTAATATTATCTTCCTATCTACGTCTCGGCTTCCCCAAAGGTCTTTTTCCCTCCGGCCTCCCAACTAACACTCTATATGCATTTCTGGATTCGCCCATACGTGCTACATGTCCTGCCCATCTCAAACGTCTGGATTTTATGTTCCTAATTATGTCAGGTGAAGTATACAATGCGTGCAGCTCTGCGTTGTGTAACTTTCTCCATTCTCCTGTAACTTCATCCCTCTTAGCCCCAAATATTTTCCTAAGAACCTTATTCTCAAACACCCTTAATCTCTGTTCCTCTCTCAAAGTGAGAGTCCAAGTTTCACAACCATACAGAACAACAGGTAATATAACTGTTTTATAAATTCTAACTTTCAGATTTTTTGACAGAAGACTAGATGACAAAAGCTTCTCAACCGAATAATAACAGGCATTTCCCATATTTATTCTGCGTTTAATTTCCTCCCGAGTGTCATTTATATTTGTTACTGTTGCTCCAAGATATTTGAATTTTTCCACCTCTTCGAAGACAAATCTTCAATTTTTATAGCTCCATTTCGTACTATATTCTGGTCACGAGACATAATCATATACTTAGTCTTTTCGGGATTTACTTCCAAACCTATCGCTTTACTTGCTTCAAGTAGAATTTCCGTGTTTCCCCTAATCGTTTTGTGGATTTTCTCCTAACATATTCACGTCATCTGCATAGACAAGAAGCTGATGTAACCCGTTCAATTCCAAACCCTCTGCGTTATCCTGAACTTTTCTAATGACATATTCTAGAACGAAGTTAAAAAGTAAAGATGATAGTGCATCTCCCTGTTTTAGCCCGCAGTGAATTGGAAAAGCATCAGATAGAAAATGGCCTATACGGATTCTGCTGTAAGTTTCACTAAGACACATTTTAATTAACCGAACTAGTTTCTTGGGAATACCAAATTCAATAAGAATATTATATAAAACTTCTCTCTTAACCAAGTCATACGCCTTTTTGAAATCTATGAATAACTGATGTACTGTACCCTTATACTCCCATTTTTTCTCCAATATCTGTCGAATACAAAAAATATGATCAATAGTCGATCTATTACGCCTAAAACCACAATGATGATCCACAATAATTTCATCTACATATGGAGTTAATCTTCTCAAAAGGATATTCGACAAAATTTTGTAAGACGTCAACAAAAGTGTTATTCCTCGAAAGTTACTACAGTTAGTCTTGTCCCCCTTCTTAAAAATAGGTACGATTATGGACTCCTTCCATTGTTCTGGTACAATTTCCTTTTCCCAAATTGCAAGTACAAGTTTATAAATTTCGCTAGATACTGCCCTTCCACCCTCTTGTATTAATTCTGCTGGAATTTGATCAATACCTGGAGATTTGTACTTTTTCAGATTTTCTATCGCAATTTCGACTTCAGAAAGTGTGGGTTCCGGTATAAATGGCTCAGCAGTTTGTATTTCAATTTCGTCACGATCATTTCTATTTGGCCTATGTATATTTAGTAGTTGCCCAAAATAGTTTTTCCATCTGTTCAGGATTGAATGAGAGTCTGCAAGCAAGTCACCATTCTCATCCTTGAGCACGTTTACCCTTGCCTGATATCCGTTTTTAAATTCCTTTATACCCTTATATAAATCTCGAATGTTTTTATTCTTACTATTTGTTTCTAGATATCGGTTACATTATATATAAGAAACGACTTTATTAGTGCAATGAGAATGCCTCAAATTATCTAAATGATTCTTCGCAGTTTTCTACAAGCGAAATAAGTTTTCCGACTGCCATTTTGGCGCGATACTGAACATGGCATAATATAATAGTAACAGTTGAGCAATTAAAATTGATTTATTAAAGAAGGCCATGATCGCACGCATCGGAAAAGTTGCTCATACGAGAAACGTGGACGGATTTACCGAGATCCGATGCGTGCGATACGATGAAATGAACGCGGTTACATAACAAATACAGCAAAGACTGTCTTTTTCCGATCCGTGCGATTCGTTTGATGAGTGCGATGCGATGTAGTGAACGCTTACCTTAAGAGAAAGAGGTTACAGAAATCGAGTTGACCACGAGAATTATGAATGTGAAGACGAGAGTGATTTAGCGAAAGCAGATCATGCTAGGCCGTCAACCTAGCGGCAATGAAGCTCTCCAATGTGTTTCCCAATTATGCACTTCCTAGTCCACGAACCTCAGTTCATGAGTGAACTTTTTCGTCTCTCAGTAGTACTGAAACGCAGTGAATTTTTAAAAGACGTCGACGAAGCAGACGAAAATAAATTACCTTTTTTAAGTATGATATAACAAAACGCTTATAATTAAATATGTATGTAATGGTTAAAGTTCCAGTTACAGCATTATAGTTTCCATGAATTTGTAACTAACCCAGTTTTATACAGTGTGGTGTATGTTAATACCTACCCACTTCACTTTACGTGATTCGGGTTACGCATAATGCGAAAAGATGGCAGGACTGTGACCAATTTCCAAATTGAACCACTTCGGTGGGGCACGTTATGCATGATGAGTATCTATGAAGAGTTATGTCTTGTGTTAGGGTGAGTGTCTGTTAAGTGTTCGTGTAAGTGTAGTGTAGGAAATGAGTGAGGATGATGGTGAGGAAGTGAAGGGAAAATCCGGTACCGGCGCGTAGCCTACTCCTGTCGAATAACACCAGTCTTAGCGTCCCCATTCGATGGACGAATCACTATCAACAGTGACATATGCCTTCCCTTCATATGCACTGCGGAGAGATTTATTTATTTTTGTTGGTTATTTAACGACGCTGTATCAACTACGAGGTTATTTAGCGTCGATGAGATTAGTGACAGCGAGATGATATTTGGCGATATGAGGCCGAGGATTCGCCATAGATTACCTTGCATTCACATTACGGTTGGGGAAAACCCAACCAGGTAATCAGCCCAAGTGGGGATCGAACCGCGCCCGAACGCAACTTCAGACCGGCAGGCAAGCGCCTTAACCGACTGAGCCACGCCGGTGGCTCTGCCGGAGAGATTTAACCCAAGCATATTGGTGCACAATTTAGTGATTAGAAGTTGTGCACCGCATCTCTCTTAGTCCAGAGGTAGAAATTATGCAAGAAAATTTCTGACGCCACCGGGAATCGAACCCGGGCCGGCTAGTCCGGAGGTAGACACGCCTCCATGGAGCTAACTCGGTGGACTAATTTATAAAGTCAAACAGTGTAATTAAACAATAAACGTATCTCATATACATGCCGTGAAGGCATTTGGGAAACATGGAGCAGATCAAGTTTTTTTTTTTTAATGAGGTGATGGTTGGCACCACACTCCGAACGCCTTTCACCCCCAGGAAAGACATGGTACTCGCTTTGCTAGGAGACTGAGTAAATCTCGGGGCAGTCTTGAAAGTTCGGCAACGAGAAAATCCCAACACGAGATCGGATACCGGACCATCTAGTCCCTAGCCAGTTGCTTTACCAATTCAGCTAGTGTGTTCGAGTACCAAGATTAATATTCCTACTGTATTTTATTCTATATACAGGCTTACATACAACGTACAGAATAGTATGTATGTATGTATATATAGTGTGTAAGGGGTATAAGTGCCGTCCTTTTCACAGTCGTCGGGGATGGTCTACAACAGCGGTGGCGAAAATGTAATCGTGCGCCGAGCTACTGTGTAACCTGCAACGTGCATAGCACCTATGGAGGGAGGCGGATACCCGAAGGGGAAGTGAAGCAAGTGTCTGACTTATTAACGGATTTTCATTTTCCTTACGTCAAGCACTTAAATATAATTTTATACAGTACAAGGCTACAAACTAACGTTTAGTACGTGTAACGAAGAAAGAAATGAACAATATCACAACCTAAAATTAACTGTCTTCAGAATGTCTCTGCGACAAAGTTTCAAAATTAGGAATTATGTCACTTACTGCCAGTCGTAGTTGATCACGAAGGTATTTGTCCGTCAGTCGTAATCTAAATTTGGTTTTTACTATTTTCATTGTTGAAAATAATTTTTCACAAACGTAAAGTTATAGCGAACATGGCTTCAACAGAGCAAGCGAAAGAACGAAGCTTCGGATATTTATTTTTTGGCAAAGATTTGAAAGTTCAACATTTGTCAAGTCCTTCCATCTAGCTTTCATTTGACATCACATAGTAAAATAAGGGAGTTCAAATTGAAGAGCTAACCGCATTATTCGTACATCTGCTGAAAAAAAGGGTCGACGTACAGCGATGATGATGATGATGATGATGATAACAACAATAACACTTAACCTTTTAATGTTTCAAAAAAAAAAAAATGTTATGTTTTATATCAGCGTCGCCGGATGTGCCGGAATTTTGTCCCACAGGGGTTCTTTTACATGCCAGTAAATTTACTGACACGAGCCTGTCGCATTTAAGCACACTTAAGGTATATGTATACGTTAGAAACACAAAAAATTATGAAAAATGGCATTTTTTGAAACAGTATGTTTTGGATGCAGCATTTCTTCTTCTTTCATTTGCTGGTTTGCTTATTTAATTCTGACTGGTAGTTTTGTAGATAATGGCACTTTTCTATGATAGTAACAAATGGTTACACCCCTTTTTATCTGTCAAAATGTCAGATTTTTTTCCTGAAATACTAAGCCATTTTTACCCATTTCAAAGTACTCTGGAATTTCTAATAGTTCACAAATAACTCATAGATAGCGATAGTGCACAGTTCTAGCCCTTCCTGCCATCTATGAACAGAAATTATAAATAAAACAGCAGAAAGAAAAGTTGTTTATGTACAAGTTTCATACACGTGGTTACACAGGTTATGAGTATTATTTCCAGCTGTTTGTGCCTTTAGTTTCAGTTTAGTGTTCTCTTTGCATATTTATTTTAGTGTTAGTTATTATAGTGCGTTTAGTTTAGTGTTATTTTATAGTGCTGTGTGGCAGTGATGGCTAACAAACGTAATACAAGCAGGAAGAAGCAAAGGAAATTTTATGGGAAGAAGAAGGAAACAAATGTAACTACAGATAGACATTGTCCACCATCAAGTGAACACACAGAACATTATGGCTTTATTCTTTTTGATGTTAGATATTTAACAAAATTAATTTTACTACTGGCTTGTCCAGAATGTCTTAGGGTGGGTTCAGTTTCATTATGTTTGAATAGTGGCAAGAGAAATGGTTTGGCAGTATGTGTGAAACTAGCTTGTTCAGCCTGTGGGTATAATTCTGATGAATTATTCTCAAGCCACAAAGTTTCAAAATATTTTGAAATAAACAGGAGAATTGTCTATGCGAGCCGAGAAATTGGTTGTGGCTATAGTGAACTGAACAGGTTATGTTACCTTCTGGGCTTGCCATGTGGCCTCAGTAAAAATTCTTATCAGGGTCATATCAAGCATGTAAACAAAGTGGTAACACAGCTTGCTTATGATACAATGAATGATGCTGCTAATGAAGTACGTGAAAATACTGGTAGCAATGAATGTGCAGTGTCAGTTGATGGAACGTGGCAACGGAGGGGATTTTCTTCTTTGTCGGGTGTTGTGACAGCCATGTCAGTAAAAACTGGTAAAGTTCTCGATGTGGAGGTAATGTCCAAAAGCTGCATGTCTTGCAGAATGCATGCTAAGGAAGACAAAAATCACCTTCATATCAGACTTGGCTAGCAGACCATGTACCAGTATGCTCCTGTAACTACAAGGGTTCTTCACCTAACATGGAACCTGTTGGGGCAGGTAGGCTCTTTTTGAGGTCAGTCCAAAATAGAGGATTACTTTATACTCAATATTTAGGAGATGGCGACTCAAAAAGTTTCAAAACTGTATCTGAACTTGACCCATATGATGGGAAAGAGATTGTGAAATTAGAATGTGTGGGGCATTACCAAAAGCGTTTAGGCAAAGGTCTTAGGCAATTAGTTAAGACCAAAAAGATCGGTGGAAAGGGGAAACTGACTCAAGCCCTCATAGACAAACTTCAAAATTACTTTGGTATTGCCCTCAGGTCTAACACAGAAAGTGTAGAAAAAATGAAAAGAGCTATCTGGGCCTCTATGTTCCATGTCGCAGCAAATGACAGCCAACCACTTCATGCAAAGTGTCCACTAGGTGAAGACAGTTGGTGCACTTATCAAGTGGCCAAAGCAAAATGCATCCCTTACAAGCATGAAGGTCCTGGTATTCCCATTGCAGTGATTAGACAAATGAAACTGGTCTACGAAAGACTGACGGACGATAAAATGTTGCAGAAGTGCCTGCATGGGAAGACCCAGAACATTAACGAGTCCTTCAATGGGATGATCTGGAAAAGGTGTCCAAAAGAAACCTATGTGGGACATGCAACACTGAATTTGTGTGTAATGGATGCAGTGTGCCACTACAACCGTGGTCCTGAAGTGGAGCTGGACATCCTAAGGAAGATGGGAATTGAACCTGGACTGAACACAACTACGGGCGTATCTTCTTCGAAGGTTGTAAAGGATATAATGAAGAGAAATCAAGCTACACCAGAAGCAAGAAGCAGAAGAAGATACCTGAGAGGAAGAAAAAAATGAAGGTGGATCGCGAGACTACTGCTGAGGGTATAACGTATGAAGCAGGAGGATTTTGACAGCCTAACTTTCAACTGCCGTTTCCCGTAAGTACCGTCTCTTGACATATTGGCTTAAGGAAAACATCATATCTCATCCAAGAAAAAAGATAGAGGTATGATTCTGGTATCATTTTGAAGCTTAGAATGTAATCTAGTGCATGAATCAAATAAAAATTTGATCTACATGTTCACAGTCCCATTAAAAATTTTTTTCTTCAAGGTTGCATACTTTTTTTGTCTAATATTTTACAAAATTTAAGATATTTATGGTAAATTATAGCAAAATGTTATTCAAAGTTTATTCAGGCACTAGACAAACATTTTTCCTATAAAACAGTGAAGGAATTTTGAAAATAGCTTCATTAGGAAAGAGGATATCACGTTTACCGTTTTATTAAATTTTTTAAACAAAAAAAAATATTATTATAAACAATTTCAAAGAACAATTGTTTAAAAATAGTTAAATCTCTTAATAACAATGTATTCTTGTAGCTAAAAATATTGAGAGCCCTAAATATTGCCTAATTTAAATTTTCACCCCCTAATGTATACATATACCTTAAATGCCATCGACCTAGCCCGGGATCGAACCCGCAACCTTGGGCATAGAAGGCCAGCGCTATACCAACTTGCCAAGCAGGTCGACTTAATGTTTCATCAGTAACATGTAGTATAATGCCGTTTTATGTTATACAACCGTTTTCCTCGTAATACTTGTGAACAAATCATAATACATTTAATATTCTCATCATATTGACAGCAAAAAAATGCGTCCTCCCATCCTACTTGAAACTTTCGTACATGGTTTCGAGAGAGACATATGCCACTCGCAGGTCAGAGACAAATAGAAATGGAACGGAGTTTGACTTCAGTGAGTGAGAGGGTGGGGGTTGGTGGAGGTTAGAAGCAAGCGAAATGCACTGCGAGCCACAATGTCTCGCTAGTCACGTTGTCGCCACGGCTGGTCTACAGGATCAAAGAATGTCCATATAACATAAGAGTCAAAGCTTGATAGTTTTCTCAGAAAAAATATTTAATTTTGTTATTTTATTTGCGTTACACTGCTTATATCGCTAGTAAAATTACGAAAACAATTACATCAATAGTTATATCTAGCAAAGAGTTAATACTAGTTTAAATAAGCATTTGTGTGTTCTATTACGTTTTCGTGAAATTAAACAAAAATGCATGCTTAAATTTGTTAATATTCTGGCGTGAGAAATATGGCAGCAGTACTCTGCACAGACGTGAGTAGGCCTACGAGTCAGCTAATTTCAAGCTCCCTGTCCATAGGTCTACTGCCGAGCGGATGGGAGTTCAGTACCGAGTATTCGATAAACAACTTACAATGTCATTCACAGTTTAGGAATATCATATGTTAATTCATGGAGAAAGTCGTCGTAATTCAAGCGAGGCAAGAAGGATGCGCCGTCAACGTTTTCCTCAAAGAAGGTTACCTAATCGGCAAACTTTTGTAGCAATTTCTCAACGATTTTTATAAATTAGAAGTCTCTTACCCCGTTTCGACAATCACAAAACCGAAATTTGTTTAAAATGGTACTGCTTTACGCAAGCGGGAGAGATTAAAATGTTGCAGTAGAAAAAAGTTCGTGTGATTTTGTGCAGAAAACCATTGGTTTACTTTTCAGGCGTGCAATTAAAAAATGGAGCAATATAGTTACATAAAATGTAAATTTACCATAATGTTCTATTAATGAGATTAAAAGTTTATATTTGCTGCTCGTTTTATGTAAACAACAGTATTGCCATGGGCGCTCCTGCATTAGAATAGAGCATCTGTTTTGTACCGGTATGTCTACACCCGCTTGAGCTATGCTGGAACTTCCAAACTCCCTCCTCCCCATCCAGCAACGTTGCAAAACGTCTATTATTGCTAATTTTAATAATTTGTTAAATATTGCAATTATAAAAAAATTGTAAGGACATTTTTTCTTCCATATGACATGAATAATCGTCAGTTAAAATAATAACACTTATACCTCTTACACCCTGTATATTAAAGTGTAGACCTATGTATTTAGTACACTTATTTAATGGAAGCTTGAATGGTCAACATAGGTTTCACTGTAGTACATACATAAATTTTTATATCTGTAATAAATTGATTACAAATTACAGTATACATTATGCATGTATAATTTATAAATAAAATCAAACATCTTAATTTTGGAATTACAATGAATACATTTTGTGTGTAATCCAGAAAGTTAACGCTAATCTAATTTGGACGTATATTGTATTTACATACTTAACTTCAAAAACTGAAACATCTAGAAACATTTCTTCATAGCGCATATCGCGGAGTTCGAATTAACTACACACCGAAATATTCGTTTACTAACTTTACTGCTGAGATGAAGAAGAATGGTTCAACATCTTTGAAGTTGCTGATTAGCCTTCAGGAATGGTCAAATTGTGTTCAGTAACAAATGAAGCGAAGAGAACTTCTGCCCTTATCACACCATCTTTCGTTGAACACTAAAATTTAGTTTTCTGTGTATTCCCCCCCCCCCCCAATACATTCTGAATGTTGTGTATCATTTTTCATCCTAATGTGCTTGAACATATCACTATAGCATTTTAAATTGTATTTGCAAGCTGTATACAATGTGAGGGTTACATCTCATCTCTAAACTCTTTTATTGCAGGAAATTCCGTAGTGGAACTATGTTTAAAAATAGTTATTTTTATTGACTTTTTTTTATTTTACAGATAATCAACACACCACGAGGATTTACCGTGACTTACGGAGCTTATTTCCTGAGACATTCTGAGCCAAATATGCCATACAAACATTTGTCCTGGTCTTAATATTTTCAGTTACACTAACTTGAAATTGTTAGTAAATTACGTTTTTTTCTTTAGTTTTAGGGGTAAAAAATATTACAAATAGAGAATGAACTATTCAAAAGTGTGTTGTTAATTGCTTTGCACAGATTTTGTTTTTCAATTTTTAACTAAAAATGACATCGTTCTTACGCACATTTTACAGAAATTGTTACAAATCATACTTCATGAACTTGATTCTTTACAGTTTAATATGCATCCTAATGTACAGTTTTAAAGAATTTACAAGAGTGGCGTGATTTGTAACAATTGTTGTTATAAATGCGTAAGAAAATGTAATTTAGTAGTTAAAAATCGAGGAAAAATTTTGTACATAGCAACTATGGAATTCGTAACACATTTTTAGCTTCAGAACAGTAGCTAATTAAAGAAACGATACTCCTGAACAGTTCATTCTCTATTTGTAATATTCTTTTAACCTTAAAATTCAAGAATAATTGTATTTTACAAACAATTTGAACTTAGTATAACTCTGAAAATAGTGAGATTAGGACAAATGTTTATATGACATTTTTTTGCTCAGAATGTCTTCGGAAATAAGCTCCACAAGGCACGGTAAATCCTCGTGAATCACTCTGTATGTCGCAGCAGCAAAAGAAAAGAAAAAAAAAACATACTATCCACACGTTCAACATAATATATACACTTTAGTTGAAAACAATCGTATTTTCACACGATACAGTAACAATATACAGCACAGTTCCATTACATAATTTTGAGATGGAACGATATGAATTCCTGTAGGTAAAAAAAGTACGTTCAACCCACCTGCACTACAAGACGTCATTATAATAATAGTCTTTAATAACAAGGTATACTGAAATACTTACACCAAACCACTATATCTCACAATAGTCACTCATTTCCGGCCGTTAAATTGAAAAGACAATCTGAGGAAAAAGCCTATGTCACAAGACGAAATTGGAGATTATTCTAATCCCGCTAATGAAATTAATATAAATAAATACATCAGGAGAATGGTTTAAAAAATCCGGAGTCTCCAGCCTGAAACCGGTAAATTGACAAGTACGCAGTTTTTTTGATTGGGGTTTTCCCTCTGTTGAGCGGTTTGTCTGTAATGCTCTATCTTTTCGACTGAGGGGAATTACACTCATCTGCGATATTTCTCTGACAGATTGCCGACCTATCGCGGAAGGTGAGAAGACGACGAAATTATGTTATGTAGGATTGGGAAGGAAGGGGTCGTAGCCATTGTAATTGGTACTATCCCAAGCATTCGCCTGGAGATACTTGGTAAGGTAAACCACGAAAAACTGAAGTCAGGATAGAAGCCCCTGGAATCGAACGCCGGACCTTTCGAATACAAAACGGATGTTAACCACTACACCACTGTGATCGATTGCATTTATATTTGCATTTTAAATATTTTTTCAAGAACTACAAACGTAGTAACATGAGCAACATAAAGAAATTTAATAAGTATATTGCATGAACGTGAGAAAGAGTGTAGGCAATATAATTATTATTTCACTTTGTCCCGTTAACACTACGGCATAGATAAAGGGTCGTTTAAGGACAGCTCAACACGCTAACGAAAAATTTTAATTTTGAGACCAATTTATGCAATTTTTATTCTAATTTTCCCCTAATATGTATGGATACGTTTTCCGCACTTTTCACGTATCTGGTGCCAATGTGATCATTTTATACTTCTGTATTAAAAAAAAATACAAATCGATGACGAAGTATAGACTTCTTCCAAAATGGGGGAGATTTCGATATAGTATGACAAACATAGGAAACACTTAAAAACCCAACATTTACAACACAATTTTGCTCCTGAAATATACCTAAAAATTGTATAATAGGCCTACTCTTACTCACGTTGGTCACATGTGAATTTTCCATCAGTGCCATTTTCCACTCAGGCCTCGTGAAACCATTTTTAGAGTTCTCCAACACACGGAATCCAAAGTTCTGTATCATTGTCAGCGTAGTAATACCCACTAAACGCGGAACATCAGGATTTTTTAAATCCACATTGTTTGATGAATTTCCTTCCCATACACGTCGAGCACTCTGCTTCCATCTGTTGGAAAGCCTAACTTCTTTTTGCTGTTTAGTTTCCTTCAGCTGTTTCCTATAGCTTTCAGACGTTATTACGTCCGAGTCTTTCAGTTTTCTCTTTTGCCACCAAAATAAAACAGGTGGCACTAAAAAGCTCTATGAAGGATTGCGAACTCTAAGAAAAAAAAATTGTTAGAGACAACCTCCAGGTCATCTACTCGTACCAAGTAAGGAGGACTACAAGCAAAATCGATATGTCCAGATCTCCCCAAAACACAGTGTCGAAATCTCCCAGAGATACACCTTCATACACGACATTTTTTTTGGATAATCACTTTGGCGCCTTTAGCCCTACTAACCTGTAAAATATACAGTGGAAGCTCTTAAGTTCGACATTCTATAGTTCGACTGCTTACGTAGGAGAATTAAACACGCCCCTATACGGGCACTAAGAAATGGGTTTGCTATTTGAATGAGAATTGGCCATGTGTCTTGTAGTGATATTTTTGTTAAAGGAAAACAATATTTTATTGATCAGTACATCCATATTTAATCACCGATTTTAAATTAATGAACTCTTCTTTTCTATTTGAGAATTGTGCTGTTTGTGAGACGGAACTGTCGAAACCCACTAAAAGCGCGTACAGTCTCGGGGCGGGCAGGAAATGCAAATACAGTACTGTATTCGTTGATGGATAACCATTAAGAATTTGTATTCATTTCACCTGGCACACCCACCACCCTTATTGGACAGAACTTTCAATTCTGTTCTGTCGAACTTAGGAGAGTCCACTGTATATACAACAATTTGTGCATCTACTAATATCACGCATGTAGAGTCAAAGTACAATAAACTAAAGATTATATGTTATAGTAAGTGACAGCCCGCATTGTGTTTATTGCCTTGTGTGAACGTAAAACATAAGTTGGAACCACGAGATTCACTTACACAGAGATTACACAGTCAACACTAACCTCGTATAGTGCTCACAATGACTACTTTTCTTGAAAGTGTCGAGATCTCCCAGAGTAACTATATCATAAATTTGTAACTACGCATGATTATCTAGAAAATAAACATTAGACCCCTGGCGTATTGCGATGAATGGAGGCCTAAGTGGTGAACATTAAATGTTCAGAATATCATTATTCAATTTTATTATTAATAACCTACCCTATAAACGTTTTATTACACTGGTTAGTAATGGAGAAAAAATTCGTGCCGCACCGGGGATCGAACCCGGGACCCTTTCCCAGTTCTACGCACTGGGAGCTCTAACCACTGAGCTACGCCGAGGCTCAATCCCAGCACCGAACGGATTCGATCCCCGGCGCCGGAGCGAATTTTTCTCCATTAATATCCAACAGTAACCATAACAGATAATTCTGTAGAACCAAAAAATTAATCTTCAGGTAATTATATTACACTTTCCCGAACCTTTAAATTTCCTCGAATTTTTACACAAACTTACAGGGCATACCTTTTCTTTATTTTTTCGAAACGATGACAAATTTTTCCTCAACTCATATAACGCGTTGTGCTTGCGTTAGTAACTAACACAAACACAAATCACCTTTCAAGGATGAAGGTAAGAGCTCACGCAGAACTATTTCATATTTAAAGTCACACACTATCAACTCAATGCAACACCGACACATAGCTCCATTACGTTCAGATGCGAATCCTTCCACCGATAAAGTTGGCAAATTGTCTCATTAAAAATTAAGAACAGTTACAGTACATCAACAACAACAAATAATAATTAAACTTTTCTAAGTTCATGTACGAACTACTGAAAAGACCATGTGTCTTGCACAAAATCAGCAAAATGTTATGAATTAAATGTGTAGAAGTGTTCGATTGGCCAGTAATACTGGGTGGAATGCATATCAAACAAGTTTGCTGGAAATAAGTGCTTGATTAGATAACCCCCTTCTTGTAGTGGTTAACCTGCCTGACTGTGAACTAGAAGGTTCCAAGTTCGATTACTGGCTATTCATTCATAGTGTTCTGTCCAATGGCAGGTCTTCCACTGCAAACCCAGCATTCTCCAGTCTTTCCTATTTTCTCTATACAGAAGATTGATTAATTTCAAGAATACAGGATCTGGAACGGAGTTCACTAGTCCCGCGATCGGAAAACTTGGAAACCATGATAATTGGCTATCTCCAATTAAATAAAAGCCAAGTGATGCCATACATATGGACTTGCAGCACTGACCACTCAGCGCCTTCTATACTTGCTGTCTGGTAGTCATACAAATGACTACTAGCCCTGATCACATACTGTATATGTGTAACATCGATCACCCTTATGCATTTTCAAGACAACTTTTATCAATTTCACTATGTTGTCATCTAGCGACTGCAAAATAAGTCGCGTTATAACGCTGATGAAATTGCATGAACTAATAGCTTGCAGCAGTACTTGCATCTAGTGGTCGTTACCAAAAAATTCATTTTCGACAATGGAGATCCTAGTGTTTGTTCTCTTTTATATGTTGCTATTGCATAACATGAGAATGACCAATCTGATACATACATGATTAGGGCTACTAGGTGACAGGTGCTCGGCTAGGCCCTGGCTCCTTGTGTAGTTTTTGAGACATAGGGCAAGTAACTGATTTGTAGAAATGCAACTGTCAAAATTAGCACGGTAGAAATTTTTGTAAACAACGAAAAAAAATATTTCCAGCCCGACTATAAATTTAATTCGGGAGTATACTTTGCCAGTTTGCAGTTTGCCAATGAACACAAAATTACTGTTATACACGTCCCTTATTCGTTCCAATATGCTGCCTGTGAAATTTGAGCACAAAGTCATAGGCTACACGTTATCTGATGAAATTAAATAGCATTCAACGACCAGTTTGTGAAACTATTACAGGAGCTATTATTACAAACGCACAAGTTTATGAAGATTAAATATCGGCTTTACTTTATAAAGAGATCAACCTTTCTGCATTCTTTACGACCTCAAAATAAATTTTTGATTACATTTTTAAGACGATTTTATTTACTTTGTATAATGTTCATATTTTAATGTAAGTTTCTAATATGTGTCTGTGATGGAATTCTAATCTTAGTTGTTCATTTTTTATAGCATTGCATAATTTCTTCTGTTATTTTTCATCGTAAAAAGGTCCTCGTGATCAGGAATTTATACGAGTAATAAATGTTATTCGTCGAATATTGTCTATCATAGAAATAACTATCGAAATTGTATTATTATAAGCATTATTATTATTATTATTATTATTATTATTATTATTATTTAGGCGAGATATTTTCTAATATGCAATTACAAAATACAAAACAATCCCAATAGCGGGAAGGCACAACTAATAAATTAATAACATACTGTAGGACAAATTTAATAATACGTAATAAAAAAGGTAAGGTAAAGGTATCCCCGTAACTTGCCATGAAGGCACTTGGAGGGCATGGAGGTAGAGCCCCATGCTTTCCATGACCTCGGCACTAGAATGAGGTGATGTGGTCGGCACCACTCTCTGACCTCCTTTTACCCCCGGGAAGGATCCGGTACTCAATTTTATAGGAGGCTGAGTGAACCTCGGGGCCGTTCTGAAAGTTTGGCAACGAGAAAAAAGTCCTGTCACCACCTGGGATCGAACCCCGGACCTTCCAGTCCGTAGCCAGCTGCTCTACCAACTGAGCTACCCGGCCGCCAATAATACGTAATAACTAGTGATAATTGAAAATTAACCATTTACTGATCTACAAATGGCTTTTAAGGAACCCGGAGGTTCATTGCCGCCCTCACATAAGCCCGCCATCGGTCCTTATCCTGTGCAAGATTAATCCAGTCTCTATCATTATATCTCACCTCCCTCAAATTCATTAATATTACCCTCCCATCTACGTCTCGACCTCCCCAAAGGTCTTTTCTCCCTCCGGGCTCCCAACTAACACTCTATATGCATTTCTGGATTCGCCCATACGTGCTACATGCCCTGCCCATCTCAAACGTCTGGATTTAATGTTTTTAATTATGTCAGGTGAAGAATACAATGTGTGCAGTTCTGCGTTGTGTAACTTTCTCCATTCTCCTGTAACTTCATCCCTCTTAGTCCCAAATATTTTCCGAAGCACCTTAATCTCTGTTCCTCTCTCAAAATGAGAGTCCCAGTTTCATAACCATACAGAATAACAGGTAATATAACCGTTCTATAAATTGTAACTTTCAGATTTTTTGACAGCAGACTAGATGACAAAAGCTTCTCAACCAAATAATAACAGGCATTTCCCATATTTATTCTGCGTTTAATTTCCTCCCGAGTATCATTCATATTTGTTACTGTTACTCCAAGATATTTGAATTTTTCCACCATTCAGAAAACAAAATATAAAAAAAATAATTACCGATATTTACATTACTAGTTAAGTGAGATTCTTCACCTTGCACTAGTGCTGCTAGTTCTTCAAACCGTGGTCATATTTTTGAAAGGTAGCATCAAGTCATGCTCAGGTTATAGTCTGCTTATAATCTTGGTTTTCATTACTAAATACAAAAGCCAGCTGTACATACTACATAGCCGAAAACAGAAGTAACACTTTCATGACTTCGTTGACTAAAATAGATTTCTCTCTCTCCAGGTTTGTCCCAAATGACTCCGTTTGTTTATGGAAACAGTGACGCCAGGCTTCATCACCTTAGAGAGCAATGAGCTGTAGACCAGCAATGTCTGAAAAGTGTTCAAACAAGTCTTCACCGCCGATGTCAAATGCAGATTATGAACCGAACTGTATTTGGCCATGTCTTCTGGAATGTAGCGATGTATTATTTTCTGCAATGCCCAATTATTACATTTTTAACCTCTGCTACGGCCATCCATAGGCAAGAACCCTGAGCAGATCTTTGGACAAATGTGGCCGGCAATCAATGTCAGAAATATGTGCCATAAACGGAGATTTCTGCATTAATTACTGGTAGACTGTATCCTTTAATTTTACGCCTGTTGGTTTTTTATGACAAGAGTTTGAGATATCTTCAATATACTTATCTAATTTCTTCTTCTCCTTCTTCATTTCTAATGCCCAGGAGGAATGAATAATGTTCATAATGCCGCATACCTACTGCAATATAACCTCCCTCCTTTACTGGAACGACTGACAGCGACGGACTCGACGCATGGCTCGCCTGGTATCCAGCGTTTAAGGATGATAATTGCTATGAGTAATATTCAATCGTCAGGAGGATAACAATCGCGCCTAATCACAATCTGTTGCATAGCCAGGACACGGGCTTTCCCTCCTCCTGCCAGGGGTTGGACTCTACGTACAGCTCGCTCGCCGTCCAGGATTGAAGATGATGCTATCACCGACTACTCGATCGTCAACACGAAGGTAGCCACAATAAATACTTTTCATAGATCTAGGACCTATTCTACCATTAGATTTTGCAGCTTCGCAATATTTCACTTTTCAATTTTTGAAAAGTAAAAACTCATTCTCTTCCTCCATAAATTAAAATACTACTTTGCATATCAGTTGTCATTGCAACTCCATGTAGTTGAGCTCCATTTCCTAGCCAATGAAGACATAAGTACAGTAATTTCGTTATTTAGGTGAAAAAGATCAATTTCTTTTTGGTTCTAAAATAGGCTCAATTCTTTCAAGAACATAATTTACTTCAGTTGGCATATTTCGAAAACATCAATAGAACTGAGACAAGCTTAGGTTATGGAATTTTATCCTCCTTTTGGTTTGCGGGCCTTTCGTCCATTACCTTTTGTCCACAGTTTGTTTCGTCCATCAACTTTCGTCCACGTTCTCTTATCCACAATCGATTGGTCCATAAAATTTACGTTCATCCATATATTTTCTCCACACCTTTTATGTCCATAACCTTTCGTCCATCTTAGAATACATATTTGTGTTTCCCATCTACAAGTGCAACACCGGAAACATGGTTATGGAATGTGCACGAAGCAGTCTTGAGTGGGGAACAGAAGATTAACAATGCTGTCGAAAGTTGGCATAGTAAATTTAAAAACTCATGGTTGTTCATCATCCCAGTATATTTGGAAGTTTTTGGAAATCTTCCTGGACGAACAGGAATCAAATGAGCAGGTGATTACTCAACTGTTGGGAGAACACACGCCAGTCCGTGCACCATTAAGTCAGACGTAGGCCTATGTCAATAATAATGAATGCATCAAGGAAATGGTTGTACGGTATGAAGACAACAAGAACGACGGCCGGCTGGAAACATATCTGAGAGGAATTTCATACAGATTAAAACTTAACCCTGCTGAAGCTCTTCAGGAAGAATAAAATAACTAATCATGTTTATAATACAAACAGTATGTACATTCAACAATGCATTTAAATTTAAATAAATTACTTTTTCACCAAATGAATTATGTTTCATGCCATCTATTTCTTTTGCCACAGTGAACGAAATAGTCAGTGGACAAAGCACGAAAATGGACTAAATAGTCAGTGGACAAAACTTAATGGACTAATCAAAAAGTAGATGAAACGTAGTGGACCAAAGGCCCTATAATGCTCCTTTTTTATATATTCTTTTCGGCAGAGGGAGGGTTCTTTGTCCCTTGAATCACTTAATAACAAATTTTCTCGTGCATTTTTTTTTGTCTAAATTGTTTTGAATCTAAAGAAAAAATATATCGCTACTGAATATAATTAAATTTAATTACAATGACAAAGGGTCTTGGTTCATTGCAAAAATCCCATTCACTTTTCAGTATATGATTTTGCACTTGGTTTAAGCCTCTAAAGGCTTGTTCCGGTCTCATGCATTGAACATTGAGTCCATCTTTTCTTTGGTCTGTCAATGTTTCTTTTGCCTGTATATAATTTTATAATGTATATTATTTTATAATATAATGTATTATATATAAACACAAAAAATTATTACAACTAATTTATCACTGAGAAATAAGGAAAACCTGTTAACTTGAATTTCTTTGAAGCAAAGCGTTACTGGATTATGCAATAATGTAGGTGATGTTTGGATCCTGTGTCTCAACTCTCATATTCAATTACTATTTCGATTACACTAACCTCTAGCGCTTGAAAGTGGAACTAAACGCCGGAGCACAGAGAAAACGGGGAAATTCGCTCAGTGTCCATTCTACATAATGCCTATTCGCTAGTGTCACTTCATTTTCACCCTCTCACGGCTACTGATCGCTTTCTGCCGTAGGACGCAGAGATAGTCGTAGTGTATTGCGGGCGATTGCTTGATCGGGAAATCCCAAGCGGGACGATCTGTAATGTAATCGAAACGAGACACGTGGCCTTGAGAGGCTAGGAACTCACAAGGATTGAGGTAAATCCTCAGAATCCTTACAAGGACTCGCACTCTTAGCTTAATTCTCCTGCCTTTGCCTCCATTGTTGGTCTTTTTACCGTACACAACTATTTATTTTTTAAATGTATTCCCATACCTAGACATATGAACAGGCGAAAGCGGCGTTAAAATATTTAATTATAACCTGCTACTTCAGATGAACACAGATAAAGATTCTTCCACAGCGTTGCGGTCATGTGACATACTGCCCGCTTCCCGTTTAAAGCCAAACAGTCTCCAGTTATCAGCCAGCCCGGAATAGAGAATTAAGACGAAATGCAGCAATTCCACGAGGTACGACAAAGCTGTCTACAGCACTGTCGCACTAATCTCTGAACTGTCTAATTTTACACACTCCTCAACCATGATGAGTTACGATATTTTTAAACTCTGTAGGGCTTTCGGTTTGATGTAAAGGGTTACTCTGCTACAAAATCATAAACTTATGATAAATCCTAGAGGACATTCTGATTAAGTAAGAAAATGACGATGAATGACACCAAGTACAAAGTCACTTTCATGACTCAGATTCATGTACCACTAGTGGTCCTCGAAATATAAGCTTGGTGGATCGCGATGTGAAGCTAGCATTTATCAGAAATTATTGAAACGTCGAAATTAATTCAAAACTAATTGTAATCTTTATTTTTGTCATAGTAATCTGTATAGCTCTTCTGATGAATTGTTTATGCTTGTAATTTGAAGTAATTTGCATGATATGTATTATCAATTTCTGTGTATCTCAACTGATTGAATTGTTATGCCTTTAAATTGAATTAACTTACTTCCTATGTATTAAATTTTATAGCTCAGCTTGGGTTTGTAAATTTAATAATCTGATTAGCTACGTACTGTATATTTTTAGTACAGCCATAAATGTAGCTCAGTCGGCAGACTCGCTGGTCTGCTGATCCGGAGCTGCGCTCGGGCTTGGCTTGAATCCCCCGTTTAGTGTGATTAATTGGTTTCTTCCTAGGTTTTGCCCAGGCGTGGGACTGATGCCGGGTGGTCTATGGCGAGTCCTCGGCCTCACTTCACCTCCGTTTGGTCTGATTATCTGCTTGGTTTTTTCCGAGGTTTTCCCCAACCATAAGACAAATGTCAGGTAATCTTTTGGCGAATCCTCGACCTCACCTCATCTCACTACATCTCGCCAAAAAATTGTAAAAAATTGAAATTGTAAAAATTATAATTGTAATCTTGTAAAAATTTCACTTGTTCCACATCTTAAAGCTTCATTGCTAATGTAAGATCTATGGAATATAATAAATGAAATATATATATATATATATATATATATATATATATATATAAAGAGAAACTCCATGATAAAAGAATCGATTTCGAGATTTTCACGGGAATAGTGTATCATAGCATCCCTGATACCCCACATGTGGACAGAAATTTCTCCTGAAATACGGAGCACAGGGAGAATTTTAGCGATATTCAGATGTAAGAGTCACTTTTGCCAGGAATGATGCACATGAAATATAATAATGTTCAATACAAATAAAAGTTTCATATTTTAAATAAAAACATAATGGCGTTCAACTTCAAAAATAACTACTCAATTTCCGTGAACAGAAAAAACTACCAAATGCGACGGGATCACTTTGTATCGACAGAAAAACATTTGGCTGAGAGAAATTTATCCTTTATTACATATACCAAGTTGTTCTTATTTGGGTGTACAGTAACTCATTTCATTCGGGTATGTCTGAAAACTATAGGCCTAAACGGTTATCTGATGCGCAACTCTTCAGGCTTTGGGTATCAAAGATGGCGGCTGAAATATATAAGAATAACAGTTTCTAAATGACAGAGAAATTAAGTTCCATTGAACGGCTGGGAACCTGAAATTAATGATTTTTCTAAACACAACCATAAAGTAGGCAAGTGCATTGCGCTTTATTAATTTCCAGAAAGGGGCATGTATGGATTAGAAACTAATGGCGGAACAAGGCTTATGAGCACTTGGGCCACTGTTATAGGT
Source organism: Periplaneta americana (assembly GCF_040183065.1). NCBI lineage: Eukaryota > Metazoa > Arthropoda > Insecta > Blattodea > Blattidae > Periplaneta > Periplaneta americana. The sequence continues at coordinate 64,450,920 of NC_091119.1, read as the reverse complement.
CCACTTTGATACCTCCAAATTTCGAGGGCGGCACTGGGTTCTTTTACGTGCCATAAAAATGTGACTTCTGTTGCTTTGGGTTGGGCACCAAGAGAAAATTCTACTCTCTCACGGGGAACCATATGCCTTCTCTTCAACCCCTTTCTTCCCCGCCGAACATCGTAGCGTTAATGCCGTGGTGGATGTATATTAAGCGTCCCCGTTTAGAGTTGGATTCGCTCCCGGTGCCCAGCCCTGGTTTAGTGAATGGCTTACGCGCTTCCCATCCAAGCGATTCGTGGTTCAACTGGGTGTAGGGTATTTCACTTATGTTTTGTGTTGTCTCAACGATGATTCTGTGCAGTGCTGGCCACCAACCAGGGAGACTTACAATGCGTACTTGTTTAACAAATGGTTTGAAGAGAATAATTTTTTTAATTATTTTATTTATTTTTTTTTTTTTTACGTTGGGGAATTTAATTGAAGTGAATTTTATTATGGCAGGCAGAATAACTACCTCATGCCCCCATGTTATATTGTTACCTATGCATTTCATTAGAACCAGGTTCCCAGCTTCGAAGTCGTTAGCCCTGTGAACTTACAGTATATTTATTTTCCCCTATTATCATATTATAGGATTATCTAAGAAAGAAGAGAATAAAAGTACCTAAACACTACATTAGTATGCAACCACCAGATTACAGAGGACAAATGAGGGATAGCTCTACCCCCTAGACCTCCACCTTCCATCTCTTCGCCCTCTCACTGACAAACCCGTATTTCAAAGTCTTTGCGGCAAAATATCATGTTCATTGTAGTGTAGTTAAAGAAAACTGTTACATATACAGATTTTAATAAGCTTAAAGCGAAGAATCTCAAATTGACCTCTTTACGCTGAAGAGGGGCGCAACATGTGTAAAGCGTGAAAATCTGTAGTGCTACAAAAAAGTTGTTGAATAAGATGTAATATCTTGAAGTATACATCTTCACAAAATAATTCCTAAAAAGTGCAGAGGAAGAGAGAAGGAATTGTACACGACTGTGGTAAGCCGGTGCAAGTACAGTACAGTAGAACCTCTATTATCCGCGATAATCAAGGGGGTGGAGTGAACGGTTAATCGAAAAAATCTGACAATACGTACTATAAAAGGTGTTCATAAACTAAGTGCATAATACAGTTCCGTCATCCCCCCCCCCCGTGGTCTTTTCTTTTAACAAGCTAGGTAGTGGATCATAAGTTAACTAATTTAAGTCTAGTTTTCAACGACGGGTTTTTAATGGTCAAGGAAACTCTTTATGACAGCTGTCTGTGCAAAGATAGGAATAGTAGAGGTCTCATGTTGTAGATTTACAAATTTGATGCACTTTATATTTTGTTTTTCATTAAATCGCGCACAGTTGTAATTCCTACCTCGTATTATGAGACAGTTTTTCAATTCCCAAATCACTGAATTACTTGTACTTTTTTTTCGTAGCAAACACGTTTTCTTTTGACACCTGTGGAAGACATTTTGCACAGAAGTTAGACGGTACGACCACTCGAAAAGTAGATCATACTGCGTAAGGGTAAAGGTTTGTAAAAAAAAACACTCTGTAGAAAAAAAATTCGTACTAATATAAAGTACAGTACTCATATTTTTCTGCAAAACAAAAAGGGGAAGAGAGAAAGACAGTCGTATAATCCACCATTCGGTTAATACTGTGACGGATAATCGGGTTTTTACTGTAGAGAGAAATCCTCTTCATCCAACCATCCGTACCTTACCCTGGACAACGTATTTTAGGCATTAAAAACTGCAGTTCCAGCCCTCTAAAGTAGTCTGGGCATTTAAAAAATTTGGTTCTAATTCAATGTAATCATGTATTTTTTCTGAAATATTACACTAAAAAATAAATAAATAATTAAATAATGTTACTGATATTCAATTTTATTGCATAGTAATTTGTTTATAATTAGCTACACAGTACATCATTACAACTTCATCAAGGTCAAGGTTTCCTTTCCTCGAACGGATGAGACAGATCAATAAAATTGTAAATTCTGTTTACATAATTTTTTCTTAAGGTAGATTCAAAGGGAATATTTTGTTTGCGGTATGCTTGTAGAAACTCTAAAAAGTGGATTTTCATCGCATTTTACAGAATGTTGGCAGCAACAAACGCTCTGAGTCTGCACATCCTACCACTTCAAACTTCTCTATACAAATATGAGAGTGAGCGAGTAGGAGGGAGGAAGGGAGAAAAAAGAGAGAGGGAGAAAAAAGAGAGAGAGAGAGAGAGAGAGAGCGATAGAGCGATCGTGCAAGCAAGCTAACAAACCATCAGTCCTGCCAACATGTATGAAGAAGTTAATAAAAACAAAACACAATGGAACTTTAGACTGATTTAGGTATTTTTAGGGGAATATCAAATTTACCCCTAACAAGTTTAGAGCATTTAGGGCACTTTAAAACCTTATGAATAGCTTTAAATGTTCATGAAACAAAGATCTGTGATTATTTTTTGTTTTCTCTTAGATCCTAAAGGAATAAAATAGGCATTTGCCCTAAAACCCGGTGTCCAATTATAAGTTTAGTCATAACTTTTAACAATTCAACACCACTTAGCAATCCTCTATAAATTATTATCTTCAAAGGGACCCTTATAACGAAGAAACGTTGAGAAATGCTCATCTAGTGGTTTTAAATTAGAGTAATCTCGAATATCCGGCAGTCCGGATTATCGAAACCGATCTGACTTCATTGCCGACTTTGACAAGAAAAACCAGAGCGGCAGGCGTCAACTGGATGACAATGATACGATTATGTACTTTTTGTTTGTTCCATTCTAACCATATACATAATATTGTTACATTAAAATAATTAATTTCCTAGGACACTATTTCGAAAGATGCTTTCCATCTCCAGTTTTGTTCATGCCGTATAAAGTGTAAAGACTACTGTACTCCTATCATCCATTGAGATATCGATATTAGCTGCTCTTTCCCAGATTACAATATTATAAAATACTAACAGATTACCACTTCCATACAGTGTCAGCTCCAGACTCAAGAGTATACTTTTCGTTATCGTTAACACCGAGCACGTGGCGTGTAGGTTACGGTAAATTTGGACCATGTCAAGACAGGGGCGTTGATTGAAAAGTGGGGCGCGGAGACATGCAAGGGCCGGAGTTCACGACACGCTGAACACCAAGCTGGTCGACAAACAGCTAAACGCTCCGTCCAGCTTCAACGTCTATTCAAGCTGTGTCAGTAATATGGAGGGTAAAGCGAATATTACGCACTCAAATTCTGGGAAATCAGAACAAACTAGTGTGGAAGCGTAACTAGTCAGCTGATATGACGTTTGTTGAGCACGTGGATATTATGTGCAGGTCAAGTACAGACAACTTCGCTTCTGTTTTTGCTCGCGTTTCTACAGCGACATTATTCTGTTACATTTAGAACTTAGAAGTGAATTAGATTAACCATACTTGCTCATCCGTCCACAATTTTTTTATTTAATATGGTTTTTCTGAATTACAAATGAAATTAAATAAAAATACGGCAGTTCATATATTCCAAATAAAAAAATTCACGGTTGAACATTCACTAAAGTTCACGAGAGCACTCACGGAGAATTAGTCTAATACGTACAGCTACGGTTATTTTAACGATGCCGAATAAAGGCTGATTCACAATAAGCTGGGAACGGAAACGACGAGAACGGAAATATTAAAATAAATGTAGGCCTATTTATACTGTATATGAGCATTCACAATTAACTATTGTGAATGCTCGCATTTAAATACATTTATTTTAACATTATTTCCGTTCTCGTTTCCGTTCCCGGTTTATTGTGAACCAGCCTTAACTTCTGCGATCTTCGTTGATTTGTTCTGAAGCATTTTCACGACGGTTAAAGTCTAATGTCCATCAACTAAAAAATACGCCGGAATTAATAGTAGTTTGTGTATTATAAAATCAATAAGGCAGAAGAAAGCATTGCGATTTAAAAAAATAATGTTGACGGAATAAGTATTGAATGACTGTATCTTTTGTGAGAATAATACCCATCAGTAAGGTCTAATGTAAAATTAAACAAGGTTACACAATTTTTTTCTTGCATATATTTACCATATTTAAAATACGATAATAGGGAAAATTGGAGAATGCTAGGTTTGCAGTGAAAGGCAGAAAACTGTGAATGAACGAACTGTACATTATGAAGTTTGAAAATATTGAATACGAAATCCCATAGCAAGTACCACCAAGCTATGGGCTGGCAACCCTATCCTTCCAATCGGACAGATGCTCTTCTGAAATGGTAATGGCTGTTATAATAGCAAATGAAAACATTTGGATGAGGCAGAGAATTCGCTATAGATTACTTGATATTCGCCTTACAGTTGGGGAAAACCTAAGAAAAAACTCTTCCAGGTAATCAGTCCAAGCGGGAATCGAACCCAAGCCCAAGAGCAACTCTGGATCGGCAGGCAAGCGCCTCAACCGATTGAGCTACGACGGTGGCAGCAATAATGCATCATGTTGCGAATATTTATTTAAGTACATATTATTAAAACCATGTAACTCAATGCGCTCCCCAATCAGAAAAAAAAAATCATTTCATTACTTGCACACGAAAGGTACTCAAAATATCAAATAAAAGATTCTATTTCATTTATCGATATGCTTAGTAATTTCCACAGAAGAAGAAAATTCACGACTAGCTGACTAGCTGTACAATCCATAAATGTCGACTTCGGAATGGGTTAGAATTCAGTGAATTTGTAACGACAATTTTGCGCTTGTTACGAACTTCATTGCCTCATTTGTCAGTTCATTCTCCGTTAATATACAAAATCGGGACCATCCTTAAAGTAGTGATCGCTATAGTCAGTTTCTGGGGTATATGAAAATTAAATTGATACCGATAATTAAGACGGTCGTCCCAGATTGAGATGGTTAGACTGTATTGAGGAAGATTTGAGGAAAATGGGAATAAGGAGATGGAGGAAGAGGGCAGAGGACAGAAGTGATTGGGCAATTGTTTTAAAGGCTGCTTTAGCTAAACTATAAGAGCTGTATGCCAGCAGAAGAAGAAGAAGATGAAGAAGAAGAAGAATTGATTAAAACTTTGATTTCATATGTATCATTCTAGGATAAATTAAGTAGTTAATTGCTCATTGAATATGAACAAATTCGTCCAATAGTTCACGAGAAAACAAGGCAGATGGTGTGACAGACACCTCTGTCTCGATATCAGGGACCAGCACCTCCTTTTCATGTATTAGGAATGCTGAAAACGTTGATTTCTATCAAAAAAATCTCTAAATACGTACCTTCTGCAGTATTACAATACAATACTTTCTCTCTGTACTTATATGAAAGAAACAGGCCCATAACCGTACGGCGGCGTATGCTAACCGCAGGAAATGGTACGTTCTACGGAAGATTTTATCGTCTGTTTCTGGAGACAGCGAAAGCTGAAATGACTACGTGGATGTGAAACGCGGTCTTTTTACTCTTAGGAGACGACTCACGATACTGAATACAGTGTGCTTGAAAGATTTATCGGTTTGAGAGGGATGAACAGACGGCAGAATAGAGAAAGTTGCATAATTGGGAGCTTCACGCTTTGTATTCCTGTCTGAACAAATCAAGATTCTAACGTCATGTGGAAAGGACTGGGGAAACATGCTCTGTAAAATCTGCTGGAAAAATTTAGGGGAAGTTTACTGAGAACGCAGAAATGGATTCAAAATAACGTCAAGAGAAAAGCGAGGCCAGTGAACTGGATCAACGTTGTTCATAATCGCAAGGAAACTCTGGATGAGAATGGCTAGCAGAGCGAAAAATAAAAAAAGCCCAAGGAACCCTGCACTGCAACAGGTTATTTTTACACTATTAAATGAATCATGAAAAAGTCTACTTTATGATTTCAGCGGAAAGCATTTCCTGAAGTCCTTTAAACACGTTCTAAGTTCCTATGCGAGATCTATACCGAGTTTTATACAACTCAGCATCAAGACTTCCAATTAGCCTGTAATATGTATTGTTATTCTTTTGCTTAACATAGACAAATTCCGATAGTACTTCCGAAGGGAGGACGAGGTTTTTTTTTTCTTCGTGGAATTGTACAGTAAAAAGAACACTACCCACGCATTTTAGGCTTAAGTCCAATTTACGATCAGCAACAATAAAAGAGGAAACTTGTAGAAACAACCACTTGCATATTAATTTCTCCACTTGTTATCAAATATGAGTTGCAGTGGATAGTTGAGACATTCTTGGTTTCAGTAAGAAGAAGAAAGTTCTACTAGAATAACATCCAATGTTTAGTGTCTCAGAGTCTGTTCATTTTACATTATTTTCAATCCTGATGCCAACAAAATAAAATGAAGACAAAGCGGAAGGAACACTTCATATCACATGTCTCTAGTGTTAAAATAATCCCAGTGTAACATGGATAAACATTCTTTTCCCTGTGGTGGCCAACTTTCAAAGTGATTTCGTACGATTCTTATAGTTTTTCAGTTTCGTGTTTTACGCACGTTATAGTGTTCAGTTTTTAGATGTCAAGGTCTTCAGAGGAAGTGACATTGGATCAGATCATTACCTTGTATTAGCAAAAGTGAGATATACACCAAGATGGCTACATTTAACAAATATAAATTCCCCCAAAAAAGAATTAATGCGTTACAAAATTAGACTAATCCATAACGACAGTGTACGCTGGCTTTATCAAAAAAGACTAACAAAAAATGTTAGAAACACCTGAAGATGAAGACATTCACAAAGAATGGGAAAATATTAAAACTCAAATATCACAGGCAGCCACGGAGAGCATCGGAAAATATAAGGCTTTCACACAAAAGAAAAAATTAAGATCATGGGATGATGAAATTAAGGAGATCATAAAAAATAAAAACATAGCTTATAGAAAATACCTTCAAACAAAATCCGTCAATGATGAAATAGATTATAAACATAAAAGGGCGATAGCTAACAGAGAAATTAGAAAACGACACAGGCAATCATGGAAAGAGTTTATATCTTTTTTAGAAACTGACATTTATAAAATGAAACCCAATACATATAAAATTTTAAAATACATGAACAGAGACATAAAGGAATCCGCCAAGATAAACCCTTGCCCCAAAATAGAAACATTCCTAGACTTTTACAAAAACTTATGGAACAATCCTACTTTTGATTCAAAATTCTAGGACACAAAAAAACCCAGATGAACAATGCATTACAAAAGAAGAACTACAAGAAGCATTAAAGAAGGCGAAAAATAGTAAATCACCTGGAGAAGATAACCTAAATTCAGAATTGCATAAATATGCAGGAGATCTATTTCAAGAAAGATTACTAAGATTTCTAAACAGAATATATCTGACTGCCACTTTACCGGAAGAATGGAAAAATAGTGTAATTATTCCCATATATAAAACAAGAGATAAACATAATGTTGAAAACTATAGAGGGATTAGTATCCTCAACACATGTTATAAGATATTTAGTAGGATTTTAAATGAAAAATTTAAAAAACATGCTGAAACTTTCCTTCTGGAGTGTCAAAATGGCTTTAGAAAAGGAAGATCATGTGTAGATCCATTATTTAGTATAAAACTATTGTTAGAAAAAAGAAGAGAATTTAATTTAGAAACCCATATAGCTTTTATTGATTTTGTGAAAGCTTTTGATAAAGTCCGAAGAGACCTTTTATTCGACATATTACAAGATAAAAATATTCCAAATTTGCTATTACAAAATATAATAGAAATCTACACAGACAGCAAAATAAGTGTCAAAATAAATAACTGTATATCCGAAAGAAAATTAGTTAATAATGGAGTTCGACAAGGTTGTCCACCATCACCAACTTTATTTAATAGCTATATAAATGAAATTATTTTAAAATGGAACCAAATCTACACATCAGGAATCAAAATAACCAGTGCTCTAACATTAAATACCTTACTCTATGACGATAATCAAGTCATAATTTCCAATTCAGAGGATAATTTACAAAGAGGATTGTATACATTAAATAAAATATTAAAAGATTTTGGGATGGAAATTTCAGCACAAAAATCAAAAGTAATGGCATTTTTAGGACAAGACCCAGTCAGAAGTAAGTTAATACACAATAACCAATGCCTCGAACAAGTGCAAAATTTCAATTATCTGGGTTGCGAAATATCTTATCAAAATGAAAAAAGATGTGAACAAGAAAATTACCAAATTTATACAAATTTTAGGAATAATAAACAATACATTAAAAGCTAAATTAGTACAAAAATCTACAAGAATAAAAATATATAATACACTAGCATTACCCTCCCTTTTATACGGAAGCGAGATTTGGACATTAAAGAAAAAGGCATGAACAGAATCAAAGCAACGGAAATGAAATTTTTCAGGAGGACAGCAGGATATACTCTTTTAGACTGAAAAAGGAATGAAGAAATTTTAGAACAATTAGAAGTAGAGTCAGTAGAAGAAAAAATCAGCAGATACAAATTCAATTGGCTAGATCATGTAAGAAGAATGGAAAATTCAAGAATCCCAAAAATTATGATGCAGTATAAACCTAGAGGACATCGTCGACCAGGAAGACCTTTAAGAAGACTGCTAGATGGGGCCGAAACAGGTCTACAGAGGCCTAATTCGTGAAGGATGATGATGATGATGATGATAATGATGATGATAGTGTTCATGCTAAGCCTTTAGTGATTAAATGGCAGCATCAGTTCCTTTTGCATCGAAAGTGGACATGAAGAATTTTTCCCGCCTTGTCTTCAATTGTATTCATCCGCAAGCGACGGCTGTGATTGAAGCAATAATGCGAGATACTTGTACTACTTTCAAATGTCATGTGGCAAGGTACGAGTATTGTGTCAAAATGGCCCACGAGCAAAATAAAATTGATACCGTAGCTGTAAAATTAAGATTGATTTTTTTTTCCTTCTGGATTACAAGATGAATCTCACTCTGCCATTTTTCTGCAATGATCTCTAACAACCCTTCTCCTAACAGCTGAATTATAGTATCCTCATCCAATTAATACCCAGCAGTTGTCAAAAAAATTAAAATTACGTTTTACTTAACGACGCTCGCAACTGGCGGAATTTTGTCCCGCAGAAGTTTTTACATGCCAGTAAATCTATTGACATTTAAGCACACTTAAATTCCATCAATCTGGGCCGGGATCGAACCTGCAACCTCGGACACAGAAGGCCAGCACTATAGGCACCGTGCAAGCTCCTCTGGTGGCGACTGTTGCTACTAACTGCGGGACAGCAGCGATAGAGTTGTGCTTGAAGCGTATGAATATACTTAACATCTCAGGTTAAATGATTAGAAATATGGATGATCCCAAAAAGCAGAAAGGTAATGCAAATTGCTGTGTTCTTGAGTAATGCTTACAGAAACACACCAACCAATATTGTTTTTATTCATTCCCAAAACAGAAAACTGAAGCGCAACGACGCTAATTGTGAATCCATGCAATACGCAGACGAAAGTAAATAAGGCTACACTGCTTGTAATCATAGTATTATTATAATACTAGGCCTGATATAAAAATAGAATATATATAGTATTATGTTTATAAATAACCATTAAGTTAACAACGACAGGAATTTATCATTTAAATTTCAAAAAGTACATAATTACTGAGTTCTTTAAATATATATTATGTATAATATTAGCAACAATAAATAATAACATACCTATTTTAAATGTATTCATATCGATATTTAATTCTTGATTTCAAGTGCTGATGGTTCACCTTGGAAACCAACACCCGCAGCAAGAATTTGCGGTATTCATTTTATTGGGAACGAGATCAGAACACCCCCAAAACTAGCATACCGTTCCCAGTATTTTTATAAAAGATTACAAGAAAAAGACTGCCTCATCTCAACTAGCTCCGAAAAGGTACGAAAGAGACTCATAAAGAAGAAGAAAAGGTTAAAATTTAAGTTTTATGAAAGGCGAATGCTCAACAAGTGTTATTTCGAAAAATGAAGTAGCCATACAGGCAGAAGTAAATGAAACCATTCTTAGTGATTTGTTTTTTCTTTCACAATTGAATTGTGTGAATTGTCTACTCAAGTGTCTATTCCATTATATGCCGAACTGAAGTCACACAAGAAATGTTATGACAAGAGTTCAGAAACAGATGATATGTTTAATGAAATACAAGGTTTCCGAAATTATTCTACAATAAAATATGAGACAGAACTACCAGACTTAATGGGAGTGACATTTGTGGTTTCGAATATATTGTTAAAATTGCTGCCAATTGAAACACAATCATACCCGTAGAATCATAATAAGAAATATTTCCAATTCTATCATTTAACCCAAAAATAACTACCATAGATAGTCGAAACGCCCCAAGATGTAGCTAGACCATACATGTTATTTTTGCCATTTTTATTAGTGAATTTCACATCGAAAGCTTTCGAAAAATTCTGTTCAAGAGTAAGATTAGTAAAGAAAATCGTCTACTCATATTTTCCAATTAAAATTAAAACTGGATTGTCGTATTCTGATATGAGGGTGATGTTCGGAGTTAATCGTACAATTATAATTATAATGTATTTTTACAGACACTTTAATGTTGACATCCACAATGGTTACTGTAATTTTGAGTTTTGGCCTAGCAGAGAAAGTATTCAGGAAACAATGCCTGCAATATTTAAAAATGTAGAGTGACAATTAATTGTTCAGAAGTGGAACAGCCACCCAATGTGGATCAGAAGGCCCAGATCGAGTGACACATTCATAACAACTGATTGCGGATTATTGACTTTATTAGAAGGTAGTGATGAAGTCAGGTTTTCCCGGAATAAAAACAAACCTCTGCGATAAAGGGATCATTGTTGTTACTCCACCGTATCTGCACGATGGTAAATTAACAGCTGAAGAAGTCAAAACTACTTGCAGCGTTGCCAGTGTTCGAATTCATGTTGAAAGGTGCATTCAGCGAATTAAAATATACAGTATAACATTTTACACAAACTATCAATTGAACTGCTTCCGCATGTTGATCTTGTTGTTTATTCAGCTGTCCAAAGAGAAGTCTGAACCTCATAAGCGATAACAACAAGGTACCACTTATGAGGCAACTAGGCCAGAATATCATGGGGTAGAGTGGCCAGTTCCTTTTCCCTTCCATTGCATATATCGTCGACTAGCTACAAATTACACTAGTCAGACTTCATATGCATACAAACAATATTGTTCTTCCTCTGACACACATCGTCAAGTGAGATGTACAGCTTGATAACAGATGTACATATCAGCCAGAACCTTAATCAGAGGTAGTATGTTGATGATATTGTTCATTATGTGTTGTGTTTTAGAGAATTTGCAGTCGCCCATTATTCAGGAAGTGTAATTAAGACTACTTTTAGAATCAAATCACATTAAAATACGTAATTTATAGAGACATTATACACACAAATATTACGCACGTCATGACATAAAATATAAGTATATCAATGTTTTCGTAATATGACTGTTCACCCTCATTCAATGGTCTGAAATCTGATTTAAATGCCAAACAACTGCACTGATATTTGAGGAACTTTGTAGTTACATTTTTACACTCCTCTAGCAGTACTGAACTTTCCACTGAGTCTATAAAATAATTAAGAACTGGAGCTTGCTGGGTTTGCAGTGAAAGATCTGCCCTTGGGCAGAACACTATGAATCAATGAACCCATTCTTACTAATATTACAACTTTTTATCGGCAGAAAGCCGCATGTAATTTCTATATCACACATGACTAGTGAATGACTGCCAGCCTGTAGTTAATTAGGAATTGAGACACTGCGTGGCGCCACCAGTATGATTTTGAGACTCATGCACGGTGCCTATACCGACGACACTCTGGCCTACAGCATCTGTCAAAGCGGACGCCTTCCTTTGAAGAGATAAGAGTTTGTTTTTTTAATAAGGCTTTCTCAGATATCGCTCCAACCACAAGAAGCGGTAATATATGTATGAAGACAAAGAGAGAAGAACGCTTTATGTCACATGCATGTGGTGCTCAGATAAATCCCGGCATTACGTGAACATGTTTGATATAAAAAAGGATCCTTCCCCTTTAGCGGCTAACTTTCAAAGCGGATTTTCGTACGACTTGATAGTTTATTTCCGTTTCATGCTTCTGATAAGTGATAATGTTCATACAGTAGAACCTCTATTATCCATGGTAATGAAGGGGATGGACTGAGCGGTTAATCAGAAAAATCGGATAATCCGTACCATAGAAGATTTTGTAATTTCCTCCGTGGTTTTGTATTTAACTCGCTAGGTAGTGGATCAGAAGTTCACTAATTTAGGTTTGGTTGTCAACGACGGGTTTTTAAGGGGAAAAGAAACCCCTTGTAATGGCTGTCTCAGGGAAGATAGGAATAATGGAGGTCGTATGTTTTAGATTTACATATTTTTTACACTTTATCCTTGTCTTTTTATTAAATCGCGCAGTTGTAACTCCAATCTCATATTCTGATGTGATATGAGCCACAGCTTCCCTTTCCCAAAACATTCAGTTATTTGCACTTTTTTCGATACTTAGCAAAAAACGTTTTCTGTTGACAGCCGTGGAAGACATTTTATATAGAAGTTACGAGTACATAGAACGGCAATTCGAACAGTAGACAATATTATGTAAAGACAAAGGCTTGTAATAACACTCTCTAGAAAAAAACACATAGGACCTACTAATATATTGTACAAAACAGTACTCCATATGTTATATTATTTCTGAAGAAAAAAAAAGGGCGAGAAATAGACAGTCGGATAATCCACCAATCGGTTAATAGGGTGACGAATAATCGAGGTTCTACTGCACTAAACCACTAGATGGTAAAATCACCTCCTTCACCAAAAGTGGACAGAAAGCGTTTTTTTTTTTTCAAGTTGGTCTTCATATCTCTTATTTACGGCGGAAGGGAGGAGTGCCTTGCCCTCTGCTTGTGTTCGGCTCAGGTCTGCTCTTCCCAGTTTTACCATTCCCACAACAGATGGCCGCGATATGACCTCGCAGTTAAAGCAACTAAATAAGCCCTTAAAAATCTAGCGAACAGATTTAACAATAAAATGAACACAAAAGCGCACAAAAATTGTCGACAAATTCTCAAGACTAACGTAATAAAATACGGTTTTTCATAAAAGTCGTAAACATTTTGAAAATATTTAAGCTTATAAAGTAAGGCTTAATTGTTGTTTAGTCAACTGTTTGAAGACAGGTCTGAACCTCTTAAATGATATCAAGAAGGCACCACTTATGCGGCAACTAGTTCAGGCGATAATAGGGTAAGGTGGCCAGTTCCTTTCCCCATCCATTAAATACATCGCTGACTAGCTACATATTACACTAATCAGACTTTAGATGCATACATACAATTGCTCTTCCTCTGACATATCGTCAAATGAGATTTACAGCCTGATAATAAATGTACATATCAGCCAGAACGTCAATCAGAAGTAGTAAGGATTAGGTGGAAATGAAAATTTTCACTTACATAATAATGGAATTTCCATAAAATAAAAGAGATTAACATTACATAATTTACTTCAAATAACACCCCCGCCATTTCGTTTTTCAATCAATATCCACTTTCCCAGGGGTAGTAGGCCTACAGGATTCAGAAGAATAAACTGCATATACGAGTATGAGTATTCTGGATTTTCTGAGGGAATGGTCCCTTCATATTTCTAACATTCAAAGAATGGCGAATAAAATTTATTTTATACAACTCTTTATTCATAAATTAGCAGAATTTATTTCTGGTGGTCGTGGAGGTCATATTTTAGGAAACTAGTGGCCTATAATGTGATTTAGAGTGAATCTTTCTGATTCGGAATTTTCACCAATTTCTTGGATTTCTTGCAAGACCATCACGGCATTTACATGATGTCGAACGAATTTGAACTATCAGGATGATTTCATATTCCAGGAAAACTGTTCATTCAAATGTTTAAACAAGGTTCAGAAATGAAAACTGATTAGAATGCCCAAACTACAAATCAATTGGATTCTGAATCTTCAAGGAGTTGAAAAATTCTTTTCGTTAAAACTGAATGAATGATATTGTGCCTGCAGAGTAGAAATTACACTGTTCTACAAAAAAATGAAATTCATTTTTCTTGGTATAACATTCTTGATTAACATGGAAATTTACCTCCTGAATTCAAATCTGTAATTAGTTTCTCTGTGTCACGCATAGTTTTCAAGTTATATGCAATTTCATTTTTTTAATAATTTTCGTTTACATGCTATGTATTTATGTAGGCAAAATATGTAACTATTACTATTTTAGTCACTTACAAAATTATTTACAAACATTTTATGCACTATAAAACAAAAAATAAATACAAGCCTCAATATAATAATTATATTATATGGAAAAACGTATTTAAGGTTAGAAAATATGAACAAAATAAACTTTTCCCTAAGAATTTAAATATCTTATCTTTTTCTCCTGTGTTCAATTTTGCAGTCTCTAATGATGTTCCAGCAGTAGTCAGCAAGAATCGCAGGCATCCATTTCCCTTCATACCGCTTTTCCATGGATATTATATCTTTATGGAATCTTTCACCATGTTCGTCGAAGACATCACTACAGCTCTCAGGAAAATGATATAGATGAGAATCTTGGAAATACACTTTTAAAGACATGCGACATCCTAGATCTCTATATGCATTTATCATTTGTTGAACCAATTGTTCGAAGTCGTTAACTCTTTTTCTTCCCAGAAAATTTTGCGTTACATTCTTGAAACAAGACCACGCTCTTCTTTCTTTTGGTGCAAGGCATTGTTCAAAATCTGAATCCTTCTGAAGTCTCTAATTTGGGGACTCACAAACACGCCCTCTTTTATTTTTGCTGCAGAAAAACGAAGAAACGTTTTTGAAAGGTACATAAATCCTCTTCCAGATGTGTTCATGGCCTTAACAAATTGTTTAATAAGGCCTAGCATGATTAGACTGTATTTTGAGGCATCTATAAAAGTCTCCACTCCTGTGGCTCGTATTTGAAGTTCAAAGTATTCATTAGGTCACAAACATCATAGCAGAATGCCATTATGAGTTGAATTGTGCATATGCAGAAACAATATTTCATGTAAACAAACAATACTCACTTCCTCTAACAAGAATTTCAGGTTAAACTCAAGATTTCTCTCTCTCTCTGTTAAAATCTGTCTATTTTACTTCTATGATTTAGGAGGTTTCTGTGAAAGAGAAATATGTAAAGTTTTACACATTTTATATACCAGAAGATGTCGGAATATTATGGTTAAAAATGAATATTTACTCACATGGTAAGGAATGTCTCCATCATCCAAATAATGCCAGTTTAACTCAATTTTAAATCCTGTGACAACGACTTGCTTATTAACATAAAATTTTACTAGCAACAGAAATGCCACAATTTGAAAATGAAAACCAATGAAGAACAAAATTAACTGTACGCAACTGTTGTTAAGCAAAGTTCACCATCTTTATCACAAACTTAAAATGTAAGTTAAATGAGACGTATATTGTCGTATAACTAAAAATCTGTGCCTGATAACGAATTTCTGTTTTCAGATTTGAATTTGCCATATAAAAATCCTTTGGAATCACATATTTTCATATAAGAAAAATTACCCTTGTAGAACAGTGTTATTGTCAAAAAATTGTGAAAAAGAAATAACACACACGAATAATTTTAAGAGTTTAAGCAACACTTCCAAATGGTCGTTGATAAAACATGATAAAGAACAGGAAAGAAGTGTGTACACGCGTGTTTTATGAATGAAATAATGGTATATAAAAATAAAATATTTTTGGAGGAGTTTTAAAGTGGTCTGAATATAAACCTATAAATTCAAATCATTTTATTAACATCGTTGAGCGGATCAGAAGACTTTCCTATAGATTTCCAAAACATTACATAATAAACCTCAGGGAAGTGAATCAACATATTAGAGAAAAATAACACTGAACAACAAATTTTTACTTTTTGTCTTGCTCCAAATTAAAAATAGGTGAGTATTACTAATATGTGTGCCCTAAATCTGAATTTAAAACCCAAATTGCCCCATCACGTACTATTTTCCGGGGGAAATGAATTGAATTGAATTTTTTATGACAAAACTTATTTGTTTTTAATTTTTCGCTGCTACTGATAAAATTACAACACTAGGGATTCAAAATTCCTCATAATACTTGAAAAATGTGTACTGGATAAAAAAATAATGTTACATAGTTTAAAACACAACAATAAGAAAGTTTCATGCATATGAGAAAAATTTCGGAATTTGAACTTACATTTAAAATAATTTTCTGAATAACTTGTGTTTATAAGCAGACCTGGGACTGTATTTTACAAGGAACCAACAATAGTCTGCAAGCATGCTGGATGATCTTCCTTTATATCGCCTTTTCATTTCAGATATTTCTAGATGAAATCTTTCCCCATGCTCATCGTTTACCGTTCCAAAGTTAGGAGGAAAGAAATTCAAATGAGAATGTAAAAAATGTATTATGAGAGACATATTACACTTAACATGATTTCCACAACAAGTTCTATGTAGTTCTTTGCCCTAGAATTTCCAAGAAAATTTGAGCAAACGTCTTTGAAAATGCGCCGTGCCATTATTTCTGTAACGGAAAGTTTTTCCTCAAAGGGTCAGCCATAACTTTGTGAATTTGTGGACCGACGAAAATGCCCTCTTTTAGTTTTCCTTCACTCAAAATGGTAAAAGTTTCCTTCAAATACTGAAAACCACACCCTTGTTTGTTCATTGCATAGACCTCACTTTGAACTGTTACGAAATTTACTTAATAGAAGGGACCAATATCTATTTATTATAAACTCTACCTCCATGCCCCCCAAGTGCCTTCAGAGGCGGCCGGGTAGCTCAGTTGGTAGAGCAGCTGGCTACGGACTGGAAGGTCCGGAGTTCGATCCCAGGTGGCGACAGGATTTTTTCTCGTTGCCAAACTTTCAGAACGGCCCCGAGGTTCACTCAGCCTCCTATAAAATTGAGTACCGGGTCTTTCCCGGGGGTAAAAGGCGGCCAGAGCGTTGTTGCCGACCACACCACCTCATTCTAGTGCCGAGGTCATGGAAAGCATGGGGCTCTACCTCCATGCCCCCTAAGTGCCTTCATGGCATGTTACGGGGATACCTTTACCTTTTACAACAACCATAATAAACAGTAAATAAGTCATAAACTCATAAAATGTTTTGGTTTATACCCCCAACCAGCGCCAGATGTTTTCTGGGGGCGCGCTTATCGAAAAGTGAAATAGTATATCTTAAAAACCTTACGTGATACGAAGAAAAGAGATGCATTTTCGGATTCAACGCACATCAAACCATAAGGGACACATTGTTTTAAGTCTGAGCAAAATTCTTGTTGCTCAGTGTAATTTACAATATACCCCAATATCACCTGGTTTACTTGCCTGAGCGATGCCTTAAAGCGGCTACACACGACCCAATCTGCAGGGTCCGATTTGCAGGGCGGTTGGGTCGGACGAATTGGTTCTGCTCTCCACACGACCCAACTTGCAGTAGGCTGATCCGCTCCGTTGTGAAAAGATATATCATGGCTCGTTCACTTTCCAAGTTTCAAAAAGTTGGAATTGCATTGAGTTTGTTGTTACAGAACGATGAACAGGTACTATATGAAGAAAATTTTTTCCGATTTAAAAATATTTAGGCATATATATATATTTTTTTTTCAAGATTAAAAATGTTGAGAGTTCACTGTGCAGTGATGAAGCGTTTCCCTCATAACTTAAAAACTTGTTAACTTTTCATGTTCTCTCTTTTTTTTATTTTATTGCTGAAACTCATGTTTACAATATCATGCTCTTTCAACTACAGTCCTTAATAAACAATAGTTTTTTTTTTTATTTTGTGTAATAGAAAATACTGATGTTTGACCACTTTTAAAATGAATTTATTTTTTATCAGACAATCTATTAACGGTAGAGAAGTGATCTTGCATCATATTGTAGATATGACGTGCATAAATACACACAACAAAAATTCCTTCACAGAATGTTAGATAGTTTTTGAGTTATGAGGGAAACGCATCATCACTGCACACTGAACTGAATTAAAAAAAAAAAGTAAATCATTTTTTAACCGTAAAAATTTATATATATATATTTTTTTTTTCACAGAGAAGGACAGTTGTCTATGCGGATGACGTGAATTTGTTAGGAGAAAATCCACAAACGATTAGGGAAAACACGGAAATTTTACTTGAAGCAAGTAAAGAGATAGGTTTGGAAGTAAATCCCGAAAAGACAAAGTATATGATAATGACTCGTGACCAGAATATTGTACGAAATACAAATATAAATATTGGAAATTTATCTTTTGAAGAGGCGGAAAAATTCAAATACCTGGGAGCAAAAGTAACAAATATAAATGATACTCGGGAGGAAATTAAACACAGAATAAATATGCGAAATGCCTGTTATTATTCGGTTGAGAAGCATTTATCATCCAGTCTGCTGTCAAAAATCTGAAAGTTAGAATTTAGAAAACAGTTATATTACCAGTTGTTCTTTATGGTTGTGAAACGTGGACTCTTACTTTGAGAGAGGAACATAGGTTAAGGGTGTTTGAGAATAAAGTGTTTAGCAAAATATTTGGGGCTAAGAGGGATGAAGTTACAGGAGAATGGAGAAAGTTACACAACTGCATGCATTGTATTCTTCACCTGACATAATTAGGAACATTAAATCCAGACGTTTGAGATGGGCAGGGCATGTAGCACGTATGGGCGAATCCAGAAATTAACTTAGAAAGCATGCTGTAAATATTCAGATTGTCAATGTTAATACAGATAATACAATATAATATTTGTTTTTTCAGTCTTATGACAAATCAATTATTAAAACAATGACTTATATTTCATAACATGTAGTCATTGAGTTTTATACAAATAAGTTACGAACGTTTTCGCCCATTCAGGCATCTTCAAGTTCAGTGTACAATATCTCATTATTAAAGTTTAATAATGAGATATTGTACACTGAACCTGAAGATGCCTGAATGGGCTAAAACGTTCGTAACTTATTTGTATAAAACTCAGTGACTACATGTTATGAAATATAAGTCATTGTTTTAATAATTGATTTATCATAAGACTGAATAAAACAAATATTATATTGCATTATCTGAATCCAAAAATGCATATAAAGTGTTAGTTGGGAGGCCGGAGAGAAAAAGGCCTTTGGGGAGGCCGAGACGTAGATGGGAAGATAATATTAAAATGGATTTGAGGGAGGTGAGATTTGATGATAGAGACGATTTATCTTGCTCAGGATAGGGACCAATGGCGGGTTTAAGTGAGGGTGGCAATGAACCTCCGGGTTCCTTAAAAGCCAGTAAGTAAGTAAGCAGGACAGTGTTTTATACATATTAATTTTCATTGTTGTACAAGATACAGTAATGGAGGAAAAAAAATGTTTAATATTTCCAAAATTTTACTGCTGTTAGCTGTACCTAACCTGTTAAAAATAAGAAAACATTTAAACTCTTCTCATATTTCCGACAAAGCATAGGTGTGCATATTGATAACGTTGATCCTATTGTGTTGGCATGCTGTGCACTACATAATTTGTATTTTTCGAGAAGAATTTATAAAGCCTGATTACGCATATCTCTGTTCAGATAATTTGCGTTTGAAATGTCCCATAAAAAAGGCATATCTTTATACAGTTCAAAAATATCCTTCCAGACTTTTCTCCTTTTCCTTCATTTCACGTGGCACTCACTGTCACTGCCCTCAGTTCTTCATAAACGCCACTTCTGCAAGCTGGAACTGACAAGAAATCGGCCTGATCGTGCTACACACGACCCAACTTGGAGGGTGTTGGAGTGGGGGAGTCGGCAGATTGGGTGGCTGCCCGAACCAACCACCCGACAAGAGGTTTGTTGTCCCTGCAAGCCTACACACCACCCGATCGGCAGGGTCCCTGCAAATCGGACCCTGCAGATTGGGTCGTGTGTAGCCACTTTTACTGGTGTCACTTATGAGGGTTAATCCTGTCTTGGACAGTTGACTAAACAACAATTCATGGTAATAGAAACTAAGTCAATAAATCAATTAGAGATATTGGTGATGGTGATTGTGACAAAGAGCCTCGATTCGACATCATATTAAATTCATTGGATGATACCGATTTCTGCCGAGAATCGAGATCTGAGGGCTGGGTAAACGAATGTCTACTACCAACGAGCTAGAAAGTCTATATTCTAGCTCGTTGCTGACTACTAGTATTCTTTCACTCGCCATGTTGGGACTGCAGGAAGGCTGGATGAGTCACTATAGGCAGGCTGTGTCAAACGGGTTCCCCAGCTCACGTCACGACTTCGAGCCAGCTTCTCCAAAAAGCGCCTTCCATTTCAGACAAGGCCTCACAAGGTCGGCGCTATATGTTGGCAGGCAGTACCCTGGATCGCAATGGTAACGTTCGTACAGACTTTCATTTACCGACGACGAATGAAAGTACTAAATGGAAAGGCAATATTATAGACAAAATTAACGAAGGAATAAACTCTGCGATAATCAGAACGAATTGTGCTATGTTCAACGAACTAAAAGGCAATATTTATAGTAAATATGAGGGGGGGGGGGGAAGCGGGAAGAGTTGTACGAGAACAGTATTTCAAAAGCGCCAAGAACAATGCACCTAAAATTACGTGACCGCACGTTTAGATTTAAAACATTCTCCCGGCTGTCTGTCCAGATAGTTTGATCTAAAATCTTATTTCAATTCTTTTTACTAGAAATAAATTTCAAGAATATTCAAGACTTCTAATGTTATAAGAACAACCGAACTTCAAGGGAAACCGAAAAATATACAAACAATGTGTACATATGAGTGCATTGATAATAGGAAGTTACTTCACCGTTTACTGCGTCCTGCACCTACCGTATGGACAGAACAAACGTTACGTTGTTATTTATGTATAGATTTATTTTTACTTATTATTTCCTTAGTTTTCTTATGCACAAAATTGATATATTTCAAAACTCTTCATGAGCAGGGATGGACAGGAAACTAGATTTTCGGGTACTAGGTCAAAACTTCTCCTTCTGCCCCATCAAATTCTTTCGAGAGAAATAAAATGGACACATGAACATTACTTTCTAGTATAATACATAATTTAATCCTCGTATTTTCGGCCTCTATTGTCGGAAACAGAAAGATATACTTGGAAACTAACTTGAACAGACTACTTCATGCAGACAGTAAATGTTAGTGTCAATATTTTATTCCCTGCAATCGTTACACGATTATCAGATGAATGAATATAATTTACTGCAATGAAATGAAATCGCAACAATATATCTGCACCGTAGAGAGATTCAATTATAGACTAAACTTGAATCATTCATTCCTGGACAGATAGCGATTGTGAATGAAAATATTCATATAACAAGGATTTTCGGAGAAATATTTTCAAAGCCAAATGCACTCGAGAACAGACAACCATATGAAGCACACAGCGTTTACTCCCGTTGTCGTCAAGCAGTCTTACTAATAAACCGTGTATAGTTTTTATACGAGACTTATGCAGAGTTGAGACAGAAAACGTTACTAATAAACCGTGAATAAGCTATGGACGTATAAACAGGCTGTAACTATACAATGGGAATTGCTTTGCAGTAGTTATATACACGAAACCCCTTGTTTAAGAGTTGTATATAGAGAAAAAATGGCCGCCCCTCTAACAGCTGTTCGTATCGACTGTCATTTTATGATGATGGATGCCTTGTAACCAAAGAAGGACAAACCAAAGATCATAGAATTATTAGAATAATATTGCTGTAGCTTGTACTCTCTGACCAAAATGTAGTGTGGTAATCGATTAGAGCCAGTTGTACTATCGATACTTAACATGCAACACTAGAGCGCTCTACCGGATGCAATAGAGAACCTCAGATATTCTATTACTTTTCGTAACGAAGTAATGACGAAATTATGACGTAGCTGTGTAATAGTTGTACTGTTATACACGATGTATGTAGTGATTATTAGTAAGGAATTTACACACGACGTATAAACGAGCTACTCATTGTATAAGTATAAGACAGTTAAACGTGTGTATATAGAGTTTTTATTAGTAAGACCGAAGGTGTATATGGATATGGAAATAATCTACAAACCTTCCTCCGTTGTAAAATTTTCGTCCCTGTTCATAGAGAAGAAATAGTGCTACAGAAGTATAACGATGTCATCGGTATACAGTTACAATATTTATAACATTTTAATATTGTTAATTCATGAATTTACCTTTGAAAGAGGTAGGGAAAGATGAACTGTTGCCCATCCCATACTTAATAAAAAGTGGCCATGTCATGTTTAGTCCCTAACAAATATTATAAAATGATATAAACTTTACTAGTAGCATGAATACCAGGTTATAAATCAAGATTTACATTTGTACGATAGACTACGAGTGTCACGAAGGATATTAAGTTAGCAATCTAAGAAAAAAAATCACTAGTCAGGAAAGTTTCGAACTATTATGTACAGATAATTGACGGAACTCAAAACAATTCTGGCATAAAATATTCAATAGAATAAAAATACCAGCAGCAACGAAGCACGACCAAAAAACCACCAACAATAATAATAAAATATTTACAATTATAATGTATTTACAACAATAATAATAATAATAATAATACAATACTTACAATAATAATGTATTTACAATAAAAATAACAATAAAATTTATTATTATTATTATTATTATTATTATTATTATTATTATCAGGCAATACATCTCACTTGATGTGTGTTAGAGATAGAGTAACTTTATATGCATCTGAAGTCAGACTAGTGTAATAATATATAGCTAGTCAGCGAAATATGCAATGGAGGGGGGAAAGGAACTGGCGATTCTACCCTATTATCTCCTGGCCTAATAACCTCATAAGTGGTGCCTTCTTGGGATCACTCATTAGATTCTTCGGACAGTTGACAAAACAATAATAATAATAATAATAATAATAATAATAATAATAATAATAATAATAATATATTTATTAGTAATATTTATGTGCTGTATAGCAGCCGGAGGCCAACTAAAGTTCAGCACAGTACAAAATAATGCAATGGACAAGAATACAGAAAGACAAAATATTAAAATGAATTTAAAAACAATCAGACAGACACATAGATAGATAAATTCGTTCCATAATATTCTTACATTTGCTTTATATCATAGAATAAAGAACATGTCTAATTATTCTTACGTTTAACATAAAATGCAAATATGAAATATGTACAGAATTAATACCTTAATAACAATATTTTATACAATGCAATGTTTACCATTTAATAGTATTAAAATATTTACACAGTATTGTGAAATGTCCAGAATTCATCTACAGAATAGAAAGTGTGAGATATTAAGTAATTTTTTTAGTTTTACCTTAAATAATGCAGGGTTTTGGCTAGGATTATTAATGTTGTCAGGAAGACTATTGAACATTTTTATCGCCAAGTAACGTACTTCCCTTTGATACTTACTTACTGGCTTTTAAGGAACCCGGAGGTTCATTGCCGCCCTCACATAAGCTCGCCATTGGTCCTTATCCTGAGCAAGATTAATCCAGTCTCTATCATCATATCCTACCTCCCTCAAATCCATTTTAATATTATCTTCCCATCTACGTCTCAGCCTCCCCAAAGATCTTTTACCCTCCGGCCTCCCAACTAACACTATATGCATTTCTAGATTCGCCCATACGTGCTACATGCCCTGCCCATCTCAAACGTTTGGATTTAATGTTTCTAATTATGTCAGGTGAAGAATACTTTCCTTTGATAGCATGATAAATTTGATGATGGCGTATGAAAATCATTCTTTCTGCGGGTATTTATAC
Source organism: Periplaneta americana (assembly GCF_040183065.1). Lineage (NCBI taxonomy): Eukaryota > Metazoa > Arthropoda > Insecta > Blattodea > Blattidae > Periplaneta > Periplaneta americana. Next base: position 64,427,014 of record NC_091119.1, on the reverse strand, counting down.
TATGTATGGCTGAATTAATATAAATAATGAGAGTAAATAAATACACTACTAACAAAATATATAATAGATTAATGAGAACAAAGTGGCATACAATAAAAATAAAGTAAATACTATACATTAAATGGATCTGAATTATTTCCACGCAAATTGGCAATCTTTATGCATCTGCAGATCGGAGAAAGAGATTTTGAGTTACCAGCATAAAAAGTTTTTTTTTTTTTTTTTTTTTGTATACAGTGAAACCTGTCTAAAGCGGCCATCTGAAGTTACCTTGTAAAATGGCCGTTTTATCAGGTGGCCGCTTGATTAAGGTTGCGGTTTTTATGAATCATCATGAAAATACTGAATTTCGTTGACTTTTTAGTACTGTGCGCGTACAACAATCGTGCATATTAATGTCAGCCTCTTCCATTCTTGGCAACTAGCATTTTCAAAACTCGCTTGCAGTACCTCGCTTGCAGTTTAAATGACTGGATAATACCTTGTTCAAGGGGCTGGAGGTGTGATGTCATATTTGGAGTAGAGATGGGTAAAAAATAACACAACAGTTATTTTGGAACTGTTCCGGTCTCGGAACTGTTGCAAAAATGAACAGTAGGTCGGAACCTCCTGTTCCGAAATAACAGTGTTCCGACTCCGAGCTGCTCACTTGCCCAGCTGTTGCGGGCTCTCAGTACCGCGTTGCACAAGGTATGTTCCGACTCCCTCGGAACTGTTGCAAAAATGAACAGTAGGTCGGAACCTCCTGTTCCGAAATAACAGTGTTCCGACTCCGAGCTGCTCATTTGCCCAGCTGTTGCGGGCTCGCAGTACCGCGTTGCACAAGGTATGTTCCGACTCCGAGATAACAGTCGGAACGTCGGAGCTTGTTCCGATGAACCAACGACAGCTGCAGTTACACTGTTCTCGTTGTTCTTTATGTTATACCCTAGATCTAGGGTTATACTTGGAACTTCGTTGGATGAAGTTGGTACTTGAAACTCTCACGTGGTTGGAGGGGGGCGCATGGAAATTGAAATCCTTGCGGTGGCGCGAACTTTAATATCAACATTTGTAAGACTGGCCAATCATCTGTAATGTTATAGTAAATATTTAATAATCTGTAATATTCATTCCCACTTTATGGTTTATTTCACCATTAGTTGACTAATTCTGTTTTATAAACATTCTACAAAGTCATAAAGTACGCATACTATTATTAATTCATTGATCAGCTGATTTTATACAAAGGTTAAAGTCGTAAATGGTAATGAGTGGTTTAGTTACAATGTCTGTATGTCGTTTGTTGAGGTTAAGTCAGACAAGCACAAGTTTTTGTGCCATCTTCTCTGTTATCAAAGAACGACAAAAATGTTGTAGCATTATTTGTTGGAAACTACCCATATAAGTACTGATTTGGAGAGCGAGGTTTAATGCGAAGTTTAAATTACACTTTGGTAAAGATGCGATTCCAACATTTTACTAACCCACTGCGGGGTTTCCAGGTTTCAGTACTGCCAATATATATCTTTTTTATTTATGAAATTGTAATATATATATTATTATTATTATTATTATTATTATTATTATTATTATTATTATTATTATTATTATAACTGTACATTAAGAAAAGTAAAAATAAAAATTAATGATTTGTTTTTTTTTTATTATGTAATAGAGAGAACAGAAATTACATACCATATGTTTTAAATGTTATGTTATTTTTTTTTTAGTTGGCTACCATGTCTTTATAACTTTATATACGAAAACAAAGTGTATTCTGTCCTTGTAGTCAACAACTGTGTAATTACTAACATTAAGCTTTTGAGTTCTGTCCGCAAGCACAGCAATTTTCCAAAATCGATTCGAATGTGCATTGCAGTGCCATCTATAGATAAGAATGTGTTCTATGTCATGACTATGAATGCTTCAGTGTGAGCAGCATGGTGAAGAGGGAGGGTACTGTACCGTTCGTTTGAACGACTCAACGACTCCGACTCATCACCACTGGTGACTGTTATTTCGGAACTGTTATTTGGAACATAGTATTTTTTCGGAACCGGAACAGTCGGAACTGTTCCGGGAAAAGAACAACTTCGCCCATCACTAATTTGGAGGAAGAAACACCAATTTCACGGATCACATTGCGATTTTGTCGTTTAATCTTCCAATTGAAATTGCTTAGCCAATTCTCAAACAATGATGATGCATACAAGCTTTATTGGTGGCAGTCCACTTCACCCCCAGTAAGCCCATGTCAACATTTTTTAAACATCTCGGTTTCAGTGATTTCCCTATCATTAAAGTGGTTCTTTTTCTCCTACAGCATTACAAAAAAGCAGCAGGGTTATTCTGTCTTTCGCCAACTTCCCCCCTTTATACTCTTTTTTCTTAAAACTTGAAGTTTTGTTAGGGAGGGCTCAGAAAAAAAAAACCTGTATGAAAAGAAGAAACATTCGTAAAAGCTGGTCCAAATAGAGAAAGATAGAAAGAGGAGGAAAAAATAAATAAAATTCGAATGGTTAACTACTGACCTAAAACATACTGTGACATTTTCCATAGAAAAAGTCCGTGTTTCAATCCTTTAAAAACGAGTAAGAATTTATAGCTGTGCAGGGTCGGAGTGGAAAGTGACAAAAGAGTCAAACAGTAACCAACTAACCCCAAGATATGTAGGGTGTACTGTTGTACACTTAGCTATTGTCCCCTGTCCTCCAACCATCGAAAAAATAGGTCAGATAGTATCCGTGAAAAGATTTTTTGTTGGACAGTGACTGTTATAGTCAGGTTCCAATCCAAATAGACCCCGGCCGCTGGCCGGCGCATGAGGTGGCCGCTAAATAGAGAGAGAATTTGTATTGATCTTATGGAAAATCCAATTGGTTCCAGAGAAAATTGGCCTTTTGGCCAGGTGGCCGTTTAAATTAAGTGACCGCAAAGGCAGGTTTCACTGTATCTTAATCCTTTTGTATCCTCTGATTGAGGTTCTGGCTGATATGTACATTTTATTATCAGGCAGTATATCTCACTTGATATGTGTCAGAGGAAGAACAATTGTTGGTATGCATCCGAAGTCTGACTAGTGTAATATATAGAGAGTCGGCGATGTATGCAATGGAGGGGGGGAAGAAACTGGTCACCCTTCCCTATTATCTCCTGATCTAGTTGCCTCAAGTAGTGGCTTCTTGGTATCACTTGTGAGGTTCAGACCTGTCTTCGGACAGTTGACTAAACAACAATTCTTTGGTAGGAATTCGAAGACATTATTTAAGGATTCACAATCAATTTCACCTTTTAAGACTATACAAAAAATAAATAATCGAGATCTTGATGTCTGACATATAGACTACAACAATTAAAATATTTGCAGTTACTTTAATTATAAACACAGGAGTTGGGTAAAAATCGAAATGTATATAAGGAGATAAATTTTCTTTGAATTTTTTCCAATTTAACAGAATCAGTGGAAGTAATGGAATTCCAGACAACAGATGCATATTCTAGATTAGACCTAACCAATGTACAGTATAAAATTAATAGACACATAGGAGTAGAAAAAGAATAAGTTATAGACCTAATTAGACCCAGCATTCTTAGTGAATGGTTGTATTCAACATGATTATGAAAATACAATTTTGAATCAAGTAGGACACCAAGATCTCTAATACAATCTTTCCTAATAATTACATTATTAAGAGAATTATTTTTAAGTAGTTTTACGTGAAAAGGAAATTATAAAAGTTTTGGATTCATTAATTTTCATTAATAATAATAATAATTATTATTATTATTTATTTTATTTATATTTATATTTAATGTGCTGTACAACAGCCAGTGGCCAATTACAGTTCAGCACAAAGAATATAACAAACACATAATACAAAAATAAATATTACACATAGCCTAAATACAATTACAATTAATTACAATAATGACGAATGGATAAATAATAGATGACTTTAAAATACATAACTAAGAATACTATGAGACAATGATAATTGAGTATAATGCCTAAAAGAATACATAAATGATAAATCGTTGCCAAGAGCAAACTAAGTCTATGCATTGAAGGGATCGAATTCGCAGCCATGCATGTTGGCATTTTTAATGCATCTGGAGACTGGTGAAAGAAATTTCGAATTTCTAATATAGAAAAGTTTGTGGGCTCTCATATTTTGTTGGAATAATAATAATAATAATAATAATAATAATAATAATAATAATAATAATAACCTAAAGAGGTACAATTAAACTGTTGTAATCATATTGTCGGTTTAGAAGTAAAACATTTTAAGTAAAAAAAAAAAAAAAAATACTTCCGAGAAAGAGGCGTTTCAATGTTCTAGACAAAACTGCATCCTGAAAATATTATTTTTTAGAAGTTGTTTTTCTTTATGTGTATTTTATTTTCCAATTCGAAGTTTATACACATACATTATGTACAGTCTTAGAAAAAAGTTGTCGCACAGGTACTTTGCAGTCCCAAAAAGGAGGCAGTGCGCATGATCAGAGGGCGAGTGACATGGTTCACAAGAGAAGGACTACACCTGTTTTTTTTTTTTTAAGATGGGATATGGTATTAGCGCTGCGATCGGAAAAACACATAGCGTGGTAGGCCTGTTACCATGGTAACAACGGTTGAGTTGCAAAGTTATAGTTCCCACGTGGTGAGTGCTCAATAGCTCTCTTGGTAACATTTTATTGGTCACACAGTGTTAGCATTGATACGTTTCGTCTTTCATTCTTTGTCGATTTTGTATTTTTTAATCTTCGCGTAAATTGTTGATGAATGTTTTACAGTCTTGTAACGTTAATTTGATCAGCTGATCATTTCGAGTACCTTGCAATCATGAGCTCTTCGAGCGACGATGACATTCTTGAATTATCGTACGATACTAAGCGAAGAGACCAGCAGAACATGTATCTTAGTACGATGTTATCGTACTGGTATGCACCTGTTTTGTCACTTCAACACAGTCTTAACGAGCACAAGTGATAACTAACGTCTAAAGACAATTACAGCGTATCGCTTATGCATCGTATCGTCCTCGTGTGCAGCCTGACTTATGGCACATTATAATCTCCATTACATTCATTTTGCCAATGACAGGTTTTTTTAAAATATAAAATGTATTAATTTTGCGCCGAATGTCTCTATGGGTAATGTGTCGTAAACTTTCAATCTTATTTTCTGAACATCAGATTTTTTTATTGGACGATTCGCTATTTAGAGACTTCATAAATTTGAAGACATACCCGCAGTTTTTCGAGTCTCTTTCCCAGCCACTGGTGTTGCTGAAGTATAAGTTTTGAGAATTTCCTTAAATCTCTCGTACTAACCACCTATTTCTTTTCACTACGTAGTGTAACATTCCGGTGCTCTTGTATTCACACTTCTAACGATATTAAAGGAAACAAACTTGTTAACCGAATTAAAACTGTTTACGATCATTTTGTCATCACATGCACAGTCACACACATGAATATACAATATTACTTGGCGGCAACGGTGACCAAAACTCGAGCTGCAGTGATTACATGTGACAGCCAATGCAGTAAGGAGACGGAGGAAAGGTAGTTGGCATGAAAACTACAAGCAGTAGTGGTTCCTGTACTAACATCTTGATCAATCCCGCGGATAAAAATCTCAAAATTTGTTGTATCAGTAATGTCACTGCTGTCATCAAGAGCCAGTGAATAATATACGATTTTTCTTGCATCTTTTTGAACCTTCCTCTTGAATATAATCAGGAATTTTCTAAATTCTTCTATCGATACTTGGATGAGAAATTCGTAGTTTTTCAAAATTAAAAACTTCTTATGAATAAGTTATTTAAGTTATTTTAATCATTACTCTTTTGAGAAATTCTGTTCTATTAAAAGGCTTTAAATCACGAGATATTTCAAATCTCAGGAAAGGTACTTGGCATGAACACTACAACCAGTGGTGGTTCTTGCACTAACACCTTGATCAATCCCGCGGATAAAAACCTATAACTTTGTTGTATCAGTAATGTTACTGCTGTCATCAAGAGCCAGTGAATAATATACGATTTTTCTTGCTTCTTTTTTAACTTTCCTCTTGAATATAATAAAAAATTTTCTAAATTCTTCTCTCGATACTTGGACGAGAAATTCGTAGTTTTTCAAAATTAAAAACTTCTTATGGACAAGTTAAAGTTATTTTAATCATTACTCTTTTGAGAAATTCTGTTATATTAAAAGGCTTTAGAGCACGAGATATTTCAAACCCCATGACTTCCTTACATTTATTTATCTCATCTTTCTCTTCCTGGCTATGATTTAAGACATGCCAATTCCTGACGTTTAACAGTTCATTGGCACATAACATCGAATCAGTTTTTCTACAATATTATTAATAAATAAATAATTAATAAAGTTACCCTCATCTAAAGATTAAGAAGATTAAAACTGAGATAAAACCTAATAATTTTATCCTTCTAGGGAGAAGATCTAAAAATATCAATATTCATGCATGTATAGAAGAATAAACACATACTTAGACGTCAGTAATAATAATACATTATTCAGAATGGCAATTAATGTTTCTACATACTCCTACTTGAACCGTTGAGAAAAGTAAACATATTACATTTTGTCCGACAGAACAACGAAAAAGTTCTCATTCTTTACGAAACCACCTCTTACTGCTTGTAGAGACAGTTAGTAGAACGACATGATACCGCCACTGCTTGCCTTCAGTACGTGAATAAAACACAGCAATGTACAGGAAACTTCTCGCACCCGTTTGAATGTCTAATTACACGATGTAATCAAGACACCCGCTTTGGTCACCGCTGTACTAGGGGTTTGAGAAAGGATGGGGTTGAACGCTCGTCTATGTGGCCAGAAAGAAGTTGCCAGGTTTCTACAATACTATACTCATTCAAAATGGCGTATTTCCAACAAATTCAGTAACAAAGATCCTTCCCTATACTGAAATACACAATAGCCTCCTGCCCTGAAGACTATTTGCAGGCGGACAGCATATAACACAGTACGTACGAGTATTAGGCCTACTTACAGAACACTTACATACGTAGGACAAGATCGGTTCTTGCTACGTTCCAGAGTCGGCTACTCACACACGTGCTTTGTAGAAGAGTAATCATTCTGGTTATTTTCAGTGCACTTTGCTAATAAAATATTGAGGGGCAAATTTTCTTTTAGATGCAATTCTTCGAAGACACTTCAAGGAGTAGCGGGTTGGATAATGTCAAAGGGAGTAATCCCATACAATTCGATTACGGCTAGTCACCAAGAAGTCCGAGCATCGAACTGCATAGGACGGGAATGACAGGTGGCATCACATAGTTAAATAAAGAACTGACCGAGTTGAACACGCACCTGCCGCGCCTTCTAAGGCAGGAGAGAGGAGGGGCTTTTGTCAGAGCTGTGATGAGCCTTGCAGCACGGCCTTGCCGTCCGCCCAGGCAGTGGATCACCTCGGCGTGAGGTCGACAGCAGGGACGCCGACACGGGGTGAGTGCGGTGCAGCAACAACCCCAGACTTAAATAATGACAAATATCGTAAAGATTCATGGCGAATAAAGTGGATGAAAATAGTTCACTAAAAGCACTACCTCCTCCAGCCACTGTATTATTGTCAGATATACTATCTACGAGCTAGAGGTTATCAATGTCAATGAACCAGATGATCGTGGATTAAAATCCAGTCGAGTGAGATAATTGCTGTTTATTGTTAGTAAAATATGTACAAAAATACAGTCTTAATTCTTCCCTGTAGGAGTAAAAATTCGTGCTCGGGGAGTTATCTAAATACATACTTAACACAAACAAAGATAATTATTTGACACAAAGTGGGCCAAGAAAAAAAAAAAGGAATAAATTAACTTTAAAAATACAATTTCAATTTTAACAATTTAAATCTTATATATACATATACACATACATATTAAATCAATATATATTCTTTAAAAATTAAATTCCTAACGCATTTTGTTTTAATTTCTGATACTAAAATTTTCCAAATTTGGGTATTTTTCAATTATTTTATTATAACCTTGGACCAAAATAGGTACCATGGCTAAGAGCTGTGCTTGTGAAACACTTTGGTTCCTCTAGTGACATAAAATCGGATCTTTTAGTTCCATATTTATGATACAATTTGAATTTATTACGATTTTTATGTATGAAGTTCAATAAGGCAATATAATGAATCTTTAATTTTCTAAATATTAAAATCAGTGAACAAAAGCTCGGATGAATAATCAATTGGTTTATTAAGGCATATTTTAATTATTCTTTTCTAAATAAGTATTAGTGAAATGAGATTAGAATTACAAGGATTTCCCCATTCTAAAATTCCATACTGGAGAACGGATTGAAATAAAGCTAAATAAATGAGACCTAAAATATTAACTGGTAAATATGACCGAAGTATAACAAAGATATAAATTGTTTTACGTAATCTATTGCATAAATATGTAATATGTTTATTCCATCGTTACTGTTGGTCGATTGTAATGCCTAAATACTTAACTTCTGAGGATTCGATTAATATGGGACATTCGCAATTTTGGGAAGAACAATCAGAATAATAATTGTAAAGTAGATACATTTTCTGGGGAAGTAAAGGTGGGAGGGAGACTGGCATCGTAGTTTTACCCTAGAACTGCATGAGTTTTACCCTAGAACTGGCCACCCTACTCCATTATCTCCTGGCCTAGTTTCCTCATGAGTGATGCCTTATTGGTGTTACTTATGAGGTTCAAACCTCTCTTCGGACAGTTGACTAAACAACTGCATGAGCTGTAAACGAGCGCTCCCACTTCACTTCCACACCTTCAGCTGTCTCCTCTGTAATACCAACGTAACTTTGGTGACATTACGAAAGTTTCACGATAGTGTATAGTCAGGCCATGCCTTGCATATACGAATCTGTGAAAAGTTAGTTTAGGCTTTTGTTATGCCTTGCATATAGGAATCTCTGCAGGATTTTGAAAGCCTACTGATTTTTGTGTAGTGATGTCAGTGCGGACTACCGTAATGGCCGACGTGAAAACAGAAGTTACAATATAGAAATTTTGGTTCCATTTCATTATTATTTGTTGTTTCACTGTATTACAGTGATTATTGAATTAATACAAGTTTTTATGTCACTACGTTCCTTTCCTTCACTAGAAACCACGTTTGCACTTCCATTACCACGCACCCCTCATTTCACACGCAATTTACTACATTTCCGAACAATTTCCTTTCCTTTAAATATTTCCCTATAAAATCCTTTACTTCTGACATTCATCTCCTCAAGAAATCCCCTACAGATCCGACCATTTTCACTTTCAAAATCATCGGAACTACTTCAACGGTCGTTTTTCCAAAAGATGTATCGACAATTTATCGCCGATATCAAAATTCAAATCTGGGAATAGCAGAATGGACCCGCATGAATAGCCTAAGAGAACGTGAGCTTATTTCACTTCGGTGCAATGGATGTTATCATCGCCGAAAATATCGCCACCATCATCACCTAATAGCCTACACAAGCTGAGCATTACGTTTTTAAGACTTGATCCACGGAAGCAGAGTTGGTCAGTCACGCAATCTGTGTCTGGGTCAGTAGTCAACTCGTGGCCCTCCGAAGTTGTTGCGATTCTTCTCAATGAAGGTATAAAAGTGCATAATAGTTACTTGATAGTTTTATTACTTCCATAGTTTCATCCTCTAATTTCTGAATTAAAACTGTCACCCATTAACAATAAAATTTAAATTTTACAAAAGTTTAAAATAAAATTATAGGCCCCGCTCACACTATTTCAATATATAGGGCGTTTCATATATAATTATATCCAACTATTGCACTGTAGTACAGTAGGGCATCGATTATCCGAATATCGATCAACCGAAAACGTTCCAATCGGCAAATTCAAATTTGCGTGCGCTCCATGTAGAAGTTTCGCTAGCGCTGTTTGCGAGATTTAGCGGCAAAAAAACGAGCCTCACCTCTGAAGCAAAAATGGACTTCTTTTCCTAAACTCTAGGCCTACTTTAATGACCATTTTGAACTTGTCAAACTAGGCTAGTCAGTTCTCTGTGTTATTTGTAAGACATGTGATACAAAATATAATATACTGTATGTACAGTTTTGTGTTTAATATCAGTGTTTCTTTGTTTCATACTGCTCCTATGACACCGGTACAATTTGTGTTCGTAAATGACCGGTTATCCGAAAAATCAATTATCCGAACACCCCCCCCCCCATCCCCAACTGTTTCGAATAATCTATGCTCTACTGTACCATAAACAGTCGGGTCACGTGGCCAATACTACCGCTAAAATGTACCGTTTCCACACTATCTGAAGCACAAATGAAGTTTTAATTTAATTTTACTCTCAGTGCGACCCGAAACACGTGCATTTAAGTAGAAAATTTACTTGAAATGTTTTGTATAAAGAAATAAATATTGAAGCAGTAATCATGGCGACAAGACTGTGTATGATCGTACCCGAATTGCTGCTCAAATAGAAGTGAGATGATAACGTCCATTCATGCACTACTCCATTTTGCATTGATATCATAGGAATGGCTTACCAATGCGTTTCGCGGACGGATCATCGGGCGCCGTAGAAATGTCAAGTAACCTGCAAGAAGCCCAGATTTAACACTGTTGGGCTTTTTTCTGTTTCTGTGATGTTTGAGAGAGCAGTATATATGGAAAAAATGACAACAAATGCTGGTGCCTACATTGAATTTTAAATAATCCTAATGACTGTACTACTGTTTCATTCTAAATTGATCCTCTCACGTAATATCATTTATGTGTAATAAATGATGGGTCGCCCTGTAGTCTTATACTAGAGAATGAAGACCACTTCATGTTAATCTCTGTCCTAGCTGACCAAAGGGCGGAACCCTAGAGCTACAGTACGTCATAACTAAGGCATTCAAAAAATTTTATTTTGCGGTAAAAATGAAGGAACTAAGGAGAATTTTATTTCAAAAATGAAACTGCAACTGCAGAATATTAAAACAATTGAACATTATTGTTTTACTTGGTTATTTAACGACGCTGTATCAACTACGAAGTTATTTAGCGTCGATGAAATTGGTGATAACGAGATGAGGCCGAGAATTCGCCATAGAGTACCTGACATTTGCCTTACGGTTGGGGAGAACCTCGGAAAAAACCCAACCAGATAATCAGGCAAGCAGAAATCGAACCCGCTCCCGAGCGCAACTCCGGGTCGGCAGGCAAGCGCCTTAGCCGATTGAGCTACGCCGGTGGCTTGAACATTCTCCTGCAAAAGAATTCACAATTTTACACCGTAATAATTTATTCATCACACGATTCTTCATTGTGACGTGCAAATACTATACGCAACAATGGATTGCTTTTGAGTTTCATATAATTGCATACAAAGGCATCCCAAAGACAGCTCCAAAATAACACATTACGTCCTTTAAAACCGCCTAATGTATTGCTCTTATTTTAATACATTCCATTATTCAACAATGAGTCCCAATACATGTTAATTCAGTGCAACTGTCTGAAGTTTTAGCTGTCTCTTCATTTTAGTATGGAATTTCAATATTTAACTAGACGAATTAAAAATAAATGTAAGATTGAAAATTAAAAACAAGACGTCACGCTCGGAACAGCTAATCCAGAATGTTCTGCCAATTTATAACAACGTGAAGTCAGCTTTAATTTGTCTGAAAAATATGCGGGTGTGCTTAAATTTGATGAAGGTTTAACAAATTAAAAAGCAAACATGAACAGTTAGAAAATAAGAAAAAAAAATAATACTGTACAGTGCAAAATTTTACCTAGGAATTATTGTGATGAGATAAAGAAATTTCGAAATTGCACAAGATTATCTTTTGATACTTTTCAATTGAATGAAAATCTGATCAGTTCCGAACTGAAATGGAAACACGCCAATTTCGAAAAATAATAAAAAAAAAAAATCACACCAAAGAAAGATTTTATAATTAATTATACAAAGTACCTTCTTTTTCTCTCTCCTTTACGGAGAAGGGGCCCGAAAGTTTGTACCGCAACCTGAGGCTTATTGTGCTTACCAATCCTGCTCTGTGAATATTTATCACCGAACGATCGCGCTCTTGTACGAACAATAATAAGTGGTTGAGGGAAAAAGTCGCAAAAAAAAAAAACTCCAACCAGAAATTGAACCCGGGCCCACTCATTTCAACTTGGGTTAACATGACCCCCACGCGACTAAAATGTTAGAGTGTGTGTCCAATAGTCTCAATGACAAAAATAGTTTACCTACCATATTCGAGCTTTTATGGCCATTTCACAGCCAAAACAAAATATCAGAAATTATTTAATTCTACACGATGCTAAAAATTTCTATAAACAACTTTCATTCAAAGGGAATGTGTACAGACACGGAAATAAAATTTGGAGCTCCCTTATTGTAACTTATAAGTTTCCCTTACAACACACTGCGCATATGCAGTAAACAAGAACCCCTGTATATATGTTATTTGTGGACAGTCGTCCAAAATTGTTGCCCCATACAGGTTGACTCCCATCAAGACTCGCTCCAAATTTTAATTCCGTATCTGTACAAAGACACTGAAGGGATGGAGCATGATTGCAGCATAATATAAACACCTTATTATCGTAAAAACTTAATTTTTGTTAATATATTAATGTCAACAGTTTAATAATCTGAATTTCAGAACTTCAGAGAGGAGTGAATACACGCATTACATTGTACTTAAAAAGCATTCAAGATTTTATGCATTATTCCTATGTCTTAAATTTTATATACCGGTAAGTTCAATTATTTCAATTAATTTAATTTAATTTCTATTATGTGCATTTTAGTGATTCTTATTTTTTAATCTTCTCACTAATGAATACACATGGTGTTTCAAAAGTGATGGTAAAAAATTTAAGGATGAGAAGTAAAATTCCGCAAGTTAACCGTTTAAGACAGGTATGCTCATTCTCTGACTCCCGATTACGTTCTGTAATCACAACCTTCGAAAGTAGCGCGTGCTGTTCCTCGTTAGAAACTCGACGGATGGCTGCAGAAGGCAGTTCAAGTACTTAGTAAACGCACGAACAGTGCGGGATAATGACACAGTCAAAACCTTCTGTAGCAAACGATCATTCCGTACAGTGTGGGAGGAAGACTATTTTTGTTGTACTTTCGGTGAAAACGGAAAGTGATTGCTATATTGTAAGGTACTGTCAAGAATACTACTGAGCAACATAAAATTACATTATAGGCTCTGCTACCCAGAACATGCCAAAGTGACAGAGAAGCTGTTTTCTGTAATACAGCCTATTTTCATATACCAACATTATTATTATTATTATTATTATTATTATTAGACCTATTATTATTACTATTATTATTGTTATTGTGGTGATTTTATTCCAGCAGAAATAGATATTTTGATAAAATACTTTTTCAGGGGCGCAACGTGCACTACAGCTTCAAGTATTGAAACACTTCATGAAAGGCCAAACATTGAAGAGAGTCGAACAATTCAGAGTCTATGTTTTGGCGCAAGTTAGCCTATGTAGTATATTGGGAATTAGCTAAGTCATTAAAATCCTTCACGGATGGTGAACTTGTAAAGAGATGTATGGTGCCTGAACAAAATATAATTAATTCTGTCTCTGTACTGCAACAGTTCAAATGTGAATTCACAGAACATAGATTTAGTGATTTTAGACGTATGGAGAGTGATATTAGTATTTTTGTTAATCTTTTCATAAATTTAGTACAATCCGTGAGAGTGCAGTTCCAGGATGAGTTAATTGATTTACTAAGTAACGTAGAATTCAGAACTAAATACAGAGAATATGACTTGACAAGCATATAATTATTTTAAAAAATGAACAAAACTAAATATTACAAGATGAGCTTATTCGTTGCCACTATGTTAGCTACCTTCGCCTCGACATATATTATTTTCGAGAATGAAGGTTACTAAATCCAAACATAGGTCCCGATTAACAGATGAGCATCTCTAGCGCATTGCAGTAAATTCGTTGGAAATAGATTCCTGATTACTTGCAGAAAAGAATGCAGATGTTGAATAGACCGCAAAGTAGACTGTATGGTGGAATATGAAAATGATATTATCTATGATATTATTATATAACTATATTACATACTGTATAATAAATAATGTAATAACTGAATATTACAGTGTATACTCTTTCCTTTTTCAAATTCAGTCTATTATCCGTATTTGTAAGAGTGTGAGAACTATGCTAAGGGCGGTGCTGCAATGTAGTTGCGGAGCCCAGTCCGTACACAGTGTGTGTTATGCAGTGCAGCATCTTCCGTGTAATCGGGGCTTTTACAATTTTGAGCATACCTGGTTTACGAGATAATGACTTTTTTGCTGGTTGGGGCCGATAGTGAACCGAGCGCCTGGACTCGGTAAAGCGACAACATTCATGCTTCGTACGTATGTCGCACTCTCCCCATCTCATTTCCTTCTAAGTGTGAGACGGTATTTAAACAGACGGTATGATGAACGGTGGCTAGGTAGAGGAGGGCCTTACCTAGATCACTTGATTTAAATCCTTTGGATTTTTGTGTATAGGGTTATGCAAAAGGCCTAGTTTACACAAAAGACGTTATCACGCCTGAAGGATTGCAGATGCCTGCCAGAAAATGAAGAATGACCCAGGGCTGCTAGAGTGCATACGCGAGTTTTGCGGGGAAGATTATACAGATGCATTCAAGCGCATGGTCAGCATTTTGAACACCTACTGTAAAATTCTTCAGTTAATATGTCCATACTGTACTGTACCTTGTTTATCCACAAACTCCATTGTTGTTCAAACAAGAAAGTTCATTTTATGTATGTTCAATCATATGTCTGTGATGTTGAAGCCAAAATTATGAATTTTACTGTCTCGTGATTCATAAATAAAATTGTCACAGCTTTTGTTGGAGTTAGTACTTAGTATTCAGCAAGCCCCAATCAGCACAAAATGCCATTACCTCGTAAATGGTTAATTTGCGGATCCAGGTTTACTGGAATTTTTTTCGCTTCCTTCGTTTTTATTTCTCAATCCCTAAATTTTTACCATCACTTTTTAAACACTTTATATATTATTGTAACGTTAAACAAAGGGTAAGTACTATATAATGACTAGGGGGAGGATGTTGATGACCTAAAAATCTACTTAAAATGATCATTAAAATGCCCTTAAACTAACGAAAAAATGACATAAAATTAAAAGAAAATGACATTTAAATATTATTCAAAGTACTCGCACCACAATTTCTTAAAAATTAGTCACCTTGTTTCAATGACTGCCCTGCAAATGCCGGAGGGAGGAGGCAACTTTCTGGAATTTGGCTAAGATAAAGGAAAAGGGCATGCAAAAAATGAAGGCTTTAAGGGAAACTATAGATTTTAATGAGGGTTTACAAGGTGTTTCAATCGGTGGTGGTCCATGTCTTGACTTCATTCTCAGTCTCCTCCTACTTCCGTTCTTCACTTTTGTTACCAGATCATCCAGATGGGGAGTGTGAATGACAAAACAAATTGTGGGTGCAGCTTGCATTCTTGCAATCTTTGTGTTAAAAATACTGTCTCTTTCCTTCCATGGGAACTCAACGTCTTATCCAGGACATGGTGAAAATTTCTCCCTTTCCAAACAAATTCTAAAGACACCCTCCTACCGACAAAAGAAAGTAGCGGTCAAAGCCCTTACTTAAACTAAGCTGTTGTCAAGTATTTTATATTATTTCCGTTGTGTGAAGTGAAGCCTTCAAATGTAATGAGGGATGGTCTTTACAGTCTGTTTCAAACTATAAAACTCGAACTTCACTTTATTCACTTATTCAGTAGGTAATTACTACTCACCTAACTGCTTAGAAAAAGATTTAACAGACCTAGCTGTAAAGAAAAAAGTAAAATGCATTCCAAATGATCTAAACTTTCTTCAAAGTATTAAACATTACCAAAAATTCAGAAAAAAAAAAGACCTATTAGTTCAAAAACGCCGAAAAATGCAATATAAGAAATTAATTTTTACGTTGATATTAACATAGAAAGGATTTCTATATTAATAGGCATCGTCCTAATGTGAATAATAAGATGGCTTTTCATCAACATCCGCCCCCTAATAATGACGTTTATCTTATACATGTGTAGTAGTTTTACTAATAAAAACTCTTATAATAAATAATAATCCGTGGTGCTACAGCCCTTGAAGGGCCCAGACCTACCAGCCGGCTGCTGGCCTCACGTTCACATGCCGAAGCAGAGGTGGACGATCATCCAACCAGAATGGAGGTATCGTGTGGTTAGCACGATGATTGTTTTGCAATTTCAATAAAGGGATCCCTGCCTCGAAAGCTTTATACGGGATTCTCAACCTTTTGAAAATTCTGAGCACCGCACCGCCCACACGTAACACTAAGAGAGCGAGCACCATGAAATCGAATAGGTAAATGAAATAAACAAAATTTTAACACCCACCAGGGAATTGATATCCTTAAATTTCAGTGTCACTCAGAATTTTAGTGATGTCCAAGGAGAAACAGTCCTGCAGATGTGGATCAGTTAATCGTGATCGTATTTTGATCTTTATGTATTTAATAAGTGAGAAAGTTTTTAGCATTGATTGGTTGTCTCTAATATAGTCAGACATTTGAAAGAAACACTGCACATTATTTGGAGCCTATTTGTATGTTCTGCCTCCCCAAAGGCCATGAATTTCTCCTTTTGAAACCAGTATTTCAGCGCTAAGAAGGACTGGAGATCTATCAACTGAAGTTCCTCACGAGCAGCCATATTGTTCTCTTGAATAATCTTGATTTTCCTGATTAAGTCCACACTGAATTGAAAGGGATTATGCACCATTAAATACGAGAAGGCCTATTACGTCGCTTAAATAGTATAATAGATGGATAAAAACACTATTTGTTTCGGCTGTACAACAAAGTTTGAATTGATAAAGGAACCTCAGGAGCGATCGTGCTCGCGAGCACATTTTTATTCTCATGACGACAGTACCAAATGTCATTAAAAAAGCACCACAGAGCTTGCGAGCACCAGGTTGAGAACGCCTGCTTTACACAAATCCACTGAAAAAACTGACTGCTTATTCGTTAAATCAGACAAAATACACACTTTCTTCTGGTTGGTCATCTTCACTACAGCAGAAACATGTTTATCTGTTGCAATAATATGCTGTCGGAAAATACTTCTCGTAGTTTAAGAGTTTTCACATGCTGTAAACAGTAAAATTATTGTTCCATCTGTTGAAAAAATAATATGACTTCCAAACTCTTCGACGTGGTTTCAAATTGTGAACTGAAGTCTAACTGCAAGACATTTACTAAAGAACTGTCTTTTCTTAATCTGTTTTCTTATTACAATGAGCATATTGTGAAAGGAGAGCCTATCCCTTGTCGAGTCTAATAAAGGATGTCACCAGAAATTCCTCAGTGTTTTAAATCAGCATCTCAGTAAAAATTTACGACAATCAGGTAGTCACCTACTTAAACTAGAACACATTGTTAGCGCATTTTTTTTTTTATAAAATGAAATCCGCCGCAAGACATTCTTTACAACAGTTGCATTGGAACCCCTGATCACGTAATAGATTGATCAACCTAACGCATTTTGAAGACAATTAACAATTTCACTATGCTGCCATCTAGTGACTGCAAAAGTAGTCACGTTATAACCCTGATGAAATTGCAAGGAGTAATAGATTGCAGTTTTACTTCTATCTAGCTGTCGTTCCCAAAAAATTCAATTTCGACAGTGGAGATCCTAGTAGTTCTCTTTTGTATGTTAACATGGGAATGGCCAATCTGACATTATAGCCTATGTGATCGGGGTTGGAACAAACAATTACGTAACTTCTAATTAATATCTGCCAAACAAGCATTAAGCTACAGTAACTGAAAAATTGCAAAAATAAAAAAAATAAAATAAAACAGAAAAGTCAATAGTACGAGATAGACAACAAAGTTATTTAAAAAACCCTTCTCATTAATATTTAATAGATTACGAATATCATGTTTGTACACTTCAATATTTTCTTGATAGTTACTTACTTACAAATGTCCACACCTGTGGAGTATCAGATAGCGCGTCTGACCGCGAAACCAGGTGGCCCGGGTTCGATTCCCGGTCGGGGCAAGTTACTGGTTGAGGTTTTTTCCGGGGTTTTCCCTCAACCCAATAGGAGCAAATGCTGAGTAACTTTCGGCGCTGGACCCCGGACTCATTTCACTGGCAGTATCACCATCTCATTCAGACGCTAAATAACCTAAGACGTTGATAAAGCGTCGTAAAATAACCTACGATAAAAAAATTACAAATGGCTTTTAAGGAACCCACAGGTTCATTGCCGCCCTCACATAAGCCCGCCATCGGTCCCTATCCTGTGCAAGATTAATCCAGTCTCTATCATACCCCACCTCCCTCAAATCCATTTTAATATTATCCTCCTATCTACGTATCGGACTCCCCAAAGATCTTTTTCCCTCTGGCGTTCCAGCTAACACTGTTACTAATAAAAAGGACATTTTGACATAAATACGGACACTTAATATTTATTTTGAAAGTAACCAATCTCTATTTAAATAGGAAAAAGGCTTAATAACACGTCATATTAGTAAATATTATTATCGTCATCGGGCCCATAGTATAATTGTAAGAGTGATTTGTAATCCTGAAATTTTAAACGTCATTTCCCAGAGTTTTGAACTTCACGCTTAGTCTTCTGATGCATAACGCAGTTCAATTGTATCCAGCATAACTTTTTTATATTTTATAGGGGATGTTAAGGGACTTTTTGACTCGCTATATGTATAGTTTTATGCAGACCTGTAAGTTCTAACGAACTTTTTGAATTTAAAACTCTTCAGAGTCTATAACAATTTTATTACCGGTGTAATGAGGATGGCAGAGACAAAATTTCTCCACTACCGCTCTAACAAATTCCGCAGATTCTGCCATCTGCCTGCAAGTGTTCAGGTGAGCCTGGCAATGCTAAGTGTTCTGTTTGTAAGAAAGCTTTAGAAACTAATCCAAAACTTGCAATTCATTCGGCTGCGGATCAAAGAACAATAAAGATGTTTGTTACATAAGGATTTTCTTCTTGGCATAAGGTTATTTAACGATTTAAAGTGCACGAAATGCGCTCCTTGCATAGGTTGTCATGATGCGTTCCTATGTTGAAAAAGGAGTTAATATTGCAGCTTCTACATTCAGTAGTAACTTAAGGAAATCTAGGCGTCAAAAGTGGCCATAACAGCAATCATATCCACAATTTAAATTATGTGATGTTAATTTACGTTTATTGATTTATATCAGTGCCAAAGTGTGAGCACCTATTAAAAAAAATAAAAACGAGCGCCTATATCTGTGACAACTAGTCACACATCACGAGCGTAAAAACCGAGATAAAATCATGCGATTATCACACATAGCGTAATATTGCTAGTTCGTCAAAGTATTACCACAGTCTACTATATAGGAGACTGTGGTATTACTTCATATTACGGTACATACTCGTAGCCTGCTGGACCGCTTGACGCGGCAAGCTGCAGCTGAGCTGCACTTTCACCAGGCAGAGCCCACGTGAGGCCTTGCCCGCTCTTTATATGGCTCCTCTCAACACCCACTGACATCTCGAGCAAATACGAACTCGAGGCATTCAATGTCCCTGAAGTGAACAGGTCGTGGTCTGCACCATGCCGTAAAATAACGAAAACCATTCAACTTTGATCCTGAGAATAATACGGTAGCAAATATTCTAACCGACTGATTTGCCCGCATGCTTCTCATTTGTTCGGAACACATACCCTGTGTCGCTCCGGTATTGCGAACACTACAAAACGACAACCGAATAAAACTAGAGATTTGAAGTGTCTGCATCAGGGGTTCTCAAACTGTAGCCTTCCGAACTTATACCACTGTCCTTCCGTACATACAGCGAGGAAGTAAACTTATTACTAGACTTCCCAGTCGCAGAGATATAAATTAAATGATAGCGGAATAATGGGCGGAGGTGGGCTCGTTTACTTTTTCAATCTATCGGATCTATCCATTGCGCTGTCTAGTTCTGGTGGAAGTTTCGTACGTACAGACCCAGATACAAAATTTGGACCACCTGAAACCCAAATTTTGTTTCTGGGTCTGTACCAGCACTGAAGCTGGGACAGTTCAGACAACGTGAAGTCATTGCAATGTCGGAAACGAAATTCAATTGAAACAAATTTTTAAATGTACGTTATTAACTTTCTTTCATATGAGAAAAAAAACACATTACAAGAAATAAATATATGCTGTAGAGGCCCACATATTTTTTTGAAGAGACAAAATGCGTCAATCAAGGTTTTGGGGGTGTCCTGATCTCGTTCCCAATAAAATCAATACTGCAAATTATTGTTGCGGGTGTTGATTCCCAAGGTGAACCATCAACACTAAGTGGTTCAAGTCTTGAAATCAAGAATTAAATATCGATATGAATACATTTAAAAAAATAAATATATTATTGTTTATTGTTGCTAATATTATAGATAATATACTGTATATGTAAAGAACTCAGTAATTATGTACTGTGTTTCTAGTTTTAAATATAATAACATATACAGCATTGAAATTGAAATTATAAATTCCCGTCGTTGTTAACTTAATGGTTATTTATAAACATAATATAATATGTACATTATATTTTTACATTGGTATATAATACTATTATTACAAGCAGTGTAGACCTATTTATGAATGAATAAAAGAAAATCGGTTGGTGCCTTCCTATAAGCATTACTGCACCCAAGAACACAGCAATTAGCATTAGGTACTTTCCGCTTTTTAGAGTCACCCATATTTCTAATCGTTTAACCTGAGACGTTAAATATATCCACACACTTCAAGCACAATTCCATCTCTACTGTCCTACAATTAGTAACAACAGTCGCCACCAGAGGAGCTTGCACGGTACCTACAGGCTGAATGTTTCTCAAAATTTGGACTGAATATTTTTCCCATTAGGTGAATCCTGTGACGCAGTGTGCCTTTTGAAATTGGAGCACTTTTTTAAATGGCATAATGCATTGCCACTCATCTTGAGCAAACAAGGAATTCCTTTATCATTTATTTTAAGATTCTTTTCAATATCTGTGCTTTTCCCAGATTTTTCCTCTTCCCCACGACATGAAGGTGTGAGATGTGAATGTTAATTTCATCTATCTTATCTCATTATCTGTTAATCACAGTTTCATCAAACAAATAAAAGAGATGTATATTATAGGAATTAATTCGTTTTACTTTCCCGTTACACACGATAAAGAGATGCTACATAAAATTAATTTCCCAATATTCACGAAAATATAAGATTTCAGTAGCTATCCGCGGGGGGGGGGGGGATCTTCAACGTACATTTTCTCTAAACTAGTGAATGTATCACCTTCTTAACTAATTTACCTACTACTTGTGTAGAAATCTATCTAAAGGTCCGCAAATATAGGTTCTTACATTTTTTCCAAATAGTTTGGTCATCCCTCAATATTAGCTTTCACAATATGAATAGCAAAGGAATTTGATCTGGCACCCTTTTTGCTGTTATTTGTACCGTTATTTAAGTTTTTCAACTAATCTATCTGATGCTGGTGGTCGAATATTGCCTGTTTATGCAATCTCTTTAGGTCCAATGTTCACTCAAGATGTGGTAGCAAGTGATTGTGATTAACAAGATGGGTCGAGATGAAATTACACCATTACCTTTTGTCAAGTTTCTTAATAGCTTTAACATTTTTTTAAGGTCCGTAAGTTACAAAATTTCAAGTATATTTGCTAGTAGATTCATCTATAACTTATCTATTTGTAGAATGAATTAAATAGTCGTAATTTTAAAGATCTGGTAGCAGGTGACTGATTAACAAGATGGGTTGGGATGAAATCACACCATTACCTTTCGTCACGTTTCTTAATAGTTTTATTGACTTTTTTTTTGGTCCGGTAAGTTACAAAAGTCAAGCAGATTCACCTATAACTCATCTACAGTATTTGTAGAATGGCTTAAATAGTCAGAATTTTAAAGTATGACTATTTGTTAAGTCATTCTACAAATAGGTAAGTTATAGACTGAACCTACTGCACTAGCAAATATACTTTACGTTTTTTAATGTTCACAATTTCACTGTAATTTTATATTGTTCCAAGAATTTTAACAATGTAGCAAATGCACTGGTTAATAAATTGATGATATTGAATTTCTACCACCAAACTGCCCATAAAAAATGAAACAATGTTTCATCCCAAAATGTTAGATACCAAAACTGATTTTTTTTTTATTTTAAGTTTCAAAAAACTACTATCTATATAATCATTACTTCATTATATACTACCAGTCTATTTTCTTTAAGCTTTTTTCTGTATGCTTGCTTTCTTTCAGCCCTTTTAAAACTTTACCTTGTTCAGATTCCACTGTTTCTATTTCTATCTGCAAGACTGAGTTTCTTAATTCATTAACAAAGTACAGTATTTAATACTTACAGCCAATTTTTTTTTAAATTACCTAATGACTGATCTTAAATTATCTTAAAGAAATTAAATTGCTGGACATAGCCTATGTTACTTAAGCAATGAAGTTTTAAAGATTCATATTGTATTGGTTTTTGTATACATGTACATAGATATTTTGTATAATATTTCCAACCAATGTAGGCTGCCAAATTCAAAATAAGGGATACAATGTCATATGTATACAAGTATAGGCTATTTTGTAATTTTATTTAATTAAAAGGACAGATTTTTTGTTACATTGTTGGCTGCGTTTCATACATTTCCACAAAGACACTTCACAATTTACTACAACAGAAAGAGAAAATTATGGAAAACATTTCAAATACAAATGATTCTGCTTCGCCTATTCGGACTTACAAATGTGTTCAGTCTTTCGGAAGAGCAGTAAATAAAGCAGTAATTTCCCAGAATGTGTCGCAGCACACAAATCAATCTTACACTAAACCTAAACTTAAAGTATACTGAAACCCTAAACTGACCTAATCTAACCTTTCCTGAATCTGTGACAGATTAGGTTAGTTTAGGGTTTTAGTACTATAGTTTAGGTTTAGTGTAAGACTGGTCTATGTGCAGCGACACATTCTGCAAAATCATCAATAAAGCTTAAAAAAATCATTGCCCATTAGTCCAAATAAGAAACTGACTGTTTTGGAAAAAGTGTCATATGACATTCTTAATCCTAACACATGTAAGGATTTATTCTCTAATAGAACTAGGAATCTTTCACTGTGATAGTGGAAGTAAAATTAACTGTTCAAGAGTTCTTCTGCAGTGATGAAATAAAATGGACGCATCTGGCAAACACGATGTCAGGTCAGTAAAGATTCTGTATCTGGAGAAAGAAACCACATGGAAAAAAGATACGTGGTTGTATCAATAGTGGAAGCATTTGAAGAATTTAAAGGTAGCCATTGCAAATCAACTTTTTTTCTGTGTGTCCTCAGCAGTTCTTCCAGTAGCCGCCACTCCTCATAATGTTTGTGTGTTCAAATATCACAGCAATTTCGTTAATCTGACGGAGGCTCTTTCAAAACATGAAATTAATAAAAATCTAACGATTTAGGCCTATAACAAAGCATCACTTGGCAATAATAAAAAGTTGATGTCTAATATCATCTCAAACTCAGGAACATAAGTGAGATCTGTGAAAAAGCTTTGAAAAATTTACATTTTAAAATTCATAGTTACATTAAGAGAACCCAAGCTGAGTATTTTAAGTAAGGAAAAAAGTTATCTGAAAATAGTGCGGTGCTTCAGGACAAGATCCAATTTGCCCATAGGAGCTATAGTCAAAAATCCATTTTTACTATTGTGGTTTATGGTTATAGTAATATTTTCAAACCTTATATTATTGTAAGTAATGACCTGTCTCCAAATAAATATGCAGCCATCGTTGGAGGTAACTTTGTACCACTAATGTCATATTTTTATAGCCTACTTACCTAAAATACTATCTATTGAAACTGATGTTTAAAGTAAACTATTTCAGAATAGGCCTACTACTTATTTTATGGGTTGAGACATAATAAACATCCCAAATCATTTTTTTAAATAGCCTAGGTGAAATTTGACATTTAATAGTGGTACGAAGTTATACTGCTAATTGGGGTAGCTTTGTACCACATGTTTTACTATTAAATTTAAATCTCTACATTCCCCTTCAAACTTAAGATAATTTTTGACCATACACTAAGAATATATATGAAATTTTATTTCATATGAAATCACCAAAAAGTTAATTGAAAAAAATTTTAAATTATGGTTTATTTAACGATGCTCGCAACTGCCGAGGTTATATCAGCATCGCTGGTGTGCCGGAATTTTCTCCCAGAGAAGTTCCTTTACATCACAGTAAATCTATAGACATGAGCCTGCAGCATTTAAGCACACTTAAATGCTATCGAGTTTTTTAGTAGGTTATTTTACGATGCTTTATCAACATCTCAGGTTCTTTAGCGTCTGAATGAGATGAAGGTGATAAAGCCGGTGAAATGAGTCCGGGGTCCAGCACTGAAAGTTACCCAGCATTTGCTGGTTAAAAATCGTTCATAAACCAGCTGGTACAAATAACATGCAATATTTAACCATACTGAGCCTTAAATATTCTTCAGGGACAGGACATAATAGATAGAAAGCAAAGCATATAGATCATGAGTTTGGAAGATGGCGTCATTTCAAAGATATCACAGTTAGGAAATGTGGAATTAGCCTAAATATTCTAGTAAAATTAGGAACTGGTACAAAGGTACCCCAAAAAAATGTACATGGACTTTTTTTTGGTTCAATTATTAAGAAATAAAAAAAGGAAATAATTACAATCAACTATCTTCTGATTTTTAGCTCATAACTGTACAGGACAGTTTAAAATAAAATTGTACCAGTACTCTCAAACAATTGTTACATCTAGACTATATGAAGAATGTAGGGGAATGATGTTAGTTAGGAAAGTTAAATTTTTGGGTTATATTGTAGAGAAAGAAAAAAGTGATATCTTGAAAAGATATTTAAGATTCCTACAAACGATGAAAACTAAGTCTAATTGGATAAATGAATTAGAAAATAATGTAAGCAGTTTAGGACTAAATTGGTTATGGCAAGAAATTGGGGAAACTAATATAAATTTGATAAGTAAAATTATAATGGCGAGGAGTAATGAGATAGTGAAACAGGAAATGTTAGCAAGTTAAATGATTTTAAATCATTAATAAATTACAAAGAAATAAAAATCTTATGACAGGAAAAATATACAAAAGTTAACAACAGGGAGGAAAGGATGGGACTAGCGTGGTGGAGATTGGGAATTTGGAGGCTAAAAAATAGAAGAGGAGACGTAGGAAAATATATGTCCTTTATGTAATCAAAAAGACAATGCATTACACATTCTTCTATCTTGTCCAGAAAATTAAAGAACAAGAAAAACTTTTATTCTGGAATCTTAATTACTAAAACTAAATGTAGAAATAGCGTATATAGGAAATTGTATAGAACAGTAAATGGAAGAAAATTCAGGAAACTCGAAAAATGTTTACCGGTATATAAGTTATAGGAAAGAAAAAATTGGAAAACTGAAGCTGGCCTATAAACATACCGTAATGTAAGAAATATTAATTAAAGGGAAAGAGTTCTTGTTAATAAATAACTAGGCCTATATGATTGTATGTAGTATGGAATATTACAGTAATAATTATTAACAGTAAAATGTAGTTAAGAGTGGTTTCCTAGAAAACCTAACAGGAACAGCATTAACGAATGATACACAAATTGTACATGATATTGATAACATACATACATACATACATACATACATACATACGAAGAATGACTATGGTTTGAAAGTGGAGTGGAATAATTATTTTGCCAATGACATGGAAAGGCTGTTGTAGATGGAACTGATGGAAATATAATAATATCTA
Organism: Periplaneta americana; assembly: GCF_040183065.1. NCBI lineage: Eukaryota > Metazoa > Arthropoda > Insecta > Blattodea > Blattidae > Periplaneta > Periplaneta americana. Next base: position 64,401,076 of record NC_091119.1, on the reverse strand, counting down.
GAAGAATTATTGTTATGACAGCAAACGATTTCCATGCTTAGGCTTATGTACAGAATCATGTAAAGGGTATCACAAGAATGTAGGCTGACGAAGAAAACATTCTTCAAAAAGAGTTGGTATTAAAAAAAAAGTGGCATAACGTGAGCTCTATACCACAAATGCAGGGATGCCATCACTTCAGGTCATATGGCAGAAAAATTTGCTGGTATCCAAAACATCCCACTCAGGAATTATTGAAGTGAACATATATGCTGAGGAAGTGTAGCATCTTGTGAACAAGGCTTCAAGTGAGTGATGTCTACTCTGATACTGAAGACGAGTTACCTAAATGAAATAACCTGGAAGTGAATGCAGGATTGTTTGTATCAGTGAAAGTGTAAGCTGAGAGAAATAAACAGAAAAAATCTAAACAATACAAATAGGCCTATGTTCATATGTGCCAAAGTGTCATGGATGAAGATGTGAAAATATCTTTACCGTCTTGTGGAAGTGACAAAACATTATTCAAACCAATACAAAATTAACTTTCTTTTGTGAAAATTAATACTTAATAGGTAATAGCCTATATATGTTACCCATACCAAATATAAAAATGAAAGGCAATACAGTTGTACATTCAAAAAAAAAAAAAATGTTTCAGGAAAATAGGTTTAAATTTATTTTCCCTTTAAAATCCCTATGTAATTTTTTTCTTTAAGAATTTGGTATTAACTTTATGTGAAAGAAGGTCCTCAGTTTAGCCTATAGATTAACATGCAAGTGAACTGTAATTGTTTAAAAGATTGTATTATAGCAGCTACAGAAAATTCCTATGCAGACCGGTCCCAAGAGGTAATGTTCCATTGGCTTAATGACTGTAGTGCAGAGCACCAGTCCGAGGAAACTAAGCAATAAAGGGTGCAGTCTGCAAAGAAAAGTGTGTACATACTTATCCATACACCAGCATATGACAACTCACTGTCCGAAATATTTTGTCAGATCGGATGGAACTAGTCTGCATGGGAACACACTATATGTAACACCCATTATGTTGAATTTTTTTGTCACATAGCCCTAGGATTTGTAATCTGCTGTAGACCTAAATAGGACTAGTTGGTTTGTTATTTACCTGTAGCCTATATTATAATTTTTCTATTAAAGCCTTAAATTCAAATCTCAGAGTTTGACAATTTACTACCCTCATGTGAAATTACAGGTCAATTTTATGTTAACACCAGATATAGGCTACTAACGTTTTCAAATATTAAAAGTTACTTTCCAAGGTTAAATTTTTTGCTCAGCAAAACCTGAATATACAGGTAAATTCCATTTATTCATATTTAATTAATTTTATTGTTATAATTATTGAGCTTTTGTGTGCAAATGTAACACTCATTAAAATGGAATGCCTGAGTTACGAAACTGAAACCAGTTCACTGACATTTAGTATTAAGTAGTATTTATTTATTTAACCTGGTAGAGATAAAGCCGTCAGGTCTTCTCTGCCCCTCCACCAGGGGATTACAACTACAACATTTAGATATACAGCAGAAAAAATAACCTAAACTTACAATGTCACAAGCTCATGCATCTATTATGCTTTTTTTTTTCTCTGAACAAGGAGACTCTGTTTCCTTATTAATATTGTAGTAGGCCTACTCTTATGGCTTGAAATTTAACATATTATTATCATCAAACTGAAAAGGTATCCTTTCCGCACAATTTTTTACGTAAATATTTGTGTTAATATTAAAATAGACCTACGTTATTGTTTTACGTGAATTAGGCCTACTGGAAAGTTTTAAAAGTAATTACAGGTACTAGTACCATAATTCTTGCTCCTGACAAGGTTTCCTAACTGATTAGGATAGCCTACAACATGCCATAGGTACTACATTAGCCTACCTATTTAAAATTTATTCTAAGGTTTCATAATACTCTAGAATGGCCTTAATTGATTATCACTGATCTATGTACCTATTAGGTAGGGTACTACTCTTTAGACTATTCCTCACCCTCCGGAAGTTAGGTTAGGTTATGTTCGCCCTGAAACCTTACTACCACACTTGCTCGACTTGCTTTTGGCGGTGTATAATATTTGCTGCAATTTTTCACTGACCGTTCACATCGTCCACATACCGGTACCCCCTTATGTACTATGTCGTTCATCACTTGTTCAATTATTTCCATAAACAAGAGAAAAGTACGATATCACTCAAATAATTACAGAGAACGATATTACGAAAAATAATTAACTTATTTAGGCCTCAGAGTGAATAATATTACTAAATCATGTTACAATAATAGCCTAGTCTATAATAATCAGTTTCATAATTATGCAGACATTCAAACTAAAAACCCCATTCTAAAACTTTGTCCATACACAGTAGGAAATGAAATACCCTCTTTGGTAGTACCATGTGCCGATGATTCTTTTAGTCCTTAGAAAGTACCAACGGAACACTATTTGTCATAGAAATGAAGAGTTTATCTGTTCTTAGACACAAAGGTACACCACATGATCCAAGTAGATACCTCGTTACCACATTAAGAAACACGATAGGTAACTCCACGTTCACCCTGAATATTGCACACGATCTTATTTAACAGAAATATTAAGAGTCTACATGTTTAATTAAACAAATTGCAACTGGGATGATTACCAACGTAAGAGAGTCCATAATGTGAAACAAAATCACATTACGCACAGCCTAATGTAAGGCAAGAAATGAACACTTGCAAATGCCAAAATAAAAAACAAAATATTCAACAAATACGTTGCAGTTAACAGAAAAGACAAAACAAAAGTCGAGGTTGATGTTAAATTTTTTTATGTGAAGCTCATCAACCTAATTAACGAAAGACATCTAATTGTTGTAATGGTTTCTCAAACTTGAGCACAGCGAAAATCAGTGTAATACAATTTAACAATTATTATCTTCACAGTATAATAGAAACACTTAAAATCAATTAACGTATACAGCTTTGTAATAACTACCCCTACGCAAAATCTACAGAACAACGAACTGCATGCAGACTTCCAGATATGGACAACATAGCCTAGTACTCACCATCTGTCCGTTTTATATCCACACTAGCACCTGCCGAAATCCCACTCAGTCCTTCATCCATTTTCACTCAGTATATATTACAGGCCACCATAAACCACACAATATTAAAAACACTATTTTTCACGTAACTTTCATAAAACCGGCTGTAAACTGAAACTTCGCCTGCCCAGTATGACAGTTATCCTGTGGAGGTTTTAAAATCTACCAGAACAAACTAACCGAAATGAACGTATCATACAAAGCCTGAAATCGAAAGGATACATATTACTCACAATTAACCTTTGCTAATACAATTAATATACAATAATTACTAGTTGATTTTAAGGGAAAATAAAGCAACATCATATCGAAAATTCTATGAGAGCAGTTTGAAGGATACGTAAACAAAATTATATAAAGTAATCAGATATGCACGAAAGTGCCCCCGGATGCTCGTGCTCCCAAACTGCTATAAAATATTAACTAGCCTTAGAAGAATTTAGAACTTATTTTTATTAAATAAAATTTGACAGATAATCAACGTAATGTCAGGTAACGGAAACACTGTGGGTTAGTACAAGTAGTGTAATATTCTTCTGTAAGATGGATGCACATCATGCGCAGTATCTCTGCTGCCCTCTCTCGCCAATAATCGCCAATAATTTTAACATTTTTTTCCTTGCGTTATCACAATATAGCAGCTCGTAACATATTGGTTTGTGGTTATATTTAAACTATTGTGATAATATGTGAGGAAGTTATGCCAATACGTTGGCCCTCGCGCAGTATGACGTTATCATTCAAATCAGTATGTAATGTTATATAGAGAAATAATACATGGCAATGGTGTGTTTTATAGTTAACGTTTTATAAAGGTTTTTTCATCGTATTCATAAATCTGTCAGCTTGGGAAACTTAATTTGTAGGTTAGACATAATATACTTATAAATTTCATTATAATTGTGGCATACTTAAACTTCCGGCCGTATTTACCTATTACGACTGTATTTACATCGAATTGCGATTTGTTACATAATACTATTAAAGAGTGATATGCGTATTAATGATAGAGAACTTATTCAAATTAGTTTGGGTGATGCTGAATTGGAAGGTAGGCTCAATCATCGACGCCCACCCAGTGGCAACTTTAGCCAAAAAGGTTTGTTTTTTTTTTTTAGCGACTTTGTAGTATAATATAAATTACATAATTTGAACACATGTCATTTCTCTCTTCATAAGTTTAGTTAATAGCCAATAATTATTAAATTTCATTATACGGATACCTCACTGAAAACAATATCTTAAAATAGAGCAGATTTATCTGTGTTTGTCGACTGCACATCATTATGCTTAAGGAAAGACAATTTTAAGTGCCAATAATTTATTTTGTGTGCACAAGATTGGAATTTTGAAGTAAGAGGGAAAGGAAGGTATTCGTGTTCTGAAATTTATCCCCTGTTTCATTAAACCTGTTCACTAAATTTAGTATTGTTTTTCTTTTACACGGAATTGGACAGCCATGAAATTTACGCCTAAAGTTTTCTCTTGTTTTGTCAACAGGATTTCTTTTTCTGTGTGTAAGCCTACCTGCGTTTTCAGAATGTCACATTTGCGCGCTGAATACTTAACCATTGCAAAAACCAACACAATGTAATAAACTGCACTTATCCTTAGCCGGTTCATTGTTTGCGTTTATTGCTGCTTGACAAGAACAGACTATAGACTGGCACAGCTTAATTCGAGAGACGGGGATTCACCAACTATGCAGCTTTCACGTGGCGATCTCTAGCTCTCTTTCCCTCAGTCTTTCTCACGTGGCATATAGGCCTACACAAAAGAAATGATTCCGGAAGGATAACATAAACTTCAGTCAGGAGTGATGAAATAAGCTAAGCATTAGAGGATTCACCGAATAGTCAAATCGGCATCTTTAGCAGTTAGTCATAAAACAGGGTTGTCCATATTTGAAAACTGACCAAATTTATTAATCTACCTATAAATTTTCATCCAGTGAAATGCCATGAGTTCATGGATGCGACAGCAGTAGTGGAGGAGACCTGCTGCTGGTCAGCTGACTGAACACTGAGATCCACTGTATATGGTCTGTTGTCCTAGTAACTCCTGAAATTCCTATGGCAGTAACCCACAGTCTTTGTAAATACAGTATATACAATTTAGACCTAGTTTTGTTTAGTTTATGAATTCATGATAGGCCTGTAGTCGGTAACCTTATTCAAATACGAGGCAGGGTCCATATGTTTCTGGCCTAACAGAAAGTGCTATGTTGAAAGTTGATTATTGAGCAATAATTAATCAAATTCCCACGAAGGAATGTCTTAACAGAAACACTGGGACTCACTGTATGTGGTCCATTGCCCTTGCATCTCCTCCTGAATTTCCTGTGGCAGTGACCCACAGTTTTGTAAATATATACAGTTTAGTTTATAAATTCATGATAGGTCTATCGTCAGTAAACTTATGCGAATGTGAGGTGGGGTCCATATCTTTCCGGCTTAACAGAAAGTGCTATGTTGAAAGATGAATATTCCTCACGAAGGATGTTCTTAATGCCCAGTGAAATTGAAGGGTGGTTGGATCGTATATATGATGAAGTTTCCCCTTCTTATTCAACTATAAAGGAATTGGCTAAACGTCATTTGGGCAGAGAGAGCATCGAAGACAGTGTACAAGTAGGCCTTGGAAGTGCTGACACCAGATAACTTCTCTTGTATGGAGGAGGAAGTGTTTAATGACAAATGATTGAAACTGAAGGAAATATCAGCAAAGTTAGGACTATCAAAACAACAGAGCTTCGGATCATTCATAAACATCTTCATATGAATAGGCTAAAGTCAGTGCACAGTGAGTTCTATGATTTCTCTCTTCAGTGCAGAAAGAGCAGCAGGTGGTCTGTTGTGGGGTATTTTTGTGGCAAAGCAATCCAGATGAAAGTATTGAAATCCATTGTGATGTTGGACAAAACTACGGTCCTTTACTATAATCCACTGCCTGCTCGAATGCATTTACGCATCTGCTGGCTACTTATACTGCCTGCTGATAAGACCATTCTAACAATGCTTTCACTGAAATAGCTTATTTCCAAAATCCAACAGTAGGTGCTGCACCAACCAGTTCATCTGTATGCCTGCTTCAAACTGTAAAAAGTGTTGTTCTACCTACTTTGTACCAGTATAACATATTGAAGTGTGTTACGAATAATAATCATCAGATACTCTCATGAAACATATAACTGTACTTGGTAATGGAGAGAAGTTCCACACAGAATAAGTTTTCTGGGTTTCTTGTTCGGAGAAACCCCTTTTCCAGAAAGTACTGAAGCTGTAAGTTCCTGGAGCACTAGTTAATTTTTATATTGAATTGCCTAGTTGTAAAAGTTCCTACCAGTATCTGAAAAGTTTATATATATATTTTTTGTAAGTCGCCAAAAACTGGCAGTAGCTTATGTGAACAGATCATGGTCTCCTGCAGTTTTTTAAGAACAAAAAAATATCACATAGGGGTTTTTTTGACTCACCAACTCATTGGTTTTCACATTTTAAATTATGCTTGTCTTGTTATATTTCCTGTTGTTTCAAGAGCAAAGAATATATATTGGATTTACGAAGCTATTAGAATCGCAAAACAAAGTAATATTTTAATCACATAATATAAGCATAAAGCACAGGACTATATCACAACCGACTTCAAAGGCCATTAGGAGCTGCCATCTAACAGTAATTTTTTCCTATTAATGTTACATGTTTTATCACTGAATGAGCAGGCAGTATAAGCAGCCATCTGATGCGTTCGAGCAGGCAGTGCTATAATATATTTTGTCGAAATGGAAATCGATGGAATGGCAAAACCCAGATGAAGGCTTCACTAGAAAGACCAAGGTTACTCAGGTAACCAAGAAGATCACGACAATTTCTCGGGACTGTGAGGGAATCTTAAGTTGATTGATTTTAAAAAAAAGGAACAAGACCATAACTGGGGAATAGGCCTATTGTGTCAACCTGCTGCTCAAGTTACAAGCCTCTATGAAAGAGAAAAGGCGCAGAAAGCTGAGTCACGTGCCCTTCCTTCATGATAGTGTGTCAGTCCACACATATCTAGTTGTGCAATTTTAATGAATGCTGTGAAGATGTTTGGCTTCAAGAAGATCGACCAGTCAGTCACACTAGCCCAAATCTTGCACCAAGTGACAATGATCCATACAACATACGGTAATTGAAATGGCTGTCCTTGTATTATGATCGTGATAGAATGTATTTTCAAGGATTTCATATCATCACTGCACCTCCAAAATCCGCGACCTATATGTTTTTTAAAAGATTTTGCAGGACAAAGAAAGAAACATTGCCATTTTTAATTATCTTGATTTCCAAAGCTACTTTCGGTGTAATTTCATCATTTGTGTTGTAATGATTGAAATTATACCGAAAGTAACTTTGAAAATCAAGGGAATTAAAAGTGGCAATGCTTTTCTCTTTGTCGTACAAAATCTTGTTAAAAATATATAGCGGATTTTGGAGGTGTAGCGACGATATTTTGATGTATATAAAACATACTGTTTCCAAAATGTAAATGCATGGTAGAGATGAAATTTTCAATTCCTCAAAGAGACTTCTTTCTACTTGCTATTCAAATGGGTCACTAGTTTTAGTTTCATAATTTTGAGAATTCCCTTTTACAATTTGAATATCTGTGTAATTTTGCATGACAGACTCCAGTTTGTTACACCATATGATAACAATGAATGAATATAACCAAAATAGACAGGATGAAATATGCGCAAACGATTTCATTTCTGATGTAGATAATGCATAATATGTCTTTTCCATGTCAGATTGAAGTCACTCATGTACAAAATATTTTGTAGACTCTTACATTTTTTTATTACAGTATTATTTAGTAGTGATACCTGTATTTGTGTGGGGTTACATAATTTTGATTCAAGTTAATTTAATACCTGTAAAGTTTCATTTGTAATATCATACTGTACTTATTATTTTTAACTTATAGGCTATACTGACCATTGCTCTAATTTTGCTGATGTTTCGCTAATTTTAATTTGTAAATTTTAACAAAACGATATTTGTATCATTTGTGAATAAGATAACTTAGGCTTGGTGTGTTTAAGGGAAGATAATTCATGTAAAGAAGGAATAGTATTGGTCTAAATGAGTACGCCTTGTTCTGATCACTTGAATATAGTAAGGCTATATAGGCTATAAACTGGCTTTCTGCTAATTTACTTAAGCCTGAGTTATGACATGTTCTAATTAGAATGCTTTGAATAGTTATTAATTCTCATTTCAGGCTTCAAGGAAAGATGGTTTAAGTTAAAATCGAATCTTCTATTCTACTTCCACATCAATGAAGTTGGAATTATAGACACAAAACAGGTACGTCATTCATCCATATTATTTTATAGTTATTTTAATATGCTATTATTTCCAAATGTATGTATTTTGGAGAATGGATAGTAAATAGTGTTGGGATTTTTGTAGTAAGCCTATTTGGATTCACCAATGGTGTACGTTCTTAGACATAAAAAATGACCGCTTCCCTGTAGTGCGAATTTGTCTAAGTCCACTTTATGCAGTGCCTGGTTCACAAAACTAGGAAAAGGATGTTTATTTTGCACCTAATTTACTGCCTGAATATATCTTCGTTGTAGGTTATTCATAATACTTGATCTATAAACAGACAGGAAAAGCAACAAACAAACAAACCAAAGGAAAACCAGAGCAGACTCTTGCATAAGAAATTCCTTCACATTTAAACTTAAGCTCTCCAGGATCAACCAAAGTCTTCCAAAGGGGACTTAACATATGGCAGTCAGTCATTTCTTTTTGTCTAAGACTGTACATGAAAAGGATTCCCTGTGTTACTAAAAAGGAAAAGATGTGAAATAATGTGAATACTTTATTAAGCAAATAGTGTTTTTTGTTGCAGCCCGCTGGGGTGTTTGTTCTTGAAAATTCCAACATCCAGTATGAAGTCTGTACAGGCGTCCCCTTTGCATTCTCGATGACATTTCGAGATGAGCCAGATCGGAAACATTTGTTTTCAGGTCGATCAGAAGACTACATCAACCAATGGGTGACTGCAATGAAACAGGCAACGTATGTACAAATTGCTACAAACATATGCAGACTGATCTCGTGAGAGATAACAGTAGTATACCAACGCAGTTATGGTAGTCTATAGGGAATTTGTAGTTAAGAGTAGACTGTGGGTCTTACAGAACAGTTCTCAGCTCCATAGCTGGCACATAGTACAGCACTTGCAGTGTTTCCTCCAAGTATATTTCTGGAGAAGCCTTGTTGGTATCACTTGTGGGATTCAAACCTGTCTTCAGACAGTGACTAAATAACAAACAACAACTTCCCAGAAGAGTGAATGGAACTACTGCTACTTCTTAATTCAGTCACCACAGTGGTCCAGTGGCTGCAGTGCTTGGACTCGTAATCCTGTAGACCTGGGTTCGATCACCAGCATACGTGTGATTTGTAACTTACATTGAGTGAACCTATTGTCTAGATAACACAGGGGTTTTCTCTGAGAGCTCCAATTCCCCTGTGGCATCCTAACAAATCTCCATCTCATCCCATTGCAGACGTAGTATAGACCAGCCTCCTATGGCACACCATGGGCAAGTCCACACCTGTGGAGTAACGGACAGCGCGTCTGGCCGCGAAACCAGGTGGCCCAGGTTCGATTCCTGGTCGGGGCAAGTTATCTGGTTGAGGTTTTTTCCAGGGTTTTCCCTCAACCCAAGATGAGCAAATGCTGGGTAACTTTCGGTGCTGGACCCCGGACTCATTTCACCGGCATTATCACCTTCATCTCATTCAGACGCTAACTAACCTAAGCTGTTGATAAAGCGTCGTAAAATAACCTACTAAAATAAAAAAAATAACCATGGGCAATGAATCTTGGTAAATTGGCGTACATAACTGCTTTCATATGGGTGAATGACGAACAGTCAAGAACGCGCCATTAGGAAAAATATACTACTTTAATTCATCTATTTTGGAAAGAATGGTTATTCTTCTACTGCTTTACCACCTCACTGAGTCAGTATTATACCTTAGGACCAAAACTGGAGGAAAGCTTCCATTGCGGGCCTCCATAGTCATGTGGTCATCACAGCACTGAGACAACACAAAATAACATATGATAAAGAACAAACACTCAGTCTCGTGCAGAGATGATAAACCTCTTCCATTATATATTTCATTATGCCAGTATTCGAACCACAGACTGCTTGGATGGAGAGCATGTACACTAGTCAAAGAATCAAGAACTTATGATGTAATAGTACAAAAATAGGGGTCAATAGCAGTGGGTAAGCATGATTAAGTATGTTTCATTCCTTATAATCATGTGTCTGGATGATACTGGCATTTGGAGCAGCAGCGCTCTTATTTTGGAATGCAGTACGTAAGTATAAGCAACCTGCTCAAGAATGTGATTGAAAGTCCATGACAGTGTGTTTTGGCTACAGTGGTGATAACTATACTTCATGGTTACAGTAACCATGTATGAGCATTAAAATAACATTGAAATTCTCTGTCTTGTTTTCACTTCGCTTACTCTGTTGTTTCTGGCAGAAATTTTTATAAGAGGGAATGGTTTGAGCTAAAATTAGCGTGCGCATGCTTTTTTTCTGTACATCTTGTAAGCTACGGAATTTTAGAATGCAATATTTACGCTGAAGCACTAATTTTTTTCTTAATAGCAGAATATATGATGATCTCCTTAGGTAGTGCAGCACGTCTGTGATTCGTTGTAGCAGCTAAGGCTTTGAAGTCTTATGCAGAAGATATTTCGTAGAAAAATTTCTAATTCTTATACCCATTTTATTTTGATGAAGTATCTAAAAAACTTCAAGAATGTTTAAAAAAATAACAGTTCATAATAGTCCACAGTCTATTCTTAACTTGACTAGACAACTCTCAGCTCCAAAGAAATGCTCTTCGTAATGACAGACTTGCTTGCATCAAAACTGATTAAGTCTCTAGCGGGAATGTGTCCACTTCCAGGTACGGACACTGGAGGTCCCAGCTTGTGCTGCTGCAGACCAAGATCAACAAGAAGACTGGCAAGGTACACAAGTCTGATTGGAGTAAATTTAAAAACTAAGCCTGCGTGAGTTTATCAAAGACAGAAGTCCAGAAAACTCAATTACTTTAGTCTCCACTAATTGAAATTGAATCGTGTGTGTTAAAAATTGTTTCCTCCAATCATTTGTTGGAAAAACTAGACTTGCTTAAGTGAGGATTTACATCAACATTTATAAGCATTTCGAATATTTAACCTTTTTCTACTGTTCACCCTTTCTAATAAATTTGTCGTCCTCATCACCACCACTACCACCCTCTTTAAAGGACTGCACTTTATGGCTCTTTTAATCCTAAGTCTTGTGAAGATTTTGAACCAACAGTAGACATTCATGCAGTTATTAGGACAAAACATGAGACAGTGAACATATTGATTCTCTGGGAGGGAGAACATGTCCCTTTCAGAAATCAAATCTAGAAACATTAAATTTGTAGTTAGAAGAGTTACCACATGAAGCGCAGTTTGTTAATTTCAAATTTATTCATTTAATACACAAGGTTTACACTACATTAGGCATTGCAGTCCGAAAGAGCAGAAGCTCGTGCTTGAGCGCAGTTCAGTCTACTTATATAAAATTGAAGAGTGTTAATTCAGCACAATAATATTAATACATAGTAAAATACAGATCATGTAATAACATACATGAATATAGAAAATACAAAGTACACGAGTATTAGATTACAATTTTAAACTCATATAGCTTAAGGAAAGACAAAACAATTAAATAATTAATTTAATTTGTTTCCTAAATCTGTGAATGTACAATGTACTTAGTTCAGGGTAAGCTCTAATTAATGCATTATATATTCTGGGTCCAAAATTTCTGCTGTGTTCTAATCCACCAGTTGTGTGGCATTTGGGGGTGTTTAGAAAGAAAAGGTCCACACCTGTGGAGTAACGGTCAGCGCGTCTGGCCGCGAAACCAGGTGGCCCGGGTTCGATTCCTGGTCGGGGCAAGTTACCTGGTTGAGGTTTTTTCCGGGGTTTTCCCTCAACCCAATATGAGCAAATGCTGGGTAATTTTCGGTGCTGGACCCCGGACTCATTTCACCGGCATTATCACCTTCATCTCATTCAGACGCTAAATAACCTAGACTGTTAATAAAGCGTCGTAAAATAACCTACTTAATAATAGAAAGAAAATTGTAATTTTGTCTCATATGGTATTCATGAGGATCAAATTTAATTTTATTATGATTTTTATGAAAGTAAATCAACAATGTTTGTTTATAAATTTTGTTCTAGAGTTGATACACCAAATTCCTGAAAAATTAATTTCGTTGGGTAATCAAAATGTTTATATAGACAAATTTTGATAATTATTTTTTTTTGGAGCAAATTTAAAGGATGGAGAGTCGATTTTGTCATTCGTCCCCAACCTAATATACCATACTGAATTATTGATTGAAACAGAGCTAAGTACACAGTACGCAGAACATAAATGGGTAACTTAAATAAGAATGTAGAATGGAAAATTTGTGGTTTGTTTTACACAATCTGTTACACAGGAAAATAATGTTTAATTATACCTCGTCTTTGTCACCAACGTCATTTGTTTAACTTGTTCATTTTTCTTCTTGCTTTCCAGCACGTACTTGTCCATTGTATATATATATATATTTTTAAAACTACAGTTCTAATTTTAGTTGTGCAAAAGTCTCTCTCTACCCAGGATCCTTGCGGTATACTTTTTGTTGTATCAAACATATTCCTTTGTGTATTTTGGCTTGTTCAAATGTCGTATCACGATATTTTCTCGGAAATAATTTATTATACGATAAAAATTTAAGTACCATACCAGTAGCGGCCAGTGACCTAAATCCTCGGTGAGGCGTGATGTAATTAGTTTAAGTATCTCCCATGCAGAATGTTCATTATTCATGACATTAATTATTTTCATTATATTATTAACATATTATTATTATTATTATTATTATTATTATTATTATTATTATTATTATTATTATTATTATTAGACCTATTATTAATGAAAAATAATAATGTCACTCATCAAATAAGTTGCTATGCTGTGAGTTTGTTTCAATGTGATGAAGCAATGTATTCTATATTATGCTCAGCTGAAGAAGTTTGTGTTGAAATTCTCCTGACTTTATTTAAAACTTCCCTTCTTTATTTCATCTCGAGAATGGATACTCAAACAATGAATTAACTATATCATCATTATTCCTCGCGTCTGTTTTGGTTTTCATTTTTCCGAAGCACATAACAGTCGATCACACTGACTACTGTACTGCGAAGTACAATAATGCAACACTCTCGCAAAAGTGCATGTCATAACCTGAGACAGCCACCGGCATAGCTTGGTCGGCTAAGGCGCTTACTTGCTGATCCCAAGTTGCGCTCGGGCACGGATCCGCTTGGGCTGATTACCTGGTTGGGTTTTTTCCGAGATTTACCCCAATTGTAAGGCAAATGCCAAGTAATCTACGGCGAATCCTCAGCCTCATCTCACTACCACCAATTCCATCGATGCTAAATTACCTCGTAGTTAATACAGCATCGTTAAATAACCAAGTAAAAAAAAAAGTAATCTGAGACACAAGGGAAGAGAACAGTGTGGCTCATGCCTGCTAGACAGCGAGAATTGTTATGTTATTTATTTATTATTTAGAAAAACGAGTCACCACTGCTAGTCTCACCCCATCCCACCTTTGAGACTGATCTATGGATGAAGTGAAAGCTGACCAAGCCACGGGGCCAGAAGAATTATGCTTCAGTTATAGCTTTTCAAGTGCAATCTCAAAATCCGCGAAAACATACGAAATGCAGAAGCCAGACTCAGCCAGAGAGTTCAGGCCTCAGGAACAAATTTTATTGCTAGACAGGTCTTTATACATCAAACAGTTTTCAAGTATTTCTACAACGCTATATGATTAATTAAAATAACTAATATGTTATAAAAATACACAAAATTTGAGTTCAGTTAAGACAAGTGACTGAAGCCCGGCTTCACTTGCCTCAGTCAATCAGCCACCACTGACCAGTACCAAATTTTTAAAGTTTCTTTTTTCCTCACTCATAACGAAATTCGCCAATGCAAAAAAATTCCACTCCCTAAATACTGCCGCCCTGGGGCAACTGCCTCAGTCTGCCCATTGGTAAATATGGACCTGAACAATAACATATACAGAGTGTCCATTTATCTTGTGCACCTATTATAACTTTTTTGTTTGGATAGGTATTGGAATTTTTCTTTTTGAAAGTTGTTAGAACGAGGGGCTAACATGAGTGTAGAGATTTGGTGCATTTAACTACATTATGGTACAAGATACACGTGACGTCATCAATTTTTCAAATAGCACTGCTTTAATCATGTTACATTGATTACACACATTAAGACGAGTTCAAAAATGTAGCACAGTGTCACCTTCCCAATGAATAACAATAACAAAATGCAAAATGAATGTCATCAAAATGTGCCATTTGTTGTGGTATCCCATTCATCTTGTGCATTAACTTACACAAAACGAAAGACGACTGACATCCACACACGTCGTGTGTTGTGTGTTTACTGTCTTAACATGTAAACAAACCACAATAACTGTCGACGCCACAATCCACGTACAGGAGCCTGCACGTTCTCCGGACCTGTCGCCACTCGACTTCTTGCTATGGGGAATTGTAAAGGACAGTGTGTACCAAAACATTCTGACAACACCAGACGACATGCAACAATGCATTCAAGAGGCTAGTGTGTCCATTCAGCCAGCAACATTCCGGGCAGTCATACGGTCTTTTGGGGAACACATTTGAATGTGCATTAATGTGAATGATCACCATTTGGAACATCTTCTTTGACTCTCAAACCATAACATTATCACATTGGAAATACGTTTTTTTTTTCGTTTTGTTGTTGTTATTGATTAGGAAGGTGACGTGATACATTTTTGAACTCGTCTTAATGTGTGTGTAATCAATGTAACATGATTAAAGTATGTAGTGCTATTTGAAAAATTGATGATGTCACGTGTATGTTGTGCCATAATGTAGTTACATGCACTAAATCTCCACACTCATGTTAGCCCCTCGTTCTAATATAATGCTTAAAAACATAAATTCCAATACCTATCCAAACAAAAAAGTTATAATAGGTGCACAAGATAAATGGGACACCTTGTATACATAACTACGGCGTTAATTGGACAAAATTAGCACCATGATGCAAGAGCAATCCAGTGATCCTGTTTATAGGCTTCAATTTAGTTTTTATTAAGATGAATGACATAGAAACAGGCCCTAATCTCCTCCTGTTTTCGAGTGAGACTTTGTTTCATTTTTATAGTTATGTAATGTCTTAAAGAACTGCAAAAAATGTTTATTTAAATGAAGATGGGTGGTTTCAGCATTTCTTTGGTTAACTTTGAATTCTTTAATATTAATAAATGAATACGGAAATTGTTTGCTGTTTCGTTTGCTTTAGAAGCATTGAATTATTCTTATAATCCTTGAGCGAAAACATGTTTGCCAATATGAGAAAACTTAATACTGGTAAACTGTTCAGCTGTTCACCTTGGATATAAAGAATTACACTTGCTGGCCAGTGGAGAGAGATGAATACATTAATGTTGCTCGTATATCCACAGTCTAGTATATATAGTCACGAAGCTCAATACTTAATAAATATGCATCCATAGATAGTTGCTAGCTACCAGGATCGCTACTATCGCCTCATCACAGACCCTTTCCCTAGTAGACGTTAAAATGTATTGTACTTTCGATATTGTGTTCTTTTGAAAAAATTAACACCTTCCTTGCACTATTGAAATATGAAATAAATAAGGTTTATATATTATTTTCATAAAGTATATATTATATTTTGTAAACTCACCTTCCTGGATTTTTCGGATGAAGGCTAACTCTGACCTCTTTTTCTTACAATTTATAATACTACAAACGTCTCCTTGTCCCATATTATTATTCAAAGTATTGTATTTTAGTCATTTACAGTTATTATACCCGATAACGAACATTTCACAGTTTACACAACTTTTCACAACAATGCGAAATACGGCACAGTCAATGCCTTTTCGATCTAGACCAGGCCGTAATGTATGATCGGGTTTCGGTGAAATATTATAACTTTATTGCGTATTGTTGCTAAGTTTTATTTAGTGTAATGTGACCATTAGTTCCGTTTACTTTTTGTTGCATAATATGTTGCAGAAATAATGACAAAACTGTGTTATTTTAATGTGAAGAGAATTTTACATGTTAATATAATCTTGTCGCAACAACATTTTAAGTTTAGAATGGAATCTATTATGAGGTTTAATAAAAATGAATTTATATTGTGATTTTAATTTAGCACATCTACCTTCCTTAATTGTAGACAGAAAATTTACCATACCACTAGTATGAAATTAGTGTACACTTCGTCTCTTAGGTAGTAGATAAATACAATAATTCAGTACTCAATTGTAGTATTAAAATACAGACAAATTGAATGTGCGGGGTATCGTACATGACATTATGCTTAATTATAATGTATAATTGCGAATATAGGAATATAAGTTAAATATAGTAAATGTAACCTATAATTTCCATATGACATAACATACATATTATGTAATGGCAGGGCATTGGAGACTACTAAAATTAGACAGAAAGGGATAATTTCAACATATCTAAATATCCGTGCGGTGCAACTGAAAATTATTGAATCGTGCATAAATGAATGTACAAGAATTTCATAATATTTAATCGAATTAAAGGCAGGTATTACACATATGAAGAACGTAATTTTCACACCAAAAATAATATTACAGCTTAACTCGCAACTGAATTATGTCTGAAGTGTCTCATAATCATTGTTTTAAATTTTATTAATGCAATTACACTAATTTTAGAGAAATATATCTTATCTTTATGTATTTCAACTAATTTATATGGTTGAAATGCCACCCTTCGTGATTGGGTTAAGCAAGTCACATAGTCTGCCTTACGCCCTGTATTAGATCACGATGGCAGTGGCGCAGTTTATTGTTCCTAGTACTCAGAGTGCTCCAAGCAGCTAGCAAGTATCGCGACAAATGCAAAAAATTATCTCAAGCTTCGAGACTGTATATACTAGACTGTAGTATAATCATCCCATTAAATAAAAAATTGTTACAACAACCTGAATTTGTTATGTGCAGGATCCACTTCTGATGTATCCACACAACCGGGGCATAGTTCGGGACTTTCAGGCTCACCATAGCTCCAAGTCTGTGGGAGCACGTTCGACCAGTTTTCAGTGCCATCTACAGCAGAAGGAAGTCTTGAAGGAGGGAAAAAAGACTTTCCAGAGTCACATTAAACGAATAGAAATAAATAATGAGGAAAGCCAGTGCCAGGCCCATGAGAAGACCATTAATGCACCAGCCGAACGCAACCTTATTGAGCTGTAGTCCCCTGAATCTCCATTTTTCAAGAAGTGCCTCACCCTCCATGACACATGCAACGTACTCACTGGTGTTATTTATTTTCGTATCATGTCAGTATTATTTAATTTAAGGAGATTTATAGATCATTCTGAGTGCAAATGTAGTGAAGTGAATGTCGTTAGTAAGTGAAAGAATATTGTTACAATAGTCACAGATCTCACTACAAGCTCTGTCGCTTGTTGAGCCATGAATATTTACGTGTTTTATTCCTTATAGTAAGTAGAATTGCCAAAAAATGCTCTGACAATTCTCTGCAGTGTTATCAACAAGCACAAGCCAACCAGTGGAAAGTTACCACTGTCTAGCTTTACCGTATGTCTAAGATGCACTTATACAAATATTAGAGTTAAAGTTAACTATAGAATAAATGAAAATGCTCTATAGAGAGAGAGAGACAGCACACTATAGGCTCACTTTAATTACTCTCATGCCTGGTTTCTGGTACACCTCAGTTAACTGTCAGTTACTTAAACTGCACTTATAAATTTGACTGCACTGATAACTTTCATGAGTTTCCGAAAAGTTAAATGTAGATTTATCATATCTTATAATTAACAGTTGAGGTAACTTGTTGTCCATAGATGTCTCCACTAGTATTTTGTTAGTGATTTTTTTAGTTATTTACAGTTATTTTTATTTGCAGAAATTTTCAGTAGTAATATGACAGTGAGCTCTGTACTAGTAGGAGCAAGGCTTTTTAATTAAGGAACTGTGTGATAAACGATAGTGTACATGTACACTTCTATCTCAGTCATAATACGATTAAAAAGGCAATGATTGTTGTTATTTGGCGTGATCATCGAAGTAAATAGTACTATTGGAGAGAGGGCTAGATGTAATTTCTGCTACAAAACTGCAACCGCAGTCAGCTGTGGTGGTTATGGCAGCCATATTGGTAATATAAATATGTTACATTCATCCATATGAATTCTTCCATGTGTTCAAATGGACTTTTCGGAGACCGAAATACCATTGTCATTGGTAGAACACCGAAGAATAAAATATTCCTTGACTGACTGACGACATAGAATCTGAAGTTTATGAAGAAAATTAAGCTTAAGATATTCGAAATTGTTTTTACAAACACACATTATTATCCTAATATGTCATAGAAAGTAGAACATTTACCGTAAGTTACGCAAATAAAATGCCAAATTTGTTTAATTATACCGATAATATAGTAAATTAATTAATTCCGGTTTATATTATTATTTAATATCAGTTATTATAGTTTACAAAACAGTAATCCAGTAGCGCCGCATGTCAATATTTGTTCGAATCAGTACTAACAGTCAGGTAACTACAGGCTGAGGCACAGTTACCAGTTGAAGCACAGACAACTGTAAAGATGATGATAACTGTTGTTTCGGAAACTCGTTTCAAACATATCAGCGCGTTAAATCTTAGATAACTGTATGTACAGGTAACTGTCTTTCCAGAAACCGGGCATCAGTGAGGTAACTATGTGCAGCAATATTATGCTGAGAAGTTGTCATGCTAACTTAAACAAGATCTTGTAACTGGATTGGCATCTCTTCTGCATCTTTACAGAATCTGTCAGAGCCTTTCTTTTAGTGGCCTAAGTATAGTAAGTTTCAATTTCATAAAAATGTAAGGAAATTGCACCATTGTATTGTATCCATGCATGCCCATAGTGGTCTTTTAACATGGAAATCAGTAGTTGTAGTTTTGTAATTGAAAATTTTAGACGTGGATTGGAAGTTAGGAGGCTAGATGTAAGATTGTAATTATAAGTGCCTTACAGTGGAGCATTGCCAATAAATTGTGACTTAAGAGTGCCGTCCAATTTAGAAGTATGTTCGAGTTGGTGAGGATCCTCTAGCCTGGGTATAGCCTCATGGTTCATCTCCTCACTACCCATCTGCTCAGGTCTGCTAACTAGTGTTCAGATATGAGACATCCACCATGAAACAAGTTCCTGAAGACATGTTACGAAGCAAAAATGAAAAATAAAATATTGCATCCCTTAGGAGTTGGAGTATCCACAAATATGTTACAGTCACAATTAAAGCCCGGATTTCTAAACACAATCAAAAAGTAAAATATGCAAGCAAATAAGCACGAAAAATGGTGAAAATAAGCAAAAACGAATACATGGAAACAGTAAAATAAGCATGAAAAATAGTGAAAATAAGCACCAAAATAAGCAGAAACGAATACACGGAAACAGTAAAATAAGCATGAAAAATGGCGAAAATAAGCAGAAACGAATACACGGAAACAGTAAAATAAGCATGAAAAATGGCGAAAATAAGCACCAAAATAAGCAGAAACGAATACACAGAAACAGTAAAATAAGCAGAAACGAATACACGGAAACAGTAAAATAAGCATGAAAAATGGCGAAAATAAGCAGAAACGAATACACAGAAACAGTAAAATAAGCAGAAACGAATACACGGAAACAGTAAAATAAGCATGAAAAATGGCGAAAATAAGCACCAAAATAAGCAGAAACGAATACACAGAAACAGTAAAATAAGCAAAAACGAATACACGGAAACAGTAAAATAAGCAGAAACGAATACACGGAAACAGTAAAATAAGCAGAAACGAATACACAGAAACAGTAAAATAAGCAGAAACGAATACACGGAAACTGAAAAATGGCGAAAATAAGCACCAAAATAAGCAGAAACGAATACACGGAAACAGTAAAATAAGCAGAAACGAATACACGGAAACTGAAAAATAGTGAAAATAAGCACCAAAATAATCAGAAACGAATACACAGAAACAGTAAAATAAGCATGAAAAATGGTGAAAATAAGCACCAAAATAAGCAGAAACGAATACACGGAAACTGAAAAATGGCGAAAATAAGCACCAAAATAAGCAGAAACGAATACACGGAAACAGTAAAATAAGCATGAAAAATGGCGAAAATAAGCACCAAAATAAGCAGAAACGAATACACAGAAACAGTAAAATAAGCATGAAAAATGGTGAAAATAAGCACCAAAATAAGCAGAAACGAATACACAGAAACAGTAAAATAAGCATGAAAAATGGTGAAAATAAGCACCAAAATAAGCAGAAACGAATACACGGAAACAGTAAAATAAGCATGAAAAATGGTGAAAATAAGCACTAAAATAAGCAGAAACGAATACACGGAAACAGTAAAATAAGCATGAAAAATGGTGAAAATAAGCACCAAAATAAGCAGAAACGAATACACGGAAACAGTAAAATAAGCATGAAAAATGGCGAAAATAAGCACCAAAATAAGCAGAAACGAATACACGGAAACAGTAAAATAAGCATGAAAAATGGCGAAATTAAGCACCAAAATAAGCAGAAACGAATACACGGAAACAGTAAAATAAGCATGAAAAATGGTGAAAATAAGCACCAAAATAAGCAGAAACGAATACACAGAAACAATAAAATAAGCAGAAACGAATACACGGAAACAGTAAAATAAGAATGAAAAATTGTGAAAATAAGCACCAAAGTAAGCAGGAACGAATACATGGAAATATGATGATAAATCATTTGTTTCGTAGAACTCTTACCTTATTGAAGGCTGTTGCAGTATACAAGGAAGGACATCCAGAGATTTTCCTGTGT
This sequence comes from Periplaneta americana, assembly GCF_040183065.1. Taxonomy (NCBI): domain Eukaryota; kingdom Metazoa; phylum Arthropoda; class Insecta; order Blattodea; family Blattidae; genus Periplaneta; species Periplaneta americana. The sequence goes on along the minus strand of NC_091119.1, from coordinate 64,379,877 downwards.
GAAGCTCCTGGGACTGTCAGTGAAGAAAGATTTGTACAGTGAAAATGTTCTTTTGATGTCGCATGATGTCAGAGGCTCATGTGAAAAGCACCACAGTTCTTTTTCGGTGAATTCCTCTTCGATATCTGATTCTTCACTAGAAAGCTTTTTAGAAATTTGACACAGTGTTTTGTAACCGGAATTTTTCTATAATACTTGAGTTTGTCGAACGAAATTTTTGCAACTCCGTGTGTTTCTGAAGATAATGTTACCGAAATTTTGTCTATCAGAGAAAGTGAATGTTCCAAGGAATTATTTCGAGCTTCCAGCTGCTTTAAAATTTCAAGTATTTTGGAGAAATGGTTATGGATGTACTGAATCTTTTCTTGGATGCCAATAAAAAAAGGGGGGGGGGAATCAGTGATAAATGACGGCTAGGAGTGAAATATGCACTTTTAAAATTACAGTTTTGGGTAAAATATATGCTATTTTAATTAAAAATCGTAAAATAAGGAAGCAAAAAACGTTTTCCTGCAAAATAAGCATTTATAAGCACTAACAAACATAGTTAAAACTGCTTAAATCTAGGTGTGTCTTACGAAGTATAACCTTTCTACTTACCTTTAAAAGTGTCGAAAAGAATATGCATTTTGCTTAGAAATCCGGGCTGTAGTCATAATACTGTATTTCATATATTAACAGATTTTAGGAGGTCGAAGATTTGTTTGATAATGCTATCCTAGCTTGTGTCTCAGAAAACTTTTGAAAACCACTCCCCATTCAGTGGCTGCTGATTTCATGACATTAATGACTTAAACTGAAACTTCGAACCATGGAAAGCAGAAAGTACAGTGCTCAAAGCTAGTGCTGATTTGTACTAGGGAAAATTAATTCAGTTGAACTGAAGCTAATGCACTTACATCCACTGTTCACGTAATGCTTATCTCTTATAGTCTTAGGGATCTATGTGTTTAGTCATTCTGAGTTTGTATGATAATACTTATGTCTGTGGTGTTTGGTCAAAACATGGTAACTCCAAAAAACCTGTTTTGCGATACAAAGATTTTTTATTTTCACTTTTTCTATACAAATTATAATTCTAGTTTACATAAAAATGTGAATGAAAATAACATACCGTATGATTAGCTGGAGATATCACGGCTATAATAAACGAAAGAGAACTGTTTTTTATATAGGACTGCGCTTTCAACTAAAAAAGGCCATTTTTGGAGTTATGTTCTGACCAAACACCACAGATATACGAAATAAGATTGCCAAAATGACCTATGTACATAACTTCATATTTGAGGTATAAGGCTTTCAAGGTGGTTGTATTCAGAAAAAGAATAGTTTAAGTTTTCCATTGTGTGTTTGGCTTTAATATCCCCAATAGTACCAGACCTAGGGGCTCACCTACTTTTTGTTGGACCTGTTATGCTTGGTTAATCCAAACCCTTCAAGTCTGATGATGGAACCCACAAGTATTTCCGAAACATTGGAGATACTGTATTAACAAGAGTTTTGTGGATTAGCCATCCATATTGGAACCATCAAAATGGCGACTCTTCATGTGATGGGCTACATTATTCTGATAATTTAAAGTCCCAATACATGCTGGAAAACCCAAAACTGTTCTTGTAAACACTTTGTTTATCTCAAGAGTTTACTGGTCTGTAGAAATGCAGATACTAGGAAGATTAACCATAGAAGTAAACTAAATATATATTAAATTGAGAAGTGATCGCCTCAACTGTTGAAGCTGGAAGTGAAGCAAGCAACCATCTATCTGCAGGACTATGGTGAAAGAGAGAATGGAGATGCACTGTTACTGACCTGGTTGTTGAAAGTAAATTGGAGCCTATTATGAGAAACAGAATGTACATAAATTAGTTCATCTTAAAGGATTAGGTACTTCGGCCTATACTGTTTTCTCTCTCATGAGGATCATGAACCAACTGCCATCCAAATACCTTACTATAATAATACCGGACAGCTAGCAATTCTGCGCGCGAACAGCGCAGGTGCTGCTACCTAGGTGGCAGGGTGTGCTGAAGCCTGTGAAGCAAGCTATAATCTACTATAATGTAGATTGTTGCTGGGATAGTTAATAGTTTTATTAATTAGTGCTGTGTTAAAATGTCAGGGTGTATATGTGCTGTTTATAACTGCTACAATTACAGCATTACAAACTGCTCCAAATCGTACTTTCGATTTCCGAGCTATCATAAAACGTAAGTCAACAACATTCTTTAGTAGGCCTGATACCTTCGTCTCTGTGTTGATAGAACAATAAAAATTAGTTTTTTTATTTAGGCCTAATAAATGAATAGAAGTTAAAATGTATTGGAAATTTTAAGGTTTTATCAAATTAAGTTTTATTGTTGTCCACATGCATTTACTAATTATTACAAGCATCAGATTACTACCAATTTTATCTTTGCAGCTGTTAGCAATGCGTATATAAAGCATTATTGTAAATTCAGTCTTAATGTCAGAATTAATTTTGTCTCACTAAAGCAAAGAAAAAATAACCTATGTAACAATTAATTACAGAAAGTAATATGAAGTATTCAATATTTCTCATAATATGCAGCTTTGATATAAAATAATAATTTTACATTAAATACTATTCAACATTTTTTAAGTGTCTCATATATTATTCTACATTAGTACCTCACGTTTTAAACAATAGTCCGATTCCCTCTATGTTAATATTTGTATTTGTGGTTGTAATACCACACCTCCGCTAGATGTCAGCTCTGCAACATTTCGCACTCATATCAATGTTGCTAGTATACAGCTGTTTGGTATTATTTTAGTAAGGTATTTGTGCCATCCACAAATAGGGGATGCACTGGTTATGTGATCAGCATGACACAAGGCCACCACATAAGGGTATGTACACGGAGCGACGATAAACGATAAAAGAAGCAGCAATGCTATATCAGCGAGAATTAAAGCATGCATTGTCATTGAGGTGTGCATATTGAAGAAACGATAAAAGCGATGAAAACAAAAATTCCATTTTCTTCATTCGTGTCATTCATATGATCTATGATTAAGATAATATTAATCTGTATAATGACCAGTGGTTATCAATATAACCCAATATTAATCGATTTATTATTATTTCGGCATATTAAATTATCATGGATAGTGACAAATTGATCAGTTGTGTATTTATTTATGATAGGTTATGTGATTACCAAGAACCAATCACATCACAAAGAATTTATACTAGCTTTGGATGAGAAATGGGTTCAATTTTGTATGTATTTAAGTTATATTAACCTTGAACCTAGCAAGTGATATTTCCTATATATCTTCTTTCATTAAGTGGATGTATAGAATATCTTCTACTGATAAATCAAAATGTTCGCTTCGCAACATCCTCGTTGCTCCGATATGAACACTTGATTCTTTGATAATACCAAAGCGTTGCTAGATCATTTTTTTTATCATTTATCGTTGCTCCAACATGTACGTACCCTAAGACAAGAGGAGGATATGCATCCAGTCTCTTCAGAAGAGAGATAACCACTTTCTTGAGATGAATCTAGCCTTGCTGCATTTGTAGCCAAATATACTGCCACTTGAATTACAATAAAGAGAATACATGAAGTAATAAAGCATCTAAAAAGCTGATGACAATGAGCCTCTGATGGATAGTAAAATGATAAGAGTGAAAACCAGTGACTCATAGTTCAACACATCAATATTATGGATCTAACAATGATCTTGAACCTCATTAAAGCCTACGAAAGTGTCCATATAGGTGGTCTGAGATGACTTTCTTCATGTTCTCTGTGAAAATGCAGAATCTGGTGTAAATTTGGCTCTAATTTTACCATAATATATAACAAATGCAATTACTAGAACTGTACAGTTATATTTTTAAGTGTTCTTGCTGCACGTGGAATCAACCTTGCCAGGCAAAAGAGAGTTTGAAAACAACGATTTTATCAGACACCAAATAAATTTTCTTCACTTACGCCATTGCCACCTCTGATGCCAGGCACGAAAGACTGCTGGTCATGCAACTCTGAAGAAACAAGCAACACAAAAAAAAATTAAGACTGGACATAAAAAGACTAAGTGTCAATATCTTTGAAAATTATTTTTTCCAAAATTAGAGTATGTCCCCTGGCTCAATTCGGTAAGAAAAGAGGATAAGTCCCATTGTAATTTTATTTAGAACCCAGCTTCTCCCATAGATATACAAAATGTATGATATTACATTACTAATTGCATAAGAAGTCCCTGTTTTCTAGTGTTAATCTTTTTGGCACTTAAGCCTTTTGTATGTCCAGTATTCAAATGTGTATGCTCTGCATATTTGTGTTCATAGCTAACTCTTGAATTTTAACCAATTTTAAGAAATGTATACGTACTTGTATAATGAAACATTATGCAGATTAGTCTTTTGTTATTGTACTTCATTGTACTCCAATCATGCCTGTTCACATAAATGAATTGACTTTTTTTTGAAGGGCATAAGTCAGAAAAAGTAAACGTGTGAGAAATTGAAAAAAAAAAAAAAAACTATTTTAGAGGAAAACTATCTGGAAATATACAGGAATTCCAAAAATCTGGGCTGATAGCCTGGATCACGTTTGTTGATTCTTAAAGTATGCAGATACTTAAATTTTTATTGATGTTTAAATATGAAGAAAGCCGCCCTTTTAAAAAAAGTAATTTCATATGTAAAAACAAATAAGATACAGATATTTTAGTGATGTTCTTGAATTATTTTACTGAAAATCATACACAATCAACAAACAAAATGTATAATAATGATAAATGGAATAAAAATAGAAAACAAATTATGAATGATAAAGAGAAATAAGTTTTTTCACTTGGGATGTACTGTTTTGCAGTCATCTGTAGGCCAGCTGGAATTTATTCATAAAAGAGCATAATATGCTCACTTGGAATGTAATGGTTTATCTTTTCCAAGTCCTACATTTTTTTTTGTTTTGTTTTATTGGCACTTTTCCTGCTGAGCAGACTGGGCTTTTTGGGGAGGAATGAATTATCATTGAAGAATCTGCTGAAGTGCCATGAAGAATACGTGGTTTACCAATCCATTGATATTACTGAATTCTTTGATATATCCAACTTTGTCATGTGTATACTCAAAATGGAATAGGCTACAGATTGCAAAAGTGCAGTGGCATAGCCAGACTATTTTGGGTGGGCCTGATATGTAGGGTTGAGAAAGTACCTGACCCATCTCCTGACAATGCCGCTGCTGTCAACTCTCTTCAAACTCATTCTCGGAAGTCTTATTTAATAACATGCAAAATTATGATAAGCAATCATGCAAGGCATACCCATACAAATGCTTCATAAGGTGAACTGGAGCTGTCGAGATTTCCTAGCAACGAATCTGTCGATCGCTGATGACTGGTCCTTCAACAAATCCCAACTTTTCTTTCTCTCAATGGATAGAATTGCTAGATTACAAAGCTTTGTGCTTGACATGATTGTCGAATTTTTCTTCGTTTCAGAGCTTTGAAAAGTTTTATATCATTGCCTTATTGAAGGACGAACATTTACTAATATCCATTTTTGGAGACTGAGATGCTTCCGATAATGAATTTGCAAAAGCAAGAATATCGTCTAAACATACCAAATAAAATAAGGTATCAAATTTTTCTAGCTGATGTAACAATTCAGTAGCCTCCATGGCTTCCTTCTTTTTATCGCTGCCAGATAATTTTTTAGGCCTAAGTCAACACAGTTAAATTGGTTCTTGAAGAAATGAACGCATTTTTTACTTCTTACCTTAATGCTATCGACTGTAACTATTGCTCTGGATCCATGGTTTAGTTTTAATGTTGGGTATTTTCCATAGAAAACGCAAAAATTCGCATATTTTTTGGGTGGGCCCAGGCCCACCTGCTGGCTACACCACTGCAAAAGTGATTTGTTTGTTCCTTGTTTGTTAAGAAACAGCAATCTTTTCATAATATTTGTGTCCCCTAAAATTAGTAAATAATCATTTTTCCTTGTTGAGTCTGTGCATTCTTGAAGCTTTTTATAGATTTCCTTTTCTCCTGGTGCATGCATTCCTACTATGTTACAATGGCTTCTACTAGTTCTGATTCTGACTGAAATAATTCGGTCGTTGATCCAACAATAACTTCATTCCTTCATAGTGTTCTGCCCAAGGACAGGTCTTTCACTGCAAACCCAGCATTCTCCAGTCTTTCCTATTTTCTTTTTGCCTTCCTCTTTGTGCCTGCATATGATCCCTATATCTTAATGTCGTCTATCATCTGATATCCTTTATTTTAAACTTTTATGGATCATGATACAATACCCGATGCTGCTCTTTTTTCTACCCCAGAGTATATGATAGATATTTGATAGCTGCCCCAACCAGGGTTTAATAATTGGCCTCCTAATCAATTCTAAAAGAATATTTATATTTAATTCAATTTTTTCTTCAATAGAAACCCTAGTTAGGTAGGCTATCATTGGAAAATTTATAATCATCTATATCTAATGATCCTTTTTCTTTCGTCTTGGTCTCTGTTACCACTAATATTTAAGTATTTATTTTCTTTATCTCTGATGTAATAATAGCTGTAATATTTATACAATATCATGTGGATTACCTCACCATATAAGTTTTGAAACGAGCTGTCCCTTTTAGGATGCCTTAGCCCTTCATGGGACAAAAATGGCTCATTCATATTATATCATATACCTAAATAAATTATCTCAAAATTAAGTAGGTATTAAGAATTATATACAGTAAAAGCCCATATAGCGCAGTTGTTCGGGGACATAACTCCCACATTATAGCTATTATATTATATTATATTATATTTAGTCCATGTGTTAAGGAAATGACAAGTCACATGGAGATGGGTAAAGCCGGTAATTTCATGCACTATAACTCTATACATGAATTTAAATAATGTGGTACGTACTGTAATATAAACTAAACACTCACTAGTAATGCAGTTTATTCCATGAAACTTGTTATTGTATTGTTTTTAGCAATAGTTCACTTCACTGTTTATAAACTATCCTGATTTTACACTGACTTAAAAATGTCCGTAAGTTTTGTTTAGTGAACTAAATCACTGCATTTCTTCTCCACATATTGTTTTATATCGGCAAGATGGAGGAGACGAACACTGTTTCGTTCACTTTGTCTTTCTAACCTAGACATTACATTATTTAGATGAGATATCACTTCAGTAACACTTCTCTTCTACAACATTTTCATCACCGCCATCTTTATCATCGATTTCTTCATTTTCACCACCATTCTCATTCCATGTAATGTTTATGATATCTTCATCAGTTATGCACTCTGAAACCAGCTCGCTGCTGTCAATTTCGACCCACACACAGACTAATACTGAATAACTTAACACTCAGAACATATGACACAGACTAAAACATGGCACAGTATAACTTTCACTTTGCAAGATTTGAGAAAACTAAAATAAAAATGTATTTATGACTTGTTAATGCATAAATTGTTTCACGTTATGCCTACAAAATCCCTTGGAATGCAGTTTTACAGCCAAGAAGAAAAGATTATTGTCCACTAAGGGCTGTGCATGCATTTATGTACCTGCTGATGCAACACGTTATGCTGCAAAAAACACTAAGCAGTATTACCGTTTACATTGATTTTTGTAAAGGTTGATTTCCACTATATGTATTGTATATTTTATGTTTTTACTGAGGACATACATTCCCCGCGGTAAATCGGACCGCGCTATATCAGGCTTTTACTGTATATATCTCCTGATCATCACAATATAGTTGGCCAATTAGCCTAACAAGCTATAGTACCTCTAGCAACACTCAATATTTACTTGGAGGATCTCATATAGATAATACCAGGTGTGTACAAAATTACGCATGATTTCTATTCATGCAGATGTGCCCCTTTACAAGGAGTAGTATTAGTATTATCGTTATTATTTTGTGAAGCTTTTGTTGAATGTGAGTAGAATTACTGTGTCATGGTTATGGTTTGTTTCAGGTAACCCTGGTGTTGAAACAAATAAGTAAATAATAGTTCTTGCATTCAAAATTCGGTGTAACTTTTTACACACTCGGTATATTTCGAGCTATTGAAAGCAGAAGTTTTTTTTTATTATTATTATTAATCACTGCTGCTTTACAATCTGTTCCCAAAGGAATATTTATATATGTGTTTCAAGATTGTACAAGAAAATCTAAGCGCTGTTAGACAACTCTCTAGTTATTGTTCACAAAACGAAATGCCAAATCAATAGTGTGATGGCACTTGAGGCGATACATTACTTCACTGTTGTACAGAGGATTTGATGTGAGTTGAGTCAATGCTGATAATAAACAAACTGTAGAAAGTTTTCTTCCTTAATGGTGAGGATTCCCAGGTCACGGTGTAAGTTAATATTGGATGCGTTGTGTGGATATAAAGGGAAGAATTGTGATGGTGTCGTGTATGGTTCCTGGGATAGCTCAGTCGGTAGAGCATTCGTGCGCTAAATGAAGGGTCATGAGATCGATACCCAGCCCCGGAACGATTTTTCCCCTGAAATTATTCAAGTGAATTGATACTTTACTTGATGATCATTGAAGAACTGATACCAATAAATATAACGAAGGCGTAAAGGAAAATAGAGATGTATTAATGCGAATCATCTTTGACGCTATTTGTCTTCTAGCTAACCAGGAACTCCCTCTACAGGGACAAGACGAATCAGATAGTTCTTTGAACAAAGGAAATTTTTTAGAATTTTTGAATGTGTTAAAAAAATATGATTTACGAAAACCACCTAAATTTTTCCACAGTGTTTCCAGGAACTTCTCCATTGATTCAAAATGATACCATAAAAGTTATTACAATCAATCAATTTAGGGCATTTCAAAACCTAAGAGGTTTTTAGCCTCATTAACGATATATCGCCATTCGTCTCTGTTCTCTGCATCTTCTTGTCATCCTCCCACTATAGAACGATTAAAATGCTATTACTGATGTAGAAAAAGAAGAAATAAAAAATGAAATCAACTCAGTTTCATTTGTAGCTATAATACTTGATGAAACTTCTGATATTGAGAACAAATCTCAACTATCTACAATTCTCCACTATGTCTATGAAAGATTCTTGGGCTTTGTAGATGTTAGTGCTGATAGAACAGAAATGGTTTATGTAGTCAAATAGCACGAGTAGTTAATGAATTTGACATTTCTACTAAACTCGCGCGACTGTAGACCAATTAGCCTATATATTTTTAACAGAACACCCATACTCCAGGTTCAGCATATGCCACTGTATTATATACAGTTATGAAGCTTGAGTTTATGAGGGCACTAGGAACAATAGACTGTGCAGGTAGGCCTACTATTTCGCATTGTCTGTGATGAGGCGACAATAACGATCCTAGTGGTTAGCAACTATCTATGAATGCATATTTACTATGTATTGAGCTTCGTGACTGTATATACTAGACTATTGTTGTACCAAGAAAGTGATCCGTCAGATATTCGTGTATCTCCAGATTCTATTCCAATAGCTTTTTTTTTTTTATATACTAATTTCGGCACCGCATTCTGATTGTACCTAGACCCACAATTCTACTGAACACACACAATGCAGGACTTCCCCGTTTACTGGGTCAGAGTACCCAGAGGCCACTGCGAGACACCACACATACTTGGACAATGGACAATCAGTCCCTGTGAAGAGGTTCGAATTAAATCCCCCTGACTTCACAACCGGGAATCAAACCCAGGTCATCTGATCAGGAGTCCAGCATGCTACCTCAAGACCAAGGAGGCGGACTTCCAATACCTTAGTGACACCTGCTTCCGTTTCATTCCAAATTTAATGATGGAGAGGCAATTTTTTTACCTCTCTTTAAGAGTAAAGAGAGCTTTCTCTTCCGAGATTCCACATTTATTATACAAACACAATATTGCTCCATGTTACTGCCTATAGAAAGCCAGTGCTGCAAAGTGAAAGAGACTAAATTTCACTCATTATCGAAAGTATTTATTATTCACTATAATATAAAACAATCATTTTACAGTTATCTGTGAATTGAATGGATTAGGCCTACTTTCTATCTCCATAACTACACAATGGGATATGTCTGTGTTTGGTTGAAAAAATGAAGACAAGCATAATAAATGTTTCTTATATGTCCAGTTTTGAATGCAAACAGCAATTTCTAAGTCCTTTTAGTGCTAGTTTTGTCCGTATTCAGTTGAGAGTAATTAAAAAATCGAATTCCTTTCAGTCAAATTATACGAAAATGATGTATACTATTGCAATTGTTTTTGTAATTATGTTCCGCACTAATAATAATAATAATAATAATAATAATAATAATAATAATAATAATAATAATAAATAATAATAATCTTTACGGAGAACTGAAGGTAACTGAGTAAATATATAAATATTGCAAAATATTGTCCATATAGGCCTAACCATATAGCGAATATCGCTTCTATAAGAAGTCCATATATTGTAATTCACTGAATAATCACAGTCGATTGTTGCACTGACTCTTTTGAGCTTGACCAATAAGAATTGTATGTTTACAGAACATTGCAAATAAATAAAATGCAATTAATTCATACAGGTAAAGTGCCTATATAAAATTAGTTCATATCTGTAATATAAATTAAGATTAATGATTTCTCGATGTAATTGAGATTTAATTCTATTATGTTACGTGAAAGCATGACAGAAAACATGTCAATGGTTCCAAAGTAGCTAACTTTTAATGTCCTTTTGTACTAGGTGAGGGGCGGGCTGATTTTGAAAAGTAAATTAAATATCCATTAGGCTAATAATTAATGTGATAATGTATATTCAATATATCAAAGTAAATTCCCTTTTGTATACACCGTGTCACGCTTGTAGATTAACATTACAAACATAACTTTCGTTGTATGAGATTCTGACTGAAAATTCTTGAATGGTGATAATATCTGTGGCAGTTTATGAAAATACCACACCGTATGCTGAGGACAGTTATATATAATGTTATATTCAGTCCTCAATAATATGCTATCTATCCAATTCAAAATTACGTACTTCTATTATAGAATTAGAGCAGTATTTCTCAACCACCAGGCCACACCTGATCCTGGCATCAATAAAATTAAAATTAAACCTGACCGCGAAATATTTTGCTGGAGTTTGTCATTTTATTTTTTTAACATTTTTCACGAATAACCATTTTATGTAAAAATAAGAATAATTTTCGTGATTGTATCGAAAAGCGCAGATTCAGATCGTTTCTAAACTTAAATTCTAAAATCTAACTAAGTTAAATGGCATTGTGTAGCAAAATGCCAGTGACCAAACCACTTATTTTTTAATGTCTGTGACCAAACCAGTGGCGGCTCCTGCATATTTCTTAAGAGGAGGAAAGAAGGTAACAGGACGAAATGACACCTTCTTGAATGAAACCTGCTACAAATTATGCATAGCCTACATGTAAGACCAGGTAGTGTTGGGGTTGGTCTTCCCTTCTGTATAGCAATAATCTGTTCTTGTAAACTGAGTTTCTTAAATTGTCCAAAATATATAATGTTTTCACATCCATTCAATGTTGAATAATTGCACAAATTAACAATTACAAGGAAATTCCACTTGCAGCATTTTTCGAGCACATACAGAATCACACGTGTTGGAAGAGACTATAGCTACTAACACGTAATCGGAACCGCAGAAATGGGAATGGGAAATAATCTGAGGAAAGCGACAACACTGCACCCACCCACGTGGTCTGTGTTGCCACATGTACATTTTAAAAGATCAGTATCACATGCTTTTGAAGAATATCAGTTCTTGTAAAGTCATACTACCATTATTGTTCAAAGTTGCCGTAGGCCAATTAATTTTTTATGTTAAAATAATGTAGTTTGGAGTACTACTTTCAATTTCAAATATATTTGTACAAAACTGACAACTTGGCTATTGCCCTGTATAGTACACAATGAATGGAAGTGAATTTCAGGGGCCAAAAAGATCTGTGATACTAACGTAGAACTACTTCCTCTTTATGTATCGAATATGAATGAGGTCTCGCCCACCTCATTACATATTGCACGACTAGTATGACTAGTCAGTTTGTTTTTTTTTTTAATAGTAAAAAAAAAAATAATATAAAAAAATAAATAAATAAATAAAAAAAAAACAAACTGACTAGTCATACTAGTCGTGTAATATGTAATGAGGTGGACGAGACCTCATTCATATTCGATACATATATGATGTTAACAGTTTTAAGAAACTGTTGTTCAATATGGCCATAAAGTCATTTAATATGCGCTTCTGTATATATATGACGTGTATCGTCTTAAATGCAGGTAGTAAGGCCGTAACATGATACTACGAGAGGAGTTCGGCCGGCGTCGTGAATCGTGTCCCGGCATAGCTCAGTTGGTTAGAGAGCACTCAGCGTGCACAGCTGAGAGGTCCTGGGTTCGATTCCCGGTGCCGGTACGAATTTTTCTCATGCTTAATGGTACTTCCTCTTTGTTTTATATAAACTTGACTTTAACTTTCAAATATCCTCGAAAGTCTCAAATCATGAATAGTATCCTATACATATAAAGTGCAATGAATAATATTTTTGATTTATAATTTTTAAAAAAAGTTTATATGGTGTCTTTCATAGCGTTGCGTTAAAACTGTTTTTATTGTGCCTCCTCCTAGATGTGTTATAGTCTGGTTGAATGCAAGATCGTTAGATGGCAGCGGTAGCAAGCTTGCTGCAAGACCAGTCGGTTTCTCTTTCCCGCCCATGCGCTGATTCAGAGGAGGATCTCCTCATCCGCTCATTTACTTGCTTTAAAACTCTGCTTCTTTCTCTGGCCGCTAGTGCGCTGTTGTCTTGTGTGCTAACTGCAGTAAAGGAGGAATGGATTGGCTTTCCTCCACACAAACAATCTCGCATCTTTCTCACAGTTTTCTAGCAGCACATGAGCCCGTATCGTTTAAAACTCGATCAACCGAGGTTTTCTTATAGCTGTGAACTTAAAAATTATCGAATCTTCCTTGAATTTGAAGGCACATATTTTATTTGGTATTCACTTTCAAAAGAAGAAAACTGTGAGGAGGACGTTCCTCCCTTCCCTCCCCCAAGGAACCGCCCTGGACCAAACCATTAATGACTGGGAATTTTTCAGACTTAGAAATCTTTCAACATTCGGGAAAGGGAATACCGCTGTTTATGACCGGTCATAAAATTGTCTGCAATCAGATTATTACTGCCAAATTTTCCTCCTTAACCATTGGCAAATCAAAGAAAAATGTAATAAATGAGAGCGGCAACTATACTTTTCATTATATTAGGCTGGATACTGAAAGCATGTGTTGCAATTCTGGAATTTTCTCCATATCGAGATGACGAGTAGCTATCACAACGAAATCCTTGAATGTTATTGGTGGGAGAAAAAATATTATTAGAGCTGCCAGTTAAAAAAAAGTATTATTAAAGTAGTCAGACTAGACTGTTACCGCTTTATCGCCATGCCTACAATAACAAAGACTTCGCCAGTGATTAAAGAGGAAAATCCGGCAATATTACAACAATGAGCGGAGAATCATCTGTTCTCAAAGCTGAATGAAATAACATCTACGTTTCAGATGTCAGTGACCAATTAGCTGAGAAATATAAACAAAAAATTTGTTCATTTAAATTGATGATTTAGGCAGTCTGTATGCAGTCCTCGAAACTGAACGTCATAGTGAACACTGTCTTTTCGCAAGTTCCCATTGCAGTGTGCACCCGAGTGTCGTGATTTTTAAAAAGTAATAGGCATACAGATTTAAATATTAATATAAATAAAAAGAGAAGGGAATTCGCTTAATTATTTTGGTATTAAGAAATTTCGTACTGAAGGCGTTTGTGACGCAACAAGTAGTAATGCATCCACCTCAAGTCCACAGTCCACAGAGCAATTTCCAGGTTAAGCAAAAGGAGGTGAAAACTATTAGCCCATTGAGGAAAATGTCTGCGTTCACTCTTTCATCTTACGATGATGCAGAATATCTGCATGGAAATATCATATGTACTTCGGTACATTAATATATAATATACTTAAAATTTGTTTTATATACAATGTCCTGACACTGACCAATTGCCATGACCTCAATGTGTTCTGTGCTACCAGTGACAGTTCTAGAAGCTTAAAACTGGGGAGAGGGGAGGCAGATTGGAACAAAAAGCAAAGAATGTTTAAGTGCAAGTAAAATTTAAAGGCTGATCAAAGTGCATGCAAAATTAAAAAAAAAATGATGAAATTATAATTTCGTACTTATTCACAGAAACTCCTATATTTCGCATTTTATCGCAGATTAGAAAACCACCGTAAAATATTAAATTTCTTCTCTAGGCACAATTACATAGCATTTGGAAACTTTTCGCATTTATCGCGACTACAAAAATGTTCCATCTCTAATAATTATTAACGACAAATATTCTTGCGGCCAAGAAGACCCCAGATAAGTAGCATGAAATTCTAGAGCAGCTACGTTGTGAGGGTTAATAAGTTCTAAAATTTCAACAAAATTCGCTTTATTATTATCTAACATTATCATCATCCGAAATAGTTTCGCGATGATCTCTAAGCCCAATGTCTTGCCGAGCACAAAGCAATGCGACCCAGGCCATTGTTGCCACAGCTTAGCGGTTACGCAATATGTCATCTTTGTGTTTCTCGCTTAGCTTTGAAATCATTGTGCCGCTATGTTCACTTTCCAGAAAACTGTTCGATTTTACTATTGAAGATTTATGACATTCACTATCAACATGTTTTGCAAGTTTTTCTCCTATTTTTTTCCAATTGCAAAATCCAGATTTAGTGAAAATATGTTCAACATTGCTTGAATCAGATTGAACGAAATATAAGAAAACAGAAAACTGCACATTTCTGGTCAGAGTATTCAGTGAATTTATAGCTATCAAATTGTGTACTGTTAAAACTTCTGTTCTTATTATACAATAACGTTTGTTTGTAAACTGACTTTCATGGTTTGCATGGACCATTGTAGATTGATGCACTGATATCAAATGGTTCATCTGTATTAGAAACATTTGCACTCACCTTTACGTCATGGAGTTGAGGAGATATCGATGCATTTATATCACCTGGAGGTTTGTCTACATTATAAACATTTGAACTTGCATTTAAGTCACAAAGTTAGGGGGAGATTTTAACACATTTCTGTTCACTGGGTTCACATACACTTTCATCACACTTGCGCTTATCACGAGAAAGAAAAAACTTCAAAATATGACATGTATGTATGTATGTATGTATGTATGTAGTTAGTAGTAGGTTATTTTACGACGCTTTATCAACATCTTAGGTTATTTAGTGTCTGAATGAGAAGAAGGTGATGATGCCAGTGAAATGAGTCCGGGGTCCAGCACCGAAAGTTACCCAGCATTTGCTCATATTGGGTTGAGGGAAAAGCCCGGAAAAAAGCTCAACCAGGTAACTTGCCCCAACCAGGAATCGAACCCGGGCCACCTGATTTCACGGTTAGATGCGCTAACCGTTACTCCACAGGTGTGGACTGTATGTATGTATGTATTCAATGCCAACCCACTTTACGTGATTCGGGTTCCACATATTGCGGATAGATGGCAGGACTGTGATCCATTTTCTAATTTCACACCACTTCGGCAGGCCACGCTGTACATGATGTGTATCTGTGGAGTGTTATGTCTTGTTCTAGGGGTGAGTGTATGTGTATTTGTATAAGTGTAGTGTATGGAATGAGTGGTGGTGGTGGTGGTGGTGATGATGATAATGATGATGATGATGATGATGATGATGATGATGGGAGAAGGGGAAACTTGGGGCAGATGTCTGTGACCTAAAAAAATTGGATATATGCTTGCATTTATGACCCAAAATACAAAACATAAAATATGACCAATAAAATTCGAAATATGACTTTATCAGTAACACATGATGTTAGATTTTTTTTAATTCTCAGCATTATACATTGATTAAAATACTATGTCTAACCAATTGGGTGTTATATTTAAGCAAATTACTTCAAAGTTCCTTTGTCTTTAGAATAGCATGTTGGAAAGATACTGAAGAAATCAGGAGTGACCAAGAGGGAGGAGAAAGTTACGAACATAAGGAAACTCTGTTTTTTTTTTTTTTTTGTGTACAGCAGTTTTCGCTTGCAGGGCCAAAAAATATAAGCCTACCTGCTACGTGAAACCCCATATTCCACAGTCAGTGCATATTTTCTTTTCATTGCATTTTTGCTAAAATATAGGTATTTTGATGCTATCCTGAAAAACTTTAATAGTTTTACGTATCTCCGAAAATATAGGTGTTTTAGAGCTATCCTAAAATAACTTTCATAGTACCAGTATTACATTTTACCATGTCGTTATGGTTTGAATGAATACATTAAATACCATATGACATAACATAATAGACACACTAATAAAAAAGGCAAAACAAAAACAGAACAAACCAACACAAACACCACGTGAGAATAAATACATAACATTAACATATCACAATACCAATACTCACAAAATTGCAACTTCATTCAGAAAACTAATATACAAGATAGCATACAAAACAAATAACACAACACAGAAATATCTAAATAATCACATTAAACATTCAAATAAATATAATTCAACTGGAGTTTACAAACTAAAATGCAATAGTTGCCCACATTTTTACATAGGACAGATAGGAAGATCCTTTCATACAAGATATAATGAACATATCAAAGTTATAACCAAACCCTACATCACATCAAATTACGCAGAACACATTATCAACAATAATCATGACTACAATAATATAGAAACAGATATGGAAATTTTACACATCACACCAAAAAGTTCACAGTTAAACATCTTAGAACAATACGAAATATACAAACATACAATAACATACCCACAACATATACTTAATACACAATTATAGTTCAATACCCACACATTATTCGATGTCATGATACGTCATAACACACAAACAACCAGCCCCCACCATAAGAGCAACTCACCCCCCACCCCTACAACCGACAAATGCACACCAGTAGTTCAGGAGACACTGATGAAGATGTAGCATCACGTCTAAACGGGCCGTCTGTCCAAGGTATATAAGCCTACCTTTCTTTTTTTTTTTAATTTTAACACTTTTTAACGTGTGACTAAACAATTTTATGTTTTTAACTGTATGAGAAATGCGCAAAATATAACATTGACGCGAATTTTTACTAAATATGCTATAAAACTTAAAAAAAATCCTAAATATGCATACAGTTATTCCCAAAATATAATGTTAATATGTAGTTTCGTACTAAATATGCTACAAAATTAAAAACGGTCCAAATATGCATTTATATGCCCAATAAAAACCCTTCCATTTTCTTCAGAATACTTGGAATCTAGTTTAAGTCAGTCTGACAACGAAACAATCCCATAGGAAAAGATATGACATGTCATAGAAATCCGCTCCTTACTGATAACAATATGTATTACATTCCAGCCTATTGGTTGATGAGCGATGCAATAACTGAAGTGCTGCACAACATATATTTGATGAGCGACGCAATAACTGAAGTGCTGTACAACATATATGATACATTGGATTACTGGATCTCTCTCCTCGAGTATCAGTTCGAGACTTTTGAGTATGAGTACATCTTTAACCCGGATATTGGCTGCTTTGTGCTCCTCGTCTGCGCAATACTGTTTATTTATAAAGTGAGTATGGTCCAGTGAGGGTGCGGTATGGCTCCTGGCTCGATGAGGCTCTGATCTGTTTATGTTTTGTCAGTGTGAGACCAGTGTGACACAGCAGAAGTACGAGCAGTTACAAGAAGTGCTGGAGTGCATGCGGATGCATGAGGACAGGCTGCACGAGGACATGGAGATCAAGAGGAAGTGTGTAAGTATAAATTACAGAGTTTATTCCCAGTTGACAAGGCAATCATTTTGAAATGAAGTAGAAACAGCAGAGGAAACTATGTTAAAGGTAGATTGTTACTACAGCACGGATGTATGAGGGTTATTCAAGATGTAAGTTTCCACATGAAATAATTCTGTGCCTGATTAGGACAACTACAGTTTTCCTATGCATACATTGCTTATGATTAGAGACGAGAATTCCATGCAAATGCATATTTTTATAGGAACATAGGACATTGCTCAAACTTAGTACTTGTCCATTTCATTACTTTCCAGTTCCAAATATGTGTACTTTTTCCGTGAATATTTGCATGTTTTGGCCTTTTCGGAGATGCATAATGCACATTTAAGCAATTTTTAGCTTAATCGTGCATCTAATATACATTACATTCAGTTTAAATGCATGTTTTAATGCTTTTGAGTGGACACCTCAGTTTCTCGATTTTTATGTCCCTTATTTTAGCTTTAGGAATTAGGAGTGAAGAAGGAAAAGAAAGAAAAACTAAATAACAGAAAAAGGTTAATTCAAGTTTACACTCATAACTTCTTGTGATATAGAGAGGTCATTCTCTGCCTATAAAAGCATATTGACTGACAAGTGCAGAATCTCACAGAAACCAATTTATAAATGTTGTTAGTTATTAACTATGGGGGGGGGGGGGGAAGTGAAGTGAAATAAGAAATTTGCAACAAAAATAAAAGTGCATATTTTAATGTATTTTCCGCATGTTCATGCATATTTCATAGTTTGATAGTGCTTGAATGCATGCATATTTTGGGATTTTGTATTGCATAAAATTCTCATCTCTACTTATAACTGTTTGTGTTGTCACTCTCGGTCGTCTAGTTGCTACCATGATAACCAATGAATCCGAATTTCGTGGGTTCAAACCCAGCTGAGGAGGAACATGGATTATAAATCCTTAGAACGGCTTCCTCTGTGAAGAAAGTAAAGTTGTTGGTCCTGTATCGTAGAATCCTGTCTCTGATAGAGAGTGCTAGGGAAACTTGACCATTTCTCGCCCTATTGAATTTTGATTCTATTAATTAATAACCTCTGAAGTTTAAAATTTCGTTTAATAAAATGCTTATTCAAATAATTTATATAATTAGGGAGTTGTTTGTAATCTGTCATCTGATAAATCCGGCGCGGGAACATGAAAGATTTTCGCGGGTAATAACAGACTCATATGCGCAGTGTTTATTGTAGCATTGTTGTGAGCTCAAAGAGAAGGCTTTGGAGATTAGTCAACATGGATCGCTGGAGCATACAACATCGTATTGCATGCGTAGAGTGGTATATTGAAACAAAGTGTGTCACAATATTAGGCTACACAATGTGCCATGCCACAATACCATCATGTCTTGGTACACGAAATACCGTACTATTGGTTCACTGTTCACTGAAGGATAACTCATCACTTGGACCTCGACGTACTATAAGTACACCTGAAAACAGGAAATGAGTGCACATGTCCGCCATTCATAGTCTGAATAAATCAGCATGTTGTCACGCTGCTGCACTAGGTATGTCAGATCGGAAAATCCAACGAATCCTTCATGACATGAAATTACATCCATCTTGATTACACAACTTTTAACACTACAGTATATCACTTCGGAATATGTATTATATATCTTTCTCGTGTTAAATTTTACCGTACCTGGTTAACATGCTTCAACCTGCTATGGGCCATCTTCAGAACTGGTCTTGGCGCCTTTTGTTTATGTTTCCTGTGGGGGTGTGTTTGTATAGTGTAATGTGGAGTCAAAGAGTGTGTATGTTCTGAAATTGAGTTGTGTGTTGAGAATTTCATTTGGATGTGTTTTTGTGTGTCTGTATATTTCGTATTGTTCTAGTATGTTTAGTTTCTGGCTTTTTGGTTGAATATGTAGAATTTCCATGTCTGTGTTTATGTCTCTGTAGGTGTGGTTAGCAACAACTTCTACATAGGACAGACAGGCAGATCATTTCAAACACGTTACAAAGAACACATCACAGCCATAACAAAACTACAAAACACTTCCACATATGCAGAACACATCACAAATGCTAACCACACCTACAGAGACATAAACACAGACATGGAAATTCTACATATTCAACCAAAAAGCCAGAAACTAAACACATTAGAACAATACGAAATATATAGACACACAAA
The DNA here is from genome assembly GCF_040183065.1 of Periplaneta americana. Lineage (NCBI taxonomy): Eukaryota > Metazoa > Arthropoda > Insecta > Blattodea > Blattidae > Periplaneta > Periplaneta americana. The sequence continues at coordinate 64,359,796 of NC_091119.1, read as the reverse complement.
AACATATCCAAATGAAATTCTCAACACACAACTCAATTTCAGAACACACACACTCTTTGATTCCACATTACACTATACAAACACATCCCCACAGGAAACACAATCAAAAGGCGCCAAGACCAGCACCAACCAGTTCTGAAGATGGCCCACAACAGGCTGAAACATGTTAACCAAGTACGGTAAAATTTAACACGAGAAAGACATATAATACAATATTCCGAAGAAATTACATCCATATAAAATCGCTAATGTTCAAGAGCTAAGTGCAAATGACAGAAGGTTGAGGCTTGAGTTTTGCACCCATTTTTCTGGAATTGCAGCTGAGAGATCAAACAGTTCACATCAGTTTATTCATGAGTGATGAGGCCCATTTTCATTTAAATGATGATGTAAATCGACAGAACTGTCGTTACTGGTCAACAGAAAATCCACATCAACTTCATGAGCGACCACTACATTCTCCGAAAGTCACTGTCTGGTGTGCTGAATCGTCTTCTCGCATACTTGGACCTTTCTTCTTTGAAGGTGACTATGAGGAAACGGTGACAGTCACAGCAGCCCACTACGTGAGAATGATCGAGAATTTGCGTCCTGAAATCGATCGTCTGGAGAACAGGGGTAACATATGGTTTCAACAGGATGGAGCAATAGCCCACACTGCAAGAATGAGTATGGACCTTCTCCGTGAGATGTTTCCAGGACGTCTTATCTCCAGGTTTGGAGATGTACCGTGATCAGCCTGTTCCCCGGATTTGTCAGCGCCAGATTTTTTTTTATGGGGCTATTTGAAAAGTCTTGTCTACAACACCTTGCCCTGTACCACCGAGGAGCTGAAGAGACATATTGAAGATGAAGTCGCAGGCATTAACGAAGAACTGCTACCGGTGTGTAAAGTAAAGGGCAATTTGACCCGACGTCTGAAGGAGTGTATCGAAAATGAGAGAGGCCATTTGCTACGAACGATGTTCAAAAAGTGATGTGTAAACGGAATTGAATTGAATCTCCCATGTTTCTTGAATATGAATATGTTTTGTGTTATCTTGTGAGTCTTTTAGTAAAACACAATCAAAATCTTCCATGTTTCCACGCCGTAACCTGTATAAGTATACTGCCACCACACAAATTGTCACATTGTTTCATCACTTGATGCATTGCATTTCAGCTGGAACTGCTGTCAGCAGAACAGCATTCCCTCATGGCAATGGTGGAATACACCAAAAGATTATCCACTCAACTTGAGCATGTGCTCGTGCAACACAGTGTCGAGGATCAGAACAAGAAGTGGGGACACCTACAAGAAAAGAGGCCGTCACATACCTCAGAAGAGGAACTCAACAATGTCTGGATGTCGGAGGAGGACGAGGAGGAGGAGGAAGAAGGAAATGAAGGTGGTAACGAAGACGAGAATTAGTCCGAAAATGTCACATTACAATCATAGAAAAACGTCGCTGTGCTACCAAGCATAAATTAATCCAGTGTAGCCGAATTTAATGCTGCGTCACTATTTGCTGATATTTATTAAGGACTGAAAGACACAAAAACATATCAAATAAGTTGTGCCTTGTAGTGGCTAGAAGAGAAGTTTTACTGCTTGATATGATATGATACAATAAATATTTGTCACAACACTTCTTTCCATGTAATGGTATATCTCACATTTTTCGTATCCGGTGCCACCATTAACACATTATTAGCAGTACCGGTAAGGTACACATCTACACAAATACTCAAATTTACACTATGTACCTTTTTATTACTCGGTCTAATCTCCCCTTCAATATTTATCCTATATTTCCTTTCCTATTCACTATTTGTTCACTAATCCTAATACCTCTCAATATTATATATATATATATATATTACTTTCAATCCCCCCCTTTTTTTTCTCTAACTAATATTCACTAAAATCTCAATTTCACGTTTTTCTATATGAAATTGTATTATTTACCTACTCTATTTTTTCCATTGACTTTTTCTCCTATCTTTCTCTTATATTCATTTACTGTTCAATGTTCAAATATGAGTACTACTTTCTTACTGTTTCTCACTCAATTCTCTTAACACTTTTTCACTATTATTATTCACTCTTCCTACTTGCGCTCACTATCACTTCCCACTTTTCTACTTACACTAAATCCTTCCTCACTATTCTCACTTCCTGTAAATACTTTTATTCTTTCTCTACACATTTGATTATACACTTCCTATCTTCCTTATACTTCTCGATCTTTTTACAGTTTCATTTTAGTTGCACTTTTTTATCACATTCCCACACTTTTTAATCGCATTTAATATCTCTGCAATTTTAATATCCAAATCCTTAGTTGTCGCAGATTTTGACCTTTCTTTACTGCTCATCTCAGTCTAATTTCTATCTCTGTCTTTCTTCTTATTTGTTTCTTCTTTCCTTTCACTTTCATTATCTCTAACACTCACTGAATCTATAAATGGGTAATCTATGCTGATATTGTTTTGAATGGTTTTTTCTCTTCTTCTTTTATTTCTCCCCCACCCCACGCTTTCACTTACATTTACTAGATTTCCACCTATATGCGCACCCTTATTTCTCTCACTTCCTTCCTCCCTATTACTTTCCGACTCCTGGTTTCTCTTTCTCTCTTTTTTTTTTTTTTTTGCCCATTCACTTTTTTGCTAGCGCCTGTGTTTCTTATTCCATTGTCCGCATTTCTGCTGGAGTGCGTTGCCCTTACCGCCGTTCTGTGTAGACTTAGATTCTGCTTACGATGCCTGATCACGATATTGTTTTCTCTTCTATGTTGTGTCACCATCTTTACACTTCCTCGTACATCAGTATGTGGGTTCCTGACCTTGCTACTATTCCCTTCTGTTAGCGTCGGATGATTTTTCTCCAGCATTCCTGTTCCTTCCCTCGGCCTTCGTAGCTATCGCCGATTGTCGGCTGTCTTCTCTGCAAAGCTGTAATACTATGTCCACTGTTCTCTTTCGTTATTCTCGTTAGTCCAAATTCTGGATGATCTTCATTCCTCAGGCAAAACTCCAGATTATACCATTTTCCGTTCACTTTCAGTTTATCCTCGTATATTTTAGCGAAGTGACCTTTCGCCTTCGCTGCTTTCATATAAGGTAGTAGCCATTCTATTTCTTACTTCAAATGTCATATCTGTTTCTACTCTCATTCCTGAACCACAGAGCTGTCCTAGATTATCCAGAATAACTTTCCTTAATTTTCTATTCTTAAAGCTCAAGAAGATAGGCCTTTTAGTGCCTTTCCCTAACTTATACGTATGGTCGACATGTTCTTCTCTCAAGTCTGTATTAAAGATCACTTTACATATACCGCTCACTTTCCCAAAGGTATCCATCTCTTTTTCCCGGCCCATTTCTTCGATCCCGAAAATTATTAAATTCTTTTTCCTCATCTTGAGATCGTAGTCACTCATTTTCTTCTTTAATTTGTTATTCTCTGCTATCAACTCTTCTATCTTCTCACTGATGTTTTATACCTGCAGTCTTAAGTTTTCTAAAGCCTGATTCTTCATTTCTACTTCTTCTTGAGTCATTCCTGCACTATTCTTCCTTTCCTCTCTATTTAATTCACTTACTTTATCATTTCCTGAAATCTCTATCTGCACCCACTTTTCCATCTTCTCTTCTTCCCAATCAGATCTTCCTCAGCTAATGCCTTTATACTGTGTTGGCGAGTTGTGCACACATAACCGATTTGTTTTACTGATTGTTATAATGAACTGTTTCGAAATAAGAGTGAAACGTCTCGCAAAACAATTTACTTCTATACTTGTTCGTTTACTTTTGTTAACATTTTTTTTATCCTTTAAAAATGTCATTAAACAGCTTTTCATGTTTCGTTATTTTATATTCGCATTATATGAAAACCATGCACTGTACATTTATTTTTTAAATGCTATGGTATAGATTCTATGATCCTTAATATACAGAGTAAACCATAGTTAATGTAATTTATTCTGGTGGATGACTCCCTTAGTAAAGAGCAACAAAAAAAATGCAGTAACATTTTGCTGTATTTTGAATAGTTATCCAAAAAAACGTGCATTTTAAAATGCATGAATTGTGCAATCGTGAAACGCTGTAATCAGTAGGGAATGCCCAGTACATTGTTGTGTTGCTCTGAACAATCTCTTCAGCCGGCTTGTTTTGAATGAGAGAATGGGAGATCATTGCCATGTATATTGTTCTTAAAATCGTAAGGAAAAATAGAGATGATATAGCATTTAAGTTTTATGTTTAAACTGTGTTAGAGAACAGACTGAAGAAAATTTATTTCACATTAAAGAAAAAAGAAATTAGAAAATTAAAAAAAAAATCAACAACTTAATTTTAATTAAATGTTCTGAGAACACAGAAATAAGATACGGGTATGCTTATTTTAAACTAATTTAAAAGAAATTATTATTATTATTATTATTATTATTATTATTATTATTATTATTATTATTTACATGGATTCTTGGTGTTGAGCTGCCAGAATCTCAAGAAGAGAAAAAATTAAAAATGAAGATATTAGGCAAAAAGTGGGAGTCAGACATACAATTTTGGATGACATCTGAACATATCAGTTGAGATGGTATGGGCACTTGCAAAGGATGAATGGAGACAGACTTCCCAAAAGTGTATCTGAATAGATACCTGTAAGACCAAGAAGATGAGCTATGTCGCGATAGAGAAAAATGGAGGAGAGCAATGGAAAGATGTCAAAGACATTGAAACCCCTATATATATATATATATATATATATATATATATACCGAATCCCCGTTAAATCAATCTTCATAATGTATCCAGCTGTTTGCTGACAACATAAAGTCCACTATAGTCTACTGTAATCTTTTCAGTTGTTTTTCTCGAGAAATGAGGAGTATATTGATCGGTGTTCATTATAGATGCCTGTTGCTAGTGGCCAGAGTTGGGGTATAGTCATTATATAATGCAGGCCTGTGTCTTCTGCAATTGGTACTGTACTGATGATTTTAATTTACTTCTTTTGTGGTTTATGGATGTAGAGTATAGAAGAATGTGTTCCAGATCTTCATCATGATTACTACACCACAGACAAGTAGGAGTATCAGAAAGGTGAAATCGGTGTAGGTACAATTGTATGACAATGTGACCTGTTCTGGCTCTTGTTAAAAATGTTTGAACATGTCTGGGCAAGTTTTTGTATATTTCCAGGTCATTTGGTTTCTTTTTAACGGACTGTAAAATTTTTCCTTTGTCAGAAGAGAGCCAATTGTTGAGCCATAAGTTTATGAAATGAGACTTTACTGAAGCAAAGACATTGGATAGAGATATCACTTGAAGAGGTCTTGGTTGCAATTATGTTGCCTGTTTTGCAATATTATCGACTTTCTCGTTTCCAGGTATGCTACAATGACTAGGTACCCATTGAAATGTTATTTCCTTTTGGTTTTTTTTTAGTTTATTGAGTTGTTTCTGAATTGGAATAATTCTATGTGCATATAGGTTTGGTACATATGTGATTTATATTAAATATAGCTCCCTTGGAGTCGGTAAGTATGCAAATAGATTTTTCAGAAATTTGAGTAACACACAGAAGAGCAGCATCAATAGCTAGCAATTCAGTGTCAAGACTATCCCCGTTAAATGTTACGTATGAATGTGTAGAAATCTATTATTTTTCTCACAGTTACATGACTGATCAGTTCCAGCTCATATCTACAATAGACTGTTTTCGTGATAGACTTTGACATTGTCTGGCTGTGAAAGGTTCTGATTTTGAGCATCTGTTGTCAGGTTTGGTTAGTGACAGTGTTTTGTTCAGTTTCATGGCCTACTGAACATGATTTTACATACAGTACTTATTTGTCTCAAGTTAGAAGTCCACGAAACAAGTTTAATAAATAGTTAAAAGACACGAAATGGGTGAATGGTAAAATTTCTATACATTCATACATAAAATTTAACGGAGATTCAGAATATGTAAATTTTAATATAGGGTGCCATTTAAAAAAAATAAAGTTTACTGCCTGAATAACTACCTTTTTTCGAACACTGGTATCATATTGCATGGTTTATCTCCAATAGCTTTCGTATTAAGTTCTTTTTTGTAAAATTAAAATTAAGAAGTTATTAGCAATATTCCATACTTATTGTTCACTCTATATAATAGTATATCAAAAATATTTACACACTTCCATTTTAATTGAATGTTATAGAAAACATAAACAATAATGATTCTTATTTCATGTTATAAAAACAAAATTTTAAATCATTTTAAACTCCAGGAATACGAAATGCTTATTTTAAACTCTTAGATTTAATTTTAAAGAATTACTCAGTTAACACAAACAATAAAAACTTATTTTTTCGTCGACTTAATGATTTAAAAAGAAACTTCATTTGTCCTACTCCAAGCACTTTCTTCAGCCAATTATAAATAGTTCTCCTCCCCCCCCCTCCACTTTAATTTTTAAAGTAGTAACCGGTAATCTTACATACAAGAAGTCAAATCTCTTTAAACGAAGTTTTTGTGTTATGTTTACATTTACCATTTGCATTTTTCGTTATCTCCTCCATTCCTCTCACAAAAGCATACGCAAGCTTCTGAGTACTTAGGTCTACGTAGCTGTCTTTCTCCAGTCATATTACAGCATTGTCAGAGTGCATTAACTTACATTGTAAAATTTCTTTGCAGAACGAAAAGTTACATTTGTTCGAATAAAATTTCTGCATATTTAAAGGACAAAACTAATATTCTTTCAATCATTTATCATCATAATACACTGCTATTGTAAGCCCAGTTCCCATGGTGCTTGTTTCCTTGCTGGCCAGCAAGCTTGGTGTTGTGACGAGTAAGCAACAGCCTCCTGTGTTTATTACTATATTGATTATATAAAGCTGCTCTTTTCACAGTTCAAATGGGAAAATCATTTGCTGCTTCATCTGTTGCCAAGACTCATGATGAAAAAGAAACTAAACCGTGAGTGGAAAACAACTAAAGTCCTACATTATTATTATTATTGTATCTCCAATGGGGGGTAGCCCTATTTTACATATGTTTGCTAGGGCTACATTAACAATAGTAAATGTCGTAATAAAGTAGGGAAAGCTGTTGTAAGCCTTACCTAGGGACAAGTTGTAGGTACCTGTGAACACTTCGTTTAATTGACCACTTTAATTTCATCATTCAGCTGTTCTGTGAATGATTTACTTTTTGTTGAAGCAATTTGGAGAGATTTTATATAAAAAAAATCTGTTTTTGAACCTAAAAAGTAAGTATCGGTAATTGTAAAATTAATGAATTATTTGTAATTGATTCTTTAGATATATGATCAAAAACTTAAATCCATATTTGTAAACCCTATTATTCTACCTATCAATCCATGTGGTTATTGGCTTGTTTTCGGTACCTCAGTCTTGAAAACTTGAATATTTTAGTGATTCCTGATGTACCTAGGGACGGTGTACCTGGGGACAACTGTCTTCAGGTGGACCTCATTAGATTTTAAATATTTTTGTAAATAAGTTACTCTTATGATGAGTAATCAAAAACAGTATTTAGTAATGACTTTTATGGGGTTTCAGCTTTAGTGGAAATGCCATGTAGCAAATTAAAAATCAAGAGACAAACCTTGACAAAGCTAAATTATTCTCCTCCCAGGAAAAGAATAACTCATAATCCTAAAAAAGGAAAGACAAGCACTTTAACAGATACGCCAGAGAAAACCGAAATAGAAGAAAGAAAAAGAAAGTTGAGTGAGAAGAGAAATATGATGAATAAAGTTCAGAAACGGAAGAAGTTGAAGCCACAAGTTGTGTTTCCAGAAGATAATACAGAAGAGATTGCAGATGAGCCGAGGAATGTGTTTGTTCTAATTATAATGATGATGAAGATGCCATTTAAACATTACACTGCTCGAGCGAATTTAGAAGAAATACGAGAAGAAAATTTTGTTCTCATTCATGTAGCAGGAAAGAGAGACTAATTATAAATTTTTTGTCGGTAGAATTTGTAAGATGATTTGTGAAACAGAATTTGAAGTTCAGTATATAAAGAAGTTTACTAAATATGACAATTTATTTTTTTTATATGATGAGCAATCAGAAATTGTTGATTTTCCTTCAGAGGATATTGTGTTCTAACTTCCCCACCTTCTCAAAGAAAAGATTCAACCCTAAGGGACACTAAGAAATATGTTTTCAAAATGTCATTTGAAGGATATGCCCTTGGATAATAAAAAATTCATTTAACTGGAAAGCCTAATATTGTTTCCTGTCAAGAAAATTGAGAATTATTTTAAAACTTAGCAACATTATCACTATTGTTATTATATTAAATTTAAAGGCAAAATTTATAATGAATAATAATTAGAAAACAGTAAATTGTCTGTATTTTGTAGAAATATAAACCTAATAAAATATTAGTTACATTAATATTATGTTGAACCATGTTCCAAGGTATGTCATTCTGTGTCCCAAGGTACATCACCCTTATGTACAGCTGTCAAAAAAAAAAGTGGCCGCACTCGTGAACAGCGAATATTTTCAAAGTCCACTTCGGGTCGCGGCGATGTTACACGATGCATGTGCTTGTACAAGCAGTTCCCGAACTATGAAAGTGTTCCATGTCTGCGCCTCGTAGGCCAGCGGTAGAGTGCTTGTTTAGTGATTCAAAGGTTGTGGGTTCGGGCCTTCTTCAAGTTTTCATTTTATTTTTTAGTCGTTCTTTAGCGATGTAAATGCTATTCAAATTATCATTTATATTCAGTTATCGTTCTTTATGGATATCACGTTATTTATATTTTGTTATCGTTCTTTAGAGATATGAATAAAATTCAAGTCATCATTTGTATTCTGTTATCGTTTTATAACGATATGAATAACAATTTTTATTATTGTATCTCCAATGGTGATTAGCCCTATTTTACATATGTATGTTAGGGCTATAGTTTCATACACAAAAAAGATAAGCATAAAGAGAAATAGAAAAGAAAATTAAATTAGCTTACGCGATGTAAACAAAACATAAACAAACCGTAAATTAGGCATTGCGATTGCAAAATAAATATCCGGTATCAATTTGAAACATACAAAAACATTAACAACACACATACGTAACACTTCTATAACACAAATACGCAGCCTTCCGTACCATACATCATAAATTAATACACAATAGTCATACAAACACAATCAAACTATAATTACGACATTGCGACGACATCAAGCATCACATAACTGACTCACATACATAACAAATCAAGCATCCGTTACAACACATACACTTCAACATAGTAACCACACTTTTAAAAGTTACAAATTTGGCTCCAAGAAGAATAAATAGGACACTGTTACTAATTACTATTCTTCTACAATTTCTTAAATATATCTGTAATAAATCTGTGAAATTCCGATATGAATAATATTCACATTTTTTTATATTGTTATCGTTCTTTAGCGATATAGATAATATTCAAGTTATCATTTATATTCTGTTTTCCTTCAGTAGCATTATAAAATAATATTCAAGTTATTTATATTCTTATTGTTCTTTCGCAATATAAATAATCTATATTTTATGTAAGTAATTATTATAACACAAATAACCAATCTTCTTTGTAAAATAGGTTATTTTATTTAGATAATTAAATAAGTATTATATAATATCTTATTAATTAAACAAACCGATATTTATCATTTATATTCTGTTATTGTTCTTTAGTGATACTGTATAAATAATATTCTAGTTATTTATATTGTAATCGTTCTTTAGCGATATAAATAACATAAATTTAATATTAGGTTTGGAAAAATCCAGTTGCATAATACTGGTATTAGTTTTTCTTTTTGTATTATTACATTATACTATCTTGAACCACAATAAAATGAAAAGGAGTAACGAGGAATTGAACCTGAGACGTTGACATCTAAATTTCGACGTTCGTCCGCTGAGCTACGAGGGCAAAAGTGTGGAAACATTTTCGGAAAAATTGGCCCAATCACACTCTAAGATTTTCTGATGATTCGTAGAAGCTAGTCCAGGATGCGGGGGGCAAAGGCTAATTGAGATTTCCCGGTCTCTGACCGGGTCAAACATCCTGATAGAATTAATATTTAACCCTTGCCGTGACTTTCGGTGAAGTCCGGAGGGCCCAATTAGTCAAATCCACTCTCCTCATCTCCATGCTTGGGTCCCCTGGAATTTAATAAGATGCGAAAGAGATAGTGGTGTGCGGAAAGCAACGGGATGTTACCGCATTTAGGCCTATCCTTCCCAAGAAAAACTGCAAACATGAACAAAGGAAGCTTTTAATAGAAGAAGAAGGATATTCTGCGGACCTCTGGAAAAAGAACTAAGGAAGAGACTAGTGAAGTGCTTTGTGTGGAGTGTGGCATTGTATGGGGAAGGAACATGGACATTACGACGAAATGAAGAGAAACGAATTGAAGCATTTGAAATGTGGATGTGGTGAAAAACGGTGCGTGTGAAGTGGACAGACAGAATAAGAAATAAAATTGTGTTTGAAAAAGTGAGTGAAGAAAGAATGATGCTGAAACTGATTAGAAAGAGAAAAAGGAATTGGTTGGGTCTCTGGTTGAAAAGAATAATAGAAGACATTAGGATATGTGGATCATATGCGGAGACTAAGAGGAAGGCAGAAAATAGGAAAGATTGGAGATTGCTGGGTTTGCAATGAAAGACCTGCTCATGGACAGAACACTTATGTATGTGGGTATGTTCAGAATGCCTGGAATATCGTGTCTAAGAACAGTCGCTGTTTGCAAAGACTAGTCGATTCCATGCCCACTCGACTGCAAGATGATCGAGATAAGAGGAAGATAGACTAAATATTGAATTGTGGCTTTTTTTTTTTTGTTTTGTTTTTTGAACGCTTAATTGTTTGAATGTTTTAAGGCCGACACCAGTAAATTTGTTTTGTTTATGCCACGAAAGATATTTTTATTGAGAATAAAATCTTTTTTCTTTCCATTTGCAGCGACAATATCATAATGATAAAGTCATGGCATAATATATTAATGAACCTGATGTTAATTACTAAAATAATCGTAAAAGAGAAAGGAGCCATTATGTATAGTTTGTCTCTCTCAAAAACATAACAAAAAAGAACATAAAAAGCACGAGGTTGTAGTCGAATGCAGGACCTCATGAATAAGAGGCCTGAATGCTACCATACTTCAATTATAACTGTAGATATCAGGCAACGTTGTCCAACAACATGTAACATCGCCTGTCTCCGAATTATAGCGAAGATACCCGAAGGGAACTTTGTTCCAGGAGAGCGGCCACTTTTTCTTTTGACAGCTGTACCTAGGGACAGTATGTAGCACTTTAGGAAAATTTAAAAAATCTATACAAAAATTATTTAATTGAAACCTTTTTTTTTTTCTGAGATACTTTACACTTCAAAGATATTGTTGTTAATAATAAAAAGTTATAAAAACTTATACGAAAATTAAAAAAATTTAAATTTAAAAAACTGTTCCTAGGTACAACAGCTTCCCTCAATCAAACCAGAAGTATAAAACAGCTAGAGTCCGATATTTAATTGCTGTTTCTTAGAAACTAAGGAATACAGAAAAACAGAATTAGGTGGAAAACAGGGAATATGGCAACATGGTTCCAACGGTGGTACTATATATCATTTTTGGTTCCAGCATGCAAGCCAAAACGAAAAATGGCAAGCAACCTAATCTTGAAATTCAGCATGACAGCTAACAAAGCAGCCTCCAGTGGTCAGGATTTCCTGCAAGCAAGTTCGCAGAACTGCCACCCAGCATGCAATCCATCACAGAAACACGCACTGTGGGAACCGGGATCTAAATTGACTGAGCATATTGGGAATTAAATCAATGGCTTTCCCAAAACATACTATGAAATGTTTTATATAAAACAATTTTTAACTTAAAAAAGGCAGTCATCATCAAGTCGTGAGCGAGTATAGACATGCCAAGTCAGAGCTCCATATATAGTTAGTGATTGACGCAGCAAATAAGAGTGGGTTCAGTACATAAGTGAATATGTGTGAATGCAGAAGCCAAGCATAGTGAAGTGAATAACCTTAGCGTGTGTCCCAATACAAGGGAGAATAATTGGGGTGGATATTAGTGTATAATGGGCACGAATTGGTTGCTTTAACAGCAGAAGAAAAGTTGTGGATAAGAAGAACTACAGTAGATGAGTGAGGAAGAGGTTCGGATTAATCATTTTAATAAATTAAAGGAAAATACTCGTTAGGGGAGAGATCTTTGGATATTGATAGGAGTTTTACTTGAAGGTACAATGAAATACTGGACACAGACTTCAAAACAGATTGATTATTAAAAATTTTGAGGAAAATGGATAAAAAAATCTGCAGGTATGGATGGATTTTCAATGCAATGTTGGAAAGAATTAGGCAAGAATGAAAAATGGAGAACATTACTATTGAGAATTTTCAATATTGGAGCTTTGAGAAGTAAAAATGTTATTCTGGAACTATGTAAGGTGGCCATTTTAGTTCCATTATGTAAATGGAAAGGAGAGGAATCTCATTATTAGCGTGCTTAGGAAAAACGTATACTGGGTTATTATCAAGTAGATTAAGAAAGTGGTTAGAGGAGTATAAAATTATTTCAAATTTTCAGAATGGTTTCAGAGAAATGAAAAGGATGAGAGACAACATTTTCATTATTAAAACTATTAACAACAAATATATGAATATACATCTTGATTACACAACTTTTAACACTGTATCACTTCGGAATATGTATTATATGACTTTCTTGTGTTAAATATATGAACTTAAAAAGGGGATGTATTTTATTTATTTATTTATTTATTTATTTATTTATTTATTTATTTATTTATTTATTTATTTATTTATTTATTTATTCATTTATTCATTCATTCATTCATTTATTTATTTATTTATTTATTTATTTATTTATTTATTTATTCTGGTGTAGTTAAGGCCATCAGGCCTTCTCTTCCACAACACTAGGAATATGTATTGGGGTTTCATAGATTTAGAAAAAGCTTTTGATTCAGTCAATAGGAAAAAATTATGGTTTAAGGGAACGAACAGGTGAAAAATGTGGAAAAATGGAAAAAAAATACAAATTTTTGTTTTTATGTTCATAATTTTATTTAAACCTTCTACTTTCATAATATGGCCTCATTTTTTATTTGGGAGCCCTTTAAACCGTGTCACATGACGTTTAAATGTCTGCTTGCACGTGCTTCGTTGCCCTTTAAACGAGCTGTCAGCTCTAAAGTTTATGTTGAGCTTTGTAATTTGAATAAAGCGGGCTAGTTTTTTTTCTGGTGTGTATCTAGTGAAATTAAGTTTGTTGTCACTCCTGAATACACTATCAGCTTGCCTGTCAGCCCTGCAAATACTTTGTTTTGAAACTGTGAACGGCAAAATATTGTTTGTGGATCGTTTATTCTCGAGTCTGTGCGTTTGTACGTGAATATTCATACTTGTTTGCTGATTTCGTGTTATTTAGGATGTTATTAAAGTTTTACACTAATTTTGTACTCAATTAGTTGAGTATATTAGTGTGAATAAGTTAGTATAAGTGCATTAGGTTAGGAATCGTCACAATAACATTCAAGACCACGTGTATAACTCAACATTTAGCATTTTAGGCATAGTTTTAGTTTTCTAAACATGAATAGACTAAGTGACATTCATAATAAGGGCAAGAAACGATCAAAATATGCTAATAGGGCTAAAAATTTATCAAATATAAGGTGGAAGAATCCAAAACTATTGTGGAATGTGTGCAACAAGAAAATGTGTTAGGCCTAGTTGGTGATAATGTAGATCAAGTGTCAAAAGAACCAAATAATAAACAAAGTGCTAGTGAGATAAAGTTGATAAAATATGGCAACTTGCAGGATAATTCAAATATAAGTGCCCCCCAGTGTAGTGAAGACTACACATTAGTGCATGTAAATTTGTGGAGTGAACTGTATAAAGGAGTAAAATGTGGTGAATGTGGAATGGATAGTGCAAAAGCTGAGCTTACTGAACCATCAGGCTTTGCATTTAAAGTGATAGTGAAGTGTTATAATTGCAACACAGTGTTGAATGAAATGTATACAAGCCCTAAGGTAGGTAACACTGAGTTAACTCGACCTCTCTTCGATGTAAATAGGAGAATGGTCAACGCCTTTGTTACCATGGGAAAAGGACACTCTGCTATGGAACAACATTGTATGGCTATGGGTATGGCAGGTTTGAGCTCACCATCCTTCAACTCTCACCTGATAAAACTGACGGAAGAAAACAAACTTGTTAGACAACATGTGTTGAGAAATGCTCACTCTGCAGTTAGACGAGCTCACATGGAAGTGGACAGTTCTATTAGTGATAGTGATGTTATAAATATTGGTGTGTCATACGATGGCACATGGATGAAGCGTGGACATACATCAAAGTATGGTTTAGGTTTAGTCATAGATATTTTAACAGGGCTAGTGTTAGATTTTGAAATAATGTCAAAATATTGCAGTACTTGTGAAAAGACAGAAAAAAAAATGGATGTTGCAAGTGACGAATATAAACAGTGGTATCAAAGTCACAAAGATGCTGGTGTTTGTGAGAAAAATTTTGATGGATCTTCAAATGCCATGGAGATGAAAGCTGCAGAAATTCTCTGGACCCGGTCCATTAGGTTGTGTAATATGAGGTACACAACCTTATTGTCTCACGGGGATGCAAAAACACACCATCACCTTCAGCAGCTTCAAGTTTATGGTGAAGGCATTGACATTAGAAAAGAAGAATGTGTGAACCACGTTGCTAAGAGAGTAGGTAAAGGTCTACAGAATATTGTTAGGGAATGGAGAGGGACAGATTCCTCAATCGGAGGCAAAAAAAAGGGAAGTCTGACTGCAGAAATGATACCTCGACTGCAAAATTGCTACAGAAAGGCCATTATTGATAATATCCCCGATGTAAACAAGATGAAGAAAGCCATCTATGCAACACTTGACCATGCAATGTCCACGGATGACAAGCCCCTGCATTCAAGATGCCCTAGTGGTGAAAAGTCATGGTGCTTCTTCAACCGGGCCATTGCGAAGCAAGAAGCTGTTCCGAAGCATGACTTGAAAACCATGAAGACAGTGTTGCGACCTGATGTGGCTAAAATCATGCCAGTGTACTGTAGACTAGCTAATGATTATCTTCTTAGCAAGTGCACTGCAGGAAAAACTCAAAATGTGAATGAAAGTGTTCATAGTGTGATATGGGGGAAGTGCCCAAAAGAAATTTTTGTATCAAAAAAAAAAAACTTGAAGTGGCTGTTACTTCTGCTGTGACTGAATTTAACATGGGTTGTACAGCAAACATTTCCATGAGAGATTTAGTGTCAACAGTGAAATTATCTCCTGCAGCATACAAAATTGGCAATAGGAGAGACAAGCGTCGACTGCAGCAAGCAGCTACTTCAACCAGTGAGAACTTCAAAACAAGCAGGAAGAAGCTACGTTTGTCAAAAAGTGTCACTGAAAGTAGGAAAAAGCAGCAGGAGGGGTCAACATATCAGGCAGGAGGGTTTTAAGCAATTTCCATAACATGTAAGTACTCAAACATAGTGTTGTACTTTAAAACTAGATTTTCTCCCTTTTAAATTTTATTACATTTTAACATGTTCAAATTGCTCCATATGATGCATTTCTTAACCAATTGTGATGAAATTTTTACCACAAGCCCACATTACCTAAAGAAAAAAGACTGTCACATGGATTTTTTAAATATTTATTATTTTCCAAGATATAAATTGATTAAGATGCATGAAATTAATTTTTTTCTTTAAATTGGCACTCACCCAGTTTTGAATTTTTTTCTCAGAAACTAAGAAGTGCTAACTAAAAATCATGTGATAGATGTTTTATTATTGTTAGAGGAACTGTTCTATATTTTTTTTAAAATTCATAATGTTAAGCGTTCATCATGCAGCATTTTTTAAATATTAATTAGTATTAATTGGTAAATAATTAATTTCTTCAAAACTAATTAAGATACATTGATGAAATTTATAGGGATGTTTTAAATACATATCAGCACTCTGTGGTAAAAATTTCAGTCCATTAGCATCACAAATGCATAATTTGAATATTTCACCTGTTCATTCCCTTAAAATGGAAAATATGGGAGTTAGTTCTAAACTTATAGAGAATGTGAAAATGTTATACAAAGAGGTAGGGTTCTAGATCAGGCTCACTGAGGGAAAACTATCTACATACGTTAGACAAATAAAAAGGGTAAGGCAAGGATATAATATGAGTCCATATCTTTTCAATATAATCATATTCATATTCATATTTATTATTATTATTATTATTATTATTATTATTATTATTATTATTATTATTATTATTAATTGTATTCGACAGATATTGGAGAAAAAATGGGATTATAAGGGTACAGTACATCAGTTATTCATAGATTTCAAAAAGGCATATGACTCGGTTAAGAGAGAAGTTTTATATAATATTCTTATTGAATTTGGTATTCCCAAGAAACTAGTTCGATTAATTAAAATGTGTCTTAGTGAAACTTACAGCAGAGTCCGTATAGGCCAGTTTCTATCTGATGCTTTTCCAATTCACTGCGGGCTAAAGCAGGGAGATGCACTATCACCTTTACTTTTTAACTTCGCTCTAGAATATGCCATTAGGAAAGTTCAGGATAACACAGAGGGTTTGGAATTGAACGGGTTACATCAGCTTCTTGTGTATGCGGATGACGTGAATATGTTAGGAGAAAATCCACAAACGATTAGGGGAAACGCGGAAATTCTAGTTGAAGCAAGTAAAGCGATTGGGTTGGAAGTAAATCCCGAAAAGACTAAGTATATGATTATGTCTCGTGACCAGAATATAGTACGAAATGGAACTATAAAAATTGGAGATTTATCCTTCGAAGAGGTGGAAAAATTCAAATATCTTGGAGCAACAGTAACAAACATAAATGACACTCGGGAGGAAATTAAATGCAGAATAAATATGGGAAATGCATGTTATTATTCGGTTGAGAAGCTTTTGTCATCTAGTCTTCTGTCAAAATATCTGAAAGATAGAATTTATAAAACAGTTATATTACTGGTTGTTCTATATGGTTGTGAAACTTGGACTCTCACTTTGAGAGAGGAACAGAGATTAAGGGTGTTTGAGAATAAGGTTCTTAGGAAAATATTTGGGGCTAAGAGGGATGAATGGAGAAAGTTACACAACACAGAGCTGCTCGCATTGTATACTTCACCTGACATAATTAGGAACATAAAATCCAGACGTTTGAGATGGGCAGGACATGTAGCACGTATGGGCGAATCCAGAAATGCATATATAGTGTTAGTTGGGAGGCCGGAGGGAAAAAGACCTTTGGGGAGGCCAAGACGTAGGTGGGAAGATAATATTAAAATAGATCTGAGGCAGGTGGGATATGATGGTAGAGACTGGATTAATCTTGCTCAGGATAGGGACCAATGGCGGGCTTATGTGAGGACGGCAATGAACCTCCGGGTTTCTTAAAAGCCAGTAAGTAAGTAAGTATATTAATGTAATATACGTATATTAATGATATTTTAGAAAATATTTACAATGCTAACTCTCATTGCCCAGTCATGTTCAACAAAATGGTGCCGGGACTACTATTTGCTAATGATTGTGCCATTGGTTCTTTCTCGATCATTGGTCTACAAAATGCTATTAACGAAATTTCAAATTATTGCATAATATGGGGCCTGAAAATAAATGGGAAAAAACGAAAATCCTAATTTGTAAAAACGGGAGTAAAATTAGTAAAAGGGAGAAATGGTTTCTGAACAATAACCCAATTGACTGCATTTCTAGATTTACATATTTAGGTATAATATTAGATGGGAAGGGTAAATGGCTGACGCAAATTGAAGTGGCACTTAATACAGGTAATGGTGCACTTACAGCGATAGATAAGTGCATAAATAAATGGCAGAATATAGAGATTAAAAACCTGTTTAATATTGTGGAATCTAAAATACTGTATAATATAGAAATTTGGGGTAATGATTTATCTAGCCAGCTTATTGATAGGATTAGATCTAAATTGTGTAAGAAATTTCTAGGAATCTCGTGGAACACTTCTAACCTAGCTGCTAGATTCGAAATGGGGGTAGATAGTATTATAGGAACGATACTATTAAGGAAAATGAAATTCTTAGATCATATTATGGAGAAGGAGGATAGTGTTTGCAGTTTCTTCGGGACACGAATTTGAAATCCAATTGGCTTGAAGATTTAAAGAACAAGGTGAGTAGATTAGTTCTAAAATGGTTGTGGGATGAAATTGGAGTAATGAATTTAAATGTACAGTAATTTGTATAATCGTAAAAGAGAGGTATAATGAAATTAGGAGACAAGAATTATAACAAAATCTCAAGGAATTAAGAACATTAAGTAAATATAAGGACATTAAAACGTCATGGGAACAAGAAGAATATGTAAGAATAAATAATAGGGAAGTGAAGATGGGCTTAGCTTGGTGGAGGCTAGGAATATGAAAATTGAAAAACTGGAGGGGTACCATAGAGAAGGATATCTGCTCCCTTTGTGGCATGGGAGAAGAAGCATTCTATATATTATTAGAATGTCAAGAAACAGACAATACAAGGAAAAAGTGGTTAGATAAAAAATTTTTGAGTATGAATAGATATGTAGCATATAAGAAAAATATGTAGTACAATTAATATAGGAGAGTTAAATAAATTAGGCAGATTTTTAATGACAGTGAAGCTGAAAAGGGAAGAGAAAGTTGAAATTAATGGTGTATTAATTTGATCTTGTAGTGTGTGTGTGTGTGTGTGTTTTTTTTCTTTTAGGGTACCGGTATGTAAGACTTGACATCATCATCATCATCATCATCATCATCATCATCATCGACGCTACAGCCCAATTTGAGCCTCGGCCTCCCTTAGAACTCTCTTCCATGCATCTCTGTCCCTGGCAACCAACCACCATCCTTTAATTCCCACTTTCTTTAGATCCTCTAACACTCCATCCATCCATCGCAGTCTTGGTCGTCCTACACTCCTTTTTCCTTCAAATTTATTCCCCATAACTTTCTTGGGTATCTCATGATCTGCCATCCTTTGCACATGTCCTGCCCATCTTAATCTTGATGTTTTAATGAATGTAACCACATCAGGGGACTTATATAGTTGATAAAGTTCAAAGTTGTATCTTATTCGCCATTCTCCATTATCACATATTGGGCCATATATCTTCCTTAGAGTTTTGGTTTCAAAGGATCTCAATCTTGACATATGAGTCTTTGAGAGGGTCCATGTTTCACTGCCATATGTTTAATACAGGTTTTACCAAAAAATTATAAATATTGCATTTTGTTTCCCTTGTAAGAAGTCTTGACTTAAAGTGCCTCAATAATCCAAAATATGCTTTATTAGCATTTTGAATTCTTCTATCACTTTCTTCACTAATATCATTAGTGTCATTGATTAAGGACCCCAGATATACAAAACTAGAGACCCTCTGAAATTTATATTGATTAATTTTTAAATGGGTTGTTGTTGTCAAGTCTCTTTTTTGTTTTTTACATCCAACAATCATGTACTTAGTCTTCTGTTCGTTAATTTTCAGCCCCATTTTTTTAGGCTGCTGTTTCTAAAGCAGTAAATGTTCTCTTAACATTCTCCTCAGATCGACCAATGATATCTATATCATCAGCATAGGCCAGTATTTGGGATGATTTGTAGAGTATTGAAGACTTGACATAGGTGAATAAAATTGTAAAGTAAGGCAGATCTGGGGTAATATAGAATAATAACAGGTGTGTTTTAGAGATATATGATGGATGAATAAATATATCATATTAAATTATCATAATTTAAAAAGGAGGCAAAAACGAGCAAATCTGTATTAACATTTTTCTTAGAAATATCTCAAAGAATAACTCCCTGCTAGTGAAAGGCTTTTAAGGTGCAATTATGGTCGGAAAAGGAGGGGGGAAGGTTCTGAAAATACATTCAGAAAGGTGCAAAAAAAGGTGTTAATGAAATGACTATTAATGTTTAAACCAGTTACATGATTGATCGTGAACATTCTTTATCCCATTTACTAGGCTTTAACCCAACTTGTTATATAGGATTACACACAACATTTCAATGTTTTGACAGTAAGTCTCACTAGTTTTGAGCTCAGGATATCCTTGTATGTAGAGAAACTCTGCTCGACATCTACAGAAACTAATGGAGCTTAATATCTTGTCAGCACTCGTAAAGGGAACTCAGTCAAAGTTGCAAAGGTTTCCACATCCAGTTTGTTCTTCAAATTTATTTCGTATTTGACTTTGGCAAATCCATTAAGGTTGTCCCTAACACTCACTAACTACTTCCACTGTTCCTCCTTCTCCATACCTACTTCTTCCAAACTCTGAATCACATCAGGAAAATATTTGCAGCCATGCATTGCAAAAATTTCCAACTCTTAATCTTTGTTGTTGAGTAATTGTTGGGCCTGTTTGATGGCTGCTGCGTCTGTTGAATTTAGGGCACATGAAGCATTTGATTTTTTTTTTATTTTAGTAGGTTATTTTACGACGCTTTATCAATATCTTAGGTTATTTAGCGTCTGAATGAGATGAAGGTGATAATGCCAGTGAAATGAGTCCGGGTCCAACACCGAAAGTTACCCAGCATTTGCTCATAATGGGTTGAGGGAAAATCCCGGAAAAAACCTCAACCAGGTAATTTTCCCCGACTGGGAATCGAACCGGGGCCACCTGATTTCGCGGCTAGACGCGCTAACCATTACTCCACAGGTGTGGACTGAAGCATTTGATTTTATCAAAGTTTTTAGACAACAAAACTGAGCATTTTATCCAAATACCCCACCTTGTTATGACAGGGAATTGTGGAAGGTGGAGCCCAGTGACTTCTTGGTACAAAACTTGACGACTGGGGGCTTTCACAAGAATCTTCTTCAGAGCAGCAATGAAGTCATTTACCGTGCTGTAATTCTCCCTGATACTTTCACAAACACAGTGTAGCCTAGTCCATGTGACTTATCAATTTCACATTTGTTGCTGGGATATGAATTACTGGTGGTTTACATAAATTATATTTTGATATTTATTGACTATTATTGACTTCTGATTAAACAAGATTGAAAAAAGCACCCACACAACAGGCAGCGAAGTTGAGATAGCGCCGAGATCTAGTAGGCTCTGAGGATGGTGTCGAATAGCACCGAAACAGCTGTAAGCCGCACATGCTTACATAATTAACACGAGTAAGATCGCCATTTAATCAATTATTTAAAAAAGCTATTTAAGAAGAGAGAAAATACCTGGTATGTATTTTTCTGTCCAACCTTTCAAAAGCGCAGAGAAAAGTGCTGACGCATCAAAAAGGAGGGAAAAAGTGGCGAAAAGTTGTAATCTCATGATAAGGTGCAACAAATTGTGTTTATTTCGCTTCATTTCATGCCCCCAAATACATATCTTGACCTATCTGTATAAAAACAGCTATATATTTGCAAAAGGTGCTGCAACTTAAAATCCTTTCCCTATAATGACATTATTTACAGTTCACTCTGTATAAGGGGAGGGGTACATGGTATCATAAAACCATTTTTTTAAGAAATAATATATTTTAATTGTTATTTTTGTTGAGCAGAGGGCGCGCAGTAACTTCACAGTTAAGATGTTGCGAAACAAACTGGAAGATCACGTGTTCGATTCCCGATGGAATCATGGATTTTTTTACATTGCTCTATTTTGGCAGCACTAGGGTCCTGTGGTTCACTCAGTCTCTAACAGAAATGAGTACCCTGGGGACAAAGGCTGCCAGCACGTATGAGTGACATCTCTACAGCTACTCTGTGCCAATTGTTTCGTGAGGTGGGCGACTTAACATTCCGCCACCCTAAGCAGCTTTCGAGACCTGTAATAGTTTTGTTTTGCTTTTTGTAAGAGATCTGAAAATGGATTTGACGTTGTTGTTGTTTAGTCAACTGTCCGAAGACAGGTCTGAACCTCACAAGAGATATCAAGAAGGCACCACTTGTTAGGTAACTAGGCCAGGAGATAATGGCTACCCCAGTTCCTTTCCCCTCCATTGCATACATCGCTGACTAGCTACATATTACACTAATCAGACTTCAGATGCATACAAACAATTGCTCTTCCTCTGACACATATCGTCAAGTGAGATGTACTGCCTGATAATAGGTGTATACAGTATATCAGCCAGAACCTCAATCAGAGGATAGATTTGACATTGTAGCACAAAATCTATATATTGTGCAGAAAACCGTAGTCAGCCAGTTAGTGTGGTTCAAACTCCTGCGGTGGCTGAGTCGTCAGACCTCCAGCCTGTCACGCAGGCGACCCGGGTTCGAGTCCCGGTTAGGGACAATGTCGCAGTGAAGATCTTCAAAAAGAAAATGTGAGCCCTTACACTAATTCATAAACTGTATCTATAATTGTTATCGTCAAAGTTTTTTTTTTAAATCCTTTATTTAACGACATTGTATCAACTGCGCAGTTACCAGTATGTACCGTCAAAGGAATTGGTTATCATTTTGACGAGCTGAAGCTGAGGATTTTTCATGAGATTAAATAACATTCACCTTACAGTGGGAAAAATCCTCGGATAAAATGCAATCAGGTAAACAGTACAAAAGGGATTCGAATCCACACCCGACCTCAGTTTCGGAACACGAGTTTTACTTGCTAACTCCTAGATCACGCTGGTGGTCCGCTGTGAAAAATAGTACCCTATTGAATTAACTTATGTAAACGATTGTAAAATAATAATAGTAATAATAATAATAATAACAACAATCACAACGACATTATGTCAGCCTCAGATAGGAAAAGGCTGTCAGTACTGTTCACTACGCCTCAGATAGGATGATATAGTATCAGGGGTGGCTAGTCTCACTAGTGCTTATTCATCGGCCTTTATAAACTTGTAACACCCCGATTTGGACTGAAGCAATCATTTAACGTGTTAACAAACAAATTATCCTCACACGAAGAATAACATTTGCAATTCCGTCCAATATAGAGCAAGGAAAGCTCCTGATGAGCAGTGTGTTAACGAGGTAATGGGAGCTCGTTATCCCATCAACACGAATATTCCACAGCAAGAGGCTCCACGCAGCAGACAGCTCAGTGCCTCCCATCTTCGTTTCCTGTATGCACGTCGTTCTAATAAATTGTTGTAATGCTTGACTCTGAACCTAGGTACTTGACTTTTATGCCTGTCCAGCGCAACTTCTAGCAGAGAGGAAGTAAAGCTGCTGCTTCACTACATGTAGGCTAAAAGAACTCGTTCTTCATGAATGAAGGTCAATAAAGATTAAGCCCTATGTCCTTGCCAGTCATTACTTCATTCTCCACTCTTGAAGCCTCTCGTATAGAAGAGTGTGGATTATAAACCGAACTAGTAGCAATATACAGTCTTCCAAGTAATGACATCAGCAGTTTTGATTTTTGTGGGCATTCGAATGTGCACAACTTTTCAAGGTGGGTAACCACCTTTTTTTCACAGTTGAAATTTTTGTAGGAGTAGATTATCATTAGTCAAGGAAAATGTGTCTATATTAAGGATTACTATAATAATAATAATAATAATAATAATAATAATAATAATAATAATAATAATAATAATGGCTTTATTTAACCTGGCAGAGTTAAGACCGTAAGGCCTTCTCTTACACTCACCCAAGATTAAAACTTGCTTACATAGTTGAATATACAACTGAATCGAATTTAAGTAATTACGAATTAGGTACGGTACATAATGAGATCAAAAGAGGTAGTTACATAAAAATTTACCTCATAAAATAAAAATAAACATAGTGGAATACATATTAATGTTGTTAGAACCAAATACGTATCACACAAAAACAGAAGCTGATAATTCAATAAAAAATGTACACAGTAAAAATAAAAATAAGCACATTGGAATACATATTAGTATTAGATTACAAGTAAGTAAGATTCACATAATTAAAAAAGAAACCGACAATTGGATCAAATGTACACAATCAAAAATAATAGACTAATAATAATAGAAAACAACACAGTGGAATACAGATTGGTGTTAAGTGATAAATAAACACGATTTACATGATTACACAATAAAAATAAGAAACAAAAAATAAAAATAAATACAGTGGAATACATTGCATTAAATATTTGCAACTATTTCTTGAAATACAATTCATTTTAAATTTGGGCACTACTACATGCTAGAAAAAAGGAAACTAGTTTAAATTAAAATTTAAAGCAGATTTAACAAATTGAAACATGTACAATTTAGTTTATGCACAATGCTAAGAGAAGTAATAAAGTAGCAGAAAATAAAAAGTTTTGAAATAAATACAGTATAACAACAATTAAAGTAATGAGTAAATTTTGGTTTGACGTGTTCTTAAACAAATTATAATCTCACTTAGAATATTTGTTCGGGATAAGGAATTAGAAGGATGGGTACGAATCAAATTTACATAGGCACTAGCCCATCAAAGTCTCCTTTAATTCTAACATTAATGATACCTGCCAACATACACCTACGAGGTGTACATATTAAAAATGAGCATTAAGTAAGATAAGACATGTCGAGAAGACTTAAAAACTTTTTTGTCAAGTGCTTAGCACTAAAAGTGTACTAACAAACACTGTGTGCAAACTACACAGGCACAGAAGTACCCCATGCAAGGTCAATAGAACTGGAGCTGGTGGATGTGTGGCGCAGCTGCCCCGTGTCACGCCATCAGATTGCACAAGAATGGATGCCCTTCGCAGAGGTCATAAGCAAATGATTAAAACTCAGCTGGGCGCTGGGTACAAACCAGTTTGATCGGAGCCCCACATCCTGCTGTTTGGTGAGTGTTGTTTGATGTGATTGTGCAGCAATGCTTAGGACGATGTGGCTGCTGCTGCTGCTGCTGGCCGCGGCAGTGCTGGGCAGTCCTGCTGGCAAGGTCCTGCACGCGAAGGGCTCGCAGCATCATGACGACAAGCACGCATCGGGGCGCTCCATGACGCGACGGAGTGTCGACATGACGGATGCCAAGGTCCACATTGACGACTCACGTCTGCCAAGGGATGTGGTCCCAACCGGCTATCACTTGGAGCTGCATCCCTTCCCATCAGAGGGACACTTCAAGGGCCGTGTGCGCATCAACGTGACGTGTCGTGAACCCACAAACACCATCACACTGCACGCGCACGAGCAACTGCACATCGCGCACTCTGAGGTCACTGTAAAGCACCTCAATGCACGTGCTGACTATCCGTTCAACCACAAAGGGTATGGGTAAATATCACAGTAGTAGTGGAGGCGTCCATCTTATGATATATATTTTGCTTAGCAACCCAAAATAATAATTAATTTAACCAGACTTCACACCTACCACTTCACTTTGTATTCACATTCCATTTTTTAAAAGTTTCACTGCATCACATAACATGTACTGTTAGCACTTCCAATTATGACAGCTAGCCCAAAATCTGCTATCGTACTTGTGAAATGCATAGGATGCCATCACCGTCACGTGAATTATGCTTTACTCTTTCTGAAGTTTTAATTTATTATGTGAGATAGACATTAATTCTTTTTTTCTCATCATTTTATTTTATATCATGGAGCAGTTTGTGTTCGAAATGGTGTCTCGTGCTGATTCACGGGAATCAGCACTCATGTGTAATGCACATTTATTTTTAAATAATTCTCGTCATTGAGCGTAACTGCAAGTGTAGAGCGTGTATGATTTCCACAAGTACACCAACGTGTGTACTCTCACATACGTGTGTTATGATAAGTGCTCCTAAAATAGGTAAGACAGATGGATACATAATATAGCGTTGTAAAATTGTGGTATTATCTCACAGAGGCATAGATAGCAGGAATATTTACCTCATGTCAAACAATCTTAAGAAATGGTACAAGACAAAAATATTCCTAAACATATAAACTTCGAACTTTCCATGTTGAAGAAATAATGCATAAAGAAATATGCACATCTTCATCTATTTCGATCCCATCTGAGAAAAAAAAGTATTATGTACGGATATTTTGTGTTCACAAATAGTGGAGCTCTCTAATCATATTGTCAGCATGACGCAAGGTTCACAATGACAAACCAGAGTGACATGCTCTGTATATGATTAAAGTTGCCAAATTAATCTGTCGAAGTGAAATAAAATTCTTCGAGAGCTGTTAAAAATAATATATACCCATAAAAAATTAAATGTTACTTTAAATTAAAGTTTCACTACGATCTTCGATCACTCTTCTCAACTCCAGCCCAGAGTCTGACTCAGCACTATGCCAACGTTGTCAATTTTAATAACAAAAGGGCTTATTAATTTAAGATGGCTGTGGTTTCATACATTATTTTTCTATATGACAGCATTATAAAACAATTAATGAAGAAATAACATCAAATTTGTAAAGATGGGTACCGGTATTTGATATAATGGTCTATGTAGAGAAGGGTTGCTATGGCAACAATGAGATATTTAATATTATAGCATGGCAAATCATTTCATAAAAATAACTTTTATGGCACAAGTTATGTCGTCATAATAGAAATCATGATGCTTCAGTTGGTGTGGTAATATTTTATTAATCATTCATTAATTCATAGTGTTCTATCCAAGACCAGGTCTTTCACTGCAAACCCAGCTTTCTCCAATCTTTCCTATTTTCTGCCTTCCTCCTTGTCTCCATATATCTTAACTTCCTGAGTCCTGAGAGTATAGTCTACGTACTACACCATACTTCATGCACGATTGTGATATAAGATGCATGTGTAGAGACCCGAAGTATAATATACCTTTATTTGTGCCCTAACTGTATTTTTAACATTTTTCCTCATGTCAGTGACATTTTTTTAAGTACCGATACCGTATAGAATTATATTGAACTTTAAAAATGAAACAAAAAATATCTCAGGACTCATCTATCATCTGATATCTTCTTCTGTCCCGAACTCTTCTCCCATTCACCATTCCTTCTAGTGCATCCTTCAATAAGTAAGTAGTTTCTTCTCAGCCAGTGACCCAGCCAATTCCTTTTTCTCTTCCTGATCAGTTTCAGCAGTATTTTTTCTTCACCCATTCTTTCTAACACAGCTTTATTTTTTATTCTGTCTGTCCATTTCACATGCCCCATTTTCTCAATATCCACATTTCAAATGTCACAATAATGTTGCATATTATAAGCACAAGTATCACTAACGATAAAGACTGTTTATAATGCTGGAGTACAAAAAAATATAAATAATTGATTAAATGACGATCTTACTCGTGTTAATTATGTAAGCATGTGCGGTTTACAGCTGTTTCGGTGCTACCTGACACCATCCTCAGAGCCTACTAGATCTCGGCACTATCTCAACTTCGCTGCCTGTTGTGTGGGTGCGTTCGTGTAAGCCGCACATGCTTATTTATATTCAAGTGTTGAAAGTAGTGTACGAAAGATTCAACATGGAAAAAAAAATTTACATTGATACATATTTGTAATGTTAACGTATAAACCACAGGAAAAATGCTATACAAAAAATAAGTTCCATTCTTATTGTTTAGTTACTTCTACTTGACAAAAATGAGTCTACTTTCCCTTCCCTGTGTGGATACAGTGAAAGCAAAACTACAAATCTGTTACAAATTTTGAGGATAACAGTGCTGAAACGTGTATTTATTTGTGCGACAAAGTATAATCATGGGGAAAAAAATGGCCGGCTTACAGAAGTCTTCATGGCAGCTACGCAGTACAGCTGTACCGATGTTGCAGCATGCTATCTTTATGATTCTTCTTATTGTTTTCCCTACCATGCCTTTAGAACGAACCTAACTCGGTGATAGTCTTGGGAATGCAAAAAATATTAAAAGTGAGAAGGAAGAATTCGTAAACAGTATCAGTCTTAATGTAGGTAAACATTCCATTCAACAAGCTTGACGACCCTAATATGCGGTCTTGGATGAACAAATACATTGAAGGTAAGGAAATTTATAGTTATATGTGGTGGTAGACAGCAGCGAACT
Source organism: Periplaneta americana (assembly GCF_040183065.1). NCBI lineage: Eukaryota > Metazoa > Arthropoda > Insecta > Blattodea > Blattidae > Periplaneta > Periplaneta americana. The sequence goes on along the minus strand of NC_091119.1, from coordinate 64,331,747 downwards.
TCTGCTCGGGCAAACTAGGCAGCTGCCAAAGGCCTTAACCTTGGAGGGGCTTCGGCCAAGGAAACATAATAATAATAGTTATGTTTTTTTGGTACCACTAAAACTTCACATATATGTAGCCTATAGGGGACGAAATGGTATACATTGAGGACACAGGACATGAAAAGTAATGTCAATTTTTTCGAACGAAATAGAAAGTAACTGACCAAAGTTAATTTTTTGACAATTCAAGTGGCAACACTGTGATTGTGTTCTTTGTTTTTGTTTGTTTCGGATCACACTTGAATTTATTCTATAACATTTTCTAGTGTATAGTATCTTAGAATTTATAAAACAGTTATATTACCGGTTGTTCTGTATGGTTGTGAAACTTGGACTCTCACTCTGAGAGAGGAACATAGGTTAAGGGTGTTTGAGAATAAGGTGCTTAGGAAAATATTTGGGGCTAAAAGGGATGAAGTTACAGGAGAATGGAGAAAGTTATACAACGCAGAACTGCACTCATTGTATTCTTCACCTGACATAATTAGGAACATTAAATCTAGACGTTTGAGATGGGCAGGGCATGTAGCACGTATGGTCGAATGCAGAAATGCATATAGAGTGTTAGTTGGTAGACCGGAGGGAAAAAGACCTTTGGGGAGGCCGAGACGTAGATGGGAGGATAATATTAAAATGGATATGAGGGAGGTGGGATATGATGATAAAGACTGAATTAATCTTGCACAGAATAGGGACCGATGGCGGGTTTATGTGAGGGTGGCAATGAACCTTTGGGTTCCTTAAAAGCCATTTGTAAGTAAGTAAGTAAGTAAGTAAGTATAGATCTTAAGATTTTATAGAATAATCCTGTAAGACAGAATATTCCGGAAATGATTACCGGTAGTGAATGTTAATACAGCAGTACAGGAACATTCTCGAAGGTTCTATCTAGATATTTTGATATTGTATATGTGTGTACAGAGTTCTCGCAAGTCCTAGAAAACTCTGGAAACTACCAAAAAGCGGGCCCCGACTCTGTTAACTGCCTAGAGGCCTGGTACTCTTATGTCCGGCCTGGTGGTAGAAGTAAAAAACTTAGATTATTTATTTGTGAAAATGCTGTATCTGGAACCCCTATTATTAATGTTACTATCAGTTTCCAAATCCTCAAATTAAAATTGTATAACTATAAAGAAATAAATAGCTCTCCCTCTTTTGAAAATACTAAGTAATTGAATTTTTTAAATTCTAGATGCATCTTGCTTCTCGAATATAAATTTATTTTATGGTTCTGTACTGAAGAGGCAGAAACTTATACAGAATAGTTTATTCTACCTATTGGTATATTTACACAATTATCTAGATTGTAATAAACTGCAGTAAATACAACGATAATAATAATTTTCACTCTACACATAATATAATTGCTATTTAATTGTCAGTATTTTTTGCCACTACATTTTTTTTGGTACCTCTTCACAAAAATTGCTATCTCTGTGGATGGTAAAGAGCACACACAGCACCATTTTCTGATATTAATGAGAAATAACGATTTCCCATCTTCTGAGCTTCGTCATCACCTTTGTTTAATTACATTGAAGGTACAGTACGTTTATTGAAGTAATTTTTCCAAACGAAAACCGTGTGTTTGGAACTATTTACTATTCTCCCTCTTCAGTCTAAACCTCTGATTAAAGAAGATTTGGATCTCCTAAATTCTGTAGAATCTAGTTTCTTATTAGCTGAAGACTATAACATCAAAAAAATTAAATGAAATTCTAGACTTACGGTACTATACTACGTGGAAAAAAATAAGAACACGCAAATCAGAACTATTATGTACTAGCTCCAATCACACCAACATACTATCCTTATAAGAGCAACACCAATCTGATATTCTACATGCTGCGCTTTACAGAGATAACGTCATACCACGAGGAATTTGTACAACAAATGATTTCAGTTCACTACATATGGTATCAAAAGTATGTTATTCCTGGAATGTTATACTGCTGTGAAGCACTAATCTCTTCAACGGACAAAACTCTAGGAAAACTTGAGAAAATACACAATCAGGCTCTAAGACTTATAATGGGTGCTGTAAAACAACTCTAGTGGATGCCATGTTGACCCTCACAGGCCTCAGACCGATATATAAATTGATAGAAGAGAGATCCATGCTCTTGTATGAAAAGCTAATCAGATTATCAGATGATCAATACTGGTACAAATACGAAAATAAGGAAAGAAACCTCAAAACACAACATGGATTTGTGCAAAAAGTACATAAGCTAAAAGAAAAATATTCAATCGTATCAAATGAACCTCAACCCATGATACAAGCCCAGAATCCAACTGAAATAGAATCCCATGACTGCTTCACAGACCTAAATCAATGTGTGTTTAAAAAAGAAACTGACACAATGACTCTAAAGCTTTTGACCTTGTAGACTATCAACAGCAAATACCCAGAACCTGAATGGCTCAGAATATACACAGATGGCTCACAAATACATGGTTAACCAAATGCAGAGCAGAAATATACAGCTACATCTTCGCTTTTTATAAACCCATCGGATCATTCAAAACAGCGTTTGATGGAGAAATCGAAGCCATTCGAACAGCATTAAACCAACTTCTACTGCATCTTGAAAAATGCTCCAAGACTGTCATCCTGAGTAATTCGAGATCCGCCATGGAATGAATTGGTGCAATTGAGCCGCTGTATCAGTGGAAATTCACAACTGTCGTAAGACACTGATTTTATAGCCTCAAATATTAACAAAGTCATAATAAATATTAAGATTTCACTCAAAAATTTCAAATTAGCTCAGAAGGAAGTTTTATTGCAATGGATTCCTGTCAAATTTCTGGCAATGAACAGGCAGATGCATTAGCGAAAAAAACTGCCATGCTCACTAGTTGCTTCAAATCAGTAACATCATACCACTTCTCTAAACTCTACATAAAGAAGCAAATGAAGGAACAATACCGGTACCATGAGTTTAGAATCAAACAACACAACCAAGCCCTGAAAGACTTCCTTACATAGCGATCTGACTGGCCAAGACAAGAAGCTGTTGCGAAGTTCCAGCTCCAAACTGGACACGATATTCTTGCCAAACACCTGTATCAGTTTGGGTTACTTCAAACGCCCACCTGCAAGCTCTGTAATCTGGATGAAGATATGGACAGGGACCACTAATGTGCTGTCCAGTTCTTTGCAGAACATCCAAGACCGGAAAATATTGGGAAGCCAGGACTAAGATAATGAATCAGATGGACAGTTGATGACTATTTGTTAATGTTCCATACTATTAGAGAAATAAATAAATAAATGATTTCAGTTCAGACCACGTCCCAATCTTAATTTCTCTCAGCCAACATGCCAATACAGGTACAGTGCTCAACCAAAAATGAAAAAAGAATTTACCATATACCAAACTGGCCTCTTTTCTGAAAGTACAGTAGAACCCCGATTATCCGAGCTCCAATTAACCGAGACGTCATATTATCCGAGTCAATTCTGTAAGTGTAAAACATTAAATTAATTTTTTAATGCAGTACATACTTCTTAAAAGTTTTGCCGTGAATACCATGCCTCTATGAAACAAAAAACTTTGAAGAACTTCTTTCAGAAAGTTTAAAGTGTTAAATGTTATACAAAGTGGCTCAGTTTTTGTTACAGTGCAGTACCTTCTTTAATTTTAATTTAATTTAATTGTAACAACAATATACGTAGAATACATATAATAAAGTACAGTAAAGGACTGTAAATTATTTACTGCAAAAATAAGTGTAAAAGTGTTTTCCTCTATTTTTATATATGAGAAGATATTTAATGATATTGTAACTTATGAGTGCATTTGTTAACAAAATATTAAATGTCCTTGTGGCTGTCTAGATTATCCGAGTTTTCAGTTATTCGAAGTGGCCTCAGTCCACATTACCTCGGATAAATGGGATTCTACTGTATCTCAATGAATCCGTTCCAAAAATTACAAATGAAAATGAATGAAATGCAGAAGCAGAGCTATTGATGAATACCTTTTTGGATGCTTTTAAAGTAACAACAAAGACTATTACTGTGGCAACAAGTTCTTCATTGTCATTAGATATAAAGGGAATTATTGCAGAATAGAAGAAAGCCAGGAAAAGATGCAGCTAACCAGGGGCATATTTTGCGGGCTACCGGGGCTACCGGCGGTAGCCCAAGGAAATTACAAAAGAAAAAGTTTATAATATAACATAATGTAATAATTTTGTAGGCTATTATTAGTTTTACCATAGTAATTAAAATTAAAGTAATTGTTAGATATATTTTGTGTAATAATAGGGTCAGCGGTAGCCCAAACCCTTTAACCAGTATACGCCACTGCAGCTAACTAGAAATATTGGACACAAACATGAAATCAACAAACACAAAAATCAAGTTCACAAGCCAGTCATGAATAATTTTCTTGACAAAAATAAATAAATTCATAATTATGCCTATAGTATAATCAGAAACTAGATTAAGACTTAGAAACAAGACTGACGAAGCCATTATTGGTAAAAATCTATAGAGTGAATAAATTATTATGACTACTGACTAGACAAGGACGTAGCAGATGCCTGCAGCCCAAACATTTGGAAAATTACTAGACGTTTAACTAAACCCGCAAACTCATCTACGGTCAAACCAATTAAAAGTGTAAATGTTTTTGTTTATACAGACAAGAAAAAGGCTGAAACAAGAGCAAAGCATTTAGAAAATCAGTTTTGCCCAGCTCAAGTTGATGAAAATTTTAACACACAATCAAATATGTATTGAAATGAATCTGTTTATACACAAAATTATTCAGGATATCACACACTCCATATTTTTTCCTAAAGTTAAATCTATTCTAAAGAAATTATCTTGTAACAAATCTCCAGGAAAGGCTGAAATTGTCTGGAATTGCTAATATTGTACTTCGAAGTCTGCCTAAAAAAAGCAATGGCACACATGATCAAATTATGTTTTTCAACTTGTTGGAAGTATGCAATAATTATCACAATTCTAAAAGCAAATAAAAATCCCCAACTTCCACAAAACAGGCGGCCTATCAGTCTACTACCTACAATAGTAAATTATTTGAAAGAATGATCCTAAATAGAATAAATGAACAGCAGCTGCATCTGATTCCTGATTATCAGATGGCATTCAGAAGCAGATGTTCCGCAACACATCAACTACTACGACTTACTGAAAAAATATCCATTGGATTCAGGAGCTTATACGCCAGCTATTTTTCTGGACTCAGTGTGAGTTGCTTTACAAGTTGCTTCATTGTAACCTACAGATGATTTGATCAAGCTCATTGCTTCATATCTCTCAGAACGAGTGTATCAAGTAAAGGAAGGAGCAGAAATTTCTTCAGTCCATCAGATGATCCACAAAGATCTGTCATAGGGTTTATTCTGTACAACTTGTATACTGCGAACCTGCCAACTTCCCAAGAAACAAGTAGTGTGCTTCACAAAAAAGTACGTTGAAAAGGATGCCATCTCTCCGCATCAGTAACACAATGCGAAAATATCAGCCTCATGTGAAGTACTTGGGAGTCACTTTGAACCAAAGACTGACTGACCTGGCATAAAGAAAAGGACAAAATAAAATGCAATGGGCAGAATAATTCAACTTTTTTTGTTGCTCAACACTGAAGAGAAAAGTACATCTTTACCGAACTCTTGTATTGCCTATCATCACATAAGCAACTCATGCATGGGCTTAAGTCAACAATTCAAACCCGAGGCCATTGCAAGTAGCGAAAAATAAGGCGTTACATCTAATTCATGGTTTGGACTGGTACACAAGAACTGTACAGATCCATGAAGACCTTGAAGTTCAATATCTACATTCTGAGGTACCAGTACAGAAATTATACTGAAATTTTACAGTCGCCTTTCAGATTCTCCAAACACTCTGGTGCAACAATTCGGTCAATATAGCTCCAGAAGTTATAAGTGATATAAAACGCCTAAATCTGTCATTCTGTCAATGAAGATTTCTAAGCATATTTTCACCATGTCTAAAATTATGTCCAGTTAATTTGCCTAATCTGTGTGGGGAACTAATTTGAATTATTATGTTTAATAAGGGTCAATATTAGAAGAATGTAAAAAAAAAGCACCACGCTTTCCACTTTGCTCATAGACTTACTAAGATCTTGCTTCCTACTCTCTTACCTCTTTCCAATCGCACTTATAAACTGATGGAAGAATAAAGGAATAAGAATAAACCTTTGTAATAATTGGCCAACTACCGATTTTTAAATTATATTAGATTAGATTAGATCTTTATTAACTGATAAAATTACAAGCATTCATGTCATCATCAGTACACAAGAAAATTGACATAACATACAATACAAATAAACTTAATTCTAAATAAGCTTCGCATGTAAAACTACAATTCCTTTAAATATACATTGAAAGTGAAAAACAGTAAGGATTATACAAGGTAATACATATTACAGTATAACTCGATACTAAATTACATGAAAAAAAAAAAACATTCTTAAATATATAAGCTCGAGCTTTAGTCTCCACTGTTCCATCCAGTCTTTTCTCTGTTTCATTTTCCTGTCTTGACTTCAACTCTAGGTTACTTGGAACATAAAAAAATCAAGGGCAGTATCAAGGAGAGAAAGTTAATTACTAAAATTTTTAATTTAGATATTCATTTGTGCAAAAGCATATGTGTTAATAAAATGTTCTTTACCTACCTCTTTTTTTAATTTTCCCCAGGGGCGTATTTTGCGGGCTACCAGCGGTAGCCCAAGGAAATTACAAAAGAAAAAGTTTATAATATAACATAATGTAATAATTTTGTATTATTAGTTTTAACATAGTAATTAAAATTAAAGTAATTGTTAGATATATTTTGTGTAATAATAGGGTCAGCGGTAGCCCAAATCCTTTAACCAGTATACGCCACTGATTTTTCCCAAGTTAAGTTCTTTGATATTTTGTGGAAGTTTATTATATATTATAAATTGCTGCCTTCATGTGATATGCTGTTAAGACTTCTGGAAAGCCTGTGATAATTCAAATGAATGGTTTGGAATGTTCTGGTGTTATCCTCATGATAGGTTAAATTTGTTTTAAAGGAATCTATGTTTTTATCAATAAAGCACACTATTTATAAAATATATTATACACAGGGTACAGGTAAGATGGTATACTTTCAGTCCGAATGGGAACTTGCCTAATGATTTTAAGTATTCTTTTCTCAATTTGAGGACTTGTGTCAATTTTGGTAAAGATCCCCAAGTAATAATGCCATATGATAATATTGAATGAACATATCCAAAGTAGACTGATATTAAAAGTTCCATGGTGATATCTTTGCAAGGACTCGAAAAGTGACTCAGCTTCAGTTAGATGTTGTATAGCCTATGCTTTCCCCATGTCAGACTGGAAACTACCCATGTACCTAAAAATTCAGTGAATTTACTTCCTTAATTAAGGTATTATTAAGTACTATGTGAATCTGGTCAGATAGCTATCGATTAAATTATATATAGGCAGTTTTATTTACGTTTAGTTTAAGCTTATTATTTCTAGCCACTGTTCTACTTTTGTTCATGTTGCATTAATTTTTATTTGCAAGTTCTCTTCCTTATTATCACTCAGTATTATGTTTATGTCATCTGCAAATAAGACAGTTTTTCCTTCAATTATATTTAACAGGAGGTACTTATGTATAGAAGGATTATGATTGGACCAAGAATTGAACCTTGAGGAACACCATGGGGTATAGTAACGGATTTTGATTTTACTGAGCCAATTTGTACAACCTGTTTCTTATTGTTTAAATGCGATACGAACCAGTTCCCTGCCAATCCCCATATGCCAAATTGATGTAACTTAATTGTTACTATTATGTCACTGCTTAAACAAAAGTTGTTTCTATTTTCAAATGACTTCGGTATAAAGTGTGATGGTACCTTGGCAACCATTCTTATGTAAGACTCTTGTTATACTAACTTTATTTTATTATTGTCTTAGTTACCAGTTTCCATAAAGCTATAAAGCTTACTTTAATTCTTCGTATTTTATGAACTACTAAAGTGGTGACACTGAAAAGGGACAAAATAATACATGGAATGAAGGATGATATAGATATGCTCCAACAAATGGATATTGAAGAGCTTGAAAGAAGAAATTACTCCGTAAATGCTCAGTGTTTCAGTGCTACGCAGTTTATATTTCCACATTTCAACATCAGAGTTTTGCTTTCTGTGACAGATAACATTACCTATATGATAAAGGCAGCATTTACACTCAAGGTACTATATCCAAAAACAGTGAAATCTAATATGTAACCTGAAGTAAATCGATTTATTTGAAGAAGGTGTGACTACACCCCAACTCTGGCTACTAGCAACAGACATCTATAATGAACACTGATCAAAATACCCCTCATTTTTCGTGAAAAACAAGAACTGAACAGACTATAGTGGACTTTACGTTGTCAGTAAACAGCTGGATTGATTGATTGATTGATCGATCGATCGATCGATCGATCGATCGATTGATTGATTGATTGATTGATTGATTGATTGATTGATTGATTGATTGAAGGTGTTCAAGTCCCCATCCAAGTGTCACGTTCTAAAACAGTGTTACCGGTAACAAATTGGAGAATGTGATTGGAAACTATCAATGACTATTGCAAATGTTTTCCTGACACTGCTCAAAGTACTAACTAAAGTCCCCATCAGAGAACAGTGTGGGATATTCGAATGGCGAAGGAATTAAAGCACAAAACTTCTGTGAATGAAGATTTGAGCTACATTTCAGGGAACTGGAATGTTAACAACAAATATTACAGAACTAGTGGCAAAAGATATGCAGCTGTGTGACTCTCTTGGACTAGTGGAAGAAATAGTGAATGAACTGAAAACATCGAGGGGGCCAGTAGGAAAAGCAGTAGAATATAAATGAAACATGTTGGATACAAAACACAGGGTTTCAAAGTTTGAAAACATCACAGAAATACTCTGTGGGAATGAATCATTCTCGCTGGAAAATATCGAAGACTACCGGCACTTGATACCAAATGATGTAAGGCCTAACCTGTTTAAAATATATCCCAACTATATATTGCGACGTGGAATGGTCATTTTCTGTCTATAAGACCCTGGTAGCAGACAATAGGCTGCAAATCTTGAGGAAAATTTTTATGAAATAGAAATTCCTTAACAGGAATATGAATGCAGAAATACCAGCTTTTTCATTTCTTATTCTTTCAGATATCGTGAAAGAAGTTACAGCAAACTTCGATTTTTAAAAAAAATTACAGTAAACTACTGAAATACTTGAATTACGAGTATTTTTAAAGCTTACAATATGTTTAATAAAAATGCATTTAGTTGTTCTATTTGTCCTGAAATTTGACATTTTCAACATATCGGAGCTACATACAGGTTCAATCATCAAGGCAGATAGGTAAGACTAGAGGAGTTGCCTGCTCTGGTGGGCTAATTATGCCAGGCTAATCTGGACAACTGAGCCAGATAAGCCTGGAGTAACGAGTCCAACAGAGTAGACAATCCCTCTAGTCTTACCTATCTGTCCTAATGATGGAACCTGTATGTAGTTCCGAAATATTGGAAATATCAAGTTCCAAGACAGGGTGGAATAGCCAACAGTCTAATTCTGATCACAGTCACCATGAAAGCCTAAAAATTCATACTATTTAAGTTATATACCTTTAACATTTACGTCATATGGCGTGTGTAGAATCTTTGGGTAGTACTGGTATATCAGTAGGCCATGAAATATTGTTGTGATTCTGTTTCCATTGTCATATGTTATTGCAGGCCTATTCATTTTAACTTATTTCAATTTATAATGATTACGATAATCGTAATTAAGGCGGTGATGAATCATAGTATGTAAATTTCCAATTCCGTATTTGTACTCCATTTTGAATCTTTTTGTGACTGATGAAAACCATGACAAACTTCAAACAGATTGGGCCACCAAATCTCATAACCTTTTTCCTTTGCTGTGGTCGTGCCAGAGAATCAATCCCATTCCGAGGCTTATTGTGTGGTTTCGTAACAAGCTGTTTTTTTACGGTGATGGGTTGTTAACCCTTCGCCCAACCCCCAAGCTGGAGGACCACCCCTTACCTCCTACCTATTATATATGATTGAAAATAAAAGAGTTGTTAATTCTTTAATTCAATTATTCTTTTCAAGTTAAAATTCTCATTCATAGTCTAAAATTAACTTAGATAAATCTAAAATTCACAGGAGTGGGGATATCTGATTTGTAGGAGTGAATTACTCTCTTCCCTTCGACATCCTGAGTAGCTATATCACTGCATTATGAACTTGATGAAGTTGCCTGTAATTAGTTTCGTAATGTCGAATAAAGTAAATCTCAAGTTATGATTAATAATACTAAATTATTCTTCACAATCCAATCGCCATGAAAATAAAAAAACAGGGTTTGAAGATAATGACACTTTTTTTAGAAAGCCTATTCTGTAGCATTTCTCTAGACTTTTATGTTCTGTCTGAGGTAGCCTTAAGTCTTATAAATTTTATTGTGACATTGAAGTAAACTGAAACGAGGATGGTAAAGTAAATAGAAGCAGCAGTTTTTTGCATGCACCAACATATTGCAGGTCGAGCTCAGTGCTTCCTGTCACTGTGGCCAGCACCAAGAAAGAGCCTTCCAAACAATGGTACGTGGTCACGCTTGCGGAAAATCTCAAGAAGGACGCGAACTACCAGCTGGACCTAGCCTTCACTGGGTCCCTTTCGAGTGACTCCACACAAGGTTTCTTCCGTGCCAGCTACCAGCTACACCGCACCAAGGAGGAGAGGTGAGTGATCCCATGCAATTCTTTATTTAATGTAGGCATGCATAATTTTTATGTTCTTATTAAGAAAATACGCACTGATTAACAATAACTTCTTTACTGTGTTAATATTATACAAATATCTGGCTGACTAGTTTCGAGGTAATGTCCCTCAATGTCCAAAGCCTAGTGAGGTCCTGTGGTAACTTCTGGTTTCCTGTTGTGGTGAGCAGTTCATGATTGTGTCGAAAAGGGTGTGTGTTTTTAAATTCAATTGAGCGCTCAGAATGTGCTGTGGATGTGTTTTTGTATGTTTGTAAATTTCATATTGTTCTAGATTTCTAGAGTGTCAAGTTTCTGGTTTTTGGCTGGATATGTAGTATTTTCATGTCAGAAACTTGACACTGTAGAACAATATGAAATTTACAAACATACAAAAACACACCCACAACACATCCTGAACATTAAATTGAATTTCAAAACACACATATCCTTTTCGACACAATCATGAACACACCCCACCACAACAGGAAACCAGAAGATAGTGTGGGACCTCACTATGCTTCAGACAATGAGGGACACCACCTCGAAACTAGTCAGTCAGGTATTTTTATAATATTAACACAGTAAAGAAGTTATTGTTTACCAGTGATTATACAAGTTTTAAAAGAGTGTACCAAACAATGAAGAAGAAAATATGTTTGATATGAGACATACTTTAACTTTAAAAAATTATCATGATCTACAAATTTTATGAACATATTGCCTATAGTCCACACCTGTGGAGTAACGGTCAGCGCGTCTGGCTGCGAAAGTAGGTGGCCTGGGTTCGAATCCCAGTCAGGGCAAGTTACCTGGTTGAGGATTTTTCCGGGGTTTTCCCTCAACCCAATACGAGCAAATGCTGGGTAACTTTCGGTGCTGGACCCCGGACTCATTTCACCGGCAATATCACCTTCATATCATTCAGACGCTAAATAACCTAGATGTTGATACAGCGTTGTAAAATAACCCAATAAAATAAAATAAAAAAAAATATTGCCTATATACTGTTAAGCATGAATGCTTAAACTATAAAACGTCTTCCTCCTCACCACCACCACCACCACCACCACCACCACCACCACCACCACCACCACCACCACCACCACCACCACCATCATCATCATCATCATCATCATCGACCTGGTTGGCGAGTTGGTATAGCGCTGGCCTTCTATGCCCAAGGTTGCGGGTTCAATCCCAGCCCAGGTCGAAGGCATTTAAGTGTGCTTAAATGCGACAGGCTCATGTCATGTAAAAGAACTCCTGTGGGACAAAATTCCGGCACATCCGGCGACGCTGCAGTTGTGAGCATCGTTAAATAAAACATAACATTTTCATCATCATCTAGCTTGAAGGAATGGTTTTTTTTTTCTGTGACTCGTTCTCTTTTAATTTTTGCGAAAATTATGAACGAAAGTCTTGTGGACAAATGTTTCATGCCACTCACAAGTAGAGAGAGTCTCTAATCATGTGGTCAGCAGGGTAAAAGACCACTGCTTACTACAGCACAAGACAATTACAAGATAAGGGACATACACTCAGTCCCTACAGGAGGAAGATTAATCTCCATCTCTCTGTCACAAATTGAACGCAGTTCTTCTGGACTTGTACCTTGAATTACAGTAGAAAACTACACTGTCAAAATTATCTACAGGCAGTGCTTTCTTCTGGCGGAACATGCTGGAACACCATTCCGGCATCTTTTTTACGTAAATACGTCTACGTAACATTGGCTTATACTTTTAAAACCTCATAACTGCATTTGAGGAAATTGTACAAGAGAGCAAAATAATTTCTTATCCTTTTTATACCTCAGCTAACAATAACAAATGTTATGCATTTGTAATTTATAAAATAAAGCAACATCTGCACACTCACGAGGTGTTATCAACAGACGCATTTTGAAAATATACCCAGATTTCGACATTCGGGCAAAGTTGGACTTAAGGGGTTTTAGAAGTAAGCCCACAATAAGTTCGGTCCAGTACCAGGGTGCCATCCCAGAAAGTTGACCGATACATTTTCAGACCAGTTTTGTTGCGCCTATAATTTCTAAACTACATGGCATATTCCAATGAAGCAAATAGTAATCGACAGATGAAAGATAAATCTATCCAACTTGACCTTGAGTTGGAACGAGTGATACGTCATCTAGCGACATGTGGGAGAGGAGCAGTTGATGCACGAATTGGAGGATCATGTGGCAGCCAAGGCAGTGCAACTCGAGAATGTAGTTCGCAGTTGTGTAACAGATTTGTAACGAACCAGGCTACAATTTCAATTGGGCAACAATCAGCAGTCTACAAGTTAAATTGAAAAATTTCGCAAATGAAGTTGAATGAAGTAAGAAAATTCACAATGTCGAGGCATATGCAGCACAAACGGGAGGCATATAAGCAATGGGTAGCAAATGATAAAGCACGATGATTGCTATAGCAAGTGACATGTTTACTCTCAATGCATACAAGATGGCTACTCCCAAGTGTCCCAGCATAGTGAAGATATATCGAGTTTTCAGAGCATTTGGAAAGAAGAGATGTTGCCACTGCTGATGTTTATCTGTTGAGATAAACATCAGCAGTGACAACATCTCTTCTTTCCAGATACTCTGAAAACTCGACATATCTCCGCTGTTCTATCAGCGATGTACCGTATTCACGCATAAAACTTGCAGCTGTCTCTCCATATTTTTTGCTATATTTTCTATCAGAGAACAGGGAAATGTTCGAATTTGGCGCCGTCAATATATTGTGAGGCTTCTTCCTAACTTCATTGTCTCTTCACTGAGATCATTCCTGTTAGTTAACACCATGAGGAACCTGGTTCTTACTATACTAGGGACAGAAGAAATAGGCGGGTATGGCGAACCCCTCATTCACTACCCCAACTCCTACACCCCTCAGAACTTGCTTGGTGTATGGTCCTGTCCCAAACAACTTACTCCTCCATTCACACGTTTTGCACTATAGGAAAACTTGAAAGAACAAATAAAATAATAACGTGATTTCTAGTAATTACAAACACCTGATTTACTGAATATTGTTGTTTTGTTTAGATGTGTTTTCAGAATATTGTGTTGAAATAGTAACTACTAAATAATGTTTATACATTTATCAACTTCATGAATCATGAGGAAATTAAAAATTAAAGAACAAAAAATTAATATATTTCTACTGTGTGTAGAAAATGTACACGTTGTTGTAATATGAATGAGTTTCGTAATAAAAAATACTTATGTATTAGAAGCACACTTAAGAATGGCTTAGCTTAACAAAAGAAATAACACAAGTATGACTAAAAATCGTTCTGCACAGGTTCTCTTAACCGATCACAGAGAAACACTACACGCCTTGGCAGTGGGTGTCTGCGTTGATGATAGGACACTTTTAATGTCGTCACAAACTCTAAGTTCTTTCAGAAACAACAAACTTGATAAATAGCGCCTTTAGAATGACTTCTGATATCAGGGCTCGACTGAGACATGATAGCGATTACTTGGATGATTAGTTATGTCACAAGAAAAGAGCGTAACAGGAAAGATAAAAATACTGAAGAAAAGGCTATGTTTTAGAAAATCTTCTAACACTTTGGGTACTAATATGTAGTTTGGTAAATGCATTTGTCGCAAATCAATTTAATACCGCACTTTGTTAACCCAAACTGAAGTCATTCTAAAGGCGCTATTTATCAAGTTTGTTGTTTCTGAAAGAACTTAGAGTTTGTGACGACATTAATTTGTATTCCTTCTGAAAGGTACATTAAAATGTTAAAATAAATAAGGGTTAATTATGTTTTTAACATGATTTTTACTTAACACCATTTAGGTCTTGAGTTTCCAGTGCAATGCAATGCGCAGTAATCATCCCCCAGTCCTCTCTAATAAATTTTACACAGAGTTCCACCACCTTTTTCCTCTAGGAAAAAAAGCGTTGTCTATAGACCTATTAAATTATAAACATGATCTATTCTGAGTGTGTTCTCATTGCAGGTGGTTTGCAGCTGCCAAAATGTCTCCCAGCAACGCTCGACGTGTCTTACCCTGCTTTGATGAGCCAGATCTGAAGGCACCATTTAAAATCAGCATCGCCATAGCTAAACGCATGACAGCTTTGTCCAACATGCCTACCAGTTCAACTGAGGAAATGTAAGTTAGTTGAACTCCATGTGATTCCGACCTTGTCCCACAGGGTGTTACTGAAATCGTGTACGTGCATGCAGGGCCAACATGACTAGCTGGAGCTGGGTGCACTTTCAGGAGACTCCCCCCATGTCTACCTTCTCCCTGGCGATTGCTGTTCTAGACTTGGAGAGCACGTCTCTGCCAACTACCACAGGTGAGCCTTGAAGTCAGTGGATAAAAAATAAGATTGAACAAGTTAGAAATTTAAACATCTAGGATCATTGTTATCCCTAAGCTGTGTGGGCACGCATTCATACAGTAACTAAAATATTGTTACTGAATTGTTACCACTTAGTTGTAATTTTATTTTGAAAATGATGCTGGAAAAGTTTTTGCTTAATGCAAATATAAAAAGAGAGAACACTGCCTACTACATTATGTATATATCTGTGTCTGTGCTTGTGCGTGTGAATGCGTGCATGTGTATGTGTATGAAGTAACGTTTGTACAAAAATATTATATGGGAGCGAAATATGGACAATAAATGCAAGAGACTAACCCTGACTTCAAGGAAATGATATGGGACAATAACAATATACAGAACAGAAAAATATTGTAACATACGATGTCTAATTATATGATGCCATATCTAGTATTAGTTAAAAATCCCACAAGAATGAGGACGAACAGATACAATGGCCAATTATTTAAGTTGATGATGATGATGATGATGATGATGATGATTATGATGATGATGATGATGATGATGATGATGATTATAAAACTAATAAAACTGAAAGTAAACAAAAATTATAAATAATAAATTCAATACAGCAATAGTATAAGTTAGGACTTAAAAAGATAAAAGAAGACAAAAATATACTGTACATACATAGGATTTCGTGTGAATGGAACTGAAGACCAACTGGGTAAATGAAAACTATTATTAAAAATGAAATTACCATTAACATGTACCAAACATATTCTTATGAGTTATCAGACGAACAGTTATCAATAGTATAACAGAAAAAATGGTTCACTCTACAAGCATTATGGAAGGAAAATCTATACAAATCAAGAAGAAAAGCAGGATAAGCCACCAAACCTAGGAACAATATGTTAAAGTTTAACCAGAGAGAGAAAAGATTTGACAGCTCTATGTCGAGATGCTGCAAAAAATTATTTAAAGTCTCAAATATGTTGACGCTAGTGGCGAATCCTCTGATATACCGTGCATATTATTAGTATAACAGATTTGGGAGGATACAAAACAGTTCTAGTTAACTGTGATAAATCTACGAGAAAGTTACCGAAATTTTAAATGTAGCTTTAACACATATGAAAATCGAAACAACTACTTTTTGCTAGCTGGCCTGTCTTTCCGAAATCTATGCAGTAAGCTGCTCTCATTTGTAACACTTGAATGGAGAAAGTTACACAACGCAGAACTGCACGCATTGTATTCTTCACCTGACATAATTAGGAACATTAAATCCAGACGTCTGAGATGGGCAGGGCATGTAACACATATGTGCGAATCCAGAAAAGCATATAGAGTGTTGGTTGGGAGGCCGGAAGGAAAAAGACCTTTGGGGAGGCCGAGACGTAGATGGGAGGATAATATTAAAATGGATTTGATGGAGGTGGAATATGATTATAGAGACTGGATTAATCTTGCACAGGATAGGGACTGATGGCGGGCTTATGTGAGGGCGGCAATGTACCTGTGGGTTCCTTAAAAGCCATAAGTAAATAAGAGTGCTTCTTTTTCTTCCTCTTTGTTATAGGCCTCTGCCCTATTCCTTCGTTTAAGATCGTTGGAGTCTCAGACGATGAAGCTCAGCTTTCCCTACAATATTTTTGGATACCGGTAATTGATTAAATGGCGATCTTACTCGTGTTAATTATGTAAGCATGTGCGGTTTACAGCTATTTCGGTGCTACTTGACACTATCCTCAGAGCCTTCTGTCTGTAGTGTACGAAAGATTCAACATGGAATATTTTTGGAATCTTTCTGGACTTTTCCTCCTTGCAGGGCGATGTTTCTTATCAATTTTTGTTCGTTATATTGTCTATTTATAATGTTCCTCACACTTTCAATAACGTGGTTTCTTTTCTTTAGGTGGAGTGCGCATGTCTGTATATGCTCGTCCGAGCTTCATGTCGCAAGTGCAGGAAGTGTTGAGCAAGGCAGTACCCATAATGGAGACTATCCAGGAATACCTCACTGAGCCATTCCCACTGCCCAAGATGGACATTGTGGCACTGCCCAAATATGCAGATCCCGAGCCTGCAGACCACTGGGGCCTCATAATCCTCAGGGAGAGTGACTTCATCAATGACGAAATTCTATCATGGCGCCTGGCTGATGAGGTGGTGCAGCAGTGGCTGGGTCACCTGACCACGCCTGCCTGGTGGGGTGCCGACGCCAGGACCAACAAAGCATTGGCCAACTTCCTAGCTACGATGGCCGCACAACAGAGTTGGAATCTAGTCACTGGCTACACGCTCTTCTATGAGTACAGTCGACGCCACCCACATGCAGGATCTGGTTCCCAGGAGGAGTACACCAAGATCACGAGAAGTAGGTAGCATTTCAGTTTGCCCTAGGGAGCATAACTATTTAAGATACTCAGACAGTACGAACAGTTTATGGCAGTGGTGGCTTGTGCAAAAATTCAGATTTGAGCTGCTCTATTTTTAAATATCCAACCTAAGGAGTGTAAACCAAACAAACAAATATACAGAAGATATTATAAATATAATACTCACTCAGTGCCGAAAAATGAAATCCATACATCACTGCTCTCTGCTGCAGAATTTATCAATCACTCTCGAGTTGAATCTTTCCAAGTTGGAAAGCATACTCTTCTCGATGGAAAGCAACGCAAATGCACTAAGTCGTTGTTCTGATATTATATTACGAAAAAAGGTCTTTGTTCTCATATGTGATGAAAAACATCATCTTTTCTTCACCTATAGTATAGTAGTATAGTATAGTATTTATTACTTGTCGTTATAGCAAAAGCTATTGACATTGTCAAAATACAGTGTAAAATTATCGTACTAAAATATACATATACCAGTGACTAGCGTCAATGTAAGCTAAATAGCTCAGCTTCCCCAGTTAATAACTCCATAATAAACCTGCAGTTTATGAACAAAATTATTTATTAATTTTAATACAATTTATATTTACACATTAAATGTTGTGATGCGGCAACTCAGGATGATTTGTGATGCAGCAGTAAACATGAAGCCTGCACACACCAGCTTCCAATCCCCTCCACTGCACTATAAGCAGACCCATTTCTTTCACGCATTCTTTTGTGTAACTCACTCCGCAGATTTTCCATCCCTTTCTAACTAAACTACCCTGGTCGCAAGGCTCGCAGGAAGCTAGCTTTGGCATTGGAAAGAATTTAGCTTCCGAGTTATCCCTTTCGTGAGTTCTGTTCAATTGAAGTGTTAGTGTGCACTGTGGCTGATATAATAAATATGAGTGAAATACCGTAACAGTTCCCGACACTAATTTATGTAGTCAAAAATAATCTTCTGATAAAGATTTTAACGTTGACTGACGTAATTATACTACTGTATCTATTGACCGTTAATATTGTGATTTCTCTAAATATGACAGGGAGTGAGCTAATGTTAAATTAGACGTATCAGTGTTTATTTGTTAGAGATTGTGTAAACCATGAAATCATATTTTACTATGTACCATTTGAGGTGATGCCTTATTGGTGTTACTTATGAGGTTCCAACCAATCTTCGGACTGCTGACTTGACATGGACTACCGGTACTATTTATTTTAAGACTATATTTTTGCAATACGTTTCCTCATATATGAAAGACAACTTGAGTTAGCTTCGCCTGCTCAAAATTTCATGCTATGCCACTGACATACACTACTAAAAATAAAGCAAACTGATCCCAAATACTCCTTAGAGTTTACAATCAAGAGTCAAGATAATCAAAAGAGGCTAAGGATACATCTAGCATACATCTAGATGAAAATTATAAGACATTGATACCAAATAATATTTGATACTCTCTCTTTACATACAATAAGACAAGAATTATCTTAGTAAGTCTTACCGGTAACAATTTATGAGAAATTCCTCATATATTACAAAAATAATAATAAAACTGTGAGAAAGAAACCTAAAAAATCTCTACAGCTTGACTTTCTAACTCAAAATATTCTTGCACAGAATAGAAGAGGTTTTCACTTTTATTTTGAATCTGTCTAGTGACATTTCCTGTGCTTCTTGTGGTAACATATTGAAAATCCTACAACCCGAGATATAAGGACTACTTTTAACTTTAGATAGTCTGCAATATGGTATGTCTAGTTTTTCTTTATTACGAGTAGCCTATTATACTCATGTTAATCAATGCTACTGGTGAAGTTATAAAGATTTTTCTTCATGTACAGAAGGAGTTCAAGAATATATGCATTAACAACTTACTGTTAAGATGGACTCCTGTATAAACAGTGGTTTACAATGTGATGTGCTTGGTACTTCTGAGATAACTCTTATTGCGTTTTTCTGAATGAGTAGGACTTCATTCAGTTATTAGGTCTACTGTTTCCCCACACCAGGATTTCATACTTTAATATGCTATGACGAAAAGCAAAATAAATACTTCTTAGATACTGCTCGGATATTTTGTCTCTAATTACTCTTATGAGGTACAGGATTCTGGACAGTCTTCGAGAGAATATTTGATGTAGCAATTCCAGGTTAGTTTAGCATCAAGATGGATACCAAGTAATTTTACTGCCTTTTCTTCAGACACTTCTTCTTTTCTGAATGTCAAAATTAATTTTTTAGTCTTCTCCTTATTTAAAATTAACTTATTTGCTCTGAACCATTCTGCTGCTTTCAAAACTGTATTTGAGGTTAGCTCACGCAATTCTACTGCACTAGTCGAACATGTTATGAAAGAAGTGTCATCTGTATAAATGTTGATTAGTCATAATGTTATAATTTAAATCACTTATAATAATTAGGAATAAGAAAGTTCCTAAGATGGAACCTGTGTGAAACCATGTTGCACCTCTTCTTCAATCTGACCCCTGGAATTTCTACTATTTGTTTTCTATCAGACATGCATGATGAGAGCTTCTATGTATAGTTCTCTGTGTTAAGTTTAGATCTGAAGTAGGCCTAACCAAATGTTTTATTTCCAGTTTTTCCTTCAGTGTTCTAACACAAAAGGACTTCTTTAACAGGCTTTCCACTGTGTTCATCATGTTGCAAGAAGTAGAACATAAACTTGGCACCTCTCATCTCACGACGACTCAATCTCCTAATGAATAGCAACTAAGTTCTCAGCTCTTGTGGTGGCAAGTGGTCAAATTGAAAATAAATTACTGCCAGTATGCACAGACTTGTCTTACAATACTGTTTTGGGGATTTCTTAAATAAGACATTGCTCCTGTGTGCGAACTAAAAGCATATTACATATACAAGACATCACGCACTATTGTAGGTATATCTAAGAGAAGATACAGAGTATGACCACACTATTGGTTAGTGTAATTGATTCACTAAATTATTCAATTTTAAATTTTTACTGCTGGTATGCTTTTTGGCATCTTATTTTATTTCCAGTATACCATACTGGCTCATACCGGCTCAATTAGACCATTGGGCAAGTTGCAGCCATGATATCATAGTTTCTTTGCGTATGCGTACTAAGTACGTTCAAGCTGTATCTTCACCCAGCATCCACAAGCCTGCACCATTTAAATCCTTATACCGATACTAAAATATGATGGCTTGGCTAGGGTTACCAGATACTTATTAGTGAAAAACAGGACAAACTAGTTCAAAAAGCAGGATAAATTCCAGACATAGAAATATTTGTAGATGTCTTATTCTTTAAGACTTTTTCAGATTCAAAAGTCGAATTTAATTGATTATTGCTTGTTAAGTTGCGTAGGCATATATTTAATAATTATCTGTACAATACTTACTTACTTACAAATGGCTTTTAAGGAACTCGAAGGTTCATTGCTGCCCTCACATAAGCCCACCATCGGTCCCTATCCTGTGCAAGACACCCCTTATCGGCTGTCCACGACTGCTTATTCAATATATTCGCAGCTACCCTCCATATCTGGAGGCCGTCTCCTCTATCCGCAACCTGAGGACGCGCCATGCCGTAGTGATAGGGACCCACAATACATGGAATTATCTGTACAATAAAATAAAATAATTAAAATACAGTTAAAACAAAAAAAAAATTACAATCACAGTACAGTGCATTTTAATTCCAGCACCATATGCAGAAACATAGGCCTACCAGAGAAACACCAACAACCAAATTTTTTAACCAAATTTTACATGTAGCCATAATTACAAAAAACTACTTCACTCATCATATACTGTATTTGCTGACAGATCACTGAAACATTGGCTGAAACATTGGCCTTCACTACACTCGAAAGAATAATTTCGTATATTTACAGTTTTACTGATGCTGATTTTCAGGTGAAAAAATATTAAATTGGTTCAACCTCGTGTTACTGATGGGATCGCAGATCATGCTACTGTTTATGCACGCCGATCGACCGATTTTACGGACAAAGCCTGATCTGTATGGTTTATTCGTGGCTTGTATTCGAAAGAGAATACTCACCATTGACGCAAATACTTGCAGCACTATTGTAACGTTGTAACGAAAATTTATTGACCAGTGATGCTAATACTTGGAACATTATTCTACTGTTGCAATGAGTTCAGACTCTGAATAAAATATATGAACGAAAAACTATAGTTTTATTCGGAGTTCAGAATTATGTTTTGAAATGTAATTATAAAAAATGAGATGATTGGGACTTTTCCATAAAAATACGGACATTTAACAAATCTTCAAAAATAAATACTGATGGCAGGACAAACATTCAAAATACGGACATGTCCTGCTAAATACGGACGTTTGGTAACCCTAGGCTTGGCAGACATAGGCCGACTCAACTCAACATTGGCTTTTTATAACATTAGTGAATTTTTTAACGCTGTCATTTGTGATATTTAATTGTTTTACTATGTAAACTGACAATGTCTATTGCATATTTAATGTTCATGAACTGTAAATCTAGAATATAGAATATAGCTACCTAGTTAAAAATAGAGCACTTCAAATATTTGCCTCATTTCGTTTTGTAGGCTCACAGTTTGAAAGAAAAAGTGTTACTCAGTTTAAAAAAATAATACGAGTAATTAGTGAGCTACAGCTCATTAGCTCAAAACAAGCTGCTGCCCCTGGCTCATGGACATTTATATCGGTAGGGAGTCTCAGATTTCACTAAGTTCTTGAATAATTAATATATAACCATTGAAATAAATTCAGTTTATTATGTCTTACTTGATTTTTTTGTCAATTACCGGTACTTCTACTGAGTAATGCATAAATTCGAACTGTCTATAATAATAACATAAATTTTGCTTAAGTTTTAATTTAGAGCACATTTTTATAAAAAAAAAATATTTATTTCAACTAGGAAATTTTAAAATCATACCAAATGCATAGTAACTATCATTCAGATTAATAAAAAAAAAAGAACTGCACACAAATTGTCTGAGCTGATCTGAAGAAACAATCCCTCCATTTATGATAATTTTAAATTAACAGTTATATTACATTACTATTTGAATAAAAATTGTAAAATTCAGCTGCCTATTTTCAATATAATAAAAAAGAAAGAAAGAAAAAAGAAAAGGAAGGAAATAGAGAATAAAAAGGAGAAATAGAGAAGGAAAGATTTACTTATCTACCTACCTCCCTACCTACTTACCTACTTATTTATTTATTTATTTATTTATTTATTTATTTATTTATTTATTTATTTATTTATTTATTTATTTGTTTACTTAATTACGTACTTACCCACCTCACCTCACCCCACCTCACTCCATTTCACCTTATTTATTTATTTATTAATATTTCTCTATTAATTAATTAATTAATTAACTAATTAATTTAGTTATTTATTTATTTACTTACCTCACCCCACCCCACCTCACCTTACCTTACTTATTTGTTTATTTACTATTTATTTATTTCCTTATTTATTTATTTATTTATTTATTTATTTATTTTATTTATTTATTTATTTATTTGTTTGTTTGATTGTTTGTTTACTTAATTACGTACTTACTCACCTCACCTCACTCCACCCTACTCCACTTCACCTTATTAATTTATTAATATTTCTCTATTAATTAATTAATTTATTTATTTGTTTATTTATTTATTTATTATTTATTTATGTATTCATTCATCCATTCATTCATTTATGAAAGAAAGGTAGGAAGAAAAGAAAAAATGTATACATGAGTAAATAAATAATGATAAAGGTGGAAGTGGAGGAAAGAAAGAAAATGTACCGTAGATGAATTTTTTTTTGTTGTACAACGACAATGTATCAATTGCTAGTTTATTTACCGTCGATGAAATTGATGATAGCGAGATGATATTCGGCGAGATGAGGCAGAGGATTCGCCATAGATTATCTGATATTCACCTTACAGTTGAAAACCTCGAAAAAAACCTAATCAGGTAATTGGCCAAGCGGAACTCGAACCCACGTCTAAGAAGAACTCCGGATCAGCTGCCTGAGCTACGCCAATGGCTTCATAAAGGTGAAAATGCTACACATAGACAGAGGGAAATTAAGAGATGCCATATCTAAAAGTTGCTAATTTGAAGTGAGTGAAGCTAAATACGTCTATTACTATCTAATATCGAAAATATTTGCACAATCTTAAAATGTTTATATTTCATATCACAACAGCAACAGCATGAATGGAAAAAGAAAAAATGGTGACGATGATAATGAAGCAGTTGTAACTCTGTTGCAGCTCAGTGGCTGTTCCGAATGCTCAACTACTCGCTGTCAGGTGGCAGCTTCAAGGACGGTCTGCGCCATTTCCTGCAGGACAAGTGAGTACCACGTCACATGTGAGGTCCTACCTGAACTGTTCCGACAGTCTCTGAATTCTCTCATCTCTTGCAGGAAGTTCAAGACGTTTACAGAAGATGACATCTGGGATG
This sequence comes from Periplaneta americana, assembly GCF_040183065.1. Lineage (NCBI taxonomy): Eukaryota > Metazoa > Arthropoda > Insecta > Blattodea > Blattidae > Periplaneta > Periplaneta americana. Next base: position 64,307,683 of record NC_091119.1, on the reverse strand, counting down.
CGCTGACCCACCAGGCTCATGAGGACGTCACACTGGAGGAGTCCATCACTGTTCAGCAGATTGCCAAGTCATGGCTCTCCAGGGAACGCTTTCCTGTCGTCACTGTGACGCGCGACTATCATGACAACTCTGCTAGCGTGGAACAGGTCAGGCACTGCAAAATAATATCACTATTTTAATGTTTCGTTCCTATGATTATTCATTGTCGTTCTTTTTTAAATTAGGCCAGCTTATGTTGTTTGAAAACTTGAAAACGTGTCAGTTTCCTCTCAGTTCATTGCTGGCCAAAAGGCAATAAATCGATCGATTGATGGGAATGCCACCATGAAGCCTCTGAACTGTCTTTTCATTGCACTTAAATGTAAGTTTACATATTTAGGTTATTATGTTGGCTACAAGAAAGAACTTTACATACCGGTACTAGCAACACTATCAATTATAATAGATATTTTTGTAGTGTGTTTTGTGTTCTGTATGCAATGTAAATTAACACAGTAAAGAAGTTGGAAATTTAATCAGTATAATAGATAAACAGGAATTACTAATAAATATTTAAATTATCTGTGGTTAAAAATACATGAGAATCAAAGTCTGTAACTCCTTCACAAGACCAATATCTTCGTATTGCAGTTAAGCCTGGATTTTACGAAAATGAAACAGAAAAAAGCTCATAGCCAGTGGAATTAAATGGAGATTGCTGAATATATTACAGTAAATAAAAATAAATGTAGATAATATGCAAGAATTAAAAATGAACCAGTAACATATCACAACAAGCCCGCCGAGTTAGCTCTGTGGTAGCGTGTCTGCCTCCAGACCCGGCCAGGGTTCGATCCCTGTTGGGGTCAGAAATTTTACACCTCAGGACTAAGAGAGATGGCAGTGCACAACTTCTAATCACTAGATTGTGCACCAATATGCCTGGTTAAACCCCAAATCTCTCTACAGTGCATATGAAGAGAAGGCATGTGTCATTGTTGATAGTGATTCGTCTGTCAGACGGGAATGTTAAGCCTGACGGCCCCCTTGGTGCCATGCAACAGGAGTAGGCTACATGCCAGCACCAGGTTTCTCCTTCTCCCTTCCTCACCATCATCATCTCTCATTCCATACACTATACTTACACGAACATTTACACATTCACTCACCCTAGTAGACAACATAACTCTCCACACAAATACACATCATGTACAGCATGGCCCCCCGAAGTGGTGTGCAACTAGAAAATGGGTCACAGTCCAGCTATCTATCGGCAATATGCGGAACCCGAATCACGTAAAGTGAAGTGGGTAGGCACTGAATACATTAATACATACACATATCACAAAAATAAAGAGAGACTCAAATGTCAACATGTTCTTCATACACACAAAATGCGTCTAACTTGATAGTTCCTGAATTATCAACTAAGGAATAGAAGATCATTGGGAAGGTCCCCAAAATGCTAGAAGGAAACTGTAATAGATGATAATGATTTGTTCTATCATTCTGCAACATAAATACTTTCTTTCATCATTCAAGATATAGAAAACTCTTATTTTCCTCTATCTTGTGTGGAGTATATGTGTTCTGAATTTCTGTTTCCACTTTATTGTGTGCAGTATCGGTACTGGTACCTCTCTAGTTTCTGTCGAAAATTCCTTTTTTCTACTAAGGTTGTAGAATGAAATGTTAATTATAGGATAAATTTTGTCAGATTTCTTACATTTGTTACATGAATTTCTACAAAATTTAAATCAATCTAAATATAGTATATTTGTAAGATAAAAAATAAAGCAAACATGCCAATAGACATACAGGGTGATTCACGAGGATTTACCGTCACTTCCGGAGCTTATTTCCGAAGACATTCTGAGCAAAAAAGTCATAAAAACTTTTGTCCTAATCTCAATATTTTCAGAGTTACACTAATTTGAAGTTGTTAGCAAAAAACCTTTTCTTCTTTAGTTTTAAAGGTAAAAAAATGTTACAAATAGAGAATGAACTATTCAGAAGTGTCATTTCTTTAATTGGCTAATGTTCTGAAGCTAAAAATGTGTTGTTAATTGCTTTGTACAGATTTTTTTTTTTTTCAATTTTTAACTAAAAATTACTTAATTCTTACGCACTTATCACAAAAATTGTTAGAAATCATACGACTTTTGGAACTTGATTCTTTACGGTTTAATTATGTATCCTAATGTACAGTCTTAAAGAATTTACAAGAATGGCGTGATTTGTAACAATTGCTGTGATAAATGCGTAAAGAAATGTAATTTTGTAGTTAAAAATTGAAAATAAAATTCTGTACAAAGCAACTATGGGTACAGTAATTGATTAAATGGCGATCTTACTCATGTTTAACATAATTAACACGAGTAAGATCGCCATTTAATCAATTATTTATATTCAAGTGTTAAAAGTAGTGTACAAAAGATTTAACATGGATTATCAGCAACTTCAGCTTCAGAATATTAGCTAATTAAAGAAATGATACTCCTGAATAGTTCATTCTTTATCTGTAATATTCTTTTACCCTTAAAACTGAAGAATAATGGTATTTTACCAACAAATTCAAATTAGTGTAACTCTGAAAGTATTGAGAATAGGACAAATGTTTATATGACATTTTTTGCTCAGAATGTCTGCGGAAATAAGCTCCATAAGGGACGGTAAATCTTCGTGAATCTCCCTGTATTAACGTAATCCTAAAATGCTTTGTGCCTCATTGCAGCACGTCTTCCTGAAGGAGAGACCACAAGATATGCAAGAGCGCGACTCTCTGCTGTGGTGGGTGCCCCTCATGTACCTGACCCAAGACAACTTGGACAGTGGAGCCCCTCACGAACCAGTCGTGTGGATGAAAGAGGAGAAGCTGGCTAGTCTCAGCAACCTACCAGGCCCAGAGTCCTTCATCGTCGTCAATCCAGACGAGATTGGTGAGACTCATTCCTCTGAGTTAGCTAACAACGTAATGATTTACAAACCCAGGCATTCCACAGTGTTGCTTGCATAGCCATTCAGTCGATAGTGTGACAACTTAAGGTTTTGAGAATTTTTCTCACGGTTCTCCCATTCCCCTCCATCATTCCATTACCGGTACTCTCCGTTTGAGTATTCATTATCAGTTATCACCATTACATTAGCATCTGAGGAGGACACTGCAAGCTGAATCGACAGATGACACCAGACAACTGAGTCACGATATCTATATAAACACGACCACTCACAAGGGAACAGTCAACACTGGAAGGTTCCGTAGAACCTTCAAATTTTCCACACTGTTACGTCTTATTAGTATAAGATGTTGTGCCAAAAAAAAAGTTACGAAAATAATATGCAAAGTAATAAAACGATGTTCTGAATCTATGTAAATCTAGTAACTGTGGGTCTTTTCAGTATAGTATCTGGCAAAGATGAGGGAGAAACAAAGTCGCAACTCAACCTTTGTAAACAGCAGAGTTAAATAGGGTCTGTCATTACGAACAAAATATGAACTGATTTCATGGAATTAAACAAATTTATGGTATATTGAATTGGTAAGGTATGTTTAATTATCTCACAAATTAAACTTATATTTTACAATATGTAGGTCTACACAAATACAATACAAAGCTCACCGACACAGGTTCGTCCCTTCTTTATTTCTCTTATTCTGTCCTTCCACCCCTCCTGGTTGTCTATAGACACTACAGTCTCTGAACATAAACAGAACAAAATTGTAAATTGTTAATGAAGTGATGAAAGCACAAATTCTTATTGCGCCACACACAGAAAATAAAACTGTTGTTGCTGAATACTACTTAGTATATTTTTAATCCGTTAATATGTTTAATGGACTCACTTTTTATGTTCGGAACTAATGATTTAAACTTCTGTCCATAAGAACATATGCTAGGATGGTACTAAATCCAGGAGAAATTATGTTAAATAATAAACTTGTAGTAATCAATTATGCTATGAGTCAACAATAAAATACCACTACCGTAAAAAAACAGCTTGTTACGAAACCTTGCAACAAGATGGAAGGATAATATTAAAATGGATTTGAGGGAGGTGGGATATCATGATAGAGACTGGATTAATCTTGCACAGGCTAGGGATCATTGGCGGGCTTATGTGAGGACGGCAATGAACCTGCGGGTTCCTTAAAAGCCATTTGTAAGTAAGTAAGTCAACAATAAAATTACTATGTGTTATATTTTCCATATTATGTCCCTTGTGCTTAACATAAAATAAATGTAATAATCATATAAAAAAATAATTTTCAATACATTTAACTTTGTGCAAAGCTCAAAATTATTTTAAGTACTGTACCGTATTGTACAACGTGAATTTTGTACTCAATTACTAACTAGACAAATTGATAACTTACCTTTATTTTAGGAATTATGCGTCGATGTAACCCTCTCTCTTTGAAACACAAAAAAAATATATCTAATAAGTAAGCAGTATTTCCAAAAGTAACTTGAGATTTTCTTTAACTGATTAACATAATTTAATTCAAGTTACTAATTGGTCGTGTATATGAGATTATGATGGAAGATTACATCACGTGAAGAATTAGGCTAATATGGTAGACTATTCAATTTCTCTCAGATTAAACCTATAACTCTATAGTTACAGTACACTGTTATGTTCAATGTCAGATTGAGTACTTGCTAGTCATTGCCTCGTGACTCAGGCACCACACAGAGCTTGCCCTTCTTCCGAGCGACAACATCAAGGCTTCCGAACGACTAAACCACTACTAATATTCCAAGTATTATTTAACCGTCTTATAGGTCGATTTCGAAAATTTTTTTTCGTACAAAATTTGTTATAAATGCGACCTTTCAGTGTACAAAATTTGAAGGTTCTATCCAACTTTCCAGTGTTAAATGTTCCTTTGTCAGACTTCAATCAACACACACACAATAAGTCCATTAGAGGCTGCAGTGTTAAGCTTTAGGCCCCTTCCTCTGCAACATAAAAAACAGTGTAACATAGCCACTCGATTGATGTGATTTGTATAACCATTCAGATGACAGGACACTTGCAAAAAGCACTTAGTTGTCAATGTTATTTCATAAACACTTAGGTGACAATGTGACTTGCATAGCCACTAGATTTATGTGATTTGTATAACCATTCAGATGACAGGACACTTGCAAAAAGCACTTAATTGTCAATGTTATTTCATAAACACTTAGGTGACAATGTGACTTGTTAGCCACTAGATTTATGTGATTTGTATAACCATTCAGATGACAGGACACTTGCAAAAAGCACTTAGTTGTCAATGTTATTTCATAAACACTTAGGTGACAATGTGACTTGCATAGCCACTCGATTGATGTGATTTGTATAACATTTAGATGACAGGATGACTTCCATAGCACTTAGTTGTCAGTATGATTTTCATAAACATTCAAGTGAAAGTATTACTTGCGCAGCAATTTAGATCATAATATGATTTACTGGTATATATAACCATTCAAATGACAGGATGACTTGCACAGCATTTATTTATCAGTGTGACTTTCCCAAATATTCAGGTGACAAAGTGAATTGCTTAGCCACGCAGTTATCAGTGTGACTTTCATAAACATTGAGGTGACAATGTGACTTCTATAGTCACTCAGCTGATAGTGCGTCTTGCATTCTGAAATTGTGACACAGGCATGTTCATGGTCAACTACGACCAACAGAATTGGGGGTTGCTGCTCGAGTACCTGCAGAGCCCTGATCAGCAGATGCCTACAGCTACACGAGCTAAGTTGTTGCATGACGCCTGGAATTTGGCTTACGGTGGGGAGCTGAATATAGCAACTGCACTGAACATGACGCTGTTTCTGGAGCACGAGCAGAAATTGCCAGTATGGGAGGTCACGTTCACCATGATCAGCCACCTGGGACGCCGGGTCAGTGGCACAGCTGCAGGCCTCAAATTCGAGGTGAGAATCACACTCTTTTGCTGTGATATGAATAATTTTTCATCAGAAGTAGTTTAAAATTTACTATAAAGTAGTTACTGAGGTATAAAACAGAATGAGATTCTAAAAAGAGTGTATTCTAGAAAGTAGTAGGTCCTGACTTCACTGAAATTGTGGACAGTATCAGGTAAGGGGCTGTCCATTCCAGGGTACGTATGGGTAGGTAAAGACTCTTTAGCTGAAGCAAACACAACCATATATGCGAGGAAAAAACTTAAAAAATCTTGTGTTCTAGGAATTAGTAACCCTAATACAAGGATAAGTCAATAAATAAGTCGCAAACGTCGGTTTATAATAATCCGTGGCGCTACAGCCCGTGAAGGGCCTAGACCGACCAACCGGCTGCTGGCCTCACGCCCACATGCCGAAGCAGAGGTGGACGATCATCGAACCAGAATGGAGGTATTGTGTGGTTAGCACGATGATCCTCCCAGCCGTTATAGCTGGTATTCGCAACCGGATTTCGTTACCTATCGTAGCTCCCCAAGTGCATCACGATGCTGGGTGGGCACCAGTCCCATACGCTGGCCGAAATTTCATGCGAAAATAAACGTCGGTTTACCGAATACAATTTCAAATTTAGAGCATATATTTTGTCAGCAGAAAGCAGCATATGTATGCTAGGCAGTAGAGGCTGTACGGCATCCTGTGGCCCACGGTTAGTCAGTGACAGCCAGTGCAAGATGGCGGGTGTGCTGCATGACTGTACACGGGAAGAACAGCGGATGGTTGTGCGTTTTTTATGGGCCAAAGGACTGTCTACAGAAGAAGTGCAACGTGAAATGCGTCCCGTGTATGGTGAGAACTGTCTATCACAGAAAGCTGTGTTTAATTGGATCCAAGAGTTTAACAAAGGACGGTGAAATGTCAGAGTCCAAGAGCAGCCTGGTCGTCCTGCGGAGGTGTCAACTGAAGCCACAGTGCAGCGTGTGGAACACATGATTCGTAACAACCGGCATGTGACGTAGCCTGTGCTGTAAGTTGTTTGCATGGAACTGCTTATATCATCATGCATAAGCAGCAGAAGTTTCGTAAAGTTTGTGCATGGTGGGTCCCCCGCCAGTTGCCTGCAGAACACAAAATGAACAGAATGGGCCTGTCCTTACAGTACAGTGAGGAAGGAGAGGAGTTCATACGGCAAATTGTTACAGGGCCTGTGCTGTAAGTTGTTTGCATGGAACTGCTTATATCATCATGCATAAGCAGCAGAAGTTTCGTAAAGTTTGTGCATGGTGGGTCCCCCGCCAGTTGCCTGCAGAACACAAAATGAACAGAATGGGCCTGTCCTTACAGTACAGTGAGGAAGGAGAGGAGTTCATACGGCAAATTGTTACAGGGGAAGAGTCGTGGGTTCACCACTTGAAAACCGGAATCCAAACATCCTCCATGGAATGGAAACATCCTGCCTCCCCATCCAAAAAAAGTTCAATGCAAGGTCATGCTGACCGTGTTTTGGGACATGCAAGGCTCAAATTTCAGCCTCACGGTCAGACTGTGAATGCACCACTCTGCGGGAACTGCAACCAGGCCATTCACCACAAACGACCTGGACACCTGACAGTGAGCGTGATTCTTCTGGATGACAATTCCCGCCAACACACAGCCAGACAAACGCAGAAGCTGTTGCGAACATTTCATTGGGAACATTTGGAACATCCACCGTACAGTCCCGACTTAGCTCCCAGTGATTTTCATCTGTTCGGGCCCCTAAAAAAAAATCATCTGGGTGGCCGCCATTTTGAAAATTATGATACCGTAGCCCAAGAGGTCACTCATTAGCTGCGATAGCAGGCAAAAGACGTCTTTGCTGCTGGCTTTGAAGGACTTGTAAAGAGATGGGATAAGTGTCTGAATGTACAGAGTGAATATGTTGAAAAATGAAATAAATTTCAGGCAGTTACTCTGAGTATTATTGTACTTATCCCCTTTTGCGACTTATTTATTGACATACTCTCATACATGAAATTTGTAATTACTCATAATTATGCTTTGTCATCCTTGGTGTATACTGGTAACCATGCTAGCCACTGGATCCAAAGTTTTAGGTTCATGCCCGACTAAAGGAAATGGACTTTAAATGGTGTTAGAATCCTTACCATGGTTTCCTTCAGAAGAGAAGTAAAGCTGTCATTGATGACTATAGACGAAATTTGTCTGTCATTTCTCTCCCACGTTGCTTTTCGAAGTTGAATAACCTTAGCAGTTGAAAGTGTCGTCAAATAAAACACTACTACCTAACATACCTCATAAGCCCTGCAAACGACCCGAGGGGAAGCAAAGATAAAAATAAAAAAAAATTAAAGAAAAGAAAAAACTGAGTGTATCAAGAGTTCTGAAACTAGCTTTCAATAAAATCCAAAGGAAAATAGGGCATGAGACCTCTAAAAGATAAATTAAGTGACCCAAAGGAGATAAAGAGCTACTTTTTGAAAGTTTCATAATGATATTAATAACAAGAAGTTGAGAGGAAAATCTAAACATATGAGCATTTCTGAATCCTTGTATTGGGTTACTGGTACTTCTAAAACTTCGTAACTGTGTCTGAGAAAATTCTACAAGAGAGCAAAGTAACTTCCTATTCTTTTTATACCACAGTCAACAATTCTTATGCATTTATTATTTATAAGATATAAAAATATATCTAGATTACAAAATGTTATTTGAAAACGGACTTCGAAAATAGAAACAAATTTCAACGTTCAGAAAAAATTGGGCTTAAGTGGTTTTGCAAATAACCCGACAATATGCTGCCCTACCAAAGGGATTTAGATAATGGCAATCAATCCAAAAAAAAAAAAGGGAAAATGGACAGTTTATTGCTAAACACTCAGTCTGTAGACACAGCATTTCTGATTATGGTGGTGGTGACGATGATAAATGAAGGTGGTGATAGTGGTGGCTTAAAATGCCACTATTTGATTTCATGCTATGTTGCAGGATTACACACGCTGCATTCTCACAAGACTGTACAACACTCTTGGAGAGCCACAGCCAGAAGAATGTCCCAAGAAGACGAAACTGCGGTCACTCACTCACTTCTACTTGTGCCAGCTAGGTTACCAGCCCTGCGTGAAAGAAGCAAGAGCTTCTTACTCCAGATGGATGCAGAGTGAAGATCCTGATGCAGGAAACCCGTAAGTACAGGTCACCACGTTCATACGTACATACGCAATAATTACCATAAAGCTAGGAAATATGACACTACTGAAATGCAGTGTAGCTCCCAGCTTCAGAGCATTATTCATTTTGTGGGTGTTCGCAATGGCCTCTTACTCTATCTCAGCACCCTGTATATGAGCAACGGATTCCAAATTGTGAACTGGAAACTGTATTTATTGGGCATTTACAAAAGTGCCCTGACATTGTTTGTACTGGTTAGGCAGAATGGAGTGGGCGATCTTTTGTACTGTTACCTTAAAAAAATACGACCCTGGTGTCGGAACTTGTAAGCAGTTATGAAATGTCAGGAGACAGTAGATCTCAAGACTTGGCTGTAATTGCAGTGATTTAAAATGAAGTGTCAATGAGTACTTGATTAAATGGCGAACTTACTCGTGTTAATTATGTAAGCATGTGCGGCTTACAGCTGTTTCGGTGCTACTAGTACACAAATACAGTCAGCGCGCATCAAGAGATGACGCCAAGACACAGAAGGCTCTGAGGATGGTGTCAAGTACCATCGAAACAGCTGTAAGCCGCACATGCTTACATAATTAACATGAGTAAGTTCGCCATTTAATCAAGTTTTTATATTCAAGTGTCAAAAGTAGTGTACGAAAGATTCAAAATGGATTGTCAATGAATGCTGCAGAATAGTAATCTTAGTATTTACTTTCCGAAACTTTACTCCCTAACAATGATTAATGGAGAACTTATAAAAATGTAGAACGCAAACTTAAAACTCAGCCCAGTTTTACCCAAGAAGTCAAGAAATTATAAACTAAATATAATATTTCAACCTCAGATAAAGTTGAGCTATTTCCACAACCAACACCTCCACTCTCACTGCCGGAAATTAGATGTGAAGAAGGGCTAAACGCAATATTACGCCTCAAATATTGAAACAACTAGCACTTGAAACCATACATACGTGATATCCCGCCCCTGAGTGGTTACATATATACACAGACGGATCTCTCCTAGACAAAAATGCAAATGCTGAGGCAGGAATCTACAGCAATATCTTCAGTTTCTATATCACACTGGGTCCATTAGCAACGCACTATGATGGAGAATTACAGGCAATTAACACAGTCCTTCAGCAACTCATGAGTCACATTAACAAATTCATAAAAGTTGTGATACTCATGGATTCCAAGGCAGGACTACAAGCAATAAGATCACTAAACCCTGAAAATTCTAAAATAAGAGAAATACACACCCTTGCAAAATTAATTCAAGCATTACATAAGGAAATTGTAATCCAATGGGTACCAGCACATTGCCAAATTGAAGGAAATGAAGCAGCTGACCTTCTTGCAAAAAAAGGAACAACCATTAAACAAACTACTAATCCTAAATTATCCTTCCAGAATGTTAAAATCTGGATCTAACACAAAGTGTATCAAGCCTACAGGACAAGACATTCTGAAGATAACGAGAACAAATCCTGGAGCATACTGTTGAAGGACAAATCTATCATTTCTGATCTACCCCAGAAGAAATCTGTGGCATTGTTTCGCTTCACTACTCGTCATGACTGCTTGGCCTTACACCTGTATAGGATTGGTATATTTCCTTCGCCACACTGTAGGTACTCTCTGCTTGGACGTGAATTCCATCGTGAATAAAGACCACTTACTGCAGTGTCCAGCAATTACGAAGATTAATGCTGATATAGCATCTCAGCCTACAAGTTACTACTGGGACACAGTGGGAGAATGGAGGAAATCTAAGTTCCATAAGCATTGGCAACAGCAACAACAACAACTTTCCGAAACTAAACATAATATGATTATACAGTAGCTATTTTCAATATACATTAAATCTGAAATCTTGTTGACAGTTTGGTAGTTATACAGACAAATAACTTAGTTTAGTTCTTCAATGTTCCTTTCCATTAAATCAATTGTAGTTTTTATATAAAATACACGCTTTTAAAATATGTTGTTGTTTTCTAATGCCAGGCGTTTGACAATAAAGTCATTTGACCTCTTGCACTCCAATATTTTTCAAAGATATTATCATGGTCAGTCAATGAAGCACAGATTTTGAGGTGTTCCGAATCCATTTCTGGTTTGAGTTGCACAATGGGCAGTTAGGGAACTGATATATTCTAATTCTATGCAGGTGTTTGGCCAAACAATCATGGCCTGTTGCCAATCTAAATGCAGCTACAGACGATTTTCGTGGTAAATTTGGAATTAACTGTGGATTATGATGCAGAGAGTTCCATTTTTTCCCTTGAGATTGTGTTATCAAATTTTGTTATATGGGGGACTATTTACCTCCGGATAATTTTACCTTAATGGTACTCATTTCATATTGGAGTGAAAATGGCAAGTTGTAGCAGTTTCAAGTGAACACCATATTTTAACGTTTTGGTGGCTACTTCATTCACACACAACCCCCAGAATGTCTGGAGGACCACACCCGCTATTGGTCGACAGGTCCATTGGTCCTAGCTGGGAGATCTTGTTGATCACCAGCTTTCCCTCCTTAAGCCACTGGAGGACGATTTTAGTGGCATAGCAGGTCAGCACTAGGAACAGAAAAGTAGAAAGGGTAGGAAGGAAAGTGAAATGAACTCCTAGACCTCGAATGCTCTAATGCCGTCGGGGTTTGAAGAAAGTAAGAGTTCAGTCAGAGGACTGGATAGGAAAAGTTAAAGAGGGAATTAGGTATTGAATAGAGGAAAATTATACCAAATTCAGTCATTAACTCATCAAGCTGACCACTGCTAATTGATGAGTACCCCTCCCTTTAGTTCAGCTCGTAAAATTATGCTTACTAACAGTTGCACCATGGGACATTGGGTATTTGTCCAGGTTGGTTCCTTAAAGCCTTCAATTGGAAGGATTAATGGCTCTCCCCCCTGTATCCGACAGATACGCTTTTTTAAAATATAGCTAAACAAGTAGTAATGTCATTGCTATCTTAATGAATCATGATAGTTACAAAATCTGCGTGTGAAAAATAATGCCACCTCTAAGCTACATGGATGGGCAGTAACCGAAATGTTTTTCTGCACAGTGAATGCTGTTATGCTTTTTTAAAGAGTTGCGCAGTTGTGAGATCGTGTTAAAATTTTTTGCTCAGAACTGCTGCAATAGAAGATCAGAGCATCTAAATTAGAGGGAACCTTGATATAAACATAAGTTTGATAGTGCTTCTAAATGCAATTTTAGAAGCATAAGGAAACTTTTTTTTTTCTAAAGAAGTCTTCGCCATTCTTCGACCTTTTAGACAGTGTCATTCTTATATTGTAAAACAGACTGCATACCCGGAAACATGACATATAGACTTATACCAGGGGCGGCCCGTCCTTATGTGCTACAGTGCTACAGCACAATGATAATTTTTGCTCAAATAATGTATTTGATCTGCCATTTGACAATTTCCCGTGGTTATGTTCATGACGCGTTACAAGTGTTTAGTCTTCGCTCTTCGCTCTTTGATGCCTCAGGGGGTACGTTGTGCTACTCAAAACTCTACATGAAAATGTAGACAATTAATGCGCATGTGCGAAGCTGAAATCACTGCCCTGATTGGCTATTTTTACGCGGGGAAGTGCTGTAGTCAGCTTCAGCACAACACAGCTTGGAGATTGCAAAAGTAAAGCGTAACGAAAGAATGCTTGTTTGTGGAAGAACTCTGAACTATGCACAATGTATTTGGTAATTCAAGTGTCCTGCTGCCATCTGCCTGTTTTTTGAGGTTCCTCCTGAATCAGTCAGCAAGCGACGGAGAATGGAATCCCAGAAAATTGATGCCAAGGAAGTATATGACCGTATAATTCAGGAAGCTACTCACCGTTTCCAGTCTTTAAGCTACCTAGACGCAACAAAATTGTTAAACAGCAAATTTTTTGACAATTTTTCGCATAATTTTCCTGAACGACAACTTGAAGTTGCTGTCAACAGCTATACTGTACTGAACAAAAGTGTTAAAGACACAACTTTGAGTTCTATACGGAAGACCAGACTTCCGGAATATAGATGGCTGTTCAATTGTTACAATACATAGTCTCCAACAATTCACAGGATCCATTCTGTGAAGTAACGAAGTTGTTAAATATTTTGGTTACAAAACCAATGACCACTGCTGAGTCAGAAAGAAGTTTTTCTTGCTTAAAACGCATAAAAACGTTTTTTAAGGAACACTATGTCCCAGGATCGCCTCACTGCTCTTGCAATACTGTCAATAGAAAATAGTATGATGTGTATGATGTCCAAGATGGAGGGGTTTAACACCAGGGTAAATGACAAGTTCTGCAGTAGGAAGGAACCTCATATGGACTTCATATTTCGTCACTAGACGAGTCTCAAATTAAGATAAATACATTTATGTGTATACAGTAGGCCAATATAGAGATTGTAGCACACTCATTATTTTGACCACCAGCCGCTACTGACTTATACTGGTATAACATGTTTTCCAGACGGAGAGAGGGTCATTGTCGATGTATATTGTGCTTTCATAGCTTAAAAATGACACTCTAGTAGAGTGCTCCATAACATGTGGCAAAAATGTCACAAAGTAAACGCAGTAGGAGTTTATAGGCGACTCCAGTACCAAGTTTTTCCGACAGAATGCTTTTTTTTTTTCTTTTAATAACATATAGATACAGGTATTATTTATACTTTGACAATAACTGCTTTCTGAAACGAACCACCGATACAAAAGAAAACTCTTGGTCTTGTATAATAATGCAGTCTGCTGCTGACAGTGTTCCAGAGTCAGCCATCTGCACAGTGTTCCAGTGGGGCACCATGGAGGAATGGGAATTTGGTCTACAGAGACTTGTGCAGCTTCCAGCAAGCAGGAAACAGTCAGAGCGCCATTACCTGCTGAAGACGCTGGCAAGCTGCCCACGCCAGGAGGAGAAGGTTGAAAGGTACCAGTACATCTTTGATCAAGAATGCATGTCATGGATTTAGGAGACTTCATTGTAATTTCATTGTTGTTGTTTTCTAATGCCAGGCGTTTGACAATAAAGTCATTTGACCTCTTGCACTCCAATATTTTTCAAAGATATTATCATGGTCAACCACTGAAGCACAGATTTTGAGGTGTAATTTCATTGTTGTTAGATAGCTTATCACGTATCTTGGTTATAAATTAATGCTATTCGTCAGTAACAAGTGAAGTGCAATAAAAACTGTACCTAATGATTCCTTCTCACTCCAGTCTTTAAATTGACCTCTTCATTACACTTCTGGACGTCAACAGTTGCACTAAGCCGGCACCCCATAGTATTTTATACAGACAATATCTGCAGTGCTCGGGAAAAGTGACATAAGTCAGTTTCCACAAACCTTTTTTGATATTTATTGACAACTTACGGAACATCTGCTCGATTTGAAAAAAAATACATAAGTATTTCTTCCATTACAATAATTCATACAAAAAAAATCAAATCGACATAAACCAGTGTAAGTTGTCAATAAATTATCAAAAAAGGTTTGTGGAAACTGACTTATGTCACTTTTCCCAGGCATTGCAGATATTTGCACAAGGAATGTCGACGGTGACTAAGCACCCCATAATGAATCTTAGTCCACTATGAAAATATAATCCATGTTATAACAAAATTCTGGGACTCCATTTCAATACCACTGGGAAAATTACCACATACACGAAAACACATCCACACATAATGTCATATTGTTTACAACAATCAACAAAACTGAACAAATTGTTGCTGCAGGATTGTAAGTCGAATAGAAAATTAATCACTAATGTACTGTTGAGTTACTTCAATAAATAACTAAATAATAACTTCACTGTGTTAACATTATAAATTTTTGGTGTTATGTTACCTGATTGACTAATTTTTTATTTCGATGTTGTTTGCATCATCCTCTGAATACCAATGAGAACCAGTACCTACTAGCACTATCTTCTGGTTTCTTGTTGTGGTGCAGTGTGTTCACGATTGTATATAAAAGAGTGTGTGTTCTGAAACACTCCAACACAACAAGAAACCAGAAAATAGTGCTGGTACTCACTAGGATTCAGAGGGTGATGCAAACAACATCGAAACTAGTCACTCAGATTGTCATAACACCTCTCTTTACATAGATTATTCGCCTAACAGTGCATATACTGTAGGAGTCCTGGCCGCCAAATCACTTAAATGAGTGTGCTCCTTGTGTGATGACTGTTGGTTTAATACTGTATATAAATTATGTCAATATATTATAAGTCGAACATAGAGTAAGGCCACAAAGGGGAATAAACCAAAGAAGAAAGATTCGATCCAGTGCAGTGGGTTGAACTTGGGCGTAGGTCAGTGGTTACAGCATCCAGCAGTGCGTAGAACTGGTAGTCCCGGGTTCGATCCTTGGCACTGGAGCGAATTTTTCTCCATTAAGAACAAATGGTAACGATCACAGATAATTCTGTAGGACCAAAAATTAATCTTTACATCTATACTAATAATAAATCTGTAGCCGAAATTTTTCTGGTAATTTTCGATTTTCCAAAAATAATTGGACCTAACATATATAATTAACCACCCTGAAACCGAAAATCGCATTTTTGAAATTTTTGTTTGTATGTCTGTCTGTATGTTTGTTACCTTTTCACGCGATAATGGCTGAACCGATTTATATGAAAATTGGAATATAAATTAAGTTTGTTGTAACTTAGACTTTAGGCTATATGGCACTCAAAATACTTTATTTAAAAGGGGGGTTATAAGGGGCCTGAATTAAATCAAAATATCTCGCTTATTATTGATTTTTGTGAAAAATGTTACAAAACAAAAGTTTCTTTAAAATGATTTCTGATAAGTTTTATTCTTTACAAAATTTTGATAGGACTGATATTTAATGAGATAAATGAGTTTTAAAATTAAAATAACGCCATCTAAGACGGTGCAATGAATTAAGAACAAATGACTTCGTCTATAAGGGGCCTTGGACAACAACAATCGAAACAGGGGCCTTGGACATCAACAATCGAAAGCTATTAAACATAGCCTACAGACAATGTTTCTGTGTTTGTATGAAGTAATATCAGAAGCTAAATTAACAGATTTGTATAATTAATTATTATTTCACCATTGGAAAATGTAGTTTCTCTAGATGGACATAATGCTATAATGTTATTACAGTAACTTCTTAGTAAATCGAGGACAGGTAAGATTAAAATAGCTTCTTATGCACAGAAAATTTGATAGGCTATTTTTTACATACGTTTTCTGTATTTCTTAAAATAATATTTATGTACACTCATTTTAATCTCAGAGAATTAACGAACAACGAAAGTGTATTGATTTAGTATGCAGTAATAGTATGTTAGCTTAGCAATCCATTATTTTATAATTCAAATTTTAACTATGCTCAATTGAATCGTGTTAAAATACATAAAATATATATGCAATAAATGCAATGCAAAAAAAAAAAAAATTGGGTAATGAGCGAAGCAGATTATCTTGCGCTGTTGTAAAAGTTGTTCCCTGGATCAAATGTCCTATTTTAATTATGTAATTACTTTATATTTGTTTCTAACAGGTGCAGCGGAGCGCACGGGTACGGCTAGTAGAGAATAATTTACTAAAAAATAAGAAATGTGTTGATATTAAGGACAGAATTTACATGCTAGCATGCCACGAAAAACAGTAGTTCCGCTACTTATGATGATCACGACTATCTAGTTGAACATCGATGCAAGATAAGCTGCCTGCACATAAATACATTAAATGCATAGTAGGTAGGGTGAATATATTTTGAGCCAAAACTGGATGAGACCACAGCTTCTTGAACTGAAATCTGAACAGGTCACGGTTCAGCTCGCTTCCCCATATAAAAATAAATATGGTACTGGTATATAAAACTTAAAACTGTATACCAACTGATACATCACTTGTGTAATGTATCTCTCTCTTCTGCCCTTAGGAATGCATTACTTGAAATAAATGCTTTATTTCTCCATTTTTGCAACGATATATATAAACACAATAACAGAAATTAAATGTAATCATTTAGAAGTGGTCTTTGTAGCGCTGAGTGATAGATCAATAAATTATTTTAAAAATGTAATTGACATATATCCCGCACCGTGGCATCATGGTCTAAGGCATCCTGCCTAGGACTCACATTACGGAATGCGCTCTGGGTCGAGTCCTCATGGGAGAAGAAATTTTCTCATGAAATTTCGGCCAGTGTACGGGACCGGTGCCCACCCAGCATCGTGATGCTATGATAGGTAGTGAAATCCGCTTGCGAAAGCCAGCTATAACGGCTGGGGGGATCATCGTGCTAACCACATGGTACCGCCATTCTGGTTGGATGATCATCCACCTTTGCTTCGGCATGTGAGCGTGAGGCCAGCAGCTGGCTGGTCGGTCTAGGCTCTTCATGGGCTGTAGTGCCATGTATTATTATTATTATTATTATTATTATTATTATTATTATTATTATTATTATTATCATCACTACTACTACTACTACTACTACTACTACTACTACTACTACTACTATTATTATTATTATTATTATTATTATTATTATTATTATTATTATTATTATTAATTGACACATATGTAATGTTCGGCATAATACACCTTTGTATTTGCTGTTCCTGTTTCGTTTATTAATTTAAAAAATAGAAAAAAAAACTTCCTTTCCTCGCACATTATGATTCAAAACTTCTGATGAATAATCATAGTTCATTCTTGTTAAAACATTGATTACTAATTCGCTTTGATAACATTAAACAGAAAATGAAATAAATCCTATGAACTGTATTTTCTTTTAATATGTCTTACAATTGGATTTCCATAACAAAGTTCTATCTCAAGCATGCATTTTTTAAGGATACAGTACCTTTTCAGTAAGCCCATCGCAACCCTCATCCTCTTTCACAATAGCCCTGCCAAGACTCTGGAATTTGCTACCTGCTAGCAACAGGGACTGTCGAAATAAAATTGAATTCAAACGCAAACTTATTAGGCTCTTGGTCAGTAATTGAGACTCGTTCAGACATGGTTTCCTGTAAATAGTTCTCTTAATCTATCACAAAATATTTTAATATCCGGTAATTTCATCACTATACAATTTTGTTATTCTCGGTTTAATTTGTAATTCAGTAAATACAAAAAATGTTCTTTGTTCTTAACTTCCATGATAAATTGTCTAACTTTCATTAATCAGGTAATCTTTTCGTACTTTGATTTTTATTATAATTGTAATTGTAAATTTAATATTAATTGTAATTTTATTCTTCATATTGTAGTTGTAATCCCCTGGTAGAGAGGCAGAGAAGGCCTGATGGTTAAATAAATAAATACTACTACTGCTATCCCTTAAGACAGTCTTTAAAAGGCCCAAGTCCTGCTGGGTGTAGACTTAAGAGTTACATCACTTCCCTCACATGCTCACTTTTGTTACAGAATCCTCAACATCACACTGCTGGAGGGCAATGACAACTTCACAGAAGCTGATGCACGTCTGGTGCTTAGCATGATGTCTGGAAGCGCCAATGGCTACACCACGCTCTTGAACTTCCTCTCCAGGAACTGGGATGACCTTAAGCAGAGGTAACCAGTCCTTTCAACTGAAGAGATTTAGATTTAGTTTTTCCATTTCATCGTCATCATCGTCGTCATCGTCATCATCATAATCATAATCATCCTCGTCCTCACTGATTGGTCTTGGTTGACCACTGAGTCTCCAATGCCTAATTTTATTAATAAATAGCCTTTCTCTTTTTATGGTTGTGGTTTAATATTAATAAAACAATTTGAGATGGAGTCCAGATTCAATTTTAATTTTTAAGTTAGTATTTTTCGTTAATGAATTGAGAATATTTAATGCAGGTATATTTATATTCCTAAAACAATCAAACCTTAAACTGAGCTGTATGGCACTGCAGCCACAAAAGGGCTAGGACAGATGAAAATATGTTCAACATTTGAAAACATCGTGCTTTCTATACAATCATCAATTTAAAAAAGTCGAATATAAACCACTACTCTTGATTAAATCTCATAGTACCAAACAAAAACACCACATGAGAATATGGTGAAAGTGAAAATCATGCTATCCGTTTATCACAAGAGTAACACTTGGTATTAGACATTATGTATGGCGCAGACCTCTGACAATTGCATCAGACTCCTATAATAATTGGACAACATTTATATAAAAGGGACCTAGTGACGTTAAAAAGTACCAGCACTCAAAAAATCTGTACAATATTTTATGTTACCAGTAAGAAATTAAAATTTTAATAAAAGAACGTTGGTTGGTTGGTTTCCAATGACTCCATCACTTGTGTATTTTAACCCAATTGATATCTCGTCTCTCAGTATAACCAACAGAAGATTCTTCTGGGAGGCATGGCCAGTTTGTTATTTATTTCGCATTACTCAGGGGGCATATGCAACTTAAAGGATGTTACGGACGCAAATAACATTTCCTCCCATAAAGAAACGTTTTCATAACTTTTACGTCTGTATATATATCATTCTCATCAAAGTTTTATTCTTATTGAGAGATTATTTTCCTTTAAACAAGAGAAAGTTATACCGTGTACCACAGAAGTCAGTTGGAAAATGGGAAACATTACTCTAATTGGAAATACAATAATTGTATACAGTATGTTCACTACCGCAAATGTTCAAAATGTGCTCCATCTCCATTTACTTGCAGACAGTGCCTCCTTCGATCCTAACATTCTTCTGTCATGTTTAAAAGTGTTGCAGGTCGGATGTCTTGGATAACATGAGTGATCCTTTGTTTCAAGTCATCTATAGATATAGGCTGTCTGAAAAACGTGCTGTTTCACAAATTCCCAAAGAAAGAAATCAAAGGTTGTGAGGTCTGGTGACCTTGGAGGCCATGACTGAGGTCCACCTCGTCCAATTCACTGCACACCGAACATCTCATTTAGTTTCTGGCAAACTGTTAGAGCATGTGTCGTGGCCCCATCTTAAAGAAACTTCATTACAGTGCTATCCAGCAATTCCCCATGTGTGTGTTGGTTTACATTTCCATAAAAGAAATATGGTCCCACAACCATATCACCTAATATTTCACATCACACCATAACTTTAGGAGCACCAGGGTTGCTAGCTTCATGCATCCATCTTGGATTTTCTTTGACCAGTATCGTGCATTTTGTGTATGAGCGTGCCCATCCAGAAAGAATAATTATTCATCACTGAACAGAACATGCTGAAGAAGGATCGATCAGTACGCAAATGCTGTGTGATTCAGTTGCAATATGTTAGCCTCTTCAATGGATCCTCTTCTTGCATTGTATGTAAATGCTGTAATTTTTAGGGGTGAAAACGTTCAGATTTCAATATTCTGCGAACAAATTCTCTACTGTACCACTTTCTCGAGCCACATAGTGCACTGACCTTTTAGGGCTAGCTGTCATCTTTGCAATCACGTCTAGTATAGTATAGTATTTATTAGCTGCCGTTATAGCAAAAGCTAATGACATTGTCAAATTACACGTGTGAAATTATCGTGCTAAAATGAAAAATATTACATTACAATACTAAAGATAAAAGAAAATGATCACAAATACTCCTTAGAGTTTACAATTGAAAGTCAAGATGATCAAAAATAGGCTAATATCTAGATGAAAATTGTAACACACTGATCACAAATATTATTTGATACACTCTGTTTATATACAATAAAACAAGAATTAACGTAACAATTTATGAGAATTTCCTAATATATTACAAGATAATAATAAAATTCAGAGAAATAAACCTAAAAAATATCTACAGCTTGATTTTCTAACTCAAAATATTTTTGCATAGAATAAAATGGGTTTCTAAGAAGCCACGTTTTCACTTTGACTTTGAATATGTCTAGTGACACTTCCTGTGCTTCTTGTGGTAACATGTTGAACATCCTACACCCCAACATGTTACGACTACCGGTACTTTTAACTTTGGATAGTCTGCAAAATGGTATATCCAGTTTTTCTTTATTACGAGTATTATACTCATGTTTATTCATCCTACTGGTGAATTCTAGCGGTACAAAAGGGGAATATGTACTCCCAACCTAACAGTACAAATGGAAAAGGTCATTCAGATTACGGGTATCTTAGAGGGAACACGTCATTATGTTACTTTGTACAATAATTATTTCAGTTTTACAATTAGTAATGTTTCCCATATTTTGTCAGCTGACTTCAGTGCCACAAGATACAATGGCGATTGGTTTCTGTTATGTAAAAGGCGTCCAATTACATCTCACACCAACAGTAGCTTCTGACTGAACACTATCTCACTGTCACCAATCCCCAAGATAGATTCTTACCATTATACATAATCAGGACCGAACCTCCTTAAGCTGCTGTATGTCACTTTTCCATGACTGACGTGGTCTTCTTGTCTTGTGTGCCTGGTAGGAGAACTCTGCACAGGCTCGAGTCAAGCCTACGGGCCTAGACAGGTCTCACAGAAACGCAAATCATTTTTTTCCCGCGAATTATATAGCATACTGTTTAAAAAATAATATGAAGATTTTAGTGCATGCACGATTAAATGTCTATCCAGCACGCATTCAGAACTGTAGATATAGGTATCATAAGTTACTGTTTACTTCGACTTCATATTTCATAATGGCATTTGTCTTACCTCTACTCTGTCATATATAAAGAGCACTGAAAATTTGTTTTACATGGGAGACCACTCTTTCTCATGCTCCTACTGCAGTGATATCCCGGTCTGGCCCAACCCGATCTGAACCAGACCAGAAACCCGAAATTAGCTTATAATTATCACCTGAACTGAAGCCTGAACACTAGCACATAAAGTAGAGGCCAGAGACCATAGGGATCAGGAACAGCTTGTAGAGATATCACTGCAGTAGGAGCATGAGAAAGAGTGGTCTCCCATGTAAAACAAATTTTCAATGCTCTGTACATATGACAGAGTAGAGGTAAGACAAACTACTGCACGAACATTTTTTTCCATGTTGAAATTTAGTAATTTTCATATATATATTTAAAAATAAAGTTCTGAAATACGTACGATGTTTATTTTTAATACTGAATACGGTAATGTACATTCATCAGTTCATAATTATTGCAATAATACATAATAACTTAAAAAATACTAAAAGTTTTCATAACATTAAGACAATTTTAAATGGCGGTCATGTGAGTCGTGTGATGTGAAGAACAGTGTAGCTAACGTCGGAACTATGAACACGATGAAGTAGCACTCGATCATTTGAGCATAAGAACATTTTGCTTGCGTTTTGCAGAATCCATTGTGCAACTGCAGCACTAAACGGTAATAGCCTGATACTATCTATCACTCGAATGAAACTTTCACGTGCTGTAGGAATAGATAATTTCACCCTTTCCTATTTAGACTCATCCAACACCCCTTCGAAACGAGTAAATTTAAAAGATATCGTCTCTGCGCATTGCTTGCAAGGTCCAAGTAACAGCTTACCGATGCCACTCGATCTACTTCTGGGACATAACAGGGTTTTTCTGTCTATGTTTTCACGCGTGAACAATGTGAATAAACACAATATGTGGCCTGTGTGATCCACGAAAACCACTCACATCTTCGTCCGACTTGAATGACTTTTTTTTTGGTATAGCCAAAAGTGCAGTTGTTTTGGTATTGCCAGTTATTTGGGTACCAGATACTAGAGATTTTACTGTATTAGTATTTTATGTGAATTCATGCAAAATTAATTGCATTAATCTACTTACAGAGTACAATATATAAACTAAATCAGATACTGACATCCAGTCAGGAGAACAACTCAAGAATGAATGTGAACTGTGTGAGATGAAAGCATTGCTACCATATTTTCAATGAAAAACATACTAGATTTGAAACAGCGAATATAAGATATAATTAGCAACAGTTTAATGTAATATACTATTTTGTGTACAGGTTTGGAAGCAGACCCCGCATGTGGGAGTACATGGTGCACTCTGCCACAGAGTTCTTTAAGACGCTCGAGGGCTACAACCTGGTGTCAGAACTGTATGTGACGCGCCAGGGCGAGTTTGGCACAGCTGAGCAGATAGTGGAGCAGGCCCTCCGCACAATCAACGCCGAGGCCCAATGGAGTGATGCAACACTTCCTGTCATGGAGGCGTGGCTCGACTCTCACATTCCCTGCGATGTTGCCTGATTCTCTTATTTATATTTATATGTAGTTGCTGTTTATGTTCTTGCTATATAAATTACGCAATGCTCACACTATATTCATTTTTACATTTTTCCTGCATCCTCTGTTTCTTCTACTTGCAAAGGCTATTTACTTATGGTTTGCCTTGAGAATATTTTGTGAAATATATATATAAAAGAAACATAATAAATTTATAGTAAAGATGGTGATTTTTAGCATTTTAAATTTAAAACGTTGCACTTGTAGTTTGAAATCTAGCATTTTGTAGCATATTTGAATTTAACATTTATAATTTTGGGAAAACGTGTTTTTAAGTTACATGAAAATAACTGTACCAAATTTTAACTCGACAATTTCTTTAAAAACGTAATTCGCAAATATATATCACAAAAAATGTACAGTACAAAATATACCTATATGTAATATTATTACCTTATCTAAAAGGCCATCTGTGAATTAACTATCTTATTTATGTAAAAAATTAATGAATGAAAAATATATTTCTTTCAGTCCTTAACATTTAGATTTATGTACATAAAACTGAAAAATAACTAGAGCTGTATATTAAGAAAATAATTAAATAAGATTGCAGAACTCAGTTACAAGTCAGACATCATTATATGAGAGGCTGAAACAAATGTCTTGTTATTTTCAGTTATTTTTGTTCTTCTGTCTGATAAAATTAAATAATATTTAATTGCTTAAAATAGTTCAATACCTACATTGTTGTTTGGAGAAGACGGTGGAATTTTTTTGGGAATATAACTTTATGGCTAGCAAGTAAACAATACACGCTTTTATTCCCCTGAATTTTGTAAACGATAAACTTATATGACAGAAATATATGATTTCTTTTTTAATGAAATTACAAAACTTTATTTTGTGTTTAAATCGGAAAAAAGTCTTTTCACTTTTAAATAGCACATATATAGTGTGTGTGTGTATATGTATATATATATATATGTATATATATATATATATATATATATATATATATATATATATATAGCCTACTTCGCATTCTTTTTTCTGATTTAACATTTTTGTAATGGATTCAATACCAATAAAAATTATTACATTATGATTAAAAATGAAAATACATAAGTGCGCGAATTTCGGAGGCTTTTCAAATTTGATTGCTTTTGCGAAAAATCGCCATCTCTAATTCAAAGTCCTGAAAGGACAAGTACTAGGTCTAATTACAATGACAAGAAGTAAGAATATAGCTATGTTCACTTTTCGATTCTTCCTAATTAAAAATGATACCGAGTTTCTCCAAGGGAAGCCACATCTAAGGCTACAGTGCTGGCCTTCTATCCAGGCGACCTGGGTTCGATCCACGGTCAGATCTGGGTGAAATTTGTGGTGGAAAAAGCAGACCTTGCATAGTTTTTCTCGGGATACTCCTATTTCCCTCTTTCATTCCACCAACACTCTCCACATCCCCTTCATTTCATCTATCATCTGCAATAGTTAAGATAGGCTAGGTCAGTGGTGCACAACCTGCGGCCCACTACTATGTTTGCTGTGGCCCGATAGTAAAGTTTCGAACTTAAAATTTAAAAAAATATTTGAACGGAATTGAATTATTAATTACTATAAATTACAGTAATCATTAATTAGTAAGATATTTATGTACATTATTTATTATTGGAGGATAGCCTATCTGCAGCCCTCCAAAAGACCATTTTTTTTATATTGGCCCGCAGTATTCATAAGGTTGAGCACCCCTGGGCTAGGTAATGTCTGGGATAGTATGGGTTTCCGATGCTGATCTAGGTTCTAAGGACTTGGGGCTCTTGGCTCTGGGTTTGGGCCCGTCAGTAGATGATGGGACCTTACCTGCAGTGCCCAGGAAAGATGGCCCGCCTGTCAGCATCTGATGGATGGCCCAGATGACATTCTTTAATCTGACATTCATTAATGCCACCTGGGCCATCTTTCGGACTTAGACAATCATTGCAAACAGAGTGGACAATGGGGCTAAACAACTTAAATATAGAGATCCATCCCAGATCCAATCCTCGTGAAATTAATCAATCAAATCAATCCTCCAAGGGAACAGCGAATATCGAAGTCAAATGGCCTACAGGCTTGGGGCTCATATAACTTGTTAATTAGAGTCTTGTATCCCTTGTGAGGCCTCGCGATTCACGTAACTCTTACAATTAGATTAGTTCTTTCCCTTCTTCCCCTCATTTATCTTGTCTAGAGGAGGAAATGCAAACCGATTATTGCCCTCAGCAGTGGGCGAATCTAACTGGACATCACAATTAGTTAATAACACATGGGCTATATACAGCTGACATGAGATTTCTATTCTTCGCAGTTGTTTGAATGTTGTGGAGTTTGTAAGTACCGGTATTCATACATTTCAGAATCCTTTACTGATTCCATCTTTAATCGACTTAACTGAATCGAAAGATATTACAAAACTTAGCAAAGAATTTTAACTCTAAGCAAAAGAAAATTTGAGCTAATAATTTCATAATTATTTATCAACGAAGTGATTTCTAAACAAGATATTTAATCACTAACATTATTTACTTATATTTATTTATTCATTTACAGTATTCTTTTATTGTCATACCTGATAACTAAGGCATTGGTTCACATTGTAGGGATTTCTGCAGTTAATTGCTCCATAGATCGTTATATAAAAAGACAGAGAATTAGTATACTGAGAAGATACAGTGAAGTAGTTTCCTGTTTTTTTGCACTGGTGATAAAACAGCACTTTCCCCAGTCTGGGTTCGAACCAGAGATGTACGAATTGTGGCCCAACCACTCTAACATAAACTATGCCAGTGGTGGAAAGTGGCACTTCGATGGGATAGAGCCCACTACAAGCTAACTGGTGACTCACACACACGAATATTGAAAGAGCAATAGAAAATTGTTTAAGAACTCTTCCAATACAGTTTACCCATTACCAGTACTTCAATTAGGTCTACTATTATATGGTATTTATCTATTTCCTTACGAATTGCATTTTTCTTATCACTCTGCACAAACCACCAATGTCCATCTTTTAAATTCTTAAATTACTGGTACTGTTACATTTTACCTTCATCTTTTATTTTTGATTTACGTTTAGATGATGTGCATAAGGAAAATTAAACGTACTGTATATTTAAAGTTACTGGTACTGGTATAAACATTTTCTTATAACAATTTAAAAGATGGGGGGCACAAGAAGGAGAGTTGCTTACTCCAAGTTCTGCTAATCCAAATGCTCCCCCTCCCGCAAATTAAAAATGTCGGAATAGTCACTGCTCTTCAAGGGGAGGGAGCTACAGGAATGACCAAATATGTGTCAAAATTAACATGATTCATTTTTAGCCTTCAAATGCTTCATAGTATTGACTTCATTTGAGCGACATTTCAAGGTCGTTAGCAAGAAAATAATTTCTTTTATGCCATTTTTAAACAGCTGCTGTGCTACAATTCGTTGAATATTCGGAGTTTGTTTATTTTACATTTTTTTCAAAATTTAATGTGTAGTCTAATATCTCACAGAATAATAGAGATAATTGAATAAAATTTTCAGGGCATATTCTCACATTATACATGAATAATTCTTAAGAGGGAATTGTCAAATTGCAAATTAAAGAATAAATTAAAAATTTACGTGCAATTTTTCTTTCTGTTCATAAAAATGCAAAATAAAAATAAAAATATAGGGTAAAAATTAAAATTTCTAAAAATCATCAAACAAAATTGATTAGCAGTCTTTTAGTTTTAATTTAAGACAAGATTTGTGATTCTGTGACACTTGAGAGCAGATATATCATTTTCTTTATAATACTGCATTTTTTTTTTTATTTTTTTATGTCTGCAACTTACCATAAAGTGAAAATGTTGTATTACATTGATATGAAACTATATTAAGGAAATAGAGGCTCTACTTAAAATAATATGAGAAAAGAGATTTCCTATAGTTTTTTCCCCTTAATCAAGCGGAAACTCATTTCAATTACGAGAATTTTTTTTTCTAACATAATTAGTCAAACATTCACGTAAAATAATAATGATATATCGAACTGCGTGGAAAACGTTTTTAGCCTAAGTGACGTTTATTGGAGATGTCCAGGTTGATATCCTCTACGAAAATTAAAACAATATGGACATTAATTTACTCTATAAAAATAAATAAAACTATATTTTTAAACTCGAAATGTTCAGTTCCTTGCAATGTTATGTTTAACACTACTGTATCCATTCTTGATTGAAGGCCTCACATGTAGTGAATGCATTTAGGAACAGTAATTAATTAAATTTCAATTAATTACACTGGACACATTATGATATGACTCCAAAATCTTCCGTTCTTTCAAAAGTGCAGTCTGACACTGTTGTATTCACTACTTTCCTACCGATAGCTTCCCAAGCAGTGAGTGAAATTCAGTACACTTCAGAAACAAGAAGTAGTTAATTTATTTCATTTACACTAGATAATACATGGATGATTCTACCGAAATTCTCAATTCTTTGAAATTTTGTTTAACATTGCTGCATTAACTACTTAGCTATTGAAGACTTCTCATGCAGTGAATGAAGGTCAGTGCACTTAAGAACTAGCGATTACTTAATTTACGTCAGTTATACTAGATACATGACAAGACATGGCTTTACCGAAAACTTCACTTCCCTGAAATGCTCTGTTTGACACTGTTGCATCAACTAGTACCTATTAATGGCTTCTCAGGCTTCGAGTGAAGGTCAATGCACTTAAGAACCAACAATTAGTTTAACTTGTTTCAGTTACATTTAATATAAAACATGAGATTACTCTATCGAAATCTTCAGTTTTCTGAAGTGCTTCATTTGAAATTGCTGTATCAACTGCTAACCTATTAAATGCCTCTCAGTGAAGGTCAGTGCACTTCAGAACCAACAATTAGTTTTACTTGTTTCAGTTACATTTGATATAAAACATGAGATTACTCTATCGAGATCCTCAGTTTTCTGAAGTGCTTCACTTAACATTGCTGTATCAACTGCTAACCTATTAAATGCCTCTCATGCAATGAGTGAAGGTCAGTGTACTTAAGAACCAAGCAATTAGTTAATTGCACAAGACGCCAAAGTAAAGATAATTGTCATGTCATGTAGGTGGCTGACTCATGAAGAAGTATCAACTGCACATGATGACTGGTCAGTAATTCGCTCTCATTATCCAATTTGCTCCCCGTTTCTGCATCCACGGAGACACGTTTAGTGTCGTCTTCCTCATCACTCTTAATGCCCAACGTCCTGGTTAGAGTGAGTTGAGCTAATAGCAGGGCTGCAGTGCTGGACATGGGCTCTCTGTGTGTGGCTGTGCTGGCTGTGTGTGTGGCAGTGTCGAGGAGTGCTGTGCACCGGCGCAGCATCGACACAACAGAGGCACGGATCCACCTGGATGACTACCGCCTGCCGCAGGCTGTTGTGCCCACTGGCTACCACCTGGAGCTCATCCCATACCCTGGCGAGGGTCACTTCCGCGGTCATGTACACATCAACGTGACGTGCCTGGAGGCCACGCATAATGTGGTGCTGCACGCCAGTGAGCACCTGCGTGTCGTACACCAGCAAGTCAGTATGCGCCGCATCCGTGCACCAGGCCGTGCTCCTGCCAGCGGCCTCTATGACAGGTGTGTACAAGGCCTGGGTGCACTTACTGGCTTTTTCTGTTTGCTCTAGTTTATTTCAACTGATCCATATATCCTGTGCACCATGATACAAATCCTTCAGCAATAGACTGCTAATCTTTTTTGGGGTCATTCTGTAATTGTGGATGTGACATAGTTGAGTTTAATTCAAATGTTCATAATTACGATATTAATATGTAAAAAAACAGTAACTTCCACTTTGTTTTATACACACACTCACCCACACACACGCGCACGCGCACACACACACACGCACACACACACACACGGTGTTTCAAAAGTACAGGTAATGCATAATTGCAATTAAGATTGAATAACAGGATTTTTGACAAAAAGCTCAGGCTCGTCAAACCTTATATTTAGAAAGGAACATTTTTATGGAAACAAAACATTTTTGAGACTATTATTGTGCGAGTTATGACGTCATCGTGATAATTTTTAAATGAAAACCTATAGTTTTTTAATATCATCTGAAAGAGCATAGTTTTATGTAGTATTTAATTTGTTTTGTATATAATCACTATCAAATACCTTACTATAATAATACCGGACAGCTGTATACTAGCAGCATTGACGTGAGTGCGAAATATCGCGGACCTGACATCTAGCGGAATTACGTCTACAAATACAAATATTAATATAGCGGGATTCGGACTATTGTTTAAAACGTGAGTTACTAATGTGGAATACTATATAAAACACTTAAGAAATGTTGAATAGTATTTATTGTAAAATTATTATCTTATATCAAAGCTGTATATTATGAGAAATATTGCATACTTCATATTACTTTCCGTAATTAATTGTTACATATTTTTTCTTTGGTTTAGTGAGACAAAATCAATTCTGACATTAAGAATGAATTTACAATAATGCTTTATATACCCATTGCTGACAATTGCGAAGATAAAATTGATAGTAATCTCAGGCTTGTAATAATTAGTAAAGGCATGTGAACAATAAAACTTAATTTGATAAAACCTTAAAATTTCCAATATATTTTAAATTCTATTCATTTATTAGGTCTAAAAAAAAAAGCTAATTTGTATTTTTCTATCAACACAAAGACAAAGGAATTAGGCCTACTAAAGAATGTTGTTGACTGACATTTTATGATCCCTCGGAAATCGAAAGTACGATTTGGAACAATTTGTAATGCTGTAATTTTGTAGCAATTATAAACAGCACATATACACCCTAACATTTTAACACAGCACTAATTAATAATACTATTAACTTGCCCAGCAAAAATATACATTGCAGTTGATTACAGCTTGTTTCGTGAGTATCGCCACACCGGCCGCCTAGGTAGCAGAACCAGCGTCATTCACATGCAGAACTGCTAGCTGTCCGGTATTATTATAGTAAGGTATTTGGCACTATGGTTGTGGTTACTATGGTAACAATTTTATTGTTGATATATTTCGTTAGTTTACACAACGCAGAACTGCATGCATTGTATTCTTCACCCGACATAATTAGGAACATTAAATCCAGACGTTTGAGATGGGCAGGGCATGTAGCACATATGGGCGAATCCAGAAATGCATATAGACCGGAGAGAAATAGACCTTTGGGGAGGCCGAGACGTAGATGGAAGGATAATATTAAAATGGATTTGAGGGAGGTGGGATATGATGAGAGTGGATTAATCTTGCACAGGATAGGGACCAATGGCGGGCTTATGTGAGGGCGACAATGAACCTTCGTGTTCCTTAAAAGCCATCTGTAGTCCCTGTATTATGGAAGCAGTTCTATTGATGAAATCAACATAAAACAAGATGTTTTAACAGAAAAAAAGAGAACTGAGATTGTGACGAAGATAGGATTTGGTGACAAACGACGTAGATGACAAGAGGTACGCACACTTTTTCATCCAAATCGACCACCTATCCCTCTGTTATCTGTTGAGTACAATTCAGAGAACGTGGACATGTCTCATACATAAAAAGTTCATTATCTGTCACAACCATCTTTCATGTTGATTTCATCAATAAAACAGTTTCCATAAGATAGGGACTATCAAAATATATCAACAATAAAATTGTTACCATAGTAACCATAACTACAGTGCTTCTGTACAAAATAAATGAAATATTACATAAAAAATTATGCTCTTTCAGATATTAAAAAAAAAAAAAAAAACTGTAGGGTGTAATCACAGTCTAGTATATACAGTCACGAAGCTCAATACGTAGTAAATATGCATCCACAGATAGTTGCTAACCACTAGGATCGCTAATATCACCTCATTACAGACAATGTGAAATAGTACCAGCACAGTCTATTGTTCCTAGCACCCTCACAACTCAAGCTTCTTGACTGTATATACTAGACTGTGGTGTAATTTAAAAATGATTTCGATGACGTCATAACTCGCACAAAAATTGTCTCAAAAGTTGTTTGTTTCCATAAAAATATTCCTTTCTAAATATAAGGTTTGACGTGCCTGAGCTTTTCGTTCAAAATCCCCTCATTCAATTTTAATTGCAATTATGAGTTACTCTTGAAAAACAGACATTATGTATTACAAAATGATCTAAAAATACCTTAAAAATTGCAAGCCTCATCCAGATCTCTGGTGTTCTTCAAACTGTCAGATAATATCCTGTGTAATTTATATAAAATAAACAAAGAAGAAATACCAATCTATATCACAGACACACTCATTGCTAAAACTCCAGTTGTGAACGAAATTCCTCCATGGAAATGGGTGATTCCAGAACATAGCATACAAATTCGAGGAAATCATTCCAAAAATGATCCTCCATACATTCTTAAGTTAGATGCCATGGAACTGCTCTGCAGCATATATAAGGTTCATCTTCAGATTTATACAGATGGATCTCTAAACCCTGATGATGGGACATCAGGAGCAAGGTATTATATTCCAAAATATCAAGAAAGTTATTTCATACCATGTTCATCCTCCTCCAGTCTTGACACTGAATTACTAGCTATTGATGCTGCTCTTCAGTGTGTTATTCAAATTTCTGAAAAATCTATTTGCACACTTACCGACCCCAAGGGGGCTTATAATCAAATATGTACCAAACCTATATGCACATAGAATTATTCCAATTCAGAAACAAATAAGTAAACTAAAAAAACTCCAAAAGAAAATAATATTTCAATGGATACTTAGTCATTATGGTATACCTGGAAACGAGAAAGTCGATAATATTGCAAAACAGGCAACATATTTGCAGCCAAGACCTCTTCAAGTGATATCTCTATCCATTGCCTTTGTTTCAGTAAAGTCTCATTTTATAAACCTATAGATCAACAATTGGCTCTCTTCTGACAAAGAAAAAATTTTACAGTTCGTACAAAAGAAACCAAATGACCTGGAAATGTACAAAAACTTGCCCAGACATGTTCAAACATTTTAACAAGAGCCAAAACAGGTCACATTGTCACACAATTGTACCTACACCGATTTCACATTTCTGATACTCCTACTTGTCTGTGGTGTAATAATCATGATGAAGAAAATGTTATGTTTTATTTAACGACGCTCGCAACTGCAGAGGTTATATCAGCATCGCCGGATGTGCCGGAATTTTGTCCTGCAGGAGTTATTTTACATGCCAGTAAATCTACTGACAAGAGCCTGTCGCATTTAAGCACACTTAAATGCCATTGACCTGGCCCGGGATCGAACCCGCAACCTTGGGCATAGAAGGCCAGCGCTATACCAACTCGCCAACCAGGTCGACTTCATGATGAAGATCTGGAACACATTCTTCTATACTGTCCATCCATAAACCACAAAATAAGTAAATTAAAACCATCAGTACCAGTTGCAGAAGACACAGCCCTGCAGTACATATTGACTACACCCCAACTCTGGATACTAGCAACAGGCATCTATAATGAACACCGATCAAAATATCTCCCATTTCTCATGAAAAACAAGAACTGAAAAGACTACAGTGGGCTATAGTGGACTTTATGTTGTCAGCAAACAGCTGGATACATTGAGAAGATTGACTGATTGACTGAAAAACCTTGTGCGTGTATATATACAATATACCGGTAACTCTGTTAATGCGCTTGTCAAGGGACTGTGGCCTTCAAGCATAAGTGGGACAGTGCTATAGATGGGAAATGATTTGTGAAATGGGGATAACAATTTAGACACTACTTCATAGGAAACATATTTTATTGTGCATTAGTTACAGTGCAAAATACAAATAAGAGTTCATTTCACATGCAAAAATCTCTGATTGTTGCTTGCCATGTGTTGGAATGACATTTTCTATACAGTTCAAGTAAGTACAGTTAAATTCACTTGATACATCTCTAGGAGCATATTTACTGTTCCGAGGGCTTCATTTGGTATAGGGACACCTTCCTCTACAGATTTAATTTCCTCAACACTGTCTTCATCTTGGGCGGTAGTGGCAGCATGACATGCAACCATGTCGTCAATACCGCGGATTTCTGAGGTCAATAGACACAGTTAACTGACACAAAATCCTCCTGTTAACTTCCACCAACTTCTCCTGCACAGCAGCCCAATTCTCGTCATCAACCATTATGAAAGAGGCATTCATTTCACAGGTTGTTATGCCATTTTGCACTGTAAACTTACTGCATACTCCACAGAACTCAAAGGATGACTAAATTTTACAGAAATGACAGGAATGTATTGACAGAGACACTTTTGAGTGTTAAAATCCTTTCATACAAAGAAAAGTACCAGAAACGCAACTTCTGACACTGTCCACCGGAGAATTTTTTCAGGAAGAAAGTCCAATTTAGAGTTAGAATTTATAAAACAGTTATATTACCGGTTGTTCTGTATGGTTGTGAAATTTGGACTCTCACTTTGAGGGAGGAACAGAGATTAAGGGTGTTTGAGAATAAGGTTCCTAGGTTTTTAGAAAAATATTTGGGACTAAAAGGGATGAAGTTACAGGAGAATGGAGAAAGTTACACAACGCAGAACCGCACACATTGTATTCTTCACCTGACATAATTAGGAACACTAAATCCAGACGTTTGAGATGGGCAGGACGTGTAGCACGTATGGGCAAATCCAGAAATGCATATAGAGTGTTTGTTGGGAGGCCGGAGGGAAAAAGACCTTTGGGGAGGCCGAGACGTAGATGGGAAGATAATATTAAAATGGATTTGAGGGAGGTGGGATATAATGATAGAGAGTGGATTAATCTTGCACAGGATAGGACCGATGGAGGGGCTTATGTGAGGGCGGCAATGAACCTGAGGGTTCCTTAAAAGCCATTTGTAAGTAAGTATGTAAGAATGTTCAATTTCTTTCTTCTACTCGTGGTGCAATGACCCTCAGTACAGTCACAGCAACATATTTTTTCATCATAGTTTTAAAACATTACAAGTTTCGTAATTTATATGGAATTTTTTACTAATTTCCAATCCGAAAAAAGCACTACAAGCAGGAATTGGAAGCATTATAAGAGGAATTATACATGAAATGTCCAGGGACCATATA
The DNA here is from genome assembly GCF_040183065.1 of Periplaneta americana. NCBI lineage: Eukaryota > Metazoa > Arthropoda > Insecta > Blattodea > Blattidae > Periplaneta > Periplaneta americana. Next base: position 64,273,302 of record NC_091119.1, on the reverse strand, counting down.
AAAAGATCACTATTTCTCTGCAGAAATAAATTTTGTGCTAATTGAAAAATATGCCAACTATGAAAATTTCCTTACATTCAAATAAAGGATATGAAAAGTTAAGCAAATTCATCCGTTAGTTTCTGAATTATGAATAAGGACCCAGAAACAAAATTTGGGCCACCTGAATTTTGTTTCTGGGTCTGCATATTCTTTTCAAAAAATGTAAGTTTTGGAAAATTAAGTGAAAAGTTTAGGATTATAAAGAAGAATTAGGAATTTGTTGTACCTAGTTCCTAGAAGCTTCCACATGAATACTGTATTCCTGTTCATCATCTGTCTCTTATCATTCTCAGGAAACTAGGATTTATATTCAATCACTCTGTTGGCAGCAATGATCCTTGGTTGTGGATAGAGAAGACGACTTCCAGATATGGAGGGTAGCTGGAATATATTGAATAAGTAGTCATGGACAGCTGGTAAGGGGTGGTCCTCCAGCTTGGGGGTTGGGCGAAGGGCTAACAACCCATCACCGTAAAAAGCAGCTTGTTATGAATTCATACAATAAGCCTCGGAATGGGACTGATTCTCTGGCACGACCACAGCAAAGAAATCATAGATTTCAAAAAGGCATATGATTCGGTTAAGAGAGAAGTTTTATATAACATTCTTATTGACTTTGGTATTCCTAAGAAACTGGTTCGATTAATTAAAATGTGTCTCAGTGAAACTTACAGCAGAGTCCGAATAGGCCAGTTTCTGTCCAATGCTTTTCCAATTCACTGCAAGCTAAAGCAAGGAGATGCACTATCACCTTTACCTTTTAACTTTACTCTAGAATACGTCATTAGAAAAGTTCAGGATAACAGAGAGGGTTTGGAATTGAACGGGTTACATCAACTTCTTGTCCATGCGAATGGCGTGAATATGTTAGGAGAAAATCCACAAACTATTAGGGAGGAGCAAGTAAAGCGATAGGTTTGGAAGTAGATCCCGAAAAGACAAAGTATATGATTATGTCTCGTGACCAGGATATTGTACGAAATGGAAATATAAAAATTGGAGATTTATCCCTCGGAAAGGTGGAGAAATTCAGGTATCTTTGAGCAACAGTAACAAATATAAATGACATTCGGGAGGAAATTAAACGCAGAATAAATATGGGAAATATGTGTTATTATTCGGTTGAGAAGCTTTTGTCATCTAGTCTGCTGTCAAAAAATCTGAAAGTTAGAAGTTATAAAACATTTATATTACCGGCTGTTCTGTATGGTTGTGAAACTTGGACTGTCACTTTGAGAGAGGAGCAGAGATTAAGGGGTTTGAGAATAAGGTTTTTAGGAAAATATTTGGGACTAAGAGGGATGAAGTTACAGGAGAATTGAGAAAGTTACACAACGCAGAACTGCATGCTTTGTATTCTTCACCTGACATAATTAGGAACATTAAATCCCGACGTTTGAGATGGGCAGGGCATGTGGCACGTATGGGCGAATCCAGAAATGCTTATAGAGTGTTAGTTGGGAGGCTGGAGGGGAAAAGACCTTTGGGGAGGTCGAGACGTAGATGGGAGGATAATATTAAAATGGATTTGAGGGAAGTGGGATATGATGATGGAGACTGTATTAATTTTGATTGGCTATACAGAACTGCGAATGCTATTTTCACTATCTTAGCTGTGTCATGAAGGGTCTGATTCTCGGCTGTATTTTCAAAATATTGCTATGTATGGGCATGTGCAGTGGACCAACGTACAGCTTTCTGTCACACCAGGTGCAGAACTCTCATTCACTTTGTAACAATCATCTTCACAACTTGTGTTTTCTACATATTGTCATTTGAATAGGTAGGTACATATTGTGATTATGAACAGTTAATTGAAAAAGTTAGAAAATGTCCATGCTTGCAGAACATACTCCTAGAAGAGTACTGCAACCAGAACATGCAGGATAATATGTGGAGGAAGATTTAACTTGTGTTATATCATACAAGATTCTAGGTTATTTTCAATTTTATTTCAGCTTAAGTTTAATAAAATATAAAATACAAAAAACATAACTATTTTCACATTTAGTTACAATAAAGTCCCATTTTTTCAATAAATCGTACAATTAAGATTTCTCTCTGTTGCAATTCAATTCAGCCTTCATCAGACAAAGTATTCCATGAATAAATTTCGAGTATATTGGGCTTCTTTCATTGAATTAGTTGTAGCAGTAGCACATAACGATATAAAATTGTTGGCTTGAAAGTATTTTTGTTCACCACCATCATTAATGCTAGTCTGGATTGGTGTTGGATGTAGATAAATTTAATTTGTAAGACAATGATAGCTTCGGCTATTTTATCGGAAAGCTCAACATGATATGTTCTCCAAGTATTAACCACAATAAATATAATCATTGTCAGAATCGTCACTACTTTCCCAGGGCACACTATTTGCAAATTTCAGCATAATTATATTTTATTTACAAGTATATACGAGTATTATGATTAAAGAACAATAAACTTATCCTTGGAGATGTGTTCAGCGATAAAATGAATTAACAATGCAATTTAATCTGTAAATATTATCTGCTATTATTGAAGCCAAGAGTAGGTTATTTTCTATATACATATGATTTTGTGAAGTATTGGAGTGTATCGTTGCTACACTTATTGCCAAAAATACTTGTTTAATGAACGAAACATAATGCCGCACCATGCTACACTAGGCCTCATGACGTCAGCAAGAAGAGGGAGTAGTACTCCCACCTGTAGTAAAGTGTGCCATGCCTGCATGCATAGCCACTTCCTCACTGCATCAATTACGCTGTTGTCACTTTCAAAATTACTTCACACAAAGCATCATTAAGAGATCCAAAGAGGTGGAATCTGATGGGGACATATCTGGGCTGTAGGATGGATGGGGCAGCACAGTCCAACCCATTCGCGGGTTCACAAACATTTGTGAGGGCGTGCATTGTCATGCTGAAGCAACATTTCTGCTGGATTCTTGCCAGGCCAAACTCGCCGGAAAAGTTTCTTGAGCTTGTCCAGAATGTTGGTGTATGTCCAGGCACGGATACAAGGGGGGGGGGGGTCTAGGGGGCTATAGACCCCCCCTATCATTTCAAAGACTTTTTTTTTACTTAAAATGTACAAAGCATTATTTTTTCATTCATATAACATATGATTTCTTCACTCTCTAAACTTTATATTATTTTGCTATTTTATTTTCGCATACAAACTCTCTTTACAGTTCACAGTGAATAGGTCAGGTAAGTGGTCACATTCCTCAGGGGTCGTTACCATGGAGTTTAACAATAGCTCGGACTTCGGAACGGAAATATAATGGTATCCACGCCTACCACACTGTAGCTAGGCCGTTACCAGTATCTTTGTTATCATACTTTACAATAGCCACTACATTCGACTTCTGAATTGAGACAAGAAGTGATCAGTCTGTACAGGTGAATTACTTAGTGTAACAGTTATAAGAAATTATAAAATGTCGAAACGTAAGTTTCAAACAACTCTCTTACAATTCGTCAAGAAGACGTGTGGTGAAGTGAAAGAGAAGTGCAGTACGGATGACAATGATACAACTGATGAAGAAAAGTGTATGCCTGTTAATACCTTAACAGTGGAATCGGTTATGTGCAGTGAAAGTGATGATGCTAGTTCGATGACTCATAATGTACTAGATATTGGTTGCTTAGTGGAAAAAGAAATATGCAGTGAAGAGACAAAATACAAAGCTCTAACAAATCCGTGGGTTCCAGACGAAAAATATCCATTTCCGTAGACACTAGAATCGGGACAGTCTAGACAATTTCAGCATGCCTGGCTTAAAAGATTTCCATGGCTGTCTTACAGTAAGAAGGATGAAGATGTGTTCTGTCACGTGTGCGTTTTATTCGGACTTAAAGAGGGAGGGCGAAGCAAAGTCACGTTACAGAATTTAGTTACGAAACCTGTAAGAAAATTAAAAAAGGCCTCTGAAATATTCAGGAGACATTCAGAAAACAGTTATCACAAAACTACTCTCTTAAAATGTGACAACTTTAAACGATGGTTGAAGGTAAGGTAGAGAACGTTCTGGTTCAATTGAATATTTAAGTGTTACAAACAGTGCGCGAAAACAGAATGAAACTTCTCCCAATAGTGAAAACAATTATTTTGTGCAGCCGACAAAATATTCCATTAAGAGGACATAGGCATGATGGTACGATTGACTTGGAAGGCGAAAATTAAAACGAAGGTAATTTCAGGGAGCTTCTTAAATATCGCGTTGATGCCGGTGGTCAGATCCTGCATAATCATCTTAAAAATGCCCCCAAAAACTCTTTCCTAACAAGCAAAACAACGCAAAACGATCTCATAAACTGTTGTGGCACCATTATTGAAAAGAAAATTGTTGAATAGGTTAACCAAAGTAAATATTTTTCTATCTTAGTAGATGAAACAACCGACATCAGCTCCAATAAGCAACTATCATTATGTGTGCGATTCGTAGACCGAGAAAAGTGTTACTTGCATGAGGAATTTTTGAGATTCGTAGTGGTGCAAGGTCTAAGTGGAGAGGCATTGTCAAAGTTGTTTTAAGTGAACTGTGGGAGTTGGGTCTAGACATTTCAAATCTTGGCGGAGAGGATTATGACGGCGGTGCTAATATGTCGGGAAAGTTTCGCGGTGTCCAAGCGCGAATTTTAAAAGAGCAGCCTCTCGCATACTATATACACTGTGTCTCACATTGCCTAAATTTGTCACTTTCAAAATCGTGCTCTGTTCCCAGTGTTAGACAAACTGTAGACACAGTAGCTGAAATAGCAAAATATGTTAGGGAGTCTAGCAAGCGGTCAATCATGATGAAAGAAAAATTTAGTCAAATATGTCCTGAACACAAGAAAACGAAACTAAAGATCTTGTGTGAAACAAGATGAATTGAACGGCATGACGCAATGCTACAATTTTTAAACATCTTCTCCGCAGTTATATCATTCCTGGAAGATTTTGAATCCTATGGTACAAAGGCACATTTGATGCTTAACTTCATTCTAAAATTCAAATTCATAATTTCATTGCATATTTTAGCAGAAATATTTGAAATAACAACGTGTGTTTCGCGGAAGCTACAGAGCCCAAATCTCGAACTAAGTCAGTGCTACCAGATGGTTGAATGTGTCATGAATACTCTTCAGGCCTGCCGAGATAATAACACTTACCGGTATAATTTTCTTTTCGAGAAGGCTGTTACATTGGCTCAATCTGTAGACGTAGAAGTAAATGTACCTCGAGTTGCATCCAGACAAATCCGTCCAATAATGTTCCGTCTAAGTCTCCTAAAGATTATTACTGGCTCAATGTATTTCTTCCTTTTCTTGACCACCTTCTAAGCGATTTGTCAGTACGATTTTCACCTGCTAGGCACAGTCATGTAATTAAACTCCAATCCTTGATTGGATTGATTACACGATCCTGATAAAAATATCGATGTCGTCCTACAAGCTGCAAAGGTTTATGAACAGGATGTGCCAGGAACTATTTCAGAGCTTAGAGGAAAGCTATATTTCTGGAAAGAGCAAAAAAAAAAAAAAAAACAGACACGGCTATAGAAGCTTTGCTGCTTTCTAGGAATAATTTCTACCCCAATATAAGAGAGCTGCTCACCATATTATGTGTCATGCCAGTGATAACTTGCACTGCGGAACGGTCATTCTCAACACTGAGACGTGTGAAAACCTACCTCAGATTGACGATGAACCAGGACAGACTGAATGGTTTGGTATTGCTCAACATTCATCGTAACATTGAAGTAAGTCCGGATGAAGTCATAGAACTTTTCGCAAGAAAACATCCCAGACGACTTCAGTTAAACTGTAAGTAACATTTAATTGACTTTCCATTCCAGTCACCATTTCCTTTAGAATTAGAACTAATTGAAGACTTAGAATCTAAGAGTGACAATATTGTTGTGGTTTATTTATTTGTTTTTAATTCCATTGTTCTGTGTTATGATTATACTACTGTATTCATATGTTAATTATTATTATTAGCCCCTCCCCCCATTATTAAATTCTAGATCCGCGCCTGTGTATGTCTCTGATTTAATGATTGTTACTCTTGACATCATATCCACAAGAATGGCTCCTCCACAATCCCAAAAGACAGTAACCATAACTTTTCCTGCAGAGGGGGCTGTTTTGAATTTCTTCTTTCTGGGCAATTTTATTGAGGATGATGTCACTCCTTTGACTGTCTTTTTGTTTCCAGCTCAAAATTATGCACTCAAGTTTCGTCACCTGCAATGATCCGGGACAAAAAGGCCTTCCCTTCAGCTTCAAAGTGCTCTAACAATTTAAAAGAATGGCTCTCCTTTGCAGTTTGTGGAACCCATTTTGAGCAGAATTTTGAATATCCAAGAGCCTCAATAATTGAACAAACACTTCCAATGCTTATCGACAGCAGTAGGGCCATTTGTCATGTTGTGATGTGCCAATCCACACGAATAATGACAACCACGCGATTCATCATGTCTGGATTGAAGGCTATGACAGCAAGGGCGCACCGACAAGGGGGTCAATCGGGTCCGGACCCCCCCCCCTCAAAGTGATATGTTGTAACATTTTTACTGAACTTTAAGCATTCCGTTATCTATAATTTCACCGAAATGATTCACCCCCAAGAGAAATTCCTGGGTGCGCCATTGTATGGCAGCATGCCTAGAATGCTGCAGATCTTTGGAGCTCGGCTTCTGCACTTTCTCATACCTGAAATCTCGAGTACAATGGCCAATATTGCTCCTATCAACTACATGACTACCCTACACTGCGCACAAAGGTTTATTTGATATCCATCACACTTTTGTTTTCGAGAACCAAAAATTCAATTACTGCTTGCTGCTTGTAATGGGAGTCTGCAACAAACGCCATTTTAATTGTTCACTACGTCTCCGCCATCTGTCAGAATGACTTACAACACTGTACCGGTATACGTATGAGAGAAACATCAGATTTCAAGCCCTCTATCTTTGTTAATGACCGAGAAAAAAATAAAGTGGAGATTACTTTTTGAACAACCTCGTACATATCTGCCAGAACCTCAGTCAGAGATAAGAGCTATGGTAGATAGTGAAGTTCGGTTCTATGAGCCAGCTATAGTAGCTGAGGAGATCATTTTGCTAATCATACATTAACCTCATACTGGTTCGATGATTGTTCACTTCTGCTGAAGCATGTTCACATGATGCCAGCAGTTGGCTGATAAGTCTTGGTGGATGATGATGATGATGATGATTATTATTATTATTATTATTATTATTATTATTATTATTATTATTATTATTATTATGTAAAAGAAACGAATGTATATGAGGATTACTATTTGGGTAATTTTGTGTTAGATATGTTACATGAACGAGTCAGATTCTCAATAATTACAAAAATTTAAATCTTAAGAAAAAAAAAAAAAGCAGTCACTGTGTTAACTACAAAGCAAACAAGAAGTAAAACACTTGAAAAGTAATAACTATCGACTATCCTCTCATTAAATCACCCACAATTATATGCCGGTAGTCAAACACTGAATGTTGAACGACTGCAGTAAATTGTAGTATTTTGCAACTAAATAAGAAAACATAATGTATTGTGTAAAGAAATTGAATATTGTTTAAATTTAAGATATAACATATTATATATTTCGGTATTTTTTTAACATTAGCATCTCTTAAATATTATGTTTCGTGTAGGTTTTGAAATATTTTGAGTTCTATGTAAAAAAGAAAGTTGGCATAAAATTTGAAACTATGTTGTATACCTCTCACCCGTGCTGACCTATGACTTCGTTTTTAGTCTATATCTATTCTTTGTCGTGACAAGTGCAGTGAAGTGTTCAGGTATTAGAAAGTGTATTAATACGATGAAAACATGAATCTGTTAAATGATTTAGTGTGTAATCTTTTGAAGACACCATTCTCTCATTGTTCTGCAGAAGACAAACAAGATATTTTAAAATATGGCAGACCAACACCTCACATTAATATAACTGTGGAGCAAAGTATAAGGTAAAAGATTTGAAAGCGATCTGAGAAACGTAATTTTATCCCTACAGATTTATTTGTGGTGTTTGATTGTTGTAAGTTTTGTATTCAACAGAATATTGCTTTGATTTATACGTAGCTACATGATTTTACTGTACATTGGAAGTCACATGTTCTAAAGTTGATTTAAAATATGAATACAGTTTATGAATATGATTGTGATTTTGAATTTTTTTATGAGTAAGTAATATTTCTTCATTTCTTGTGTACTCTTTTAATTTAATGTGTTGTGTTTAGATTTTTGTCTTTTTTATGTCATGTGGACTTGTGATTATTTTATATGTTGTGGTATATATTTTGTGGAGGTTTTGTTGGAACATTGAATTCTTCGAGGTTAAGGGGGCGTAGCCCCCAAAAATGTTGAAAATTTGTTTGCACGTATTATATACTGTGGCTTTTATAAAATTTAGGAAATTGGTGAATACACAATATTATGTTAGTGACTGTACAGCTTATAAAAGTGTTCGCGACGTCATCAATGATGTCATGACCATTCATCAATTTCAGGAAATTACCCAGAATTCTATTGCCCTTCACCTAATTTGTCTGGCACGAGCTGACTTCTCTAGATTTGAATATGTTTTAATAGTTATGGCAATTCAACCCAAGAGAATGAAATTGTGTGTGATTGCAGCAACTCCATAACCATGTCTGAGGTAGAGGGACCACTGCCCATCTCCAGCATTACTCGAGAGGCCCACAAGGAACGCTTCTACATCACATTGCTAGAGGAGTTAGAGAAGGGAGCGGTCTACCAGGTGGACCTCGAGTTTTATGGTGCTCTGGATAGTGATACCAGTGAAGGATTTTTCAGAGGCAGCTACACTAATGAGCATACCCTCAAACAGAGTTGGTATGCAGCCACCAAGATGGCACCCAGCAATGCGAGGCGAATCTTCCCCTGTTTTGACGAACCATCTTTCAAGGCACCATTTAGGGTCAGCATTGCACGATACACTAGCCTCTCAACACTGTCCAACATGCCTCTCCAATCCATCGAGATGTGAGTATATACTCTGATATGAAAGTAGAAGTAGAATAATCATCATATTTGTCATCGTCGTCGTCATCGTCATCATCATCAAAATTGTTCATTTCATGGCCTTAGGCCTGTTAGTCTGTTCACAACTTTAAGTGAATTCATCTTCATAACTAGTTAGAGATCATCTTTCATCTCGATACCCTTAGGGTCTGCAATTTAGTACTATTTGAGTGGGGTGAAAGCTTTCTTAAAATGTCTTATGTTTACTACCATTTGAGACTTTCGCTGTGTTCAGCATGGTGTGAGGTTTTTGGGTATTTGCATAGAGTCATTGACGTAGACATTCAATGTCTTCGAGCTACAGATCGGCTCCATCATCAAGAAAGGCAGGGAAAGGAGAATCTATTTGACCCATTACCCAGAGCTAATCTTCAGTCAATGTTTCAAGCTAGATATCTGCTTCATTATTAGGGAAGGTAGGGAGAGCAGGATTGGCACAGTTTTTGCCACTGGATGGTAAAAACTGGCAAATTTCTTGTTTAAACGGGCATGGAATTTTTCAGTTTTTGCCAGTTTTTCCACTTGCTAAAAACAAGATGTAGCAGTAGAGACTGACTTCAGCTGTTGGTTTTACTGACTACTCACTTTGCTCTCGCTCTCAGTCTTAAAATATATGCAAAAAGACTTGGGTTTTGTAACAATTCTGTGGTGTTTGGTCAGAACATAATAACTCCAAAAATGATATTTTTTAACTGAAAGGCAGCCCTATATAAAAAACAGTTCTCTTTTGTTTGTTATAGCCGTGATATCTCCATCTAATCTTATGTTATTTTCATTACATTTGTATGTAAACTAGAATTATGATTATTTTGTATAGGAAAGGTGAAAATAAAAATGTTTGTATTTCAAAACAGGTTTTTTGGAGTTATCATGTTTTGACCAAACACCACAGAATTATAAATAAGAACTGTTATATTTTTCACAAATTGTTGCCAGTTTTCCAGTTTTGTCAGTAAAAATTAGTTTTTTCCACTGGTCTGGACTTTATTAAAAAAAGTGGAATTTTGCCAACCCTGACAAAAAGAGGAACATATCTGTTAGATCCGTTACCCAGAGCTACTCTCCACTCAACATTTCGAGCTACATATATGCTACATTACCAGGGAAGACAGGGAAAGAGGAATCTACCTGTTAGATCCGCTACATTTCACTCAACGTTCCAAGCTATATATCCGTTACATTATCAGGAAAGGCAGGGAAAGGGGAACTTATCTATCTGTTAGATCTGTTTTCTTTTACTTGATTATTTAACCACATTGCATCAACTACTATGTTATTTAGCTTATTTAGCGTCAATGAATTTTTTTTATTTTAGTAGGTTATTTTATGACGCTTTATCAACATCTTAGGTTATTTAGTGTCTGAATGAAATGAAGGTGATAATGCTGGAGAAATGAGTCCGGAGTCCAGCACCCAAAGTTACCCAGCATTTGCTCATATTGGGTTGAGGGAAAGCCCCGGAAAAAAAAAACCTCAACCAGGTAACTTGCCCTGACCGGGAATCGAATCTGGGCCACCTGGTTTTGCGGCCAGACACGCTAACCATTACTCCACAGGTGTGGACGCGTCAATGGAATTGGTGATAGCAAGATGGTAATTGGCGAGATGTGGCCGAGAATTCGCCACAGATTACACAACATTTGCCTTACAGTTGGGAAAAACCTCGGAAAAAAGCCAACCAGATAATCAGTCCAAGCAGGAACCGAACCCATACCCAAGTGCCTCAGCTGATTGAGATATGCCGATGGCTCATTAGATCTGCTACCTACAGCTAGTCTCCAGTCAACGTTTCGGGTTATATATTGGCTCCAGCTTAGGGAAGGAAGGGAAAGAAAAAACCTATCTGTTGGATCCGTTACTAAGAGCTACTCTCCAGGAGCTGAAATGTAGCTCTGAAACGACATATGTCTTTACATCTATGATGCAGTGCAAATACTCAACAACCTCGCACATTTCATTTTTGTTTTTATATTCCCTCTGTCAAGTTGATTTGTATGTCGGAATTAATTTTTTATCTGAAGATGTATATTCTCCTACCAGGGCAGCAACTGTCCCTACTGAAAAGTAAGGCTTTTTTAACTTTTTAATATTCTATATAGATTTTTTTAACATCTTGTATTTAAAGTATTTTTCATGTAGGCTACATTATGTTGGGGCCTTAGCAGTTGATAAAGCGTCGTAAAACAACTAATATAAAAAAATAATATCAGAGGAGTGATAATAATCAACTCAGAACGTTACACTTAAAAATTAACACCATGGATACCAGGGAAATATTTTACACCTACTAAGATGAAGACCTGTGGGTGCTTCTGTTCCCTACATAATTATCATCTATATCATGTAGTATGGCCTTTTGGTGTCTGGAATGTGATTCACAAGCAGATTGTGTAAGAAGCTGGTGAAGGCAGGGAAATATTTACGCCTAGGCACACTAGGCAGCTGCCTAGGGCGGTAAATTTGAAGGGGTGGCTTTTAAGCTATTACTGTTAATTTTTTAATATTTTTTAAATTTTATTCATAACTCTTTAAAAGAATACATGAACTTAAACGCACAATGAAAAGGATATGAATAACATTGGCAATAAACAGTTCAAATTTAATCAAAGGTCTGCTAACGGAAAAAGGACAGTTTTTCAATAATAGCGTCACAATGCGATCAAAGCACTTTTTTTCAATGTTATGCACTCTCACCGTGAGAATCTCACGTGATAATCTTAAAAAACTCACTGGTATTATATTACGATACGTTAGGAAGGCAAACCTCGTTGCTCGCAATCATAATCTTTGTGCTGAGAGACGCCGCTAACTCTGTCATAAGAGTAGTCAGTATCAACACTCAATAATGTCCATTCAGACTTAAATTCAAAGAAAATACCGCCAGCCATTGTAGCAGTCGGATGCTTGGCAGTTCAGTTTAATTTAAAGCAGTAGTTGTTGTGCAGTTGTTTTGTACCTAGGTGATTTATATTTTAATATTCATTATGAGTGACAGTCGGAAAAAGCTAAGTGGTTTTCAATACCGAAAACATCTCTGATTGAGGCTCTGGCTGATATGTAAATCTATTATCAGACAGTACATTTCACTTGACATACATGTGTCAGAGGAAGAACTGCATCTCAAATCTGATTAGTGTAATATGTAGCTAGTCAGCGATGTATGCAATGGAGGGAGAAAGGAACTGATCACCCTACCCCATTATCTCCTGGCCTAGTTGCCTTATGAGTGATGTCTTGATGGTGTCACTTGTGGGGTCCAGACCTGTCTTCGGACAGTTTACTAAACAACAATACCGGAAACTCGCGAAAGACAAGGCAATAAAAAAAGAGGAAATTGTGAGAAAAAGTGCAAAAATAGATGTGCTACTTAAAAAACAAACACAGCCAGCTTGTTCAGTTCCAGTCCAGGTACATCAGAGTGTAATAATGTGGCGAACAGTACCAAAAATAGTGGAATGTGTGGTTTATCTGAGTCAGGTGTTTCTGATATTAGAAACAGTAATAATGACGCGGAATCAATTATTTAAATTGATCAAAATGACGCATATTGGGCGAAATAAGGGGCGGAAATATTTTTCTTTGCCTAGAGACGCCAAGTAGCTAGATTCGCCTCTGGTGAAGGAATGTGATTTAAGAGATGAAAGCAGTGGAAGGATACCACTTCTATCTGCATATAAAATAACATGAATAATCTAAAATGTGGTTCATATTATACATGAATTATATGGATTACAATTTCAAGTGCACCTTGTACCTTGGTTTCTTGTAAATTTTTTCATTAATTCTCAGTTTTCTGTAATATGTATGCAATGACGATGATTACCTGATGTTAGTGGTAGATTTGGTTAAAAACGTCTAAAATTTTAATGTCAAATTCATTAGGTCATATGTCTAATGTAAAATGAAATTCAAAAGTACAAAGTGTGCAAAACTTTTCGATTCCTAGAATGTCTGAATAGAATGAAAACTACATATTTACACACAGTAAAATTTACATTTTCATATTTGTGACCATGACACACACGGATATTGAAAAGGAAGTTCAACCCTTTTAATTTTTCTCTAATGGTTCAGTTTGTAATTTACAATTACTTCTAATCCTTCTAGTGTAATGAAAATAAATAATAATAGTCCTACAAATGAAATTTATTCATTTTATGATACAGCAATAACAATTTACAGAGTAAAAGAATTATTAGGCCTACATAAGTAATGTTATTGCAGCACATTGACAAGTTGCAGAGTGACGAAACTTACAATTAATGTTGTTGCAGCACTGATGAGCAGGGCTGGGTGTGGGACCACTTTCCTTTGACGCCGCCCATCTCCACTTTCTCAGTCGGATTTCTCGTGTCAGACCTGAAGAGCCACGTCCCATTCACCATGCCCAACCCTCATGGTGGGGTGGCAGTGCACTTTCATGGCAGACCGCAGTTTCTCGCTGGTGTGGAGGGCTCTCTGCGGAGTGCCACACATATGATGGAGTTTCTAGAGGACTACCTGGGTGTCAGATATCCACTTCCAAAGCTAGACATTGTGGCACTGCCTGAGTATAGTGGAAGGCGGCCTGCAGACCATCTGGGGCTCATCATGTTCCGGGAGGCTGAGCTGGGTGATGCGGCTGGACAGTCCCGTCTGGTACATGAGCTGGTATATCAGTGGCTCAGCCATGTAGTTACGCCCCACTGGTGGAGTGACCTGCACATCACTAACGCACTGGGTCGCTACCTAGCCACTGCAGGCCTTCTGCAACTTCTTGACAAGGAGAATTGGGCACCCCTGTTGCAGCACAGCTCCTACTACGAGTTTAGCTCACTTAGCCCCTATTACAGCACGCCAGATTTCCGGCATGATAGTGTCACCAACAGAGGTATGACCCATGCTCGTTAGAGAAGCTCCTACAGCATACTTAAGAAGGTACCAGTATAGTATTTTATGAGAGTACTTCGAAAAAAATGCGCTTCAGAACAAGTACCAAGGAAGAGATGTTTTATAGAATGAGTACTCAGGAAGATATGCTCTTCAGAGTGGGTAATCGGGAAGGGATGCTCTTCAAAGTGAGTACTCAGAAAAGGAATCGCTTCAGAATGAATACTCAGGAAGAGATGCTCCTCAGAATGAGTACTCAGGAAGAGATGCTCTCCAAAGTGAGTACTCAGAAAAGGAATCTTTTCAGAATGAATACTCAGGAAGAGATGCTCTTCAGAATGAGTACTCAGGAAGAGATGCTCTTCAGAATGAGTACTCAGGAAGAGATGCTCTTCAGAATGAGTACTCAGGAAGAGTTGCTCTTCAGCATGGGTACTCAGGAAGGGATCCTTTTCAGAATGAGTACTCAGGAAGGGATGCTTTTCAGAATGAGTACCGTATTCAGAAAGAGATGCTCTTCAGAATGGGTACTCAGGAAGGGATGTTCTTCAGAATGAGTACCGTATTCAGAAAGAGATGCTCTTCAGAATGGGTACTCAGGAAGGTATGTTCTTCAGAATGAGTACTCAGGAAGAGATGCTCTTCAGCGTGAGTACTCAGGAAGGGATTCTTTTCAGAATGAGTATTCACGAAGAGAAGCTCTTCAGAGTGCGTACTCAGGAAGAGATGCTCTTCAGAGTGGGTACTCAGGAAGAGATGCTCTTCAGAATGAGTAATTCAGAAAGTGATGCTCTTCAGAGTGCGTACTCAGGAAGAGATGCTCTTCGGAATGAGTATTCAGGAAGTGATGCTCTTCAGAGTGCGTACTCAGGAAGAGATGCTCTTCAGAATGAGTATTCAGGAAGAGATGCTCTTCGGAATGAGTATTCAGGAAGTGATGCTCTTCAGAGTGCGTACTCAGGAAGAGATGCTCTTCAGAATGAGTATTCAGGAAGAGATGCTCTTCGGAATGAGTATTCAGGAAGTGATGCTCTTCAGAGTGCGTACTCAGGAAGAGATGCTCTTCAGAATGAGTATTCAGGAAGTGATGCTCTTCAGAATGCGTACTCAGGAAGAGATGCTCTTCAGAATGCGTACTCAGGAAGAGATGCTCTTCAGAGTGCGTACTCAGGAAGAAATGCTCTTCAGAATGAGTATTCAGGAAGAGATGCTCTTCAGAGTGCGCACTCAGGAAGAGATGCTCTTCAGAATGAGTATTCAGGAAGTGATGCTCTTCAGAGTGCGTACTCAGGAAGAGATGCTCTTCAGAATGAGTATTCAGGAAGTGATGCTCTTCAGAATGTGTACTCAGGAAGAGATGCTCTTCAGAATGAGTATTCAGGAAGTGATGCTCTTCAGAATGCGTACTCAGGAAGAGATGCTTTTCAGAATGAGTACTCAGAAAGAGATGCTCTTCAGAGTGTGTACTCGGAAGGGATCCTCTTCAGAATGAGTACCGGTACTCAGGGAGATGCTCTTCAACGTGGATACTCAGGAAGGGATGCTTTTCAGAATGAGTACTCAGGAAGGGGTGCTTTCCAGAATGAGTACTCAGGAAGAGATACTCTTCAGGGTGGGTATTCAGGAAGGGATGCTCTTCAGAGTGGGTACTCAGAAAGGGGTTCTCTCAGAGTGAGTATTCAGGAAGGGCTGCTCTCCAGAGTGAGTACTTAGGAAGGGATACTCTACAGGATGAGTACTCTCAGGAAGAAAAGCTCAATGAGTATGGTACTCATGAAGCATTGTTCTTCAGAGTGAGTACTCAAAAAGGGATGCTCTTCAGATTCAGGAAGGGATGCTCTCCAATGTGTGTACTCAGGAACAATATCCCTCAGAGTCAGTACTCAGGAAATGTCCTTCAGAGTACTTTAGAAAGGGTTGCTTTTCAGTGTAAGTATTAAGAAACAGATTCTCTTAAAGAGTTCTGAGAAGTAATTATCTTCAATAGTATTCACAAGGGACGCAATTCAGAATGAGTATTCAGGAAAGAACTTCTTTCATAACCAGTATTCAGGAAGTAGTGTTTCTCTAAATAATTAAAAGACATGTTCTTCAGAATGAGTAGGTACTCAGGAAGTGATATTTGGAGAGACTATTTAGAAAGAAATTCATCATAGTGAATAACTTAGATATGTTACACAATATGTACTTTCTGTTTCAGCTCAGTGGTTCCTGCGCATGCTCAATGCTTCCCTCACTGAGCAGACATTCCGTACAGCACTGAGAAACTTCCTGCTCAACAAGTAAGTTGGTCCACAAATAAGATAGAGTATAATACTTATCAATTATGAGCCGGTGCTGACGCAGAGTCTTTCTTTCTGCCACAGTCAGTATAGCACATTCACTGAAGATGAGTTCTGGGCGACACTGACTCACCAAGCACACATGGACGGAGTTCTCCCAAGTGATCTATCAGTAGGGCAAATCGCCAGGTCTTGGTTGCGTAAGGACTGCCACCGTTTCCCTGTACTTACTGTGCAGCGTGACTACAATGACAACTCTGCCATGTTGGAGCAGCATGTGTTCATACGCGAACAGCCACGCACCCTCTCTGAAGAAGAGCAGTACCTCACGTGGTACATCCCCATTGCATACCTCACTCCTGACAATCTGAACCCTAGCACTGCATATCCTGTTGCTTGGATGCGGGGTGAACGCTACTTCAATATGAGTGGTCTGCCAGATGACCAATCCTTCATCATTGTGAATCCAACTGATTCGGGTATGTTCATGGTGAACTATGACCACCACAATTGGGGATTGCTGGCCCAGCACTTGCAAGGAACAAGGAGCTCCGTGCCTGCCCCTGCACGCATCAAGCTGCTGCACGATGCCTGGAACCTCGCTCTTGGCGGAGAGTTGGACTTCAGCACAGCCCTGGACATGACACTATTTCTGCTGAATGAAACAGAGCCTGCCGTGTGGGACGTCATGTTTACCATGATTGAGCACACAGGACAGCACATACGGAGGACTCGAGTGGAGGACAAGTACAATGTAAGGACACTACTTTCTGATTATAATAAGTATAAGGCAAGAATACGGTATTATGATATTGCAAAAAATATATTTCGAGCTTTCCACGGAAATGTTTAGGTTCTCAGCACTCTTGGTGCAGAAAAAATTACTCTCTGTTTTGTTTGTAAGTTTATATAAAATTTCAGGTCACATTACAGTGGAACTCCAATTATTATCATTGTTAATTTGTTTCATTAAACTGTGATAGTTACTGAAACAATGATAAATAAATTAAATTCATGCCACAGTGAAAATTCGTTTCGAAAATAAAAGCAAACATATTATTGAATAACTTTCTTATAGGTTATAACTCTGAACAAAATCATGCAATATCACAAGAAATATCATCCCTTATTACTATCACATTAATAATTTTTTTGGTACTGATATATAATGTTAACGAAAATGAATAAGAAATGCTGTAAAATTCATGGAAACAAATTGCCATATTTTTACCGATTTTGACATTTAAATTTCTCTCACACAAGATAAAGTGACAAGTGTATCTAAAAATGATTTTAGAAAAATTAGTTATTATCTACAGAATGGGGCCTTCAATTAAAAACTTCAAGAACAAAATTTAACATTTGAATGTAGCTATATGCATGAGTTATTTTGTGAAATTAACGTAATCTTCATCATTATAGCCAAAAAAAGTATATATATTGCAGAAATCGTAAATGTAATCTGAAAATCCTCATTTCGACCCTCACAAGTATTAACATTGTAACTCACTTTATTCCATTTTTCAGGAGAAGCAAATGAAGTTTTAAAATGATCGTGTAAATCAATGTATACAGATAGTAACAATAAGATTTTACATACGACTGGGAAGATTTAGATACAATGATAGTACTGGAAGAAAAAGAAACAATATAAGATCATATTAACTTGCATAACTCAAAACCATAAAAAATTGAGTTACAATGTTAGTATTTGGGAGGGTCGATTTGTTTCTTGCTATAAATAAAAGCCATGTATAGAGGATTTCACGTAAAGAAAATAGCATTAAGCATATAGGACTATTCTATCAATGACCAGTTGCCACAGAAATGCCTACTACCACATGGCTTGGACAATGTATTAGGCAAGGCCCATAAAACCAATGCCTTTTTCTTACTGTGGAATCATATAGAACTGCCTGAAAGTAGTCTTAGTAAGATCATTATTGAAACAGGTTGTAAAGGTGATTGACATGCAACCATTGGCAGACTTACCACTTTTAGTGAGATAGTTTTATACTTTAATAAATTTGTTAAATTTATCAATATTATTTTATATTTCTATAAAGTCGCTTTATTTTTCCCTTTACAGTACTATTATTTGAAAATATGGTATCAAATAAAATTATATGCTCACTTACTCATCTCAGTAGCAAATGCCATGGTACCTGAGCAAATCTCCTTACATCATCATCACTTGGGATGGTATTTTTAAGTAGTTCAATTTCTATCTGAAGCCAGATTAGTAAATATTTCTTGCATCTCCTAAGTTCTCAGTCATATCTTGATTCGTTGCAAAAAAACTCTTTTCACAAGCATCTGAAATTATGGTAGCAGCAGCCCTTAGAACTTTATGCAAATTGGGGTATAGATTTTTCTATACTTACTTATTTAAGGCATTCAAGGAACCCAGTGGTTCATTGCCGCCCTCACATAAGCCCGCCATCGGTCCCTATCCTGAGTAAGATTAATCCAGTCTCTACCATCATATCCCATCTCCCTCAAATCCATTTTAATATTATCTTTCCATCTATGTCTCGGCCTCCCCAAACGTCTTTTTCCCTCCGGCCTTCCAACTAACATTCTATATACATTTCTAGATTCACCCATATGTGCTACATACCCTGCTCATCTCAAACGTCTGGATTAAATGTTTCTAATTATGTCAAGTGAAGAATACAATGTGTGCATTTCTGCGTTGTGTAACTTCCTCCATTCTCCTGTAACTTCATCCCTCTTAGCCTCAAATATTTTCCTAAGCACCTTATTCTCAAACACTCTTAACCTCTGTTCCTCTCTCAAAGTAAGAGTCCAAGTTTCACAACCATACAGAACAACCGGTAATACAGTTGTTTTATAAATTCTAACTTTCAGCTTTTTTGAGAGCAGACTGGATGATAAAAGCTTCTCAACCGAATAATAACAGGCATTTCCCATATTTATTCTGTATTTAATTTCCTCCCGAGTATCATTTATATTTGTTACTGTTGTTCCAAGATATTTTAATTTTTCCACCTCTTCAAAGGTTTTTCTATACTACTTTCTTTAAATAACTGAAGCCATTGTATTTAAATTCAATTGCTCTGTCTTTAATACAGTTTTTGACAATTGACATTTGTGAAAAGTTTCATCTTTCAAACACTCTCAAAATATAGGTTAAAAAGACCATCAACAGCATTTCCTAGGGACAAAGATTCTTCACTAAACCTGTACCTCAATCTGCCAGTCAAAAGATATCTAGAACTTTGAAATACACATTTGTCTTCCAATAATCTTAATCACTCTGACTACTTTGACTCTCCTCAGGCTGCCCAACAGTTGAGAGTATAAAGTTGTCTCTCAACATAAATTTGATTTTCTAAGCAGATGCTGTGTTTGTATGTGTATGTATTTATTTACACTGCAATGGGTATATACCCGGTGGCAGTGGTAACTAATTACACTCAATAATGACAATAATAAACTCATTAATTAAAAATACAATTAATAATAATACTAATAATTAATACTAACAATAATTAATAATAATAATAACAACAACAGGGAATATACTAAATTAAATGAAACGATCACTTAAAATAACATTTGAAATATTCTAATTTGTATCTTAAAACTAAGAGCGAACTAAAACCCACGAGTATGATATGTTCATATCTGCACAAGTACCTTTCAACATTACACTCATTTCGCTGTCAACTCACTCACTGCACTGGAACTACGACACATTTCACTGATTCTATCCTGATTTCACTAACACTTCAAAAACATTTCACTGTTCAAATACTTTGCACTGCCACTATAAACTACAAAGCTTCACTGACAGGAACACGTTTCACTTGCACAGCACACTTCACTGACACGACATACTTCTTCACTGATACAACACACTTCACTGACACAACATAATTCTTCACTGATACAATACTTCAATAACAACATATCATTTACACTCTTTAAATACTGTGTATAATTACCGTCTATTAGTAAGGTCCTTAAGCCTATTTTTAAATGCATTTTTGGTTGTTGGTAAAGCCTTTAGTAAGTCTGCAGGTAAAGCATTCCAGTCCCTGATAGTACGATTGAGAAAAGAAAACTTTCCAGTGTCCGTCCTCTGCCTTCTTTCCCTCAATTTATATCAGTGAACTGAAAACTCTTCAATATTCCTCCAGATTTTAGAAAATTCATGATCAATTCTTTCCTCTTTCAATATCTCTATATGGCAGTACTGGTACTGATACCTCCTATCAATTCTCTAGCACCTCCAATTGTGGCCTCAGCACTTTGCATAATATGCTTGCTTAACAAGTGAGTGTAAGAGAAGATTCCATGAAAAAAAGAAAGATTGGCATTGAAACTAGCCGTAGCCTACATAAAGATTTTTTAAATTCCAATAGCTTTTATGGAGTCCTTATTTTCATTTTTATCAATTTCAATCCATCTTGACATCTGGATACTTGTTAATTGAGTTTTGTACCCTTTCAGGAATATCTGCGACGTCTGATGACCCCCATGTACGAGTCCCTGGGAGAGCCTACACCAGACGAGAACCCACTCAGAGCAGAATTCTGGTTCAATGCCAAGTGTGAGATCTGTGGGACGGGTTATGAGCCATGCATAGAGGCAGCCCGTGAGGCACTGAGCTCTGTCATGCCAACACTGCAACCAGAAGGCAATGACACAGAGTAAGTCACAGAAATCAGAATTGTACAGCATGACAGACATGCTGCATTTCTCTGGCTGGTGTACTTATATGGATTGAGGAAATAAAAATGCATTCCAGCATGCGATTTTGTGTTGAAAATCAAGACAGTTTTCCGTTATATAAATTTCCAAACTTGCATACTTTTCAGAATTAAACATTAAAATTTAGGACATTGAAATACAATAAATATTTATTGGTACTATCATCTTTACTTTTTAAATTCGCTCTAGAATATATGCCATTAGGAAAGTTCAGGATAACAGAAAGGGTGTGAAATTAAACAGGTTACATTAGCTTCTTGTCTATGCAGATGATGTAAATATGTTAGGAGAAAATCCACGAACGATTAGGGAAAACACGGAAATTTTACTCGAAGCAAGTAAAGCAATAGGTTTGGAAGTGAACTCTAAAGAGACAAAGTATATGATCATGTCTCGTGACCAGAATATTGTACGAAATGGAAATATAAAAATTGGAGATTTATCCCTCGAAGAGGTGGAAAAATTCAAATATCTTGGAGCAACAGTAATAAATATGAATAACACTCGGGAGAAAATTAAATGCAGAATAAATATGGGAAGTGCCTGTTATTATTCGGTTGAGAAGCTTTTGTCATCTAGTCTGCTGTCAAAAAATCTGAAAGTTAGAATTTATAAAACAGTTATATTACCGGCTGTTCTGTATGGTTGTGAAACTTGGACTCTCATTTTGAGAAAGGAACAGAGATTAAGGGTGTTTGAGAATAAGGTTTTGGAAAATATTTGGGGCTAAGAGGGATGAAGTTACAGGAGAATGGAGAAAGTTACACAACACATAATGAGGAACATTAAATCCAGATGTTTGAGATGGGCAGGGCATGTAGCATGTATGGGCGAATCCAGAAATCCAGTGTGTTAGTTTGGAGGTCAGAGGGAAAAAGACCTTTGGGGAGGCCGAGATGTAGATGGGAGGATAATATTAAAATGGATTTGAGGGAGGTGGGATACGATGACAGAGACTGGATTAATCTTGCACAGGATAGGGACCGATGGTGGGCTTATGTGAGAGCAGCAATGAATCTGCAGGTTTCTTAAAAGCCATTTGTAAGTAAATAGTTAAGGTGATGTACTCGAGAATCAAAATCTCACATCATCATCATTATTATTATTATTATTATTCGAATTACACCTCTCAGCACTATGACGACAGAAAATCTTTCTTACCGTATTCATCATAGCCGAATTTAAATATTTTATAACAGATTATTTAGATTTATACAAAAGTAAATAATTTTTCTGAAGAATACATACAAGAATGCCTTTTCAAAATGCTGCATATTTAGTCGGACAATGGCCTCGAAATTACAGAGAATGTGCTTAGATGTCTCTACTGCAGTAGAGACAACATAAACCAATATTACCGGTAGTTATACTATTATTTTGTATATGTCATGTAAGTGACCAGTGTTCATTGAGTAGGACCAGGGACTGATCAGCCTTAATTCTGGTCTGCTGACAGCTGAAAATTGTTTTGTCTTCTATTGCAACTAACTTGAAAGCTCTTCTGTTGTCTGTGACTGGGAATGTTTCATAGTAGGAGAATTGTTTTATTTTGCTCCGAGATTCATATTTCAATTGTAAGTAATTTTTTAAATAGCTACAAAATGGTTCTAATCCTACAAATCAGGACTGAGTTCTATCTTCCGTGATATTATCAGCATACTCACTACTCCCTTTTCACTTACGATCAGGCAATTACATTAAAGTCTGGTCTCCACGGTGTGTTTCTTTGATGGACTACATGCAGGGAGCACTGATGGCAGTTCAGTATGCCTGCTTGGCAGAAATTCTACCCACTGCTGGCTGATTTGCTAACTGCCATGCTGGATTTCAAGATCAGGTTTCTTATTTTTTTTTTTTTTTTTGCGTTTACTTCTATACTATAATAGTGCTATGTACCAAGTTAATTGTTTTCCAACTAAATCTGTTCTTTTTTTATGTATTTCTTGGTTTCTAAGAATATAGTACTAAATACAAGACTTCAGCTGTTTTAAACTTCTGATTTAATAACTTTATTACAACATTTACTATTGTTAATTTAGGACTTCAGTTGTTTTCCACTTATAGTTTAGTTTTTTTATTAATCATTAGTGTTGGCAACAGATGAAGCGGTAGACGAACAGCAAACGAGTTTCAGTTCAATGTGTGTGAATAGAAACCATCACCGAAACAAACATGGACGCCAGCAGCATAGCTATCACAGCACCAAGCTTGCTGGCCAGCAAGGAAACACGCACTGTGAGAACTGGGCTTTAATGTGACCTTGATGTGTTTTGCCAGTAGAGAGTGGAAGTCATAACATTCCCAGACAAGCTTAGGCTCAAAAGTACAAGAAATAATAAGTTTCAATACTGCTTGCTTGTCTGATGAGATGGTTATCTTAGAATTCAGAATATTTTAGGTGCAGAAATACATAACTAGAGTTTCTGTATGAAAAAGTGTGGGATGGATTAGCTGTTCTTTCCTTTACTTTTGACTAGCATACCAAAGAAGCACAAGTGACTGCACATACTGAGGTGCCAAGTAAAAAAAAAAAAAGATCTTCACAAACATCATCATCATCATCATCATCATCATCATCATCATCATCATCATCATCATCATCATCATGTAATAGTGGAATTACACTGACAAGCAAAACCAAATCTAGAGAATCTACCTAATAATAATTTTGTAGATCATAAATCTTAGAGATTATACCAGAAAGAGAGCTCCTTACGAATAAATCAACAGATAATTAAGGATGCTGTAACGAAAAACCACGATATACTTGTCATACAACTGAATTTTATTGTTTATGTGTTTCAGATTATAATCGAAATGATTGGTCCATTCCTTAATCACAACATTAGCACCACTTTTATAGAATATTTCCAAGGTAAAAATCTGTCCCCCCTTTCCACGGTAACATTTCTCAAATGGGATAGTAATATCATGCCACTGTTACAGGCAGACATCCAGCGGCAGCTTGTGTTATTTACCATCTGGTTTTCATTAGATATATACTGTTTTTGAGTAGTTTTATTTATGTCTGGCAGACATTACTAAGCATTATTATTTTCCTGTATTGTAAATTGGTAAACACATGACTCCATGTGATTAGAGTGCTACTTTCATGGGTGGAGATAAGTAATACTAACATTCAATATAGTCCACACCCGTGGAGTAATGGTAAGTGCGTCTGGCAGCGAAACCAGGTGGCCTGGGTTCGAATCCCAGTTGGGACAAGTTACCTGATTAAGTTTTTACAGGGATTTTCCCTCAACCCAATATGAGCAAATGCTGGTAACTATCGGTGTTGGACCCCAAACCCATTTTACCGGCATTATCACTTTCATCTCATTCAGATGCTACATAACCTGAGATATTGATACAGCGTCTTAAAATAACCTACTTAAAAAAACATTCAATATATCATATTGCCTTCTATATTTCAGATACACTCAAAAAGCGTGAAATTACTTTCATATACAATGTATTTGCTGAAGATAATGCTAATATTATGCATGCAGAGGAGGAAAAAATGTGTATTTTGCTCTGAAAAGAGATTTAAATGAAAACATAATAGGTATTGGATGTCCAGCTCACATTCTACATTAATTGTTTACAACATGGAGCTGATGCGTGACATCAACCAACTGTGATTCAGTCTGCTCGTCTTGGCCCAGACCCAAAGTGAATGTTCTGTTTACTATAACTCAAAGCAATGGAATGAAACTCAACAGGCAAATGAAAGGAAAAAAAGTGTTAAAATTATTTGGACAGGAACAGTGACACCCAGAGTCTCTATCTAGCAGCTGCTACAGAACACACAACAGAGCAAGAGCAATGTTGTGTCGACACACACTTGTGCAATTCATTTTACCAACCTAGTAACACAAAAATATTGCATAATTAATCCTATTTCCATGGTTCTTATGCGGAGACTAAGAGGAAGGCAAAAAATAGAAAGATTGGAGAATACTGAGTTTGCAGTGAAAGATCTGACCTTGGATAGAAAACTATGAATGAATGAATCCTATTTCCAGTTAAAAAGACAACATTTGAGGAAAAATGTTAACAAGACAACACATGCGTAAAAATTTCATCATAATATACAGAGTGGAAGGGAACCTATTACATTAATTCACAGAGGTAATAGATCAAGTCAATGCAAACAAGTTTTGTTAAATAAGTTTTTTAATATGTCCAATAGTTTTGAGAATACGAAATGTAACATGTTGCAATGCTGCAAAGAGTGGCTGCGCTCCTTGAGGTCATTGCTCTGCAGTGGGGGTGAGTGTAACTACAATCATCCATTCCAAAAGACTTGCGAGAGGAGAATGTAAACAAAAACGTCTCATCAGATATGTTTCCATCAAATTACTGTAGATCAAAATGTAAAGTATTCTTTTGTTTTAACATTCTTTATTATGCTATAACTTCTTCAACTCCAAATTTAATACCATGAAACTTATTCAACATTCACAGTATCTGTTGATTTCTATGCTTTTTACGTAATTACAAAATAGTGAAGAATGTACATTCTTACAAAACAGATCTATTTCCATTAAAGATTCTTTTACATTTGATATAACTCAAAATAACATTATTACGAATATACATTCTGTAACTCAATCTCCATTTAAGTTATTATCTTTGAAGAAGTATTGCAACATGTTACATTTTGTATTCTCAAAACTATTGGACGTATCAAAAAAACTTATTTGACAAAACTTGTTCACATTGACCTCTGTGAATTAATATAATAGGTTTCATTCCACCCTGCATACAGATAGTGATTCTTGCACCATTCTGTGTAACAAAAAGATTTTGTTTTAAACTATTTTCAGATGACTGGCCAAAATATACTGTCTTGTATAATGAATTTCAAACTCTGTACAAACACCTCTGTGTAAACGATCATATTCATAATTAATAATGAATTAATTACTTCTCCTACTGTTTTAACTGAACTGATACTAATTTCAACTATTAGATGAACCTGAAGCAAAGATCATTTAATTACAAGTTAATCTGAACTGGACTGAATTGGCAAAAATGAAAACGAGTTGATTGAACCAGCAATAATAAAAACAGGAGTGAACTATCACTGATTATAAATAACTGTCTGATTGAACTGACATGATTTGTAATTTTCATGAAACAAATACCAAAAAAAGCACAGGTTTTACTGGATCGGTGTCGGGTAGAGTTCCCGGATAGCTCAATGGGAGAGCGTTGGTACGTTTAACCAAAGGTCCCGGGTTCGATACCCGGCCCCAGAACAATTTTTCCCTCGAAATTATTCAAATTAACTTTACAGGGAGTTATTCCTGAAAGCTTAATTTGCATAATACACGTCACTGTACGTAACAGAAAACCACAATTTAAAGTCACACAGAGTTAGTGTACACTCAAATGTTGGTTGCTTGACGGTTGTCAGCCCACTTTGAGGTCTGTGGATATAGAGGGAAACATTGGATCAGTGTCGGGTAGAGTTCCCGGGTAGCTCAGTGGGAGAGCGTTGGTACATTTAACCAAAGGTCCCGGGTTCGATACCCGGCCCCGGAACAATTTTTCCCTCGAAATTATTCAAATTAACTTTACAGGGAGTTATTCCTGAAAGCTTAATTTGCATAATACACGTCACTGTACGTAACAGAAAACCACAATTTAAAGTCACACAGAGTTAGTGTGCACTCAAATGTTGGTTGCTTGACGGTTGTCAGCCCACTTTGAGGTCTGTGGATATAGAGGGAAACATTGGATCGGTGTCGGGTAGAGTTCCCGGGTAGCTCAGTAGGAGAGCGTTGGTACGTTTAACCAAAGGTCCCGGGTTCGATACCCGGCCCCGGAACAATTTTTCCCTCGAAATTATTCAGGTTTTACTGAAATTGTATTAAATTGGCAATTCAGCTGACCTATGAATTTATCCGAAGACATATTTTGTGTTGCAGACCTATCTTCTGTGTGGACATTATGTGGAACAGCACTGAAGATTGGGTGATGCCAGCACAGCAGCTGATACAATTCTTGGCCAACAGATCAAACCCTGAGCGCCGGTACCTGCTCAAGCAAATGGAGAGTTGCCCTGATTATGAAGACATGGTACAAAGGTTAGTACAATACATATTCATATGTGTATGTATCTGTGAACATAATTTACTAAGTCATATAATGTCTCCAGGATTCTGAACGGAACCCTGGAAGAGGGGAACACCACCATGTTGGATGGAGACTGGCAAATGCTCACAAACTTAATTGTTGGCAGCAGGACTGGCCAAACCATGCTCTTCAACTTCCTGTCAAGCAATTTTGAGGAGCTCAAGGAGAGGTATGTATCATAGAGGGTCATTTCCTAAAAACTACTAAATATGCATGCAAATATGCCCTTAAAAAGCGCAAAATGCTAATGAGACGAACTTACATTATTTATTTGAGGTTGAAGCAGAGGTGGTTCCCTTGTCTAGAATCAGCAAAGATTTACAGTTTACGACTAAAGCATGGCTGAGGTTTTCAATTTAGAAACTGCGTCTGTTGTCCTTGAAGATGTTTCTGTACCGTGAAAACTTCTTCCCACGTCACACAAGGTTACTCGGACATATTTAAATGATATTAATTGTTCCACAGACAGAGAAATCTTTTGATGTGATAAAGGTTTTTCCTTCGAGAATGTCTCGAATATTGACAACTATTGACATCCAGGATTTTTTAAAATAACGTCACTTTTTCTTTGCTTCTTACCTTATACTGCCACAAACAGAACTCACATTAGATTTCGTTTCTTAAAAGTGGCTAGTGACGAATGTAAGGGAGTGCCAACAGTTTCCGGTGAAGTGTTACTTTTGATAAACCGCAAAAATGAACAACTCTAAATGCCAGATTTCCTTCCAACTCATTGCTGTCAGTGTATTTTGAGCTGTCTCAATAGACGCAGCATTGTTCGAGCAATGAATTAACCACCTCTTTAACTGCTTAGCATAATATATGACCAGCATAAGCTACTTTCCCCATCGGATTAACACTGATGTAGGTGGAAATGGAATAGGTGGTATTGCTCTAAATAATTGAACTCTTAAATAGGCATTTAACACAAATTTTCTTTATGGAGACATGCAAAGTCAATAACCTAGCATGTCATGTTTGAGTGTTCGTACTTCATCACAGTGATTTATACATTCTATCTCTTCAACATAGTGATTTACACATTCTATCTCTCATGCAGCTCCCTGCCTTTTGTGTTCAAGGAAAAAAAAAAATCTTGTAAATCTTATAAATATGCCGTATACCAGTATGTCTCAAAGTATTGACGATATCATGTATTTATAAAAATGACGAAAATATGCATTTATATGCAACCATGGATAATAAACTCAAAAATTGATAATTCGTATAGACAATGTGTAAGCATATAGTTACACTCTCCAGGAAAAAGTATGCAAATACATGAACTTCTGGATCCTAATCATTACAAATTGAGTCCCACATCACTAACTACCAATAATGACTTTGTTTCACTTTAGGTTTGAGGACAGACCTGATACATGGCACTATCTACTGACTGCTGCAATAAGGAACTTCAAGACGCAGGCCGATCTCGACCTGGTTAGTAGCAACTGTCAAGTAATTAGGAAAGGTAGTTCTTTACTTAACAATTATTCTCGTTACCCAGAATTCTACAATGGGATGGTATCCACTGGAATACAATTCTTTTATTGAGTGTTATTAATTGAGAGAGGATTTTAGTTATTTCAGCTGTTTGAAATGAAGGTATGTGTCTAGAGACTATTGATAGAATAGCGGCTTTGGAGTCTGACAATATAACTGCATTCTTTGTACAAGTTCTCATTTTCATTTCGTGATGGAAGTAGGAAAAAGTATTTGTAGTTTTATGTTTTTGAGAAAATTCAAGTTGGTTAAGTACAATAAATAGTGGAATCTGTCAAAAGGATGAATAACTATATAACAAAGAATATGAGTGCTCAGAAATATACCAATCTTTGTTTATGCAATGGCTTTGGCAGAGTTTTGATGCTTCATGAATGTGTTCAAATCTCACCTATGGCATGGATGTGCGCCTGTTGTGAATTTGACACACTTTCTTGTCTAAGTCCAGCATTGACATGCCAACACCGCATTATAAGCTTACGGAAAAAACTATAACATTATTAAAAAGACCCCTTAACAAATTTTGGAATTACAGCAAATAATAATAGTTCTCATATTTGGAATTATGTTTACAGGTATCAGAGTTCTATGCCCGATTCAGCAGGAAACTGGGGACAGCTGTGTCAGTCGTGGAGGAGGCAATGAAAGACATCAATGAGGAACTTGCGTGGGGCAGAGCCCACCTGCCTGCCATAGAATACTGGCTCGATCTTATGCTTCCACACTTTGACAACATTACTGACTGACCGAGAAGCCTTGCTCACAATTTTAGTGGCTCCAGATTGTGGCTAGTTTTAGTTGCCTGCTTTGTGACGTCACTTAACTGTGTCACATGACCCCAAGTGATGTTGTGCAATAATGGCCAGTAAATATGCTACAGCAGCACAGACCAGACGAGTGAAGAATGTTGTCTTACATACTATATGTAGTGTGCACTTCAATAAATGTAATATTCATGATTTAAGTATGTACAGTTCCTCTGCTCGCTGTCTTAAAATTCCAAGTTACATCACTATGTAGACCTTGGCAGGGCACTGAACACTTAGGAAACAAATGTACAGGACGGGATTGTATGATTGAAACTCCAAGAGTATGCTTTATATGCTAAAAGAAGAGACGGACCACAAAGCATGTAATTACGAACGTCATTCATTACCTCAGAGGATACAAACTGTTTTCATCAGAAATCTGGGGCAGAAAATATCACAAAAAGAATTGTGAGTAAACCTCCGAAACTAATCAAGGTTTTAGGGCTATTTAATAAATTCCGTGCTTCTAATATCGTAGAGGTATACACAATGGACCCACTGGAGATGAAGTGCTCAGGGCTAACTAAACCTGCCTCTATTTACATTTTTAATATTGGAGAAATTATGACGTACATCTGTACGCACGCACACACACACATGCACATGTGTATGATGCTCAGTACATCTTCCTATGCTCCATAATAACAATTTTCTCTCCAAATACTTCTGTACTCCCGATCTCCTCCTTGCAGACGACCCCATGCACTCATGTTTTTCACAATTCTTTCCATCTATGTCTTTCTTGGTCTTCCTCTTCCTCTTTCTTCTCTCTTGGTGCCCATTCCAATATTCTTCTTCGAAGCCCATCTTCAGTCATTTTATTACGTATATTCTTACATTTATTTATAGTCTCCAGAAAAAATGCCGGCCTGACATTGCTATGATTTTTTAATATATGTTGAGGATGGATGGTTTCAAGTGTGCGCTAGAATTAAACACTTCCTGCTAAAGAAAAAAACAAATGTACACTCAGCAGAGCGAAACTGTTACACACCTACAACCTCGAATCCTTGCATCCATAGTAGGTATTGAATTCCAGATGGATGCAGTATTGGAAGTATGGAGAGTTTAAAACAAGGGTCCCAAAGCACCAAATACAAAACCATAAAGGACGGGTTCTTGGTACTCCCTTGCTGCAACTAAGGAGGTATATCTTTGCAGGTGAACATATTATCTCACTTGCAAATGAGTGAGATAGCATATATGTACAGTATTTATGATGCTATCAACTCCTCATAGAGTAAAACAAATCAAAAGTCGTCAAAATCTGTTGTTTCTTTTCACCAATTGTGGTGTTCTCGAAGTGAACGAAAACAAGAGACTCAATACCATTAAGAGAAGTTATTGGCTTCTCTTGCAATTTTTTTTATATCATGTAAACCCCATTTCACAAACAGAAGCTGTGTATCTTGTATCTTCGACAGCAGACGAACACATGTTGAACTTCGTGATATTAGATTGAGTTTTGAAGTACTGGTGTAGAATATATTGTACTTATGTAATAATATCACACATTTACTGTCGTTCATTTTACTATTTAATGCATACATAAAGCTGCTATCATTAAAAAAAATTACAACACTTCCTATTTGTTACTAATGCATCAATATTACAGTGATATCTGCCCACACAGATATACCTTCTGTACTCTAGCAGTGGAATGCTGACAGAGGAAATAGAAGTATTTCAAGCAAATATGACAGCCATCTTTGTTCAGATGCTCAAATGATCTGGGCTGAAATTTTATTTTACGTGAAAAGTGGATGTGAGGAGAAAAAGGCATTATGTTCCAACCGCTGTGTTGTGGTCATCCTCAAAGCAGTGGATAAGGAAATAGTGTGTGAGGACGACCACAACACAGCGGTCGAAACGTCAGCTCTAGCACCAAGACAACGTGGTATAAGCCCGGACGTTTCTCCACAGACCATGTACGCTGGTTGTGGAAGCCTACATCAACACAAAACCCCTTTTATTTAACAATGTGAAATATACACTGTGTCCCAAAAATCATGGTAGGGTTTCAGAGCATTATATTTTTTGAGTGAATAGGGGTAGAAATGTAATATTGGTGCCAGATGAAAATAAAATTCTCAAAGTTTTTCGTCTGTAAATTTGAGGCACTGAAGGAAACAAAAGTCAGTAACAATCGAACAAATTCAATCATTTTCATTGGTACAATTAATTATACAAGATGGTTGTCCAAAGAAAAGTGCAAAGTGTTTTACAGCTGGCAAAATTTGAATCTGTGACTTGTCTAGGGCATGAATTTCGTTGTGTGTTTAATGAAGAACCACCATACGAGAACAATATTTCTCGTTGGGATAGACAGTTAAAAGAGACTGGAAGCTATTGGAGAAAAATCGTACTGAAAGACCATTGAAATTGACAGTAGAAGCCATCCAAAGAGCAATTGTTCCGAGTCCAAAAAAATCAGTTCGTAAATGTGCTCGACAATTAGGATTTCTGAAAACAAGTGATAAAGATTAAAAAAAACGTCATCTGATTCCTTATAAACTTCAATTATTGCATGCACTTCATCCAGATGATTATCACAAAATTTATGAGTTTGCTCTAGATGTAGGTCTAGGTTTGCTGTGGATATGCTTAATGAAATTGACAATGACGAAAAGACACAGATTCAAATTTTTCCAGCCACAAAACACATCACACACCTTTCTTTGGACATTCATCTTGTAATTCCGGCACACTGGCAATGCTGAAATAACCTCTGCAGTTGCGTCGTTAAATAAACCATAATTTACAAAAAAAATCATCTTGTATAATTAATTATAACAATGAAAATTATTACAGTTGTTCGATTGTTACCAACTTTTGTTTCCATCAGTGCCTCAAATTTACAGACGAAAAACTTTGAGAATTTTATTTTCATCTGGCACCAGCATTACATTTCTACCTCTATTCATTGAAAAAATATAATCCTCTGAAACCTCACCATGACTTTTGGCACACAGTGTATATATCATCAATAATTTCCATATACCATTTCTCTTCTTCTTAGTTTCTGTTAAAAAAATCTACAAGCCTGAAGATTGAGAATGGCAAGACAGCAATCTGCTGTATAAAACTTTAGATATAAATAAATGTATCCCTAATGTACAGTGTGTTCACACTAAGAGTATAGAGAAATGATAGCTTATAATTTCACAACCGTATATTATAATTCCTTAAGATAAAGCTCAATCAATAGAAAAACTTTCCAAGATTTCGTTTCATACTTTTTTCATGGCCACTGTTGTGTGCAATGTTTTGTTTCAAGCTTATTGTTGCATGACCATTGTTGTGTGAAATGTTTCGCTTCAAGCTTATTGTTGTATGAATGAAAATTTGCATTTATCAGTCTAGTTCCTTGTCAATAGAGATGTGGATGGTACAGCAAAAAGTTCAATGCATGCTCTGGTTTGCAGACTTGAATTCAGTTACACATGTTCAGCAGAGCATACAGAGGGAATGGAATGTGGATCCTCCTACATGCAAATTCATTTATGAGTGGGATAGAACTCTATGAGATAATGGAAGCATGATTTCAAAGACAGGGAAACATTCTAAAAAGCATGTGCGAATCATTTGCTAGAAGCCCACGTAAATCAATTAGGCAGGCTAATAGGGAACTGCAAATTTCTCGTTAAACAGTTCACAAGATTCTATGCAAATACCTCCATATGCGTGCTTACAAACTTCAATTTTTATCGTTGTGTGCCAAACTCCACCATCAGATATATTAGAATCACAAGTTAAAATGTTTTTGGATGTAGCTTCCCAAGAAATTGGATTCGTAGGGGTGGGCCAACTTCCTGGCAGCCGACATTCCCAGATTTAACTCCTTTGGATATTTTTGCGTGGGGATTTATTAAAAATTTCGTGTACAGCAGAAAAGTTCGTAATTTGACTGATTTGAGATAGTGTGTCACTCGAGCAGTTGAGCATATGTTGGCGAACACCTGGCGAGAGGTTAAGTATCATTTTGATACCTGTTGAGCTATAAATGGTAATCATGTTGAAGTGTATTAGTGGAAATAAAAACTTTTTCAGTTACTCTATACAATGCAGAAGAAATTTATTTAATAAACCTTATCCAAGTTACGATATAAGCTGTTTTTTTTTTCTGTATATTTTCAGTGTGGACACAGTGTATTCTATGCTATCATTATTAAATAATAAGTTTACACCATACCTAACTTCCAATTTCACTTGAAGTTGGAAACTATGCAATCAGCATCATTAAAATATTATTAATTGATTAACTAGTGGACTTACTCGTGTTAATTACGTAAGATTTGTGCAGCTTACAGCTGTTTCAGTGCTTCACGCACTATCATCAGAGCCTACTAGATCACGGCGTCATCTCGAACTTCTCTGCCTGTTATGTGGGTGTGTTTGATTGTTGAAAGGTGTTGAAGAGTGGAGTCAAATAGTGTGTGTGTACTGAAATTGATCTGTGTGTTGAGAATTTGATTGGGGTGTGTTTTAGTGTGTTTGTATATTTCGTATTGTTTTAGTGTGTTGAGTTTTTGGTTCTTTGGTTGTATGTGTAGGATTTCCATATCCGCATTTATGTTATTGTATGTATGGTTAGCATTGGTTACGTGATCGGCGTATGTAGATGTGTTGTGTCCTCTGGTTATTGCTTTAATGTGTTCTTTGTAGCGTGTTTGGAATGATCTGCCTGTCTGTCCTATGTAGAACTTATCGCAACTATTACATGTGAGTTTATATACACCTGTGTGGTCGTATTTATTTGTTTGTGTTTTTTGTGTGTTGAGATGTCTTTGTAGTCTGTTTTCTGTTCTGTATGTTATGTTGTATTTCTGCTTTCTGAATGAAGATGCGATCTTATGTGTGCTTTTGTTTTCATATGTTAGTGTGATGTATTTCTTATGTTCTTGTGTTTGTGTTGTATTTTGCGCGTTTTTGTGTTTGTTAAGTTTTTGTTTTGTCTTTCTTATGATGTTGTCTATTATGTTTGGATTGTATCCGTTTTCTTGTGCAGAAATACATCACACTAACATATGAAAACAAAAGCACACATAAGATCACATCTTCATTCAGAAAGCAGAAATACAACATAACATACAGAACAGAAAACAGACTACAAAGACATCTCAACACACAAAAAACACAAACAAATAAATACGACCACATAGGTGTATATAAACTCACATGTAATAGTTGTGATAAGTTCTACATAGGACAGACAGGCAGATCATGCCAAACACGCTACAAAGAACACATTAAAGCAATAACCAGAGGACACAACACATCTACATACGCTGATCACATAACCAATGCTAACCATACATACAATAACATAAATGCGGACATGGAAATCCTACACATACAACCAAAGAACCAAAAACTCAACACACTAGAACAATACGAAATATACAAACACACTAAAACACACCCCAATCAAATTCTCAACACACAGATCAATTTCAGTACACACACACTATTTGACTCCACTCTTCAACACCTTTCAACAATCAAACACACCCACATAACAGGCAGAGAAGTTCGAGATGACGCAGTGATCTAGTAGGCTCTGATGATGGTGCGTGAAGAACTGAAACAGCTGTAAGCTGCACAAATCTTACATAATTAACACGAATAAGTCCACTAGTTAATCAATTAATTATATTCAAGTGTTAAAAGTAGTGTATGCAAGATTCAAATGGATTAAAATATTCTCACTTTCTCTAGTGCCCATCCCAACTCAAAACATTAACAGTGTAATTGGCATAAATGAAACAATTCCCCCCCTAATACCAATTACTATATTTCCTCTTGTAATGTAAGAGAGTTCTTCATCTGTTCTCCACATTTTGAGTCACACACTCATCAAAATCTTGGTGCAAGTAGTCTTATAGAGAAATATCAGCAACCAATATGACCTAGTCAAGCTAATAATAATAATAATAATAATAATAATAATAATAATAATAATAATAATAATAATAATAATAATAATAATAATAATAATAATAATAAAAAGGCATACAAATGTGCATCATTTTATTTTGTTAGTCTCGTACACATACTTATATTACAATTTCAGCATTTTTTTAAATCAATGGCGTTACATAACATTTTTTGCAGTGTTTGTTGCACAATGAGCACATACTTCTTTCTGAATCATTGCGATCTGTAGTTTTTAGAAATGTTATAATCGTAGACAAGCATTGACATTTGAATAACAGCACATCATAGTTAGGGCAATCAGGTGTTCTCTTACCTGGAAGCACATCATAGTTAAGGCGACCAGATGTAGAAAGAAAAGTCCTGATCTCGAACAAATCTGGTAACACTGTGTCTGCCCACATCTGCATTTACCATTAGTAATCCACATATAGTGGGTCCAGGCACACTGTAGGATAGAGGGTAAAGAACTGGCAGATACACTTGCCAAGAAAGGCACAACAATACAGAAAATAAAAACGACAAATCTGCCAATGACTTCAGTAAAGTGCCTGATCAATTCTAAATTCTCACACCTTCATATTGAGGAAACAAAAAAACATGCCGAGAACAAAAAATGGACCACCCTAATCTTGAACCCAGAAGTAATCCCACAAGCATCACGGAAAACAGGACACAACTGCAGAAGACACTGTAGCTCAGAAGTATTGGAGAGCACGAATGCTAATGGCTTCATTGCTAGATGCAAGGCATTGAAACAACAACAACATCAGCAACAACATTAGTAATCCATTACTTCTGCTTTGTGGATTGTTGATTTATCAGTTGTTGCAAAGAAAACAAAGATGTCCTCTATTATAGAGGTGCGATTGCGACAAATGTAATTCTACATTTATTTAGTTCAAGATGCCAAGTGCAAATTTAATTATGAATTAGCTAAAAGGAGCCACAAAGAATTCAATAAAAGTTCACGATCAGAATTCGAAGCTGAACGCAAAATTTTTTCAGCGGAAACATTTGTTAGTCTTGCAAACAAAGGTAAGCTTATACATTATATTATATCATATTCTATAGGTTTTAGGTTAAAGATAGGTCTAAACATCGTTAAATTTATTTAGGATTCCACTATTAGTCAATTACTTTTTAATCTGTTCAGTTTGTCAAGACTGAGAAGCACATCTGAAAAAAAAAAATAGCATTCAAAATTGTATTGCTATAGCAAAGTAACAAATTAAATTTTTTTCTACAGTCACACCAAAATCATGCAGCAGAAGCGGCTCTAACATTTCACACCGTTAAGCACCATTGTTCCTACAGACCAATGGATTGCACACCAAAGCTAAATAAGACAATATTTCCTGGTTCGGGCATACGAGTAGCTGAAATGTATACTACTACAACCAAAAAAAGGAGAACCATAGTGAATGAATGGTGAGATAGCGAAACATGCAGAATTCAAACCAAAGTGTTGGAAGTGAAATCCATTCCAAATGAAACAGCAGACACAATTGCTAATTTTCTCTGAGATTCTTTAGAAAACATTGTTTATTAAATAACTGTGTTACATTTTGTGGAAAAACACAAATACAAAGTTTGGGAACATAAATGGGAAGGCTGGCAGAAATGTTTTCACAAAATTAAAACATCTTATGAGCAAGGATTTGGTTGCAGCTGGGTGCCCAGCACATATTTTGCACAATTGTACCAAGCATGGTGCAGATGTTTTAAAAACTAATATTGAAAGTACTGCATTAAAGATATACAATTACTTCTCCATTTACACTGTCAGGACAGAAACTCTCAAGGAATACTGAGTTTGCTGAAGTAAATTTACAAACAATTATTGTCTAATAGCAAAACTAGGTAGCTGTCCTTGTGCCAGCAGTTCAATGCTTCCTACATACTATATTCTCAGCTTTGAAATCATATTTTCTGTTTAAGCAAACTCCATCTCATATCATAAAGTCATTTTGTAATAATGAATTAAATATAGCTTATTTATGGCTTTGCATTCAAATATATCAGCATTCCAAATTTAAAATTTTGGCTATTGGGAAGGAAAATAACTGTTCTTGAGACTGTTGACATTCCGGAAAATGTTTGTGACATGCTTCAGCATAGATTAGATTCCAAATGCATATCTTTAGAAACAAAGTAAATATTGGCAAATGTTAGAAACGAAGACTTTGATAAAGAAGTGGATTCAAGAAGCTATAAATGTATACAATGTGCCTTTAAATGGGTGAATTTAATACTCAATTCCAGTTTGCTGGAACTAGGCAGTATATCTTGTATTTGGAAGACAGGGATATTGAAACAGATGATATTGGGTGCTTTGACCAGTTTTCCAACTTGATTTGTTTTTAGAGAGAAATAGTGATGGCAGTGACTTCAGAAATTTACATGTAGCCAGTAAGTGGGCTGCATATTTTAATGCTTTTGTAAATAGTGTATGTCATTCAGAATTTCTGAAAATTGTAGAATTCTTTTTTGCAATACCAGCACACAATGCTAAAGTAAAACTACTGTTTTCATTAATAAGTACCCAATGGACACATTAAATATACAAATTTAAAATGAAATCAATTAAAGGTTTATTATTTGTTCAATATAATTTCAAAGAATACTCTTGTTCAGAATTTCATGGTTATCTTTTAAAACATCCAAACTGTTAGAAAGCATAGGCTCATCTCAGAAATACAGTAAAACCTTGGATTACGAGCATAATTTGTTTCGGAAACGTGCTCTTAATTCAAAACACTCGCATATGAAAGCGACTTTCTCCATAAAAAACAATGTAAACTCAAATTAATTCGTTTTACAACCTTTTATTCAAATAAAATACTGTACAGTATAATTTGGGTAAAATTCAATCATCAGTGCAACACAAATTACTTTACTGTATTTTGTTTTTGAGTGTCTTGCACCTGTTTTACTGCTTAGTAAACTTCTTGAACAATTAAAGAAAATATTTTCATCATCACTAACGGAATCACTTCTGACTGCTTGACTGACTGGAATCATTTGCTTTGACTAAGAACCTATCCAATAACACCTGCTTTTGCATCATTTTGAGGATTTTGCGGAAATGTGACATTGCGTTGTCGTTAAACAGATTTATCACACACACTGCTACAACCTTATCAGGGTGGTGAATTTGAACAAAATTTTGTACCGCTTTTCACTTTTCACACACCTCTTTAATCTCATTTGAAGCGAGAAATTCATCCGCTCTTTTCTCCTCAGATGAAGCAAGTTTGCACAAACCATACTGCTCGTATTGCAAGACATAGCTTGTTTATCAAACAAAAATGTTTGCTCATTGTTTACTCATTTTGCAAAACACTCGCAAACCAAGTTACTTGCAATTCAAGGTTTTACTGCATAGAAACTGAATGAATGTAGGCATTTTTCAAGGTTTTATTATTTTAATTTCTAATTTTATTTCATGTGGTAGTTTTTTTTAGCTAGATATTATGTTGTTATGTGTCATGTGGCAATGTTTCTCAGAGCACGTGAATAGTATAGATAATGGGAAATAAATAACATTGAATTGTTTGAGTAAAAAAAATTCCCAATTGTGACTCTACTGCACTTTACTTTAGATGTGAAGAATATGGTCACCCCAGGGATTCATACATAAATGTAGAAACCAGACAAGTCATGCAGTAGATATTCGCAGGTTCCGTCAAGAATATAGAGTCCAAACAGTCACTCGCCTCCAAAAAACTATGTCCATTTTCGAGGATTGGAGAGATTGCTAGTTGATTTTTTGGAGCAAGGAACTACACAGAAAGCTGAGGCTCACTAGGAGATCCTAACAAAATTTCGGCATTAATCAAAAATAAAATGCTGATCTGTTAACTCCTAGCATCATCCTTTTGCATGACATTGATATTTAATGTCATCAACACATATACACAATATGGTGCACCTTCACATTTCCGTATTCACATCACACCACAACTATCATTTACATTAACATCTGATTACCTTATTAGCAATTAATAACTACAGCTTAAAATAAAATTTTTATTGACATTACTTTCGTAACATTATTCATACAAACATAGTTTCAAATCAAAATTCTAAAGAAATTTCAAGAAAAGAATAATAATAATAAATCTTGGTCAGTATTGCTTACTGAAAAAGAACATATACCTGATTCTCCTCGACATGATGCAGTAGCAAAATTTCGAATGCTAAGTGGCCATGACTGTTTAGCAGCACACTTGTTTAAAATTGGAATTTTTCATTCATCAAAATGCATTCTGTATAACCTAGAAGACTCTTTGATGAATGAACAACATTTACGAAAATGTCCAGCTTTGGCATCGAATCTTTTGGATTCGGACTCTAAATTATACTGGGAAGCTAGAAGGCGAATGGAGAACTTCAAAGTGCCTGGGCAATACATACTACTGCTACCACCACCACCGCTGCCACCACCACCATTACTACTACTTTCATAACTGTATTAGCATAGTACAATTCCAACCAACCTGTTACTAGTACCTGCACTACCATATTAATTAAATTGAAGCCTTAGCTAATGTTCCTTTTTTATTTTT
The DNA here is from genome assembly GCF_040183065.1 of Periplaneta americana. Taxonomy (NCBI): domain Eukaryota; kingdom Metazoa; phylum Arthropoda; class Insecta; order Blattodea; family Blattidae; genus Periplaneta; species Periplaneta americana. The sequence goes on along the minus strand of NC_091119.1, from coordinate 64,233,349 downwards.
TGCAATCTTATCCTAAAAATTTACTACTATAGTTTCCCAGTCCTTTCCTTCAGTACCCCCAGCACACTATCACATGCTTTAACTCAATTTTGCACTCTTTAACACACTTTTTACCTCCACTAATAATTCTTGATAGCTACAACTCAAGTAAATATTGCAGTACTTTCCATAGTATCTGTTTTAACGTTATTTATATTATATCAATCTTGTTAGCTATTACACTAGCTTCTTATCACACTTATAACATCCTTTCAATATTTCGTGGGTAACTGGTAACTTCACTACGCACATAAGAGTATTCCAGTACCTTAGTCTTTGCAATGATAGAATTTAATACCGGTGTCACATTAGTAAAAGCACCACACTTTTGACACATTTTAGCCTTCATCATTAACCAATTTTAATCTAAACCAGTGATGCTTATCTCGCCTGGACTTGTGAAACATGAAGACAGCACGTGTGGACTGTGTGCTTCTTTCCTCCACGCCGCGAGTATGAAGAGTGCAGTGGCGATCTTTTAATTTTACATTACAAAAAGTACAAATATTTGTTGCACTTTTTCATCGTTATTTTATTTATTTTATTGTATTTTGTAAGTATTATTAGCAATTATAACTAATCAACTCATCACGTAAGGAAAGCTATCCCTTAAATAGGAATAAATATATATCTGTATTTCATTTTCTGTATTTAATAAATGAATTTTGAAACAAACTGCAACATGTTGAAATCGTTAATTTCCTTTACAATATTACAGTAACAAATACTTATAATAAAAGAACTAGAAATACATTGTTCCAAAGTTCTCAACATAAATGTCAAAAGTTCATGAAATTGAAAACATCATTAGAGTTTGAGTTATTTGTTATATGAGATATACTTTTTCATTTTTTATTTTATAAGTACTATGAATAATATTGTAAATAACAAACTCATAACTTACGGAGAACCATCCCTTAAATAGAAGCAAATATGTGCATATACTCTATTTTACATTATTTTCTGTATTTAAGAAATGTATTATGAAACAACTAAACGTGTTGAAATAGGTTATTTCTTTTATAATATTACAGTAACAAATATTTATGATCAAAGAATTATTAATACATTGTTACAAAGTTTAAAATTCAAAACATCATTATAGTTTGAGTTATTTTTATGCAAGATAAGTCAACTAGTAAGACAATAAACATTACAACACAAGTCTGAAGTATGTGTTTCATGCAACTGCATAGCTGGTTATTTTCAAATTTACTTTTGCAGAAACTGTAGTTGCATATAGCTAATTTAAGCTTTTTTTTGGACTTGTGACATCTTTTATTTTGTATGCCATTTTCCTTCATTTTCCCCAAATAAATACGTATTTTCCCATTCTCGATTAAAATATACTGATGGGGAAACCCCTCCTTTATTCACAGATCTACTTCTTTCCGTCAGAACTGAAATACTGCACACCAACTTCACCTTGACTGTAACCTTGCAGGTACATCACTGATAGAGTTATACTAGCTACCACGCCATGCATGAACAAATCTAGTTTGTTTGCCCACACACAGGTTCCACTATGGAGGAAATGAGTGCTCTTTCACAATATCAGTGGGATGCCCAACACTGATCTAAATAATATATAACCATTCCCATACTAAATTAATCCAGCTATTACATTTGTTACTTCACTCGAAATTTTGTTTTTGCATGATATTACATGCCCTCACTCTTGTGCTGCTTCAACTATCCAGCCATTATCACCTCTTTTCTAGTGCTGTTGATCGATCAAAATATTTAATCGATTAACTATTTGAATTTATAATATCAAATAGTAGTGATAGACTGAAAATAAAACAAACTATTTGATATTATAATTCACGAATTTATCTGAACTCTCAATATGACATTTAAATTTATTTGAATTTAATTGATAGATTAATCGAGTTTTGATCAATTTGAAAAAATGTTTCAATATACTATAACAGACAATTATTGTTAAATTTAACTTGTATTCGGTGATAAGCATAAGTATTAAATGTTGTACTGTATATCTGTATATATTGTATCATTATATAACTAAACAACTATTTTAACTATTTACTAACACATTTATTATGAGGCTTATAATTTATTGTGTCAATTTCTCCAGGTATTTTTGAGACAAACATAAATAACAAAAAGTATGATGATTTCAAACATGTGAGTGCATTCACATGCTCCAAATTAAGTGCTACTCTACGTTTAGTAACAATGTTTCCTGCATCACTAAACACGAAAAAACTTTTTTTCTGTCAAGCACTTCTCCAAGATCGTTCAATTTAAATCCAAACGTTTCACTGAGTTTACCTCTCAAATTCTCATAAGACATGGAGGTTACACTTCTCACAGACCACAGAATTTTTTCCTTTATCAAATTAAACACACAACCTTTATATACAAACTCAGTACAGAAACTGCAACTGCAAAAGTACAGCGGTCGAAACAGAAGACTGGCCCCTATTGTAATCGAATTACCAGATTTTAGAAAGAGAAGAAATTAGTTACGCTCTCACTAGCACACAGTGTCGACATGGCTATTTTATAAGGGATGAGAGGGGAAGAACCCCAGAAAAGTATGTATTTCATATGCTAGGAAGATGAGCTGACAACAAGATGGAAGTTTTCTTAGAAAACCATAAAACTTAATAAGGGTTTCGCATTGTGTTTCAACTTTCAATAGAGATAGACTAGGTCACTGTCCTCATATCTCCATCTCTTTCTGAAGTGTTTGTGCAAAGATTTTCCCTACGATACTTGATTTGCAGTTAGAAAATAACAGAATTATTGTGCTTTTAAGTAAGGATTTCCAAGAGAGAAATATTGTCGGAATTTTTAGTATGAGTTTGTATTAACAAAATAATAATTAATATCAACTACAACCGATTAATTTTAATCGACTCAATTATTCAATTAAATATTTTTGACCGATTAATCTTACAACAGAAATAGATCGATTAATCGACTAAATCCCACAACACTACTCTTTTCGCATCTCAAACAGTTTCTATGAGCAAGTTCACAGCATTTCATGAATAATGTGAACCTGAAGAATTGAATACCTTCATTGGTGACAAATTTCTTGGATGAAACCATTCAAAAGCAAGCACCACTACAACAAATGCCTCAATTGTCATAATTGTAAGTAAGGCTTAGCTATAATAAACAATCTAGCCCCCTCAGATAAGGAAGTTAAGCTCATGTCCTTGGGACATACGGATATTCAATAGGATGTCAATGCACCCACTACTTACCTTCAAACCCCCTTCAAATACATCGTCTGACAGCATCAGTGGTGTAATATCTTATTCAAAGCCAAATGAAAGCTCAGGAAATCGTAATTTAATTATGATGAATTATGGGAATACAGTAAAACACCAGTAAAACACTCTTCATGGGATCACATGCTACCTGCGTATTAAGCAGGATTGCATATAAAGTGGAGGACAACCAAATAAGTATGATATAACAGATACAAAACATGTTCAAATTTTTGTAGCACTTTTATTGAAATATTGTAAATGCTAAATGTCCTGTATGCCAAGATATTATACAGTACAGTATTTATGCTTTACAACACTAGACTTAATTCTTACAGGAAAGAAACTCATTAATCATAGTCTATCTTGTACATGAACCCAAACAATGAACAATAACAAATTCTATACAATTACCTGTGAATTTACACTCATTGATATATCATCAGAGGGAATGATAAATTGTTATATCACTTGCATCACTGCAAGGGCATCTTGCAGTATGGTAATTGGTTCAAGTGATTCATCTTTTTCATCCTCTTCATCGTCAACTGTGGCACAGGCATGATCTTCTATGATTTCATCTAGTTCAAGTATTTCTGAAATGAGTATCCAATTGTCTTCTACAGAAATGAAGTCCTCCATATAACGTCTCCGAGTTTCTTGCACACAGCAGCTCAATCCTAATTGCCATCAGTTACAGCAGAAGGGAGGTCATGAAAACATATTTGATATAAGCTTGAAGAACAATCCACATTCATCCACATTGAAGATATCACAGGGTTCGTATTTTGAAATCAGTTTAGACAGCACATTTTGCCATTCAATAATATCGTTTTCACCAACAGATTCTGACTCGCCAGAAATTTGGCAATAAATGAGTCCATGTCTTTGTTTAAATTGGCCCAACCAACCATTAGATGCACAAAATTCAATATTCAATTTGCGCCTTCTTTTGAATGATAAGTCTGCTTATGGATATTACTGAGTTCCAAGACTGAAGAAGCCATTCAACTAAAATCTTCTCTAAATCCTCGTGTTTCCCGCATTATACTTTCCTCTGCTTGCATCCTCCAATGATGCAGTTGTAGTGATTGAATCCAGCACTAACCTCACAACACGAATGCATCCATCTTGAATGTAAACAAATGTCTACTGAGTGGGTTGCATCAATGACCAGTTCAGCAAATCTTCGGCAAATACTCATAAGTGCAATAATCCTTTATTTAATTTTTCTCCTATGTTTAATAGTCCACTTACATCTACACAAAACAAATTAATTTACTAAAGTTAATTTATCTCAATCAATTCCAACATAATGACCAGATACATTGAATCCATACATGTAAAAGACGTAAGTACAATCAAAGCAACCAGAATGACATTTTAGAGAGCATTTAAAGAATTACTACAGGAGGGGATAGAATGTAAAATGCAACAAGGAGGAAAAACTTGAAAGCAAAACTTTAATATGAATAATCTGGCAAAAAATATTGCAATGACTTCAAGATGATACATGAATGGGAAAGAAAGCATTCCCAATAAAAAACACATGGCAAATTAGATATCTTTCAGAGAAGTCTTGTTTGTAGATGACACACAAGAATGGAAACATCTCCCGAAACTGATGATGATGATGATGATGATTTTTTGTAAAAAATCATAAATAACTGAAGAATAAGTTCCGTATTCATAATAAAATTAATGTAAATTAAGAAAGCATTCAGGATACAAAACTACAAATTCAGAATTGTCAGAGTTCTTATAATTCCTATGGCAAACTATAGTCTACCCCTGATTGAGGTTCTGGCTGATATGTACATATATTATCAGGCAGTACATCTCTCTTGACGATATGTGTCAGAGGAAAAACAATTGTTTGTATATACAGTACCTCAGGTGTCTGATTAGTGTAATGTCGGCAATGAATGCAATGGAGGGGGAAAGGAACTGACCACGCTACCCTATTATCTCCTTTATTAGTTGCTTCGTAAGTGCTGCCTGTTGGTATCACCTGTGGGGTTCAGACCTGTCTTTGGACAGTTGATTAAACAACAACTATAATCATTAACTTGTGAAAATGCACACTTTTTTTAAAAAAAAAAAAAAAGAGCTCCATGGTTATTTACTAACCATTTCTTCATTATATTGCCACTGCCAACTCTCAATTACACTGTATAATATTTATTTCGCAAACAGTTACATTGGCAAGGAAGTGATACTAGGTGCATATGCATTATTTTCTCTTCAATTTCAACAGAGCACCGTAGCATTATGTAAGAAAAAAGAAGTGTGCTCTTTAATTATTCTTAATGGTGCGACCAATACAGACAGTATATTTTGACAATATGGTAGGATTTTTTTGGAACAGGAGTGGCTGAACTTGTTGAAGTTTTATATTAAAAGATGGAACCTTCACTATTACATGGCACTTTGTCAATATTACAGACACTACATCTTGCTGAATGTGTACAGGTATAACTGCGACCATAATTTGTTTCGAAAAATATCCAGTCTTTAAACATAAACCTAAATAAAATTAATGTATTTTCTAAAAAAAAAAAAATACTGGATTAAAAAATTAGTTATTAGATTTAAGAACTGTTAATTACATTTAAATTTATATTTAAATCATTACTTTCTCTTTTGAAAATGTATTATCTCTATTCAGGTTTAAATTTGATATAATGTTGATAGTCGTGTAATTTATGCAAGAGGGAGAGAAATTAACAGTCCAATTCATTATTTTTGAAGTAAATGACTGGCAAAAGAGCAGAGAGAAGAATGATTAGATTTCAAAACATGACATACATAGATTACTTGAGTTTAGCCAGGATTTCATCTTAAGTGAAATATTAACATTTGTTATGGCTGTATAAGTGCAATGATATATTTCTCAAAATTGGAAATAACTGTGTCAGCCAGTTTCACTTATGTTCATTAACCTATCAATCTTCTACTACCTTGCTATCTTAAAAAGTGTTTCATCTACAGTGATCAACAAATATCACTGAACAACAAATTTTTACTTTTTGTCTTGCTCTGAAATAAAATTAGGTGACTATTACTGATATGTGTGCCCTAAATCTTAATTTAAAATCCAAATTGCTCCATCACGTACCATTTTCTGGGCAAAATGAATTGAATTTTTTTATGACAAAACTTATTTTTATTTTTAATTTTTCACTGCTACTGATAAAATTACAACACACGAGGGATTAAAACTTCCTCATAATACTAGAAAAATGTGTACTGGATACAAAAATGATGTTACACAGTTTAAAACACAACAACAATAAAAATATTTCATGTATATAATGAGAAAAATCTCGGAATTTGAACTTCCATTTAAAATAATTTTCTGGATGATTTCTGTTTATAACTAGACCTGGGACTGTCTTTTACAAGGAACCAACAATAGTCTGCAAGCATGCTGGATGATGATCTTCCTTTATATCGCCTTTCTATTTCAGATATTTCTTGATGAAATATTTCCCCATGCTCGTAGCTTACCGTTCCAAAGTTAGGAGGAAAGAAATCCAAATGAGAATGTTGTTATTGTTGTTTTCTAATGCCAGCCGTTTGACAATAAAGTCATTTGACCTCTTGCACTCCAATATTTTTCAAAGATATTATCATGGCCAGCCACTGAAGCACAGATTTTGAGGTGTTCCGAATCCATTTCTTGGTTTGAGTTGCACAATGGGCAGTTAGGGGACTGATATATTCCAATTCTATGCAGGTGTTTGGCCAAACAATCATGGCCTGTTGCCAATCTAAATGCAGCTACAGACGATTTTCATGGTAAATCGGGAATTAACTGTGGATTTTGATGCAGAGTGTTCCATTTTTTCCCTTGGGATTGTGTTATCAAATTTTGTTTGTTGAAGTCTAAGTATGTAGATTTAATAAATATTTCCACAGAGTAATACGTAGATTTAGTAACAGGTCTGTAAGTAGCAGTGCTGCCCTTCTTTGCTAAAGCATCCGCATTCTCGTTTCCCAGGATTCCACAATGGGATGGTATCCATTGGAATACAATTCTTTTATTGAGTGATATTAATTGAGAGAGCATTTTAGTTATTTCTGCTGTTTGAGATGAAGGTGTGTGTTTAGAGACTATTGACAGAACAGCTGCTTTGGAGTCTGACAATATAACTGCATTTTTAAATTTATTGATGTGGCATAGAAGATTCCTGAGACTTTCACTTATTGCAATGATTTCTCCATCAAAACTTGTTGTTCCATACCCAAGAGATCTATAAAGTGAGAAGAGACAGCACGTAACACCTGCACCGGCACCTTGTTCTCTGGAGATCAAGGATCCGTCAATGTATAAATGAAGCCAGTTTTGTGGAGAGTACCTAACATTAATTGTCTCTAAAGACAATTGTTTTAGTATTTCAGTGTTTACTTCTGATTTCAGTATTTCTTCTGTTAAATTTAGATTATATTCTATATTTAATAGAGTTAAAGGGTTTGGTTTAATTTGTAGGTTTTCTTTTAAATTCGGGATATTGATTTTCTGTTTTAATTCTTGAACAATGGATATGAAACTTTTTTGAGTTTTCAATCTACAGAGAGGACTGTATGAATGCCAATTGTTTCCTGGTAATCTGATAAGTTTTTCATTTTGAATCAGTGCTTTTTCTTCTATTGTCATTTTGATGCTGTTAATATTAGTGAGGAATCTCATAGAATCTATTGGAGTTGTTTTGATTCCACCAGTAATGAGTCTGAGAGCTTGGTTTTGAACATATTCTATTTCGTTTATGAAAGGCGAAGTAATTAAAATTTCTCCGCAGTATGTCAGCACTGGCTGTATAAACATTTTCTATGTAGTGTTCAAAGTATTCCTAGAGCATCCCCATTTCTTTCCTGCTAGTCTTTTTAGAAGGGAGAATCTTTTACGAGCTTTTTCACAAATGTATTTCAAATGGTTGCTTCATGTTAACTTATTATCGAAAATAACTCCAAGATATTTGGATTCATAAGTCCTAGGAAGGTGTTGGCCATTGTATTGGATATTGAATTCTCTTTCTTTTTTTACCAAGTGAAAATATTTGGTAGTTACTTTTGCTTAGATTGAGTGTCATCAAATTTGATATATTCCATTCATGTAGTTGATTTAGAGCTTTAAGAGCAGAATTTTTAATTTTGTCTCTATGTCTGTAAGATCCGGAAGTCCACAAAACTATATCATCTGCAAATAGTGCTGTTTTCATGTTTGATTCCTCTAATAGGGAGGGTAAGTCATTTATATAAATATTGAATAAAGTTGTGCTGAGGACAGCGCCCTGAGGTAGACCTCGATATGTTTGTAACTAGAAAGTGAGTTATTGAATTTAGTGGCAATGAATCTTTGACTAAGGAATTCTGATATCCATCTGAACATATTGCTGGAGATACCTAATTTCTGGAGTTTTAGTAATAATTTATTTCTCCAAACAGAGTCATATGCTAACTGAAAGTCAATAAATATTGCCAAGGTATCTTCTTTCTTGTTAAAACTATCTTTTATTTCTTGGCTGAGGCGTATGACTTGTTCATTGGTAGAGTGTAGTTGTCGAAAGCCGGCTTGTCTTGGTGATAAAAGATTTTGGGATTCTAAATGCCAAGCTAATCTGTTGGAGATCATGGACTCCATGGTTTTTGCTATCATGCTTAATAGTGCTATTGGTCGATAACTATTAACATCATGAGCAGGTTTCCCTTTTTTGTGAATTGGTACAATGATTGCTTTTTTCCAAGCTGCAGGAATTGAGGTGTTCCATGATAAATTGAAAATGGATAAAGTACAGACTTGGCTTTTTCCCCCAGATGTTTCAAAAATTCGGAATGAATGTTGTCAGGGCCAGGAGATTTCTTGGTTTTTAAATTTTGTATAGCTATATTTAATTCTTTGGAAGTAAAATTTGTATTAAATATTTCAGGTTTTGTACTAGTAATATTGTTTTTATTATTTTTATGTAATTCTCTTTTGATAAATTTGTCAGTTTTTTTGATATTGGGATGTAATCTGTGAGAGTTTGAGTAATGTTTATTAGATGCGTTTGCTATATCTCTACTATCTGTTAGTGTTTTGTTATTATGAATAATAGGTTGGTTAGTATTTTCCTGTGTATTGGAAATATTCTTCAGAAATTTATATGTTTCAGCGCTATCGGTTCTGTAATTAATATTTTCAATAAATTTATTAAAACTGTTCTTTTTTGCTGTTATGATTGCTTTTTTAAGAATGGCAGTCTTCTTCCTCCAATCTTGAGTATATTCTGGTGTTTTGCTATGTTCTGCTTTGGTTCTTGCTTTATCTCTATCTTGTTTCAATAAATTCAGGTTTTCTGTCCAGAATGGGGTGTATTTTTTTGGTTTGCCTCGTGGAATGTGCTTTTTTGCAATTTTAAGAAGAGATTCACAGAAATATTTGTTCAATCTATCTGAGTTTGTATTTTCCATTAGTGGTGTGTTGAGCTTGAGGTATTTGTCGAGTTCTGTTGTAAATAGTTTCCAATTCGCTTTCTTAAAGTTCCATGTTGTTTTGTTATTGTAGGGTTCTTTTCTTCGGTTTTGGTGGAGATGGATAGAAGCGATAATGACTCTATGGCCAGATCCAGAGTCTTCAATTATTTTTTTCTTGGTTTCGTGATGGATATCTGATGTTACTAGTAATAAGTCTGGATTTGTACCAGAACCAGAATAATGAATGAAAGTACGGGGATCTTCTTTTCTGTAGACAAGTTCTGTGGTTGTAGTATTTAGGAGGTCCATGATCATTTTTCCAGGTTGGTTTACATTATCGTAGCCCCAAAGGTGGGAGTGGGCATTAAAGTCACCAATTATGATAGTTTTAGGTTGTATATCAAACAAAGTTAGATCAAGGGGATTATTAGGTGGATTATAGGCACTGTAGATTTTGAAATGTTGTTGATTTTTCCATAAAATTAGAATGTAAAAAGTGTATTTTGAGAGACATATTACACTCCATTTTGTCATATGCACTTAATATGGTTAACACAACAAGTTCTGTGTAGTTCTCTGTCCTAGAATTTCCAAGGAAATTTGGGTAAATGTCTTTGAAAGCCTGCCACGCCATTCTTTCTGTAATGGAAAGTTTTTCCTCAAACAAAGGGTCAGCCATAACTTTGTGAATTTGTAGACTGATGAAAATGCCCTCTTTTAATTTGCCTTCACTCAAACTGGTAAACTTTTCCTTTAAATACTGAAAACCCACCCTTGTTTGTTCATTGCATAGACCTCACTTTGAACTGTTATGAAATTTACTTAATAGAAGGGACCCAATACCTGTTTATTTATTATAAGTACAAAAGAACATTCCAACAACCATAAAAAACCGAAAATAAGTCATAAACTCATAAAATTCATTAGTTTTTGTTTTGGTTTATACCCCCAACCCATGCCAGATATTTCCTGGGGGAGCGCTTATCGAAAAGTGAAATCATAGTATCAGGGGCGGCTTTCGAAGGGGGGCTGAGGAGCTGCAGCACCCCCAGACATTTGTGGCTCTTGTCTCGTTTTATGTTGTGAAATACATTTATTATACAATCTCTATTTAGCGGCTCGAATTTTTTTAAACATTTCGCTCTCATGCACGCAATCGTTAGTGAAGTCACTTCCTCCCCTGGTGCTGCCAGAGCGAAACGAGTGGCAAGGACGGATTGGTGAAGCCACTTCCTCCCCTGGAGCTGCCAGTCTCGTTTCGGATGCTTTGCTCGTTAGTTTTATCCCTCCCCCTGCTACCCCTCGCCCTGAATCCAGAGTTTCCAGGCGCTGCAAAATTTGCAGCAGTTTGTCAGCAGCGCGCAGTATTAAATACATTTTCTTTAATGTTGTGAGTATAACAAGTGCAACAATGTTTAGTTCTGTACAATATTTACAGTCTATTCAGTTCAGTATCTTAACAATTCAGGAGAAATGTGAAATTAAGTGCCCATCAGTTGAATCTCATAATAGAAAGGGCCGCTAAACCAAATAGCCTACAACGCTGTCATATTTTTTTGCTGATTTATCCAGTATCCCTGCTTTCTTCTCTCGATCTCCACACAGTCTATATTAGATTAATGTGTTTCAAAGACAATTCCATCAGCTGGGGCAACAAGATCGAGTTTTAAAATAAGAACATTAAATGTTGTTCACGAGAAGAAGAAGCCATTGCTAGAATGTTTTCAAATCATAATGGAATCTGAAACATCTAACAACATCACAATAAATGAGGTGAGCGCCCTGGTGCATACTCTTGAAGATCCTGAATACAATTTTTGGCTCAGTTTTTTTCATTTATTGATGTATCATGTAGATATATTATACAACCAACTACAACATCAACAGTTATATATTTCTAAGGTTCAAATCTGCATACAAAAATTAAATTATGGTTAGTTTCACGACACTCACAACTGCAGGGGTTATATCAGCATCGCCGGTGTGCCGGAATTTTGTCCCGCAGGACTCTTTTAAATGCCAGTAAATCTACTGACATGATCCTGTCTCATTTAAACACATTTAAATGCCATCGACCTGGGCCATGATCGGACCCGCAGCCGACTATGCTACCGAGCCATATCAAGCTTTGTTAATGCCATATAGACAATATGGAACAGTGTACAGTTGAGCAGCGAGAGCTATGAAAATGAAAACCCTAAAAAGCATAGTAAGGTGGAAGGGATTCCGACAAGGATTGCGGCAGCCAAGAAAGTGTGTGAATTCGATAAAGACAAACTAAAAACGGAACTCACTGTGTTGTATCAGAGACAAGAATTCATAAATATCAGTGACGCAGTCAAGCTCTTGCAGTTTCTTCTATCTGAGAACTTGCAGACCTCATTTTCAGAAGTTCTGGAGCTACTACGCATAGCTATCACCATACCAATGACAACTTCCGAACCAGAACGTTGCTTTTCTTGTTTGAAGGGAGTAAAATCCTATCTGAGAAATACGATGAGAGAAGAGAGACTGACCGAATTAGCTATGTTTTCCATTGTAAAGACTATGTTACGATATATCGGATTTTAATAAGAAGATGATTCAAAAGTTTGCAACCTACAAGACAAGGGGCATGGAACTAATCTTTAAATAAGGTAAGTTGCATGGTTTATTTTTGTATGCAGCCCCCCTGAATTCAATACCCACGAGCCGCACACTGCATAATATATCTTAAAAACCTTACGCGATACGAAGAAAAGAGATGCATTTTCGGATTCAGCGCACATCAAACCATAAGGACAAATTGTTTTAAGTTGGAGAAAAATTCTTGTTGTTCAGTGTAATTAATGACTCATATGTGTCATGAATCTTTAATTCATATGTAGAATCTTTAAGGGGACAAACATTATAATAAATATCTCTCGACTTATGACCATTAAAAAAAACTGTGCTATTAAATAATGATGTGCAATATTTAGAGTATCATAGTATATTCTGTAATTTGCTGTAATTTTGCATGGGCCTACTATTACTGTAATTATTGTAAAAGTGTTTGGATATAGTGTGACTCAGTACAGTAAAACCCTTGTGTCCGGCATCCAAATAACCAGCAATACCAAAACAGCAGCACTTTTGGCTAGGCCAAAAAAAAAATTGTCATTCATGCGAAAGGGAAGGGTCGGACAAAGATGTGAGTGATTTTCGTGGATCACACATGCCGTATATTGTGTTTACTCTTTACATTGTTCATGCGTGAAAACAAAGACAGAAAACCCGTTATGTCCCTGGAGTAGATCGAGTAGCATCGGTAAGCTGTTACTTGGATCTTGCAAACAATGCGCAGAAACAATATCTTTAAATTTACCACTTGAACTCGCCTGTTCTGAAGGGGTGTTGGACATATCTAAATAGGAAAGTGTGAAATTCTCTGTTACGATGTAGCACCGTAAAAGTTTCATTAGAATGATAGATAGTATATATAAACAAGTAGACATTAGAGCTATGTTAAAGAGGTTCAAATCATTGAGCGCTACTTCATCATATTCATAGTTGTGACATTGGCTACATTGTTCTTCACGTCACATGGCCGCCTAAGGTTACAAAAACTTTTAGTACTTTTTACGCTATTATGTATTACTTACTGTATTACAATAATTATGAACTGATGAATGTACATTACGTATTTCAAAACTTTATTTTTAAATATCTATACGAAAATGACTAAATTTCAACATGAAAAAAATGTTTGTGCAGTACAGTATGTGTTTACATAACCTATAAACGTATTTTCCAATTATCCGGCATTGGCTTTGTCCCACAGTTGCTGAATGCGAAGAATTCTACTGTAATATGTACGGTATATCTGACTTCTTACATAGTAGTATATATATTATTATACTGTTTATGACTTTTGAACTTACGAACAACTTAACTCACCAAAACATAATTTAGTCGTAAACCAGAGTCTGTCTTTAAGTGCTTTATTTTTGGTAGGAATAAAAATTTGAAAATGAATATGACACAGAAAACAGATAAGAAGAAGAGGCATGATTTCAAATCCAATGAGAAGATACTGCTAAATTTAATTGGAAAGCAAGAACACGATTTAAAGCAAGGAAATGATGAAAAAAATCAAATATGAATCATTTGTAATGGTATTAAGTAGTCAGAAAAACAATATGAAAATAAATGAACTTGTTGCTTAATATCTTAAAAGCAAACAGGAATTGCTGTGAACTCGAAAGTGATCCAATGCTATAGCAAGAATACTGTAATTTTTTACAGAATTTTTAAAAAACCTGTTTCGATACATAATTCTATAATGGAGATCTATCATTATCTAGCAAATAATATCTACAAGTTCTTTCTGACAAAGGATATTCAGGTTATTCTAGACACGCTAGGAACTCCACCTCAACATCAAACTTATCTGCTATTTTACTTAAAACATGTACAATAGATTATAAAAACACTATTTATTTTAATCCAATATATTCAATATTTCCAACTGCAGAACAGTTCTTCAAAAATTAAATTATAGTCAAGCCAACTGAAAAACTGATATCCAATTTCCAAAATTGTCAATCAATTTGATAAATTAATGTCAGATTATTAATACTGATAAAATAGACATAAATTAACAATTATTATAGATAATGCATCTTTTATCGTTTGTGAAACCAGTTGTGTAATTATTTAGAATTGGAACTATGTTCAAATAAACTTTCTTATATTGAGAATGGCCTTACAGAAAAGATCAGTGATATGCAGTATAACCTGGTGAACCATTCTGTACACCTAAATAAAGTTTACCGTAAAGTGGGGTGACTTTGAACGCTGAGGTGACTTTGAACAGTAATTTAGCTCCTTTCTAAATTAAATGCTGTACCCAACTGCGAAAAAACTGTTTAAGTTGTCAATAAATTAGTTCAGTTTTTTCGAAATTGGGTACAGCATTTAATTTAGAAAGGCGCTAAATTACTGTTCAAAGTCACCTCGGCGTTCAAAGTCACCCCACTTTACAGTGCATTAGAAATTACTTATCTCCTTTTCATATTCGGTAACACAGTGTGTTTTTTCTGCTTGCAACTGCGACCAGTGGGAACTTCACCAGACCAATGCCACACCAGAAATTGGTTTTATAAATTGATAATCCTCTCATGTATTTATAACGTATAACTTTGGACAATAACAGACGTCCAATTCCATTTTTATTTAATGAGTACTAAAGTTGCCATTCGAAGTGGTATTTATCTGCAGTCATACATTCCTGATATTTGTTAACAAAATTTGTGTTCACTCAAAAAAGTTCTCTATTATTCATATTTTTTCTAATTTTTGTCCTGATATTTTAAGTTCCTCTAAAGTATGCAGATTATTCCTGTAAACTTCATTTTTATTTTTTAGGGATTCCCACAGATAATAGTCGCACA
The DNA here is from genome assembly GCF_040183065.1 of Periplaneta americana. NCBI lineage: Eukaryota > Metazoa > Arthropoda > Insecta > Blattodea > Blattidae > Periplaneta > Periplaneta americana. The sequence goes on along the minus strand of NC_091119.1, from coordinate 64,218,195 downwards.
TGTTAAGGTCTTCTTGCAATTACAGCACATCACATCCCAATGCTGTCAGAAGAATAGGATCCATATTTTTGTTTAAGATATTGTAAATGCATAGATGTACTATGAACAAATACACTGTTTTTTGAACTGCAGTCTGCTGCTGACAGACATACATATTTTCAAGATAATTCTACCACAGCACACGCTGCTCTGGATATTTTCAAATTAATATGGAAAGATTTTAGTTTTTGATGACAAGATCATGACTAGAGGGTTGTCCAGATGTTACCAAGTGCGATTATTATCTGTGAAGAATCCTCAAAATAAAAATAATGTCTAAAGGAATAGCTTACATAGTATAGAGGAACTTTAAGAAAACGTCAAAATAAAATTAGAAGAATTACAGAAGGAGAACTTTTCGAGTGAATATAAATTTCATTGAAAGATATTGGGAATATGTGACTGCAGTTGGACACCACTTCAAACAACTCCTATAACACATTATGAAATACAGTAAAAATTAAGGTGACCAGACGTCCTCTTTTGTCTGGACATGTCCTCCTTTTTAAGTCTTTGTCTGGGATCCGGGCGGATTTAAAAAAAATCAAGAAATGTCCTCCTTCGCCTTTCTCAAGTAATTTGCCTGTAGGTGGAAGTAGCATCTACGGAATATACTCTTTGCCAACGATCATAACTCCCTTTGCTCCTACTTGTTATTACTTTGCTTTCATATGCAGTTAACTGTAAAATAATTTCATATTAATGAGTTTTATCATAAGTATGCTGTAATAAAATAGATATTGACATCATTTTAAGCATAATATAGACCTAAGTCTAAATCTAAATAGATTTGTACTCTTTAATAATTATAGTTCCTTTGACTTTCATATATGTAGCTAACTGTAAAATCATTATTATTAAGTTTTTTTCATAATTATTTTGCAATAAAATAGATATGTTGTTTTCTAATGCCAGGCGTTTGACAATAAAGTCATTTGACCTCTTGCACTCCAATATTTTTCAAAGATATTATCATGACCAGCCAATGAAGCACAGATTTTGAGGTGTTCCGAATCCATTTCTTGGTTTGAGTTGCACAATGGGCAGTTAGGGGACTGATATATTCCAATTCTATGCAGGTGTTTGGCCAAACAATCATGGCCTGTTGCCAATCTAAATGCAGCTACAGACGATTTTCGTGGTAAATCGGGAATTAACTGTGGATTTTGATGCAGAGAGTTCCATTTTTTCCCTTGGGATTGTGTTATCAAAATAAAATAGATATTAATATACTTTTAAGTATGATATAAGCCTAAATCTGTACTGTAAATATTTTGTAATAAAATACATACTGACGTAATTTAAAGTAGCCTATAATAAGCCTAAATCTAAATACATATTTTCTGTCCTCTTTTTTTCGAACAGTACACAATTGTGTACATGCTATTATTGATTCAAATGTATACGAGAAAAATGTGAAGGGGAAATAACAATTGATAAAACTAATTTCTGGCATGGTTTGAGACCAGGTGAGTTTTCATGTGGTTGTACCTGCAAGTGGAAAAAGTGCACTGTATAATACTGCAGCACAACAGTGCTACAGTATTTTATACCTTCTAACAATGGAAGTGACAGTGACAGAATCTTTTCTAATAAAAATAAGAAATCAGTAATCAAATCTTCCACTCTACACAAATCACATGTCATCACCAAACCAGATTTAAAGTATCAAAAATATTAACCATTCACCAGTCACAATAAACTCACAGGGCTACTCTCCTGGTGAGACATTCTGCGCGGCTCCCACAAGCATGTCGTGCACTTCCTTGGCAAAGCCCACCTGTGCACGCACCGTAGCCAAATACTGAGGGTAAGTAAGGGCTGCACCCTCCTGGCTAGGTAGGGGGTCAGTGCGGGTGAGAGCAACAGGTAGTGGCAGGTATCGCTGACTGGCAGTGCCCTGCGCCAGACACTCAATGGACGTTTTCTGGAAGTAACACTACAATCAGACCTGTACACCATCACTGACTACAAAATACACAAGACCAAGAGAAGAAGCATCGGAGATGCAGATCTAAACAAACATATCTATAAAAGCCCACAAGAGGTTCTATCATTGTTATTCAGTCAACAGCAAATACATGAAATTGACATATTTATTGGTTTGAAAGGCGTGAAACCGAATGCAGAAAGGAAAATCATGGAAATGTAACAGTAATGAACTTTTTTAAGAAGTTAAGAGTTATTTAAACTGACCTGAATGGGTGCAATTTATATTAACAAATGTAGATCTAATCGGTGGAATGAATTGCCTTTTGGCTAAGGAAGTGGCAACTTGACTGCTGGACCCATGTGCTTCGACGTGCTGATTACTGAGGGAGTATGTTATCGGTGGTCTGACAAACCACAAAATTTAAATGCAAAGTATAACTAAATATAAGCATTCAAAAATGTAATTTACTCAAATTAAGAAAGAAGATGTTGAAACTATTTCTTTTCTTGTTACAAACATTTATGGCACCTGCTTAAGAAAGAACAAGTGATGTGTTGTTGCAGTTAGTTTTGAGCATTGGAGGTGGTGATGTTCCCAGTCCTTCCAGGGAATATGGGATATTTTATAAACTCTAAGTTCTCCAGAAATAAAATTCAAAGGGACTTACATCACGAAATCGAGGGAGCCATACATTTCTGCTGATAATTCTATCCTTGAATATTGTATGAAGTTCGTACATTGTGTAATAATTGACTGTATATGCTGTTGCAGAATCTTGCTGGAAAAAGACACGAGTACATACTCTCTCTGTGAACTTACCAAAAAAGGATTCAAAATTATTTTCACATATTCGTATTTTCAGAACATGTAGAAGCTCTTCATTAAGGAGGTAGGGGTTTTTGGAGCTCCAGTATCTGTTGTTTAGAGTACTACACACCCATGGAGATGAAACCACGAGAAGATTATGGTCAATTTCCTTGTCATGTACTTCATTTAAAATCCATATCTGATTACATGATCACCAGGTCATTGTTTTTGCACACCACTGTAAATTTGTATAGTCTTAATTTCAATAACCTTGTATCAACTTGTATAGGTGAAACATTTCTTGCCAAAGATTATGAAGCGACTTTAGAGGAATTTTCCAAGAGATGTCTAATTTCATACAAATGTTACTTAGGACAGGCACTATGCCATCTTCTGCGTTTCTTATATGTAAAACTTCCTGTCTCCTCGTCTCTCTGCAGTGGCTGAATGGTCAGATCTTCAGACTGTCACGCAGGTGGCCTGGGTTCGATTCCCGGTCAGGTCTGGGATTTTTTTCAATGAAAAATTCCGTAGTGACACTTGTGGCGGACAAGGTCGCAGTGGGGGTTTTTCCCGAGGTTCTCCCATTTTTCTCCAAATTAGGCATTTACATCATTCCGTCACCATTTCTCCATTTCGTTATCATTCTGTAGCATTCCCTGAATGCCGGCTGGCAATGCATGGAGGGTGCTGGTCTAGGGACAAGTGGGGTTGCCTGCTCGAAAACTGGGCACACAGAGAATCTTAGTGTGGTCAGCTGGTGTGAGTTTGGGAATACATCACAAGAGGGTCAGCACAATAGATCTTAACAGGTCGCAGTGCTGGGCCATAGTGCCCCCTTTCGTTAAATTCCTGTTTCCTGGAATTTAATCACAAAGTCATGAATGGGTGAACAATTTCCAATATTAACGAATGGGTATTTGTTGTGATATCAAACTTGTTTTTAGTGGGTTATTTTATGATGCTGTACCAACATCTCAAGTTATTTAGCGTCTGAATGATATGAAGGTAATAATGCCAGTGAAATGAGTTTGGGGTCCAGCAATGATAGTTACCCAACATTTGTTCATATCGGGTTGAGAGAAAACCACGGAAAAAACCTGAACCAGGTAACTTGCCCCAACTGGGATTTGAACCCAGGCCACCTGGTTTTGCAGTCAGACGTTTATTTTTTTTTATTTTAGTAGGTTATTTTACGACGCTTTATCAACAGCTTAGGTTATTTAACGTCTGAATGAGATGAAGGTATGGACATCATCAAACTTCATGGAGCAAAACTGGTAACACTTAATTATCATGCATAAATACTCTCTGTGTAATATTACAGCTGTGTGCCATTTTAAACTAAACTTTTAATCACGAATACACAAGAGTAACACTAGTGTCATCATGGGTTCACTCAGTCTCACATGAACTGTGACCTTTGCCGAGATTTTGTGTAGTCTGCAACATACCCCAAGCAATTACTTGACAATAGCAAGTTGCCACATTCCCAGCTCAAAGATAATTCACTCATCTAGTATAAATATAAATAGCTTAAAGTACTAACAATGCTGAAATTTTTCATATTTAAAACACGTTTTGGCTTCTGTTGTAACATATTTATCAAGTCATTAATCTCACAAATTTTACATATTGTTATCAAAAACTGGTTTCAAAATTTGTAACATAATGTTACGAAATATATTCTGATCACAGTATATGCAAATGTTCTGTACTTTAGACACAATCAAAAAAAAAAAAGCTTCGATTTTTTTAAAGGGTTAGGTACAGCTTACAACAGTACAATTTTGGAAATATTCAACATTTTTTTTCCTCCATTACTGTATCTTGTATAATAATGAAAATTGGTACGTGTAAAACACTGTCTTTCTTCTATATGAAAAAAATATTTTTACAATTTTTTAAAAATTATTAACATTTTTTTTTAATTCAGTTCACTGTGCAGTGATGAAGCATTTCCCATATAACTCAAAAACTAACCAACATTCTGTAATGTGTGTATTTATGTATATCATATCTATAATATGATGCAAGATCACTTCTCTACCTTTGATAGATTGTCTGATAAAAAATAAATTAATTTAAAAAATGGTCAAATATCAGTATTTTCTTCTAACACAAAATAAAAAATATTATTTATTGAGAAATGTAGTTGAAAGAGCATGATATTGTAAACATGAGTTTCAGTAACAAAATAAAAGAGAGAGAACATGAAAAATTTAACAAGTTTATGAGTTATGAGGGAAATGCTTCATCACTGCACAGTGACCTACCACCATTATGATTTAAAATATATATATATATATATATATATATATATATATATAAATATTTTTTTAAATCATAAAAATATTTTTTAATATAGCAGAAGGACAATGTATTACATGTATAAATTTTCATTATTGTACGAGATACAGTAATGGAGATAAAAAAAATGTTGAATATTTCCAAAAAAACTACTGCTGTAAGCTGTACCTAACCCTTTAAGCAGTTGTACATTTCCCAGATATTTATTGTATTTTTTTTCCCCTTTTGTAGAGGGGCACAAAGGTTGCACCACAGCCTGAGGCTTATTGTACTTATCACTCGTGTTCTGTAAATAATATTTGTTGCTGAACAGTCGTGCTCTTGTATGAATACAACATGGTGCACTGTTAACTTAACCCAGACTATGGCAATTATGATAATGATATGTCAATAAATTATGAAAAAATGAGTCCGAGATATAATGTCGAAAGTACCCAGCAATTCTGCTTCAATTGGTTGAGAGAAAACCTCGGAAAAAACCCAACCAGGGTTTGAACCTGAACTGTTACTCCACAGTGGTGGACATTTGTTGGGTACTTATAACAAAATCAAGATTTTTTTAACTGTAAATTAGAAACTCTAGATGATTTATTAGATAAGCAAAGAAATTCTAGTACCTTAACACGTGTATAAAGAGCAATTCTCTATTTCTCTTTTATTACTGAAGAGGTAGGGAATAAAGGAAAAAAAACTAGCATCTTCTTACTTTTTTTTGTAGAATCTGATTTACAATATAGTACATAATATACTGTACTATACTTACGAATTCTTATAAAATTAATTTTGAGCAATTACATTACCAGTATGAGAGGAACTGACACAAATGTAATAAAATATGTGTTTGTTTAGTAACACATGATAAATAATGCACACTATAAACTGATATGACATTTAGTGGCAATATTATGAACCTGATAGTGATGGTTTCTTTGTTCAAAACTACCACATCTTTCCTGGCCTTGTATATCACGTAGTAATGACATCACTACTGCACATAATGCGAGCAATCACAGTTGCATACTTACCAGGTGGAGCTCAATCTGGTCGCATATCGAGTAGAACTCTTCCATATTTTTATCAAAACGTGGCACTGCCATGTCCACACCCTTTCTGCAATGTCACATAAATCTTCAAATAACAGTTTGTAATTTCAGTCTAAAATCAATAAAGATAATAATGTTCAGAATATTGGATTTTCTCCGTTTGTTTTCTAATATGCCAGTAAATGTCTGTAATGTTATTAACACTTTTATCTGAAATGTTGATAGTTTTGCATTTTAGTATGTGCTGTAAGTTCATAGTTGAATATTCTTCTCTGCAGAGAACACATTTTGGTAATATAGAAGTATAGATTCCAGTTCTCAAGAGATGTGCTGGCCAGTTATATCTAGTTACTAGTCTGGAGATAGCCATTGCTATTCCTCTTGAAGAAATTGGAATCAGAGTTCAAAACCATAGTGGGCCAAGCGCCATTTACTAAAAATGTAGAAAACAAGGGTTAAAATGAAGTTATCACCATAATTCAATGGAAACATATAGCAAGTAATATACAGTATACACATTCAAACTAAATGATATGTCAATCTTCATTAAACTATGGTATTCACTTAACTTTAACCTTTCTTTCTCCGTTTTTAATAAATGCCTTTTGGCCCAATATGGCTCTGAACCCTTCAATTTCCCAACAAGATTTACTTTTACTAACTTTTTAATACTGTCCATTTATAATTTTTCTTTATTAATAATTTTGTTAAATAATACAAAACATGGGATGAAATCTTTGTTGGATTGTGGTTTTAAAATTTTGTTGTAAGTTATTTATCAAATCATTAACAGAAATTTTACATGTAGTTATCAAGAATTGGTTTCAAAATTTGTACCATACGTATATTACAAAATGTATTCTGATCACAGCATATTCAAATGTTCTGTAAACTCATATACAATAGAAAAACTTTTTTTTACCAATGTCACCAGGTTGTCTTTTCAACATTTCTGGTTTTCTCTCCTGGCAATAGAAAAACTTCGAGTTTCATTGAACAACATGCTCCATTACTGAGTAATACTACATGGTTTTAGGGTTGTCCCTTTTCGACAATAAACATACATTTAGATTTCAATTGTTGAATACGCCTAATTTAGTCTATTTTGCCTATTTACATTGATCATATCTAAGCAAGATACAAAATTATTACAAATACATATGGCTGAACCTATGAATATATTACAATTGAGAGTTTTTAAATAAATAGTTAAGGCAAGGTATAACATATTTACATTTTATAATAAGGTTGAAAAATAAAGTATGTGCATCCTAACAATAATTACATTCCTACAATTGTTCAAAGTCTACTGAATTGATGAAAGTGATAAATGGTTGAAGATGTAATTTTATAAGCTGATATTTGGTAGGTGGCCAATTTGCTGTCTTCGAAATGCTGTTTCTCAGAATTTCTCTTTCTTTCCTTAATATTGTGCAATCATATAGCAAGTGATCTATAGTCTGACTTCCACTATTACACGGACATGTTGCACTCTCCAGTAACTTGTATTGATGGAGGTAGGCTCTATTCATCCCGTGTCCTGTCACCATTGATGAGAAGATGGCAGTAATATTGTGTGTGTGTGTGTGTGTGCGTGTGTGTGCGCGCGTCTCTCTCTCCCCCCTCCTTCCTCACTCCACCCCCACTCCTCTCCTTCCTCACTCCTCCCCCCTCTCTCTCTATACTCCTGGAAAAAAAAGTGGACACCACATATTTGCTATTTGCTGTAATACTTGTACTTGTTCTACCAACTTATGGGACTGGTTAAACTGAAAAAGGCCATATATGTCCTTTGCAGTCGGCATTTGATGTGAAAAGTCTGAAAAATAAGTGCCATCCCAACTGGGACCTAATGATACAGTTTTATAAACAGAATTTTACTAACTGAATTATTACTTCATGCCAAATAAGAGAGCAACTAGTGAATGTAAAAGTAACCTGTTCAGCAATGATGAAAGAGTTTAAAGTAACACTGGCTGTTGAAAGAGCAATGAATTCCACTTTTTGGGACTCAAAAAAGAACAATTCCTGACTGATCATGACAACAATGTCACATAGGCACAGCAAAGGTAGAATTTACTACACGATTTTCAGTGCAGAAAACCCAATGTATAGTTCAGAAAGCACTATCAACATCTTTCATATCTTTCAGGGCATCATTTCACTATGTTGTAGATGTCAACAAGATGGCTGCACAATGGCATATTCAGATATCCATTAGATATCATCGTAAAGACGGCATAATGACCAGGCTTTTGAGTTTTTCCTTTATGATTTATTTAGGAAGACCTGATCTTTCACTAGTTTCCTTGAATTTCAGTTAGATCTTTGTACATTGGCATTACTAAAGTAGAAGCGAAAAGTCTAGGTTAAAAAGGCAGCACTATCACAGTTAGAACTAATGTACAATTTAGACAAAGTAATGTAGTTAAAACTGTCAAGAATCTATCTTGTTTGCCTGTTAATGAGAATGATCAGGATAACGAAAAACATATTCTATAGTTGATTCATAACAGGTGTAGCTGCACAGCCAGGATTGTAAGGTATCCCGATTTAGGTGGGATTCTCCCGATTTCCCTGGAGGAATCCTAAATCCTGATTAAAGCTAGTTGTGATTGGTAAAACTCCCAATTTTACAGATATTACAGTGGACTCTCTTTAATTCGAACTCCAATGGGATATGAAAAAAGACAGAATTATCCGAAATTCGAATTAACAGAAACCATGGGTTATTAACGAAAATCAGTAAAAAAAAATTACTGTACATCAAAATAACATGCAGTGGACTTTACCTTAAAAACTGCCATGTTTTGTGTGTGGTCCTATAACGCAAGCTGAAAACAATTCTTTTCTCTTTTAAATGTGAACGTTTTATTCAGCATATACTTTAAAAATAAACCCGTTTCACTTCGGAATATGTATGATAAGAACTTTCTTGTGTTAAGCCCGTTGCATCTACATTAAATATGTCTCTCGGTTCATAATCCTCAATGAGCTCAGACAAACTATGAAACCACTCGTTAGCTTTTTCTACAACAACTGAAGCACTTTCACCACATGGTTTTTAAACCCAGTAAATCAACCCGAACTTGCAAAGTATTCAATGTTCAATCAATCAATCTTCTTAATGTATCCAACTGTTTGCTGACAACATAAAGTCCACTAAAGTCCACTGTAGTCTATTCAGTTTTTGTTTTTCATGAGAAATGAGTATTTTGATCGGTGTTCATTATAGATGCCTGTTGCTAGAAGCCAGAGTTGGGGTGTAGTCAATATATACTGCAGAGCTGTGTCTTCTGCAACTGGTACTGATGATTTTAATTTACTTCTTTTGTGGTTTATGGATGGACAGTATAGAAGAATGTGTTCCAGATCTTCATCATACTATTACACCACAGACAAGTAGGATTATCAGAAAGGTGAAATCGGTGTAGGTACAATTGTGTGACAATGTGACCTGTTCTGGCTCTTGTTAAAAATGTTTGAACATGTCTGGGCAAGTTTTTGTACATTTCCAGGTCATTTGGTTTCTTTTGTATACTTACTTACTTACTGGCTTTTAAGGAACCCGGAGGTTCATTGCCGCCCTCACATAAGCCCACCATTGGTCCCTATCCTGCGCAAGATTAATCCAGTCTCTACCATCATATCCCACTTTCCTCAAATCCATTTTAATATTATACTGTTAGGTTTCGTAACAAGCTGTTTTTTACGGTGATGGATTGTTAGCCCTTCACCCAACCCCCAAGCTGGAGGACCACCCCTTATCGGCTGTCCACGATTGTATGGACTGTAAATTTTTTTTTTTTTGTCAGAAGAGAGCCAATTGTTGATCCACAGGTTTATAAAATGTTCAATTTTCCAGCAAATTCTTTGTTTTGGCATGAACCAATGGACAACTTATTGCTATGCTGCACACACGTGATTGTTTCACCATTTATATACACACATGAAAAAAATGTTAGGAATTCACTGCCTCTTATATGTTTCCTCTTTCCTCTATCTTGTAGATGCCAGCTTTCCATAATTTTTAATTAAGATTGATAACGTGTTTGGCAATATTCCATAGCTTTTATCACTTATTTTAGAACTTCTACTTTCTTTTCTAATGTTACATTTATGTATGCACCACGTTCTGACATTGCAAACAATGCATACTGACAAATTACAACTGACAACTGTGGGTCCTTTGGCCACGAACTTCAGTACTGTTAAGAAGGTTTTCACAAATTGTTTGTTCTTACAAATCAGTGGTAGTGGTAGAAGAGGTTGAAGAACGTATAACTGCACAAAAAGACGTGGGCAATCCTATACTACTGAGGAGAGGGTGAAGGCTGTATGTCAGCAAACAAGAGCTTTATTTTCCTAGAGCTGCTTCTGGATAACTATAAACCAGTTGAAACTGCATTATTCTGTTTGCTTCCTGTCTATCACCAGAAATTCTTGGAATTGCTTTACAGTAATAAAGTAAATCTTCCAGACAATGAAATTCAGGAATATTTACGTGTTTGCTTTCAAATTGATAAAATTTTGCTATCGAATTATCCAAACAAAAGGTTAGAAAATTCGAATTACATATGAATTTTTAACATTGGTTTCAATAGGAAGTTAAAGGGAAATAAACTTCTCTTCGAATTACCCAATAATTCGAATTACAAAGAGTGCACTATATTAGATCATATTTAAAGAAATTCACTTTTATTTCTAATTCTCCAATATTTTTATTTATACATTGGACTCAAATGGGAACACTGTAAAAGAGGTAACTTAGCTGATGGTCATAAGGCAATGTTACTCGCAAGACAGTACTTTCCCGATCTCTATCACTGTGTTTGTTAATCCATTTCTGATTTCAATACTTGTCACTGCTCTTGCATTTAGTGAACGGTGCATATTTCAAATGTGTTCAGTGGCAAAAAAGATGGAGTTTTTGACATAATATTTTACATTAATGACAGGCATTCTATACAACTGTAAAAATTGGAAATTTCTCCTTCGAAAAGGTGGAAAAATTCAAGGATCTTGGAGCAACAATAACAAATATAAATGGCACTCGGGAGGAAATTAGACGCAGAATAAATATGAGAAATGCGTGTTATTATTCAGTTGAGAAGCTTTTGTCATCCAGTCTGCTCTCAAAAAAGCTGAAAGTTAGAATTTATAAAACAATTATATTACCGGTTGTTCTGTATGGTTGTGAAACTTGAACTCTCACTTTGAGAGAGCAACAGAGGATAAGGGTGTTTGAGAATAAGGTGTTTAGGAAAATATTTGGGGTTAAAAGGGATGAAGTTAAAGAAGAATGGAGAAAATTACACAATGTATAACTGCACGCATTGTATTTTTCACCTGACATAATTAGGAACATTAAATCCAGACGTTTGAGATAGGTAGGGCATGTAGCACATAAGGGCGAGTTCGAAATGCATATATAGAGTTAGCTGGAAGGCCAGAGGGAAAAATACCTTTGGGGAGGCCGAAATGTAGATGAGAAGATAATATTAAAATGGATTTGAGGGAGGTGGGATATGATAGTAGGGACTGGATTAATCTTGTTCAGGATAGGGACCAATGGAGGGCTAATATGAAGGTGGCAATGAACTTCCGGGTTCTCTAAAACCATTTGTAAGTAAGTACAGAGCAAGATATGGTGATAGTTGCTGATGTGTCATTTAAGTATTATTCAGTTTAGCACAGTCATAGTTATGTTTCTGTAGACTAGCAATTTTTCCTGCAGTTATTCCCGGATTAAAAAATTTCACAGAAATATGTAAATGCAAAAATGCTACGAAATTAATAAAATCTTGATAATTTCTTAAGTTATCTTCTGATACCCCAATTTCGTTTGGAAAACACCGGCAACCCTGCACATAGAATATGCCAAATCATGTGGCTAGGCTTCTGTTATGCATAATCTTTTCCTGCATGAAGTATCTGTAATGTATGTGTAACATTTTCATAGCACTGTCAGTTTCCTATAATGATATCTTCCGTTTTATATACGAATATTGTAACATTTTTTTTCTGATCACTCATATTCCAGTACTTCAATTATTACAGTTTAAAATATCGAAAGTTGTGTAGTCTACCTGTTCAAATATGCTATCTTTGATTAAATCAGAAGAAGCGTAAAAAAAATAATATTCCATTTCGGGATATTACCTGCAGAACTATGTGAGAACTCACTAACCACTTGGTTTCAAATAATTACTGCCCTGAAGGAAGTGTCTGTGCAATCACGGATATCAAGGGGGTGTCATATTTTTAAGAAATTTCTAGACAGTTAACTAGTCGTCAACCACATACAAATAAGCGCGCGCACGCACGCACACACACAAACTTATCCTTTTCCTTTGAGAACATTGTACTTACAATGAGCCAACATCCACCAAGCTGTTCTGGTGCAATGTCTGTGCTGCAGTCTTCAGGGTCAGCTGCAATGATGGCATTTTATTAGTAGGCTAGGTCACATGTTGAAACAATACAAGGACTTGTAAGCTATTACTATAATAAAAAAGTAATTTAGTATTGCATGTCTTCTCACATAATATTAAATCTACACCGTGTCCTGCTTAGAGGGATCGAGAAATAAGTGCTAATTTAAAGTATAAATAATGGTTTTATAACATAACTAGTGGCTTGTGCAGCAAGTGCTGCAAACTAAGTCCATACGAAGTTCAAATAAAAATTGTTCAGATTTATTTTGAATGAAGAATACCGGACATTTTGAAAGTTATTTGCTTCCATAATAGTGAAACATATTCCCTATGAATGTTTTTTTTAATGCCAAATACTTTTCCTTGAACCTATCTGTCTTCAGTTTCAATGCGAAATCGCAAGTAACAATGTCAGGACGATCAGCGAGTTTTTCATGTGGGAGTAATGCAGTAACTCTTTCAGATCATTGCGGATTGTAGGTGAAAGTTAAGAAAATGTAAGGTTTGCCATGCTTTGAACAAAAGACTTAGCATCTTGGTATAGATGCTGCATGTTTCGTGTACTACCCTGAAATGTAGAGGACATAATCACTTTTTCCCCACTAAGAGATATTGCTGAAGTGATCAAGAGACTACAATATCTTGTAGGCCTCTTATTTTATCAGTAAGTAATACCTTTTGGTCTTTTCTTAGGAATTGTAATTTTTTGCACTTCCTCCAGACAATACTGATCTACCAAATATTGCTGGATTAATTTGTATAAGAATGAATGTTATCCCATATATTTTCTGTAATATAGGCTGTTGTGAGGAATCTATTGCTGAGATGTAGAAAATGAGGCGAATGATATACCAGAGTTGTAGAATCTTATATGCGCCCTAAATAAAATTGTCCATCGTAAATCATTAGCAGTTTCAGTGTTTCATTCATTGCTGGTTGCGGGAAATAAACTTACTCATCACGGGTAGCAAGAAGTGAAATGGCATGCTATTTTTCCTACAACAAAATATGCTTGGCAGTGATCACAAATCTAATCGATTAAACCAAAGAAATATGAAATTAAATAGAAGCAAGACTCAATTACTACCGAGGAAAATTAGAGAATCAGATATCTAAATATCTATATCACACTGCCATTAAATATATGAAAAAGACCCATACTACTTGATTAATAACTATAAAAGTATTTCATTTTTAATAACAATATTGTTACCTTACGTAAGTTTTATAGTTTTCAGTAAAACATATATAGCCGTTACTCAGTAAATTATAGAAATGAAGATCTAATATAAAATATTCTTTCTCTGCATCTACTTACTTAAAGCCCCAAAAGGTTTCACTTTCATATCATAAGTATATCATTATGTGTTGCATTAACTGTAATAATATTTCATTTTTAATGGTAATAATGTCATCAAACATTCTTAAGTTTTGTAGTTCTTAATATCCAATACACAGCTGTACTCGGAAAACTACAGACCAGAGAATGAGACCTGTAAATTATTTTGTGCGAGACCGTGCGTATTTGCTTGCTTTCCACACAAAACCAATACGCGGTAAGTGTGAAATACCACATTCAGTATTCCCAACGTAACACACATAACAATTTCCCTCTTCCTACCGCTTAACCACCATATTCATTTTACTGCTTTAGGCTTTTAACATATTATTTTTAGAGACGTTTAACATACGGTAGTAATAATTATAAATTGGAAACTTACCACTGCAATTTCACCTAAATTGCACTGTTAATTATTGTTTTTAAATATTTGCAAAAATTAAGTAAACTCTACAACACCACAAAAGTTACTGCATTTGTAATGCAAGTAACATTAAGGAAGCTGTGAAAAAATCAACAAGATTCCAGATGCCGATGTTATTACTGCAATATGTTATATAAATAATATTGTTAAAATATTAAAATGAAAAATAAATCATTAAATAACCTTACCGTTCGTTTTAAGTTCGCATTTATAGACTGGGGGAAAAAAAAGAATATAGTAAACACAGAAAACATTTTATAGCAACAATGTTGACGATAGATATTTTAGCTTTTAAAAGTTGCCGTCATTAAACAGAAACCAAGATGGAGATTTCATTGCAACTAATTAGAAATTCCTCTTTCAGGTATGTAATAAACGATCTTCGCACAAAATAATGTACGATACAAGAGCTGTATGTTTGTTTTCATGTTCTCGGAAATTAAAAAAGCTCAACTATGTTTCGCTTTTTCAATCTTTTCCTCGAACATGAAAACATCAACATACCGCTCTTGTAACGCATATTACTATTTTATACGTTATCAAAAAGTTACACAAATGAAGATCGACATATTGGCGTTATGATGTGAAAGAATCTGAGCCATCTGAACTCTATGTCAGCAATCCTGTAGGTCATAGCCTTCGTGTAATAGTCTATTGTTTATTGTAGTGTGTGTTTTGTTTTATTCTGAAATGCAATTAATTAGTTCTCAAAACTCACGAAAGATGGATTTTGGAAAATAGGAAAATTATGTAGGAAAATTGCCATTTCACTGAAAACTTTGGGTTCCAAGTTTCAAAATGAGGGGTCATTTATTAAAATCCGTTCAGCCGTTTTCCTGTAATTTCCATTACCAGTTCAAATTATATATATATATATATATATATATATATATAGTGTGTGTGTGTATATATATATATATATATATATATATATATATATATATGTGTGTGTGTGTGTATATATATATATATATATATATATATATATATGTATAGATTTTTTTGTATAACTCGATGTAAGAACTCTCCGAGTTTCGAAAAATGGTCAGTGCAACTCGATGTGTGCATCTCGAGCTACCCTGAAGACATCTAAAAGGTACTCAACCTTCTGTCAAGTGTTCCACAACATTTGTGGGGTGATTGGCGCAGCTGCATTTATAATGCGTTGTCTCAGTTTTTCCAAAGAATCAACTGTATCACGTTGGTACACAACACTTTTCACAAAGCCCCACAGGAAGGTCAATGGGCGTCAAGTCGGTTGACCTAGGTGGCCAGGCAAGGGTTCTCCTCTTCCGATCAACCTATTGGGAGAGTTTGCATTCAAGAAGCCACACACTGCTCTAAAAGAATGGAGTGGAGGCCCAAGTTGCTGAAAAACTGATTCTGGGGGGAGCTGATCAACAAAAAAAGAGTTCTGCAACATGTCCAGATACACATTCCCTGTGACTGTCACTTCAATGAAGAAGAATGGTCCAATGACAAAATGTTCTACTGAATGATGCCAGGCTTGTTTCTATGATAAATGTTAGTGCACATACACATGAACTTGCAACTGTTTTTAAACCATTGGTGCACAAACTTGGACAGTTTCTGCATCTTGCCAGATGTAAATCAAAACAATATATTCATCTGATTTTAAATGGTTAGCATTTATTTCTCGATCCCTCTATGTGGGACACAGTGTACAGTGAAACCCTCAAGATACAGACACTCCTCACAGACAGACAGATTTTTATATCCCAACTGAAATAACACAGAAATAATGGTAAATTTAATCTCGTTTACGGACACTGTCAGACACGGACACAGGCAGCTGTTTCACAGTCTTAAAGCTTGCTTTACCTCCTGACTGCGGACAGAACTTGGATTTCAAGACCTAATGTGTTACAAAAATGGAAAATTTAGTTTTGAGGACTGTACAGAAATTCCTTAACATGAAAAAAGACAATAAGGGTCTAGTAGGCTACACTATCCCAGCTGACTACCCCTTGTTAACTGAAAGCGGGTGGATAAACAAAGTCATAAAATTTAACCTGTCTGATGGGTCCAAGGTTCTCGTGACCGTGAAATTGTATTCGATACATTATAGAGTTAGTAGGATTATTCCCTTCACTTAAATCAGTTGTTCTGTTTCGAAAGACATGGCACCTGAACGTAAATGTTAAGTTGAAAACTGTAAATTACAGTATGGTACTGCATAACTGTAGACCTAGAAAAAAATTGCAAGGTACAGTTCTGTATTTTCCTTTTTTGGTCTTATCTACTGTAGTTCAAAGTTGCAAAGAATTTACTGTAGTACAGTAGACTGTAGAATTAAACTACAGTAATACATTTCATTTAAAGCGTGAAGGGATACATAATGCATATTATAAATTTACTGTTAGATTGGGGAGCCTCCCTCCCAATAAAGGACACCTCCCAGATGCGGACAGATTGTTACGTACCTTCGATGTCTGTGAATGAGAGGTTTCACTGTACTTACATTCAATTCTGGGGAAGAACAATTGCAGTATAAACGAGGGTTGTACCAAAAGTTATGATCCCCTTTGAATTTGGAGAAATGGTGAGAAACACTATGCTGAATAGAACATTTAGCAAACTCTGTTTGGTGTACCATTCAAATCACAGCTAGTTCCCAACACCTATTGCTTTGAATGTGATGTGTCAGTTTGTAGACTGGTAAACAAAAAAACAGTTTCTTTATCAGGCAGCATCAGTGTGATCACAAATTGTTAATGTTCCATGATAGGCAACTGTGAAATAGACACTATAGTCTATATTAAAAATAGTTTGAACCCTGTCAAAGCATTATTTCCAGAGTTCGAGGCTCGTAAAATTATAAGTATTACCGTAATTTTATTATTAATTAGTATAGGTATGAAATAGTTGCTAAAAATGTCAAAGTTCATATAAATAATGATTCTTGTCCATATAATAACAAGCCAAATTTAGAATCCAATGAAACATTATTTCCTTAGTTCAAGCCTTGTAAAGTTGTAAGTGATGTTAGGGTTAGGTGTAAGGTCTTGAGCCTAGCTATGAAGGAGTTAAAAATTCGGTTTAAACGAGCGCTGAGGTAGTTCCTTTCACACTTTGCTTATGCACCTTGAAGTGTCTTACTTCTCATACCAACATAACTTTGATGACATTACGAAAATTTCAAGCTGGTGTACACTCACAATGCCTTGCATAAACGTATCTGTGACAGGCTTTTGTATATGAATCTGTGACAGATTAGGTTAGGCTTTTGTTATGCTTTGCATATATTGTATAAATCTCTGCAGAATATTCAAAGACTGGTGATTTTTGTTTAGTGATGTTGTCAGTAAGGGCTAGCGTAATGGCGGACTTGGAAACGAAGTTACAAGGCCTAGAAACTTTGTGTCTATTTCATTATAGGCCTATTAGGCCTATTTGTTGTGGTTCACTATATTCCAGTAGTTATTGAATTAATACAAGTTTTGTGTTCTTTACATTACATCATATCATGTGTTTTATGTCCCTACGTTCCTTTCTTGTACTAGAAATCACAACCTTTGCACTCTCATTACCACGCACCTCTCATTTCACACGTAACTTAGGCCTAATTTACATTTCTGAACAATTTCCTTTCCTTTAAATAGCTATTTCTCTATAAGATCCTTAACTTTTGAAATCCATCTCCAAAAGAAATCCCTTACCAATTCAATCAGTTTCACTTCCAAAATCACTAGTTTCTAAAAAAATTCGTATTATTTACAAAAATGAAAGAAGACATTATACAGACAATACACATACCTATATCTATTCTTTACAATATTGCAAAGAGTCATAAATAAGTAGAAAAAATAAAGAGGCCTAAATGTTAGAAACAATTGACATTCATAATTTTCAATACCTATCATCAATCACAAATATTGAGAGAATAGATTGTCATAGTTATAACTTTACAAGGCTCGACAGGCTAATTCATAATAATCTACCGATCTACTTACTGAGAGAGATTCTCTGAGAGGTGTTATAAGTGATTTAACTTTAGATATATTATCCAATTTCTCTTGAGGTTGTTGTATTTGTGGCTGCAATTGCTGTGCCTGTTGAGGTGTTCCTGGTCCTGGCTGCTGAGGAACTTGGGGCATTACCCCAGGTCCCTGTTGTTGCATTGGAGGCAAATTCATTTCTAGCAACTGTGAACTTATAACCTCACTTCAACAAATTGAATAATGCACATCAAAGGACGGAAATATTACTAGTACGGAAACAAAATGAATGATTGAATGCAATAATGTCAATGCAGCAGAAAAAGTTAGTCTCACTTATACCTAATTATAATTTATATGCATCATAATTCACACCACACATTACATACATTAATTCTTATCACTATCGCCAACTACAGCTACTTAAAAGTCACTATAGTCGATGTCAAAAATCTGTAAATCAAATTCACGTATTATATTAACACATTTGGAGCCGTATTCACCAGCAAATGATAAAAAAAAGTCTGTCAACACAGGCTAAAATTTCAACCATTCCATTAACATTCTTTAATACATAGTTAGAACTCTCGCGAAAATTCGCGAAGTGTCATCCCTGATCAGACATTATGCGAACAGGGGTGTCACCAAATACTCTCTAATAATAGAGAGTATTTGGTGTCACGTATATCATACAGACATAGTGTACTGGGCTTAGAAGTGTCAGACCTGAGGATCTGATCAGGGGTTTTAGCCAAGAGTTTGCTCTGGTTTCACCAGTGAGCTCTACACTAAACCGAAGGCACCACTGCAATGCTCTTTCCTGTCTGAAAACGTGACTGCTGGCGAGGGTATTGCTCTCTCTTTTTAACTAATGTGTTTCAATGGGTCTTTCGTGAGGTTGATGTTGCACATACGCAGTAAGCAATAAAAAATACCGTTAGTATAAGATAGCATTCACTGCAAGAGAGACAAGGAAAACACTATGCTAGAAAGAGATAGCAATACCCTCCGACCCGGCGCTCAGCATTCGGTCACGCTTTTAAAACATTGAAGCCACCAGCGTGACTCAGTCGATTAAGGCGCTTGCCTACCGATCTGAAGTTGCGCTCGGGGGCGAGTTCGATCCCCGCTTGGGCTGATTACCTGGTTGGTTTTTTTTCCGAGGTTTTCCTCAACCGTTAGGTGAATGCCAGGTAATTTATGGCGAATCCTCGACCTGATATCGCCAAATACCATTTCGCTATCACCAATCTCATCGACGTTAAATAAGCTAGTAGTAGATACAGTATCGTTAAATAACCAACTAAAAAAATAAAGCATTCAGTAGTGCCTCCAGTTTAGCACAGAGCCACTGCCATCGTGATCTAATACAGGCCGTAAGGCAGACCACGTGACTCGCTTAACAGCTGATCGCGAAAGGCGGTCTTTCAACCATATGAATTAGTTGCAGTGCATGAAGAATAACATATATTTCTCTGAAACGCAGTGTAATTGCGTCAGTAAAATTTTAAACAGTGATTGTGAGACACAATTTACTTGCAATTTAAGGTATAATATTATTTTTGGTGTGAAAATTACGTTGTTGCAGGCAAAGTTCGTATGTGTAATACCTGCCTTTATTTCGATTAAATATTGCGCCCTTATGTGGTTAAGTGAAATTTTGGTCTTATAAACAGAGGCTAAATATGTGTAATAATATATACGTGAAAGTGAAACACTGACTGGCATGTAAAATAAGTTGTGATTAGGCCGAAGTGCAGCGTTACCGATGTTACTCTTGTCTAATCCATTATTGTTAGTTTAACGTATTTGTCTTATTAAATTTAAATTATTGCGCCCCTTTTATTTGTGAATAACCTACATTATACGAGTAAATAATACGACGTTTGATAATATACACAATTTGAACTAAAAACGAGATACATATAGTATATTACGAAAAATTATACCCTATAGTTTTCATTACTGTTACAGTATCTAGAATTGTAATTAGTTGAAATAAAGCACTCATGCTTCATTACGAAATTCTTGCACATTCATTTATGCACGTTTCAACAATTTTCAGTTGCATCGCACGCATATTTTAATGTGTTGAAGTTATAGGTTATGTTTATTCTATCAGTACTTGCCTTATTTCCATATTCGCAATTATGCATTATAATTAAGCATAACGCTACGTATAACTTATAAATGCAATTTGTCTACACTTCAATTGTATTTATTCGTTTCAGACGGTACTCCAGTCTGAAGTCTGATTAGTTTAATATGTTACTAGGGCTAAACTAGCGCTGAGGTAGTTCCCTTCGCATTCATACATCTTGCATATACAAATTAGTTCGGTTCGTTCAGGATTTTAATATGCCTTGCTTATAGGATCAAATGCATCTCAAAAAAAAAAAATAATAAATTCAACTGTTTTCAGTTCAGAAATTACCGGAACTATACCTCAGCGCTACTAAGTAATATAACGTATGTACATTTCATATGAGGGACTGTGGTGAATTTTCTACCTATAAGTAAGGACGGTAACCGTGTTCTGAAGTTCATCCTAAAAATATATTCTTCTTTATTAAATCTCAAAACCGTTTTCGTTCTCAACTTAAGCCTAAAATGTTGACGCAGATAGGTTATGTTAACATGGTAAATTTTCTTCACATAAAAATAACACAGTTTTATTTATTATTCCTGCCACATTATGCAACACATAAATGGAACTTATGCACATATTACATTGAATAAAAATTTAATTGTATTATTTCTTTGTTCCCTACTTTACTGGGTTGTAATGAATTGTATTTATCTAACCTACCAGATTAACACACAACTGTACATACACTAATTTCATAGGAGGGACTGTGGTAAATTTTGTACCTACAAGTAAGGAAGGTAGACGTGCTAAATTAAAATCACAATATAAATAATTCTCCTTTATTAAATCTCAAAATAGCTTCCATTCCAAACTTAAAATGTTGATGCAACCAGGTCATGTTACCATGTAAAACTCCGTTCACATTAAAATAACACAGTTTTGTAATTATTTCTGCAACATATTATGCAATAAGAAGTGTGAAGGGGTCTTATACACACATTACACTAAATAAAATTGAGCGCCGACACGCTATAAAGTAATATCTTTCTCTCAGCTCCGTATACTCAAATAGAAAAGCCCGACTCATCGAATGACGTCACACAACCTGCATTACGGCCTGGTCCACTGCCATCGTGATCTAATACAGGCCGTAAGGCAGACCACGTGACTCGCTTAACAGCTGATCGCGAAGGGCGGTCTTTCAACCATATGAATTAGTTGCAGTGCATGAAGAATAACATATATTTCTCTGAAATGCAGTGTAATTGCGTCAGTAAAATTTTAAACAGTGATTGTAAGACACTTGAGACACAATTTACTTGCAATTTAAGGTATAATATTATTTTTGGTGTGAAAATTACGTTGTTGCAGGCAAAGTTCGTATGTGTAATACCTGCCTTTATTTCGATTAAATATTGCGCCCTTATGTGGTTAAGTGAAATTTTGGTCTTATAAACAGAGGCTAAATATGTGTAATAATATATACGTGAAAGTGAAACACTGACTGGCATGTAAAATAAGTTGTGATTAGGCCGAAGTGCAGCGTTACCGATGTTACTCTTGTCTAATCCATTATTGTTAGTTTAACGTATTTGTCTTATTAAATTTAAATTATTGCGCCCCTTTTATTTGTGAATAACCTACATTATACGAGTAAATAATACGACGTTTGATAATATACACAATTTGAACTAAAAACGAGATACATATAGTATATTACGAAAAATTATACCCTATAGTTTTCATTACTGTTACAGTATCTAGAATTGTAATTAGTTGAAATAAAGCACTCATGCTTCATTACGAAATTCTTGCACATTCATTTATGCACGTTTCAACAATTTTCAGTTGCGTCGCACGCATATTTTAATGTGTTGAAGTTATAGGTTATGTTTATTCTATCAGTACTTGCCTTATTTCCATATTCGCAATTATGCATTATAATTAAGCATAACGCTACGTATAACTTATAAATGCAATTTGTCTACACTTCAATTGTATTTATTCGTTTCAGACGGTACTCCAGTCTGAAGTCTGATTAGTTTAATATGTTACTAGGGCTAAACTAGCGCTGAGGTAGTTCCCTTCGCATTCATACATCTTGCATATACAAATTAGTTCGGTTCGTTCAGGATTTTAATATGCATCTCCACAAAAAATAAATTCAACTGTTTTCAGTTCAGAAATTACCGGAACTATACCTCAGCGCTACTAAGTAATATAACGTATGTACATTTCATATGAGGGACTGTGGTGAATTTTCTACCTATACGTAAGGACGGTAACCGTGTTCTGAAGTTTATCCTAAAAATATGTTCTTCTTTATTAAATCTCAAAACAGTTTTCGTTCTCAACTTAAGCCTAAAATGTTGACGCAGATAGGTTATGTTAACATGGTAAATTCTCTTCACATAAAAATAACACAGTTTTATTTATTATTCCTGCCACATTATGCAACACATAAATGGAACTTATGCACATATTACATTGAATAAAAATTTAATTGTATTATTTATTTGTTCCCTACTTTACTGGGTTGTAATGAATTGTATTTATCTAACCTACCAGATTAAGACACAACTGTACATACACTAATTTCATAGGAGGGACTGTGGTAAATTTTGTACCTATAAGTAAAGAAGGTAGATGTGCTAAATTAAAATCACAATATAAATAATTCTTCTTTATTAAATTTCAAAATAGCTTCCATTCCAAACTTGAAATGTTGATGCAACCAGGTTATGTTAACATGCAAAACTCCGTTCACATTAAAATAACACAGTTTTGTAATTATTTCTGCAACATATTATGCAATAATAAATGTGAAGGGATCTTATACACACATTACACTAAATAAAATTGAGCGCCGACACGCTATAAAGTAATATATTTCACCCAGCTCCGTATACTCAAATAGAAAAGCCCGACTCATCGAGTGACGTCACACAATCTGCATTACGGCCTGGTCTAGATCACGATGGCAGTGACAGAGCTCACTTGGAGGGTTTCACCCCTGATCAGGGGTACCACCAGTAGATTGGCAATCTGAGAGGATAATCCTCTCAGTTGGCAATCTACTGTGCAGAGAGTATATTTTGTATGTTTCCGGCCTTGTACAACAAGCAACGATAATCAATATAATTTTCATACATTTGTGATAATTTTAAATGATCATGTTGATTCATTGATTTGTACATTTAGGTTTATAACAAAAATGGCAGAAAATACGCCAGAAAGTGATTTAGGTAGTATTGAATGTTTTCAAAATTACACAGCGCCCGAAGTCTTTATTCAAGGATTAGCAGGAATTGTAGATCAGCAAGATGTTGAAGCCATGATTAGAGCACAGAAACAAATGTGAGCAGAATTATTTTTTATTATGGTGGTTTCTGTTCTTATCCTAAACACAAAGTCTGAAGGTTATAATGTTGACACATCTTCATAATTGAGGGCGAACAAATGCAATCAGGTTTAATAATTAGATTGTTTCAGGTTACAGAGATTTGAAAAGACCAATGAAATGTTGACCAACTGTAATGCTCTTTCTGTAAATCGTCTGAAATCGGCTGGCACAGAGTTCAAGAAACACACACAACTACTGTTAGAAATGAAGAAAGATTTAGACAATATTTTCAAACGAATAAGGATAATAAAGGCAAAACTGGCGTCACATTACCCACAGGCATATTCAGGTACCTATGCAATGTGTAGGCCTATAATGTTTATGCACCTTTACTACAATCTCAAGCCACTGCAAACAGCATTACAAACGCAATTGTCAGTCGTAGGAATAGTTTTAATATACTGTGTACCGGTTGGACATAATTATTTTGAAGGATAGGTGGGTCGGAGAAAAATCTCTCTGGCACCGAGACTCGAACCGGGTTTTCAGCTCTACGTGCTGACTCTATATCCACTAAACCACACCGTATTCCAGTCCCGATACCGGATTGAATCCTCTCAGTCTAAGTTCCACTCCTTAGTTTCCCTTTAGCGGCCAACCCTGATGCACTGTGTTGCAGATGTGTGACAGTGGCACAATGTCCAACACACTATGCGCAGAGGTGCACTAATTACGAGTGACTAAGTGATTATTTACGCATATCATATTATTGTGATGCACCGAAGTACATAAGCTTATGATATTTCCGTGTAAGAATTCTGCATTACCATATGATGAAGTATGGGTGTACTTCGGTACATCACAGTAATATGATATACGTAAATAATCACTTAGTGATTTAAGACGACACTCATTCCATTGGATCCCAGCCACTTTGTCACTCGTATTGAGTGCACCTCTGCATATTGTGTGTTGGACATTGTGCCACTGTCGCACATCTGTGACACAGTGCATGAGGGTTGGCCATTAAAGGGAAATTAAGAGGTGGAACTTAAACTGAGAGGATTCAATCAGGCATCAGAACTGGAATCCGGTGTGGCTTAGTGGATAATGCGTCAGCTGAAAACCCGGGTTCGAGTCCCGGTGCCAGAGGGAATTTCTCTCTACTCCACCCATCCTTGATCATATAGTAATGCAGAATTCCTGCACGGAAATATCATATGTACTTCGGTACCGTACATCACAATAATGTAATTATTTTGGCTAAGCTAGCAAAGATCAGGTGATTTTGGTTGTGAAAATCGTCTAATTTGTAAGGTTTTTTTTTTTTCTTTTATGAAATGTAATATTTAAGGCTCTATATTTGTGTTATGGTAGTAGGCCTAGCTTTTGTAAAAGATGCGTATTTTTCGTGGATCAAAAATACAATACAATCACCTTAACTTCCCGTGCACTAGCTTCTCCATTATTTCCTCAGAAAATGATTTTAATTTTTTTAAATGGGAATTTGTTATGAGTAGGGAGTTCGAAAAATAGATATAAAGCGAACTTTAACTTGTTGCAGCTGTTACTGAGAAGAGCCTTAAAGTGGAAGAGGATGAGGAAGAGGAAGAAGGCGACGCCAAAGCTGGCCCAAGCAGGACGAGAACATCTTCGGAAACAACTGCCACAAATCTGTCCCGTACGGGCTCAGTGAAAGAGGGCAAAGCCACCAGTGAAGAGATTGCTGAGGGTAATTAAAGTGCTATTGCTGATCGGAACTCTTATCCTACTCTCTTACAACATATCGAGTCAAAGATAAGCCTACAAGATTTCAGGGCCCTGCAACAAGTCTCAAAGGTTTGCAGCTTGTCTTGTACAGGTATGCAAATAGCTTCGTGTTTTTGTTTTCACATTAATTAAACGACAATTTTATGTGTAGGCCTATATAAACATGTCTATAGGCCTATTCTGTGGCTCTTATTCTTATATTAAAAAAATATTTTTTTCTATTGGAAGAAGATCGTTCCCAGTTTTTCTCATAATCAGAGAGGGGAAAGAACGAAAATGTAGAGATTGTTTTATTTCTCTCTTTATCATTTGTTTTAGAAACTATCTTCATTAGACATTTTAGTACATCCTGTTATGCTCTTCTGTGGTAGTTTGTTGCTGATGAATGTTAGATAAGATTATATGAAAGAATAGTGAACTGGCTGTATCCTCTATCTAACCCCAACTAATCTCCCACTGGTAGTTAAGGTTACTTTAACAGGTGTCAAATGCACACTAGGGCATATCAAAAAAAAAAATTTCGAAATTCAAAACGTAAGAATGTACAAAAGTTGCTTTGTAGTCTCTATTATAAGCAGTAAAGAAACTAGGTCTCTGATTACATTTTTCACCGAGCCGCAGGATGTCTTAAGTATTAACATGTAAAGTAAAATTTTTATTTATTTCTTATTTTCATAATTCTTCAATGCATGGTCAGTGGGACTTAAGTCACATCTTTGTTTTTTTATGTATACATTTTTAGTTTCTGTTAAGCTATTAAAAAGAAAAATTTCGGTTTTCATTTGATATTACGAACTTGTATTTGAGTGGAATACAAGTCATAATTCATGTAAAATTATCAATTTGCCTAACATTTTGTCGGGACTAATGGTTTATGTCAACATATGCCCTTAGTATCATCACTCTATGATATACTGGAGAAATGTTATATTGACCATTTAAGATTTTTATGCCTGTGTACTGAAACTAAGTGCCAACACTGTATTAATGAGGAAGTTTGTAAGATTTATATTTCCACTATTGTTACATTCTAGAATATGAAAGAATAGCATTAACGAGCTATTGAAAGAGTTGTTAAGATGTTCTGTAGTAAAAAGAAAATGGTTCTTCCTGTACAAAAGCAAGTTCACATTGACAAAGGTAGATAAATGTTTTTAATAGGAGTATTTTCTGGCGGTATTAAATATTTTTAATATAAAATACCTCAATTGACTTGCTCTATAGATTAGGATCAAATTAAATCATGATTTTAGTGACTGATATTTATTTACTACATACAACTGGTTCTATATGGGTTATTTTGTGTCTGCTACAATGACATTTTCTTTGAATTTCACATCTCACAACAATAATATATATATATATATATATATATATATATATATATATATATATATCTTGATTACATAACTTTTAACACTATATCACTTCGGAATATGTATTATAATATATAATAACAATACATATATGAAGGATACTGAATATACTGAACTCCTACGAAATTTAAATTTGTTATAGGTGAATGCTGTAATGATAACTAAGTATTTTGTCGCCATCAGTCAAAGTAGGGAAAATTGCCAGATGCTATATTGTTGAAGGAAAACAGCTGATAAAATATCACAAAACAAACAAAGAACTTTATTGTCAGATCTTATGGATTACAATAATGACAGCGATGCTTCTTACGCCTATCGTTGTTACTCATTTTGCAGCAAATTTGCTCCCAGGGGACACCACGGGGAGGCGAGTAACTTGTCTCCAACCAAACACCAGAAAATGAAACCATCTTGGAATGCCGTAAACTCCTAAAGCATCTAGGACATAAAAACAAGTCTTTCCAGTGAATACCTTCACATGTTGAACTATTTGGCAATGAAATGGCAGATCAACTTGCCAAAAAAAGGCACCAAAACCCAAACAATAATCCACTCCAAATCAAACCTCTGCCAGAAGATTGAAGAAATCAAGAAAGCATTTCAAATGGAAAACACGCAAGAAAATATTACAGCTGTCAGAGGGAAGTCATGGGAAAAAATTCATGAACTGTCAACGGAAGTAAAATATAAAGGCCGCAAGGAAGCTGTAGCAAAATTTAGTTTGATGTCAGGACATGACTGCCTGGCTCACCATCTACGCAGGATAGGCATATACCAATCCAATAGATGTGTTTTGTGCAACAACCCTGACCAAATCATGGACAAACAATACCTTCTCTTCTGCCCAGCCTTAAACCCAACTGCACAACAGACTAACTTGATAGCTTGTACTAGGAAGGTAGAGAGAAAATGATTTGATCATCAATTCTAGCCATTGGAAAATAAATAATAATGATAGCAATCGAGACAAAACATATACCCCATAATAAAAATTTGAAAGCAATCTGGAGAAATTAATATATTTAAGACAAAAAAAACTGCTATTATTAAAGTCTCCCATAATGGTTCAGATTTGCATCAAGAGCACATTTTGAAAACTGTTCCTCAAAATTGTAGTGGGGACATTTCCTTTGAAAGCTGAAGTTGGGCTTTCTTCTTTGAGCAATGATAAGCTTAGTGCTAAATCCAGTTCTTCACAATGTCTTTGGGCAAAAGCAGTGTGCATAGAATGAACACTTCTTTCAAATACTGAGCAGTCAGATACTGTCAATGGAAAGGAAATACATGCAAGGAAAATGAAACCACTTAATGCATTCTGGTTCTGAAAAATCATATTAAATTTTTTTTTTTTCAGGACACTGGGAGCGTGGTACTTATGTTAAAAGTGTTGCATTTGTCGCAAAATATGTCACTAGTAAAAAAGTAAAAATCATTAGACCTAGTTTTAACAATAAAGGAATGTTAACCACAACTACAGTTTTGAGATCACCTGTGTTTCCAGCACATGGGATAAACACGAGAAATTTGTTAGCTGTGTCATTCAGAATAAAAGGCCAAGCACTACTGAAACACCCCCTGCGACGGAATTGGAAAACATACCTTGAAACATGAAAAGAGTGAGGAAGAATTAAATGAAGTGCAGTTGTGCAATTTATTTACTGAAGAGTGGCAGACTAGATTAATACAATTAATACAGATAAATACAAATATAATAAAATAATAGTACATATAAGAAGAAAATGAGTATATAATAATGATGGTTCTTCATTTTTCTATATACACTTATATATCACTGATATATCACACACCCAACCACAAAAGGAAACCAGAAGATAGCGCAGAATCTCCAGTAGGCTTTGGACAATGAAGCAAAAGACTTCGAAACTAGTCAAGCAAGGTAAATCCTAAATATTAACACGGTAAAGAAGTTTGCAATTTAATCAGTGATATAATAATGTTTAATAAATTGTGGGACCGAATGAGCAGTAAGAACTCATATTTTGTATTTCCTTTCTTATGAAATTCATTATACCAGAATCTCCGTTGTTTAAGTACATAAGATTTGCAGAAACATTCTTCATTTTCCTTGCCACAAAAAATCGGTCGAAAGACTGGCAAAGATAGTCAGCAATGCTTGGGCTGTATTTAGTTCATGGTGAAAAAGAGATACTTTTATCAGGTCCACACTGGATACAAGAAAGCTACTTCAATTCTGTGAGAAGATGGCAGATTATTTTTCACGGAGAGCAAAAGGAAAATAAAAACAGAATAAACAAATAGTAGTCAGTGGGGGGAGGGATACATGGAATTCGTTAGCAGCCATCTCCCTGTGGTGAGTTCTGGGTTTATTCAGTCTCTAACGTTTTTGTACCTTTTATTTTGTATTCCTGCCATCTCTTGAAACTTAAAAATAATACTCCTTTTATTTTATCTGTCAATAACAACAAATCATACCAGTCTGCATCAAGTGAAGACTTGCAAAAGTGCTTATGTTAGGAAAAATAAGATAATCAAAAAGAGTCCCTCTGCGGCTATGCGAAAAGTGCTTCTAGGAGGTCAAAATTTTTTGTGCGAAGCATTGGCACCTTTATGCAACTTTTGCGAATCCTTAATTTTTAATTTCGGAAAAAAAATAATTTTTGGTCGTTTCTAATATGTTCTAATGTGCATGCTTCCTGTCTCATGAAATTTATTCACCACTTTATGATTAGCTGTGCAACTTGGAACTTTGTTAAAGAGAGTCTTTCTTGAAATTATCTTGGGTGGAACTTTACTTATGAGCCACTCTCAGAGGCGTAATTTTTCGCAGAAACGAGATTTTGAAATCCAGCAAAGCAATGTGGAAGGTAGAGATGTATTCTGAGGAATTGAAATGCCATATGAATTGGAGAATTTCTTATAAATCTCTAAACGATTCACTTACAGTATGCAGAAAACAAATATTTTCAAGCTATGAAAAATCTTTACTCACTTCCTATTCTTCCATAAGTTGAACATTTGTTTACAAAAGATTCCGAAAATAATCACCAGCAGAATTTTATATGTTTTGTAACAAGGAAATAAGTGATATTTTGTACTTCATCATTTGTAAGATGGTGTATTGGAAGCTAAAATATACTAACACTAGAAAATATCAGAATCGAAAAAAGTCTAGTTACAAGATTGATAGATAATATATTATATTGATATTATTGCACGTAAAATATATTGTACTACTTACTTACTGGCTTTTAAGGAACGCGCAGGTTCATTGCCGCCCTCACATAAGCCCGCCATTGGTCCCTATCCTGAGCAAGATTAATCCAGACTCTACCATCATATCCCACCTCCCTCAAATATATTGTACTATATGTATAATATGAGTATCATGTTATTGCTTTGATTTCGGGCAAAAATTTATAATTTTAGCATAAATAAAAAAATTGTATTAATAACAAGATGTAATGACTAATTGCAAGCATTGGTAGCAGTTATTGAATGTAAATATGTGAAAATGACTCATTGTCAGACTAGTCACAAGACTCGTCATAAGTAATAAGTATGCATTTTTGAAGTTCCACGTGATGACTGTGTTAGTACGTATGAATCATAATATAAAAACACTCTTTGTGGACTGGGACAATTTTCTGGTCACACAGTAACAGAACACGTAAGGAAAAACAGACATGATAGGACTCCAACCAGTGGCCTTCATCATAACACAGCTGTTTAGTTTAAAGCACTCACAGAGGAAACAAGTGCCATGTGGCAGAAAACCGCTCAATTCTGTTATTACTTAAAATTTATGCAAGACATTAGGCAGCTGACTTGTTTCCTTTGTGTCAGAAGTGCCTCTTGCCCTCACAATACTTCAGGATGTGTTAAAGTTTACTTTGTGTACTGATATAGTTTTCCCTAAGCATGCTGCATCATTGTCTGTTCTGTTTCAGATGAGGATTGTGATCGGCATCGGATCAAGAGAGGCAACAGCTCTTCCACGGACAGCCCCAATGGGAACAGTAACAATGACTCTTCACCATGCACTTCTGACACAGGATGACATGCTTGTCATGTATTGTTGAAATGTGATATTCTGCGTCATGTTGGACACAGACCTGTGATATGTTTCGTAGCTTAGTGTCAGCAGTGGAGTAATCTTGCTCATAACCGAATGGAGGTCTTGCTTATCCAGTCTTGTCTCATTGCTTCACTGCATTTTCCATTTTCTTTTTGCGAGAAGAATAAATATTTCTATATATAGTAATTTTTCCACCTGTTACTATCATGCATTCTGTGTCATGTGTAGACATTGGACATCTGGATCTTAAAAATTAAGTTTTAGGTGCCTAAGTAGGCATTTACTTAATTCCTTTAAATTTTATAAACTAAAAATAGGCCTTAAACGATGTCAAGAATGTGCTCAATACTGAAAAACATAGTTTAAACAATTATTTTTATAAAATTACCATCACAAAATTTAAAAAAAAGTTATGTGATTTGTAGTTCTGCCAAATACTTCTGATCATCTCTTTATTGCAAGCTTAGAGGCCCTGTTAACTTAAAGGAGAACGAAACACAAAAATCATGTTGCTTCCTAAATGAAGGGCATGCTTTGTTTATTGCAGTGGTATGATTGTCTCTCTTGAGTTTTGCCCTGTTGCGTCAGAAAAGAGGATAACAAATCTGCCTGTGATGTCACACAATCCAGCCACATGGCTGACGACAATACACAGTAGTGGGATTTCAGTTCCAGTCAATCTATCCACACACAGTAGTGTTGTAGAATTCGTCGTTATATAATTGTTTCGAGTTCAAAATTTGAAACTCACTTTACAGTAGTATTATTGTAGTGCTTTTAACTCGTGGTGGTGAGAGAGAGTCAGTTTAGTAGCCTATTTTAGAAATATATAATTGTGAAAAAATGACTGTAATCTAAGAAGCGAAACTCATAGGGGAAATAGTTTCCATACATAACCAAATAGAGATAAATCCTCCCAAAGGTATAGGAAATGGGTGGAATTTTGTAAAAGAAAAAATGTTGTGCCTGGTCCTGGAGCTCGTTTATGTTCCTCACATTTTAAAGATGCAAACTATGAACAATCACAGATTTTAAAAATTCGACTTATGTTGGATGAAAAGTTCAAAGGACCTTCGTTAAAACCAGGAGTTGTTCCTACTATAAGGACAAATGAAAAACATAGACACCAAGTTCCAGTAATGTAATTGATACTTAACCATCTTCATCCTATTGCAAATGACGAAGAACTGAATGTTATGAGGCTAGAATTCGAAAAAAATATCGTTACTGAATTGTGTCTTGACAAAAACAGTGACGACGAAAGTGGTAATGGCAACAGTGTTGGAAAATAATTTAATATTGAAGGAAGTGAAAATACTAAGAATTCAGAAGTACTGTGTAAACTAGGAACTGAAATTATTAGGAAATTGGATGGAGAAAATATTAACGAAATCCTGGATGTTGAAGTAGACCTATACTTCGTCCTTCATTAGTGTCACTAACTTAGAGTCATTTTTCACGTTTTCAGTTATAAAAAGGTAGGCTACAGACTATTAAATGACATTTTCCATAGATTAATGTTTAAATTTCTAACTGATCTGAACTTTTGCCTTTTTCATTATCGAAGTAGCCTACATAAACTCCACTGGGTTCTGGAAATTAATTTCTGATGGAATGCACTACACATGATGGTATCACGACTCTCCTATGTCCAATTGTATGTAGTCCATGAATTTATCCAAGATGTAGACTGTGGCGAGAATATTTCCAGGTCTTATTAGCTGTATTTTCTGAAGTGAGTAATTTTTTTTTAGTTCTACTCTTTGCTTTTAAAGATAAATTATGCCTCATTATATTTAAAATATCGCGATCTGTAATTAATTTACGAAAATTGGGATGTTTTAAATATTCACCCTTCACCAAATTTATGTTTTCACAATCACAGCAATACACACTTTCCTCATAATTATTCATGATGAGACATTCACTGCACTTACACACCAGTGCCTAGAACCAGCACGATTTTCGATATTTACACTAACAATATCGGAATTTTTATCAGATTGGTGTAATCCTTCGTAATCGTATTTTTCCGGTTCAAATTGATAAGGGCAAATAATATTACGTTCACTCATTTAAAACAATACGCTGAACTGAGTCTTGTTTGTATGTTAAATGGCCTGTTTCTCTCTTGGATCGAGTGACATTGTGCTTAGGCCCGATGCAGACTAGCGTTAAAAGGACACTGTGACGCAGCGTCCCATTGATGCGTGGTTTAAAAGTACATTGTTCTAAGTGACCAATACACACGTGGTTCCCGGGACCCAGCGTCAGGTAAAGATAGACAGCGGTGATGCAGTGTTAATTATCTAGTTGCGGATTCTGGCAGAACACGGCGTCACTGCTGGCTGCTGTGTTCTGGCACTTCATTTTTTATTGTTGTTGCGTCTATCGGCTGTAGTATGGACAGCGAAATCGACGTAGATCAATGCGTCACTATGATGCTATATGTGGACGGGTGGACACAGGGACGCAGCCTTAACCAAATAATTGGACGCGCGTCTTTATGACGCTAGTCTGCATCGGGTCTTAGGTTACATTTCGTGCTGTACTAAGATAACCTTTGAACTCACAACATTGGGACTTCGTGTGTTGTGAATCATTCCTCTAGACTAATAAACTGAAGTGAAGAATGGAATTTTCATTTCTGTGTTTCTTTCTCCTTTAAAATGAAAGGAATACTCATAATAAAGATTTTGTTTAGAAAAATATAATAGTGAAAATTGCATGTTTCTAGGGCGCTCCGTTCTCTTGGTATGCATCAATAATTGGTACACTGATTTACATGGTGACGTCATTCCTCCCAAGGTTAGCTGAGATTCATCTACTGCTGACTGCAATACAGCCCGGGATCACTCGCTCCTTTTGTTATCACACAATAACTTCCGTGTTATCTAACAAAATTCCTTTTTTCGTTTCTTAGTTTATATTTGCATTAATAGATATATAATGGCACAAGAAGATTTTACGTTATTGTACTTATGTTTTCAATGATGTATATGCAATAAATACAACATGTTTAAGCATTTTGTCACCAACAGACTTGTAATTAAATTTTGGTTAAGATAATTGCAACAATGAAAATAGAGGTATGGAAGAAGGCATTGTTGAAGTAATAGCTTTACATCTACAACAATAATGAAGTAATAACAGAAAAATAAAAGTTGTTAGATTTTATCTAACAGGGAATGATTGCACGTCAGTTTAGTTTTTCACAGTCACACTACTTGTGTTGTATTATTTTATATCTAAGTATGTGTACCGGTCTATCGGAAATGCCTTGATGTTGTGTTGTTCGGTACTCAAAAACTACAAACACAGGCCTTGGAATAAGCATTCATGGATTTCCTAATCTAGAAAGAGCTTTGAGTAGATTCAAAGCGTGGTCGAATCGAATAAATCTGCGTAATTTCAAATTACCCAGAATTCCGTCATTTGTTCTGAGCACTTAGTGAACAAAGCATTAGATTATGTGAATGACTAAACCATTGAACTGGAGGTAGATCCTTATGTGGCCAAAGATGTTCCATGATGTATCGAGTCACTGGAAGCTATGAAAAGCTGCTCTTTCTCGAGGTTCAAGAAACTTTGGAGGTAGGTAATAATAAGTTTGTCCAATGGAAAGTCTGATACCTGCTATTAAATATTTAATATTCAAGACACTTGAGGCAAATCTATTCATCTTTTGCTATCAATATATTGAAACGTTTGAAAGCTCTACTTTTACGGCTCTGCTGGTATTAGCCATCACTTATATAGATCACTTCCTAAGGGGACCTTTGAGAATACCTTGTTGGATCGGGCATGGACATAAACAATAACTCACAATGAGTTATAAATAACAACTTTAATAACTAAGACCAAACGAAAGATAAATAAATAACAGGTTGTGCATTTACCACACACACTATGCATAAACAATCCTGTCTCACTTATAATTCACAGGCTCACGAATATAAACCATAACATGTCGCACAATACTTAAATCAACAAGTAATGTAGTATTTACTTTAGTGCTACGAATTAAAGCAAGGTCATCAACGAAGGCTAGCGCAGATAAATGAGATAATTGATCTGATAGAAATTGGCCATATTTAGTAGAAATATCAAAATCAGTCAGATTTTGCATCACATGATTGCCAAATTAAGTAATATGGGTGATAACGGAGAACTCTGTGTTATGCCACAATCTAAAGCTATAGGTTTTGTTTTTTGAAAACTTGATTCAATTTGAATAATGTTGGCTGATAATGAAGAAGAAATTAAATTGTAGAGATTCCGTGGAATGCATGCATGCATAAGGACTCTTTTTATACTGTATGTTCATGTCAATGGAGTCGAAGGTCTTAAGATACATCATCGAATACAGTACAACATTTTTTTTTTTTTTTTTTTTTTTTCTGATTGAAGACAACCATTAACGATTTAAGAATTTATATGCGTGTCAGGCAGAGCCATAAATTCTCACTGATATTGATTTAATGTAATACAACTTCTCAATTTTGATTCCAACAATCTTTCAATAATTGATTCTTCGCAAGATAGGAAAAACTGTTATCAGTCTCTAGTTTCTAATATTTTTTTCATTGCCAACTTTATAAATTAAAATTGTCCGAGCCTGTTTCAGAGGAGAAGGCATAAAAGAAAATTGTAGCATTGCATTGGTGATTAAGGTTAGGAATTTTGTTGTTTTGGGATGCCTTAATATTTCTATGAATAAATGGCGAAGATAGTAGTCAGTGTTTCAATCACACATGAATATATCCTCTTTAAATTCAATATTCATCCCCTCTACCCACGGTTGCCCGTGCCTCTACTGATTATAAAGCAACAGTAGGTTTAACTGGAAACTGCTGATATTGTCAATTGTGAGAATAATTTATGCTTAATCTACATCATCGTAACAGGATTGCCAGATTTTCACAGAAATTCGCAATTATGTAATTAAAAGTCGCCTTTTAGAGGAAAAGGTCGCCCAATATTTTAATTTCATACTATCTTCTATCTTAATGAGAGACAAAAATCTTGTTTATTATAATACCTACAACATATACATAGCGAAGATGTCGATTCGATAATAATAATAATTCATGAAAATGGTAAACTGGTACGTCTTTGATTTCTTTAGGATATTAGTGGCTATGACAGTCGTAATTATTGCAGTGCACTTTGTTCTGTGAGGTTGGAGGTAGATGTACAGTCTTAGAAAAAAGTTTTGTCGTACAGATACTTTGTCTCAGAAAGAAGGCAGTGCGCATGATCAAGCATACAACAAAACAAAACAAATTTTATTACCTGAACCAGTCATTCTCTTGTGAACCAAGTCACTCGTCTTTTCTGGGACTTCCAAAGTATCTGTGCGATAACTTTTTTCTAAGACTACATTCCTACACTTGGACAATTTAAATCAATAAGTTCACTTAAATGATCATCAGATTTTATCGCGGTATAACTAGTCACGAAACAGCCAACAGAATTTCATATTTTGATAATCAATAGCAACTAGAATTATATTTTAAAGTTTAGATTGGGAGATGAAAGAAGCTGAATTTTGTTTGTATTTTGATGAATCTGCTTGTGCCCTTAGTTCCACTCGACAGTTGTTACTGTACTTTTCTCACTTTCCCATTGCAATTATACAAAATATTAATACTATCACAGAAAGAAATTTTACAAAACACAGTGTGAAAGGGGCAATGATGGACTCATTGTTTATAGCCATCTTATCTTGTAAATAATTAAACACAAAATAAAAATTAATAACTTTTAAAATGATTTATTTTACGACGCTTTATCAACTGCGATGATTATCTAGCATCTGAGTGAGATGAAGGTGATGATGCCAGCAAAATGAGTCCAGAGTCCACCTCCAAGATCTACCCAGCATTTGCTTTTAATGGGTTGAGGAAAAACCCTGGAAGAAACATCAACTAGTTAACTTGTCCCAACCAAATTTGAAC
Source organism: Periplaneta americana (assembly GCF_040183065.1). Taxonomy (NCBI): domain Eukaryota; kingdom Metazoa; phylum Arthropoda; class Insecta; order Blattodea; family Blattidae; genus Periplaneta; species Periplaneta americana. Next base: position 64,181,309 of record NC_091119.1, on the reverse strand, counting down.
CCTGGTCCACTCGTTTAACGGTCAGACATGCTAACTTACTCCACAGCAGCTGACAATAAGTAACTTTTGATCACTATTGCTGTAAATAACACTAATACTGACAGCGAATAATACAGTAAAAAAGCTGTTGAACTACAACATGTTTTCCTTGCCGAAACTCACGAATTAATTATATTAATTGAACGTAAGTTGCAATTTTTGCACTGCGAGTCTATGCCCTGGACTTTCCTCAGACAAGTGACGGAGTGGGGACGAGGAAGGCCCTTCTGATACACCTGGAGACGTAACATTGTGGTTTAACATAGGTGGTGATTCACGTGCGTTTCAATAATCGTATAACTTATTAGAAGGAATGATTAATTCAGAGATAAAAAAAACCATGTCATGCCAAATATTAAAAGAGCGAAAGAAATAGATAATAGTTTTAAAAAATGACGAGTTTTCAACAGGCCAAAAATTCGCAAATCGCCTGAAGTAAAAATTACTCGCAAACAGGACTTCGGAGTAGCCCAATTCGCGACTTTTCGCCCAACTGGCAACCCTGATCGTAATTGTCTCCGACAACTTTTAAACATACCAATAATGGTGCCATTTATTGAGAACTAGCGGAACTCCTTCAAAGCAGTCCCTCTTTGGTTCTGACTCCCGTCGTTAGGAACAAGAGGACTAATAATATACCGGTAATATATAGGCCTCTTTGTTAGGAACTCTTCGGTTAATTGTGAACGATGAGAGATCAAGAAAGGGACAGAAGAATAAAAAATCAGTGCTGTCAATTTAGCTGTTTTCCCGCTAGATCTGGCGTTTTTCAGTGTTGGTTTAGCGTGGAAAATGTGTGAAATTTATATTGCAGCTATAGGGATTTAGCGGGTATTTTTAGCACTTACAGCGGAAAAATAATCTCATTATACATAGATAATATAGCAATTTAGCGGTTTCTGCACTGTTTCATAGCGGGTTTTTAAAAACTGAGTTGGTGACACTGGAAGAAATGTGGACTCTTGTAATGGCAATTGGCGGTTGCTCATTCGATTTGAATTACAGTATATACTTTATGTAGTTATATATTAATATTATTTGTGCGCGGGCTTTGAATAGTCCTAGGAAATTGTACAATTATAATATATTAGGTGTGACGTATGCTGTATTGACATAATGGTTCGGTATTCTGTTCTGAAAGATCATTACGAGTTAGAAAAAACTATCGGTTGTGGAGGTTTTGCAAAGGTGAAATTAGCTACTCATATATTAACAGGAGAGAAGGTAGCAATAAAAATTATGAATAAATTAAATTTGGGGGATGACTTGCCGAGAGTGAAATTAGAAATAAAGGCGTTAAAAAGTTTGAGTCATCAACATATATGCAGATTGTTCCAGGTAATTGAAAATGAAACTCATTGTTTTTTGGTAATGGAATATTGTTCAGAAGGAGAGTTGTTTGACCATATAGTGGAAAGAAACAAGTTGAATGAAGAAGAATCTAGGTCTTTTTTCAGGCAAATTGTTTCTGCTGTTGCCTACTTGCATAGTGTTGGGTATGTACATAGAGACTTGAAACCAGAGAATGTTCTATTAGATACGGATCAAGTTGTAAAACTGATTGATTTCGGCCTTTGCGCGAAGCCTAAGGGCGGACTTAATTCTCACCTTGCAACATCTTGTGGCTCTCCCACGTATGCAGCCCCTGAACTTGTGGTCGGGAAGGTGTATCTTGGTGCGGAGGTGGACATATGGAGCATGGGCGTGTTGTTATACGCCTTACTGTGCGGCTGTCTCCCGTTTGATGACAACAACATCGATCGGCTGTACCGTAAGATCTTAAGTGGTAATTACGACGAACCGGAATGGTTGTCCCTAGGTAGTAAGCAGTTGATACGAGCCATGCTGCAGGTAGACCCCAAGAAGCGTATCACCATGGACAAACTGATGCGCCACCCATGGGTTACGGCGGGGGGTCTAGGGCTGGTCATCAAGGACAGTGGCAATCTGCACGCTATTGATGAGGAGTGCCTAGACGTCATGGCGCGACACTACGGTAGGACCGCGGCCGATCTCCGGGAGGAACTAACTCAATGGCGCTACGACGGCGTTACTGCAACGTACTTGCTGCTGGTGACCCGAAAGCGGCGGGGCTTAGCCCTCAGACTTACCGCCCCACCGCGTTCGAGACTCAACTTAGGACCTTCAACCACGACGTGCGTGGAGACCACGCCCGAAGGCAAGGAGAACAGGCGGCGAGGCGCTAAGCGGCTGCGAAGCCCCGGCCTGGGAGACGAGTCGCCTGTCCCCACAAAGCAAGGGCGATGCAGCCGCACGCTCACACCGGTGGCGGCAACTCCCAGCAGAACCCCCACATCGGCGCGCAAGGTGCTGGGTAGCATTGAGCGCGGTCTGACAAGAATGCGCCACATGCTGACGCCACGGGTGCGCGACGATCAGCCAACTGTGTTGGAGGGCAGAGCCCTCCGGAACGTGTCGACCACATCGAGTAGGAACCCTGAGCACGTGCTTGGGCAACTGCGCCATGCATTGGACAGCAAGGGCATTCCCTGTAAGCAACGGGGCTTCACCCTACGTGGCAAGGTGGCAACCCCCAAACTCAGCTTCGAGCTGGAGGTGTGCCTGGTACCTGTGGCGGCGATGCAGAGTCCCCTGGTAGGTGTCCTAAGGAAGCGTCTTAGCGGTGATATCTGGTGCTACAAGCGGGTGTGTGAGGAGGTGTTGGCCCTGGCTGCTTCCACCTAATCCATCTTTCAGAAGTACTTAGTTTCTACACTTGTCAGTGCATTATTGAATTTAATACAATATCTGTGAGTAGGTTTACAAGATAGCAGCTGATAGAAATCATTAAAGAAATATCACAAAGCAGTCTACTGGTTCATTGCTTGCATCCTTTACATTGATTTGGCAAAATTCAGTATATTCAGGTATTTTAAAAAAAACCTAAATTATCCACAAAACAGGCTTAGAAGTTCGGAAATTTGTCTCTCTCTATAAGAAATTTCAAATAAAACTGTCGCTAACTTAAATTATTTCAAACTGCAATAACTGAACAGACCTGAAGATAGCCTATTTGTTGACAGTTTTCGTTACATTTAGGGCTATTATTTGAAGTGATATGATGGTTAGTGTTAAAAATGATATGTGCAGCCTATATAGGCTGTATACACATTAGCTTTTTCACCTCTGATAACATTTAGAAATTAAATTATATCGAAGGGGGCGTCTGATGGCTGTAATTAATTTTTTTACATGAAGAATTTTCGAAATATGAAAGCCAACCTTTTTTTTTAATGTTAATACAGTAGGCCTAATACCTACTTTATTTTACTGTGGCAGTGCTGTGGAGATTATACTAAAATAATATAGCCTATATCAATAAAAAATAAACATAATTACTCTGGACAACAGAAAGTTCTTGCAATGTGGAGTCACATGCCTTCCAGTGAATGCTTCAGAAAATATGTTCAAAGACAAGACCATTTGTATTGCAACACTCCTGTCATGCTCCGTCAGGGTTGACACTGCTGTCATGTTTCTGGAGTTATTGCAGCACATACCGTAGAGCGACAATACAGTCTTTCATGTCTTCCACTGTAGTTTGAAATCTGCTAGTACAATACTTTTTTTTATATTATATCCCCAGAGAAGAAATCTAATGGCGTTAGATCTGGCAGACACTGGCAGTTGCACTGGAAATCTCTGAACAGGACTACCTCTTCCCATCCATTGATTTGGGAATAGCTAGTTCAGTACATATCTTGCCAATGAGGCATTATGAACAGGATAATATTCATCATGCAGATAATAAATCATTTAATGCATATTCAGTGGTAGATCTTCTAACAATATGGGTAGGGTAAGTTAAAAAAAAACGTGTACAGTACTTTCAACCTTCAGTCCTAATGTAAACATTATGAACATTGAAGACAAAGCGAGGGGATTGTGTCAGATTGTTTTTATGTTTACTGTCCGTGGTGACATTCAAACAGCAGTAAATTAGTCGTTATTAGGCATAGTTAACCTAACAATTGCATTACAAAACATATTCCCATTTGAAATTATAAATTTGATGTTCTCGAACATTATTTACGTAAGAAATGTTTCATTACCAGTGCATGCATTAGATGTCCCCTTCGATATAGGCCTAATTTAATGTATATTTTTGGTACTGTTTATAGCAACAACAGTCGCATACCTTCAGAAGTGTAAAAGCTAAGTGAGCCACCCTATTCACACACACAATTTTCAAATGATGAACCAGTTGTGGAGATGACGGGAATAATTATTATAAGAAGTTATAATAATTTTATGACTTAATTGGTTATTGTTTTGAATGGCATTGCATAGCTATAATTAATATATCAGAAAAAAGAAGATAATGTAAAAATGAGAGCTCTATTTATGTAAACATGAGATGACTTACTTGAATCTAAGTTTGTCGAGAATGTATAGTTCAGCAAATGTCAGAATAATTACTTGTTTTTCCTTTTCTTCAATTATTTTTTGTCTTGTCATTTTGTGTTTATATTGCTGTTAACTTTTGGAGGGTGGTGGAGCTGCACTTCATTCTCAAGACTGAAGGAATGATAGCTTCTTGAGAGCCAAGAACTGTCAATTTACTGCATGCGATAGTTTTAGTAACACATCGATCTTGAGTATTTGAAACTTTAGTAACTTCTTTCCTTAAACAAAAACTTGAAATAACTGTCATATCGCAATGGAGTAAATAATGACCATCACAAAATCCAGAAGGCAGGCTTGCACTGCATAATTGAAGGGAGCCTCTAACAGAAAAGACTTAATAGTAAATTGTATTGTTACCTATATTGTAAATAGCGAACATAGTACTCTTAATTATATAAATGGTCTGAATATAGTATTGTTATTTATGTCTTAACGTTCGTTCTGTGAAGAGAAACACATAATCTGGAAGTAGAAAATTTATATTGAAAGCACTACTCCTGCATATGAGAACTTGGATCATGATCCAATGTAGACTGTGTCTTCTAATCGTGTTTTGCTTCTCTTTAAAATTTATATACTCGTACAAAGTAATTAATCTGCTTTATGTGTCCGTGTTTATCTTTCAGTGCTTATATATTGTATTTTAAAAGATATACTATATATATTTTTTTAATCTTAAAAACTTGAAATGTTTGTAGAAACAATTCTTGAAGAATACAGACAGCTGCTGCTTCCAGAATGATTTCCTATTTCCTTCTGGAGCTCATGTAGTGATGACAACTTGAATAGACTTGCAATAAAATAAGTAGCATTCCTGTAAAATTGTACAAGCAAATAATAGTAGCTTTGTGCTAGATACTGTGCAATAGTCATAAAATATACTTTATTGTAACAATTTATATAAATACTAGAGCAATAAACTGAAATCACTCGTTTTTTTATTTCTTTGTTTTTTATAACCCTGTGAACGAACTCTTCTAAATTGGAATGGGTTCATTTCTACAGAATCCACAAGGCTGAGTAGAAGTTGGAATTTCTCTTCAAACTGTTGTTTTAGGCAACAGTAGGCCTACTATGTTTGAAAACGTAATATGGCTTCTGGTGCAGAGGAAGCAATCAAGATTAATTTAGTAATAATTCTTAAAACTCGTTAAAATAAGGCTATAATGTTACGACTATAATTACAAATCATAGATATTTGAATAATTAAAAGTAATACTCTGTGAACAGTCTTACCTTATTGTTTATAACGTAATGCAGTGGTAAGCATATTATACCTTTTGCCATTCACAGAAAACCCACCTAAGCTCACTCACCTCATACGTTATTGTCTCATACCCTTCTTGATATTGTTCAGTGGTGAATCGTATACAACAATACAAACTGATTGTTATCCTTAGTCCCTAATGAAAACATGATTGCTATTCTTAACGAAAACAGAACTAGTTTTTAATTTATTATGACAGACAATAGGAATTAAAAACTCAAACAAAAGTAATTTTTAAAATAATCTTACCAGAAAATTTAACTATCTATTACGACGATCTTTTTCAAAATTCGTATTTTCTTGAGAACGTACACCTTGTGCTACTTTTAATAAATTCTTTTTCTGTATACGGTTTTTTACTTTAGCAATTTCCTATATAACTCATAGCTTGTCTAGAGAATATTTTTCCTCACAAATTCCAGCCCGGTAGATTGAGTAATAGGAGTGGCAGAGATGGATAGACCAAGGTTACCCTGACACTTGACAGCATAAGGGATGGAAGAAGAAGAAGAAATTCCAGCTCGGTTGTTGTATTTGGTTTATTATTGGTATTCCCAAGAAACTAGTTCGAATAATTAAAATGTGTCTCAGTGAAACATACAGCAGAGTCTGTATAGGCCAGTTTCTGTCATGCTTTTCCAATTCACTGTGGGCTAAAGCAAGGAGGTGCACTATCGCATTTACTTTTTAACTTTGCTCTAGAAAAGTCCAGGATAAAAGAGGGTTTGGAATTGAATGGGTTACATCAGCTCCTTGTTTATGCGGATGACATAACTATGCTAGAAGAAAATCCACAAACTATTGGAGAAAGGGCGCAAATAGCCATAGTAGCTGACGCGCCCTTCTTAAACCCTACTACTACTACTACTACTACTATTGGAGAAAATACGGAAATTTTACTTGAAGCAAGTAAAGAGATAGGTTTGGGAGTAAATCTCGAAAAGACAAAGTATATGATTATGTCTCGTGACCAGAATATTGTACGAAATGGAAATATAAAAATTGGAAATTCATCCTTTGAAGAGGTGGGAAAATTCAAATATCTTTGAGCAACAGTAACAAATATAAATGACACTCAGGAGGAAATTAAACGCAGAATAAATATGGGAAATGCTTGTTATTATTCGGTTAAGAAGCTCCAGTCTCCTCTCAAAAAAAGCAAAAAGTTAGAATTTGAGAGAGGAGCAGAAGTTAAGAGTGTTTGAGAATAAAGTGCTTAAGAAAATATTTAGGACTAAGGGATGAAATTACAGGAGAATGGAGAAAGTTACACAATGCAGAATTGCATACATTTTATTCTTCACCTGACATAATTAGGAATATTAAATCCAGACATTTGAGATGGGCAGGGCATATAGCATGTATGGGCAAATCCAGAAATGCATATAGAGTGTTAGTTGGGAGACCGGAGGGCATAAGACCTTTGTGGAGGTCGAGACGTAGATGGGAGGATAATATTAAACTAGATTTGAAGAAGATGAGATATGATGGTAGATCTTCCTCTGGATAGGGACCGATGGTGGGCTTATGTGAGGGCAGCAATGAACCTCCGGGTTCCTTAAAAGCAATAAGTAAGTATATTTTATTTAATTCTACCATAAAACTTTCATCTTCGTTCTACCCATTTAACATAATCAGTATCAGCCAAGGGATGAAGTTTGCAAATGTACCGCTAACTTATATTATTGTAATTAATTTTTATGTCGAAATTAGTAGTGTAAATGTGAAGCGGTCAGTAGAATAAGGGCCGAAGTCCAAATTTTACCGAAAATGGTTTTTTGAGTGTAATTTACTCTTAAAGGCAAGGCGCAAATTATGCACTATTAAAATGAACGATAATCCATGCCCGTTACCATATTACAGTGGCAATCCATGGAACAAGGTCCGATGTCTGGGACTTCAGACATTATTGTATTGGCCAAGCTACGAGTATGATTCGGAGACTGTCTCATAGAGGCGCTGCAGGTGGAAAAAGTGGAGATCCCAAATGAATGGACTGAATTTGTTAAATGCACTTCGAAGTTGTTGAAATGACACACACTGATCTCAGAAACTTTGATGGGTATTTCACACAGTTTTTCAAGAAAAGCGCATCTCAAAATGGTGATGTTTGAGGTATCAAAATACAAGATTTTCCAATATCATCATTTGCACAAACACCAGGTAGAGGTCAGTAAATTAATGAGTGGAATGGTCATGAGCAGCTTCCATCTCCTTCAGAAAAACGTGACTCCCAACCTCAATGTATCACGGACAGTTACCTGTTGAAAGTGGGAAGGAACGTGATGTATCTAAACTCCTGAAATATCTATCAGAGAATGCACAACAGTACTTGCAGAGTATTAAGGGTGAGGAAGGTAGCAGAACTCAGAATGACTAAGGACTGAAGGCAGTTTCTTATTACAATGAAATAGTTTCTTTATCATAAGTATCATTATTAATCATATTGGTGTCATATCTATTTTTTTCTGGACAGCTCAAGTGATGTGTATTCTGAAAATAGAACTTATTCAATAAATAAAATTCAATATTTCAGATTATTGTGCTTGTCGTTTACACTTGCGTAGTAAAAAAATGTAATAAGGACCGAAATCCACTACTTATCATCCTATTTATTACCCATACTATTAACCTCACACGTGAGTGTTCATTATCAGTCAGAGTGGTGCACTGTGACCTACAACTGTGCAAAGTTTTGTTAGTGTTGGTCTAATGTTTTAGGTGATGTGATGTTTTTTTCGTCTCCTGAAAAATTTACTTCTCTGGACTTTGGTCCTTATTCCACTGACCGATTCATATACAGGGTGAATACTAAATTCCATTTTTGAAGACCAGGGTGTAATAGACCACATCAAAGCATGCATAAATAAGATAGGAATCAATACTCTTTATCTTGCAATTTTTCCCGAATGTCTAATGGGGCAAGAAACGCTTCTGTATGTACAGGTTTAAGCTCAGACTAATTCCCAGAATGTCCTTGTCGAACATCTAGTGCTTCCAGATTAAACTTTCGTCATTCCAAGCATCGCACACACATGGTTTACTGGGATTTAGTTCAATGCTGAACAACGTGTGGGTCACGCAGCACGCTTTAAAAACAAGCGCCTGCTTGACATATGCTATGTAAACATCAGGTGCTTACCTTACTTCACAATGCAAAACAGATACGTATTGTAACATCAGTTTGAACTGGGACACTGCATAGAGAATTGACAGTACACTACTTGAAAACAAACCAGCTACAGTTATTTTCTTCGCAGTTCTTGTGCTGATGCCAAAAAAAATCAGACCATTTCAGGGACAGGTACATGTTACACATCACATTGTTGTGTTCTTGACATTTAACTCCAATTACTACGGATTATGGCTCAGAAGTAACTATTACTCCATTTGACTTCTGGGTATTGTCTCTAATATTTCAATACCTTGACGGTTATCTCGAATTTCACTGTTACGATATCCTCTTATCACGCTCTGGTCTTTGAAGACGGCATTTAATATTCACTCTGTATAATATGTTTATTTATAATTCAAAAAGAAGATAGCTGCATGTTTCAGAAAAAGATAATTCAATTTTAATTAATTGAAACTTAACATTTTTCTTATGTGCACAAAGCATATTTTCATAATGCTGCAGCACATTTAATATTTTAGCAAGCTAGTAACACTTTAGTGCAGCAAATATCTAATTTCCACACAAAAAATAGTTTTATTCTTTCCATTTCTTATGGAAATATTTCCTTGCCTTCTTTGATTCACTTCCTTTCAAAGATATATTCTTCCTTATTAAACCCCTGCTGGTAACTACGCGAGTGAGTATACTGAAGCACATCAGGTCATTCCATGTCAAATCAAATAATGAAGAATTTTATTGGAACGTGATAAAAAGGTGAGTGTGGATAAAAAAGAGAAACCAGGAGTCGGGAAGTGATAGGGAAGAAAGTAGTAAGAAGAGTAAGGGTGCGAGTTTAAATGGAAATCCAGTATATCGTTCTTGCAATAACTCCTATGTGCAAAATATAAAATTTTTCAGTAGGAAGAAAAAACACTTTTATTCATCCTATGGCAGTCGTACATAGGAGAATGTAAATTCTTACATTTTCGAAACAAAGAAATATAATTACATACTGTATAGAAGATTTTATTACTTACTGTATTTAAGTTATTTAATAGAGCAAAAAACTGAAAAAAATACATATGTCACATAGGACTTATTGCAGGAACGACGATATGAAAGTGAAATTGTGAGGGGGGGAGAAATAGAAGAAACCATTCAAATCAGTACCAGCATAATTAATTCATTTATAGTCAGTGAGTGTTAGAGATAATGAAATTGAAAAGAAAGAAGAAATAAATAGAAAGAGATAGAAATAAGACTGAGACAAACAGTAGAGAAAGGTCAGAACCTGCGACAGCTAAGGATATGGATATTATAGATGCGATTAAAAATGTGGGGATGATGTTTAAAAAGTGCAAGTAAAGTGGAACTGTAAAAAGATCGAGAAATATAGGGGAGAGAAGAAGTGTATAATCAGAGGTGTATATAAGTACCGGTATTTAGGGCCGCCGACAGGATTTATGGGCCCCTATGCAATTTTTTGCTCGGGCCCCGTTGAAAAAAAACTTAAAAATGACAAGTTACCAATTATTCTGACAATAATAATTATTTGAAAAATAAATAAAAGATAACCCCATACGCAGATACGAATCTAAAAATATAAACTTTTGTTACATTGAAAACTTTTAGCAAAACTTCATATTAGCACAATATATTACGCTTCTTTTTCAGTAGGGCTACATAGTATGTTTCGTGACGAAACTTTCGTCTTTTCGTTGTCGTTTGTTTCGTTTCATTTTCATAAAACACTATTCTTAAACAGCTGTAATTTCTGATTTGCAGGCCAACATCAACAAACAACTCTCCTTGGCTTCATTGATGCAAAATCATCAATTGTATCATCAAAATTTAAAGATTTAGCAAGATCACTCTCCAGACTAAGGAGTCCAAGGTTACTCAGTCTTTCTTGACACATTGCTACTCTGAATACATTTTTATTTCCTTCATTTTGTTTGAAGTTGATGTGAAATTGAGCGTTGCTTGTGAAGGTGCACAAAATAAACCAGTCTCAAGCCAGTCTGTTCAGGTTGTCAAAAATGAAGAGTTCATGCTTAGAAGTGAATACTGATGGTTGTGGCTGTTTAGAAAAAAATTCTGATAACAGTATAGTAATGAATCAGAATAAGCAAACAATAGTAAAAATGATGTGTTAATACGTGCAAGTGAAACAAATTTACACACACAAGTTCCTAACTCTGAGTCATAGCAAGTAAAATGTGACCTTGGAAAACTAAAAAGTGGCAGACAAATTGTAAATGTCATTGAATGTGTTGTTCGAAAAAGTACCCCCAACCTGCTTAATAACCTTCTAAGTGACTGAGCCACCGGCGTGGCTTAGTCGGTTAAGGCCCTTGTCTGCCGGTCTGAAGTTTCGTTCGGGCGCAGGTTCGATCCCTGCTTGGGCTGATTACCTAGTAGGGTTTTTTCCGAGGTTTTTCCCAGCTGTAAGGTGAATGCCAGGTAATCTATCGCGAATCCGCAGCATCATCTCGCCAAATACCATTTCGCTATCACCAATCTCGACGCTAAATAACCTAGTAGTTGATACAGCGTTGTTAAATAACCAACTAAAATAAAAAAATAAATAAATTCTAAGTGATGGAACAAGAGCCTTTCCAGTATTATTTTCAAAACTCAAGAATGAAGAATGTGTTCCCATAGACTGGCTAGTGTGGAGTGAAACAAATTAGTCACTGTACTATTTTCCCTGATTTGTTTCACTCCACACTAGCCAGTCTCTGGGAACACATTCTCCATCCTTGAGTTTTGAAAATACTGTAATACTGTTTTTGGGAAGGTTCTTGTTTTCGAACAACATTCAGTGACACAATTTGTCTGCTACTTTTTAGTTTTCCAACATCACTCAATTTCACACCAACTTCAAAGTTCTACTCCCTTTCTTAATATCTTCCAATTTTCTTGTCTCTTCTTGCGCTTCTCAGCTCCCGACATATGCTTCTACTTATCCATTGGTAACACTAATGAACAGAATTTATTAGATAAACGACGATGAAAAGACGAAACATACTACGTAGGCCCTACTGAAAAGGAAATGTAATCCTCCGGCTTGGATTTGGGAGAGTCTACTAACATATTGCGGTGGGCCGGCAGGGTTGGTAGTTAAGAGGACAAGCCAATTGACGTGTTTGGTACAAGCAACGGGAACATATTTCAGGCAAATCCCGGAGCCCTCAAGTGTCGTGTCGATGTTTGTTAACGTGGGAAACCGATATTCTATTATATAAAAATTAAACATTTACATAATGAAGTGGTAATTTGTATTAATTCTACTATTGTTGGTTAATATGTCAGATTCATGTAACAAATGTTCTTACAAAATTTTATAGTACCAGTATGTATCTGTGAATAATTATTCGTGATAATGAAAAGTAATCAGACTCACTTAATCTGATGGGCCCTTACTGCTCACGGGTCCATATGCACTTGCCCCCTTTGCCCCCCCCCCTCCTTGGTGGCCCTGCCGGTATTTATGGGAAGTGAGAATAGTGAGAAAGAATTAGGTGTAAATGGAGTAGTGAGAAAGTGAAAGTGAGCATAAATAAGGAAGAGTGAATAATAATAGTGAAAAAGTGACAGCATAAAATTAGTACTAAATTTGAACATTGGAACAGAAATGAATACAGTATAAGAGAAAGATAGGAGGAAAGGTCAAAGAACAAATAGGATAAATAATACAATATTATAATTTATAGAAAAAAAAAGTGAAATTGAGATTTTAGTGCATATTAGTTAGAGAGAGAGAGAAAAAAGGGGGTTGAAAGTAGTATAGGCTACAATATTAGATATATTATAATTAATGAACAAATAGAGAATAGCAAATAAAATGTAGGATAAATAGCCTATTGAAGGGGAGATTAGACCAAGTAATAAAAAGGTACATAGTGTAAATTGGAGTATTTGTGTAGACATGTACTCCGAATGTGTTAATGGTGGCACTGGTACGAGAAATGTGAGATAAGTTACACCATTACATGTAAAGAAATGCTGTGACGAAATATATATCATCATATTGGAACGTGACAAACTCCATAATTTGCTAACTGCCACATACTTTTTATTAGAAAACTATAACAGTAATAGATCTGAATAGGGCATTTATTTGATTTTTCATTGAGGTTTTTTTTCAAAATTCACTGCTCTTTTTTTTTCACTTCCGAGGTTTTACAAAAACGCAAGTTTTATCATTTTTTTTTTTTTTAAATTTACACTTGAAGGTGTTCTAGCTACTCAGTCCAAATTTTAAGATGGTATCTCATACAAAACTTAAATTTTCTAGTCACTTGATGTAGATTACAGTTGTAAAAGGAGAAGACATGCTACTTGGATAACAATACACTTCTTGCTGAAGATGTAGAGCTTCCGCGTCCTAGCCATATTAAGGATGAGCATGTGGACCCACTTGCAGCTTTAAGCCACTTAAATGCCTATTTAACTTCTCTTGATCAATCTCTAGTGTGTAAGATGAAAATGAGTTGTAAGAAGCAGTGGCATATGCAGATTTTTATTAAGGAGGTTCATTATTAAAATTGTTTACAATTTACATTATCGGTATTTTAAATTTTGTATACCGTATGGTATGTTCATTAATAGAATAGAATATTCTAATAGAACATTAGGCCTATTCATGAATAACATAAAATCTTTGAAACGTAATTTTTTCACAAGTTAAATTTCATATTGTGTCAGCTTCATTTTATTACAAGGTCGGTACTAGGAGGTAGATCTCTCTATAATAAAGATAGTATTGTTACAGTATAATTCGAATGTGCCGCAGCTCCAAACACAGGGATTATATTGAAGGAGGGGTAGGAGGATTACGTGTAATGTTGATGTAGATTTTGTTACCCTCACAGTGAAAAATTATAGAAGGGAAAACGATTATGGAAAATAAATACTCACATCTAAATACTGTATGTCATTTTGTTTAAACTTCAAGGGGCAGTTTCAAACCCAGTAAAACTCCCCCCCCCCCTCCCCCTTGCATACATTACTGCTAAAAAGTATTGCAAACAAAAGATGGAGAAGATTAAAAGGACCTATAGGGAGTCATTGTTACTTGTGGAGATGATTTAGATCAGTCATGTCAACGTTCCTGCCACCAGAATGACGTTCTGGTACAGATGGCATGTCGCTATATGAAGTGCGTGGCTATCTATCCAACGGGTGTACTGTTGTCACTGTATGCGAGAGCCGTGTTTTGACTGATCCTTTCTCCGTTCTTACACTTTCAGTTTCTTCATTCGTTTTGATTTTACTAAGCCCTGAAGTCGGGATGAATATTATTAGCAACAGATATCTGCAAACTATTTCTCAGGTTATTGTCACTCATGCTCACTCTGTGTTGACGTTTTAGAAGTTTTGTAACAAAATTCCTGATCACAGATATATTGTACTTCCAAACATGGCTATTGTTCTTGCAGCATTTTGCTTCAGGTTTGCGAATTGTGAATCCGGAAGTGCTCTGTAAAATTCTATTAGATCAGTACTTGAGGTATTGATGAACTTTTCACGAAGCCTAGTCGCATCTTTGGTCGATCAATTCCATTTGCAATGGTGCGTCCTGAATACCTTTAAAATGTACTGTGAATGGGGTATCAAAAACAGAGAACCAGATTTCCATTTTCTCCATAGACTCTCGTAACGTGTTCTGAATTGCTTCTCTAGATGTCTTAGAACACCTACAAATTCTTCGAGAGAAATATTTTCACAGTTATCTAATGCTTAAGTTTCGGAAAGAGCAGTAGATTTCCGTATTCCAACTACTCTATTCACAGTAGTAGCAGAGTCTAGTATATACAGTCACGAAGCTTGAGTTTTGAGGGTGCTAGGAACAATAATCTGTGCCGGCACTATTTCGCATTGCCTGTAATGAGGCGAAAGTAGCAATCCTAGTGGTGAGCAACTATCTATGGATGCATATTTACTACGTATTGAGCTTCGTGACTGTATATACTAGACTGTGGTAGTAGTTTCATTTTGGAATCCTTACTTACAAATGGCTTTTAAGTAACCCGCAGGTTCATTGCCGACCTCACATAAGCCTGCCATCAGTCCCTATCCTGTGAAAGATTAATCCAGTTTCTATCATCATATCCCATCTCCCTCAAATACATTTTAATATTATTCTCCCATCTACGTCTCAGCCTCCCCAAAGTCTTTTTTCCCTCCATTTTCCCAACTAACACTTTATATGCATTTCTCGATTTGCCCATACGTGCTACATGCCCTGCCCATCTCAAACGTCTGGATTTAATGTTCCTAATTATGTTGGGTGAAGAATACAATGCGTGCAGTTATGCGTTGTGTAACTTTCTCCATTCTCCTGTAACTTCAACTCTCTTAGCCCCAAATATTTTCCTAAGAACCTTATTCTCAAATATCCTTAATCTCTGTTCCTCTCTCAAAGTGAGAGTCCAAATCTCACAACCATACAGAACAACTGTAATATAACTGTTTTATAAATTCTAACTTTCAGATTTTTTTGACAGCAGACAAAAGCTTCTCAACCGAATAATAATTAATTTTGGAATGCTCGTGTTAAATCCCACATGACTTATATCAGCTTATTTCTTACTTGTAATATTTGATTACATAACAAACTTTTACTATACCGGTATGTGCCAAAATTTTGTCTACTTGGAGATTCCCGAAAAACCTAACTAAAAAGAACAGCATCCATTCCCTCAAACAGCTTCCATGGAAATGTTCCATATACAGTAACTAACTCAAAAGGAACACAAAGTAGGACCAGTGTTCTATTGTCCCCGGTTAAATGAAAAAAAATAGACTTCATCTTCATCTAATGTTGATAATTATTAGCCCTCTAGAAGCAGCCCTCATCTTTGCTTAAGCTCTTCCAAATATCATCCTCAAATTATAACACAATACAAACCCACAATTTATCACACAAGAACAGAGCAAATACAAAACATACTAATGCAGTGCAGAGTAAGTGAGCAGGAGACTACTCTTCAATAGATCCCAGGCCACTGTGGAGTAACCGTGAATGGAATGGGAGATCAGAGGAGCCTCAGCACTACAACCTACTCAAGAATCATTCAAATCAATGTCCTTTAAAATCAACAACAAATAGTTTACCATATTTTGAATTAATGACTTGCAAAACTCCGACAAGGGAGTGTATGTTCATTATACAAAGAACTCCTATGAATATCCTTATATACAAAAATCTCAATTGACGAATTCAAACCTTCATAGCAAAATCAAGAATAGGCCACATAGTAACTGCTAAAGTGTAATGCTAAGGACTAAATTAGCTGAGGACCTAGTTTCAAGCTGGCATGTATTATCGGATACTTCTGCATCCGATCATAGGTGCATATACTTTAGAATTAAGTTTAGATCACTAATCCAGTGATCAGCAGGAACCCGAGGAGGACTGATTGGGATAAATACAAAAAAGACTTTTCAGCACTGGCATCGGGTATCTCTAGGAATATTTGTTCTATAATAGATGTGGAATTGGCAGTTGACCAGTTGCAACAGACCATTCTCCTACCATAATATGATAATTGTCAAGCTAAAGGTTGCTGGCTTGTCAAGGCAAGTTCCTTAGTGGTCTAAAGAGCTATGCGAACTTAGACGTAAAACAAGGAAGGAAGCTTTTTAAACTTGCACGAAGAACTGGTGATCGGACCACCTATTGGAGGGAACTTACCAGTTACAACATGGCTATTCACAAAGCCAAAAGGCAGACTTGGAAGGAGCACTGTGAGGGGATGGAAAACATTCCTAGCAGTGCAAGATTCATGACGCTAATGGCTAAAGGTGCTCACAAGATAGTAAGCACAATCAAACTACAAGATGGTAGTTACACACAGTCCGGTTTGGAAATGCTGGTTCATCTAGCAAGCATTCATTTTCCGGACTCAAAGGTGGTAGATAGTGATCAATCAACTGATCTGGGGCAACCAAATCTGCTTCGATTATGTTCGAGCAGAGAGGATTGGAATCTGGTTAGGGATGTGATCACTGTTACCAAAGTAAGATGGGTCTTTAATTCTTTTGAACCATATAAATTTGCAGGTCCTGATTCGATCATACCTGCTTTCCTGCAACAGGGAATTGACTCACTGCAGTCTTTACTTTGCAGAATCTACAGGATCTGCCTAGCCTCTGGTTATGTGACAGACCAAAGTGACATTTATACAGAAACTGGACGACCTAGCTATGCTGAGGCCAAGGCATATCGTCCAATAAGTCTCTCCTCACAAAGCATGGAGAGATTAGTGGATAGGCACATTGGGAATAAAGTGTTGAAGGATTTTCCTTTACACAAGAACCAATTTGCCTATCTACCTGGTAAATCCACAGAAGCAGCACTTCATCATGTTGTTTCATCTATTGAGAAGGCACTGGTTTTCAAGGAAACTGCCATTGGCGCATTTCTAGATATAGAAGGAGCATTTGATAAAACTTCATGCAAAGTAGTGTCAAAAGCCCTTCAAGAGCATAAAGTCCCTACACTTATCTGTAGATGGATACACTTTACGCTAGAAAATAGGCAAAATACTATGAGCCTGTTTGAGGAAACGCTAAAGGTGACTAAGGCCAGGAGCTCTCCTCAATGTGGCATTCTTTCGCCCTTGCTTTGGAACCTGGTTGTGGATGCCTTGTTGAGGGAACTCAATGGGGCTGAGTATTTTACTATTGGATTCGCAGTGGACATTGCTGTGATCTTTAAAGGGAAATTTCCTAATACAGTCTTCGAAGTGCTCCAAGTTGCACAGACAAAAATTGAAGCCTGGTGTTACAGAAACAGACTTTCTTGTTAATCCAAATAAAACAGTTGTGGTGCCTTTCACTAGAATGAGGTCTATAGGGAACTTAAAGGAACCTACTCTTTTTGGTGAAAGAATACCCAACTCTTCACAATTAAGTATCTAGGACTCATCCTGGACCAGTAGTGGCTCGTCGTAAAGAAAATAGGTGAAGTGCTGTTCACATACACAAATGCATGAACAGTTTTGCTTATATAAACTACGTACAATTTTACTAGTTCTAGAACACATGCAAACAGGAAAATTAATTTATTTCAGGACTCACCAAATTTCTTCAATACAAAGTCAATCCTCCTACATTTTAAAGCAGCAAACCTGTCGATGATGTCTTCATAAAATGTCTCAGTTCAACTGAGGGTGGGCAGTATATCTCTATGCAAAGCTATGGGGCTAATGATGAAAGTCTCTCCTGTGATGTGGCATTCCAAATGAAATTTTCAATCTTATCAAAGAGAAAAGCTTCTTTCATCGCAATAATTTAAGTTATTTCATACAACTTCTCTATTTTTAGCACTTTTTAGAGCAAAGAAAGAATGGAATTGTCGGACGTCCAGAATTTAAAATATCTTTTCCAATATATTACAAACCGTGCCATTTTCAGGATACATATTTCGCACTCATTTATTAATATTTTCTATGTACTGGTACCTAAGTATTTGCATAATTGCACTATAGTGATTAAACATACAATATACACTACGATGTAGGATTAATACACTTTATACACTTATCACTAATACATTAAATACAGTAGCGTGCAAATTAATCTGAACAACGTAATTACTTATGCAAAAACACTCAAACGGGATAAAAAAAGGATCTAAGACATACCTCAGTAATCTATGTGCCCTCCCTTGTTCCTAATAACAGCTCTGAGACGATTTGGCATGGATTCCACTAATTTCCCACAAATATTCTTCATTTCTTCATCGTGAAACCATACACCAATGAGGGCAGAAATCATCTTCTCCTTTGCAGAACAATCCATTTTTTGCATTCTTCTTTTGCAAATTGACCACAAGTTCTCAATGGGGTTGATGTCGGGTGAGTTACCTGGCCAGGGGAGTACCTGAATATTCTTCTTGTTGAAGAATTCTGTAGTTTTTCGAGACGTATGGCATGGTGCCAGGTCTTGTTGGAACACACCTCTGCTATCCGGAAATGATTTTTGCAGCTGGGGTACGATTCTGGTTTCCAATAAGTGAATATATTTGTCAGAATTCATCAGTCCCTTGATAGGTATTAATGCTCCAGGCCCTTCTTGTGTAAAACAACCCCAAAACATTACTTTAGGAGGGTATTTGGGTGCTTGTTGGAGATGAGCTGCTGTTACTTTTTTGGATCATTTCCGTACGTAAGAAACACGGTGGCCGTGGACCTCGAAATGAGACTCATCGGAAAAAAGTACCGTACATTCTTCCAGTCATTCACTGTCCAGTGTTGATGTAATTTTGCCCACATTAAGCGTTTTTTGCACATAACAGGGGTTAGCAGTTGCTTCTTAATAGGCTTACGAGCCCTTCGTCCAGCTTCCAAAAGCCTACGCTGCACTGTTGTGACGTGAATATTCGCCATTAACTCGCGGGTTAAGTCGACAGCAGTTAGTCTAGGATTTAATTTACTTTTCCTGACAATTAAACGATCATCTGCAGGTGAAGTCTTCCTTTTCCGGCCACAGTTTCCTTTTTTCTGGGGTGTGATGGATCCAGTCTCCCTGTATCATTTTATAATCGAATTAACAGTAGCCAAACCGATGTGACATTCTGCAACAATTTGCCTCTGTGTCATAGAAGAATGCTCTGCTAATGTTATAATTTTAGACCGTTTTTGTGGAGTTGTATCCATTTATGAAGACGACAGAATGTACACAGGATTACAGTATTAAGTCTTCAACACAACTGAAATGCTTATAAGTACAAAACGACAGGCAAAATGTCACATATTATAAAAAAAATAATGACAGACCTTCAACAATGGAATTACATGTACTACAGATGTCAATTAAAGCGGTATGAGCAGCTGTGAGGCCAACAATGACAGAAAATGTAAAAATATGTCGTTTTCGGATTAATTTGCACGCTACTGTAATAAGTTAATAAGTACTAAACTACATGTATACATTTACGCGCACGTTAAACGTTCAAGTACAAGAGCTGGAAACTGGCGAGCTCATGAGAAGAAATAATACACGCTGCGGAAAACAACTTTTAAACTTTACAAATGCATGTGGCGTGCATTCCTGATAAAATAACTTATATCCAGCTAATTTACCGCTGCATGGCTGGCTGCTTAGACACAAGGAAGGAGGATACTTTTCTTGAGTCAGGTAGTAGGCCTACATACTGTAAAATTTCACAGCCCTTCAACAATAGCCCCCAGTCGTGGAGACCAGGTTCAACCCTTCTCTACCATTAGATCTGCAAACTGGTTACTCCACCTACAAGTCTGACAGTTCTCCATAACTGAAAGACTCAGCAACGCACTTCACTCATATAATCTTTCTTTAGTGCATGACGTCATGTTACCATGGAAACCAAGTGCTGTATGAGAATGGGAGCCCAAACATTTTCACCTCTACAATATTATAGGTTTCAATAGACAACGCTCGACGATCGTAACAGTTCACAGTATTCTATTCAGCAGACGGTTACAGGTATATAACACACACTGTTAATAACGACTGAAAATAATTTTTTTTTTTTTATTTTAGAAATACGGAACCAATAATAACTAGAATTATTAATACGAGATAAAATTGTGTTTTACACGCAAATAGGTGAAATGGTACTTCACCTGAATAACCGCCCCTGTCCTGGACAAGAGGTTGACATGGGAAAAGCACTCAGATTACTGTATTGCCAAGTCCTACATGGTTTTCTGGACCTGTAGAAGAATGCTTGGTAAGAATGAAACCTAGAATTATGTATTGGATATCTATCACTATGGTAAGACCTTTACTCTTTTATGCCACACTTATATGGTGACCAAGAGTTAAATTAATGAACTGCAGGACTGAACTTAACAAATTGCAAAGAGTGTTCTGCATAGCAATAATGGGAGCATTTAGAACAACTCCAACTGCGGCAGTGGAAATGCTGATAGGACTCACTCCATTACACATCTGGGTTGAGGCTGAGGCACTCATAGCATTTCATAGAATTTGTCACCAGACAACGGTGTTCAATAATGAACACTTGGATCACCTCAGACTCCCTTGGGATGACAATGTTTATCGTATTCTCAATATGAGAACTGACATTCTGGAACCAAGGGTTTTGTTTGACAACAAATTCACTGTCACTTACCCAGAGCGGAGTGAATGGGAAAATCAGGTTAAAGCTGAAAACAATAAGGGTCCAGTCTGATGTACTGATGGTTCCAAAACCAAGTCGAGAACTGGTGCTGGATTATTCAGAAATGATACCAAGCTTTCTTTTAGCTTGGGTCAGTATGCCACAGTCTTTCAGGCTGAGATTTTTGCTATCTTAGCCAGTGTCAGGGAAAATATTAAAAAGGGCTACGATTGTAGACACATTCTTATACTTTCAGATAGCCAAGCGGCACTTAAGGCCCCCTTGGATAAATCAAAACTGGTATTGGAGTGCCGCGAGTCCCTCATGATCCTGGCTGAACATAACACAGTTCAACTGAAATGGGTGCCAGGACATGTAGGGATTCGCAGTAATGAAATAGCAGATGAGGCTGCTAAAATGGGAACTGAGATCCCATTTATAGGCCCTGAACCTGTGCTGGGACCATCTCTAAGACCAGTAAAGCAGTTATCAGGGACTGGACTCTCAAGAAACATAAAAACTACTGGAACTCCAGTGAGGACTGTAGACACTCAAAGGTCCTCATAAGATATCTTAATAAAAACAGGTCAAATGGCCTGTTAAAATTGAGCAGGAAACAGCTCCGCTGGGCAGTTGGATTCTTACAGGACACTGTGCCCTCAAGAACAACTTGTACAAGATGGGACACAATATCAACCCAACATGCACTTGTTCACATGCGAATCTACTGTGTGAATGCTATGTACTCGCTCATCAAAGAGCTCTCATCTTTGGGAAACATTTTCCAAAGCTTGATGAGCTATCAACCTTCCCAGTCCGTAGTTTGATTCAGTTCATTACGAACATCAAACTATTGGACTGATAGGATATCATGACGGGAATGCACAATACATCTTTTAGGTCGCAGTGCTAGGCTGTTATAACCCTCCCCTTTTTAAATTCAAAACTGCTAAAGTGTGATGCACCTAATCCAACAAGGGATAGATCCAAAGCACTTGTTCCACCAAATGAGTCAGGCAGCCAAGAAATTCTAAGAAATTACAAATTCTAGTCCATAACCTTTAATATACCGGTAAATAATGGACACCATGAGACTGGCTCCACGATCAGGATTGGAAACATGTACCAAGTAGTAATTAAACGATAAACAAAAAATTGGAGGAACAATTTGTGTAAATACTCATCAAAAGGCTCAGATTTTGATAATACCAAGAAAATCTGCTATTCCTACATTCTCTTCACTACTTATGGGAACATTATTTTATCCTAAGTTATTATGAAACCCGTATTAGATTAGCATTCTGGTATTAAAATAGTATGGTGCTATTAGTGCACTGCTTCATCTTGAGATGGCAGCACCATACCATATATTTGTCTTTGAATAAGTTATAATTTTTTAACTTGCACATTTGTTGTGTATTCAGTTAAGTTTAAATACTTCAATAGTTTAAAATTGAAATAAATAATTCCACAACTTATTGTTGGTAGTCTCTAACAAATAGCGATGCTGAAGTTTAGCTGAGAGAAGGGGTGTAAAATAAATTACTGCACAGGGACGTCAGCGAATAGGGATTATAAAGAATGGTCACTTCGCGTCGGTACCTTTGATGTAGCCGGACTGATTTCAATGACCTTCAAGCCAGCTAAAGCGTGAGATTCTGCTTTCTCCCTAGAGTTTGCGCTGACATCACACCAGCTAGCAGTCGAGACAGCGGAAATATAACACATATAATTAATACATCTAGGTACATTATGTACTCAAATAAAATAAATTGGATCCATAAAATAATAAATCCGTCATTAACTGTAATGTCTAGACTCTAGAGTTCCTTTATAATGAGAGTTGTGACGTTGACCCCAACAATTAAAATATGTAATGACTTGATAGTGCTGAAAATGGAAAAACATAACTCTTACGAGAAGTAAAACCATATACCTATATTATATTATATACAAATATTAAACGAATTCGATACTTAATTTTATAATGTATTATATTATTTTATGTTGTTATTGTTGTTGTTTTCTAATGCCAGGCATTTGACAATAAAGTCATTTGACCTCTTGCACTCCAATATTTTTCAAAGATATTATCAGGACTAGCCACTGAAGCACAGATTTTGAGGTGTTCCGAATCCATTTCTTGGTTTGAGTTGCACAATGGGAAGTTAGGGGATTGATATATTCCAATTCTATGCAGGTGTTTGGCCAAACAATCATGGCCTGTTGCCAATCTAAATGCAGCTACAGACGATTTTCGTGGTAAATCGGGAATTAACTGTGGATTTTGATGCAGAGAGTTCCATTTTTTCCCTTGGAATTGAGTTATCAAATTTTGTTTGTTGAAGTCTAAGTATGTAGATTTAATAAATCTCTTCACAGAGTAATATGTAGATTTAGTAACAGGTCTGTAAGTAGCAGTGCTGCCCTTCTTTGCTAAAGCATCCGCATTCTCGTTTCCCAGGATTCCACAATGGGATGGTATCCATTGGAACACAACTCTTTTATTGAGTGATAATAATTGAGAGAGCATTTTAGTTATTTCTGCTGTTTGAGATGAAGGTGTGTGTTTAGAGACGATTGATAGAATAGCTGCTTTGGAGTCCGACAATATAACTGCATTCCTAAATTTATTGATGTGGCATAGAAGATTCCTTAGACATTCACTTATTGCAATGATTTCACCATCAAAACTTGTTGTTCCATATCCAAGAGATCTATAAAGTGAGAAGAGACAGCACGTAACACCTGCACCGGCACCTTGTTCTCTGGATATCAAGGATCCGTCGATGTATAAATGAAGCCAGTTTTGTGGAGGGTACCTAATATTGTCTCTAAAGACAATTGTTTCAGCATTTCAGTGTTTACTTCTGATTTCAGTATTTCTTCTGTTAAATTTAGATTATATTCTATATTTAATAGAGTTAAAGGGTTTGGTTTAATTTGTAAGTTTTCTTTTAAATTCGGGATATTGATTTTCTGTTTTAATTCTTGAACAATGGATATGAAACTTTTTTGAGTTTTGAATCTACAAAGAGGACTGTATGAATGCCAATTGTTACCTGTGTTATATTCTATAATTTATTATATCTGAAATATAAAATATTATTATTACAACTAGTTTGTCACTGAGAAATAAGGAAAAGCTGTTAAGTTGAATTTATTTGAAGCAAAGCGTTACTAGATTATGCAATAAGGTAGGCGATGTTTGGATCCTGTGTCTCTACTCTATTCTATTCTCAATTATTATCTTAGCGTATGCTCGATTACACTAACCTCTAGCGCTTGAAAGTGGAACTAAACGCTGGGGCACAGAGAAACAAAACACAGGAAAATTCGCTCAGTGTCCATTCTTTATAATCCCTATTCGCTGGCGACGTCATACAACCTAAATACGAGCCTACTTGCACCTGCGAACTTACAGTGCTTTGATGGATTAAAAATTAACGTACTATGTTATATTAATAACATTTGGTACTCACTCTCCTCACAGTAGCTGCTGGAAGTGTTTTACATCTCGTGTGATGTATAATTCAAATCACATCATTCACAGAATCTGTTTCATTAAGCTTATCCACTAAATTTAGTATTGTATTTCTGCATGGAACTATGGATCCTGGGGATTTACGTAAAATGTTTTCTGTTGTTCTACCACACATCATCTTTTTCTGTATGTACATTTTCAAAATGTGTACGTGTTCACACATTGAATATGTAACCAATGCATAACAAAACACAACTTAATAAACTGTGCTTATTTTTAGCTGAGTTACTGCATATCTTTTCTGCTGGCTGGCTGGCTACAAACTGATACAGCTAATTTTTGGGGATGGGGATTCACCAACCATACAGCTTTACATAATGATCTTTATGTGTCTTTCCCTCATTCTTGGCATGTACATAAAAAAAAAAAGCTGAATGATGAAATAAGCTAAGCATTAGGGACAGACAAACTCTTGAGAATAGTCGAATTTGCATCTTCAGTGGTTAGTTATAAAACAGGGATGTCCAATTTTGAAAAAAACACATATGGAAAAAAAAATTGTATAGCAGAACAGGGAAAACTTGAGATATAAATTTCCTGTTCGCCCAGTTCTGTGTAGAAAAACAATACTAAATTTAGTGAACAGGTTTAATGAAACAGATTCTATGAATGATACGATATGAATTATGTATCACACAAGATGGGCAACACTTCCAGCAGCTACTATGAGAAGGGAGAATATCAAATGTTAATATAGCACAGTACATAAGTTTTAATCTGACAAAGTGCTGTGAGTTTGTGGATGCAAGCAGCAGTGATAATGGGGAGCGATGGGGGGGCACCAGACAATGACTGGCAAACAGAAACACTGGGAAAATTTGCTGGGACTCACTGTATTTTATGTTATTTGTACCCAATTTAAAATAGAACACTGTGAACATTTAGTAAATAATCATTAATCATCAAGATTGCAGCATATAAAATGTTAAAAAGTGTAACCAATCACATAAGAATTCCTCATTGTAAAAACTGCATCTCATATCTACAGTCTTTTACCATTGCCTCTTCTACCACAATAATTATACAGTTCTTTTTACCACAACTTTCAGTTATTGGAAGAGTTAAGCTCTTAAGGACAAGTCCCTGGAATTTAGGAATCACGAGGACAGGAAAGGTTTTGCACAGATGATAATTAACTACACATCTGAAATCTGCAACCTGGAGAAGGCTGCACTTTTATTCAAGTTCAGGAAATATTTAATCATGTACAAAATATTTTGAAATTAGTGACCTGACTCGTCCATACAGTCTTCAAAACTTACAAACTAACTTATTATGTACAAAAATATGTCACACCTGAAATAGGTTGCAGCAGCATGTTCGGAAATAAACTTCACATCACTAACATAAATCAAAGATAAAAATATGCACGAGTTGCTCTGTCATGGAAGATAGTTACGGACCTTTACTTGCACAGTTTCATTGTTATTTGATTTAAAATCATTTGATTACGTATGGGACGTAGTTATAAAGTAGAAAAGCGATACAAAATTAAAATCATGCATATACACGAGAAAATAATTTCTCTTTCATTAGAATGACATTCCCTCACTCGACATAAATTAACGTAAGACTGAAATGACACGAATACGATGGCACAACACCATGTGACACGGATCTTCCATCCCGGTCCGGTCCCTGAATTCCAATAACAATAATATATACAACTGTACAACCGGGAACATTTAAAACGCTTATAGAGAGAGAAACAGTTAAAATCTTGTGTCACTATCTTAAAATGCCAATAACAACAAATAAATATACCGCACGTACATGTACGTGGAAGCAATTTTGCTTCATCTTTGAACCAAGCAATTGATTTACTGTAAAATATAACAAGAACTTATTTGGACATTTCCTTTGCTGTAGCCCTTACTCGCCTCCTGGCCATTGGCAAGGCTGATGGTCAGGAACCTCCCAATTCACAAGTTTAAACATACAGAAAGGAGGACACAAAATAAAACAGCAGCAGAAATAATACGAAGCACCGTTGCTTTCTCCCTTTAAAACTACATTGAAATCACTTGCTCACAACCTTACAATTGTCAGAAATCTGACCCAAATGGCTCTGATCGGTAAATGGACTCCATCTAACCAGTTTAATTTGTTAACAATTATCACCCCAAAAATTAATTCTTAATAAATGAAACCAGCCAGACAGATTGTGGTACCAAAAACATGGATATTAAAATATCGTACTTCTTTCCTACGAGTATATCTTACTGATGTGAAATTATTTGGCACTATTGCTTCAGTGGTGTGAAATTATTTGGCACAAAGTTTTCTGACTTCTCCACAACCTTTTCCTCACTCAGAGGGGAGCTGCTCAGCAAAGGAAACAACAGAATCAGCATGACTAAGGCACGTGACAGAAGAAACAGCCGGCAGTGAGAACATAACAGAAGGAAACGAGATGTAGGGATGAAGCTAGAGGCTGTCCCTGGTGTCTGTAGAAGGGTGCTGGCCCTCCTTGCTGGCTCGCTGCAGCAGTCCCTTCTTCTCCTCGCTGACACTTGTGGTGCCATTTCCCGTTGAACCAACATTGTACAGTGAGTCGTACACTGGATTTGCAAAGTTGCCACTCTGTGAACAATTGCAGCAATTAGCAGTCTGGTCCAGGGTATCCCTATCCCAAGAGAGAATCTCCACCCACCTTGTCGGCATCCAGGCTGAAGTTTCCGTCAAGTGCATCAGCATCATCATCCACCTCCTCCCGCAGGTACATGGGGTTGCTGATCTCCACATTCTCGTGCATGCGCACGTGCATAAAGGGCTTGCCACTACGCCGGCGCCGCAGCATGTAGCATGCAAGCACTAATGAGCCCACCAGCACCAGAAGGAATGTCAATGCCACGGTCACCACCATCACCATGGTGTAGTTGTTACCCTCTGCCCCACGCGCCACCGAGAAATCCAGCACTGGTGACTGGCAGCGGTCACCTGTGTTCGTGCTCGGGCATCTGAAGCAACACAGAGAAGAAAATAAAAGACAACTGAAAAGCAAGGGCCAGTCGAATATTACAGTTAATCATACATGCACAATATGTTAAAGTGAATCACTGGACTTAATTGCATAGTTTTGGCAAATGTTTTCTCTATAACAATAAAGACAATAATCTATGTATGTTCAGTCAGCATCCAGCAGCGAGAGCACCTTGGAAAAGTTTAAAACACATTATAGATTATGTTCAAGACTACTATATAAATATGGCCATTTAGTTTTACTTTTCTTCGTACTTAAGCATCCCTCTCATCCAGAATTCACTTGCATTTTCTAAACTTTAGGACAGAAATCTCATGTTGAATAATAAACAACATAATTATTTTATATTTCAAACAGAACTTTTACTATTATGAAAACTCTAGATTTGCTCTTGAAGATGTATAGGGAGTTCATCCATTCATTGTGCATTCAACTATTCCCTCCCCAACACAATGCCTGTTTATAAGGGTGATACAACTTTTTCTTTCTTTCATCCTCACATCTGTTCTCTTTTTCTACTCTATTAAACTTGACTATCATAAAGTGGTACCAAAGATGATGATGGATGTTCATAAAAATCAATGCATAGCTTCAGTTCTGGGGGAGAAATTCCTCAACCACAAAGTCACTCATAATGAGATGAGAATTTCACACATGTGAAAATGTAACAATAACACTAGCCTGCAAATTTCAACTTTGTGTTTGTTGCCTAAACTAGGTAATGTGATTTTATATAATGTCGATGTGCTGAATCCGAATTTTCAATCTGTTTGCTTCTATCACGTCAGCTTTGTTTGCAAAATCACTTTAAATGTATTTTATAATTACGTGAATTTCATCACAACTTTTTCACTTCACTTTTTTATTTCAAATTCAAAAACAATATTTAAAAAAACACAACTTGCTGAAATTATGTGTATGGTTGTTCATATATGTCACTAGATTGTTTTTGCTTTGTTTTGTCTTGTTTACTTCACTATTGGATGTATAAATTAGCACAATGTATCACACAAAAAATTACATCACTTGCTTCTTAGTTGAGAAAGTCCTCCTGTTCCTCTTTCTTTTATGTTTCTCTTCAAGTATATCACGCTTTAACATCCAACAATAATCACCAAGAATACTAATGCTCCCGCGTCCCTGGTACCTTCTTTCGAACTCCTGCAGATCTTGTGAAATCGTTCATCTTACTCTTAGCTGAAAAATCCTAGATTTTCGGCAAAATAATCTAGCTGAGAAAACAGAAAATTTTGATACTCATGTTACAACCGAATTCCTTGTATGCTTTAAGCATGTTAGCCACAATGTTTCGGTAATTAGGACCCTTGTTGCCAAGAAATTTTAAAACAACTCCACAAAACAACATCCATGCTGATTTCTCATTTTCATCCATACTGTTTCTAAATGCTACACCAGACAGGACCATTAAATATATATCTTCTTTCAGTTTTCTTCAGATAGTAGTGGAAATTTCTCACATATGTACTTAAAACAACCTCCTTCCTTATTTAAACTTTTACAAGCTGTTTCATTAAGCCAAGCTTGATGTGGACAGATGGCAGCACAACTTTAGAAGAACTCACAAGGCTTTTGCGCACAACATTCTTACAACTGACTTCCAAGTTTTGTCGAGGTGGCCAGTCTTTCATAGTCCAATGATCAACTCGTGCCCTACTATCCCACAGGCAAAGAAAGCATGGAAATTTGGTAAAACCAGATTGCTGACCCAGCAGCATAGTAAGAACTTTGAAATCATCACAAACTTGCCAGTTGTGTTTCTATAGTCTAGTCGCAATAACAGCAGTTGCAAATTTGTGTATGATTTTTTTAGGATCACTGAATAGGCAACGGGCACTGAACCAAAAATGTTTCCGTTATGAAGGAGGAAATCCTTTAAACTTCGCTTGGAAGCATCAATAAACAGTCTCCATTCACTTAGGTCATAGTTTGGAAGGCCAATTACTGAACTAAAACGTTCAACATTCTACTCCACAATAAAGCTTCAAACTGAGTTCGTTTCGTTTCCAGATGAAACGCAGACTAATGAAATGTGAGAGAAACTAGACGAGTTGATTTCAGTCTCTCACCAAGGAGTGGCTGACATTTATGTCTTTCACAAATAAAAATAATGACAAGGCTGCACGTTATTTCGCTCTAACTTCCTTATGTGCTTGCACCCCCTATCTGCTAAGAAACATCCAGTGTCCTTGGTTTTCAATATAAACACCTTAAAAATATGTTGAAATACATTTGGTTTCCATATCCTACCATACTAAACCTACATATGTTAAAGTGTTACAGTTTAAATAATTACGCTATAAATTGTGGTAATATATTATAAGAAAATTAAAATAACAAAAAAATGGTACGTGATAGGAACTTTTTGGCTTTGAATTTGATTTCAGCATACTAAAAATACCCTAAAAACATTAAAACTTTGGAGGCAGGAATTTCATTGCAGACTAGTGTAATCGATGGAGTAAAAAATTGAACTAAATATATGCAATCCAAAAAAAGATTATGGTTGTCATTCCTTGGGAGAAAAGAGACGAATTGCTGCTTGATATTTCTTGGAGGGAAGAAGTAACCACAATTAATACTGAAGCTATCTGTTAAACTATAACAAAATTGTAGGGGACAATTATAGAGAATTAAATAATAGTTGCTAATAACGCTTATATATGAAGAGTTCAAGGGAAAAACAATCAAAGTCAAAATTCTCTTAAGGGTGAGGTCATAATCTAATTCAGTATATTACTGAAAAATTTGTGTTTTTCTTATCAAAACTGGTAAAGGACAATATTATCACCACAGATAAGCCATTCTTTCCTACTTTTTCATTAGAAACAGCAATAAATTCTGCAGTATTTAATTTAATTTTTCATCTTCCTCAACTTGGTGAGGTTGCCAAAGACAAAGAATGTTAAAACAGTAACATTTAAGATGTGACATTAAAAATGTCTTACAAGAAGTTTGTTTACAATAAACTGAAATTTACAGTAGATAATGTTTTACAATAATGAAAATTTGCAGTAAAATAAAAAACAGATAAAAAAAATTAGAATGAGAAAATTCAACTGTAATTTGAATTGAAATACCTACAAGTGTCGCCATAAAATCTGCAGAGAACCTTTCAAAGCTATCATAGAAATTTCCTTAATTGTTGTTGTTGAGACTCCAAATTTATGACAGAATGACACGAATTCTTTTGTTATGGTCCCTCTAGCGCCCACCATTAATCCGATGGCTTCTATATCCCTAAGTTTATATGATGTTTTGTAATAAGGGATAGTTGGTTCATAAATTAGATGATATTACCCTTAAGAGAATTGTAACTTTAATTGTTTTTCTCTTGTACTCTTCATAAAATAAACTATTTGTTTTATGTTTTGTTTCTGTTGACTGGCCTTTAATTTTCAGACAGCCCTGATAAAGTAGAAAATTAAACACTATTACAGGGAATTCTTTGACCAAAGAAACTGAGGACAGTGTCCTATCACTCACATGCAGCTGGGCTTGAGGCTGGGGTCAGGGGACTCCTGACAGGTGCCTCCATTGAAGCAGTATCCCTTACATGCAGACCTCTCCTCACAGCGTGATCCCGTCCAGCCCACCAGGCAGTGACACATGGGTCCGTGTGCAGTTAATGTGCAGATGCCATTCTGCTTGCAGTAGTCTTGGCATGGGTTCTGCAGCCCATAGTGCAGTGAGCAGTCCTTGCCTCCATACTCACCAGTGCACCTGCAAAATACAGCTTTGTGTTCTGTCCAAGTATCACCAACATAGTTCTTGAAGGTCTAGAAAACATTCTGCTTACTACTAAGTCCAATCGTTGCAGGTTCGTATCTAACCTTCTTGGCAGAAAAAATATTATGTGTGGTATCTATCAGGTGAAAAAGTAGAACTGTTGGCTCAACATAGCAGATGTAATGTGCTGCATACAAAAAATGTCTTCCTTCATAAAGAGAAGTAAATAATGACGAAATTTTAAATAAAGATAAATACTAATTTCCAAGATTCTATTTTGGATAAAACAAGTACCGTAGAACAAAAATATACAATTCTCACAAATTAGCAAATTACGAGGTGTGTATGATTGCACTTACTTGCAGAAGGGCTCTCCATTCACTGTGATGCATGTACCTCCATTAAGACACTGATCTGGGTAGCAAGAGTTATGGCACTCAGCAGGTTGTTCAACAGGACACTTGCAGTCAGGATCATTGAGGTCCTGGCATGGCGTACACTTACATAAATCCACCTCACAGCGGCGTCCGGTGAAACGGGGAGGGCAGCTACATGTTAGTGTCTTGGCACCTGGGATGCACGTTCCTGCAAACTCAAGCAAAATGCAACTCAATACAAGGGCCTTAATTATTATTAACAATGCATATAAAATGAATGTTGCAGCTCTTTCCTTAATATGAGTTCACATCCTATGTTAACATATATATCATGCTAATAACTAGAGAGCGGAATTTAGGCAAAAACCTATTTTTTTCTTTGATACATACAAGCTTGAGATTTAATATTTACATTTTTCATATACGTATAAATAAAGACTTTTATAGTGCCTAAAATGCCTATTTCGACATTAATGCCTGTTTTTAAGATTTTTTTTTTAATTTTTGCATCATTTTTCGTAACTGTTTACTGTTTTTCTTAATATCCTGTACCATTTACATTCCAAGACGGATAACAACAACTCAACAACAGCAATGAACAACATAATAGAGAAGTACCTCCGGGCCACCCCTTCTCATTCTTACAACCTTTCAATCCTAAAATTCCAACTTTCAGTCTGCTTGAGTAGCATAGTCAGTATAGCGCTGGCCTTCTATGCTCGAGGTTGTGGGTTCGATCCCGGCCCAGGTCAATGGCATTTAAGTGTGCTTAAATACGACAAGCTCATGTCAGTAGATTTATTGGTATGTAAAAGAACTCCTGTGGGACAAATTATTATTATTATTATAATATCTTCCTCCGTCTGTCAGCAATTTAACACAAACTGGCTGGGTTGCATCCGAATAAGCATTCTCTTACATTCCAACACAGGTAGCAACCCCTTCCTTCTTTCTCATCATTTGTAAACACAGCAGAGCAACACAATAGCCACAGTAGGTGTTGATCATCTACTGTGAAGCAAACTATGGAAATGTGGTTGGTGAATGAAAAACACTAACTTAAAGACAGAATGTCTTCATTTTGTGTATGTATGTGTACTCTTGTAAAATGTCAAATGTGTGAAAGTTTCTTTTAATCCTAGAATTTTGCATTAAATATATGTTTAATATTATATTAGTAACATACTTTAACAAAAATGCCTATTTTTTACTTAAAGAAGTTTAAGAGCCTATTTTAGGTGCCTAAAATACCACTTTTTAGGGCCTAAAATTCCGCTCTCTACTAATAACACATAAAATTAAGTTCCTAATTTCAGCAACATGTCTGTGCAGTATGATCTGTGCTGCAGCCACAATGGCAGTCATGTTGAGTGCTAACAGGCAATAAATTTGAATAGTTTCTTATATACAATGTTTTACTTTTCTGACATCTCAAACAGGTCACATTGTATGTGTGCTTTTTTTCCTGGAAAAAAGTTTACCGGAACTCTATCACTCGATCACATTATACAACAAAAACGTAGGTTTAAAATATTAGGCCTACATACCTTATATTACAATAAGTTCCAAATGGAGCTCATCGATTTTAAGCATAACAGAAATTTTGCAATTTCGAGCTATAGTTTCAGGATCAATAACGGAAGATGGCAGCACTAGATTGCATGAGTTACTTTTGCAACAACGATAATAATGAGAAAATGTAAACTCTTGGACTCGGCAGTGGCGGCAATTTTAATTTTCAATTTCGCTTATAAAATATATCTCGTT
This sequence comes from Periplaneta americana, assembly GCF_040183065.1. Lineage (NCBI taxonomy): Eukaryota > Metazoa > Arthropoda > Insecta > Blattodea > Blattidae > Periplaneta > Periplaneta americana. The sequence continues at coordinate 64,147,924 of NC_091119.1, read as the reverse complement.
TGAATTTGTAATGGCAAAAAGTTTACCGGAATATGTTCCGGACGTTCCGGCTGAAAAAAAGCGCTGTATATATATATATATATATATATATATATATATATTGCACATACCACTTAAGAGTATCGAGAAATAAACAGAGGAAGCTATTTTTTGGTTTTTATCTAATATGATGTAGAAACTCTTCCAGTTCATACAACAATGGATTAAATTACCTAAGGATGTGTGTTGTATGTTTATGTTGGGAAACAATCCAGGAATCTTCAGTACAACATCAGATATGTTATTGAAGTATGTGCATGTCGCAACAAAAGCTTCAGTGCATGTTGTGGTTATTATTTGGTGTGGATTGATAAGGAATTCCGTCATTGCATCCTTCTTCTTCATCAAGGCGACTGTCCTTGGAAATGTGTATCTGACATGTTACAGAACTTTGTTGTGGATCAAATCCTCCGAGGATCAATGTTCAGCAAGGTGGTGCCCCACTCCATTATTATGGTGCAGTGCACGATTTCTTGGATGAAACATTTTCTGATATGTGGATCGGAAGAGGAGGATCCTTGCCTGCCACCCAGGTCACCTGATCTGATCCACTTAGACTTCATTTTCTGGGGCTTTGAGGAGAGTGTTGTGTACCAAGAGAGAGCTCATACTTTAGAAGAACTGAAAGAATGCATTACAAATGCAACTGCGCTAGTAACTGCTAGAGCAGGCCTGGACGTTATTAACTTGACTGACTGCAGACCACCTCTTAACTCCCCACTCCACCTTCCCCGACTGAGACAATAATGTTTTGGTGCGGTACAAACAGGCAGGAAGGAGGCTTTCAGTCCCGTTCACTTCCCCTTTTATGTCCAGGGCTGTGCTAGAGAATACTTTGCGGGATGCTGAATACAGTCTCGATGTCTGCAGGGTAACTGGATGTACACAAATAGAGTTGCATTGACCATTATGGTAAACTTCGAGACTTTTTACAAGTTACTTAAAAAGTATGTTAATAAACTATTATTTACAGTTCAAATGATCACTTATTGCTTTATACTTTTAAATAGTACATAGTGTTCTTCTTCAATCTGACAGAATAAATCAAAATTCTCTACAGTTTGAAAACAAACTGAACTGTGCTGTTACACCCACCTCCATTATGACAGTGGCCAACGCAGCCATCATGCTCACATCTCTTGCCTGTGAAGCTTGGTGGACAGTTACATACAGGACCTCTTGCTGTCAGGCTGCATGTGCCCTGCAATATTATCAGCCTCAATCAATCTTATTACTCACAAGTACTGCAGACTCTAAGGCTCAATTATAAATTAATAAACACAAACAATGAACTTATTCCTTATGTAAGTTTTAGTTTTCCTAGCAATCACATGTAGTTAGTACATACACTTACCTGTAGACAATATTGATCACAATCAGAATGTTCACAGTGAGTGCCACTGTAGCCAGACTGACAGACACAGTGCTCCAGTCCATCTGTGCGGTTGCAGACACCACCATTCTGACACATCAGGTTGACACAGTTCTCACAGCGACTCCCTGAAACAAAACACAATCCAACAACATATCATTTTTCACATAGAAAGTAAAAGAGTAAATGCAGTATCACTTTTCACCTAATGTGAAGGGGTAATCCAAAGACAACGACTAATTTCTCACGAAAGATAAATGATTAACTCAAGTTTCCACCACAGGTAAACCTCTCAGCAAAGACAAAGGAGAAAACTTCAATCTTCCGAATTTATGTGAATTTTAGGCGAAGAAGGGGCTGGTTTTCATTGAGTATGTCGAATCCCCTGCCAATCTCATTCTATCACTGCTTCATTTGCAAATGGGACGTCTGGAAAGCTACTTCATTATAAAGTTTGAAGCAGTGGCAGTAGCAGTAGTAGTAGTAAGTGAGTTAATTACACCAACTGGAATCTCTTTCATCCTAGCTCTCAATCTTTGGCTTTGAATGTCTCAAGTATTGTTACATCAGCTTCTACTCTATTTCTTATTTTCTCGTTAAGTACTGTCTTCAGTATTGTTGGACCACAATTTCTTCGCCAGTAATCCATTTCCATCATTATCAATTTTCAATTCCTCTCCGTTATAATATTTAATGTTGTGATTATAGTTGTACGTTATTGCATAAGTCTGGAATTGTACATACCTTTCTTTTTCGTTTTTAGGTACCTTCATTTCGTTACTAAAATACTAGATAGTAGCAAAGACGTGAAGGAGCTATCCTCAACTCACAATCTCGAAAATCTGCCTTTCATTATCTAAAATATTCTGAACAAAGGCAAATAAAAAATGTACTTCAATTATTATTATTATTGTTGTTGTTGTTGTTGTTATTATTATTAATTTATTTTTTTTTGTTTTATCAGTCACCACCACCACCATTATTATTATTATTATTATTATTATTATTATTATTATTATCATCATCATCATCATTAATATTATCACTAATATTATCATTATTAATATGCTCTATAAATCATGTAGGCTCTTTGCTGGTGAGTGTAAAACATGATGTCAGACTCTACCAATACAAATATTTTTTCAATTATTTAAATTTGAAAATTTCAAGTTATCCTGAAATCTCATCTGAGGATACTCTAGCAGACTTTTCCCTTTTGGCATTTCTTAAAACACTGTCTAATTTTTCTTTCTTCTGGTGCTTGCATGATGTGTCTAATTCATTGGAGCCTTTTTTATTTTTTTTATTTTTTTTTTATTATTATTTTTTTTTTTTGCTAAAATGTCTGGTTCTTTATGCAGCTGGAAGATTTCGTCATTTCTTAATAGCCTCCATTCTTGTGGTGATGATGATGATGATGGACAGTTATTTCATGACAGCTAGATTCGCCAACACAATGTGCAGACAGTCCACTGTGAAGTATGCAGAATAACAGGAAATAACAGTGACAAAAATGATAGCTGTAGCACAGCTGTTCTTACCTGTGAAGCCTGGCAGACAGTTGCACTGAGCCAAACCTGGACGCGGACTGAAGCAGGTACCATTGTTGAGACATCGATTCTCGCACATATGCACTGGAATTTCACAACGCTCACCTGTCCATTGTGCAGGACAGTTACACTGAAACAGGAATTGAAGGTTGAGATAATTATGGCATTCAATTCACAACTTAATGGTCTCTCACTAATGTCGGAATAAAAACCAAAATATGCGCTTCTAAATTATAACAACTCTAGTCAAGGACAGAACATACTTCCAATTCTGCTGTACAAAGTACAGCAGAAAGTAACCAATGCCCTATATTAGTAGGGAAGGAGGAGAATATAAGCTCTCCAAAAGTTCTCTCTCTAGAAATAATGATTTTCAGATAATGTGAAATTTTTTAAGACAAAGTACTCATGAAGCAGAATTATTTTAATTATTTTAGCTTCCCCTGTAGATATCACCACCACCATAACAGGGACGGGCTGTCCTTATGTGCTACAGTGCTACATCACAATGATAATATTTGCTCAAATAATATATTTGTAATACAATAGGATTTGATCTGTCATTTGACAATTTCCCGTTATATTCATGATGCATTATAGTGTGTTTATTTAGTCTTCGCTTTTTGGTGTCTCAGGGATTTGCTGTGCTACTCAGAACTTCACATGCGAATGTAGACAATTATGCGCATGTGCGAAGCTGAAATCACTGCTCTGATTGGCTATTTTTATGAGGGAAAGTGCTGTAGTCAGTTTCAGCACGACACAGCTTGGAGATTGCAAAAGTAAAGGGTAATGAAAGAATGCTTGTTTGTGGAAGAACTCGGAACTATTTACAATGTGCATCACATATTCATTATATATGAGGTCTCGCCTACCTCATTGAATATTACACGACTACTATGAAGTAGCCAATGTGTATTATCACCATTTAATACGAGAAAAATTCGTTCCGGCACCAGGAATCAAACCCGGGACCTCTCAGCTCTATGCGCTGAGTGCTCTTTCCAACTGAGCTATGCCGGGACACGATCCACGGTGCCGGCCGAACTCCTCTCGTAATGTTTTACAGCCTTACTACCATTACGAGAGGAGTTCGGCAGGCACTGTGGATCCTCTCGTAATGTTTTACAGCCTTACTACCATTATGAGAGGAGTTCGGCCGGCACCGTGGATCGTGTCCCGGCATAGCTCAGTTGGAAAGAGCACTCAGCGCATAGAGCTGAGAAGTCCCGGGTTCGATTCCCGGTGCCTGAACGAATTTTTCTCGTATTAAATGGTGATAATACACATTGGCTACTTCATAGTAGTCGTGTAATATTCAATGAGGTAGGCGAGACCTCATATATAATGAATATGTGATGTATTAACTGTTAGCAGTTGTCACAAACTGATGTTGAATATGGCCATAAAAAGTCATTTAAATATGCGCTCCTGCATGTATGACTTACATTATCTAAAGTGCAGGTAGTAAGGCCGTAAAACATTACGAGAGGAGTTTGGCTGGCACCATGGATCGTGTCCCGGTATAGCTCAGTTGGAAAGAGCACTCAGCGCGTAGAGCTGAGAGGTCCCGGGTTCGATTCCTGGTGCCGGAACGAATTTTTCTCGTATTATAGGGAAGACCAGGTAACTTGATACCCCAAGGGTGAAACCTAACCATTTTTCCCCCATTACTACAAATGCTAGTGGATTATGGTGATTTTCTAGTTTGAAGGTTGAATTTTCTTTTGCCAACTTCGTTTCGAATTTCGATACTGACAAATACTATAAATGGTAGTGATTTTGTAACTGGTATGTTGGCAGCTGAGGCAAATATCGACAATATTTGCCGGTACTGGAGTTCCATGAAATTAAAATTGTACTAGATTTCTCAGCCGGTTACTGGAAGATAGTGAAATTCGAACTTATTAATAATTAATTAATATTAGTATTAATATTAATACATAATAGTTATTTTATGTGTTGCGTTGTGGTTATAATTCAAGAATAGTCAGATAAGTACGAATAAATATAATATACTTGGGCGTGATAATGCACGTGGGTAATGGATAGAAATATTATTTCAAATTTTAATGAATTTCTTTCGTGTTTAGATTTTTATTACTATGTCAAAAAAATGAAATAGTGTTGCAGTGACTCCTCCAAGGAAGAAAATGTGTGGCATTCAGAGTACGCTTCAGAAATCTGTAGTTCACGTGTATAATGAGTTGAAGAAAGAAGATAATGAAGAAGGAATTATGCTAACGGAGACAGCAATTACAACCAGAATAGGAAAATTATTAGGAGTAAGTATTCTTAAGCATACATTTCAAAGTGGTATTCAGTTTTAGGAGTTTGCACTAATAATTTCATGATTGTGGTCAAACAAAACAAATTTTTAAGTTAGGCCTAGATGTTTAATCAAGTCAGTGATTTTCATATTGCCAAACTAAATACATTTAAAATACTGTAATACTGCAGTAGGTGATAGCTTAAATACATTTACAAATTAGACGAACAAATAATCAAACAGCACGAAAGTAAATTTCCAGTTTTCTCTTTTAGTATTAAATTAACCGTTCAGATCACAATTTACATGCCACATCGGCCGAAGAAAATACAAGTCATATTGTAATTATTAACTTGATATTGCAGCAAATATTACATGAATGTTGGCCTGTTATGGTGCTTAAAAATAATTCAGTTTTATATAATAACTATATAACATACTCTATAAAGCATAGGAACGTTGACTCTGGCTGAATAATTTATTCATGACTGGTCTAAGTAATATTAAATATGGTGTTTCTTCAGAAAAGCTACCCCACCCAAAGTACTTGTTAAGATATAACACTCGAGAGGACGAGGACGCACTACTGGGAAACTAACCATTTCTCTTCGTCATGGACCTCTCGCATGTTATATTGGTAATTAGTAACAAGTTTGAGGGAGGGACTACAACAATGCATTAGAATATACAGGTAAGTGTCAAAGGATTTTTGTGCTGAATGTATTTGTGGCTGTGCACTAAAACCACGTGTTCATCACTATGTAAATATCACAGAAATCAATTAAACAAAATAAAATTATGCCTTCTTTGATGTAGCTTTTCTGGAGAATTACCTAAATATTAGCCTACTTAAACCTATCGTAGACCCAACCTAACATGTTGATCATTTTCTATTCATATAGCTGCAAATGTTGGTATCATGCATGAATTTTATGATATAACAATTTTTAGAAGTGTTATGTTATTGTTTGTTATTACAGCTTGGCTTTACTACAGCCACGAATGTGATAAATTCACAGAAGGGGACCCCACTTGTGACACCAGGAAAACATAGACTACGTAAACATCCAGTGACTGATGCTGATGATTTTACGAAAGATGCAATTGCGAGATTTATTTATGACAAGTTACATAAAGGTAGGGAAGTTACAGGAATTATTGTGTTGATTTATGCAATGTAATTCTGATATTAGTCATATGTATAAAAATATGGCATAATTTTCATTTACTGTTAAGGGGAAGTACTAACAGCAGCAAAAGTTCTGGAACATATGAATGATGATTATGAAACATATTTATTTAGAGTATCCTTATCATCGGTGAAAAAAATTTTGAAAGAGATGAAATTTCTATGGAGCAAAGGGGATCCTTATACACATGTACGAGAAAGTGATGTTATTCGTTTTTAAGAGAATATATAAGAAATGTGGAGCGTGAGAACCCTAAACCCATAGTATTCTTGGATGAGACTTGGATTTTTATGAATGGTAAATTTCAATGTATTGTGAGACATTGAGTGATTGAATTTTTTACTAACAAATAGGTTAACACTTATGTGGAATATGAAATTGCAATTAATATAGGCTACTAGTAATGAATTCAGGTGGGAACAACATGTTTTGCAATTAATAGTTTCATATTATAACTAGAGGTTAGTTATAAAATTCTTGAACGGTTTTCCTGTCTTTAAAATTTTTGTGTCTCTTAGAGTGTCAATGTGAATTGCTTTTCTCTCTCTGTTTTTTTAAAGTAGGATCACCCACTTATTCATGAAATAAACCAGGTGAAGTTTCCAGTGACATGAATGGTGTTATTCATAGACCAACAAATGAGGGTGGAAGATTAGATGCCGGAACGAAAGGTGGATTTATACTCGGTAAGTTATATTGATTTATATTTTACATAAATTTGGCAAGAGTAATTTTTTAAATCAGGGTACAAAAATATAAAAATTGGTGACTAAATAAAAACGTGGGAAAGCCTTTCACCAAAGAGGATCTCATGTCATGTTATGTTATGTTATGTTTTATTTTCTTTATTTAAATGCTGTGAATTCATGTGACGTAATTATATGCCCAGGTATAATTTTTATTGCAGGTGCTGATTTAATTTTTTCATGCAATTGAAAGAAAAGTCAGGACTACCATAGTGCCCTGTAGTTGAGAAGTGGGTGCAAACACAGTTGTTGACTTGAGAACATTAGGGCAATGCGTTATTGTCATGGATAGTGCTGCATATCATAGCAGACTTGTGAAAAATCAGCCAACAACAAAATGGAGGAAAGAACAGCTACTGGTGATTGCAACTGAATATAATAGATTTGTTGTACTAAATGATAAGAGTTGATGGTGTGAAATCACCTTTTGATATTATATTTCAATATTAATTTCCATACTTTGCAGTTATTATTATTATTATTATTATTATTATTATTATCATCATTACTACTACTACTACTACTACTACTACTACTACTACTACTACTACTACTATTGCAACCGTTTCTCTTATTTCTCATAATTAGGCATACTTATAGATGCTACTTTTTTCTTTCAGGTGAAATTGAATCTACATAAGAATCCTAAAACAACAGAGCCTTGCCAATTACTGTTCTGAAGCGGCCTTGTCTTATGTGTTGTGTCTATATACAATTAATTCTTTCAGTTTTTTTTTTCCCCTTTAATCTAATGAAGTTGTTGGTCGATTGATACCAAGTGTTCAGCAGTTGATGTCATTTGTTATCTTGCACTCCAATGTTTAACCAGATGATTGAAAGCTGTGTAAAGTTAAACAGTCAAGACAATGATCCATATCTTCATTGAGATTTCAGAAATGGCATGGGGAGATTCTGAAATATCAGTTCTTTGTAAATATTTGAGACAATCATGGCCTGTGATAATATGAGTACTGCCACTGTAGATTTTCATAGAAGTTCAGTTATTAAATTAGGTGTATTATTTTTACTATGTATTGTACTATATTTTTGTTTCGCTTAATTGATGAATTATATATGCTGTAAATTCAATAGTAGACTGTAGGTTTATAGCTTAACTGATGAATTGTATGTGCTATAAATTAAATAGTAGGCTGTATACCACAAGTGATGAATTGTTTATGCTTGTAATGTGAAGTAATTTGCATGATATTTATTATCAATTTCTGTATATTTCAACTGATTGAATTGTTTATACTTTTAAATTGAATTAACTTGCTTGCTATGTATTATATTTTATAGCTTAACTGATGAATAATTGTTTAGGTTTGTCAATTTAATAATCTGAGTGCCATGCACTTCATATATTTAGTGGAGCCACCAATGTAGCTTAGTCGGTAGACTCGTTGGCCTGCAAATTCAGAGCTGCACTCGAGGGTAGTTTGGATCCCCCATTTGGTCTGATTAGTTGGTTTCTTCTGAGGATTTTCCTCCATCGTGGAGCGGATGCCGGATGGCCTATTTCAATTTTTTCATTTGCTTTAGAATCATTCCGATTTTTGTTACCACATTGTCATGTTCTGATCTTGTTATTCTTTTAACAGTGTGGTAAGATGCAGGTATAGATAACCTTACAGTAATTTTGCTACCTTTCAACTACCTCATTACCTCCCACTCCATAAAGTTCATGGATCCACGGAAGTACCAGTCGTCGATGTAATTCGACCATTTTGCTTAAAATATTAAAACACTGTAAAATATTAAGATTTCATGCTGTTACGTCCAATACTGCAGCAAGAATATCTGATTTTGAATCTGATAGTATGACAGCCTTCTCAGATTTATGAAGTTGATACTGGAGATTTTGTAAGCTTAAAAGTGTATCTGAATTTTCACTATCAAAATTAGTCAGTGTTTGAAGTTAGTTAGTTAGTTAGTGGCGTTTAAAAAGGGCGCGTCAGCTACTATGGCTATTTGCGCCCTTATCTAAAATCTTTCACTAAACACAAACACAATACAATAACCAGAAAGTTTAAAAAACTAAAAAGCGTTGTCACGGTTAAAATGGGGCAAACAAGTGTTTGAATATAATTCCCTGTAAAAGGGAATATACTGGTATTGTACTACAACACCACTACATCTATGGCTTGGTGAACAGGATCCATCTATAAAAAATACTGTATGTAGTCACTCACTGACCAGATCATTTATCGTTTCTAATGATTTTTAAAATGTCTGGAGAAGTATCACATTTCTTAACATCATCTGTTAAAGTTAACTTATATACTATTCATTTTGAAATAACTTGGGATTGTGTTTTATTAGTAAAGTTTCCCTTGATTGAGCAAGTTTGAGTTCTCCAAGTAGAGTCAAAAAGTCTGTTGGGATTTTGGCTCAGTTTATTAATATTTGTGGACTGTGATTTTTTGTTCTAGACAACCATATTATCTGCAAATGATGAGATTATCATAAGATCTATTTCTTTAGTTAGACCATCGACATTAATATTGGAAAATGTATTCCTGAAAACAACAATGTGGGAAGCCCAGATGAATCTGTCTCTATTTACATATTTGTGACAATGAATCAAATAATCAAGTCACTGACCCAGTGTAACACTTTATCATGGACACCCTAAGTTTGCAATTTCTTAAGTGATTTATATTTACAGAGCCATATGATCCTTGAAAATAAATTAAAATTGCTAAGGTGTTTTGTTTTCTGTTTAAAATATCTTTAATATCTTGACTAAAATTTAAAATCTGTCCATTTGTTGAATGTAATTTTCTAAAGTCAACTCAATAAGATGAAAGTTAGTTACTAGATTCCAGGAACCAATTCAATCTATGAAATCATCTCTTCCATAATTTTGGCTATCATACTGGTAAGTGGTATCTGTCGATAACTCGAAAAGATATTAGTTGAATAATTGCTTTTCAAAATTGATGTTATGATAGATTTTCTCCAGACAGATATTGTATTTTAGATGAGATTACAAGATAAAAGTAGTGAGTTTGCTTGTTTGCCAACATATTTAAGAAAATCAGCATGTGTATTGTCTGGACTTGGAGATGTTTTGGGTCTTATGTTATTAAATTAATAGTAATATTCAGTTCTTGATTAAATATTGTTATATAAAGTAGATTGTAGATTTAATATTTCTTTCAGTTTTTCCTTAATAGTCTGACGTACACAGATAAAACTAACACCCACACCACCAACTAATCTAATAGAAATTAAAATATAATTAAATGTAGAAAAAGTAATTAAAATTATAAATACACGTAATAAACCATACCCCCTAATTTCAACAATATACTATTTTATTCCCTTTTACAGCTTGTAGATAATTATTAATTATAGTTATTACTTATTAGCATAATATTTATTGAACTTATTGGCTATTTCACTTCATTTGAAAGATGTTATTGTGTACAAAAAGCATTTTTTGATGATTGTTTCATGCTGTATGTTGTGTATAAATATGATTTCTGGCCATCTGTTCTGTGTAATCCATCTTTTTTATAGAATTAATAAAATACTCTTTTGGTAGTAATTATTTTATTAATTGAGTATTTAATTTTCACCAGCTCACATTTCTTGAATCATTTGTTTTTTCTTATTTAAATTTAGGATACAAGAGCCAAAAAGAGACTTCACAGTTATGTATCATACATTTTTTCAATGACAGACGTGGAGTTGCAGAAATAATAAGTGTAAGTGTAACATTATTAAGCAATTTACAAACAAATGAAATCTCTAAAAAGGTATCTAGAAGTGAAATTACTTATGGCTTTTAAGGACCAAAATTATTTTTGTAAGTTGATTTATTATTATTTCAGTTTTAGCCTAGTTGTATTATCCATTTCCTTACTAATTTCAAAAGATAATCAGAAGTTCATTCGAATTCCAACCAAAAGTCAATTGGTTATTAATTTATCTACCTTTAGGAAGTACAGTATATGTACGCTGGAATCTTTGAAGTGAAGTGACAATAATTTAATTGGTCTTGGAACAGATTTGATTCTTGAATATTATATACTATACTTTGTTGTATATTTACGTCTAGTAACCTATTAATGCTAACACTAATAATAATGTAAAGGAATAAAAGAATAGAACATAGCAATACATTTCTCATTATTATTGAAACTATTTAGAATAACCTTCCAACATTAAGGTAAAGTACGGTGAGTAAAGAAGTCATTCAGTACATAGGATCGTGATTTTACTACATGTGGTGATATCTGGTAACAGTTGGCAACACTGACAAGGCGGAAATATTTGCTGTTTGGGAACTGAACTTACGTGATCCTCACTACAAATGGTGATATTTACAATGTATTTGGTAATTCAAGTATCCGACTACTGCTGCCATCTACCTGTTTGAGGTTTCTCCTGAATCAGCCAGGAAGCAACGGAAAATGTGATCCCAGAAAATTGAAGCCAAGAAAGTATATCAATCTTCTTAATGTATCCAGCTGTTTGCTGACATCATAACGTCCACTATAGTCCACTGTAGTCTATTCAGTTGTTGTTTTTCACGAGAAATGAGGGGTATTTTGATCGGTGTTCATTATAGATGCCTGTTGCTAGTAGCCAGAGGCGGGGTGTAGTCAATATATACTGCAGAGCTGTGTCTTCTGCAACTGGTACTGATGATTTTAATTTACTTCTTTTGTGGTTTATGGATGGACAATTAGGCAAGAAAGTATGTGACCATATAATTATTCAGGAAGCTACTCACCATTTCCAGTCTTTAAGCTACGTAGACGCTACAAAATTGTTAAACAGCAACATTTTTTACAATTTTTCGCATAATTTTCCAGAATGCACTCGAAGAACTTGTCAACAGCTATACTATACTGAACAAAAGTGTTTTAAAGACACAACTTGGAGACTACTGCTATATGGAAGACCAGACTTCCAAAATATAGATGGAGCTGTTCAATTGTCACAATACATAGTCTCCAACAATTTACAGGATTCGTTCTGTGAAGTAACGAAGTTGTTAAATATTTTGGTTATAACACCAATGACTACTGCTACGCCAGAAAAATCTTTTTCTTGCTTGAAACGCATAAAACGTTTTTAAGGAACACTATGTCCCAGGATCGTCTCACTGCTCTTGCAATACTGTCAATAGAAAAGAGTATGATGTCCAAGATGGAGGGGTTTAACACCAGGTAATTGAAAAGTTCTGCAGTAGGAAGGAACGTTGTAGGACTTCATATTTCATCACTAGGTGAGTCTCAAATTAAGATAAATACATATAGGCTGATATAGAGATTGTAGCACACTCATTATTTTGACCACCAGCCGCTACTGCACCACCACCACCACCACCACCATCATCATCATCATCATCATCATCATCATCATCATCATCATCATCATCATCATCATCATCATCATCATCATCATCATCATCATCATCATCATCATCATCATCATCATCATCATCATCATCATCATCATCATCATCATCATCATCATCATCATCATCATCATCATCATCATCATCATCATTATTTAAAGACACAAATATCGAGCATATTACTGTCCTAAATAAAGTATTAACAATAATGAACTCGTACTACATATGCTTTTCACGTGAGTTAGTTCATGTCTCATCTTCTTCGTGACTACAATAGTTTGTACAGGTGCATGTAATATTTAACTTACCACAACTAACAGCAACCAAGTGTTAACATTACAACTAGGCAACATTACTTAAGCGTAAATGGCTTGTATTGGTTTGGCCATGACCTCAATAAACTAAGTAGCATGAAAAAAGGTATAGCAAAGAAAGCTACTAACCTTGAGAGGTGGTGGTAAGTTACTGGGAACAGGTGTTAGGAGGTCTGCAAAGCAAAGTCCTTTGTTCCGGCAGTACTGTGAGCAACGGAAATTCTGACATCGGTCACCATCATACAGCGGCTGACACCTGCACACTGGTTTGTCCTTCACCATTTGGCATGTACCCTTATGGCAATCGAGGTCACACACCTTTGGGGTTCGCACTGTTGGTATACAGACCACCTGTAACACAGGCAATGTGACAAGTCAGCTGCTGTCACAATACACATGTATAGGCCATTCATCATCTCGTGAAACTTACCTGCGTGAGGGGAAGCAGAAAGTGGACTGAGAAGCTTCCCTCCCTTGCTGCGCTTTTACTTGCAGCTAGCTACTTCTCTTGCCCCCATCATAAGCTATGGCGCACAAATGCATTTGAAAGGTCCAGGGGAAAAACACGTTAAGTCACACTGCAAATTTTTCAGGAGAGCATTTACAGACTGCAGAACTGACAGTTTCTTCCAGTGTAAACCTTTCCTTAATATGCTTATAATGTGGAATCAAGCGAGTTTTTCCCCTGTATGATTATATGATCTTAGGCCAGGTGCACACACAGAATCAGACGCGGAATTTTGTGTGTTGGTACTTGTCTTCCATTGATTTCTTATGATGTGGTGCACACAGAATCAGATGCGGCATTTTGTCTGTTGGTACTTGTCTTCCATTGATTTCTTATGATGTGGTGCACACAGAATCAGATGCACCGCGATGGTCGCGAGTAGACATGAGGAGACATGGAGAGACAACATCGAATGACTACTTGAAGTTTGTCGCAAGGAGACTGTCTGATAGCTGCAGTGTACTGCACATGCATTAGTAGTGGCTATGATTGCACGCTTTCACTATCTACAAATACTATTGTTGTGTAGTGCACATTATTCATAATGGAGCTCGATGTGGATAATTAGTTGTTTGGTACAGGGAAGATACATTCTGTACAATCTTTGAAACAATATCACGACAATAATGTGGTTTCTAAAAAATTTGTGAGAAATTGCAAATGAGATGATAGCACCACGTGAATAATAACTAATAATAATAATTTGTAGTAAGCCTAATTCTCTGCTCTATATATCACTCATTATTGATTTAATATATTATTTTTCTTCATTGTGAGTTGTGAAGTAGTCATAAACATACAAAATGACATTTGTGCAGTACATTAGTAGTATTTAATTTTAAGACTCTTTCAATCATATAGATTTTTAGGCTTATTAAGCGTCCTTGCGAAATAATAACTAAATACAATAGAATTTCTCATATAGACAATTCTCTTTCATTGACGCCATTTTCTAGCTTAGACCAGTTTTTCAAATCCACACAGCCAGCAAATCAATTGTCGTGAGCAGACAGTTTTAAGCTGTCGCGAAGCGTTGTAAAGCAAAACATAGCGTTGCGCAGCACCATGTCTGATTCTGTGTGTACCCGGCATTAAAAATCACAACATTAACTGCCAGATTCAATTAAAATATAAAAATTACTAAATTTGGACTAAACTTTTTTTTCTCCTGAACCTTTCATTCACATGTACATTATTGTGTAACAAGCCAGCTGGTGCCACAATATATATGTACACTGCTGTGTAACAAGCCAGCTTGAACCATGATTCTCACGTACAATGCCATGTAACAAGCCAACTGTACCATACATTTATAATGCTGTATAAAAAACAAATTTGTTACATGAATCATGTGGAACAACTCAGCTTGAACAACGATTCACATGTACACTGCTGTGTAACAGCCAGCAGGTGTCATAATACACATGTTTACTGCTGTGTAACAAGCCAGCTGGTGAGCCAGCAACATTACTGACCTGTGCACTGCTGCTCTTATTGTCACTGCCAACTGTTTTGACCAAGCCATCAGGACATACACAAGAGAAGCTGGGCTCTGTGTGGCTGCTGGGCCCCAATAAACAGAGTGTTGAGTTGTGGCATGGTGATGGGTGACATGGGTTCTTCACTGCAACGGAGATATCATTTCAGTTGCGATGTGTATGAAAAGACAGAGCTCACTTTCATGAATTCCTTCCTTACCTTTTTTATATAGACACTTTTCTCCTACTATGAAATAATCCACATAAAGATACCACTAGAACAGCTCAATTACTGGTACGTACCTAAATTTTTAGCATCCATTTTCATCAAAATTAGCATCTAGTTTTCTCAAAATTAGCATCTATTTTTTTCCAAAGAAAACTTTGTGCATTCTACCTTTAATTTGTCAAAAGATACCATTGTGAACAGTTCAGCGTTTTAATCCTTCAAATTACATCACCTGTCTGAAACAACAGCACCATACTGTGATAAAATACATTCACTGTCAACATTGTTTGTTGGTGTCCACAATACTTGCAATCAACAATGCGGCAATTGCAGAATTTACAAGAAACTTAGCATCTGAAGCATAGAGTCCATGAATGGAATACTGATGGGCTTTTTCATGGGCAGTTATGGTTGTTCGCCTCATTTTATGAAGAAGCACGTGTATCACATATTCAACCCCACTCTGCCAATATAACTGGAATAACTATTTAATTCTGCTGCGATCTCAAAAGCAAATGGCTGAGTAAACTGACACGATGCATTTTAGCCAAGCCCATATCGAATATAAAACTTGATAATAGATATTATGATATGTATATCAATCATCTGACCTTCATTATCAATATACAGGGTGCAAATTAAGATTTCTGATGAGGGGGGATAGAATCCTAGATAGAGAATACCATACATAAAATTACTATTATCCTCATTTGATACAGCTCAACACTTGATCACACTGAGATGCTTGTCTTGCATCTTGATAATAATAATAATTATTATATCCATGAAAAGGCTTAAGATAAGATGTGTAATTCCTAAGTTATTGATTGTTGTCAGCTTGCCGGTGATGATAATACAGAAATATTATTTTCTTTGCTTACTTTGTACTTTATAAAGTACATATACTTGTATTAAAACAACTATATTTTGTGAGGGGGAATAGAAGTTATCCCTGGTAGGGATGTTAATATGAATTTATGAGAGAGGGATAACTTTCCAACAGGGGGGAAATCTTTCCCATCCCCCACCCCCCGTTAATTCGCACCCTGTCAATATATCAAATTTATTGAATCAGGAACACAATAATTTGATATCAAGATAAATTGATCAACATGTTTGCAATATTTAAAAAGTGTCTTTAATTTTTGTATACTCTATATATAATGAGCTTTCTTGCTTGAAAAATAGCGTTTTACTGATAAATCGCTATTAAATAGCATTTTTTTTTTTTGTGATTTCGCAATGTGCTTGGGAATTCGCATTTTTCGCACTTTCAATTCTGCTAGAAAATCATGCTAAATCACCTTACAGATGAAAAAAATACTTTCTACCCCACAATTAATGAAAAATGCGAAATTTTAGGTCTCTATCAATTGATGACCTGTGGCCGTGATGTAACCACATTTCAGACAAATAACAATTGGCTCCAGTCTAGCAGTTTCCTGCCCTACATACACCATTCATGTGCGTGATCCACGTTTTTGTTTCATTTCATATTGTTTGAATAGTATACCGGTACATATTTAGTACTGTTTATTCATACACAAGGGACTGCCATACTAATATTCTTGAGAATAGTTTGCTTAGGAATAATTATTGTAACATAATCACCATAATTTGCTGCGTAATCAAGCCTTTTCAGCTGTATTAATGAATTATGCAAATAGTTTCACTGAAAATCAATGTATTTCTCAAATAAATTGGCTGCACTTAATTGAGTATGGATGGTGTGGATTACACGTGGATGGTACGATAAATCCATGCATACTTTATCATTCAAAGGGACCTGTTGTGCTACTTTCAAATTTTGATGTGGGCAAGAAATGGCCAGCGAATTTTACCTAGAGTTTTCTCAAGTATGAATGTTTTGTTGTTTAGTTAACTGTCCGAAGACAGGTCTGGACACCACAAGTAACACCAACAAGGCATCACTCATGAGACAACTAGGCCAGAAGATAATGGGGTAGGGTGGCCAGTTCTTTTCCCCCTCCATTGCATATATCACTGACTAAGGATTTTTTTTTACATAAGCCATAAATCTACGTTACAAGACTCCCAGCTTTACTTCTCTTTCTACGGAATACACACTAGGAATCTTTATTTTCCTTAAATATCCTTCACTCTCAGCCAGATTTGAACCTGCATATCTCAGACACAATAACAAAGACCACCAATGTTATCTCCACTGAGTATTGTTAATTTTTATCATTTACTGTTATTAAAAATAATAATATTAATGTTTATGAAGTTATAAATAATAATCTATCTCCAGTGACGGTGCATCCTTTGTGTTCAATGATTCAGAGAATCTCCAGGAAGAACAAGGAAGAACAATTTAATTGTCTAAATAAATTTATTTATAATTTACACTATCATTCTTTGTTTCTTGCTCATCTTTAACAAGTTTACTTGTGGCTCTGATGTATTTGTCGTATGAAAACTTTTGAACCACAGAGCTCGAATACCTACATACTTGTAAGCTTCCAAGGTTCATTTTCTCCTCTGAACCTCACCAAGCCAGTCTCTGGACTTGCATGCAGGCGAGAGGCAAAGAGAAATGCTGCATGGCAAACATGTGGTTGCACTGGTGTTTGGACCAGCACAGCTGTAATCACGTGATTGTGAGACAGCCGACATGCAAAAGACTTTGTGATCCAACCCGGAAGTTAACTCCAATCTGTAGCCGAGATCATGCTTTTAGCACGTGTACGTATGTGTTATTGATTGTTGTATTTATTAATGGTTTCTTACAATCCTTTAAATGTCCATTTAGTCTTTCTTGGTGTTTTAGTCTTAATATAATCATCTGTGAGTGTGACGAGTGTTCGTTTCCAAACAAAATGAATAGTGTTCAATATCTTTTACAAACAAATTTTTCAGTTTTAATCTTGGAAGATAAGTGTAAAATAAAGAAGCTTGGAAGGCCGTTACCTCAACTCAATTTAAAGTAAGCACAAACAAGCCAAAGTAAGACACTTTGCTAGGCTTTCAATGTAAAAATATATGAAAGAAAAGCTGAATTTGCAGTTGTGAATCTACAAATAAATTATTTTGTTTCCCATGCCTGCTATTTGTTAAGGGTAAAAATACAAGCTGGACAAGCACTGGTGTGTCAAATTTAAGCCATTTGACACAAAAAATTAAGAAGTAGGAGGAATCTATTGCTCATAAGAATGCTTGCCTAGATTTATCGGTCCTCGGAAGAACAGAAATTAGACAATAGCTCAGCTCAGCTTTCAGGCAGAATATTGAAAGACAAAATGATAACGTAAGGAAAAATCGCTATGTTCTTTCAAAGATAATTCATCATCATCATCATCATCATCATCATCATCATCATCATCATCATCATCATCATCAGGTATGAATGAATGAATAAATGAATAAATAAAATAAAAACTTTTCCTCTTTATGTAAACTAAAGTGCCTTTTTTTTGTTATACAACATTGCAACAAAATAGTTCATTTATAAAAAAACTATTCTTAATACAGTCTCACAGTAGTGGTTCACTTTAGGAACAAGGAGGAGAAGGCTACTGCACTAAGGGAAATCATTAGTGCAGTACTAAAATATTATGTGAATTACAACTTTCATAAAGTAGTTCTATTGTAGGACCATTGGATCTGTGCCCCTTCAGCGCTGTCGTCGTTCTTGGAAAAGTTAACACCTGTACTTACTCCATTCCACCCGCTTTCCTCCCACCACGTTAAACAGCAGGCCACGAACCTTGCTGAATAGGGATGTTGCCAAACTTCCGTCAAATGGTGTCATAAATAACAGGTCCTCCATGCCACAATATCATTTCTTTCAATCAAAATACAACTTGCAAATCAAGCTTTCAGGTATAACTCCCTGTAAAGTTGATTTGAATAATTTTGAGGGAAAAATTTTTCCGGGGCCGGGTATCGAACCCGGGACCTTTAGTTAAACGTACCAACGATCTCCCAACTGAGCTACCCGGGAACTCTACCCGACACCAATCCAACTTTTCCCTCTACATCCACAGACCTCAAAGTGGGCTGACAACCGTCAAGCAACCAACATTGAATGCACACTAACTCTGTGTGACTTAAATTGTGGTTTTCTGTTAACGAACAGTGACGTGTATTATGCAAATCAAGCTTTCAGGTATAACTCCCTGTAAAGTTGATTTGAATAATTTTGAGGGAAAAATTGTTCCGGGGCCGGGTATCGAACCTGGGACCTTTGGTTAAACGTACCAACGCTCTACTAACTGAGCTACTCGGGAACTCTACCCGACACCGATCCAACTTTACCCTCTATATTCACAGACCTCAAAGTGGGCTGACAACTGTCAAGCAATCAACATTGAGTGCACACTAACTCTGTGTGACTTAAATTGTGGTTCCCTGTTAACGAACAGTGACGTGTATTATGCAAATCAAACTTTCAGGTATAACTCCCTGTAAAGTTGATTTGAATAATTTTGAGGGAAAAATTGTTCTGGTGCCGGGTATCGAACCCAGGACCTTTGGTTAAACGTACCAACGCTCTACCACAATTTAAGTCACACAGAGTTAGTGTGCACTCAATGTTGGTTGCTTGACGGTTGTCAGCCCACTTTGAGGTCTGTGGATATAGAGGGAAAAGTTGGATCGGTGTCGGGTAGAGTTCCCGGGTAGCTCAGTTGGTAGAGCGTTGGTACGTTTAACCAAAGGTCCTGGGTTCGATACCCGGCCCCGGAACAATTTTTCACTCAAAATTATTCAAAATACAACTTGTATTTCTACATTTCTTAAACCTAACCCCATGTTTCGAATCACTTTCCGTAGCATTTCTCTCCAACCTTGGAAATTATTGCTTCTCTCGTAACCTTCAGTAATTTTTTCAATGTCGGAACTTCTTTCTGCACGGTATAAAATTCTTGTATCTTTCTTCTTAAAATAGATTGGTTCATATCATCTACAAGAATTAAAGATTCCCTTGGTCTGTTCTTCCCTGGTGATTCTAGCTTTTCATCTCCTGCACAGACTCCCTCTCTCCAGATTTTCTTTATTAGGCGCTCTGACCTGCCTATATAAATTATATAACATGTTGTATTAGTATTAATTAAGTAAGTAATTTTAATACATAATCAATTGAAATAAAATAAGCCTCACCTGTGATCGCAGCTGCTGCTATTACATATTTGCTTAATATTTCTTTCACCACTCCGTGCTACAGTGTTCATGTTGATTTGACAACAACAGACTGCAAGTGCAAATAAACTGTCCCGCAAGAAGGCCCAAAATTGTGAGTAGTGGGGCACAGAAAGCGAGAGAGATAGAAAAGAGACAGATAGGAATGCAGGGAGAGAAATGAATTACTGAGAGTGAGAAGGAATTAGGGTTCAGTTCGCATATCTTATGGGGGCACAGATCCGAAGGTCCGACAATACACTCTTTGGTTTTCTATTTATCAATAATCTGCATTTGAATACTTACAGTTCTTTGTCTGCTTGTTCTCCTGAACAATGAGGATATCAGATGCTCTGTTGAGGCCCTGTACCAAGTATGTCAAGTTGCCATGGCCGAACTTGTTCAACTTAATGATGTTGTTGGTCTGGTATGTGCTCACGTACAAGCTGTCCTCAAACACCTCCACTTTGTATGGCTTTTCACGATGTGGGAACCGTTTGATGAGCTGCCGATCCTGCCCATTAAGATCCACACTTTCCACAGTGTATGCCTTGGGGTCTGTCCAGTACAGCCTTCTAGCTGGGTAATCTATTGCGAGACCTGTCGGCCACTGGACCATAGTATTCACAAGAGCTCGACGACCTGTTCCATCCATGTATGCTGATTCAATGCGACTGTTCACCCCCCAGTCTGACCAGAACATGAGCCCCGACTGTGGGTCCACAACAATGTCGTGGGGCTGGTCCAGCTCAGTGTCGATCAGCGTACTCTTCTTCTCGCCAGTCAGATCAGACACCATCACAACATCCTGTCCTGCATCTACCCAGTATACACGTCTGCCCACCCAGTCCACTGCCAGGCCACGTGGGTCCACCAGATTCATGGCCTGCACAGAACAATACAGTTTCTTAATGCTATATTATTATCATCTTGTCCTATTTCACGAATTGGGACATTCTATCATTGGAGTATCTTTATGTTACAATCATTCCATCCCTTTCTATGGTCTAGTTCAGGGTTGGGCACCAGGAGCGAATCCAAACTCTAAGTGGGGACGCTTAATATTCATTTGTCACAGCATCAATGCTGCATGGCGTTCGACAAGGGAAGAAAGGGGTTGAAGAGAAGTCATATGGTTCCCCATGAGAAAGTAGAATTTGCTCTTGGTGCCCAGCTCTGGTCTAGTTGCTTAGACACCTATCAAATCAAACTCACTTTGGTCATGATAGTTGTGGAGTTGTTACTTTTCTGTTTCTGAGCACATAATGATACTGTTTGATTATTCTGTTGTTTATCATCAGTTACACAATAATGGTGATGGCGGTGGTGTTGATATAAAGTTATTAGAAAAGTAGTAGCATAAATACAATATTAATATGAACAAGTCAACAAGTATCAAATTAAAATATTGTCTGGATACCTTGGGTAATAAATTAATATCTATTAAGTTTTATTTATATGACCCATTGGTCTGAGATTCAATTCTTCAGGCATTTCCCTTCTACTGAGAAAAGGAATGATTTTTTTTCCAATGATAAAGCAGAGTTTGTGAACTCACTATGCCTTTTCGGTTTGCTCATTGAAAGATGAGAGGTCTTCCATGAGAATAAAGCCAGTCATTTTGAGAGGTAACACACTCTGCTTACTAGTATTTCTAGACGTCTCTGTCAGATGTTTCACAAATTCTGAGAAAACCACACAAATATCAGTTTGCTGTATTGTATAATAGAGAATAAAGAAATAATGCATTCAAAGCTCTAAAATAAGTAAAGGAAAAACAAAACAGTTGTTTCTGCCATTGAATATTGTGATTCACAAAGATATATAATCTCAAAATTATTTAGCCTAATAAAACTACGGATTTGAATATAATAATAATAATAATAATAATAATAATAGTAATAATAATAATGTTTAGTCAACATTTCGAAGAGGTTTAAACCTCATAAGTGACACCAATAAGGCATTACTTATGAGGCAACTAAGCTAGGAGATAATGGAGTAAGGTGGCCACTTCCTTTCTCTCTCCATTGCATACATCGCTGACTAGTTAACATATTATACTAGTCAGACTTCAGATGTATACTGCCTGATAACAGATGTACATTTGGTCAAAATGAAACTGGCCGGCCTCTTGAGCAGTTAAAATTTTATAAGTCCCTTTGGGTGAGAGCGCAGTTCACTACCATAAACCTCTGTGCTTTCATTAACTCCACAATACAAGACGCTGATTTGGGCTACCTACACAGCATGCTTGGCGTGGAGCAGAGGTTAAGCTACTTAACTTCTATGCAAGCAGCTCGAGTTCGAATCTCCGTACTGAATTTTTTGTTTTGCCTTTTCTTTTATTTTTACAACTCGTTTTAGTCTAATACAGTCAAATAATTTTGCTTATGTTACTTCATGTTACTGACACATAATTACAAAATTGGTGAAAATTTGTGGTTTTAATTCCAGGAAATCAGGATATATCAAGGGTGTTCATAAAGAGGATTAAGTCAAATTGTAACATATGTAAACTTCTCTTCTTTGGTACTGAACATAACTCATTTGTCACAAAATAAGGAGCCCTGTAACTGCATTATCGATTGAAGAATGATTTAATCCCATTAACACAAGAAGGAAGTAATCGTGGATAGTTCAAATCTGTACTTAAAAATTTTAGCCAATTCATATTTAACTCCTTTTACCCATGATATTTTGTCATCAGAATTATGGTTTTTCTTCTTGTTTACAATTACTACGTTTAGACCCTTGGTGATCACGGATTTAGGTTAGTATAATAATCATATTCCCTGTAGCACAACTTGCAAATTAATTATTGCCAATTATTTAACCATCAACATATTTAGGGCCTACTGAATGTTCCTTATGCAACAGAGTGTAAAGCAGCAGGGATTAATAAAATAATTAACACAGTATTTTAATATGAAAGCCCCTAATTCTCGTCTTTAGTGTTACTTCCATCTAGCGTCAAAAGTTTCTATTAACACGAAAAAAAATAATAAAGCGAAAAGTATTCTAAGGATAAAAAAATGACGAAAACCTGTCATATTTTCACTGATGCATTTAAAAAAAAGTTTAGTAGCTCCACGAAGATCTGAACTTACAACCTCACAAACACTTAGCTAACACTCTACCACTATGCTAAGAGTACTGCTGCAGTAAGAACAGCATTGTAACGAGCAATAGTCATACTCCACCTGCGAACCTGTTATACAGTATATAGTGTTTGTGTTACAATATTCACTGTTTAAACACTCTGAATGATCTATCTGTTTTAAGTCTCTATATGTATTACTTTTTCGGAAGATTTTAGTGATTAATAGTTATGTTCCCCATTATAAATAACTGCTACAAGAATATACACAAGTGTTCCAAACACTCACGGAAATACCCAATTCGAACTTAGTCTCTCAGACCCCAGCCAATTTAATTTTGACCAAGTGTACATATCAGCCAGAACTTCAGTCAGAGTAAATAATAATAATAATTTTATTTATTTCTGTTATTTATTGTGCTGTACAAGAGGCCAATAGCAGTTCAGCAGAAAGCATAATTATAATATGACAAAATTGATAATGACATAATAAAAAAGTGCACAAAAATAATTATTACACATAAAGACAATTACAATTCATGACAATAATGATGATGAATGGACAAGAATAATATGAGAATAATAGTGATGATGATGATGATGATGATGATGATAATAATAATAATAATAATAATAATAATAATAATAATAATAAATGATAATTATAGGGCCTGAATATTGATAACATGTCATCTTTTGTCTAGAAAGTATCAGACAATGCTAGTATGCTACATAAATTCTAACCTTATTTCTTCTTTTTAAAAATTTTTTTCTACTTTTTTTCGTTTATAGGTCAATTTTTGTAGCTTTGGTACATTATTGGTCATTTCGCCAATGAAGCTACTACATACTCTGCTCCGCGCCTTCCCATAAGGTAACACAGTACTACAGTACACTAGAGGCTTTATGGAGGGGGTAGTAGAGACAGATCTCCTTCCCTTCAATGGCACCCCTGCTCTAGCTGTTTGGCTAACAGTGCACCATTGTATGTAACATAAGATTCAATCCTTTGTAAGGGACTATTTGTATCTTTACTAATCTGTTTACATTAATTACATTACTCACCAGTACTTTCATATCATCACGCTGCACCCTCCGGGGTCGGGTGCGTGTAGAAGGCATGTCATACAGATAGGAGCGTCGAATCATCTTGCTGTGGTGGTCAGACCAGAACACGGCCGATTTGGCTGGGTCCCACAGGATGTCCATTGACTCTACTTTGTGTCCTGGGTCAGAGAACTGTTTGCTCAGTGTCTGTGTGGGAGAATTCTCTCCAGCTTTGTAAGGGTTCAAATCCCGAAGATCTGTTTCTCCAGCAACCATGAGATGTGCAGGTTTTCCTGAAACACAGCATAACAATTTGTGAAGAAAGTTCTGTAATATGTAAAAATGCTAATTATAAAATTGAGATGGAACATGTTATTGGCGGAAAAAAAATTGTATGTGATGTCTGAATAGATATCTACATGTTGACTACTAACATAAAATAGTAGTCTTGATTATTCAATGAGGATGGCGAGACCTCATAATATATGAATATATGTATATATAAATGTTGACAGTATTCAGAAACTGTTGTTGAATATGGCCATAAAGTCATTTAAATATGCGCTCCTGCATATTAAATGACATATGTCTAAAATGCAGGTAGTAGGCCATTAATGATACAATGAGGAGAGTTCGGCTGGCACTGTGGATCATGTCCCGGCATAGTTCAGTTGGAAAGAGCACTCAGCGTGCAGAGCTGAGAAGTCTTGGGTTCGATTCCCGGTGACAGAACGAATTTTTCTCATATTAATAGGTATTTACATGTTGACTACTAACATAAAATAGTAGTCTTGATTATTCAATGAGGATGGCGAGACTTCATATATGGGACAAATCGCAATATAGAGAACGTAGAAGTTCCGCCCACCATCCCTTCCACTTTTCCCTCACTAGCTCACCAGACACTCTAGTGGGAGAGAGTTGAAGGGGTTTTGGGTGGGGTGACATCTATTGGACAAAAGTGGAACTGAAAAAGTGAAAGGGGCATCTATGAAGTAAAAGTAGAACTTCGTCCTGTCTCCATCCTCTCTCTCTACCAGCCTCTCTTTTTCTCTCTTCCTTGCTCCATCTTTTTTTTTCTTCCTATGACTTTGCTGTCGGTAATATTTGATCTGTCGATCTTGCTAACAAAATGAAATGCACGCACGGTTTTTGGTCAAGCTTTAGACCACTAGGCTACAGAGATAATTTTGTGGTGGAAAGGAAAATGAATCTACTTAAGTTCAAGGGGGGCTGCCATAACATATTGCAGAAATGCAATGTGTGACATTGCATATAACTTCTAGTAGTAACGTCCAAAGATTGGTCTAAGGATTCATTGCGGGAGACAATGACCAAATAGTGTGGGTAGAAAGTGGCTTGTGAATTTCTCTTGGTAGGAACTGACTGCGGGGGTAGCGTAAGTGTTAATGTGCGCTTGGAGAGCTTCATTGTGTCCGTGTCCAGCTTCGAGCACAGACAGAACCACTGTTATCATGAACCATACTGAAGGCTTGTACTTCTTCCTGAAACTGAGCAGGGAGAATTATACGATAAGGTATTGTGAGGAGCATGGACATGCTACGTTAACAGGTGAGTGTAGTATTAGTCTAAGTTTGTGTGTGTTAACCCCAGCTAAATACGTGAGTGTTGTGTTGTATCGAATTCACATTAAATTTTAGTTGAATGCACATTTTCATTTTAATATGGCGGGTCATGTGGCAGCTAGTAGAGAGAGAGAGAGAGAGAGAGAGAGAGAGTGAGTAAGCAGCTGCCGTGTAGCGAGCGAGGTGCTGAGCGGCGAGGGTGGGGATAACTTCCCCTACTGACATTCTTTATATTGCGATTTATCCCATATATGTATATGATGCTTCTGTATTGAGAAAAAATTAAATTATATATCAAGTAGGAGCAATCATTACCAATTTGATGGTGAATTTGAAGCCATAAACATTACACTAAATTCTTTCAATAAAGTTATTTTTGTAATATGTTTTGGTAGGTTTAACTGTAACATTTTTGTTTTCTTTATGGTGCGAGATAATTAGTGTTTTTTGCACTATGTCGTAGATGTAAAAACTCTTAACATTTCAGAGCTACTTATTAGTTCCATTATCAGGAAAAACCAGATAAGTAATTCCAAAACATTGCATGTTTCCACGTCTGTTACATGATGCAAAAATCCAAATTTTGATCTTTATTGAATACTAGGAAAATCTTTAATCATACTTATTTGTTTTCTTTCCCTTATCTTAGTTTCTGTAATTTCATTCCCCTAAAGTCCTAAGTGACTACAGGATTGAGTGGATATAATTTTTTTGTATTTTTTATTCAGTGCATTTGCAATATTTCTAATTCCTACGACACTACAGTATATCTCACCTTTAGCCAGGCAGGTCTTGTTCCGTGATGTGCCCTCGCCTATGAAGCCAGGTGCACAATGGCAGGCGAAATTGCCTCCCTTCTTTTCCACACAGATCTGGGAGCATGCCCCGAAGTGGCAGGGAGGCTGAATGCAACCTTCCTCATCCGAATTGTCGCCACAGTCATTGAACGAATCACATTGTAGTTTCTTGCTGATGCAGTTCTTGTTGGCACAACGGAACTGGTCCAAGGTGCAGTGACCACTCTGCTGACCTGTAGACAATACAGCTCACAAAACCTCGAAATGTAGAAAAGTACAAGCAAAAAATAGAAACCATTTCCAGTTCATTACTTCTGTCCATATTACAATGAACTCACATCAGAATGTTAAAACATAATAAAACTAAAACAAGAAGCAATTTGAGACTCATGCTACATGCTATCTGTGAGCTTAACTAAGGAGATATACGAAGCATTGCAACACTGTTTTATTCCATATATTTCAACTAGAAATGTGCAGGGACTGGCCTCAGGCTGAGTTAATTCTTGACTTTGTTTACGTGGGTGGATAAGTTCTGTCATCATATCATGCATGCTTGTACTATTCATAGTTATTACTCTGCGAGCTAGGTGTAAAGCACACTATTCACCCAATAGGGATAGCTTACTGATGCAGAGTTGTCAGTTCAGTACAAAGGACAGTAACACGTAAACTATCTTCACAGTAACTTCAAGTGAACAAAAGATATATTAAATATGTTACATTAATAATAATAATAATAATAATAATAATAATAATAATAATCCGTGGTGCTACAGCCCGTGAAGGGCCTAGACTGACCAGCCAGCTGCTGGCCTCACGCTCACATACCGAAGCAGAGGTAGACGATCATCCAACCAGAATGGAGGTATCGTGTGGTTAGCACGATGATCCTCCCAGCCGTTATAGCTGGTATTCGCAACCGGATTTCGCTACCTATCATATCTCCCTAAGTGCATCACGATGCTGGGTGGGCACCGGTCCCATACACTAGCCGAAATTTCATGAGAAAATCTCTTCCCCCATGAGGACTCGATTCGTGCTGAAGCCTGTCTTTCTTGTTAGCCACGGAATTAGTCACAGTGATGTAATAAATAAAATGAAAGGTAATACTTTGTTCCGCCATAAAGTCATTAATGTTGTCATAAAAATCAACAATGCCAACAAGTTAAAGACGATAAAATGTATGTTACATTATTATTAGAACAAAATGTAAATAATAATATTTATATAAAAATTCAATTTTAAGTTGTGTTATTAATGTTTTATATTTCCTTCCCCCCACCACCCTCCAGGGACTATCACCTTGCTGCGGTGGAGGGGCTTAGTATCCAATTAACCAGACGACCAAATCAGGAAAGTTTGACATTTCTAATTTGCTGGTTGGTAAGAGGTGAGAAGAAGCTAAGAATAGTCCCAATGTCAACCAACACCTCTGTACAGTAGAACCACGACAATTATTGACATGCTGACCCGTCATGGCATGTGAGGTGTCCCCTCGCTGGTAAACAGGGGAAAAGGTCGGTGGACTTACATTGATAATCCTCCCAGCTAGGTCGAATGAACCCTCCAAACATTTTGGGGGTAGTGTATGAGTGAAGTAACTGACAAAGCAGAAAAAGATGATGCTCAATCTAAAACAGTTACATTTCTGCTAAACTTCTCAAAATCATCTTCAACACTGCTCACGCACTATCAACTTGGTGTCCTTGAGTGAAAAATACTGGACAGCGGGAGAATTAATGATTTCATTGTCAGAAATTCAGCATTAACAACAACAACAACAACAACAACAAATTTCCTTTTCAAGCATTTAAAAATATGCAGTTGGAATTTAAAAAGTAACATCATCATCATCATCATATTATTATTATTATTATTATTATTATTATTATTACTGCATGTAAAATGTGTGTGTACTGTATGTGTGTAAGGGGGTCGGAAGAGAAAGCTGGAGTAACACTGATGTGGAGGATTATAAGAATAAAATATGACTATAACGATGAAGAGAAATATTCACTACACAAGTAATAGCTTAATTAAATTTAGATATCGGTAATGGATAAAATATTGTATAGCACACGAGAGTAAACAGATTTTATGTGCTCATGGAAATTATCCTCTCATGGATAAAATTTAGTTTCTCTCTTGTACTATAAATGACTATTATTGTGATGTCATGCATTATTTGGAGAAAGAATGGTTATTGTTATACAAACGAATCTCTTGACATAATATATCTATTCATGAAAGAGGGACAGAAAGAGGAAGACTATGCTGTCTTTCGAGACGAGCTCAGAGTTCAGTCTCGAGTTTGAACTATGAGTGAAGGAATTGTTCAAAACCACAGGCAGGTCTCATGGACTCCGAAGGGTGCCCATATTGGGCTCAGTCAGGCTAGAGTTTATCACCTTCAGTTCGAAATATGGAGGACGAGACCATAAGGACCACAGACAGACTTTGTGGGACAACATTGCTCATGCCCGCAACACTTTGAAAGTTACATGTGTCCCTCTAGGTGGTGCTAAATGAGTAATAATAACATGCTTCCCATAGCCAGTAAAAACCTAACAGCCTTATCTCTGTTGTAATTTATTATTGATACAGTTGCTCAGTTCTGATATCTGCCCAGCAGCAGCTAAAACAATAAAATTGCTACACAACCTGACAGCATTGCTACATTATAGTGCGAGCTGTCTATCCCTTTCTAATTCTGAATTGACTATATCACTATGTTTTCATGGAGTATTAAAATCGATTTGAATACATTTTCTGTACTAAATATGATCTCCATGATTCCTATTTTCATGCAATTTTCGATACGTATTGAAAACGATCTGAATACGAAAGCTGAAGTTTCGAAAGTAGTTATGTTGGTTAACATGTCACTAACATGTTAGCATGTTGGTCACTCTGTAGGCCTTAGCTATAAACTTGATTGAGTTTGAATAATTTCAAGGAAAAATTGTTCCGGGGCCAGATATCGATTCCGGGACCCTTTGTTTAGCACACGAATGCTCTGCCGAATGCCGGAACTACACACGACACTATCACAATTTTTCCTGAAGTCACACAGAATTTGTGTGCATGCAAAGTTGGGTTCTGGCGCCTTGTCAGCCCATTTGAGTTGTGTGGATATAAGGAAAAATTGTGACTGTGTCGTGTGTAGTTCCTGGAGTAGCTCAGTCGGCAGAGCATTCATACGCTAAGCGAAGGGTCCCGTGATCGATACCCAGCCCTGGAACAATTTTTCCTTGAAATTATTCAAACCTGCTTTACAGGGAGCTACTACCTGAAAGCCAGACTTGCATTGTTGAGTTTCTTAATAAGGCGCATGAAAACTTAATATTCTGGCTGTTAATGAAGAATGGTAATAATGGCTTTCAGGAAAATACAAAATATTATGTATTATAACACAACTTTTCAATATACATAATTGCACTTGATGTTGGTAAAACAGCTCACACATCATTCAAATGTGCTTAGCGTATTGAGAATGTTTTGAATACAATATGGATATTCATGCAAATTTGAATTCAATCCGGTCGATCTGATCCCACTTTTTAAGTTATCGAATGTGAGACTCAGATCATTTTGAATCCCTGTTTTCATGAAAGTTTTAATACGCTAAATGTAACCAAATCGATTTGAATATTCCATGAAAACATACTATATGTCTGTAATACTGCTTCATTATAATTATAAATACGCAATCACGTTGTGAAGCTAGCCTAAATGCAACACATAATGAGAGGAGCATTCTTCCTTAGTTTGTACTAACAGTTTTAGAGAATGACACATCCAATTTTATTCTGACAGGGGTGAAACCCATGAGAAAACAGACTGAAGAAAGAGCACTTATTCTTCATGAATAACTTCTTAAGAGTTCAGATGAATTTTGGAGCAGTTATAAAACAAATGAAAGAAGTCTAAAAACTCAAATAGGCTTTATTCAGTCAGTAAACTAGCTGAAATCAAACTTCCATCTAAAAATAGCCACCAGCCAACCATTACTAAATCTGCAAAACCCTCTCGAAATTACCACTGTTAGATCCTCCATAGATCTTGAGGAAGTTTTCACTAAAAGTCAGATTGGCAAAGAAAGTTTAAGGCTCATGGCTCGTGAGACTATTCACACCAGATACCCAGGATCCAACTGGCTACACATCTACACTGATGGATCCAAAATAGCTGGACACTTGATGCTGGAGTTGGAATCTACAGTAGCCTGTTTTCATTTTATATCCCTGTAGGCCAGCATACATCAGCTTTTGATGGGGAAGTCCGAGCAATTAGAGTGGCATTACAACAACTCACAGTCCACTTAGGTAAATTCAGTAATACTGTTATCCTCTCTGACTCTAAAACAGCTATCCAATCAATTAGTCAGACTTTCCGGCCTGGTTCAATAGAAATAAAAGAATGCCAAGATATGCTAAAAGAACTTGCAGCAAACAATAAAACAGTTGCTCTACAGTGGATACCTGGTCACTGCTCAATCTATGGAAATGATCAAGCAGACTCCTTGGCTAAGAAGGGAGTTCGGCTCCTACTAGCCTATTCAAAATCAATGTCATTCCAGTCTGTGAAAATAGCTGTAAAAGAGCAGTTTAAGATCTAGCCTCAAGAACATCTGAGAAGCACTGGAAAGAGTCAATTCTGAAAATATCAATTCA
Organism: Periplaneta americana; assembly: GCF_040183065.1. Taxonomy (NCBI): domain Eukaryota; kingdom Metazoa; phylum Arthropoda; class Insecta; order Blattodea; family Blattidae; genus Periplaneta; species Periplaneta americana. The sequence continues at coordinate 64,116,510 of NC_091119.1, read as the reverse complement.
GCCAAGAAAAAGTGTAGTTGCACTCTTTCGTCTAGCAACAGGGCATGATTTACTGGCGAAACACCACTTTCGTTTTGGGATAATGGAGACAACATCCTGCAAATTGTGTTACTCTAATACAGAGATGGACCGACATCGCCTTTCAATATATCCTGGCCTAAAGTCACTCACAGAAGTGAAATGCTATTGGGAAGCCAGAAAGAAGATGTTTTTTCTATAAAACTGTTTCTTAATGTTTGTTCACTTGTTGTTTTCTTTGAAGATTGATGATTCTATAATCAGTTTATCAGCCATTAGATAAATAAATACATTTTATTGCCAAAAGAGCACAATTTAATATGCAGGTTAGTCTACTTACAGACAACTGGATCCTCATCTGAACCATCACCACAGTTGTCCTTGCCATCACAAACATTGATGGGTGAGATGCAGATGTGGTTCTTGCACCTGTGCCGTCCAGGGGGACAAGCCAGACTCTCACACTGCATTTCATCTGAGTTGTCGCCACAGTCATCATCCCCATCACAGCGCCACGAGATGCTAATGCACTGCTTATTCTGGCATGTGAACTGATTGTCCGGGCATGAATCATTGCAGTTCGCCTCATCTGAGCCATCACTGCAGTCTGTGTCGCCATCACACTTCCATTCACTGTCAACAGGACACAAGCATATTACTTGTCTGAAATTTCTTTACCGCTATTGAGTGAGCACGCTGTTGTTTGTTGACATCTGTATGTAGGCGATGCAGGGAATGTGTGGAGCAAGAGAGAGGCATGTACAGTTTTAGAAGAAACTTTTGTTGCACAGATACTTTGTAAGTTCCAGAAAGGAGGCAGTGCACATGATCAGACATACAACGAAACAAAACTAATTTTATTATATCAACTAATCGTTCTCTTATAAACCAGGTAGCTCGTCCTCTGATCATGCGCACTGCCTCCTTTCAGGGAGCAGTACATTGGAACTAAAACATTTTTGCCGTTGCACAATGAAGTGCATACATTTGCTTGTTAGAGACACAGGGATAGTGGAGTGTTATCATTCACATAGTCAAAACATTTTGAATACGCAGCTCGAGTTTCATCTTTGTTGCAGCAACATGTGGGAATTATACTTAAACCATGAGATAGTCATCACTACAGTACCATATCTCAATGTGGAGGAAGAAGAGAGAGAAAAAAAAAAACAAGCTCAAACTCAAACATTGGAAACTGATGGACCAAATCACATTGTTTCATAGAGATGGCAAACTCTGAATGTGTCATAAGATATATTTAGAAAAATTACACATGGCGATTGATCCAGTATCTATATTGAACATATCATGCCATTGACAATGAGGCTGGAAATACAAAGTAGAAGGAAGAGGAGAAAAAAGAAAAATAATTCAGAAACAAATCAGCAACAGTTATATTAGTATGATTGCAATGGAACCCTTACAAGCCAATATTTAGACACAAGTGTCTTAAAAACGCATACTCCATAAAATTATAATTTCTACTAGTCACTGTACAGTACAGAGCATTCAATTTAAAAGAGGACACACCATAGACAGCTACAGCTAGGGTTGCCAACCCTTCCGTATTTCCCAGAATATCCCGTATTTGCCCCTAATTTTTAACAGTCTCCCAGCTCCCATATTTCTCTTCTCTTCGAGCATTTTTCTCCCTTAGCTTTGCAATGTAAAAATCATTATTCCAAACATTTGATTTTGCCGTGAATGATGACTGTTTATATGATGAATTTTGTTGTTCAAGGGAAGCATTGAAATGTGCAGCAGTCTTTATAGAACGTAATGCTAGCCGGAAATGGGTTTTAGCGTTCATCTGTTTAAAATCAAACAATATTAATATTATAATTTTGGAAAAACTGGCGAGTTTTGTTCTAAGCATACCGGTACCAAGTAGTAATGCTCATACAAAGAGGGTGTTTTATCTCATGAACAATAATTGAACAGATGTTCGGAAAAGGAGTACGACACATCTAATCAAATCAGAACTGCAAACAACAATTGACTTCAACTATTACGCGAGACAAGATTTGTCGCAAAATACTGTTAATTTGAGCCTAGCTGTCGAAGTGTAGAATAAAGTTGCTTTTTAGTAACAAAACTGAATAATTTGCCAATTTTCTATGTGAAATCTGTCGATTTCTTAATCTCCTATATTTTCTTCCAAAAAAGTTGGCAACCCTACTACGGCATATGTTAGAAATGATGTCCTTCCATTTCAATGCATCTGTCCACATGTTTCACAATGTTCTTAGCAATCTTACGATGTCTCTTCTCTAGATGGCAGCAGTGATGTTCATCTTCAGCTTTTTCAAGGCATGTGGATTGTTTCTGTAAACAATTTTTTCTAAGTATCCCCACAAAAAGTAATCTGGACTGGTAAAATCTGGAGATCTTGGAGGCCAAAGACCTCAGGAAACTGTCGCCAAAAAATGCGCTCAACATCGTCATTGTTCCACCAGTTATATCCTTATAAGGCAGATCACATTGTCTTGATGTATACAGGAGTCCAGGAGTCACGTTCATCCATTATGAACTGTTCGACAATATCTTGATAGGGGCAGCATTCAAGGCTGTTTCAAAGAACATGGGTCCGATTAATTATTTGTCGTCTTGACATGAGATCCCAATTTTCAGAGGAATCAATAAACAGATATGGATTATCAGAACTCCATGTTCGGTAACTTTGGCTACAGACATACCCACTTAGGTAAAACCAGGCCTCGTCTGTGAAAAACATATGATCCAAATGAAAATGTCACCATGAATGAAGCTCTTAAACCACTGGCAATCCTGCACATTTTTAGTGTAATCAGTCAGTTTCAGTACATGAAAAAATTGCATTCCATATGGATAATGTTTTAGCATTTTCCTCACTGCAGTGTGATTGGGATCTAGTGAAATATTTTCTTGGCTTAACCTCCGCAAAGACTTATAAGGAGATCCCATAAGTGACTCCTGAATATAAGCCACAAGATCTTCTGTTAAAACACTTCCTCCTCCAATACCAACCCAGTTGCATGGAATATTTCTACCAGCTTCGCAATTGCATTCTTGACTGGTGCTTCCTTTCCAAATTTAACAGAAAATTGTACACGGCAATGAACACAAGAATTTGTCATGAAATAATGTCCTACTAGGAAAACAAGTTCGTCCACATTCAACTGTATGGCTAAATCACTATCACTAACAAATTATGACAGTGTTCAATTGCAAGCTCGTCACTGTATAATTGATTGTTGCTTTGTTACTAATTATAACATATACACAGGATGTAAGAATATATATTACTAATACAAAGAATATACACATAGTTATGTGCTTTTCAGTATGTGGTCCTCTTTTAAATTGAACGCATTATACTACAACCATTACCACTGTCACTGTCACTGCTGCTTCCACCAATTGTACCATCACCACCAATCTGTGGTGCGAACAGCCCATGAAGAGCCGAGGCATACCAGCTGGCTACTGGCCTCACATCTACATGCCTCAGCAGAGGTGAATGATTTTCCAATCAGAACAGGGATATAAAGTGGTCAGCACAAAGATCCCCCATCTGTTACAGCTGGTTTTGATTTCGCTATCTATTATAGCTCCCAGAATTCATCACGATGCTGGGTGGAGATCAGTTCCATATACTGGCCGATATTTCAGGACAAAATTTCTCCTCCATGAGGACTCAACCATGCATTCCGTAACACTGAGTTCTGAACATGATACCTTAGACCAGGGGTTCCCAACTGGTGTGTCGCGCAGCTCCATGGATTGTGTCGCGAAATTTTGGAATGAAAAATAAATTTTATGCCATCCAGAAAGTCTCTTTACAACGCATTTTTTATTTGCAATTAAATCTTTGATATGATACATTTTATTTTGAGACAGACTTTACCAATGAAGTGAACACCTGCAACAATCCTCAGTTCAGTTTTTCAACCATAAGGCCACGTATAAAGAAACTCTATGCAACCCACCAACCACAGATTTCACATTAATTTAAATAGGCGAGTTTTCAAAAACGATAATCTTTGATCGGACATCCAGAATAGATAGGTTGGGATTTTTGACACATACCTTTGTTCTTTTTTTCTAATGCTACTCAAGTTGCTGCTTTTTTTAATATAATTTTTCTTTGAATTCCTCTTAGACCTTGAAAGTCTTAGTTGGACCAAAAGGAGGTTAAAAACGACAAAATTCCCGTGCAGTGAACAGTAATCATCTCCTCTTCTGCTATAAAATATTCTACAGAGTTCCACAACCTATTTCACTAGAAGAAATGTACTAGTTATTATATTATTATTATTATTACTACCCTATTAATAAAATCCAATAAATGTGTCACGATATCGTGGGTGTTCAGTAAAGTGTGTCGTCAGTCAAAAAAGGTTGGGAACCTCTGCCTTAGACCAGCGATGGGGAACTGAACATCATGGGTAAAAAGTCCATTTCAACCCCTTCCAAGGTTTAGCACCATTTATTTATGAAGTAGCGGTGCAGTACAGTGACTCAACATCAATATTGCAGTGGCGTGTACTTAGTATTGAATATGACGGAAGTTTCTTATGTTTGATCCTAAGTAAACATTTTGCTTTTCCATCTTAAAAGGAGAAAAAATAATTTTCTTCCCATTCACTGTAGAAATTAAACCTTTGTTTTGAAGCGATCTTCTTTATTTACTCGATAAGTAAACACAAGGTTTGCAGAGAGTCATTCAACGCCAGTGATCACAGCAGAGAGGGATCAAGACCACGAGCTCAGCACTGGCATTGGATTGGGTTGGGTTGGATTGAAGGAGAAAAAGAGGGGAAGGTACTCAATGAGTACATGTTCTGCGTCCCTGTCTTAGATCATGATATTGCGGCATGGAACACTGCCACCACTACCACCATAATCCCCACCATTTCTGCCACTACCACTGTCATTATTACCACAGCTATCATCTCTGTGACTTATGCTGATCCTACTTCCATCTCCGAATGTCATTACACATCCTTCAGAAATTTAGAACTAGGTTGTCAATTACATCGAGCATTTGGGTTGTAATGCAAAACTTAACTCAAGATTGAATGAATGCTCACATGAAGATGCAGTAGTGTGGGTTCTGGCACTGAAACTCGTTCTGGTTGCAGGTCGTGTTGCAGTTGTTCTCGTCACTGTGATCATCACAATTGTACTCGCCATCACAGTGGTGGATGCCTCGGATGCAGCGGCCATCACTGCATCGAAACTCTGACTCAGAGCACTTGCGGGGCACACAACCATCTTCATCAGAATGGTCACCACAGTCATTGTCGTAGTCACAGCGCCACCGTCCTGGAATGCACCTGCAACAACATAAACAAATATTCAGAGAATTCACAATAAGTTCTGCATCACCACATTGTTTCTGATATACCTAGAAGACAGCAAAGAGAGGGAAATAATTGGCGATGTATGAAACAGAGTACATCTACACTACAATTTAGAAATACTAGAATGTAATTCAAGAAACATGTCGTCTGTCCACCACTGTGGTCTCGTGGTAGCATGTTCGCTCCCGAATCCAGCAGGCTGAGGTTTGATTCCCCGCTTGGGACAAGTTGCCTGGGTGAGGTTTTTTTCGGGGTTTTTCCCCTCACTCCTATGAATGAATATCAGGTAACTTTATCAGGCGCATGGAACCCCACTCATTCTCGCCACCTTCTCCCCCCCCCCCCCTCATCCTTCCTTATCATTCCGGTTGTCTACTTCTAGGTTTTCAGATCGCGCCTGCAGCGGTCCTCCGAGGCTCCTAGCGCTCTCAGCTGGCCTCCATGGATATGTGGCAAGTTGGAAGTTGGTGACCTGGCAGCGGAACCCACTCCCCTCCTGACGGAAGGGATTGCCTACACTTCAGACCGTTGGCCAGATGGGAGGGGTGGCGTACACTCCAGACTGTTTGAGGGAGGAATGTGGGGGGGGGGGCTGTTGGGGGGAATGGTACACCGACTTAGAAGGATGGTGACACTCGTCGTTAGGATGTTGGGGGTTAGGTTGGTTCGACGTGGGTGCTGTTGGTGGGCTCCCAACTCATTCCAGGGGCGCATAATAGACCTCAGGTCGCAGTGCACAGGGATGTTCCTCTCTCGGCCTCATAGAGAAAGTAAAAAAACATGTCGTCTTGTCTACTCGAATTTGTCTGATGAAATATCAGAACTGTGTATATCCTCACAATAACTGACAAAACTCATGTAGTTAATTCCTTCACTGTCTGATATGACTGGAACAACATTGTACCTTTTACAATACTTCTGTCGAGCACTTCGACGTCCCTGTAAAATCCACGCTTATCTTGGAGATTAACTTCATCTAGAGCCCAATTTGAAATTTTCATTAAGCCATCATGTCACAGATCTGTACTAACATTATTCTCTCTCACTAGATACTTTATTTGGCTCACTTATATGGAGAAAGAAACGAACTAGATTACTAGAGAGTGACCCTTAACCTTGGCTGGAACACCTGCGACGTTTTTTCACTCAGACACTGAAACTCAGAGACTTGTTCCATACCCCATTTCTTAGACTGATCATCCTTAGCTCCTTTTTTTACCTCATTTCTCCACTTCATGAGTCCATCTACTATTGCCAGTTCCATATGCATTGCAGATTATTGCACTAATCCTGGGAACAATTTATTTAGTCATGTTACTCCACTATTCCTCTATTTCTAACAAGAAAATGTATGCACGTCATTGTGCAATGGCAAAAATGTTCTGGTTCCAATCTACTGTTCCCAAAAAATTGAAGTAGTGGTTGCAGGCAGTGCAATGCAATTGCATAATATGTGTTGAGCTGTTTTTATGTTCTTCCCTTAAAGTCCACTTTACCAGACCCATATTGCGCAATTCCTTCTTAGTAGAGCCATATAGTGTTAGAAATCTTTTCATTATTATAATCTGATGCCTGTTAAAGAATAGAAGATAGAAGGTCTGAAGTTTCCTTTCTACATTTATTTTTGATAAATAAATAAATTTCCACAGCCAGTCTTATTTCCTTACTACTAAGCAGCACTATTCTACAATGTGGCAAGTTTCCATTATGTACCTCGCACTGTGTAAATCAAGGCCTGAGGCAATAAAGCTAAGTTAGATTCTCCAGTCCCACTGGACGAGAATGAAGTTCTCATCTGGAATGGAAGTTTCTCAGCAAATGTATATGTTTCTAATGTATTCACTAATTTTGGCCAACGAGCGCAAAATCTTGAAAGAAAGCTTAGAGAGACTGGAAATGAAAACTACGAAGAAGTATTAGAAGGCCATTAAAATTTCGAGTAGAGAGTGTTTAAATAAGACTTTGCACTTCATTTTTACTTTCAATGTAATAATTTCTGAATATGCTAAGAAAATCTGCAGTTGCTGAATTCCACCTCTTCACATGCCATGACTGCCTCCCAGAATACCTCCGTAGGATAGGACTCACAAAAGACCCAAGATAGCCAGATCACAGTAGCACTTCTTAAGAACAGTCAAATCCGCAACACAATGATAGAACAAATAAAGGCTAAGATCGAACGTCTGCAGGACAATGGTTGGACTATCCACATAAATTGGGTGAAGGCACACATGGGGCTGTATGGGAATGAAATAGCAGACAAATTGGCGAAGGAAGCTGCACAGGAAGACAGTGAGGAGGTAATATACAAGATCCCTAGAACTCAAATCATCCAGGAAGCAGAGGAGATACAACTAAGCAGGTGGCAAAACCAATGGGAGAACACAACCAAAGCAAATTCCAGCAAAGGGTTTTTCCCTGTGGTGCAAGAACAGCTAAAACTGAGGATCCCGCTTAACGGTCAAATCACAGCCATCCTATCCAGTCATGGGAAGACTATTAGGCCGGGTGCACACAGAATCAGATGCGACGCTACATTTTGCTTTACAACGCCTCACGACAGCTTAAAACTGTCTGCTCACGACAACTGATTTGCTGGCTGTGGGATTGGAAAACTGGCCTAGGCTAGAAAATGGCATCAATAATAGAGGGCTATACATCAAATTTGATGACACTCAATTTAAGCAAAAGTAACTACCAAATATTTTCACTCGGTAAAAAAAAAAAGAGAATTCAATATCCAATACAATGGTCAACACCTTCCTAGGACTTATGAATCCAAATATCTTGGAGTTATTTTCGATAGTAAGCTAACATGGAGCAACCATTTGAAATACATTTCTGGAAAAGCTCGTAAAAGATTCTCCCTTCTAAAAAGACTGGCAGGAAAGAAATGGGGATGCTCTAGGAATACTTTGAACACTACATACAAAATGTTTATACAGCCAGTGCTGACATACTGCGGAGAAATTTTAATTACTTCACCTTTCATAAACGACATGGAATATGTTCAAAACCAAGCTCTCAGACTCATTACTGGTGGAATCAAAACAACGCCAATAGATTCTATGAGATTCCTCACTAATATTAACAGTATCAAAATGACAATAGAAGAAAAAGCACTGATTCAATATGAAAAACTTATCAGATTACTAGGTAACAATTGGCATTCATACAGTCCTCTTTGTAGATTGAAAACTCAAAAAAGTTTCATATCCATTGTTCAAGAATTAAAACAGAAAATCAATATCACGAATTTAAAAGAAAACTTACAAATTAAACCAAACCCTTTAACTCTATTAAATATAGAATATAATCTAAATTTAACAGAAGAAATACTGAAATCAGAAGTAAACACTGAAATACTAAAACAATTGTCTTTAGAGACAATTAATATTAGGTATCCTCCACAAAACTGGCTTCATTTATACACCGACGGATCCTTGATCTCCAGAGAACAAGGTGCCGGTGCAGGTGTTACGTGCTGTCTCTTCTCACTTTATAGATCACTTGGATATGGAACAACAAGTTTTGATGGTGAAATCATTGCAATAAGTGAATGTCTCAGGAATCTTCTATGCCTCATTAATAAATTTAGGAATGCAGTTATATTGTCAGACTTCAAAGCAGCTATTCTATCAATCGTCTCTAAACACACACCTTCATCTCAAACAGCAGAAATAACTAAAATTCTCTCTCAATTATTATCACTCAATAAAAGAATTGTATTCCAATGGATACCATCCCATTGTGGAATCCTGGGAAACGAGAATGCAAATGCTTTAGCAAAGAAGGGCAGCACTGCTTCTTACAGACCTGTTACTAAATCTACGTATTACTCTGTGAAAAGATTTATTAAATCTACATACTTAGACTTCAACAAACAATATTTGATAACTCAATCCCAAGGGAAAAAATGGAACTCTCTGCATCAAAATCCACAGTTAATTCCCGATTTACCACGAAAATCGTCTGTAGCTGCATTTAGATTGGCAACAGGCCATGATTGTTTGGCCAAACACATGCATAGAATTGGAATATACCAGTCCCCTAACTGCCCATTGTGCAACTCAAACCAAGAAATGGATTCGGAACACCTCAAAATCTGTGCTTCAGTGGCTAGTCATGATAATATCTTTTAAAAATATTGGAGTGCAAGAGGTCAAATGACTTTATTGTCAAACGCCTGGCATTAGAAAACAACAACATAATAGAGGACTGTCTATATGAAAAATTCTATTGTATTTGCTTATTATTTCCTAAGGACAGAAGCTCCTAAAAATCTATACGATTCAAAGAGTCTTAAAATTAAAATGTACTGCACAAACGTCATTTTTTATGTTTATGACCACTTCACGACTCATAATAAAGAAAAATAATATATTAAATCAATAATGAGTGATAGTATAGAGCAGAGAATTAGGCTTACTACAAATTACACTGGTCAACAGTCATTTTGCACCAGACATAAAACTAACAAATTCTTACTAATTTCGACCTCCTGAATTAAAAAATAACAAGCAAAATGTTCCATCACTTCGTATTTTCGAGATGCACAATATAATTAATTTTCTATGCATTTTATTTTAAAAAATCACAGTATTTCGTGTGTAACTATTTTGTTTTACAAATGTGAAGACCCATTATGTGAAAGAATATTAGTATAAGTAGGGCACCATGTTAGAAGCACTTGTAGAAAGGGAAATTATTTTATTGCCCTTCTACGAGTCTATTTCGAGGGAGTGAAACAGGTTCGCGGTATAAATTCACTAGAGTTTACCTGATTTTACTTGAGATGTGTATTTCTTTCACGGTGAGCTTTAATTACATTACTGTAGGTTATAGTTTGCAATATATCACCATGTCAAAACCACTTCTAGAAGCGGAAATTGTTTTATTGCCCTTTTCGGTTCCATTTGGAGGGGAAGAAACAGGTTCGCCGTATAAAAATGCTTCAATATACCAGGATATTTCTGTGGTGTTTGTATTCTGCGTAAGACGTGTATTTCTTTAAAGTGTGCTTTAATGATAATCAGGGAACGGATTTATATGGACTAAAAATATATGAAATATGTAAATATATATGTAGTTATTTTTACCAAAATATGGAATTAAATATGGATTTTTACCAAAATATGGAATTAAATATGGACTTAAAATTATAAAAAAATGACTATGTACGTTAAATATTGGTACATTTTAATCAAACTAAACAAAAAATATAATGGACGTACCTTATCTTCCAATGTAGTTTCAACAAAACACAATTTTTATTGTCTGTTACCATAACAATAGGTTACAAACATTTCTTTCAAGTGCTGAAAAGTGAATCTTCTTCTATTGTCTCTGAGGATAGATTTATACTGACTAAAAGAGCGTTCGACGTCACAAGAAGTAACTGGTACATAATTCAATTTCACAATGTCTGCTGGGGATAAGTCCAAGTTAATCTTCACTGTTGATTCACCACTCATCACAGCAACAACCTTTTGTAGTTCTTCATATCCAGGGTTTTTTGAAAGTACAGTGTCCACCTTAGCTCTTACTGCATCTGCAACTTTACCTCTACCACGATTCAGTTGTTCCACAGTACTATTTATAATTTCAAAACTTTCAGATAGTGAAAGGTGCCTATTTTGGAGACTTTTGAGCGTTTTTATGATGCATGAAAATGTATGCTGAATGTGAGCTAAGTCATTCTTCACACTTATGTCACAGGTAACTGTTTTCGCAGTATCAATTGAGACTGCATCTTCAGAGTCCAATGCAAGGAGAACATTGTTAATAGAGTCTATATGTTCGGCATAATATTCAACTGCTTCTAGCCATGTACCCCATCTAGTTAAAATTGGCTTTGGTGGCAATGGAATTTCAGGGTACATTTCTTTCAACACGTTAACTCTACTGGGAGCTTTGAGAAATACTTTTTTCACTGATGAAATCAACAAATCTACTTTAGGGAAATTGTCTCTGACCACTTCTGCCACACGATGAAATGCATGCGCCACACAAGTAAAATGAGTCAATTTAGGATATACAACAGATAATGCTTGTCCAGCTTTGACCATATAAGGGGCAGCATCGCTAATAAAGAATAACACATTATCGTACATAATACCCTTTGGCCACAGGATACCCATAGCTTCGTTGAACAGTTTAACTATAGTTTTGTTATTGCACTTTTCTAGAACATCACAATGTAAAAGAATTCGTTCAGAATATTGTTCACTTAACAAACCGATAACTACATTACCAACAAGTCTACCTTCTTTGTCGGGAGTCTCATCAATGGAAACCCAAATTGAACTATCTTTAATTTCATCTCTTATCTTCTGTATTGTCTCATCGTAGATGGATGGAGCATACGTCTTCCTAAGTGTTGACTCATCCGGGATTGTATGTTGAGTATATTTTTCAAGGAATTCCCTGAAGACCTTATTCTTTAGTTTGTAGAGAGGAATATCAGCAGAGATGAGAGAACGGCACAGGTCGATGTTAAACTCAGATCTTACATTCGATGTTGTTGGTTGTGTTAAAAACAATTGTCTCTGCTTGGAATTTAGTTGTTTGTTGGCCTGATGTTTACTAGTTGTAATGTGTTGTTGCACCAGGAACTTTTGTGTAGATGATACTGCACACTGACACAAATTACAAAATAATATTTTATTGTCAGTTGATAAACCATCTTCTTTAAATTCTGAAATGTAACTTGTTAGTTTTGATTTTAAATTGACTGAATGACGTACTTTTGGCATATTTACCGTCTTTATAGTATGATTTACAAAACTGAACCTATGTGTACTCTGACTGGCATTTAACTGTTGAGCTGCACAACTGAAGTCTGTTAAAAATTTTAAATTAAATTAATACAGTTTTGTAACTTACTTTCCCATTGTTGATAGGACTGCTAATTTTCAAATAACTCTGATGTTAAAGGGATTACTGAACATGTGTTTAAATCTCTATTGTTGAAATGTATTTTTAAAAGTTAATGGAATTTTGTTTTGTTTTATTGTTAAACCTAATATAATATGGACTGTTTTATATGAAATATGGAAAATATATGGAAATTAACGAAAATATGTACTAAACTCTAAAATATGGAAAAATATGGAAAATAAAAGTAGGATTTTTCAACCCTACACATTGTGAAACATAAAGATAATGCAAAATATAAATTATATTAGCTTTATAAGTAAATATGTATTTACATATAAATCCTTTCCCTGATGATAATATTCAAAGTACGAAATGGTTTATATGTGCTGATTTGAAGGTTGTAGCATTGCTTTTTGGAATGCAATTAGGCTACACAAAAGTTTGCTGCTTTCTGTACGAATTGGAGTCGCGCTCGAGATATTTTATTTTTATTTTATTTTATTGGGTTATTTTACGACGCTGTATCAACATCTAGGTTATTTAGCGTCTGAATGAAATGAAGGTGATAATGCCGGTGAAATAAGTCCGGGGTCCAGCACCGAAAGTTACCCAGCATTTGCTCGTATTGGGTTGAGGGAAAACCCCGGAAAAACTTCAACCAGCTAACTTGCCCCGACCGGGATTCGAACCCAGGCCACCTGGTTTTGCGGCCAGACGTGCTGACCGTTACTCCACAGGTGTGGACTCGTGCTCGAGATAAGCATTATAAAATAAAACGACAATCACTAGAGCCAAGGAAGAAAAATATTATACATCAACCCTTTGTACCTCAAAGCGAAGTAATTTGACCCCTTTTACACAATAAGTTAGGGTTAATGAAGAATTTTGCTAAAGGGATAAATTATAAAACTGAAGCATTTAAAAATATCCAGGAAAAATTTCCTGCTATTAATAATCCGTGGCGCTACACCCTGTGAAGAGCCCAGATCGACCAGCCGGCTGTTGGCCTCACGTCCACATGCCAAAACAGAGGTGGACGATCATTCAACTAGAATGGAGGTATTGTGTGGTTAGCATGATGATCCCCCCAGTCATTATATCTGGCTTTCGCAACCTATCGTAGCTCCCCAAGAACATCACGATGCTAGGTGGGCACCGGTCCCATACACTGGCCGAAATTTCATGAGAAAATTTCTTCCCCCATGAGGACTCGGACCAGCATGCATTCCTTAACATTTCCTGCTATTAGTGATTCAAAAATAAAAGAGGGAGTTCTCAATGGACCACAAATTAGAGAAATAATGGACAATCACTTCGAATCTTTGCTGGAAGGAAAAGAGACAGCCGTCTGGATTGCATTCAAGGATGTTGAATTAATTTTCTGGATAACTGTAGAAGTGAGAACTATGAAGAACAAGTGAAAAATTTACTGTTGGTGTATTAAACTAGGGGTTGTAAAATTTCCCTGAAAATTCACTTCCTTCACTCACATCTTGACTTTTTTTCCCGAGAATTGTGCGATTTCAGTGATGAGCATGATGAGCGCTTCCATCAAGAAATTTCAACTATGGAAAAAAGATACCAAGGACAATGGAGTACCAATATGCTAGCACACTATTGTTGGACTTTAGCTCGTGATGTACCTGATGCCCAGTGTAAAAGAAAATGCAAATGCAGAAAAAGAAAGCTGTAATCTTCTGAACAGTGAATATTTAGCCTTATTGTCATTATATAAAACAATATTTTGAATAGATTTAAATTCCAAAATTTCTCAAAAACCGTAACCAACAACTGTTTTTATTGTCATATTCGTATTCAGGAGGCTCAAATTATATAGAAAACATATAGCACATGCCTAGTGCAAAAAAAAAAAAAAGTTAACATTTGTTACGCAGTGTTATTATTATAAATTATTTTTCACCTGGTGCTTTCATCTCATTTGCAATTTTTCACATATTTTCAGAAACCACATTATTTTCGTGATATTGTTTCAAAGATTGTACAGAATGTATTTTTCCTGTACTAAATCAACTAATTTATCCACATCGAGCTCCATTATGGATAATGTGCAGTACACAACAATAGTATTTTTTGTAGATAATGAAATCGTGCAATCATAGCCACTACTAACGCATGTGCAGTACACTGCAGCTATCAGACAGTTTCCTCGTGACGAACTTCTAGCAGTCATTCGATGTTGTCTCTTTGTGTCTCCTTGTGTCTGCTCGCGACCGTCGCGCCGCGTCTGATTCTGTGTGCACCACATCATAAGAAATCAATGAGAGACAAGTACCACGAGACAAAATGTCGCGTCGCACCGCGTCTGATTCTGTGTGCACCAGGCCTTATAGGCTCAAAATTGTGAAAAGTACAATGTGTAAGTGCGATCAACAAGACCAAACAGTGAACCATTTAATATATGAGTGCTCTTTACTGAACAGTGAAAGAAATGCATTAAACCAAAGCATTAGGCTGAAAGGAGGTCAATTGCCGACAACTAACTGCGATCTTGTCAAGGTCTACTTAAAAGAATTCCTAACATTTGTAGGTAAACAGAATTGACTTTGATAAACTGTAAGGCAAATTGACATTACTAGTTTTAATAAAATTGTAACTAGAGAAATTGTAATGGTAACTGAAATTGAAGTAGTTCAATCGTAATCTTAATTGTAAATGAAATAGTTTAAAATAATTGAAGAATTGTATGTAGTGTTACGATGTAATGAAGCATACAGTATTAATATAAAAGAAGACCCAAGACATACAGTATGCAACAAGCCTGGTCGACTCCTCAACAAACAACACCACCTACCCTGCCATAAACTGGACAGAAGAAAACAACTCTACCACAACGTATTAGGACTGTATTGGGAAGCAAGAGAGAAGATGGCGCAAGTTAGTTACAGCTCATCACCATTGGACAACAATAATAATAATAATAACAATAATAATAATAATAATAATAATAATAATAATAATAAAAATAAAATTAGAGGTAATGATGAATGACTACCTAAGAGCTTCTTTTGCGACTATTTTGCAGACAGCATGATAGAAGCCAGTAATGCAGCTCTGGACAGTGAAAATATCGCATAGCAATAAGGAAATAAAACAGGTGCACTATAATTTCCCAGTGACATCCTTCCTCCTTAACTTGTGCACAAACATAGGGGGCTGAAAAACTTGGAACTGTACACTACCTCTTTTCAAATCTCATCTTACTGTCATCACTAATACTGAATTTGCTTACTTGTTGTTCTTGCACTTGAAGTACGTGGGATCACATGTGTGAAAGTCCGCAGAACTGCAAGATGCAGGTTCGTCTTCTCCTTGGGAGCAATCATGATCTCCGTCACATTGCCATGACTTGGGGATGCAGCGACCTGACTGACACCTGCAAATACAGGATGCAAAAGTACAGATGTCCTGGACTCAATGCGCACTCACCATGAACAATACAAAGACACTTACTTGAAGTGGTCTATAGGGCATTTCCTCTCCTTGCAGTTCTGGTTCTCGTCCGAGTTGTCTCCACAGTCGTTGTCACCATCACATTCCCATACTGATGGGATGCACTTCTTGTTCTTGCACGAGTACTACAAGTAAATGTTTAATTATACAATATTTCAAAATAGTGCCAAATTGCTGGTAAGATTGTTTCAACATATTTGCAGAATCAAAAAGCTTCATCAAAGGTGTGAGTTTATTTTCACTATGACCATTATATAAGCCTGTCAGTGGCTCAGTAATAAAGAATGGGGCTCAGGTTCATCACAAGTGTTCAGTGGAGTGACACAAGCTTCGAAGGAATAGGGTCTTTTCCTCGAGTTTTCCCATTTTCCTCAACATTAGAAATTTCATTCTACCAACACTCTCCATTTCATGTCATAAAGAAATAAAATGGTTTCAAAGAGTACATGCTTCACCTAAGTGACATTCCACTGACATTTGCAGAATGTTATGTTTTATTTAACGACGCTCGCAACTGCAGAGGTTATGTCAGCGTCGCCGGATGTGCTGGAATTTTGTCCCATAGGAGTTCTTTTACATGCCAGTAAATCTACTGACATGAGCCTGTCGCAGTTAAGCACACTTAAATGCCATCGACCTGGCCCGGGATCGAACCCGCAACCTTGAGCATAGAAGGCCAGTGCTATACCAACTCGCCAACCAGGTCGACGACATTTGCAGATGATTTGTGATGTTGTAACCTTAGAAATTTCTGAACCTTTCAGCCATCTTAGGGTTACTAATTCATCTCATCAACTTCTTCTTGAGGATGAGGATTGTATGGGAGGAGGGAAAACACACATATACAATTATTGTAAGTCTTTTGTAGTCACATGATTATCGTCTGTCAAGAGATCGAAATTCTTGGATTTAAATCAGATTGAGGGCAATAAAAATCTCAGTAATACAACAACTATACCAAGTACCTCTGGAGTTAAATGCCCCTGTCACATATTTATGCCACTTACAACATATCTGGCTGAACAATCAGAGCATTAGCTTTTCATGCTGGAAATCAGAGTTACAATTCTGGAAACTGTGGTGGACAAAGACTGTGTTACAGCTGTTTTTCTCAAAGTACAATAATTTCTTCTGGCATCTATTCATCAATCTTGCACAATTCATGAACATCCTTATTACCTCTGCAATAGGAGTACTGTACCATCTTCTCCAGGTATTAAAATCTCTATGGCAAACATCCTATATAGCAGGTAACTGTGCCATATATACTGAGTATCTGAATACGAAGTCACACAAGCAAGCAAACAAAACTTCTGAGTAAAGAGGCTTCAGACACAATTTACCGATCAATTTTTGCACAAATCAAAATACATTTTCTGATGAATATCAATCGACCATCAGAAATTAATTATACCTTAAAGATCATCTTAATTCACAAATGGATCTCTAGGCCAGACATAATTGCAATATGCCAGATGTTAGCTGCCACCACATATTCTACAAATGTTCAATTTGCTCTATGTTAGTTTGTCTGTATCTGCCAGAATAAACAACAAACATTTGTAGAACTGGAGAGCAAATGCACAGACAATGCAGGAAGCAAACGCTTATCAACTCAAAGTAATTAATTCACTGATGAAGGGTTAAACAATGTATAACCAAATCTTATTGCTTCGCCAGTCTTTTAACAGATGCATGTACAATAAAGAAAAATAAATTCCTGTATAACTCTGAACAGAAACTTTCTGTTATATGTCATTAAATAGTAAGCATGTGCTTGTTGAGGAAAAAGAAATCATGAAGACATGTTTGACAGAAAAATTTAGTTGTTTTTAGAGACACTCTTTTTTCTTATTAACAAAATGCGCGAAATTTCTGGCCTATCTTGAGTTCAGAGTTTCAAGTATGCGATTTCTTAGTATGTTGAAAAAGCGAAAGTATTGCAAAATGACGCTTTAAGCATGAAACAAGACACTTTTACCCAAATTTGCGGAGTATGCAACAAATCACTACCTAACTATTTTACTTGTATAATCTTTTTTCTAATTTTAAATTTTCAATCGAGATATTTCAAACAAAGAACAAAGTGGTTTGATTCCCGGTCAGGACAAGTTACCTGGTTGAGGTTTTTTCTGGGGTTTTCCCTCAACCCAATATGAGCACATGCTGCTTAACTTTCGGTGCTGGACCCGGACTCATTTTACCGGCATTATCACCTTCATCTCATTCAGACACTAAATAACCTAAGATGTTGATAAAGCGTCGTAAAATAACCTATACCGGTAACCTACTAAAAAAAACAGTTTAGACAAATGATACAAATGGTCATAGAAAACACAGAGGAAACCCCAGTTCTAAAAGGTATGGTGAGGAAATATTTGGTTTCGAGAATTGAATGTTGTTGCAAATTCAATCAAAAGCAATTTCAGTTAATATAGGGAGTAATGATTGTATGGCGCAGGTGTTGAGATTACTGCAAGACTACAGTTTAAGGCTTATAAAGCACTGCAGTTTCCAGTAGCAAATGGAGGCAATGAGACAGGTTCTTCCATCTATTCAAAAACATTTTTGGAGAAAGTCTGAATTAATTAAATGAAACACATCTTAATTAAAGACAGTTACTGGCCACATCAAATTGTTTTGTTATATTTATATACTAATTCATTCCTGATTTCTATGCTGCAGTGGTTAAAATGCTGGATTTCACATCTTTTTATACCGATATAGGTGATTTTAATTCACCACATAATATTATCACAAACAAAAGATAATATTATTTATCCATGACCTTAAAAAAAACTGCGTTTACTAAATATTTTTGCTTTTGTAAAGTAGACTTTTATTCAACATTACTTTATTCCACTAGTGAAATAAAGACTTTACCTCACAGTTCATTAGTATTTTCCTAGTACTCGGGCACACACCTATGCTTTTCCATTCAACTATTACTCAAGAAGTTACTAGATGTCACTACCTCTACTTCTTTATTACCATTTCTTAAATCTCCATACACTCAATCTCCTTCTCCTTTCTCTATCTACTAATACTACTACATCGTAATATGTGCATTTCATCCATATCAAATATGTATTTTTACAAATGTAATCTTCATCTTGCGATGTTTGGTGACGTATACACGTCTGTTGATGTGACATATTAATGAATTTGAATACTATTATAGTCACAATCATGCCATGGTATGAAAGAAAAATTTCACAACCTTGAGCGGGAATCGAACCTGCGACTTCCTGTTCTCCGGTCAGGTGCCTGACCGGAGAACAGGAAGTCGCAGGTTTGATTCCCGCTCGAGGTTGTGAAGTTTTTCTTTCATACCATGGCATGATTGTGACTATAATAGTATTCAAATTCATAAATATGTATTTTTTTAAAATTTGGTAATAATTTACCTTTTGGAATGCGAGAAGACTTGAACCTGCAAAGTTGGGTTTATAGGATTTAATAACAACACGCCTTAGTCAACTGAGCTAAACAGACACAATGATTAATTACGTTTTAATATTCCTCTTAAGTTTACAGAAGTAAAATGTGAAATTATTTTAGTCACATTAGTCCCGTGAACACTTCTAAATAATCCCTGAAACTTCAAAAAGATGTAAATACTCGTTAAAAAAATATTTATATAAAATTAATTATAATTTGTTATTTATCCAACGCCTTAGATACCATTCTTCACTATTCATGGCCTCCTACCTCATGACCTACCTAGAATATGTATCGATTCTAAAATCCATGCCATGATATCTGATTATATGAGGACTTATTTTCAACATATTTTCTTTTATAAAACAACATTTTTTGTTATGGTCATGGATAAAATTACATATGGTACTTGTGAGAATAATCTTCATTGCGCTCGTGTAATTTAAGCACTAGGCTGACACCTCGTGCTTAAATCTTTTCACTTGTGCAATAAGGATACACTTACCTCACAAGTACCATAAATAACTATTTAATGTTTCCAAACTCTGAACATGACTGTCAAACTCTCAATGAACTTTCCTTCAGATGAGTGGGACAAAAATTGTCTACACAAATATAATTTCAAGGAAAGCAACAGACACTGCATAAGTAGTAGTTGAGGTAGGTCCCATGATAAAGGAAATGCTTGAACTAGTATATTAATATTACCTGATTTGGTGGACATGTCTTGGGTGGACAGTCTTGCTCATCCTCCTCAGCCAGACAGTCTGCGTGGCCATCACATTGCTTGCTGAGTGGGATGCAGCGGTCTGACACAGAGGCATTGCCCTTGCACTTGAACTGAGTGCCCAAGCAGGTGTACTGCAGAACAACACAATAATAAGTATACTGACAGCAGACAGGTGCTTTAAGCCAAGTGTGATGTTACCAACTTACCTGGTTGCAATCCATCTCATCAGAGCCATCGCCACACTCAGATTCCCCATTGCAGAGCTGTGAGGGATGAATGCAGTTTGTGTTGTTGCACTGGAATTGGCCTGGCATGCACTCGAACTTCGGACAGTCCTTGTGCTCATCTGATCCATCGCCACAGTCATCCTGCAAGTTGAGTTCTTCATCACACAACAGCTTAGGTATATGAATCAATCAATTTAGGAAATTAGATACACAAGGTGGGACATGATTGATTGATTGATTGATTGTTGTTGTTGTTTAGTCAACTGTCTGAAGGCAGGTTTTCCCCTACAATGCATACACTCCTGACTAGTAACATATTTCACTAATCAGGCTTAAGAACATGATTGCTATGGAAACAAACAAATGTTGCCACAGTTAACATAATCGCTGTTGCCAACACATTTATTAGACCTCTCTGCATTCTCTTGAAAATGGTCGACCGATCTCAATCATCAGTCCTTGGTTGTGAAGAAGGCAACCAGGAAATGATACACTCAAGCGCATGCAGTCGAGAATTTATAACTGATCAGTTGAAACGTTTACTCAGTATATGTTGTTTCTGCTTTGTATCTGGTTAAAATTACTATTCACTGAATGTTTCTATATTCATCATTCTCCTTAATTATCCATATAATTTCACTTATGTCTTACGTCATATCAATTGTTAAAATATAAAACCTCAAAATTAAAATTAAAAAAAATGTTAAAATTATATTTAAAAAAAAAAAAAAAAAGGTAATGTACCTTGGATAGCCAAAGCCAGTAGATTGCCAGCCGCTGATGAAGATAATCATCATGCTGATACTGTACCACATGGCTACCCAAGGTATATTAACTTTTTTAAATAAAATTTTAACGCTTTTAGAAGTTACCCAGCCTACATTACCTTTTTTAAACACAATTTTAAGGCTTTTAAAATTTCTAAGTTTCAAAGTTTTTATATTTTAACAAGTGTTATATAATATAAACTTCAAGGAGAAAAATCAAAATAATTACAAAATGTGAATTATATTAGAACATTCAAAGGAATTAATCACAAATTAAACAATATAACTTAGTAAAAAGCCAAGAATTAAAAAAAAATAATAATAAAAAATTGTTGATACTGTGCAGGAATAAATTTCAAGTGTATGGCTTGCATACTGACTAGGAATATAAAATGAGTCCTTTAGCTAACTTAAGTTGGACAGCCCTGGTCTAGTTCACAAAAATGTCTAATTTCTAGGCAATAGATGAACAGCGAGAAAATTTGGATGGCAAATACGGACTATAACCATATTCAAACAGACTCTGGTGTTTAACTTCCATTGTGATACAGGAAATGTTTGGAAAAGATATGACTCTGTTCAGATTTACAACAGGATGTGACAGTTCATATGTATATCCATTTTAGCTATAATATCCACTTTAACACCAAAAGTCAACAAATTCTTGAGTGCTGAAAATGTCTATTTCACCTCAACAACCTAAAGGAAAAAAACAGTTTTTCAATGGATACCAGCACATTGCGGATTGACTGACAATGACACTGCTGATTATCTTGCCAAAAATGGCTGTGGTACTATTCAAAAACCTGCTACACAATCCTATTATACAACAAAAAGAATAATTACTTCACAATACCACAAAATTATAACAAATCATCATCTCCAAATTTCCAAAAATAAAAGATGGGAATCTGTCTCAATCCAAAACGTCCCTGGATACCCAAGGAAGAATGCAGTTGCAATTTTTAGACTGTTTATGGCCCACGACTGCTTGGCCAAGCCTCTCCACAGGATTGGAATATCACCTTCACCACTCTGCCACTTATGTGATCTTCAAGAGGAAATGGATCAAAATTATCTTCAACACTGCCCAGCCATTATCCGTCCTTGAGTGAAAAATACTGGAGAGTCAAAGAATTATTGATTTCATTGTTAGAAATGCAGCATTAGGAAACAACAACAACATATGTATAAAATATCACCTTCTAAATCACCAAAGAGCACTTGTGTGTGATGATAGCACATCCAATCAATCTGTGATTTATACTCGAAAGTTATCACGAGAATAACAGCTTTTCAAGAGCCTATACACTGGATAAAATACAAGTATTGTACTTCACCTGAGTGTCACATTTCCACCAGAATGGGATGCACTTGTATGTAGTTGCACATATGTAATGTGCTGTTGTGCAGTTGGCAATGCAGCTCCGTCCATCCTCATCCAGGATGTAGTTCTCTGGGCACGCACACTGATGTCCATGATTGGGACTGAGCAAACACAGAGTACTGCAGCCCGCGTTGTGCAGGCATGGATTGTTTGACACAGGGACTTGTCGTAGGGGATGGTAGGCGTGAATGTCCATGGGGCGGTGCACAGTGGTGGTCAGGGTGCTGCAGTCTGTGCCATTGTACTTGTGACAACGTTCCACCGACTTGGTCTCCCAGTCTGTCCAGTACAGGTAGTCCTCTAGCACCGTTAGGGCGAAGATATGGTGCAACATCACCTTGGAATCCCTTTCTGTAATGCAATCAATGCAATAACATAAGTTTCATTATTAAATCCACTGCCTGTCAGTAAATGAAAAGGTACATAAGAACCCCGACTCAAGTGATGCTAAATAACAACTTTACAATTAGGCTTTACTGAATGTTTTGGAAGTTTAAGAATGAATGCTCTGTAGTGCAGGGGCTTATGTCATTCCATGGGATTTTATAAGAAGGAATAATATGACTACTGAGGAAGTACAGCATATGAGCCACACAATCACATACTACCAGGTGTTTTGTCTAAATCTGTGGCATAGGGCCTATGTAACACTGTGACGTCATCATTTCAAGATGACTGATATTACAGACACTTATCTCTATAACTTGTTTCATGTCAGTTCTATGACAATTGCCCTAATGAACTTTTCTGTTTCTGGTAAGTAGAGCCAGAATGTTTGGCAAAATGCCCTTTTACTGGGTGGAAGTAAATCATCATTTTCATATATATAAACGTGATTTGGGGTAAAAAAAAGTGATAGGGCTAATTTTTATTTTGCCTATTTTGCCTTTTTAAGGTGTTTCTTACTAATTCAATATTAAACGCCTTTTTTGTCAATTTAAAGCAACATTTTTTGTTTATTTGCAATTTTCTGATTAATTGTAATGTGTGTGTATGTGTGTATCCAATGCCCATCCACTTCACTTGCGTGATTGGGGTTCCACATGCTGTGGACAGATGGCAGAACTGTGACCCATTTTCTAATTGTACATCACTTTGGTGGGTCACGCTGTACATGATGTGTGGAGAGTTATGTCGTATATTAGAGTGAGTGTATGTGTAAGCGCAGTGTCAGGAATGAATGATGATGATAAAGATGAGAAAGGGAGAAGGGGAAACCTGGTGCCGGCACATAGCCTATTCCTGTCGAATAGCACCAAGGGGACTGCCAGGATTAATGTCTCCATCCGACGGACGAATCACTATCAACAGTGACATATGCCTTCTTTTCATATGCACTGCGGAGAGATTTGGGATTTAACTCAGGCATATTGGTGCACACGCTAGTGATTAGAAGTTGTGCACTGCCATCTCTCCTAGTCCCAAGGTAGAAATTTTATATTAAAATTTCTGACCCTGCAAGGAATCGAACCCGGGACGGCTAGTCTGGAGGCAGACACGCTACCACAGAGCTAACTCGGCAGACAATTGTAATGTAATGTGTATGAACTGTAAATACAGTGAAACCTCTCATTTACGGACATTGAAGGGACGTAACAATCTGTCCACATCTGGGAGGTGTC
Organism: Periplaneta americana; assembly: GCF_040183065.1. NCBI lineage: Eukaryota > Metazoa > Arthropoda > Insecta > Blattodea > Blattidae > Periplaneta > Periplaneta americana. Next base: position 64,092,623 of record NC_091119.1, on the reverse strand, counting down.
CTTTATTGGGAGGGAGGGTTCCCAATCTAACAGCAAATTTATAATATGCATTATGTAGCCCTTCACGCTTTAAATGAAATGTATTAATGCAGTTTAATTCTAAATACAGTCTACTGTACTACAGTAGATAAGACCGAAAAAGAAAAATACACTTTCTGTACCATGCAATTTTATTCTAGGTCTACAGTTATGCAGTACTCTAATTTACAGTTTTAAACTTAAACTTAACCTTTACGTTCAGGTGCCATGTCTCTCGAAACAGAACTGATTGAAGTGAAGAAAATAATCCTACTAATCCTATCATGTGTCGAATACAATTTCACGATCACGGAAACTCTGGACCCATCAGACAGGTTAAATTTTATGACTTTGTTTATCCACCCACTTCCAGCTAACAAGGGGTAGCCGGCTGGGCTAGTGGTAGCCTACGAGACCCTTATTGTCTTCTTTCATGTCAAGGAATTTCTGTACTAAATTTTCCATTTTTGTAACATATTAGGTCTTGAAATCGAAGTTCTGTCCGCAGTCAGGAGGTAAAGCAAGTTTTAGGACTGTGAAACAGCTGTCTGTGTCCGTAAACGAGAGTTAAATTTATCATTATTTCTATATTATTTCAGTTGGAACATAAAAATCTGTCCATATATGAGAAGTGTCCGTATCTTGGGGGTGTCTGTAAGGAGAGGTTTCACTGTATATGAAACAATGACTCACTTTATTAACAATAGTAAATAAAAGTAATTTATTTCGGTGCTTAATCTGCCTTAATACTATTGGTGTAATATGAATTATGATCGACAATTCACAGTTACAAATATGTCATGTCTTCACGATAACAACAATCAGCTTTATAATTTTAAATATTAAGCCTGTTCTCACAGAAGATGTCACGTAGCATTATCAATTGTTTGCTTTCATATTTTCAAATCTTACTGTTACAATTTTGTGCTGCACATGTTCATTAATGTAGGAGAAAGAAATCTGAGTGGGGAACAGTCAGTTATTGTCGGGTGTCAGATGACAGAAGGTATAAGCTCGGTTAGCTAGAATGCTAAATTCAATAAACCATAGAAAAGTAAACTTCATGCTTATGTTAGTGAATTTGGTGCCCATGTGTTTTCAATCGATGGAACAGTTTTGTTTTTTAAGGTTTGTGAAAGGACAGTTAATCACGAAAAAAAAAAAAAAAAAAAAGTATTTTAGTCAGCATGTGTGAACTACGAGGGAAAAATGTGAGTTATGTTGGTATAATTTAAATTTATAATGTCTTTTTCAAAATGTATTGTGCCTTTTTTTGCCTGCCTATTTTAACTGTTTAAATGCCTGAACATACGGGCTCAACTAATAAGATAGAGAATAGAAAAGGTTATTATACTTTTTTAATATCTTTCACTGTTTCCGAGATATCGCTAATGTATGAGAACTAATTAAATGAACATAAGATAATATTTTGATTTATCCCTAAAATACACTAATTGTTATTTATTATCAAAATTCCTGTTATATAAAGTTTTAAAAGTCATTTTCTGAGTCTAACAGTTCACCATAGTTGGCATAGTCATTCTTGTCCTAGGTCTTCTCTCTCTCTCTCTACATCGCTTCATCACCACTATACATACACAGACATTTGCAAGTTATGGTATACTGTCGTTTGGCACCACCACAATGTACCAGCTGCATTATCGATTCTGGTGCACAGGGAAGCATACTCATAATAGGACAATATTCATTCTCTGAGAACTCTCAACCAAATTTCGAGGGTATTGAAAGGTTTGAGTATTGATGATCAGCACGTCACCACTCAGTCACGTGTTATTAAGTCCTTAAAGTGTATGTATGGTGCGACAGAATAGGTGACTTCTCTGGTCTTACCCTGATGATGGAACTTGTACATTGTAGTTCCGAAACATTGGAAATGTCAAGTTCAAGAACACGGATTACCCAAGAGCCTAATTCTAATTTTAATCTTGTTATGAAAGCAATACGTTTACCAAAGGAATTGTTAGTTAATGGGGTTTAAAAAGGGCGCGTCAGCTACTATGGCTATTTGCATCCTTTGCCAAAGGAACAGATTAGATAGAAATATAGAGTAGTAGAGTCGAAGATTGTAAGTAATTAGATGAATGTAAGAAAAAAACACGCGTGCGCATGCACACACACATACACACAGTATACAGGATGGAATTGAAATAACCTTGGAGATTGAAAGGGACGATAGAGTACACTAAAATGAATAGAAAACCTATATTATGTTTTGTGATTAAATGCACGGTTAATTAGAAAATTAAGTTTGAAGTTTCAGCAGTCTGGCAACATAGCCGCTAACACACACTTCTCATGATACAGATGTAAGAGATCAACAAACTCCGTATGTCTTGCTAGATGAGCTGTTCTCTAGTGCTCTGTTGCAACGAATTTGTTTCATACAGTGGCTGCAAATTAGAGGTTTTTAAAATTAAATTTACACAACAAAAGCCGTCCACACTTGAAACAAGCCAGAGGGATAAATTATTCTTTATTAGTTTTCCTATCGATATGAACAAAAATCACGATCCTACTCGGAATAGTTACTGAATAAGAGGTTGTTAAACATTTGAGAAAAAAATATTTTTTTTTCTGCAAAAAACTATTAACTTTCCACTTTATAGTGTTTCGTTACATACAACATGAGCTATTCACTCTGAAAATCTCCAAGGCTATTTCACTTTCAATCTGTATATAAATTTTAATTTACGAATAAAAAAGTCTAGACAAGCATCTTTTCTAATAAATAAATGTTTGAAATGTACTTCAATGGTAACTGTTGCTTTCAGTAGAATAAATTCCACTGAAAATAAGTGTGTTTGATTATAAATGCACTTGATGACATAGTTCTCATTCAATTAATAAGAAAACAACAGTATCATTAACACATCAGTTAAATTTTGTGCAGCTGAATGCTTCATTTATATTCTTCATAGTTGATACTGCAAATTATATTTATAGAGAATATCTCACCTCTGCTGAGTATTATTTTCCTGTTATTGCCTTCCAGGTCAGAGACTGCAATGTAGTCTTCTCGTGCATCAGCCCAAAACAGTTCGTTTGTTTCATAAGAAATGGTGAGAGCATTTGGCCATCCCAGGGAGTCATTAACGAGTATCCTCTGTCCAGAGCCATCCATGCCAGCTTTGCCAATGTAGGGTCTATCACCCCAATCCGTCCAGTACATGTACCTGCACACATTTTAATTATTCCTTAAAATGACATGTTATTCATTTATAAAATCCTCAAATTATGTATTTTTTTTTTTTACTAAATTTTAAAAGTTTCACTGTTATTGTGAATGAATAATAAGTTGTTTGGTTGGCTGATTACCAAAATCTACAGATATCACCACTAAAAACTTTCCTTGACTCTACCAATTTAGCAGTGTCAAATTCCATTTCTGAGGTGAGAGTACCTAATAGGAAAGTAGTTGAAGAATATGCGTAGTAGTGTTCCTTAGCATGGAGTAAATATTCCATGTAAGATATTCAGCTTCACTTTCTTTAGGAAGATTAAAAGAAAATATATTATCCTCAACTGGATTTGAATGTTCAAGTCTTTACTCCAATGGCAACAAGTTAACCTCTTGACCAGTGAGGATGACTATTTACAATCAATGACTGGTCGCCATTATGATTTGACTATAACAATGAGAGTTGGTTTATTCCAAATATACGAAGTGTAAGTTTTCAACGTACGAGATTTTATGACTCATCATTTTGAAAATTATTATGATGTGAATACGAACGCAAGTGCAGCACAAATTTGCATATAAGGGAAGTGTTTGAAATGACGAACAATTTTCAGAAATACAGACATCTGGGAGAAATTAAAATTGATAATAAAACATTAAATTTCTTCACAGAAAATGGAAGGATGAACTTAAACTTTATCCAAAATTAGTGAAGTGTTTGAAATGGTAGTGAACAGTTTTCAGAAATACAAACATGGAAGAATTTAAAAATAGATAATAGACAATAAAATGAAATCAAATTTCACTACAGAAAATGAAAGAATGAACATAAACTTCATCCTAAAATTAGCTCTTGAATACAAACCTTCAGGCAACAGAGATTTGAGCCGACCACGACAAAGGTGGCAAGATCAAGAACACCTCCAACAGCTACAACGAAACAGGTCTTATAACCAAACCAAGGTAATGAAGAAGTTTATTATGATGATATTTTTAGTTTTTCAAGTAATACTTCAGTGTTAATTTCAGTCTGAGTTTACCCACATACTAAGATTAAACATTAATATTATCGAACATTATAACGATTACACTAATTTTATATATCAGTTGTAATGTAGAGCACGCAAATAAACTAAAAATAATACTTAGACATCAGTTGAGCTTCAAGAGAACTTTATAATTTGAATTAAAGCAGTGGGATACAGCTGTACCCCACAAGCCTAACCATGTCACAAAAAAAGTGCCTAACTAAGGGTTAAGCCATCGTAATGACTTGAGATTTGGAAAAATCAGCATTTAGTTGTACTGATCCATTTAAGAGAACCTATAGGTATTTATCCTTTAATCCATTACAAATTCCACTATTAAATACAGCCATTTTACTTGCATCAGGAGTTACTGTAACATGAACCCACCATGGACTCCTAGAAAATAATTGTAACCAAGCATTACCAGGTTTATTCTTTACAGTAGTACTGTACAAGGAATGTATTTTACTGTTCTACAAGCTTATGAATATTTAGAAGCACAAACTTGTAATACTTTATGTGGGCCACCCTGTGTGTGTGTGTGTGTGTATATATATATATATATCTGTGTCTGTGTGTGTGTGTGTGTCCCTCTCCCACCCACTGCCCCTCTCTCTGTCTCTCATGTGTGCACATACACACATGCACACCATGATAGAGTACTATGCTTGATCTCTTGACTCTCACCCTTGCTATCGTGAGAATACACCACAGCATCTTTTTTTATTTCATTTTTCTTTTTTCAGTATTTGCGAAAAATATTTAAAACTGCAAAAACAGCTTAATTGTAGTGTATTACTATGATGTACCGAAGTAAATATCATATTTCCGTGCAGTGGTCAATTTAGTTGGATGCACCTGAAGAGCAAAAAGTTAACTTCAGATGCCAACCAATTACAAAACCTTCTTTAATAACATCAGACAAAAGGAGAAGTTATGCAGCACAAAAAAGTCTTAAAAAAACAGGGCATTTACTGACATGACTATTAAGAATCTCATTTGAGACAGGATTATGCATGACAAATATTATATATATCTGTGTGTGTATAAGGTTGACAACTAGAAGCTATAGTTAGATCACTAAAGATCTTACATTCAGAATCAATACATTTAAGAATGTATTGATACTACCAGACTCTCACCTAGCCACTTTTATAACAGCAGCCGAGATAGTTATTCAATCCTTTTAAACTATATAACGAGAAAGACGAATGGTCTGAAGATTTTATGGAGACAGTGTTGATTCCAATACCAAAGAAAAATAATGCCTAGAAAAGTAAGGTGTTCAGAACTATCAGTCTAACATCACACTCAGCAAAGATTCTCTTACGAATACTGAATCGACGATTATATTCTAAGAACAGTTGGAAGAAGAGCAGTTTGGCTTCAGGAAGGGAAAAGGTACAAGAGATGCATTTGGACCGCTACGGACAATCAGCGAAAGATACCTAAAGAAGAATAAAGAAGTGTATGTAGTATTTGTGGACTTAGAAAAGACTTTTGACAGAGTGGATTAGAATAAACTGATGGGGATCCTGAAGAAAATAGGTGTGGATTGAAAAGAGAAAAGAGTGTTCAGTAATCTTTATATGAAATAAGTCAAAGTCAGAATACGAGAAGAAATGTCAGAAGTGAAATTGGGAGAGGAGTACGTCAAAGATGTCCTTCATCACCTACCCTGTTCAATATCTACTTGGGAGGATTTAGTAAAGAACTGTTTTCAGAACATGGCTGGAGTGATAGTAGGAGGAAGAAGAATAAAGTGTATAAGATTTGCTGATGATATGGCATTGTTAGCAGAAGAGGAAATGATACTAAAGGATATGCTACTGGAGCTAAATGACAGCTGTGAGCAGTATGGGATGAAGATAAATGCAAATAAGACGAAGAACATGGTCATAGGAAGAAAAATACACAAGATAAACTTGCGAATTCTAAATGAGGCAGTAGAGCAAGTGGACAGCTTCAAATACTTGTGGTGTACTATAAGCAGTAACATGAGCTGCTGTCAGTAAGCCAAAAGGAGGATAGTAATGGCTAAGGAAGATTTTAATAGAAAAAGGAGCATCTACTGCGGATCTCTGGAAAAAGAACTAAGGAAGAAACTAGTGAAGTGCTTTGTATGGAATGTGACATTGTATGGGGCAGAAACATGGATATTACGACTAAGTTAAGAGAAGCAAATAGAAGCATTTGAAATGTGAATATGGAGAAGAATGGAATGTGTGAAGTGGAGCTGTGGTCAAAAGAGTGAGTGAAGAAAGAATGATGCCGAAACTGATCACGAAGAGGAAAAAGAATTGGTTGAGAAGAAACTACCTACTGAATGATGCACTGGAAGGAATGGTGGACAGGAGAAGAGTTCAGGGTAGAAGAATATATCAGATGATAGACGACATTACGATATATGGATCATATGAGGAAACAAAGAGGAAGGCAAAAGATAGGAAAATTTGGAGAAAGCTGGATTTGCAGTGAAAGATCTGCCCTTGGGCAGAACACTAAATGAATGATGAATTAATTATATATATATCATGCTGTCAGAATTCGAAAGAATTAATAAAGGAATGTCTTACAATGAACTGTAACTGCTCACTGTAGACTAACTGAAAACGAAATAGAAAATCGATTGGATGAAGATAGTGCATCTACACACAGAATTATATGTAAAAAGGCACCATTCAACAAAAAAACATAATACAGTAAAACCCTGATAAGACGCTGTTCAAGGGACCACATGTAAACTGTATATTGACAGGGACTGCGTATTTGGCGGGTACACTAATTTTGACTTACATATGTACAGTATCTATTAGCATTTTTCTTTATTGAAATACACGATACATAAAAGGTAATACAGTATTACTCCGTTATGTAATTACTGTACTGTATGTCAAAGACATTTGAATCGCTATTTCTTAAAAGGGCAGGTCTCATTTTTTTTTTTCAAAATTTATTTTTTATTGAAATGTGTTCTCTTACATAGACGCAACAATGTATGTTAAAATAACTTCAAAAAACCCAGTAAAAATGGTTAAAATCCAACATAACATTTTACAATTTATGTTAAAAGTGCGGATGTCCTGGACAGTTTTTTGTCTCTCCTGTAAAATTTGTATTTTTGGACTTCTGCCCTTTTAACAAAATGATTCATTTACAATACTGTATGTACTGTACTTAATTCTTTCGAAAAAAGTTATTTATAGTTGTTTGCCATGCGCATATTCTCCACACTTCACTCTCCTGTGCTTACATCCTCCTGACATCACAGCTGCACTGATTGAGTCGCAATTTTATTATTATAGTCCTTAATGTCGATGATGGGATTCCTAATGAATCAGAGAGTTGTTTCTGATTAAGAGTACTGTTTTCATCGTACTTTCGTAAGATTTCCTATTTTTCCCAATTTTTTCGTTTAACACTCATTGTAATCACACTCACTGACACTTCAATACACTAAGGACAACAAACTGACCAGCAAAAATTTCCAGAATTTTATTACGGCTGACTGAGGAACGTTGTTTGAGAGGGAGAGGGTTAACAGGAGGGTGGGGTATTGTAACTGTATGTAGGCTTTAAGCGAGCAGGTAAAGAGTCTAACAAGAGGGGGGGGGGGCGGTATTGTACTGTACTGTACAGTACAGTACAGTACATACATACAAGTTCTGCCCATGGGGAGGTCTTTCACTGCAAACCTAGTATTCTCCAATCTTTCCTATTTTCTGCCTTCCTCTTAGTCTCCGCATATGATTCACATATCTTAATGTCGTCTATCATGCAATATCTTCTTCTGCCCCGAACTCTTTTCCCGTTCACTATTCCTTCCAGTGCATCCTTTAGTAGGCAGTTTAAGAAGGTTTAAATGCACAGGTAAAGGGTCGAATATCGTTAATGGCATCAGTAAGTTCAATGGCCAAAATGTTTCATTGCTGCTACAGTATACTGCTGAAAATTACATCGAAAATATTCCACAGAAGTAGCATTATTATGCGGGACTTGAGTGCAACAAATAGGGTATTTTGTAAAGGCGTTATATATGAAATGTGCAGGGACCAGACAAAAAAAAGTGTATTACAAGGGATAGCGTAATAAGCAGGTGCATCTTATCGAGGTTTTACTGTATTACGAGCTGTCTCAAGAGCAAATGGGAAGATACCTATAACACTTCAAATACAATCAATAACATATCAAGAAAATCGGCTAAGGCAGCTTTCAAATTGATTAGACATTTGTGCAGAATTACATTTTCAAGTTACCAATATGCTCATTATGTGAACTGAAAAAGAAATGGTTCGAGAGCCTTCAATAAATGTCCATTCTTTAAAAACTAAGAAACAGTCTGTGAGAAATAATGAAACAAAAGGAAACGAACATTTTTTATTATCAATTGTTCAGCATTAGCATCAGGATGAAAGCATCAACAACAATTGTCCTCAGTGGACTAGCGGTTACCATGCTTATAATTAGATCTGGTGTACGAGTTTAAATTAGACACAGTGCAATGATAAATGATGATGCTGCAGTGCTGTATATTTCGACCAGTTGGTTCAGAGTAGGTGGGTATGAGGGAGAAGAGGCTAGTAGATTGACACGTGGCTACTGCAGTAAACCATTGAAAGACATAAATGCTAAGTTACAATATTTTCATTATTTGAAAATTTAAGTATGTTCGCATATGATCATCTCAAATGACACATATTTGTAAAATGTATATCTGTAAGAATTTAAAGCCGACGGATATAAAGATGCTTCATAATCTGTATTTTCAGTTTTCTTTCAGATTGCAGAAAGGATCTTACCAATGGTAGGCACTCTCTATTCATAAAGTTCACACACTGTCTTTCTGATCAACTTACGTGAACTTACTTGAGTATGATAGACTGCAATGTTAACAGGCAATGTTCACAGAATTTACAGTCTTCACTGTTGAACTTGGCATTTCTGTTATGTCAATAGCGTTACATATGGTCGAAGTACTCTACTGTAATTTTAATATATTTGTCAACATTCTGAATTATACATGTTGCTTTCGTTTGTGTAAGTATTTCTCAATCTATAGAGGACACTTTTCAAGCTTTGAGTTTACTTCTGTCACTATCAGTACGCACTATTACGAAGGAGCATACTTAATATTGTTAATATTAAGAATTAAGAGAAGACTCTTTTTACGGATGTGGCATAGCACAAAAATTCCTCCAGATACAACTTCTAACTTCGGTACATTGAATTTGCTTTGTTAAGCTAAAACTGTGCAACCCTGTCCACTTTGTTTACTTGAGACTTGAAGCAATATATCTGCCTCTCCTTCCGAAAACCCAAGTACACTTCTTCAGCCAGTCGAAATAACGCTAATGAAAGTGTAGATATAGGGTATATGAAGGTACACTGTCCCTGAATGAAAGGGTTCCAGACAAAGTTTCTCAGTCATTCATCGTCCATGTAAAAATTCAACTCTGGTGGTAGCTTAATGGGCCTGTATGGGAGGCCCAAAAATTTTTTTTTCACACTTATGCCACATTTACAATCTGTCTACAATAGACAATAAGTAAATATTATAAAAGAATATGCCATGAGTGGAGATGTTATCCCATGACAACACTCCAAAAGAAAAATAACAATGTACAACACTCCAAAAGAAAAATAACAATGTTTCAAACAGCTGTAGTAAAAATGAATGGAAGGTCAAGAGCATTGGTCCTTTTAAGTCTTTGTTTGACTATTATCCAGCAAATTTAATGCATAATGATTGGGATGTTGATTTAATCAGTGCAGGTATTTTTTACTGAATTTAGAGATTTCTTCTTTCACAGTTGAAATGTTTAGGTCACGATGAATGACATCATTATGGACATACCATGGTGCAGTAACAATGGAACGTAAAGTTTTAGACTGATACCTCTGCAGTTTTTCAATATTTGAGTTGCTAGCAGTTCCCCACAGTTGGATGCCGTATGTCCAGATTGGTTTTAGTATGACTTTATAAACAAGAAGTTTATTTTCTAATGACAGTTTTGATTTAGGTCCCAATAACCAATAGATTTTTGATGTTTTAAAATTTAATTCTTTATGTTTAGTTTCAATATGTTTATGCCATATTAATCAGCGATCTAAATGCATACCTAAATATTTAACATCATCTGCTTCAGGAAGTTCTTTGTTGTAAAGTGTTACAGGAGGACAGTTTTCAGTTCTGGTTCCGAAAGTAACATGAACTGATTTCTTTTCACTCGCTTGTATTCTCCATTTAGTTAGCGTCTTCTGTTTCTTTCAATTGATTCTGCAGGTTTTCAGATGCTGTTGATGGATCTTCATGTGAAGCAAGAATAGCAGTGTTATCAGCGAAAGTAGTCACCAATACTTTATTAGAAATTGGAAAATTAGCTGTATAAATTGTATATAGTACAGGGCCTAAGATTGAATCTTGAGGTACACCTGAATTTATATCATAGAATGAGGAGAAGTGATCTCCGAACTTTATTTGAAAAATTCTCGAAACTAAGTACGGGCGAAGTAATAAATAATAGGGTTGCAGAGGTATGACTTTCAGTTTGTAAAGTAGACCAAGATGTGGGAGACTCAAGAAATGGAAGGCTTATTCCATCATTATTACAACAATACCACCACTACCACCACCTATGATAAAGAAGAGAAAATATTAAATAAAGATCATTTCTGGCAGTGCACAAGATGCATAGAAACCTAAGAAAGAGAAGAAATTCACCATGTTTTGCTGAGAAGCTAGAAAAAAAAAAGTTGCAGGGGAAACAACAACAAATTTCCTCACCCATTGCGGGGGTCCAGTGTGATAGCACGTGGCTCCTGCAAGCCTGTGTTGATCAGCACTTTGCGGTAGCGTCCATCCAACTTCGACACCTCAATTGTGTCCAAGCCCTTGTCACACCAGTAGAGGTTGCGGCCCACCCAGTCAACAGCCAGTCCGTCAGGGTTCTGCAGTGTGGCCGAGTGCAGCACCTGATAGGCACTGTCACTGGAGCCACACAGACGCTTGATGCTGCTGCCTAGTGCCATAACGTCAGACCAATAGATGCACTGCTCTGCCCAGTCATAGTCCAGTGCCACGGCATTTGCCAGGTTGTGGGCACGCAGTGTGTTCTTTCCATTCAGGTCCAGCTCACGAATATAGTAGCGATTCGTGAAGATGAGCTTCGGCTCAATGTCTGTACAAGAAATTTCATTGAGTTACACAATGTACCTTAATCTAATAGAAGGAGAATTTGTCACATCAATATCACATATTTGTTTGGGAATTTTTTTGGTGAAATTACATCGAAAATGAGAAGACATAACTTCCTAGCTTTCTCTCCTGAATGCCAAATTCTCCTGTAAAAGATAATAAAATATATTAGAATTTTTTGTGAACCTGAATCTGTATTGCGTGAACTAAAGTCGGTCTTGTTACAGTTGCAACAGGTCGCTAGCACCAGCTTTGTTTTATTATCACCCTTAAGTGAGTCCAGAGGCAAGAATGGTATTTACTAAACAATCGAGGATGACATACAGGCACTGTTCACATGTCACAGATATCGGACTAGAACCATTTTGTGTAGTCATGTGAAGTAGTGGTTACAATTAAACATTCTATGTGAATCTGACACATAATAAAAGCCTAAGTAAAGATCCTCTAAGAATGTCACTAAGTTGGTCTCCATTCTGAAAAAACTTGGAAAGTACACACAGAGTGGAAGGAAATATATTACTTTAATCACTAGAGTTACACATACTAAAATATTGTTATAAATAGTTTACTCTACACTATCATACAAAAAAAAATGCTATTTTTTTCGAAAACTGTTCACAAAGAAACAAAATGTTGTTATACTTTTTTCTTCGTCATACTACTAGGAATAATATCAGAGAAGGAACACAATACATTCCCTTCCACTCTGTATATGCCGACAATATGATGCTAGCTTCTATCAGCATGTAGACCGCAGACAGTGTTCAACTGATTGACAGTGAACTTCAACAAACAGTCTGAAATTAAATAGAGAAAAGACTATTTCCACGACCTTTAACGAGATGCAGGGTTCCTACAATGTTTAAGAAATTTTTTCTCCTGACTTTCCATGACAATTTTCGTCAATTCCCAACCACTGCCTCAGCAAAAAAATTATTATCAAACTAACCAAAAATTTTAATGAAAATGTACAGTATTATTATTCTTATTTCGGCTTTCTCCTCACTTGTAGCTGAGCTTATCTAACCTATTTTTCTCTTTTTTTTAAATTTAAACTTATATAATTACAGTAAAACTTCATTTGTACATTTTTACGGGGGTCTGAAGAAAAAAAAAACGTATAACTGAAATGGCATTTAATCACAGTCTAGTATATAGTCACGAAGCTCAATACTTAATAAATATGCAGCCATAGATAGTTGCTACTATCGCCTTATCACAGACCCTTTTCCTAGCAGATGATAAAATGTACAGTACTGAACTTTCGATATCGTGTTCTTTTGAAAAAATTAACACTTTCCTTCCACTAATGAAATATGAAATACATAAGGTTTATATATTATTTTCATAAAGTATATCTTATATTTTATAAAGTCACCATCCTGGATCTTTCGGAAGAAGGATAACTCTGACCTCTTTTTATTACAATTTATAGTATTACAAACGTGTTCTTGTCCCATATTATTATTAAAATTATTGTATTTTAGCCATTTACAGTTATTACAACCGATAACGAACATTTCACAGTTTACATAACTTTTCATAACAATGCAAAATACAGCACAGTCAATGGCTTTTCGATCTAGATCAGGCCGTAATGTATGTTTGGGCTTTCTATTTCAGTGTATGGAGCTCAGTGAAATATTATATTATAACTTTATTGCGTATCTTTGCTAAGTTTTATTTAGTGTAATGTGTCCATAAGTTCCATTTACTTCTTGTTGCATAATATGTTACAGAAATAATAATTATAAAACTGTGTTATATTAATGCGAAGAGAATTTTACATGTTAACATAATCTGTTTGCATCAACATTTTAAGTTTAGAATTGAATCTATTTTGAGGTTAATAAAAAATAATTTACATTGTGATTTTAATTTAGCACATCTACCTTCCTTAATTGTCGACAGAAAATTTACCATACCACTCCTATGAAATTAGTGTATGTACAATTGTGTTACTTTGTTTCTTAAGAAGTAGATAAATACAGCAATTCAGTACTCAATTGTAGTATTAAAATACAGACAAATTGAATGTGCAGGGTATCATACATGACATGCTTAATTATAATATATAATTGCGAATATAGGAATATAAGTTAAATATAGTAAACATAACCTATAATTTCCATATGACATAACATACATATTATGTAATGGCAGGGCATTGAAGGCCATTAAAATTAGACAGAAAGGGGCAACTAGTACAGTAAACATAACCTATAATTTCAACATACCTAAATATCCGCTTGGTGCAACTGAAAATTACTGAACTGTGCATAAATGAATGTACAAGAATTGCGCAATATTTAATCAAAATAAAGGTAGGTATTACACATATGAACAACGTGAAGTGAATTATGTCTGAAGTGTCTCATAATTATTGTTTTAAATTTTATTAATGCAATTAAACTACATTTTATATATATATATAAAATTTCCATAAGAGTAACATATATATATATATATATATATATATATATATATATATGTTACTCTTATGCATTCCAACTAATTTATATGGTTGAAACGCCGCCCTTAGTGATCGAGTTAAGTGAGTCTCATGGTCTGCCTTACAGCCTGTATTTAGATCATGATGGCAGTGGCACAGTCTATTGTTTCTAGTACTCACAGCACTCCAAGCGGCTAGCAACTATCGTGAGAAATGCAAAAAATCATCCCAAGCTTCGTGACTGTATATACTAGACTGTATTTAATTAAATCTGAAATAGCATTAATAATTAATAACATGTGATTATTTTACAAAAAAAAAAATAATAAGTTACAAACACATTTCCTCTTTCTTCCACTCATTGGAATTAAAAAACCAATCACAAACACACTTCCTCCTTCTTCCACTCATTGGAATTCAAAAACCAATCAGCAACCTTCTCGTCATATCAGGTTGAGTCTTCTGTCAAAATATTTTCAGTTTGGACGGTTGTTAGGATAGAGTTGTATTCAATGCAATCACGCTTTAAACCTGAATTCTCATTGTTCTCTTCCCTCTCTCAATTGATGCCCCCCTCCCCCACTTACGCATAACTGATTTACTGAAGCTGATAGTGATATCCATATGGCCTCTTTGAATAACTTTATTCAATGCTTTGTCAAAACACACAATGAAGTCGTCAGATAATTTTACATGGTCCAATACATTTTCTGAAACTATGGACAGTGAAATATGCAGCTTGTCTGGTCTAAGACTGAAACTCTGGCTAATGGGCAACCTGGGAATATTGGAATCTTCTGTCTATATTATGGCATGAATTGAAGAACATTTTCTTGGTAACAACTTGCAATGCCCAAATGATTTCTACTTTGGTTACATCGTCTTTTAAAATGAAAGTGTGAAGGCTTCTCTGAGATACTGCATTATTCTCAATTCTTTAGCACCTTCATTCTCTTGTTTAACAGCTATTGATTGCATTCAGTCAATCAAATTTGATATTCAACATTCTTCTTGTTACTCTTTCTCCTGCATTCGTTTTATATGCCCAAACCATTTTCATCCATTCGTTTCTGAATTATTTTGCAGGTTTATAATACTGAGAGTTCCCGGTTTCATTATTTAATAAGTCCTTTATTTTTTTTTAACGCATTTAAATTTATGTTATTTAATATGGATTCGCAATATGATTTGTAAATTGAAATTTTGCATTTCACAGGTATGTCTTTATTCCAAATTAAATATACGATCATGTTCTATTTATCTACAATCTTAGTACTTCTTTTGCTATCCCTGCAGTGGCTGAGTGGTCAGACCATCAGCCTGTCACACAGGCAGTCAGAGTTCGAGTCCTGATCAGACCTGAGATTTTTCATTGAAAAATCCATAGTGACACTTGTGACGAACAAGGTCACAATTGGGGGTTTTCTCGGGGTTCTCCCGTTTCCCTATATTAGACATCTACATTATTCCGTCAACATTTCTCCATTTCATCATCATTCCATAGCATTCCACCAATTCTGATTGGCAATGCAAGGAGGGGGTTGGCAGTGAGAGCTAGCTCAATAGATTGTGAAAGGTCGCAGTGCTGGGTCATACTGTCTCCTCACAAAAATTTCATTCCATTCCTTCTTTTGCTTATTTCAATTATAATCATTTCAACAGAGGCAATTCTAGATCCAAAATATATGGAATTTTCCACATTTAAAATGGTTTTTCTTCTATTTTATGTCCGACTTCTCATCTGAATTTTTTGATACCTTTTAATAATTGCTGTATTCAACAATTTTCAGACAGCATTTAGGCCTATTTACATCTTACATCCAAGATTTTGAAGTATGTTGTGCTTCTTCCGGTTCGTCTTCTGTCTTAATATAAATAATTGTGTCACCAGAATATATACATATTTCCAAATCTTGTTTTGATTCTTTTCTAAAATTTATTTCCAGTTTTAATAACCATACAGTGAAAGAAACTATAAACCATTTTTAAAAAGCTAGAATAAACCATTCTATATTTTAATAAAGGAACGTAAATTGTAAAAGTCTGAGGAAACTGTGAACAAAAAATAGACGCTAAACTGGAGAATTTGCTACGAAAGCTTTGAACCATGCCATTATGGTTACGACCAAATTGATCTAAATACACAATGTCACCAACATAAGGACATGACGTTCATCTGCGGTGTCGTTAGAAGAAGAATTTTTTTCTTTCTACCTCCTTTGTTCTGAAATTACTGAGAGATAGCAGCACTGTTAGCAACAAGATATATTTGTGTAAATATTGAGAGTAGATTATGTTTCTTAGATGAGAGGCTCGCGACAGGAACAGTTTTGCTGTGGTGCAGCTGCTGACCTCTCATGCAGTGGCAGCGTGATCCTTACTTCAATTTATTTTCGTGTGTACAATCCAGATCAAATCAAGAAGAGTCCTTCTTGCTCCGGTTACACATCTTGTATATACGAAGGTTAGGTTTGGTTAGTTTAGGTTTTTATTAACCAACTCCGCACATATGCAGACAGTCAAGATGATCCTGTCAGTCGTAGACCTTATAATAGTTTTTGTTTTGTAATATTCATAAATAATAATATGATGAAAGAAGTGAATAATTTCATGGCCGCTAAAAGTTTTCTTCGTAAAAGACGAGGTATTTTCTCTAGATCACAAATAAAATGGCAACGTGATCATAATTACATATTTAACACTTTGGCGAACATTAACCGGAAATTTACTTTCCTTTATTTTAATGATAGTTGATAGGACTATTCCCTAAGACACACCCCTTTATTTTGGTGTGATAACCTACTTTATGATATTACTGCATCTGCATTTTCTTTTGGTGCATTCAAAACACCGCCGTTGTACTGCACAAACCTTGCACTTAACTAATGGAGCAAATTTTACTACAACCATTTAGATTGTCTTTTGTTTGACATAACTCGGTACAACCCGGTGACTAGTGGCCAACAAGCAACATCGACTGCCGACATGCCTGGTGACTATACTAAAAGCCAGGTTATGAACAGACTAAACCGGAAGCAACATTCTGTTGCTCTCTTTCTGAGCTCTGTTGCCACATAGTGGCGCGAGATTCAAAGCGTGTTCAGCATTTGTCACTGATATGTTTAAAATAACTACTGTATATAGTTATCGATAACACTAGCCACAATATTAGTAATTAAAATTACTGTTTTTAAGAAAGCACGAGCTGATGACGCTGGTACGAAATGCGACTTGTAATGCACGTGGTACTGCAAATGAACTGGGAAGTTTGGCTACACTGTCTCCCTGATTCTGTTGCCAGATTTTCGTTAGCAGACTACATTTTCACGCGAGGTCCAATGAAAAGCTCCATTATCCTTTTCCCCTCCAACCCCCAACACTCAACGTGTCATCACTGCAGAGGCAAACCCCTCTAACCGGCACTTTCCTCTCGCCCACTCAACTACTTCCTGTTTAGTCGGTTCATAACCTGGCTTTTAGTATAGTGGCCAGCAAGCAACATCAACTGCTGACGTTGGTGTACCGTGCGCATTATCCAATTGTTCCAAAATGGAATGCAACAGGCATTAAAAGATTACAGTGACTTTGGGAACCTGAAAGAAAACAGGTAAATGAAAAATGTCAAATTTCATTAATCTGGTAAGATCTAACAATGATCAAAACAATAAAAAAATATCGGTTGACTCTGCTGCCACTGAGTTCAATTCACAACACACTTCATTTCGAGTAATACTTTGATACAACTCACTGGAGTTGGCCTTGCAGGAGTGCTTATCAGCACGAAGGATGTAACCCTCCACACACGAGCACACATACGAGCCCAGCAAGTTGCGACACGTCTGGCTGCAGGGACGGTCTTGGCACTCATCTACGTCAGAGCATAGGTGTGGATCCTTGGGGTGCACACGGGAGCCAGAGTGGCAAGAGCACTCATAGCCAATCTTCTTATCAGTGCAGATGTGAGCACACAGGTTCTGATTCTCGCACTCATTGATATCTGGAATGAGCAAACACACAGAATACAGTGTATATTCCATGCAGCAACTTCATAAAAAATTGTATCAGATTTCAGTTCTTGAATTGTCATGTGAGTTTCGAGTATCTTAACAGTAGCAAAGGGTGTTATCTCAGATTGTAACTTATGGTCTCTATCTGGGATATTGTATAGTCACCCATTTTAAAAAATCACATTGCTTCAATATGTTCTGGAATACATACTATACAAGTCTTTCTATTACTGCATGTATTTTATTCTGTATAGTCCTAGCATATTAAGTTTTATTCACAATTAAACTTAATCATTGTAGCACATATATAAAAAAAATTTGTTTTACATTTTACTTACTTACTTACTTACTTTACTTACTTACAAATGGCTTTTAAGGAACCCGGAGGTTCATTGCCACCCTCACATAAGCCCACCATTGGTCCCTATCCTGTGCAAGATTAATCCAGTCTCTATCATCATATCCCACCTCCCTCAAATCCATTTTAATATTATCCTCCCATCTACGTCTCGGCCTCCCCAAAGGTCTTTTTCCCTCCTGCCTCCCAACTAACACTCTCTAAGCATTTCTGGACTCGCCCATACATGCCACATGCCTTGCCCATCTCAAACGCCTGGATTTAATGTTCCAAATTATGTCAGGTGAAGAGTACAAAGCATGCAGTTCTGCATTGTGTAACTTTCTCCATTCTCCTGTAACTTCATCCCTCTTAGCCCCAAATATTTTCCTAAGAATCTTATTCTCAAACACCCTTAATCTCTGTTCCTCTCTCAAAGTGAGAGTCCAAGTTTCACAACCATACAGAACAACTGGTAATATAACTGTTTTATAAATTCTAACTTTCAGATTTTTTTGACAGCAGATTACATGACAAAAGCTTCTCAACCGAATAATAACAGGCATTTCCCATATTTATTCTGCGTTTAATTTCCTCCAGAGTGTCACTTATATTTGTTACTGTTGCTCCAAAATATCTGAATTTCTCCACATCTTCGAAGAATAAATCTCCAATTTTTATATTTCGATTTCATACAATATTCTCGTCACGAGACATATCTTATATTTTGTCTTTTCAGGATTTACTTCCAAACCTATCGCTTTACTTGCTTCAAGTAAAATTTCCGTGTTTGTGGATTTTCTCCTAACATATTCACGTCATCCGCATAGACAAGAAGCTAATGTAACCCGTTCAATTCCAAACCCTCTGTGTTATCCTGAACTTTCCTAATGGCATATTCTAGGTTAAAAAGTAAAGGTGATAGTGCATCTTCTTGCTTCAACCCGCAGTGAATTGGAAAAATATCAGATACTGTGGAGAAATTCTGATCACAAAAATGCCTACACACTTAAAAACACTAGAAACAGTACAAAACTTAGCCCTATGCTTAATCGCCAATGCTGTTAAAACTACTGTCCATCCGAGTGGTTATGTCACATCCTGGTTTATCCCACCCATTTCTGCTGACCCCTCTGTAAAGTCTAGTGCCTGGGCTGTTAGGCTTTTTCCTGAAAATATTTGTTGTACGGAATTGGAAATGTACATAGTATTATATAACTGTTTAAAATAATTTAAATACTGTTACGTAAGTAACTGTCAAGTGATTTCCCCTGTTTCAATGATCCTGCAAGTTATATACCCAACCACTCAGACGGACAGTACATCTGTAGATGCTATGAGAATCGTAACAAAAAATAAATTCTTGTTGCAAGAATGTGACGAAAAAGAATAATACAATACCGGTACCAGAAACTTATAAGGTTACAAAACACAAATTACTGACAGAACTATCAGAACTATATAATTTCTTGTCCCAATTTAAAGACACAAATAGTGTGTGTGTGTGTGTGTGTGTGTGTATCTAATGCTCACGATTTAAAAACAAGGTTATCTTCCTTTTTTGCTCCCCAATATTTGGATGTAAGATCCATAAAAGCCCCAAGAGATTCGCAATGTGCCAGGTGTTCCATGTCCATATCCTCTTCCTTAAAATATGCATACTAAGCCCAGAATTAGCTCTTAATAGGTTAATGGAAAACCTTGGAAAAAACCACAACCAGGTAACTTGTCTCAATTAGGATTTTTCATCTTGAATTTTGGTATTCCAATACTGAATTGCTGTGATAATTGGAATTAATGCTTCTTTTTATAATCCTTCCAATAGATTCATATGAAAATTCCTAGTTTGTTTTTATGTTGATTTCAATTCCTTTCTTGGATAACATATTATCAGCTTTCTCATTACTGTTCAGGCCACAGTGAGTGGGGATTCATTGGAAAACTATATTCTTATTTAATTTTTCAATTTGTTTTATCATACAATGAATTTATTTAATTTTTTTCCAATTTAGGGGATGTAGTTAAACTGATGGCCTGGATTGCAACTTTAGAATAAGATAGAAAAACTATGTCTTTGCATTTATATACCCAAACAAACATATTTTGGAGTGATGTGTAAATGGCTTCAAGACACACAAGTAGAGACGAGAATTCCATGCAAATGCATGTTTTTATAGGAACATAGGACATAGCTCAAACTTAGTACTTATCCATTTCATTACTTTTCAGCTTCTAACATGTGTGCTTTTTCCTTGCATATTTGCATGTTTTGGCCTTATGGGGATAAAAACATGCATAATGCATGTTTAAGTAATTGTTAGCTTAATAATGCATATAATATACATTATATTCGGTTTATATGCATGTTTTAATGGTTTTGGATGGACACCTCAGTTTCTCGATGTTTATGTCCCTTACTTTAACTTCAGGAATCAGGACCAAAGAAGGAAAAGAAAAAAAAAACGAAATAACAGAAAAATGAAATAAAATGTTAAGATTTTCACAATAAGATGTTAGAGAACCTTTTCCTGGAGGGAAATTCACTTTTACAACATTTCACTGACGATCCCCTACAGACTGCAAGTCATAAATGGATTTATGTTTGATATTTTGAGAATAGTAGAGAGGAAATATAGCGGATTCAAGGAAACTGCCAACAAATAATTTAGGTCAAAAGCACCCTCTTTCAGGGAGGTTGTAAATTCTCTCCCTTTTCCAGTACTAGTAGCAATTTAGATTCTTCTAAAATTGGAATCATTTGCTAAACTGTCTTTGCAGTGTGTGAACCTCGTAAGTGGTTAATTTGTTTGTTTGTTTATTCTGTTTGCGTGTGTTAATGTGATTCTAATATGCTTCCATTAAAGGTTTCTCCATTCAGATAAAATGTACTAAACAATTTCAAGTCGACCAGTATGTCATATCTGCTTCACTTATTGCAAGAATGCAAAGAAAGGAAAGAAACTGCAAAAAATTCCATAGATCCCTCAGTTATGCTGTGGGAAAGTGGGTGGGTGTAGTGGTGAAAAGCAAACTGGACAAGGTCATAAATGCGAACCCGGATTCTTTGTTCAGTGAAGGTTATTTATGGCAAAAACTTGAATGAAGAATTTGATCTGATACTGTCACAAATATGTTCATTCAAGTTTGCACCCGTAACTTCTTGCGATGTAGAGAGGTCATTCTCTGCCTACAAAAACATATTGACTGACAAGTTCAGGAACCTCACAGAAACAAATTTAGAAATGTTGTTAGGTTATTAAATATGAAAAAAGTGAAGTGAAATAAGATATTTGGAACAGAAATGAAAGTACATATTTTAATGTATTTTTCGCTTGATCGTGCATATTTCATAATTTGATAGTGCATGAATGCATGCATATTTTGAGATTTTATAGTGCATGAAATTCTCGTCTCTATACATAAGTTTATATAAAAAAATTACAACTACGAACAATTCTGATTTGTCCTTGTTATAATGGTGTTAAACTAAATTATAAAATTAGCTTTATTTAGTCCAAAGAAGCATCATTATGGGGATTTTATTCTTTATGGACTTTATTCTTATTAAACTTCAGATCCTATTTAATTGTTCTTTCCATGACTTCCGTCAAAATTCTGTCATGTTCATTAGAATAGGCTACAATTATCACATCATCAAAATAAACTGAAACACAATCAATTTCAACAGTACTGGTAGCTTGATCCTTATGATATGCAATGTCCTTAAAGTGGATGCAAAGGAAAGAGATATCAGTTAGTTGATTTGTTTCTATGTTGAGCATCTAAGTCATTGTTGGCTTTTCGGTTTATTTATGCTCACTTTCAATTTGTGCACTTTGCATAGTACAATGGCAGGTACCTAATGTGTTAACACTTATGGATATGGATCAGTAAGATCTTGAATTGACTTGTTACCCATATTCTCTACCAGAAGTTTATATAAATGTGGTGCAATCTGTTATTGTAAGTTGAGAACAGAGTAACATTTGGCATGGACATATGATTTTGTCTTTATTCAGCTTTAGTGATGAAAAAACTATCTTTTAAATGCAGTAAATATATTACACACAATCAACAAATTTTTTGGCATCTACAAGATTCACTTTTTTTTTTTTTTGTGAGATCGTGATCTATGTTTCAGCAGCAAATATGATAACTACTTGATCATAGAAGTAAGCAGGTACAAGTAAGATCTAAAAAATTAGGTTATTTCTTACTGCAAAGCTCCTCATCACTGTAGTCACCACAGTCATTTTCCCCATTGCACAGCAAGGTCTCATTCACGCACAGATTGTTGTTGCACTTGAACATGTCTGCACCCTGACAGCCCTGGTGATCTGCATAAGAAACAGAACAGCGTATATGTCAATTAGCGTTCACATTAAGCATTTGGACGATAAGGGGAAGAGAAATGTTGCCTGGTGAAGTTATATACATACAGCAAATATAGCTATACAATTATTAATTCGATATGCTAGTGAGGAAGAAATCTCTGATCCACAGAAAGGCTGTCACTAGACGAGAAATTCTCGTTTTGTGAATTTGAATCCCTGTGTAATTCGCTGTGCAATTTGTTACTCACGGCAGTCATCCTCATCTGAGTGATCGCCACAGTCATCCTTGCCATTGCACCTCCACTGGGCCAGGATGCAGCGTCCATTCTTACAGGCCATCTCGTTGGTGTGGCACTTCTTGTTGCAGTACAGTGGCTCGTCTGACCCATCCCCACAGTCGTCATCTCTGTCACAATAATACTCCTGCAACAGTAGCCCATGGAAATGTCATTTACTCTCATCAAATGGATATAAAATATTTGTAAATAAAAATTATATTGTAAAGAGGAAAACTTTACGAAAATGCTGTCCAATAGCAGCAGTTGCGCCATTTTCTGACTTCATTACTTTATTCCAGCAACTTCAGAGTTAATGTCTAGAAAGTTTCTGAACAGGTCACGACATCAGGGCAATATTGCCCAAGACCTCTAGCTCAAAGAAATGGGTTAGTCATGCATAATAGAGGCAAAAGAGGAGGCGACCCTTCAGGTATTAAGCAATATTACCTCAATGTTGGAACCTGTAAGGAGTTCCCAAACATTGGCGATATTAAATTTCAATACAATATTGAAAACACAAAATAATAATTCTGATCACAATCAATATGAAAGCCTAAAATCTCAAGTCCGGTAACATCCTTTTATTTTCTCAATGTGTATGCTAGTAGAAGTAAGACAAAAATATTAATTTAATAAGGCATTTTACATTTTCTTATGTCTAATTAAGTGATTGTAGGGGTTTGTGAGTTCTGTCTTGGTATGTCTCATAATATACTTCGCTTGTTTGTTTGTATCTTTTGGTTTAATAACTGAAACATGCAAAATGGGTTACAATATTAACATTATGCCACTAAAACAACCCATTATACCTGTGGTTTTTTTAAATTCCAGCAGCTACTCTGTATCAAAAGGAGAGTTTCATAATGAAACGAATATCTCACGTTTATGTGTGCGACTTTATTTACATTGGTTGGCTCAAAAGATGTATGAAAATTACTGTCTTATACAAAAATGCCAAGACTTGATGAAGTGCGGGAAATAAACTGAAATTATGAAGACATACATCAGAGGTTACAAGAGTACAACTCATTATCATGATATGTGAATGCAATCCTGATGAAAAGAACTCTGACTGCACAACTGACTGAGGACTGCAATGCCTCAGAGAAGTCCAAACCACTGCACAGTTTCGATGAGGACTCTTGTTGAACTGATGAAGTTCTGAGCTTCGACAAAGTGGACCTGCAGTCTTCGTAATCTTTTCTCTGTTATATTTTGAGAACTTATTTCTAAATTCAAAATTGTAAGTGGCCTTACCTTTGTCTTCAGTATTACATTCAAGTTCTTTTTTCGTTGAGACAGTTTAATTCTAGTCCTAGACATTTCATATTTTTGTATTTCATCACAGTCTATTATATACAGTCGCGAAGCTTGAGGTGATTTTTTGCAAATCTCGTGATAAAGCGCTCCAAGCAGTTAGCAACTAAAAACAATAGACTGTCCACGGTCGACTTTAGACTGTGTCGTATTTCCATCGAGTGCTAGCTCGTTGCGTATTTCACATTGATGCTTGTGAAATGTTCGTTATTGGTTGTAATGAAAATGTTAATGGCTAAAATACAATAATTGGAATAATAATATTTTAATAGAGACGTAGAAAAATGAAGTTTGTTTTAATGAAATTTATTGATCACGTTTTATTTTCAATTCTGGTGGGATTATTATTGATTAGGCCTACTTTTTTTTTCAAAGGATATGTTTTTAATTATAGCTGTTAATTCTGTTGTTATTTTTATTTGTTACTTTACTAGAGACGCAGAAAAAGTCTGTTACAATAAAATTTATTAATCACGTTTTATTTCTAATTCTGGTGTGATTATTATTGCTTAACCTCATCCCACTTTGTTAACTACGTAAGCCTACACTACAGGTACCGGTACACCTAAGTTACTCCATTAATTCATATTTCTATTATTATTGTTGTAAAGGGAAATGAAAATTAATATTTATTGGTTTCATAGTTAATTATCGCTATAATCTTGAATGAGTGAAACAATTGTAGTAAATTTCAGTTCATTTTGCACAAACAAAAATAATATTAACCTATTTCTTGCAGGTATCTTCGAGTTTATGGTGGAATTTAATATACAGTACTTCATTAAAATAATAAATTAACATTATGCATTTAATATTTCAATAATGGAAGGAAGGTGTTAATTTTTCCAAAAGAACACGACAACGAAAGTGTAACATATTTCCTCATCTGCTAGGAGAGAGATCTGCGATGATGAGGCAATAGTAGCGATCCTAGTGGTGGGCAACTACCCACGTTTGCATTTTTACTACATATTGAGCTTCGCGACTGTATATAGTAACCTGTGATTTCATATTGTTAGCATTTCAATTAGCTTTGTGTTCCTAATTAAACATGTCATTTGTATTATAAAGGACCGACTCATTTATCAGATTCTTATCTCCACGCAGCTCTTTCCTAGCACCCAGGTTCCTTATATCACTCTTGTTATTCTTCCTCACGTGTGTAGCTGTAGTTGCTGATATTCTCAAAAAATTCAAAGTCTTGTTTCTGCTTACAAGCTTGTTTGCATTTCTTCGTTCAATAACCTTTGGTGTAATTCCACTCACTCCAGCCTTTTCTCCCGTTTCCATAATATACTCTGAAACAACCTTTTGTCTAGTCCCAGAAGATGTCATTTTTATCATCCATTTTTCTTCCTTTTCACTGATTAAATTTATGCCTCCTTCTAGTGATTGCTTAACTAATTCTTTCTTCTGTACCACTATCTTGTTCTTACTCATCGGCCTGGTCTGCTTGCTGCCTTCTTCCCTACTTTTCGAGTATACCTGTATTCCAAATTCTGGATGATCTTCATTTTCCAAGCAATACTCCACATCGTAGAATTTTCCATTTACTTTCAACTTATCTTCATACAATTTCACAAAAATATATAGCATATACAAAAATTAAAGTCACTTCTTAAATACTCAAAACATGTCGACCAATTTTCTCTTTATCAATTATTGTCTGCTCAATTCGATAAATTACATATACTGATAATGAAGGTCAGATTATTGATATACATTTCGTAATATCTATTATCAAGTTCTATATTCGATATGGGCTTGGCTAAAATGTGTCGCATCAGTTATTTCAGTTATATTTGCAGAGTGGGTTGAATTTGTGAGACGTGCTCCTTCGTAAAATGAGGTGAACAACTATAACTGCTCATGAAAGAGCCCAGCAGTATTCCATTTATGAATTCTATACTTCAGACGCTAAGACAGTTTTTTGTAAATTCTGCAATTGCTGTGTTGGAAAATAAAGCATTTTCAGAATGTTCTTTGCAAGTACTGTGGACACCAACAAACAATGTTGACAGTGAACGTGTTTTATCACAGTACAGTCACAGTCTAGTATATACAGTCACGAAGATTGAGTTGTGAGGGTGCTAGGAACAATGGACTGTGCCAGTACTATTTCACAATGTCTGTAATGAGGCGATCCTAGTGGTTAGTAACTATCTATGGATGCATATTTACTGCATATTGAGCTTCGTGACTATATACTAGACTGTGGTGCTGTTGTTTCACACAAACAATGTAATTTTAAGGAGGAAAATGCTTTCTGAACTGTTCATAATGTTATATTTTGAGAAATGAAAGGTAGAATGTACAGTTACCTTTGGAAAAAAATATATACTAATTTGGAAAAAAAAAAATAGACGCTAATTTCAGAAAAATAGACGCTAATTTGGATGAAAACAGATGCTAAAAATTGAGGACATCACCCAAATAAGGGTGTATACAGCAAA
Organism: Periplaneta americana; assembly: GCF_040183065.1. Classification (NCBI taxonomy): domain Eukaryota; kingdom Metazoa; phylum Arthropoda; class Insecta; order Blattodea; family Blattidae; genus Periplaneta; species Periplaneta americana. The sequence continues at coordinate 64,066,002 of NC_091119.1, read as the reverse complement.
ATGTAGTTACGATATAAACTAATTTTAATGTTTGTAAGCTGTCAGGTTCATCATAGTTGCGTCGTAAAAGTTTTTCATCACTGTTAAATAGTTTAGAGGATATTTAAAACAAAATTATTAAAACATAACAGCAAATAGTATGTTCTGCTATTAGTAAATAAATGAAGAGTCCACTGTAAGAATGATGGAAGTCATTTGGAATTCATTTTGCAGGAGAAGCAATTGAAAGTTTGAAATGCTTAGCGCTCAAAGCTTAACTGTGATTTTCTGATCATTACTGGACAATGACTATCAGTGTTAATGCCATATAACTCTCTATGTGAAATGGACAGAGAGAGGCGAACCCGACGCTTAGCAGCAGAAGGGACTGAAGAAGAAGAAGAAGAAGAAGAAGAAGAAGAAGAAGAACTCTCTATGTACATCCTATATGTTTTAAGCTATGCATTGACAGTCTTGGTTCATTTTCGACAAGAAAGTGACATCCATCATTCTTGCAGTGGACTCTTCAAATATAATATGGAACTCTGTATACGCCCTTTTTCCGGCGACAATATGTTTTAGTACTGTTTTTAATTATTCTGATATTCTAGGTGTCTAACTTTGCATGAAAATTAATTACAGGCCTATATGGGAACATCTTTTACTTTATTAATAATTTTGTCTTAAAAAGTAAAATAGAATAAATTCAACAAAATAAAATATACATTTACCATAACATACTAAACAACAATATTGAATAATTACACAAGTCAGCCTACAAAATAACATTACATTTTTAATTTATGGTTTTCTTGTTCTTATGTCTTTTTCTTCTTTATGTATCATCACTAGGGGTCGGATGTTGATGACCTAAAAATCTACTTAAAATGATAATTAATATGCCCTTAAACTAATGGAAAAATGACATGAAATTAAAAGAAAATGACATACAAATATATTCACCATGCTCGCACTACAACTACTTAAAAATTAGTCACCTTATTTCAATGACAATCTCGGAGAGAGGAGGCAACTTCCTGGAATTTAGTTAAGATAAAGGAAAAGAACATGCAACAAAATTAAGGTTTTAAGGAATAACTATAGATTTTAATGAGGGTTTATAATGTGTTTCAATCGGGGTGGTAGGTCAAAGCCCTTACTTAAACTAAGCTGTTGTCAAGCATTTTATAGTACTTCCGTTGTGTGAAGTAAAGCCTTCAGTGGAATGAGGGATGGACTTTAGAGTCTGTTCCAAACTATAAAACTCAAACTTCACTGTTAATCACTTATTCAGTAGGTAATTACTACTGATCTATTTGATTAGAAAGTGATTTAACAGATCTATCAGTAAAGAAGAAAGTAAAATGCATGCCAAATGATCTGAAAGTTTTTCAAAGTATTAAAAATGACCAAAAATGCCGAAAAAATATAAAAATAACCTATTAGTTCAAAAACGTCAAAAAATGCAATATAAGAAATTATTTTTTTTTATGTTGATATTAACATAGAAAGAATTTCTATATTAATAGGCATCGTCCTAATGTGAAAAATAAGATGACTTTTCATCAGCATCCGCCCGCTAATCATCACTATTGTTGCTAGAGTCATCTTCACCATTGTGTGATGATGTCCTGGCTTTATTCAGCATTGAGTTCAGCCAACTTTGGCCATCTTCATCCAAAAACTGTAAGAGATCTCTTAAGTCCTTTGCCTTGGAGGGTTTGAAAGACATTGGGTTCATTTGTGTTGGACTCAAAAGTTTCAGCTGTGACACTTCCATTCCAGTCTTTCAAATGTTGAAGGAAACAAATGATGCAAATTATGAAGTTCAAACTGAAAATACCTCTGATGTTGTATATTGCAGTTGTTTATACTTTTGTATCATGATTGAATGAGGACGATTTAAATGTGTACCCTTTTATCATTGAGGATGTCACCTGAAATCAGTTTATTCTGAACTGTTGTTAATCGTCTCTCTGAAATTTGCAATAGACTCAATAGAAAGTTTTGACAACATCAATTTTTTTACCCCCATTACAGAAAACACTATATTTCCACACATTATCCCTATTTTTGAATGACTAGAGCTTCTTAGTTTTTAGATTAACTCTTTCACGGCAAGAAGTAATAAAATAATATTGTTCTAATTTCGAACCCATGTCCATAAGTGTTTGAAAATAGACAGTTGATCGTCCTTCGAAATTTCATGTGTACACATTTTCATACATAATCATCTTACCAGTTTAAATGACTTCTTTTCCATTTCCTTGCCTGTACAAGTTGTGTATGACTTGCCATTGTTTCTATTTATTTTCCTTCCTTCGGTTTTCCATTTAGTTTTGTTCACAAGCTTCTTTTTTCCCAAATTTTCAGTCATGATTCACTGCTGCAACTGACAACCTGAAGTAGGCCTAAACATCGAATACTAGCCTACTACAGTATGGCTTACAACACCATGTGACTGTTGCTGTTCACTTGTTCAACGTAAACACGTAACATTGTATCCTGTGTTATGTATTGAAGCTAGACTTACAAAATTTACTACAGTGTACTAGTGTACTATAAGCATTCAACTATCTAATCCCTTGATCGTCGGAAAACGGACTTATAAGGGTACACACCATTATTTGGGTAAAGCCCTCAATTCAGGTCCCTGGTTATTACTACAAGTGTTAAGCATTATCAAAGCAATTTGCATAGACCCTTGAAAAGAAATTCCTAGCCTATACACAGAAAATGTACATGCAATAAATTCTTGACAGAGTTATTATGTGCATAGTTCAGTATTACAGTACAGGAGCAGACCACACTGCAGCTCTTACCATATCAATGCATCGGTGGTTTGCACAGCGGAACTGATTTGGTGGACAGTGTGTGTTGTTGACATGCAGACACCCCACTTCCACAGACTCGTCAGAGCCATCACTGCAGTCCTCCTCTCCATCACATGTCCAGGTAGAGGGGATACATCGCCCTGTGCTGTTGCAGAGGAAATCCGTGTGAGGACATACTCGAGTCTCTGCAACAAAAGCAGTGACATCAGTTTGATATTCTGTGCCACCAGCTCAGCCAACCAGTATGCCATACACTTACTGCAGTCCTCTGTCTCATCCGAGCTGTCTGAGCAGTCTGGTGTGCCATCACAACGCCAGGTGGTAGGGATGCAGTCTGAGTTGTTGCACTTGAACTGGTCAGGACGGCAGTGGTATGCTGTGGAAACACAAATCAAAAGAGTAGTATCACATCTTCGAACCTGCACGACTGAACACTGTGGATACTAACAACGGTCTACTGTTGCAGCAGTGATTGATAGACGGAGATCATTACCACGCAGTTGGAGGTACAATGCCAGTTTAGGAAACTGGTAAAAGAAAATTGCATCTCGAGCCAACTGTAAAACTATACGAGTAGACTGGAGTCAAATTCCACTGTTGCCACTCTCTGCGGGTTTAGGTGTTTCTGTCACACTTTTTTTTTGACATAGGTACATTTCGTCACACTTTACGCTTTCGTCACATCGTCTTTTGTCACACATTACACTTTTGTCACAGGCCTACGATGTCATACTGACACACTTCATTTTAAGTTTCTTTACTTGAAGTATAATTGCAACAATTAGTAATTAATTACGATATATTGATATACGTTATCAAGGTTATGGAATAAATTTTTTAGGTGATAATCAAAATTTTTCCAGTTATGTGTGATAACATATATTTCGGGAAAACTAAACATGGGAAGGAGAAATTAATTCACTGAGGATTTATGTATACATTGCATATATTGCACAGAGTGTAATCTTATGAACTTATTTTTAATACGCTTAAAGAGGAGGTATATAACACATTACAAAAACAGTTGCTGCCGCACTTTATATCGACTTATTACGAGGCAACCACAATGGCCATAATTTCAAATATGTTTCCACAAGCGAAGCTGGTCGGTTGTTTATTTCACCTCGGGCAATGTTTCTGGAGAAGACTTCAGTCTGATGGACTCGTTGAAGAGTACAACCGGGAAGAAAATGTAAATTACGACCCACATTCCATTTGCTAATTGCAATAGCATTTGTTCCCTAGGAAGACGTCGTCTCCGCTTTCGAACTACTAAGAGATACCATATTAGACAACTTTGTTAATCTCTTCGACTATGTCGAACACAACTATGTAAGAGGAAGAAGGCGTGGCAGAGGAAGGGAGATGCCTATATTTCCTCCATCCACCTGGAATTGTTACATTCAAACACTAAAAAATCTTCCAAGGACCACTAACATGTGTGAGGCATGGCACCAACGCCTTAACACACTAATTGGAAAGTTTCATCCATCATTTCACCATGTTCTAGAGTCACTGCAGGCTGAAACTGCAAAACTTCACAATGATATTGAAAAATTGAAAGGTGGACAGTCGCCACCACGTAAAAAGAAAAAAATATACAGATCTCAACACAAGATTATAAAGAATTGTAGAAAGATATCAGGAATATAAAGCCGATGAGAATGTTTTAGGTTACCTTCGAGCAATTGGGCATGGTGTCGCTGGACACTTTGGTTAAATTACTTATTTTGGATATATGCACTAACTTTGGGTAAAAATGTGTATAAAAATTGATGAGTATTCAATAAATAATAGTGAAAGTAATACTGTGTAGTACATTCAATATTGTGACGAAACATATCCGAAAGGTGCGTCACAGTGAAGTCATTTCTTGGCCACCGAGGTCACCCGACCTTACTCAATTGGATTACTGTGTGTGGGTTAGCTTAAAGGTACATTTTCCTCGGTGCGACTATTGCGATGATCGTTCAACGATTATTGTTGAATGATTAAATGTTGAACGATAATCGTTGGTTACCATTTTGCTCGGAGCGTCTACGATTTGTTAATTTTTCACTAGTCGCGTGTTTTCATTTGCAATCGCATCGTTCTAGAGCAGCCGTGGCGAAAATGTGATCGTGCGCCGAGCCACTGTCAAACCTGCAATGTGCATAGCACCTATGGAGGGAGGCGGACACCCGAAGGGGAAGTGAAGCAACTGTCTGACTTATTAACGGATTTTCATTTTCCTTATGTCAAGCACTCAAATATAATTTTATACAGTACAAGGCTAGAAAATGATGTTTAGTACGTGTAACGAAGAAAGAAATGAATAAGAAAACATAGGACACAATATCACAACCTAAAATTAACTGTCTTCAGAATGTCTCTGCGACAGAGTTTCAAAATCAGGAATTATGTCACTTACTGTTAGTCGTAGTTGGTCACGAAGGTATTTGTCTGTCAGTCGTGATCTAAATTTGGTTTTTACTATTTTCATTGTTGAAAATAATTTTTCACAAACATAAGTTATAGCGAACATGGCTTCAACAGACCAAACAAATGCACGAAGCTTCGGATATTTACTTTTTTTTTTTTTTGGAAAAGATTTGAAAAGTTTAACATTTTCAAGTTCTTACATATAACTTTCATTTAACATCACATTGTAAATCTGTGAGTTTAAATTGAAGATCTAACCATATTATTCGTACATCTGCTGAAAAAGGATCGACGTACAGAGGTAATAATAATAGTAGTAATAATAATAATAATAATAATAATAATAATAATAATAATAATAATAATAATAATAATAATAATAATAATAATAACGATAATGATAATGATAATAATAATAATAATAATAATAATAATAATAATAATAATAATAATAATAATAATAATAATAACACTCAACCTTTTAATGTTCCATGATTGACATGTAGTATCATGCCATTTTATGTTACACAACCGTTTTCCTCGTAATACTTGTGAACAAATCATACATTTAATATTCTCATCATATTGGCAGCAAAAAAACGCGTCCTCCCATCCTACTTTGAAACTTTCGTTTTTGTAGAGGTACATGGTTTCAAGAGAGACACTGCGACGATACGCCACTCGCAGGTCAGAGACAAATACAAATGGAATGGAGTTTGACTCCAGTGAGTGAGAGGGTGGGGGTTGGAGAAGGTAGGAAGCAAGAGAAATGCATAGCTATCATTTCGAGCCACAATGTGCTCGTGAGTCACATTTTCGCCACGGCTGTTCTAAAGGAAGATTGTGTTTAACAAAATGAGTTTAATAAGTAGACGTAAAAGATTACTTAAATGCCTTTGATTGAGGAGATGGAAGACGACGAAATACTTCTCCATACGTATGGGATGAAAAGAGCCAAAAAACACAGTCTGCTTGAGCTCAATAATGAAGAGAGACTATACCAAAAATTTAAATAACTTAATTATAACTTAATTTTCCAACTTTATTGACAAACTCAGCCCATATATTGTCCTTGACCCTTTGATCCTTGTAGGACGCATGTGACAGCTGCCACAGTGAGGGATGATTCGCCACTTCCTCGAGAAGAATTTCATCATCCACGTCAGAAAACGAAGGAGCCATGATACACGTCTTTCTCACAATAAACGTTAGCGACTGACGATTATATTCAACCTTTTCCTGAACGACTATTCAAGATGTACGATCGTCATTAACGACTCTAGCGGCAGTCGCTCGAAGGAAAACAGCTCCATAGGAAATACAAAGAAATAGTGCTCGACAATTATCGTTGCGCGATCATCGTTGAACGATCATCACAATAGTCGCACCGAGGAAAACGTACCTTAAGACCGAAGTCTAACAAGTGCAAAGTGGAAACAAGGGAGGTACTTCTCGTTCGTATGTTACATGCTTGTGCTCAAGAAAAGGAATGTCCGAATCAGCTCAGATCAGCAACACAACAGTTGTCTACAAGAGCTGCAAAGTGCACTGAGGTTGATGGTAGACTTTTTGAACATGTTCTGTAAAGAAAAGTACACAATTAAACAGAATATAAGGTAATGGTGTTTTAATTTACTATCACCTGCAGTTTTCCTGTTCCTCATTGTTTCCATTAGTTTTCTCCAAAACCGTTAAGAACAGGACATATGTTCATATAAACTTTTTTGTTCAGAATCACCAATATTATCACTCCTCAAACCATGTACCTTTCCTCCTGATTCACCCCTATATATGCAAATGACGTTCAATTGTACATTTCCACCGGTTCTGATATGCTAAGCGACTGCATTAATATACTTAATAAAGATCTCGAAACCATTTCCTCATGGTTTCAACAATTTGGACTTAACCTAAATACAGGCAAATCACAGGCTAACTTATTTACAAATAAAAGATTAATCCCTGATATTAATAAACCGAATTTTTCACTGTGAAACTGAATAAAACGATTATTATATTCAGTTCAACTGTAAAAAATCTCGGAGTTCACTTTGAATCTAATCATACTTAGGACACACATGCAAGAAAGTATTTTCTACGTCCACTCATTAAAAAGATTGTACCATTATCCAACTAAATTACAACAGATGCTTATACAGACTTTTGTTATGCTGCATTTCGATTATTGTGACACTTTATTTAGTGATCTCAGGGTAGATTTATCCCAGAAACTGCAGCATGTTCATAATGCATGTGTTTGCTTCATATGTAATGTCTGTTACTATGTTCACATCTCACATTCTTTCGATAAATTATCATGGATCAGGTTATAGGAGAAGAGGAAGTTATACTCTCTTTCTATCTTATAGTGAATTTTGCGCCCCTCAATCCTTATTACTTATTTTTTCGATTTCACAACCTTCCTCACTATTATATGTATTCCACTATGTTCATTTTTATTTTTATTGTGTACACTTCATTCAATTCTCTGTTTCTGATTTTATTATGTGAATCGTATTTGCTTCTAACTTAACACTAATATGTATTCCATTATGTTTATTTTTATTGTGTACATTTTATTCAATTGTCTCTTTCTGATTTTAATATGTAAATCATACTTGCTTCTAACTTAACACTAAGAGTCATTCATTCAAAGTTTTCTGCCCAAGGGCAGGTCTTTCACTGCAAACTCAGCATTCTCCAAACTTCCCTATTTTCCATCTTCATTCTTAGTCTCCACATATGCTCAATACATCTTAATGTTTCTATGACACTAATATGTAATTACTTAAATCTGATACATATTTTGTATGTTTGACTATGAAACAAGTTTAACTCCGGTATAGTGTAAAAGAAGGCCTTAATTCTCCCAAGTTAAATAAAATCTTCATGGCCATGACAACCACCACTACCACCACTACTAAATATTGGCAGTAAAACCATATATAAAAATTTCCAATTGCTCTATTAATTAATTTAATAATAATAACAATAATAATAATAATAATAATAATAATAATAATAATAATAATGGTTTATTTAACCTGCATTGTTAACATTTGATAAAGTGAATTCTAAGTACAGTACCTAATTTACAGTGAAATCCCTTAATAACTGGAACCCAATTAACTGGCAATACCGAAACAATGGCAAAAAGAAAAAAACAACTTCCACATTGTCACAGCCTGGACCATCAGTGTTGCCACAGTAAGAAGGTCGAACGAATTTTCATGTTCAGTGAATATTCAGCCTAAAATTATATTGAGAAATAAGCTTCACATGACTGGAGTTTCAACAGTTGGCATTATAAAATACAAATTTTTTAAATTATTCATTAAATTATACAGCAAAATTTCGTATCCAGAACTGGCTTGGTCCTTTTGGTGCCGGTTATGAGGGATTCTACTGTATTAACTTGTTCCATAATGTTCTTTTATTACTTTAAATTATAGATTGTATTTTCATCGTATGCCTTCACTTTACTTTAACCAGTGCAGTGGATACCATCATACTGTATTAAATATGTTATTCTGTCAACACATTTAAAGAAAATAATTTTTGACAGGGATCCCAGCAGAATTAATGAGCACAATAGATATGACTCCTCAATAAACAAGCTGATTTTGACGCAGTGCTGATGTAGACATGAAAGTGTATATAAAATCTATCTGCCCCTTAAACATCTATGGAGAACTTCAAGGAAGTGGTGAAAATCAATGGTCAAAGGAACAAATTCATTAGACAATGAGACATCTTCACCTCAGAAACACAGATATAACACTTACTGCAGTTCTGCTCGTCAGAACTGGGGCCATCACCAACTGCATCATCACAATCATTGTCCTTGTCACAGAGCCAGGCTTTCATGATGCAGTGACCATTGGCACATTGGAACTGGAGTGAAGAACACTCTTGGGGAGCTGTCGTGGCTGAAACACACATCAAGCAGTGTGAGACCAACTTTACTATGCTGTACTGTGTGTGAATGGTGAAAGTAAAGTTATCCATATGAAAGGCCATGAAGGCTCACAGAAAGCAGAAAATTAAGACTTCCACTTTTACATTAGTAGCAGAAGGGACATCAGACTTTATACTTGTCCCCTTCACCCACAAAAAAATAACCCTGATACTCAGGGCCATTGTATAGTTGGGAGGATTAGATCAATGGAGAAAATCCATCACTCCATTGGGAATGAACCTGTAACCTTCCAGATTCCAGTGGAATGCTATACCATGATGCTACCGCAAGCACCATGTGTCAATGGTGTTTTATGTAATTTCTTACTTGTATGGTGGTCACAGTTCTCTTCGTCACTGTTGTCCCAACAGTCATTCTCGCCATCGCAGATCCAATTCACATGGATGCAGGATGTTGTATGGTTGCAGGCAATCACAGGGAGTGACGGCTGCAGCTCTGAGCAGTTGCGAGGCTCTGTCAACAAGCACTAATTCTTACAAACACAATACTCCTTCCTCTTAGGGGTATTTATGTAGATTGGTAGATCCAGGGTGCGAATTAACAGGGAGGGATGGGGGGATTACCCCCTGTTGGAAAGTTATCCCCCTCTCATAAATTCATATTAACATCCCTATCCTCCCCTCACAAAATATAATTGTTTTAATACGAGTATATGTACTTTATAAAGCACAAAGTAAGCAAAGAAAATAATATTTCTGTATTATCATCACAGGCGAGCTGACAACAATCAATAACTTAGGAATTACACATCTTATTTTAAGCCTGTTCATGGATATAATTATTAATATGATCAAGATGCAAACAAACAAGCAATTCAGTGTCATCAAGCGTTGAGCCATATCCACTGAGAATAATAATAATTTTATGTATGGTATTCTCTATCTAGGATTCTATCCCCTCCCCCCACATCAGAAATCTTAATTCGCATCCCTGGGTAGATCAAATCTTAATGCTGGTTAGACCTCCAAATATGTCAGCCTCAATGGGCTCTTTGTGCTTACCTATTATCACTGAATGTCTAATAATGTTAGCCCATTTCTGCTCCTTTTCATGAGTTTATTAAAATTTGATAAGTTTTCGAAATCTTTGCAACAATGCTAGAGGCTAAGTTGCCCATTCGTTTTTCTATTACTGGGCATCAGAGACCTCTACAACATTAAAGTCCTGCAAATATATGTTCCCAAAGCAGGAACTTTGGACAAAAAAATGGTCGATAATTTTTCTGGAATTCTTTCTTTGAGGTACCTACAAGATAATTTCAAGTGCAGTCAATCTACAACATGGATCCCTGAGCTTTACTTCTCTTTTCTCAAGAAAATTATGTTAAAGATTTTCTGTCATTTTGAAAATCACAAAACAGAAAATCCTATTAATAAAATGTCCATTAGTAAACTCAACTATCCTGAAGTAGATAAAGCAATTAGTGTTTTATTCCAAAACCTAAATTTATCTGATTTTTATTGCCGAAAAATTGACAAGGGCTCTGTTAAATTCAACTGTCGAAGTTGATTATGCAAATATAATATTTCTCCCAGGGTCCTTACTTATCTGGTTTTATAGCTAAAAAAAGTGGCTAAGATTTTAGTCAAATTTTTCATTATTGAACCCAACTGTCTCAAAGCGGATAAACCAATTACTGTATTTACTTTAAGAGCTTTTACTAGGGTTTATGGGCAAAATGTAAGGCCCATCTTAAATATTTTGTTCCGAATCTGAGCAGCAAAGGAAAGTATTGTGGCAACCGTCTGGATTGTTCTTGTCGCGTCAGTGAGTTGCGCGCTAATCTAGCGAGAAGGAAGGCAAGGGGAAACGGAAACACGAACCCCTGACGCTAGATGCGGTACAGAGCAAGGGGGGGGGAGAAACGCTACTGTGGCTGGACGGAAGTAAGGAAGCATCGAGACGTGGATCTCTCTCGAAGATTCTGTAAGCCATGCGAATCGAAGATTCTAGGAGTTATGGTGTAATAAATAAAAGCGCTAGAATCAGTCTTGGGAAGTCAGTCTACAACTGAGTCTTTGTGCGAGCAAGGAAGCCAGCCTTCAAGAGCATCTGGAAGACCGGAGTTCGACGTGCAGTGGAACCGCACCTGGAAGACTTGGGTTCGATGGGCAGAGGAACCGCATCTGGAAGACTTGGGTTCGACGTGCAGTGAACTTGAGTAAGTCCGTAACTGTGGCAGTGTACAGGCGAATGCGACGTAGTTCGGAAGACCTGAGTTCGATGTGCAGTGAACTTGAACAGTGAGCTAGAAGAACTAGCCAAGGCAAATGAATTGCGAACTGAGAACTGACAGTTTTGTTCTGCACATAGTGCACTGTGAACATTAATTGAAATTAGGAGTACATTGTTGTTCTTCTCAATAATACACATAGTATATTGCCATTGTCGTCGTGTGGAGTGCAATAACGACTATTGTGTTGCTGTGTTGAGTGGAATACCCATTGTTGTAAGATGAATTATTAAGAATAAAAGTCACATTGTTATCGGGTGCATGGTGGTTAAAGAGAATAAAATTCACAGTATTAAATGAATGATAAATGAACAACTTGGAAGTACTAAGATACTTTATGTAATAAGACAAATACTTATTATAATGCACCATATAAAACATATCATAATTAAAAGTTATAGTAAATATATTGCACAAAGAAGAACTCTCCACTTGTAAGACACAAAAATTTGTACATTTATTATTCAGAGCGTAAAACCACAATGCTTAAAACAATTTATTTATTTCTTTGATGCTCACTCTCTTACTCTAATTGTTTTTCAATTGTGATTATTCCACACACAGATCAGAACATTTAAAGAAGAAGACTGAAGTGATAACCCGTCTTAAATTCAATTATAAAGAGAAGTTGTCCTCGCTCCAGTACACAATGTAAAATAAAACCTTCATTTTGGTTCTTGAAAATTAACACAGGTCCTGTATGCAATGGACTCTTATCATGCAAATCTGATTTCTTCAAATCTCTAACAGGTACATACTTTATCTAAAGTGTTTCAAACTTGATTTACTTAAGGTACTTGTTATCTTTATTAGTGAGTGTGTAATTATGTAATAAAAATATAACAAGAATTGATATTAGTTAAATAAAAAGCCAAAAACATAAAGCATAACTTGAGATTTGAGATGGTGTTCAATGTGATGCGTGATTTTTTTTTTTTGCAAAATGTTTCAGATGCAGAAACATCCAACGTTTCAGAGCTACATACTGGCGCAGTTCTGGAAAACAGCTCTTGGTAATGGATCCAACAGACAGGTTCCTGTTTCCTTGCCTTCCTTACGATGGAACTGGGACATGGCTCTGAAATGTTGCCTGTTTTTGCATCCACAACACAGTTCAAAAACCTAAAAACATCGCAACACTCAATAATAAACTTACTTTCGCAGTGCATCTCATCACTGGCATCAGGGCAATCGGGGTCGTTGTCACAACGGAAGCTCGCAAGTATGCACTGTCCTGTGGCACAGCGGAAGTTGTGTTCTGATGAGCATGAGCAATTGGCTTCGTCACTCAAGTCACCACAGTCATTCATATGATTGCAGACCCGGTTGTTTGGCATACAGCGGTTGTTCTGGCACTGGAAGAAGCCAGGTGGACACATGCGCAGTGCGCAGTAGTGTGGGTCTTCATCAGATTCATCCTCACAATTGGCGACACCATCACAGGTCAAGTGGTAAGGGATGCAGCCCCCTGCAGAACAGCGGAATTCCTGCTCATTGCAGTCTGCATCTTTGCTGGTGCAGCGCTGGCCATCACCCAACAATGTGCGTCCAGGAAAGCATCGACACTGCACCGCCCCTGATGCCAAAAGGGTGCACTCGTCCTGGCAGCCCCCATTCAACACACGACATGGGTTCGTCATGCCTATCAACAGGCAAACAAATTTTCCTTCATCAAAAGAAGAAAATTAGAGAGAGTAGGACCTCTATACCATACCTTCAAGGTGAGTAACTTAAAATGTCTGAAGTAGTGAAATACTTGGGAATTATTTTCGACTCCAAGCTAACTACATTTGAAGTTGTGTAGGTTGCAAGGGATAGCGATAGTAACCAACTACCTACTCTATCCAAATCCCATCCTCACTTTCTCGTGGTACAACCTGTTTCTACTAACGAGGCTCTGGGGACCGAGTCATGGCGGAATAGCCATTTCATACATGACAGAGAAAATACTGTAGTAACAACATTCATTGCCAACCTGCCATGGTGGTAAAAGGTTCCTTATGTGGCAAATAAGGAATATGGTTGATGGACGTCATGACAATCCTCCCAACTAGGCCTGATTTGGCCAAAGGCAGGTGTGGCCCTCTATACCTTATGGAGGTTGAAGAAAGACGATACAACTGAGGTGTTCAGTAATAAACGGTTGTAGACTGCTGATGAAATGCTTCCAAATATTGGGAAGCAAGAAAGAAAACAACTTCAGTGTTAACTCTTCAGCATTAGTTACATACATACTGTATATACATACATACATGTGAAGTTGTTAGGTGCATGTACGGGGAAAAAAAAGGAATTAAGACCAGGATAATCTGACCATCTATACTGCATGGAGACCTGGTATGGTGGCCCAGGGCCCTCCATAGTAAATATATAATTCAGCTTGGTAGAATTCAAAGAACAGCCTGCCAGGCAATTACTATTGCAGCAATGGAGGCACTCTTGACCTTGATTCCATTAAATTGATCAATACTGGAGGACGCAAGAATGGCTCTCTACAAACTGCAACATATTAAGCTATTGAGAGTTTACGAAAGAGAATCAGATGTGCTCAAAATTAGAAAATAGATAGAAGACGACATATTGAATACGTGATCAGACTGTATACTTCCGGTTTACCAATTTACAAAGAAATTTAGGATCATTATTGACCCCGAGCTTTGGAAAAATCAGACTCCAAAATTTAGAGAATACCTGGATCTGGTTTACAGATGAATCAAAGAACGACTTGGGAACTGAATCTGGAGTGTATGGAATAAGACCCAGAAAAAGCTTGTCTTTTTCTCTGGGAAACTTTGCTACTGTTTTCGAAACGGAAATATATGCAATCATTCAGTATATTCATGAAAATATAAGGCGAGGCTACTCGAGTAAGCAGATCCTTATATTCTCGGATAATTTTACCTTAATGGTACTCATTTCATATTGGAGCAGTTAAATGGCAAGTTGTAGCCGATTTAAGTGAACACCATATTTTAAAGTTTTGGTGGCTACTTCATTCACACACAACCCCCAGAATGTCTGGAGGACCACACCTGCTGTTGGTCGACGGGTCCATTTGACCTAGCTGGGAGATCTTGTTGATAACCAGCTTTCCCTCCTTAAGCCACTGGAGGACGATTTTAGTGGCATAGCAGGTCAGCACTAGGAACAGAAAAGTAGAAAGAGGAGGAAGGAAAGGGAAATGAACCCCTAGGCCTCGAATGCTCTAATGCCGTCGGGATCGAAGAAAGTAAGAGTTCAGTCAGAGGACTGGATAAGAAAGGGTAAAGAGGGAATTGATATTAACAGTATCAAAATGACAATAGAAGAAAAAGCACTGATTCAATATGAAAAACTTATCAGATTACCAGGAAACAATTGGCATTCATACAGTCCTCTCTGTAGATTGAAAACTCAAAAAAGTTTCATATCCATTGTTCAAGAATTAAAACAGAAAATCAATATCCCGAATTTAAAAGAAAACTTACAAATTAAACCAAACCCTTTAACTCTATTAAATATAGAATATAATCTAAATTTAACAGAAGAAATACTGAAATCAGAAGTAAACACTAAAATACTGAAACAATTGTCTTTAGAGACAATTAATATTGGTACCCTCCACAAGACTGGCTTCATTTATACACCGACGGATCCTTGATTTCCAGAGAACAAGGTGCCGGTGCAGGTGTTACGTGCTGTCTCTTCTCACTTTATAGATCACTTGGATATGGAACAACAAGTTTTGATGGTGAAATCATTGCAGTAAGTGAATGTCTCAGGAATCTTCTATGCCACATCAATAAATTTAGGAATGCAGTTATATTGTCAGACACCAAAGCAGCTATTCTATCAATCGTTTATAAACATACACCTCATCTCAAACAGCAGAAATAACTAAAATGCTCTCTCAATTAATATCACTCAATAAAAGAATTGTGTTCCAATGGATACCATCCCATTGTGGAATCCTGGGAAACGAGAATGCGGATGCTTTAGCAAAGAAGGGCAGCACTGCTACTTACAGACCTGTTACTAAATCTACGTATTACTCTGTGAAAAGATTTATTAAATCTACATACTTAGACTTCAACAAACAAAATTTGATAACACAATCCCAAGGGAAAAAATGGAACTCTCTGCATCAAAATCCACAGTTAATTCCCGATTTACCACGAAAATCGTCTGTAGCTGCATTTAGATTGGCAACAGGCCATGATTGTTTGGCTACACACCTGCATAGAATTGGAATATATCAGTCCCCTAACTGCCCATTGTGCAACTCAAACCAAGAAATGGATTCGGAAC
This sequence comes from Periplaneta americana, assembly GCF_040183065.1. Lineage (NCBI taxonomy): Eukaryota > Metazoa > Arthropoda > Insecta > Blattodea > Blattidae > Periplaneta > Periplaneta americana. The sequence continues at coordinate 64,050,269 of NC_091119.1, read as the reverse complement.
ACCTCAAAATCTGTGCTTCATTGGCTGGTCATGATAATATCTTTGAAAAATATTGGAGTGCAAGAGGTCAAATGACTTTATTGTCAAACGCCTGGCATTAGAAAACAACAACATATTCTCGGATAGCCAGGCAGCACTTCTGGCTCTTAGTAGTCATAAAATAACATCAGGACTGGTTTTAAATTGCTTGAATATACTCATGACCTAGAAGAACAGAATGAAGTACAACTCACCTGGGAGCCAGGTCACAATGGTACTGAAGGGAATGAAAAAAACTGACAAATTTGCTCAACAAGGAGCAGCTTCTAAATTCATTGGGCCAGAGCCAGCTCTAGGAATTCCTGAGTGTTCCATAAGAGTAGCAATTAAAAACTGGTCCGGAAAACAACATTATAAAAACTGGATTAAAGCTCCAGGAAATAGACATAGTAAGTTATTTATTAGAAGACTATGTAAAAAAAAAAGAGCTGAAGACCTATTTCAGTGTAATAGACTTCAGCTGAGAATAATTACAGCTTTTCTCACAGGACATGTCTCTGTAAAAAGGCATTTGAAAAACATGGATCTAAAGGAAATCTGGATTGTACATTCTGCAGAGTGGTTACTGAAACAGCCCATTGCATAATTTGCTCTTGCGAGGCTTTGGCTAGAGGCTGCGGTGCATCCTAAGCAAAAAGTAGATGGGCTAAAGTTACTATTAACGCAGCAATGTGAACAAGATGCATATGTTTACACTCTTTCAATCTCAACTCTTAAGTTGATAAACTGAATTGATAACTGGGTGTGTTGTATATTTTGGTGACTACAGTTGATGATTGCCGTTTGTATGCACAAAACGACATGTCACAAGCTAAAGATAATATGAATATGTATGTATTTATTTACACTGCAAGTGGGCACACACCCGGTGGCAGTGGTAACTTAATTACACACAATAAAAATAATACACAATACAATTAAAATGCACAACATAATACACAATAATTGCATTAACCTAAATAATACGTGAACCTAATTTTCTATTGCAATCCAAATATGTACAGGTCCTACATAAGTTTCACATTACTACTGATAATCTTTCACTTCACTCTTATTTCACTCACTGCACTGGCATTACGACACATCTCACAGACACTTAAGAACACATTTCACTGACACTTTATAACACATTTTACTGACACTATAGAACACACTATAAGTTATCACTGATCGAAACTATTCACTGCTATTGTAAACCATAACTTCACTGACTCACCACAATGGAATTTGAGCTCTTTTAGTTATTGCTGCTAAAACTACATTTCAAATCTACCCTTTAATAATTCCAAATAATAAATATAATTCCATCTACCAAAATTTAATATTCAAGCAATTGCTATTAGTAAACAAACATCCCCAATCCGAATAAATAAAACGGTAATTATACCTGCATTATAAGACTTAATATTCTGATAATAAATAACTAATCAATAAGAAACCAAATCATACGCAGTAACTTAACTCAAGAGTTCGTCTGTACAAACAGATATGAATCTTTAACGCAATTAAGCTACAATTACAACTCAATTACTTCTGTGGGAACCTTCCCTTACAGTTACAGCTGTTAACAACGTAGTTATTTTTTTTAATTTATAGCTATCAACGTACAGTTATTTAAAAAAAAATTATAATTGTGTTAAGATGCCTTTCCTGTCACAAAATGTCTCGTCTGAAAAGGAATAATGGATGTCTATAAACTAAATAACTAACTAAACATTTCCCATTCAGATGGAACAATGGCACATCGCACCCCCAGTAAAATACTGTCATATGTCGAAAATCGCATATATTTTCGTAATTTTCTTTCAACACTGTTTTACTGGTTGTAGATATGAAATTCTAACAATAAAATAGTATATTATCGAAGGTTTTGGTACCTATTTATTACAATTTTTTTACAGCAGTATTTTACTTGGAAATAGTGCATCTCTACACATCACAATTTTCGAGTTACGACACTATTTTACTGGGAGTGCAATATTATATTCTCACACTCTTGATTTAAAGAAAGTAAATAATGAATATGACTGATTATGTCTTGCTTGTAGATCTACATGCTTTTCTAAGTTTGCTGTGAAGCTTCGACTACTTTATATTCTTTCTTCACTAGTGCACAATTTGCAATGAAATGAATAATGTTTCCCATCTCACATCAAATGCTGTTGGCCAAGGCATACTTTTTTCTGCTTCTTTCTTCACATTCGAAATAAATTGAAATGAATGTAACATCGAAGTACGGATATTATTCTCAAGTCACGTGACTGCAGTATATACTCACTGTTGTGCAGAAAATTTTCAAATGAAAAGGATATAGATTACGTCTAATCTGCAAGTCATGAATGCAGTATTCATAAGAATTATAATTGGGACATTTCTGAGGCAGATTTTAGGATATGTATGGTTATTTAAATTTATTTCATAGCAGATCCCATTGTTGAGCAGCTAGCGTAAGAAAGACAAGGATTCAGAACACAACCGAGCGATCTATAGAGTTTGGGGGAGGGAAGAGTGAGGACAGCGGAAATATATATATATACAGTAGTTGGAGTAACAAATCGAGTGCATAAGAGCAGGCCTAAAGCAAGCGAGAGAATGCGTTAATAATATACTCACTGTTGAAATGATCGAAATAACTTTTACATTATTTCTACAAATAAGGCTGGTATTAACAACATTTGTGATTCTTCAAAGAAAATACGAGTATATTACAAATGAAAAAAACAGTATTGTCGTTACTTTGTTATCGATAAAAGTAACTTCATTACAGTTAACTACTTTATGTAAATACTGGTAATAATGGAGTTACTGAGCATTACTTTGTAAAGTAATTATTACTAGTAATGAATTACTTCCACGTTACTCTTCAACTCTGCAAATGACTTAACGTATAAGTGGAATAGACACTATAAGTAAACAGATGCCCAAGTTATTTCATGGTCAGGCAACACAACAGTACTTATAGTCAGTCCACATGTGTGGGTTTCAATCATGAACAATCATTCTCCACATGAAGTGCAGTATTACTATGTTTCAGAGTCCTGGATATCAGAGAAACAAGATTATGTCTAAGAAGGCTCTGGTCATGTAGGCTAGCTATACCAAACGACCACAGTTTGGAACAAGAAACATCCTATCAGCCTGGACAAACGACGACATTCACACAAGAACTGAGGATACTCACAGTCATTGGTGTCATTGGCAATAGCAATAATGCCCATTGGTCGTGGTACTTCCTTCCTGAGCCACACCACATCTTCACCAGTATACTTGTTGGCTCGGATCACAGCATGGAGCACCCAGTCCGTCCAGAAAATGAAGTCACCATACACAGCCAGGTCAAATGGATGCTGTGGGGTCACTTTGGCCAGTATCTACAATAAAGTTGTCTATATCATCTTAGCACACAATAACAGATAGTAAACAATAATAATCTTCCATTATTAGTTATTCGAGAGAATTTTAGGACTACGAATAAACAGAGAAATGAAAGACTAGTAAATTTTGAAATGGAGAATTATAATTTCGAAAGTGTTCAAGAATTCACATACCTTGGGTTGTCTATCAATAATTAAAATAAAATGGAGAATGAAATTCATAAAAGAATAATGTATGGAAATTGAACTTATTTCTCGTTCTCACACATGTTCACATCAACAATGCTATCTAAAAGAACAAAACTTAAACTATATAGAACACTCATTTGCCCAGCAGTTACTTATGGAGCGGAAACATGGACAATGAAACTGGAAGATGAGAATAGCCTCTCATCTTTGAAAGAAAAATTATACGTAGGATTTATGGTCCAGTGTATGATAGAGGAGAGTGGAGAAAAAGAACGAATAAAGAGATTGATCAGCTATTGGAAGGCGAGAATATAGTGAGCTTTATTAAATCTATTAGGCTGAAATGGTTAGACATGTAGTGAGAATGGAGGAGGGAAGGCTTCCTAAGATGATAATGAACGCAAGAATGGAGGGAGAAAGAAGGTGAGGAAGACCAAAGAAGCGGTGGATGGATGACTTATTGCGAGACATTACAAGCCTGGAATTGGAGGACTGTGGCTGGGGACAGAGTGAAGTGAGAGCTGTTGTGAGAGAAGCCAAGGTCCATTTTGGACTGTAGTGCTATGATGATGATGATGATGATGATGATGACGACTGTATCTAAGTATTCATTAATTGATACATGCATTAATATATCCATCACCATTTTTGTGAGACCATTAAATTTGGATTATGCATTAAATTATTTTTTAAAGATGGTAGTGATTTGCGTCTGTATGTTTCAAACAATTATGCAGATATTTATTCAGCGATTTTCATAAGACAATCTCAGAAACATTCCACCTTCAAAAATAACATTCATCTCGTCATAATTTTATGTTATCAACTGAAGTCATTACAGTATTGTCAAATATCTCACAACTGCTTAAAAGATGTGCTCAAAATATAAAATCTCTGGACACATATCAACATAGCTCTGCAGCTCCTCTGAGAATCTACTCCACTTTGATCTGCCATCTCGTTGAGTTGTAAAAACAAAGTCTACTCAGGACTAAACAAATTCCCAGTGATGATAAGGTAACGAAATGGAATTAAGGGTCTTGATGTGATCATCAACGGGTTTCTATCTGCAACTGAAGTGGAATGGCTGGAAAAAGAATATTGGCAATGGGATGAACTTACAAAAGAGAAAACTGAGAAACTGGTTATTAACTTCCACGGTAGTGACTGTCTTATTTCTCAGGACGAAAGCAATAGAAATTTTAAACAGCTGGCAGCTTTACTGATACAGAAAATGAAGAGACAGAAGAAATGTTCACCATAGGCTGAACATAGTCCATTCAGTAATTTGTGAAGTACAAACATATCTAGGATTAACAAAACAAAGAAGTTTTCTTGATCAGAATGTACAGTCATGGAAAAAAGTTTTGTTGCACAGATACTAAGTCCCAGAAAGGAGACAGTGCGCATGATCAGAGGACGAGCGAGCTGGTTCACAAGAGAACGACTAGTTGAGGTAATAAAATTAGTTTCGTTTCATTGTATGTCTGATCATGTGCATTGTCTCTTCTCTGGGACTTCTGAAGTATCAGTGAGACAAAGCTTTTTTCTAAGACTGTACATATTCCACATTCTGACCCACAAGCATTTGTCAACATGCTAAAGCAGTTTCAACTTCAATCGTTAATCAAAGATAGGTAGATCTATACTTGCCATTCAAAAACAGACGTAATCAGTGGCATTCAGAAAGTGTGCTTCATTGTACTTCCACCATCTTAATTTTACAATGGATGAAAAGAAAAGGACGTTAAAAAAAAGAGGGAAAACATTTTGCTTAATATGTTCAGCTCAATTAGGATATGTCACATTTTAACATGAGACGACAGTTTAATAATGCACATGCAAAAGTTTATGAAGAAGACAGACTGTCTAGGACTGTTTTACAAAAAGTCCAGAAATAGTTTGAAAAGGCTGAAAAGAAAAATAAGTGAATCTGTGTTACCAGAGAGCCAAAATTTAAAAGGCCCAGTTATCGTGAGCTACAAAATTTCAAAACACGTTGCAGAAGAATAATTTCAAGGAAAAAACTGTTTCAGGACTAGATATCGAACCCAGGACCTTTGGCTGAGCACACCAACACTCTACCAACTGAGCTATTCAGGAATTATACCAGAATTCGGCTCAATTTTCCCCTTATATTCACATACTTCAAGTGGATTGACAGAATGCCAGAACCCAGCTTGAGTGCACACTTAACTGTGTGACTTACATTTATAGTCAGATTTGTATAATATGCATTACTGTTTCGATAACAGAAAACCACAAATTTAAATGATTGTTTTTCGTTTCTTATACAAGGCCACCTTAAATAATCGCAGAATATATTTTTTTTTTTTTGTTTTCATTTCATTATATCTGCCTGATTGAGGCAGCACATATATAAAGCACATTGTTATTTTAAAACTCATATCTCTATAAATATCGGCTCTATAAGAATTTTGCTTATAATAAAACTTGTCGGAAACATTTTTCGAAGCAACTTTTGTTATCGCTAATATGTTTTCGCGGGATATCAGCCGAGTTAAGATTTTGGAATGCTCCAAGCTTTCGACTGCTATTTCTGCAGCCATCTTCAGGAACTTCCCTGAAGATGGCTGCAGAAATAGCAGTCGAAAGCTTGGAGCATTCCAAAATCTTAACTCGGCTGATATCCCGCAAAAACATATTAGCGAACCAACGCCGAGAAAGCCTCAAATCATACAAACTTTTGTTATGTAATATTATTGTAAAATATCAATAATAATTTACTTCAGTCCCACTTATAACCCCTCCAGAAAGTGTTTTGAATGTCATATAGGCTAAAATCTAAGTGGCAACTAATTTATTTCACATACCAATTTTCGTAGAAATCGATTCAGCCATTACCACGTGAAAAGGTAACAAACATACAGTCATACAAACAAAAATTAAAAAACAAAATGTGATTTTCGATCTCAGAATAGTTCATTATACATGTTAACACCAGTAAATTTTATAAAAGCAAAAATCTCCAAAAAAATTTGGGTTATACTTTTATTATTAGTACAGATGGAGTAAAATGTCATGTGCGTTACTGATTTCAAATGAAGACATGTTATTTGTTGTCTTTTTTTTAAACTAACTTTTAATGTAATATTTTCAATGCATTATTTCTAAATAAATGAACTTGTAGATATTAAATATGAACAAAATCACACTTACCATTAAAAAAAAAATCACTGTACACAAGCAACATATCCATAATCACTTTATTGGTGTTATGGTGTATTTCCATGAAATGACATTACCCCATCTTCATAATTGTTATAATGAGGAAGTGAAAATAAACAATTTCTCGTACACACATTTCACTAGTCCAATCACATAATCTAGTTCATACTGTCCCTTTCCTTATGACTTTGTCTCCCAAGTCAGAAATTTATTTTTAGTCGACAGTTTAGCCTTCAAATCGTCCGTGAAATGAAGAAATACTTGACAAGGCCTTGTCAAGTTTTTCCTCAGCAAAGAAGACTATAATTTTGCTTTAATACTCACCACTCGGTTTGAACCATCATACTCTGCTCGCTCTATCTTGTCCAGCCTTGCATCACCCCAGTACAGTTTCTGTGCTTTGTGATCCAAGGTCAAGGCATTTGGCATCCGGATGTCTGTTGTGATTATATTCTCCTTGTCATAACCAGTCACATATGCTCTCTGAATGGCTGGGTTGTGGGAGTTCCAGTTAGTCCAGTATATACGCCTGTAAGACATTTTATGCTTCATTGTAGTTGGGTAGGCCTATTCAAAGAGCTGTAGTGAATCAAGGAAAGAATTCTCTACTCTGTATTATTCAAGAAATGAACATAAATATTTTATATAGTTCTTATCTATGGAATATTTAGTCAATTTTTACCAATCACTAAAATGTTTAAACAAAAACAATGTTCCCTGAAGAAGATGGCAGAGCTAGCCGTCGAAAGCTTGGAAGCTGATCTCCAACTCACCTGGCTGAGAACCCGAGAAGAGTTATTCTATATCAAACGCCAGGAAAGCCTCAAGTCATACAATGTTTAATGAATTTGTCTCCAAACAATGAATGAATGAGAGACATATGCAGTATCTTATAAACGTAATTTTTTCTAAGTGAATTGGAAAAAATTACTGCGAAAGTGCAGTGACTTCTCCTAAATGTCATGTGCAAACTTTGTATCATGTAATAATAATAATAATAATAATAATAATAATAATAATAATAATAATAATAATAATAATAATAATAATCCGTGGTGCTACAGCCCACGAAGGGCCAAGACCAACCAGCCGACTGCTGGCCTTACAGCCACATGCCAAAGCAGAGGTGGACGATCATCCAACCAGAATGGCGGTACCATGTGGTTAGCACGATGAGCCCCCCAGCCATTATAGCTGGTTTGCGTAACTGGATTTCGTTACCTATCGTAGCTCCCCAAGTGCATCATGATGCTGGGTGGGCACCAGTCCCATACACTGGCCGAAATTTCATGAGAAAATTTCTTCCCCCATGAGGACTCGAACCAGCGCGCATTCCGTAACGCGAGTCCTAGGCAGGATGCCTTAGACCACGACGCCAAGGCATGAGACATATCTTGTATGTCAGTCATGAAATTTCTCAGTACATTTAAATTTGTTTTAAAATATATATTAAGCAAATAAAACCAGCCATCAGCTTAGCACGAACAGTAGCGTGTTGTCTACTGATCCAGAGTTACACTTGGGTGTGGGTTCGATTCCCACTTGGGCTGATTACCTGGTTTTCTTTTTTCCGAAGTTTTTCCCAAATGTAAGACGAATGTTAGATAATCTATGGCGAATCCTCGACCTCATCTAGCCATATGCCATTTTGCAATCACCAATTTCATCAATACTAAATAACCCAGTAGTTCATACAGCGTTGTTAAATAACCAAGTAAAGAAAATTAAAACTGACTAAACTACTGACATTAACAAATGCAACATTGCTTGACATACATATTGCAGCTGTCGACGTCAATCCCACGTGGTTTATCATTCGCACCCAAAGTAATTATCTGCTCCACTTTGCTTTCGTTGTTTGTAAGATTGATTCTGTTGATAGTTGCATCATTGTTGCATGTCCAATACAGCATATTATTGATGGCCTCATAAGCTAAACCTTCTACCGAACCTTGTCCTGAAAATAAAATAAACGCATTTATACACAAATGTGGAATTATTCAAATTGTCGAGACATTTCTTTAAATCACTGAAACTTTCTAAAAAAATTAGGTTTCTATGAAAATAAACACGCCACTTCACAAAAAAGAATAGGTTCAAGAACATGATACGTCTTTTTAATTACTTCTTCATTTCGGTTGCTTTGGTAACTTTTTCAGTGTCACAAGTGAAAGCTATCCACAATATTCTTGTGCGAGTTATTGCTCCATTTCCGAATTTATTCCTAGAAATAATGGAGACGCAAAGACGAGGCTTCTTCCAACAGTGTTGTTAATCCAATTTCCTCGTGTGACGAGCTGTGATCGATGGTTACAAGCTTCTCTATAAATGCTTGTTTAGTTCCTAGTTTACAAACATCATCTGCCTACACTTTTCTTTTGTCCAGAAAACACGTGTTGATGAAAACAGTTTCTCACACCCTCCAAGGTTGTCAATTTTGATTTACAATATTTTTTCTGCAAGCATTTCTTTTTATTAATTAATTGCAGCAGTTATCCACCACACTGCGTGAACTGTGTCTTGCATATGACCATGTGACTGTTTCAAAGTTGCTAGACAATGTATTGAATGATAAAAATGTTAGTTCTGAGGAAGAAAACGGGACGGAAATTCGTATCAGTAGGGTTGGCTGCTTAAATTGCATGATACATATTTTATGTAAATTACATGTAATTTATGTTGCGTAGAAAAAGTAATTTTTACGCGATTTTCTAAGCTGCATAATAAATTATTTTCATAGAAGTGAATTAATATAAAGCCATGAGAGTACAATTTGCATTAATGGAATGGACTGTACGTAATGGTGGCCACAGTAATAGAAATCACCCCAATGCCATCTCAGCTGGCCTGAGCAGCATAGGGAAATGACTTTCTTTGTATTTGGCGGAGATTGGGTCACTCAATTATAAAGAGGATGGCTAGTATAAGTACATGAAATGTACCACATGTAGCAATAATTAGGGACATTACAACATGGTTTATTCAGTCTTATTACGAATATAATAGAAAATCTTTTAATGCTCTAAAAAGATATAAAATATTTAATACAACTTTCTTCTAAATATAGTATAGAGCCTGGAAGAGAGGCTGAAGAACGAAATGGTGGTTATATGTTAATTTAGCCTAATATTGACCGTTTTCTTACAAATTAGCTCCGTTCCATTACTGTAAACGAAATAATATTTTCATTGAAACTTCGAAACATCGTAGATTTTTAAATCCAACAGAAGAAATCCAATCTATAGCTTTTTTGAACAATTCACAACTACCGTACTTTCTCCTTCATTTAGAACCATAATATATTTATTGTTATGTAATCATTATTTTTAACAATGATTCGGAGATCTCAAAGGTTTCCTGGCATTTAAAATAATCCTACAAATAAATGGTTGCACTGCTACCATTATACTGTTTTATCCAAAAAGAAATCTCAATCCAACTTGCGTGCTTTCTTATGCCTAAGAAATACTCGATGCCTACTTTCTATCATATGTCAATAATATGAAACAAATACAGTCATCTTAGCTTTCTCTACAGATGAATTGGACATTCTTAACAAAGGTTACAAGTTTAATTACCCTCCACACAATTTGGACAATACTATTGATAATTTGGTTATAGAAACTGAACATGTTATTCAAAATTGTGAACACAACTGTAAAGATTATTTGAGATACCATACTTCTAAGATTATTCAGAATTACCAAAATGATCCCAACACAAAACGACAGTTTAAAGAAGCCAAATTAACCCACCAGAAAGTTACTGCACTTGGTAAAAAACTCAAACATAATAATTTGATCCACACTAAAGCTGACAAGGGCAATGCAGTTGTGATCATGGAAAAACCTGATTACGTTAATAAGACATATGAATTCATCGCTAAGAATAATATCGAAGAAATTAATTCTAACCCCATTGATAAACTTCAGAAATCTATAAAATCAGCCATAAAATCTGCTCCGGATATCATAAATGAGAAAGATGCACACAAATATATTGCTAAGAATCCAAGTTTACCAACCCTTAAAGCTTTACCAAAAACCCATAAAAAGGATTTATCTATGCGTCCGGTTGTTAATAGCGTAAATTCACCAAACCACAAAATTAATAAATTTTTGTTGAAATATTTGAAACAAATACTTAAGATAGATAATAAATATTCTTTGAATAATTCCCAACAACTCATTGAAAAATTACAACGCTTAAGTATTAATAAATCCACAAAACTTGTCTCTTTGGACATCGAAAATTTATATACCAATATCCCACTTGATGAAAATTTAAAGATAATTTCAGAGAAATTGCACAAACTTAATACCGATGAAAAAATCATCAATCAATTAATGCAGTTGCTTTCTGTTTGCACAAAACAAAATTATTTCCGTTTCGACAATAAATACTTCTTACAAACTCGAGGTGTAGCAATGGGTGACTCTCTTTCCGGTTTTTTAGCTGACGTATTTCTACAGAGCTTGGAAGACAAACATATCGAAAAACTTGCTGCTAAACATAACATCATTTCTTACAACAGATATGTTGACGACACCTTGTTAGTTTTTGAGAGTCATGCTGACACCCATGAAGATATCTTGCACTCTTTTAATAGTTTACATCCTAACTTAAAATTCACCATAGAACTTGAATGTAACAAATCTATAATTTTCTTAGACTTAGAAGTCATCAGAAAACATAAAAGTTTCGATTACGATATCTTTAGAAAACCTACAAACACTACCCATACTATTCACTGCCAATCCAGCCATCCCCAGTCTCATAAGCATAGTACTTTCGTTTTCTTAATTGACAGATTGTTAAATGTCCTCCTTTCCAAGAAAAACTATTTAAAAGAATACAAATATATAGTAGGACTTGCAACAGAAAATGGATTCAATAAAAAATTGATAGATAGACTTCTTTCTAAAAGAAAATCTCTTTTAAACAAGAGTTCAGATATTACGCTCACGCCCTTGACTGATACTAAAAAATCTAAATACTGGAACACAATGTCTTTTTATAATAACGTATCATACAAGTTGCATAATTTTTTCAAAAAAGAAAATGTAAAGGTCTCTTTTAGAACAGGTAATAAACTTAATAATGTTATTTCAAACAATATTTGTAACTTTGATAAATATGCCGGTGGTGGAGTGTACATGCTGCATTGTAAGAATTGCCCAAAAAAGTATATTGGCCAAACTAAAAGGAATTTTAGGACTAGATATTCTGAACATAAAGCAGATTTCCGTCACAATCGTAATAAATCCAAATGTGCAACCCATTTGATTGAGAACAACCATGAACTTCAAAAAATGTCTGACGCTTTACAGATTTTAAAACCCATCAGTAATGGAACCTTTAATTTAGTTGCTGAAGAATTTTACATAGCTAAATCGCTTAATAATACTGTTTCATTAATTAATGAACAATTACCTAGTTCCGGTAACCCCTTATTTAAATTAGCCAATGGAAACTCTTCTCACTGCGGCACGTACCCCCCTCCACTTACTTCATGACGTGTTTTCTCATACTGTGTTATTGCACCAGTCACCACCACGCTACCGACCAGGCCACATTACTTCTCTTACTACGCCAACACCAAAGATCTCGTAAGTGGTTTATCGTCACTTCATTTTTCTTTCTGTTTTCTATACAGGTCCCTTCACTAAAACTTATTATTGATTTTTGCAGATTTTACAATGTGCTGCCGCGTCATGATGACTGATGCAAAACAATATTTTAATTTGTTATTCTTTTAACTGTTTGTGTCTCAATTTTAAGCTGCAGATATGTTTTGCAGACTTCAATTTTTAAACAAACATGTTTCTGCAGGCTTTAACTCCAAATACTTTTATGTATTAATTTTTGAGACCTCATGAAGGTTTAACTGTCATATATATATATATATATATATATATATATTCGACTGTTCATAAGTCAAATTTTACTTGTTTTTCTTATTATTGTATTTTTATATTCTCACGTCATGTACCTTAACACATTTCGATGTTACTTGTCCATCTACGTCTTTATATGAAAGCTTAACATCACGCAAGTCTGACCTGAAGATGCTATTATAATAGCGAAAGCGCTAGTCAAAGATACGTTCATGTAACCTATGTAATATTTTGTATTTTGAATAGACAGTTATTGAAGGACTTTTGATATTTTTTCTTTAAATTTTGCTAATAAATTATTTTAAAGAAGTTGAATTTGAACCTTAGTGCACTTACGTTCCACGATGGGCTTGTGGCCAGTGCCATTGAAGAAGACAGAGTTGATGCTCCCTCGCTGTATGTCAGAGTAGAATATTTTACTGCGCTCATAATCAAATGTGAGCCCAATAGCATTCCTCATGAAGTCCTTGGATTGGATGCTGGGGTACGGGGCATTGCGGTTAAGTTCGTCAAACATGTTTATGCTGTCTATTCTCACAACACGTGAGTACACCAGAAAACTATCATAATCTGGAACAAAATCAAAGTTACCTTCCTTGTAGATTCGACTATAACTTTACTGTAAAAAGTATATTTACATTATTCTAATATTAAGTTTACTCCTTTTAGTGTCACAGGTTTTGTCATTGAGTGTTTGATGAAACTAAAGTGACAGTAATTTTACAACTTAAGTCCTCCCTTGAAAAAGGGTGCAACATTAAATTAATATGCGACTTCGATGGAAAAAGTAATTTTAAAGCATTCATTTATAACAATAAATGAACGCATCCAATAGCTGAATAAACTTGTAGGTCTCTCCTTGATTAATCAAATGGTTCTGCTACTAAATATGGGCCTAACTCAATATGCCTCCGATATTATTTTCTTTTGTCCTGAAATGTGTATTATAGATTTGTTGGTTACACCCTCATTCAAGGGAAGTCTTCAATTGTCCCTTAGTGTTTCATGCAGTGCTTTGTTTTTAAAAATTAATGACCTACGAGCATCACATGTTCTAGTAAAACAATGTTCACATTTGGAAATATTCTAGTCTGTATGGTATGGATTACAAATGGGAGTGGAACAAACATACTTATGCTCCTCATTGTGTTGTCTCCATACTTGGTGTCGCTGAGAAATTGCCTGGAATACACTCATTCAGGGACATAGTTCTTTTCGTGATGTCAATCTGTGAGAGCCATTGTAGCATTACGAACGATTTACAAATCATTTTCCAACCAATTTGTAACTTCACTTTCATGCTATAAAATGTCCTCAACAAAAAGCACAAGAAACATGCAAATAAAATGATATACCACTGGCATAGATCAGTGAACATGCTATCACTACAAAACAATGAAAGCTACGCAGTGGCGGTTCCTCGGGGGAGGGAAGGGAGGAACGTCCTCCTCACATTTTTCTTCTCTTGAAAGTAAATACCAAATAAAATATGTGCCTTGAAATTCGAGGAAGATTCGATAATTTTTAAGTTCACAGCTATAAGAAAACCTCGGTTGAATGAGTTTTAACGACGCGCGCTCATGTGCTGCTAGATAACTGTGAGAAAGATGCGAGATTGTTTGTGTGGAGGAAAGCCAATCCATTCCTCCTTTACTGTAGTTAACACACATAGATAACAGCGCACTAGCGGCCAGAGAAAGAAGCAGAGTTTTAAAGCAAGTAAATGAACGGAGAGGGAGGAGATCCTCCTCTGAATCAGCACGTGGGCGGGAAATAGAAACCGACTGGTCGTGCAGCAAGCTCACTACCACTGCCATCTAACGATGTTGCATTCAACCAGACTATAACACATTTAGGAGGAGGCACAATAAAAACAGTTTTAACGCAAAGCTATGAAAGACAATATTATTCATTGCACTTTATATATGCTACTATTCATGGATTCAAACTTTCAAGGATATTTGAAAGTTAAAGTTAAGTTTATATAAAACAAAGAGGAAGTAGTTCTACGTTAGTATCACAGATCTCTCTAGCCCCTGAAATTCACTTCCATTCATTGTCTACTAGACAGGGCAACAGCCAAGTTGTCAGTTTTGTATAAATATATTTGAAATTGAAAGTAGGTACTCCAAACTGCATTATTTTAACATAAAAAATTAATCGGCCACCGGCAGCTTTGAACAATAATGGTAGTATGACTTTACAAGAACTGACGTTCTTCAAAAGCATGTGATACTGAACTTGTAAAATGTATATGTGGCAACACAGACCACGTGGGTGGGTGCAGTGTTCTCGCTTTCCTCAGATTATTTCCCTTTCCCATTTCCGTAAAACGGTTCCGATTACGTGTTAGTAGCTATAATCTCTTCCAATACGTGTAATGCTGTAGTGTGCTCGAAAAATGTTGTGAGGTTGTGAATTACCTTGCAATTGTTAATTTGTGCAATTATTCAACAATGAATGGAAGTGAAAACATAATATATTTTGGAAAATTTAGGAAATTCAGTTTACAAGAACAGATTATTGCTATACAGAAGGGAAGGCCAATCCCAACACTACCTGGTCTTACATGTATGCATGTACAGTAGGCTAATTTTTAGCATGTTTCATTCAAGAAGGTGTCATTTCGTGCTGTTAATTTCTTTCCTCCTCTTAAGAAATACGCAGGAGCCGCCACTGAAGCTACGTTATAAGCAAAGTAAATTTAAATAAAAAGTCTATAGTTAAAGTGTTCAGAAAATGTTAATAGAACGAGAAAGTTTTACTCACTTTCGCACGTTCCTTTTTCTGTGACTTTTCCATGGGCGCATGCACATACTGGGTGTGTTCCATTGTAGAGACACAACTCTGCACAACCTCCATTGTCGATGGCACATGGGTTTGTGCCTTGTTGACGAGCTGTAGTAAACACTTGAATGTCCTTAAGGGCATCACCTGCTCCAGACAGGAGGATTCTGTGGTCTGATAGATTTGAAGCAGGTGCCGACAGAATGCTGCCTCGCTCATATGCTCTGTAAGCACAGTGATTATTATAATTATAAGAGTGCACAATGATGAATCAAGGTCAGTATATGTCAAGTATAGATCCACTGACTGAAAACTGCATCTGAAAACTAGTGATAAAGTTGACATCCCATACAACAAAACCGGTATAACAATAAATCCTGTTGTAACAATAAATTTTATTAGACCTGACATATTTCCTATATTTTAAATATGTTTTAACCATCATTACGACATTCAAATTTTGGAGAAATCTCTATGAAACAACAAAAACATAACAATTGTTTTAATTTACTCTGTTTTCATATTCAATACTACTTCACTTTTCACTTAGTATCACATTCTTAAAGATATTTTCCCATTATTTCATCTACTCTCTTTCATAGTTTTGTTGACCGATCTTGGTATTCTGTGCAAGAGAGTGTTACAACACAACTCCACCTGCTTCAAGGACATATGACCCTTATCAGGATTTGCCTTTATGCTTCCTGCCACCGGCATTTTTCACGTTTGAGTGTTAGTTGTTAATGAAAACAAGTCAGTTTGGTGACTAAATTAGCTGCGTTTAGTGACTTATGTGGGGAATGAAGTAAACTGAAGTAGCTAAAAAGTATGGGTTTGCACCAGAGGTCTGCATCGGATGTTTTCGCTTGAGCACCAAATAGTTCATAGCATAATCCGATAGGTAGCACACATGCATGATGGGTAAAATTGTCACGAGCGATAAATCCTCGAACAGTATAAGCCGAGCGTTAGACATTCGTTCTTGTTACAGTGATGAACTGTGTAGTAACATCATAGATGTTTATCATTTCAAAACTTTGCAGTGTTTAACCAACCTCTCCATAGTACAACTACAAAACTTGCTTTAAAATGTAATATAAATGTTGTAGGTAAATGTTTTTTTTTTTCTTCCACACAGGAGTGATTTTGTTTTTGCCACATCTGATAGATGATATTGAATGTAAATGTAATTTTTATAAACGGAGAACACAATCACGATAATGCAAGAACTGTATCAAGTTTTCTAGTAATAATAATAATAATAATAATAATAATAATAATAATAATAATAATAATAATAATAATAATAATCTCTAATAATTAGTGTATCAATCTTTGCGTCTGTAACAGTTGTGCAGCATGATTATTCGTTTTATTATATTTCCTGTAACGTTATCTCTGTACTAATATTGTTACTAATCTACTGCTATATCAATAATATTTTGTAAAACGTTTCTACATTGTCGCAGTATATAGGCGGAACTCTATGTATGGACCTATCATATTATATATGTGGTAAATCAAATATTGAATAATTATTAATTAGCAATAATAACTGTATATCGAAGTTTTTCATATTATTTTATATATAACTTCATGTTCCTGTTTTGGCACGTTCCATTGACTGTTCCATTAAACATCTGTCATAAACGCAGAAAATAAAGCCTTATTTTTACTGCGTGAGCAAAACATATGTGTATCTTATCTGTCGCCTTCCATACAAGATAAGACATGTCGGTGAGATGACCTTGTATTGTGTTTCTATTTATTACGAGCGTATCACGACCGATCGTATCTCACTCGTGAGTGCGACACTCGATCGAGTTCAAGCGAGCGATTTAACTCCAATGCAGCACTCTGATGTACAGTCAAAACTTGCAACATTCATAAAGAAACGCAAGGAAACAAAGGACAGTGTCGCAGAAGACGTTGACATTGCTACCTTGAAGTGATTTAATGAAATGAAGGCATTTAACATTCCTATAATAGGTCCTGTTCTGTGTCAAAAAGTGTTTTTAATTTTGCCAGTATACTTGGTAATTGGAAGTTCAAAGCAATGAACAGTTGGCTACAATTTTTGAAGAGAGACATGGGATTATTTTTAAAGTGGTATGTGGAAGAAAAGAAAAAACTGCTCCCATTGGCGATGCTAATACCTGGCACATTACTAAAATGGCTGAAGTCATGAAACATTATAATCCAGTGTTTAAGTCGATAATCAAATGGGTAGTAAATGTTACTTCATAGTATGAAATGTTGCTTTATACTCATCTTTATTATATTCTCTTTCAGAACATAAATTTGTGCAAAATTTCATAACTCCTCACTGCAACAATAACCCTCATATAACATTAAGGGCCCCTTCAGGCGAGACCACTTAGCAGCACCACTAGTGGCATGTTAGTGGCACTGCGAACGCGAATTAGTGGCACTGCAAACGCACATTAGTGGTACTGCAAACACGCATTAGTGGCACTGTTTAATGTACTAAATTTTTGCAGAGAAATTTTCAGTTTTCCAGTGAACATGAATAGAAAGAGATATACTTTTGGGAACTTTGATCATATGGAGAAATCAATCTTCTTAATGTATCCAGCTGTTTGCCGACAACATAAAGTCCACTATAGTCCACTGTAGTATATTCAGTTGTTGTTTTTCACGAGAAATGAGGGGTATTTTGATCAGTGTTCATTATAGATGCCTGTTGCTAGTAGCCAGAGTTGGGGTGTAGTCAATATATACTGCAGGACTGTGTCTTCTGCAACTGGTACTGATGATTTTAATTTACTTCTTTTGTGGTTTATGGATGGACAGTATAAAAGAATGTGTTCCAGAACTTCATCATGATTATTACACCACAGACAAGTAGGATTATCAGAAATGTGAAATCGGTGTAGGTACAATCGAGTGACAATGTGACCTGTTCTGGCTCTTGTTAAAAATGTTTGAACATGTCTGGGCAAGTTTTTGTACATTTCCAGGTCATTTGGTTTCTTTTGTACAGACTGTAAAATTTTTCCTTTGTCAGAAGAGAGCCAATTGGTGATCCATAGGTTTGTAAAATGAGACTTTACTGAAGCAAAAGCACTGGATAGAGATATCACTAGAAGAGGTTTTGGTTGCAAATATGTTGCCTGTTTTGCAATGTTATCGACTTTCTCGTTTCCAGGTATACCACAATGATTAGGTATCCACTGAAATGTTATTTCCCTTTGGAGTTCTTTTAGTTTACGTAGTTGTTTCTGAATTGGAATAATTCTATGTGCATATAGGTTTGATACATATTTTAATTATATTAAATTGGAGTCGGTAAGCATGCAAATAGATTTTTCAGAAATTTGAGTAACACACTGAAGAGCAGCATCAATAGCTAGCAATTCAGTGTCAAGACTGGAGGAGGATGAACATGGTATGAAATAACTTTCTTGATATTTTGGAATATAATACCCTGCTCCTGATGTCCCATTATTAGGATTTAGGATCCATCTGTATAAATTTGAAGGTGATCCTTATATGTAGTGCAGAGTAGTTCCATGGCATCTAACTTAAGAATGTATGGAGGATCATTTTTGGAATGATTGTCCCTCAATCGGATCTCCTGGTAGGGACTGCACTGAGAGATGCCAAGAATCGTACTAAAGTACTTATTTGGAACACTAAAAGTCACACCATCCAGTCAATCAGAGCCAAGTTTAATATCATATGGAGAAAGAATAGATGTAAAAATAGAAGAAGAGTCTGGGTCCATCGATAAATTTTGGAAAGACAGAATTGAGGACTATTTCACATTTTGTTTGATGATTTATATCAGGATAATAAAATTTTTTTTTTTTGTTTTGCTTTTTTTTTTTTTTTTTTTTTTTTCGTATCTTTTCCCATGTTCAAGAAATCATTTCAAGAGCTTCAAGCAGGAATTACCAATGAAACTCGAAACAAAAAAGACACTGTGGCACAATAGGCTGTACACTGTTGTGGCGGTGTAAGGAAATGGTGGCCCAACAGTTGTCAATTAGCATTGCCACTCATGCGCCATTAAAATAGTGGCTTGGCTGTGGCCCTGTCTGAAACATATAATTTAATTCTATTTATCACGACGGGAAACACCACTTTTAGTGGCTGCCATCAGCGATGAAGCCAACCACTCAGAGTGTCTGCAGCACCACTATTCTGTGGCTGTGTCTGAAGGCCTCCATTTAAATCCATTATTCACAAGCGGCAGTGCTTCTAAAAGTGGCCTCGTCTGAAGGGGCTCTAAATGTTTCTAATCCCTAAAGAAAATCGTTATATCGAGGTTCAGCTGTAATTATCAAAATATAAAGTGGATGCAGAGGTCAGATATAGAAAGAATGGGTTATTTTGCTTGGTACAGTTCATCTAACTTGAAGAATGCACGCAACAATACATCAGTGTTTATCACATATTTCTTCCTTGCATTATTATTATTATTAGTATTATTATTATTATTATTATTATTATTATTATTATTATTATTATTACTAGCCGTACCCATGCGCTCCGCTGCACCCGTTAGAAATAAATATAAAGTAATTACATAATTAAAATATGACATTTGATCCAGGGAACATTCGTGTTTGATAGAAGGATAAATCGTTTATTATGTTACTTAATTTAAATTGTATTAAAAAATTAAAATGTGATCATTTTGATCCAGAGACCACTCATTTGGTCATAAAAATTATTTTAGGAAATACAGGAAACGAATGTACAGAATAGCCTATCAAGTTTTCTGTGCATAAGAAGCTATTTTAATCTTACCTGTCCTCGATTCACTCAGAAGGTACTGTAATAATATTATAGCATTATGTCCATCTAGAGAAACTACACTTTCCAATGGTGAATTAATAATTAATTATACAAATCGGTTAATTAGCTTCCGATATTACTTCATACATGCACAGAAACATTCTCTGTAGGTTGTTTCATAGCTTTCGATTGTTGTTGTCCAAGGCCCCTTAGACGAAGTCATTTGTTTTTTATTTCATTACACCGTCTTAGATGGCGTTGTTATTGTAATTTTGAAACTCATTTATCTCATTAAATATCAGTCTTACCAAAATTTTGCATAGAATAAAACTTATCGGAAATTATTTGTAAAGAAACTTTTGTTATGTAATATTTTTCATGAAAATTAATAATAAGGGAGATATTTCGATTTATTTAATTCAAGCCCCCTTATAACCCCCCTTATAAATAAAATATTTTGAATGCCATGTAGCCTAAATTCTAAGTTACAACGAACTTAATTTATACTCCAATTTTCATATAAATCAGTTCAGCCATTATCGCGTGAAAAGATAACAAACATCAGAGAGACAGACAGACATACATACAAACAAAAATTTCAAAAAAGCGATTTTCGGTTTCAGGGTGGTTAATTATATATGTTAGGACCAATTATTTTTGGAAAATCGAAAATTACCAGAAAAATTTCGGCTACAGATTTATTATTAGTATAGATTATTATTATTATTATTATTATTATTATTATTATTATTACTATTACTATTATTATCACCATCATCATTAAAATCGACACAATGGATAAGATAGCAAATAATATCTTTATGAAACAAGCATCAAGAATAAGTTGATTGTAAAAGGAATGGAGTATGAAAATATTCTACCTTTCAGAAATTTTCTACATCAATTCATTATCAGCTCTTGGTCTATTTCTGCTGTTACCACCACTATGAGCTAGTACTTGGACATCGTTGTTCCTGAACAACTGCTGCTTGCTTGTCACTGTAACTGTCACTGCTCTCACATCACTATTGTCTTGTCTGTTTCCCTTTCACTGTCTGAGTCAAAATTACATATTCATCTCGAATCAAGAAAGTTCAGAACCATAATATAATAACTGACTGAAATGTTTCAGTTCATACTGAATGCTATTTGACAATTTCTTTTACTAGCATGATCATGCCCAGAAGTGTTAGTCTTCAAATTTCTACTGTGTTTATCAAAATATCACATCTATAAACAGAATTCACAATTTTTTAACCATCAAGTACTCAATTTGAAAAATGCGAACTGAAACTCTCACATCAACCTTCACAATAGTCTTTCTCAGTTTCAAGGTGTACAATGAGGCAAATGCAGCACCGCAATAGTTCCTTTTTGATAAATTTACAGCCTTGTGATTTCTTTTGCATATTTACATTTTTACTATTTATTTACGTGATCAATGACAAAAAACATGGTTAGTTCAGTGAAATGTCTTCAAAGGTAATGCTAAAGTAACGAAATTTCCAGTTTCATGAAATTATTTTATTGTCCCTGAACTTAAATATTTTACACGTTAAAAAATTTAAGCTTAATGTGCGGGTGCTCGTGTAAAGGGGGTTAAGTATGATTCACTAAACTGGGATAAGTACAGATTTCAACTCTCCACAATTACTTTTTTCTTGTGTTAAAGGGGTTAAATCATTCTTCCATCCTTGATGCAGTTACAATACTCCGTATTTTGTGACAAAGGGGTTTTGTTCAGTACCAAATAAGAGAAGTTTGCATACCTTACAATTTGACTTAACCCCCTTTACATGAGCACCCGCGAATGAATACCACAATAAAGAAAATTTCAGTTTAACTTAATAAAAAGTCATCCTGTTACGAAAAAGGTTATTGTATCAGTATGTGTAACAGAATAAGCAATTAGAAATGACACCATGTTATGCCAGGCCATTTGCTAATATACTGGGTACTCTTGTCTGTTTCAACGAAAAATAAATGGGGGGGGAAAACAAACTAAATAAACAAATGAAAATAAATAAATATACAAATAATACATAAGTAAATAAACAAACAAAATAACTGTGTTCTGGGAATTTCGTTGGAAAATTTGTTGCTAAATGTGGCAACACTGACTTGGGAAATTGTTCAATTTAAATGGCTGATTTACTTGGTAGTGCACGATAGTAACAGAAGTGTAATTAAAACTGTCCAAATGCCAAATGTTGCATTGTAGCAGCCGCATATATTGTTTGGAAAGCAGTTTGTGTTAAAGCTACATATTGATTTGATTTATTCATATGTGAAAGTATATATATATAGTGGGGGGGGGGCAGAAGGGGGAAAGAAACTAAAGCAAATTCTTGCTATATGAGAACTAGACAATATACTGAACCCATTAAACTGTAACTTGTAATCTATTTCAATTCAACGAAATTTTAATATAATGAAAATAATTATGGTAACTCCGTAAGTTTGTTATACTGGCAATTCACTGACATCACATTTCTTAACAACAATCTACACTAAAAAGCCATTCTCCCACCCGCACACCAGTTGTCATGTTCCACTTATACTCACATGTCAATCCAGAACACACGATCCTGGTGCACAGTGATAGCACGTGGACTGTCCAGAGTTTGCTCCAACAGCACTTCACGATCTGAGCCGTCATAATTGATTCGCTCAATCCTGTTGGTTCTTGAGTCGCACCAGTACAGCTTCTGGTTCTGTGGATCATATGTGGCTCATTATATACTGGTTGAGGATGTGTTTTTGTATATACTTCGTACTGTTGTAGTATACTTAATTTGTTTTTTTTTTTGGTTGAATGTATAGAACTTCCATGTCTGTTTCTATGTTGTTCTGTTTGTTTAACCCTATTTGACTCTACATTACAAAACAGAAAAGCACATTCTAGCAAAGCAACTGAAGAAACTGGAAGAATCAAGGACCTCACTAGTTCTGATGATGACTGATACGGAAGTCAGAACTTGTCAACTAGGTTACACCACTTATGGCCAGGTTTGTCCAAGTATTGTTAGAACACTTAACGACTGTTAAACCTTCAACAGTTTGTTAAATACAGTTTTTCCATTTGTTCAACACCAGTTTGGCTTAACAGATTCTTAACCGTTTGTTAACTTTAAATGTAGGATTTCAGGCTGTTAACTCATTTAACAAACAGTTAAACATGGCGGATAACACCACAGCTGTTCAGACAAAAGTTGTGAAAATAACGTGTTATGTTTCTCTTTCAGGAATGTTTAGAGTAAGGGCCGGTTTCACCAAGATTCAGTAAATCAGTCCAAATGAAACATTAACTAGTACTGAACATTAAAATATTTACACGAGTACGTTTATATGTGCGCTGTCTCCGTAGACTTCATGCCGAACAGCTATATATGCCTCGTCGCGCTGGTTACGTCATGACTCTCCGATGGCGTAGTCAGTAACAAGTTAGCTTCCCACCCCAGGGGCCCGTGTTCGATTCTCGGCGATAACTTTTTTTTTTATTAACGTAACTAATTTTTATACGTGTTACCTTTCTTCATTTTTTAAATTTTGTGAAGTGGAACGAATTATTTCGCCACTCTGGCTCCACTAGGAGAATTTAAAAAAACTCTTGGGAGATCAATTTTCTTCCCGAAATAAAACTAAGATAAACAAACAAATTAAAGAAAAGTAAAAGAAATACACATGTGGATCTAATACATTGTCCACATGCCACCGGGTCTATCACTGCCTGGCATTTTCGGGGCTTTGAGTCCACCAGATCGCGGAAATAGTTCTGGTCCTTAGCGAAATCTTCCCAGGTAGCCAGAACTTGATCCCAGAACCGATCTGGATTTTGAGGTGGGATGTCTCGATATTTGTCAATCCTTTTCTTTTTCATGCTTTTCCGTGAACCGTCTTTGAACGTTTATGGCGGTGTGCGCGGGGTGATTATCCTGCTGGAAAATTAAATTTCCATCGGAAAGAAAACGATTATAAATTCCAAGAATCCAGCTCTTTCGCTTCTGTTTTAAAGCCAGTACAAACATATCTTATCGCTAGCTATAATATAATTCTAATAAATGAAAGTTAATATACCAATTAAGTTTTGTTATGTTTGAATGCACATTGTCTATTAATTTACTACTATATCTTAGGTACCGGTATGTAGTTATAATAATCACTTTCATGTCTTAAAATAAAACTCAGTTATATGTTACCGTAGTTGACTAGTTCCAGCTTTGTCTCAGCCGTTTTTATGATATTCTAACCTATGATCAGTTTCTTCTAAAATTTTGAGTACCGGTACCACGATCTTCGTGACGCGGTATCTTTTGTGAATTTTTGTGTCATTCAAATTTTCAAAATGATCGGTTTTTAAATGGTTAATATTATCTCCATTTGACTCTTAATTTTCGAGCAGTTCCAGATATAACAATTCTGCGTCGAAACGTTCCGCCATTTTATATTGCAACTAATGAATAATTAAAAATTTAAAGACGGAAATTTCTATCACTAAATTTAATGATAGTTTTACTGGTTCGTTAGGCTAAAGATGCTTGATGAGATATAAAAATGATTGAATGAACCAGTAAATTACATTAATGAATCATTAAAACCTTAATGAAGCTTTGTGAAACCGGCCATAAGACTGGTAATATATAATTTAAAAGATATTTTGGAATATTAATATAGGGAAGATAATCTTTATAAGTCAACTGATTATCATACTGATGCTTATTTCGATGCTGAGCTATTATCCATTTAATATTGAGGAAATGTGCGATTTCAATTTGGCAAGAAATCGGAGTCAGATTTGAATATCCTACAAATAGAAATAGGCCACTTGTTCCAATTCACCAGCTACTATTAACTCTAGATTTTATGTTACTGGCTCTTCAACTATAGCCGATGTCAATAGTACTTCAAAATACGCAGTGAGTAAATAATAAAATGTTTCAGCAGCAATTACTTCTTTAGGACGAAATTACATATAATTTATACATGGACCTGAATTAGAGAATCTTATATGATACGGAATTCTCCTCGGGGTTTTGTGTACAGTTGACTACACACACATTCGTGTAGCAACTTTCATTTATCAACTCTCTGCACTGTATTAATCATGGCTACTGTAGCAGGTTACGATTTTACACATGTTTCATGACTTACTCTACAGTACAGAATTTAAATAATTATATCAGCCAATAAGAAGTTGTCTTATATATGCAAAATCATTACCAACTGCTGTTGAGTAGTTAGAATAGTATTAACGACAGTTAAAGTTAAGTGTTGGTTATTTTAAACAAAATTATGTTGGAAAAATGGAAAACATCTTAACAAAACGTTAAAAATAAACCAGCTGTTAATTTAACATTTGTCAAGCCAAATTAAACATTACTTGGAAAAACTGGCCATTAGTTTTTCATATTAACACCAGAAAATCTTTATTATAATTAATTATATTCTTAAGTGATACAAAGTGTGTAATCGAGATGTATAATGAAGACGAGAAAATTTATTTACTGTTTCATACTGAATATAAACAAAATCTGTCCAGCTATTTAAATGATTTCACTGTATTCAGACTGAGTGATGATGTGTCCAAAATATGTAATTTCATGAAAGTATTGGAATCGATAATTTGAAAACTCACTTTTTATAATGAGAAAATGAAAGGAAACAATGAAACATCAGAGTTCCGGGTTTTTAATTACATAGGAGTGTTTTCGGGATGTAGTAGAATTAAAGATGTGCATACAAAGTAAATTTTAAGATATTTTGTAACAAAATAAGAACATTTATATTAGGGAGAAAGGACAGATACAGCGATATTTTATAAAATATATTATAAACTCACTCCTAACTTGGCATATCTTCGTACAGTCAAGGATAATTTTCTCCTTTACATCTGCTGTGAATAGAGAAACAGACCCACTGACTGGCCTAATGTTTCCTCATCAGTAATGCTACAGTTACAGGGGATGCGTATTCTGACAAACTCTCGAATATGTCAGTCAATAGCAGGATCTATCTTGGATTGACAGCTTATCCTATCTCTCAGCAGTTCTTCACATTTAACACTCCAGACAAATTTCTTGAACATGAAAGTATTTCCACCCTCATCATTTGTTGTGTCTATTTTATTTGTGTCCGATATGGTTCTCCCTAGATTTTCAATCATTCTCTGGTTTGCTCTTGACTTAAAATTTAGGCATTCACTGCCTATTTTTCTCTCATTTAGTAAATCTTAATGAGGGAAGCTGCCTCAATTCCCTCACCTGTAAGGGAAGACTTGGTACCACACTGGGAAGGCACCATGTGTACTTGCAGAAAGGGGAATATTTCTGTCGCCTGCCTGTGGCAGCCAGTTGGCAGTACCACACAAGAAAGCCAGTGTTCCTGTGCTTGCAGAAGCCTAACTTTCCCAGCTGAGGCAAATAAAAGACTGGTTGTCAGAGCAAGAATTCAATGTTGTCTGCCCTCTGGAAGCACTCACATCACCTCACGATGTCAACCTCTACTCTCTACCATTCACATCTGTAGCACTCCTCACTTCGATTCCCTACATTCATCCCGGCTTGCTCGACCCCAATTCTTCCTCCGAAATCCTTCTGCTGTAGAAAAGTCACGAATTAAATACACTGATCCCTCAATTGTGGAGTTTTCCCATTTCCCCACTCCTGGCATTGATGAAAAGTCCCGAAGCTAGGCTCGTTCAATCACTCGATTGCGAGAACTAACCCTGAATCTATATTCCATCTCTCTCTTGTTCTCCTACCCCACATCGTAGGTACTCTCTTGGCAAGCCTTACACTCTCCTATTCGGCACTTTCGTTATCCGTCTACCTTTTCCTCTCCCCACATCATAGTCTCAGAACGAGTTTCAAAATTATAAATATCTATTGTGACACTGAATGGAATAATATCCGAGGTCAGTCATTAGAAACAAACAAACCAACCAACCAACCTGTAAAGTTAACCTGTAGAACAGACTTGGAAGCCTAATTATTGAATGAAAGTGAGAAAGAAAAATAACTTCATATAATTAGAGACATAAAATAACGAAGTTTTGTCTCATTACCTCATAGTCCAGTGCAATGTCATTAATGGAGTTCCCGGTGTCATTGACTAAAACAAACCGCTGTGAACCGTCCAGTCTTGATCTCTCTAAGCGGGGCTCTTTCCCAGCATCACTCCAGAAAAGAAAACCATTTGGAGGGTCGACTGCAATAGCTGTTGGTTTGTCCAGGTTTCCAGTCACCACCACATAGCGACAGGAGCCATTCAGCCGTGCCATCTCTATAACGTTGAACTTGGGGTCTGTCCAGTATACGTTGCCAGCCACCCAATCTACAGCCAGACCTGTGTCAGAAAACATCAAACTTAACATGACGTGACAAAACATCACTTCATCTATGTACATCGGTATTTAAATTTGTAATATTTTACTTTATTTTTGGCTTTTTATGTTCTAGTGATTCATCTTCTTTTTTCTCTACTTATCATCATATGTGTATATACACATGAAAAGGGACCACTTGATGGGTATTGAGTTAATGGCGATTTAATATTCTTTGATATGTATATAAAGTAGTAAGAATGGAAGAATCTGATTCCAAAGCATTTTAAAGATCTAAAAGCAACAAAAACTTTCATTATGTAAAAAAGTCAATTTTAAAGTACAGTCCTTAAAAGATCTGTTATGTATGAACAAATAACTATTGATCTACTGGGAAGTTACGCTGTTCACAATTTTTTCATATTTACTAACATTTTTTTTTTTCACAAATAACTAAATACATAGTGAATATTTGAAATAATAAATGCAATTTTTTTCCATTTGGAGACCTCTGTCCAAAGCACTGGTATAATGCACTAACTATAAAACTCACCAGTAGTCCACTCATGTTATTTCTGCTGAAGTCTGCATTTTGGGCAATGTCCCTCTATCCGCAATATGTGGAACTCGAATCACACAAGTGAAGTGGGTAAGCATTGGATACACTATCTGATCTTGATGTTCTAACTTCTTATAGTACCTACAGGTGGTGTGAAATCTCTTTTTTGAAGAAAAAAAAAAAACTTTGTGGTGGTTTTCGTTACTTCTCTTCATTGTCTTTGTAGGAGTCGTTTTCACGCCTCATGTGGTTGTTGGTGTACAGATGAAAGAAGAGGACCCAACATATCCTACTTCTGTAATACAGAGTACGTTTGTCGGTCTTAGCTAAGTCCTACAGACTTAATAATTTCAGGAGACTCCTTGAAGTCAGAGGGCAAGTCATCAGTAATAATGCTGTATGTTACTACTTCTGAATTAATGAATTACTTAGCATACACCCTATCCGGATAATTCTCTCTGAACTGCAAATGATGTATTTGCGTCAAATTAGGCATATTTCTCACTCCTGCCTGTAGTTTATTCTGCCAGTTGTTAAGTTAGAGCAACTGTTTCTGTTCCAACTGCTATAGGGACAATGAAATTGATAGATGGACAACTTCTTCTTGTTACATCCGTAACATTTATCAATGGTTGAACATACATTCTTGCCAAGTGTTCTTTTAAAGCATTTAAAATAAACATCAGGCTGGAACTTCGCATGTCCTACAGAAAGTAAGAAAATTCTACAGCTCTTATTCATGTTTATCATCACTCACCACGTGAGTTGACTCACTAAAGCAGTGATCATCAACTCGTGTATGAACAGGCGCAGGCAGTGCTTGGCTGATGCGTGCTTACTGTAGCGGGCAGAGGACCAGTTTGTGATGTTGCGTTGTAGTGAACAGAGGAGGTTCTTGCCATCAATTCAAACAAGAAGTGTGAGTAGCAGAAAGCACTTCAAAATGTAGGCCAAACTGAATAAATACATTATACCACTGGGTTCAAAAAGTTCCCGGAATTTTACTACCATTTTTCGTATTAATATATAACAAGGGATATTATACATTTGTTTTGTTGGTAACATTCATGATGTCATTTCCTTAAAGTTTGTTGATAATGGCGATTGTTGGTTTTGAGTTGTAGGCAATTGTTTATCATAGTGTTTTGTTTGTTCGTCGCATTTTGTAATTATGTCCACAGAGCAATGTACAAACATCAAGTTCTGTGTTTTGTTACACAAAACTCCTGCAGAGACATTAAGATTGTTGGAAGAAACATATGGCGAAGCAGCAATGAAAAAAACTCAAGTGTATGCCTGGCATAAACGCTTTTCTGGTGGCCGCGATAGCATCAAAGATGACGTACGCAGCGGCCGACCAACAACTGCAACAAATGAAGCAATCGCTCAGCGTGTGTGTAATGTTGTGAGGGACGACCGACGTAAAACCATAAAAGAGATAGCAGCAGAGGTCGGAATATCAGTCAGAAGTGTACAGCTGTCAAAAGAAAAAGTGGCCGCTCTCCTGAAACAAAGTTCCCTTCAGGTATCTTCGCTACAATTCGGAGATAGGCGATATTACATGTTGTTGGACCACGTTGCCTGATATCTACAGTTATAATTGAAGTATTTTGTGTGTTATTCGATAGCGTAATGGTAACGTTCAGGCCTCTTATTCATGAGGTCCTGCGTTCGACTACAACCTCGTGCTTTTTATGTTCTTTTTTATTCTATTTTTGAGAGAGACAAACTATACATAATGGCTCCTTTCTCTTTTACGATTATTTTAGTAATTAACATCAGGTTCATTAATATATTATGCCATGACTTTATCATTATGATATTGTGGCTGCAAATGGAAAGAAAAAAGATTTTATTCTCAATAAAAATATCTTTCGTGGCATAAACAAAACAAATTTACTGGCGTCGGCCTTAAAACATTCAAACAATTAAGCGTTCAAAATACAAAAGAAAAAGCCACAATTCAATATTTAGTCTATCTTCCTCTTATCTCGATCATCTTGCAGTCGAGTGGGCATGGAATTGACTAGTCTTTGCAAACAGCGACTGTTTTTAGACACGATATTCCAGGCATTCTGAACATACATACATAAGTGTTCTGTCCATGGGCAGGTCTTTCATTGCAAACCCAGCAATCTCCAATCTTTCCTATTTTCTGCCTTCCTCTTAGTCTCCGCATATGATCCACATATCCTAATGTCGTCTATTATTCTTTTCAACCAGAGACCCAACCAATTCCTTTTTCTCTTTCTAATCAGTTTCAGCATCATTCTTTCTTCACTCACTTTTCAAACACAATTTTATTTCTTATTCTGTCTTTCCACTTCACACGCACCGTTCTTCTCCACATCCACATTTCAAATGCTTCAATTCGTTTCTCTTCATTTCGTCGTAATGCCCATATTCCTTCCCCATACAATGCCACACTCCACACAAAGCACTTCACTAGTCTCTTCCTTAGTTCTTTTTCCAGAGGTCCGCAGAAGATCCTTCTTCTATTAAAAGCTTCCTTTGTTCATGTTTGCAGTTTTTCTTGGGAAGGATAGGTCTAAATGCGGTAACATCCCGTTGCTTTTCGCACACCACTATCTCTTTCGCATCTTATTAAATTCCAGGGGGCCCAAGCGTGGAGATAAGGAGAGTGTATTTGACTAATTGGGCCCTTCGGACTTCACCGAAAGTCACGGCAAGGGTTAAATATTAATTCTATCAGGATGTTTGACCCGATCAGAGACCGGGAAATCTCAATTAGCCTTTGCTCCCCGCATCCTGGACTAGCTTCTACGAATCATCAGAAAATCTTAGAATGTGATTGGGCCAATTTTTCCGAAAATGTTTCCACACTTTTACCCTCGTAGCTCAGCGGACGAATGTAGGAATTTAGATGTCAACGTCTCAGGTTCAATTCCTCGTTACTCCTTTTCATTTTATTGTGGTTCAAGATAGTATAATGTAATAATACAAAAAGAGAAACTAATACCAGTATTATGCAACTGGATTTTTCCAAACCTAATATTAAATTTATGTTATTTATATCGCTAAAGAACGATTACAATATAAATAACTTGAATATTATTTATACAGTATCATTAAAGAACGATAACAGAATATAAATGATAAATATGGGTTTGTTTAATTAATATAAGATATTATATAATACGTATTTAATTATCTACATAAAATAACCTATTTTACAAAGAAAGATGGTTATTTGTGTTATAATAATTACTTACATAAAATACAGATTATTTATATTGCAAAAGAACAGTAACAATATAAATAACTTGAATATTATTTATATCGCTAAAGAACTATAACAATATAAAAAACGTGAATATTATTCATATCGGAATTTCACAGATTTATTACAAATGTATTTAAGAAATTGTAGAAGAATAGTAATTAGTAACAGTGTCCTATTTATTCTTCTTGGAGCCAAATTTGTAACTTTTAAAAGTGTGGTTACTATGTTGAAGTGTATGTGTTGCAACAGATGCTTGATTTGTTATGTATGTGAGTCAGTTATGGGATGCTTGATGTCGTCGCAATGTCGTAATTATAGTTTGATTGTGTTTTTGTGATTATTGTGTATTAATTTATGATGTATGGTACGGAAAGCTGCATATTTGTGTTATAGAAGTGTTACGTATGTGTGTTGTTAATGTTTTTGTATGTTTCAAATTGATAACTGATATTTGTTTTGCAATCGCAATGCCTAATTTACGGATTGTTTATGTTTTGTTTACATCGCGTAAGCTAATTTAATTTTCTTTTCCATTTCTCTTTATCCTTATCTTTTTTGTGTATAAAACTATAGCCCTAACATACATATGTAAAATAGGGCTAACCCCCATTGGAGATACAATAATAATTATTATTATTCATATTGTTATAAAACGATAACAGAATACAAATGATGTCTTGAATTTTATTCATATCTCTAAAGAACGATAACAAAATATAAATAACGTGATATCCATAAAGAACGATAACTGGATATAAATGATAATTTGAATATCATTTACATCGCTAAAGAACGATTAAAAATAAAATGAAAACTTGAAGAAGGCCCGAACCCACAGCCTTTGAATCATTAAACAAGCACTCTACCGCTGGTCTACGAGGTGCAGATATGGAACACTTTCATAGTTCCGGAACTACTTGTACAAGCACATACATCGTGTAACATTGCCGCGACCCGAAGTGGACTTTGAAAATATTCGCTGTTCACGAGTGCAGCCACTTTTTTTTTTTTGACAACTGTACACAATGTTCTTCACAAGCATCTCAACATGCATTACGTGTCTCAGAAGTTAGTTCCGAAAATGTTGTCGGCAGAACAGAAAGAAACAAGAATGACTCTTGCTGGGGACATGATCAGTATAGCTGATGAAGATGGTGATTTCTTAAACAAAATTATTGCTGGTGATGAAACTTGGTGCTACTTGTACGACTCAGTCCCTAAACGATAGTCATCTGAGTGGAAATCGAAAACATCTCCTCGGAAGCAAAAATTTCCTAGGGACACTTCCAAAGGCAAAGTTATGTTGGAAGTTTTCTTTGACTCTCAGGGTCTCATCCACCATGAGTTCATTCCAGAAGGTCGTACTGTAATGGAAGAATTGTACGTAGAAATCCTCCGTCGCCTCTGGGACGCAGTGAGAAGGAAACATCCAGAAAAGATGCACCTGCTCATCGTGCAATTATTGTAAAGAATTTTCTTGCCAGGCACAACATAACTGCTTTGGATCACCCACCATACTCTCCTGATCTCTCACCACCTGATTACTTTCTGTTTCCCCGTCTGAAAAGTCATCTGAAACAGACGGAGATTCAATGCTGAAGAGGTTATCACAAACGCGACGAGAGCACTAAGACGGGTTTCACAAAATGGCTTCCAGGCCTGCTTTCAGGAACTCTACACGCGTTGGCAAAAGTGTGTTGTTGCAGAAGGCAACTATTTTGAAGGGAATGCTGTAGAATAGTGTTTAAGGTACGTTGTTTCTATGATACTAGCAAATTCCGGGAACTTTTTGAACCTAGTATGTACAACTCACAGTAACGAATATGGTAGATACGAAAATGAAGAAGGTGCAGCATTAATTCAACAATTGAAGGAAAATGAGCTAGAAGTTGTTTAAGACCATAATATTAGTGAATCGGCTTGTAATAGTAAGATATTAGAAACCTTTTAAAGATGAAAATTTGAAGAATGTTTAATTACAACTGAAGAACTTTTCTCACAACAAGTGTAGGAGTTTGAGGACGTTCAGGTGCAACTAGTAATTATTTGTCAGTCTTTCATTTGTTATTATTTGGCTGTAGATGAAAATGCTTATGTAAGCAATAATCCCCAACTGGTGATTTTTGTAAGGGGCATTACTGAAAACCTTGTTGTGTGTATGTCATTTCTTTCGTGCCCGTGCGGATTCTTTAGGTCTCGTGTTTTCAAGTTTTACTTGAAAATCGCAAACGCAGGTCCCGAGGAACCATCTCCCCCCCCCCCTCATGTTAAAGCCGGATGCAAGCACCCCTGTGCTACAGTGCAGAGAGGAGGATGAGAATCGTGGCACCTTGCAGTCGGGTGGCCACATGTGCAAGCAAGCACGTGGATTGCCACAAGAAAGAGTTTTCGCAGGCGTTCTGACGTCAGAGCATCATAACGCTCAAACCCACGCCAAAGAGGGGGAGAAATGGCGCGAAGCCCGAGGTGTATATAAGGCGGGCCCAAAATGGCATAGAGACATTCGTCGCCGGCTAGGGGGGGGGCAGCCACTATGCTCCCTCTGCCACCGACAACATTTCTTTCTCTGATCCAGCGTGCTGTACTTCGTCGGACCGGGTTTTCACGGCCGACACTTACCCCCGGAATAGAAACACATCACCCGCTCCAAGCTCCCTAACCAAGTTATCCTAGTATCGCTCTTCTCGACTACCTCCTCCCCCTTTATCACCTTGTCTGGATTCCACGTGCTCTAACCCTTTTAGAAAACATTGTCTTTTCTATCTTCGACTTCCCTCTCTGTGGACGCCCATCGCCGGCCATTTGTCAGCGGAGCTCGTTAGCAGAGAGGTCTTTACTTCACCACGCTCTAACCCTTTTAGAAAACATTGTCTTCTCTATTTTCGACTTCCCTCTCTGTGGACGCCCATCGCCGGCCATTTGTCAGCGGAGCTCGTTAGCAGAGAGGTCTTTACTTCACCACGCTCTAACCCTTTTAGAAAACGTTGTCTTTTCTATCTTCGACTTCCCTCTCTGTGGACGCCCATCGCCGGCCATTTGTCAGCGGAGCTCGTTAGCAGAGAGGTCTTTACTTCACCACGCTCTAACCCTTTTAGAAAACATTGTCTTTTCTATCTTCGACTTCCCTCTCTGTGGACGCCCATCGCCGGCCATTTGTCAGCGGAGCTCGTTAGCAGAGAGGTCTTTACTTCACCACGCTCTAACCCTTTTAGAAAACATTGTCTTCTCTATCTTCGACTTCCCTCTCTGTGGACGCCCATCGCCGGCCATTTGTCAGCGCAGCTCGTTAGCAGAGAGGTCTTTACTTCACCACGCTCTAACCCTTTTAGAAAACATTGTCTTTTCTATCTTCGACTTCCCTCTCTGTGGACGCCCATCGCCGGCCATTTGTCAGCGGAACTCGTTAGCAGAGAGGTCTTTACTTCACCACGCTCTAACCCTTTTAGAAAACATTGTCTTTTCTATCTTCGACTTCCCTCTCTGTGGACGCCCATCGCCGGCCATTTGTCAGCGGAACTCGTTAGCAGAGAGGTCTTTACTTCATCACGCTCTAACCCTTTTAGAAAACATTGTCTTCTCTATCTTCGACTTCCCTCTCTGTGGACGCCCATCGCCGGCCATTTGTCAGCGGAGCTCGTTAGCAGAGAGGTCTTTACTTCACCGTGCTCGAACCCTTTTAGAAAACGTTGTGTTTTCTATCCTTGAATTCCCTCTCTGTGGACGCCCATCGCCGGCCATTTGTCAGCGGTGCTCGTTAGCAGAGAGTAACCCCTCCATCTCTCGTCGGTCGTCGAATCGCGGACCCTTTGGGGGCAGAGCTTCGATAGGCGAGAACCTCCACCACCCCTGCTTCCCGTCTCTCGGTTCTCCTACCCACCGTATTCGCACCCCTTTTTCGAGCAAACTCTCTCTTCAGTTTTCCCCAGGCACTCCCGTTTCTCCTCTCTACTCCTTTCTACGTTGCTAGCCCATTCCCTTCATACCAGCTCCTCACTACTCTCTCTCCCTCGTCTTGTCTTCGTCTCTCCCCAGGCACTCCCGTTACCCCTGTCCAATATTCTCAGTCATGACAACAGCACGCCATCAAGTTAGCTTCAGCCAGAGTCACAGGGACAAAAACGGCAATATTCTAGAGTTTCTCAAAGACACTCCCGTTTCCCCTGCCCACGAATAGGAGGACACTGCTTATTTCAAATAAACTACTATATCTGTATCAACGTATTTTCTTCCTACATCATCGTATAACCTCCCTCCCCCACCACGAAGTTCGTCACCACCTGTCCTTCACTCCCGTTTCCCCTCTTATCACCTGGGACCACAGTCAGCAGGAGAACGTCAAAGCAGATCGAAGCACAACACCTATACCGTAACATCACCCTTCCCCACACACTTCCGTTCCCCTTGTCACATCACTCCCGTTTCCCCTCTCTACACCTGGGACAACAGTCATCAGCAGAGGGACGTCAGCAGGAGGCCGGCGCACGACAACTTTCAGATTAAGGAGAGCTCATATTGTTCTCATAAAAGATACTACTACTGGTTCCGATATTTTCATGCAGAGGTTGTAGAAATTATTTTGGATTCCTTGAAATAAACTTGTATCCTTGGCAACCAATGGTGCTCCCTCCATGGTTGGAAGTAAAATGGGTGTAATAAGGAGTCTAAGGGACGAAGTGAAAAGCGTTAATTTATCCCATGGATTTTTTAAAATTTTAATTGGTTATTTAACGACGCTGTATCAACTACTAGGTTATTTAGCGTCGATGAGATTGGTGATAGCGAGATATTTGGCGAGATGAGGCCGAGGATTCGCCATAGAATACCTTGGATTCACATTATGGTTGGGGAAAACCTCGGAAAAAACCCAACCAGATAATCAGCCCAAGCAGGGATCGAACCCGTGCCCGAACGCAACTTCAGACTGACAGGCAAGCGCCTTAACCGACTGAGCCACGCCAATGGCTTTATCCCATGAAGTTATTTCTATTCACTGCATTATACACCAACAGAATTCATGTGCGAAACAAATAAAAAATGATGTTATGGAAGTAGCCTAATTGGAAAAACCACCAACACAATTATATCAAAAAGTCTCAGTCATCATCAATTTAAGTCTTTCTTGACAAATGCGATAGTGAGTATGGTGATCTGTCATATTAAAGTGCAGTGACTAAGTTTTGGCAAATTATTGGGTAGGTTCTTTGAACTGAGGGAGGAAACATCATCATTCACGGAGAAAAAGAAAAGCCTGTATTATAAGTAAAAAATTAAAAAATGGATTTGTGAATTTGCTTTCTTAATGGAATTATCTAAATGCTTAAAACTGTTTTTATAAGGTAACAACAAGATTACTACACAGTTATGTGACAGAGTGAAGGAGTTTAATATGAAATTACCTCTAATTATGGAATGTTAACTTAACTAAAAGGACAAGTTACAGCACATTTTTCAAAATTAACAATGATATAGGCATAGTAGTTTCTTAAGACTTTGGATGTCGAAGAATATATTCACACATCATGCGATCTGCACCAGGAATGTGATTCGAGATTTAAAGACTAGGAAAATTTTCAATTTGATTTTCGATTATTATTTGTAATTGGAACTTATTGATTTACTTTACGATAGTGAATTGAAGGACAAATATCAAAACAAAAGAAGTTACCTGACTTTTATATGAACTTTCCATGTGTTAGATTTCCCCGATTGTACAGACTTGCATCCAAGTATCGGATCACAACTTAAAATGTGCTGTCACATTATGCACTATAATACAAACAATAGTTCCAAACGTTGAGAAATTGCTGAAGAAAAAGAGAATTAAACAAATCCCGAAAAATCAGTGCTAATGCCAGTGTTGAGTGAACTGAATGGAGTTGATTTCTGTATTATTATTTCTAGGGTTTTTATATGTTTTGTTCAACACTTTCCCTAACAGTAGCAGTTTACACATTTATAGTAATTGTCATGCATTTTCGAATAGGCCTAATTAACATGAAATGTGTATTACATTTCTGAAAGTAATTATAAATTTATTAACTTCTTTGTTGAAAATAGGCTACAATGTTCTTCAAATTGCTTAAGATAGTTTACTTAGTTATTTCTATTTAGCCCGTATCTTTTTTCATCAGAAAACAATCATAAACTTGTGCAGTAAATTCATATTGTGGTCCTGCCGCTGAATGTCTTACTTGCCCTGTTACGACTTTCCCTTGCCGAGAGGGCGAGTGGGCAAGGCTTGATGACGACACAGTGCTCCGAGTTGGGGATCACTGCTCTAAAGTGTTTTATTTTGACCCACGCAGTTGTCTGCATGAAACTGTTGAGATGTTGAGTTTCAACATTTTCTTCACTTAATACAAATTTTCAAGTAGGCCTAAGTGATGTAACAGAGATACAACTATATTTTCACCTTTTCGGCTATCACATATAGTACGAATGTAAAGAATGGGGCTGCTCTTGCTAGAGTTATTGCAGTAGCCGTGATGTTGCCAAATGCTTCACAGAAACATAATGATTTCCTCTAAAACAGTGGATGTTAGAAAAAAAAAACTTATTTAAATTTTTCAAACCTCTCCTCATGATCTATTACCAGTTTAATTTTGGTGCAGAAGTTACCTTCCACTCTGTGTATGTGCTGATTTGTTAAGATCAGAATTTCTAACTTTTGTAAGAAAGGGTCTACATGATTCTCTAGGCTTTGCTTCAAATATTATCCTAACTGCTCTTTTCTGTAGTAAGAATATATATTTACTATCTGCAGGATTTCCTCAAAATATTATTCCTTGACAAAACATACTAGTTTTACGATACTATTGCTTAGAAATTGGTGTAATGACATAATCGCAAAGCATTCTGAGGTCAGTATGAGTTATTTCTTTTACTGTACGAGTAATTAATAATAATTAATTTGTCTGATAATTTTTTCAAAAAAAAAAAAAAAAAAAAAAAAACGTACTATCCAGAGCATTTACTCATTACTTTATGCTATGTAAGAAAATAAAACAAAAACTACTGAATCCGATTCTGAGTAAACAATTCCTTCAACTATAAAACCATTAATTTTGTAATAATCATTATTATATTTCATTCTCATTATTCCTGGTTTAATAGACTTGTAGATAATGAAACATGAACAAAATCCATCCAACAGCTACGAGGAAATCACTGTACACAGACAAAGTCACTTCTTCAGTAGCTATCATTGGATTCTGAAAACCTTATTTCCCTGATAATCTCACAACTGATTTTTTGCAGCATCACAATACTTCTCTTCATACTTTGGGTAAGCCTAATGAGAAAGCAGAAAGAAAAAGTGGAATGGGGCCTGACTACGTCATCATTTGTCTTTGTTTTCATGACAACTTCTCTTGTTATCCTACGTAGCTCACCTGGTAGCCAATCAACAGGGATGCTCTCCATCGATTCAAAGTGTTCCACTACAGTTTGCCGGCCAGTGCCATCACGTCGGATCCTTGTAACTGTACCATGATCACTGTCCGCCCAGTACAAGTAGTCTAACTCTGCAACATAACAATATTATCATGCTCACTCACCAACTTCATGCCTTAGCTGAGCAATCCTTTTAATAGAAGGATGATGAAATTCAGTAATGCTCACATTACTTTTAAAACAACACTGTGTATATTTTTCCAAGAGACGCAATGTTAGCTGAACAGTTAGAGCACAGCTTTTCAACCTGATAACCCAGGTTCAAATTCTGGTGGGTCTAAATCGAATTTGTGATGAACAAACACAATGTTCGGTGGTAGTTTCTGTGAGTGCTTTCATTCCCCTACTAGCAACCCAACATTGTTTTGTTAATCATAATCATCTGGTGCTATGCAGATCACCTCCCCTGGTGCTCTAATGGCAATGGTACAGCAGAAAAATGATTTACAGTTATGGCCAGACAGGGACCATAATAATGAATTCAACGACCTCCTTGTGAAACATTCTCTGTATCCTTTGAACACTTTATAACCGACCTCTTGTGCTTCTTGGCTTCAGTAATAAAGTGTTCAAAGGATACAGAGAATGTCTCGAGAGAAGACTAATCAAGATGTGCTTAATAGGCTATTGATTGCATTTAATCCGTAGATTTCAAACCTGGAAGAATTGCACATTATTAGAAAGTCATATTTTGATAAAGAAGTGTTAGATTTTTTACTGCCATCAAACATTAACTACAGTTTCAAAAATGAGTCAAGCGATGATACATCAGATTCTGACTGAGAACTCCACATATAATGTTTGTTACTCCCTATTTTTGTATGTTTAAATCTATGTATGTGTAGTTCATTGTAATTGTTATTCTGGAGCAACTGGATAATACCCACGGCAGACCAATATCGATAGTCGATGCTACTCGCTGGCCACTAGTCACCGGGCCGAACCGAGCAGTATCAAAATATAATCGAAATGGTGGTAGTCAAATTCGCGACTATATTCTTAAATAATTCACTCCATTAGTCAAGTTCAAAGTTTTATGTAGTACAACGGCGGTTTTTTTGAATGCATTAAAAGAAAATGAAGATGTAATAAGATCATAAACTGGGTTATCACAAGGAAATTAACAGGAAAAAAGGTGTGTTTCACGGAATACCATTAAAATGACGGAAAGTAAATTTCTGGTCAATGTTCGCCAAAGCGTAAAGTACGTAATTATGACGGCGTTGCTGTTTTATTTCTGGCCTATAGAAAAATACCTAGCCTTTTACGAAAAAAAATTTTAGGGACCATGAAATTATTCACCGCTTTCATTATAGGCCTATTATTTTTTTTATCAATATTACGAATCAAAAACTGTCATATTATATAATTTTAACTACTACATGGACGAATGAAATCAAGCTAACCTAACCAAAGCTAACCTAACCTAACCAAAGCTAACCTAAGCTAAGCTAACCTAACCAAAGCTAACCTAACCTAATCTAACCTTCGTGAATGCAAGGTCTGTAACCGGAGCAAGAAGGGATCTCAATCATTTAATCTGCAATGTACACGCAAAAATAAATTCAAGTAAGGATCACTCTCCCACTACATGAGAGGTCCACGCATGCGCTACAGCAAAACTGTTTCTGTCCTGAGCCTCTCATCTAAGGCACTCGTCATAATTTACTCGAAATATTTACGCAAATACACATTGTCGCTAACAGTGGTGCTATCTCTCAATAATGTTCAGAACGAAGGAGGTAGACAGAGAGAGAAAAAAAAGAAATATAGCACAAAACTGTTTTGTCTCGAGACTCTCATCTAAGACACATAATAAGTCACGTAATCTACTTGCAATATATTTGCGCAAATACACTTTGTAGCTAACACTGGTGCTATCTCTCAGTAATGTTCAGAACAAAGGAGGCCGAGAGAGAGAGAGAAAAAAAATTTCTCCCGCCAACTACGCCACACACCAACGTCATGTTCTTATGTTGGTGACATTGTGTATTTACTTAAATTTGGTGGTAAACGTAACGGCATGGTTCAAAGTAACCGTGGTAATTCTCCAGTATAGCGGTTATTCTTAATTACTTTGTATAATTTAAATCCACTAAGTTATAATTTTATTTTAAGATTTTTATAAATGTAATATTTTGACAGTAAGTTTATCAGAAACATGGCTATTGACAGGTAATAAATATTATTATTATTATTATTATTATTATTATTATTATTATTATTATTATCATTATTATTTTGTTATAAATATATATTTCTCTTCATTATCTTACCCAAAATCCATTAAAATAATTTTTTCCATCTTTTCTCCCTCTTGGCTCCACTGTGTGACGTGAGTTAGTGTCAACAATTGCACAAAACAAAACATAGTATGATTATTTTCT
Source organism: Periplaneta americana (assembly GCF_040183065.1). Classification (NCBI taxonomy): domain Eukaryota; kingdom Metazoa; phylum Arthropoda; class Insecta; order Blattodea; family Blattidae; genus Periplaneta; species Periplaneta americana. The sequence goes on along the minus strand of NC_091119.1, from coordinate 64,009,067 downwards.
GTCACCCACATCAATCTGCCACCTCTCCCTTTGAAGGTTACTCTTACTTTCTTCTGGCTCAGTTTTAGCACAGTCTAGTATATACAGTCACGAAGCTTGAGTTTATGAGGGTACTAGGAACAACAGACTGTGCAGGCACTATTTTGCATTGTCTGTAATGAGGTGATAGTAGCGATCCTAGTGGTTAGCAACTGTCTATGGATGCATATTTACTACATATTGAGCTTCGTGACTGTATATACTAGACTGTGGTTTTAGCTCAAACATCATTAAACTTACCATGAACTTCCTTTAGCTCGCACTCAAATTCGCCAGTTTTCTTTAAACAAGAGATTATATCAAACATTTTTGTTTGCAGTATTTTGAAAAGTGCTGCAGAATACTAAGGAGTGCACATGCACTTGTAATCAGTAGTTGACACACGTTACAACTGTTATGTGCAGGACTAGGTTTCACTACAAGAACAAAATACTGTATGTCAGAGACTGCGAGTGAATAAAGGTAATACACTAAGATTAAAAAAAATAAATAAATAAATAAATAAAAAATTCTTGTTATTTGAAAGTGTAAGTAGCGCTTATTGTGGGTCCCATCACCATGGCATGGTGCATCCTCAGGTTGCGGATAGAGGAGACAGCCTCCAGATGTGGAGGGTAGCTGCGAATATATTGAATAAGCAGTCGTGGACAGCCGATAAGGGGTGGTCCTCCAGTTTGGGGGTTGGGCGAAGGGCTAACAACCCATAACCGTAAAAAACAGCTTGTTACGAATCCATAAAATAAGTTCTTGTCTATGCGGATGACGTGAATATGTTAGGAGAAAATCCTCAAACGATTAGGGAAAACACGGAAATTTTACTTGAAGCAAGTAAAGCGATAGGTTTGGAAGTAAATCCCGAAAAGAATAAGTATATGATTTTGTCTCGTGACCAGAATATTGTACGAAATGAAAACATAAAAATTGGAGATATCTTTCAAACAGGTGGAAAAATTCAAATATCTTGCAGCAACAGTAACGAATATAAATGACACTTGGGAGAAAATTAAATGCAGAATAAATATGGGAAATGCGTGTTATTATTCAGTTGAGAAGCTTTTCTGCTGTCAAAAAATGTGAAAGTTAGAATTTATAAAACAGTTATATTATCGGATGTTCTGTATGGTTGTGAAACTTGGACTCTCACTTTGAGAGAGGAACAGAGGTTAAGAGTGTTTGAGAATAAGGTGCTTAGGAAAATATTTGAGGCTAAGAGGGATGAAGTTACAGGAGAATGGAGAAAGTTACACAACACAGAACTGCACAAATTGTATTCTTCACCTGATATAATTAGGAATATTAAACCCAGACGTTTGAGATGGGCAGGGCATGTAGCACATATGGGCGAACCCAGAAATGCATATAGAGTGTTAGTTGGGAGACCGGAGGGAAAAAGACCTTTAGGGAGGCCGAGACGTAGATGGGAGGATAATATTAAAATGGATTTGAGGGAGGTGGGATATGATGATAGAGACTGGATTAATCTTGCACAGGATAGGGACTGATGGCGGACTTATGTGAGGATGGCAATGAACCTGCAGGTTCCTTAAAAGCCATTTGTAAGTAAGTAAGTAAGTAAGTAAGTGGCTCTTACAGCAGTTAAATGTACACCTCGCCACTACCTGAATCACACTTTTAAATCAAGGTTTGGAACAAAAGCATATACACATAGAATCAAGCACTAACTTCACATACTCTGAAGTACACAAAATACAATGCAACAGCTGACACTTCGAATAAAACTTACTTGCATGAAAGTCGATACTGCTTGCCATGGACACACGGGATATTGGTCCCAGCATCTGCGTTGTGTTGTCATCTCCAAGTGGCAAACCTTTTATCTCCCAATTGATAGAGTAGAACAGGAACTCATCAATTCCTAGAAGATCAACATCACACTAAGTATTTCATCAAATTACTTTTATTAATAAGACACATATCATGTCATTCTGTAACCATAATCTATTGTCATGTATTCAAAAAAGAAAGATCTGCAACAGAGAGAGCAATTAAACATGAAAGCTCTGCAACAAGTTAGTCTCTGCCAGCGCCTCAGTATAATATTTCCACATAACTTTTGTTTATGTAGTAGTGATCTGAATTGTTAGTGACAAAACTTCAATGACACAACTTAAATATGCCGGGTGTTTCAGACCACCCGTATCAGCCTTTTTCTCGAAAACTATATGATATTGGTTGTTCATAAAAAAATTTTTGATAACCGAAACCTATGTAAAGAATCGATTGGTGATAGTACCATTTCCCGTAACAAACCGGAAGTAGGGCTACCTGTGGTCAACTTCGAAATTTCAAATGAGAACATGGGTCCACCTGACCATTACTTTTGAAAGTTACCTCATCAGTCCACAGAATTCTGAGCTCGAAATCATGGCCTGTGTTTAGAAACCAGTTGCACGCGTCTGGAAGTCATGTCCTCCAAGTTCCTGATGGAGATGAATATGATATGGATGAAATTTGTTGTCTGTATTATAGTGCAATCCTGAGTCACGGGCAAGCCTTCTTTGTGGAGAGAATTAAAGACATGTCCTACCAGGTGTGTCCAACAACTAGAGAAGACATGAAACAAAGAATCAGAGAAGCCTGTGGGTCTCTCATCTGTGCTGAGTACAATCACGGATGTTAGGAGGTGATCAGAACATTGTTTAGCACAGGGTGGCGTACATTTTGAGAGTGTATGTACATAAACAACATATAGCACTTCTCAGAAGATACCATTTTTGTTGCTTTGTGAGTGAACAATAAAAGTTAGAAAAAAAAAAATTCAGTAAAAGTTGTTTCTTTTTAAAAGTAGTTTCCAATGGTACCTTCACTAACCCATGTTCTCATTTGAAATTTCGAAGTTGACCATAAGTTGACTTCTGGTTTGTTACAGGAAATGGTACTACCACCAATCGATACTTTACACAGGTCTTGGTTATCAAATTTTTTTTTATGATCAACCAGTATCACACAGTTTTCGAGAAAAAAGGCTGAAACGGGTGGTCTGAAACACCAGGTATATAAAATGAAAGATATGTTTCCAAGAAACCTTTCGTATCTGTAAGATCAAGTGGAATATATTTGGTTAGTTCAAATTAAAGTCGGCCAAGGTTTATTATGTGCAACAGGAGTATAGGCTGGAGTTCGTTTTAGTAGTAGTGGCAATGATGGTTATAGAGTTTCAATTGATAGGTGTGGTTGGCACATCTGGCATTGTTTCTCCGAATAAATGAAAAAAAGAAAAGTGAATGGTCAAGATAGAACAGTCAGAAAGTGAACACCATGCTGTAATTCGTTTCCATCACAGAATGGTTGCAATATATGGAGAGACATTCTTAGGGAAATCAGCTATATAGGATTGGTGTGCATGATTTCGTTCTGGCTAAACATCTTCACAGGAAAATCCACGACCAGGGCAAGCATTCAAGGCTATCACGCCAAATTTAATTCAACATGTTTATGCTACTGACCAAGGGAATTGGAGAGTAATAGTAAGTGAACTATTTTATTACTGATCAACAAGGGAAATACCCATAAAATTCTTCACAAACACCTGTAGTATCGCAAAGTTTGGGTGCCATACTCTTCTTTAACTGAGCAGGAAGCCAAATGTGTGAAAATCTGCTAACAGAACCTCAGACAATATCAGGAGGAAAGTGATCAGTTCTTTTGTGACAGGTGTCAAGTCTTGGTGCTATCATATTGTGCCACATTCCCTTCAGTCTAGCATTGATTTCCTTATCCTAGAAAGTCCAAGATGCAAGGAAATGCAGGGAAAACGGCATGTTAAACTTTTTTTTCCCCCTCCATTATCAAAGTTTATTGCTAGTGGAACTTCTGATAGATGCCCAACGTTATACAGACAGACACTGAGACACTGGCATTTTACATAAAACATCTATACCAATAATAAATCTGTAAGCGAAATTTTTCTGGTAATTTTCGATTTTCCAAAAATAATTGGTGTTAACATATATAATTAATCATCCTGAAACCGAAAATCGCTTTTTTGAAATTTTTGTTTGTATATCTGTCTGTCTGTCTGTCTAGATGTTTGTTACCTTTTCATGCGATAATGGCTGAAAGGATTTCGATGAAAATTGGAATATAAATTAAGTTCGTTGTAACTTAGATTTTAGGCTATATGGCATTCAAAATACTTTATTTAAAGGGGGGGTTATAAGGAGCCTGAATTAAATAAACCGAAATATCTCGCTTATTATTGATTTTTGTGACAAATGTTACATAATAAAAGTTTCTTTAAAAATGATTTTCGATAAGTTTTATCCCAGGCAAAATTTTGATAGGACTGATATTTAAGGATATAACAATTCAACACATTTCCACCACTGCCTCAGATTATAGTGTCGTTGTTCCGTAATTTCTATGTGCAAAATATTAAATTTTTTAGTAGGAAGAAAAACAAATTTATTTATTCTATGAGAGTAGTGCATAGGAGATCGTGAATTCTTACATTTTCGAAAGAAAGAAATATAATTAAGTTATATATCGTAGATTTTATTATTTGCTGCATCACTATTTAAGTTATTTAATAGAGCAAAAATCTGAAAATCGATATGTGACATAGGAGTTATTGCAGGGACGACGATGATGGCTACAATGAAATCAAAACAAATGACTCCATCTATTTAAGACGGCCTTGACATTTATCAATATTAATACAGAGAGAATATTTTCTGTGTTTGTATGAAGTAATCTCAAAGCTAATTAACTTTCACTGTTTGAAATTTGTAGTTTGTCTAGATGGACGTAATGCTACAAATGAGGACTGAGGTAAAATGAAAAGAAACTTGTATGCACAGAAAACTTGATATTGTGTCGAAATATTGTATAACTTATTATTGCAACTTTATTTGGTCCACATAAAATACTCTAATTTTATACAATCATTTTACCATAGAGATCACTGGAGCCGAGTTATTTTAAAAGGTGTCATGAAGTGGCGTTCCTGCACTCATAATTTACCCATATTAGTTTCCTGTGTTTCTTAAAATAATATTTATGTAGGGTACCTCATTTTTTTTATTTTCATAAACAATGATATACAACCGAGCGTGTTGGCTCAGGCAGTAGCATTTGAGAGACACATTCAGGTGTCCCAGGTTCAAACCCCATGGCCGACCAATCTGACTGGGCTTTTTCATGATTTCCCTTAGTCATAAAGGCAAATGCCGGATTGGAAAGATACATGCCATTATTCATCACCGTCTCAATTACCAATACCAAATACATTAATCGAAGTCTATAATCAGTTACATGAACACAAGCCATCTACAACACACAATAGAAACAGGAACTCAACAAGAGTTAAAATGGCCTGCTGATATACCCACACATTCTAAGCACGCGAATGACCACAGATGTTAAGGCGTGAATAAAAGAAACTTAATAAAAAATAAAATGCACAGTAAGGTTAACATAAAAATGATCTCCGTCCACAATCAACTCTATTAATTTGGAGTGATTTATTAAAGGATGCATTCAAGACTAATTTAGAAAAATGTTAAACGAATTATCTTTGCACCAAATGAGTGGTCTCTGAACCAAAATGATAGCATTTTAATTACTTAAACAGAATTTAAATGAAGAAGCATATTAAACGATTTATTCTTCTATCAAACACAAATGTTCCCTGGACTCAATGTTCTATTTTAATTATGTAATTACTTTATATTTATTTCTAATAAGTGCAGCCAAGCGCATGGGTACAGCTAGTACTAATAATAAATATGTAGCCAAAATGTTTCTGGTAATTTTCGATTTTCCAAAAATAATTGATGTTAACATGTATAATTAACCATCCTGAAACCGAAAATCGCTTTTTTTAAATTTTTGTTTGTATGTCTGTCTGTCTGTCTGTCTGTCTGTCAGTCTGCCTGTATGTTTGTTACCTTTTCACGATATAATGGCTGAACTGATTAGTATGAAAATTGGAATATAAATTAAGTTCGTTGTAACTTAGATTTTAGGCTATATGGCATTCAAAATACTTTATTAATTTTCATGAAAAATGTTACATAACAAACGTTTCTTTAAAAATAATTTCCGATAACTTTTATTCTATACAACATTTTGATAGGACTGATATTTAATGAGATAAATGAGCTTTAAAATTACAATAACAACACCATCTAAGGCGCTGTACTGAAATAAAAACAAATGACTTCGTCTATAAGGGGCCTTGGACAACAATAATCGAAAGCTATTAAACATAGCCTACAGAGAATGTTTCTGTGTTTGTATGAAGTAACATCGGAAGCTAATTAATTGTTTAATTATTATTATTTCACCATTGGAAATTGTAGTTTCTCTAGATGGACATAATTCTACAATGTTATTATAATAACTTCTGAAACATATAGCAAGTAATATAAAATATACACATTAAAACTAAATGATATGTCAATCTTCATTAAACTATGGTTGCATGTAATAACAATTAAGAAACATGTTAAAGGAATTGTCATTGCACCAAATGATTGCTCTCTGGACCAAAATGATCGCATTTTAATTATTTAAATACAATTTAAATTAAGTAACATATTAAACGATTTATCCTTCTATCAAACACGAATGTTCCCTGGATCAAACGTCCTATTTTAATTATGTAATTACTTTATATTTATTTCTAACAGGTGCAGCGGAGTGCACGGGTATGGCTAGTCAAGAATAAATCTCCTTGCCTTTTGAAAAGATGATTTTACTCCATGACAATTCTCGAACTCACACTGCCAGATAACAAGAGATGAATTTGCAAAGGTTTCACTGGGAAATACTACCACACTGTCCTTACAGCCCAGACTAATCTCCATGTGATTTCCATATTTTTAGAGATTTCAAGAAAAAGCTGAAGGGAAGTACATTTCCAACAGACGAAGTGGTGCAAAATGATATTAAACACTAGTTCAACTTCAGGTGACATAGATTCTATGAAGCCAGTATCTGTCACCTGGTGTCACAGTGAAATAACAAAACTGAAGAAAAAAGATCTAAAATTCGAAATTACATTTTCTCTGGGTATTCCTGTTCACTTGTAACATTCCAACAATTCTTCAGCATTATCTCATTCATTACGAGTGTAATGTAGATCAACTGTCTGTGGTGCACTCTGGATAGTCTCTGACAAAGTAAGTTGTCTACTCTTCTAGGCACTAGTAACGTCTATGAGCAATGTTCTAAGAGTTGGGATGAATAAAGCAAGTTAAGGGCCCTGCCATAAAAAAATACGGATACCATAAACAGAATTTATAACTGCATGATCCGACATAAAAAACGACGTGTCATCAAAGCCTGATCTTGATAATTAAATTTTTACACATTTATATGGTACAGCCCTTCATTAGCCATTTCCGAAAATGGATATATCTGAAATTAATAGAAATATTAAAAGAAATTAGTAATTTAAAATGAGATTCTAAGTAACCAAAAATATTATGAAACACATTTATTTTATGAAATAACCCAGCTGTAGAAACACATAATAAATGCTGATGTGCAAACAGGTCGAAACCCTTCACAAAGAAGAATGACTTTGAATAGACCTGCAGTCTTGCTTGGCATTCAAATTATTTGTGTCAGGAACAAACTGCCTAGTAGGTTTTTGCAACCTCTATAAAAAAAAAAATAGTACTTTTACGGAAAATGGATTCTTTTAGCTTTCTATTTTCATATCATCTAGGATTACAGTAAAGCTTCGATTGTCGTCATTAAATTGTTCCACACAACTGTGACAGATATCGAAATGACGATATTAATCGAATCATTTAATCTATGTTATAGCAACAATTCATTCTGAAAATAAAATCTAGCCACAAATTTTGATTGAATACCTCTCTTCGAGACTGTAAGTGGAACATAATTATACATTACAAGAAATCTCATATCTTAATACTACAACATTAATTTAATTTCAATATTACATGAACAATTATGTAAGAAAGGAATTCATTAAATTATTATCTGAGCCCATTTTGAGTAAATTATAATTTTTTTTTTTCTTTTTAAACAGTCATTTTTTCATTATCCAGGATGATGAAAACATTTACATCCGTAAAAATCTCAAAATCACAATTTTCAGCAATGCAATACTTCATAATACAGGGATTCTACAAACCACCTTTCCGGTTTCGAACACATGTAATTTACATTCTACGTATTTGAGGTGCATGAAAATAGCACCAATGGAAAGAGAAACTCAGAAAGTTTAGCTGTGGCAACATTGTTTTCCTAGTTGGTAACAATGCCTCATGAGAGCACATATAAACAAATTTGTTTATTATTGAGGAGAAATGGCTGCAATAGAGGACAGAAAATCTTTTCGTGTGCTTGATTTTCATGTGAACTAGTCGGTTATTAATGTTCAATGGCATTACCGAACAAAATTTGATGCAGATCCACCCAGTGGGCCTACAATCCGTAAATGGTACACTGCTTTTAGGGCAAGATTCTTCGCAATCAGTTGCGATTTCATTCATACCGACTACAGTTGTTGCAAGCCCTAAAACCAGAGGACAAAGTGCTACGAAGAAATTTCTGCATAAGTATGCAGACTTTAATTTAAAACAATGATGAATTTATTCGTTCGTGGTGTTTTCTGACGAAGCCACTTTTAATCTTTCTGGTAAGGTGAACAGATATAATCTCAGAATCTGGGGGTCGAAAAATCCGTGTACTTACGTGGAACTTGACTATAGGCTTGATGAGTGTCGTGTTACCAATATTACCGAGGGGGGACATAATGAACATCTTTAAGGTAAGGAACTAAACTTTTCGAGTTTTTCTTTCCAGTGAGACTATTTTCACGCACCTCAGAAACCGGAAAGGTCTTTTTGCAGGAGCCCTATATATGCGTTTTTAAGCTCTCACAGTAAATGTGATCACAGATAGACTTTTGTGTATTCCACCATGTCCTGGAACTTAACATTTCCAATGTTTCGGAACTACATACAGGTTCCATCATCAGGACAGAGTATAACCGAAATATTAGAAATGTTAAGTTCCAGGACACAGTGAAATACCCAAAAGTTTAACTCTCACATACATAGTGTTTATAGTTTTTATAATGAGAACGAAAAATTCAGACTTATCTAATTGTCTGTAACTCACCAACACACTTCGTGCTGTCACTGGAATCAGTTACGTAGCCAGTTGCACACATGCACATACGCTCAGTCTCCGAGATGGGCAGGCACAGATGGGAGCAGTTGCCCTTGTTCACCGAGCAGGCATTGTCACCAGTCTGAACTTCTGGATCATATATCCGCAGTGAAGTCACACTGGCTGCAACAATCACTCAAACATGTTACCACGATCCAATCAAGTAAATTATGTAATTAAAGATCATAGTAGAAATTCATTACTTGATTATACTAGAATAATATGATCCTATCTTGTTTTAAACCCACCAATCTCAGAAAGAAGTTTAGAAGCAACACATGTTGGGTTCAGATGGAAGCTGTGAAAAAATGCCATACAGAAGTGAAAAAATGCCATACAGAAGTGAAAAAGAACCAAAGTAGGTTAGTCAGATCAATAATGAGTACTTGATTTTTAATGGCTTCATTCTACTAATCAAATTCCTATCATAAGAATGCAGTTAATTAAACAGTTCCGAAACCTTGATTTCAGAAGAATAGTACTCACAATATCCTTTTGTCTCATTCTCTGCTCTGGAATTACGGTTATTTGATACCTATATTGCGAGTTTTAATGATTTACACATTGCAAGTAAGACAGACTCTTCTTCTAACAAGCTTATTCTTTAGATTTCAATCAAAGAATTCATCCTATGTACATGTTTTTTAAGTGTACAGTGTCACACGAGGAAGTGCAACAAAATTTCCCCTTGGCTGTATTCTCTGACTTTGATTTATATTTCCAAACTAACATTTTCTGAGGTTTATTGTTCAAAGACTATGTCTGGTGTTCTTTTTATAAATCAACAAAGCCTACACTTAGGGTTCCCATGATACAGACCCAATCTAACACAAGTTTTCTAAGGGTAGGCTATATTTTCCTATCAGTATGCTGATCATCCTTCTCAAGTACATCATCTCAAAGCCACATAAGAAAGGCATACGAAACTCTTTATATGAAGGGGAGTTGCTTGCATGTATTAGAAACAAGGTTTTACACCAAATATTGAAATAATCGCCAATTTAAAAACTTCTGTTACAATCAAAACACTAAATCAATCTGGAAAACAGTGTGTTTCATTATTGATTATTAAAAGTTTGTGATATATTGTTAATTTCAAACTAAGAAAAAATACCGATACTGCCTCTTAAATTTAAGTTCTTGAAAAAAGGAATTCACCACTAAGAGTATTATTATTATTATTATTATTATTATTATCGTTATTATTATTATTATACTAATAATAATAATAATAATAATAATAATAATAATAATAATAATAATACTTACTTACAAATGGCTTTCAAGGAACCCGAAGGTTCATTGCCACCCTCACATAAGCCCGCCATCGGTCCCTATCCTGTGCAAGATTAATCCAGTCTCTATCATCATATCCCACCTCCCTCAAACCCATTTTAATATTATCCTCCCATCTACGTCTCGGCCTCCCCAAAGGTAATAATAATAATAATAATAATAATAATAATAATAATAGTCGTCTTCCTAACAAGTATTAGGCCGAGTAGCCTGTTAAGGTATCAAACTAAAATTTTTAGTCTATCTCTTCTTTGGACGACCCAGAGATCTTTTGCCATGCGGATGGTAATGAAACAGTGCTTTTGGAATTCTGCATCGATCCATTCGTTCGAGATGACCCTTCCACTGAAGTTGATATTTGCTGATGAACTGCATAATGGGTTCTATTTGAAGTTCTTGCATTATGTCCTCATTTTTTTATGATCCCAGCGAGTGTATCCAGCTGTTGCTCTCATGAACCTCATCTCACTTGCTGTTATTCTACTGACATCTTATTCTTCACTTCACAGTCCACGCTTCACTACTATAATAATAATAATAATAATAATAATAATAATAATAATAATAATAATAATAATAATAATAATAATAATAATAATAATAGTAATAATAATAATAATAATAATAATAATAATAATAATAATATAGTCAAGTTTAGAGCATACGATATAGACTATTTTTATGTACACACACAAAAAAGGGAAAATTATAGTAAAACGAGTTCACATATGATAGGCATTATAAGGAAAAATTATGAAAAAAAAAATTAAGGTAAATATCACTAGAATATATAAATATAGAGAAAACGTGGAAGTATATAACACTTGTCATAACAGTAAGTTAGTTTAGCAACTCATCATATGATAATTTTCTAACTTAAATTTAAAAGATTTCAAGTTTTGGCAGCCCTTGGCAGCAGAGAGTTCCAGTGATGAAAAATAGTAACAGGATGAGAAATACAGAAATTTCTCACTCAAGACTGACTGCAGACAGGAAGAATGGTGCAATTTCATAAAAGGAAATGCAGAAATTGCATGAGGTTCAGGTAGCCAACTGGCTATGCAATGTTTCGCGACTTTTAAAATTGCCTGGTCTGTATAAATGAATATTTGGTTTAAGAATCGTCAAGTTCTCTCTTATATTATCACTCATTAAAAGCCTTGCTTCCCTACATATCATATATCAGACCCTTTCCCCACTTTTTCAACAATGGAAGTCAGTTAAAAAAAAAAGAAAAATGTTATATTAGGATAGATACCAAATTAAGTATCAGCAATCAACAAGAACCAATAGTACAGAACTCTCACCAGTGTTGTTCCTAAGAATGGTGTTGTCTGCACCAGTAGTCTTGTTGGTCACATGGATAGCATTGTCATCTTGGTTGGCATAGTACAGCTTGCCTCGGTACACAGTTGCTGCAGTGGGGTGGTCATTGTTGAGATGTACCGTGACCACGAGGCTGGTCAGGAAGTCATAATACTGCACTGAGTCACTGCCTGTGTTGACCCAGTACAGCCGCTGTGACTCCAGGTCCATGCACAAACCTGCACACAATACATCTGTGCAGAATTCATCTATAACAAGCAATCTACACGTGAACATGCACACAACACAAATGGCACTCACTCTGGGGGCTGTGCAGGGCGTCATCCTCACGCCGTGAAACCAGCACAATCTGTTCACTGCCATCCATGTGTGCCTGATGGATCATGTAGTTGTCTCCACTCCAGCTGCTCCAGTATAGCTTCCCACGCAGTGGGTCCAGTGCCAGAGAGCGGATCTGAAAGTTGGCATCCTCCACCACTGTGGCAACCATCTCGCCCTCTAAACTGCATACCAAGATGTTGCTGCTGGTGGAACGAGATGAGCTCACAAACATGTTGCCTGAGATCCAGTCAATGGCAAAGCCTGTGGGTTGCTCAATACCTGTGAAAGAGTTCGTACTTTTGAAATAATGCTCTAAAACTATGAGGTCACTTCAAAAGTTTCTTCTCTCCCCCATCCAATGGCAGTTACAGTTAAGTTTCGATTCACAATCTTCTTAGACTTTCATTATTTCTACTAACTGCTATTCACTATTTAATATCATTAAATTCTATTATAGTAAAAATTCTACTAATCATCATTTTGATCAGACCATGTATCCGTACAGTACATTTCTACTACTGAAAGGAGAATGGCTACTTCTGTTCATATAAGTGAAGTTTTTTTTTTTTTAATATGTGTATGTGTGTATGGTTTGAACCAGTGGCAAGTATGATAATTAGAGCCCGGATGTTAGGTAAAATGCCTTTTTTAAACTGAATGTATGTATGACTTATTAGAGATAAACACGTTTCCATACATTTGGGGATGATAGGCCCAATTTTTATTTTGCCTTTTTTACCTATTTTAGCTCCTGTTGCCTATTTTAAGGTTAAATGCCTTTTTTAGCATTTTTATGTCGTTATTGTACATTTCTACATTTTTAATGCATTTAAAATAAACTGTACATAAATTATATCAAAAAACAAAAAAGAATGGTAGTACAAATAAAAACCATATGTTCACTTTACACAAATATTTGCTGAGAATCTTATTCTCCAGCAATACATGTTTCCAAGAAGTTGTAAACTTTTCTCCCCTACCATCTTTTATGTCACTTAACAAAGATGTTTGAACAGTATAATCCTCAGTGCTCAGGTCACTTCGGGGTTTACCAGCAAAAGAAGGGAGATGAGGGAAGTATTAAAAGCAAGTCTCCAGGTCCCATTACTGTTATCGCTTGCACGTACAAGTCACGCGTACTTTGAAGTCTCTAATCCCTTTTTACACCCCTCTTTTTGACACAATACACAGTCGGTTTTTCCCGATCTCTGAAAGAAAGTAGAGACAGTCCTTCTGAAATAAGTTGTTTTAAGTTTGCTCCGATCACTTCAGCAGAAGTACATAGAATGATCTTTTGCCACCATGAAAAAAGTTCTCTCTAACAGGCGGCTCACTATGACTGTTGACATAGTTATTAAGTATTTGTCTATTTTTTTCTGTTTCCATGAATAATAAATGCCTATTTCACTGCCTATTTTTACTATTTTTAGTGCCTATATGCCTGCCTATTTTAACCAAAATAAATGCCTAAACAACCGAGCTCTAATGATAATGTTTAACAGTGTTGTATCAACTACTAGGTCATTTAGCATCGATGGGATTGGTGATAGCGAGATGGTATTTGGCTGAGGATTCGCCACAGATTACATGACATTTGCCTTACGGTTGGGGAAAACGTCGCAAAAAACCCAAACCAGCTAATCAGCCCAAACGGGAATCGAACCCGTGCCCGAGTGCAATTCCAGGTCGGCAGCAATTGCCTTACTGGCTGAGCTACGCCAGTGGCCAAGGTGGTTGTATTTATGTTAATCCTGTTGAATTACCTGTATCAATGATGCTCTCAGTGATGCCTCCAGTCAGCCCTGTCCTCTTCACTTCATTCACCTGGATGTCCGTCCAATAGATCTTGTGTGTGGCAGCCACGAAGTCGAGCTGTGAGGGGGACAGCACCTGCGGCAGGCTGATGGTGGGAATGGTATGGTAGTATGGCATGCCCAGATCCACGCCCCGGATCTCATTAGCACGGGAGAACAATAGCACTCGCTCGTTCACTGCAATATGGACACAAGACGCACACACACACAAACATAACCCCGAAACGGTTAGTTACATAGTTAAAACAGTTTTGAATAGGAACTAAACCGATCTTCTTACATCATCACCAACTGTCAGTGACTCTCTAATAATTTTACAGTGCAGTTCTTACGATAATTAGTGAACCTTCCAAGAAAAAATGTGAAATTAGGACATAAAACTATATCTACCAGATTAAAGCTATCAGATTTACATGAACGAACTACCTTCAAAGTCAGAAACAAGGGCATTTATATTCCACGTTTACACATTACTTACTTACTTACAAATGGCTTTTAAGGAACCCGAAGTTCATTGCCGCCCTCACATAAGCCCGCCATTGGTCCCTATCCTGTGCAAGATTAATCCAGTCTCTATCATCATATCCCACCTCCCTCAAATCCATTTTAATATTATCCTCCCATATACGTCTCGGCCTTCCCAAAGGTCTTTTTCCCTCCGGTCTCCCAACTGGATTCACCCATACGTGCTACAGGCCCTGCCCATCTCAAACGTCTGGATTTAATGTTCCTAATTACGTCAGGTGAAGAATACAATGTGTGCAGTTCTGCGTTGTGTAACTTTCTCCATTCTCCTGTAACTTCATCCCGCTTAGCCCCAAATATTTTCCTAAGCACCTTATTCTCAAACACCCTTAACCTATGTTCCTCTCTCAGAATGAGAGTCCAAGTTTCACAACCATACAGAACAACCGGTAATATAACTGTTTTATAAATTCTAACTTTCAGATTTTTTGACAGCAGACTAGATGATAAAAGCTTCTCAACCGAATAATAACACGCATTTCCCATATTTATTCTGCGTTTAATTTGCTCCCAAGTGTAATTTATATTTGTTACTGTTGCTCCAAGATATTTGAATTTTTCCACCCCTCGAAGGATAAATCTCCAATTTTTATATTTCCATTTCGTACAATATTCTGGTCACGAGACATAATCATATACTTTGTCTTTTCGGGATTTACTTCCAAACCGATCGCTTTACTTGCTTCAAGTAAAATTTCCGTGTGTTCCCTAATCGTTTGTGGATTTTCTCCTAACATATTCACGTCATCCGCATAGACGAGAAGCTGATGTAACCCGTTCAATTCCAAACCCTGCCTGTTATCCTGAACTTTCCTAATGGCATATTCTAAAGCGAAGTTAAAAAGTAAAGGTGATAGTGCATCTCCTTGCTTTAGCCCGCAGTGAATTGGAAAAGCATCAGATATAAACTGACCCATATGGATTCTGCTGTATGTTTCACTGAGACACATTTTAATTAATCGAACTAGCTTCTTGGGAATACCAAATTCAATAAGAATATCATATAATACTTCCCTCTTAACCGAGTCATATGCCTTTTTGAAATCTATGAATAACTAATGTACTGTACCCTTATACTCCCATTACACATTAGCTTTACATATTAATATGACATTCTCACAAAATATGCTTTAAAATATTTATAAGTGACAGTTATACTGACTATTCCATACAATAATTTTAATATATGGGATGCATGTAAATACTATGAATGAAATACTTGTGCAACTTGATTAAAACAACACCATGTGTGACCTGACTACAGCTGCAGACGCCAACACAGTCACAGCAATTATCTAAATGATCATCCATCTTCTTCTTCATCTTTCCCTTTTGCCTCACGGTGTCGGGTCTGTCTCAATCCATCCTCTCCATTCCTCTCTATCCCTTGCTATTCTTCTCAGTTCCCCAATTCCTTTCCCTCTTTTCCTTGTCATCATCTCAATATTATCCACATACATCGTCCTTGGTCTCCCCTTCCCTCTTCTTCCGTCATTGCCTCCATTACTTGCTTTGGTTTTCTTTCTTCTCCCATTCACACCATGTATTCATACCACTTTAGTTAAAACAACTTCTTAACTTCTCTTCTACTGATTTCTGTTTTAATTCCTCTCTAATTCTCTCATTATGTATTCTATCCCCCTTTATTTTTCCAACTATTCTTTGGTAGCATTTCATTTCAATTGCTGTTATATTACTTATTCTCTCATTTGTCACTGGCTAACTTTTCCCTCCAAACAGCAGGGTTGGTTCTATAATGGATTTGTATATCTGTAATTTTGTTTTAGGCAGTATTTATTTTTTCCCAAATATTAAGTTACTTAATTGAAAGTAATATTACAGGCTTTCTTGGATAGATTTAATATTTCTTCTTTTATTTTTTTATTTTGGTGTATAATAGTTTCAAGATATTCGTAAGTTTTCACCTGTTCTAGATCATCCATGAAGTCCGCCAAGTTAGTTCTGTGGTAGCGTATCTGGTTCCAGACTAGCCGGCCAGGGTTCGATTCCCAGCAGGGTCAGAGATTTTCTTGTAAAATTTCTACCTCAGGAGTAGGAGATATTGCGGTGCACAACTTCTAATCACTAGCTTGTGCACCAATATGCCTGAGTTAAATCCCAAATCTCTCTGCAGTGCATATGAAGAGGAGGCATATGTCACTGTTATAGTGATTCTTCTGTCAGATGGGGACGTTAAGACTGGTGACCCCCTTGGTGGTGCTACTTGACAGGAGTAGGCTACATGCCGGCACCGGGTTTCCTCTTCTTCCTTCCTCACCTTCAACATCATCATCATCATCCTCACCCATTACCTACACTACACTTAACATACACTCATCCTAGTACACAACATAACTCTTCACAGATACACATCAGGCATAACGTAGCCTGCCAAAGTGGTGTGCAATTTGAAAATGGGTCAGTCCTGCCATCTATCCGCACTATGCGGAACCTGAATCATCCAAAGTGAAGTGGGCGGTCGGGCGCGCGCACGCACGCACGCACACACACACACACACACACGAGATCGTCCATGATGATAATAATTACCAGCCGTCCGGATGGAATGACAGAATCCAGATGGAACAAGTAATTGAACACATAATCATCTCTGGAACAAAAAATTATGACAGACCATGCCTCAGACACTATAGTACAAGTCAGGAGACGTTCCAGAGATGATGTTATGTCCGATTATTTGTTCTACCCGGAGGGCTGGTAATTATCATCATGGACGATCATGTAGAGATTTGCTGTGACTGTGTTGCCGTCTGTGGCTGTAGCCACTGTAGGTCGCATAATACTGCATTGAGATTCCATGCTTTGATGATTTCTGATTAGCCGAATTGCATTAGTTTTACTTCAGTCCATCCCTCTTTGAGATCGGTTTTTAAGAAGTCAGTTTGTCCTTTTTGATCGGTAACTGAACCTTCTGTAAGAGCGTCAAGACATCGTGACCAGTTGGTATCGATATCAAAGCTCAACTAGCTAGTTTCTACTTCTGAGCTTATCTGAGAACTTCCAGAACAGCATCCACTACTGCACACGGATTATTCACCTATTTCTCTTTCTCAAATCATGCACTGAAGTTGGCGATGATGAGAAACAAAGGGGTGCCAATTAAATATGTTAAGTCAAAATGTTGTAAGTTAAAAAATTTTTACTTTGAGTATCAACCAAACCACAACAAATAATTCCAACAACACAACAGTCGCCTGTATGAAGTTAAATGAAATTGGCACCCCTAGAAAATGTGCTGATAAGAAAAACTGGCAACCTGGTAGGCAAGGCACCAAGGCATAGATCTGTGAGAGAAAGAGATATGTAACAGTTTACCACAGCCAGAAGATGAAAGAATGTCAGGCACTAAGCCATACAAGAAATATCACATGCTTCTCACATCTGATTTCAGATTCCTATCACCCTTTTTCAGATAAAAATGTGTGGCAGCTGACTGTGTGTTTTTCCTGGAAAAAACAGTCATTGCTACAGTCACTAACAAGCTACATACAACATTCATGTAGTTTCTTGAACTATGTATTATCGTAACACAACACTATTGTGTAAATCATGTCAAAATATCGTTCTGCAGACTACCAGCAATTCGTATACAGAAGAAAGGAGGAAATAAAAGGGAAGCCCGAAATGGGACGAGAATTTCAATATTTGAATCCAAAAACATATTTCGAAAAAAAAAAAAAAACTATTTCTCTAGACTAGAGATGCTTTAAAATGTTTCTTTTAGGAAAAGGGGAAAAGTAATGAGGTGTAATTTGGACTTTTTCCATTTGAGATGAAGAAATGATTTAACAACTTTTCAAAGATTTGTTCTACCTTCGTCTTGAGGTAAACTAAAAAGAAAGGGAGGAGTAGGGTTTTCTGCCTGCTTGAGTTCGTCATAAACGCCTAAATCCACTTGACTGATCCCCAAACAGTAGATTGAGTCATTTATAACGACTTGACTATGATTTCGTAAACCTCCACATGACCTTGAAGCTGATGGGGGGGGGGGGGGGCCTTGTGTGTATCCAATGAAACCCCGAGCTGTACTGGCAGAGTTACTCATACCAGAGAGGTCATGGTGGAGGTACCAAACAAAGAAGCGGCTTACCATCCAAAATCCAACCCAAAGGGACTCCCAGTTGGAGGATCTCAGCAGGTCTCCCAGCTGGAGCACTGCTACCATATGTGGGCTCTGGTCTACTCAAACCAAGGTGTGAATGCATCATGCCGAGGGCTGTATGGCACTGGAGTAGTAAAATAACAGTGGCGCTAACGATCTCTACAGGGCACCAGGCGAAACCCTGCAGTATTTAGCCTTCCCAATACAATTGGGACTCTGTGTTGGGTGACCTTTATTTCCCCGGTACTCATGGGACTCCTAATGGAAGAACTACTTAAACAAGATTTTATAACAAAGAGGGATGACAGGGACTCTCCAGTTGAGGGAAATCTATCACCTAACAAGGAAATGGGCATCACTGCCTCTTCTATAAATTGGCTGCACCTGAGCACTAAAAAGTTATCAGGGGGCAGCTAGAAGGAAATTGCAAAGGTCTAGGGCCTAGGGCCAAGGAGAAAGGTGTTGGGCGCACTATGCAACCGGGTTGCTCTCCTCAACCTAGGGGTAGTGGGAGTCAAGCTGGGCCAGGGACTTCTAAAAGAACTAAGACTAGTACAGACACACCACTTTCGGCAAAGACTAAACCTGTTAAGAGACACAGGGGCAGCACTGAAACTATAGGGAAGCCTTAGCTACATACAAGATGGCCATCACTGGAGTATCCTATCCTGATGACAAGCTTGTAGTCGAAGATGTCAAGCACATTCAGATGGCGATCCTGAGGGAGATAGATGAGGTGCAATCTGGCGAATCTCTACCACTTCTCACGACGTTTTCACTTCTAGATGGGGCTCTGATCTACCACTGTGAGAATCAGGACTCCTGCAACTGGCTCCAGGAACATCTAAATGGAGTTCAAATCAGGGACAATTTTCTTCTTAAGATGGTGGAGGCTAAAGACCTTCCTAAACCATTTAAGGTGGCATTTAGAACCCAGGATCTAACAACCGGTGATCCGAAAGTGCTCCTTAAACGTATATAGCTGCTTACCCAAGGGCTCTGCACAGAGCATTGGAAATACTTCACAGGCAGACTGATTCTACTGGGCAGCATCTAATCATGATGACTGACCAGAAATCAGCTGCCAAAATCAAGGACATGGGGTGGACAGGGGTCTCTTTAAGATCCTATTCGATCCCAGTAAAAAGCCAACTCAGGAAGAACAGGAGGCAGCAGCTGAGGAGGAGGATTCTCCGGAGTTCATGGATGTTGGAATCTCTGGGGGAGACTTCAACTCAAGAGACTGTCTAAGGTAAGTATTTTAATTTGTTAATTATGGAAATAATTCAAATTAATTTACAACATTGTAAGGCACCTTCTGTCATATTGAGCAAGAAGGTAGCTAAGGAAAATATAGATACTGCTCTCATTCAAGAATCTTGGATATACAAGGGCTTTATCGGGGGAGTTAACTGTATTGGGGGCGCAGTCTATAGTCCCAATACAGAAAAGCCAAGAACCTGCATTTATGTCAGAAATTGGATTAATGCTTTGCTTCAAGTGAAGTTTTGTTTTAGGAATGTGACAACTATTAAAACATCCGTAATGGAAGGGGGCAGAAAGAGGACTTTATTGTTCTCATCTGCGTACCTTCCTTATGAACCCAACCCACCCGTCAGAGACAGTGAGGAGATTTATCGCCCATTGCAATGATATGGGTAATAAAGTCATCCTAATTTTTTCGAGTCTGAGTGTTTGAGTATGAATATAATATGCACCCTGGTTTTCAAGATGGCATTTTGTCAAAAAAGGTTGCGTGTTATAATCATGTAAATACGATACAATATGTGTCACTGTTAAGATGTGGCCGGCTTTGAAATTCCTGAAAATTCGAAGCTGCCTATTCTTGTCTCCGCACATGCTAGCTTCAGTAAATCGGTTATGCGGCAGTGGGAGAATCAATTCAGAAAGGGGAGAGAAGTATGTGAAATGGGAAGAATATGTAACATTTTAAACATTCAGAATCCAGGTCCAAAGCTGGGACTTAAAATATTTTGACAGTATACTCAACCTGATATAACGAGAAGGTTGCTGATTGGGTTTTGAATTCCAATGAGTGGAAGAAAGAGGAAGTGTGTTTGTAACAGACTTTTTTTTTTGTAAAAGAATCACATGTTATTAATTATTATTGCCATTTCAGTCTTTTTTTCGTTAGACCCAGATAAAAACGTATAAATGAAGTTCTACTGTATTATTATTATTATTATTATTATGTGCGAGAATGAACAGTAAATTTTTCCCGAGTTCTCTCATTTTTAAAGACATCCTTTATGTGCCCTAAATTTTCAACTTGGACAATTTTACTTCCCTTTCACAACCAACAAACCTTAACTTCTTAAATATGAATCAACCATGCATTCATACACATCTCATTACTCGTGCAGATTATCCACCACTCGACCTCTGCATGCATCAGCATTCAGTCATTAGTAAGAAATGTGCACAGAGGTGGCCCACACCTCACTTTCAGGATTTCTAAATCCATTAAGTGAAAACTGGAACTGTTGAAAAATTTAACCAAATAAGTAATTTAAAATCAAACATGAAGTTACCACAAATTTAACAGCAGGAAATTCTTTTATGTCACCATAACAAAGTACCTGGTGATGATAAACCTTAATGAATAGTGTATCATTGTATGTACTTCACATAATGAGATATCAATAAAATAAACCATTTTATTCTGAAATTCCCACGGAAATGTGTTTTCATCATGATGATACACAAAAAGTGGTTTCTGGCATCTGGTATCTCCTTTTGTTGGTTATGTTTGTGTGAAGCTTTTTCTCCATAATTAGTGAACAAATTTTGTTTACATTCTAGAAATTGTACAAATGAAAGCACCTAGAAAATAATGACAGTTTAAGTTTGTGGCATAAATAGGTCAAAACGGTGATTTACTAGATACTTTCTTTAACAGTGTTCATTTTTTTTTCAACAACGAAATGATTTCCAATAAAAGCTAGTGAAGCATGTTATATTTATCAGTATTACTTTAGACAAAGAAGTGTTTTGATGAATTATTTCGAAGACAGCAGACTTCATTTTAGTTTAACAGTCTAATTCAAAGCAGGGACAAAAGAGTGTCTCTTAACTCCAAATATGATTATATAGGTGTAGAACCATAAGATGCTGATTCTTTTAACTGCAAGGGTAATTTGAGCAAAGATATTATAACGAGAGGTTGGTGAATTTGCAAAAAGAAAGAATGTCAGATGACAGTTGCACACATTTTATTTGACAAGTTCAAGCAAAATATCACTTGTTAATGTACGGTATAAAATGTATAATGAGAATGTAACTGATAACCGAAAATAATTTTAAAATCGAATGAACATAATTGGAAACAGATAATTTCATTTATCTAGCAGTGTTTACTTAAATTGTATGTGCATACTACCTTTGCTCAAATATAATGCTGTATTATTCGTCTACTATGGCAATCAGTACAACTTTTATCTACAAATCCAGCAGACCCAGCTTCAATAACTGGTAGGGACTGAGTGTGTGTATGTTTGCATGTAGTGACTTTGCACCATGATAAATACACGACCAGAGTTCTATTATCTGTGAATATCTGATTTTGATTCATAATCCTCACAAACGTGAGTATGGAAAGAGTTCTAAAGGTCCAATCACTTTCGAGCTGATTATATCATTTGAAATTGCCTCCAAGAGGTATACAGCTATTTTATAAACTACTGTATACATCCATTTGTTCCAATAGAGAAATTAGAAAGGTAAGTGACATGCCGGAAAGAGAGGAGCAGTTCTATTAAGTAAAGCAAGATGCTACCACCAGGTTTAGAACGCCACTTACCAACGCAGGTACGCTGGTCCTTGTTGAGGCGCATGACATGAGGACAGTCACACTTGAAGGTTCCATTCACACTCAGCAGGCACAAGTGTGAACAGTTGCCATTGTTGTCACCACATGGGTTCTTCACATCTGTAAGTAGTAGTAGTAGTAGTAGTAGTAGTAGTAGTAGTAGTAGTAGTAGTAGTAGTAGTAGTAGTAGTAGTAGTAGTAGTAGTAGTAGCAGTAGTAGTAGTAGTAGTATTAAGTGACTAGGGGCGGGTTAGGGACGACCCTTCAGCACGTCAGCTCAACAGTGGCCTATTGTGTACCCCAAATTATGGGATGAATGAGAATGAGGTGTACCAGCTCACCAGCTGCACGAGACCCCTCACTCGCTCACCCAATGGGCCCTCTACACCCCCACCCCGACTTAAGTTCATGCTAAGGTGACCAAACAGCACAGGATCCATCCCAACAGCCCTTCTAAGGTGTTGAAGCGCCCTCAGAAGTGCTCTTAAGGAATGAATCCTGGCAGAAATATTGCGAAAGACTTGGAACCCAGAGATGGTTTCGGTTTCGGAGAGGACGCCCCTTCTGCAAGCGAACAGAGACATGCGTTATGATCTGAATAAGCCTACGGAATGAGATGATGAAGATGAATGATATGATATGAAATCTAAATTCTTTTTTCTTCAGGTCTGCAAGAGGTATTCCAGGTGAGCGATACTTGATTCAGCAATAAATTATTTAAGTAGGAATTTCTTCAACAATAAGAGCTGGTCCCACTTCGACATACACAAATACACATAAGAAAAAGAAAAACTACATATAAAAACACACAGAAATCGTATTTAAGTATAAAAAATACAAAATAATATAATAATACAAATAATATAATAATAGTAAGAAAGAGGGCACATCGAATGCAAGAAAACAAGTACTGTATATATAAAAAACATAAGCATACAAGAAAAACACGTGCAGACATAATATATATGCGAACATAAAAAACGCGCATACATTAAATGCATAAGCGCGCACAAAAACACGTCAGACAAAAATATACGCACACACAAAACACGTGTATAAGGTAAAGGCGCACATAAAAAACACATGCACACAAAAGATACACGCATAGACGACACAGGTCCAGATAAAAAGTTAAGAACACATGTACACAAGAAACATATGCTGAGAAAAAACACACATAAACAAAAAACACAAGCACATACAAAAGGCATAGGCATACGTAAAATGACGCATACAAAAGAAACGTTCATACAAAGAAAAGACAGGTTCACACAAAAAGAAACACACACATTATATAATATATATTACACAAACAAAACGCAAGTATACAAAAGACGCATGCACACACAAAAGACATAATCATACATAGAATGTACAAGTTCGCACAAAAAACACACATATGCACACAAGAAATATATGCACGGACAAAAAAACTCACGCACACAAAAGGCATAGGTACATATAAAAACAAACGCACATAAAAATATATATGTGCACATGTAAGACCCACTCAGGCAGGTGCTCACATACATGAACGCACGCACATACCAACCTCTAGGTTGCCGGCTTGGATGCAAGATCTGAATGTCAAATGGCTGTGTGAGTGTCCGCTGAATCACACTGATATCAGAGCCATTCCACTTATTGGCCCTGATGACGGCATTGGTGCGCCAGTCCGTCCAGTACACGTAATTGCCGAACAGGGCAATAGCAAAGGGATGTGACAGCATTTCATGGCCACGGATCACTTCACGGTGGTCAGAGCCATTGTAAAAAGTTGTGTGGATCGAGTCTGATCTGCAAAGACATGGACAATAAGTTCGGTTGCTGGAAACAACTTATCAACTTTTGAAGTCAACTCACCTAACGAGACAGTTCTTGACATCACAATGCAGGACTGCATACACCAGGTAACGAGACTGCACACAATAGTAAAAAAAATCACCAAAATTAACTACCTTTTCCACTGAAATTCTTTGCTCCCTCATAAACTAAACACTGTATTTTGACCTATATAGATAGAGGTATCTTTTGAAGTTTTTCAATTATGTAATGTTTCTACAGAAGCTGAACTTCAAATATTCTATTCATATCCGAAAGAACTAACTACGTCACTAACATCAGGTTCAGACAATACAGGTCAGCACAAAAAAAATAGGAGGCATTCCTTCAGGAACGATTCTCGTATGTATGTATGTATGTATGTATGTATGTATGTATGTATGTATGTATGTATGTATATGTATGTATGTGTGTGTGTGTGTGTGTGCACGCACGCGCGCGCATGCGTATGTATTTATTTTTATTAAAAAATCATCAGCATGCTTGTGGGCTGTCTATCGAATCAATTCTTTATGTATGTATGTATGTACGTATGTATGTATGCGTGTGCGCGTGCATGCATATGTATGTATGTATTTATTTTTATTAAAAAATCATCAGCATGCTTGTGGGCTGTCCACGAATGTCTTTCTTCTACACTCCAAAAGCGTGAAAATAGCATAAGGAAAGATCTGGGCTATGAAGGGGATGTTGAAGCATTTTCCAACCATATCTCTGAATCATATTCCTCACAGAGTTCGCAATATGTGGGCGAGCATTATTATGGAGAAGGATAACGCTGTTCGATAGCATTCCAGAGCATTTTGACTTAATGGCGCGTCTCAGTTTCTGTAAAATTTCTTCATAACGCTGTGCAATGATTATGGCCCCATGCTCGAGAAATTCAAGAAGAAGAGAATCCCTAGAATCAAAGAGCAATGTCAACATGACTTTACGGAACTTGTGTGTATTGCTTTGGACTTCTTTGATGGGGGAGAATCCATGTGTTTCCATTGTTGGTTCTGCCGTTTGCTCTCCAGTTAAAAATGATGATACTACAATATGGCACAGAAATGCATACTCTTCCTTGTGATATCGTTACAAATGACCCAGTGAAGTAGTCATTCTGTTTGTTTTTTGTTCCTCCGTCAACTGATGTGGAATCCATTGTGCGCAGATTTTTCGGTAATGCAGGTGCATCGGAATGATATATATAAAACTGTGATTATTCCCACCAAACGACGAAGTTCTTTCACAGTGATCCATAGATTTCCCCATATAAGACCATGAACCTCAGCAATAACAGCAGGAGTGATGACACAATAAGCCTGTCCTGGGCAAGCATTGTCTTGCAGTGACATGCGTCCCTTTCAGAATCTCTTGTGCCATTCCAGTACATGCAAACATGACATGCTGTGTTTGCCGTAAACAGCAGACATGCGACGATGGATTTCTTGTCCTCCTACTCCTTCAGCAGTCAAAATTGCACTACACCTTGCTGTTCTTCTTTACCTGGCTCCATTAGTGATGCTGGACGAACACACGTATCTCTAACCTCACTTCCAGCACAACGAATGACTAGTGTGTAAGCAGGGATTGTAATTGTGCTTTCGCGAGTCATCACCAGATGTCAGTTCAGCAATCAAATTCCAGTGGTACTAACTTGCCCACCGTGAGATATATGCATGGTGACCCGTTTCCATTTAACTGTCCCTCATACTAATTAGTAGAGACCAGATTTTAAAGGGAATCCCCCTTCTTTTTTATTTCAACACAAAACATGAAATAATTAATTACAATGTTCAAAACTATTTCCACCACTATGTGGTTTTGACTTCCCTTTTTTTCCCCCTTTTTTAGTCCATATTCCCTTTTTTCCCTTTTTAAAAAACATCTCTTATTTTGGTCCTTTTTTGACAGAATATTGCAAACATTTAGATAATTTTCCTATATTTTTTCTGATAGGCCTATAACTTCCTAAGCAATCGAAAATAAATATCGTTCTCCTTCTGATTCCAGACATTGAAAAACTAATAAAGTGTGCTGATTTAGAGTTCAGGATAAAAAGAAAATTTTCACTCTGGTTTCAGTTGATGTTGAGCGGTCATTTTCTGTTTATAAAGACATTCTGCATTCAAGAGGCCGAATCATATTGAAACATATTGAAATGTTGAATGTGATCAAATACAACACTTTCCTTATGTTGTGAAGCGATAAATACAAGCTTGTGTGTGCTATACATATCCATGAATGGGTTGAAGTGTGTTTTCAATTAAGATAGCACCCTTTTGAGGGAGTAATATAGTCCTTTTTGACCTCCTTCTTGAAGTTCTTTTTTGACTATATCAAAAACAACACTTTCCTTAGGTTGTGAAGAGATAAATGTAAGATAGTGTGTGCCATGTATATCCATGAATGTGCTGAAGTGTGTTTTGGGGAGTAATATAATATAGTCCTTTTTCAAGTCCTTTTTTTGGATATAACTTTCCCTTTTTTGATGAAAAATTTTCCCTTTAAAATCCAGTCTCTACTAATGAGTTATATATATATATAGATGGTTGTTACAATAAGTGAGAATATTAATATATATAATATTTCAATTAATCCACAAATTAATCTCTCATCCTAATATCTTATCTGGTAATATTTACACTTATTTTAAAATAAAATTTACAAATTTAGTGATTGGGTGAAATGATAGAATGTCTTCAAATGTCTATTCATAAGTTGCTGTGGCCAATCATTTTTCCTGATTTGTGTTATTAGCTGTGATCTTCGTTGTTTAACATTTGGACATTCATATATTAAGTTTGTTGTCCTCTGTTACATGTGCATAATGGATTTTCAATTACGTCAAATCTATGTAGATAGAATCTTGTTTTGCAGTGACCTGTGACTATTGCAGTGAACTCAGGTGTTGTAGGCAATTTGATCTTAAGTCTTTCCTTAGCTGAAGGGAAGTGCTCTGGATTTAAAAACTAAGTATGAGCATACTGCACTCAGTCTTTTAAATGAACATCTTATTGTTATGAATTGGCAATAATAGTATTCATTACCAACCCCCAAAATTCTTGGAGGATTGCACCTGTAATTTTTCAACGGATTCACTGAACCCAACCAGGACGACTACTGAAATACTGTATATCCACCGACCATATCTTCTTTATGCCACCCAGTTTGACACTCTTTTGCAATGACAGACCAGCAAAAAGTCCAATAATGGACCATTTTGATACTGCATTTCCTCAGTATTGATTAAACAGTTGTTGTTGTTTTCTAATGCCAGGCGTTTGACAATAAAGTCATTTGACCTCTTGCACTCCAATATTTTTCGAAGATATTATCATGACCAGCCAATGAAGCACAGATTTTGAGGTGTTCCGAATCCATTTCTTGGTTTGAGTTGCACAATGGGCAGTTAGGGGACTGATATATTCCAATTCTATGCAGGTGTTTAGCCAAACAATCATGGCCTGTTGCCAATCTAAATGCAGCTACAGACGATTTTCGTGGTAAATCGGGAATTAACTGTGGATTTTGATGCAGAGAGTTCCATTTTTTCCCTTGGGATTGTGTTATCAAATTTTGTTTGTTGAAGTCTAAGTATGTAGATTTATTAAATATCTTCACAGAGTAATACGTAGATTTAGTAACAGGTCTGTAAGTAGTAGTGCTGCCCTTCTTTGCTAAAGCATCCGCATTCTCGTTTTCCAGGATTCCACAATGGGATGGTATCCATTGGAATACAATTCTTTTATTGAGTGATATTAATTGAGAGAGCATTTTAGTTATTTCTGCTGTTTGAGATGAAGGTGTGTGTTTAGAGACTATTGATAGAATAACTGCTTTGGAGTCTGACAATATAACTGCATTCCTAAATTTATTGATGTGGCATAGAAGATTCCTGAGACATTCACTTATTGCAATGATTTCACCATCAAAACTTGTTGTTCCATATCCAAGTGATCTATAAAGTGAGAAGAGACAGCACGTAACACCTGCACCGGCACCTTGTTCTCTGGAGATCAAGGATCCGTCGGTGTATAAATGAAGCCAGTTTTGTGGAGGGTACCAATATTAATTGTCTCTAAAGACAATTGTTTCAGTATTTTAGTGTTTACTTCTGATTTCAGTATTTCTTCTGTTAAATTTAGATTATATTCTATATTTAGTAGAGTTAAAGGTTTGGTTTAATTTGTAAGTTTTCTTTTAAATTCGGGATATTGATTTTCTGTTTCAATTCTTGAACAATGGATATGAAACTTTTTTGAGTTTTCAATCTACAGAGAGGACTGTATGAATGCCAATTGTTTCCAATTGATTAAACAGTTACACTGCTGTGACTCGGTCTCCAGAGCCTCGTCTGTAATAATAGGTTGTACCACGGGTAGGTGAGGATGGGATATGGATAGGAGAGGTTATGGAATGCACGTCACTATTCCATACAACCCGGAGATCATCATAAATCCTTCCTTCTTACCATTATTGCAACTTGTACTTTTCACTTAAGGAAGAAACAGTTGTACTCAGCTCGGTGTTGTAACAAGTAAAACTTACAAGCACTGTGTTAACTGTCTGTGATTAAAGTAATCTCTTATTATTCAGCATTATTTTAATACAGTGCTTCTAATCATGGCTAAATGGCCACAAAACTACAGTTTTAATAGTGAATGGGAAGATCAGTCTTGCTTTATTGAATACAAAATAACATTTTTTCATTGATCACAAGGACTTCAATAGTGAATTTCCTGTGGATTTTAAACTAATAAAAAATTGAGGGATCTTAAGGGGTTAGGTTCAGCTAACCCTAACCCCTTAAGGTCCCTCAATTTTGGAAAAATTCTTTCCTCCATTACTGTATCTTGTATAATAATGAAAATTAGTATGTGTAAAACATTGTTCTTCTGCAATGCGAAAAAAATATTTTAACGATTTGAAAAAAATTATTTATATTTTTTTTTTCAACATTCAAAATGATGGCAGTTAACTGTGCAGTGATGAAGCATTTCCCTCACAACTCAAAAACTATCCAACATTCTGTGAGGAAAATTTTTTGTGTGTATTTATGCATGTCATACCTACAATATGATGCAAAATCACTTCTCTACCTTTGATAGATTATCTGATAAAAAATAAATTCATTTAAAAAAATCGCCAAATATCAGTATTTTCTTCTAACACAAAATAAAGAACATAGCCTATTATTTATTAAGGAATGCAGTTGGAAGAGCCTGATATTGTAAACGTGAGTTTCAGCAATAAAATAAAAGAGAGAGAACATGAAAAAATTAACAAGTTTTTGAGTTACCAATTTTCATTATTGTACAAGACATAGTAATGGAGGAAAAAAATGTTGAATATTTCCAAAAATTTTACTGCTATAAGCTTTATCTAACCCCTTAAATCCAAATGAGCAATGCAACAATGTGTGTTTACAAAGCCTGTTCAGCAATCAAGTAAAGTAACATTAGCTTCTTACAAAGTATGTTGTGTATTAGACAAAAGAAAGAAACCTTTCACAGTGATGGGGAAGTAGTTAAAGAAGGAAGGCTCAGAGCTGCTCAATCTCTTCTGATGGTCACAAAGATAAGTCTAAACTTATGTCTTCCATTGGTATTCTTCAGCTGTCTCACCAAACTGTTGCTAGACAGGTTGAATCCGAGACACAACAGCCCATGAAGGACCATGACCGACCAGCCAGCTGTTGGTCTCGCAATCATCCAACCACAATGGAGGTATCGTATGGTTAGCACAATGATCCCACCAACCACTACAGCTGGCTTTCGTAACCGGATTTTGCTACCTATTGTAGCTCCCTAAGTGCATCACAATGCTGGGTGGGCATTGGTCCCATACACTGGCCGAAATTTCATGAGATAATTTTTTCCCCATGAGGACCTGAACCAGCACACATTCCAAAATGCAAGTCCTAGGCAGGATGTCTTAGACCACGATGCCACAGCATAGGACAAACAGATTGAACAGATTTATAGTAATTTGTAATCACATTTACGTTTAGATACACAATTGTGTGAATATTTTCCCTTCAATTGGATGAAAGCATGAACAAGTAGGATTTTGCATAGCTGTGTATATTTATCAGAATGGTTTTTCCAGAATTTACAGTAGAGAAAAAATTTGTTAAATTGCTCCCTCTTCAGCATCGTACTAGGAGAGAAGATTCTAACACATTCCTTAAATTTGTGAATGACAGTAACTTTCCTTAAATTGGTGAACGGCACATGAATTTCATTGCTGGCAATAATCCAGTTTTCATCATGTCTCCAAAGAGTCCAAGCCTCACTGCCATAACATACGTAGAACAGGTCTCACCAAGGTTTTATAGTGGCGGAGGCATGTATGTCTTTGGACTAATGATGGTTTCATAATGCTGTTGATATCCATAGCTTTATTACATTTAAGAATTTTGTCTGGTATTGTAGCGAAGTTTATAATATTCTCTTTTTTCCATTTCTTCTCCATTGTCGTGCATTGGTCATTGTAAGTAGAGTCTGTCCAACTATATTTTGTGATAGACTTGAAAGCAAGAAAATGTTCGTCCAACTAGTTGCTAGTCAGAAGGAGGTAATTCCAGTGATTGGGCTGCCATCTTTCAGCATCTGGATCTGCTGATAAATACGCATTTCCTCAGTACATGACGGAATGGTTGTACTGCCATGACTCAGTCCCCAGAGCCTCATTTATAAACTGGTTGCACCACATGAAGGCAAAGATGGGATTTAGGTAGAAGAGCTTTCAGATGTCAGAAAACTGTAAGAAACTTAAATCTTTTATGAAATAAATTAGAAATACAGAAAAGACAACTGAAGAAATGTTTTCAAGAAACTTTTCCATGTAGGAACTCAAGGAAGCAATACAAAACACCAAAAAAACCAGGACCAGACAATATTTTTCCATAGAATTAAAAAACAAATCTAGGACCTAAGGCATTCAAAATTCTGCTAATAAAATACAACAAATTTTAGAGCTCAAGAAGTAATCTTACTTCTGATTGGATCAAAGCCATGTAATACAGTACCAAGCTCCTAAGCTCGTATCAACCAATAGCATTGACATCGGTGTTGCTAAAATGTAAAAAAAGGATGATCCTAAATAGTAGAAATTTTGTCCAGAACCTCATAACTGAAGGATATAGGAGACTGAAACTAAATTAAATACTTAGCAGGAGCAATTTGAGGTAACACACATGAAACAAAGGACAAAATGTACAAAACTTACATAAAACCAAGATAAAATGTACAACACATAAAATCAACCAACTCTAAACAATTTCTTGAAATTGATAAACAGGGCAGTTAAAACGCATATACACTAGCACTATAATTATACACAGGTTGATTTTTTAGTTCTGGCAACTATTTTCTCAATATATAGTATACTTACATGGTTCTAAGTTTTACAAGCTTTCAATGTAGTCACCAGTACTGCGTATGTGTTCTCAGCGATGCAGAAGCTGTTGGATCCCGTTGGCACTGCCTAATTTGTTGATAGTGTGAGTAGAGCGGTCGGTTGCCTGTAAAAGTCTTCAACTGCTTGGAAGCAAATCCCACGAAGTGGGTCCTTCATCTTAGGGATTAGATCGAAGTCACAGGGACTTAAATCCAGAGAATATGGCGGGTGATAGAGCACTTTCCAGCCCCAGCAATTGAACAATTCAGACACAACTCTTGCTGTATGCGCTCTAGCATTGTCATGCAGAACGATGAGTGGGTTATCCATAAACTGTCGCCGTTTTCTTCTCAGAGCTGCTTGCAGATTGTTTTGCAAAAACAGAGCTGCTTGCAGATTGTTTAGCAAAAACAGAGCTGCTTGCAGATTGTTTCGCAAAAACAAACAGTAGTACTCCGCAATAACGTTCTGCTTTGGGGGAACGGTATGCTTTAAGATCACACCATCCCAATCATAGATAAGAAATCAGCATAGTCTTTGCATTAGTGGGGGTCTGTCGAACTGTTGTTTTTCGTGGTGACCCGTGATGCCACTCGTCTGATTAGTGTTTCAGCTGACGTTCATAAGATCTGCCCAGATGTCACCAATTGTAATGATACACCTTAAGAAGATCTCTCCTTCATGCTCATAGCACTGCATGAGAGTACGAGAAGCGTCATATCACTGTCATTTCTGCAGGTCCATTAAATCATGCGGAACTCATTTTGAGGCAAATTTTCTGCATTTTCAGGCAGTCCTTCAGGATGTGAAGCACAGTCAAAGGCGTCAATCCTGTATCTTGCGGTAACTCATGAATTGTTAAGTTTCGATGTCTCCATTAATGCAGACACAATTTGTACACGTTCGTCTCTTACTGGTGGGTGATCAGATCGAGAGATGTCTAACACACTTTCGCATCCTTGCTTAAAGGCTCTAATCCATATTGCTACCATTCGGTAAGGTAATGCAGCCACACAGCAAGCCTCTTGCAGTCCTTGATGACACTGTCATGCCATGCAACCTCTAGTACATTGAATTTTTGGCCAGCTTCTCTGTTCCTCCTTTGAAAACATTGCAAATGTATTCTGCGACCGCTTGCTAACAACTGCTCGTCTTATTGTTGTCACTGTGAACGGACATGGAGGGGGGAGGGTGAGTTCATTAGCTCTGACGGAGGAAAAGCATGTAACCAACCTGTGGTATAAACGATATTGCCTGGTTCCTCTGTACGGCATCACTGCAGCATAGTTGCCACTACTAAAAAATCAACCCATGTATATTCATAATTTATCACCTAGTGCCGAAATAAAACAGTACGCATCAACTAAATTTCTCAAGTTAAAGGCTTTATCAGATACAAAGTGGATTAAACACAGACTAGACAAACACAATCTAAAAATCCTTAGAACACCACTCAAAATTTGTACAGACAATTTGGAAGAACTAAATATTACAATGCAAGTAGAACGTCTTTGCACACCAATTTAATCCAATAGATTACCAGTTCTATAATACAAACATATCAGTCGTAACAAAAATAAAAATAAAAAACTGCACTCTACTGAATTAAAATAACTAATATTAGCCAATATAGATGAAAAGTACCCCACAAACATGTGGCTGAAAGTATTTATAGATGGGTCTATGATGGAGACAAGGAGAAGAGTAGATGCAAGATATTTTTGTCACTTTTTGGACATTACATATTTGTTGGAGAATATAAAGAAACTTCGACAATGAAATCAAAGCCATCTCATTAGCTTTACAAGAACCCATATTCAATCCAAAATGATAAATTTAACAATGCAATAATATTAACTGGCTCGATATCAGCAATACAAACATTAGACTCAAATATATATCCCCAATCAAAGATAATAGAAAAAATAAGAAAAATTGAACTTGATAGCTTACGGAAACAAATTGTGTTTCGGTGGGTGCCTTCTTACATGGAAGTGAGACAGGCATCTTGGCAACTTATCCGAAGTAAAACACCCATTAATATTTTTTTTATTGGTCATTTTACGAAGCTTTATCAACTGCTATGGTTATCTAGTGTCTGAGTGAGATGAAGATGATAATGCTAGCGAAATGAGTTGAGTGTAGAGTTGGGTTTAATCGTAAATGAATCATTCATTCAAACAACTAATAATAAAGAATCGTAAGAATCGATTTGTGGTATCAACGAATCGTCGTTCAAAAGAACAGTAATGAATCGGCATGGTATCGTAACCCACCATTCTATTTACTTGTTTGATGTAATCTGTCAGCAGACATTTCTGAACCATGCCGAATGCTCCCGAGCGAGAGTGAAATCAAAATACTTCATTTGTTACGTGTAAAAAGTAATGAACACAGATCTGAAATTTGCATGGTTAAATAGAGATGTAATGCAAAAAATGTACTTGATAATATGGTTCAGTTGATAAATTATAATTAAGAAACACTATCTTGAATAATTTTGTAGACTATGTAGGTCATGATGAATGGTTCCAGCCAATGAGAAAGAGACAATCCACTATCTCGCCTCTTATGCCATCTATGCGAGAGATGTAGGATGTTTTCGTTCTACCTGTGGTTTGCAAAAGAAAGTGTCCTGTGAGTCGTTCGTTGATAATTCAAAAGAATAATTGGAATCGCAGACTGGGAAGAATCGTGAACTCGTTGATGATTCAAAAGAATAGTTGGAATCACAGACTGGGAAGAATCGTGAACGAATC
This sequence comes from Periplaneta americana, assembly GCF_040183065.1. NCBI lineage: Eukaryota > Metazoa > Arthropoda > Insecta > Blattodea > Blattidae > Periplaneta > Periplaneta americana. The sequence continues at coordinate 63,974,630 of NC_091119.1, read as the reverse complement.
ATTAGAATCGATTCGTAATGTATGATTGAATCATTAGAATCGACTTCTGAAAAAGAATAGTGTTGTCCAACTTTAGTCCAGTGTCCAGTGATGAAAGTTACTCAGCATTTGCTCTAGGGAAAACCCCGGAAAATATGGAATAACATATAAGAAACATGGGATGCCAATAAGAACAAACCAAGAAAAGAGCTTATAGCCATGTTTGGTCTGAACACCAGCCACGACTATGTTGGAGTCCATCTTCACAAAATAGTGATGCACTATTTGTAATTAAGAAAACTCAAGTCATGAATAAGGACCACTTTATGGAATATAGAAGCCTTAACTAACTGTAAGCACCAACTCTGGCCACATTATATGACCAGATGACTGATTGTTATAAACCAAGCAGCTTGCCATTAGACAACATCATCATAAGCTATAAATTACACATTAAGTTTAAGGCTGATAGCACTGCTGACAACCAGTGAAAAAGTTTCAAAACCAATGTAAAGCTATTTTAAAGCTGTACACACAAAATTGTAAACATGGTTCAGCAGCTTCCACTCTCTGATTAGCAAGCTGCAAAACATTCTGTACCGCAGTATTGTAAAAAGTTGTAATGTCTGATCACACTTTGAAGAATTATATTAATTCCACTGAAAGAATGGACCCATCGAAATCTTAACACTAGAAAATAGCAGCAGATATTACAAGTGATACTGTGAAATTGTTACCATATGTTGGAAATGGAAAACCGACTTAACAAGACAAAAGAAAGAAGCAACTTACCTCGCATCAATCCAATATATTCTTTTCAACATGTAGTCCAAAGTGAGACCATTGGGCCATGCTCCATCTGTCACCTGGTCGACACGGACCACCACAGTTCTGTTCTGTCCACTCATGCTGCAGCGCTCGATACGTGGGGCATTGGCATCCCAGTCTGTCCAGAACAACAACCTGCACGAATGCCAGAGCTTATGTAATGAATGCAGACCTCGAGTAAGCATCAATTCCTAATCTCGCTCACATGCACTCACCCATATCTGGGATCTAGCGCAATTGCTCGGGGGGATTCCATGTCCCCAGCTATCAGGGTGCGTCTGAAGCTGCCATTAAGCCTGGCAACTTCGATCTGGTCCAGGTTGCTCTCCACCCAGTACAGATTCTGTCCAATCCAATCCACAGCCAAGCCTTCAGCTGTTGCCAGCCCTGTCTGCACCACCACTTCAATGTTGCTCAAGGCTGTCAACATAAATCCTAACACTGCAGTCTCAATCAACTAAATTGCTCTTTTTAACAAACATCGACAATTTTCATGAGGAGAACATGCACTTAAAAGCTTAAATGTAGGATAAATATCTTCCAAAAACTGTATTATTAATAGATTCCAGAATTGCAATTTAATATAATATAAAATAATGTCTTCATGAAAAATGAGTGTCAAATATTATGCATTTTACAATTCAGTCCCTTTTGACATGTAAAACGATATTACTGTTTATAATTACTTTCTTGATCTATTATTCGAAAGATGTACATAAATCAAATCATTTAATGCGCCCAAACAAGATGAACACTCGTTTTTTGGATAACACATAAAAGGTATTATTTATAATCCCAAAAATAAGATATATATGACTTCATTTACACATTGTGCGGTTTAAGTAATTAGGTAAATGTAATTAATTGTGTACAAATTAACATAAAATAGCTGTAATAATTTATATTATTTTTCTGTTTATGAAACTTAGCATTTAAAAGTGATTCACTCATAAACAAAAATATCAACGGCCCAGTTCAAAAGAAAAGCAACTCAAAATTTAAAGTAAAATTATTAACTTTTATGCAGGAAAATCTGTGCCCTAATAACTTATTCAATCTGGAGCAAATAACTACTCTGTACTTTTCTTTTCAAATAGGGTCTCATTTTACTAAACATTATTTTATTTCATGTGCATCTTACAGGGTAAATTGACCCGTAGATACTAACAATTAACCTCATAACTTGCAATAAAAAATCTACTCTTGGAGAAGTTGTTACAGAAGAAGAAATCAGGACAAATAAATAAATCCTCGAAAAATACACAAGCCACTTGGAATCAACATCAAGACAAACTAATAGAAGAAAGTGTAGTCATATTTAGACTAAATACACAACATGATTGTTTAGCAACACATTTCTACAAATCATCATTAACAGGGTTAGCAGACATCCGGAAAATCCCGAATATACCCCATTTCTGAATTTCTGAAAAAATCTTCAATGTTCTACATTTTGAGAAACAAACATTCATTAGTTTTAAAATGGATTAGTGACTCAGGAAAGAGCATTGTGGCAACATGGATATTATCAAAGATCATAGTCATTCAATGGTGTTTTCTATCGTGGTAGTGGACAAAAGATGTTGCAACAGTGCAATGCCCCCCCCCCCCCTCCCAAATATTGCACTGGTCCATTTACTTTTTGATTGTCACAGGTGCTGCAGCAGGAAGCTTATGGGTAATGGTTCAGTTGTAACATATGCATCATGATGCCGAAAAGAAAATGTAAATTCACTGATGTTTTAGCTAAGAAGTATACGTGTATACAGCAGGGATAAATGAACACAAAGCAGAGTGTCTTATTTGTCCTTCAGCAACATAGGCCTATGTTTCTACACAAAGGTAAGCTAATGAAATAATTTATATGTTTTAGTGTTAAACGAGCCATATGGGCTCCCATATTACTACAATAATTATTGAAATATTTATAACGGGTTTTTTTATAACAAAGTCTGACAAATTATTATTATTCTAACACGAGACCTACCAGTAATTTTAAAAACTTCAGTTGTATACAGTTTCATGATTATATTTCAATTAATCAGTAATATTCGTTTCCTTTTTTTTTTTTTTTGAGAAGTATAATAAAATTAATGAGGTTCAATGATAGTTATTCTTTGTGTGTTTGAATTATTTTCATGAAATATAAAATATACATTAGGATACATAACTTTTAGTTGTATTTTAGATTTTGATGTTCAATTTTCCTGTAGTATCTTATGATGTCCTACATTTTGAACCATTATGTCCCACATTTCATTAAAATAATCTGGTAACCATAGTATTAAACATAATAAACATGATACCAGAATGAAAAAGGAACACCTTCTTCAATGGCCAGTCATCAAAATAGGAGAGGGAACATTGGTCAACTTTCCAAATCTCTGCTGGGAAGCAGAACAAGTAGAAAATGCTAAAATCAACACTTTGGAATAAAAACAAAGTTCAAGTATACAGATAAAAAAATAGTTTGAATGAGTGTTCAATACTCACAGCTTCCTACTAAAGTCCCACGATAGATCTTGTCATCAATGACATCCGTCCAATAGATGGACACAGTTTTGGAGTCTTCCTTGTAATAGAAGTCCAGAGCAATTGTGTTCTTGAGGCTGGAGATCAGTGCCTTCACACTGAATGTCTGCAAGTCCACTCCCCGCAATTCATGTCGATTTGAGAATATAACATATGCTGTCGCATTTTCTGCAGACACACAAAAATAATAATTATAAAATAATCATGTATTGCTCCGAAATGTAATAAAAATCTAGGTATATAACAATTAAAATCACAAAGTGGTTATTATGAGAAAAAACCTCTTACTCTAATATTTAAACCAAAGAAATAAATTAAACTTCTTGACCAAACTGATGGCTTCAAAAGAATTTCATTTCTGGCAGATCGTAGAAGATTTCTGATTGACAAAGTAAGTGCGAAATTGTGTCTGTAGAAACATGTAGCAAGCGACATGCATGGAAATGTGAAGGAGGTTTTGTCTATGTTTCCCTCGATAATACATTTCCACTGTATTGTAATTACATAGCATTTGAACCCAGCTGTGCCCTTTATTTGAATAGCAGAAAGAAGCAATAACAGATTATTCATGAGGAGTTTCCACTGCTGGTGATATAAATCACAGTTTTTCGAAGAAATTAACTTGTGGGAGGTGGGAGACAAAACAAAAGAAGAAAGAAAAGAAGGGGTGCAGTATTAAGGTATACCACTTTTTGGAACCAATACAAATAGGTTAATCATTATGGTCCCAATACATTGAATACTCTATATTTTTTACCTGAAGAAAGTCACGATTTCTATATTTCGGTGCTTGCTTCTGGGTTCGACGAGAAAAATGAGTCTTTAGGTGGAAAAAATCCTAAGCACAGCTTCCAATGGATGAGGACGTAATGAACTGACCAATGCATAGATTCATTGCATGTAAAAGATTCCTTTGTTCAAGAATCAAGATAAATAAAGGGCGAAATTCTATGTCCATGTCCGACACTACAAATGTCACACTAATAATGATAGGGGAGACCACTGGTAGAGAAGAGTCATGTCTCTAAAATCTCGAAAACATATTTGTACAACATGCACAAACTGAAAACAGATACCAATATTAAATTGAGATCATTCGAAAGATCCAATGACTTGGCTGTCAAGTGCTCTGCATTAGAAACCAACAAATCATATTTCACTAGCAAAGGCAAAATTTCAACCCAAACCCTACATTACCTCTGACTGAGATTCTGTCTGATATGTACATCTATTATCAGGCAGTACATCTCATTTGACAATATGTGTCAGAGGAAAAACAATTGTTTGTATGCATCTGAAGTCTGATTAGTGTAATATGTAGCTAATCGGCGATGTATGCAATGAAGGGGGAAAGAAACTGGCTACCCTATCCCATTAAATGGGAGATAAATTTTATCTCCTGGCCTAGTTGTCTCATAAGTGGTGCCATGTTAGTATCATTTGTGAGATTCAGACTCGTCTTCGGACAGTTGACTAAACAACCCTACATGTGCTCCTCCTATCAACCGACCTATGCTCTGCACACGAACCCCCTATGTCCCTGTATGTGAACTCCACCTGTCAATCTACCTGTGCTGCATGTGAAGTCACTTTTGCTCCTGAAAGTGAGTAAACTCTCCTATGCATCTACATGTGAACCTACCTGTACTCCTGTGAACCCATTTGTGCTTTGTGAGTGAACTCGCCTGTGCCTCTACATTGTGAACCCATCTGTTCTCTAAGTGTCATCATCTCTGTCCCTGCCTGTGAATCATACACCTGTGCACTGTGTGTGAACCCACCTATATCCCTTAATGTGAACCCATCTGTGCTTTGTGAGTGAACTTGTCTGTGCCCCTGAACATGAAGCCATGTATGCCATGTGAATTATTCACTTACGCCTCTATACATTGTTGGTGAACCTACTTGTGCTCCAGAATGTGAAGTAATATATGACACTTGCCTATGTTCTGCATGCACCTATGCTCCTGAACCTGAAACCTACTGTCCTGTGCCCCTGCATCAGCTCGCATGAGCCCTTTGTTAAATATTTATGTTTGTTCTGAGCTCTTTTCTAAAAAAGCTCACAGAGAAAAATCAATCAAATAAACGCACTTTTCTAATTTAAACATCTCCTATTCTACCGTCTGCTAAAGCAATCGATTGAAAATATGGGAATTTAGTGGCTTTTGCACTGCTTGTTGAAGATTTTCTATAATTATGATTTCCGAAATTTCGTGGTGGATAACTTGATAGGAAAGAAAGATGTCCCTTTGTCATTAACTATCTTCTTCTTCATAGATACAACAGCCCGCTTCAGGCCATGACTGCCTTCACCACATTTTTCCACCGGTCCCTATCTTCTGCTTTCTTCCTCCAAGCACTGATTCCTTAACTAACTATAGCTAAAGCCAAAAAAAGTCGCTAATTCTATCACCATTAGCAGTGCGGAAGCAGAAAGAGGCTTTAGAGCAATAAATGACATTGCCACTTGTGAAAGAAGTAAGCTCACTGTCTCCCACTTGTCAAGTTTAATGACTATTGAAAGTTCGGAATATGTATTAAAATTATCGGCAAACCTATGAAAGAATGGGATACACTCCCTGGTTGAAAAATCATTGCCTCACTACTAGCGATGGGTAAAAAAAAAAAGCTGGAACAGTTTTTATGAAACTGTTTTACAATTGAAACTCGTGAAATAACCTGTTCCAACTGTTCCAAAGAGTGTTACACTGCTCCAGTTATCACTTCAACATTCCACATGGTTCCAAGAGATAAATAGTTCAATTTCTGAACAGCTTTCCTGTACTTTGCTGTTTGCAAAGACCACGTGTAGCGCCATCACTGACCTCCAATCGAAAGGAGATACAATATCGATGTTCCACACGGCCTTCATGCAACAGTAGGACAGCACAATTTAATTGTACGAATCAAATTCCCTAATAAATGTGCTATTAATTATTATTAGCCACCCATTGATGGAGAATATGTTCATTGTGCCCAAACATAGTGTTAATTATTAACATATTGCGAAAATATTATCGGCTAATGTCTTATCGTTATTAAACTCTCCTAAGGTTATATGCGTTATCTTTACTAAAATCAATTCATTTTGAATTGTAGTTATTTACTCTACTCTTTAAGAGTAACACACGAAAAATAACTTTCGTCATCATGATACACTGAACAGCTGATTTAAAGACGATTCAAGGGCTTTGAAACATGTTCCTGAAGCAGATGAGAAGTTGAAACAGTTGGAACACTTGGAACAGTTGGCACTGATGTTGTAAACATATTGTTATGAAACTGTTTCTTTGAAATCATGAAATGGTTACAGTCGTAACTGTTTCTTAAAAAGAACAGTTTATCCCATCTCTACTCACTACTGACACTCGAGTACATCCCACAGCTGAGCTGAACTCACTGGTGAATAAAATGGTAATTTGAAACCTGTAAAAAGTAACCCTGTTCTGTATCTCTCCATGACTGCCCCATTTTTTTTGCGAGCCCTTTGTTAAATTATTGCCAGCACACGCCTGCCTCTGCCCCAGCATGTGGATCCACTTGTGCTCTGCATGTGAAGTGAACTGTGGTTTGAGTGTATATCCTTGCAAGTGAAATCATCTGTGCTCCTGCATGTGGACCCATCTGTACCTTTACATGTGAAGCCATCTGTCCTCTGAGTGTGAACCCACCATGCACCTGTGGCTCTGCATATGAACCCATCTGTACTATTGCATGTGAAACGCCATGTTCTGAGTGAAAACCTGCTTGTGCACTTGTACCTCTGCATGTGAACCTGCCTGTACCCACGCAAGTGTACTCATCTATTTCCTTCCATGTGAACCCCACTGTGCTCCGTGTGGACCCACCTGTGCTCTTACACGTGAACCCATCATGTTGCAGCTTGTAGCCGTGCTCACATGTGCATTTGTGTCCATACTTAAGGGGCTCACATAGTTGGGAACATACTCCCCACGCCTCACAGGGATGTGATGCCAGACAGGTCATCTGGTCAGGCTGCAAATGAAGATGTGGGGGACAATAGCAGATGCGGCCTGTGGGGGCATCATGGCAATGATGGCTGCAGTCACTACTTCGATCACAAACACGTTCTCCTGCACAAACAAACTATGATTATAATCTGCTTTTTCTCATCAAAACTACATTCACACTTGTTTATCGGTTACATTTTCACAGTCTATACTCAAAACCACTCCCACACTTATTCAGTGTCACAACCTGAAATTTCTCTATCACTTGTTTAATGATGGCAATCTGACAACTATTTTCAAGTTAATGTTGTTATATATCAATATGTTAAATCTTTCAATCTTATGCCTTAACACAAAATATAAAATAAATTAACTCAGTTTTTTATATATTTACATAATGTTGTATTATTCTACAAACGTTTTCACCCTCCTAGGGGCATCATCAGGTACAATGGTGTTTATAACATATTATTATTGTTCAACGTACAATATATTAATGCACATGCTTACGCATAATATGTTCTTTAAATATATAATTTTATTAATGAAAGTTCATTTGCTATAAGCAAAATGTGTCCCAAAAAATGAGATAGTTAACAGTTCTCTACGATAATATATTAATGTTATATTAGGACTCAACTTTTATGTTTTAGCACTAAATTATAATTAAATATATTGCATGCGCTACATTATCAACATAACACACAATTAAGAGCCATTTAGGCCTATGATTTTAATATTTTGACCTGAATATGCCTTAATGTATAATTTGTATGTTCAGTCTAATATTTTGTTCAATTGCACACTATGCTTGATATTCTACACATATTATTACTCTACTATGATGCATTACTTTGAACATGTGGTCATATTCTTTTAATTGATTTTAGATATTTGATGTTGTAAACACCATTGTACCTGATGATGCCCGTAGATGTACATTTGTAGAATAATATAACATTATGTAAACATATAAAACACTGAGTTAATTTGTTTTATATTTTGTGTTAAGCCATAAGATTGAAAGATTTAACATATTGATATATAACAACATTAGTATTGGGCTTAGCTGACCATATCAAAATATGAATTGTAAATTAAAAAATATTCTGAAGTTGTTTACAGATTGGAATATGATTATTCTTACCACAGCGAAGTCCTTCATCAGATCCGTCCTCACAATCGGCCTTGCCATCACACAATCTGTCAACAGACATACAGACTGTCTTGTTGTCACATAGCTGTGATGGGTGGTGGCATTGCGAAGGAGCTTCTGTTGATTCTGGAGATGGTGTGATCATTTCGATTTCATGAATTGTTCCATCTGTTATACAGAACACAATGAAAACATACAAAGTGTAAAGTAACAGAAGTACGTCTTGCAAGCTACCAACTGTAAACTCCTAATAGTTTACATCATATGTACAAAATTCCTGGTACTTCCTTGTACGTTGTATAAATATTTTATGCAATTTTTTTTTATTATTTTACTTTCATAATTTTATGTTATGTTGTTTTTGTTGTTTTCTAATGCCAGGTGTTTGACAATAAAGTCATTTCACCTCTTGCACTCCAATATTTTTCAAAGATATTATCATGGCCAGCCAATGAAGCACAGATTTTGAGGTGTTCCGAATCCATTTCTTGGTTTGAGTTGCACAATGGGCAGTTAGGGGACTGATATATTCCAATTCTATGCAGGTGTTTAGCCAAACAATCATGGCCTGTTGCCAATCTAAATGCAGCTACAGACGATTTTCGTGGTAAATCGGGAATTAACTATGGATTTTGATGCAGAGAGTTCCATTTTTTCCCTTGGGATTGTGTTATCAAATTTTGTTTGTTGAAGTCTAAGTATGTAGATTTAATAAATCTTTTCACAGAGTAATACGTAGATTTAGTAACAGGTCTGTAAGTAGTAGTGCTGCCCTTCTTTGCTAAAGCATCCGCATTCTCGTTTCCCAGGATTCCACAATGGGATGGTATCCATTGGAATACAATTCTTTTATTGAGTGATATTAATTGAGAGAGCATTTTAGTTATTTCTGCTGTTTGAGATGGTGTGTGTTTAGAGACGATTGATAGAATAGCTCCTTTGGAGTCTGACAATATAACTGCATTCCTAAATTTATTGATGTGGCATAGAAGATTCCTGAGACATTCACTTATTGCAATGATTTCTCCATCAAAACTTGTTGTTCCATATCCAAGTGATCTATAAAGTGAGAAGAGACAGCACGTAACACCTGCACCGGAACCTTGTTCTCTGGAGATCAAGGATCCGTCGGTGTATAAATGAAGCCAGTTTTGTGAAGGGTACCTAATATTAATTGCCTCTAAAGACAATTGTTTCAGTATTTCAGTGTTTACTTCTGATTTCAGTATTTCTTCTGTTAAATTTAGATTATATTCTATATTTAACAGAGTTAAAGGGTTTGGTTTAATTTGTAAGTTTTCTTTTAAATTCGGGATATTGATTTTCTGTTTTAATTCTTGAACAATGGATATGAAACGTTTTTGAGTTTTCAATCTAAAGAGAGGACTGTATGAATGCCAATTGTTTCCTGGTAATCTGATAAGTTTTTCATATTGAATCAGTGCTTTTTCTTCTATTGTCATTTTGATACTGTTAATATTAGTGAGGAACCTCATAGAATCTATTGGAGTTGTTTTGATTCCACCAGTAATGAGTCTGAGAGCTTGGTTTTGAACATATTCTATGTCGTTTATGAAAGGTGAAATAATTAAAATTTCTCCGCAGTATGTCAGCACTGGCTGTATAAACATTTTGTATGTAGTGTTCAAAGTATTCCTAGAGCATCCCCATTTCTTTCCTGCTAGTCTTTTTAGAAGGGAGAATCTTTTACGAGCTTTTTCACAAATGTATTTCAAATGGTTGCTCCATGTTAACTTACTATCGAAAATAACTCCAAGATATTTAGATTCATAAGTCCTAGGAAGGTGTTGGCCATTGTATTGGATATTGAATTCTCTTTCTTTTTTACCGAGTGAAAATATTTGGTAGTTACTTTTGCTTAAATTGAGTGTCATCAAATTTGATGTATTCCATTCATGTAGTTGATTTAGAGCTTTAAGAGCAGAATTTTTAATTTTGTCTCTATGTCTGTAAGATCCAGAAGTCCACAAAACTATATCATCTGCAAATAGTGCTGTTTTCATATTTGATTCTTCTAATAGGGAGGGTAAGTCATTTATATAAATATTGAATAAAGTTCTGCTGAGGACAGCGCCCTGAGGTAGACCTCGATATGTTTGTCTGTAACTAGAAAGTGAATTATTAAATTTAGTGGCAATGAATCTTTGACTAAGGAATTCTGATATCCATCTGAACATATTGCTGGAGATACCTAATTTCTGGAGTTTTAGTAATAATTTATTTCTCCAAACAGAGTCATATGCTAACTGAAAGTCAATAAATATTGCCAAGGTATCTTCTTTCTTGTTAAAACTGTCTTTTATTTCTTGGCCGAGGCGTATGACTTGTTCATTAGTAGAGTGTAGTTGTCGAAAACCGGCTTGTCTTGGTGATAAAAGATTTTGGGATTCTAAATACCAAGTTAATCTGTTGGAGATCATGGACTTCATGGTTTTTACTATCATGCTTAATAGTGCTATTGGTCGATAATTATTAACATCATGAGCAGGTTTCCCTTTTTTGTGAATTGGTACAATGATTGCTTTTTTCCAAGCTGCAGGAATTGAGGTGTTCCATGAAAAATTGAAAATGGATAAAAGTACAGTCTTAGCTTTTTCCCCCAGATGTTTAAAAAATTCGGAATGAATGTTGTCGGGGCCAGGAGATTTCTTGATTTTTAAATTTTGTATAGTTAGAGTTAATTCTTTGGAAGTAAAATTTTGATGAAATATTTCAGGTTTTGTACTAGTAATATTGTTTTTATTATTTTTATGTAATTCTCTTTTGATAAATTTGTCAGTTTTTTTGATATTGGGATGTAATCTGTGAGAGTTTGAGTAGTGTTTATTAAATGCGTTTGCTATATCTCTACTATCTGTTAGTGTTTTGTTATTATGAATAATAGGCTGGCTAGTATTTTCCTGTGTATTGGAAATATTCTTCAGAAATTTATATGTTTTAGTGCTATCGGTTCTGTAATTAATATTTTCAATAAATTTATTAAAACTGTTCTTTTTTGCTGTTATGATTGCCTTTTTAAGAATGGCAGTCTTTTTCCTCCAGTCTTGAGTATCTTCTGGTGTTTTGCTATGTTCTGCTTTGGTTCTTGCTTTATCTCTATCTTGTTTCAATAAATTCAGGTTTTCTGTCCAGAATGGGGTGTATTTTTTTGGTTTGCCTCGTGGAATGTGCTTTTTTGCAATTTTAAAAAGAGATTCACAGAAATATTTGTTCAATCTATCTGAGTTTGTATTTTCCATTAGTGGTGTGTTGAGCTTGAGGTGTTCGTCGAGTTCTGTTGTAAATACGAGTAGTTTCCAATTCGCTTTCTTAAAGTTCCATGTAGTTTATGTTATGTATAAAATCCATTTTCAAAATTGGAATTAAAATCAGAATTGTAGACCTATCATAGTTTTTACATGAAAAATGCAGAACCACATGAATTACAAGAATTTTTTTGAAAGCCTCCAATAATTACCAAATTTGTTATAATCTCGAGCAACATGATTAAAGGCAGATGGAGATACTATTGTCGAAGCCATTCTGCATACAAATGAATCTTGTACTTACTGCAGTCTGCCTCGTCCAGACCATCCACACAGTCTTCATGGCCGTCACATACAAACTTCGTCCTGATGCATGCACCATCACCACAGCGGAATTCGTGGGCCTCACACATGTGCTCTGCAAACACAATACTCAAGTTTTGACTATGATTTGCAAGTCTGTAACTTGAAAATTTTCAGTAATGAAGGCCGATATCCATGTAAGTGTACCGTGCGCTCTCCGCTGGGCTCATGGGTCTAAGGTTGAAGGACCACAGTGATGTCTACGTGGAATGCTAAAAGGATTTTGTAGGCTGTAGAGGAGTTTGGAGGCGGCCTGCAGAGGAACCTGTATCAGGAGAGGCCTTAGGGTATGCAAACCATTCCATTACAAGTACAGTAAAACTTCATTTATATGTTTCTCACTTATACATTTTTCATACATATGTTTTTTTCTGAAGTCCCTGCAGAATTCTTATACTTTCCATGTTAACTTATTTAAATTGTACGTTTTTCACATTTACACAATCGTATTTTAAATTCCGAGAGGTACAGAACTTTATTTATATGTCCTAATTAAATTTTGCTCGAAATTAGGTTTGTCATGAAAATGTAAGAAAGTGAAAATCTGTATTTACACTATCAAATATAATACGCACACAAATTTTTTTATCCTAAATGCAGAAAAGAAACTGCGAATATAATATGCGCCTGTGTTAAAAAAATTCAAGATTAAAATTATATTATCAAGACAAGTTATAAATCACTCCCTTACCTCTAGTTTACATGGTCAACAGGTCTGGGTTGGTGTCAGAACATTGATTGACAATGACTAAAGTCATGCTACTCTTTCGTCAGTAATTATTGGTAAATTATTTTGGTTTAATTAAAGTTGTGCAATTACTGAGAGTTGTATTCATAAAATCTCACAATAAAAGAAAAAAATGTTAAGTAATTCTGCAGAGTGTTCCAGCGATAAGTACTGGTTTATTCTTTGACCGCTGGGTGGCACGGTGCTTGAGCAACCACTGGGAACCAAGCCCTCAAACACATGGCACTTCATGGAATAAAATTTACATGCAAACTTACTAACTTGCTTACTTGTATGTAACATTAATTATTATAAGTTATATTAATTAACAATTTTTTCACTAATTGTTTTATTGCTCTTCTGGTTGGAGCTGAGCGATCTGGAAAAGATTTCTAAATTTTCGCCTTGTTTTGCCACACGATTTTTTTTTCGTACAATAAGTTTTCACAATGTACAGTATATATGTTCAAGCACAGAATATTCCACCATTATGCAACCTCCACATGGTAACTAAATGAGCAGTATGGCACGACAAAACACAACACGACTCCTCTCTACATATTCCAATCTCAATACTAGTCATTGAAACATTACATGAGGTATTGAATGCCGAGAGAGTGGGAGCTGGCCACCCATCAGTTGCTCAACCACCACCACTACCTAGTGGCCAATGAATAAACCAGTAACCCCCCTTGCGTACACCCCATTTTAAACAATGAGAATCCAGGTTCGAAGTTGTGACCGAACTGAATATAATTACCTAACATCCTTCCAAGCTGAAAATATTTTGACAATAGACTCAACCTGATGCGACGAGAAGGTTGCTGATTGGTTTTTGAATTCCAATGAGTGGAAGAAAGAAGTGTGTTTGTAACTGAATTCCCTTTTTTTTTTTTTTTTTTTTTAATCTCATGTTATTAATTATTAATGCTATTTCAGATGTAATTAAATGCCATTTCAGTTATACAATTTTCTCACTTATAAGTTTTTTTTCTTCAGACTCCCATAAAAAATATAAAATGAAATTAATGAAGTTCACTGTAGTAATCCCACTCTTCACTGTCCACCACTTTGTTCAGTTTTATGTCGTTTCGTTAAGATTATCTGCTTTTCATCAGAAGCTGATGAATTTTCACAATAAATAGTATAGAAAACAAGAACTAATTCATTTGCTACCTAGTGATAAAGTAAGTTGTACTGTATATTATACATTTTGAGTTTCAGTTCAAATATTCTAACCCCCCCCCCCTTTTCTCTCTCTCTCTCTGTTTTGGCATGTTTGGATATCCAGGATTTCAGTTTAGTGGGATTTAGACTAGAGGCGTTCTATTGTATCACTATAGTTTGATGTTTAAAAGCTGGCATCTGTAACACGTTTGCAATGTACAGGCTGCACTTGGGACCCATGTGGAAAACCAAACCTGAAATCGTTAATGGTAAGCACCAAGATAGACAATATGAAATCAAAGACTTTATACTAACAAGATGGATATCTTTGTGAAATATTAAGCGACATGAACAACAATGCCTCTAGCAGCTTGACCTTGCAGAGAGTCAGCTATCGACCTGTGTCTTCTGCATGTGCCTTGCGAGATTCAGCTACTCTGTAATTAGTTTCAATTTGCAAATCAAGATTTCAGGTATAACTCCCTGTAAAGTGGATTTGAATAATTTCGAGGGAAAAATTGTTCCGGAGCCGGGTATCGAACCCGGGACCTTTGGTTTAACGTACCAACGCTCTACCACTGAGCTACCCGGGAACTCTAACCGACACCGATCCAATTTTTCCCTCTATTTCCACAGACCTCAAAGTGGGCTGACAACCGTCAAGCAACCAACTTCGAGTGCACACTAACTCCGTGTGACTTAAATTGTGGTTTTCTGTTAACGAACAGTGACGTGTATTATGCAAATCAAGATTTCAGGTATAACTCCCTGTAAAGTTGATTTGAATTCGAAATTATTCAAATCAGCTTTACAGGGAGTTATACCTGAAATCTTGATTTGCATAATACACATCACTGTTCGTTAACAGAAAACCACAATTTAAGTCACACGGAGTTAGTGTGCACTCGAAGTTGGTTGCTTGATGGTTGTCAGCCCACTTTGAGGTCTGTGGATATAGAGGGAAAAATTGGATCGGTGTCGGTTAGAGTACCCGGGTAGCTCAGTGGTAGAGCGTTGGTACGTTAAACCAAAGGTCCCGGGTTCGATACCCGGCTCCAGAACAATTTTTCCCTCGAAATTATTCAAATCAACTTTACAGGGAGTTATACCTGAAATCTTGATTTGCATAAATCACGTCACTGTTTGTTAACAGAAAACCACAATTGAAGTCACACGGAGTTAGTGTGCACTCGAAGTTGGTTGCTTGACGGTTGTCAGCCCACTTTGAGGTCTGTGGATATAGAGGGAAAAATTGGATCGGTGTCGGTTAGAGTTCCCGGGTAGAGCGTTGGTAAGTTAAACCAAAGGTCCCGGGTTCGATACCCGGCTCCGGAACAATTTTTCCCTCGAAATTATTAGTTTCAATTTATTCATAGTATTTATGGTAGTGTAGTAATCAAATCAATCTTCTTAATGTATCCAGCAGTTTGCTGACAACATATAGTCCACTATAGTCCACTGTAGTCTATTCAGTTGTTGTTTTTCACGAGAAATGAGGGGTATTTTGATCGGTGTTCATTATAGGGTAGTGTAGTAATTTAATATGTACAAAGAAGATCCGAAGTATCCCTGGCAAGTATTGTGCAGTACATGACTGCTATAATCAGGAAATACAGAAGGATTCCTGACCCTTCTTTCGATTTCCGAAAAACAAGCCACATTATCGTGCTGCTTTTGTGACAATTTTAAATAATACGAATTACACAATAATTATGTAATAATGTTACAATGAAACAATTTGAAGAGCTATTAACTAAGATTTAATCATTGCATCAGCTGTTTTGACGAATTATGTAGTAAATGAACCGTTAACCTATACTGGCAAGAGAACATTGTTTCAACCAAGTTATTTGTTTTCATATGTAATTGTTTGGTTCTAAACTGCAAAAAAGCGGACTTATTGTGTACTAGAAAGGAGGACCTATGAAGCTGTATCATATATACAAAATATGCTCCGACCATTTCTTATTTAGTGACTTCAGGAATCCTAAACTCTTCAGTCCAGGATATGTTGCATTTATGTAATACTTGCATAAGTACCCGGCTTCACTCAGGTTTTTCCCAGTTACTATTTTCATTTAGTCCTACAGGTTCCCTATAACTCGGTAATTTCCCCATTTATTTAACTTATTCTGGTAATTTAGTAGTAAAAAATAAATAAATAACTTAATATATTGTTATTTTCTCGTTTATTTAAAAAATGAAAAATGCAATAAAATGAAAAAAACGCACGCGCACATGCACACACACACACACACACATACATACACACATGCACTCAAATACAATGAAAGATCAGAAGTGTATAATTCACAGTTTCTTCAGTTTTTAGCGAGCAGCAGGATCAATATAAAAGCCAAGTTGAAACAATGGATCCAAATTCCTACATGTGTATATGTTCGAATGATTTTACTGACAAATGTACCAATTACTAATCAAAAGTCACTTGAAAAAGGAAACGGAAGAAGGAACACAAAAAAGAGCATCAGAGATTCCAAAATATAAAAAAGTAATGCATGATTAATGATATGCATTCAAAAGCAATTTGTGTAACTTTTTTAAAATCATTTTCTCCTTCAAAATGATATTCCTTTTACATTTAACCTTTAAATGCTGAACAAAATATGCATCTTATGAACTCTAATTTCCTCATCCAATCCTGTATATTAAATGAAGAGTTTGAATTCCCGCCTGAATTGAGAGGTCGAGCTGCTAGGATCGCCACATGCAAGATGTCTCCCTAATATATAGTGTGAAGTATTGCAAGATGTCCGTCTTGTTAGTATAAAGTCTTTGATGAAACTCAACTCACCACAGTACTTTTCATCAGAACCATCGTTGCAGTTCTTGTGCTTGTTGCAGACCAGCCCCTTTTTGATGCAGGAGCTGCCATCAGTGCAGCGGAACTCGTCTGCTTTGCACATCTTGCCAGGTCTTGTTTTGTTGCACTTGGCTTCATCACTGCCATCACTGCAGTCCACATGACCATTGCACCGATCAGACAGTGGCAAACACGTTGCATCCATTTGACAGAAAATCTGTGAATTAAGGACTATTTTTATGTCTACGTTCAAAAACTGTCGTAGTTAAGTGCTTCCTATAATTCTACTAGTCTAACAGAGTGGAATACCATTTCTGAAGTGGGAACTCCTGTAAGTTAAATTCATTATCCCCAATGTCAGAATGATAATTACTCATGGTAGTCATGCAATCAAGAATCACAGGTTTATATCTGACCAAGAGCAACAGTACCTTTGAGATGAATTCATTACTCCCATAGTTAGAATGATGAGAGCTGTACTTTAATGGTTATTGTGCTTCCTGGTCAAGGGAAATAATGAATGTATGTTCATTGCCCCGATATCAGTAGTATAATTGTTCTTGGTAACAGTGGTGGCTCGCATTAAAGGGCAAATGGGCACGTGCCCTCCCATTCGTTTTATTTTCCCACAAAAAAATAAAGCAATGTTTGCTTAAAATTATCGGCTCAAAACTTAATGATTTAAAAGCTTCCATTCAGGTATAAACATACTGTGAAAAATGCTTTCAGCTAAGTCTAGCGAGTGAAATCATGGAAACCTCTGACTCGGGCTCCGTAGTTCTAGTGCCCATCCTTTGCACATGCGCACAGACAACTCAGAGTTTCAAATGCAAGAAGAGTGGTGTGAGGCGATGGATGCAGGGTCGAGAAGATGAGAGGGGAAGCGTCGGCCAGGGCTCAGTCATTTGCGTGGTCATCCTGTGCACATGCACAAATGGTTTTAAAACGTAGAAAGCGATGAGGAAGGCGTTACGTATAGAAGTATGATGGTAACAATGTCATTGCCCGAAGAATCAATTGAGTTGCCAGCTTAGCTATTCTGTAGCTAGATCTAGGTTTTTTAGATTAGTTACTATACCTGCTGTATTTCATATCAGGGGTAATGCTTTACTATGTTTTCCAATTAATTTAGCTATTAAAATTAAACTGTTTAACATTGTTAATATAGAAGTTTAGCTATATTCAAAATTATGGTAGGCTACTTTTTATCAAGAGTGTTGGCAACATTGACAACCGTACGAAATACATGTGATCGGTTTCCGCATTTGATTCGTGGCGGCAATAATAAAATTCTGAGTGTTAAATTATCTTCCTTCCTATTTTAAGTGTGAAGTTAGTTACATTAGCATTCGTTGTGTGCTTGTGTATTTGTTCATTTCAATATGAATAAAGTTAGTGAACTAATTGGAAGGCAATTACATTTCGACAGCAGAGTTCGTGCCAAGAAAGACTGACAGCATTAGCAATGCTTTCAATTAAGAGTAAAACAGTGCTTTGATTCCTAACTTCAACCAGTGAGTTATCGAAGTATTTGTTCGAACTAAGGATAGAAGAATGACTTCATCTATAAATAAAAAGGTTAGTGTATAATGCATTCTTTATATTTACATTTTGCTATTGAAATTTTCAGCAATTATTCAGTATGACAAGCCTATGTTCGTGTAGTGAGGAACCTATGGGTTCAATTAATCCAATATTAGTGTTTTAAGTTGTGTCCCGTCAAATAATTTGGTCACGAGCCGTCACTGCTTGGTAATCTAACAGATGACCATCTCTTTGATGTACTGGTTAGCTTGCTTGACTGTAAACCAAGAGATCCCAGATTTCATTACCAACTATACCCAAGAAATCTGCCGTGAATATGGTGTTGGAATGGAGTACAACTAGGCTCATGATCGAAAAATTGGGGAGTTATTATAAATGGTGAACTCTGGTCAGAGAAAAGCCGATTATTAAAACCTGTCAGGCCTCGCAGCACTGACCATGAAGCATCTAGTCATGCAGTTAGTTGACTATTGAATGGCAAGTGCTTGGTTCAGCTCTTGCCTCTTGTGTGGTTGTAGTGCCAGGAGTTGAATGTAGTGTATTTCAGTTTAATTCAGTAGTTATCATGTTTGCCTCTGCATCCAAGTATTACAGGTTTAAACCTAATCAAAGACAGTGAATTTTAAGATGAAAAAATCCAAAACCTATGTCCTCTGTAAACTTATTTCACTTAAGTGCAGACTAATGTTTTATAAATGAATTCATATACAATATATATATATATATATATATATATATATATATATATAATTAATACAAGTCAGAAAAACTATGCCCTACATTTCTTTCTGCATCTTTATATTTTATTAGTTCACATATCCAAGTTATAAATGACGTTTTCACTGTTCTGTTTTCTATTAGTACCTCACTTCAAATTTGTATGACTTTTCTACAAAGGGAAAATAACCAACCCTTCTAGTATTAGTAATTTTTAAAATCATGTTTAGGTGTGCCATTTGTACTTTTACTAACATTGCACTAATCTTTTGTTCTGAGAAGTAGAAAAGTGTAACATCATATTCATTTGTATCATGTAAATTGTTATTCCATACTTCTGTGGTATAAGGTCCAGGAAAAAAGTGAAATTAAAGGTAATAAGAAACATCAAGTTTATGATAGTATTTACAAGAATCTTACAACAATCGATTAATAATTTATTGTAATAAACAAAATTCTCAAAAGGGTCCAGACTTATCACTGTGCGACTAATATTGATTTGAACCTTCAAAAAATAACAGGACACAATATCCTAGATACCAGGAGATTATGAATGCTGAGTAGAAATGGTTCAACTAACACGCAAAGAACATCTATGTTGGCCCTAATTGAACAAGCACTCTAGTACAGAAATTTCTTCTAACACTAAATATTTTTAGGAACTAACTTAACTTCCTGAGTTCTGAGATATTTGTTATATTTTTAAAGTTCAATATAATTCTACATTTCGAAAAAAAGTAACTGACATGAGGAAAAATGCTGAAAAAATTCTGCAGGTTACAGTTAGGCCACAAATGCAGGTATATTATACTTCAGGTCTCTGCACATACATCTTATATCATAACCATGTACTCCTATGAATTATAGTATAGTATACTGCATTCTCAGGACTCAGGAGGTTAAAATAAAACAAATCTCAACAAGATAGACCTACTTCTAATTTGACATAATTGAAAACATTGATCTGATTGATATAAGTGAAGCTATTATGTGATATACAGTAAAATCCCTCATATCCGGCACCCAAATAACTGGCAATGCCAAAACAATAGCACTTTTGGCTAGACCAAAAAAAAGTCATTCATGCGAAAGGATAGAGTCAGATGAAGATGTGGGTGGTTTACATGGATTGCACATCCCGCATATCATGTTTACCCTTAACATTGTTCACCTGTGAAAACACAGACAAAAAAACCGTTATGTCCCTGGAGTATATCGAGTAGCTTTGGTAAGCTGTCACTTGGACTTGCAAACAATGAGCAGAGATGATATCTTTAAATTTACCACTTGAACTCGCCCGTTTCGATGGGGTATTGGATGAGTCTAAATAGGAAAGTGTGTTGGCTACACTGCACTTCAGGTCACATGACTCACATGACCACCATTTAAAACTGTCATAAGGTTACGAAAACTTTTATGGCTGTGTGCACTATTCTCGATCGTCTTTCCCGTTTATCAGCAATCACGGAAACATGGTTAATTCTTGACAATGATCAAGTTACAGATGCGGTGCACAGACATTTTCCCTCGATCAACTCAGTACCGTCAGCTGACGGTACGCTCGCTTGAGAAGAATCATCTGAGTGCTAGGTTACTGCGTATAAAACAGCGAACGAACGCACTCTGTCAATTATCGCTTCGTTTTGTTTGTCGGACTGCTTTCAAACATCCTCGCAGTTTTCAAATAACAAGTTTCAATAATCATGGAAGAAAAAACGAAAAGAGCACCGAACTTCTCACAGTTCGAAGTGGGAATTCCTTTGGAACTCGTCAGCAATTATGCATCCATATTACAGAATAAAAGTACTGACGGAAGTTCTCTAAGAGAAAAGCACGCTACCGGTTGGATTTAACCTCACAATTCACATGAGTTATACGTGTTTACATAATTCCACATAATTTGTAACGTAATTTATACAGTGGTTATTTCATATTATTGATAATAATTGGAAAAATTTCAGTATACGGATACCTCACTGACAATTATCTTGAAATAGGCTACTAAAAAGAGCAGATTTGTATTTGTCGAATGCTCATCATCTTGCTTACGAGAAGACACATTTCAGTGTCAATAATTTATTTGGGAAAATTTCAATATACGGATACCTCGCTTAAAAAAAAAAAAAAAAAAAAAAGCAATTCGTCTGTGTATGTTGAATACACATCATCATGCATACGAAAAGGAAGTTTTTAGTGCCAATTTATTTTGTGTGCACAAGGTTGGAATTTTGGAGTAAGAGGGAAAGGAAAGTATCCTTGTTCTGAAATTTATCCATTTATTTTGTGTTTACAAGGTTGGAATTTTGGAGTAAGAGGGAAAGGAAGGTATCCGTGTAATTTCTCTCAATTCAATTGTAAATAGCCTAATTGTCCAAAACGTCATGTAGGTCCTAATAGTTTCAAACGGCAAATCTATAGCTAATAAGTGATAATCTCGCATTCTATAAAATTGAACATTCCTAACACCAGAGAAAATTTACTTAAGAGAAAATCCATTGGAATTATTGCAACGTACCTTCAGTTTGGAATTAACAGAGGAAATAAGTAAATCAGACACACCAAAAGAAATACAAAAACTTCTAGCACTGGAAACGATCAATACTAGATACCCTACAGAAGAATGGCTACACATATATACTGATGGATCCACCACAGAAAACCTTACTGGAGCTGGAGTTACATGTACACATTTTTCCTTTTATCATTCTGTTGGCAGAGACACAACAAATTATGATGGTGAAATAGAGGATATACACATTGCTCTCCGACAATTATTAAATCTTCCCTTAAATAAATATAACAAGACAGTAATTCTTTCAGATTCTAAAGCTGCAATCCAGGGAATATGTTCAAATTCTACAAAGAAGTCAACAAAAATAAGAGAATGCTACAAAATGTTAACACAACTCCAAAAAGTTAATAAGATTGTCCATCTCCAATGGATTCCAGCACACTGTGGAGTCATGGGGAATGAAACCGCACACACAGTTGCAAGGAAAGGCACAAAAATAAAACAAAAGTCTAAATTTAATTTCTCATATTCTTCAATAAAACGCTTGATCAGAACAACATTTTCTCATTCATACCTACAAGAAATAGAATCAAATGCTAAAGACAAAAAATGGATTACACTACTTTCCAACCCAGATATAATCCCCCAGAGACCAAGGAAAACAGCAGTTGCAGCCTTCAGACTATTGACAAATCATGACTGTCTAGCAAGTCATCTCTACAGAATAGGTATCTCAGCTTCACCAATATGTGTCCTGTGTAACGATCCAGCAGAAATGAATGAAGATCACTTGAAGACCTGTGAAGCATTAAGATCAGAAGAAACTACAGTTCAAAAGTATTGGAAAGCACGACTGCTAATGGCTTCATTGCCAGATGCAAGGCACTAGACAACAACAAAAACAACAACAAAATGGTCATTTAGTTTTGCTATATTATTACCGGCATAGAATAACTGCTTTATTATTATGTTAAAAAAATTGGACAATTAGGCCTAAATAATATTTTGTCCTCAAGTAAAGTCCCGATCTTCCAAAGCAGAAACATATATAAAACATTAGTCTATTTTGAGAAAAAAGAACATTTTTATTATTCATCTGCCAACTTACTCTTTCTACAATAACATCAATTCTGTTATTTCCGCAGTAATTTGCGTGTTCAAGATACATCATTTCATCTTCAATTCCATCAAGTAAGTCAAATCGTGCCGCCATTTTGGTTTTCTCGACTTGAACATGTTCAATTCAAGATAATCGATCCCACACCCATGATCAAATTTGATCATCATCAACTCGCTTATTTAACTTTGATCGAGATTGATACTCCGCAAATTGGCGTTGAAGATGGTCAAGTGCCGACTTAAACCATGGTCAAATTTTAATCGAGCATTAGTATTTTTTACGCTATTATGTATTACAATAATTATGAACTGATTAATGTACATTACCGTATTCAGAACTAAAAATAAACATTGTATGTATTTCAGAATTTTATTTTTAAATATCTATATGAAAATTACTAAATTTCAACATGGAAAAAATGTTTGTGCAGTGCAGTGTGGCTTTACATAACCTATAACCAATTATCCAGCTAAATCAGTTATCCGGCACTGACTTTAGAGGAGGCAAGACCTGTCCTGTGACCTTATCACGTACTATGGTTATATCACCAATGGGTATGGAGGAGGAAGATAGTTTTTAGTCTAAGATGAACTTCCATGTCAGTAGATTCGTATAATATTAACCATCATGAAACAAACTCTATTTCTGGCAGCTCATATGCCAGGTCTCGCCTCCTCATCTATGTATACCTGAGTTGCAGCATCACAGAAGCCATGGCAGAACTTCTCGTCACTTCCATCACGACAGTCATCATCTCCGTCACAGAAGTAGTCGTATGGCACACAGTGCTTGTTGTCGCACACAAACTCAGTTGGTAGACACTCTGGGTACTCTGCAAACACAATGCCACAGTGCAGCACGTTGATACTTGTTGGTCCTCAGTTTCAACAGGGTTAGAGCCAGGTTTAAACAGCACTTACCACAGTTGCTGGGTTCATCTGATGTGTCCCCATCACCACAGTCTGGATCAGAGTCACACATCCAGGTCAGTGGAATGCACCTCTTCGACACCTGCAGCAAAGAAGTAGACTGCTTACCACACAGCAACGGGTAAAAAAAGGGAGGTCACTTACCACACAGGTGAACTGAAGCAATGTGTGAAATGGTAGTGTTGTGTTTCTTTCACTTGTGCTCCTTGCAGAATCTACACCGAATGCTGTAACTTTTTTTTGGTTCAAGTAGGGAACACCCAGCTGCGTCCTGTTCCCTCCTCTCTTTACTTCAGAGGGTGGCTACACCTCCCTCGCCACCTGGTCCAGCTTCCTCCCACTTCGCTGCCTGAGACGTGATGTCACTAGTCACGTGACAGGGCGAAGTCGTGACTCCTAATACAAGGAGAGTCTCCGCAGCCCTTCAGACAAAAGCCCTCTCATCTTCAAACCAGCTTCTTCTCATCTCCCTCACTTCAATCCCTCAAAATTCTCTCCTACAACATTCCTGACTTCGACTCTCGACACTCATCCCGGCTTGCTCGCTCAACCCTAGTCCTTCCTTCAAACCCCTCTGGCGTAGGTAAGTCGCGAGCCACAGCTTGTTGATCCTTGATCCTCTGATAATAGTCTATCGTTTCCCCAGTTCTGGTGTCTGAAAGTCGCACGCTATGCCTTGTTTGATCCATCGACCTCGAGCTTGTTCTTGCCATCAAAGTCGCGAGCTACAGCTTATTAAATCCATCGATTGCGAGAACTAACCACCTATGTGATTCCATTTCTCTCTCTCTCTCTCTCTCTCTCGTTATCCTGTCCTCCCCCCATCATACCACATCAGGGCAAGCAGACTTTTTCCACCCTAGGCACTCCCGTTACCACTGTCTCCCTCTCACACTGTACTATCATCCATCGTAACTCTTCCTACATCGAAGTCTCAGGACGAATTTATAAATTACAAATTTCTATCGAAACACTGTTTCCTCTACCTCTAGAACCAAGGGAAAATATCTAACCTTTTTTCTTGTTGTTCATAAACAAATATTATTTAAAACATTCTTTCCTTATCTTCATCATAATCTCGCATCATCTCCCCCCCCCTTAAGCTTAGGCCCTCTTGTCCCGTCACTCCTGTTTTCCCTCTCTTCAGCCTCAACAACATGCCAGAGGGATGTCAACAGAGTCTGGCACATGGAAGTAGGTTACTTACCACACAAATCAGCTGTAGAAATGGTTGATATGGGTGGCTAACTTACCATATGAGTTAACTATAGCAACTGGTAAAATAGGAGGTTACTTACTGCTTACCACTCAGATTTATTAACTGTAAAAATGGATGAGAAAGTAGATTGCTTACTCATTGCAAAGGGAAGAATATGAGAATGACAAAGCTGCTTACCGCACAGGTGAATTGCGTGGGGCTGCACGTGGTGTTCTGGCACTCTTTGGGGTCCTCATCAGAGCCATCAGAGCAGTCCTTATCACCATCACACACCCAGTACCGTGTAATGCAGCGGTTGCTGTCACAACGGAACTGATCATCTCGGCAGTGCACATTCTCTGTAAACACATGCCATCTCATATTGCTCTCACAAAATCAACTTATTCTCTCTCACAGATAGGACAACCAACTCACCACATATGCCTCCAGGACCAGTGTCTTCATCAGAACCATCACCACAGTCATCATCACCATCACACACGTAACGTGTATCTATGCAGCGCAGGTTGTCACGGCACTGGAAGTTTCTATATGTGCATCGTGAAGGTGCTGTATAGTTGGACTGCACTACACATGCCGTTCCATCCAGAATGTGTCCATCACGACATACACAAACTGTGCCATTGGGAACAGCCAGGCACAGCTCTGGGCAGTTGTTGTTGTCATTTGTGCAAGCATTTGAACCTGTTAAAAGATGGAGAATACAGCAGTATATAAGCACAAGCTTCATACTACATTAGACAGAGTGAAAGGAGAAGGCACATAGCCAGGCTGCAAACCAACCATAAACCATGGTAACAAGAAATAATATATTCAAGTCAATAATTCCTCACACCTGTCTGAGAAGTGTTGTCAAACACGCGGATTTCAAAAAGGGATGAAAATTCTTCGCTCAATGTTTCAGTTGAATTGTCGTCTGAATTGAGACTTTTGCGATGAACAGTTCCTTTCTGGAATTCAGTCCAGTAGATAGAATGATCGAAATAAGCCAGTCCATATGGATGGTCCAATTGTGGTCCATTGTACACAATCTGGAAAAAAAACCACACACACTTGTACGAAATCCAGTATTTTATAAGTGTGTCTGAGCAGAGTTACAAGCATACTAAACCGTCCGAAAGTAAAGTAAAAGTAGAAATGAAAATCTTAATGTCTTTGCCTTATTTTGTACTGCATATGGTTCAGGAAACCCTCAAACTCTAAACTATATAATGGGAGAACTTCGACCTGCAGGGAACTTGCAGCTTTTAAAATGCATTCTATGGCCTGTTTGCAAATAAACACGATTATTATTATCATCATTATTATTAACTATATATCTCGGGGAATTCCAGATATCAAGGAAAAGATCTGCTTTCTTCATTGGTTTTTTAAAAACTTGCATAAACTTATCAGAAAGAAAGATCAGTTGCTGAGAAAATAAAAAAAAAAAAAATCCAATCTGAATTTTACTATCAAAAAATTTCTTATTACAGAAAAGTTGTTAAATCAAGAATCAAAGCTGATAAAATTTCATGGCTACAAAATATAAATACAAATATAAAAGCAGAACCAAAAACCCAAAACAATTTTGCAAACATGTTCAATCATTTCGTAAGATAAATACTAATTCCTAAGAACTTTATCTTTATTGTAAACACCTTATAGATCAAAAATAACTTTTTTTTAACTTGGTTGAATATGCTTTCTTTGCCATGCTGATATGCCAATAACGCAGCTGTACGGATATCAGAATCTTGCAATCTTCGTGTCAAATACAAACTTTGGAAGTCCTTTACAGTTTCATTTGAAAGCATCTACTTAAACCGAATTCTAATAATGATACATAAAAATAGATGGAAGGAATATTTACAGACATGATTTACTACTCGTAGTAGCAACATCAGTTCCAAATATTATTCAAAGGTTGGCCATGTTACATTACGAGTAGTTAAAGCAACTGCATTCATCAATACACACTGTGTTTAATAATGTATCTTCCTTAAATGTATGATTACTCTACCAATTTATGCACGTAACAAACAGTTCCACAGGATTTTAGGTCTCTTAATGCTAAACTTCTTTAACTGACTACAGAGAAAAGAGTTTTCTTCCTTCTATTCTAAAGTTATCTAACTTACCTCCCTATTTGACCCGTCCAAACTAGCACGTTCTATCTTGTCCAAGAAGGCATCACACCAGTACAGCTTCTTGTCCACATAGTCAATGCTGAGTCCATTGGGCCACTGCAGCTGAGACTCTATCAGAGAAATGCGGTGGGTTCCGTCCATCCAGGCCTGCTCTATCTTGCCCCTCTGTGATGCTGAGCTCGCCCAGTCCGTCCAGTACATGAGGCTGGAAGAAGGACTGTTACTCTCACGCCCACTCATCTACATCACATCCACAAAAGCATCTCATGACCTTACCCCATCTTGGGATGGACGACAATGGCTCTGGGATGGTACATGTTGGGGTACAAGAAGTGCTTCCACTGGGTGGTGTCATCTAGCCGGGCCACTCCAATCGCACCCAGGCCTTGATCTGTCCAGTAAATATTGCGACCCATCCAGTCAATAGCCAAACCTTCGCAGTTGTTGATGCCTTTATTAAGAACTACTGAACGATTTGACCCATCAATCTTCTGTCGTTCAATAACATATCTGCAACAAATAATGCTTTCGATAGAGCACATATTTTACTTACTTACTGGCTTTTAAGGAACCAGAGATTCATTGCCGCCCTCACATAAGCCCGCCATCGGTCCCTACCCTGAGCAAGATTAATCCACTCTCTATCATCACAGCCCACCTCCCTCAAATCCATTTTAATATTATCTTCCCATCTACGTCTCGGCCTCCACAATGGTCTTTTTCCCTCCAGCCTCCCAACTAACACCCTATACGCATTTCTGGATTCGCCCATACGTGCTACATGCCCTGCCCATCTCAAACGTCTGGATTTAATGTTCCTAATTATGTCATGTGAAGAATACAATGCGTGCAGTTCTGTGTTGTGTAACTTTCTCCATTCTCCTGTAACTTCATCCCTCTTAGCCTCAAATATTTGCCTAAGCACCTTATTCTCAAATATCCTTAACCTATGTTCCTCTCTCAAAGTGAGAGTCCAAGTTTCACAACCATAAAGAACAACCGGTAATATAACTGCACATACTTTACTATTCTTCAAAATTATTTGATCAAGATTAGGAGGTGAAGGATGCAGGATGATACGAGGAACAATATAAAATCAACGCCCTTTCACATCTTACAAGTAGATTTGCACGGGATAGTGTTGTGCACTATGTAATCTCTCCTATCCAAATCTCATCCTCAACCTGTCCATGGTGCAACACGCTTATACGAATGAGGTTCTGGGGACTGAGTATAATAGTGGAATAGCCACAATATCTGGAACATGTTTTTCAATGATGCAGTGATGTAACTGCCACTTACGTCGATAATATCCGACCAATTGGTGCTCCAATAAAACACTTATATAAAGTCCAAATATGAAGTTTCTTCACAAAAATAGTTCCGGAGGTAAATAGTCCTTCCTTCGGACCTCCAGTTGGAAGTCAGATAAGTGTTTGTAAAGATATAAACATAAGTAGAATGTAGGAGATATATCTCACTTGGAGAAAACGGAATTAACTAAAATAATATATATGTGTTTACCTCTGACTGAGGTTCTGGTTGATATGTATATCTAATATCAGGTAGTACATCTCACTTGACGATATGTATCAGAGGAAGAACAATTGTTTGTATGCAACTGAAGTCTGATTAGTGGAATATGTAGCTAATCGGCGATGTATGCATTGGAGGGGGAAAGGAACTGGCCATCCTACCCCATTATCTCCTGACCTAGTTGCCTCATGAGTGATGCCTTATTGGTGTTACTTATGAGGTTCAAACCTGTCTTCGGACAGTTGACTAAACAACAATATATATGTTTCGTGTAGTGGAAGCGAATATTACAGAAGATAATGTAAAACGTTTCCAAATTAAAAATTACCATATCAAATTCTTACCAAAGTCAAGACAAATTGCAAGTGGTATCTTGGATGGCTTCATAAAGAGAAAACTTCAAAGTTTACAGAAATAAAGAAAGTGACAGAAGTGAAATAATAAAATTGGACTTATGGAAACACTATAGACATAATCATTTATTTTGCATCAGCAAATAACGTTCCAATATGGATCTCACTGAACTAGCTGATAAAACTGTCTTTGTGGGGGACTTTCATACTCACTTTGATTCTGCTGGATACAAAGATATCAATGATGCTGGAAAAATAATAAAAGACTTCATCAATTTCAAATAATGTGGAATTAATATACAACAAAACTGGTACATTATAATATCTGCATTATAATGGAACAACAACTAACCTCGATGCGACATTGGCATTTTCTGATCTAACTTCACATGTCTCTGGCCCAGAATATGATCACAGAATGATTATCTCCTCCTTAGAATTTAATGGAAGATAAAAAAAATTGTCATATATACAGGGTTCAACTTCCACAAAAAAAAAAAAAAAAAAAAAAAAAAGCACTGGTAATAATCAGGGTTATGAGAGATGGTGGTGTACAACTTCTAATCACTAAATTGTGTGCCAATATACCTGGGTTAAATCCCAAATCTCCCCGCAGTGCATATGAAGGGAAGGCATATGTTACTGTTGATTGTGATTCGTCCATTGGATGAGAACATTAAGCCTGGTGGCCCTCTTGGTGCTATTTGAGAGAAGTAGGCTACATGCCGACACTGGGTTTACCCTTTTCCCTTTCTCATCTTCATTATAACCACCTATTTCCTACATTACACTTATACAAACACTTATCCATACACTCATCCTAGTACACGACATAACTCTCCACAGATACACATCATGCATAGCGTGGCCTGCCAAAGTGGTGTGCAACTTGAAAAATGGGTCAAAGTCCTGCCATCTATCCGCAATATTCGGAAACCGAATCACGCAAGTGAAGTGGGTAGGCATCGCACGCACGCACACACACACACACACACACACAAAATTTCAATATATTATGTAAAACAATCTTACAAGCTGCAAATAAAAATATTCCCAGAGAAAGAATACACAACTATAAATCTTTTTAGTCTAATGACTTAAGTTAAAAAGTCATAAGATAATGCCACAAAAAAAGTTGAAAATACCGGAAACCCAGCTGATGTAGCTATTTAAGTAGCAACAGAAAGCAGCATTGATAAGAATCGAACTCTCGTCCTCAAAAACAACAGCTTTCAGAAATTACTTGGAGAATCTTGATTACAAAAAAGAACGTAATAAAATACATAAATTTGTTAATAATTTAGACAGTAATATTGACCTTCAGAAAAAGAAATATGACAACAAAGAACAAACTTTTTGAGGATAACTAAGTTGCTACAGCATTCACGAAACATTACACAAAGTCAGATCCATTATCAAAGGAACAAAAACAAGAACAACACATCAAACGAAAATTAAAACAGAAATTTGATGAGGAGGACAGCACAGAAAAATTCACTTCTGATATCACTGTGCAAAAATTACAACAATCAATTTCATTTTTAAAGCTGAAGAAACAACAAAGACCAGATACAATTTTAACTGCATTCCTCCTTAGCACATAAAGTAAGATGATCTGTCTCTAACTCTTCAATTAAATATGAGTAAATGATGTTCGCTTCCATGTGGAGAAAATGAATTATTACTTCCATTTTTAAATTTAAACAACCAATCAACAACATATCCAGCTACCGTCCTATATCTCTTACGAGCATCCTCACCAGAACAATGGAAAAAATGGACTCCATCTGTTGATGGCCTAGTTTTCTGGATATCTTTGTCACCTAAGTAACAAACCCAATCAATGTGATATACAAACACTTACAGTTTAGCAAATTGGTGTAAAAACAACAATATAATAATTATTATTATAAAACATTCTATCAATATAATAATTATTAACAAAACATTCTATCAAGCTTACATCTTATGTCATAATTTAAGCAATCAATAAGATGTATAGATGAGAATTCGAGACCTGGCATGTGAATTGTGCGAAAAAGGAAAGAATGAGCTATGAGCAAGAGAGTTTGTTTCATGATGGTTAATATTAAACGAATCCACAGACATGGAAGTTCATCTCAGATTAAAACCTATCTTTCCCCTCCATACCTATTTGCGATATAGCTATGTTATATTGTCAGGTCACAGGACAGGTCTTGTCTCCTCTAGTGTAAAAGATAATAACCAAAATACCTTGGCATATACCTTAACGAATAATTAACATGGAAGAAACACACAGAAGAGACAGCAGAGAAAGCTACTACTAAAAGATATAGAATTCTGAAGAGATTTGCAAGAACCAAATGGGGATGTTCAAGATCAGTGCTAAGTTCAACATCATACAGCACAAAGAATAATAAAACGAGCCATATGGTTGTGGAAATTTAGTTACAGCTTCCTTAACAGTTCTGAACAAACTGGAGGTGGTTTAAAATACAGTAGTGAACCAATTACAGAGACAATAAAATCTAAATCCATTACAGCAATATAGATCATTACAAAAACACACTTTCATAAAGCAGAAAATAAAAAAATGGGTGCCTTATTGCTGTTTGAAAAACTAATCAGGATGCCCCAGGATCATTATTGGTATAATTATCGACCTCTCAAGAAAGAAAAGAAAACTCCTTTAAACTGCACAAAATTTAAGAAAAAAATATTGTATAATCCAAAATTAGAACCGGAAAAATTGCTCTTACCTATCTCATCTCTGGAGTATGTTCCCACTGACTATAAAACAGACCTAATACAAACGATCAGGAAAATTTTATTCATCATCGAATGAAATTAAACAAGCAGTCCTTGAAAATATACATACTCTCTACCCTGGCTGATCGACACAACTTACCAATAAGAGTGCAGCTGGAGCAGGTGTACACTGCAAACTGTTTAGCTTGTACATATCAACTACAGTAGAATTCCTCGTATCCGACAACTGTGGGACAAAGCCAGTGCCGGACAACTGATTTTGCCGGATAATTGGAAAATACGTTCATAGGTTATGTAAAGACATACTGTATGTACTGCACAAACATTTTTTTCCATGTTGAAATTTAGTAATTTTCATATAGATATTTAAGTACTTTAGTACGATTCTTGGCATCTCTCAGTGCAGTCCCTACCTGGAGATCCGATTGAGGGACTATTTTAGCTCTGGAGAATTTTACACTGAGGGACTCCATGAATCATAAGCAGTGAAAAATATAGTGGAACTGCGTTGGTGTTAATGCAGCTTATGTGGGTACCTCTTTGTTACTTGTTAGCTTAAACAACAAGTTTAAGTCCCCTCACCACGACAAGGTGAGTACCCACGAGAGAGTACCGATCAAAATACCCCTCATTTCTCGTGAAATACAATAACTGAACAGACTACAGTGGACTATAGTGGACTTTATGTTGTCAGCAAACAGCTGGATACATTAAGAAGATTGGTTGATTGATATAGATATTTAATAATAAAGTTCTGATATACATACAATGTTTATTTTTAGTACTGAATACGGTAATGTACATTCGTCAATTCATAATTATTGTAATACAGTAATATATAATAGCGTGAAAAATACTAAAAGTTTTCGTAACCTCATGACAATTTTAAATGGCAACAATGTGACGTGAAGAACAGTATAGCCAATGTCGCAACTATGAAGAGAATGAAGTAGCGCTCGATGATTTGAACCTCTTTAATATATCTCTAATGTCTGCTTATTTATATATACTATCACTCTAATGAAACTTTTACACACTGTAGGCACAGAGAATTTCATACTTTCCTATTTATTCTCATCCAACACCCCTTCGAAACGCGTGAGTTCAAGTGGTAAATTTGCAATGTTTGCAAGGCCCAAGTGACAGCTTACTGATGCTACCCAATCTACTACAGGGACATAATGGGGTTTTCAATCTTTGTTTTCACGTGTGAACAATGTAAAGAGTAAACACAATATGCAGCATGTGCGATCCACAAAAACCACTCACATCAATCACTTAGTCTAATACTCCTACAAACACCGATACTACAGAAATACAAACATTAATGAAGACCCTTCAAATAGAGAATAAATATATTCTACTACAGTGGATATCTTCATGCTGCAGAGGACAAGCAATGAACATGCAGATTAATTGACAAAGAAAGGGACTAAAATTTTACAGCTGTAGACCGAAAACATATTATATCAAACTACTCTGCTATACCACATGAAGGGTACACGGAAAAAACGAACAATGTCACATTTGCATTAAAGGTCAGATAGTGATCTATTTCAGTATATTACTGCAAAATTGAGTGATGTTTCTACTTGAAATGAAGGAAATGATGAGTGTATACGAGGTTTTAATTCTCCTTTACCACTTTCGGTAAAAATAACACTAAAGTTTGCAATAATACAGTGAATTAGATAATAACACCCTTAACAGCATTGTGACATTGTTCGTTTTTCCCGTGTACCCTTCACATGTCCAGAGTAAAAACTAGCAATAACAAAGGTTATAACTAAGTGGATAATACATGTATGAAAATTCTGATTGCAGCAAATGACAATTTCAAGTTTCGATATGATCACTGCAACCCTTGGTAGATGGCAGTGTTGTTTGTACACAAAACAACAGAAAGTTGACTGATGTGCTGAATTCGACCATCCATAATGTCGTTCATAAGAGACATACGAAATTTAGTTGGTGCAGAAGTTGAAACCAGTTGACATCCCTGCACGATATGAGTTTGCTACTGGCATGCTGTTAAAGATCAATAATGACAATGAATTTCTGCAGAAGGTAGCTTTCAGAGATGAATGCACCTTTGACGTCTCTGGGATAGTCAACAGACATAATTGCCAGACATGGGGATCGAAAAATTCACATGCACTAAGGAACGAGAGAGCCCTAAAATCAATTCCTGGTGTGGCCTTACACTGCGAACAGTGATTGGTCCGTTCTTTTTCATAGAAAGAACTACGAATGGAGATGTTTATCTGGACATGCTGCAGAATTGTGCTCTACCTCAGATAACTGAAGAATATTTCTTTCAACTAGGTGGAGAATCCCCTCACTATGCAGCACAAGTGAGGAATCATCTGGATAACTCCTTCTATGGGCATTGGATTGGATGAGGTGGACCCATAGCATGACTTCCCACTCTCAGATCTAATCTCTTTAGATTTCTTTTTTAGGGATACTTAAAAAACATCGTTTTCAGAACCCCAGTAGTGGATTTGGAGGATTTGCGTCAAAGTATGCTAGCTGCTTTGGAGATGCAGAAAAACACCTGGCAAAAAACTGAATACTCCCTGGACGTCTGTTGTGCTAAACACAGAGATTTATTGATATTCTCTGCTATTTGCTGCAAATGATATTTCAATGAATGTTACTTCACTAAGTTACAAAACTTTCCCATTGATGCTTTTGTTCTAGAACTCACTCTACCACATTATCTCCTAGCTTTTAGCTGCCTCATGAATGATGCCTTATTGGTATCACTGTCTTTGGACAGTTGACTAAACAAACTTACTATTATTCATACATAAAATTTTCCAAAATGAAATATGTAAAGACTTTCAGCAGGATTCCGAGAACAAATAATGGTCTGACTTTTAACATATAAACAAACTCTTTCAGACTTCAGCTGCCATGATGCAGTCGCAATGTTCTGTTTAGCGACCAGCCATGATTGTCTTGCAGCTCACTTACACAAACTATTTATTTACGAACTACCACTACCACCACCACCACCACCACCACCACCACCCCTGCTGCCGCTGCCGCCACACCAGAAGTTGAAATATCATGCTGAAGTAAGGGAAGATATGAGCATGGCTTTATTTTCCAACAGTTTTTTGTTTACCTTTGTACGTCAGAGTAATATATGTATTGCGATTTGACGTCATAGTCCAGTGCAGCTGGTCTCGACAAGTCCATGACAGGGATCATCACCTCCTGCGGTCGTTGTTTCCCAGTGAGTGCAATAGCTTTTATCATAGCAGGCCGAGCCTTCCCGAACAGTAAGAACTGAGACTGCTTGGCCACTGTCACATCACAAAAATCATGATACAGACAATGGACTTTTCAAGTGAAGGCCTTAGTACAACACAGACTTCACCATTTACACAATGAGAACTGACATCCAATTCAATTTGTTGATTACATATACAAATGACAACTGACATATGTATGAAGAGGTAAAAACAACATATTTACAATTCAATTTGTTGATTATATATACAATGACAACTGACATATGTATCAAGAGGTAAAAAGAACATATTTAAATTTCAATTTGTTGATTATATACGATTTTAAAAAATCAGAACCAATACATTAAAAATTACAATATTATCCCATATCTATTATCTTATTTTCAGCAGAGCTTAGGAATTAGATTTTAGTACTGCTGTTTGCTTAATTTTATATTTAATTTTTTTAATGCTCAAGTAAAATTTATGTAAATCATAATACAAAACAGAACATTTATCACACAGTTAAATGTTTATGATGAATATGCCATGCCATGACCACTCACCCATGCACTGACCGTTGCGTACAGATCGGTAACCTGCCTTGCACAGGCACTGTGCCACACCACGACCTTTCTTCCATGCAGGAATGCAAATGTGCTGGCAGCCTCCATTGTTAACTCCACATGGGTGTGATTCTGCAAAGAGTGTGGCTATTAGACAGTGAATGTTAAAGAATTGAACATAAAATTTTAAGTGTACAAGCATTTATTTTGCATTGTTCGGGTTTCCTAAGACTAAAAAACAGGACCTACAATGTGTTAGAAAATAATAACTTGTAATTAGAAAAAAGAACATTCTTTCATATCGTGTAAATGCAAATACAGATAGTTAATCCTATTCACTTTTGTCACG
The DNA here is from genome assembly GCF_040183065.1 of Periplaneta americana. Taxonomy (NCBI): domain Eukaryota; kingdom Metazoa; phylum Arthropoda; class Insecta; order Blattodea; family Blattidae; genus Periplaneta; species Periplaneta americana. The sequence goes on along the minus strand of NC_091119.1, from coordinate 63,938,849 downwards.
ATCTTCATTCTCCACAACTGACCTCACAGTAAATAATTCGGAATTTTTTCAAAGTTTTTAAGGACAAAGTTGTTGGATGTCACTTGATATTAGTTTGTATATATATTACCGTCAAAACCTGAAATCTGTCAACTAGGAAAACATGAACAAAAAGCGTATAATTATACAAGGCTTGCCAAAAGCCTAAAGATACCGAACCTAACCTGTTACTGAATCTAGACCTTACGAAAACTTGCTTTCTATCTATCAATGTAGTTTTTACTAGTTTTAATTGTAACTGGTCTTGACGGATTTCGGGTTTTAATAGTGACATATAAACAATGAAGTGAAGTGAAGGAAGCACAAAATTGCGTTATAAGATGAACTCACTTTGCTTGGCTTGGCTTGGCTTTGCTTTCCCAGGCCTGGATCAGGGTATGTTCCATGCACTGAAGATTTACCACAGTGTTCAAAAGTATTTTGTAGTTAAGGTTTTATGTTGTCTGTATTGTTTGCATACAGTTACAACAACGCAAAGCACAAGCTGTGTCATTCTGTGAGTAGAGTCACATTGCTGTGGTTATGTATCTAGGAACAGGCAAGTTCATAGAATAACAATATAAATGTATATTCCATTAGCTCGTAAGTATTTTATGGTTTGATTTGGTGGCATGGTATACATTAAATATTGGTGTTTAGGTACTTAAACAGTGTTTATTTGCACAGACCATTGAAACCATACCAAAACAAAAGGAATACTCTGTGGATGTGAGACCAGCAGTTTTAAACGTTTCGAAGAAGGGAAAATGGCGTTGCTAAACATTTTGGTATATCATATATCACAACTGTGTGTGGAGGCGACGACAAAAACAAGAAGGGTCAGTAGACAATAACCAAGGTCTGGTTGTCCTCGAAAAACAACAGTGAGGGTGGACAAAATGATTTGTAAGCAGTCGGTTGTTGATCCATAAAAATCAGCTCGACAAATTAGGGATGATCTAGAGCAGCACCATGGACTGAATCTACATGTCTCTACTGTGAAACGTCGCCTAGTAGCTGGTGATTAAAATGGTAGACGACCATCACAAAAACCACTCATAAATCCAAAAAATAGGAAGGCCAAGTTAGAGTTTGCAAAAATGTATCAAATCTGGAACGTTACAGACTGGTATAAGGTGTTATAGAGTGATGAGAGCAAGTTTAATTTATTTTCTTCTGATGGTGTGCAGTATGTACGACGACCAAAGAAACAACAAAAAATACCAGGAACCGAACATTAAGCAAGGTGGTGGTAGCATCATGGTGTGGGGATGTTTTTCTAGAAGTGGAGTTGGTCCTTTAGTCCAAATAGAAGGGAATATGGATCGTTTCATGTGTAGTGATATTTTGGAAAAGAATATGGTTCCACATGGGGGAAAGAATATGTCACATAATTGGATTTTTCAGCAGGACAATGATCCAAAACACACTTCCAGCCATTTAAAAACAATTCTTTGCAGATAAAAAAATCAAACTTTTAGATTGGCCAAGTCAGAGGCCGGATCTTAATCCTATTGAACATCTCTGGGATGGAACTGGATCGACGTGTTTGTCGTAGAAGTTACTCAAATAAGGATCAGTTCTTTCCTGCTTTATTGGAAGAATGGTCACAACTTCCACTTGAGCGATTGCAAAATCTTGTGGATTCAATGCCAAAGAGATGTGCTGCTGTGAACAAAGCTCGGGGGTATGCAATGAAATACTGATTTTTTTCTTAGAGCCCAAGATATTTTTGTTTTATTACTATATACTTGGACTTACAAATTACTTTTGATCCAGAAGAATTCTCAATTATTTTTTACGCAAGATTACTCTGTTTAAACTAAATGTATTTTCGTACTAAACTGATTATAAATACATAATTTTCAATTATCCACTGGCATTTTTTTTTCTATTCAATATTTATCTTTATGTAATTGTTACATATGCTATCTACAAAATACTTCTGAGCTCTACTGTACTTTGGTCAATGTGCGCCCTACATAAGCGATGACTGTCCAAGTTTGACAGACAGTCTGGGTGACATTCATGAACCCGACACAGATAGGTGGGTCATTTGTCTCAACTCTGACAGAGCCAGATCCCATCCTGAGACGAGTAGCAAGATAACACCAGAGCTAGGAGCCCCAAACCCTTCCTATATCAGCATTGAAGACCTTCACTACCTTCAAGACTTCACCCCAGCCTATTCTTAACTATTACAGATGATAGATGAAATGAGATGTGGAGAATGTTTGTGAAATGACAGAGGGAAATGGGAATATTCCTAGAAAAACCCTCTGCAATATCTGCTTTCTCCACCACAAATTCCATCACAAGTGTTGTGCCCAAGGATTATGGCAAACATTATAACTTTGTTATGACCATAAGCAATATATTTTCAATATATTTGAAAGTAATGAATTCGTATTTGTTATAACATTCAGATCAATCTGTGAAGACATGCTTATAACGTTATAACAAGCAACAAGCTTCCTGTTGCGATTACAGCTTACATCTTAGCGAAGTCAGCAGGAAGTCAAAGTCCAGTCCTTGAACAAGACAGAAAGTTAGTTAGCTTGCATTTCGCAAAGCCAGTCTTACTCAACAGCTGACATATAACGAGAAATACACAGACTGTCCAGTAATCATTTACAATCCGCATCTCTCGCGAGACTTCTAATTGGTGATAATTTTGAATTTCGATTTTCTATTGGTTCAATCAAAAACAGACGATTCAATCCTTGAATATTGTGAGAGTTCCTTAAGCCTATGTTGTCCCAAGTGACAACAGGAAACGTCAATCTGAAATAATGGTTAAGAATCGACAACATGTATTCGGTCAGTGCAATACCGTCTTTTTAGAAGATTCGCGGGAAAAATAGCATCATTCTGTTACGTCACAAGGGTGCAGTTCGAGAACTTATAAAATGGACAGGGAATATCCAAATCGCGGTCATAGTCATTGGTCATTAGTCATTAGACAGCGGTCATGCAACAGTGGTCGTAACTTCCTGACGTCCAGAAAGAAGGCAGAAAAAAGGGCATCATCTCTGAATAGCACCAAGGTTCGCCCTACAGTCAACTGTATGTAAAATCAACAGTTCAATTCTTATACTTTACATGTAACTATTTCATTCTGATACTTAAAAATTAACAGCAATTTTGATTATCTGTTCTAATTTGATTATTTTGTTAATAAACTTGGTAATACTGAATATTTAAACTTGTGATTATTTTGAAAACCTGAGATCACATTCTAAAATAAGGAATCCCTCCTATCCATAAGCAAGTGTAGAGAGTTAGGAAATACAATGCAGTGTCTAATCTGTTTGTGTTGTCTTGATAAATTTGTTGCTATGCCTAAAGGGCACAACACAAGCTAGTCGGGGATCAAACTCGAGAAGCTTGGATGGAAGACCAGCACACTAGCACTTGAGTCACAGATCCGGCTATTAGATGAACTGAGAATTCGAACTAATTTTGATTTGGTTTACCCGCCAAAATGTTCGCTGTTATACAAGAATTTATGAAAAGAGAATGTTTTACATAAAATCTGCTATTTAACGACGACCCACCTTCTGGTTGACGTTGTCTATGAAAAATATGAATAGCAAATGGTCGACTCAGATTGGCCACTGTCTCATGGTCATCAGAGTTGAACTTGTCCAGTCGAATAATGCTCTGATTGCGCCAGCTTGTCACATAGAGGCTATTCTCAAAGACAGTGACATCGTACAAGTTCTGCACCTGAAACACATCACCAAGAGAATGACCTGGAAGTAGTGGTAGACTTCTGCATACAAGATAGAACTATGCTCTGATCACATCAGCTCCAGAGAATGTATTGCTAACTAGGTAGGAACTATTTACTTAAAAACTGCTTTAAAATATAGAGGAATGTTTGTAAGGAGTTTTCAATGATATAATGTAATGTAAAATATCACTGTATGTTCAAAGTAGAAAAATGCAGTAAAACAACTGTTATTGTTAAGGTCAGGATTTACATGCACACAAAGTCTGAAATATGCAAAAACATGCAAAAATCCCATTTTTGTGTGGCTTACTATCTCCCTAAGAAACAAAATATGAATGATATGTCAGGTAGGCGTATTGTTTTTTATTTTACATTAAGGTTCAATATGTATACTTTACTTCTTTGTTTACTTTACTTTTTCTGATTGCAAAGCGCAACTAATATATTTTCAAGGTTCTCAGTTGTCATACTCTGTTATCTATAAAGATATTTTTGAATGTTGAAAATGTTCATTCAACATCACACGAGGTTACTGGACAAAATTTTAGTATACAAAATGTAAGCAAGCCAAATTTTCTCGGCACAAGACCTTTACTTTGAGCATAATGCTGTAACCAGGATATTTTGATAGCATATGTAAGCAGGAACATTAGCTGCTGCCAAGAAATCAAAAGGAGAATAGCAATGCCAAAGGAAGCTCTTAATAGAAAGAGGAGCATCTTCTGCCAACCTCTGGAGAAAGAACTAAGGAAGATACTAGCGGTGCTTTGTGTGGAGTGTAGCATTGTATGGGAAAGAAACATGGGCATGGGCATTAAGACGAAGTGAAAAGAAGCATTTGAAATGTGGATATAGAGAAGGCTGGAGCGTGTGAAGTAGACAGACAGAATAAGAAACGAAGCTGTGTTGGAAAGGGAAGCTGAAGAAAGAATTATGCTGGAACTGACCAGAAAGAGGAAAAGGAATTGGCTGGGTCATTGATTGAAAGAAAATGCCTTTTGAAAGATGCACTGGAAGGAATGGTAAACGGGAGAAGAGTTCAGGACAGAAGAAGATATCAGATGGTAAACAACATTAAAATATATGGACCATATGAGAAGACAAAGAGGAAGGCAGAAAATAGGAAAGACTGGAGAATGCTGGGTTTGTAGTGAGAGATCTGCCCTTGGGCAGAACACTATGAATGAATTAATGTCTAGTTTTATCCTGACAGCCTCACCAGTATGGCCTTGTGTATGGAAAAAATGTTATAATTTTGCAAGTGACATCACGAATGCACTCACACAAACTTCACAAAAAACACAATAATATCACGCATTTGACACACTGCTGGCATACCAACTGAGAATAAGTGAAACTAAGAAAAGGTGGACAGAAAGGAGGTGTTAAGAGTCAGGTAGATAGGGATAATTTGGGATTAAATAAATAATTAATATATTTGCCATCTTAGATAGCTTATCAAGATGTTAAATGATTTTTCATTCACATAATTAGCATAACATGTAGTACAATTTAAGTTGATAAACGTTTTCAGCAATAATTTATCATCTTCATATTGTTTGAAAGGTACATATTATGGACACTTATGATTGTTAATGAATTTAAATATTTAAACCCCTCCCATCAGACGTAACATTTTCATACGCAGATCGTAAGCACGCCTGTGTCTTTCAGTTTGGCCGCCACACTCAACGATACAACTACGCAGCTCTCCAACATAATACGTAAGTTTCGCAAAAAAGAAATGTGCCTTGATAAAATATCAATTATTAATTACATACAATAGTTTCTTCCTTTCTTCCCCCCTATCTTCAATTCTTTCGTTTGAATTAACGCAACTTTTAAAACGTTTCGAATATATCAAAATTAAATAACACTTCATACATATAAATCATCACTAACTAAAGTTAAATACATAGCAATCCCTTATTTGATTCTGGTTTGAATACTCGCAGTTACAAGGCCTGGTTGAACCACACAACATGCAACATTCTTCCTTCATTAAGAATTTGTCTTTACCAACAGTCACAAGAAACAAAAAACGATATCACGATAATAGTAAAACAATATTTATGATGTTTCCACATATTAATTTTAATTTTAAATTTTCAGTCACATTTTAAATTTCTTAGGAATTAACACTATTATTTATAAACGTCCTTCCCTCAGGAAGAATTTGTCTTTACTAACAGTCACAAGAAACAAAAAACAATATTTCGATAATAGTTAAAACACAATACTTACAGTGTTTCCACACATTAATTTTAATTTTTAGTCATATTTTAAAGTTCTTAGCAATTAACACTATTAGTTATAAATTTAATTATCTATGTGACCATTGTTTTTAATGGTGAAACTATTTGTATATAAACTTTGTAAAGTGTTCATACTTTGTCAACATCACTTCTTAATGATATGAAGATGGCAAATTATTGCCGAAAACGTTTATCAACTTAAATTGTACTACATGTTATGCTAATTATGTGAATAAATAATCACTTAGCATCTTGATAAGCAAGATGGTAAATACATTATTTATTTAACCCCTATATTTACCTTATGGGAAACCATACAACATGCCTATTAAAAAAGGGGATAATTTAACTATGGACAGTAGTTCAATGTCCTCCATTTTTGACCCAAGGGCAAGTGGAACAAAAGCAGGGAGTGGCTGTTTTGGATTTCCGCAGCTACCCTTCATATGTAAAAAATTTCCAGCCATAGAATACAGTTAAGCAAAAAATATTGCGTGCTGACAACAAAACAATGTAGAATGTATTCTTTTTATAATATGCAAATTTTGGGGCTTACGCAGCAAAATGCTGAAAATATGCTACAATACATGTATAATAGTCTATTACATGCAGAAACACCTGATACATACAAAAATATTAATAATTAACCCTGCATATTCATCACAGATGTTCAAAACATGTATAAAAATGTTTCTGCACGAATTTCAACTGGCCAGTAAAAATATGCATTTCCATGTGAATCCTGGTCCTAGATTACTGAAAATGTAAAGATTTTTTATATTATTGAGTGTGTAATTTATTTTACGAATATATTCATATTAGAAGAGAAAAATTCACTCCGGCGCCGAAGTGAATTTTTCTCTTCTAATATTAATTGTTACCATAACATATATATTCTGTAGGAACAATAAAATAATAATCTTTAATAAATTCTTCTAGCAACAGGGCACATTTCTGTACAGATTACTGTGCATATTACTATGGAATCCCGGCCACCAAGTCACTAAACTGAATGTGCTCCTTGTATAATGGCAGTTGACTTAATAAAATGTCAACATACATGGCCAACTTGGAGTCAGGCCACAAAGGGAAAAACACTAGAGGGGAGTTCGATCTGGTGCTGTGGATTGGACTTTGGCATAGCTCAATGGTGAGAGCGCTTGCTACATAGAACCAAGGACTAGGGTTCGGTCCCCAGCGCCAGAGTGAATTTTTCTCCTCTAATATTAATTGTTACCATAACAGATACATTCTGTAGGACCAATAAAATAATAATCTTCAGTAAATTACGAATATATGTTTACACTCACTGATGTGCGAGGGAAAATAGATAAGATTGGAGCTAATGCAGAAGGCGTGGATGCCTTGCATGTGGGTCGAGATGGAGGGAAACAGAAGAACTATACAAGAAAGAAGAATGAGACACCTGTCTTGTGGAATTTTACGTGATCCTGAAAGGCAAAGATGAAGAGACCTCCTATTCACTTCTAAAGTCAAAAATGGGTAATGAGTTTAAGGTATCTTATATCTTCTTCATCTAGACTCATGTCCCTGGTTGTGGGGTCGAGTATGAGATAGCATCCTCCATCTGTCACAGTCCCCCCAGCACTATTACTCGCCATGGTGCCCCTCTTAATTTGATCTTGTATATGTAAATCTAATGCTCCCCTCAAAAATGTTTAGAGAAGATTTACACAATCCAAGTTCAAAATTCTCTGATTGAGGTTCTGTCTGATATATACGAGGCGCATCCAAAAAGTAAGTTTCCCTATTTAAAAAAAAAAAAAAAAAAAAAAAAAGAACACACACTTTCAGGAAAACATTTATTGGCAACAGATACAGCAATGTTTCAGTTATTTTTCAACATAGCCACCATCAGAAGTGAGACACTTGTCGTATCGTGGGATCAACTTTTGTATCCCTCTGTCGTAGAACTCTGCTGCCTGTGAATGGAACCAGTGTGTGACAGACGTCTTCAGCTCTTCGTCGTTGCCAAAATGCTCACCGGAGGACAGGAATTTCTTGAGGTGCAAGAAAACGTGAAAATCGCTGGGAGCAAGATCAGGACTGTAGGGTAATGATCAAACAACTCCCAGCCGAATTCCGTCAAAACAGCTACTGTGCGCCGAGCCATATGTGGACGAGCATTGTCATGGAGGAGCACAACACCTGCAGTAAGCATTCCACGCCTCTTGTTTTGAATGGCACGTGTCGCAATTTTTGCAGTGTTTCACAGTAACGGTCAGCGTTCACTGTTTCACCTCTTGGAAGGAAGTCAATGAGCAGAATGCCCTTCCTGTCCCAGAACACCGTGCATATTACTTTCCGTATCGACAGCGTCTGTTTGAATTTCGTCCTGACCAGAGATCCACTATGCCGCCAATGCATTGACTGCTGCTTGGTTTCCGGGGTGAAGTGCGAAATCCAAGTCACATCGCCTGTGACGATCCTGTCGAGGAACTCATCGCCGTCATCATGATACCATTGCAGAAATGTCAGTGCTGTTCCTAAACGTTGCATTTTGTGTTCGGGTGTCAGGTTTTTCGGCACCCACCTGGCACACACTTTTTTAAACAGCAGATGCTTAGTGACAATCTCATGCAACAAGGATCGCGATATCTGCGTCGTAATCGTGAAGCAACGGTTCTCCATGATGCACTGCCGCACCAGCTCAACACGATCATCATTGATGAGAAACGGTCGCCCACTGTGCTCTTCATCATGGACACTTTGACGACCTTCGGAAAACTGCCTACACCAGCGACGCACCATCTGCTTACTCATGATGTTCGGCCCATAGACCTGACAGAGCTGCCGATGAATTTCAATTGGCGCAATGCTTTGTGCATTAAAGAACTTTATCACCGACCGAACCTCGCAGGTGGCGGGAGAAGAAATAAGAGCTTCCATTTCAGACCACTGCTGCCACGCTACTGGCACCAGGCGGGACCTGTCCGGCTGGCATATGATTGAAACGTCATAGATCTGTTACGCATACCCAATTGACACGGCTAATTACGTTTACTTTCAAGAGGAAACAATCGGGAAACTTACTTTCTGGATGCGCCTCGTACATCTATTATCAAGCAGTACATCTCACTTAATATGTGTCAGAAGAAGAACAATTCTGTGGTGTTTGGGTAAAGGGAGATATGTCATAAAAATGAGTTCGGAGATAAATGAAAATTAAACTTGGAATCCTTATTACAAATAATTTTCTACACAAATAAAACATATCAAATGCTTGTATTCTTTGATTTTTGCACACCCAGTTGTATAATTTAACTTGTGTGTTCATCTGGGGAACAAAATTTCATCTGGACAAAAAAATGACTTATACCCCTTTACCCGAACACCACAGAATTGTTTGCATACATCTGAAGTATGATTAGTGTAAAATGTAGCTAGTAGGCGATATATGCAATGGAGGGGGGAAAGGAATTGGCCACCCTACCCCATCATCTCCTGGCCTAGTTGCCTCATACGTGACGCCTTGTTGGTATCACTTGTGAGGTGTCAGAGGTATCAGACCTGTCTTCAGATATTAATAAAACAACAATGTGTTAACCCAGTCTACTAGTCAAGTACGAAGGTGGTTTGAAACACGATTCCCGGGTGTGAAAGTAAACATGTGAACTCACAAAAGAGAAAAATTGGAAGATATGAAAGGAGTGTCTATATAGACTTGAAATGGCCGCATTTTGAATCAAGAAGTTAGGAAATGCTTTGAATGTAGATGTTAAAAATGAACAAGATATGTATTTGGAGATGTGGGGAGTGCCTGAATAAACAACCAAAGACTTGTCTGAAAGCAGGAAGAGTGACTCCTCTGCAGAAGCATCGAGAAATCTGATTCACCTGGATTTGTGCTGTAGTTTCATATTGGGTCTCTGTGCCTTGGGGATGGTATTAATACATGTGACAGAATATAAAGAGAGAAAAGGCTGTTGATGGTGGGAAGAATATTCGAGAAGAATGACCATGCTTAAGGTATGGTCACACGTCGCTACTTTTACTGCGCAACTTTTGTACTGCAGCTGCAAAAGTTGCGTGTCATGTTCACACGTAAGCGAAAAGTAACATGCTGCACACTACTGTTCGAATTATTAATAAACTCATGCGAAAGCTTACTTATCTATTATTTGCTTTTCTGTCCTAACTAGTGTTCAGAAATTGGCATTATTTTTACTATAAAGCTTTTAAAAACGCCTATATACTTAAATGATAACCAACAGCATATTCACGTAATCAATGTTGGCAACCCTCCTGTTTGAAACTATGCTACAGAAAATTAAAAAAGTGAATTATATCGTCAGCAAATATGCTCAGACTGTGTTGTGCATTTAATAACTGTTACAAATAATTTATTTTCATCACATCTAACATTAAAATACATCCAAACAATAAAAGTATCATTGGCACATTTGGGTGGCAACACTGGCCGCAACCACAGCAAAAGTTTCAACAAAACCGATATCAAAAATGCCGTGGCTGCAACCCTGAGAACCCTGTTCACACGTCGCTACTTTTAAGCTGTGTGCAGCATGAAAAAGTAGCGAGCAGAAGGTTCAGCAGCCGCTACTTTTCGGGTTGCACCGTTGTTCACACGTCACAGTACGAGAGTTGCGCAGTTTTTTGTACTGCATCGCTGCAAAAGTAGCGATGTGTAACCGCACCTTTAGAGAGAAATATCAAACTTTCCCGAAAGATGGAAAGTAAAAGTTTCTGAACTGTGAGTCCACCCCAGTTGAGATGAATGTTCCTGTAGCACGACTTGCCATACAATATGTGTATGTGTATGTATGTATGTATGTATGTATGTATGTAATGAAAAGGATGACAAAGAGAGGGGAATGAATGTCCCTGTAGCATGGCTTACCATACAATATGTATATACACAGGGTAATTCACGAGGATTTACCGCTACTTATGGAGCTTATTTCCGAAGATATTTTGAGCAAAAAATGTCATATAAACATTTGTCCTAATCTCAATATTTTCAGAGCTACACTAATTTGAAGTTGCTTGTAAAACAACATTATTCTTGAGTTTTAAGGGTAAAAAAATACTACAGAAAAATAATTAACTATTCAGAAGTATCATTTCTTTAATTAGCTAGTATTCTGAAGACAAAAATGTGTTGTGAATTGCATAGTTGCTTTGTACAGAATTTTTTTTCCGATTTTTAACTACAAAATTACATTTTCTTACACATTTATCACAATTGTTAAAATCACGCCACTTTTGTAAATTCTTCAAGACTGTACATTAGGATGCATAATTAAACTGTAAAGAATCAAATTCCTAAAATCGTATGATTTGTAACAATTTTTGTGATAAGTATGTAAGAATGATGTAATTTTTAGTTAAAAATTCAAAAACAAAATCTGTACAAAGCAATTAACAACACATTTTTAGCTTCAGAATATTAATCAATTAAAGCAATTATACTTCTGAATAGTTCATTCTCTATTTGTAATATTTTTTTAACTCTTAAACTAAAGAAAAAAGGTAGTTTACTAACAACTTCAAACTAGTGTAACTCTGAAAATATTGAGATTAGGACACATGTTTATATGACATTTCTTGCTCAGAATGTCTTCGGAAATAAGCTCCGTAAGTGACGGTAAATCCTCGTGAATTTTTTTTATTTTAGTTGGTTATTTAACGACACTGTATCAACTACTAGGTTATTTAGCGTCGATGAGACTGGTGATAACGAGATGATATTTGGGGAGATGAGGCCGAGGATTCGCTATAGATTACCTTGCATTCACATTACGGTTGGGGAAAACCTCGGAAAAAACCCAACCAGGTAACCAGCCCAAGCGGGGATCGAACCCGTGCCCGAATGAAACTTCAGACCGGCAGGCAAACGCCTTAACCGACTGAGCCACACCAGTGGCTTCCTCGTAAATTATCCTGCATAATGAAAGGGATAAGTAGTCCTGAAGCAGGAAAGTACAACATGTGACTCATTTTTTCCTTACAAAAATAACAGTTTAAATTCAAGGTATGTATACGAGGCCTATCTAAAAAGTATCCGACCTTAATTTTTCCCGCGTAAAGTTGTGATTCTAAGGCGGCGCCACTGTGCATGGTGGAAGGAGGAACTGTAATGCGCATGCTTGAATTTTTTCACCGCATTCGCTTGTGCCAGTCACTGGCTGGTGGTCGCCAAGTAAGGTGCTGTTCTAGGTGTTTGTCGGATTTAGTTTTCTCGCAAGATGACTGAACGAATTGAGCAAAGATACTGCATCAAATTTTGTCAAAAGCTTGGTGATTCTCAAAGTCAAACAATTCGTAAGATTCAGCAGGTGTTTGGGGAAGATGCGATGGGTGTAACACAAATTAAGGAGTGGTTCAACCGATTCAAAGATGGCCGCACATCAGCGGAGAGTGAGCAGCGTTGTGGCAGGCCCCAAACTGCTCGGAGTGCAGCTGTTGTTGAGAGGGTGCGAAATTTGGTGATGGCAGATCGTCGTTTGACCGTGCGGGAGATTGCTGAAGAGGTTGGAGTGAGTAAAGATTCTGCACATGCAATTTTGCGTGATGATTTGAACATGAACCGAGTGGCTGCGAAATTCTTGCCCAAGTTGTTGTCCCCGGAACAAAAGGACCTCCGTCGTGACGTTGCACAGGACCTTCTGGACACCGCCAACACTGATCCTGGGTTTCTGAACACCGTGATAACTGGAGATGAGTCATGGGTGTACGGGTACGACCCAGGAACAAAAAGACAGTCGTCGCAATGGAAGCATCCCGAGTCTCCAAGGCCGAAGAAAGCGCGGCAGGTGCGAAGCAAAATCAAGGTGATGCTGACTGTTTTCTTTGATGTCCGTGGAATTGTGCATCACGAATACGCACCGGAAGGACAAATGGTGACAAAGGAGTACTATCACGATGTTCTCCGGCGACTCCGTGATGCAGTTCGGCGCAAAAGACCAGACATGTGGACGGCGAACAACTGGCACTTGCATCACGACATTCATCCCAATTGATACACACTTTCTTGGCCAAACATGGAATTACAACCGTTCACCAACCTCCCTACTCTCCAGACCTGGCTCCTTGCGACTTCTGGTTGTTTCCAAAATTGAAGACACCACTGAAAGGATCCCATTTTGAGAGTAGAGAAGAGATAATGCGGAATGCGACGACGGAGCTGAACACCATTCCAAAAGAAGACTTCCAGAGGTGTTTCCGGCAGTGGAAGGATCGGTGGGCTAAGTGTGTGCAAGCACAAGGGGCCTACTTTGAAGGGGATTAGGGTCCCAACCCCGTCAGGTATTTGAAATATTTTTTCTGGCTAAAGGTCGGATACTTTTTAGACAGACCTCGTATATATATATCACTACAGCAGCTTCTCTACAGACTGTAGCTGTAATCTGTGACTCAAAAGACAGTCACTCGGGTACAATATGTGCTTTGTTTTCACATCAAACAAAAAAACAAATATGTAACATGATTAAGCTAATACAAAAGTAAGTAAAAAATGGTTTTGCAATGGATATCGCCAATGTGGTGTGAACAGAAATGAGAACGTACACACAAGACCAAAAAGAGAAGCAAAATCCAGAAATAAAAGTACTAGAAATCCAAAATACGACAAACTTCTCCATAATCCAAATTTTAATTTATGATTATCTCAGAACAGCTAACGCAAAATGTATTGGCAGTGATGAATGTGCAAAACATTTATAGGCTATAGACTGAACAATTTAATATCTCAAAATTGTATGTTAAGGAATGAAGTAGAAGAAATGGATGTAGAACATATCAGACCTCCTCATGCAACAGTAAAGTGACTTAACTGTCACAGAGTGGAGTACAGGCTAACCAACAATGTATTGATGTGAAGGAAAATATGGGTATAAGATGTGGTCCTCTAACAGGCAATAGAATGAAAAGAAAGAACTTATGTTGCAAACAATACGGTCATGAAGTGTTTACAATCAATCTATACATATGATATAGCCATCAACTCCTACACTGTGAATGCCACTTATCAAATGAACTCACCGGAAACCCCTTCTTGATTGTACGTCTGTTGGAACCATCATAGTCAATCCTCTCCACGAAGTCTAGGTATGTGTCCACCCAGTACACTTGCTGTGTGGGATAGTCGACTGTCACACCATATGGGTACACAATCTTCTGCTGCACCAGAGTTGTTCGATTTGAACCATCCAGTAGTGTGCGTTCCAGCATTGGGCTTGATGCTCCCCATTTGGTAAAGAACATGAACCTAACACAGAAAACCACCACAGTGAACAGCTACTGTTTTCTTCCTCTTGACTAACAATAAATATAAATTTTATATTCCAACAATATTAAGTACAGAAAAAAAAGTATCATGATGCTGCAAAATAGTGAGATAGAGACTTTCAGGATTCCTGAAACTTACAAAACTGCTGGTAATTTTTGTTATACTGGCTACCTGTCATTCTTTGTATCAGGGTTTTCTGCTTAAATACTGGACGCAGTTTGTTGTTAAATATGATTTAGAACAATCCTGTCAGACTGTGTGTTACACAGAACCAGTTTATAGATAGGCAACTACATAAGTAGTTACTTTTATGGGTATAACTGTAGGGAAAAAAATCGAATTACAGACGTGGGCAAATGAAAAGCAAACTTGCAACTTTCAGCTGTAAGTTCACCAGATAACTCATCTTAAATGTAAATGTAAATGGCAAGGACAAGAACGAACACACATGAGATTGTATAAGTCAAATAATTTTCATTACCGTACATCAGCCAAGGGCATTTGTGGCACTCAGGGCCAAGAGGAGCATGATAGGTGCTTCCCACTCCTCAGTTACGAAGCGCTGAACGCAGTTTGTTTACTACTCCTGAACATCTGTAATACACTCAGTGGTGTACTGTACGACTCTATGGATTCGAAATGGAAGTTTCTAGTAAAAGAAGGCTTCGAATGTTTCGAAAGGAATGCAAAAAATGCTTATTTCGTAATATTTAAAGATGATAAAATGCATTGTGTGTACTGTAAAAACAGTTACAAAATATAAAAGCTTACAACGCATCAAGGCACTACAAAATACATGCAGAATTACTGGTTTTGAAAGATATGTATATTTCATAGACTTATTTCTTTTGCAATCCCTGTTTGTTATGTTATGTTAAGTTAACCTAATTCTAATATAGATCATAGGCTTATGTTATACTTCAGATGACGACAGGAAAACAAAATACATGGATCTGGTGAAAGATTTTAATATGAAATTGGAAGAAAAATCTAACTTCAATCCTGCATTAGAAGCAAGCTATGTCATTTCATATGAGATAACACATTCTTCCAAATGCTTTTCTGGTATTGAATTTGTTAAAAAATCCTTAATTAAGACATCAGATATTGTATGTCCTGAAAAAACTTAAATGATTTTCCACTGTTAGATTAGCTCTTCTGTGCACGGCTGCACGGTTAACCTATTCCGCCACTGCGAGCCCGAATCTATGAGAGAGTCCTGGTAAGACACACCAGGGCTCATGAGGGTGGAAAATCTTCATTCACCCTTTATGCTTCCCCTCTTGTGCCCATGGCAGCTGTACATGTTCATATGACTTTTTCAGAAGGTTCAGACAACAGGAACATTTGTGGTTTTCTTAGTCCATCTTCAAAAGTTTTCCACACTCCGATGACAACTTTAAATAACAACTGAACTCAACGACTTCCCTACTCTTAAGATAATTTTTTCTATGCATGTATATTAATATTAAATACACTTGAGTGAACTGGTGCTAAAACAGTAATGTGAACATACCGAAGTTGATCTACTTACCCAGTGGTGTCACTCTAATTTTTTAGTAACCAGTTCTCTCTGCTAATAACTGCAATTTCCAAACTTTGTATATCAAAACAATTAAATAAGGTAATAATAGGCAGCTACAAATAAAAAAAATTGAAATGCAACATGTTACTGCATGTTGTAATATAAAAGCTCGCAAATGTTGACTTGCGTCACAGAGAAGGAGAGTACAGGATATTCACAGCACCAACTAACCAGCTTTGAATAAATGACCACACCAATATATTGTCTGAAACATCCGAAGATGAATCTGCACAAGCACTTATACTCTCTGTATCAAGTTAACATGAAAAGTTCAGCATATCACCACAACTCTGTAGCAACGCCATATTGCATTTTTGAGCAAAAAAATACAATACAGTGTTGCTACTAAATGATAGGGGTGAGTGTTTTCGTAAAACACGAGTTGTTTTCCTGGACCAATAATGTACTCAGTATTGTCTATATTCTTAATGAAATAACAATTTACTTCATTCAAATGGAATAAAAAATTGTAACAGAAATATTAAAAGAGGAAAACGAAGTATATTTTTGAATGTTACATTTCGACTGACTTTTACTTTTACCCAGCTTAAACAATTTACAGCTACAATAAGTCACAACAGTGTGAATACTGACCCTTTTGTTGGATCTAGTGCTATCCCCCGGGGCTTGCTGAGGTTCACGCCTACCAGGATGACACATGCTTGCATTGTTGAGTTGCACAAGAAGATCATTTCTCGGGTGTCATCAAGAAAATACCAGTTCCCAGAGATCCAGTCCAACGCGATGTGTGTCATTGCTAAGGGAGAAAGGAACTACTCAGTGCTTCATACTCGCATTCTTTATCAAAGTGACAATGCTTCACATACTTACAGTCCAGTGGAAACATTGTTGGGGTTGGGAGATCCCATGAGTCACTGAGGTTGTCAATGTTGGCACAACTAAGTCTGGCATTGCTGGAGTTGTGGAGGATGAAACAAAGGCTGCGATTCCTGTGGTTGAACTCCAGAGCCAAGGTCTGCAAGGGAGTCAGAGAACTATTGCCTGGGTATGATGAACCATTCAGGTGAATACGACGAATATCTGCTGTACTACTGAATACAATGCTGGCAGGCTCATCGGATGGAACTGCAACATGGGACACACAAATGGCTGGTGAATATTTTATGTACTCAAACTAAGGAAGGAAGAGAAGTGGGATGGATTATAGTGGGTAAGTGGGTCAAACCCACATACCACGTAGTCGCTCATATGTACCACTGTGACTAGTATCCACAGCCCTGCAAAAAATTTGGGATGGTGTCATCTCACTCATCAGTTCTGCACCAAACTACACAATAACGAAAAATCACTTAGCTTCTAAGTATTTTCGGCAGTTACTACACAACTTTTGAGTGATGGACTACAAAAATGACAGTTCCAGTACCCCACCCAGAATAGCTGATGTATCCACAACTTAACTTTCTCTAACCACCAGGATAGCAGACTCAATATAACAGATAATATATCCAATAGAGTTCTACATGTCGTCACAGGTCGCTCAGCTTTTCTCCCTTGCATCAGAAGCCATGCTAGGAATTTTGTATTCTCCTAGACTTTCGAACTTTGTATCTACTGGCAAGCATAACAACCATTTTTTTTTAAATAAATAAATAAAATTTTGAAAAGACCTAACTTCATTACAAATTGACAGAATGAAATTTATTTCGACAATATTATCCTCTACACATGAAGAATACATCTTAAATAATTTACGAGATATGTTATATTATGAGAGCACTTAATCTACTTTTTATTTGTCAAAGGGATAAAAAATGTCGAAGAACATGAAATACGAGAAAACATTGATTAAAGATAGCATCTGGTGTAGAAAGTGAAGTATAAAGACACAAATTATTAAGAAAGTATTGAGATAATGGGTACAAGTTACATATTTTTGAAAAGTCTAAAAAAAATTAGCTTTCAGACAAGGCAAAAATCTTATTTGCTAAAATTCTGAATTAAAAAAACAAAACTGAAATTTCAGAGTCGATGCACCCAAGTACCGAAAATGAAACAGAAAGTGTCATCCAAGGAATGGCAAATATTCATCTGGAATTCATGAAATACCTTATTTTGTAATAAAACAATGCATAAGATACATTAAAATTCCTTTAGTTCATATCTATAACATAGAATTAGGTAAGTGTTCGCGTAGGCTTCCGCGGCTGGTGTACATGGTGTGTGGGGGCTTCTACCGCGTTGTCTTGGTGTTGGTGGCAGACGTTTCGACCGCTGTGTTGTGGTCATCTTCAGAGCAGTTGTTGGATAAGGAAATAGTTTGTGAGCTCGAATATATATAGTAGTCTCGATGGGGGGGAGTACTTGCGGTGACAGGTCGTAGGTTCTCCTTCTGGCATCTGATTGGTCCTACGTTGTCCAATCCAGTTGAGGTCTGTATGAAAGGGGAGTATTCATATTAAATACTGGCCCTCATAAGGTCCGAAAGACCTTGATACCGTGCCCGATGTCCGGATGAAGGAGGGGGGGCGCCGCGTACATGTGGAGACCTGGTTTCTCGTTCCTAAGTATGATCTTGGAATAGACTTCCCCATGAGTTGCTGAGTTGTAACCCCTCATCCTTGTCGATGTTATTGGGATGTTGTTTGATATGGAAGGCTTCTTTAACCAGTCTTCTGTATAAGTTGCCTTCTTTATCTATTATCTCGATATTGTCGAATTCGATGGCGTGGCCTGAATCTGCTGAGTGTAAGACTATTGCTGATTTTTCGTATGGTCCGTATTTGCAGAGTCAGATGTGTTCCTTCCTTCTATCTTCCACCGTATGTCCAGTTTGGCCTATGTATTTTAAACCGCAGGAGCAAGGGGTCATGTATATTCCGGCTGATTGGAGGTATGGAAGTTTATCTTTGACTTTGACTAATGAGTGGGAAATCTTGTGTGGGGCGTTGTATACCATCTTGATATTGAATTTCCTCAGTAATTTCCCAATTCTGTCTGTGGTTCCTTCTATGTATGGGAGGAAGGCCTTCTGTTTCATGTTCATAAGTTCAGGATCTTGTTCGTGTGCTTCTGGTCATGAGTTCTTGCATGTGGACTTCCTTATAATGTTGTTGTCATATCCGTTGTTTTTTAAGGTTTTGTGTAGGAATTGAAGTTCTGCTCGTAGGTTGTCAGAGTCACAAATTCTATGAGCGTGCTCAGTGAGAGTTTTGATGACCGATCTCTTGACTCCTGGGTGGTGGTGTGACGAGGCATGTAAGTATCTATTGGTGTGGGTAGACTTCCTGAAAACCGAGTGGCCAAGAGAGATATCACTTCTCTTCTTAACCAGTACATCCAAGAACGGGAGTTGATCTTCGTGTTCTAATTCCATGGTAAACTACTATATGCTGGGATGCTGTGCGTTGAGGTTGGTCAGGAACGTGTGCAAGGTTGCTTCACCGTGTGGCCAGCTCTCCACATGTACGCAGCGCCCCCCCCCCCCTTCATCCGGACATCGGGCACGGTATCAAGGTCTTTCGGACCTTATGAGGGCCAGTATTTAATATGAATACTCCCCATTCATACAGACCTCAACTGGATTGGACAACGTAGGACCAATCAGATGCCAGAAGGAGATCCTACGACCTATCACCGCAAGTATTCCCCCCATCGAGATTACTATATATATACGAGCTCGCAGACTATTTCCTTATCCAACAACTGCTCTGAAGATGGCCACAACACAGCGGTCGAAACGTCAGCCACGAACACCAAGACAATGCAGTAGAAGCCCTGAAGCTTATCCACACACCATAGAATTAGATACTTTTCCAGAAAGACTTAAAATATCTTGGCCGAGACAATATTAAAATGGATTTGAGGGAGGTGGGATATGATGATAAGGACTGGATTAATCTTGCATAGGATAGGGACCGATGGCGGGCTTATGTGAGGGCGGCAATGAACCCGCGGGTTACTTAAAAGCCATTTGTAAGTAAGGACTGTCTACTTCGAAAGCCTGAATCTGTTCTAAAACTTATGTTCATTTACATTTCGAAGTGGTGCACTCTATTTCGTAAAGTTCTTGGCTACTGTGGTCATTCAGTAATACTCATCACCTCTTCACCATCACTCATAAGTTTTTAGAAAACATCTGCAATGTCCATGTGTATAGTGGAAGCTGCCATCTTGCACTGTTGAGTCTTGAACTGCAGTTTAAATGGCAGAAGACTGCCGATCAAGTTAAATTCAAGTTAACTCAAGATTAACTGGTAGTTAAGGTTCATAATACGAAGCAGAACGAAAAACTTGAGTTTAAACTGAATGTAAGGTTTAAACGGCGTTTGTAATACTGGCCCTTTAAAATCATTTTAATAGAGAAGTAAAATACTTTCAACTACAACATACTTTTTATTCTGTTAATGAATATTTAGGCTACGTGTAATATGACCATAATCATTAAATCAATAAGTTGAGCCGTTCAGAGCAGAATTGGTGTAAGTCAAAATTGGGTAAAAGATAAAGATAAGATAGCCTACTGTGTCCCATGAAGGGCAAAGGCCTCCTTAAATAAGGGAAAGCTCTATTTGCCTAACGTGATGAGCTAGTTCACTTTAGACGTGATATTTAAGTCTAGGAACTTTAATTTCTTTAACAATGATTCTCTCACTGCCTTTCACAACTTCCTGTCTATACACAAATGTCTCTCGAGTAGTTTCCACTTTCTTCTGTCTCTTGCCTCTCTGGACCATTGTTGACCCGCCTGTTCTTTGAAGAAGTCTGCCCATCTGTGCCGAGGTCTGCCTTGAAGTCTCCTTCCTATCCGGGGGTCCCACATGGTAGCTCGATATGTCCATCTGTCGCCTGGTAACCTGGCCACGTGTCCACCCCATTTCCATTTGGATGTAATGGCTGCATGTGTGATGTCCTGTGTATCTGCTAGTTGGTACAGTGTCGCAGTTGGGATTTTCTCCTTCAATAATACGCCCATAATTTTGCGCATCATTTTCCTTTGACACGTTTGTAGTTTGGTCCTGTGTTTCCCTGTTAGCGACCATGTTTGGCACCCATAAAGTAATACAGGATAAACACAGGTCTCCAGTGCCTGTATTTTAGTTTTTCTGCTTAAGGTTTTGTCAAGCAGAATGAATTTAAGGGCCCAAAATGCCTTCCAGGACAGGGAGATCCTTCTATTTATTTCCTTTTCTGTTCTGTCCTTGAAAGAGATTAGTTGCCCCAGATAAGTGTATTCATCCATGTATTGAAGTGGTTATCCATCCACTGATACTGGGATTGTTGGTCCGTTTGACATAATGAGGTTTAAAGTAAAAATTCTGTAAAATACAGTGCAAAGTAGCAATTAATATGTCCTTCGTGCTATCCACTGACTACTAACAGTTTAAATAGATTGAATATTAATTGCTACTTTGCGCTGTATTTTACAGAATGTTTACTTTAACCCTCATTACCCATTTTTGACTTACATCACTTCTGCTCTGAACAGCTCAATTTATTTCCTCTCCTTTTGTATATTTTCCTCTAATGTCTGTTTTAATGTTATTATATTAGAAATAATAATGTGTAATTGAAGACAAAGCAGGAAGAATGTTTCATGCCACATGTCGAGTTTTAACATAAAAAAATATAATAAAATAAAAAAATAATTTATATAATATTTCAGATTATACCGAACTGCACGATAAAATTGTTCATGCTAAGCCACTAGATGGAAGTTCCGAAAGTGGACATGAGTTTTTCCTGCTTGGTCTGCAATTGTTAAGGAAGCATGTTATAGGAGTAAGTATTTTGTAATGTACTTATTGACGTGTCCAATGTCATTTTTATGATCTGAAGGACCAAATAATTGAAATGAATACCTCATGTGATGATAATGCTCTGCACTTACCATTGATCGCAGTGCAACTCGTGCCATTCTTCTCATAGCCAGGGACACAGCGGCAATCAAAGGAGCCATTCTTGTTTGTGCACAGTTGATCACATGATCCATCAATGAGGCATTCATCAGAATCTGAAAACGTAAAATTGTTACAGTTCTAACACCATGTCTACTTCTAACGAGTTCTAATTGTATGCACCTTTTCAAAACCGACCATGCTCATGAACCTGAGCATTGACTCCCCTTAAAAATATGGACAGTAACTTGTATTATCAAACACTTGACAACTAGTCATTAACTCTGATTTGATCTCGATATATTTGACACTAATTTTTAATTTAGGAGACTTTACATTTACGTCAATAGGTACTGTCAATTCTTTGTCTCAATGAGATTTTGACTGAAGAATGAAATAGGGCTCATATTTGAATTGAATAAATCAGAAGTGTCTTGACTTTTGAACAACTTCAAATTTCGCTTGATCCTTATGCATCTAACAGAACATTTCGAAGTCTTGCTTGCTATAGTGATATACGAGAAGACAACTCTTGCTAGGCTGTAACACAAGGATGTGTTTCCCTGTTGTTTCTGCAATGACAATGTGGGTAACTCTGAATTAGGAAGCGATGACTGGGAAATCTACTCTAAAACTATCTCTGTCCACATGGGTGTCTGAATAAAAATATTACGAATTAATAATTTAGCAAACGTCTTCTTTTTATTTACAGTGACCTATAAATGGCCTTTATGGGATGTCTGCCTATTATTTTCAGCTCACTGTGCGGATCATCTAAAAGGAATTAAATAAGCAGTCTAGAGACAAGTGTGAAGTTGCACAGATTGACTGGTTTAATTTTTCTGAAGTCAATGAACAGTATCCAAGAAATTATTATAGTCCAGTTCAGAACACTAGAGTAGGGTGTGGGAAAGTTTATTTATTTATTTATTTTTTTCCACATCGTAAACACATAAGATTGTTCATATTCCTTTTTAGAGTTAAAATTAGATGGGAAGAGAAAGTCAAAGCTCTAACGGAGATGGAATTATAAATGTTGAGTAGTCACACGATAAGAAATTACGAAGAGTAGTCAATGAAGTTAACAGAATAATTCTTAAGAGATTGAGCATAAAAATGAAAAAGCTAAAGTAGGAGTTTTAAATACAAGCGCTATACTTATTCTTAGTTGATTATTATTATTATTATTATTATTATTATTATTATTATTATTATACTTATTCTTAGTTGATTATTATTATTATTATTATTAATACTATTACTATTATTATTGTTAACAGAGGATACTTATAGGTTCAATATGTATTAGTTTTTATTATAACTGTATAGAGAGTGATGGCGGATTAAGAACTGGAATACATCTAATCCGCCATGACGTGAATGAATGAATGAATGAATAAATAAATAAGATTGTTCATGATTTGTAGGTGTCCGTAAAAGCGAATGTGCCTAGTCATTATAACCAATTAGCTAGCTTCAGCTAAGCTTCTTACAGATGCACCATTAGTCCAGAAGTTAATGTGTCAACTATTCATATACATTCAGGAACCTGGACTAAAATCTTGAAGAGTTTAAGTGGGGCTTGTTGTGAACAAAGATGGTGTTGGGGCAGGTTTTCTCAGGATACTCCAGTTTCTCCTATCATTCCTCTATCATTTCTTTGTAATTATTCATGATCCACATCACCAATACAGAAAACAGAGAAAATACAGCACTATGTCATTTTCCCAAGATACTAATTCCATGTGATTTTGCAGTGAATGTTGCACTGAAATAACAACCATAGAAATATCTATAGTTGACCATTGTCAGAGTCATCAAGTATGGAAAAATATGATGATGAAGGGTCATGTTTCCCAAAGAAGCAAGCAGAAAATTGAAGACACTTGAGAATTTTACACAATAGTCTTACCAACACAGAGAGATTTGTTGGGCTGCTGCCCCTCAGGACAGAAACACAGGGGACCTGAAAGACTGGGACGGCATCCGTGTGCACACTGCATTGACTCACACAGGGTCACATTGTCTGCAACAAGAATAATTTGCAGAATGTACTATATGCTGTTTCGAAAAATTCAAAGGCGACTATGACACCACCACACTTACGGCAAAATTCTCCTTCGTCAGATTCGTCAGGACAGTCAAGCGCCCCATCGCACAACAATGTGACAGGCAGGCACTGGACAGAGTCTTCACAGCGAAATTGGTTCGGAGGGCAGCTCACACTTTTCTGACCTGCAACGAGATCAAACTTTTATCAGCATGGCCTCATGAAATGCTAACACAATTTCATTTCATTCATTTAATGCAATACATTAAGTAACTGTTTTAACTTTATTTCTATCAATGCAAAGATTAAAGTTCGCTTGTTTTGACTATGACATATGAGTGTTAGCATGTAAGATTGGATCTGATCCAACTTTCTGCCGTCCTAACATGTGATATTTCTTTAATTTTTTTGACATGCATTCCTCTCATACACCATCTCTCGAAAAAGTCCTTCATATTTTATTTCTTTGCTGGCCATACGACCAGCTGCTACCATCATAAAAATGTATGATTTAAATTTCAGGCTTGTCGAATACATCTGCGACGAGACAGAGATATCTTATTCACGGAAGAGGAGCAGATTAAATCAAACGTGTTTTCTGTTTACTTCTTCAAGCCAGCCTGCGTAGATGGTTAGTTTAAATACAGTTAAGACAAGATTAGAACTGAACTGTTTCATAAATGCTGCAGCTCTTCTTATCAACCTACTTTATTTACTTTAACCAACAATAGACATTTCTCTAATTACACAAGTAAAAGAAGGCAGAAACATACCAAAACAGTCACGTGAAATGAGCATTCTCGTTATGGGTCTTGGTTACACTGGAAATAAGTTATGTAGGAAGCTAGTCTTACCCCAACTTTCAGTGTTCCATTGACGGAACTTCAAATTTTGCAGGGGAAGGCAAAAAAACTGATGCGACTATAAGAGAATGTAAGAACTGGTTATATCTCAGCTTATCAGACACTAGGCCATAGGTATATCTTCACAGGTACAGAAACATGAAGCGACATCACATACTGCAATTCGAGCATCGAAAATGTGACAGAATTCTATTCTGTTTAAAAATAAAGTAATATCATTATACAATGAAAATAGGACTTTTTTCCTTTACTCTGTAAGAGTAGTGTACTGTATATGAAGTACATCATTAACTGAATTAGTAGCCTACTATATAAGAATTATTTATTATCCCAATAAGATTTTGACTGATTCCATCGTGAAACCTAAAATTATAAATACTGTACGTATTTTCTTTTAACTTTGTACAAGTTCTGTATATTATAAAGTCCACACCTGTGGAGTAACTGTTAGCGCGTCTAGCCGCGAAACCAGGTGGCCCGGGTTCGATTCCCGGTCGGGACAAGTTACCTGTTTGAGGTTTTTTCCGGGGTTTTCCCTCAACCCAATATGAGCAAATGCTGGGTAACTTTCGGTGTTGGACCCCGGACTCATTTCACCGGCATTATCACCTTCAACTCATTCAGACGCTAAATAACCTAAGATGTTGATAAAGCGTCGTAAAATAACCAACTAAAATAAAAAATATATATTATGAAGTAACTTAAGTATACTGAAACTTACAATTTGAAACAGTTTCTTTAACTTCGTTTATTAACACATACACAAACAGCTTTTTTTGGACGTCTCTAATTACGATTAATTTTAAAACTGCCAAAGAACAGGGAACACACTCCAATACACACATAGACAATTATTACCCTTGGACACAATTGAATCGGTTATTTTTTTAATCCCGTAAGTCAAGAATTGTATGCTTGTGGGAAAACAAAGAAAACTGAATAATAAATTATGTAGAATACATTTATACGACTTTGTTGCTTCTGAAACCAAAATCTTGAACAAGTCGTAGAGGTATGTAATTGACTTGTATAAATATTACAATGAAGGAGAGTTTTTTTTTTTTTTTTTTTTTCAAAAATAGATAAACGCCTCAAACTAAATTTGTCGGAAAATGTGTTTTTTGTATGATCAAAAACTATTAATTCCAAATATTTTATTATTTTACTGCCATATTGTTTATTTGCTACTATGTAATGAATATTTTAAATTTAGATTTATAAATGGAAAAGTGAGAGTACGAAATTTACTGTTTTTATTTTTCAGAAGTCGCTAAACGCCAATACATTAAAACATGACAAGTTTAATACTTGACTCTTAAAAGTTTTTTCTGTATTTTTAAAGCGCATTTTTTGCTCATATTTTATTTTTTAATTCATATTACTATATTTTAATGTATATTTTATTGATTTTCCGTCTTTGCATAACAGTTTGAACAAAGCACCTAGAAAGTACAAAAAAAAATAATAATAAAATAATAGCCTATTAGAGGCCTATATTTTTTTTTGAAAACACAAACTCTATCCATACAATAATGGTAATAACTGAATCACTTATATAAAAAAGGAATAGAGCCTATATTTGCTAAAATAGCCCGAAATATATTTCTTTTCTGAAGTATCCACACGTAAATTTGTTCCTAACCAATCAAAACAAACATTCATAGAACAATAGAACATAGTGGGAAACAAAGAAAATTGTTATGGATCAAAAAAAAACAGACGCCTGGACATTCCGTCTTTTTAAATTAGATATTCAATTTAATATAAATTTCCAGTAATATATCTGTAAAATTCTTTAGCTAATGTTAACCAATCAAAACAAATATTCATAGTGGGAAACAAAGAAAATTGTTAGGGATCTAAAAAAAAAACAGACGCCTGGACATTCCGTCTTTTTTAATTAGATATTCAATTTAATATAAATTTCCAGTAATATATCTGTAAAATTCTTTAGCTAATGTTGGTATTTCAAAATACTTCATGAGGTTCAATTGTTCAAAACGTTCTTCTCCTCCTTAGCGACCATAATCTTCTTTGGAAAAGTAGCTGTGTTCATTATTTCCTGGATACAGATCTGAATTTAATATCTCGAGTGCAAGTAATTGTTACATTTCAACATTCCAAACATCAATGGTGGTGACGATAGGGATAGAATTTTAATGCACTAATAAGATAAAATAAGAAAACAATATAATGTCAGTAATAGATTGTGCACATTTTGTTACACTTATACAAATCAGTATTGTAATTCCCTTCTTCTTTTTAATAGGCATGTCACTGTCGTTTGTTGAGGACATTTTCAGCACAGTATAATACCCAACAGGCAACACAAATACTAGAACAATGACAAACTAGCCATAACTTGTTTTACAGAACCAGACAAACCAGCCTCTTGCATGAAACAGCTGACTTCACAGAGAGAGAGAGAGAGAGAGAGAGAGAGAGAGAGAGAGAACGCACTCTAGCGGTGAATCATAGTTACGTTGAGAAACCCCGCACGTCCATGACTTACGCACTTACGGAGTTTCAAACCCAAAGCAAATGTTTGCAGTGTCCGTTCTATTCACCAGACTTGCGGTATTTCTACATAGAATGACGAGTTTACGTTGCAGCTTTCATTATGGCACTTAAACGGTTAAAAAAAAAAAAAAAAAAAAAAAAAAAAAAAAACTGATTCAATTTGACTAACATTCACAATTTATAAAATTAATAAGTCTGGAAGTTAAAATTTGCCTCTTACCCCGTCTTGAAATATGGAGAGTTCCTATGCAGACTGGTCCCACTCCAACCTCTACCTAACAAAATCTGTTGGCGGACAGAGAGTTGTATGCCAACATACGACCAAGTCCATGCACACAGCTCTACGCAGATGGTTCCCACTCTACCCTTTACTGGTTAGCTTCCTCGAGACGGGCGCTCTTCACTACTTGGGACCAGTCTTCATAGGAAATCTCTGTATTAGAGAAGGGGCCACTAGTGGAATAGGCCTATAGGAGTTTTTCTCTTTTATGAAGAGACCCAAAGGCTTACACTACAGCCTGAGGCTTATTGTGCTTACCATTCCTGTTCTGTGAATGATACTTGTAGCTGAACGGCTCGCTCTTGTACAGACCCAGAAACAAAATTCGGGCCACCTGAATGTTCCGACTTCCAGTTTTAACATACTGAGCATGCACAATATGTTATAGAAATTTTGAAAATTCAGGTGGCCCCTACAAGTATAGCACGCCGCACAGTGAACTTAACCCACACTACTGGGTGTTCATTTCAAAGTGTGTCATGACTTCACTGTTGATGAGTCAGCGATTTGAAGCGAGTTTCAGCTTTTGTGTCAGAGACGTTGCCTATTAATCAAGGCGTTCAATCTGAACTTGAGAGCGTGTATGGTATAACTTGAACGTCGTAGCAACACATGGCGGTCTGTACGGTCTGTGTGCTACCATAACCTCTTTCGAACTGTGTTTTGCGCGGGCAAGTCGTACGCAGGGTATTAGTTATCGGTTGAGTACGGCAACATTCCACAATACAAATAAAATGCTCCGTGTCCATGTTGACCGTCGAAGTTAATGTCAACAAATACGTAAGTAATCGTTTTAACCCTCTCTCCATATCCCGACAGTAAGAAAAAACTCACCTCAGCACATGTTTCGAAACAGTTCACATTCCTGCCACTACCGGCATTACCTTAGGGGAGAGTCGGGTAGTATCGGACATCGGGTAGTATCGGACAGTGCGTTTCTTTCATCTACCACCATATGGTAGTACCTGAATGACATGGTTACGTTTCTCTATGGGACATCACAGAAACGTAACCATGTCAATCAGGTACTATCATCGTGTGGTAGATGAAAGAAACGCACTGTCCGATACTACCCGATGTCCGATACTACCCGACTCTCCCCTACGTATCGGTAAGTAGGTACTCTTCAGAATGAATGCCGTACTTGCTAGGCAACTTCTCTCGCAGATAAGTAATACACCTCCGCGGAAGTGTAGGAACATTGAATTCTCTAGGCTCGTCGGCTAGCCACGTGACGGCATACAGCGAGCCATGACACACTTTGAACTGAACATCCAGTATATGGTACGCATGCCAATGATGTCGATGATACGTGAATGATGGCGAAATTAGTTCGAGGTCCAACGCCGAAAGTTACCCAGCAATTCTGCTTCAATTGGTTGAGGGAAAACGTCGGAAAAAAATCCCAATCAGAAAACTTGTCCCAATCAGGATTTGAACATTGGCTCACTCGTTCCACGGTCAGACATGTTAACCATTACTTCACAACGGTGGACTAGTCTAGGATTAATAAGCAGAATAGTGATCCGAGCCTGTACTCGAACGTGGATCTGAATTCTACTTGGACTAATTACCTGATAACAGTTCCATCCGAGGTTTTCCCTAACTGCATAGGAGGAGAGAAAACAGTTTCCTTGGGGGGGGGGGCAAAGCAAAACCACAAAATCTCCATATAACGGAGTTAAGGGAGACATCATTTATCGCCTCCCCCCGTTATAGCTTGACCTTGGTACAATATATCGAAATATGATCACTTAATGAAGGTACTGTAATAAAGTAAAATTGTAATAAAATATACAGACAATTTAACTTTTTTTCCCTCTTATATGGAAGAGGGATCCGAAGGCTTCCACTGCAACCTGAGGCGTATTGTGCTTACCAATCCTATTCTGTGACTGATTGGGTAGCCGAACGGCCGCGCTCTTGTACAAGCAATGCACGCCGCACCATGAACTTAATCTGGGCTATTTTATGGATGATGATATGTGAATTAATGATGGCGAAATCAGTCCGAGGTCCAACATCGAAAATTAAACTTGTCCCAACTAGGATGTACTAACCATTACTCCACAGCGGTAGACAAATTTTCATTTACTTTATCTGTTTATTTAAAAAGCAAGATATCATATGAAATGTAAATTCTAATTATTTTATTTAATCTCGTCTTGCTGTTACAAAAATATATTACAGTGCTTCCATTCCTCAGATGAGGTATAGAAATTATTATACATTCAGAAATTTAAAATGAATATTATAGTCCAGACACATGGTCTGAAGACATTAATTCGTCAATTTAAGCACAGAAACTTAATCATAAACAAAATCAAGAAAAATTTTTTGAATTCAATATTTTCTAACGTTAATAGAAAAAACGAGTTCGGCCAAGTTTGGGGGGGGGGGCACCGTGTCCCCTCATAACTCCGTCTATGCCTAACTGTAAGGCAACTGTCAGAAAAACTTCTAGTCAAACCTCACATTCCTCTCGCCAAAATGTCATATCACTATCACGCAAGATAAGCGTGTAGTTTAATCAGTGCATTTTTTTCCACGAAAAAAGATCCCGGTACTCACCAAAATTTACAAGTTATACAGATTTATAATAGCACTCGAGTTCAGGACGTACTGTTAAAGGCACCTCCTTTTCATGCAATCATAGCTTGCTGTCTCTATCTAGTCTACTGTCGAATATACGACAGGCACTGAATAATGTTACTACTACTAATTCCACAATTTGGGACATCTGGCCGACATCTACGGCTGACCATTAGGATCCAGAATACAAAGCAGAGGTTAAATTAAAAATTAAACAGAATATGATTTGCGGAGAGAATACAGAACAATGATAAATTTAAAAATAAAGTACAATTTGATTTCGGAGAAACATGAGATGAAAACTAATGAAAGTAATGAAATGTAATGAAATGAAATAGTAAAAAAAGTATTACGCAGTGTTATAAAAGTGATTGTGTAAAATGGATAATGAATCTCTCAATACCATTAGGAAAATTCTGCTAATGTCCTCATTATAAAATTTAAGAAAAAGGAGAATGGTTTTGGTTAACTTAAAGTTCCCCTAGCGCCAAAGAGAAGTCCTTTCACTTCCCATGTATAAATATTCATTTTGTATCTCTTACTGAAGTGAATTTTGTCCCGCAGTTCTCTTACATGTCAGTAAATCTACTGACATGAGCCTGTGGTATTTAAACACACTTAAATGCCATCGACCTGGGCAGGGATCGAAACCGCAACCTCGAGCACAGCACAGCATCATACCAACTACGTTAAATAAATAATGAAATAAGTAAGTTAAGTAAATGGTGGAAATTACAATAATACAATCAATCAAAATATAAACAAAATTATTTATACTGACTACTTGCTTCTTGTTTTGTTTCGGCATGTTGAATGCCTTACTCACTGAAGGCAGACCTGAACTGTGTCTGGTATTCAGTGCCACTGATTTTCATCTCATGCACAATTACACTGTTTCGGGTTGCTTTATGACTCTAGGTAACCAAACGCAGGACTCTAAATTAAAAGTACGAGTGTAAGGGGGAGATCATGTGTCTGATGTAAGCCTATCTTTCTTTCAACTTTCAATTAACAGAGGAACTGTCCCAACTTCGTCTCTTCTTCGCACAAGTTTCTTTGGCAACCTCGAACTTGTGCATTATGTCTACAAGGTCATAGCAATAAAACGATGATTAATGTTTATAGTCTTAATCTCTGCTTATGATTTCATCGTCAAATGCAGTGCATTGGATATCAACCATATTCTTGATCTTCACAGACTGAGTTTCACCATGACTCCCCCACCCAGTACGCGAAAAAAAAAAATCCATACGTAGACTTTGCGCTGTGTTATTTGTGTACTGTATCTTCACTACCTCACTACTAAATCAGTACCCAGACACTGCACAGTGGGTCAGAATCTCATTCTAGCTGGAAAAAATTATATTTTTCAAAGTCACTGAAGTTGGTGTTTCTACACTGTAAACACTAACAAGATGTCTGTACTTCAGAAATCCGCAACGCAGAAAGAGATTCGGAAAGATTAACAACAGTAGGGAGCGGATTTTTATGTGCTAAAAAATTTAAATATATTTATTTTTTATGTGCTAAAAAGTACGAAAATATTTGCTGAAAATAAAAAAAAATATTTTGTTTTAAATATGACAAAAATACCTTACTTAGCTTGAGAAAAAAATGTTACTAGGTACTCACCAATCATACTTGAGTGCTAGTAGTTGGCTGAGAAATGCAGTGAACAACAAAGGTCATCTCCAAATTCTCCATCACAAATGCATGCCGATTATCTCTGAACAACGACTTATACTGTGAAAACGATCTTTCCACATCACAGGACGTCAGACGTACATATTTAAAGACAGGAATGTCACAAACACATACACCGTCAATTTTACCTACAGGCACACCCTCCAATACTTGAGCAACTTTACACATTTTTTTTATATCCACTGTTTTTCCCAAACACATTCTGGAATTTGTCCCTTAGTACTTGTATTTCTGAACCTGGTAGCGAGTCTAGTTTAATTTCCACGGCACGCACCTCCCTGTTTCAGACAACAGGTTTTTGGATGTTTCGAGTTTTTTATGGTGTCACACGAAAAGCTTAGATTTGCTAATAGGAAAGCCAAATGGTTTTTTAAAGCAACCATCTTTCAATATATCTTGAAGGATATCGAATGACGAAGCCCGATAACAGGGACTCACAACAATATACATTGTTGCCTTACTTGATAGACATGAGCGAGAGGCGAGAGATTTGTTTAAATTAAATAATGTTCATACCCGAGCTCTTATCTGTTGTGTTTGACAAACAAAGCGTGGAATGAAATCATCTCAGCAACAATAAACATTCCTAATTATGTGTTGCAAGATCTCTCCTCCTTGTCCATGTTAATTTATTCTCTAACAATAACACTGATATGCTGCCTAGCAGTTCTCAGAACTTGAGGCGGTATTATTACCAAAATGGATCACAGATATACCACACAGCGCTTAGAAACACGAAGCAACCAAGAATTCTTAAAAAGATAACGTACTTCTGAGCGATATAATTGATTTAGTTTTAAAATATTTAAAATTTCTTGTAAAAAATTATTTAAGTAAAAAAATCTCCAAGATTTATGTATTTATAATACATTTCCTGAAAATATGTATTTACATATTTTTTTTTGTGAAAATATGTGTTTTTATGTGAAATAAAATTCGGGTTTTAAACTTAAAACTTCATGTTCGGAATGTTTAACTTTGTTAATTGTGTTTTATCACACGCAAAAAAAATATTTAATTACATAAGAATCCGCTCCTTATACATTACGGAAGTTGATGATTGATAGCTAAACACTGGGGCGGTCCGCACCAAAAGGGCTAGGGCTCCGCACCCCGTTGTGAGTTGTTTTGAGTTGGAGCGATGCAAGAGAAGACCGTTCTGTGTTGTGCTTAAGCAAAATATTTTTTAAATTCCAAGTGGAAAGTCTGCCCAAAGGTAAGCACTTTTGGTTTATAAAGTTTAATTAATTTATTCCATTTCAATACTGTGATAACAGTGTTCGAAGTTACTCAATTGAAAATTAAATTTTCGATCATGAAGTTCATTTTTATACTGAGATTTTAAAAAATTGGCACTTACTCGCACGGAATTTTTGTGACCAAAATACAAAACAACAATTGAACTTTTTAACCCATATTACGGTTAACTGACAACTGACAAATATGTATATATATTTTATTTTTGGTGACTGCGAGCAAATGGGGCTTTCGGTGACTCATAAAGAGTTATTTGAATTAATTCCGGCAAGAAACGCTCTTCTGAATCGTTATACGAGTATGAGAATTGATTTGTTTCTGCAGCTTACAAGCAAACATTCTCATGGGGGCAGATGAAAAAGTTATTTTTTTTCTTCCACCATGTTAATAATGTCAAAACAAGCGCTTATATAAATTTTGGCCACTAGACCGCAATTACGAGGCCGTCCAGAAAGTGATTTCCCCTTGGGCAGTTGATAGAAAGAAAGCACAATTTCATAGAAATATTTATTGAAACAGATTCAGCACTTGTTGCACTATTTTTCAACATATTCCCCACTGGAAGTGAGGCATTTGTTATACCATGGGATCAATTTTTGTATCCCTGTGTCATAGAAGTCTGCCGCCTGGGATCGGAACCAGTGTGTGACAACAGTTTGCACCTCTCTGTCGATTCCATGGTATGAAAAATGTCTCAATTCCGGTGGGAAATATGTTGAAAAATGGCACAAGTGCTGTATCTGTTTCAATACATCTTTTCATGAAATTGTGTTTTCTTTCTGTAAACAACCTCAGAGAAAGTCACTTGTGACCGACCTCGTAATTGCAGTCGAGTGGCCAAAATTTGTATAAGCACTTGTTTTGACATTATTAACATGGTGAAAGAAAAAAAAATAACTTTTTTATCTGCCCCCATGAGAATGTTTGCTTGTTAGATTAAAAGTTGAATAAATAACCATTTACGAATTTTTCACATTTATTGAATTGCTTATTTACGTTAACTACATTACATTAAGTTAATTAACATTAGAGAAATAAACTCTTTACAAAATGGATATGCTGTGTCTGTTATGATGAAAAAACAAAATCCCCTATGCATGTCCAGTCAAGAGAAGAATTACTGTATTTTTCTTTAGTAGGAATACAATAATTACTCCAACTGATCAAGTGTATATTCCTCGTTCGGTATGTAAATAGGTTATAAAGATCATGTCTGAACCTTTCTATTTACTAATGCAATACATAATAAATCATCCACTCCTAAATTTAGACATAGCCTTACTATTATTCACTGATTCAAATGTTGCAATGACTACTCTTCGCTCTGCACAAATTCATTCATGTAGCTATCTATAGATCTTAAACTTCAATGCAAACAAAACATTCTGTTTTCTGATCACAGAATTATAAAATTTTGTTTCTACAGCCCTTCATTAGGGTGGGAGAAGTAAGTGATTTAATCGAAATATCTCTTTACTGCAAATAGGCCTAATAAAAATATAAACAGAGCTGTACACAGACTGGGAACACGCGCATCAGACATACTTTCATACATCGATACATTTATTGACGTTTCCGCATATAACTTATGCTACTTTAATAAAAGTAGCATGCATATTTTCATTTCATAATAAGTACGTATGAAAATGTGTTATAGGTGTTGCTCAAAACAGTGTCCGTCTGCTTTCACACATTTTCGACATGTTGTTGAACATTTTTTTTTTTCATTTTATTGGGTTATTTTACGACGCTTTACCAACATCTCAGGTTATTTAGCGTCTGAATGAGATGGTGATAATGACGGTGAAATGAGTCCGGGGTCCAGCACCGAAAGTTATCTAGCATTTGCTCATATTGGGTTGAGGGAAAACCCCGGAAAAAACCTCAACCAGGTAACTTGCCCCGACCGGGAATCGAACCCGGGCCACCTGGTTTCGCGGCTAAACGCGCTAACCGTTACTCCAGAGGTGTGGATTGTTGAAATTGTTATTTACATGCTAAAGTTCTATGTATTTCCATAATGCTTGTTGTGATTTATTTTCTTACATTGTCTCTAAGTTCGTCGATAGACCTATTCTATAGTGCAGTGGTCGTCAGCACTCGCTGAAGTGGGTAACGGGTAAGCAGTGCATTGTAATGTGCCCCGTCATGCAGCAGGAAGTGGGAGAGAGCATACCCGCCAGCAGCCACGGAAGCACCATCGCGCAGTCTCTTATCTGCGAGTGAGAGACGCTAGCCCGAGGGTGCACTGTGCTGATGACCGCTGCTATAGTGTGAAAGTTCCTCCTGTACAGTACTACTCTATTTTTAGGATTTTATTTTAGTGTGTGAATATGATTTTGTACATTATTTTCTCTAGTTACACAATTGCCTTATAGTCCGAACATTTAAAGAAACCAACTTGTTCAAATGGGACTGACATTTCCATATTTATAAAGTAGAAATTTATACTTTCATTCCTCATTATAGGCCTACTCACACAGCTGAGGATCCTCGTCAGACATGTCTGCGAAGATTCCTTTGGACACACCACAGTCTGACTCGCCATCGCAGATCCATCCCCGTGGAATGCATTTGTGCGTGAGGCTGCACTGGAACTGCCCCAGCTTGCAGGGACTCGGTACTGAAACATTAACATCAACCAGCAAGTAGATTTAAATCCCGAAATTTCAAATATTTGATATTACAGCTACCATTCGACTACTCTGAATATTCTCTGGTCAAGACGAATTTATAATATGTTGATGGATACTGCCTAAGAGGAACAGGCCAAGAAAATAAAGATGGAAGAAGGAACGTGGATGAGAAGGATGTATATGTGGATACTGCAAGATTGGCATGAGAAACACCGTGAATCCTTGAAACCTATAACCAAACGACTGTGACCAAACGAAGCAGAACACCAACATCAGTATCTGAGAACAGCGAGATATCAGCTGAATAAACGCATAAATATAATGAAAAGTGTCATTTAAGAATTTAGTTACAACTTTCTTGTAAATATAACTAAATTCTTAAGTGATGCAAAGTGTTAAAAGTGTGTAATCAAGATGGATAGAAAAATTCTCATAAATTATGCACAATTACCCGTTTCATAACTGTGCAATAGAGTAAGCCTGCACAAAAACACGAGTGTATCTACACCACATCATTTTTTTGCTTCCCCAGACCAGGCATGGGGAAAAGGAGAGGAACTCGCTTTTTGTTTTATTAACCCACACCACTTTCCAACAGCAGCGGTACGCTTACTTCCTTCTTTGAACTTCTGTTTGTACACAAGACGTCACCAGTGGCGGAACGCGATCGGATTACAACTATTTCGATCTATTATTATTATTATTATTATTATTATTATTATTATTATTATTATATTATTATTATTATTCAAATCAATAAGATACTGCACAACTACACATAAATATATTATATTTAATTAAATGTAACCAAAATAACTCTTTCATTACAGAACATGAAAGTAATACTATTTTATTACATAACATAAAAATAATACTATTTTATTACAAAACATAACACTAATGCTCATTGTTACAGTTTTTACGATTATCTGCATGAGATTATGCCTCTCTATGCAGTGAATTGCGACTAATTCATCTGATGATTCATTAATGGATTTTAGAAATCGTCATAATATAGCTATGAAGCCATTAATATGTTCCCTATCATTCATTGCTGGGATGCCATCTGTGGCTATACAAATCAATTTTTTCCAGGATAATTCATATTTTGTCACAACTTCAAAGAGAGCTTCGAAAATATCATTTCCCCTTGTATTTCCTCTCAAAGGTAGACTACAAACTCAAGAAAATATCCAAATATGCTGAGTTCAGAATCCACACCCTGGAGAAAAATGGCTAATTGCGCAGTGTCTTTTGTATCTTTTCGGCGATAGCTAAAGAGTACCATATCAACTCTCTCAATTTTACTTTTTGCTGATATTCACGTCCTTACCTACTTCCGTAATTTTGTCTGTGATAGTTCGCCGAGAGAGACTTATTGATTTAAATACTTCATTTTATTTTCCGGACAAAGATGCTCGGAGACAATCATGAAACATTCTCTAATAAATTCTCATTCCGAAAAACATTTCAAATTTACGGCTATGTGCTTCGAGATAAGATAATTGACTCGAAATACATTTGTTCCTAAACAAACTGAGGCGGGCTCATGTCTAGTTTCCTTTTAACTCTTATAACTTTCTGAGACGGTTTGGGCGTATACATATGAAATATAAAAAGTATACTTTTAAATATGCGTAATTCGGAATATCTTAAAATCACAAACATTTTGTAAAAAATAGTAAACATATATGAGACAGCCAATATATAACAACCACAATGTGAAAAATGAAATGAAATAACAATTGAAATGCACCTCAAAACATAGTTCACTGTAATCCTTTGCGTTAACAGTATTAAAATGTCGCACATTAAACAGGACACAATAGAACAAACAAAATGCCTTATCATTATGAGCGACACAAAAGTACTTTAGTTCCCATTCGAGTTTGAAAACATATTTCTTTGCTCTACCACGAGACATGATTCCACCACTGATGCCCACTCAAATGTTATGAAAGACATCCTCAGTAAAGGTAGGAAAGACGTGGTAGTGGGTGGAAGGGGTTAAAACACGGACAGAGGGGAGGGAACACAATGAGGCACTTTTCCCCATGACTCCCCTAGACTCTAGCTAGAGTTAAGAAAATTTCTAGATATCTGGGAGCCATCGGCGCACAGTGTGCAATTTTCTTAATCTAGCCGCACAAAATTCATTTTTCGACTTGTTGATTTCACTATATATTTTTATGGATGTATGTCCCTGACTCTACAAGGCACCTTATGAAGACACTACGTGATATTTCTCCCGGATATTTATTTGTTTTAGACTAGCGTAAACACTGCTATCTGAAGAGTGTTGAGTCCACACTCCTCAGTCGTAATGGAGAGCGCTTTGTTGAAAGCCATATCAAATGCTAGTGAATTGTTTTTTCTTCTTTCATATGGAATTTATAAATCCAGGTATGAGCTTCAATATAATGTGCAATTTAGCTAAATTACTAAATTAGAGCCCCAATACGGTTTTTATCCCATATGAAGGACATTTACATTTTTTTCGAAACCTCTGACTTCAATTTGAGTTATAAAATACCAGCTGCTGTCTGCTGTCAAAACAATTATTATATATACACTGCCATTTAAAAAAAAACCGCGACACCTCGGCTTTTTAAAAGAACCACATCTAAATGTGGAAAAAATTGAGTTTGCTTCTACTGTATCATTTTAAAATTATTAGAGCTTTAAGAATGCTTACATAAATTAATGTAATCGCATCTTATTAAAATAATAATGAAACAATATAGGCGTGTTTTGGCATAAACGAAAGCAGAGGGTTTATTGATCACACATTTAAAACAATACATTCAAAACTTCAAGATTTTTCATTTTATATCAGTAGCAAGCATTGCCACCTCTTGTCTTTATTACCGCTATGAGTCTTCTTGGCAAGCTCCTGATCAGAGCCCGGATGTCCTCCTCCGATATTTCCTCCCATTCTTCCTATAGTGCTTCCCATAATTCAGCTGGTGTGGTGAAAACTCGGGTTCGGGTATGGCGATCATGCTTAATAGAGCTCAGGTCTGGACTTTCTGCTGGCCAGTTCAAAGTTGAAATGCGACTTCCTGGAGGTAGTCCATCACACACTAAGCACTGCTGTGCATAAATGCAAAGTTTTCGTCCATGAAAAGTGCAAAAGGGACAACATGATCAGCGGCTATCTCTTGAATGTACCGGTATGCAGTTAGTGAGCCGCTCTCTACGAAAAAGAGCTCGGTACGGGCCTCTGAAGTTACGCTGCCCCACACCATCACAGAGCCTCCTCCAAAAGCACCTCTTGGAGAAGGTACAAGACGCAAAGCACGTCTCCATACCCTTTCACTTCTATCCGGTTACCGCTGAAATACTCAAACTAATTCCAGTTTATATCCCTCCAAATATATATACAATAAATTTGATATTTAATATCACTAGATCGAAAAAAAAAATGTCACAACTTTTCCCTTGTTTTTGCCCTACAATTTATTATCAATTTATAAAATTTCTTTTGTCAATACTGAATAATTATAAACTACCTACATCTCTTTCATGTTTTCATTTCTTTTATTTCTATTGCTAATGAGTTGCATACCTATTTTATAACTGCTGCTCATGTGAATCATTATCAATAATAAATTATAAATTAAACTGTTCGTGTATATTTATGTGAAGAAGGTGCTTTGATGGGCATTAGCCTGTTTACTTTTCCATAAGGCATATTAAATAAAAAAAAATATACAGTATATATACACCTTATTCTAACATTTTTAGAACTGCATTAATGTAGAAGTGATTCGTTAAAAAAAAAAAAAAAACTTAAAAACAGCGAACGTTTTTTACGTGTGGAACATGGTTTCAAGTTTAGTGTATCCGTGTGATCACAAATATGGTGTCAAGTTTAGAGGCTTCAAGCACTTGACTCCTGTAAACTATCCCCGTGAGAATCAGGTATTAGACAGAGAGACTCGTCACTGAAAATCACTTGATTCCACTGCAACTCAGTCCAGTGTTCATGTAGACGGGCCATTCGGTGTTCTGGAGTAAGCTCTGAACTTCTGCCAGGTCTTCTTGAGGTTAGATTTGTCTCGTGTAGTTTCTTCCGCTCTGTATTCTCACTTACAATTATTGCATTATGGACTTTTATCAGACGATTTCGTGCCTCAACAGCACCGAGATGTCGGTTTCGCAGGACTTGCAGCTTCAAGAAACGGCCTTCCCTGGCCGAAGTGCATCTTGTACGGCCTGATCTGAGTCTCCTCTGAAAACGTTTTACAATTCGAAGAATTACTACTGCGGGACGCTCCCAGGATCTCACCAATGTAGCTGTAGCTGAGGCCTTCATTTAACAAGTGTGACTGCTATCGTAGATTTAAATTAAATTTAAATTACATTATGGTTCATTTAACGACGCTCGCAGCTGCCGAAGTTATAACAGCGTCGCCGGTGTGCTGGAATTTTGTCCCGCAGGAGTTCTTTTACATGCCAGTAAATCTACTGACATGAGCCTGTCGCATTTAAGTACACTTAAATGTCATCGACCTGGGTCGGGATCGAACCCGCAACCTCGGCTATCGTAGAGTCCTCAAAGTTTAAAGGTATCCATCCTTATACGTGCTTCTCTCCTAAACCTCTTCAAAATCTCCACAGAGAATATCCACATTAACGCTAAACATCGATCACAACAATGCTTTTAAGTTCTAGTACTCTAGGGGTCGAAAACAATAAGATTATAAATGATGGCACTGTTGGTAACTTTACATTTATGTCAGCATTGTAAAGCTCCAAATTTGTGTGGAAATGATTATACTATAATTCTGTGGTGATGATACAGTAGAAGAAAATTTTATTCTTCCACATTTAAATGGGGTTTTTGTTAAAAAAAATAAGTGTAACAGTTTTTTTTTTGGAAGGCAGTGTATTTATATTCCGATATCATTACCTATGTGAAATATTGTTTGCTTGGTTGCGTGTGAATATAACCGATATTAATAATTTTCAGTGGCGTGATGGGCTATACCAAGCAGGCAACTTTTTGAAGATTGATACCGGAATAGTGCTGAATCACGGAAGAACGAACTTTTATAATATTATAGCTCTATTAGGACTAAAAGGTAATCCCAGTAATGTTGAAAATAGAATTGAGACAGCTACTGGTGATTTTTCATCGAACACTATGTCCTGCTGGTTAAAGTGGCAGTCCTTTTCCAGAAAGAAGCGTCACAATTAATTAGAGAAGGTCAGATAAAGTTAAGCAAATCAGTGTTCTGGAACCTACCTTGGGGACAAACATTAGAAGTGCATCAACAGTTACTCATAGCCCTGGTCGACACTAAAGTTTGTAATATCGTAGCAGAGAATAATACGGCTCATAAATACTATATTTGCTGTGTACTTCCAAAGATCTGAATAAGGACCCAGCGATGAAGGCCATAAACGTTACGAACCCTCAACTTACCTGCATTTGTTTCCAATGTCTTCTACATATCACCTACGGATTAGAGATTAAAAAACGGCAGGTCAGAGGTGAAACTGACAAATTGAAGTGCAAATCTAGGAAGAAAATAATTGAGAGAAAAACTCCAAAGTGAAATGGTTGATAGAATTAAACCTGGATGAGGGACCACTATTGACGGTA
The DNA here is from genome assembly GCF_040183065.1 of Periplaneta americana. Classification (NCBI taxonomy): domain Eukaryota; kingdom Metazoa; phylum Arthropoda; class Insecta; order Blattodea; family Blattidae; genus Periplaneta; species Periplaneta americana. The sequence continues at coordinate 63,897,618 of NC_091119.1, read as the reverse complement.
ACATGGCAAGAATAAATTAAGAACTCATCCAGCGATTCTGTGTGATTCTGCAAACAGTATCGTGTGGATTTGACGTAAATATGGATGCATTTCAACACTTCACAACCTATACCATGAATTCAACATTATTTACTGAAAGTAAATTTTTAAGAATAAGAAACATATTTTATATCAAATTTTTAATAAATTAAATTCTATTGATAGTGTTACTAATTTTGTCTAAATGCGCCTCTACAAAAAGGTAGTTTTTATTATATAAACGTAATCAGAGTTTGTATACAATCGAATATGCTACCTTTAAATTCTGCTTAAAGTTTCATGAAAATATTGTAACTTTCATTCTCCTTTACTTTAATTTAACCACCACGCATCCGATAACAATGTGACTTTTATTTCTTAATAATTCACCCTACAACTCAACACAGCAACACAATAGTCGTTATTGCACTGCACACGACGACAATGGCAATACACGACGTGTATTATTGAGAAGAACAATGTACTTCTAATTTCAATTAATGTTCAAAATGCACTATGTGCAGAACAAAACTGTCGGTTCTCAGTTCACAGTTCGCTTGCCTTAGTTAGTTCTTCTAACTCACTGTTCAAGTGCACTGCATATCGAACTCAGGTCTTCTGGCTCGCTACGTCACACTCGCCTGGTGGACACAGTCACAGGACTCACTCAAGTTCACTGCACGTCGAACCCAGGTTTCCCAGATGCGGTTCACTACACGTCGTACTCGAGTCTCCCCAGTTGCGGTCCACCACACGTCGAACTCAGGTCTTCCCAGTTGCGGTCCACCACACGTCGAACTTAGATCCCCGTCGCTTGCTGCTGTCCAAGACAAGACTTGAAGACTCAAGACTGACTGTTCTGAAGACTGACTGACTCTTCTGTCGGCACTCACAGTGTTATTTATTAAAACACATGTTCTGGAGTCTTCGATTCGCGTGCCTTTCAGAATCTTCGAGATGCTTCCTTACTTTCTCCTCTCCTCGCTCCATACCTCGGCTAGCGTCAAGGGTTCCTGTTTCCGTTTCCCCGCGCCTTCCTTCTCGCTAGATGCGCGGGCAACTCCCTGACGCGATCAGAATATTCCAGCATGGCGCCACAATATGTTATATAGGAAAGACGTTATTAATGTTTTCTAAATTCACCCCCTAAATAAAGGGGTAATCAGAGTTTGTGCTGAAAACTAATAGCTACCTTAAAGTTCTACATAAAGTTTCATGAAAATCTGGTGAATATGAGATAAGTTATTGTTTGGTCTAGCTAGATTACGAAAATTGCACTGTACGGCGTAGCTCAGGCAGTAGGAGCGTTTGCCTGTTGGTCTGGGGTTGCGCTCGGGCGTGGGTAAGATTCCCGCTTGGGATGATTACTTGGTTGGGCTTTTTCCGAGGTTTTCCCCAACTATAAGGCGAATGTCAGGTAATCTATGGCGAATTCTCGGCCTCACCTCGCCAAATATCATCTCGCTATCACCAATTCCATTGACACGACGCTAATTAACCCAGTAGTTGACACAGTGTCGTTAAATAAACAATATCTGACAGCACTACTCCAATTTCAACTCAGAGCACCAATAATGTTAATAAGAAAATAATATAGCAAAGGACGAGAAGTTTCTTTGGCCAGCATTGCCGTTACATATTAATAACACGGTGATGTCACACCGAATGGGAACCAGGCGGAATCTCTGCGATAGAATTTCATTCGCATGGTCAGCAGTCAAGGCCTCTGCACACAAGTCACCCACTCACAGCAATCTAAGTAGAGTATAATGACACTTCTTTACTCAACCACCATTTTGAACTCGTTTTTAAAGGTGGGAGGAAGTAACAGCGGTTTTTTCCACTGATGAATATAGAACACACGACATCGTGTAGGCCTATGATTAGGGTTCCAGACGTCCCAGCTTAGCTGGGACAGTCCCGAATTTCTAATATGTCCCCCTGTCCCGAAAAAGTGTGTCCCCGCAGAAGCGCAACCAGCAATTCGTTCTAGGAGGGAACAGATCTAACTCCTTTGCATGCACACAATCAAACATGTTACTTGATGTAATGTTTGTCTAGGGTTACCATGAGAAGAAATTGTATAGGAGGACATGGAATCTAAAATAAGAGGACATTGTTGAAAAAAATAGAACTTTTTAAAAACTGTATGAACAAAATTAAGTAAAGATAAAAAAATGGCTCATTTTAGTTTTCTCACTAGTTGCTGGATCAGTATTACATCTGTATCCTACTTATCGGTAGAGCACACTTTATGCACAAGAGCCTGAAGAGACAAACATATCTTGTAACAAATAACCATGGAACTGTTCACAGGACATGTCCTTGAAATTATATTTCACTATGATGATACCTCTGACTGTTTCCATTAGCATGCGATTTCGTTCTTTTGTCCATTGAGCAGATATTGGGGAAAATACTCTCTCAGTTCTGAGAAAGTTTCAGTGCTCGCAGAACTATTGGAATTGAAGAATTTGCACCATTGTTTATCTAAACTTAAATCTTTGTCCAAATTAACTTGATTGGCATATCTTTGTACATTACAGAATAAAATTGATAAAATAGCTTAGAATCATGAATAGTGACTTTTTAGAGTGTAAGAATTCAATGCATGTCAATAGGTCATCATATTTTATGTTTTTTTATGTGATCCATCTTCAACCATTGAAAGCAGTTAAATTCTTTCATAGGTTTTCACCATTTGTTTAGATATCCTATCAGTGGCGATTTCTCGTAAGGAGCACAGGAGCAGTGCACCACCTCATCAAATAACACGTTTTTAAAGTTATATCAATGAGCTGCAGTAGACTATGTGAGCAACATAATTCTTTATTATAATACTACGTAAAAATAACACTGCACGGTATACTGGTCTTGTTGACGCCTGGAAATTATGTTTACCGCTCGACACTTGCGGCACACTGTTCCATTGGAGCATGCGCAGTAGTGCTGTTTCACTGGCAGGCTTTGGAGCATGGTAGGGAGCCAGTACAATGTGCATAAGAGGGGTTAGGAGCACTTTCAGATGTGTTCTCAAGCTGTCTGCAGTAGTCGTTAGATCGTTACATCACAAATGTTACAATGAATAGTGTGCAAAATCTTTTAAATATGTAATTTTCTGTAAGACCTTTACACGAAAAGATCAAAATAAAGAAGATGGATACACCTACACGTGAATTAAAATTACAAGTGGCGAAGCATAGTAATAGAGAAGAGAAAAGAAAATTGAACATTCGGACTTACGAAAAAGCAATATGCGGCTACAATATAAAAGACGCTGTATTTTGTTTTGCTTGCCAATTGTTCGACGGCGATAATTTATTGACAAAAACAAGTACGTTTTATGAATTTTATTTATTTTTCTGTTTGAATTTTGGACTGTGCGTAGTAACTAAATAATTTTGATTATCGTTATGCAGGTATGATTGATTTGAATCACATGAATGAAAGAATTAAAAAACACGATTCTTCAGCTGCACACATCAACAATAATGTTAAAGTAGCAGTATTGGTTCAAACAAACATACAGACACAATTGGATTTAATATTGGATTGTTGAACTTCACAATGATAAAGTTACCAAGAATAGATATGTGCGTGCGGTTTTGTGGAGCTTTTGAGTTGGCTTTAAGAGGTCACGATGACGGAGACTCATCTTTAAACGCTAGTATTTTTCTTGACCTCATCAATTTAAAAGTTCTGAATTAGACGCACTCTTAAGAAACATTTGGAAACAGCAAAAGTTTTTAAGGACACATCAAACACTATACAGAACGAAGTCCTTCAAGCCATTTTGCGTGTATGCCATGATGAGATTTCAAAGAAATAAAGAATGCTGTTGACTTTTTAGCAGTTAAGGCTGATGATGAACTTTGTTATAAAACGCAATATAGCTAAAACAATATTATTTACGGTGTGTTGCAATAGAAGTTCAACATTTTACTTTGCTATTAATAGACCTACATAGGAAACTAATTAACTGCAATTTCTTGACTAACAAAATTATGTAAATCTATACCTATATAACATATGTTAATAGTTATGGAGTAGTTAGTACAAATAATGATAATGATAATAATAATAATGATAATAATAATAGGGTGTAATAATAATAATATGATAATCATAATAAATATTTGTGCACCACCAGGATTATTTATCACCACACGCCACTGTATCCTATGCATAATATCGCACATTATTCAATATTCATATTAATTCTAGTTGAAATGCGAAATGCCGGACATTTCAAATTTTTGTAAAATGCCTGCCGGACAGGATAAAATGATTTAAAAAAGAGGACATGTCCCCCTTTTGCCGGACGGATGTAACCCTATGTTTTTCGAAATTTACAATTAGGATAAAAATTATTTGTTGTATGTTTTTGCCTTAGTTTTTACGAACTTTATTAAACTACATTATTCGTCTAAATCAAAATTTGGTATTTTAGCATTAAATCCATTTTAAATATTTCACGTGTTTACGTACGAGACAGTAGGCATTCTCGTGCTCAACATTTTACATTTTATTCTCTTCTTTTATTCGTCCTCATTTTCTATTTTCAATCTACGAATAAGAGAAAAATTTATGTAAGACGAAACAGCACGAAAATCCATAAATTGAACTTAACGTTTCACAACTACTGGTTTAAAACACAGGTCAAGTTTTGCCCCAAGTTATTCAATTCTTTTATTAAAAAACCTGAATTAATAAAACTAATCAATGACAAATTAAAACAAATAAATATATTAATTTATAATTTATTTTACATGGTTCTTTTAAAATATTCCTTCCTGAAAATAATATCTTTTCATTATGTACCCATTAATACAATTAAATTTTACGTTAATAACCATAGTTCGGAGCAAGGGGCACAATTCCAAAATTCTCAGTTGAATGTTTTAAGTCTTTTGGAATTCCTTTAAATATTTTGAAAATTATTGGTATAGACGTAATGAAATATTCTGTTCAGATTTTACGTAATCATCTGCACACCTAAATTTCCTTATATTCTATTTGATTACTAATAATTATTGAATAAAAGTACTTTCCCAAGGGTAGCTTCCATTTGAAAATAAAAGTCGTAAATAGTGATAACGCAAATGTTAATTTTTATTTTATTTGTTTAGTATGCTGTGCCTTTTGGCAACCCTTACTGAAGGGCAGCTACCCTTGTGGGATTTATATATATACCAGTACTAAATATTTAATTATAATGATAGCAATTCTAAATAATTAGTTTTAACAACAGTAATGCTGAACTGCTACCAAAAACGAGCTTTGCTAATTTGGGTGGCGCTAGAATACAGGTGTATACATTAAACTCTTATGTTTATTTGTAAATCTATCACTATGATATTCCATAATTTCAAATAAATTTCACGTTTATTAAAACTAGCGTTTAGTCACGTCCGTTGATTAACCGTCACATCCATGGACATAGTATGTCAAAGGACATTATGTCAACGGATTTGATGCCAACGGACGTGATGAATTTACTTGAAACATTCCGTGAATTCAGCAATTTTGAGGTCATAAAGTTTTTCTTTTCAAGTAGTCTAATGTCTACGCACTTACCCTACTTATTTAATATGTAAAATTAACTATTTTATATTTTATAAAAATCACATGTACACAGACGTGACGTGGAGACAGTTATATACAGTTGAAAGTTCAAAACAGTCACATCACCTCTGATTCTCAAATCATTGAAGATCATTATTACAGTGCGTTCGGAGTTCAGAAAATACCACTGTGTGTTTAGTCGTCTTCTTAGTGAACATACCCGCGCTTTGTAATATAACTTAAATAAGTTATTTACGTATTTTCTAACGTATATAAAAATAACAGAAGTAAATTTATTCCATGTATTCGATTATTGGAAATACACATAAACTAATACATAAGTATATTTATCCGCGTTGGTTTGATAATGGATACTTATCCATCGTCATATCACCATAGTAATGGCATTCATTACCGCACTGAGTGCGATAATGTAAATGATTACCGCATTGAGTGCAGTAATGGCATTCATTACCGCACTCGCACTCAGTCAACGATCGTATCATAAACACATTAAACACATTATTAAATAAACGCGGATAAAATATTGTATGCAACTAGTGAGACGAACATAATTACCGTTCCCATGCAATTACAGAACTCTGCTTACGCCTCGTTCTTGCAAAACACATTCGAGCAGTAATGATACTCATATCCAGGGGCAGGTATTTATGGAGATTAATTTTATCATTTCTGTTTTTTTTTAATATTGGTTCGTTGGAGATTGATTTGTATTCTTGGCAGAGATTAATGGAAATTTTCGAAAATACATTTTGGAATTGCAGTATTAACTCAGTATGATTATTACTTTCCAAATAATTAACATTAAAGGTTCGTTGGATTCTGGTAAAGTTGTGATACAGTCAATAGACAATATTTGTTGAATTGATACTGTATTTGTATTTAACATACATTCATTAAAAACGAAAAACACGGTACCGGTACCTAAAATTAACACTTTCAAATTATTAGTGAAATTCTGAATTCTCCGTCTTTTTTGTTCACTAATGTAATCAGAACACTTGGGATATCATGTAATGTAGCCTACTGGGATATAACAAACTCAAATGAAAAAAATCCGAAAATAAAAACTCAAACTATAAAATTCGCTATAAAACGACGCAATAGTAATAATTCGCGAATGTGTTCATATTTCGCTGTCAGAACTCTATTTCGCGATTTGTCGCGATTGTTTTATTCGCATATTATTAATCAGAATCACTTCATTCGTAAAGATCAGTAAAAGTCTATTGTATATCTATTATGTCGTGATTTTCTCGATCTCCATAAATAACCGGCCCTGCTCATATACCACTGGTTGCATAAATAACTACTATCAGCATTAGCAATATAAAGCGTTTATATTTGAAGCAATGCTTAGTTACAATTTTTAGATTTACTCGTACTTCTACTGTTTTATACACGTTAGAAAATATGCAAATAAGTTACTTTAGTTATATTGCAGAGAAGAGGGGGGATGTCCGCTAAGAAGACGTCTATATACCCAGTGGCATTTTCTAAACTCCGAACGCTTTATACATAGAAACAATCATTTGTGCTCCCAAAACATGGCGTCATGCAAACCTGCGCGAGAGTGTTCGAATTTGTACAGTACACCAGCACCAATTTTTTGTCTAGATATAGTATAATACAACGTCTTCGGTTGCCGACATGAATTTTTTTGGAGAGTTTTCAGAGGCCCAAAGAATGTCTAATTGAAAATTAATTATTCCTTCAATTATCTCCCTTTGAACTCGCGGTGTTAAAACATTAACAGATATGGATTTGTTCTTAGTCTGTGAACAAGTAAATCTCTCTGGTTGCCATTCTATGGGTATAGTTTATACCTCTAAAGTAAACTATACAAAAATATCAAAATTTAAATTTGTTGTGGCATATTTCTGAAATGTTTAGGTTGTAAGTGCATATTTTATACTGCAAATTTGGAGATTCTTACGGCATAAAAATCTTAGCCCTAGTGATGATGATGCGTCATGTCTCTTGAAATTACTTACTCAGTCATTCAAGGTCATAAGAGACATGGCTCAAGTGTACTAAGTGCTTTGTGTGTTCTGGTCTCTCGAAGAAAGCAAAGTACAGTAATTTACATGTGATGTATGAAAGTGAAAACATTCTATGTCTCGCTTTAAGGGGTGTACCGAGAAAATGACAGTGTTACTTTTATAGAGCACACCTAATTTAAAACTATGCCACAGTAAAGATAATGTAGTGTAATATGTATAAAGAAATGTTCTGATTATAAAAAAAATACAGCACCAACAGCAGTTTTTTTCTTGTGGTATCAGGATAACAGAGAGAGTTTGGAATTGAACGGGTTACATCAGCTTCTTGTCTATGCGGATATATAACTACAACGTCTTTGATGCGGATGAAGTGAATATGTTAGGAGAAATTCCACAAACGATTAGGGAAAACACAAAAATTTTACTTGAAGCAAGTACAGCGATAGGTTTGGAAGTAAATCCAGAAAAGACAAGTATATGATTATGTCTCGTGGCCAGAATATTGTACGAAATGGGAATTAAAAAATTAGATATTTATCCTTCAAACAGGTGGAAAAATTCAAATATCTTGGAGCAACAGTAACAAATATAAATGACACTCGGGAGGAAATTAAACGCAGAATAAATATGGGAAATGCCTGTTATTATTCGGTTGATAAGCTTTTGTCAACTAGTCTGCTGTCAAAAAATCTGAAAGTTAGAATTTATAAAACAGTTATATTACCGGTTGTTCTGTATGGTTGTAACATTCGAGAGAGGATCAGAGATTAAGGGTATTTGAGAATAAGGTTCTTAGCAATATATTTCGGGCTAAGAGGGATGAAGTTACAGGAGAATGGAAAAAGTTACACAACGCAGAACTGCACGCATTGTATTCTTCACCAGACATAATTAGGAACATTAAATCCAGAACTCTGAGATGGGCAGGGCATGTAGCACGTATGGGCGAATCAAGAAATGCATGTAGAGTGCTAGTTGGGAAGCCGGAGGGAAAAAGACCTTTGGGGAGCCCGAGACGTAGATGGGAGGATAATATTAAAATGGATTTGAGGGAGGTGGGATATGATGATAGAGACTGGATTAATCTTGCACAGGATAGGGATCGATGGCAGGCTTATATGAGGGCGACAATGAACCTCCGGGTTCCTTAAAAGCCATTTGTAAGTACAGTAAGTAAGGTTTGCCATTTTAGGACAGGTTTCTCTACACTTTCTTGTGTAAAGAAAGAATGAACGTTGAACTATTTGCTTTGTAGGAGAGACAAGAATTTCGTAGAATCTCAGGAAATATGAACTAGTAAGAAATCATGTTGAATACAGGAAAAGGCGACAACTGTACAAAAGCTTTCACTGTCCTTAAAATAATACTTACGGTAATACTCCCATGATTATGTTAAAAAGAGTGAAACATTTTTTAGGAAGTACATTGACACAAGTGTCTTGGCAATGTTAAGAGTAGAAAAAAATCATTATTACAAAATCATTAAGTTTAATGATAAAATAATCCTCAACTTTCTAAGCGCAAAGAAATATTAATTTACTCCGTATTTCTACAGCAGTGGACAATTTCAATTGTCTTGTACACTTACAAGTATACAGATGTTAAGAAAAAAGTATCCAATATTTTAGGAGGTGCTAGTATGCAACAAAACAAGAAAAAAATGTCTAATAAACATGGGTCCTACAACACATACTTTCTGAGATCCGAACACTTGTTCATAGGAGGTGCTCAATGTGATGACCATTCATGGCAATGCATCCCTCTGCCCTTCGGCATAAGGAATCACGCACTCTTTGAAATTGACCTGGTTGTTCTTGATAACCAAAAGCTAGGGGATTTAGGTTTGAGAAACGAGCAGGCCAAGGTGTAGGGCCTCCCACATAAATCCAGCGGTCCTGAAATGTCAGCGTCAGGTATTCACGCTCATTGTGGGAAAAATGTGCTGGTGTGCCATCATGCATGAACCACATCTGTAGTCTTTGCTGACATGGCACATACTCCAGCAAGGTAGGTAATATATTAATTAGAAAATCCTGATAACGAGCCCCAGTTAATCTCTGTGATAGCACGTATGGCCCTTAATCTATCGTCAAGAACGCCTGCCTATACGTTGAGAATCGGTGCTGATGCCTTGTTTCTTCAAGTGCATGGGGATTTTCATCAGCTCACACATAATGTTTACGATAATTCACAACACCATCTCTGCTGAAACCCACTCATATCCGCAACCAAACTTTTCTTTTCAGTATTCCTTGCGACGTATCAGTATTCCACGCCAGGGGTGTCAACTACAGTATGATTATCTGGTAGTCTGATGTATTGTAGGGCAGAAAAATGCATTGCCACAAATGGATGTCACATTGAGCACCTCGTGGCTAACGAGAAAGACAGGCTTCGGCACGAATCGGAGTCACGTGGTTATCATGGTAGATATGACCATCTTGACAATCGCCTAATATAAATACACGTTCAAAGTTCTAAAAAACATAGGAATTGTTATATTAAACTAATGTTAAACATGCATTTATATATAAACTTGTTCAATGTTGGCCATGTCATGACTATGAATGTGACGTAGCCTGTATTTCTCGTTAGCCACGAAGCATCTCCTATGAACAAGTGTTCAGATCTCAGAAAGAATGGGTTATAGGACCCATGTTTATTAGACATTTTTTACTTGTTTTGATGCATACTACCACCTCCTAAAATACTGGATACTTTTTTTTAACACCCTCTATAATTTCATTATATATATAAAATTAATTATAATATGGTGTTACAAGATCATAGTAAAATTAAAATGACGGAGAAAATATTGTAGCCTACTTCCGGCCATTTTACTGTAGCTTTCACAGGCATTCGAACCCCACTCTTGTTGGTGAAAAGCCATCGGCTGGCTGACTGACTGACCTACTGCTGATCAACGAGAACTGGGAAAAGATCACGAATTTATTGATGAGAATCAAGCGGTACACACCAGTGTCCTACAATGTTCGAACATGAGAGAAACAATCAATACATTACAAACTTCGCTTTTATTTCATATGGAAAACTAATCGCAAGATCTGTGCTAAAATTTAGCTTAAGTCAGGAATATTCGTAGAACAAACTTGTCAAAATTCGAGACGGGTGTCCTTTGGACAGTGGAATGGAATGGAATTTCTGTAGGAGGCACTACGACCCAGCACTGCGACTTTTCAATATCTATTGCATTAACCCTCAAGCTAGGCGCATTCCCAAACCCACATCGGCTGACTGCACTAAGGTTCGCTGCGTACCCAGGTTTAGAACATTCGTCCTAGGCCAGTCCCTTCCGTGCGTCACCAGCCGGCGTTCGGGGAATGCTATGGAATGATGATGGGATGATGTAGATACCTAATATGGAGAAATGAGAGCACCCCAACCTTGTCCGCTACAAATGTCACTATGAATTTTCCAATGAAAAATCCCAGGCCTGACCGGGACTGAACACGATTGCCTGCGTAACAGGCTAGGTCTGACCACTCAGCAAAACCCCTTTAGTCAGTCAGTGGAGCATTGGTCATATGCCACGATACAAATTTCGTTCTTTGTGGGAAGAACAATACTTTGTTCTGTTTCACAGTGGTAAAGCATGTTTTTTAATTTGTTATAAACAGTGAAACATTATTTGACAGTATATTAGGAGAGACTTTAAAAACCGCCATTTACAGCAGTATGGTGACCATGTATAGGTACTCTGACTCTTCACATAAAATGAAGTTCAATTAACTAAAAATTGAGTTTCAAATAAGCAAAAAAATCAGAACCATTAGTGTATCCATTTGTTACAGCCATGCAAGTCGCAAGGTTGCTAAATTAATACTTACTTAAGACTTTAAAGGAACCCGAAGGTTCATTGCAGTCTTCATATAAGCCCGCCATCGGTCCCTATCCTGAGCAAGATTAATCCAGTCTCTACCATCATATCCCACCTCTCTCAAAATCCATTTTAATATTATCTTCCCATCTACGTCTCGGCCTCTCCAAAGGTCTCTTTCCCTCCGCCTTCCCAACTAACACATTATATGCATTTCTGGATTCGTCCATACGTGCTACATGCCCAGCCTATCTCAAACGTCTGATTTTAATGTTCCTAATTATGTCAGGTGAAGAATACAATGCGTGCAGTTTTGCGTTGTGTAACTTTATCCCTCTTATCCCCAAACATTTTCCTAAGCACCTTATTCTCAAACACCCTTAGCCTCTGTTCCTCTCTCAAAGTGAGAGTCTATGTTTTACAACCATACAGAACAACCGGTAATATAACTGTTTTATAAATTCTAACTTCAGCATTTTTAAGAGCAGACTGGATGACAAAAGCTTCTTAACCGAATAATAACGCGCATTTCCCATATCTATTCTGCATTTAATTTCCTCCCGAGTATATATTATATTTGTTACTACTACTCCAAGACATTCCTATTTGAATTTTTCACCTCTTCAAAGGATAAATTTCCAATTTTTATATTTTCACTTGTCTTTTCGGGACTTACTTCCAAACCTATCTCTTTACTTCCTTCAAGTAAAATTCCCGTGTCTTCCCTAATAGTTTATGGATTTTCTCCTAACATATTCACATCATCCGCAACAACAAGCAGCTTATGTAACCTGTTTAATTCCAAAGCCTCTCTGTTATCCTGGACTTTCCTAATGGCATACGAGTATTCTAGAGTAAAGCTGAAAAGTAAAGGTAATAGTGCATCTCCTTGTCTTAGCCCGCAGTGAATTGGAAAAGCATCAGACAGAACTGGCCTATACGGTCTCTGCTGTATGTTTCACTGAGACACATTTTAATTAATCGAACTAGTTTCTTGGAAATACCAAATTAAATAAGCATATTATATAAAACTTCTCTCTCAACCGAGTATTATGTATTTTTCAAATATCTTGGAGCAATAGTAACAAATATAAATGATAAGCCTAAAACCACACTGATGATCCCCAATAATTTCATCTACATATAGAGTTAATCTTCTCATAAGAATATTGGACAAAATTTTATACGACGTCAACAAAAGTGATATTCCTCGAAAGTTGCTACAATTAGCCTTGTCCCCCTTCTTAAAGATAGGTACAATCATGGACTCCTTCCATTGTTCTGGTACAATTTCCTTTTCCCAAATAGCAGGTACAAGCTTATAAATTTCGCTAGATAATGCGCTTCCACCCTCTTGTATTAATTCTGCTGGAATTTGATCGATATCTGGAGACTTGTGCTTTTTGAGCTTTTCTATCGCAATTTTGACTTCAGAAAATGCGGGTTCTTAGCCGATGCAAATAGGTACCTCCTTTACATAAAGAAATTTTATTTTAAAACGGCGCAAATTTTGCTTCTAGTCGATAAATGCCACGAAATATTTTATGAATAAGTTAAAAGTCTGGAAGGCTCAACTCGAAAATATAGATTTGTATTGTTCTCCACATTTGAAATCTGTCTTCAATAATAGTATCCATTCTTAAGTACAAGAGATGCGAAAGCATTTAATCTGAGTTTCAAATAAGATTTAGTGATGTACTGTCATTGGACATGGAACTTTGTATTTTTGTAATCCATTTTCTGTCAGTCCAGAAGTAACCTCCCATGATTTAAAATAAAATTAGAGATTATAGAATTTCAGAATAATGCCTTTCTACGAATCTACGGAAAGTCGGGGATTGAATTTTATAAAATGTTAAATAATAATTCCCAAATCTGCGCAGTTTCTGTGTACATTTGGTAACAATGTTCGGTGCAACATATGTGTTTTACACTTATGAATATTGTTAAAAAGCAAAGACAGGTCTATAATAAAGTGACTATAATCTTCTACAATTAGGTTGGATGTGTCTACAATACAGGTATCAATAAACTAGTGTTTAGAAACGCTTAGTTGTTATTTCGATGACTCAGAACGAGATTGTTACAACTCAAAAATAGAGATTTTTCAGTAGAGCCATTTAAAGTTTTCCATTGCAGATGGTAAAACAGAGAATCATGGCACAACAATGAAAATTGGTATATATAATCATTATTGTTATAGAAGTTTATTAAAATATTAATTTTGTCGGTATTTGCTTTATGTAACTTGTATGTGACATTTGTTGAGTTGTAACAGTTTCGCATTAAAATATTGTGACAAAATTTCTCAGATATAACAGTATTCCATAATATATTATGACTTGCAACAGGTTTTTCTTTACATCACTGTGTAATAAATTTAGATAATACAATGGAGATATATGCCATATGTAGATATAGAAACACAAAATGATATTGGTTGATATCGGGATGACTACGACAATAAAAGAAACACTACATCTTGATTACACAACTTTTAACACTATATCACTTCGGAATATATATTATATGCCTTTCTCGTGTTAAATTTTAACACGATAAAGACATATAATACATATTCCGAAAAGAAATAAATTACACCAACCAGGATGACTACAATAATAATAATAAGAAATAAATTGCATCATGTAGCCTACTTGCCTCTTGAGTGATGCCTTATTGGTGTAACTTAGACCTACGAGGTTCAAACCTGTCTTCGGACAGTCAACTAAACATCAACATGTAGTGAGAAAAAACGTGTTTTGGTTGTTATTCAAATGTAGCATTATTTTCTTCAACACCATTGGAAACTTTCAAACTTTTACACAGATCAAGCCAATTTTCCCCCTCACATCTATCCCTGGAGGCGAAGAAAATACTGGCTTTGGTATTGCTAGAGAAGACTTGCGCTTCCGTATTTGCCGACTACTTATTTTTTCGAAATCATCTTGTTCACAGAAGTGCTCATAGAAGATGGAGAAAGGATCCTGTTTTCTGACCTGTACGACCTTCATAGTAGACTAGTTTATATTATAACCATTTTTATTTCTGGAAAAATTATTTCCCATTATTTTGTTGTATTAAGTCTTTCAAATATAAGATATCAGGTGTATCTAGTTCATTGACTTTGTATATATTGCTTTTTTTCTTGGGCAATTTCAGTATTGGTACCCATTCCGTTAGCAGTAATATAGGTCCTTCTTTAAGAACTCTTTTTTCCATCCGTTCAATAGTAGAATGCATAGAGTCATTCTCATTCTAGGTATGACTTGTGACCAAAAAAATATATATGTATGACATAAACACAGGTTAGCTACGCAGTACAGTAATGAGGCAATGAATTTGTTCTTGTTTTTCCCAACACAATTGTCTGAAAACATAATTACCTAGTTTGTTACTGTGTTGGGCAAAGATATAAGAAATTATAGAGGCATGTGTCAATATCATTTGAACCTCTTTTGACCAAGCCCTCATGCCAAAAATAGCAATGGCCCTGGCTGTTTGCGATGTCATATATTGTGAGATTGTAACGGGACAGTTTTCTTTTATAATATTGAGGGGAACACTCACCACAAGGTGAAGGAAGAACTGCCTGAAGATCAAAGCAGCACACAACTTTGTTTGGATCCTGTTTTCTGATTCAATATCTTTAGTCTTTGTAGCCATT
Source organism: Periplaneta americana (assembly GCF_040183065.1). Taxonomy (NCBI): domain Eukaryota; kingdom Metazoa; phylum Arthropoda; class Insecta; order Blattodea; family Blattidae; genus Periplaneta; species Periplaneta americana. The sequence goes on along the minus strand of NC_091119.1, from coordinate 63,882,506 downwards.
CATGTTGCTTTTTCTTTTATATGTCTATTATAACTTTCTTGTAGTTAATTTCTCAGTTTCTGTATTATTCTTACACGCAGTATATACACAACACTAATCTTTCTTAGGGATATAAAATAAAATATTAAGTGAATTAAATACTGATGTATAACAACATCCACGATGATTAATGTTTCAATACTACGTCGATGGTGAAGACAAAATTAATTACAATATTGTTTTTAAATAATGCAGCCAACATTATACTATCATTATTGTATGAACTTATCAGATGAACCAAATCTAAACTCGAAGCATGGATATTTTCAATGCAGAAGTGTTATAAGTCAAAATGGAACATTGCTTTTAGCAACAATTGCAATTGAGAAAGGAAAACTGTTACAACGCAAAATATAACACTTTCCAATTGAAAAAAAAAAGACTAAATAGCATAACTTTAAAACTGTTATATGTGTATTTATATCCCATTAGGAATTTTTTAGAGTTGTAACACTTTGATATGGCATAGTTCTTAATTCAAGTGTTCAAATGATGGTAATAACTCAAAAAGTTATTTTTTTTAGTTGTAACAGTCTCGTTCTGAGCCATCGATTTGTACACTGGCAGAAATATTATGTATGTTTCAAATAAAACTAATTTCCTGGAATAACGCACGCTTATTCTATAAAATAGCCAGTTCATCACTGGAGAACTGTTGGTACTATGACGTAAGGATTACTCCTAGAGCACTTTTTATATAGAATTATAGAATATAGAATGCTTTAATTACTCCACTAATACACCTTGACTTATGGAAGACGTGCGGCAAGTTACCACTGCAGACTTTAGGCCTATGGAGAAGAAAGCATCCCCTTCAACGGCATGCCTGCCCTATGGTCTTCCTAAAAAGTCTTGTCCTCCCCCAATTAAAACTTCAATAAAACTGAGCTTCAATAATATCAGAAAAAGGGAAAGGCGAACCATGCAGCGTAAAAAATAAAACATGGAAAGATGAAAAACATTGATGTATAAATGAAATTAATTAAGTAGTTCTTTTCTGAACATCACTGTTTAACAGAAAGTCTATACGGGATGAACCGTAAGTAATGTCATTAATTTCATGGGATTATTACTTTATATATTTCAAACAAAAAAGTTTAATACAATTTTGCTCATTTCCAATTCATTTTTGATATGGTCAGCTAAGCCCAATACTAATGTTGTTATATATCAAAATGTTAAATATTTCAATCTTATGGCTTAACGCAAAATATAAAACAAATTAACTCAGTGTTTTATATATTTACATTTGTTGTATTATTCTACAAACGTTTTCACCTTCCTAGGGGCATCATCAGGTACAATGGTGTTTACAACATCAAATATCTAAAATCAATTATAAAAGAATATGACCACATGTTCAAAGTAATGCATCATAGTAGAGTAATATGTGTAGAATATCAAGCATTGTGTACAATTGAACAAAATGTTAAAATGAACATACAAATTATACATCAAGACAAAACCAGGTCAAAATATTAAAATCACAGGGTTAAATGGCTCTTAATTGTGTGTTATGTTCATAGCGCAAAGAATGTAATATGTTTAATTATAATTTAGTGCTAAACAAGATCTATAAAAGTTGTGTCATAATACGAGTATAATATTAATATACTATCGCAGAGAACTGTTAACTATCTCATTTTTTTGGACACATTGTGCTTTACAGCAAGTGAACTTTCATTAATAAAATTACATTTAGAGAACATATTATGCGTAAGCGTGTGCATTAATATGTCATTATAGGTTGTACAATAATAGTATGTTATATGGTTAGTTATAATGCAGACATATCAATAAATGTTGAGTCATAAATAATCTGAAGTCAAATGTTGTAGTTGGCTTGCTGATGGGGCAATTAAGATGTTTTTAATATTCATGTAATAACCATCGTATGCTCAACTTTATCTGTAACAAATATTTACTATTGTAATAGATGAATTGGATAAAGATATTGGATTAAAATTCCATGTAAAGTAATATGTTATATCTACTTACATATTGACATTCGGGAGTGAGATGTAGCTATCTGTAGTATATCACGATACAAATGTATCATTGAATGTTGAGTTGAAAACTGAAGTTAAATGCTGTAATTATTGTGCCAGTTGGGATAAATGAGGTGTTCTCAGTATTCATGTAATATTATATTTTGCGTTAAGCCATAATATTGAAAGATTTAACATAGTGATTTATTTTTTTCATTGAGTTATTTTACGACGCTGTATCAACATCTCAGGTTATTTAGCGTCTGAATGAAATGAAGGTGATAATGCCGGTGAAATGAATCCAGGGTCCAGCACCGAAAGTTACCCAGCATTTGCTCGTATTCGGTTGAGGGAAAACCCCGAAAAAACCTCAACCAGGTAACTTGCCCCAACCGTGATTCGAACCTGGGCCACCTGGTTTCGCTAATATATTGATATATAATATAATTTTGCTCGTTTTTGCTTCCTTTTCGAGATAAAAATGGTTTTATATGAAACATTTCATAGCGTGTTTTGATAAAACCATTGATTTAATTGTCAATATGGCCAGTCCATTTAAGAGAGCAGTGTATTATGATAATAAATGAATGAAAGAATTTCAGTTTTGTCCTTTAAATATTCAGAAATTTGATCCGAACAAATGTGAGTGTAAAATTCATTTGTAGAAGGAATTACAGACAAACAAACAAACATCTGCAAGAAGAAAGAAGGAGCCTAAATAAAGATCATGTTCTACAGTGCAAAGTATTCGACCTGGTAACCTGTTAAGTAAGACTCGTATTCCGAATTGATGCACCTTTCCTTTTCATCTTACTCACTAGCTAGACACTGAAGCATGCAGTGTTGCCAACTTGATTATTTTCCGATTAAATCTGTTTTTAATGACAATTTAACTGGAAAAATAGCCATTTAGTCGCTAATGGGAATTTCAATCTTTTTAAATTACTGTATGGTTCAAATCTATTTTGTATGTGTGTGTGTTTGTTTTTGGTGTGATATTAGGCTTAATTATCGTGATGTCAGTGACACAAATCCATTAGAGAGACCCAATTAATAATGTCGAGGTTGAGTCTTCCTTAGTCGAATTCAGAAGTGGAAAGAAATTATTTTTAGTCAGTTAAATAACAGTAAAACAAAATCTAGAAACAGAATGAGTAAAGATGTGGTGAATACAATTTTTGAAATCCGTAATGTGCTATGCAAAAGGAAATCAGAGCCCTACGGATCAACCTGTGGAAGTTACTAAAAAGTAATGACTAATGATATAAATGGTGACTTGCTGACGACTGATTTTTAGGTGAACTAACATAATAATATTACTTATTAACTTACAAATTGCTTTTAAGGAACCCGTAGGTTCATTGCCGCCCTCACATAAGCCCGTCATCGGTTCCTATACTGTGCAAGATTAATCCAGTCTCTATCATCATATCCCACCTCCCTCAAATCCATTTTAACATTATCCTCCCATCTACGTCTCAGCCTCCTCAAAGGTCTTTTTCCCTCCAGCCTCCCAACTAACACTCTAATTGCATTTCTGTATTCGCCCATACGTGCTACATGCCTGCCCATCTCAAACGTCTGGATTTATTGTTCCTAATTATGTTGGGTGAAGAATACAATGCGTGCAGTTCTGCGTTGTGTAATTTTCTCCATTCTCCTGTAACTTCATCCCTCTTAGCATCAAATATTTTCCTAAGAACCTTATTCTCAAACACTCTTAATCTCTGTACGTCTCTCAGAGTGAGAGTCCAAGTTTCACAACCATATAGAACAACCGGTAATATAACTGTTTCATAAATTCTAACTTCATGATTTTTTGACAGCAGACTAGACGACAAAAACTTCTCAACCGAATAATAACAGGGATTTCCCATATTTATTCTGCGTTTAATTTCCTTCCGAGTGTCATTTATATTTGTTACTGTTACTCCAAGATATTTGAATTTTTCCACCTCTTCGAAGGATAATTATCCAATTTTTATATTTCCATTTCGTACAATATTTTTATATATATATATATATATATATATATATATATATATATATATATTCAATTATTTAATGTTTATTGTTATTTGGATAATAACTACGGAAAATTCATTCTAAGTGTTTAGCGCATGATTTTAGTTGGACACTGTACTACTGTTGACAACACTGGAAGCATGCACCATCAGCTCAATTGGTGATCTGATCAGTGATCACGCTGGCTATGCCTGCTTAGCACTAGCAGCCAAGTGTCTCTCTCCATTCATGGTGCAGTGAAGTGGTGCTTATTTACGTATTTACTAACAGATGTCATACTCAGGATTGGTGAGATTATGTGGAGGTAGTGGAATGAAGATATACTGTATAACCACAACACGGAATAAATGCCACAGGCATAGCACAGAGGTACGAAGATAGTCTTATGATCCGAGGTTGCGCTCGGGTATGGGTTCGAATCTCATTTGGACTGATCACTTGGTTGGGTTTTTTCTGAGGTTCTTTCCCCAACTATAGGACGAATGTCACGTAATCACATGGCGAATATTCGGCATCATCTCGCCAAATACCATTTGGCTATCACCAATTCCATTAGCGTAACCTGGTAGTTATAAAGCGTCGTAAAATAACCTACTAAACAAACAACAAAGACTGACCTAATTGAGGAGAAAATAATGAACTGTTTGACAGAAGTGTGTAGATTTGACTTTTTCCATTCCTCGTGATGAAAAAAAAACCACGTCTGGAAGATTTGCTCTATCTTCGCCTTCAACATATCAAGAAATGAATGTGGAGAGCAGAGGTGTCTTGGTAATTTTCCTCTTGGCCATACGCCCCACCTCTTGTTTTGTCCCTTGAAATATATTTTATTCTCCTCTCTCTACCTCTCCGACTATCATTTAATGATTTTTTTAATGTTAAAGAAGTAAAGAAATTGTTTTGTTTTATATTCAATTGTACAACAAGCTTGATTTAAAGAATACACCATGTAGCCCCACCGTAGATGCACACTTGTCTCGATGAATCTTGGAGTGTGTATTTGCAGCACTTCTTGTTTTTCAACCATTATTTTATATAATTCTGGATTCCAGTGCTGCAGAGGTAAACAATTTTTGTTTATGAACATCTAACAAAATACATTAGGAACACCAAGAGATGATCTACCATCTGTACAGATCTGCGCATACAAAACTTAGGCACCTATATGCCGTATAGCTCCGCACAGACAAAATTGTCTTTTCCTCATACAATTAATAAAAAAAATTGTAGGTTCCCATACGATATATGACCCCGTATGGCCTCCCATGACAGCACTGGTAGACGGGCTCCTACTTGTTTGGGCCGTTACAAACGGCTAATCTGTTTGACTAACCAAAGAAAGTCCCCCGTCTTGTCTTCGGTCGTATTGATTCTCTCTTCCACCGCTAGATGGCAGCACTCGTCCTTTTCCCTTGTTACACACTTGGTTTTTGTAAACGAGTGCATTGTTGTTCAATAATTGTGTGACTTTTCCCCCAGGTTTTTTCCAACTGTAAATCGAATGTGAGGTAATCCCATGAATAATCCCTCGGCCTCATCTCGCCAAATATCATTCCGCTATCACAATTCCCGACCAAGAGCCACTTAGAGAACTAGTAGGCTATCTACGATGAGGCGAAGAGGATTGGAAGATCATGGAATGAAGTGAAAACAATTGCAGGAAATCGTGTCCGGTAGAAAAAGCACTTACAGAGTAATGCACGGTAGCCCACAGCTAAGCACTGAAAGTCCGCACACGTCAGCAGCCCAGCCCACCCAAGACCAACACTGCTCGACGCGGTCGCACTGGGCTTCGAAGCCCACCGTAGCTCACTGCACTACTCAGCACTGCACTGACATCAACCAACCAATTGGTTGCATTCTACAGGTTTTCCGCTTGCGCGCATTGGTTGTGCTTTCGCTTAGCGTGTGGCATGAGCATACAGTTCCCCATATACCGGACAATATACAAAATTAAATTATTTTCCACTGCTGTCGAACACAGATTTTAAAACTGTCCCAATGGTACTTGTTAAATTTCCGTCCGACTCTGTTGTTTTAAACTGTCTAGCAGCGATTTTATCCTTCACTACTTTTTCTCTAGGGACTGTATTTTAGAATGTGTGCTTCCACGCCGGTGTCTGTGATGAAAGTTTTCCGGGCTGAGATGTCGTGCTCTACCAGTCTACCAGTAGGCCACGGCATCTCAGCCCGGAAAACATTAATCACAGAGACTGTATTTTCTTTGCGATGCACAATTATTTGGACTCACCTTGAAAAACAGAAATAAAAAACTAAAACAAAAACGTTTGAAACAGTAGCTGATCGTTGATTGAACTGCACACGCAAGCACAAGCCCGCGCAAACTCAATTAATAAGTAACTGATAGAAAAGGAGTCTTCGGCTCGATGTAGTGCTGCTCATCGTAGTGACTACTACCGCGGAGGAATCGGAGATTACGAATAAACCTCTCCACCGGTGATCTCCGGTACTATCGTAGGAGGAACAGGGAACATACTGAGGGATGCGGTGGTTCGGAGCGAAGCGAAGTTAGAGGACGTAGAGCTCAAGGACGACCGGCGCGTACGGACTGAGGGTAGCTGTGAGTGGAATAAAATGGCACCAAATCGTATATCCGTCTCATGGAAATTCTTTAATTTAGTTGAAGATAATAATAAAGTCACACGCTGTGAACTTTGTGGGCGAATTAACTCTAAGGGTGGTGGTACTTCGAATTTGTTAGACCATTTGAAGCGATCGCACAATAGCGAACTTGAAGAAAGTAAGTAAATTTTAACTGTTCAAAACACTTTTGAACTCTTTTAAAAAGCGTGTTTTCTTTGATTTATATATAAAAGTTCTAATAAATAATTTCGTGGTTTTGTGCAGACAGAGTAACATTGCGAATGAAAAACTGAGAAAAGCAGAATAATTTCAGCAAAAAATGGCCCTCTAAGATTGATCCAGCATATTGTTACGAGATGAAACTCCGAACTTCAGTGATGAGCCGCTTACTTGAAATGAAATAGGAGCTGGTGATTATGTTGCCAGAAAAGCCAAACGTTCCTAGGACGCTAACAGGTCCGTATTTGGAAATCTCTATGGCATGGACCAGGTTAGATAGATTCTCTGAGTAGGTCTAAATTTTAAAATGTAGGTATGTAAGTGCTTAGGCTAACATTAAGAGCCGCGGTTGTGGTACTCGTACTTGCTGTCAAAAATAAATTATTATCATTCAGATACACATTAACGGTTAATTAATGATATGCCTATCATCGTTTTCGTAGTTTTAAGATTACGCAAAACATTTTATACGACTTTTTTAACTGCTTTAGTGCTATTATACCAAAGGTCCACAGTCTAGAAAAAAAGTCTTGAAATTTCTATAAAACGTAACTTTCGAGGCAATAAAAATCATACATAACTTATATGGAATATTTAAAAGGCAACTTGAGTTATTAGATTAAAATATTGAGTTTCATTCTGAAACTAAAGAAACGTGTGGTAATAATATAATTACAATTATCCTTAAGTTGATATCCGCTTATATTTTTTTATTACAGAGGAAGAGTGACGCGTTTTAGAAGAGACAGTTCTAATACTGACACCCTTTAACACAATGATCATAATTCTGTCTGGTGAAGAATTTTAATAAATTATTTTGGACAGTAAACTTTAACCCAATGATACCACACGTTTCTTTTGTTCCATTCTGTAACTCCCTTAACATATTTTACGTTAAACTAAGCCGATTAGAATAATAATTGACAAAAACTGTTTGTGAATAAACGAGTGTTTCCAGGAAAATTACAAATGTTTACATTAGCTACTGAAAAGCTTTACTTCTGTGTTAGTTTTCAGTTAATTTTAATGTTATTAATTTGATCAATGACCTATTACTAATACGCCTTTCCACATATACTATGAATTTCAAAACTAGAAAAAAAAAAAATCTGTCAGCTAACATAGTACTTCAAGTAAAACAAGAAAAAAAGATGAGCCGAAGAAAGAGAGAGAGAGAGGTAAATAAAAAAATAGAACATAAACAACAAAAAATTACACACTTATTTTAAAAGACACGCGGACGTCAGCGGACTCCAATCACTACCTGATCCGATTAAAGGAATGCTCAGCGGAAAATGTATGTCTGCGCCACAGCACATATACAACCTGCGCGGCATCAATCGGAGGTAACCGGAGATCTCCGATTGAAAGCTCACAAACAACCGCTCCGGAGAGAAACCTAATCATATAAGCAGCACTAGCTCGATGCCTTGATATCAGCCCACCGCACAAAACCGCTACGCAAGCAGACCGCTTGCCGGGCGCCAGGGTATTTTTCTGATTTTATTATCGTCAAATTTTGAATTTATAAGAAGTCATATTTTATTCGTATTGAAACAATTTCATAGTGGGGTCTACTCCACAGACGTAACAACCTCTTTATGTAGATTCGAATCTGTGTTTTTGTCTGACATTCCATAGGTATTCGTGTCGATATGGTAATAACTATGATGATTAGAGTCCGGATTTTTATGTGATACTAATCCTAAAAATATGTACAGTAATTATATAAATATGTAATTAAAAATCTCAGAAAATGTACTAAATACATAGGAGAGAACCAACAAATAAAGATAAATAAAAAGATAAATTTTATACAAATTACACATTTATATATGTCACGATATACTTTTTGGTACAATTCTAAAGTTAATTAGGGCATGAAGCATAAAGTGGCACAATATATTTCTCCATATTTTCAAAAATTAAGTATCGTCGGCGATCGGACAGAATGTTTTTATGCACCATAAACGATCTCTCAACATGAGATTACTGGTACATATTTAACAAATGGATGTAGCTGACAGCAATGTATTCTGGAGGACTCGGCATTTCTCAGCTGAGGATCAGGTTCAGGCGATGGAGTGATATGAGGTTGTCACATAGTGAGATCTGTCAGTCACCTAGGTTCTTTTTCAGAACACAGTTCACGATGGCAGGATCAGCAGGGAAATACCAGATTATACTTGAATGGTTGTCTGCTTGTCCTGAATGTTGATTGTTGAAATATGTATCCATGTAAAAAAAAAAAGGTGAAGGTATCCCCGTAACATGCTATGAAGGCATTTGGGGGGCATGGAGGTAGAGCCTCATGCTTTCCATGACTTCGGCACTAGAATGAGGTGGTGTGGTCGGCACCACGCTCTGACCGCCTTTTACCTCCGGGAAAGACCCGGAGGCTGAGTGAACCTCGGGGCCGTTCTGAAAGTTTGGCAACGAGAAAAAATCCTGTCACCACCTGGGATCTCAACCCCGGATCTTCCAGTCCGTAGCCAGCTGCCCTACCAACTGAGCTACTCGGCCGCCATGTATCCATGTACTTGAGTTTAAAATTGTATAATTCTGTTTACAATTTTGCTTTAGTAAACGCTGAACTATAAAAAAATACAATCTTAGCAATTAACTTCATATATAAATACACACAATTCCTCTATTTACACATTAAAGAACATTTCGAGTACAGACACGGTTAAATAATCAATTTATGTAGCACACTGTATTAATTTCCGGATTATATATGTATTTTTGTCTTTTACATATTAAAAGTCTAGAATTGCGTGTCTACGTGAAGAGGTTGGTGCAATGCTACTAGTTAACTTTAATTTCAGCTCGCTATTTGTAGCAGTAGTTGTATTACTGCGTTAAGTCTTTTTTTCCAAAGAAACCGAAGAGCCTTGCTTATCTAGTACCACAGTCAACTATATACAGTCACGAAGCTTGGGATGATTTTTTGCATTTCTCGCGATAGTTGCTAACCGCTTGGAGCGCTGTGACTACTAGGAACAATAGACTGTGCCACAGCCAACGTGATCTAATACAGGTCGTAAGGCAGACCATGTAACTCACTTAACCCGATCACAAAGGGCGGCGTTTCAACCATATAAATTGGTTGGAATGCATAAACAGTAACATATGTTTCTCTAAAACAATGATTATGAGACACTTCAGACATAATTTACTTGCGAGTTAAGATGTAATATTATTTATGGTGTGAAAATTACGTTGTTCGTATGTGTAATATCTGCCTTTATTTCGATTAAATATTGCGAAATTCTTGTACATTCATTTATGCACGATTCAATAATTTTCAATTGCACCGCACGGATATTTAGATATATTGAAATTATAAGTTATGTTTACTATACCAGTTGCCCCTTTCTGTCTAAATTTAGTGATCTCCAATGCCTTGCCATTCATATGAAAATTATAGGTTATGTTTACTATACAGGGTGTTTCAAAAATACGGGGCATAATTTCAGGTATGTATTTCCCACATGTAGACAATCAAAAATAGTTCATTACAACATGTGTCCGGAAATGCTTTATTTCCGAGTTATGGCCTTCACAACATTGAAATTCACCGGAACGTTTTTCTTTCTGCAGGTCGTTGCCGTCAAAGGAGACATTAAGAGGGCACTCTGACAGTTCATTCCGAGGCGAAGGTTACATTCAGTGTTGTGTAGGCGTTAGACTGTGCGACATGTATTCAAATCAAGAGCTGGCAGAGATACGGTACGGTAAGGCGGACGGCAATGCTGCGCTGGCTCGTCGTTTGTACCAGGAGAGGTACCCACAGCGACATGTCCAGATCGGAAGACATTTGTACGTCTCCATTACCGTCTGTGCGAGTATGGAAAATTTAACTCCCCTGGTTTTGGAAGGGGACGACCAAGATCTACAACTCCAGAAGTACAGGAGGAGATTCTGGAGGCTGTGAACATGACTCCTCTCAGCACACGAAGGGTAGCGTTGCAAGTCAATGTACTTCATACGACTGTCTGGAGACTGTTGAAAGAGTATCAATTGTATCCTTATCATTTGCAACGTGTACAGGCCCTGTCACCAGCAGATTACCCTACCCTGCACGAGTTAGGTTCTGTCAGTGGTTCTTGCAGCAGTGTGGTGTAAATCCGAACTTTCCTGCCTTAGTATTATTTACAGATGAAGCACAGTTCACACGAGATGGCATAACAAATTTCCACAATCAGCATGTATGGGCGTATGAAAACCCACGTGCAACTGTTCCATCTCATCACCAGGTGCGGTTCTCCCTCAACATGTGGGCCGGTATCATTGGCGATCGATTAGTTGAACCCCATGTACATGTAAACAGACTTACGGGGCAGGCGTACACAAACTTCCTGGAAAACACCATACCTCATGTTTTAGAAGACACTCCACTGATCAATCGTCAACACATTCACTTCTTGCATGATGGCGCTCCTGCACACTTCAGTCGTACGGCTCGCCGGTACTTGGATCGAAGGTTTCCTGATCGATGGATAGGTAGAGGTGGCCCAATTGCTTGGCCTCCACGCTCACCTGATCTGAACCCTCTCGATTTCTACTTGTGGGGCCATTTAAAATCATGGTTTATTCGTCTCCGGTGCCTGATTTGGAATCCCTTCGGAATCGAATTGTGGCATGTTCTGAGGACATACGCAATACTCCTGGAGTTTGGGATCGTGTTCGCAGGTCAATGAGACATCGATGTGAGGTCTGTTTTCAAGCAGGAGGTGGACATTTTGAACATCATCTGTAATGACAACGACCTGCGGAAAGAAAAACGTTCCGGTGAATTTCAATGTTGTGAAGGCCATAACTCGGAAATGAAGCATTTCCGGACACATGTTGTAATGAATTACTTTGATTGTCTACATGTGGGAAATACACACCTGAAATTATGCCCCGTATTTTTTAAACATCCTGTATTTAACTTATATTCCTAAATTCGCAATCATACATTATAATTAAGCATAATGTCATGTATGATACCCCGGACATTCAATTTGTCTGTATTTTAATACTACAATTGAATACTGAAATATTGTATTTATCTACTATTTAAGAGATGAGGTAACACAATTGTACGTACACTACTTTCATAGCAGTGGTATGGTAAATGTTTGTCTAAAATTAAAGAAGGTAGATGTGCTAAATTGAAATCACAATATAAATTCTTTTTTATTAAACCTCAAAATAGCTTCCATTCTTAACTTGAAATGTTGACGCGAACAGATTATGTTAACATGTAAAATTCTCTTCACATTAAAATAACACAGTTTTGTAATTATTTCTGCACCATATTATGCAACAAGAAGTAGACGGAACTTATGGACATATTACACTAAATAAAACTTAGCAATGATACGCAATAAAGTTATAATATAATATTTCACTGAACTCCATACACTGAAATAGAAAACCCGAACGAACATTACGGCCTGGTCTAGATCGAAAAAGCATTGACTGTGCCGTATTTCGCATTTTTGTGAAAAGCTGTGTAAACTGTGAAATGTTCGTTATCGGTTGTAATAAATGTAAATGGCTAAAATACAATAATTTGAATAATAATATGGGACAAGGAGACGTTTGTAGTACTATAAATTGTAAGAAAAATAGGTTAGAGTTATCCTTCTTCCGAAAGATCCAGGAAGGTGAGTTTATAGAATATAATATATAAACCTTATGTATTTTATATTTCAATAGTGGAAGGAAGGTGTTAATTTTTTTCAAAAGAACACGATATCGAAAGTACAATACATTTTATGGTCTGCTAGGGATATAGTCTTTGTGATGATGCGATAGTAGCGATCCTGGTGGTGAGCAACTATTATGGATGCATATTTCAACTGTCTATGTTTGCATATTTAGTAAGTATTAAGCTTCGTGACTGTATATCAGTAATGTCAGAGTTGTAAGCTCCAATACCGGTTGTGGAGCTAGATCGGAGCTTGAACTTGCTTATGTCTGTGGAAACACCGGAGCACGCAACCAGTCTAGTGGAGCGCTCCGCTCCGTTTAGTCCCTGTCTGACATCGCTTCTGTATATACTAGACTGTGCTAGTACTTACAGAAAGATGCCCAATTTGTCATCATCATAGATCTCAATTGCAATCGCCGAGATCCAATCAGAGTTTCCAGAAAGGAAAACCGAAGTAAAGTTGTGGAAACGATACGAATCCTGTTCTTTACAACTGTCATTTGGACTCGCCGAGATTTAAACCAGATACTCAGCAATAAAAGAAGAAAATATAAATCGTAATGAATACAGTCACTGTCCATGACAAATTCCATTCCATTGGGCGGGGATTTAGTCTAGTTCACTTGAGTGAAAAGTCAATGTTCTATTCCACAGCCGTTATTGTTCACAAATGAATTTCTCCTGTAATCGCCGTAATTTGAACCCGTCTGTGGAATGGAAAGACGATGTTCATGCTTTTCATGTAAGGACATTTGCTAAAACTTTTACATAATATAATTTCCCAATAATTATGAAGGACGAAAAGTTTCGATACAGATTACATGGATATTTGAGAAAATTCTGCTTCTCGAATGAAGAAATGAAGGTCCTTCGTGCGGTTGCTTCATATAGCTGACAGGACATACAAAGCATTTAATTAAAAGACATTTGGCATGGATGTGAATTTTATGTAAAATATGTAATTACAATGTATTTTGTGCGAAATATGTAAAAATATGTAGTATTAAAATTAAATAATTGATCTTAGTAACCTAATTCACGAACATGACTTTCAGACACATAGGCCTACATACTATGGGAAAAAAACGTAATTAGATAAAAATCCGTATTGTGATAATAACAGAAAGTTGCACTCGAGAGAGCATTAAGTTATGCACTGACACTTCACTGGTCGTTTGCGTATTAATTCATGGACTTTGTTCGTTTGGTGCACTTTTCCATGTGGTAACGTTCACATTTTTTATTACACAATTCATAGACACACGTTTCTCCCGGCTCGTGGTATTTCTTGATTGAATATACTTTGTGATGAAATCCATGTATGGCATATCGTGTGATGATGTATCGCTGCTCCTGATTCTCTTTCGTCCAGTTCCTGTCAATCATGGCGCGCGCCGGTTCCGTAGAACTCGAGGTCATTTTCCCTCCTTTTTTTTTTTCTTCTCTCTTCCATCTGCTTGTCGTATGCTGCGGTGGATGGCAAGTGCATTTTTAATCTGATGCCTTCGATGTAGAACGATTCTTTGGTCAGCTCGTATACTAGCCTTGATGGTGCATTCATTCCTACTCTTAGTATGCATTTCAAATATCGAGATTTTATTTTCTCAATTTTTTCTATCTGGTCATCTTTTCCCATATTAGATCTAAACCATACGTTACTATTGGAAATATTGAGGTATTGACCAGAATCACTGCTGTGTCTAGGGATAGTCTGTAAAGATCCGTACTGTAATGATGATGAATTTGCCGACGACGAAGAGTAAAAAAGATTACAAAAAAATTACAAAGATAAGGTGAAGACGGCAGGAAAGCTTAACTCTAGCCCTCCTGACACACACATACACACATCAGTCAGGTTCATTGCATCAGCTGGTGTTCGGAATTAAGAAAGGTAAAGTCAAGACACTTACTGCAGTCGGGAGGTTCGTCAGAGCCGTCATCGCAGTCTGGACTCGCATCGCACTTCCACCGCAGGGGAATGCAATTCCCATTCTCGCACCGGAACTGGTCCTGAGCGCATAGCTCTGCAAGGAACAAAGGCATCATGAAAACAGGTTCAGTGTATACTGTCAGCACTAGTATAATTTCCTCTCATATATTATGGAACAATTAAAGTAACCGATCTATAATGTTAAAATTTATCAAATAATTCTTGATCACATTCGTGCACTCTACGTGCTACATTCCATAACCTAGGGATCTAAGACATGCAATAGTAAACGCCATGCCGGGGCAGAAGAAGATATCAGAGGATAGATGACATTAAGCTATGTATGGATCATATGCGGAGACTAAGAGGAAGGCAGGAAATAGGACTAGAGAATACTGGTGAAAGATCTGCCCTTGGACAGAACACTATGAATGAATGAATGAATGTCGAACTTGAATCCAATATGCAAACACAATTTTACTGTCGAGACCTGAGAAAAGATTTGAAAAATCTTGACTATTAGAAATGATATTAATCAATGTAATGTAACGTAATACAGCAATAGTAGTAATAATTCTAGAATTTATTCAGCGTCGAAATTCAACATGGGCCAGAAATAAGCCACAACATTTTTCATAGAACCCTTTATCTGGGTACGAAGTTATTTTTTAATCTATCGCCAGGGTGCGAATTAAGATTTTTGTTGAGGGGGGGATAGAATCCTAGATAGAGAATACCACACATAAAATTATTATCCTCATTCGATACGGCTCAACGCTTGGTCGCACAGAGTTGCTTGTCTTACATCTTGATCATAGTAATAATTATACCCCTGAGTAGACTTAAGAGACAAGATGTGTAATTCCTAAGTTATTGATTGTTGCCAGCTTGCTGGTGATGATAATACATCAATATTATTTTCTTTGCTTACTTTATACTTTATAAAGTATATTCGTATTAAAACAATAAAATTATATTTTGTGAAGGAGGGATAGAAGTTACCCCTGGCAGGGATGTTAATATAAATTTATGAGAGGGGATAACTTTCCAATAGAAGGGGGAACCCCCCCCCCCTATCCCCCCGTTAATTCGCACCCTGTCTATCGTCCTCGGTCGGGTTTAAACCTGCGAATCTTGGGTGAAAAGGCTATCAGGGTAAACATTAGACCACCGAATTCGTAATTACTGTATAATTTCATTTATAATAAGAGGTCTAAAATAAAACAGCCCTAGTCACCTCTTCTATGAAACCTAGATTTCTTCAGATGTTAGCTTTGCTAAGGCAGAGTGATCTTTCACCGACAAGAAATAGCCCGCGTCCATGTCTTTATACATGTCTGTGACGTCATCATCTTTCGTTCCCATGTAACAATATCCCAAGTTTATCACTTCGGTCATTGTTATGTTGTCGGCAGTGCCAACGTGGGATCGTGTGTTGCTGCAAAGCCACTGGGTTGACAACTCAGAAAAATGGAAGACGCTCGCCAGCTGAACGAAGTTTCGAGTGAATCTGATAATGAAATTCGTCTGAAAACTGTGCGTTTTTTTTAAGCAAGACGTAAAGCGCTGCAGCAACCGTGCAGCAAATCAAAACACGCTTTACGAGTTTGCTGCACGATCTATCATGGCGGAATGCGTGTTTTGGTCTTTTGCAACATTTATTATCGTTAAAATCGTCTAATAATAATAATAATAATAATAATAATAATAATAATAATAATTCCATGTCATTATCATGGAAGTCGAAACTATTTAACATGTTCGGTTCTTTTAAGGTTAAATTTATTACTGCAGTAATAGAAGCCAATATTAATTGTCCACCATTTTGCAGTCAGCTGACCTAATTGCGTTTTTTTTTTCGACCCTCATTTTGCTGCAGCAAAGGCATGAAGCACTTACTGAAGCAGTTAAAAAAAACACACAGAAAAAGTGTTAAGCCTTCAGAATGGAGACAAAATAAGCATAAGATAAAAACTATGGACAAGAGCAAAACTATACCCAACAACTTCCACCAAGAACCATGCAGAACGAAATGTAAAGGACAGTATGCAGCTTTGAATACATATACTTTTTAAGAATAATTTCAATTTTATAATTTCGCTCGTCCAAAATCTTTTGTCCGCGGAGAATGTGAAGAGTCCGATACCAAAATTTTGGTTGAAAAGAACACAGCTCTTGACATGTTGAAAAGGAAGAAAATACTTCATCAACGAAGGCAAACGACAAGAGTATTTTTATGATGTTACGGAATTTTATTGCAATTTATGTTTAGATGTAGGTTAATTTACTATTTTCGTCTGAAATATATTTTGTGCAGACATTTTTGTTTGTTTATGTGAATTTTTGTTCATATAAGTTCTTTGTGTGGAGTGTGCCAATGTATGGGGCAGAAACATGAACATTACGACGAGGTGAAGAGAAACGACTATAAGCATTTGAAATGGGGATATGGAGAGGAATGGCGCATGTGAAATGGACAGACAAAATAAGAAATGAAGCTGTGATGGAAATAGAGGGTGAAGAAAGAATGATGCTGAAACTGATCAGGAAGAGGAGAAGGAATTGGATGGGTCACTGACTGAGATGAAAGGATGCACTGGAAGGAATGGTGAACGGGAGAAGGGTAGGGGCAGAAGAAGATATCAGATGATAGACGACATTAAGATATATGAACTATATGCGGAGACTAAGAGGAAGGCAGAAAATAGGATGATTGGAGAAAACTGGGTTTGCAGTGAAAAACTTGCCCTTGGGCAGAACACTATCATTGAATGAATGAATTGCATACATAATTCCAAAATTAAGACATGACTCACATGACTTCCTTTACAAATTGGATGGTTTATGTATAATTGTACAGAATATAATTAAAGGCGCTGTGAGGTTAAATCTGAATGTTGTAGGTCAATTCGTTCTCTACCAGTCCTCTCGTGAAGTTTCGTTTCACAGTGACGATGACATCAGCTGAGCCCCCGCATGTGTAGACCGCATCGTTGCAGTACTGCTCGCTTATTTCCTGCATGCCGTGTTTGCATCTACTGTTGCAATAATAATAATAATAATAATAATAATAATAATAATAATAATAATAATAATAATAATTTGTAGGGTTTTTTTATTGTGCTAATCGCTCTCAAGATTGTCAGAACAGTAATATTAGGCCTATATGTTTTCATAAATCTTCGAATAGAGGAAATACCCGAAACTGTACAATAGATGGCTGAATAGGATCAATCGCAAACACATAATTCCAAGCAAATATGCACATGTATGTTGTGCTCCTTTCATTGAATAATCCTACCTATTAAAATTCAGTTTACTTCACTCCAAATAACGCAGAGTTTTAAAAATGAATGCAATTTTTTCTGTGCATTTAAGGGGACAGAAACAACTATCAGATTCGTCATAAAAAGTGAGAATGGAGACAGTGCTATCTAAGAAAAAAAGTAGCACATGAAGCAATACAGGATCGAAAACAGGTTGTGAAATTAGTCACGAATATTTCGTAAATGACATTCAGCTAGGTGAATACCAAAAAGAATCAAACAACGAAGAAACAAACTTTATACGAATTTGTCAAAAATCGGTGCATAATGTTTAAGGGGTTAGGTACAGCTTACAGTAGTAAAATTTTGGAAATATATAACATTTTTTTCCTCCATTACTGTATCTTGTACAATAATGAAAATTAGTATACTGTATGTAAAACTCTGTCCTTCTGCTATATGATAAAAATATTTTTACCATTTGAAAAAAAAAAATATTATTTTTTTTTTCGAAATTCAAAATGGTGACAGTTTACTGTGCAGTGATGAAGCGTTTCCCTCATAACTCAAAAACTATCCAACATTCTGTGATTAAATTTTTTGTATGCATTTAATTATGTCACATCTACAATATGATGCAAAATCACTTCTCTGTCTTTAATAGATTGTCTGATAAAAAATAAATTCATTTTAAAAAATGGTCAAATATGAGTATTTTCCTCTAACACAAAATAAAAAAAAATATTAGCCTATTTATTTAGGAATGTAGTTGAAAGAGCATGATATTGTAAACATGAGTTTCAGCAATAAAATAAAAGTGACAGAGAATATGAAAAAGTTAACAAGTTTATGAGTTATCAGGGAAACGCTTCATCACTGACAGTGAACTGCCACCGTTTTGAATTTTGAATTACACACACACGCACGCACGCACGCGCGCACACACACACACACACACACACACACATATATAATTGTTTTAATTGTAAAAATATTCTTTTCATATAGCAGGACAGTGTTTTACACATACCGATTTTCATTATTGTACAAGCTACAGTAACAGAGTCTACACCTGTGGAGTAACGGTTAGCGCGTCTGGCTGCGAAACCAGGTGGCCCGGGTTCAATTCCCGGTCGGGACAAGTTACCTAGTTGAGGTTTTTTCCGGGGTTTTCCCTCAACCCAATATGAGCAAATGCTGGGTAACAATCGGTGCTGGACCCCGGACTCATTTCACCGGCATTATCACCTTCATCTCATTCAGACGCTAAATAACCTAAGATGTTGATAAAGCGTCATAAAATAACCTACTGAAATAAAATAAATATAGTAACAGAGGGGGGAAAAAAAGTTGAATATTTCCAAAAATTTTACTGCTGTAAGCTGTAGGCCTACCTAACCCCTTAAGGGACGTAAAATATATAGAATTGTTCAAGACTGACAACTAACGGTGGGGTGTGACCGCGTTTCGCTGTCACAATTCCGAACTGTGACAGCTCCAGAAAAATCGCTGTGACAGATTATAGCGATTTTGTGAAGGTGTGGGTTCTGTGTTCCGATGATTCTTGGCCAATGCGAAAGTTGTAACGCTCTGGGATTTATAGAGTCATTCATTAAAGATGATGACAATACAAAGTCATATTTCAAGGTTAATGTCGTCATCAGTCGTAATGTAGAATTTCTTGTTGCTGCAAGTTCCAACTTGTCTGGGTTCTTCAAGTTTTCAATTCGTGGCCATTTTACAAAATTAAGGATTATAACTATTCTTTGTAAGTTATATATATCGGAACTAGGACTCCCAGGTGTCTTTATTTTACGGGTTCTCTCGTATTTTACCCACCGGTGAAACCTGTTGAGAGAGAACCCCGGAAAAAACCTCAACCAGGTAACTTGCCCCGACCGGGATTCGAACCCGGGCCACCTGGTTTCGCAGCCAGACGCGCTGATCGTTACTCCACAGGTGTGAACTCGATATACAGTATGTTACAATCTGCTAACTTTGCAGGAGGAACAAAAACGTTACATCGTAATTCCGCTCATAAATTTACTATCGGACGGGCAACACAGACCGTTATTCCATCAATATGTTTGGTACACTAAGCGAAGTATACGATTGTAGCTATGTTATACATCTTGATTACACAACTTTTAACACTATATCACTTTGGAAAACGTATTATGTAAAATTTAAACGTGAAAGACACATAATCCGTTTTGTATGTTATTGAATGTCATATTACACATCATAGAAGATTGTAACATTTTTAACTCCACAGAAATACTACAGACAACGAACAGTTTGATACAATCAGAATATTATGAACTATACAAAATCAATAAAAAGATTAAATTAAGAACAAAAGGATTATAACATTCATTTTAAAATGCTATAGATTAATATGAATTAATACCATGTAATTTATTTAAGTTACACTCAATGTGATATTGTGAATAAACACACAATATTAATCAAATAATAACACTATTATTAGAAAATAGCTGCAATATCAAGATGTAGAGACGCCATTCAATTAATGAAAGTTGTGACAATAACAAATGAATAAAACAAATTAAATATTACAGTTGATCTGTTACTGAAACGAAATACCTTGATAAAATTCTAAGATAAACTATAGTGGCAAAACACAACATAGACCAACTAACACTAGGAAAAGTGTAAATTAAAATACAATTAATAAAATACTGCAAAAATAACAGACAGGACTCATATTACCTGGGGGATCTTTCGCACTAACTTGCGCCTTCGTCTTCCTTATTGTATACTCAAGACCACTATCTATCAGCGACTTTCTGACACATCTTTCCACTTAATAATATTAATGTGTCTGGGTCCTTTTCTTTTAGATTTATTTAGACGGTCAATATGTACCGTAGAAATCGTCACTGTCTTGCAGTCGTCCATTTTACGTAATATATCAACAGAAACCTGATAAACAGAGTTCAAGTATCCAGTATTCGTAAAGAGAACAAACTTCCGTGCATTAACTCCCGATACGATGTAAACGACTGGATACACTAGAAGTGACATAGACCGTTGTTCCAACCAAGAAATTCATGGTTGTAACTCGTGTAGAAGCGTCTCTGGTATAGATATTGAAAAACAACTTTTGTGACGGCTGTGTAAGACTATATAGAACATTATTCCATTAAAAATTCGATTCTGAAAAATTGTAACAGACAGTTATTCGGCCCAGCGCTTCAATTTATCCTTGCAGTTTTATATTGTATTGCAGTGGAAACCTATTCGATTTTAGTGAAAGATTAACAATAATAAACGATTTATTTAATTAGTGATAGTATAGTATTGTCTTGCAATTTTATATTATATTGTATTACAGTGCTTCTTTTCAGTAAATAAGCTTGTTAGAGTAACTAACTTCGAAAACTGAAAACAACTTTTTTTCGCTCATTATTATTAATCAGTTAATATTATCAGATCAGCAGCAGAGTCAATCGCCATTATATGTTGTGTAAAAGATTATTAACAAACGTGTTGTTTT
This sequence comes from Periplaneta americana, assembly GCF_040183065.1. Classification (NCBI taxonomy): domain Eukaryota; kingdom Metazoa; phylum Arthropoda; class Insecta; order Blattodea; family Blattidae; genus Periplaneta; species Periplaneta americana. Next base: position 63,861,211 of record NC_091119.1, on the reverse strand, counting down.
TCAGTAAAAATGATTACAGCCACCGGCATAGTTCAGTCAGCTAAGACGCTTGCCTGCCGACTCGGAGTTGCGCTAAACGGCGTGCATCCGGCATTTAATTAACCGTCCTTCATTGGTACAGCGTAATATACGGCTTAAAAAGTAAGGCAAATCCATAACAATTAGCTCACTTTACAGTGTTCTTCGCTACACCTCTCTTACTATACCGTACTCATCAAGTTATTTTTATTTCGCACTACCCTAACATGACACCACAACCCCCAGTTTGACAAAACGCTGTTTTATATATTTTTTCTTTTATTGACAATTTTTGTACATTGGTACTATCAACTGTGCTTAAATAATTAACATTACAATAATATGAGACTTGTGGAGAGAGTGACGACCATTAACGTTCCTCGAAGCATCAATAAATCAGTGTGTCTTTTCCTCTTGAGACGACATCGGGTCATGCAGGGGGCAGGTTTCGAGGAATCTGGTTGATTAAGCTGTTAAAACGTGTTGGCAATGTTGCATATAACCGTGTGCAGGAAGAATGAAATACAGTTTCTATTTTGTCTAGATCTAGATCTGAATGAAGTGTTTCATTTCTCATGTATCATGGTGCTCCAGTGATTATCCTTAATGCCCAATTTTGGAATGTTTGAATACGCTTGATTTGCCTTATAGACGCCGATCCCCATAATGAACATACACAGAGCCGAATAGGTTTAAGAAGCTTTACATAAATTAACCTTTTGTTGGAAAGGGAAAAACAAGAGCTGCTGTAAAATATATTACTTTCAACCGATGAAGTCTGTATCTTAATCTCTGAAGGGTGTAAGTGAGGTGTTTATTCCAGGTCAAGCGACTGTCCAGGATGAGTCCAAGATATCGTACTTCTTCAAGCTGTGGTACTAGTGAACAGTTGAGGTATAATGGAAGTGCTTTTTCTTTTTTGAGGTATGTGAATGTTACTGTTGATTTATTTGTGTTCATGGCAGAGTCGAGCAGATCGGCCCAAGTCCACGGGCTGATACACCGCTGACGTCACTGGGCTAAGCAGTGTCGCACGGAACTAGCCCGTGACGTCACCCTGCACCACCGCACGGGTTGCGGCGGACTGCTTGTGGAGCGGTTTAGTGCGGTGAACTTGTTTGTATCAAAGCATAAGCTCAAGCTTCCGCTTCTATCAGTTACTTACGAATTGAGTTGGCGCGAGTTTGTGCTTGTGTGTGCGGTTCGATCAACGATCAGCTACTGTTTCAAACGTTTTCGTTTTTGATTTCTGTTTTTCAAGATGAGTCCAAATAATTGTGCATCGCAAAGAAATACAGTCTCTGTGAGGCTGCTATTACACTATCAAAGTTCTTTGACAAAGAATATTATGATAAAATATTTCATCAAAGATCTTTCATGAAAGATAGGATTTGGGGTATATTACACTACATAAAATCTTTTAAAACACGCTTTCCGTGGATTAGTTGATACTAATATTTACGCGTTAAGTTTATGATTTGTTTATACTATTATTTACGCGTTAAGTTTATAACATCATGAATAAAGAACAGTATTATGCTTGTTTAGCTGCAATTAGATAACTAGGCTATTACAATATGCATGTTACTGAGAAAGAAACGCCTTTGGGTTAAACTCCTGATCACAATACAAATATGTGTTCAGGGGTTAAACCATGGATTGCAAGACGTGATAAGAGAGGTATACATCAGAACTTATTGAAAGACCTACAATGAGAGGACTTGAAAAGTTATACAAATTATTATAAAATATTATTTACTTAAAAATGGCTTTTAAAGAACCCACAGGTTTATTGCCTCCCTACATAACCCCGCCATCGGTCCCTATCCTGTGCAAGATTAATCCAGCCTCTATCATCATATCCCACCTTCCTCAAATCCATTTTAATATTATCCTCCCATCTACGTCTCGGCCTCCCCAAAGATTTTTCCTTCCGGCCTCCCAATTAACACTCTATATGCAGTTCCGGATTCGCCCAAATAATATTAATATTACATTATAAAAATTATTTATTTACATTTCATTTCCTTCATACTCCGATATCAGAATTTTTGTGGTAGCGACAATCTAGTTATATTTGCGTTCCGCCATATTTGTTTCAAGGTATAGAAATCTTTCATCAAAGATAACAAGCTGCACTTACATTTAATAAAAGATCTTTTATCAAAGGAACTTTTACAAAAGAAAACCCATTACACTGTCATATATTGTATAATATATATTTTATAAAAAGATATTTGCAAAAAAACTTTGATAGTGTAATAGCAGCCCGGAAAAACTTAATCACAGACACCGGCCGTGAAAGCATACTTTCTAAAATACAATCTCTCTAGAGATAAGTAGTGAAGGAGAAAATCGCTGCTAGAAAGTTTAAAAATACAAAGTAGGATGAAAATTTCAAAAAGTACCATAGGGACAGTTTTTAAATCTGTGTTCGACAGCAGTGGAAAATATTTTAATTTTGTACTGTGTTCTGTATGCTTATGCCACACGCCAAGCGAAAGCACAACTAATGCGCGCAAGCAGGAAAGGAGTAGAATGCAATCAACTGGTGGGATGACGTCACGGCACTGAGCAGTGCGGTGGGCTAAGTTGGGCTGCGAAACCCAGCGTGATGGGCTAGGAAGCGTCCGCGCCAAGCAGTGTTGGTCTTGGATGGGCTGGGTTGCTTAAGCATTAGGACTAACAGTGCTGCGCTGAGGGCCAGTCTGCAGGACTCTGGTTCATGGCTGTTCTCCATTTTTTGTTCCATATTTCAATTTCTTGTAGAAAGTTTTCAAGATTGGTTGTCTCTTGTTCACCAGCATCTCCTTTGCTAAGGACAGCGAACTGAGCTACAGTAAGAGAATCTGATTTAGGTATTGGTATATCATGACTGTAAATTAAATTGATAAAAGGGGCTAGAATGGTCTCTTGAGGTACACCTGCAGAAATTATATCTAATCTGAGACTGTACACCTTCGTAAATTGCTGAATAAGTTCGTCTTCTAAGAAATGATTGAATTAAACGGTAATATGTATCAGGAAGATGGTTTTTTTAGTTTGAATTATGCCATACTTTATCGAACGCCTTTTCCGTATCAAGGAAAAGGCCTGAACAGATTTGTTTCTTTTCATAAGTGTAAAGAATTATGTCAATAATCCTATGTAATTGTTGCGGACAGGAATGCATTTTTCTGAATCCAAATTGAGTATTTGGTAACAATAAATATAAATAATTATTATATGTAGAACAATTAATTTCTCCTAGCCAAACGCTTTTACAGGGATACAAAGTAATTCGTTGACGCGTCTATGACTCAAGCACTAGCGCGCTAGTTTTTCATTCAGGCAGTACGGGTTCCATCCTCGGCCAGGTTGTAATGGAATTTGGGATAGACAAAGACGATATTGCAGAAAATTTTTCTCGGGGTACTCCTGTTTACATTTATAATTCCCATTAAAATAGGCTGCGGTGAAGTCTTGAGGGTAGTACAGTTTTCCAATATGTGGCTCAGGTGTTGCATACAACTCCGTGGTTTCAGTACAATGCAGAGGTACAGAAAACTTGGTTCATATTCTCAGAAAAAATGGTTCATATTCTCGAAGTCCGGATGTGGTAGGAGAAGGTTAACTTCTGCAAGAGATGACCAATTCTTGCGCCATCAAGTGCTGCTAACCTCTACACCACTGCGGTCGAAGCCAGAAATCGACGAGAACAAGTGCGAAGTGTGAATATCAGGAGAAGGTTACATGATGAAGATCTGCTACTGGCCCAGAACTTACAAAACATCATCGTCACACTCGCTTACAGTTTGCAAGGGAACATCAGGAATGGGCTGACGAACAGTGGGGAACAGTTTTGTTCTAAGATAAGTAGGCCTACCGATTCTGCTTAAGATCCCCAGATGGAAGAGAGTTCAGTGATCGTCTGGGCAGGCATCAGTTCGACTGCTTGAAGGGGCCTAGTCGTTGTGGAAGATGGGTCCCTTACTGTCCATCGTTACACTGAAGAAATCCTTGGACATGTTCTCCCTTTTGCACTATTTATTGGTGACGATTTCATACTCGTGCAGAATAATGCACGTCCTCATGTGGAGCGATGTGTCCTCCAGTATCTCAATGAAGTAGGGATCCAACTCACGCAATGACCATTACGCAGTCCGGAACTTAACTCAATTGAACATCTATGGGAAACTGTAGGAAGGAATGTCCGTCACCATGCTCCAGATACTCTTTAAGAGCTACGGGACCATGTATGTAACAGCTAAGCCAGTGGTTCCCAACCTTTTTTGACTGACGACACACTTTACTGAACGCCCACTATATCACGACACACTTATTTGTTTTTAATAATAATAATAATAATAATAATAATAATAATAATATAATAACAACCAATGCTTTTCTTCTGGGAATAAAGGTGGTGGAACTCTGTGTAGAATATTTTACAGCGGACGGGGAGATAATTACTGTTCACTGCAAGGGAATTTTGTCGTTTTTAAGCTTCTTTTCGTCCAACTAAGACTTTCAAGATCTAGGCGGAATTCAAAGAAATATTATATTAAAAACTTAGTTATTCACACATATTTCGGTTTCACGATGAAAAATGCAAGAAAAAGGTGCCGGAACGCCGTTTAAGAGAGTTTCGCCACAAAAAAACATTGATAACTTCTTTTTAGTGTCGGACATTCAGTGTTGTACATAGGTCGATGTTAACACGCAATCGAAAATTATATAAAAAAAACCAAGCAGCAACTTGAGTGGCATTAGAAAAAAACCAAGGTAGGCCTATGTGTCGAAAATCCCAACCTATCTATGCTGGATGTCCGATAAAATATTTTTATTATCGTTTTCGAAACCCACCTATTTATATTAATGTGATGTCTGCGCTTGGTGGGTTGCACAGAGTTTCTCTATACGTGGCCTTATGGCCGACAGACCAACACGTAAGCCTAAATCATTTTCAAGATGCAGAAGTCTGTTCCATTCTTTAGATTTCACTATTTTCATGCTGGAAAATGCTGATTCACACAATTATGACAATGAAAACGGCAGTTACGGATATTTTTCAGTTTATTCGGGACCATCGACTGATTTGACAAAACACTTCCTCATATAAGACACTCGGGATTTTGTTTATATTCATCGCCACGCTACGCAAAACCATATTGCAAGTATTCATCACTATATTTACGAAACGCAGTATGTTTTTGTGAACCCTGAAGGGAATTTTCGCTCACATTATTTGAGTATCTAATCCAGAACTTGATTCAGATTGTTTTTTTCGAATTAAAAATTTGTCCATGATAAAATCTAAATAAAGCACTTTTGATTAAATAGCGCACCCGCACACACGTATATACCGAAACTGACCAATAATATGTTCTGACGATTCTAAACTCTATTTATTACTAAGTGGGACGAGTAAACGAATTACTAAGCATTATTGCAGTGTTCACTTTCATTCAATTATCGCCAGTCAGAAAAATTAAACTGAGCTTTGTTGCAGGTGTTCACGTTTCATTGGTAAAGTCTGTCTCAAAATAAAATGTACCATATCAAAGACTTCGTTGTAAAGAAACTTTCTGGTTGGCGTAAAATTTATTTTTCAATTTCAAAATTTCGCGACACACCAGTGCGGCCATCCTCTACCAACGCCACTGCTCTAGCGGCGTTCTCGGGGCTTAACGGCATCTTAACTTTCTTAAATGTTGTTTAAAACTGAGTTCAATATCACAGAATTCCATTATACGCAAAAAAAAAAAAAAAAAAAAAAAAAAAATTGAAAATCATAGTTTTGTAACTTTGTTTTGGCTCCTTATGTTTAGGGTTGTAAATTTTAATTGCACAGCAATAAATTGGGGTGAGAGACAGGAAGTGGCAAAATGAGTGTCATACACCACCAATGCATATACTTTCGTATCCAAAACATGAATAAACAAACACTTGCCTACCACAAACAGGTCCACAGAAGCACACAGTAATGTTATAATTTGTATTATGGTTTGATATTTGAAATTTATTCAAGTGTTGCGGTTTTTTTTTATAAGCGTCATCCTCGGGTAAATTGATTCGAAGATATTGAATATTAATAATGAAATCCGCCTCCCCCCCCTCCATAGTTAGGAGAAATCGATGTATTGTACTCAGACGGACGACATTCCTGATCTGTTTGGAATTGAGAAATGTCGGAAACGCATATTTCCGTAAAATCCTTTAAATATGTATGTGCAGCTTCACACTACTTCGTATAATGCGAAAGTAAACATTTCATTACGTAACAAGTATAACAAGCGTTCTGTGTAAGCACTGCACCCATTATTACATACACATATTTACTAGAGCAGCGTTTCAGGTAAGTTCTGCAATTACTACAATCGAGTCCAATAATTATAGTAAATGTTGGTCCAGAAACAATAATTTCAGCGCTCCTACTAGTTGCTACATTCGGTAAGTCCGACATGCTTACACAGAGTGTTAAAAAAAGTATCCAATATTTTAGGAGGTGTTAGTATGCATCAAAACAAGAAAATAATGTCTACTTTCTGAGATCTGAACACTTGTTTATAGAAGGTGCTCAATGTGACGTCCATTTATGGCAATGCATTTTTCTGTCCTACAATACAGCAGGCTATCAGATAATCATATCGTAGTTGACACCCCTGGCATGGAATACTGATACGTCGCAAGGAATACTGAAAACAAAAGTTTGGTTGCGGATATGAGCGGGGTTCAGCAGAGATGGTGTTGTGAATTTTCGTAATCAGCATGTGTAGGCCTGATGAAAATTCCTATGCAGTTGAAGAAATAAGGCATCAGCACTAATTCCCAATCGATTTATGGGCAGACGTTCTTGGTGATAGATTAAGGGCCATACGTGCTACCACAGAGATCAACTGGGACTTGTTATCAGGACTTTCTTATTAACGTATTGCCTACCTTGCTGGAGTATGTGCCATGTCAGCAAAGACTGCAGATGTGGTTCATGCAAGATGGCACACCAGCACATTTTTTCCGCAATGATCGTGAACATCTGACGCTGACATTTCGGGACCGCTGGATTCATTGGGGAGGCCCTACACCTTGGCCTGCTCATTCTTCAAACCTAAATCTCATAGACGTTTGGTTATCAAGAACAACCAGGTCAATTTCAAAGCGTGCGTGATTCCTTACGCCGAAGAGCAGAGGAATGCACTGCCATGAACAGACGTCACATTGAGCACCTCCTATGAGCAAGTGTTCAGATCTCAGAAAGTATGTGTTGTAGGACCTATGTTTATTAGCCATTATTTTCTTGTTTTAATGCATACTATCACCTCCTAAAATATTGTATACTTTTTAACACGCTGTATAATCGCTGCATAACTGCACATACTGTATGCAAGTTAGGTTAACTACAATCTTTATAGGCCTATTGGAAATTGGAGCCTGCTATATCCAAGCAGCAGATGAAATATTATTATATATCGGTACAGTAAATGCAAAACCGTTTCTACTTCAACTGTAGTTTATTTTAAGTTGTCCAAACTTCACATCAACCCTATAAATTTAAGTAAGTACTATGTTCAGAAATGCACTCATAAATCCAGTGAAAGTAAACAATACACGATTTCACAAGGGTTTGTAACAAATATATTTCGTGAAGCAGAATGGTAATAACCAGATTAGGCAATGACACTCGTATTTTACGTTTCCAATTTCTAGAAAAGAACTACCTGATACCGAATGGTCTTAGAACAGTTGCAAAATAGTTTTCCTCATGTATGAACTTCACATAATTCGAAATCCTACACCATATCCACTCCTACAGCAATACTGAAATAGACCTCATTCTCAAACACAAAATTGTTGCAATAGTATAAAAGAGATAAAACAAAGGGTCGGATAGAATGGGACATGATAAGGTAGAACAGGACAGGATAAGTCACGATATAATAAGATAGGATGGAATGGAGCGGAATGATGCGGGACAGGATAACACAGTAGGTTAAATTCGCATTCTAAACGGAAAAAAATGTAATGAAATTAATTCTATATTACTGTAGTGACACATGTAATGAAATTACTTCTACAATTATTGTAGTAACACTAAAATGGGATAAAAAATATCTAAATATGGAATATTTCGAGAAATAGAGCTCTTTCGGATGCGTTTGTTTCTTGCTTCCTGCGCCTCTTCTGGCAACAACCCAATTGGCAAGATGGGATATTCAGTTACTTCTCCGCCATGAATAAAAATTTTATGAATATACGATGGCATGAAGAACAATAAATACGAATTTAAATATAATTCTGCGATGTTTTTGTATATAATTGTCGAATACATCTACCTTACATCTATATAATATCCGCTGGATATGGCCCGTAGAATAGTGGCAAATCGTGTAATTAATTTCTTACACACCCCAGTGATATCTGAATTTAACGCGATATTCTAAAATTAAAAAAATCGACGAGCAGTAATTAATGCCGACATTGCTGAGCCACTCCCACGGGGTCTAGGTTAGTCTATGAGATGATCCATTTTTGATCGAAAACTTTACTGGATATGTTTTCTTCTTTCTTTCACAACAGACTTTTCTTCAATTTTCGAATCTCTTTATGTGCAATATTGGAATCCTATATGCAATGTATAGAATGCATTATAAAAACGGATAGATGCATGTAGTGTGGAAAGTCTTACAGCATACGTTGTAATCTTCAACAGTTTTCCAGTAAGCGCAGATCCATATTCGTCGGACCATCATCCCACATGGACCGTTATCATTTTTGTGACGCAGAACCTGACACCTCATTACAAATTTCACCATCTATCACTGTCAAAATTAATGTATGGTTAACTTCAACTTCTCTACCTGCCATATTAATTTTAGTTTCGGCCAAATTCTGAATTTCTTGCAGTATTTTACTGTGTTTTTAGTCGATTATTTAATGACACTGTATTAACTACTAGGTTATTTAGCGTCGATGGGATTGGTGATAGCGAAATGATATTTGACGAGATGAGGCTGAGGATTCGCCACAGATTACCTGACATTTGCCTTACGGTTGGGAAAACCTCTGAAAAAACCTAACCAGGTAATCAGTCCAAGCAGTAATCGAACCCCAGCACGATCGCAACTCCGGATCGGAAGGCAAGTGCCTTAGCCGATGGCCGGTAACTATTTTTCTCTTTCTTTTCTTAAAAGATGTTTCCTCCTTGAGGCATGCAAATGGAAAAGGCTGAAAGTGCCGCAAATAAGAACTTGTAGAAACCACATAAAACTTTTTAAAGCTGGCGTTTTTTTAGTTTTAATCACTGAAAAAAAGCCTTAATCTGATTTGTAAAATTTTACATAATATTACTTTCTGAAAATTTCATTTTCTTTATTTTTAAGGAGAATGCATGAATAAAGGGTAAAGTTCTTTGTTCTTAATTCTGGAGAATAGTGTAAGTACCACCTGGCCACTTATGAAAGAATGAAAGTTCAAGGTAACAAAGAAAAAACAGTGTTACATATTTTTACGTTATTTATTTTGTAACTTGAGAAGAACAAAGTGCACACGCATTTTAATACTGCATGTTAAAAAAAAATCTCATGGCACAAAATACACTAATAGTAATATCTACATGCTCTGACATAGGTTACAATAATCATGATGTATAGTAGTGGGGGGGGGGGGAAACCGGACCGACCCTTGTAGCTGATTTCAGAGCCTTGTTCACTCAGAGCACGATAAACTGGTAACTAAGACTTTCGTGGTTCGAATCCTGCCTGGGAAGGAAACTTTTTTTGTACCTTATTCAAATTTATTCCCAATACTTTTCGATTGCAGCGATATTTTACTATTTAATTAATTATTATTCCCAGAACATGAATTTTACCAGCATCGAAAAGTATTGGGAATAAATTTGAATAAGGAACAAAAAAAGTTTCCTTACCAGGCAAGATTCGAATCACGAAAGTCTTAGTTACCAGTCTATCGTGCTCGGGAGTGAACAAGGCTCTGAAATCAGCTACAAGGGTCGGTCCGGTTTTTTTTTGTCACTACTGTACAACCTCAGGCACAAAATAAATTAAATAATGGAATATCTACATTCTCATTGGTAGACCCTATCAAGTTTTATTTTATTTATTTATTTTTTTTTACGGAGGCGACGAATGTCCTTCGACAAGGTGCGTTGTTCCCGAAAGTGACTCAGTGTCACTTTTTTTTTATTTTAAGAGAAGTTCCGGGTAGAACTGTTTGTCTTCTTATTTCTCAAGGTAGTTTATCATCCCCAGTAGATCTTTGGCCTTTTCGGCGCTGATTTTGGAAAGAAACTGAATCCTTGGCAAGTTTTGTAAATCAGGAAGTGAGTTAAGTTTTTTTCTTTTGTTGAGAACTTCTGTTTTCTTGTAAGATCCAAACTCGTGAATGTTTTAATGAGATGAGGGTTCTCATGGCTGAACAAAAATCAACACGGCTTCAGACCAGGATACTCTTGTGAAAGTCAAATCACATCCTTAATACAAGATTTATCCGATGAAGTTGATAGGGGAGGGGGAGAGAATAGATGGACTTGTGATCGATTTCGCTAAAGCTTTCGACGTAGTGTCTCAAGAAAAACTTTTAGAGAAACTAAGCAGGCTTCCAATAGATAACCGAGTAGTGAGATGGATATATAAATTCTTAGAGAACAGGACCCAAAAGGTCAGACTAGGAAAAGAAATATCGGAACTAGGAAATGTGCCTCAAGGGGCGGTTCTTGCACCTCTATTGTTTCTCATATATATATATATATATATATATATATATATATATATATATATATATATATATATATATATATAAACGATATAAATAGAAATACCAGGTCTCAGAGAAGGTTATTCACGGACGATTGCATAATATATAAACAAATTATTGATGAATCCGATATCGCCGCCTTACAAAACGATCTTAACGTTATTGAAACCTGGACGACAGAAAATAAAATGAAAATCAATGTGAGTAAAAGTAAGTCAATATCCTTATGTAGAACACATAAAGAAATTTGTCTCAGATAACAGCTGAATAGTACATCGGTGCCACAAGTGAACACTTGTAAATACCTAGGTATATATTTAAGTAACAAACTGGGTTGGGAGGAACAAGTCACTAATTCCACAAGGAAAGCCTGGAAAGCACTACATTTCTCTATGCGTATTCTGAAGAAATCTAACCGAAGGTCAAAAGAATTAGCGTACAAAACACTTGTTCGCACAATTATGGAATATGGAGCACTAGGTTGGGATCCGTACAGGCAAAACCAAATCGATTCAATAGAAAAGGTCCAACGCAAGGCAGCAAAATATGTCAAAATGGGAAAGGGACATGGTGAAGAGATAGTAAAAGACAGGGTGGGAACTTCTCAAATCAAGGCGACGAAAAACCAGACTCACCGCATTGTTTAAGGCACAAATGGGACAAAAAGCACGGACCGCTATCAATGCTAGATTAGTAACATCATCATACTTAGGCAGGGCTGATCACATTAGGAAGATTAAATGTAGAAAACAAAGAATGGACGTGACAATATTTTCCTTTGTTAACCGCACAATAGTAGACTGAAACAGCTTACCTGCGGCAATCTTTCAGGGTGGTCCTCTCAAAATCAATACATTTAAGGAAAGGTTGAGAAGATTAGACTGAAAATGTAATTGTAGGTGCAGTGTAATTAAGTTGTGACATTAAATTAATTAAGTTAATATGTAATTAATTAAGATATGTAATTAAGTTAATACGTAAATAAATTAAGGTAATATGTAATTAATTAAGATGATATGTAATTACTTAAATTGGTAATAGTTGGGTGAAATTGAAGTACTTATAAGTTAGGTTTACTTTTGCTTTTTGTAGACGTTATTATAGCATAGTTTTTATTTATAGTCCTAGGTTTATTGCATCTATTTCTTTATAGTTAGAAGTAAATTTAGGTTTATTTTATTTTATTTCTTCTTCTTCTTCTTCTTCTTCTTCTTCTTCTTCTTCTACTGCATGCTTTAGACTAATTAGCCTGTTGCGTCTCCAAATTGGTCTATCCATCTCTTATGAGGTCTTCCTACATTTCTTCTCCCTCTTGGTTTATACTTCAAAGCTTTTCTTGGGTATCTTTCTTCTGGCATACGTTGTGCGTTTCTAGCCATTTATTTCTAAAATTCACAATTCTAATATTATAGTCCATCCGGCCAGCTTGGAGAATTCGAGTTTTAAATGTGTCCCCCGAGCAGGTAAAGGTCTCGCAAGTACGGATTACCGACGGAAGGAATGCGAATCAAACACTGCGATAAGGAAGAGCGGGCGAGAGGAAAGGTCACGAGATAACTTGAATGGTATTCAAGAGTACAGTCGGAAGAGAAATGACATCGATAGAATCAGTCTTGCATTGTGAAGTTACATTATGACTTTAGTTCGTTCCATTACATGTGAATACGTGTCTTGTATCACACGGTATTATTATTTCATTCGTAAACATATGTTGCGCGTTTAATTAGCTTCGAATTTTTCTCTTGCTACGTTCTTTATTTCCACAGCGATGTCCTCATTTGTTCATCTCCTTGGAAGAGACAGTACTTCCATCGGCTCACACCTCTCCCCCCTCGGCGTGCCTACATACACACGTCAAAACAGACAGCAACGCCATCATTGCTTTTCGGTAATTGTTTCTTGCGCGAGGTATAACCAACCTGAAGCGAGGTAAGTCTGGTAGTGGGGGTGCCACCTTACTGCATCCAGACATTGCTATACTTATTGTATTATTGTATATTATATATCACTGCCACCGGGTGTATACCAATTGTAGTGTTAATAAATACATACATACATACATACATACATACTTGAGAGACACGGATGTGTAGAATTGCAAATATGTCCTTGAAAGTTTTAGAGCATACCTGTACATTTTTACCCGAGACATTTGGTACCATATATGAAAATGTACACTACTCTCTGCTGGATCATCATATTTCCCATGACACCTACGACCCACATTTTGCATGTGTATTCGTTTCAGTAAATAATTTACTTGTAGGTTTTCACTAACTTTGTAGAATTCCACAACAGCTCCTGTTCAGGTGCAAGATCTTTGCAGGCATACTTACATGAACAGGTGGCTTGTTGTGGCGGTGATTGTTTACTTGCAGTTTGTTTCCCTGAGCTTGTTACATAGAATTTTCCGTTCTGTCTCGCCTGTCGACGAATTTTCAACACAGTCACTTTACTAACAGGACGATCTAGGTTCATTTATTTGATGGACAACTGATCTTAGACTCAGAATACAAACACGTTCACAGCGAAGCAAACAGTACACTAGACGCGCACTTGGCACATTCACCGTGATGCTTGGACATTCACACTAACCCTCCAGTGACTTCAACCTCAGCTCTACCTATCACTCGCTCTAGAAACTAAACCAATGCCTTACGGAATTTCTATAATATCCCACATTGTTGGCGACGTCATTTTCACCTATTTTCAGATACAAAACTATGTTCTGAAGTTTTGGCACTTTAAGCCTTTTCCATTTACATTCCTAATTTGTCGTTAAGCATTACTTCCGGTGAGATGGTACTTCACGCCTTCTAAAATAAAAGCTTAATTATTCTGCAGTATCTTGGAGATGACAACTTTGTATTTTTGCACAATATTTTTCAGTCAGAATGTGTGCGTGAAGAGAAATACATTTGTAAGGAAATGCTGAAATTAATAATGCAGTGTTTGAATCGTAGTAAGAAATCTCACTAAAAGCTTGTTTATACTGGCTATGCCCACTGCTACCATCAGAGCCTCATTTATAAATCACAGTTATAATTTAATTTATGTGAAATCTAGTCCAGACAACAACTTTACTTCAGCTGAAATATCTGTTATTGCTATCTTATATATATTTCAGTATTGTTTCCTGACAAGTCATTCATTATCTACTAAAAATGACAAAGCTTCTTTAGGAGTGTAAGGTATTGGTAATGGTGAAGACGACTTGTAAGCTTTTTCATATTTTCTGGCCCTACCAGTAGCGCAACTACGTATTTGTTTGGGGAGGGGATAAGACTTTCGTAAGAAGGAAGTGAAAAGTACATAGTACAGTGTGTGTATATATATATATATATATACACACACACACACACACACACACACACACACACACACACACACACACACACACACACACACTGTACTATGTATATATATGCTTATCTTTCATTTCTCTTTTTCTTTTGAGAAAATAATGTCATCTTGGAATCTGTGAGAGACCACTTCACAGCAACATTTCAATATTAATGTTACTTCAATCGAAAAACATAAAACTGATACCTTGCACTATAAAAATTAATTAAATTAACACTAAACAAATAAACTGATGAACACACAAAACACGAAACAGCATTTTGAGCACCCTACGGTACAATATTGAAGCTGCTTCTCAATTCATTATTCTGAACTTTTTAACCACATACAAAAAGATCATTCGTTTCGTTTGACTGTCGCAATGGTTTCAAGTTTTTTTTTTTTTAATCCTTGTTATTATAGTAAAGTGACTTCGAAGTTTTTTTTCATCTCATTAAAATAAATTACAAACTCCAAATTTTAGTTACAAGAAACGGTTAAGAACTAGAGATCTATTATACTATGTATTATGTATATAATATTTACGAGGGTAAAAACTATATAGACTATTTACCCCTCTGAATATTTTAGGGACTGTTTTCAGAACATGGAAGGGGTGATAGTAGAAGGAAGAAGAATAAAGTGCATACGATTTGCTGATGATATGGCGTTATTAGCAGAAGAAGAGATGATACTAAAGGGCACTACTGGAGCTAAATGACAGCTGTGAGCAGTATGGGATGAAGATAAATGCAAATAAGACGAAAACCATGGTCAGAGGAAGAAAAATAAAGAAGTAAACTTGCGAATTCCAAATGAGGCATTAGAGCAAGTGGACAGCTTCAAATGCTTGCGGTGTACTTCAAGCAGTAACATGAGCTGCTGCCAGGAAGTCAAAAGGAGGATAGCAATGGCCAAGGAAGCTTTTAATGAAAAAAGGAGCATCTTCTGCGGATTTTTGGGAAAAAAAAACTAAGAAAGAGACTAGTGAAGTGCACTGTATGGAGTGTGGAATTGTATGGAGCAGAAGCATGGACATTACGACGAAGTAAAGAGAAGCGAATAGAAGCATTTGAAATGTGGACATGGTGAAGAATGGAATGTGTGAAATGGACTGACAGAATAAGAAATGAAGCTGTGTTGGAAAGAGTGGGTGAATAAAAGAATGATGCTGAAACTGATTAGAAATAGGAAAAGGAATTGGTTGGGTCACTGGCTGAGAAGAACTGCCTACTGAAGGGTGCACTGGAAGGAATGGTGAACGGGAGAAGAGTTCGGTGTAGAAGAAGGTATCAAATGATAGACTAAATTAATAGAGCATATGTGGAAGAAAGAGGAAGGCAGAAAATGGGAAAGACTGGAGAAAGCTAGGTTTGTAGTGAAAGATCTGCCCTTGGGTAGAACACTGACTGAATGAATGAATGAATGAATGAATGAATGAATGAATGAATGACTATTTTAGGGAGTAAATCTTACCTCCTCACCTCCCGTAGTTGCGCCATTGGACTCTACGAGGGGTGGTCTCTGTAATTTCTTTAAATTGCGGCTGCATCCCGTTTTCCCGTTGATCGTACAGATAAAGATACAGTAGTATCTATGCTGGAACAAGTTCCTGTTCAGATCGCTCAGATGGGTGAGGGTTTTAAGACTTTCTCTTTTTGTTGTTTCTCCGCAATTTTCAAAACATTTTCGAACTCTGTCAGCAACTAAAGTTGAAGGTAGGAATAGAAATAGATATTTTGAATACGGTACTTTGTGAAAAAAATTGAAGTCGTTTTCTAGGCAACTTGAATGTTTCAGCAGAAATCTATCTTTTTTCTTAAACACTGCTTCTATCGATTTTGAAAATCGCATTAAAAGTAGTGCCGTTTATCGATCAAAATATTTAATCGATTAATTATTTGAATTTAATCGATTAATCGATAGATCGAGTTGAAGAAATGTTTTAATATACTGTAATACACAATTATTGTTAAATTTAACTTGTGTTCAGTGATAAGTGTAAGTATTTAATGTTGTGTATCTATATATATTGTATAGTTATATTACAATACAACTATTTTAATTACTTACTAACATATTTATTATGAAGGTTATATATAATATATTGTGTCAATTTCCCCGGGAATTTTCGAGACAAAAATAAATAACAAAAATATGAAGACTCACCTAGTTAATACTGCTTCATCCATGATTTTAAACATGTGAGTGCATACACATGCTCCGAATTAAGTGCCGCTCTACGTTTAGTAGCAATGTTTCCTGCGCCACTAAACACGAAAACACTTTTTATCTGTCAAGCACTTCTCTACGATCGTTCAATTTAAATCCAAACGTTTCACAGAGTTTACCTCTCACATTCTCATATGCCATAATGGAGTTCACATTTTTCACAAACCACAGAAAACTGATTTTTTTTCTTTATGAACTAAACACACAACCTTCATACACAAACTCACTACAGAAACTGCAACTGCAAAACTACAGTGGTCGAAACAAAGACTGGCTTCTATTGTAATGGAATTACCATATTTTAAAAAGAGAAGAAGGTAGTTACGCTCTCATTTGCACACAGTGTAGACATGGCTATTTTAAAAGGGATGAGGGGGAAGAATCCCAGAAAATTATGTATTTCATATGCTACGAAGATGAGCTGACAACACGGTGGAAGTTTTCTTGGAAAACCACAAAACCTAATAAGCGTTTCGCATTGTGTTTCAACTTACAATAGAGGTAGACTAGGTCACTGTCCTCATATTTCCATCTCTTTCCGAAGTCTTTGTGTAAAGATTTTCCCTACTCTACCTGGTTTACAGTTAAAAAATAACAGTACTATTGTGCTTTTAAGTAAGCAATTTTCGAGAGAGAAATATTGTCAGAATTTTTAGTACGAGTTTGTATTAACAAAATAATAATTAATATCAACTACAACCGATTAATTTTAATCGACTCAATTATTCGATTAAATATTTTGATCGATTAATCTTAAAACAGAAATTGATAGATTAATCGATTAAATCTCACAACACTAATTAAAAGTATCTTATGTCATTTTAAGGGACTGTGGGATATATTTTGTGCAACCCTCAATGTTCAGTTTCTTCAATATACAAACACACAGCTGTTCGGCTGCTCACTGCTTCTTGTCACGAGGGGGGCGCGATCCTTCACGCACTGTTGTAAATAAATGTTACAAGTATGTAGAAAAGAACAAACTTGCGCAAAATGTAAAAACAGAACCTTAAACTGTAAGAATATTTGCATTAAAGCAAAATATGGATATATATTATTTTAATGTACCGAAGTACATATGATATTGCCATGTAGATATTCTACGTCATCATACGATGAAAGAGTAATGGAACGGTATCCGGTGTGGCTTAGTGGATAAAGTATCAGCCCGTAGAGCTGAAAACCCGGGTTCAAATCCCAGCGCCGGAGAGAATTTTTTCCGTTCCATTACTCTTTCATCGTAAAATATGGATAGATGTATGCATGCATGCATGCATGTATGTATGTATGTATGTATGTATGTATGTATGTATGTATGTATGTATGTATGTATGTATGTCGGGGAAACGATTATTGTCCAGTGTAAGGAAATTGTGTCGTTTTAACTACCTTTTCGTCAAACTTTAAGACTGTCATGGCCTAGATGGAGTTCAAAGAAAAATTAAGTTAAAAACACAATTATTGACACATTTCTCGGTTCCACAATGAAAAATATAACAGAAAGATACCGCATCATTATATATACACACAAAGAAAACATTTTAATACAATTTCGCTCATTTTTACTTCCTTTTCGAGAAAAAAAAATATATTATATGAAACATTTCATAGCGTGTTTTGAGACAGCTACTGAATTAATTCCCAATATGTTCAGTCAGTTGAAGAGACCAGTGTATTATGATAACAAATGACAGAAAGAATTTTAGTTTTGTCCTTTAAATGTGCCGAAATTGGATCTCAACAAATGTAACATTCCGTTCTGAAAAGAAATTTTAAAATTTTACATTTGTTCGGATCAGATTTCTGCACACTTAAAGGACAAAACTAAAATTATTTCAATAATTAATTATCATAATACCCTGTTTTCTTAAACTGACTAATAATATTGGGAATTAAATTAATGGCTTTCCCAATACACGCAATATAAACAATTTTTATCTCGGAAAGGAAGCAAAAAATGAGCAAAATTTTATTGAACTTTTTTTGTTTAAAATATCTCAAATAATAGCCACCTAAAATTAATGGCATTAATTACGGTTCACTCTGTATATACGTGGTAGAAGTGCAATAGCCTTGCAGATTTCTGGAGCGAATAGCTCATGTTCTATGTAACAAAAAACTATACTATCATATTGTTGGAAAGTTCATAGTTTTTTCAGAAACTATTGTGAGTAGGAAAGTATTTTTGTCCATATCGATAATCCCTCTGGCGTATTTCAATAGCATGCATGATCTTCGTGTAAATTTAATTTAAAATAACTCCTAAATTCAAACCATATTGCATGAGGCGAACACGTGGCAACATCTTGGCAGCTTAAGTACGGAGACTCACCGAGTTCGTATACCTCTTACATCTGTAGACGAGTAGAGTGTTTTAGCAACGATGTTGCCGGACTGCTGAAACTTCAAACTTAATTTTCTAATTAACTGTGCATTTAATAACAAAACGTAATATAGGTTTTCTATTCATTTTAGTGTTCCCTATCGTCCCTTTCAATCTGCAAGGTTATTTCACTTTCACCCCGTGTATTTCTAGGCAGTACTTTTTTCTCTAAAACTGTAGTCATTAGATAGAATAATACAGAATGAACCATAAGTAATGTCATTAATTTCAAGGGATTATTCTTTGAGATATTTCAAACAAAAATTTTTAATACAATTTTGCTCGTTTTTGCTTTCTTTTTCAGAAAAAAAATGTTTTATGTCAAAGATTTCACAGCATGTTTTGGGAAAGCCATTGACTTAATTCCCAATATGCTCAGTCAATTTAAGAGAGCAGTGTATTATGAAATATAATAATAAATTACTGAAAGAATTTTAATTTAGTCCTTTAAATGTGCAGAAATTTGATCCGTCAAAGGTAACATTTTAAAATTTCTTTGCAGAACGAAAAGTTACATTTGTTCGGATCAAATGTCTGAACATTTAAGCAACAAAACTAAAATTATTTCAATCATTTATTTTCATGATACAATGCTCTCTTAAACTGACTGAGCATATTGAATTAAATGAATGGCTTTCCCAAAACACGGTATGAAATTCTTCACATAAAACAATTTTTATCTCAAAAAGAAAGCAAAAACGAGCAAAAGTCTATTACATTTTTTTTTGTTTGAAATATCTAAAAAAAATAACCCCTCGAAATTAACGACATTACTTACGGTTCACTCTGTACGCACTGCCTATTCAGTTCAAGTGTACTTCTTAAATATAAATATTGTCTTGACATTTCCGTGTGTATTTGTCAATATCCTTCGTGTATCGTATCAAGTGGAGTCAGACGCACATCCATAAAAAGTATAACTAACTTATTACTCATATTTCCGTCTGTGTTTGTAATGTCAACATGTGCTCGTGTTGATAACTACAAGGAAAAAATTATCGTGTACTTACTTACTTACTGGCTTTTAAGGAACCCGGAGGTTCATTGCCGCCCTCACATAAGCCCGCCATTGATCCCTATCCTGAGCAAGATTAATCTAGTCTCTACCACCATATCCCACCTCCCTCAAATCCATTTTAATATTATCTTCCCAACTACGTCTCGGCCTCCACAAAGATCTTTTCCCTTCTGGCCTCCCAACTAACACTCTATATGCATTTCTGGATTCGGCCTCCACAAAGGTCTTTTCCCTTCTGGCCTCCCAACTAACACTCTATATGCATTTCTGGATTCGCCCATACGTGCTACATGTCCTGCCCATCTCAAACGTCTGGATTTAATGTTCCTAATTATGTCAGGTGAAGGATACAATGCGTGCAGCTCTGCGTTGTGTAACTTTCTCCATTCTCCTGTAACTTCATCCCTCTTAGCCCCAAATATTTTCCTAAGAACCTTACTCTCAAAAGCCCTCAACCTCTGTTCCTCTCTCAAAGTGAGAGCCCAAGTTTCACAGCCATACAGAACAACCGGTAATATAACTGTTTTATAAATTCTCTATCTTTCAGATTTTTTGACAGCAGCTTCTCAACCGAATAATAACAGGCATTTCCCATATTTATTCTGCGTTTAATTTCCTCCCGAGTGTCATTTATATTTGTTACTGTTGCTCCAAGATATTTGAATTTTTCCATCTCTTCGAAGGATAAATCACCAACTTTTATAGTTCCATTTCGTATAATATTCTGATCACGCGACATAATCATATACTTAGTCTTTTCGGGATTTACTTCCAAACCTATCTCTTTACTTGCTTCAAGTAGAATTTCCACGTTTTCCCTAATCGTGGATTTTCTTCTAACATATTCACGGCATCCGCATAGACAAGAAGCTGATGTAACCCGTTCAATTCCAAACCCTCTGTGTTATCCTTAACTTTCCTAATGGCATATTCTAGCGCGAAGTTAAAAAGTAAAGGTGATAGTGCATCTCACTGCTTTAGCCCGCAGTGAATTGGAAAAGCATCAGATAGAAACTGGCCTATACGGACTCAGCTGTAAGTTTCACTGAGACATATTTTAATTAATCGAACTAGTTTCTTGGCAGTACCAAATTCAATAAGAATATTATATAAAACTGCTCTCTTAACCGAGTCATACGCCTTTTTGAAATCTATGAATAACTGATGTACAGTACCCTTATACTCCCATTTTTTCTCCAATATCTGTCGAATACAAAAAATCTGATCAATAGTCGCTCTATTACGCCTGAAACTACATTGATGATCCCCAACAATTTCATCTCATTATTATTATTATTATTATTTATTTTTATAACGAAAACTTTATTGTAACAAGTCACATTTTAGTTGAACGAAACACAGAGAGGCCCACAATAAAGATATAAAAAATGCGTTAAGGATGTCTCCCAATGGAGTTCTCTCGACTATTAAAGACATATTTCTAATATCAATGATAACTATAACGTTAAACTTTAAAACCGAATATATCTTTATAATTTATTTATAAAGACTACCCATTTTTCAGCAGCACCCTCAGATTTTCAGTTAATACCCTTATTACACTTCTGAAAAGTTCGATACTAACTAAGGAGTTCCACATTTTTAATATCTAATGCAGAATGAATAAACATAGTCTTTCACTATTATAGTGAAAATAAATTATCCTTCATGTTATAATGATGTAAATAGCTATTTACATTTACGTAGTGGAAGGAGGCGTCGCTTTAAAACACTTTTTTGTGTGTGTTTTAGTATTCTCTCTTTGTATGAACGAGCAGTAATCACTCATCATAGATGGATCGCATCTCCCTTTATAACGCTGTTTCATCTGTAAAATGTCTTGGTGAAAGCGTTCCCCTTGTTCGTCACTCACTGCACCCAAGTTTTTAGGAAAAAATCTAAATGAGAATGCAAGAAGTGAATTTTCACAGACATCCTGTATCCAAAATTCTTATAATTTTGAAAGAGACTCTGAACTAGTTGTCATTATTTTCTTCCTTTTTGTTGTCGAAGAACTCATTCACAACACACGTTCGTTTGGAGTTTTTTTATCTAAAAAAATCGATCACGCATCGTTTTTTTAACCTCAGGTCCAATGAATATTCCTTCTTTTAATTTTGCAGCACTCAAGCCAGGGAATATTCTTCGCAGATATTTTAAACCTTTGCCTGTTGTGTCCATACCTTTCATAAAGTTCTTCATGATCCCTAATTTAATGTGTAAAGGATGGAGATATATTTTTTGTGGGTCAACTAAAGGTTTAAATTTTACATTATGTTTCCCAGGAGTGAAATATTCTCTTCTTGGCCATTCCTTGATTATGTAGTGATGTTGAGTATCTCGGTTGTCCTAAAGACACAGAAAAAAGGATATTTAGAGAATCCACTCTGCATTCCATGTAGAAGACTTTAAGATCCCGCAAATATGCCAACAATGGTTTTCAAATTTTAATGACTTCAAGAATACGACGCATGTTTTCGTATGTTCTTTCATTGCTGCACTGTATGCTACAGATATATAGGAAAGTTTATTACGATTTTGTAACAAAACGGCTTTTAGACTAATTTTAGAAGCATCTAAAAATAAGCGCCACTTTTCAGCATTATGTGTAATACCTAGTTTTAATCAGTCCATTTACATCGCTGCATGTACAAACTCCAGAATCTGTAACTATGAAAAATGGTAATAGATCCTTATTTATGTTTCTAAACACTGAAACATTAGTATCTTTATCCAGCACCTTCCATTCCTGAAGACGAGATTCTAGAAGCTCAGTCAGCTGTTTAGTTAAGTACAAATCACGTACCAGATCGTTGAGTTCCACCAGGGGCGTATTTTGCGGATTACCGGGTAGCCCAAGGAAATTACAAAAAAAAAAGTTTATAATATAACATAATGTAATAATTTTGTATTATTAGTTTTACCATAGTAATTAAAATTAAAGTAATTGTTAGATTTATATGCGCTCTCTGCTCTCGAAAAGAAACAAGTTGTCAAGGCGGCATCGCTGGAGAAACCGCTTGCTATGTGAGATAGCCTGTGACCGTTTCGCTCATGCTGTCCTTCGCACAACTGCCCGTCCCCCCCCCTCTCCCTTCTGTTTCCATCGTGCACTGTAGGCGGGCGAGTTGCCGCTCTCGTGATCGGTTTCTTCGCAGGCGCGAAGCAGCAATACGCTTAGTACGCTAGCAATTGAATGTGATTGTGTTCTTGCAGTGCATTATTTTAAATGTGTGATTTGTTCGAGTGTCTAAGAGTTATATTAATTGTGAATTATTAAGTTTTTAATTTCCCAATTAAGTGATATTGTGAAAAATATGGCAGAACAAGTTTCTGGAGAGGTTTGTGTTGAAAATGACTGTGTAATAGAAGGTTTATTAAAAGTGCCTTTTAACCGTCGTACATAACAACGAGAAAGTTGAAATTGTGAAAATGGAAAGACCAACTCCTGAGTTAAATTTGTCCATGGACGTAAAAGAAAAACAGGGAGAGTACACACGCCATTTCACTTCAACATCATATGGTAAGTGGAATTGGTTGTGTGGTAGTTCTAAACTGTCTAAACTATTTTGCTGGCCATGTTTGTTATTTAGCCGCGAAACTAATGTGTGGTCAAAAGAGGGGTTTTCTAATATGAACTCCCTTCGAACGGCAGTCCTAGAATACGACAAATCAAAAGCTCATATTTGTAGTAGCATGAAATTTGCAAACTTTGGGAAGACAAGAATTGATTTACAGCTAGATACGCGAAAAGCTCTACACATCAACCAACACAATGCTCTTGTGAAAAAAAAATCGGGAGATTTTACTGCATCTTATTAACGCAGTCTGCTTTCTAGGAAAACAAGAATTGGCTTTTCGGGGTCATAACGAGAGTGTGGAATCATACAATATAGGAAATTATATTGAATATTTAAGTTCCTTAAGTGAATTTGACCATTTACTGGCCAATCATCTTGAGAGTTCAACAGTATTTCGTGGTACTTCTCTCGCAATTCAGAATGACTTAATATTTGCTATAAGTGGGGTTATGATAAAGAACATGAAACCTTTTGTGGCCATTGTTGTTGATGAAACAAGTTACTGCTCTAATCAGAGTCAATTGTCCACTGTTTTAAGATACGTCGACAGTACTACCAATGTTCAAGAACGGTTTATAGGATTCACAAATGTCAGTTCGGACAAAACTGCTGCTGCTTTGTTTCAGCATGTGGAAGATGTTATAGCAGAATACAATGTCGGCAATAAGTTAATTGCACAGACATACGATGGTGCTTCAGTTATGGCGGGAAATATTAATGGCTTAAAAACAAAAGTTCAAGAAAAGTATCCTCAAGCACTATTTGTCCATTGTTACAGCCATGTTCTCAATTTAGTTTTGCAACAAACTACTTCATCCATTCCAGAATGCCGCATTTTTTTCAAAACACTGTCGGGTTTAGCTGCATTTTTCTCATCATCTCCTAAAAGATCAGAAAACTCAAATAATTTATGAACAAGAAACTCCCAAAAGTAGCACCAGCTAGATTGAATTTTACATCTCGGCTTGTAAAATACAGTAAAGGAATACAGAGAAAAACGGACTGCTTTCTTTAAAAATATCATTTGTAATGACTCTGAAGAAAACTGGGATGATGCTGTAAATGTGCAGGCTCAAGGATATTTGAATTTTTTCACACAGTTTCAGAATATATTTCTTCTTGAAGTCTATGCTAGAGTGTTCGCACATACAGATGTGCTCTACAATATTCTTCAGACAAAAAGTCTAGACATAGCATACTACTTGCAAGAGGTATCAAAGTTAAAAAAAAAATATATTATATCCGAGTTCAGACGTAGTGGGTTTCCGTCCATATGGAGTAATATGGAAAATGAAAATTCTTCAGCCAATACAATGGAACCACCATTAAAGCGAAGAAAAGGAGATGATGAATTGAAATACAGGCAGCTGTACTACAGCATACTAGATCGTATGCACATGGAAATTACTGACAGATTTTCTGATTATGGAAAGCTTCAGTTCACACATCTTCTAGATTCTCAAAAATTTTCTGCTTATAGAGAAAACTTCCCGAATGAGGCACTAAACAAATTATTTCAGTCCTATAACAGTCACTTTGATCAAGTACGTTTGAAAAATGAATTAAGTGTAATATATTCAGCAGAAGTCTTTGATTTTTCGAACAAACCTATCCATGAAATATTATCTGCCATATATGAAAACCAGCTGAACCAAGTTATTCCTGAAGTCCTTAAATTGGAAACATTAATTGTGACAATACCAGCTACGTCAGCATCGGTAGAAAGAACATTTTCTGCGTTGAAGAGAATAAAATCCTACTGTAGATCAACTCATACACAAGAACGTTTAACCGGCTTGGCACTAATATCCATTGAAAAGTCATTTATACAGAAACTTTGCAAGTGGCCCAACTGTAATTTCAAGGACGAAGTCATCAACGTATTTTCGTCCCAATCAAGACGTCTGGAATTCACATAAATATGTAAGGAATTTTATTATAGGGATTTTAAAATATATTTTGTGTAATAATAGGGTCAGTGGTAGCCCAAACCCTTTAACCAGTATACGCCACTGAGTTCCACCTATGTTTTAAATGTGGCTTTTCTTCTCTCTCTTCATCTGGAATGTAAACGTCATCCCTTGATGTAGAGGGCTGCACATCATCAGATGACGTTATGTCAGATTCCGATTCTTCTTGTCATGTAGAAGGTGGAATGGGAACAGGTAAATTTTCTCCATGAGGTATTGATCTTATAGCTGATGGGAGATTAGGAAACTGAATGAGTTTCTTATTTTTTTTAAGAAAATCCAGTAACATTGGTTAAGCAGAAATAATAGTCATCTTCGTGGTTCTTTTGTTCACGCCATAGCATTGGTTCGGAAAGTTTTTACAACTACGCCTTTGCTTCTTCATTTCATTTCACACAGAACAGTTCACACTACTGACAAAACCTCTACACCCGAACTAAACAAAATACAGACTGACTGTCTCTGTTTTCATTACCAGGCATCCTGTAAGTCTATATTTTCTTTCAAGTATCAATAAACCACGATTCAGATGTGTCAAGTGAAGAGGGACTTGGTACATGTATACTAGGTATTGAAAAATGTGTATAAATTCCATATATTTATAAAGCTAAATTATTGAAATTTATTTCATGTGTACCTTGTTAAATGGGAATACGTATGCATACATCGAAATTAAACGTAGGCTCTGTGGCTTCCACCAGTTTCCTCAAGCGGCCGGTAATGGAATCCACTGACTTCTGGAGGAAGTTGCGTGGGGCATTGGTGATAATGCCCCGAATCCGTGCTTCCAATTCTTTATTGCCTCTGGACGGATTGTGGCATTCCTTCCTTTCTCTGTATGCCACCATCTCTGAACGAAAACAACGGAATTCCACACTTCATAGCGTGCAGTTCGTTCGCGAACAAACAGGTAATCGACCATCTTTGCTATTGTTGCGCGAACCGCCCCTCACAGCCACAATCTATACTACGGACGCGCAAAAGTTCAAACTCTATTTAATGATTTACATGTACACACAACTTTCATTATGGTTGGACCAATATAAAAATTCCACAGCCAATTAATAATACCTAGTTACTTCCCGCCAGCACTGTATTTATGGCTATTCATAAAATACAACATTGTTGCAGTGCTCGGAAACCTGACGTGATGGAAAAAATCTGATTACATATTCGTAATCAGCGCATCAGACTTGGTAATAATCAGCATTCTGTTTGTCGGCACAAAAAATGCTGTTGACTAGTGTAATTATTAAAAATTAAACGGAACGAATATTGTTACTACCTAAAAATTAAGTTGATTATACGTATAATATACGTATATAGCCTATAAATTAAAAGTTGCTTGAAAATGTAAAGGTGCATTTACACGGTTCAACTTTTGTTTCAACTTTACTAATTCAAACAATGCATGCAAGAGTGAACGAAACACGTTCAATTATGCATGTCATTTTCCACTAAAAATGAGAACGCAAGCAGAAATTGAAAGGTATCCATCGCCGGTGGGTTGGTGGGTATCTTATGAGTTATTTCGTTCAACAGTAGCATGTAGCGAGCAGCTGATTGTTCTAGGTGGCCATGAATAAACTGAATTTTTGGTGATGATGAACGTTTTAATCTGAAAATGGCGGCATGTACCATTACCTTTATTGATGATTATCGCAAATACGACTGCCTATGGGGTGTTCAACCACAATTTTGAGAATGAAGTAGGCCTAAGTATTGGATTGATATTTATATATACAGGGCTTTCATTTCAAAACTTCCCAGTCTAAATAACTAATTATTTAAATAACTGAATTCAATTTAAACAAAAAACACATCAATTTAGATAATGAGGAGGAAGTCTGAATCCAGGCTTAATAACTGCATTTCAGATTTCACCCCCACCCCCAGCCAACCCGTTTAGAAATTTCAAATGACACCCCTGTAGTTTTATACTTAAATATGAAAGAGCATTCAATTGTTTATACATCTCATTCATTTATTTCACATATTTTGTCTTATATCGTTGCCTGGCAACCTTGATTGTTGTTACTGTTGATTAGAGCTGAAGTTACAATTACCATTGAACATTTCTTGTAATAGTTGTGTTCCTGTATTAAATTATTGTAAAATGGTGTATATATGTTGTTGTTATTGTTTAGTCAACTGTCCGAGAACAGGTCTGAAACTCACAAGTGATACCAACAAGACATCACTTGTGAGGCAACTAGTCCATGAGATAATGGGGTAGGGTGGCCAGTTCCTTTCCCCTTCAATTGCATACATCGCTTACTAGCTACATATTCCACTAGTCAGACTTCTGATGCAAACACATATCGTCAAGTGAGATGTACTGCCTGATAACAAATGTACATATCAGTCAGAACCTCAATCAGAGGGTGTGTGTATGTATGTGTATATATATATATATATATATATATATATATATATATATATATATATAGTGAAAATGGCGTTCAACACGGAACACCATGTAGCTTAAAAGTCACAGTTTTAAGAGTATCGAATAATACTTTTCGATCACAATGAAAGGAGTATCAGTTAGTCGAAGAGTACTGAATATTAAATATACTTTGGTATTGCGTAGAGCAGACATGGATAGTGATACTTTATCACAGGGATCTAAATTAAATGACAGCCTCGTTTCTGTGACAAAATATCAGACTGTGGTTTGTCGGTCTTCTCTATCCACAGAGATGGACTGACCATGCATCATACGACAACCACGCTCTAGCACGGTGGCCACCAAGGAGCTCCGATCTCACATCGTGACACTTTTTCTTTTGTGGATTTGTGAAGGACATAGTTTACATTCACCCTAATTATTCAGATGAATTCAAACAACTCAGCGCGAGAGCTGTGGTAAGTGTCGATGCAGATATGTTACACAGGAGTTGGGATGAATAGGACTATCGCCTTGATGTGTGTCATGTCACACAAGGAGCGTATATTGAACATTTGTGAATTGGCAAAGTAAACTTAAATAGTTCGTTTATAAAACAGTGTAAACTGATTCCTAATAACTTCAATAGTTCTGGATTTATAAAACATCGAGTGTATATTTATTTTGTAGTACCGGTAATCTTGTATTATAATTTTCTGAATAATGCCGCAATTTTATATGTTTTGTTATTATGATATACAGTCGAGCCTCAATTTTAGGCAGTTCGATTCTAGGATGGAGCACATCGACTCAGAGTTCAGCCACCTTACAGGGTCCACAAGAACAATGTTTATTATTTCAGGTTCTCATTGCATATCGTAATTTTACAAACAGAGAATCGAGGTTATTTCGTAAATTAGATCCCAAGACTGTAACAAAAAGGTATATTAAAAAAAATGAATTTATTGCGGTTGAATTTAAACATCTGGGGCCATATTCACAGACATTCTTAGCGCGGGCTTCCGGTGGATGATCAGCGAACTAACGTTTTTCGTATTTATAAACCAGTGTTATCGGTATGATATGATATGAATCCTGTATAAGTGATCAGTCGATAGCCGGGGCTAATTTAGCACGCTCGTAGCGCGGGCTAGCGAAATGTCTATGAATAGCACCCCAAATAAATAAATGGACGATTATATTAAAACAAGGAAAAATTTTAACTTCTGTGATATCTTTTTCATGGAAGAACTGTGCACTCTAGAGAATTAAAAAATACTCATAAATAAAATAAAGTTAACGATAGCTTATACCACCGCATAAAATATACTTCCTTTACATACCACAGTACATTCTGATCCTTTTGAGAGAGCAAAGAAAGAGCATAAATTGTCCATTGTTCATAGTTGGTCTCTTTACTGTTTTTGTATTTTCAAGAACTGAACTGGAAATATGTAGGCCTAGTATCAAAATCACTGTTGCCAGTAACACTCCTCTTTCACTTCGCTAACGTATTCTCTGGTATGTATAGTTCTATAACTAAATTTGCCACACTTTCACTTTTCTTTAATCTATCACAGCGAACTTAGTTTTCATCGAGTACGAATTTCTTTTCTTCTTTTAAGCGTGGTTGCGCTCAATACGAAACACCCGACTGCTATACTGTATAACAAACATTTGCGGCAAGATAAGCTGCCCTCTACTTCGGGCTGAGATCGTCTAGTTTAGCGAGAGATAATCTCTATCCTTTTTCTGTGTACCACCTTCGTTCTATGACAGGGAATGAAGTCACAGTAATGAAATAATAAATAATAAACGTCATTTCCCATGTCTTGGTAGACTATAAAGTAAAATCGCACACAATATGAATGATAAAGATGTTACTCGACAAAATAATATGTGCAATATTATCCCATTGTCACATAGAACTCTCAAAAACCTGTCCCAACACTTTTTCTCACAGCTAGCTGGAATACGAGCTAGCAAGGAAAAATGATCACATAAAGAGCCGTAAGTCATAGTACTGGGTTCAAATTCCGTATAGGATGAGTGGAAACCATTTCATGATTTCTCAGCGTTGCCAACCCAATGCACTGGAATTTCCCTAACCATTGCTTGTTTTCGCCCTAGAAAGGACTAAATTTCCCTAAAAACTGCAAAATATATTATTAAAGAAAAAAACATTATTATTTAATTCAGCAGTGAATTACAATATATATTCAACAGCAGATTTATGTTTAATACAAAAAAATTACAGAACATTTTGCAAGAAACAGAATACACTTATCGGATGTTTTATTTCATGCTAATTTTTATATAAAACTCGTAACAAAGACCCACTTCTATTTTTTCCCTACTTTGTAATAGGCTTGAAATTATTGTTGAGCTGGCAGTTTTATTCCTCGTCTTTGTTTTCATATTGTATACAGATGAGAAAATCCTCTCCACAAAAGCAGTAAAGTGTGGTAATATCAAACTATGCCCGGCGCCGGAGAGAATTTTTCTCCGTTCCATTACTCTTTCATCGTATGATGACGCAGAATATCTGCATGGAAATATCATATGTACTTCGGTACATTAAAATAATATATATGATACGCGTAAAATCACTTCGTGATTTAAGACGGCGCTTATTCCGTCGGATCCCGGCCAACTAGTCACTCATATCGAGTGCACCTCAGCACATGTGTGGACTTCGGTCCTGCGTTCATAGACATCTATGACGTAGTGCAGAGGGCGGCCACCAGAGGGAACCCAAGAGTTGGAGCTTAATCTGAGACGATTCTAACCGGCGTCGGAGTTGTATCCGGTGTGGCTTAGTGGATAAAGCATCAGCACGTAGAGCTGAAAACCCGGGTTCAAATCCCGGCGCCGGAGAGAATTTTTCTCCGTTCCATTACTCTTTCATCGTATGCTCAACAAGATTAACAAGGAGTGGAAATCCCACCGTAACGTAATTTTCTCTATCTGAGCAATTTCCTCTCAAAAAGCATTCACATACATAAATTTAACTGCATTAGGAATAGTAGTATTGTGCAATAAACGCCGCTTCTTGGCAATGTCATTTATATGTTCTTGTTTTATACAAAAAAAGAAATTCAGCTGTTAACGAAGCAATTGACATAACTTACCTGTTTTTCCAAGGACAGAATGTGGAGTAATTACGACAAGTTTCTCAAATCAACAAATGAACATTTTTAGAACATTTGGTGTACACTTTCATTCAGAAAACGAGTGTTATAGGCGAGAAAATATCAAAACATGATCCAAAAAATGTCCCTATAATCAAACTTAGTTTCTCAATTTCCTTTTATCCCCTGAGAGGATAAAAAGAAAGGCGAGAGTAATCCAGGCAAATATGCTTGAAATCGGTGCGACGGGTATGACGTCAAACTACACCTTTTGCGCCCCTAATCCACCGCAAAATACCTCTAATTGTCAAATATTAAATTGCTACTATCGGTTTCGGTCATACGTAAGCGGATTAGAATGGATGTGGAGGTAACAGGATTGTAGCAACGTACACTTCACTGTATATTTTATTAAAAGTGTTATGGTTGTGACATGGACTGAACATTTCATTTCCACATTCTTTATTTTATTAAGAAGAATATTGGCATTCCTTCATATGTTAAAGCATAGGGGAACATATCAACGCACATATTCTACAGTTGAGTCGAAAAGAATATTAGCTTATTTATAAAAAAAAAAATAACACCTGCTGAACTTGACTGCACTTTTGAAATATTCACAACACGAAACAATTCGTAATCGTAATAATATGAACAAAACAGCTGAAAAACACACCGGAAAAAGAAATGAACTATGGGTAATTCTAGGGAAAGTTCCCTAGGATTGGCAACACTGTGGTTGCTCCACTGTGCAATCGTCTAGAAAAGTAGAATCCCTGAACAGAAAGAAATGAATACACAGATAAATAAAGACCAAATAAACGAGACACTTGTTTGCCTCAATTTATTGCAACTGTTTCTGGTGACTGCTGATAAGAGTGCTATGACATCAGTCCTGTCATGTTGATGGCAATTCCGGGACATTTTCTAAACACAGAGTCGACGTGAGTCACCAGTTTCTGTAAATTGTATCTCATTCCAGCTTGAATCCTTGCCAGACTTCTCTATTAAATCTGCTAGGAAATTTGCTTTGAAGAATAGCATACGCCAACTCGCTAAGGCAAAGCAAGGGCTTCTACGGTTGTCAAATTAATGTACAGAATGCTGGAACCCAAAGGGATATGTCTTAACGGTAGCAGGAGGCGATCCACAGAAATTTCCCAGACAGTTAGGTAGACCAGATTTTTTATGGTCCAGCAGGGAACATCGGCAATTTCAAGAAAAACCGCAGTTATCAAGTCACTATCCGTTGAAATGTAGCAGAACATACATGTAACAGTACATACAATTATAGAACTTTGCATACTAAATTTGTAGAGTATCTTAACTTTTTAAATTAAATTAATAAACACATGTACCTCCTATAGCTACATAATTATGGCCACTAAGAATTAAATTTCAGTACTGACGCTTGCATCGAAGTCTTGCACATAATATTGTACACACTGAACTCTTAACACACACATTTTACAAGCACTGGATTGAAGAATATATCTTTTTAAGGATCTGTTCATTCCCATATAGCTTCACATTAAGTTCTTCACATGAGAAATGAAAGTCTGTTTTCACTTGTAACAAAGCTGTTTCAATTTTCATTCTTTACTTTTCATCAGTCCATTTCATTGTGGAGAAAAGACTTTCAACTGACGAATTACTGACTGAAAGACACACGATTAATGACACTATTTTGAGAAAATTTTCAAATGACTAGAATTTTTGTTTTGAAATGTTAAAACGTCACACCAATTTTCACCTGTTGGTTTGTCACAAAACTCCTCATTTCTTGAACTACTTAAAAATGGACGCTGAGGCAGTTCTAATTCTTAAAGAGTGTAGAATATCTCATACTGTGGTTCGCTGGTTCTTCTGTCTCATACTGAGAATCGTTCAGAAATGTGCATGAATCGCAGCAGTTCCATCATGATACTTAAATATTCACGTGTAAAATGTCATGGAAACAAAATCAGAACTTCTGGTCAGCCTATTCCCAGTGAAATAAGCTAAATATCAATTTATTAACCATGTCCTCTGTCATGGCTCAAGCGGTAGTGTTTCGACACCCAGAACATGAGAATTTTCTTCCTCCAAAGAAAACTGACTTTATGTTTTCTGTCCCGTGTTTGATCCGTGTTGTGTCAAGCTGTAGCTGTGCACCATGCTGGTCGTAACACTATGGAGTCCAGCTGCTTATGAATAATAATCCAGAGTGTTCTATTCTACCTGCTCTGAATAATCATTACATAAGTGAGGAAGGAACAGGCCAAAGGGTCCTGGCCTTTAAGGATCATGATGCTGACGATGATATACATTGATTGTTAAAGAATATGAAGACGAAACACATATAGGTAATTTACTACGGTATTTAAAATTATCTAAGTATGCACAAAGTCTTTCTTCGTCAGTTTTACCTCCTCTTGTATTCATATTACCGACTTGCAATCCCATGCGGTGTAGGGAAGGATATTATCGTTGAGCATCACTAGTGAGGAACACATTGCTGAAACAATGAAGGACAGCATATGCCAAAGGACATACACTCAGTCCCGTGAACGAAAGATTAATCTCTTCCATTGCCCACAACGAGAATCAAATCACAGACCACATGACTGTAAAACGCACGCTATCCACACAGCCAAGGCGGTACCGTAGACAGTATGCACAAAGTATAATTTAAAAATATTAACCTTTAAAACGAATATTATGAATTTTAGAAGTCAAAGATAAATACACAAAACAAAATTTTACAAATTACGTATTTACGCCCGATGGATCTTTCCAGCTCTCATAGGGGTTGCTAAGACAGCTTTACTTATTATTTTAGAAACTACCTCCTTCCCTTCTTCTCTAAGTCTTGTTTTCGCAGAAAAAGCGCATTACTTCTGTTTCTCGTTGTTTACCTATATCACTAATTTCATCAAAGAACACTTTACGTCATCCGCGTTTAATCTGCCCTTAATCTGAAGATTCTCCTAATGATTCTATTACTGAGAAACACTCAAACTTATTCAACCAACTTGCATAATTTAATCAAAATTCTTCATATTTTCTGTGACACTTTTCTAGTTTATCAAATAATGATTTAAAAAATCACTTTTGTTCTTGTTTTCTTTTCATCTTTAGATGAAGAGTGGTGCTTTACACAGAATTAATCGATTAATTAATTAATTAATTATGTTCGTTGTTCACTTCCACCTTCACCAAAATTTTGTCGAAGAATTTCCGAGATTTTCGACATTCCATTGTGAGCACGCAAAAGTTTAAAATAAAGGAGATCGCCCTAATAACAGTATGCACACTCGAAACTGCAACATATCCGCACTACTTGAATAACCAATACAAACGAATAAATGCACCATGCGGTGTGGTAGTGCCAATATGGGAGTGCTGACTGAGAAAAGCTATCTGCCTGTCTGGCCCACCTGCTAATGCAGGCTATCACAAAAATATCACGTACACTCATAACCAGACATCGGATTCTAGGGCAAATGCCTATTTTGTTTCTTTATGAGAAAAGTAAAAATAATTATTAATATTTGTGTTTCATGGAAATTGAAAGGTATTCAAAGAGTTTTATAGTGCCCTAAAATGCCCTAAAACGGTTATTAGAGCCTAATTTGTTAATATTCGCCTAAAAATGCCTAACACACTGTAAAGTTTCGCATTTTACTCTTACTTTTTATAATTTATACATGCATTCACTGCGAAATTTAAGGCATTTAAAAAGTGGAAAGTTTGCTTCACACCGGCCATGAAACCATTGATATAGGAAACAAAATGTTTTGAATCTCACGACACTCGCAATAGATTTCACCGAATTTAACATGTTTGGAGGCATAAATGCCGACAAAGAACCAACCTTAGTTTTGAAGCAGGCAAAATCACAACATGTGTTGCTACCGATTCAGAGATATACTATACTATAAAAATGACTGTTTTCGGTCTCAAACCGATTAGCTGTACTGCCCTTCAGAGTGTCATAAAATCACAATTTTTGGAGAAAGAGTGTTTTTGAAATATTTATGAAAAGTCGTAAAACTGCGAATTAGTACGGTAAACCGTTACAAAATATTTAAAAGAATGGCCCTCCTAGTGTTAACACTACCAGGAAATGCAACAATAAGTGGAACTTTGTATTTTTGTCCAATTGAGTCTCAATAACAACGGTTCATTTGAATGCTCGTTAGCAGTTGCTCTTTCCCTCACCTTATTTGTGTTGAGAAGTTTTGAGCGGTAGGACGTTTTCCTGTGAAGTTTAACGCGATAATGCCGAAAAATATAAGTGCAAAATCTACATTGATCCGGCAATGGCTAACAGAATATTCAGAATTCACTTATGATGGAAAAATAATATTCTGCAAGATTTGTAGCAAACAGGTATGTAACAATAGTTGAAATATATAAATATTCTATTAATTTTAATGAGTAGGCCTATAATATTTATACATTGACTGAGCTATCCTGAGGTATAATTCTTTTTAAGACCACTGCACTTTAACCTTTTAAATTCCGATAGTTAAAGTATTTGCAGGTCATTAAAATTTTGATTGTTCGAACCCACTAACTTTGTGATAGAAATATGGCAATACAACAATTAGGATTTTATTTTAATTCAGTTCACTTTACATTTTTAGATTTCGCAAGAAAATAAGTGCCACCTAAAGCAGCATGTGCAAGGAGCGGCTCATAAGGCTAAAGCTCAGCAGAAAAATCAACTGCAACAAACTTTACTAACACAGCCTACTTCATCCAATCTCAGCAGCAATTTCTATGCTGATTTAACCAGAGCGTTTGTTGCTGCTAACATTCCCTGGAATGCAATTGAAAATCCGGTTTTAAGACAGTTTTTACAAAAATACTGCAAACAAAATATCCCATCTGAGTCGACCCTAAGAAAAAACTACTTAGACAGAATATACAATGAAACTTTAGCTTCCATTCGGGAGGATATAGGTGATTCTTACATATGGGTCTCTGTGGATGAAACCTCAGATCCTATGATATGGTAGTAGGAAAACTTAGTCCTGATGGACCTTCGATTCCACACCTCGTATGTGTTAAGGAACTTTCGAAAGTGAATAGCCAAGCCATTGCTTATTTTGTAAATAAAGGCCTACAGTCTTTATACTCAGGTAATATAGACGATTCTAAAGTTCTGTTGTTTTGTACTGGTGCTGCCTCATACATGGTTGCTGCAGCTCCACTTCTTAAAACATTTTATCCTAACCTCACGCATGTAACCTGTCTAGCACATGGCCTTCACAGGGTTTCTGAAACAATCCGGAATGAATTTCCTCTTGTCAATTCGTTTATTTCTAACACAAAAAAATGTTTTTGTAAAGTCCCATCCAGGATTTCAATATTCAGAGAGAACTTTCCAGATATCCCACTCCCACCTCAGCCGGTTGTTACACGATGGGGAACCTGGATTCAGTCAGTGGTGTATTATTCTAGGTATTTTAAAGAAGTGGTCACAGTTATTGATAAATTACCTGAAACTGATAGTGCAGCGTGTGTGAAAGCAGTGAAAGATTGTGTGAATGACTCACGAGTGAAAAACGATATTGCCTACATAACATCAAACTTTTCTTTCATACCTGCAAGCATTGAACAATTAGAACGTGAAAAACAATCTCTTTGTAGCCACATAGCAATAGTAAATGAAGCTCAAGTGAACATACATTCTGCTTTGGGCGAAACTGGGAAAAAAGTTAAAAATAAGTGGGACAACGTATTAAATAAGAATGTAGGATTTTCATTGTTGGAAAAAGTATCAAGAGTAATATCGGGGGAAAGTGTAAATGTTCCAGTAAGTATTGATGTTTTTATTGTACCTAATTTAAAATTTGCTCCTCTCACATCAGTTTCAGTTGAAAGAAGTTTTTCTGCTTTCAAAATGATTCTTAGTGACAAAAGGCAAAGGTTAACTGTGGAAAATTTAGAAAAAATTCTGGTGGTGTACTGTGCAGATAATTATAATAAAGTCTGAGCATGGAACTGAATTTCAATAACTTAAAATGAGTAATCTTGATATCAATAATCATTATTTCATTAGTTTCAATATATTAAATTTGTGCAGCTCTGTTTATAAATATAATATAGTATTCTTTTTTAATATTTAAACATACTTTTTTGTGCGTATTTTAGTGTATAACTAAAAATTTCAGCGAAAGAAATAAGTATGATACCTTGATGTGCCTAAAATGCCTATTTTCATTAAAATAGAGCCTAATTTTACAAATTTTGAGCTTATTTTAGGCGCCTAAAACTGCAATTTTAGTGCCTAAAAATCCGATGTCTACTCATAACTGACTGCACGTGACTGCAAAAGTTTTTCAATTTAGCACATTGTACAGAAGTGTAAAAAAAAAACCGGACCGACGGAATAATCAGTCTCCGAAATGGGTCACTGCGCATGCCACGCCCGCATTCACAAGATAGCGTGTAATCTATTGAAATTGTTGTAGTTTCGACTGCTGACTTAGCCCATTTCGAAAGCCATTAGAAAATAAGCTGGTAAAATTCATGTTCTGGGAATAATAAGTTAATTAAGCAGTAGCAGTAGCAGTAGTAGTAATTAAGTAGGAAAGCAGTAACCACCTGCGTGGCTGTTGTTCAACTGCACAGGTGGTTTCGGGTTCAAGGAATATGCGCCACGCCCTGGAGTGACCAAGGCTCTGAAATCAGCTACAAGGGTCGGTCCGGTTTTTTTTTTTGCCACTACTGTACACTATATGTGCTTTCTGGAAGGTAAATTCATTGCTACTTTCAATTGCATATGTTTTGTAGCTCAACGAGAGTACATTTTGTCATATTATTTTTTTGTCGAATACATAACTAAGCAAAGGCTATATTTACATTTTTACTATTTCTCTGTGTCCTAAAAAGGTCATTCTTGACATTGAAATACATTAGGAATAAATCCACATGTTAAATTTTGGAAAAAGTATTGTTTTGATTAGCCAAAAATTAGAATTATTTTAAAACAGTCAAATTAAGCCATATTTACTGGCGTATTTATTAAATTAGAAAGCTTTGAGTATTAAATTTAGATGGTCCAATGTCTTGTTAATCAAATGCCGTAAGTAATAATCGTCAGTAAAAAAGTTGAACAAATTAATGCTGGTGGGGTTTTCAGAAGTTTCGGATCACTGTGCATCGTAGCGATTAGAGGAGTCCAGGAAGTTTTCACAACGGTCCAACAAACATGCCACGTCTTTGTAAACTTTATAACGAGTTCGAGGGTCTCGTCACTTTGTGCTAATGTAGAAAATGTAATAACTTATCTAAATGTAAAATAACACGTAAAAAAACTGTCCTGAAAGATGTGCAAGATAAATATAAGATTAATACCAGAAAAATCATAACAAATCCATATCCAATGTAAATACCTAGGAATAACATTTAGCAACGATCTCGGCTGGGGCGAACACGTTACTGACACGGTAGGAAAGGCATGGAGGGCGTTACACTTTGTGATGAGGGTACTAAGAAAAGGCTCTGATAAATCCAAAGAGATTGCATATAAATATATGCATATATTCTTATTGTATTGTTCTATTCTTATTGTATTGTGTATAAAATTGTATTGTGTATTGTATAATTGTATTGTGTATTGTAAATTTATTGTGTATTGCTTATCATTTTTTTTGTGTATTGTTTATATTGTGTATACCACTGCCACCGGGTGCTTGCCCACTTGCAGTGTAAATAAATACATACATACAAATCACTACTTCGTCCAGTAATGGAATATGGTGCTGCATGTTGGAATCCTTACAGATTAGAACATATTAAGACACTGGAAAAGATTCAAAAACGGGCTCTCAAGTGTTGTCGTAATAATTCACCATTAAAATGGGACACACTCACGGACCGGAGAACGCGAATTTGATTATGCGCAATGTCCAAAACATACAGAGGTGAGCCTGCCTGGAGAGAAATAAAAAATAGGTTGCAGCCGCCAAATTACTCTGCAAGGAACGACCACTCATATAAATTGAGGGAAAGAAGATAGAGGACGGACACTGGAAAGTTTTCTTTTCTCAATCGTACTATCAGGGACTGCAGACTTACTAAAGGCTTTACCAATAACCAAAAATTGTATTTAAAAATAGGCTTAAGAACTTTACTAATAGACGGCAGTATATTATATACACTATTTAAAGGGTGTATTGATATTTTGTTATTTGAAGTGTTGTATCAGTGAGGAAGTGTGTTGTGTCAGTGAAGTGTGAAGTGTGTACTGTCAGTGAAGTCTATTGTATAAGTGAAGTGTGTTTGTGTCAGTGAAGTTCTACAGTTCATAGTGGCTGTGCAAAGTATTTGAACAGTGAAATGGTTTTGAAGTGTTAGTGAAATCAGGATAGAATCAGTGCAGTGAGCGAGTTGACAGCGAAATAAATGTAGTGCCGAAAGGTACTTGTGAAGGTATGAAACTATCACACTCGTGGGTCTTAGTTCGAACTTAAGGTTAAGATACAAATTATATTTACATTAAATGTTATTTTAAGTGATCGTGCTTCATTTAATTTAGGGTGCTCGTTATTATTATTATTATTATTATTATTATTATTATTATTATTTATCATTATTATTAATGTTTTTATTAGTTGTTTTATTATTAATTGTCATTATTGAGTGTAATTAGTTACAACTGCCACCGGGTATATACCCATTTGCAGTGTGAATAAATACATACATACATATACAAATTAAATAAAAGCCAAATAAAACATGAAAACAGTCGAGCGACAAGCAAACTGTCTTGCACATGTTCCGTGCACGATGTGTGGCCTATCTATCAGTAGCAATCTTTCGCGTGCTCTAGTGGCGAAAAGAGGAATTTCTGACCATCAATTTGAAAGCAAAATTGCATCTATTTCCGACTCTCATTGTAACATGAGTTCATTGACATTCTGTATATGATGTCCACTCGCAGTTAGGTCATTCCTGCGGATTCATTGTCCTACTTCCTGAATTAAATTTTGTCGTTGGTGAAAAATGGCTGTTAAATTCTGAGTGCAGCCCTTTCATGCAGGGACACGATTCTTTTGCGTGCTGGTATGTACGTGCTCTATAGCTTTACTTTCCCTCTAAAGGAAGCCGTGTAGAATTTTTATCGTCCTTAAAATGTGATTGCTCTGAACCAGGTATGACTCGCGAGCATGGCAACCTCTAGCTGGACCACTGGCTGACAAACATCACAGCCGGAACATCGTACGACCTTATTCAGTTGAAGAAGCTGTATAATTAATTGTCGAGACAAGTTTAAGTGAAAAACAATATAAACCAGAAAGAAGCTAAAGAAAGAAATGCTGACTTTATCTCTCTTATCATCGGGTACTAGCAGTTAAAGAACGTGTGACTCACCAAAAGCATCAATGACTTTTGATTAAACATCTGCCGAAGTGAAGCTCCAGGAATTGTTAACCATACAGCAACACGTCTAGTAAAACTACACGATACTGTAATAGGATTTTTAGATAAATGAATTCAGATGGTTTTATGTTATTGTAAAAGTGGGGATTCGAAGAGGGAAATTGCAATATGAAGAAAGGTTTAGTGACCCGACTCATAGTGACTGTCATGTCTTTACAGGGTTGCCATACGCACGACTATAGTCTTACGCATACGACTATTTTGACTAATTGTACGAGGTACGACCGCGCTCTAAGTCGTACGCAATTTTGTACGACTATTTCACTGAAGGGAAAAAATAATTGGGAACTTGTAATGTTGGTTTATAATTAAAATAAAATTGATGGTTAAGTCGTCCCTTTTAGACAAATTATCTTCATTCAGTATGTCCTGGACTAATATGAAAAAAAAAAAAACATGCTTTTAAGGGGGGAAAATACTTTGAAAATCGATCTGGTAACTATCCTTGCCATGCAAGTCATAATTTGTCATCTTGAGCTCTAGGTTGCTCGTATACCGCGCAGTTATATCAAAGTAATACAAGTTTAATGTTATTAACTTCCTTGTTTGTTCGATAAAGGAAATCTTTTATCAATTAAATAGTACCGCAGTAGCAATAAGTAGTCTAAACGCGCCGACATTATAGCGGTGTCGGATTTGAATCGACTGTAGATGAATTAATAATTTTCAGCCGCCGCATTTATTGGCCTATCTTCCGCCGCGCTGGCCAAACATCAAATTTCTGCTGACTTTAAATATAACAAAGTTGTTTCTATTCAAGTGTCATTATGCACGCCTTACTGCGATGACAATGTTGATGATGAAATGAGTGTAATTTGTTTCAATGCTGGATATTGTGGATGAGAACAATGAATAATTAGTCGAATTTTTAATTGGAACTCAAATTTACTGATAGACATATATTATACAGTATATATATATATATATATATATATATATATATATATATATATATATATATATATATATAGTCGGCCTCGGTAACTAGTCGGTATAGCGCTGGCCTTCTGTGCTCGAGATTGCAGGTTCCATCCCGGCCCAGGTCGATGGCATTTAAGTGTGTTTAAATGCGACACGCTCATGTCAGTAGATTTCCTGGCATGTAAAAGAACTTCTGCGGGACAAAATTCCGGCACACCGGCGATGCTGATATAACCTCTGCTGTTGCGAGCGTCGTAAAATAAACCATAATTTAATTTATATATATATATATACTTATTTATGTATTTATTTATTTTGCGATTCTTTATCAATTGCCTAATGAGATGAAGGTGATAATGCCAGCGAAATGACT
Source organism: Periplaneta americana (assembly GCF_040183065.1). NCBI lineage: Eukaryota > Metazoa > Arthropoda > Insecta > Blattodea > Blattidae > Periplaneta > Periplaneta americana. Next base: position 63,819,663 of record NC_091119.1, on the reverse strand, counting down.
CCAGCGCCGAAAGTTATCTATCATTTGCTCTTAATGGGTTGAGAGAAAACCCGTAAACAATCTCAACCAGATAATTTCGTCTCATCCAAGATTTGAACCTCGGCCCGCTCGTTTTACAGTCAGACATGCTAACCATTACTACACAGCGGTGGACTAGAAATATATTAGAAAGTTACGAAATGTACGACAATTTTCGTAAGTTGGTACAATGGTTTCGATTCCTTTATCTGGCAACCCTGTGTCTTTATAACATTTGTAGTGCCACTTCAGTTACTTTACGAACTATTTGTGTCATTTCCTAAGATAATTATATGGGAAAATCCCCGTTCCTCATCACCTCGATATAGCAGACCTATCAGAATCCATCGTCCGAGTTTTCCGTAAAAGATAAAGTCTGTATTTGAAGAGCAGATTTTCTCTCTTAACACCACAAACATTGGCATAAATGACGACGTTAATATTAAAGTAAAATACATCCTGGTTGCGACAATGATCGACGAGAAAATATGCAATGCGATCACAGGCACTCCCTCAACACAATCATGTTGCATTTGCGGCGCTACGACGAAGCTAATGAATGATTTAGGTTTTAGAAGAAGCTACTGAAAGACATATCCACAAAAGTAACTCCAATTGGGACTCTAAACACTTCATGTGTAGATCTGATTGCTGGAATATGCTCTCCATTTGTCTTAACGTATTTGTGTAAAAAAATTATCAAGTACGGGACATGAAAGAAAAATAAAATTTCATATGAAATCATATTCAGAGAGAAATAAAATCTCGTACGGGACTGAATACTGATCAACTAAAACCTGGAACTACTAACGATGGCAACACTGCGAGGCGATTCTTCTCAGATCTTTCACTTGCTGCTGTCACTGGTGTTGATGAAAATCTGATAAGAACACTGTGGTGTCATTTTGATCACAATTGCTTATGAGTACAATATAAATTAATCAACCTTTTGAATTTCGGTGAAGTCCGGAGGGCCAAATTATTCAAATCCACTCTCCTCACCTCCACGCTGGGGCCCCTGGAATCTTTTTAAGATGCGAAAAAGAGAGTGGTGTACGGAAAGCAACGGGAAGCTACCGCATTTACCTTTCCCAAGAAATACTGCAAACATGGCATGAAGAGTCTTTCCACGGTAAAATATTCCGGTAGTAAACTATCCCCCCATTCGGATGTCCGGGAGAAGGATACTGGAAAAGGAGACGACATTAAAATATATGGATCATGAGGAAATGAAAAGGAAGGCAGAAAATAGGAAAGATTGGAGAAAGCTGAGTTTGCAGTGAATGACTTGTCCTTGGGCAGAACACTAAATGAAATGAAATGAGTATATTTAACTACTGCGAAACTTTTTGTAGAAAAATATCCTTGGCATTATATGCCATCAACTGAATATAAGATTCTTCTGCATGGGGATTCTGTCATTTCTGCCGCACGTCTTCTGATTGAGAAAATGTCAAAAGCTCAAGAGTCCATAAATAAGGATATTAAATTCTTCCGTGAAGTCATTCAATAAAAAAAAAACCTCAAGGTTGTTACAAACAGACATTCTTTAAAGACTGATGTTGCCTTCTGATCCAATCATCATAACATTTCGAAAACTGATATAGAAACTTGAAAAATCTCTTCCATCTGATGTAGTTCGTCTTAAAGAGCCGCCACTTAAGATATCACTACCAGAACGGACATTAACGCTACTTCCGACAAGAACGACGACGGCGAAAATAGGGACTGGAATGAATTATATGGTATGCAATTGTATTTAGTAACATTATTCCATTTTATTTTAATATTGTTAAACTATTATTAAACTCCACATTTGGAGGTAAATATATACGTAATTGACATGCCAGTAATACAGCCATTTATAGCTAGGCCTATACGTGGCGCAAAAAAAGATAACGTTCTGCTTAATAAGCTCTAAATAGGCTACAATAGTTAGCTAAATTCTTTGCATGCATTTATAAAAACAATATTTACTATTCGAATTTTGCCGATTTTTCTGCTCTTTCGAATCACTGTGCGATCGATGGTGGCGTAAATCTGGTGATCAGATCCCCCTCGGACTCTACGGGAATCTCATACAAGAGTCTCTTCGTGTATCCCACAAAAGTAAGTCTAGGGGGTCTGAGGTCAGTTGAACGTGGTGGCCATAATACAGGGTCCTTCTACCAATCCAGCGACCTCAAAATGTTTGGATTCCGCCTATCAGGGTCTCTCTCTTCGTACAACCGACGTGCAGCCCTCTTATTCCTTCCATTTGCACTTAAATCGGAAGCATGCCCGTCTATTCAGCGAACATGTACTTCATTTCACTTCTTATTGCAATGGGAAATTATGGGCGCGTTTTACTACAGACTGACGCGCTATCCACTCGACATGTAAATGAGTCGAGTGGTGACAAATCCATTTGCACTTTCTCCGCGACTCCGCTCACAAATTCCCACATGTTTAATTTCTGAGAAGTTTAAAATGGGGCGACGATTGGCCTAATGTAAGATTAACCTTTCCAGTGGCATCAAATGACACCTTTTCAATGCCCACAATGGGTGGCCTACCCATTAGGAGCGATCTTTCGCATGCTCTAGTGGCGAAAGGAGGAATTTCCGACCACAAGTTAATTAGCAAAATATGTTTCGTATAGCACCTACTTCCTACCCTGGAGCGACGATTGACCTAATGCGAGGTCAATCCTCCTAGTGGCGTCAAATGACACCTTTTAAATGTGCACAATGGGTGGCCTACCCATTACGAGCGATCTTTCGCGTGTTCTAGTCACAAAAGGAAGAATTTCCGACCACCAATTTATTAGCACAATATTTCCCTTATAGCACCTATTTCCTACCTTGAAACGTTGTAACATGAGTTCATTAACACCCTGTAGAATGTACACGATAAAACTGCCACACTTGAGACAGGAAGTATGGGATGAAACACTGAACAAAAGATTTCACATTTGTAGAACGGGCAGTAATCACCTATGTACTGATCAGATAACAGAATTCATCTTAATCGTTAAGCAACAACGATTTTAATAAAGTGGAATGCTGCCCTCGCGACACACCTTGCCCCTATACAAATTAAGTAAATATCAGAAATCTCAATAGATCTACAGAATTTCTACCGTGAGTGTTCCCAACACGTACCATACGTTGCCCGCCTGTTGCTAGTCCTTCACCCATCGTAACGGGATTGCTTCTATCATAAAATATACAAAATGAAACTACTACTCAATCACATTATTGATCTACCCAAGACTAATGATATCACAATGTTTAACTTTAACTTAAATAAAAAAATGTTCGAAATGATGTCATCTGCTTGCACAAACTTCTTGTGTAATTTTATGAAGAATATTACGGATGTGACGTAATGAGCGCTTCTATAAATGGTGAGCTGTTTCCGTACTCCAATAAGGACTATGCTGAGAATTTACTTATCCCGATAAATGTAGCCATGCTTCATCACAGTAAGTAAATATCACTTCTGCATTCAAATCCCGTCATGTACAGTCAACAGGAATCAATTGCAGAGTATGATAAAAAAACTCGCCTAGTCCATTTGGCCATTTTTTATGATTTATACATGTGATTATGTTTGATACTTCTATCATTATATTTTAAGCTTGTTTTCTTCCAAAACAACGCCAATTCTTGTCTAAAAGTTTGTGTTATTGTGCATGTTACTTGAAAACTAGCCTAATCCTTTCATAAAAATGGACTTAACGCGTTTTGGGATAACACTCTTCAATTATAAAATGAAATTCTAGCGCTGTCATCGGAATTAATGAGACATTGAACCACTGAAATCTTATACGGTGGCAGTTTCAGTAATTATGCTGTTATGCGCAAATTCATATGAAACTGCACGAGCGATAACTTTCCTTGACTTTTTTCTAATTATGATCCATTTCGTCCAATTTCTCTTCTGTTAAAACAGCCCTTCTCTTGTTTGATTTCTTGTCTAACATCTAACCAGCAATACAAAGCTTCTCATGAAGTTTCGATATCATTCACTTTCTTGGGACATTTAGAGCAGGAAATTTTTTCACTACTTTAAATGGACACTGTTGTTACGATTTAAACTCCAAAAAAGTGTTCACTAATAACATGCGCTGTTCCACTATGCACTTCATGTTTTAAAACATACACACGGCTGCGACAAGTACAGTGCACACATTTTATATTTCCACGTTCGCAAATGTAGAGCGGAAGCGGAAGTGCACAGAGCTGCTGCACACATGTGAGCGTAGAAAGATAAAATGTACGCACTATACACAGCCGACTACCCGAGTAGCAGGTATCGAGCGGTATGTACAACGTCAATCCTATTGCCCAAGTACAGGGAATTATGCGTGGATTTTCCCATACGGCGTTTCCAGAAGAATTATACGTTCGAGATTGGAAACCCAATACCAGCATCGTCCGTAATTACCAGGGAGCGAAACTTTGTGTGCGATGGAAATTGGGCAAGTGGTTTCAGGTAAACTCTGTTCTAAAGTCCCTTTACTATGTACAATAGCAGGCAGCGTGGGTTGTGCCCCGTTGAACTACTGTGCCTTAGTTCTGTTTACTAGCTTTGTGTTGCAGCCGACGAGTAACTTTTTAATTGGTTATTTTACGACGCTTTATCAACTGCGACGAGCAACTTACATCATGGACTAGAGACCACAAAATTTCGTATTAATTTTGAAAGAAATCGTTATAAAAATATATTTCTCGTTTTAACGCTAATTAGTTGTAAGATAATCGCGATAATTTCGCATAAATTGGAAAGTGATTTTTACGTAAAAACAATTATCCTGTATTACATATTAGGCGTCAAAATAATGATAAAAAAAAGGTTTCATACAATTTATTCTACATATTAAAATTAAACACAACTTTATAACACTAAGGAAAAAAAAACATTATTTGTATTATGTAACATCTGCTGTTTCTATTTCTTGAATGAAAGTCTAGCAGAAATGACAATATTATTTTCTTTCATTCTGCGCCTACGGCCACTAACATTTAAATTATACATTGAAAAAAACCTTTCTGCGTCAACAGATGTACAAGGAGCTCAGACACATTTCAACACAGGAAATGTAAATTCAGGATAATTCAACATGAGAGCTCGTAATGCTTCAGTCATGCCAGATTTAACATTGGAAGTCTTGAATGATTCTTTCAAAAATATTTCTTTCAAAGTAACAAATGCTACACTTCTTATATCCTTGAATGTAACTCATTGTTTTAACCCTTTCTGCGAACGCATTGACATTATCAACATTTATCTGTATAATATTTGCTGGGTTGAATAATGATTCATTTAAATTTACAAATAATGAATATGAATCATGTAACTCGTATTTTTCAATTTTCTGAATCACCAGCCTACATGCTTAAATAATTGGTATGATTCAGTCTTTAAGTCCAAAATAAAATGGTCAATTAATTTGCCTACCGATTCCCCTACATTATCCTAAATTACTATATTTATTCTATGCTCCATGTCATTATACAAAAATCTGTGGTCTCTACCTATCCCTCTTCACCGGTGACCATGATTCTACTCACGCACAAGTAAACAAACCCGTACCTATAATAAAGTAACAGCAAACCTGTTTCATCGGGCAACAAGTTTCGCTGCCTGGTAATTACATATCAAATTGAAAAGGACTTACCTTCATTCACCGATATCAGACGTTTAATGCCGGAGATCCTGTTTCCTAATGTCTTATTCCCCAGGACCTTGTTATTTATTATTATTATCAATTTTATCCACCCTGCCCCAAAATAGGCTTATTTTCACCTTTTATTCAGTGGACATCTGTAATAACATTAACACTCTGCACAACGACAAAAAATACATGACAAAATTTAATGTTTAAAAATAAAAGCACAAAAATCGATAACTTTTGAGTTAATTTATTCGGGAATTACGCACAGAAAATGCATTTTTCGTAAAACAATGGGTCTACATTTAAAATCAAAAAATGCACAATGACGACCCAATCCAAGCCTAGCGATTTTTTTTAGTGATTTTCATATCACATTATAATGAATTGACAAATGAAAATGTGTGATTTGCATCAAGTAAAAAAAAAATCCTACAAGCAGGCCTAATTGAAATTAGGGCATTAATGAAATCAGAGGAAAGAAGAATAAAATACTTTGATCATAGGTATTACTTTTCATTCAGTGATCTGCCCAAGGGCAGGTTTTTCACTGCAATCCCGGCTTTCTCCAATCTTTCCTATTTTCTGCCTTCCTCTAAGTCTCCGCATATAATCCATATCGTCGTTCCTGCAATAACTCCTATGTGACATATTTATAGATTTTCAGATTTTTGCTCTATTAAATAACTCAAATAGTGATACAGCAAATAATAAACTCTCCTATATGTAATTATATTTCTTTGTTTCGAAAATGTAAGAACCCACATCTCCTATGTACGGCTGCTATAGGATGAATAAATGTGTTTTTTTCTTCCTACTGAAAAATGTTATATTTTGCACGTAAGAACTATTGCAGGAACAACGACGATATATCTTAATGTTGTCTATCATCTGATATCTTCTTCTGCCCCGAACTCTTCTCCCGTTCACCATTCCTTCCAGTGCATCCTTCAGTAGGCAGTTTCTTCTCATAAGCAAATCTTCTGATGGGAGCAGATAAAGTTAATTTCTTTCTTCTACCATGTTAATAATGTCAAAAGAAGTGCTTATACAAATTTTGGCCTCTCGACCGCAATTACGAGGCCGTCCAAAAAGTGATTTTCCTAGGGCCATTTACATAAAAAAGCACAATTGCATAGACAGATTTATTGAAACAGATACAGCAATTTTTGCGCTTTTTGTCAACATATCCCCCACTGGAATTGAGACATTTCTCATACCATGGGAACAATTTTTGTATCCTTGTGTCATAGAACTCAGCCGCCTGGGATCAGCGTTTGACAGCCTTCTGCACCTCTCTGTCGATCCCATGTTATGACAAATGTCTCAGTTTTGGTTGGGAATATGTTGAAAAACAGCTCAACAATTACTGTGTCTGTTCCAATAAATTTTTCCAATGACATTATATTTTCTTTCTGTTAGCGGCCCCTGACGAACTTATTTTTTTACGGCCCTCGTAATGTGCTCGAGTGGCCAAAATTTGCCTCCATCAGAATGTTTGCTTGTCAGCCAGTAACCTAGACAATTCCTTTTTCTATTCCTGATCAAGTTAAGCAGTGGTGACATGGTAATTTTTCTCTTGGCCAAACGTCCCACTCCTTGTTTTATCCCTTGAAATATATTTTACGCTCCTCTCTCTATCTCTCCGACTGTCATTTAATGATTTTTTTAATATTAAAGGAGAAGTAAAGAATTTGTTTTGCTTTACATTTTAATTGTACAACAAGTTTGATTTAAAGAATACACTATGTACCACTACCGAAGATGCACACTTGTCTCGACGAATCTTGGATAGTGTATTTGCAGCACTTCTTGTTTTTCAACCATTATTTTATATAATTATGGATTCCAGTGCTGCAGAGGTGGACAATTTTTGTTTATGCATATGAAACAAAACACATTAGGAACATCAAGAGATGATCTAAGATCTGTACAGACCTCCGCGTACAAAACTTAGGCACCCATATGCCGTATGGCTCCATACAGACAAAATTTTCTTTTCCCCATACGATTAATTAAAAAAATTGTAGGTTCCCATACGATGTATGGCCCCAATGGCCTCCATGACAGCACTGCCCTTAAGCGTCATTCTTTCTTCATCCACTCCTTCCAACACAACTTCGTTTCTTCTTCTATCTGTCCATTTCACACGCTCCATTCTTCTCCATATTCACTTGATAGCAGTATCAACGGCAGCAACAAAAGGTTCACTCGCAGCCGTATTAATGTATCGCACCTTGTGCTAGTGGCAGCGCCGCTATGTCCTGTTTTACTACAGATTACATACGCTGAATGCTCCACACTACCTTAGTACCAGAGTCAAAGAGCTTTTTGCCTGCGGCGAGCAGCCGTAAGCCTTACTTGGCCTTTGCGCAAAGTACAGCTCGCAAACACAAACAATGATGTCACCCAGCGCGGCAAAGTCCATCAAGGATCTCGCCCAGCTGACGACCAGCGAATAAAAGCAACACGGAAGCCTCCTGGGTCGAATCCAGTCCGCAGCATACGTCTGATGATGACGTCATAAAGACCTTCAACTTGATCTCGCGACCGAGTAGCGACGGCCATATTATTTTGTTTCCAGAGCAGGACGCCGAGAGCGAAATGACGGTGCCGGCAGTGACAGAAGATGAACGGAAGAGATGTTATATATTAATGCATCGTCAAGATCTTGGCGATTACACATTATTATTATTATTATTATTATTATTATTATTATTATTAGTTTTCATAGTTACAAATCTAGCGAGCCTTGGTTCAATTCCTGCCTGAAAAGTGGATTGGGTATGTTTCTCTAGTTATTTATGTGTTGTCGTATGTTGTTTCCAGCGTTATCCTTACACCTTTCTGAATCTGCTATTTGTGAATATCTAGCAGTGTCATCCTAAAGTCTGGAGTGCAAAGAAGAAGGTAAAATGTTAATAAATCAACCCAAATACGGCGTTTGCAGGAGACGCTATCATCATTGGAATTGTGAAAGCATTTCTCTCCTTCGAAGGTAGAGGAAAATAAATTGTATTGTATTGTATTTATTAACATTCCATGGTATTCATACATTGCTTCACAGCTGGAATATGGAACAAGTAAAAATAAAACTTAATACTATTATAAAGTCTTAATTTATAGTCACAGTTTAGATTAAATATGTATATTCAGACGAGGTTTACAATATAGTCTACTAGTACAACACAAAGTTTTAGTATCAATTTCATGAAGCGTTGTTGAAGGTCATGAATTCACCTACAGAATAGAAAGACGTGAGAAATTAGGTACTTCTTTAGTTTGGCCCTAAATAATCTTATGTTTCGAGTTTCATTTTTTATATCGATAGGGAAGTTATTAAAAATTTTTACTGCCATATAACGCACTTTTTTTGATAGCACGATAGACTTGCAGATGGAGTATGAAAGTCATTTTTTGACGTATTTATGCTATGAACTGTTGAATTAGTTACAAAGTTTTCACGATTACATACGAGGAAGATTATTAATGAAAAGATATATTGACAAGCCGTGGGCATTATTTGCAGTGTTTTGGAAATAGTCCTACACGATTCCCTAGATCTGGCACCTACTATTATTATAATTACTCTTTTTTGTAGTAGGAATTATACAGTTACTATCTGTGGAATTTCCCCAGAATATTATTCCAAAACTCATACCGAGTGAAGTATGCAAAATTATTGTTTTTAAGGTGTTGCTATTTACTATCTTTTGCTTAGATCTAATAGCAAAACAAGCTGCATTTAGTTTGGGGGTAATTTCTTTAATATGATTTTTCCAATTTAACACATTATCGATTTTTAAACCAAGAAATTTGGTTGTTGTTTCTAATAGGGATCTATTGTTAATTATTGCGCTCGAAATTTGCGAGGTTGAATTTGGAAGGTTTTAAACTGAATTATGTTATATTATTTCAATGTACCGAAGTACATATGATATTTCCATGCAGATATTCTGCGTCATCATACGATGAAAGAGTAATGGAACGGAGAAAAATTCTGTTCGGCGTCGGGGTTGTATCCGGTGTGGCTTAGTGGATAAAGCATCAGCACGTAGAGCTGAAAACCCGGGTTCAAATCCCGGCGCCGGAGAGAATTTTTCTCCGTTCCATTACTCTTTCATCGTATGAATTATGTTAGTTTTTGTTACAATTTAATACTAATTATTTTTAATTATAGTCTACAAATTTAAACTTGTTGTTTCCTTCAGAAAGGAAGTAAGTCATTTCTTTATTATTTTGATATGCTGAATTCGAAATTGACAATGAAAACCTTGGATTAGCTCAAGTTTACCAGATACATTAACTATTAGTAAAACAAAACTACAAACATACATATAATACAGACTACTTGCAGCACAGTAACTATAAGAAATTCTTATAATTATGAAAAACACAATATCACAATGTAAACTGGACATCAGTTGGATGTACAAAGTTTCTTTACTACCCTGTTGTATGAATCTCTGTCTCTGCTGCCCCACTCACAGATGAAACAACAATACTTCGTATAACCTAAAGTCAAAGCACTAAGTTATACGGGTAGCTACAATTTTCAAATCGTCACAGACCTGCCATTTGTGTTCTTCATAGTCGATTTTTACAAGTTGCTTTATGTTTTCATAGCATTCTTTAATCTGTTTTGCATGTCCTATGGAAAAAGAGGGAATGTTTTGCCATTATGTAACAAAACTGCTTTAAGACTCGTCTTGGAGGAGTCAAGTAAGAGTCTCCATTAATTTGTTTTGTAACTGATATTAATAGCTGTCATTTACATCATTACTGAAGACAAGACTGCCAACCACTTAGAAAAATGAATCTAAATGATGACGAAAACGGAACACACACTCTGGAACGTTGTCTTCCAGGAGATCTCATTGCTGTAACCTGGACCCCAGCAGATCAGCTTTATTTTTTGGCAGTCTGAGGTTACGTACCAGGTTATTAAGGTCACTCTTGGTTATAAAATTAGATTTTCGTTAATTTGTTGCCAGAATAAAGACTGGATCTGTGCATGTTGATGGTTATGCACCATCATGAACTTCAATTCCATTTTCTTCTTCTGTGGTTTCAAGTAAGTATGATTTAAGCTCAGCAAACAACACAGAACAAAGATTGGAGTATTGGAAGACAGTAGCAGAAGAGCATGGCTTAAAAATTAACACTGCAAAAAGCAGTAGTTATAAAATTATCAAGAACACGGAGTGAAGACTGGAATATTAAGTTATCAGGCACAAATTTGAAAAAGATAGAGAAGTTTAACTATCTGGGACCAGAAATTACTTCAAACGGAAAAATACAGCATGAAATTATCAAAAGAATACAGAAAAGTTGAAATGTATACAATTTTTTAATAAAACATTTAATTTGTAATAAAGATGTACCCATAAAGAGCAAAATGACAATGTACAAAAACATATTTCAAGTCAGTTTTTACATATGCTTCAGAAAACTGGATATACACCAAAAAAGATCTGAGCAGAATTCAATACTCAGAGATGAAAACCCTACGAGCCAGTGCTGTCGTGGTAATAGTTTCCTTGACCATACGCCTCAACCCTTAACTTCTCTCTCGAAATATATTTTATTCTTCTCTCTCTATTCCACCGACAGCCATTTTTAGTAGTTATTTAATGACACTGTATCAACTACTAGATTATTTAGCGTCGATAGAATTGGTGATGGCGGGATGAGGCGGAGAATTCGCAGTAGATTATTTGACATTTGCCTTACGGTTGGGGGAAACCTTGAAAAAAAAAACGCCTCTGCCGACTGAACTACGCCGGCGATCCGACCGCCATTTAATGGGTGTTTCTATGTTAAGGAGAAAGTAAAAAATTGTTTCGATTTAGTCCATCTTTTAATAAGCCTACAATAATTGTGAAACAAGCTTAATTTAAATAAGTTCCCATCATACTTTCACAATGAATCTTGAAGATTATATCTGCTACATTTCGGTGTTTTTCAACCATTCTTTTATATATGATTCTGGAATTCAGCGCTGTAGAGGTGGACCATTTATATTTATGGATATTAAAGAAGATATACTAAGAACAGCAAGACATGATCTAAGATCAGTTCAGATCTCCATGTACAAAATTTAGGCACCAATACGCCGTATGATTCCGTATGGGCAGAATTGTTTCTTCCCCATACGATTCATTAAAAAAAAACTGTAGGTTCCCATACGCCGTATGATCCCGTATGGCCCCCATGACAGCACTGCTGCGAAGTATTGTACAGAAGACACGAAGAGACAGGATACAAAACGACATAATCAGGGAAACTTTGAAGGTTGAAAAATTAACAACACAGAAAATAAAATATTACAATGGTTTGGGCCTCTTAACAGAAAATGGAAATGGAAAGGCTGCCAAAGAGATTATTAAATTTAAAAGTGAAAGGAAGACGACCAATGGGAAGATCACGCGAAAGATGGATAGAGTAAATTCAGAGGAACTTACAGGAACGGCGATACAAGTGGGATGAAATAAACAGGAAAAAATCTTGAGAAGACAGAGACGAATGGAATCGACCTTCTGAAAGGAGGACACGGTAAGAGGATTATGACTGATGATGATTCTGATGGATGAGGATTTGAAATATCTTCACTATGGGGAACAGGTCGACGTGCAGAGTCAATTTTGGGATAATTTATAGTCCATTTTTTCTTCTCTGAGTAACCTTTACTTAATGGAGGTACCAGGCAAAAATAGCTGTTATTTACATGATCCGTAGACTCCCTCCAGACAATGGGAACACCAAATTAAGTACGGTACCATAAATTAAATATCATGTCTTATAAATAATGAAGTAAAATAAAAACATAGGATTAGCCTATATATAGATTCTTGTTCAGCACCCTCGAATTAGTAATATTCGGCTACTTTGGTTTCTGGAGATCTTTGCCTGCAGACCAGTATTATTAACCAAGAAAGGCTACATATATGGTAGCATCCAACGGTAGCGAATGTGTAAATTTGAGCGACTGAACAGCTAAAAACATAAACTACGTAAAGATTTTTTTTGGTCCTACAGAATTATCTGTTATGGTTACCATTGGTTATTAATGGAGAAAAATTCGCTCTGGCGCCGAGGATCGAGGTCCCCAGTTCTACTCACCGGACGCTCTAACCACTGAGCTACGCCGAGGCTCAATCCACAGCACCCGACGCCGAAGCGAATTTTTCTCCATTAATAACCAATGGTAAAAATATTAAGTTGAAAGACTGAAAAAGTGATAACTTCACATATCTCAGAAATCTGGTCACCAGTGACAATTACACGTCTAAGAAAATTACATATCAAGTAATGGTCAGTAATGGAATCTACTTTGGGCTGACAATTGAATTTAGGTCTCCTCACATTATCTAGGCCTACGAAAACCAAAATTATTTATGTTCGAAAAGAGTTCTTCGTCGAATTCTCATGAGAAAACGGTAAACCCTAGCTATGCAATGTTATACATCATTGGATTCGCGTTGAAACAAGGAAGGTCGTAGTGTGATAATGTGACCTATGAATCAAATAATGTTTTTAAATGTAAAATTTGAAGGAGTTTCGTTGAGGAATTTTCATTTGAAAATGATGCAACACAAACGTGCGAAGTAAGTATCAATGAATTCGCATTAAAGCAAGGAATTTCGTAACGTGGTCTCTCTTTCAATGTGCTGTATCAATCAATAATATAACAAACCTATAGGAAAATTACAGGATACTCCATAAATAACGTACCCCTTTCTCAATGTGCCCTACCAATCAATAACATAAGAAATCTACAGAAAACTCGCAGGACTTTCCACAAATCCACATTTAAAACATCTGAACAGCAAGCGGTCCCAACCAAATTTAAAAAAAAGTCGTTAAGCAGCATAATAAGTCTCTAATTATTGTTAATAACTTAACCAAGGTCAAATGATATACAAGATAAAAAAGACAATAGATAACAATCGACCTCCAAAGTATTTACAAGATCATGTTCTGAAATAAGATACAGGAAAAAAAATCACACGCTATTATGATTTTATACAATATGACAATGGTACCTACATTATTTTGACAGTAATATTATGTAACTACAGTCGCGTCGCTCTTATTTCCGGCAGCCAGTCACGTTGCAGGTCGGCTACATTTAAACGTGTGCGTTTTGTCATTCGTTTCTGATACGTTATGCACTTTCTAAGGCTCTATAAATACTGGATATAATCCTAGATCACTATATACCCAGCTAGCTCGGCCTTATAGGCTTTGAGGTTAACAACTTTTGTCAGGTTTACTACGCTGCCATCTAGTTGTTACATAAGGAGTCACGTCATAATTCCCATTTGAATTGCATTTTAGCGACTGTACTGCCATCTGGTGTTCGTTTACGGCGGACGGGTGGCGATCCTGGCGGTTGTTCTCTTCAAAGTGCTGCCGATTTTAACATAGTGATGAGTTATCTGTTACATATATGGTATAATCGTCCACCATTTTGGTTCTTTCATTGCCGTCCACAGTAAGCAGACACCATTAAACATCATGTCGTAGCTCTTATGAGAGTCAATCAATCGTGCTGTAATTTTTAGGATTCATAGATAAATGTCTAAGGAAAGCATAGGAAAAACAAATTCGGCAACAAAAATCTTTTTTGGAAAGTGAGAAAAAATTACTACCTTCGAATTAACTCGTTCAAAATAGACACTGACATCCTCAAAAGTTGATAAGCGACAAACTTTTTTTTATTTTTCACGTCAGATGAGGGGTCAAAGCGAAAGAAATGTTTAGAAAGAATGGAAATTACTTTTAAAAGTGGCTGCTACTCAAAATCTTTACTGGTTTGCAAATTACGGCGAGTTAAACAAAGGAGCGATTTTGCTTCGCCGAGAACTGAAGACTCAATTTTATTTTTGTCTGTTAAAGGAGAAAAGACGGACGGTTGCTTCTTATAGAAATCCACTTGGTGCTTTCAGTGTTTACAAAATCGCGGGCTGAGAGAATCAAGATTCTATTGGACATTTTTGGTGAAAATGAGTTTGTTTTATCGAAATAGGTTACACTTTTTTCATGTACTTTTAGCATGCACAATATTAGTAATATTCGTTATTTTTGCTTCTATTAATAGGTACTTTGCCAGAATTTTATTATTTTAATATGGCACCGACCAGATGTGGGCCTCCTCTAGATTGGGATCAGCAGATCATAGGGGCCTCCACACAGACACATATAGAGCAGAATATTAACGAAGGGGGAAATAGGAGCGATGCGGGTTTTATAGTGTTTAATCAGCATAGATTTTATTTATGCAATACAAATACTTTAATTAAATTTCAAAACTCATCATTAACTCGAAAACCTTAAACAATGGAAACATTTTGAAAACGAATTTGAAATCAGAGTGATGATTTCTATGAGAATCCGCAGTTCTCATACACCAAAGTAGTCACTCTGCATATGGAAGTCCGCCAGGCGAAAACGCGCATTTAACTCGCAGTAACTCGGAAATTAGTACAGATTTCGAATATAAATCACTTTTAAAAGTAATTCTCTTTCTAAACATTTCTCTCGCTTTGCCCCCCTCCGCCACCTAAAGTGAAAAATAAAAAAGTTTGCCGCTTACCAACTTTTGAGGGTGCCAATGTCTATTTTGAACAGGTTACTTCGAAGTTGGTATTTTTTTTCTCACTTTCCAAAAAAGTACTTTCATTTCGAATATTTTATGTGCTTTGCTTAGGCATTTATCTATGAATCCTAAAAATTACAGTGCGATTATCATAGGAGCTACGACATAATATTTAATAGTGCGACAAATAGCGTCCTCGTCTGCTAACCGCAACAGGCAATGAAATAACTAAAATGGCGAACGATTACACCTACCTAGTCTTTAAAGAGCCTACACTTCCTAAGATGTAAGCAAAGAGGAGGAGCCACGCCGAAAATTACAGCGACGCGACTATAACTCTCAATTCAAATGTTCCTTAGATTTCATCCTATCTTTCACAGTCTATAATATCTTACTAGGTGATGAAAGAGAGGAAGTGTAATTATGATGGCGAAATGAGTCCGGGTCAACGCCAAAAGTTACCTAGCAATTCTGCTTCAATTGGTAGAGAGGAAAAACTTGGGAAAAACCTCAACCAAGTAACTTGTACTAACAAGAACTTGAATCCTGATCCGCTCGTTTCACTGACAGACATGCTAACCGTTACTGTCCATACTTTCCCTCTAATGTTTCTTACGGTCATTGCCAATAGATCAATTAACTTTTTTGCTACAGTAGTATTTGAAATGATTGCCCATGTAATAATATTGTATAATAAAATGAATTTCCATGTAAATACCAGCCTGTATAAATCTACAAATTAAATGTGTAAAACCCCACTGCATTCATACTTGCCTAAAAATGATTAAACTAAAAATTAGACCCCCTGTTTATTTCCCAATTTTTAAAACCACATTGTTGTATATTATCCATATAAGGTGTCAATCTACAGCGTACAATTTTCGCTAAAATCTTGTATGGCGTACTTCAGACAGAAATTCCTCGTTTCTTGTCTCCTTTTTTTTTTTTTTTTTTTTTTTTTAGTTCTGAAAAGAAAAGTACTATAGCCTAGTTCTTTGGCATCTCTTCCATTGTCCAAATGTGTTTAATTCGAGTATATATTGCATTACACACTTTCTCTTCATCATTTTCATTCGTAGACACTGAATATGAAATCCGTCCAATGGTTTAGAAGAAATCACTGTATATACAGATAGACATAAAACAGGTCGGAAACCACTTCTACGATACCAGGATTCTGAAAGCAAGTATTTGCGTGGAAGTCGATTTTTCAGCATCACATCACTTTCTCATTATCCATAATTATTTTTATGAAGTTAAAAAATAATGGATCGAAAATACAGAAATTTTTCCATGTTAGGTAGGTATTATATTCATTTTTATCTTTTTATTGTTCGAAGTAGGCCTACAGAAAGAAAGTGCCGTATTTTTTAACGACGAAGCATGATCATACGCGAGTGGCTTTTTTAAAGTCCAAAGCCTAAAATACTCGGTACTGCGATAACGAAAATCCACATTTTTAACACGAAGCCCCACAATATCATACAAGAAAAAGTGATAGTACTGTGTGCGCTTAGTAGGCGAAAAATAGATGGGTCCAATTTTTTTTTGCGAGAATTCAAATTATGAACCACCGAAAAAAAAAAAATTTAACGACGCTCGCAACTGCCAAGGTTATATCAGTGTCGCCGGTGTGTCGGAATTTTGCCCCGCAGGAGTTCTTTTACATGCCAGTAAATCTACTGACATGAGCCTGCCGCATTTAAGCACAGTTAAACGCCATCGACCCCAAGATCGAACCGCAATCTCGGACATAGAAGGCCAGCACTCTAACGACTGCGCCACTCAGGCCGAATGAACCACCACTCCTTATAGGGATGAAACTTGTGAAATTTGAAAAACCTGTACCACAGAACGTTACGATATATTCAATTCTTGTGCTAAGTGACGGGTACTTTTTCTTGGCCTCAACTCCACTTTCACATGCATATCTGCATGACTTTGTTCTGTTAGAGCACGCATCGGACAACGTTAGCTGCTTCTCGCCACTTATTAAATAATTTAACAATAAGATGGTTGTGCAATTTAACAATACAGTGTTTTGATGGTTGTGCAATTTAACAATACAGTGTTTCGATGGCTGTGCAATTTAACAATAGTGTTTCGATGGTTGTGCAATTTAACAATACAGTGTTTCGATGGTTGTGCAATTTAACAATACAGTGCTTTGATGGTTGTGCAATTTAACAAAACAGTGTTTCGATGGTTGTGCAATTTAACAATACAGTGTTTCGATGGTTGTGCAATTTAACAATACAGTGTTTCGATGGTTGTGCAATTTAACAATACACTGTTTCGATGGTTGTGCAATTTAACAATACAGTGTTTTGATGGCTGTGCAATTTAACACTGTTTCGATGTTTGTGCAACTGCTCGAAAACGCAGCCGAAATTCGCGTAAACAACTCGTACCACTTCAATAGATAAGTTTCAACAAGGAAAATGTGAAGCTGTATTGTCTATCTAACCGTGGTTAAAAACACAGGAGTATATCTTAATTACATTTCAGACAACCGACTAATTGAGTGGACAATGTAAAGGCCCACAGAATTGTGCAGTCGGATTTAGTGCAACAGCTGTTAAGGAAACCCCACGCAAAATATACGATGAAAATGTTTTTTCCTCGCCACAAACCAAATAAGATCGCACAATCTATGGAAACGTTTTCTGTTAGCAAATTTTATCCGATTTTTACGTTAGCTTTAAGGGCATTTTTGTATTCCCTGGCAATAAAATTCTTTTTCTCTTGAAGTGTTTGCTTTCTGCTTTCATAGTGTTTCTAGATACTCAATATATGCAAGCAAACTGTAAACGAATAAGTTATAGCTGATAACTAGAGACCGGATTTTAAAGGGATTTTTTTTTTCAACACGAAACATGAAATAATTAATTACGATGTACAAAACTATCTTCCACCGATCAAATTATGTGGTTTTTACTTCCAATTTTTCCCCGCCCCCTTTTCAGTTCATATTCCTTTTTCCCCTTTTTTAAAAACATCTCTTATTTTTGTCCTTTTTTGACAAACTATCGCAAACATTTAGATAATTTTCCTATATTTTTTCCGATAGGCCTATAACTTTCTGAGCAAGCGAAAATAAATATCGTTCTTCTTCAGATTTCAGACATTGAAAAACTAATAAAGTGTGCTGATTTAGAGTTCAGGATAAAAAGAAAATTTTTACCTCCGGTTTCAGTTGATGTTGAGCGGTCATTTTCTGTTTAGAAGGACATTCTGCATTCAGAGGCAGAATCATATTGAAACATATTGAAATGTTGAATGTGATCAAATACAACACTTTCATTATGTTGTGAAGCGCTAAATATAAGCTTATGTGTGCTGTGTGTATCCATGAATGTCCTGAAGTGTGTTTTCAATTAAAATAGCACCCTTTTGAGGGAGTAATATAGTCCTTTTTGAAGTTCTTTTTTGACCATATCAAATGCAACACTTTCCTTATGTTGTGAAGAGATAAATGTAAGATTGTGTGTGCAATGTATATCCATGAATGTCTGAAGTGTGTTTTGGGGAGTAATATAGTCCTTTTTCAAGTCCTTTTTTTTTGGCTACAACTTTCCCTTTTTTGTCCTTTTTTGATGAAAAATTTTCCCTTTAAAGTCCGGTCTCTACTGATACTATTTCTAACAGTATTAAATACCAGTTTTTGTAAATAAAGTACAGTAATGTTAAAAACTATTAGAATATCAGACGAGTTTTATCACTGGAATTTGATTAAAATTGTCTTAAGCCGCATATTTATAACCAAACAGCGGATTTTCGGTCTCTATACAGCAACAAGACGTCACGTCCTTTGGCGTATGGAGGGAGAGTAGCAATGGCCTCCCTGTAACTGACGTACACCTAACGTTCCGTATCAGGACCGAAAATCCGCCGTCTGGTTATAATTAAGTTAAAATATTATTTTCCATTTAACGTCACAATCATTTGATTGCTATGAAATTGATGGCTGATGTATACTTTGTTCTGGATGAAAATAATAAGTTTGTTCAATTTTTTGGTTATCGTAACTAATATTTAATTATTGCAACGGCAGTTTCGAAATGATGTTATTTATCATCATGAATAGTGAGAGAAAATAACGTGATGTCATGCATTATTTAACTAAGCCGGTGACTTCGTCATCATCGTCCTCAATATCCTATTTCACACTTAATGGATTAGGTTCTTGGGCCCGTTCTCATCCTTGAGGGATTTGAATCAACTTTAGACATTCAATGCATTAATGTAAGCAACATGACGCAGAGACGACATTTGAGACAACACAGTACAACATAAGACCCAGTTCCAACAGGAGATAAGTGTTCACTTCTCGTTGTTGGATCTGTAACTAGACACACCAATACTTGGATCGCAAAATGCGTAATACATTTTAACACAACTAATAGTCAATAAATTTGTACGTTTAACAGGTTTCTTGATGATCGCGGAGTGGATGGGAAGGCGAGATGCACAAATCAGGGCACAGATATATGACGGAGACGTGATGTAATTTTCGCAAAAACACATACTGTGTAAGCACTTCATGAACGAGCGAACTCAAGTCAAGTTCGCTTAGTTTGCAGATGGCACGATAACGAACGACATGCTGTGATTGCATTACCATGACAGCTCGGAGCACGGCCTTGGCAGAAGCACCTCTTAAGCCGGAGGGCACATCATAGCGTATTTATAACTCATTGGGGGTCCCCCTTCTGCAGACCGTTGTAGGCGAGTTTTCTTCAAGTACTTCGGTTTTCCCTACCAATTTCGCTTCGGTTCAGCGACTTTGGGGAATTACTTTCTGAACTACGATTATCCTTCCCTACGAGAAAGCTTCCTCGTACATAAAATGTAATGTACAGAGTGTCCACCAAGAACCTCCAACATTTAAACACAAACAGTTAAAAGAAATAATTGCATACAAATAATACTTTGCATGGAAATAATTGCAAATCCCACAAAGTTTTCAGTTGAACATGGGCGCCTCTTGTAGCACGAAGAATGTCCAGTCTGTACTCGATTTCACGCCATGTGGCACGAAGCATATTTAGGCTACTGTGACAGAGAGTATGGCATTACTTATGCGCTCTTCAAATCTTCTATGCTGTTAACTCCTGTAGCTTCTTGCAGTGTACACTTTATTTTTATGTATCCCCACAAGAAGAAATCTAGTGAGGTAATATCGAGAGAACGCGGAGACCAAGGAACGGGACCATCACGCCCTGTCCAGCGATTTGGAATGTCTCATTTATTTATTCTCGGACGTCACAACTCCAATATGGCAGGGCATCATCTTGCTGTAAAATTACTGTTAGCTGCATATATGCTATCTATGGCACAGCAAAAAGCGTAAGTCCAAGTAAATGCCACCAGTGACAGTATTCTCAGTGAAGAAAAACGTCCCAATAATGTGACTGACGCCCATAGGCGCAAGCGCGCGCTTTACAGCGGAAAGAAAAGAGACAGACGAAAGAGGTAGTATATGCCGCTTGGTCGAGCTATATGCAGGGATGACCAGCACTGATTCAACGGATAAAGGGAAGATAACTTATTAAAACTGTATGCATGTTAATTTTTAGATTTGTCTGAGAACTATAAGTGCATTATAAGAATGAAAGTTTTAATTTTAATGCTCATTTTTCACAAGTTTGCTTTTATTCAAAAGGAATAAATATTTTCTCAACTTTTTTACAGAAAAGTGAAATTTTCAGATATGTTTATTTAGTAGCCTTACAAATACTGAAACAATGTTTTCGTAAATCTAATATTGTATATCGCAAATACGTATTACTGAAGATAGTGTATTGAAAATTTTGAAAATATTCGCATGGGAAATGTTTGTAGGAAAATAAATTAACAAAGCAACAACTGTTACATCATAAATAAAAGATATGTGTCCATGAGTTGGTAAAATGTCAGCTTCAGCAGAATTCGAGAAAAATAATTTAATATTCTGATGATAGGAAGTTGCGCACCAATATCACCTTAAAAACATAATGCGATAAGAGTTTTGTTATGTAATAATAGTTACAGTTAAAACATATACCTAGGTAACTTTGCTTTGTGCTATAATATTGTTTTGATTAGTTTATTGATTACTTTTATAAGGCTAAAGATACCATCAAGATCAATTCCAACTTATTGTGTCATACTCAATCTCTTTCTTTGGGATATCACTTTCTTTATAAATGATGTGTTTCATTCACTTAGTAAAGTATAGTTGTACTACTATGGAATTTATGTGAATATTCCTTCTTAACTCTTTATTATGTTATTAACGTTTAAAACACAACTGCAATATAAGGAATTGGTGTTAGTACTTTTGTTTTACAGGCAATATATATATATATATATATATATATATATATATATATATATATATATATATAATCTCAAACAGAAAGAAGCCATATAAAAACGACATAAAATTTCACGTTCCGTTTGAAGTTTGTACACCACTGTTTTCTTAATCCGACAGGCTGCTTATTCATATACGTACATAATCCTTCCTCCTTCCATACCTAGCGCTTGATGCCTGCGCACGACGTCTAGGTCAGAAAAATGCGCTTGCTTTGATATCACTGGTCTAGAAAATCACATCGAACATTCATTTTTGGACTATCATGCACATGTTCTTGGACTACACATGGTGCCGATTGACTTTTCCTGAAAGATGAAAGAGTGGCCTCGTCTGAAAACATTATGCGCGATAAAAAGTTTTCGTCATCAGAAATGCGATCGAACATACCGATTTCAAATGAGTCTCGCTTTGCTCGGTCATCGGGCTTGATTTCCTACAAAATCTGTACCCTGTAGGTGTGAAAATGTAATCGTTGGTGAAGAATTTTGTGTACCGTTGACCGTTCCATTCCAAATCCTCTCGCTGCTTGTCTGAATGACTTCTTTGGATTTTTTCGAACTATCCCCACACATTTTCAATAGCTCTTCCTGAATATCGGAATTCTCACCTCCGTGTCCATTCAACACACTGCTGTTGACCAAAAATTACACCACACCTTGATAGTCTTAAATGTCGGCGGGTTCTTACTGTAAGCAAATATCTTGCTATAATAATACCGGACAGCTAGCAGTTCTGCGCGCGAACGACGCTGGTGCTGCTACCTAGGCGGCCGGTGTGGCCATACTCACGAAACAAACTGTAATCAACTGCAATGCATATTGTTGCTGAGATAGTTAATATTTTTATTAATTAGTGCTGTGTTAAAATGTCAGGGTGTAGCCTACATGTGCTGTTTATAGGCCTAACTGCTACAATTACAACATTACAAATTGCTCCAAATCGTACTTTCGATTTCCGAGAGATCATAAAACGTGAGTCAACAAAATTCTTTATTAATGCCCTTGTATATGTGTTGATAGAACAATAAAAATTAGCTTTTTTATTTAGGTCTAATAAATGAATAGAAGTTAAAATGTAGGCTATTGGAAATTTTAAGGTTTTATCAAATTAAGTTTTATTATTCTCCACATGCCTTTACTAATTATTACAAGCATCAATTACTACCAATTTTATCTTTGCAGTTATCAGCAATGGGTATATAAAGCAATATTTTTCATAATATGCAATTTTTATATAAAATAATGTTACATTAAATAGCCTACTATTCAACGTTTCTTAAGTGTCTCATGTATCATTCCACATTAGTACCTCACGTTTTAAACAATAGTCCGATTCCCACTATGTTAATATTTGTATTTGTGGACGTAATTCCACGCCGCTCCGCTAGATGTCAGGTCCGCGATATTTCGCACTCACGTCAATGCTGTACAGCTGTCTGGTATTATTATAGCACGGTATTTGCTGTAAGTTACTCACGACGAAAGTTTCTTTGCACTTGAATAACTGATTTTGTCTCTGCATACCTTCAAACATGTACACGCTCACTATGAGTAGCCATTTTATAAGTGATTCATTCTTGCAACGTTACTATGGCTCTGACGTGTATTACGAAATAGCTACATAAACTTTTTGAGTCTGTGATTATTTTCTGATCAGAATCACAGTTACACATCCTCACATTAAATTAAAAATAAACTTCTATTTTAGTAGGTTATTATTCTATATATTAGTTTCGTTCAGCCGTGGCGAAAATGCGACTCACGAGCACATTGTGGCTCGCAATGATTGCTGTTCATTTCTCTTGCTTCCTAACTCCCCCAACCCCACCCTCTCACTCACTGGAGTCAAACTCCGTTCCATTTGTATTTGTCTCTGACCTGCGAGTGGCGTATCGTCGCAATGTCTCTCTCAAAACCATGTACCTTTAAAAAACGAAAGTTTCAAGTAGGATGGAAGGACGCATTTTTTTTTTTTTTTTTTTTGCTGCCAAAATGGCGAGAATATTAAATGTATGATTTGTTCACAGGTATTACGAGGAAAACGGTTGTATAACATAAAACAGCATTATACAGCATGTTACTCATGAAACATTAAAAGGTTAAGTATTATTATTATTATTATTATTATTATTATTATTATTATTATTTCGATCCTTTTTCAGTAGATGTACGAATAATGCGGTTAGGTCTTCAATTTAAACTCACACATTTACAATGCAATGTTATAATTAAAGCTAGATGTAAGGACTTGACATACGTTGAACTTTTCAAATCTTTGCCAAAAAATAAATATCCAAAGCTTCGTTCTTTCGCTTGCTCTGTTGAAGCCATTTTCGCTACAACTTAGTCTACGTTTGTGAAAAATTATTTTCAACAATGAAAATAGTAAAACCTAATTTAGATTACTTATCACGGCTGGCAGACAAACACCTTTGTGATCAACTACAACTGGCAGTAAGTGACATAATTCCTGATTTTGAAACTCTGTCGCAGAGACATTCTGAAGATAGTTAATTTTAGGTTGTGGTAATGTGTCCTATGTTTTCTTATTCATTTCTTTCTTCGTTACACGTACTAAACATTAGTTTGTAACCTTATACTCTATAAAATTATATTTAAGTGCTTGACGTAAGGAAAATGAAAATCCGTTAATAAGTCAGACAGTTGCTTCACTTCCCCTTCGGATGTCCGCCTCCCTCCATAGATGCTATGTACACTTAGCGGCAAAAAGAATGGGCCGGCCGACAGTTTCTAAGTTCCAGAGACATAACATTGCGCATGCTCGTCTCGTCAAAGCCGTAGTTCACTAGATAACACATAATTAAACCATTTAAATTTGCTGTATTTTGTTTAAGAGTCTAAAATCTATACTAATAATAAATCTGTAGCCGAAATTTTTCTGGTAATTTTCGATTTTCCAAAAATAATTGGTCCTAACATATATAATTAACCACCCTGAAACCGAAAATCGCTTTTTTGAAATTTTTGTTTGTATGTCTGTCTGTCTGTCTGTATGTTTGTTACCTTTTCACGCGAAAATGGCTGAACGGATTTCGATGAAAATTGGAATATAAATTAAGTTCGTTGTAACTTAGATTTTAGGCTATATGGCATTCAAAATACATTATTTAAAAGGGGGGTTATAAGGGGGGCCTGAATTAAATGAATCGAAATATCTCGCTTATTATTGATTTTTGTGAAAAATGTTACATAGCGAAAGTTTCTTTAAAAATAATTTGCGATAAGTTTTATTCCTTGAAATATTTTGATAGGACTGATATTTAATGAGATAAATGAGTTTTAAAATAAAATAACTGCCATCTAAGGACGTGTAATGAATTAAAAAACAAATGACTTCGTCTATAAGGGGCCTTGGACAGCAACAATCGAAAGCTATGAAAAATAGCCTACAGAGAATGTTTCTATGTTTGTATGAAGTAATATCGGAAGCTAAATTAACCGATTTGTATAATTAATTATTATTTCACCATTGGAAAGTGTAGTTTCTCTAGATGGACATAATACTATAATGTTATTACAGTAACTTCTGATATAATATAATACATACTAGGTTCAAAAAGTTCCCGGAATTTGCTAGCATCATAGAAACAACGTACCTTAAACACTATTCTACAGCATTCCCTTCAAAATAGTTGCCTTCCGCAACAACACACTTTTGCCAACGCGTGTAGAGTTCCTGGAAGCAGGCCTGGAAGCCATTTTGTGAAACCCGTCTTAGTGCTCTCGTCGCGTTTGCGATAACCTCTTCAGCATTGAATCTCCGTCCTTTCAGATGACTTTTCAGACGGGGAAACAGAAAGTAATCAGGTGGTGAGAGATCAGGAGAGTATGGTGGGTGATCCAAAGCAGTTATGTTGTGCCTGGCAAGAAAATTCTTTACAATAATTACGCGATGAGCAGGTGCATTGTCATGCATAAGGAACCAGTTGTTTTCTACCCACTTTTCTGGACGTTTCCTTCTCACTGCGTCCCAGAGGCGACGGAGGGTTTCTACGTACAATTCTTTCGTTACAGTACGACCTTCTGGAATGAACTCATGGTGCATGAGACCCTGAGAGTCGAAGAAAACTTCCAACATAACTTTGCTTTAAGTGTGCTTAAATGCGACAGGCTCATGTCAGTAGATTTACTGGCATGTGAAAGAACTCCTGCGGGACAAAATTCCGGCACATCCGGCGATGCTGATATAACCTCTGCAGTTGCGAGCGTCGTTAAATAAAACATAACATTTAAAATAACTTTGCCTTTGGAAGTGTCCCTAGGAAATTTTTGCTTCCGAGGAGATGTTTTCGATTTCCACTCAGATGACTGTCGTTTAGGGACTGGGTCGTACAAGTAGCACCAGTTTCATTTTGTTTAAGAAATCACCATCTTCATCAGCCATACTGATCATGTCCCCAGCAAAACACAGAACTTGATGTTTGTACTTTGCTCTGTGGACATAATTACAAAATGCGACGAACAAACAAAACACTATGATAAACAATTGCCTACAACTCAAAACCAATAATTGCCATTATCAGCAAACTTTAAGGAAATGACATCATGAATGTTACCAACAAAACAAATGTATAATATCCCTTGTTATATATTAATACGAAAAATGGTAGTAAAATTCCGGGAACTTTTTGAACCTAGTAGTATAATATAATATAATATAATATAATATAATATAATATAATATAATATAATATATAATCTATACTAATAATAAATCTGTAGCCGAAATTTTTCTGGTAATTTTCGATTTTCCAAAAATAATTGGTCCTAACATATGTAATTAACCAACATGAAACCGAAACCGAAATTTTCAATGAAGAGACACCACAGCAATGCCTTGCAGTGGGTTACGTTTACACGAGTGAACCGCGCGATAGACCTTAGCATTTCTATCGACCAAGAGTCGGCCCATTCTTTTTGCTGCTAAGTGTACGTTGCAGGTTACACAGTGGTTCGGCGCACGATTACATTTTCGCCACGGCTGGTTTAGTTACAATCACGGAATTCTTCTTTTTATTCTTATTTTTATTCCCTATAATTCATGTTACAACAGCTTATGACATTGTGTGTTCCATCTATATATTTCGCACTGACCTTACGGTTGTCGATCAGTCAGACTGGCTAGCTGTTTGTAACGATCCCCACAGTAAGTTTTCACCTGACGATGAAGAGAAATCCACTCTTCGAAACGTTGTGCTAAAATTTTTGAAAATTAGCAATGGGAAAAGTCCAAACAACTCAATCATTGAATCGTAAACCATATGTTTAAAATGATTAAAGAGAAGCTACCAGCAATCTCTCTTCCACCTGAGCCGATACTTTACCCGCTGGGAAGTTAGCTGTCTGCTGCCATTTATAATACTATCCGGAACACGAACGATATTAAAAATGGCTTGGATGAAACAGAAACTTCTCGCAACACCAAAGCCAAGAAACCGCTCGAGGCTCATACTACTATTGCCTTCCTTGCATATATTAAAGCAAATTTTGGTTATTTACCAGAAGCTATCCTCTGCTTGATAAGCGCCAACTCTGCCAGTAAAAGATGCTCTGGATAGGTAAAGTTTCCAGAAAAGAAGTATCTGGACCAATGGGGAGTTGCGTATACTTCGAAGCTGTGGAATCGTAGACTGTAGAGAATAAAATTATTCAGCACAATCTTGGCTTTGAGGACATGAAGAACATCTGTTCAGTAATACAAGAGACAAGTTTTCAGGAAAATTAACTTTGAAACCTGCAGCATTAGCTTGTATGAAGTACGCTCCAATAGTCTCATGTTCTGTTGAGACAACTTTTGTTCATACAAAAATGTGTTAGCTATGAGAAAACAGAAAACCCTTCACGCCAGAAAATTTGGACATTTGTTGTAGTTGTCTACCAAAATTGCAAAGAATAAGAAGAGTAAAATGTATTCTATGGGTATGTGTTTTTTATGTTTTGTTTTCTGACGAGGTTGTTGTTGGTCAACTGTTCGAAAACAGGTTTGAACACCACAAGTGACACCAATAAGGCGTCACTCATGAGGCAACTAAGCCAGGAGGTAATGGGTTAAGGTGGCCAGTTACTTTCACCCTCCATTACATACATCGCTAACTAGTAACATATTACATTAATCAGATTTCAGATCTGACAAGGTAACTTTTTGTAAAATAAGTCAGTACAAGTCAATACATAAATCTCATTAAAATAGGAAAAACAAAAATTTTAGTTAACTTAGACCTATCTAAGTAGTGTCCCTAAACCGAGCCACAAAAAGCACTAAAACCATTTTAAGCTTATAAAAAACCTAACACGAAGGCTTAGAGGACCTAAAAATCCGAGTTGTAGTTGTAACAACTGTCTTGTTTTTAGTTGCCCGTTTTCTTTTATTTTTGTTAATTATAATTTTTTCTTTATATTACCGGTTGTTCTGTATGGTTGTGAAACTTGGACTCTCACGTTGAGAGAGGAACAGAGATTAAGGGAATAAGGTTCTTAGGAAAATATTTGGGGCTAAGAGGGATGAAGTTACAGGAGAATTGGGAAATTTACACAACGCAGAACTGCACGCATTGTATTCACCTGACATAATTAGGAACATTGAATCCATACGTTTGAGATGGGCAGGGCATGTAGCACGTATGGGCGAATCCAGAAATCCATATAGAGTGTTAGCTGGGAGGCCGGAGAGAAAAAGACCTTTGGGGAGGCCGAGACGTAGATGGGAGGATAATATTAAAGTGGATTTGAGGGAGGTGGGATAAGATGATAGAGACTGGATTAATCTTGCACAGGATAGGGACTGATGGCGGGCTTATGTGAGGGTGGCAATGGATCTCCGGGTTCCTTAAAATCCTTGCAAGTAAATATTTTTTTTTCTAATCCGGTCACCTCTCAACACCAACTGGTCCAGATCAATGCGGTTTTACTATAGTGGTAGTGGTAATTCTGGTGGTGTTGGTGGTGGTACATTATTTAGTGACGCTTCCAACTGCTGTTGTCAAAGTATAAATTCAAACTGGGCGAAATATGGAAATCAGATTTTTCCAAGAGTCATCTATAAGGGACAAGATTCTTTCACGTGCAGTAAATCTACGACACGGGCCTCACAGCTTTACTTCCCTCCGGGAAGAATCTATACTACGGATTTACCATGTTTTAAAATTCATAATCCTCGGCCGGATTTGAACCCGCGAACTTCAGATGCAACGGCTAGAATGGTTTCCGCTAGAGCATCGATGGCGACTTCACAGTAAACCAGTCATAGATCCTTTGTTGTAATGTAAATGCTTATATAAGAGTCTACGAGTTTATTCACTGACTGAGCATGAAACTACAATATATTTTATTATGTAGTCAAATGAATAGTTTACACTATATTAAGCACATTATTATACTGTATGCACGGAATGATTGTGCGATGAGTGAAAATTGAAAGAGTACGCGGTGGTGCTGTTAGTGATGATAATGATGATATATCATATAACGGCAAAAATTAAAACGGTAATTGTAACTGTATCAAGAATGCTCCATATTGACTACACATAATGAAAAAGCAGGAAACACAAGCTTATATTGGGAAGCAAGAAGAAAAATGACGTATATAAAAGACAAACGAAAACATTTGCAACTGAAGACGACCTTCCAGACAGCATTGTGTCAACAAAATATCTGATTACGAGGTCTTCAATTGACTTCTTAATTATTATCAGAGTGTTTCCATTACACTTACCACAGCAGGAAAAAGAAACAAAGGCATGTAGAAGCATGACTCTGAGAGAGTACTGTAATCATTGAGAAGAGAATTCCATGAAAATGCATGTTTTATAGGAACATAGATCATAGCTCGAACTTAGTACTTATCCGAATAATTTCGAGGGAAAAATTGTTCCGGGGCCGGGCATCGAACCCGGGACCTCTGGTTTAACATACCAACGCTCTACCACCTGAGCTACCCGGGAACTCTACCCGACACCGATCCAATTTCTCCCTCTATATCCACAGACCTCAAAGTGGGCTGACAACCGTGGATATAGAGGGAGAAATTGGATCGGTGTCGGGTAGAGTTCCCGGGTAACTCAGTTGGTAGAGCGTTGGTACGTTAAACCAAAGGTCCCGGGTTCGATGCCCGGCCCCGGAACAATTTTTCCCTCGAAATTATTCAAATCAACTTTACAGGGAGTTATACCTGAAATCTTGATTTGCTTAGTACTTATCCATTTCATTACTTTCCGGTTCCAAATGTGTACTTTTTCCGTGCATATGTGCATGTTTTGGTCTTTTTGGGGATAAAAATATGCATAATGCATATAAGCAATTTTTAGCTTAATAATGCATATAATATACATTATATTTAATTTAAATGCTTTTTTTAATGGTTTTGAGTGGACACCTCAGTTTCTTGATTTTTATGTCCCTTATTTTAGCTTCAGGAATCAGGACTGAAGAAGAAAAAGGAAAAAAACTAAATAACAGAAAAATGAAATATAATGTTAAGATTTTCACAGTACGACGTTACAGGACCTTTCCTTGAACGGAAGTTCACTTTTACAACACTTCACCCACGACTCTCTACAGACTGCATGTCATAAATGGATTTATTACGTTGAATATTTTGAGAATAGTAGAGAGGAAATATAGCAGATTCAAGCAAACTGCCGACAAATAATTTAGGTCAAAAGCACCCTCTTTCAGGGAGGTTGTAAATTCTCTCCCTTTTCCAGTACTAGTAGCAATTTAGATTATTTTAAAATTGTAATCATTCGCTGAACTGTCTTTGCAGTGTGTGAACCTCGTAAGTGGTGTGCTTGTTTATTCTGTTTGCGCGTGTTAATGTGGTTCTAATATGCTTCCAATTAAAGGTTCCAAAAGTGTACTCTTTGCATAGTGGATTAAAGGAAAAGATTTTATTAGATCAGATGAGGATACCGTATTCTGCGATTGTTGCAGTAAAGAGGTAAGCACTGCTATTTTGTTTCAGAATATTTTCTATGGCAGTTGTTCTTTGTAAGAAATTACAAAACTTCTTTAAAATAATTAATTAAATTACGACGTCCGTTTTTAAATTGTATCTAGGTAACCGTAAGGTCTATTATAATTTCAGATAAAATGTACTAAAAAATTTCAAGTCAACCAGCATGTCGCATCTGCTTTACATATTGCAAGAATGCAAAAAGGGAAGGAATCTGCAAAGAATTCCATAGATCCCTCTGTTATGCCCGTGGGAAAGTGGGTGTAGGGGCGAAAAACAAACTGGGCAGGGTCATAAATGCGAACCCGGACTACAGACTCTTTTGTTCAGTGAAGAAGGTTATTTGTGGCGAAAACTTGAATGAAGAATTTGACCTGACATGTCACAAACATGTTCAGAGACCTTATCAGAAAATATATGTATATGTTCATTCATTCAAATTTACATCCATAACTTATTGCGATGTAGAAAGGTCATTCTCTGCCTACAAAAACATATTGACAAGAGTAGGAACCTCACAGAAACCAATTTAGAAATGTTGTTAGGTTGTTAACTGTGAAAAAAAAAAAAAAAAAAAA
This sequence comes from Periplaneta americana, assembly GCF_040183065.1. Taxonomy (NCBI): domain Eukaryota; kingdom Metazoa; phylum Arthropoda; class Insecta; order Blattodea; family Blattidae; genus Periplaneta; species Periplaneta americana. The sequence goes on along the minus strand of NC_091119.1, from coordinate 63,788,476 downwards.
AAAAAAAAAAAAAAAAAAAAAATGAAGTGAAATAAGACATTTGGAACAAAAATGAAAGTGCATATTTAAATGTATTTTTTGCTTGATTGTGCATGTTTCATAGTTTGATAGTTTGAATGCATACATATTTTGGGATTTTATAGTGCATGAAATTCTCGTCTCTAGTAATCATCAAACAGCGGATTTTCGGTCCCGATGCTGAACGTTACGTGTACGTCAGTTGCAGAGACGTCATTGAACTAATTGCTACGCTCCCTCCGTATGCCAAGGGATGTGACGTCTTGCCGATGTGTAGGGACTGTAAATTAGCTGTCTGGCTAATCATGGTAGCAAATAGCAAATGGGTTTAAAAAGACAAATAAGCTTCGGACAATGACGCACACCACGTCGAAACTAGTCAGCCAGGTAATTTACCATAATTAACACAGTAAAGCAGTTATTACTTGTTCAGCGAGAAAAATAGAATCTTAGTCCTAACGAAATTATCACCCCACAAAGAGCATAGATATCAGTTATAATGGCAACTAAACTTATAGAATTGCTCACACTCTTGCTGAATTATAGCCTGGAATGAAATAAGCCGGTCCTTCAAGTTGAATGACATGAAAGAACTTCGACAAAATGTGGATGATTATGAAGATGATGATTACGATAATTATTATCATTATCATCATCTACTTTCAAAGACTGTATGTACTCTCTTCACTGCTATGACGATTATGAGTATTATGACCAAACACGTGAATCAAATGTAACGTGGTCACCGTCACAATGGCAAAACACCATCGCCTAAAACAGAGGACAATACACTATATGCTGTTAAAAGGTAACTGGGCCTAACGTTTCTACCGGGACAAAAACCAGATCCACTGGATTTGCAGCCTGGGAAAACATAACCACGGCACAGGGCAATTATTATTATTATTATTATTATTATTATTATTATTATTATTATTATTATTATTATTATTAAAGCAACGGAAGATTGGGTTGATATCAGTGAGTCATAAAAAGGGCAAGATAAATGCGAGAATTATAAAGGAATAACAGTAATGAATATTTTTAGTCGTCTATATGGAAAAATAATAAAATATTATCTAGAAGAAAATTAAAAAAATAAAGAGAATGAGATACTACAGGCAAGCTTCAAGTCAGGAAGATTAAAATGGACCATGTGTTTGTGGTGAAACAGTTAATTGAGAAAATCAATAGTGTGGGACAACAGATTCATTTGACATTCGTAGATTTTGAAAAGGCTCATGACACTGTATCACTAAAAAAATTAGTTGATGGAAATTGGCATAAGAATTATTAATGCAATAAAAATTTATATAAGAATGCTATATCTAAAGTGAAAATCTAGATAAGAAGAAATTAGAGTAACAAAGGGCCTTCGTCAAGGATGTAGCATATCACCTACTGTATATTATTTAAGATGTGTCTACATAGGGCATTGGCAAACTGGACCAGGAAGTGTTTAGGAATGGGAATACCTGGTAGAGATGAATCAATAAATATATTGTACACATTATTGTTTGCAGACAATCAGGTGATAATTGCACAAGAATATGAAGACATGGAAATTATGTTTCGGAAATTGTTAGAAAAATACGATAAATGGTGTTTGAAAGTAAATCTAGAAAAAACATTTGATATGGTATGTGGAATAAAACCTGATGATTTAATATTGGAAGATCAGAAAGGTTGTATTAAAGGCTGTGAAGAATTTGAGTATTTGGGGGTTCGAATTGATAAAGATAGATAGATATTAGCAGGGGCGGGTTTTGGGGCAGTGCCAGTGTGCCATGGCACCACCAATGAAAGAAACAAAAAATAATATCCTAAAAAGGAGTTGTAATCGTTTATTTCTACACATTTTATTCGTATTTCATCTGAACGAGCGCGCGCACAGATCGGGACGCACTCTTGCAGCGTTTCTCCGAACGTTGGAGCCAGTTCAGTGTGGCACTATCTGCCTCCATGTAACACTGTACAAAAGGCTACTGATTCTAGTTTATATGCGTTTCTTATGGCAGACTTTGAGCCGAATTCAATTTGACTCAGTAGTTAACATTCCGCCCGCTAGAGTACAGTAATGCAGAAATTTCGCTAGATGGCAGGGTTGTTGAAGAAGTTTTCAGGGAACCATCAAGCCCAGAATTACACGAAAATACAAGTTAAAGTTCCGCGCCAAATCTTAATGTAATGTTGCCAATTCAAAACTAATGCACACAACTTGGATTTGAATGTGTACATTATTATCCATTTAATTATATTGAACGCAGAGATAGTCAATCATGGTTCTTTTTAGAAAGATTTTTTTTTCATATTGTGTAACACTATTTGTTAATTTTGTGTAATATTTGTTTTATTTCGCGGCCACTAAATATCGCTACACTGTTGCTAGTATTGATGCTTTTGTTAACAATACATGAGATCTGTGCAGGACATGAACATGTGTTATTCAGGCTGATGCCTTGGATTCATCGGCCTGTTTAAATAAAGTGCAAACGTGTTCATTTATTATCTATATCATTGTTCATCACGTGTGTTTTTGCCAGTAATTTTACTAGTTATAAAAGTTACTTGTATTTGACTGAGAAAGTTTTGCATTATCTGTACTTGTATATTTCCTAATTAGTTTCGGAAATGGTATTGTAACTGTTACCAGGTGCATTATTAACTGCACACCTGGTAAAATAGCTGGTTTAATATTGTGTTTTATACAACATAATGTAAACGTGACCTGTGATTATCATCTTTTACTTGGGTGATTTTCGTGCAATCATTTTTTTTTTTTTTTTCATTTTTGGCACAACTATCAGAATGCCTCACCGGCCGCCACTGGATATTAGGAACAGAATTACTAAAGGCAGAACAGTAACAGCAATGCTGAACGGTATTCTATGGGACAGACATATAACAAGAGAAAATAAATTGCAAATATATAATTCAATAGTCAAAAGTACTGTTACATATGGTGCTGAAATATGGAAATTTAATAAAATGTTAGCATCAAAACTCATGACAATGGAAATTAATTTTTAAGAAGATCAACATTAGAAATACAGTTATACGAGATGAAATAAACATTCAACATTCTGTTTTGGATTATGAGAGATATAAGCAGTTGACCTGGTATGAGCATGTGACAAGAATTCCAGAAGAAAACTTACCTAAAATGGTGCTGGAATGGTGTCCGCCTGGGAAAAGGAAAGAGAGACCTCGAAATTCATCTTTGCAAGAGATCAGAACAGGGATGAGAGACAGCAGACTGAACAACATGGATTGGATGGTTAGAGAAGAGTGGAGAACAAGAATAAGACTTTAAGACTTTAGGCAGAGAAAGATGTGTAAACATTAGAAATCTGTATATAAATAAAATAATAATAATAATAATAATAATAATAATTATTATTATTATTATTATTATTATTATTATTATTATTATTATGAGTAAGTTATCGCCTGCGAAATAATAGTCAGGCAGCCAACACATCCAAAATATTCCTGTAGAACCTGATCCAGAACTAATTTAGCGTGTTAAAGGCCTCTGCGAGAGCGTGCAGGGGAGAGGAAGGGCTGAAGGGCTTCTTCCTGTCGCAGCTGTCAATCTCAATCACAGCCTCTCGAGCCCGTATCATTGCGCTGGATCTTACCATCCTTTCTCAATAGAACTTTCTCATTCTCCACTGTCACAGTCCCAGGTTCATGGGTGGATCTTAATTATAACACACAACTTCGAATCATATTACTTGGAGGGATCACCAATTTCTCGCAAAACTCCGAATTCGGAGAATCAAAATTTTCTTTCGGTGATCGATCTCCTTGAGTGATTTAGCTACTACGGCTCCGACGTTCCCTCCTCTTCTTCCTCAGGTCTTCTGACAGGTTCTCTCTTCCTCAGTTTAAATACGGTTACGTTAAGTACAGTGCAAATATTGTCATGAGGATGATATTAGCCGATATATTTTCTCATTACACGTTACGCATTTCGCTATATTTCAGTTCTTTCACCATGTTGTCAATAATACTCCCGTTTATAGTTTTTATTGGTTTATTTTACAACGCTATATCAACTGCGACAGTTATCTAGCTAGTGAGATGAATGTGATAATGCCAGCGAAATGAGTCCAGGGTCCAGCACCATTTCAGCATTTGCTGCTAATGGGTTAGGGAAAACTCCGAAAAAAAAAAACCCTTCCAGGCAACTTGTCCCAATCAGGATTTGAACCCGGGTCCTCTCGTTCCACGGTCAGACATGCTAACCGTTACTACACAGCAGTGGGCCATTTGTGTTTTTCTTTGTTTTTTAAATGTCTTTAAAATGCGTACGAGTATATTAATGAAATTACTTATTACACATTCAACTTTCGCAGGATTACTACTTTCCAGGGACCGAGGGACAAACCGATTTTCTTCAAATTCAGTGTGTATTGTATCATATAAATGAAAACAGTCAATATAGCCTATAATTCAATATTTTACATTTAAAAGAATTAAATATTTCACATTTAAACATTACAGTAATTTCAAAATAAAATGTCAATATCAATAACTTAAGCTTAAAGAATGCCCTTTATCACCTACCCTGTTCAACATCTACTTGGAGAATTTAGTGAAGAACTGTTTCCAGCACAAGGGAGGGATGATAGTAGGAGAAATAAGAATGAAGTGCATAAGATTTGTTGATGATACAGCGTTGTTAGCAGAAGAGGAGTTGATGCCAACGGGTACGCTAATGGAGCTATTTTAATAAATGACAGCTGTGAGGAGTATGGGATGAAATTCAAACAAGACTAAGGTCATGGTTGTAGAAAGAAAAATAACGAAGGTAAAAGTACAAATTCGAAAAGAGGTAGCAGAACCAGTGGACAGATTTAAATACTTGAAGTATATGTATGTGTATGTAGTATGTATGTATTTATTCACACTGCAAATGGGTAAATACCCGTTGGCAGTGGTAACTAATTACACTCAATAATAACAATTAATAATAAACACAATTAATAGAAAATACAATAGTAATAATAATAATAATAATAATAATAATAATAATAATCTTGCTCAGGATAGGGATCAATGGCGGGCTTATGTGAGGGCGGCAATGAACCTCCGGGTTCCTTAAAAGCCAGTAAGTAGTAGTAGTAGTAGTAGTAGTAGTAGTAGTAGTAGTAGTAGTAGTAGTAGTAGTAGTAATAATAATAATAATAATAATAATAATAATAATAATAATAATAATAATAATAATAATAATAATAATAATATGAGCATCCTAAATTAAATTAAGCACAATCACTTAAAATAACATTCAAAGTACCGTAACTCTAATTTGTATCTTAACCCTAAGTTCGAACTAAAACCCACGAGTATGGTAAGTTCATATATGCACAAGTACTGTACCTTTCAGCACTACACTCATTTCGTTGTCAACTCACTCACTGCACTAGAACTACGACACATTTCACTGATACTATCATGATTTCACTAACACTTCAAAAACATTTCACTGTTCAAATACTTTGCACTACCACTATAAACTATAAAACTTCACTGACACAAATACACTTCACTTAACACAACATACTTCACTGACACAACAAACTTCTTCATTGATACAACACTTCAAATAACAAAACATCAATTACACCCTTTAAATAGTGTGTATAATATACTACCGTCTATTAGTAAAGTCCTTAAGCCTATTTTTAAATACATTTTCGGTTATTGGTAAAGCTTTTAAGCATAAGTCTGCAGGTAAAGCATTCCAGTCCCTGACAGTACGATTGAGAAAAGAAAACCTTCCAGTGTCCGTCCTCTGCCTTCTTCCCCTCAATTTATATGAGTGGTCGTTCCTTGAAGAGTAATTTGGAGGCTGCAACCTATTTTTAAGTAGTACTTTAAGTAGTAACATAAGCTGCTGTCAAGAAGTCAAAACAAGGACAGCAATAGCAAACGACGCTTTTAATATGAAAAGGAGTATTTTCTGCGGACCTTTGAGAAAAGACCTAAAGAGACTAGTGAAGTGCTTTGTGCGAAATGTGGCATTGCATGGAGCAGAAACATTGACATTACCACGAAGCATTTTATTTGTGGACATGGAGAAGAATGGAGCATGTGAAATATACGCACAAAATCAGAAATGAAGCTGTGCTAGAAAGAGTGAGTGAAGAATAATGTTTAAACTGATAAGGTAGAGAAAAAGAAATTAGCTAAAAAGAAACTGTCTACTAAAGGATGTACTGGAAGGAATGGTAAACGAGAAAAAAGTTTGGGGCAGAAATAGATATCAGATGATAAACGATATTAACCCTCAACTGGTATCTATGGGTCAATAGACCCATATGGATAGATATCCTTACGTACATTTAAAAAGCAATACCAGTTGAGGGTTTAAGACATATGGATCGCATGTAGAGACGAAGAGAAACAAGAAAAAGTGGGAAGACTGGAGAATATTGGGTTTGCAGTGAAAGATCTGCCCTTGGATATACAACAATGAATGAATGAATGAAATAGAGTTAACATAAAAAATACGGACACAAAGAATATGTCTTTACATGTTTATATGCCCACTCATATTAAATTTGTTTTTCTCTACATTTAGAACATTATTGTTCTTGCTGCTCTCAAAATCGGTATAGGTTGGACAATTCCGCCGGACGTTGGACGGGTGGCATCCCTAAACTTTCGTCTGGATTACATACAACATTCTTTATAATCACCAAAAGTAACATAAACCCATTTCAATAACTCTACGGTTTAAGCAGTAGCATGTCATCAATTTTGCACAAATTCATGTAATACATCTATTTATTAGCATACTGTTAACATTTCTTTAACACTTTCATATTTTATGACAAATTATCATTCAAATATTAAAATTTTTCACGCAAATGGCGCACGCCCACATTTATAGGCCTACATCTGCAGAACAATTACACGGAACTTTGGCGATCATCTCTTCAATAAGCACTTTTCCACTCCAACAATATGGACTCCACGACCTCCAGACCTCAATCCGAGCGACTTTTAGTTGTAAGGTTATCTTAACGAGTTTTCGTGTCACAACTAACAACCCTATATCAATTGAAAGGTGTTATAATATTGCAAGAAATTGGTAAAAATCCAATACACTGTCTGCAAAATACTGTGTATGGTGTCGAAGAAAGAATGGTGCCTGTTGAACAAGAGAACGGGGATATATTTCCAATGTTTTGTTAAAAAGACCATTGTTTTTCCAAACCAGTGTTTATTTTTTACCTCAAACATTATAATAATTATAAACTTTGAAGTTTGAAGTGACTTTTGATTGACCTTATATAACACATTATGTCAGCTGCCTCACGCTCATATTCTTGCTATTCAGAACACATGATTTTTAAACACACTTATGACTTGCTCTATTTACAGTGTTCGGAAAATATTACCCAAGAATAGTACGGAGGAATAAAATACAAAATATTACGGTGATATCCGTCCCGATTTTTCCTAGAGTCCCGAATTTAGATCCCCTATCCCGGATTGTTTCAAAGGCATTTCGGAACGCCAATTTGTCCCGGATTTTACAAAGATGTCATAATTTATCCCGATATAGGTTTTAATACACTTAAACCTATGGGATGTGAACTGTAAAGTTGGCAATATAGTAGTCACTTGCTACTACGGCTGTTGATAGTGTATCTCATTTAAGAGAGCTGCAGAATAGAGCTTATAACCGGTTTATATTCGACCGGTCAGAGAACATCCGACGAGGTACAGTATCCGACCGAACCTTCTAATTTCAACCGGTTGCCCCTGATGTTTTGCAGGCAAGAAAGAACACTACATCATACAAGAACACTGACATTTTCTGAGTACACAAGAGTAACAATTGATGGAAATTTACTGTTGTGTAATTTAAAAAATATATTTGACTAACTGTAGTAACTTTCGAGGAATATCACTTTTGTTGACGGCGTACAAAATTTTTTCCAATATTCTTTTGAGAAGATTAACTCCGTACGTAGATGAAATTATTGGGGATCATCAGTGTGGTTTTAGGCGTAATAGATCGACTATTGATCAGATTTTTTGTTTTCGACAGATAATGGAGAAAAAATGGGAGTATAAGGGTACAGTACACCAGTTATTCATAGATTTCAAAAAGGCGTATGACTCGGTTAAGAGAGAAGTATTATATGATATTCTTATTGAATTTGGTATTCCCAAGAAACTAGTTCGATTAATTAAAATGTGTCTCAGTGAAACATACAGCAGAGTCCTATTTTTAAGAAAGGGGAGAAGACTAACTGTAGTAACTTTCGAGGAATATCACTTTTGTTGACGGCGTACAAATTTTTTTCCAATATTCTTTTGAGAAGATTAACTCCGTACGTAGATGAAATTATTGAGGATCAACAGTGCGGTTTTAGGCGTAATAGATCGACTATTGATCAGATTTTTTGTATTCGACAGATAATGGAGAAAAAATGGGAATATAAGGGTACAGTACACCAGTTATTCATAGATTTCAAAAAGGCGTATGACTCGGTTAAGAGGGAAGTATTATATGATATTCTTATTGAATTTGGTATTCCCAAGAAACTAGTTCGATTAATTAAAATGTGTCTCAGTGAAACATACAGCAGAGTCCGTATAGGTCAGTTTCTATCTGATGCTTTTCCAATTCACTGCGGGCTAAAGCAGGGAGATGCACTATCACCTTTACTTTTTACCTTCGCTTTAGAATATGCCATTAGGAAAGTTCAGGATAACAGACAGGGTTTGGAATTGAACGGGTTACATCAGATTCTTGTCTATGCTGATGACGTGAATATGTTAGGAGAAAACCCACAAACGATTAGGGAAAACACGGAAATTTTACTTGAAGCAAGTGAAGCGATCGGTTTGGAAGTAAATCCCGAAAAGACAAAGTATATGATTATGTCTCGTGACGAGAATATTGTACGAAATGGAAATATAAAAATTGGAGATTTATCCTTCGAAGGGGTGGAAAAATTCAAATATCTTGGAGCAACAGTAACAAATATAAATGACACTCAGGAGGAAATTAAACGCAGAATAAATATGGGAAATACGTGTTATTATTCGGTTTAGAAGCTTTTATCATTTAGTCTGCTGTTAAAAAATCTGAAAGTTAGAATTTATAAAACAGTTATATTACCGGTTGTTCTGTATGGGTGTGAAACTTGGACTCTCACTCTGAGAGAGGAACATAGGTTAAGGGTGTTTGAGAATAAGGTGCTTAGGAAAATATTTGGGGCTAAGAGGGATGAAGTTACAGGAGAATGGAGAAAGTTACACAACGCAGAACTGCAGGCATTATATTCTTCACCTGACATAATTAGGAACATTAAATCCAGACGTTTGAGATGGGCAGGACATGTAGCACGTATGGGCGAATCCAGAAATGCATATAGAGTCTTAGTTGGGAAGCCGGAGGGAAAAAAACCTTTGGGGAGGCCGAGACGTAGATGGGAGGATAATATTAAAATGGATTTGAGGGAGGTGGGATATGATGATAGAGACTGGATTAATCTTGCACAGGATAGGGACCGATGGCGGGCTTATGTGAGGGCGGCAATGAACCTTCGGGTTCCTTAAAAGCCATTTGTAAGTAAGTAATTTGCTTGATATAGATATATAATTCTGTCGTCGATTTGCAAAAGGGGACACGTCCAAAATGACAAAATGTTGGAAATCGTTAAAAAAAAAAAAAAAAAAAAAAAAAAAAAAAAAAAACCATAGCAGACTTAAAAAATTAAAATATTCATAGATTCTGAATGTATGTATCCAATGTGATCCAATTAGAAAAAAATATGTGAACATTTTAATTTGTTAACTTAGTTATAGTTTTTACGATTTTCCAACACTTTTTCATTTTAGACATGTCCCCTTTTGCAAATCGACAACAGAATTGATTGGACACTTTAATACTTATCTTCATAACTAATATATAAATGAACAAATGGACGCCGGTAACAACAAATGAAATAAGTATAATGCATAATATGAAGTCTGGTGTGTAAAGAAACGCAAGAATAAAATAAATTATAATTATTTACTACACAGAAGAGCAAATAAGTACATACATTCTTTTGTAACGTTTACACTTAAAACCCAAAATGCATAGGCCTATCTCTAAAACAGTAGTTGCCAATATATAATCCCATTTAATTACTCTAAGCAGATGCATATTATTTCATTACTAAATCATTTTTTAAGAAGATAAAATGTTATTAACCAAAAGAAAAGTATTCTGAGGCTCTAATGCTTGTACTTTGACGATGCATGTTATTGCTCTTGACGATATCCTACTGTGATATCTGGCTGAATAATTCAATGAATGAATGAATGAACCAACAAGTGAAAATGAATCAGTCAATGAATCGGTGGATGAATGATCGATTAATTGAATATAGTGAAAGAGGAAGAGTTATCAATTAAATGGTAGGCCTACACAATGATAATGGCGTCCTTACAAGGGCTCTTGGAACTCCTGCATGGCTCAATGTGGTCTGTGTTTGCCGTCCATCCACAAAGAGTGAGAAATAACTCGAATATTCGTTAAACCGAACACTGAGACAATACGCGACACGGAAGAGCTGTATGTATAGCCTAATACTAATACATATGTATTTTATATTTGTCATAATCTCCTAAGGAGAAAATGAAAGCATATAAAAAAACTGCTGAAGACCAAGGAAACTAATTTTATCTAATCACAAAGAAAGGCCCAAAATCAAGAGGTACTAACAAATCCCTTTCATTTTCTTAGAAAGCAGTCAACCAGCTCTGCCAAAGAGATCCCAATGAAATCTTGGAAAAATACGTTTTCCTTTTCCTCCTTAATCAACGCCTGTCAAATCGAAGAACCAGAGTCATACGACACAGACAAAAAGGAATACTAAACAGATTGGCGAAAATGTAGAAGAATTATATGAGACAGGGAATCGTCCAGATGACTTAGATATAGAAGACGAAGAAACCGTATTAAGAGACGAAAAAGGGTTTTCTATTTCAAGCAAAGAAGTTGAACTAGCACTTAAGGAAATGAAGAATAGCAGTTGATGGAATCCCCACTGAATTAGCTAGCGAAATTCTTGGGTGAGGACAAGAAGCAAATTCTATCATTATACGGAAACAGTGTTGATTCCAATACACCAAATAAAAATAATGCCAAGAAATGTAAGGAGTTCAGGACTATCAATCTAATATCACACTCAGCGAAGATTCTCTTGCGAATATTGAATCGACGTTTACATTCTAAGATGGAAGAACAGTTGGAAGAAGAGCATTTGGCTTCAGGAAGTGAAAAGCTAAGAAAAATGTAATTGGACTGATACGAACAATCGGCAAAAGTTACTAGAGAAGAATAAAGAAGTGTAGCCTATATAGTATTCGTGGATTTAGAAAAAGCTTTTGAGAGAGTGGATTGGAATAAACTGATGGGGATCCTAAAGAAAATTGGCATGGATTGGAAAGAATAAGACTGTTCAGTAATCTTTATATGAAACAAGTGAAAGTAAGGATAGGAGAAGAAATGTCACAAGGAAGTGAAATTGGGAGAGGAATATGTCAAGGATGTCCTTTATCACTTACCCTGTTCAATATCTACTTGGAGGATTTAGTAAAGAACCGTTTTCAGAACATGAGAGGAGTGATAGTAGGAGGAAGACGAATAAAGTGCATAAGATTTGCTGATGTTATGGCGTTGTTAGCAGAAGAGGAAATGATACTAAAGGATATGCAGCTTGAGCTAAATTACCGCTGTGAGCAGTATGGGATGAAGATAAATGCAAATAAGACGAAGAGCATGGTCATAGGATTAAAAATACAGAAGATAAACTTGCGAATTCTAAATGAGGCAGTAGAGTAAGTGGACAGCTTCAAATACTTGGGATGTACTGTAAGCAATAACATGAGTTGCTGCCAGAAAGTCAAAAGGAGGATAGCCATGGTCAAGAGAGATTTTAATAGAAAAAGAAACATCATCTTCGGACCTCTGGAAAAAGAACTAAGGAAGAGACTAGTGAAGTGCTCTGTATTGAGTGTGGCATTGTATGGAGCATATACACGGACATTACGACGAAGCAAATAGAAGCATTTGAAATGTGGATATGGAGAAGAATGGAACGTGTGAAGTGGACAGAATAAGAAATGAAGCTGTGTTGGAAAGAGTGGGTGAAGGAAGAATGATGCAGAAACTGATCAAGAAGAGGAAAAGGAATTGGTTGGGTCACTGGCTGAGAAGAAACTGTCTACCGAAGGATGCACTGGAAGGAATGGTGAACGGGAGAAGAATTCGGGGTAGAAGAAGATATCAGATGATAGACGACATTAAGATATATGGATCATATGGGGAAACAAAGAGGAAGGTAGAAAATAGGAAAGACTGGAGAAAGGTGAGTTTGGAGTGAAAGATCTGCCCTTGGGCAGAACACTAAATGAAAATGAAAAAAAGAAAAATGTTATTTTTGTGTTTGTGTTATTATATTTGTGTACTACAATGTGTTATTTTTTTATCTTGATTGTTTATTTTTATTGCGTATTTATATTTCCCACGTACATTTACATAAAAAGTTCATCATTCATTTACTTCCCCACTTTGCGAAGTGTTCCGACTTTGGGACTTGAAAATCTGGTCACCTGAAAAATGTGCCGATTAATTTAATTATAAGAACCAACACTTCATCACTAGTTATGGGCACAGTGTGGTTAATACGCCTTCCTATCTGTCGCTGCGGTAGAGGACACAATTATGTTAAGTCATGTTAACACATGCTACTAGTTACTACTGTGGCGTGAAGGGTATCTTTCGGTGTAGTGTCTCGCAACAATGCACAGTGATCCTTTTGTGCTATTTATTCGCGCAAAATGTAAACTTACAAACTCGTATAATCATGAACTTCACCACTTATTAGATACCTTTGGCTTTATAGATATAAGAATATCTACTTTCTTAGCTCTAAGCGCATTCTTTGTAACGTGACAGCAGTTACAAGTATGATGTTTGCACTTAATCTTCAGGGAGTCAGCTCTGAGTAGTGTGTCGTTCTGTAAACACGTGTCTCCATACTTAAAGTCATAGAAGGGATGTTTACTTTCTGAGCTTCCAAGGTACGAATTTCAAATACTGTGCTAAGATATTATCATATTATCTTTTTCTTGTAAATAAAATACCCATGCAATATTGTAGAAATTTTTCAACATATTTACAATATTTTTGGCCGAAAATCTAGGATTGTTGTCGATTGTTGAAACTGTTGTCACTAGCGTAAAGCCAGTAATCTGTTCTTTATAATATGTTAATTTCGGCTGCTACTTTTTGCTACTTTCGCTGTTTTTCGCTTTTTAGTGATATCGGAGGAATACTGTGGAAGAACCTGTTCGAGGTATGGCGAAATGCTGAAGATGGTGTCAATACATGTGAATTCCTATTTCAGTACTTAATTAATCACGGTGATTTGAGAACTTACGACAAATGTGCTCAAAAACTGTTCGTAAAGTACTCAGCAATTTCTGTGGACAGTTAACAACGAAAGTGGAAACAGTGTCGTCAGATATTAAATAGGTTTTTGTCACAACATAACATTTGGCTGAAATTTAATATTATATTTAATATTGTTAATTCCCCGGAAGATGCATCTAGTGGCAACTTCGTGTCGCATGCTGGTCGACCATCTACGGCCATTCACAGACTGCAGTGAATTATCCAAAAGGAGAAAAGTAAATTCTTCCGACTTTGGAACACACGTAAATTTTCGAAGAAGGACACAATGCGGGATATGTTGAACATGCTATTACTCTCCTCAGATCCCTTGATTAGCAGCATGAGGCGAAGGACATCAAAGAACAGCAGTTAATTACTGAAAGAAGTTCACTTGCTAGAGATTCCTGTTCAGGAGGTATCGTCTATTCAAAACGAGAAACATATCACACAGTATTCTAACACACGGTACTCCATCAAGATGTCTCTGAATGGATTGTATTCACTGTTTTACCTATCTTCTAGCTTTCAGTGCATACGCATTATCCATTTGTTTCACTTCGGTTCATTTTGCTGTGCATGTTTCTGCAATGTAATCCCTGCTCTTATATAATTTCTAAATTATCACCTTGAACATCGCAAAATCGACTTCAGAAAACGTATAGGACTCTGTATGGAAAATTTAGAGTCCTACTTGGCCAAAGTCTGAGTAAGACTGCGTTACCCTACAAAAATAAGTAAACCAAATATGCCTTTTTGGTAAATATCCATCCTGATTTGTTATATATTGATGTCTTCCATCACGTTTTGTACTTTTTGGGAAGATATTTTTTCTAACACTCAGATGTATGTTATGTATGTATAAATGTACAGAATAGAGTACTAAGTCAGTGCTGCCTAATGAAAATAGCCAGGTAACTACTTCCTTGTGAAAAGCTGAAGACAATGCGATGACGATACTCTCGGACGCCCGGTTAGCGAAACCCGTTGACAAACAGGATGTCATCAGGAAAGACACGCTAGTGTACGAATATGGGTATTATCCGTAACATCTGTTGACATTAATGAAACTGATGGAGCCATTCATCTCTGCGGTATCTCCAAGGCTGCAAATTCACCCATAAAATCCTATTCATAACTTCCACATTCTACATATAGGCAAGAAAAAAACTGCTCATCATGTTACTTTTTACTTTAAGGGAAGCGGGCTATGAATGCATACAAAAATTATGTCAAAACATGCACCGACACTTTTGACAATATCTATCACATATTTTATGATAACCATACGGTACATAAATTTTATCACTGAATCTCGAAACAAAGCTGAATTGAATGATATACCTACAGTTTACTTAATTTAGATTATTCATCCGTCTTAAATAATTTATTTAATAATTGTTGCAACAAATCGAAAATACACTGAAACATAAGATCACACAGATACAAATTCCTGGTAAACTAATGATCTCATTGGTCCAAAATTTTTATCAGATATTACATATACATACAGTATAAGAAACTCATTTTTTACTTAATTTGAGAAAGATGTCGGTTTTGTGATATTTTAAAACATTAGAATTTGGAAAAAAAAAAAAAAAAAATTTCACAGATGTATAAAATTATAAAACCAACTTAATTTTCAAGTTATAGAAATAAAATCTGAGATTCACTATCATAAGGCAATATGTAAGATCTGGTAAAAATTTTGGCCCTATGGCATCATTAGTTTACCAGGAAAATGTAGGTATCTATGTTATCTTATGTTTATGTATATTTTCGATTTGTTATAACCAGGGAACGGATTTATATGGACTAAAAATATATGAAATATGTAAATATATATGTAGTTATTTTTACCAAAATATGGAATTAAATATGGATTTTTACCAAAATATGGAATTAAATATGGACTTAAAATTATAAAAAAATGACTATGTACGTTAAATATTGGTACATTTTAATCAAACTAAACAAAAAATATAATGGACGTACCTTATCTTCCAATGTAGTTTCAACAAAACACAATTTTTATTGTCTGTTACCATAACAATAGGTTACAAACATTTCTTTCAAGTGCTGAAAAGTGAATCTTCTTCTATTGTCTCTGAGGATAGATTTATACTGACTAAAAGAGCGTTCGACGTCACAAGAAGTAACTGGTACATAATTCAATTTCACAATGTCTGCTGGGGATAAGTCCAAGTTAATCTTCACTGTTGATTCACCACTCATCACAGCAACAACCTTTTGTAGTTCTTCATATCCAGGGTTTTTTGAAAGTACAGTGTCCACCTTAGCTCTTACTGCATCTGCAACTTTACCTCTACCACGATTCAGTTGTTCCACAGTACTATTTATAATTTCAAAACTTTCAGATAGTGAAAGGTGCCTATTTTGGAGACTTTTGAGCGTTTTTATGATGCATGAAAATGTATGCTGAATGTGAGCTAAGTCATTCTTCACACTTATGTCACAGGTAACTGTTTTCGCAGTATCAATTGAGACTGCATCTTCAGAGTCCAATGCAAGGAGAACATTGTTAATAGAGTCTATATGTTCGGCATAATATTCAACTGCTTCTAGCCATGTACCCCATCTAGTTAAAATTGGCTTTGGTGGCAATGGAATTTCAGGGTACATTTCTTTCAACACGTTAACTCTACTGGGAGCTTTGAGAAATACTTTTTTCACTGATGAAATCAACAAATCTACTTTAGGGAAATTGTCTCTGACCACTTCTGCCACACGATGAAATGCATGCGCCACACAAGTAAAATGAGTCAATTTAGGATATACAACAGATAATGCTTGTCCAGCTTTGACCATATAAGGGGCAGCATCGCTAATAAAGAATAACACATTATCGTACATAATACCCTTTGGCCACAGGATACCCATAGCTTCGTTGAACAGTTTAACTATAGTTTTGTTATTGCACTTTTCTAGAACATCACAATGTAAAAGAATTCGTTCAGAATATTGTTCACTTAACAAACCGATAACTACATTACCAACAAGTCTACCTTCTTTGTCGGGAGTCTCATCAATGGAAACCCAAATTGAACTATCTTTAATTTCATCTCTTATCTTCTGTATTGTCTCATCGTAGATGGATGGAGCATACGTCTTCCTAAGTGTTGACTCATCCGGGATTGTATGTTGAGTATATTTTTCAAGGAATTCCCTGAAGACCTTATTCTTTAGTTTGTAGAGAGGAATATCAGCAGAGATGAGAGAACGGCACAGGTCGATGTTAAACTCAGATCTTACATTCGATGTTGTTGGTTGTGTTAAAAACAATTGTCTCTGCTTGGAATTTAGTTGTTTGTTGGCCTGATGTTTACTAGTTGTAATGTGTTGTTGCACCAGGAACTTTTGTGTAGATGATACTGCACACTGACACAAATTACAAAATAATATTTTATTGTCAGTTGATAAACCATCTTCTTTAAATTCTGAAATGTAACTTGTTAGTTTTGATTTTAAATTGACTGAATGACGTACTTTTGGCATATTTACCGTCTTTATAGTATGATTTACAAAACTGAACCTATGTGTACTCTGACTGGCATTTAACTGTTGAGCTGCACAACTGAAGTCTGTTAAAAATTTTAAATTAAATTAATACAGTTTTGTAACTTACTTTCCCATTGTTGATAGGACTGCTAATTTTCAAATAACTCTGATGTTAAAGGGATTACTGAACATGTGTTTAAATCTCTATTGTTGAAATGTATTTTTAAAAGTTAATGGAATTTTGTTTTGTTTTATTGTTAAACCTAATATAATATGGACTGTTTTATATGAAATATGGAAAATATATGGAAATTAACGAAAATATGTACTAAACTCTAAAATATGGAAAAATATGGAAAATAAAAGTAGGATTTTTCAACCCTACACATTGTGAAACATAAAGATAATGCAAAATATAAATTATATTAGCTTTATAAGTAAATATGTATTTACATATAAATCCTTTCCCTGGTTATAACAATTAAACAAATTGTAAAGGACACATTAATAATCTAAATTAAGTTAACTATAAGCCATTCAATTCAAATTCTTTCAAAATTCACTGATAACATTTATGTGCGGCTATCACAAATCTTGTAGTAGATATTGTCGAAAAGTGTTACTGCACGTTTGGTCACAATTTTTGCACGCGTTCGTAACCCTTTGCTCTTAAAGGCGATCTCAAGTAACATGTCAGGAGATTTAAGTTCATATACAGAGTGATTCAGTAACTGTGTTACAAACTCTTAGGGATGATAGAGGAGACAATCGTTAACAAATTTAAAATAGAAACCTATTTTCGGAAACGTTCGGTTTGGTAATTAAACATATACATGTTTGTCAGTGTAACCAGCCAGAATCGAACTTAAGGCATACGACCGTTCCTGCAAACATTGGTGATTTCTCATAAACATGGTATGAGCTAGTTGACAATTGAAAATCAGTTTCAATTATTTTAAATTTAAGGAATTTTTTTGTTATGAAAAGTTATTTGTAGATCATTCAAGTGGACAATGTAATATAGGCCTTGTATACAGTATTGCTAAATGAGTGTATGCAAGAAAAATTAAATGAAGAGTCCAATGCAAGAATGATGGATGTCATTTGGAATACATTTTGCAGGAGAAGCAATTGAAAGTTTGAAATGCTTAGCGCTCAAAGCTTAACTGTGATTTTCCGATCATTACTGGACAATGACTATCAGTGTTAATGCCATATAACTCGCTATGTATATTCTATATGTCTTAAGCTATGCATTGACAGTCTTGGTTCATTTTCGACAAGAAAGTGGCATCCATCATTCTTGCAGTGGACTCTTCAAATATGTTCTTTTCTGATAAATGTTGCTTCCATACGTCTATAAGTAAAAGAAAAGAATTGATGCTGTCGTACATATGAAGTATATTTTTATTATGCCCCTGAAGCTACCGATTTAATTTGTTGAGGTGTTCTCAAATTTCGGCAAGGAATGACAAATCTAGCAGCCAATTTTCGTCTTCCAACTAGGGAGTTTCTATATTCTATTAACAGTTAATTATTATTTATTAACATATTGAAATCCTAGGCAGCGAAATATATTTCAAACATAGGTATTTAAAATTTATTGTTATATGGAAATATTATATTACTGCACCTTATTCTTCATAAAAGCAGAAATTACAGTATTTTCCGCGTGTCAAAAATAAAGACGAAATATATTTTCCACGGCTAACCAACCTTACAGCTCTATAATATATTTTATAAAAAATCTGACATTCTTCCCCGTATCATGTAGGAGTTTTTGGAATTGCCGATGTTTTAATGACTTTGATTTTATTTAGTTTGTAGTGTCAACAACCAACTCCATAACATTTTCCATATTTGTTGTTTTGCTCCTTAGTGCCTCTTGGTAAATTATACTGGATGAAAATTATATCATTATCAATGTTTAATTGTGAAATTACAGGAAATGAAGTTATAAGTTTTAACAGAATTACAATAATAGTTGATATACAGGGTGTATCTATATATGTGTCCATAAATGTGGGGGCGTATTCCTGACACCAAACCATAACAAAAAGTTCATATGAACATGGGTCCGCAAACCCTTCGTTAGGGAGTTATGGTTTTATTGGTAACTAGCTGTACCCGTGCGCTCCGCTGCACTTATTAGAAATAAATATAAAGTAATTACATAATTAAAATAGACTATTAGGTCCAGGGAACATTCGTGTTTGATAGAAGAATAAATCGTTTAATATGGTACTTAATTTAAATTGTATTTAAATAATTAAAATGCTATCATTTTGGTCCAGAGACCACTCATTTGGTGCAAATATAATTTGTTTAACATTTTTCTAAATTAGTCTTGAATGCATCCTTTAATAAATCACTCCAAATTAATTGAGCTGATTGTGTACAAAGATCATTTTTATGTTAACCTTACTGTGCATATATATATATATATATATATATATATATATATATATATTTAAGTTCATTTTATGCACGCCTTAACATCTGTGGTCATGTCGCGTGTTTAGAATGTGTGGGTATATCAGCAGGCCATTTTTACTCTTGTTGAGTTCCTGTTTCTATTGTGTGTTGTAGATGGCTTGTGTTCATGTAACTGATTATAGACTTTGATTAATGTTTTTGGTATTGGTAACTGAGGCGGTGATGAATAATAGCATGTATCTTTCCAATCCAGCATTTGCCTTTATGACTAAGGGAAATCATGAAAAACCTCAGTCAGATTGGTCGGCCACGGGGTTTGAACCCGGGACCCCTGAATGCGTGTCTCAAATGCTACCGCCTGAGCCAACTCGTTCAGTTGTATATCACTGTTTATGCAAATAAAAAAATGAGGTACCCTACATAAATATTATTTTAAGAACCACAGGGGCCTGTTTCTCAAAAATACTAGTTTAGTAGTTCACCAGTTACTAGTTACCAGAGTATATTTCACCAGCTCTAGTAGATTCTGTTTCTCAAACTATTTCACCAGTCTAGTAACTTGTGACAATTTTTCACTAGTCACATGATCTGTTTCACTAGTCAGCTGATTGAGTTCATTTGTTTATACCCATTGGTAGGTATTGTGATTTGAGGTTAGGAGGTTAAGTTGTTTGTGTTTTGGTTCTTACTTCTCTCTTCTCTTGAAATTCCATCAATTGAAAGCAAATTAACTATACTCAATATGATTAATGACTCAAAGGATATATCATTCGGTGCGTTTTCAAGCATAATAACAAAAATGATAAAGTAAACGACTGGACAAAAAAAATTTGTAATAAGTGAGGCTATGGAACTGATACTTCAGAACAGAGATTAATGCATACGTTAGGGACACTTATTGGCCCAACATTAAGAAAGCAACTTTGACGAGTACCAATTCAAGTTCACAGTATCATAATATGAACACATTATGTAGCAAGTGAGTCTACTGGCGACATGGATGCCACTTATGACTTGAAAAAATCGCTTTTTCTTTCAGTTTTACGTTTGATCTATTCATAAATTAGTGTCGTTTTGTATTTAATTTGTAGGCTAAAGTTGACAATGTCAGAAGAACTGGCAGTGGAGGAGGAAAGCCAGCAAAAATTACTGCAGTTGATGAATTGGTATTAGATTATTAGGAAAAAAATCTGCATGTGTTGCTGGTCTAGGGCAGAAAAGCTAGATGGCATTGGAAAATAATCAACATCCCGATTTGTAGAGCAATTTGTATTTGAAACTTTGCTGATAATGCATGACTTCTGTTTGTTTGTCTTGTTATGGCAGGTCCCACTATATTTAACAACTCTCCAAGCTTTTCAGCACTTTATTTAAACCGTTTATTATATTTAAACAATGCTCCCGTAAAGGAATAATAATTGTTCTTTCTCGATATAGTTTTAGCTCTTCTCACAACAACTTCTTTACTACTTCAATCGAAATCACTAAACCACATTTATTAAAAAAATAACAATATTTTGTTTTGATTATCTGAGAAAGATTGCCACTGGTAACTGATAATATAGAAATCACCAGTCTTTAGAGTCTTGTAGGAATATTCCTGTTAAATACTAGTATAATCAACTAGATTAGCATTTTGAGAAACAGAATCACTTTTGAACTGGTGAAATCGACCAATATTACTAGTCTGTGAACTGGTAACTACTACTTTACCCTTGTAGTTTCTAGAAACATAGACTTGTAAAATAAACTAATATTACTACTGTACAGACTAGTATTACTAGTCCGTGAGTTTTGAGAAACAGGCCCCAGGAAACGAATATGGGTAAATAATGACCGCAGGAACGCAATTTCATGACACCTTTTAAAATAACTCAGCTCCAGGGATCTCTATGGTAAAATGAGTGTATAAAATTAGAGTATTTTATGTGGACCAAATAAAGTTGCAATAATCAAGTTATACAATATTTCGACAGAATATCAAGTTTTCTGTGCGTACAGATTTCTTTTCATCTTACCTCAGTCCTCATTTGTAGTATTACATCCATCTAGAGAAACTACAAATTTCAAATAGTGAAGGTTAATAATAATTAGCTTCTGAGATTACTTCATACAAACATACAAAATATTCTCTCTATATTAATATTGATAAACGTCAAGGCCGCCTTAAATAGACGGAGTCATTTGTTTTGATTTAATTGTAGCCATCGTCGTCGTTCCTGCAATAACTCCTATGTCACATATCGATTTTCAGATTTTTGCTCTACTAAATAACTTAATGATGCGCAGCAAATAATACAGATTTTTGCTCTACTAAATAACTTAATGATGCGCAGCAAATAATACAATCTACTATATATAACTTAATCATATTTCTTTCTTTCGAAAATGTAAGAACTCACGATTTCCTATGCACTACTGCCATAGAATAAATAAATTTGTTTTTCTTCCTACTAAAAAATTTAATATTTTGCACCTAGAAGTTACGGAACAACGACACTATAATCTGAGGCGGCGGTGGAAATGTATTGTATTGTTATTTTAAAACTCATGTATATCCTTAAATATCAGTCCTATCAAAATTTTGCCTGGGATAAAACTTATCGGAAATCATTTTTAAAGAAACTTTTGTTATGTAACATTTTTCACAAAAATCAATAATAAGCGAGATATTTCAGTTTATTTAATTCAGGCCCCTTTATAACCCCCCTTTTAAATAAAGTATTTTGAGTGCTGTATAGCCTAAAATCTAAGTTACAACGAACTTAATTTATATTCCATTTTCATCGAAATCCGTTCAGCCATTATCGCGTGAAAAGGTAACACATCCAGACAGACAGACTTAAATATCAGTCCTATCAAAATTTTGCCTGGGATAAAACTTATCGGAAATCATTTTTAAAGAAACTTTTGTTATGTAACATTTTTCACAAAAATCAATAATAAGCGAGATATTTCGGTTTATTTAATTCAGGCCCCCTTATAACCCCCCTTTTAAATACAATATTTTAAATGCATATAGCCTAAAATCTAAGTTACAACGAACTTAACTTATGTTCCAAATTTCGTCGAAATCCATTCAGCCATTATCGCGTGAAAAGGTAACAAACAAACAGACAGACAGACAGACAGACATACAAACAAAAATTTCAAAAAAGCGATTTTCCGTTTCAGGATGATTAATTATATATGTTAACACCAATTATTTTTGGAAAAACAAAAATTACCAGAAAAATTTCGCTTACAGATTTATTATTAGTATAGATGGTACATGTGATACATTTAACAACACACATTTACAAAAATTGCTCAAAGTGACCTCCTACTGCTTCGATGCATGCCCTGAGCCTGCGTTCCATGCTTTGCCGTACTCTGTGCAAATGTCCTGAGGTGTTACGGATTTGATCAAATCCATTTTGGATACGTTCCCTCAGAACATCGATATTAGATACAGAGTTGAATACACCAAGGATTCTATATGTCCCCAGAGGTAAAAATCCATTGGATTTAAATCTGGCGATCGGACAGGCCACGCAATGGATCCCTTTAGACCAATCCATCTGTTCGGAAACTGTTATCAAGATACTGGCGAACTATCACAGTAAAGTGAGGTGGAACACCATCGTGCACAAATCACATTCTTTGGATGACACTGTGATATGATGAATGTTACTGTGAATAACACAAAACAGAACAAAAAGCAAGCAGACAAAACAAAACAAATGTCATGAGCAACTGTAATGAAGTGGGGAAAAATGCAAGTTTGAGGTGAATTACACACTCAGGGGTCACTACAGGAAATTTATTTCATAACTCCCTAACGAAGGGTTTGCGGACCCATGTTCATATGAACGTTTTGTTATGTTTTGGTGTCGGGAATACGCCCCCACATTTACGGACCATATATAGATACACCCTGTATATTTTACAAGGTATTTTGGGCGAAATTTACGTCTCCGTGGATGTTATGTTGTGTACAATATACTGCAAGTCCGTTGTGGTGGGGGTACAGCCTCTACTACTCTGCTTCTCTTGCTTCGTTTTCCAGGGATTGGCTCGCGAGTCACAAAATGCCGACGTATGGTGAACAGTGTCACCAACTCAAACTGTCTTCTCTTAATCCCCCGCTTTCATGATCGTGCATCAAGAGGAAAAAAATAATATATAAGAAGCGTAATTTGAACATTTTTCTGAAGGTTTTGCTTACTCTGAGGGTTACTCACGGGATAAAAAACAAATGTTATGTGCTTTTTTTTTTATAGAGTAAGCAGAAGCAGTTTGTTCAGCGTGTTTTTATTTGGCAACATTAATCTAAAAACGAGTGACGAAACTTCTCTTGTTGCTAAAGCAACTCCAGGAAGAGGACAGGAAAAATGCGACATGGGAAACTTGGAAAATATGTCAGGAAAAGCGACAAAGTGAAGTTATTTTTGGTGATTTTGTATGTTAAATCGCAATTTTTGTCATTGTTCCTATAACTATAATTTTGTTCTAAATTACTACCATAAAATACAGACTTATTCACAATCCGGCTTATTTATGTCAGATATTCGGCTAGTTTTCCTCGCCAATAACCCAAAAGCAAACACAATTATTACAAGGCATCTAACTGAACCCAAACAACGTAAAAGGTGTGGGCAAGCTACTTAAGGAAAAAGGTTAAAGACAAAATTGAAGAGATGTCGGCCTCACATTTTACAGTAAAATAGACCGGATTGCTAAGGAAGATAGTGTTGCAATAATAATATTGTGTAATGTAGTTCTAACCACTTGTATTACAGTAATATGTAAGGGTGCAAAAGAGATTATTTATTAATTAGAATTATACTGTTTAACTTACTTTCCACGTTTGTATCAATAATGACTAAGCCATGAGTGCAAAACAGTTTTTCTTATAAATTATTTTAAAAGTTCAGTGTATAAGTTTCAAAATGCTCCATATCCAACAGCATTCATCATTATGAGTTTCAAAATCCCTTATATCAGCATTTTAGGTTCGAAACTCTCTATGTGCATATTTAACTCTGATTTATGATATATTAATACACCGTGACGAATAAAAGCTGGTTCACAATAAACCGGTAACGGAAACGACGAGAACAATAACGGAAATATTGTTAAAATAATGTATTTAAATGTGAGCATTTACAATTAACGAGAAGCTTGCCAGGCTCCGGGAACGGGAATGTAAAATTTAATATTGTGAATGCTCACATTTAAATACATTAATTTTAGCAATATTTCCGTTCTCGTTCTCGTTGTTTCCGTTCCCGGTTTATTGTGAATCAGATTTAATAATATGTTACTTGCTGGTGCTTACAGATCCTCAACTATGTCCTGATATTGAAAAATGTACAATAACATTTAAATAATGCAATGTGGAACAAGAAGTCATTTCCTCAACAAATTGTGAAAGTAGATATAGGAGATTTCGGCATGGCGTGTCCTCAGGTTGCGGATAGAGGAGCGGCCTCCAGATATGGAGGGTAGCTGCGAATATATTGAATAAGCACTCGTGGACGGCAGATAAGGGGTGGTCCTCCAGCTTGGGGGTTGGGCGAAGGGCTAACAACCCATCACCGTAAAAAACAGCTTGTTACGTATCCCTATAATAAGCCTCGGAATAGGACTGATTCTCTGGCACGACCACAGCAAAGGAATAAGGATTTGAGATTTGGCACTTGGAACGTAACTAGTCTTTATAGAACAGGAGGGGTAACATTAGTAGCAAAAGAACTAGCTAGATATAGAATAGACTTCGTGGGAGTATAAGAGGTTAGATTAGATGGCAATGACATATCTCAAATAGGCGATTATACTGGGGACAGAACATCTAGAAGCTTGGAGACGGTTACTTTTACTGTCCGACCACCCCCTCCACCCGCACTAGCAGGTATACGGTACCATTCAGCTGCAAAACATTTTCTGAACAGACGTTATTGTATTGTGAGAGCGCAGCTGGATCAGTGAAAGTAGATGTTCAACGTTTTCAGTTTGTAGTGCAATGAACAATTCTGCTGTGTGTGGGTTCTTCTGTAGTGACGTCACTGAAGCCTCTAGTTACTCTGTCCCCGGTATACTTGTTGTATTATGGGGAAGGAAACATTAATCACCAATTAGGAACAGGATTCTTTGTTCATAAAAGAATAAAATCAGCAGTAAAAAGGTCGAATTTATCAGTGACAGGTTATCGTATTTAGTACTTAATGGTAGATGGTGCGATATCGTAATTATAAATGCTCACGCCCCTACAGAAGAGAAAGACGACCATATAAAGGATAGCTTCTATGAGGAATTGGAACGCACTTTTGATCAGTTACCTAGATATCACATGAAAGTTTTATTAGGGGATTTCAACGCTAAAGTAGGACGGGAGGATATTTTTAAACCAACAATTGGAAAAGAGAGCCTACACGTAAGTAGTAATGACAATGGAGTTAGGTTAGTCAACTTTGCCACATCAAAAAATTTAATTGTGAAGAGTACAACATTCCCCCATAAGGATATAGGTACATAAATATACTTGGACGTCTCCTGACAGAATGACACACAACCTAATAGATCACATCTTGATAGATAAACGAAGACATACTAGTATAGTAGACATTCGAACTTTCAGAGGGGCAGACTGTAATTCTGACCATTATTTGGTAATTGGAGAATTAAGAGAAAGACTATCAGTAGCCAAGCGAGCAGAGCAACAAGCTAATATTAGTAGATTCAATATTCTGAAATTAAAGGACGAGGAAACTAAGCAACGTTATCTGATTGAAATTTCAAATAGGTTTACTGCTTTAGCAACTTCCGACGAAGTTGAGGAAGACTTAGATGTTAATAGCGTGTGGGACAATATCCGAGATAATATCAAATTGCAGCTTAGCAGAGCATAGGTTATCATGAAACTAAGAAAAAGAAACCACGGTTTGATGAAGATTATCCCACTGTAGTACTCGTAGATAGAAGGAAACAGGCAAAATTGAAATTCTTACAGGATTCAATTGAGTAGAATAAAGATATTTATTTCAATGAAAGACGAGAAGCAAGTCATACACTTAGGAATAAAAAGAGAGATTACTTGAAGAAAAAACTGAATGAGATAGAAACAAATAGTAAGAATAAAAACATTCGAGAATTATATAAGGGTATAAAGGAATTTAAAAACGGATATCAGGCAAGAGTAAACGTGATCAAGGATGAGAATAATGACTTGCTTGCAGACTCTCATTCAATCCTGAACAGATGGAAAAACTATTTTGGACAACTACTAAATATACATAGGCCAAATAGAAATGATCGGGATGAAATTCAAATACAAACTGCTGAGCCATTTATACCACACTTTCTGAAGTCGAAATTGCGATAGAAAATTTGAAAAAGTACTAGTCTCCAAGTATTGATCAAATTCCAGCAGAATTAATACAAGAGGGTGGAATGGCATTATCTAGCGAAATTTATAAACTTATACTTGCAATTTGGGAAAAGGAAATTGTACCAGAACAATGGAAGGAGTCCATAATCGTACCTATTTTTAAGAAGGGGGACAAGACTATAACTGTAGTAACTTTCGAGGAATATCACTTTTGTTAACGTCGTACCAAATTCTGTCGAATATCCTTTTGATAAGATTAACTTCATATGTAGATGAAATTATTGGGGATGATCAGTGTGGTTTTAGGCGTAATAGATCGACTATTGATCAGATTTTTTGTATTCGACAGATATTGGAGAAAAAATGGGCGTATAAGGGGACAGTACATCAGTTATTCATAGATTTCAAAAAGGCGTATGACTTGATTAAGAGAGAAGTTTTATATAATATTCTTATTGAATTTGGTATTCCGAAGAAACTAGTTCGATTAATTAAAATGTGTCTTAGTGAAACTTACAGCAGAATCCGCATAGGCCAGTTTCTATCTGATGATTTTCCAATTCACTACGGGCTAAAGCAGGGAGATGCACTATCACCTTTACTTTTTAACTTCGCTCTAGAATATGCCATTAGGAAAGTTCAGGATAACAGACAGGGTTTGGAATTGAACGGGTTACATTTGCTTCTTGTCTATGCGGATGACGTGAATATGTTAGGAGAAAATCGACAAACGATTAGGGAAAACGCGGAAATTCTACTTGAAGTAAGTAAAGCGATAGGGTTGGAAGTAAATCCCGAAAAGACTAAGTATATGATTATGTCTCGTGACCAGAATATTGTACGAAATGGAACTATAAAAATTGGAGATTCATCCTTCGAAGAGGTGGAAAAATTCAAATATCTTGGAGCAACAGTAACAAATATAAACGACACTCGGGAGGAAATCAAACGCAGAATAAATATGGGAAATGCCTGTTGTTATTCTGTTGTCATCTAGTCTGCTGTCAAAAAATCTGAAAGATAGAATTTATAAAACAGTTATATTACCGCTTGTTCTGTATGGCTGTGAAACTTGGACTCTCAATTTGAGAGAGGAACAGAGATTAAGGGTGTTTGAGAACAAGGTTCTTAGGAAAATATTTGGGGCTAAGAGAGATGAGATTACAGGAGAATGGAGAAAGTTACATAACGCAGAACTGCACGCATTGTATTCTTCACCTGACATAATTAGGAACATTAAATCCAGACGTTTGAGGTGGGCAGGGCATGTAGCAGGTATGGGCGAATCCAGAAATGCATATAGTGTGTTAGTTGGGAGGCTGGAGGGAAAAAGACTTTTGGGGAGGCCGAGACGTAGATGGGAAGATAATATTAAAATGGATTTGAGGGAGGTGGGATATGATGGTAGAGACTGGATTAATCTTGCTCAGGATAGGGACCAATGGAGAGCTTATGTGAGGGCGGCAATGAACCTCCGGGTTCCTTAAAAGCCAGTAAGTAAGTAAGATAGGTCTATAGGGATTTTGAATCTATAGGATTCAAAAACGATATAAATATTTACATTATTTAAGAACAAGATGCAATTAAAGCAAAACAATGACGCAATTGTGAAGGACGTGTCATCAAAATACTTGCGGATTTTGGTATGTCTTGCATATGCTAGTGAAGTGAAATGTGCATTTCGCGTTTATTTTGAAGTGTTCTACCTCTTCAGTTCAGGTGTTAAATAATCACTTTTAGGTTATCTACACCGAAAAAATTCTTTCTAATTTGTAGCTATTTTCCGACAAGTTCATCAATATAATTTCATTATTTTTACAATCCTCGTTCTTCAAACTTCTATTCACGTAAAAAACAGCACTTGGCAATATTTCTCTCTCAAAATCTCAAGTTACACGTCTTTCGGAATCCCCAAAAATAACACGACAAAAATGACACATACTTTCTCATAAGTTTTCGTAACACTTTCATGTTACGATTAGATATTTACAGTTTATTTTTCTCAATTGCCAATTAAAAGACACAGACATATATAAGTGATATACCGTAATAAGATCAACTTCCGTTCGTGGATTGCATACATCATTATTCATAATTCATAACATCAAAAGTGAGACATTTCATTTATACAGTGTACAATATAAGTAGAAGTCATAAAATACCTATATGTAGCCTATATTAAAATTTTGCCTAATGCAAATTTATATCTGCGTTAGAAACTGATTTAAATGTTGAAGTATACTAGAGGTTTATAATGACGACACTCTTAGCAAATTCCTTCCTTTTATTATGAATCTTCTTAATCTTGTGTAACAAAATGGTTGAGGTGGAAAAGTCCAGTAATTCCCAACAAAGGAATCTTCGGTTCTCCCTTACCAGTTTCACTTTCTAGACGGAGGGTGTAAAGTAGTGTCGTGCATTTTATGCTCTATGTTCGGTTCAAGTTTGTCAAGCGTGACAAGAACCGAAGTCTGCTTTGAAGAAGCGGATCTGTCTCAGCTGGCTCGGATTTAGTCTGTGCCCTTGAAGTTCGCTGCCTTCTCCTACTCTCCTCTTCCATCCCTTCATGCTTTTGGCTGAGTAAGGAAGGATTTTTGCACAAATCTTGTGAGGTATTTAGATGTAAAGACAGGTAATTTTTATTGCAAAAATTTTATTAAACGTCCACAGAAATACACGTACATATAGGTACAACATATTGTTTTAAAAATACATAACAGTTTTCACTATACCAATTTCCGACAGAAAGTAGCTATAGTTACATTCTTCACATAATATTAAAATAAATCACAGTTGCTCGGTAACAATATTTGTGTGATTATACGAATGATGGAAATATTAGAGACGTGCATTACAGGCGCTAAGTTCGATTCAAGATAGTCGAGTATGACGAAGTTCGACATTCGTCGATGTTCGCTCTGCAGGAGGAGGCCTGTCGTGTTTGTTCTACCGTGTTATAAAAATATTCGCTGTCCTCCACTCCTACTCCTTCATGTTTTAGCATAGGCCTAGATCTTGTAATTAGGTTTTCATTAGAGACGAACACAACTGCCGCTCTCGCTAGCTGTGTTCGTTGCATTTGTCTTTCGAGTCTCGTATCGTCATTCTCGTGCTCTTCGAGTATCGCTCATCATTCTCGATTTGGTCGATGTGGAAAGATTTCGTAACTTTGAATAACATACATCTTTGAAATAAATAATATTATAAATGTTTAAATGAGACAAAAAGACAAAACAGAACAGTATCTTAGTTATCAAAATGTTCTGGCTCTATTATATATTACCTATGGTTATATAAACATAGAACCTCTATTATCCGTGGTAATGAAGGGGGTGGCCTGAACGGTTAATCGAAAAAATCGAATAATCCGTACCATAAAAGACTTTCGTAATTTTAGTGAATAATGCTTACATTCTCGTAAGCTCTTCTATGGTCTTGTACTGAATACGCCAGGTAGTGGATCAGAACTTCACTGATTTAAGTCTGGTTGCTAACAACGAGTTAAGTTGCAAAGAAACTCCTTATAATGGCTGTTCTGTTGGAAGATATGAAGAGTGGACATCTCATGTTGTAGATTTACGTACTTTATACACTTTATCCTTGATTTTTATTAAATCGCATAGTTATAATTCCAATCTCGTAATCTGAGATAAGTCCATAGTTTCTCGTTCCCCAAACCACTCTATTTGCACTTTTTGATACTTAGTACAACACGATTTCTTTTGAAACCCGTATTTTTACATAGAAGTTATAAAATACAACAACTTGAACAGTGACCGTACTGTGTAAGGGCAGAGTCTTGAAATAATCCTTTCTCGAAAAAAATAATGTGCTAATATAATGTACAGAACTTCATACATTTCTGTAGGAAAATAAAAAAACCGAGAGAAAATACAGTCGGATAATCCGACAATCGGATAATAGGGTGATAGATAATCGGGATTCTACTGTAGATAAACAACAATTCTCAGATAAATTTGCATTTTTAAGAAACATAAAACATAACGTTACATCTTTTTTACTTGAGATTCCACACTTTATCTCAAACATAAGAAAAGAAAATTCCTAGCCTTTTAATAAGGACCTAGTAATTAAATAAAGACTGGGGAACGGATTATTATACACTGAAAAGTAAAGATGATGTTTCAAATAGGCTACTTGATTGTTTATACATATATAACAGTTGCCAAAGTAGATTAAGGTT
This sequence comes from Periplaneta americana, assembly GCF_040183065.1. Taxonomy (NCBI): domain Eukaryota; kingdom Metazoa; phylum Arthropoda; class Insecta; order Blattodea; family Blattidae; genus Periplaneta; species Periplaneta americana. Next base: position 63,757,456 of record NC_091119.1, on the reverse strand, counting down.
CAGTCAAGTATAAACAACTGTGGTGATTCAAGGCTGCTTGACATTCGGGACTTCGGGAGTGATCAATCTCGACGTCTCGAAACACTCATAAGTAATCTTTATGTCAACGACGCGACGTATACAACACTGTCGTGCGGGTTTTCGGTTTGCGGGCGCTGTTAGTTTGCTTTCTCAATCGTTGTTCATCTCTAGTTTTCATATAAAATAAGACGAAGTTTGTAATGACTTGTTGCCTCTCTCATGCTCGAACATTGCGGGACACTACTTTACACTACTTAAAGATTTGAGCACATATCTTACGATTAGCTTTTCGTATGGAATAAGACGAAGTTTGTAATGTCTTTGTTTCCTATCTCATGTTTTAAGATTGCACAATATTAGTCGGTACTTTGAACATATGCATTTTTTTTTAAATAAATTTTGTTTGATTTATTTATACGTGTTTATATTTTTGTGAATGTTAGTCATATTAATATGAAGAAAAATCCTTTCCTTTGCGTAACTTCGCAAGATATGTACCTGACATCTTTATGCAGGTAAGGCATAAAGGCGCAGGGAGAGGAGGGACTAAGGAGAAAGGAATCGAACGTATGTAAGGAAAGAGAAAGATTGAATAAACGATTCTACAGAGACTCGACAAACTTGAGCCGAACTTAAGGACTCTTACCGGTTTTCAATGAATTCGATTTTAGTTTACATGCTTCTCTTCCACGTACTGTTGGAACGCCTATGGAGGAGGGCGAAGTTTGTAGTATCTTGATATACCCTCTCATGTTCGAACATTGCACGACACTAGTGTAGAGTTTAGTGTAATACCACAGTCTAGTATATGCAGTCACGAAACTTGGGATGATTTTTTGCATTTCTCGCGATAGTTGCTAGCCGCTTGGAGCGCTGTGAGTACTAGGAACAATAGACTGTGCCACTGCCATCGTGATTTAATACAGGTCGTAAGACAGACCATGTGACTCACTTAACCCGATCACGAAGGACGATGTTTCAACCATATAAATTAGTTGGAATGCATAAAGAGTAACATATATATATATATATATATATATATATATATATATATATATATATATATAATGTAGTGTAATTGCATTAATAAAATTTAAAACAATGATTATCAGACACTTCAAACAATTCACTTGCGAGTTAAGGTGTAATATTATTTTTGGTGTAAAAATTACGTTGTTCGTATGTGTAATACCTGCCTTTATTTCGATTAAATATTGCGAAATTCTTGTACATTTATGCACGATTCAATAATTTTCAGTTGCACCGCACGGATATTTAGATATGTTGAAATTATAGGTTATAATTACCGAACCAGTTGCCCCTTTCTGTCTGATTTTAGTGGTCTCCAATGCCCTGCCATTACATGTGTATGTTATGTCATATGGAAATTATAGATATATGTAACTTATATTCCTATATTCGCAATTATACATTATAATTAAGCATAATGGCATGTATGATACCCCGCAGATTCAATTCGTCTGTATTTTAATACTACAATTGAGTACTGAATTACTGTATTTATCTACTACCGGTACCTAAGAGACGAAGTAACACAATTGTACGTACACCAATTTCATAGGAGTGGTATGGTACATTTTCTGTCTACAATCAAGGAAGGTAGATGTGCTAAATTAAAATCACAATATAAATTCTTTTTTATTAAACCTCAAAATGGCTTCCATTCTAAACTTAAAATGTTGATGCGAACAGATGACTAACATGTAAAATTCTCTTCACACTAAAATAACACAGTTTTGTAATTATTTCTGCAACATATTATGCAACAAAAAGTAAACGGAACTTATGGACACATTACACTAAATAAAACTTACCAATATGCGGATTAAGTTATAATATTTCACCGAGCTCCATACACTGAAGTAGAAAACCCGAACATACATTACGGCCTGGTCTAGCTCGAAAAGGCATTGACCGTGCCGTATTTCGCATTGTTGTGAAAAAGTTGTGTAAACTGTGAAATGTTCGTTATCAGTTGTAATAACTGTAAATGGCTAAAATACAATAATGTGAATAATAATGTGGGTCAAGGAGATGTTTGTAGTACTATAAATTGTAAGAAAAAGAAGTCAGAGATATCCTTCTTCCGAAAGATCCAGGAAAGTGAGTTTACAAAATACTTTAGGAAAATAATACCGGTATATAGACATTATGTATTTCATATTTCAATAGTGGAAGGAAGGTGTTAATTTTTTCAAAAGAACAAAATATCGAAAGTACAGTACATTTTATCGTCTGCTAGGGAAAGGGTCTGTGATGAGGCGATAGTAGCGATCCTGGTGGTTAGCAATTATCTATGGATGCATATTTATTAAGTATTGACCTTCGTGACTGTATATACTGGACTATGGTAATACTGTGACGAAGACCATAGATAATTTTGTATGCAATAATTCATTTTAGGAAAGCGTTTACGATCTGCCGTCAATATTCTCATTTAACGAAGCTTCAACCGCGGACTTAGCTAATCTCGCTGAACTTCACAGAAATATGAGTTTCCACTTATGACGGCTTCATAATTCCCTTTTATGATCTTAGTTCATAATCGATTCTTTTGCGACGAATTATTTTGTCGTGCCCCGTGGAGCTTAGGCAAGCCGCCATGTGTGCTAGATGCGGATGTCTCTACATAAGGAAATCAAGATGCTTCTAAATTAAAAGGATGTAGGCCTACTACTTAATTGAATCAGGAGCTTTTGTCAAATATGATGAACTGTGCACAGCCTTAGAAAAAAAATGACCGCTCTCCTATAGTGTGAGTTTTCTAATTCCACTTCGACAGCGCCTGGTTCACACGACTTGGGAAAGAATGTTTGTTTTGCATCTAATTTACTCCTTGAATATATCTTAGTTATAGCTTATTCATAACATTTGATCTATAAACAGACAGAAAAAGCAACAAACAAATAAAACAAAGGAAAAACAGAGAGAAGTCGTGCATAAGAAATTTTTTCACGTGCAAACCTAAGCTCTCATGGAATCAAGCGAAATCTTCTGAATTGGATTTAGTGTATGGCAGCCGATCATTTTGTCTAAGACTATACAAACACAGCTCTTCTAGTCTACGTAATCTAGTGAATGTCATGCTTTTCACTGCATACAAAGTTCGCGGATTTAAATCTGAATATGGGCGACGAATTTTGAGGGGAGATAATTATTTTTATTGTTCTCACGATATATTTTACAAGAAAAATCGAACGTTCATAGATTTTCGACACGCAAAATAAACCTTTAGTACCTGAATTAGAGGGATCAACGCAACGTTATGGGACAGCTGTTTCGAAAACTTCTGTAACTATAGGTCAAGAGGGCTATATAATTAATTATACAGGGACATAATTTTATTTTTACTTCAATGTTTATTGTACCTAAGTGTTTTTAAGTACTTCACTCCCACCCATACTACTAGTGAACTTCCACCCATCTTCCGCACAGACTCAAGGCCGCATATGCAAAGTCGTCTTACGGTCACAGTAAATTGTACTAAGTGAGTGAGTATAATACGTTCAAGAAATGTGTCGCGTTTTTCAATAAAAAAGGGCATTCATTATTTAATCATATATTTGTACAGGTACTGTGCGTCCTTTTGGTTACGTCACATCCCGATTTCCCTCACCCGCTTCTGCTGGACTGTCCTAGCCATGTTTTGAAAATATTTTCTGTTAGGAATTGGACATCTACGTAAGTTAATATTATACAACTGTTTAAAATAACTTAAATAACAGGGCCTCGTTAAGTAATTCACTGTCACGTCATTTCCTCCTTTCTACGACCCTGCGACATAACCACTTGGACGGATAGTAGATAGCATGCCTGAGTAAATTTATCTGTGCGGATCGGGCAGAAGTGAAGACTGAATTTACAGTACGTAAGAGACTCTGTTATAGAGTACGTACAGAATTATTACAACATGGGTTATTTGTACGAAGAAACCGGAAATTGGAATTAGTTACAATAGGCTATAGTGGGATAATATGCACAAAAGAACTGAAGCCTCGAAATGAACAGCCACCATCTTCAATAATTTGTTTAAATATCCAGATTTTGATTATTTTTAAATTTTAATGCACTCTCTATAATGCCTGTTATGTGCTACAAGACAGTATAATATACACTGCATAATGAATACGTCCGCATGGATAGGTCAGTTCGTGAGTAAAAACAATATTGTTAATACCGTATTGTATTTTTATTAAATAAAAACCTAACGAAAATTATCAAACTCAAAAACGTAATATTTCGAAGTTTAGGTACGTAAATGGATGCACTAATGTTCTTCCCTACTACACCTAGTGAAGTGATTTGCTTGTGTTTTACACCAGTATCATCAACCTCCGGTCATGGAAGGGGTAATAAAGTGTTTCCGGTTCTCAGCCGTTAATCCAAAGGTATAGTCAGATTAATATTAGAAATATTAGTAAAAACAAAATGATGTCCCTGTATACAGCTCTCTTGCTATAGGCACACATCTCGATCAAGACCGCGGAGACCTCTGTGGACAAAGCAAGAAGCAAAGTAAAGACATGAGGGCGAATATAATAAGTTAAGGGTTACAATGTAGCCGGGCTGGATAGCGTATGGACTCCTGAAATGACTTCTTCCCCAAAAATAGACTAACTAGACGCCAGTATCCATCTTTTCGGTGGTCTTCGTCAACCTTGTCTTCCAATGTATTAAGCTCGATTCACATTATACGTCACATCAAAGTCGCGTCACGGACTAGCAGCGTTGCATCAAAACATTGTACAACGCGTTTTGTATGGTAGCGTTCACATACACAGGCAACGTCACGGACCATCAACGGCACGGACCGTCTGGGATTCTCGAGGAGAATGTTTTGACGTGACTGAACCTGTACGTGGACGATTTTTTTTTTTATGCTAGACAGCTAGACTCTAGCAGCACCGTTAAACATTAACACGTCGTAGCTGCTATGAGAGACAATCAATTATTGTACTGTAATTTTTAGGATTCATATATAAATGTCTAAGGAAAACATAGAAAAAAGTTGGAATCAAAATCTTTTTTTGACAGTGAAAAAAAATTACGAACTTCGAAGTCACCCTTTCAAAATAGACATTGACACTCTCAAAAGTGATGAGCGACAACTTCTCACGTTACATGGGAAATCAAAGCGAGAGAAATGTTTAGAAAGAATGAAAATTACTTTTAAAAGTGGCTGATATTCAAAATCTGTACCGGTTTGCAAGTTACGGAGAGTTTAATGCGGGGGTTTGCGTGGCGGACTTTCTTATGCATAGTGACAACTTTTATCTGTTAGAACTACGGATTCTCATACAAATCATCGCTCTGATTCGAAATTCAAAATATTTCCATTGCTTAAGATTTTCGAGTTAACCGTGAGTTTTGAAATGTAATTAAAATATTCCTAGTAGAGAATATAAAATACATCTATGTTAATTAAACACTAGTATGGCATAATTTGAAATTGAGAAAAAAGAAAAGAAAGAATTTATTATTGTATTACTGTTATTATTATTATTATTATTATTATTATTATTATTATTATTATTATTACTTACCTACAAATGGCTTTTAAGGAACCCGTAGGTTCAATGCCGCCCTCACATAAGCCCGCCATCCAGTCTCTATTATCATATTCCACCTCCCTCAAATCCATTTTAATATTATCTTCCCATCTACGTCTCGGCCTCCCCAAAGGTCTCTTTTCCTCTGGCCTCCCAACTAACACTCTAATTGCATTTCTGGATTCGCCCATATGTGCTACATGCCCTGCCCATCTTAAACGTCTGGATTTAATGTTCCTAATTATGTCAGATGAAGAATACAATGCGTGCAGTTCTGCGTTGTGTAACTTTCTCCATTCTACTGCAACTTCATCCCTTTTAGCCCCAAATATTTTCCAAAGAACCTTATTCTCAAACGCCCTTAACCTCTGTTCCTCTCTCAAAGTAAGAGTCCAAGTTTCACAACCATAAAGAACAACCGGTAATATAACAGTTTTATAAATTCTAAATTTCAGATTTTTTGACAGCAAACTAGATGACAAATCTTCTCAACACAATAACACGCATTTTCCATATTTATTCTGAGTCTAATTTCCTCCCGAGTGTCATTTATATTTGTTACTGTTGCTCCAAGATATTCGAATTTTTCCACCTCTTCGAAGGATAAATCATTATTATTATTATTATTATTATTATTATTATTATTACTATTATTTTGAAAACAAATTTGAAATCAGAGCGATGGTTTCTATGAGAATCCGCAGTTCTAAGGATAAAAGTTGTCACTCTGCATAAGAAAGGCCGCCACGCAAACCCCCGCATTAAACTTGCCGTAACTCGCAAACCGATACAGGTTTTGAATATCAGCCACTTTTAAAAGTAATTTCCATTTTTTCTAAACATTTCTCTCGCTTTGAACCTACATCTAAAGTGAAAAATAAAAAAGTTCGTCGCTTATCAACTTTTGATATGTCAACGCCTATTTTGAACTGGTGACTTCGAAGTTAGTATTTTTTTTCTCACTGTCCATAAAAGATTTTGATTCCAATTATTTTCTTTGCTTTCCTTAGACATTTATATATGAATCCTGAAAATTACAGTGCAATTGATTGTCTCTCTTGGCGCTACGACATTGTTTGAGCGCATTGACTACTTCTCTATTCTTGATGACGCCGGCGGTCACTTGCCGTTAAGTGTGAATGAGTTTGCATTGGACGTGACGGTGATGGTGATGATCCGTGACGTTGATGTTCCGTATAATGTGAATCGAGCTTTAATCAGTCCAAGTCCTCTTCAGAAGCCTGTCGCTGTTATCAAATGTTATTCAGGGGAGTATATTTTCTTTCAGTTTGTCTTGTAGACCAGCGTTTCTCAAACTATGGTCAGCGGACCACCTGTGGTCCTCGAGGTCTGCCCTTGTGGTCCTTCAAAAAGGACAGAAAAAAATAAAATTCAAACGAATTGCGTATTACACTATAGCTGAAAATCTCAGAGTTTGGAAATGACACATGGCAATCGCCTTTCACTTTTTCTTTCAGTACTGATATTTTATGAAATTTATTACCCTACCTGTCTACCGACTTCCCACTCTACTCTCAGCAACAAAAGAGGGATTTAAAGCACTATGAACATGGTGTTTCTTGCCATCTTCTCCCTGCACATCAACCGATGACATGTGGCTAAGTACATTGGCATATCTTTCAGATGTACGTATTCTCAAAACTAAGCGAACTAAATCTCTCTCTACAAGGTAATTCTTTGACTGTTCTCAGTGCGCATGAGAAAATAAAGATGTTCGAGAGGAAACTTGGTTTGCGGGTCAGTTCTGTAAAACAGAGGATTTTTTCACTATTTTAAACCCTAGAGTCTTCTTCGGTTGAAAATGATTTCGTTATTGGAAAAGAATTATCCAATGACATATGTTCGCATCTCGAAACTCTGAGGTCACAATTTGAAACGTATTTTCCAAGTAAATATGACAAATTTTCATGGGTTCGTGATCCCTTTAATTGCGATACTGAAAATTATAAACTTTCATTGAGTGAAAAAGAACAGTTAATTGAACTCTCGAATGACATCGGACTTAAAATGAAATTCTAAGCGAAAGGACCTCATCATAAGTGAAGATAATATAATGAACTGTAGAATGGTACTTTAGAGATTATAATTCAGTTTGCTTCTATGTATCTGTGTGAGAAAGGGTTTTCATCACTAACTCTAATAAAAACAAAGTGCCGAAATCGACTCGATGTATGTGACGATTTCCGATTTAAGCTTAGCAGCATAATCCTAATATAGTACAACTGTGTAAGAATCGGCAGGCTTGTCCATCTCATTAATGTGAGTACCAACATTTATTTATTTTGTTTAGTTAATAAGTTAAAGATTATCCAAAGTCTAATAGCCTTGAATTATTAAAAAACGAAAATGATTTTTTTTCTATTAACAGTAACTTAATTAGTTAATACTATTATACAATTAAACGAATGAAATTAATTTTAATTAATTCTGTTTCAAAATATAAGTATACTGGTATTAAAATATGCTACAAAAATGATAAATTTGCTTTTGAAGAGAACAAGAGTAAGGTGGTCCACAGAACTGTGGTCCCCATTTCAAAAAAGTTTGAGAAACGCTGTTGTAGGCCTATGCTATGTATGTTGAATTCCGATCGAAGGTCATTCTTTCTTCCACAATCATCATAATCATCATCTTACAGGGGCGTACGCAAGGAGAGGGTTACCGGGTTTGAACCCCCCCCCCCCATTTTTAATTTAAACAAATTACATATTTAGATTTGAGTATTTTTTAAATCCATAATTGTTTTCTATTCTTTGATTTTCACTGTCAAAGTAACAAACTCTACATCGACATACGGCATAGTCCTACTCCTCATTCAATATATCATCATGCCATTTTCATTTTTCATCCTTGATGAGTTCCATGTTCCATTATTGTGTTTAATAATTAAACTTATGTCAATATATGTTATTGTTTCCATGGATTTTCCTGTTATGTAAAGTATCTTACCTATAGCGTACAAATAACTGTTGACGATATATATATATATAATGACTACACGGCAAGGAGGATGAATAAGTCTTCGAGCGCATGATGATCTTTGTGCTTTTCTTGCGCAGAGGAAGGAGCGGCAACCAAGGTGTTGTCCCCACCCCCCCCCACTCTACTAGTAACCCACAGCAAAGAATTTGCAATGCATTAGTACTTTGTTATGATCAGGCTTCGGCCTAGGGACACAGAGTAACCAGTATGAAGTTTAGAGTACACGGAATATAAATGACGTCATGACCCGTGGGGTGACTCCAACAGTACAGGTGGGTCCGTAATGTGCATTACCGTTGTGTGTATTGCTGCTTGGCTGTGGTACGTGTAACAGGTTCGGCGTAGGGACACCTGATTGAAGGTTACAACTCACGTTAATACCTTAATGGTAGACATTTATTGTCTACACTAGGAATGTACCGTGTATACTGCATCTGTACAGGGTGAAATATATTTTGTGCCGTACTATGACGGACTGTTTACATGTTGAGACACGAAGTAACGACGCGCTCCATCTCCCAATCCACTCGACAAACACAAAACTATCGTCCGTGCGTTCTGAACTTCATGCGTTTCTGTGCCCAGGACCGAAGCCTGGTTATGATACAGTCATGGGGTCTATGTTATTTAATGCATACAATTTACGATAGGTTATTAATTAACTTAATAACTATTAGAGTAATATTTAAAAGAAGAGAATGAATAATCGGGTTAAAGAAGAAAACCAAATAAATTGTAATAATAGCTATTTAAATAAAGCCTTTAATGCGCATAAATTCTTAAGAGAAAAATATGAATATGTTTTAGGTGCTTTGATACAATTAATGCATAATGCAATAAAGAGACACTAGGTACAGTCATAAAAAACAAATTCACATATAAAAACAAAAGTTCATTGACTGTAGAAATTATAGGCTTACTTCCTCTTATGAGGGACCTTCTAACATATTCCTTTGCAGCAGCTAAATTACATTATAGCAAGTATTCTTACAAGGTAAGGGTGTAAAAATCTGACATGGAAGAAATAGTAGTGTGTTTGAAAGCATTCATTTCCTTGCATGGGATCTCTTACAAGCTCGTTCAGGTACTACAGAACTTTCTCAAGTCTACAGGTATGCCACCTAAAGATCAACGAGGCAAACATCATAATCATCACAACAAAAAACCTGACGATGTCTTCGAAAGTGTTCTCAACCACATTAAATCATTCAAGGGAAAGAAAAGCCATTATGGTCAGTCAAAATGTGATCGAATATATATCTTCCCAACAATCTCAACATTAAAAAAATGTATGAAAATGTGCCTTATGAACACTAAAGAAAGATTTTCAACACCAGATTTAACGTATCATTTGGATATCCTGCCTTCTAAAGCTTCATACAACAATGGCATATGTTCCGACAACTCTATTCATCGTTTTTGCCGTGTACATACATACATACAATTATTATGTAATTATATTAATGACACAAGCATTTTTTTATTATATAAAATTAAACAGAAGTAAAAACTTGTTACAAATTGAATGGCTGTGAAAAATTTACGTTTGAAATATTTTATAAGGATATTCGTGAATGTTAATGTTATGTTTTATTTAACGACGCTCGCAACTGCAGAGGTTATATCAGCGTCGCCGGATGTGCCGGAATTTTGTCCCGCAGGAGTTCTTTTACATGCCAGTAAATCTACTGACATGAGCCTGTCGCATTTAAGCACACGATATTCGTGAATATGTTTTATTAGAACATAGTATAATATTAATAAATATACCGCAAAATACAGTGCGATCGAGAAGTCTCTCTGCAGTGCATGTATAGCCGAGAATCCGAGAATTCAAGTGTATATGGTAGAGAATTCAAGTGGCAGCACTGGCCGTTAAGCATATGATGTACTGGGGGTGTGAGGTTGTCAAACCAGAATGAATGGGGGAGCGCCAATTTTCTACAGGGTTGTATTCTAGGGTCACTAGAACTAATAGAGCTGCGGAGCAACTTTTCGATCGCACTGTATAATAATATATAATAATACTTATTTACTTACGGCTTTTAAGGAACCCGAAAGTTCATTGCCGCCCTCACATAAGCCCGCCATCGGTCCCTAACCTAAGCAAGATTAATCCAGTCCCTACCATCATATTCCACCTCCCTCAAATCCATTTTAATATTATCCTCCCCAAAGGTAATTCCTCTGCTGTGCCGTGCCGAAGAATCAGTCCCATTCCGAGGCTTGCTGTTTTTTTACGGTGATGGGTTGTTAGCCCTTCGCCCAACCCCCAAGCTGGAGGACCACCCCTTATCGGCTGTCCACGACTGCGTATTCAATATATTCGCAGCTACTCTCCATATCTGGAGGCCGTCTCCTCTATCCGCAACCTGAGGACGCGCCATGCCGTGGTGATAGGGACCCACAATACATGGAATATACAATACTACTACTACTACTACTACTACTAATAATAATAATAATAATAATAATAATAATAATAATAATAATCAATTTAAAATACCGACAATGTAAATTGTGAACAATTTTAATAATACCCTCCCTTGAAAAAAATTCTGCGTACGCCACTGATCATCTACAATCTACATCATAATTGCTATCTCTTTAAAAATGCCATATCCGTAGCCATAATTTACAATTTACAAATCAATGCTTAAAAATAAACCACAACCTGGCTTTCATAAATCAATTTTGTTTCAACAATGAATAAGTTTGAATATGTTTCCTTGCATCGAGTGTGATGTGCTTCTTCAGATCGACTTTGATGACTCATCATCAATGCTTTCTCTGTGAAGAAAGTGCGAAGGAAATCTTTATAATTCACAAGAAAGATGCATGTATTTTGATTACAGTAATTACTGTTTTCTCAATTGTAACATTTAATTTAGAACTAGTTAATTTAAACTAAATAGGACCTGCATAATACCTGCTTATAAATTATTATTGTTTGTGAGAGTTGGGAGGCGGCAAATTTTAGCCTAGGGGCGGTACTATACCTAAATCCGACCCTGCCCGTAGCTTTAAAGATAGAAAGAAATAATGATTACAGGATATCAAGATAGGCCCTGATATGTTAAACGGCACTATACCTAAATCCGAGTCTGTCCGTAGCTTTAAAGGTAGAAAGAAATAATGGTTACAGAATGTCAAGATAATCTGTTAAACGGTACTATTCCTAAATCCGGCCCTGTCCGTAGCTTTAAAGGTAGAAAGAAATAATGGTTACAGGATGTCGAGATAATCTGTTAAACGGTACTATTCCTAAATCCGGGTCTGTCCGCAGCTTTAAAGGTAGAAAGAAATAATGGTTACAGGATGTCAAGATAATATGTTAAACGGTACTATACCTAAATCCGGGTCTGTCCGTAGCTTTAAAGGTAGAAAGAAATAATGGTTACAGGATGTCAAGATAATCTGTTAAACGGTACTATTCCTAAATCCGGGTCTGTCCGTAGCTTTAAAGGTAGAAAGAAATAATGGTTACAGGATGTCAAGATAATCTGTTAAACGGTACTATACCTAAATCCGGGTCTGTCCGTATCTTTAAAGGTAGAAAGAAATAATGGTTACAGGATGTCAAGATAATCTGTTAAACGGTACTATTCCTAAATCCGGGTCTGTCCGTAGCTTTAAAGGTAGAAAGAAATAATGGTTACAGGATGTCGAGATAATCTGTTAAACGGTACTATTCCTAAATCCGGGTCTGTCCGTAGCTTTAAAGGTAGAAAGAAATAATGGTTACAGGATGTCGAGATAATCTGTTAAACGGTACTATTCCTAAATCCGGGTCTGTCCGTAGCTTTAAAGGTAGAAAGAAATAATGGTTACAGGATGTCAAGATAATATGTTAAACGGTACTATTCCTAAATCCGGGTCTGTCCGTAGCTTTAAAGGTAGAAAGAAATAATGGTTACAGGATGTCGAGATAATCTGTTAAACGGTACTATTCCTAAATCCGGGTCTGTCCGTAGCTTTAAAGGTAGAAAGAAATAATGGTTACAGGATGTCGAGATAATCTGTTAAACGGTACTATTCCTAAATCCGGGTCTGTCCGTAGCTTTAAAGGTAGAAAGAAATAATGGTTACAGGATGTCGAGATAATCTGTTAAACGGTACTATTCCTAAATCCGGCCCTGTCCGTAGCTTTAAAGGTAGAAATAAATAATGGTTACAGGATGTCGAGATAATCTGTTAAACGGCACTATTCCTAAATCCGGCCCTGTCCGTAGCTTTAAAGGTAGAAAGAAATAATGGTTACAGGATGTCAAGATAATCTGTTAAACGGTACTATACCTAAATCCGGGTCTGTCCGTAGCTTTAAAGGTAGAAAGAAATAATGGTTACAAGATGTCAAGATAATCTGTTAAACGGTACTTTTCCTAAATCCGGGTCTGTCCGTAGCTTTAAAGGTAGAAAGAAATAATGGTTACAGGATGTCAAGATAATCTGTTAAACGGTACTTTTCCTAAATCCGGGTCTGTCCGTAGCTTTAAAGGTAGAAAGAAATAATGGTTATAGGATGTCAAGATAATATGTTAAACGGTACTATTCCTAAATCCGGGTCTGTCCGTAGCTTTAAAGGTAGAAAGAAATAATGGTTACAGAATGTCAAGATAATCTGTTAAATGGTTCTATACCTAAATCCGGCCCTGTCCGTAGCTTTTATTTTATTTTATTAGGCTATTTTAGGACGCTGTATCAACATGTAGGTTATTTAGCGTCTGAATGAAATGAAGGTGATAATGCCGGTGAAATGAGTCCGGGGTCCAGCACCGAACTTTACCCAGCATTTGGTCGTATTGGGTTGAGGGAAAACCCCGGAAAAAACCTCAACCAGGTAACTTGCCCCGACCGAGATTCGAACCCGGGCCACCTGGTTTCGCGACCAGACGCGCTGACCGTTACTCCACAGGTGTGGACGGTAGCTTTTAAGGTAGAAAGAAATAATGGTTACAGGATGTCAAGATAATATGTTAAAAAGTTCCACAGAAAATTTTCTTGGGTAAATAGAAGGTACCCTATTTCTGCCACTGAAGAAAACATAGACTCTGTTTATACTGCATTTCATCCAATCAACAATGAAATTTCGTCCAATGAATGTTCTTAAAAACGAATTCCTGAATATGTGTAGACCCTACATCCACACCACAGTATAGAGAATCCAGACTAGAGACCTGCAAAACTGAGCACACAACCGGTTTAGATTCGACCGGTCGGAGCTCAACCGGCTACGATGAATATCGGGCCGAATAACTCGGTTGTCGAGCGATTACGCCTGATTGCAGAGTAGACAGAACATCAGGCGCATTTACATGAAACTAACGTTTTTCGAGTACACAACCGGAGTAACAAAGAAATTTGCGTTGTCTTATTGAAAAAAAAGTGTTTGCAAGTATTCTTACAGTTCATTCGACACTATAACGCATATATTTTCTTTATTATTCTGAACTTGCAGTAACTTTATAAGTATCGTTTATATTTTAAACTTTTAAAGTTTTACTAATGAAAGTTGCTTATAGATATGTTAAACAATGTTATAGTTTTTCACAGAACAAGACGTGCACAAGCCATGTATATTTTTCTTACCAATAAACGCTACATAGCTGGCGTTTTTCTATACCAGTGTTAAACAGTATACGTCATAACTTCATCATTTGATTACGTCGTAACTCTTTCTCGTCACATATTGACTGAATCTTGTTCGATTTGTATAACCCAATGATCGATTTTACATAAGTTCATGTAAGATCACGAATTATTTAGAACACAAATCTCACACACAAAGAAATGGTAAGAAGGAAGAAAATACGATCTCCAAATAACACCAGGTACATTTCATCATACAATAACTCTTTAACATTTTCTCAGTATACAAATAGAGTAATAATATTGAAGGATATTTATTTTGTTTACCTAATTACAAAAATATGTTTGCTTCAAATAGGAATACAAATAATTTGAAACTTTAATACATTTATTTTTCTATTTCGAACTTGCAGTAATTTGACTAGTAACAAATAAATGAACAATGGACACAGTGACATCGAAGGAAATAGATGTAATGTATGTGAACTATTATAATGTAAACATATTCAAAAATATAATTACAATTCATTATAAAACAAAATAGGAAATAAGTACATAAGTCCATTATGATGTTTGTACTTTAAACTAAAAAAAAAAAATGTATAGGCCTATCTCTAAAACAATAGTTGCATGCTTTTTAATTATTCTAGTCAGCTGCAATATTATTTATTAAGAAATCAATTTAAAAAGATGAACAGTAATGTTATTTTCAACAATGCGATTACTTTGGCTCCCAATGGTTGTTGTTCTGTACAAAATAAGTACAATTTACACATTTCTAAACTACGAATAACAAAAGAATAGCAAGGTTTAGAAACAAATCATTCTGTATAGAAAAGATCTACTTCAGAGAAAACAAGTGTCATTCAAAGAACTATTTTATTACATACGTGCTAATATCAACTATTTGATGTTCACAATTATTATTAGGGCCTATTATCATAGACTACATGATCAGAGTTGACTTCTTGTGTTTATGTATAGAGAGGCTAGAGTTGTTTGGTGATCTTTCCATCAATTTAGTATGTAGAAAATGAAATGAGCATAATGTATAATGTGAGATATAATAAGTAAATAAATCCAAAATAGAATTACAATTAATCACAAAACATAAAATTAAATAATTATTAACTCTAAATGCATTCCTCCAAAACAGTAGCTATTCATATACAGGGTACAAGTGAACTAACCCTGCAGATTGTACGGGGCGATAAGGTTCACTTAAATGAATGGAAAACCTATATTACGTTTAATTCTCTAGTCATAGTAAACATACTAAAAGCATTGGTTGTAGTAGGTTTCAGAAGATATAAAGTTATTTTTGTTTTAGTTTTACTATTGATCGAGTTTCCTGTTTTTTAGGTGTCATTATTGTAATATTATAATTCAGTTTTTTAGTGTAAGCAAAAATTACAACCTTGGTAATTTGTGGATACCGAAAGTTTTTTTTCTGCAATTTACGCTTTACAACGTCTGTAGTTTCACGCTGCATGCTGTTTGTTCCTTTTGATGATCCGCAGCTATAATATCTGGATGGTTCACTGTGATCTTCATTTTATACGCCAGAGCCGTCCACCCACAGAGAGATCAAATCAACTCGAATACACGTTAAACCGAATACTGAGGCAGTACGCAAGCAGATGTACTTCGCATACTGCCTATAAAGCCAGGCGTTCAGTAGCTCTATGTAAGTTTGTTCGGTTTTCAACCGGTTTTGCAGGACTGTAATCCAGACATACTTAATGAATTACATCTTACTGAATAGCTTTCTTTTTTGTAAGGTTGCATTTTTTTTTCAGTCACTATCCATTTTTTATGCGTTTCTGGTGTATAGACAGCTTATGTATCTAATATTCAGGATTTAACTATGAAATAATGATCCTTCTTGTTTGCAGTATTTAATGTGTTACTTAAGAATTTTACATTAAGCTTCTGGACACTAGATAAAGGTAAAGACAAGACAGAGAGCGCCAGTCCTCGCAAATCGCACAATGGTTAAAATTGCAATTAACAACTAAGAACTTTAATTTCTATTATATGAGAATTAGAGTAATTTCTCCTTTCCTTTTTGTTTGAAAACAATACTGTTATTTGTTGGAGTTTGAACATTGTAAAAGATATATGGGAGATACTAATATGCAACATAGAACTGAAACCTGACAAATTATCAAAAAAAAAATGGTAAAAAGTGATCGTCGTGGTAGCATGATACGTTTAACGCATGCCGGGAAATCCAATACATAAGACTGGCCTGTATTCTCACTTTGTTTTTATCTTCAAGCTGTTAAAATGTTTGACGTAGCGATAGTTAAGATTCCTTCAGCTATTACTAGAGATGTACCGACAAACTGGCAACATTGTCGGCTAGTGTATTAGCGCAGAGTGAGCAGATTCGTTAACATCGCTCTCACACATATCTAAACGAAGCGTATCGGGGTAAGTTTTCTCGAAATATTTTAGATCTTCAATTCAACTGTCATATGAAGACATAAAACTACACGAAAAAGTTCCCTAGCAACACACTCAAAACTTCATGCATATAGTCTTAGCCACGTTGTAACTTCCACATTATTCTTGTAGACGAAATATAAGTTATATTAGCACTTTTTATAGCATCTGGCTACCTGTAACTTCCGACAATGAATTTATAATTAATATGCCTAGGTTGTCAGATAATGGACTACAGTCTGTGTATAATTAGCTTCAGTCACAAATCTGATGTTCTTATAGAAGTTGATTTCCGAAGAAATAGTTCAATTAAAATAGACCTATGTCTCAGTGAGACATACAGCAGAGTTTCTGTCAGGCCAGTTTCTGTCGGAGGCTTTTCCAATTCACTGCGGGCTAAAGCAAGGAGATGCACTATCACCTTTACTTTTTAACTTCGTTCTAGAATATGCCATTAGGAAAGTTCAGGATAACAGAGAGGGTTTGGAATTGAACGAGCTACATCAGCTTCTTATCTAAGCGGATGACATTAATATGTTAGGAGAAAATCCACGAACGGTTAAAGAAAACACGGAAATGTTACTTGAAGCAAGTAAAGCCATTGGTTTGGAAGTAAATCCCAAAAGACAAAGTATATGTTTATGTCTCGTGATTAGAATATTGTACGAAATGGAAACATGAAAATTAGAAATTTATCCTTCAAAGGGGTGGAAAAATTCAAATATCTTGGAGCAACAGTAACAAATATAAATGACACCCGGGAGAAAATTAAACGCAGAATAAATATGGGAAATGCCTGTGATTCGGGTCCCGAATACTGCGGATAAATGGCAGGACTGTGACCCATTTACAAGTTGCACACCACTTTGGCGGGCCGCATTATCCATGATGTGTATCTGTGAAGAGTTATGTCGTGTACTAGGATGAGTATATGCGTAAGTGTTCGTGTAAGTTTAGTGTATGGAATGGATGATGATGATGATGATTATGATGATAATGATGATGATAAGGGAGAAGGGGAAACCCGGTGCCGGCACGTAGTCTACTCCTTCCGAAAAGCACCAAGGGGGCCGCCAGGCTTAACGTCCCCGTCCGACGGACGAATCACTATCAACAGTGACATATGCCTTCTCTTCATATGCACTGAGGAGCAGTGGCGTGTGGTGATAAATAATCCTGGTGGTGCACAAATATTTATTATGATTATCATATTATTATTACACCCTATTATTATAATTATTATTATTATCATTATCATTATTTGCACTAACTACTCCATAACTATTAACATATATTATATAGGTATAGATTTACATAATTTTGTTAGTCAAGAAATTGCAATTAATCAGTTTCTATGTAGGTCCAGTAATAGCAAAGTAAAATGTTGAATTTCTATTGCAACACACCGTAAATAATATTGTTTTAGCTATATTGCGTTTTATAACAAAGTTCACACTTTCACAAACATTCGATACGTCTGTCGTCTCATCAGCCTTAACTGCTAAAAAGTCAACAACATTCTTTATTTCTTTGAAATCTCATCATGGCGTACATTCAAAATGGCTTGAAGGACTTCGTTCTATATAGTGTTTGATGTGCTCTTAAACACTGTTGCTCTTTTCAAATGTTCCTTAAGAGTGCGTCTAATTCAGAACTTTTAAATTGATGAGGCCAAGAAAAATACTAGCGTTTAAAGATGAGTCTCCGTCATCGTGACCTCTTAAAGCCAACTCAAAAGCTCCACAAAACCGCACGCACATATCTGTTCTTGGTAACTTTATCATTGTGAAGTTCAACAATCCAATATTACATCCAATTGTGTCTGTATGTTTGTTTGACCCAATATTGCTACTTTAACATTATTGTTAATGTTTGCAGCTGAAGAATCGTGTTTTTTAATTCTTTCATTCATGTGATTCAAATCAATCATATCTGCAGAACGATAATCAAAATTATTTAGTTACTACGTACAATCCTAAATTCAAACAGAAAAATAAATAAAATTCATAAAACGTACTTGTTTTTGTCAATAAATTATCGCCGTCGAACAATTGGCAAGCAAAACAAAATACAGCGTCTTTTATATTGTAGCCGCATATTGCTTTTTCGTAAGTCCGAATGTTCAATTTTCTTTTCTCTTCTCTATTACTATGCTTCGCCACTTGTAATTTTAATTCATGTGCAGGTGTACCCATCTTCTTTATTTTGATCTTTTCGTGTAAAGGTCTTACAGAAAATTACATATTTAAAAGATTTTGCACACTATTCATTGTAACATTTGTGATGTAACGATCTAACGACTACAACAGACAGCTTGAGAACAGATCTGAAAGTGCTCCTAAACCCCTCTTATGCACATTGTACTGGCTCCCTACCATGCTCCAAAGCCTGCCAGTGAAACAGCACTACTGCGCATGCTCCAATGGAACAGTGTGCCCCAAGTGTCGAGCGGTAAACATAATTCCCAGGCGTCAACAAGACCAGTACACATGCAGTGTAATTATTTTTACATAGTATTATAATAAAGAATTATGTCGCTCACATAGTCTACTGCAGCTCATTGATATAACTTAAAAAACACGCGTTATTTGAAGAGGTGGTGCACTGCTCCTGTGCTCCTTAAGAGAAATCGCCACTGCTGAGGAGAACACAGTTATATTACTGGTTGTTCTGTATGGTTGTAAAACTTGGACTCTCACTTCGAGAGAGGAACAGAGATTAGGGGTGTCTGAGAATAAGATTCTTATGAAAATATTTGGGGCTAAGAGGGATGAAGTTACAGAAGAATGGAGAAAGTTACACAACGCAGAACTGCACGCATTGTATTCTTCACCTGACATAATTAGGAACATTAAATCCAGACGTTTGAGATGGGCAGAGTATGCAGCAAGTATGTGTGAATCTAAAAATGCATTGATTCATAGTGTTCTGCCCTGGGCAGATCTTAAACTGCAAACCCAGCATTCTTCAGTTTTTCTATTTTCTGCATTCCTCTTTGTCTCCTCATATGATCCATATTATCTGATGTCTTCTTCTACCCCGAACTCTTCTCCCGTTCACAATTCATTCCAGTGTGCATATTTCAGAAGGCAGTTTCTTCTCAACCAGTGACCCAGCCAATTCTTTTTCCTCTTTCTGATCAGTTTCAGCATCATTATTTCTTCATCCACTCTTAGAAATGCATATAGACCTGAGACCTGAGGGGAAAAGACCCTTGGGGAGGCCAAAGCGTAGATAGGAAGATAATATTAAAATAGATTTAAGGGAAGTGGGATGATGATAGGAACTGGATTAACCTTCCTCAGGATAGGAACCGATGGCGGGCTTATGTGAGGGCGGCAATGAACCTGAGTTCCTTAAAAGCCATTTGTAAGTAAGTTTGAAATGAGCACTTATGCAGTACTTCGACTTCTTCATGTATCTTTAAAACCAAAGTACAGTACAAAATAGTAGCTATTACCGTTGGTTACTATGTGTATGTGCCACCTCTTGAAGGATATAGCAAGCAGTCCACACCTGTGGAGTAACGGTCAGCGCGTCTGGCTGCGAAACCAGGTGGCCCGGGTTCGATTCCCGGTCGGGGCAAGTTACTTGGTTGAGGTTTTTTCCGGGGTTTTCTCTCAACCCAATACGAGCAAATGCTGGGTAACTTTCGGTGCTGGACCCCGGACTCATTTCACCGGCATTATCACCTTCATCTCATTCAGACGCTAAATAACCTAAGCTGTTGATAAAGCGTCGTAAAATAACCTAATAAAATAAAAAATATAGCAAGCAATTATTAATCTCATTTCAAACCCCGAACCAGAAAATACGAACATTTTGTCACTTTATTTACTTGCAGAACATGTCTTAAACTACAAACAATCTGTACAAAATACGGATGTATGGTAACCTTATGTACAGAATGCGAATTAAGATTTCTGATGAGAGGGGGATAGAATCCTAGATAGGGAATACCATACATAAAATTATTATTATTATCCTCATTCTATACGGCTCAACGCTTGGTCGAACTGAGTTGCTTGTCTTCCATCTTGATTATAATAATAACTATATCTGTGAGCAGGCTTAAGATAAGATGTGTAGACCACCTCTGTGGTGTAGGGGTCAGCATGCTGGTTTCTTACGCAGAGGGCCCGGGTTCGATTCCCGGTCGGGTTGAATTTCCTGGTTGAGGTCTTTCAGGGTTTTTCCTCAACTGTAAGGCAAATGCCAGGAAATTCGGGCCACAATATCCCTGAATATGACCGGCCTCATTTATCACCGAAATCATATTCATAACAAATTAGTAATACATATACAGTCGCCTTCTAGTTCACAACACTAGAACCAGTCTCAACAATAGTACACAGCCCTTCGGATTTCAACCAAAGATGCTAAAGAGAGTATAAATAACAGTGAGAAAAAAAAGTGTAATTCCTAAATTACTGATTGTTGTCAGTTTGCTAGTGATGATAATACATCAATATTATCTTCTTTGCTTACGTTATACTGTACTTCATAAAATATACTCGAATTAAAATAATTATATTTTGTGAGGGGGTTAAAAGTTATCCCTGTCAGGAATGTTAAAAAGGGGGGAAATCCCCTCATCCCCCCGTTAATTCGCACCCTGCTTGTGTATATTAATGACGGGCAGATGGATGAATTACAAATACAAAACTTTTTATGGGGGTGAAGTAAATTAAAGAGGATGAAATCAGTAGATCTAATTTAGTTTTTAAATCATTTATTGTCACTAGTGAGTTGAAATTTATTAACCACGTTACGAATCGTAATAAGACCTGGAACTCGAACACCTGTGAATCTCTCTTGAAATAATCTCCTGGCAGCACGGCGAATTCAGTAGGAACATATATGAATCATAAATTAACACTTGTTGAGGAATATAATTGGCCTACAATTTCTCATTTCATCTTTCCTTTTTCTAGCAGACCGTATACAATCACCAATAAACACGTGCGTTTAGGTAAAACAGGTGCAGCATCTCCTTGCATGACAATGGTTGAGTATATAACGTTTTCAAAAATAAAAATTAATACAAAGTTTGTTAGCCAGTCACTCTAGTGCTATATCTGGTAAGGTTTATCTTGTCTGAGTAGCAATAAAACCAAGTCCCTTCAAATGAGGGTGGAGATTATAGGAGGGTTGTAAATTTTCAGGATTCCTTTCAAAACCTTGTTATTGTACAGGCTACCGGAACTTAATTTCTTGAAAGACAAGCTCAGTGACGGAACTACACAGTACGAAGAGAGATATTTTGTAATTTTATTTTGCGCTACAGAATGTACCAACTAGTCTCTTCCGACAATGGATGGATGGACGGCATCGCTCCACTCCCCCATCACCATAACAACACAGACATATCTACTTTCTCGTCGACCTGGTTGGCGAGTTGGTATAGCGCTGGCCTTCTATGCCCAAGGTTGCGGGTTCGATCCCAGGCCAGGTCGATAGCATTTAAGTGTGCTTAAATGCGACAGGCTCGTGTCAGTAGATTTACTCGCATGTAAAAGAACTCCTGCGGGACAAAATTCCGGCATATCCGGCGACGCTGATATAACCTCTGCAGTTGCGAGCGTCGTTAAATAAAACATAACATAGCATGTACTTTCTCTCTCTTTTCACAGTGAGACAAGATACATCACACAGACTTTAGTGTCACGAGTTTAACAACAAAATCTTGTTGCCGACCAGCCGGCAGCACACGCTTCCGCGGTCCACAAACTCCATACCGAACTTACGTTTCATAGATAATTCGCTTACCCAGAATTAATTAGTGCACTATACATGAATGTCATATCCTTCCTCCTTTTTTTTAATAAAGCCATCTCACTAACACAACCGCCACCAGTGCACTGTAAGTGTAGCTCAGGGGAAAGAAACTGGTGCCCTGATCCAAGGCTGCGCTTTCCTCAACCGTAAGGTGAATGTCAGGCATCAAAATGAATCCAGTGTCTCATCTCGACAAAATACCATTTCGCTATCGTCAATCCCACCTACCCTAAATAACCTCGCAGTTAATACAGCGCCATTAAATAGCAGATTTAAAAAAATAGCACGCAGTTTCCCTAAACGGAGGGAAAACAGACTCCGAAGGCCTAAAAGTTTCAATGTCACGTCCCTTTCCTCCACGAGACAGAAATATGCTTCTAATAATAATAATAATAATAATAATAATAATAATAATAATAATAATAATAATAATAATAATAATATACATGACAACAATAATGTTGAAACAGCATCATTCGTAGTACGTAAGGCACTGCATTAAAGAATAGCACAATACCTCTCTTCCTCTCTTTTGAAACATACAAGAAACAGTCCACACCTGTGGAGTAATGGTTAGCGCGTCTAGCTGCGAAATCAGGTGGCCCGGGTTCGATTCCCAGTCGGGGCAAGTTACCTGGTTAAGGTTTTTTTCCGGAGTTTCAACCCAATAAGAGCAAACGCTGGGTAACTTTCGTTGCACCCCGGACTCATTTCACCGGCATTATCATCTTCATCTCACTCAGACGCTAAATAACCTAGGATATTGATAAAGCGTCGTAAAATAACCTACTAAAATAAAATAAAAATAAATACAAGAAACACAGCGATAATTCTAAATGCTGAATATCATGGTCAAAAATAAATAGCGATTAAAAAATAAATTAAACGTGTCTCGAACACGGGACCTCTACACTGCTGTTTTCATGTCTATGCACTGAGATAACGCGGCTAATTCGGCAGAACTAGGAGAAAAGTAAGCACATTTCACAACTTTCGACACCAATTAACTCGTCAACCGTTGAGCATTCTACCCGAAACTAAGGTCTATCATAAAGACTATTCTTTTCTTGTAAATTCCATTAGTACGCCGGAAACAACTGACCAGCAGACTTACAGCTCATATCAGCTTTTCGAGGACCGGACAAGGAACGCATCCATGCACTTAGGCGTACAGTGGCCCATTACCTGCCCTTTATAATGCGATGAATATTCCACGTCCGAAAGGTGGCATTCGTGAAACCCATGCTGACAGGCGAGCCATCCTGATTCACTCCTGACACAGCCAGATCCCAACCCCAGGCAAGTACCTGATATTGGTAAGCTTCAGGACCCGAAGCCCCAAGCCCTCAAATCCTATCTTAATAACATTGGACACTCATACTACCTCCAAATTTCACCCCAGCCTATTTTTAACTACCAGTATTGCAGATGATAAATGAAATGGAGAGAAATTGGAGTGTGTTGGTGGAAATGGAAAAGGGAAACGAGAGTACCCCCAGAAAACCCCTCTTTGTCCACCACGATCTTGCCGGAGATCGAACCCGGACCACGTGGTTGTAAGACAAACGCACTAGCGATGACTCACAGACGCGGCTCACATCATCCTCATGACCATTTGCAGGAACGCGCAGTAACGTGTATAGTAGAAGAGGCGTGGTCACAAGAAGGACGTGACAGATTCCATTTTTGCTACGAGCGCTGGAAAATTGAATATGTTTATCTCAGAAGAATTTGCACGTTTAGGGTTATGCGACTGTCCTTTAAACGAATGCGCAAGTTCTTGTTACTCTGAAAGGCTGTAATAAGATACATCAATAAACGGAGGCTCTACCGGAGCTCAATTAGCTCAGCGCTTCTAATCAAAGAGACCAGTGTTCGATACTCGACAGAATCTTACAATTATGATGGACAAAGCTTTTTTTTTTCAAGTAATTAGATCCATTTGTTATTCCCATTTTCATTACTCCATTGCTGCCATATCATCATATCACCTACTACGAACAGTGTTTTTCTTTAAAATGGTCGCAACGGTTAGTTTAGATTTCCTGCGGTAGAAGTGAACTCTCTCGCAGTCAACTGTCTCCTTGACCCTCAATGCGAACCTCACGACTGTGCCTTCGCTTTCACATCGCCTTTGTTCTTGCGTACTGCAGCATTATTTTATAATGGTTTGGTCACCTTTTGACCACGACTCATCGTAATGGAAATTAAAATCCGCTGACATTGCTGCAATACGGTTAAGATAAACGATAGTATGTCGGTATTTGACACTATGAGGAGCACCCTGTAGGTCTTTGTCTCTGAACTGAACATAATAGAAACCTAAGATGGCAGCTCCAGACAAGAGGCTGTGTCGTCTCATCTGCTATCTCACGGTAGCAACCTTGTTGTAGCAGTTTTTTGGACAATATTAAACATCACGTCAAGGTCGTCAGGAAACTTGACAACACTGTAATTGGGGGATCCCTCTTAAATTGACCCTCTGTCACTCTCACTTTATACGCAATGCTCCACCGCGCCTACAGGACATATACATCTGTTCTTGTACATCCGCACTGCATCACTACGAAATCGAATAATCTCTCCGTAATTTCTTTTTCGCCAATTTCTGGCAACAGAAACGCAACAATGTAATCATATGTTACTCATATAATAACCCACTATTCTTCAATTTCAATGCCTCATAAAATCTGAGAAAATTTGATTTTGTGCCGAATGTTATTGCAATGAACTACACAGTGTTCTAAATTTAGGGGTGGGGAGAAATGACAATTGCGGAAGATCATTGGCCCATTTCATAGTGCAAACAATTTAATGACTGAGAAATCCAATCAATAAGTATGCTGATACAAAGTAAATGGATTATTATTATTTTACTTACCAGAACTGACGGTTTCCTCCACCTCATGCCCATCGAGGGTAGTGAAACATAAAGCCGCCAACACAAAATATAACAATTCGAAATTCAGTCTCATTATTACAACCTGAAACTATCGATACAGAATCACTGTTGCTCACAAATAATTCGTACTACGAAATGACTGTCATTTTTACAAACAACGTTAATTATAATGCACAACCACAAACGAACGTACTGTCTACGGCGAGAGACGCCGTCTTCTTATGCCTCCTATTTGTTGACTGAAACCAAAATATGGACTGGACTGAACCATCTTTGGTTCATGCGCATGTCACCAAGGAATATCGCTCAAAGATACCTTGTAACTGAGTGTTGGATCATTTTTGTAATGCTAATTTTCAATGACAATAAAAAGTTATTGTCATTGAAAAACGATAACGAAATTAATGTCGCTATAACACTTGTCTTAGAATATAGAAAGGTTCAAAATAAATGTTAAAATGTTTCCAGTTTTTCTAGGTCGTTGCCTTAATGTATAGTGAATAGTCTTTCTACTTTTAATCTTTGTGTGCCACAGGATAGTAAACATTACGAAAAAATATCTTATAATTGGACTAAAATTGTAAATAGCAAGTCAATAAATTTTAGCCTTTATGAAACATTTAGGGTCAATTAAATCTTTTAATTAACAGTAATCATATATTACCTAACATACATTACATTAATGTATGTCAGTAATGCAAATAATGTCTTTGTATGTTGGTCACAGTAGCTTCGTCTATTCATGGAGTTGTCTTACATCTAGGACGAATTTTATACACACGTATATTACGAATCATAAGGTAATGTATAAGTATTATAGCAAATTGGCATTAAAAAGAACAAGTACTATCGGCCTAACACGGTAAAATACTAATTTTTATTTCATTTGTATTATATTGTTGGTCGAGGGAAAATAACTAATCTTTTACGAAATGACTCCGTTTTTTACCACTGATTTATAGTAAGCCTTTAGAAATATGGGTGATTTTGAAGATTCGATGCAAATGTATGATGTCATATCACTGAAATGATCCCCACAACTAATCTTGTCACATACATTCTTTATGGGTTGATGGGTTAAATGAGAGGATGTCTAAGTGACTTTAAGCCGAGGTATGTGACAAAGTGAGTTGGTCGAGGGAATGATTTAAGTGTTATGACATACCTTTAAAATTACTGTTAATATATGGCTCTTGGGTCTCGCTACGAAGAATTTCAAAATCTAGTCTGTTATCTAATAATGATTCTTACTCATATAGTTATTCTCTGATTGAGGTTCTGGCTGATGTATACCTACATCTATTATCAGGCAGTATATCTCACTTGACGTTATGTCGGAGGAAAAACAATTCTTTGTATGCTTCTGAAGTCTGATTAGTGTAAAATGTAACTAGTTAGCGATATATGCAATGGAGAAGGAAATGAACTTGACACTCTACTCCATTATCTCCTGGCTTAGCTGCCTCATGAGTGATGCCTTATTGGTGTCACTTATGAAGTTCAAACCCGTCTTCGAACAGTTGACGAAACAACAACCATATAGTTGTAGGTCTTAGTTTGAACTAGGTTCCAACTTCGGGTCGGTGAATGCCAGGACAACTCATGAGACAGATGAGAAAACATGTTCTTGAGCTAAAAACTACAATTTAAGAGCAATCTGCGCAGTTTTTGTAGAGAAATAATTTGAACAAAGAACAGCCCATCAAAATTAGGTAGGCCTAATATGACTATTGTAATTTAATATTTTGATCAAATTAATTTATTAGCTTTTAACTGTCACAATTAGTAATCAGCATTCTAAAAGAGTTAATATTGTACTGACACACAAACATCAATATGTTTTTTCGGTAACTTTTAGATAACATCAGTGCTGCTAACATTGCAGTTGAATTTTTAAACATACATATATATCTTTGGTGTTTGTTAGACCTGGTCTACTCTTAGCATAACCATGTTAAAATTTACTTTCACCTGCATTTCTGCTTTCAACTGATTATCACTAAGTCTCTTTAACTTGTCTATGGACTAAGACTGAAAACCCCCTCACATTAGGTGTAAGCACTGAAAACAAGCATTGATAAAACAAAAGAAACTAGTTTTGAAAGTTCCTTAAATTTTGGATTTGTTTTAAGGATTTTTTTTCTATATCATCTTCATTGAGAGTATCTAGTGAAATTTGAAGAATGGAAATACCTTTATGCAAAACGACTTCAAAATATCGCGTCAGTACATATGTCGTTAATGCATTATTGAATTATTTACTTTTGATGCAATGAACATCACTCTTTTATGTACTTATTTATCTACCCTTGTACCATCAATAAAAACATATTTTTAATTTGCACAGTCTTTGCTGGTAAAATTCATGTTCTGGGAATAATAAGTTAATTAAGTAGTATAATATCGCGGCAATCGAAAAGTATTGGGAATAAATTTGAATAAGGAACAAAAAAGAAGTTTCCTTCCCAGGCAGGATTCGAACAACGAAAGTCTTGGTTACTAGTCTGTCGTGCTCTGTAGTGAACATGGCTCTGAAATCAGCTACAAGGGTCGGTTCGGTTTTTTTTTTTTTTTTTTTTTTTTTTGCCACTACGTAGGTATTTACGCGGTATTCAAAAGTTTTCATTATCTATCCGATTATTAAGCTGAAGACCATTTATCCACAATTTCTAAATCACTCCATATGGGTAGAGTTTTCAAAGGCAAAACAGGCCTGGTATTTAAAAAAATAAAACTGACAATTAAAAAAACCTTCGATTAAAAATAGAAATACACAATACCAGGTGAATATAAATGACAGGAGCGGTTTATTAGTTCATAAAAGTTTGTTAATTTCTAAAATCTGAGACAATAATGATGGAAAATTTTATACAACCACAACACGAATCATTGTGTATATAAAAATGTTGACTTTTTTTTTTAACAATGCCTACATAACCATGCAAATTACTTATAACTTCACAGGACTTGAATTCAGGAAATGTCCTCACTGGGTTAAAATTATGGTTTGTTACTATAAGGACAAGGATCATTAAGTATACAAATTTTGCAATTTTTAACAACTCCTTGATATCCATATTAATTATAATTTTACAAGGTTCGAACTCCAGAAATAATCCCGTCACTGGGTTAAAATTATGGGCAAGGATCATTATGTATATAAATTTTGAAAAATTTTTTTAACCTTTTCTTCATGGCTAGACCCAAGAACCATGCACTAACTAATGGTTCATTTAAGTAATTATGTAATGTTATTAAATTTCAGATAAAATGGGAGGTGACCATGGCCATCACCACAAATACGAAGTACCAGATTATAAGATTTACAAAGTAGAAGACTGTCCAAAATTACTGAAAGTACAACAAGCATTAGCAAAAAAAGGATTGAAAGATCCTTGGCTGCGGTTAGTTACCTGTAAAATGAAACTAAAATTAGTATTCAATATTGTATTGTTTATGCATGGGTGTGCTGAAAATTGGATGTAATTTCGTTTTCCTAGGAATGAAGCTTGGCGATTCCAACCTGCTTTCAAGACTGAAGGATACAGAGCACGACTAGCCTTTGTCCGTGGAATACAGTGGGGATTCCTTGCATTTTTAGCAACTATTGCAGTGGAGAAGGCCTGGGAGAAAATGTTCGAAAGTGGCAATGGTCATGGCCATGGAAGTGGACACCATTAATAGAACTCAGTGTAAAATATTTGTTAGGAAGTGCATGAATATGCATAAAAATGCTTGTGGCAGAAATTACCAATATTGCACCATGTTTTTGAAGCTGAAGAAAATAGATAATCAAGAAATGTTTAAATTAATTTTTATCACATTATTGATTTGATGACATTTAAGATTATTTCATCCATTTTGAAGTCACTTAATTATAACACAGATTTATGGCATATGTAATAAAACATATGCAAGTGTTGATAAATACGTTACTAATAAACATTAGTCCAGAATTACGTAATTTATGGGTAGGGTGTCTATTCCAAGTAATTGGCCGTACCACAAAATCCAACGGTAGGATTTGTAATTCTTATCTGTTTAACAGTTTTACATCTTGGTGCATGTATTGGTGACATAAATTGGCATTAGTAATTTCTGGTAACTGTAGAATGTAAATATAAAGAAAATAAAATATTTGTTACACAATTCTTCTTAAATTTTTACAGAGCAAGCAGGTTTATGACAATGCTTGAAATCATATTATATTGTAATAAAGAAACTTAAACAGTAGAGTTCGTGCCTGAATTGGTAACTAGAATTTTTCTTGTTGTAATTTTACATTTTAAAATCTATATTTTCTTCTTGTTTATTTTGTACATTAAATTCTGGTAATAGTTTATGCGATACTTTAATAATTTTAAGTATATTTAAAGGCATACATCCTCATATGTGGTGGAAGCATTGCATCCTCTCTTATTTTTAAAGGAAATATTTTTCTTATTTGTATGTGGATAAATGAATTATTAATTTTCTCTTTTATATCATGTTTATACAACGTTTTGACTTGAGGCGAATTTGAACATGATGTAAGATGCTTGCTTCCAACTACCTGCTTGTCACTGTGGGTTGCTGGAAAAAAAAAAGGGGGGGGGAGACACTGTATGTGACTGTGGAGTGACTTTCCAGGGTGTTCCTGATGTTTCTTCATTGTACTGACAATAAGCATCATCCATCAGAATGTTCTATGATTCACTATGTGGTACTGTGTAGTGTTAAAAAAATTAAAGTAATATGATATTATTAATAATCACATACGTTAATATTAGATCTACAATTATAAAATGTAACATTATTGGTAAATAATAATAATATTAATTAGTAATAATACATAATCACTAAACGCATTTTCACCATTCTGTCTGCCCATCTGTCCATGCTCATAGCGTCAAAGTTATTCAAATGATTTTATCCATGGTTATGAGTAAATCTTGGATATTTAAACTATAAAAAGGGCTCATTTAGGCATCCGAAATAGCCTGCATTCTAAAATATTAAAATAAACTTTAACATAATTTTTCAGGTATTGATAGGCACGTCAGAAGAGGATAGCAATGTTAGAATTTATTATATAGAAAACTAAACTTACGTACCTGAATTTAATTATGCAAATTTGATTTCATTACAGGTGTAATATCTTAGAAGGGGACAAATGTGATTTTAAGTATTTTATGCTCGACCATGCCGAAATGTAGTAATTATACACCTGGTAGCAGCCCTTTAATGGACCTCAATAAAGTACACCTATTCATTAAAGTTCAGGTGGTCCACCAATCAGAAAACACCATTGTAGCAATATGAAAGCGCAAGTATCAATTATTCTCGGATATGCAATTGAAAGACAACTAGCGACACGTCATGGAGGCTGGAAATCCAATACTGTTGCAGAAGGTTATGTTCTGTTACTATAATAATTAGCGTTAATTGTAAATAATATTCAAATAAATTCAATTTGTCATCTCGTTTTTCAATGTTTAAGTCAATTTCAAGGTTATATCAAGATTAATGTTTATTTTACTCTCTAGATTATATCAAGGTCAATGACATTTATTTCTCGGAAAAAATCAATACTTTCGCGTTTGCGCACATCTCTCAATTTACGAGATATTGCACAAGGTCAGTTCCGCTCCCCAATCAGATTAGAATAACATGAATACTTATGAATAATTTCAAGTTAGAAATATTGTCGAGCATAAAAAGTCGTATGAAACTTGCCTATAATGGTAATTAAGAAGCTCGTATGAAAATTATGAAACTCACTTGCGCTCGTTTCATAAACATACTCGCGTCTTAATTACTACCATTATAGGCTCGTTGCATAATGTACTATTAGGATCTTAGAAGAGAACAGGAATCTCTCCTGGAAATGGCTTATGTATAATCCATTTCAGAGGTTGGGGCATCTGGAAGGCAGAGTTATGCTGCCCTTTTGATAGTATGACTGTGAAATGTGGTGCCAGGAGAGTCTTAAACCTAAACTTAAGTTAATTTCCAGACCATGGACGAACACAGGAACGATTTCTTTCAAGGAAAAATTTCTGGATGTCTGATTAGTGTAATATGTCAGCAAAGGATGCAATGGAGGGGGAAAAGAATTTGCTTCTGACACACATCGTTAAGTGATAATAGATGTCCCCAAAAAAAGAATGAGATGACTCTTAGTGATGCAAAAGTCTAAGTTCTATAGTGTAGTTCACACATTATCAATGTAACATTGCAGGAAGACATCTATCTGACCATGCATGCTTATTTTCACCTTATTCCAAAGTACACACCAGTCAAAATTATATCAGTTATATGTTCATTTTTGATATAGGTGATTACTTTTGTGATCTTTAATCTTCTATGAAAGTATGGAGGGAACCATTTGGCAAAAAGTGACAAAGAGGAAAAATAATGTTCTTATGAAATGGCAAATGTAGAGCAATAACAAACACGAGGACCATAAGAAAGGTAACAAAGACCATGAAAAGTATAAAGACAAGGACATGATAAGGATCACGACAAGAACCAGGACCACGAAATGGATTATGAGAAAGACAACAAGAACCATGTTAAGGACCATGATAAAGACAAATATCATAAGGACCACGATAAGAATCACAACATAGACCATGACAAGCACCATGGTAAGGATCACGATATGGGCCACGACAAACACCATCATAAGAACCACAGCTTAGACCACAACAATGACCACAATAAAGATCAAGACAATGACCACAATAAGGATCAAGACAAGAACCAAGACTTAGACCATGATAAGGACCAGAACTACGAATGGACTAAACAAAGACCACGATAATGACAATAACATTCTAAGAACCACTACAAGAACAAGGACAGAAACAAGGATCATCATTAGGAACACATGGATCACGACATGTACCACGATAAGAATCACATAAGCAACAAAGACAAGAATCACAGAGAGGCACATGACAAAGACAAGAACCAAGATAAGCACCATAATAAAGACAAAGACCTCGATAAGAGTCATGACAAAGACAAGGACCATGATTAGGATCATGACATGGACCACAAAAGCAGAGTGACAAGAATCACGAAAAGGACCACAACATGGATCATGATAAGAACCACGACATAGCCACAATAAGGATTACAAGGACAATGATAAGGACAAAGGTTATGATAAGGACCATGGCAAGGACAACAAATACTATGATAAGGCACATGACAAAGAATAAGGGAACAATAAGGACCACATGAAAAACATCAAGAATCATGATAAGGAGCATTACAAAGACAAGGGCTAAAATAACAACAATGACCAAAATAAGGAATATGACAAGGACAAGGCCCACAAAGAAGACAAATACCAGAATAAGTCTCACGACAAGGGTCAGAATAGGGTCCATGATATGGATGCGAAAGAACAATAAGAACCACAAAGACCACAACAAAGAGAGTAAGGACCATGATGATAAGAACAAAGAAAGACAAGGACAATGGCTGGAACGATAATGGCCCCGACAAGCAGCACAATAAGAAATATGATAAAAACCACGATATAGGTCACAACCACAATAAGGACCATGAAAAACATAAGGACCACGACATGGACAAAGACAAGGGCAATAATAAGTATCACGACTATGCATGGCAAAGGCAACAAGGACCATGACTAAAAAGTACCATGATAAAAGCCACAACAAAGATAACAAAAATCGCGATAAGGACCATGACAAAAACAAGGATCATGATAAAGATCATTTAGAAGGATAAAGGTAAGGACCATGCCAAGGACCACGATAAGGCTCATAACAAGAATCACAACAATGACCAAGACATGAACCAAGCACCACTGTCTTGTGATCACTGTCTTGATCCTTGTGATATAGCATTGTTTTTCAATATTTTGTTAGATTACCTTCCTGTGGTGAGACCAAAAGGCTGAATAAATGCTTGTGTCGCCACTCGTCTGAGTGGCTCATACAGTTAGTATTTAAATCTAATTGTTATTAAAAAGAAAAATTACCCCATTTACAATAACATCTTATGTTCTAGATTATAATTACAGTGTTATTTAGTAAAATATGTCTTATAGAGTCACCAGTTTTAATCTTAATTCTAAGCACTTCTTTTGACGCAGAATTTTTGTGCTTGAAGCAGAATTATTTCTCTAAAAAATGAGATTGTAGTTTTCTCTGAACCTGATATGAGGAAGAAACGTGTGCTAGAACCGAGAACTCTACAAATGCCGGTACTTGAAAGCACTGTAGCTCTCTGAATTTTTTTCCGAAATGCAATAAATTGCATAAACTGAAATTATTCAAATCAACTTTACAGGGAGTTATACCTGAAAGCTTGATTTGCATAATACACGTCACTGTTCATTAACAGAAAACCACAATTTAAGTCACACAGAGTTAATGTGCACTCAATGTTGGTTGCTTGACGGTTCTCAGCCCACTTTGAGGTCTGTGGATATAGAGGGAAAAATTGGATCGGAGTCTCGTAAGTTCCCGGGTAGCTCAGTTGGTAGAGCGTTGGTACGTTAAAACCAAAGGTCCCGGGTTCGATACCCAGTCCCGGAACAATTTTTCCCTCGAAATTATTCAATATATTGACGTGTTTACCTGGAGCAAAAAGATGAGCCTTTAAATAAGTATAAACTGAAACCTTTTGTTTTTTCGGTATACATCATCAGTGCCAATTCCTTCTTAATAATTATTTGCGATATACATGAATGAAATTAAAAATATCTGTGAAGAACTGTGTTTTTCTTTATAGCATACTGCTATGAAATTATTACAAAGTGATATTAGGTGTTTTTGTTCAAACTTACACTGTTTAAAATCCGATTAACTGGTCGATTAATTGATGAAATGCATTCAGTTAACCAATCAAACTTTCTAGTCGATTGACAGCTCTCATAGAACCTAATAAATATAATTAAGTTGCTAACCTCTGTACAGAAGTCATACTGCATATACTGCTGATATCATGGCTAGGCCTATAATATTAAATTACTAGGGTTACATAAAAATGAGGACACCAACCCCTAAACATCTTGCAAATACAAATTCATACATTGAGGCAAAGTTTCAATTTCAGACAATTAAAGTGAAGTCAAATATTTAATATGCTCCAAGTTTTGATACCTAATTCCTAAATTATTATAATGTGTGTATATAGAAATATACATTAAATGGAATACTGAAATCTGTGTGCACAAGGAAACAAAACTTAAAATATACAAAACAATTATTAGAAGTATTCGCTGTTATGCAAGTGAAACTTTGACATTATCTAAGGAGACAGAAGCTAAACTAGGTATATTTGAGCGCAAAATATTCAGAAGAATTTTTGGACAAGTGCAAGAAAATATGCAATGGAGAATATGTTATAATAACGAGCTATATAAATTATACAGAAGTTTCGATATTGTTACTTTCATCAAATTAAGGAGGCTTGAATGGGCTGGACATGTCTATTGGATGGAAGGAAACAGAATACCAAAGAAGATCTTAGAAGGGAAAATACATGGTAAAAGACCAATTGGAAGACCTAAAAAATAGGTGGATAGATGCGGTAATGATCGATTCTCAGAACTGTCTCCGAACGACTGCCTGGAGGAGATTAGCACAGGACAGGAGCAATTAGAGGAAGAAAATTAAGGAGGCTAAGGCTCGACTTTGGGCTGTGATGCCATCGTAGTAGTAGTATATAGAAATACATAAAAACTACAAGAATGAACTTCACTGTTCAATCAAATTTCAGTCACTCATGCTCCTGATTCGTGAATTAAATTCAAGGCATGTTTTAGCTCCCATTGTTTAAATTTCGAGCAATTAAAAAAATTAAATGAACAGGTCCAATTTCCACACATTCGCGTTGATTTTGAAAATGAGGATAATATATCCGGGAAAATGAGAATGTATGGTAACCCTACAAATTACTGAATTCTAATTGCTATGAAACATAAAAATTCGAACTCTGTCACGAAAACTGACCACTTTTTAAAATGTAATTCTTTGAGAAAAGAAATACAAAAACTAAAATAAGCAAGAATAACGTAAAAATTACACACCAACCATAGCAGAGAGACATATCTTGGGGGGGGAGGACACACACATCCAGCTGGTCAGAGAGTGTGTCTAACAGCTTTATATGCTGGCAAGTGCAGTTCCACGTGGGCAAACAGAAGAATGACCTCATTTCTGCAATCATTTCCTTAAGTGCATTGCTGTAGGTTGCCAAGGAAACTTACGATGTTGCCGAATTTCCACCATCACTATATCAGTTCGCATTAAGCATAGCTATTTTTCTAACCATGTTGAAAAAGTAAGGAGTGTGACTTTTCCACACAGTAACAGCTAGGACACATTCTCTGGCTGCCTTGATTCAGTATCTCAGTTATCCGGTACTTCAGATTATCCAACCTAGGCAGTATATTTATTTTCAGATTTGATTTCTCAACTTTTCAATTGAGTTTTTAATTTGTTGAACTGTTCCCTCTAAAAAAAAAAAAAAAAAAAAAAAAAAAAAAAAAAAAAAAAAAATCGTGATATAAAGAAAAGTCTGAATGCTGATGAGCCAACATTAATGTTATAGCAATCAATTTTAGAAAACAATATTTAAATAGTGTTCTTGCTTATCTACCAATTTCCGTTATCTGGTTCATCTTCAGTGCTGTTTAGGCTGGATAATCAGGCCTATGTACCTTCAGGTAAGCCTACACTTACGAATCCATTGGGAGACAAAAGTCAAGGTAACGAAATTGATTTATTCCTTTCGTTGCACAACATAGTCATGGATCTACAGGGTTCTCCAAAAGCTGGAGCATATAGGCCCTAGACATCCTCCTAAGAAGAAACAAACTAGTTTAAAATATTAATAATGAATAACATTCTTCATTATGTAACATACAATATTTACAATTAATTTACTTTTTATAATGTTCCATGAGACTGAACCTACCTTTCTTATATATTGTTAAGATTTTTCCTTCTGTTGCATCACAATGTTCTATTCCTCAACCCCATGGAACACTGCACAATAATCTCACATAGTATCACAATAAGAATTGAAGCAAATGTTGTAATTTAAACAAACCAGAGTCTGCTTTTATATGACGTACACATTAAAAAAAATTGGTGTCATACATTTTATTTCTTTCAAAAGAATTCAAATTTTACTTTCTCAATATACGAAGTATTAAGAGAAAGTATTGTGATGCTATAACAAAATTGATTTCGCTAAAATACATGTTTTCAGCATCCTAATACTGAAAAAGTGGTTTTGAGCATTCTGTTCATCTTTCTACAGAGATGTCTCCTGAACTATGTCAGATTTTGTTCATACTTGGTACATGAGAGTTGATTTATCTGGGAACACATGAAATATAATGGTTTTCAGTAATGTTTAATTAAAATGAAAAACACACAACAGTGATTCAGTTCAAAACAAAGCCACAGATCTTCTTCATGACCGAGCATAAATTGACACATGAGATAAGTTACACAGCATCTAAATGGAAAACCATGTTTGACTAAGGATAATTATATACAGAAGTATTTATACATTTCATTGCTGTTTCAGTCCAAGTAAGGCTTAAACCAGAGGGTATGCATATAGCAAGGAAACAGATAATACGAGTAACGGGGCTTACTGTCCCAAGAATTTACCATCCCTTGTAACACCATTTTATACATGGGTGAACAGTGAAAGAACGATTTACAATTTAAAGGAAATAGTCTCAACCACTAATGTATTTTAACATTCATACCACTTCTAAATACTGATTTTATAAATAGAAAAAGATTAGAAATTATTTCAATATATTGTAGACCCACAGTATATATAACACGGTACCCGCCATGTGCAGACTAGCAGGAAAGCCCTGCCCTTTTCTACGTCATCCATTGTACAAAGTGTGAAAACTTATGCGCCGCAGACATGCATTTAAAATGGAGGAAAACAATAACACTACGGAAGGTTGTTTTCGATCTCTGGAAATGACTTTGAATGACGTCATGTACGTCAGGAGTCACATAACAGCTGAACTGTGGCGAAAGGTGACAGACCAATAGTGAGTGAGCTCAAAGTCAGAGTGCACGGTGTCTCACAGCAGCAATGCCCAAGAAAATCGAGCCTTTTTGGGAGGGGTACATTGCGACCCTTTCTGATGCCAAGTATAGTTACGTGAAAATCATAGGAGCCTGCCAAAAATGTTGTTTCGTTATTTCCAAGAAAGGCATCTTCTGTGTACTTAATAAGACTGACAAAGCTCGGATGGGTTTAATTCCAGAGGGGAAAAAGCAAGCAAATCCAACCCCCCCGAGATGATACAAATTAAACCCTAAATTTTTACCATCACTTTTGAAACAGCCTGTATAAATAATAAAAGCTGATTTTTAATAAATCGCCATTTTGTAGTAACAAAGATTATATTTCACGTAAATTACAAGTGAACTGACTCACTACTCATTAGTACTGCATACGACTAAAATTCATTCACTAGTTGAGAATTCTGAAAACCACTTTCTTGTATATGGAAAAAAACAATCTCTAACAATTTTTGCATCACCCCAATTCTTTTTCTTATACATAAAATACATAATGAAAAAGTTAAAATGTAAATTTTTTATGAAATGTATGCAAAAACAGTAGAAAGATCTTTCTCTTTATTAGTACTTACACTAGAGGATTAATGAAAAATACATTTCACACAACAAGGACTCCAATATTGACTCTTTCATGGATCATCACATATCCTGCAGGTACCAAAGACATTTCAGAATGAGACGAGACAGTAAAAAAATAAACGTATCTAAAGTTGTAAAAGGAGTTCGGAGATCTCTTCTCCACTGCTGAGGATGCATTATGCCTTGCTTTTGCGTACAATATCACGAAGCTTGAGACTGAAATGCGGATTATAGCTGTCTTACTATCCTAGATGGAAGGAGTGGGGAAAGTGGGAGCTGAAAAATGCATAGCTCTGAATAATTTCTGTATACAGTGCCTATTGTAATTCAGTCGTTATGCATTTATCTCTGGCTTCAGGCAGATTTTGCTCTTATGCCGATACTTGTGTCTGCCAATAGTGTAAAATTACAGATTTCTTAAATGTCTTTTGATTTAAATGAGGCAAAACAATGGCGACTTTCTGAGAAGAGGTTCAGACTGAAATTTTTCTTCTGCTGATGAAGTCTACAATACATTATTTATAAATATATCATATCATAAGATGTGAAAACATGTCCCAATTTAAGGTGCCTCTATCTGTCAACATTATATTCTTATTACCTGCGGCAACAGAAGACACTAGAGCAAAGTTTTATTAATGAGAACTTCATCAACTAATCTTCAGGAAGTGTTGCAGAAAATTTCCTATGAAGTTTCAGGATTATCCAGCTTCTAAGAAAAACAACAATATGCTGTTTCAATTATTAGTGGTGAAATTTCACGTGACCAGATCTGTGATGGTTAGAAAAGAAAAGAGAATAACACTTAAGTGTAGAAAAGTTAGACCTAAATGGTGTTCAATTACAGGCTTTTCCTCAAGTCATTATGTAATACACTGAGCAGAAAAACAACTTAAAAATTATTTCTTAACTTTTTATGTGAAGAACTTTGAACTCCATTTCGTTTCAAGAAACAGACTATTCTGAATATGAGAGTCATGCTTACAGTCACCATTTCGAGTGTCTATTGATTCATGGTATAAACTTTCCTTCCTCTCCCTTTGGTGGAGAAGGGATGCGAAGGCTAGCACTGCAGCTTCTA
Organism: Periplaneta americana; assembly: GCF_040183065.1. Taxonomy (NCBI): domain Eukaryota; kingdom Metazoa; phylum Arthropoda; class Insecta; order Blattodea; family Blattidae; genus Periplaneta; species Periplaneta americana. Next base: position 63,718,393 of record NC_091119.1, on the reverse strand, counting down.
GTGGTCTTATTTTTATCATTCCTATACTGGAAATGATTTTTGAAGTCCGAATGATTGTACTTATGTAGATATTGTGACTCAACTGTGCGGTGATGTCATCTGTACACCTTTCATAATACATCATGCTGCACCATTCTGAGTGTACACTATTACAATTATGATAATAATTACTGAATTGGAGAGTGATGGTGGAATGATGAAGGAAAGTGGAAGAACACCGAGAAAAAACCTCAGGAAATTTGGCTTTGTTCACCACAAATATGACTCCACCATCACCAGGATTCGAACTGGGTCTGCAGTAATCGTAAGCCAGTGTTCTGTCAACTGATCTAAAAAAGGCGACATGAACATTTCACTTTTAATCGTGAACATGGTTACAATTTATAGAATCAATTGATTGATTGATTGTGGTCAATACAGGTTTTGATAACTCATCTAATAGAAAACATGACCTCTTCAGTAAGAGAGAGACAGGAGAAGAATTCTACTCATTATAAACAGTAATCAGGTTTGTATTTCTGTAACAGGTTCAATGGGTAGAATTTGTTTTTCACAATTCACCTTAAAACAAAGAAAAATATAACCTTCAAAATATCGTGCTTCTCACCATTTTATTGGCAGCAGAAATAAAATGGTTCAACCAACCTCTTCTTTATAATCATTATGTTTTCATATAGTTGGCTCACTTTTAAACTAGAGAGTACTTCTTTAAATGATGAACTGATAAACATTCAATGAAACTAATGCATCCTCAGTAGTGACCTCACTATCTTCCTGCTTCATTAAAGCTACAATTAACAAGAATAAATATTTATTTGGCTTCCTGCTTCTTAATATCTACTGTAATATGTAGTAATTCTACCCTTTACACATGAAGAGAGCTGCATTCCAACCGCCTTCACCTATATACAGATCTTTCATTCCTCCCTAATGACCAGAATATGACGCAGCGAAAAGCCCCTGCAGTTGAAAGCAAAATTAAATGAAAATAAAATAAAAAATAAAAACTCATTACAGGAAAGCATAATATACCAGGAACACTCAGGAAGTAATGGCTAGTCGAGTATTACTGACTATGTTGAAGAGAATCAGTAGGAAATCATGTTTTACTTTCACTCGTTTGATTCTTTGTCACTGAGAAATATTGGGTTCGAAATATGTATTATGTCTTTCTCGTGTTAAATTCTATCCTACCTGGTTAACATGTTTCGGCCTGTTATGTGCCTTCTTCAGAACTTCAGAAGAAAGCCCATAACAGGCCGAAACATGTTAACCAGGTACGATAGAATTTAACACTAGAAAGACATATAATACATATTCCGAAGTGATATAGTGTTAAAAGTTGTGTAATCAAGATATATAGGAGAAATATTGGTTGAAAATGAGGAAACAATCGAGAAAACTGTGTTCTGAAGTTGCAGTTGGCAATCAAACACGACGTGAAAGCAGTTTTGAGTTGCTCTGACGTTTTAGTGGGACATCCTCAGCCAAATCACCGTACAACCACAGTCACGAAGCTTGAGTTTATGAGGGTACTAGAAACAATAGACTGTGCAGGTACTATTTCGCATTGTCCGTAATGAGGCGATAGTAACAATCCTAGTGGTTAGCAATTATCTATGGATGCATATTTACTACGTATTAAGCTTCGTGACTGTATATATTAGACTGTGATACAACCTCGATCTGATTTCTAGCAATTAACACCTCTTTTTTTGTATCACCGAAAACAGTTTCTCCTTATATCAACAACTTCTCAGCATTTGATGAAGAATTAACATCTTCACTGGTAACAAATTTCTTTGATAAAGCTTGTACCACACTGACAGATATCTGAATTACCATAGTGCTTTTTTATACGAAGTAGAGGTCCGAAGGCTAAACCCTTATGCCATGAATCGGCTTACTGTGCCTTACCACTCTACTCAGAAATGATTGCTTAAGTACGAATGGTTACTTTATTTGTAGAATTCATGAATCAACTATGTGATGTCATTTGTCGATTCAGCCATGTAGGCTTAAAGGTCTGATAAAGAGTCTCTCTGGAGTGCTCTTCCATCCCCTCCCCCGAAAGTATACCTCCTCAGACTGCTGCCATTTGTACACCTGTCACAATACTTGCACCATATCACACTACGCCATTTTCAGTAAATACTACTGAAATGATGATAAAGAATACTGAAATGAAGAGTAACAGTGGAATGGTGGAGGAAACGGAAGAACTCTGGCTTTGTTTACCACAAATACAACTCTGTCATTGACTCCAGATTCAATCTTGGGTTCACAGTCATTGTATGTCAATGCTCTGGCACCTAAGCTACCAAGGCGCCTATTATGGTGCATGCAAAGACAAATAAATAATGGTTGTAAGTAAAGCTCAGTTATAATAAACCATTTCATTCACATTTTATGTTTAATGGTTGATCAGCCCTTACTTTCCGAATGGTCCTCATACATAGCATTTCCGTGAACAACCAATGCTTTCTTCGAAACAGATTTTACTTCATGAGAATTTAAAAATTTTAATGAAGTTTAAAAGGGGATAAAATTGAAAAGATAATAGAAACAAGATAAAAATAATAAGAAACTGTCCATAATTTACCATATACAAATATACAGAGTGGAATTGAAATAATCTTGCAGATTGAAAGGGCGATAGGTTACTCTGAAATGAATAGAAAACCTATATTATGTTTTGTGATTAAATGCACGGTTGATTAGAAAATTGAATTGGAAGTTTCAGCAGTCTGGCAACATAGCCGCTAATATAATCTTCTCGTGATACAGATGTAAGAGGTCAATGAACTCGGTGTGTTTCGCTAGATGAGCTGTTTTCTAGTGCTGTGTTGCAACCAACTCGCATTGTCAGTGGCTTGAATTTAGAGGTTTTTAAAATTAAATTTACACGAAAACCGCCCACACTATTGAAATAAGCCAGAGGGATAAATTATTCTTCATTAGTTTTCCTATCCATATGGATAAAAAATCATGATTCTACTCTCAATAGTTACTGAATAAGAGGTTGTTAAATATCTGGGAAAAAAACATTTTTTTATAAAAAAAAACTATGAACTTTCCACTAATATGATATTATAGTTTTTTGTTACATACAACATGAGCGATTCGCTCTGAAAATCTGCAAGTCTATTTCACTTCCACCCTGTATGTAGCAACCTATAAAACTGCAATTTAGGGTAAAAGGTTAGTCATGATTACCCTTCTTCAAAGCCATTTCTATTTGCAAATTTATATCCATCTCGTAAGAATCTATTAAGTCAGAAGTTAGTATATGCAGAGAACCACAATGATTACTAAGAGTTTTTAATTAAGGAAAGATATGGCTCCAAAGGGAATACATGTATCATGAGCTTACTGGAAAAAGTTGATCTCGCTGCTTTCCTATATAGTTACGGACTTTTTGCAGTAAGCCCACAACAATATACAGTCTATACTATTACACTTGGGACAGCTTCCTGTTCAAGGTGTAGTGAAGACAAGCAATAGGGAAATGGTGAGTAAATCATGACTTTTAACAAAATATTTTTGTATGATGCCTTCTCCAAACACTCAGATGTAGGCACCAATTTCAGGGATGGCCATCATTATTTGCTTCGTAGAATGTTCACTGTATGAATGTCATTGTGTAGAGCTCATCTTCTGGAAAGATACATGGAGTACTTTCCCTAACTACTGCACTGTTGATGAAATCGACTATAAATTAAGCATAAAAATTGTAGTAAACAGCAGTCTACCGAGAAAACACGGCCTAGAATTCTTCTCCTCAAAAAGTTCCATTTGGACTCACTGTAACAAGAAGTCAGGTTCCCAACAAGGAAAGCCAAAGTTCCAGAGGTAATGGACAGATCATAGAACGATCAAAATTTGTAATTAGCTATTCTAGACTAGGAAGCTGTTACAGACAGACAGACAGACAAACAGAAATATCTATACCTAACAAAATATCGAACTTGATTATTGTAGTATACTGCATAATGATAAAATAAACTTCAGAACGATATTTTTGGTGTGTTTGCTTACAAACGTTGTAAGTTACGGTAACCAATATATGATGTCACAGAACAGGTCACCATGTCATTTGTTTACAGCAAATTTTCTCATTGAACTCATCAACATATGACGCGTTCAGAGCTAAAGTGGATCAAGTCACAGATTTTCATAAATCGAGTTTAATTCATTTTCTGATTATCTGAAGTTGGATCTTTTCCGAGCAGTAATGGATCATGTCTTAATTCCAAGCATTCGCTGGTAGGTGAAACCAGTCACTTTTGGCTCAGATTATTATTTGTTCACGATGTTCTGAGCTATAGTGGATCAAGTCACCGAAGTTTTGCAACAATTAACATCACAATTATTTATATTTTATAAACCGGAATCTAGAATTTGAGAATGGAGCAATAAAATTGTTGCTAGTCAAATTAGATAATCCACTAGAGCATGTTAACTTTAAGTCCTATTATCTCAAAGCTACGTCTCATGGACTTGATCCACTTTAGCTCTGAACGTCTCATATATGCAGCTGTAAAGCTCTAGTAATTAAATAACTTGCCATCATGTTCTTAAAAGTTGCCTGGATTTCAAAAACCGTATGATAAATAATACGTCACTCTGTGATGCGTGAACAGACATGTGTCAATGGAAATTTACACAAAAACACTAAAAAAAGGGATGTGAGCACTTCGGCATCACTAAATGGAAGAACACCTCAGCTAGTGGCCACCCTGATCTCCAAATAACTGTTCGATTTTCTTATTGTTGGGGTTCTCGTCGCCAAGAGCTTCTGGAAAGTTTCTCAAGATGTTGTCCCACAGCACATGAGCCAGAAGAGGCTGTGCAGTCTGTAAACAATGAATAAAAAAACATGAATTGAAAAAATTGATCTTGTTTTGTGATTAAAAAGCATAATTTCTCTCGGAAGTACTGTTCGAATAAACGAGCAAAATCGATTGGATATGATACATTAAAAGTTTTAGTACAGTCAAATATCATCTCAGTGAATTTAAGTATACCGATTTCTACAAGTTCCTGTTGAAAAGTCTCAAGATTTTAAGCCAGATTCATGAATCTGCAAAATACAATATTATTGACAACTTTTATACTCAAAAGAGACTGCAACTTTCTTGTATAGCATTGCTATAATCAACAATACCACCTAAATGTTAAGTACACTTAAAAATATTGTTCTGTTCATAGCATTAAATGTGTCAATCTTTCTTCCTTTAAAAAATCTGGGAACACCAACAGAACAAAAGTAGATGATGGCTTGGTGAACTCTGAGCACTTCATTTCCACAAACACCTGCAACTTTTATATCAAATGGGTGGAGCTAATTACACAACATGAACTCATCTTCATGCACAACTAAAGTAATACAGATCATTTGCTTGAGATCTGGGCCAAGAGAGCAGGACGAATTGCAGTTGGCTGATGTCACTACGTGTCAAGGCTACGTAATGCACGTGTATGTTGCGCAGTTTAGTTTCATAGTTGTCTTCATCATGCAATGTGCAGTGTCATAAGATTGGTCCAGTTGCATGAAACTGAAGATATATATTCCATAGCTATCTATTCCATAAATGTAAGGAATAGATAAGCCTGCACCCGTTTTTGAAAAGCAAATCTATCTAGACAATATATATTCGATAACACACTTTAAGTTTGGCCACTAGATGGTGGCATATGTTTCCATCTTTATTTTAAGCAGTCTTGCAGACTTAGTGAATTTGAAGGCCAAGAAATTACTCATTATTTTTGACATAGAAATTTATCGACTTTTTAACTTCTCACAGGACAAAAACATAATATTTATCACTGATGATACAAATATTTAACGACTTCAGCACAATCTCTTTAAGACCTTTCACAAATTTAAACTGCCAACACAGATTGTATGTAATTCTCACTGTAAAAATGACAACCAAACGTGGAGGAAATTTCGACTATTTTAAAAAGAAATTAATCATAGAAATGTTTTTATGCTCGACCATGCCGAAATGTAGTAATTATACACCTGGTAGCAGTCCTTTAATGCATGTCATTAAAGTACACCTACTCATTAAAGTACAGGTGTTCAGCCAATGACAACTCAGCTTACAGGTGTTCAGCCAATGACAACTCAGCTTTGTACCGTTATAAAACCGCAAGTATCGATTATTCTCGGATATGCAATCGAAAGAGAATTAGCGAAAAGTCACGGAGGCTGGAAATCCAATACTGTCGCAGAAGGTTATGTTCTGTTACTATAATAATTAGCGTTAATTGTAAATAATATTCAAATAAATTCAATTTGTCATCTCGTTTTTCAATGTCGAATTCAATAATCAAGGTTATATCAAGTTTAACGGGTTACCCCAAGGTCAATGACATTATTGTTCCTCGGAAAAAATCAATACTTTCGCGTCTGCGCACATCTCACAATTCACGACCTAGAACAAGGTCACTTCCGATCTTGTCAGATACAAATAAAATGTATACATCTGAATAATTTCAAGTTAGAAATATGGTCGAGCATAAAAAGTCGTATGAAACTTGCCTATAATGGTAATTAAGATTGCTTGTATAAATATTATGAAACTCGCTTGCGCTCGTTTCATAAATATCCATACTTGCGTCTTAATTACTATCATTATAGGCTCGTTGCATAATGTACTATTTGCACATCTTGCACTTTCATGTGCTTATATTCAAAGAATTCTTATTAGGATAAAGTTGTCCTTTATTAATGTTGCTGCAGTTTGTATGTACTTAGAGAATATCATATCTCCAAGATATCACGATGATAAAATAAATATAAGAATAAAAGAACTGACAAAAGCAAATGACTTATAAAGGAATACAGTGAAGAAAAGAGCTAGAAGTCAAAAAAAAAGAGAGAGAGAGAGAGAGAGAGAGAGAGAAGTGTACTCGATCAACTAATTTCACGATTAGGTACTTGTCTAGCATGTTACTCAACAGGCTATGGAACTCTCTAAAGGTGTGTAACAAGTAACAATTTAGACTTATCAGGATCAAGAGAAAGTTCAAAAGATAAAATCTTGAAAATTAACGCCAATTCGACAGGGTTTTCAGGTGGATATTAATTTTTCTATATATCTAAATTGATCTCATGAAATTTTAACAAAATCGGTATCAGTACACTGTGGGCTCCCTTTGTAAGTAGAATGTTATTATGATAGGCTAATTCAAAATTATTTATGTGAAACTGAAGTTCAAACTTAGCTTATTTAAATATAATGTCTTAAAATATCATGAAGAATAAACTCACTGATACAATATCCTATATTATTCTTTACTATTACTGAAATTATAATTAATTTTATGTAATTGTTGTCACAATCCAACTTAAATATGAAAAGAAAAAGTAACAAGAGTATGCATTAATTATAGTCTACTGGTCTGTATTCCCTTGGGCACTTCCATTTGTATAACATTATGATTTCCTGCCTCAGGTATCTGTTTACTGAGCCACCATGTTGAATATTTATCGAATACTTACTGAGTTATCAGATCATTTAATTTCAGGTAAGTTATAGGAAGGTTTATATAATCAGTAACTCCTATTCGACATTTCAAAAACACTTATTGAACAAATAATGCTATCGAATAGATATCTGACATTCCAGAAATCGGCCATTAAAACTCAAGATGTGTCATTACTTTTCATTTTTTTTAAATGTGATTTCTGTGTGTGAATTAAATTAGACTCTTAGACCATTGAAATTTCACGCGAAAACTACATGCTAGAACAAAGAATTTTTATGTATGACACAATGTGAAAACCAACATGTTGAGACAAAGGCAATTTTGAGAGACTCACTGGTGTTCCAGTTCGAAGTAGACAGACAGAATAAGGGAAACGAGATCACTAAATGCTACAATTCCCAAGCCAAAACGAAGAGTTATAATAGAACAAGAGTTATAATAGATTTAATTGGTGCATCATCGGAACATTTTTCAAAGAAATCTTTACATCATGCTTCACAGAAAGCAGGAGTTTCAAAAACCTCAGCTCATAAGGCTACGAAACTTATAAAACTGAAACCTTACAGAGAGGCTATAGTCCAAGAATTTGAACAAGTTCTATTAAACAGGTTAGTACATCATGAAATAAAAGTATAGTTGTATGAATGTTATTAATAAAAGTTATATATGACAAACTACGCGCAAGGTAATTACCACTGTCTACATTATGCACTGAGAAACTATGTGGGAGGTTACAGATCAAAATTATTGTTGTCTATGCCACGCACACGCATGTGTTTTATTAATCCAGATCCGAGCTGAACATATCCCACCTTTAGAGAAACTTTTCGTCCAAGTCATACCTGGCTGGGGTGCAAACTGTCCACAGGGTCCAACAGCTGCCAAAGTGGTTTACCCTTCTGTTTCCAGTCCCACATCACACTCAGCACAGGATTGTCCAGGTAACGCAGTGAGAATGTTGCAAACCGTTCCTTGGCCACTATGTTCTTCAACACCAGGGTCAGCTTCTGTGCTCGCTGCAAACACATTTTTAACACTTATGTACTTCGTTATATAATATATTGTTGAATGACATTATGTATATTAGAATGCTTCGAGTCTAGAGTTTTCTGTCCCTGATTCAATCATCATGTCATATTTCACTGACAGGGAGAATAATTAGAGTGACTAGAGTCAATGACAGCTGAGAAGTCGGTCATCTTGAATCCGGTGTGGCTTAGTGGATAAAGTGTCAGTACGTAAAGCTGAAAACCCGGGTTTGAGTCCCAGTGCCGGAGACAATTTTCCTGTTCTACTGATTCTTCACAATAAGGAATCGCAGAATTACTGCATTGAAACTCCATATGTACTTCGGTACATCTTAGTAATATGATAAAGCATAAGTAATCATTTCGTGATTCAAGACGGCAGCATATTCAGTCAGACCCTGGCCATTTAGTCACTCGTAATGAGTGCACCTCTGTATTTGTGGTTCGACATTGTGTCTACTGTCACATATACTGTGACACGGTATACGAGGGCAGGCCAATAAAGGGGAACCCAGTAGGTAGAACTTAAAAATGAGAGGGATTCAATTCGACATTGGGACTTGAATCTGGTGTAGCTTAGTGAATAAAGCGCCAGCACGTAAAGCTGAAAATCTGGGTTCGAGTCCCGGTGCTAGAGAGAATTTTTCTCCATTCTACCAATTGTTCACTATATGGAAAAACAGAATTACTGCACTGAAACTCCATAATATGTACTTTGGTACATCATAGTAATATGATAAAGCATAAGTTATCACTTTGTGATTCAAGACAGCGCAATATTCTGTCGGACCCCGGCCATTCAGTCACTCGTAATGAGCGCATCTCTGTATTTGTGGTTAGACATTGTATCTACTGTCACATATAATGTGACATGGTACACGAGGGCAGGCTAATAAAGGGGAACACAGTAGGTAGAACTTAAAAATGAGAGGGATTCAATCCAACATCGGGAATTGAATCTGGTGTGGCTTTGTGAATAAAGCACCAGCACGTAAAGCTGGTAACCTGGGTTCGAGTCCCGCTGCCAGAGAGAATTTTTCTTCATTATATCGATTCTTCACCATATGGAAACTCCATATGTACTTTGGTACATCATAGTAATATGATAAAGCATAAGTTATCACTTTGTGATTCAAGATGGCAGCATATTCCGTCAGACCCTGGCCATTCAGTCACTCGTAATGAGTGCACCTCTGTATTTGCGGTTGGACACTGTATTTACTGTCACATATATACTGTGACATGGTACACGAGGGCAGGCCAATAAAGGGGAACCCAGTAGGTAGAACTTAAAAATAAGAAGGTTTCAATTTTTATTTTTTTATTTTAGTAGGTTATTTTACGATGCTTTATCAACAGCTTTGGTTATTTAGCATCTGAATGAGATGAAGGTGATAATGCCAGTGAAATGAGTCCGAGGTCCAACACCATAAGTTACCTAGCATTTGCTCATATTGAGGGAAAAGCCCGGAAAAAACCTCAACCAGGTAACTTGTCCCGACCGGGAATCGAACCCGGGCCACATGGTTTCATGGCTAGAAATGCTAACCGTTACTCAAAGCATGGACAAGAAGGATTCAATCCTGAATCCAGCATTAGGATTGAATCCAGTGTGGCTTAGTGGATAAAGCGCCAGCATGTAAAGCTAGTAACCTGGGATCGAGTCCCGTTGCCAGAGAGAATTTTTCTTCATTCTATCGATTCTTCACCATATAGAAACACAGAATTACAGCACTGAAACTCCATATGTACTTCGGTACATCACAGTAATATGAGAAAGTGTAAGTAATCACTTTGTGATTCAAGACGGCATCATATTCTGTCGGGCCCCGACCATTCAGTCACTCATAATGAGTGCATCTGTGTACTTGTGGTTGGACATTGTATTTACTGTCACATATATTGTGACATGGTACACGAAGGCAGGCCAATAAAGGGGAACCCAGTAGGTAGAACTTAAAAATGAGAGGGATTCAATCCAGCATTGAGACTTGAATCCGGTGTGGTTTAATGGATAAAGTGCCAGCACTTAAAGCTGGAAACCTGGGTTCGAGTCCTGTTGCCGGAGAGAATTTTTCTTCATTCTACCGTTCTTCACCATATGGAAATGCAGAATTACTGCACTGAAACTAAAACTCATGTACTTCGGTACATCATAGTAATACAAAATAGTAAGTTACTAGTGTTAAAAAATTATATTTATTCCTTACATTATACACGAAATCGTCATAACAGGAAGTGGAAAAACTACAACCTTGCGAAGAGATGATTGTACTCTCAAGAAGTACTCATACTGTCATCTAAATGTACTATCAAGGTAAGGTATATAATAAAAACTATTGCAGTATAGTAATGTTCCCATCAACTAACGAAATATGAAGTGTTCCTAGCTTACTCCAATAAGATTTATTAGTAGAATGTCCTGGCTTTACCAACATATTATACTCACGATAAGTAAATCCAACTTTTTCATTACTTACGGCAAAGGAAAAAACTGGTAAGGCTGGGAAGCATATATAACTTATTTTTAATCTTTATATTATAATGATTTATGTTGTATCACCTAAGGTCCTCAAAAATCTATCGACACATCACGATCGATGGTTTTATACCACTAACAGCATACCACATAAATCGTATGAAAATATAGTAGAATCCCTCTTAACCGGCACCAATGGGGCCAGACAAGTTCTGGATACGACATTTTGCCCAATAATTGAATAAGTATTTAAAAAAATTACCTGTTCATATTTTATGAAATTGCAGCTAGGTATATGAAGCTTATTTCTCAGTCACTTGATCATAGCTAAATAACATAAAACTGTGATTTTCTTTATTAAAGTATATCACTTAACACAAAAGTACACTAATTTTCGGTTGGAATATTCACTGAACATGAAATTCGTGCGAACTTTCTAATGTGGTAACACTGACGGCCCAGGCTGTGGCAATCCATCCATGCGTTCTTTTGTGCCTGATAATGACAGGGAGATTCTTTACGTTTTTAAAGCACCTTGGATTTCGCTATTTTCCCCACCACTGTCAATGTCACTTTGTGTGTATCTGTAGCATTTCCGCATACCGTAAGAATTACATGATCATTGTTTTGTTCGAAGCCCTTAGACGACGTTTCTGTCGCACATGCCAGTGCTGTTGTAGGAAGACACCTTCATAATAAACCAGTCTCGTCAGTGTTACTAACATTACTCTCAGACACAATTTTCAAGAAACTGATTAATAAACTGATTCGCGGACACTTCGTTGGCACTTGTTTGTTCACCAGACATGTCTAGTTTTCGGATTCAATGCCTCTCTTTGAATCTGTTAAACCACCCAATGGAAAATCCACACTCACCTTGCAGTTTCATTTTGTGGTGCAATTCCTTGACTTTTTCTTGTAGCATCGGCCCAGAATGCACATTCTCTCAGATCTTTTAACTGTGATCCAATTCTTCACAGTGGGACTGATGTACAGTTTTCCGATTTTCCGCAACTTTCGTAGATTCAGTGTTACTTATGAATCACTGAAGTTGACTGTCTTGTTTCTTTATATCGTATAAAGTTGAACTTCCAACTTTATATTTGTTCATTAATTTGGATCTACTAACTCCTCTCTCTATTTTCTCGATTAATTCAAGCTTTTGCTTTAGTGTGAGGACGTTTCTCTTACACTTAGTGGTAGTAGCCAGTATCACACGAATGAAACTCTTACACGCTATAAGAACAGAGAATTTCACACTTTTCTATTTAGACTCATCCAATACCCTGTCGAAACAGGCGACTTCAAGTGGTAAATTTAAAGATATCATCTCTGTGCATTGTTTGTAAGACCCAAGTGGCAACTTATCGATGCTACCCTATCTACCCCAGGGACATAACAGGGTTTTCTGTCTATGTTCTCACACGTAAAAAATGTAAAGAGTAAACAATATGCGGCATGTTCGATTCACGAAAACCACTCACATCTTCATCCGACTCTTCCCTTTTGCATGAATGACTATTTTCTTCCTCCTAGCCAAAAGTGCCATTGTTTTGGTATTGCTGGTTATTTGGGTGCCGGCTACGAGGGATTTTACTGTATTAGACTCTATTAACCAGAAACTTGCCCAAAAGGGAACAGGAAGGGCACAATGCAACTCCCAACAAAATATTCGAAATTAAATAAGAATAAACAAGGGACGTTTTGCTTCCTTCCTGTCTCTAAAATGGTTCCTGTTGTGAAGGGCTAAAAAAAAGCTGTGGGCATTCTGAAAAGAATGTTTCTAAGAATGAACGAATTAGCACTTTCATAATATTATATTCATTTAATAAATGTTGACAATATGTTGACAATATGTTGAATATTGCAGAGAAAAAGAGCAGAAAGTTAAAACATTATTACTAAAAAGTAGGGGTGGTGGTTGTGGTAGCCATAACAATATGTTTTTCTTACAATAAGACTATTAAAATTAAATTTATCTCTGATATAAGCACTATAAAATCAGTTCCAGATAAAATTTAATTCTGTCCATAAATAAACACATTTAGCATTTCACACATTATCTATTCCCAGAAAAATGAACAAGAACATGCATACCATGGTGGCCATCTTACGCAGTGTCACATTGCCGTTCATCCATGCAGAGCAAGGACCCATTTCCATGCAGTTGAACCACGTGTACACGTCACGATAGTGAATATTGCCGTGTAGCTGCCCCAGTGGGTGGATTCTATTTTCCATTGTTGGGTATATGAAGCCTCCATCCACCAGACCTATTAGCATCACATGACTGCCAAATGGCAATGACGTGTTCAGCACGTTTAGAACATTCATCACATTGCGGTAGAATTCAGCAGGTGTGGTCATGTTAGGTAATGCATCTGAGAACCTGAGAAATCAAGTATTACAACAAATTATGTGCACAAAAGTACACTACAAAACACGTGAATATAACAAATACAATATAACAAGGTAAGTGTACAGACTAATATTATAACACAAAACAAGTGCACATAACAGGTAAAATATAACACACATGCACATAACTACAACATAACATAACAGTAACATGCCTAACAATCTAAAGATGTTAAACACAATTAAATAAAGAGAAGATGTTACAATTGAAAAAAAAAAAAAATGTAATAATCCATATCCATAAGTTTTATAATACATCAGTTAAATTATTGAATTGGAAACTGGTGCCTCTACCAGTGGCTATTCCTCCATGAAGAATATAAAGATGATCCCTACAGTTTTAATTTCGTGCTTCTGAGGATAGAAAATATATGTTAACTCCTACGAAAACATCTTAATTACAGATTTTGATTTTCAATGCATCCCGACATATTAATTTCCTTTAAGCTTTCACTATCTGTTGAGTTGTCGCCACTGCACAGGTCAGAAATATTTTCCGAGGAACCATTCAAATATCTTGCAGCAAACGGTATTTCTAACAGTGAAGTTAGCAGACAGGGGAGGAAGCGGAGAGCGGGAATGGCTTGAGTTTAACTGCATTTGAGGATATGACAGCATATCCTAATACTACGACCCTTCTTTCTGAGTGATGGAGACCCTGTCAGAGACTACAATAAGAACATTCAAGTACCCTTATAGCCTCCTTAAATGCAGTTCATTGGTCATTTTAAAAGAATAGAATAAACGAAATAATAAAAAAAATTTTAAATGATATAATATAAAAAATAAAATGAATAAAAAAACATTGCATAAAAATAAATAAAATAAGCTATAATAAATACAAGAATTAACAGGACTTTCATATGACAGGACAGCCGAAAGAATATCTGAAGTTGTATTTTATTATTTAGAAGAATTTAACTGTAGCAAGAAATTAATTGCACAAACGTATGACCGAACATCGGTAAATATCGGGCAGTGCAATGGAAAATGGCGAGGAGAATCGAACTTCACTACTAATAAATTGCCAGTTGCAGAATCGTGAGTCAAGGACTAATATAGGCCTACTTGTATTCATTTTGCAAGGTATATTATTATTATTATTATTATTATTATTATTATTATTACTAGCCGTACCCGTGCGCTCCGCTGCACCCGTTAGAAATAGATATAAAGTAATTACATAATTAAAATAGGACATTTGATCCAGGGAACATTCTTGTTTGATAGAAGGATAAATCGTTTAATATGTTACTTAATTCAAATTGCATCCAAATAATTAAAATGCGATCATTTTGGTCCAGAGACACTCATTTGGTGCAATGACAATTCCTTTAACATGTTTCTTAATTTTTATTACATGCAACCATAGTTTAATGAAGATTGACATCATTTAGATTTAATGTGTATATTTTATTTTACTTGTTATAGGTTTCCATTGAATTATGGTAATAACTTAATTTTAACCCTTGTTTTCTACGTATTCAGGAAATGGCGTTTGGCCCACTATGGTTCTGAACCCTTCAAATAACTTAAATTATATTATATAATATTACATTACATTACATATTATATTATAATTATATCAGAAGTTACTGTAATAACATTATAGCGTTATGTCCATCTAGAGAAACTACACTTTCCAATGGTGAATTAATAATTAATAATTATACAAATCGGTTAATTTAGCTTCCGATATTACTTCATACAAACACAGAAACATTCTCTGTAGGCTATCTTTCATAGCTTTCGATTGTTGCTGTCTAAGGCCCCTTATAGACGAAGTCATTTGTTTTTTAATTCATTACACGGCCTTAGATGGCAGTTATTTTAATTTTAAAACTTATCGGAAATTGTTTAAAAAAAACTTTTGTTATGTAACATTTTTCACAAAAATCAATAATAAGCGAGATATTTCGATTTATTTAATTCAGGCCCCCTTATAACCCCCCTTTTAAATAATGTATTTTGAATGCCATATAGCCTAAAATCTAAGTTACAACGAACTTAATTTATATTCCAATTTTCATCGAAATCCGTTCAGCCATTATCGCATGAAAAGGTAACAAACATACAGACAGACAGACAGACAGACATACAAACAAAAATTTAAAAAAAGCGATTTTCGGTTTCAGGGTGGTTAATTATATATGTTAGGACCAATTATTTTTGGAAAATCGAAAATTACCAGAAAAATTTCGGCTACAGATTTATTATTAGTATAGATTATTATTTTATAAGCTTGTACTTGCTATCTGGGAAAAAGAAATTGTACCAGAGCAATAGGAGTCCATAATCGTACCTATCTTTAAGAAGGAAGACAAGACTAACTGTAGTAACTTTCGAGGAATATCACTTTTGTTGACATTGTACAAAATTTTGTCCAATATTCTTTTGAGAAGATTAACTCCATATGTAGATGAAATTATTGGGCATCATCAGTGTGGTTTCAGGTGTAATAGATCAACTATTGATCAGATATTTTGTATTCGACAGATAATGGAGAAAAAATGGGAGTATAAGGGTACAGTGCATCAGTTATTCATAGATTTCAAAAAGGCATATGACTCGGTTAAGAGAGAAGTTTTATATGATATTCTTATTAAATTTGGTATTCCCAAGAAACTAGTTCGATTAATTAAAATGTGTCTCAGTGAAACGTACAGCAGAGTCTGTATAGGTCAGCTTCTGTCAGATGCATTTCCAATTCACTGTGGGCTAAAGCAAGGAGATGCACTATCACGTTTACTTTTTAACTTTGCTCTAGAATATGCCATTAGGAAAGTCCAGGATAACAGAGGGGGTTTGGAATCGAACAGGTTACATCGGCTTCTTGTCTATGTGGATGACGTGAATATGTTAGGAGAAAATCCACAAACAAATAGGGAAAACACGGAAATTTTACATGAAGAAAGTAAAGAGATAGGTTTGGAAGTAAATTCCGAAAAGACAAAGTATATGATTATGTCTCGTGACGAGAATATCGTACGAAATGGAAATATAACAATTGGAAATTTGTCCTTTGAGGAGGTGGAAAAGTTCAAAAACCTGGGAGCAACAGTAACAAATATAAATGATACTCAGGAGGAAATTAAACACAGAATAAATATAGGAAATGCCTGTTATTATTCGGTTGAGAAGCTTTTATTATCCAGTCTGCTGTCAAAAAATCTGAAAGTTAGAATTTATAAAAGTTATATTACCGGTTGTTCTTTATGGTTGTGAAACTTGGACTCTCACTTTGAGAGAGGAACATAGGTTAAGGTGTTTGAGAATAAGGTGCTTAGGAAAATATTTGGGGCTAAGAGGGATGAAGTTACAGGAGAATGGAGAAAATTACACAACACAGAACTGCACGCATTGTATTCTTCACCTGACATAATTAGGAACATTAAATCCAGATGTTTGAGATGGGCAGGGCATGTAGCACGTATGGGCGAATCAGAAATGCATTAGAGTGTTAGTTGGGAGGCCAGAGGGAAAAGGACCTTTGAGGAGGCCGACACGTAGGTGGGAAGATGATATTAAAATGGATTTGAGAGAGGTGGGATATGATGAAAGAGACTGGATTGATCTTGCTCAGGATAGGGACCTATGGCGGGCTTATGTGAGGGGGGGCAATGAACCTCCGGGTTCCTTAAAAGCCAGTAAGTAATTAAGTAAGTATTATTATTATTATTATTATTATTATTATTATTACTAATATTATATTATCTATACTAATAATAAATCTGTAGCCGAAATTTTTCTGGTAATTTTCGATTTTCCAAAAATAATTGGTCCTAACATATATAATTAACCACCCTGAAACCGAAAATCGCTTTTTTTTAATTTCTGTTTGTATGTCTGTCTGTCTGTCTGTCTGTCTGTCTGTATGTTTGTTACCTTTTCACGCGATAATGGCTGAACGGATTTCGATGAAAATTGGAATATAAATTAAGTTCGTTGTAACTTAGATTTTAGGCTATATGGCATTCAAAATACATTATTTAAAAGGGGGGTTATAAGGGGGCCTGAATTAAATAAATCGAAATATCTCCCTTATTATTGATTTTTTTTTAAAATGTTACATAACAAAAGTTTCTTTAAAAATAATTTCCGATAAGTTTTATTCCTTGAAAAATTTTGATAGGACTGATATTTAATGAGATAAATGAGTTTTAAAATTAAAATAACTGCCATCTAAGGCCGTGTAATGAATTAAAAAACAAATGACTTCGTCTATAAGGGGCCTTGCACAACAACAATCGAAAGCTATGAAAGATAGCCTACAGAGAATGTTTCTGTGTTTGTATGAAGTAATATCAGAAGCTAAATTAACCGATTTGTATAATTAATTATTAATTCACCATTGGAAAGTGTAGTTTTTCTAGATGGACATAATGCTATAATGTTATTACAGTAACTTCTGAGTGAATCGAGGACAGGTAAGATTAAAATAGCTTCTTATGCACAGAAAACTTGATAGGCTATTCTGTACATTCGTTTCCTGTATTTCCTAAAATAATTTTTATGACCAAATGAGTGGTCTCTGGATCAAAATGATAGCATTTTAATTATGCAAATACAATTTAAATTAAGTAACATAATAAACGATTTATCCTTAGCCTATATCAAACACGAATGTTCCCTGGATCAAATGTCCTATTTTAATTATGTAATTACTTTATATTTATTTCTAACGGGTGCAGCGGAGCGCACGGGTACGGCTAGTTATTAATATTAGTTTCTGTCTTGGTCATCAGTCGTCAATCTCATATCCTACATACAAAAAATATCACGATTCGCCGACTGGTATCTACTATATGCGTCTTAGTACAACACAATGAAATCAGTATGTACAGTGTGTTCTGAAAAAGGTTCCAAAGTTGAGAGAGGAAGTAGTATGCATCAAAACAAGAAATAAGAGTCCTATAAACGTGGGTCCTAAAATTAATATCTTCTGAAGAATGACCAAATGTTTACCATTACTGTAAGCACAGCATATCTCCTATACTGTGAGCTCTGTGACACATGTGCGTAAAGGTGCTGTTCCACTGCAATTCTGTGTGCCACGCATTTGTGCAGTATTGAAGTTCTCATATACTGTTCTGCACAGTTATTCAAGATTGTCTCCACCATTTCAAAAATAAATGGTCTTCGTCGCAAACAGTGTAATCAATTTGTGCGTGAATATTCTGTACGCAAATAATTTATGCTTATTTTCTTGTCTAGTATCCACCAATATAATTACTCAGAAGGTCGATATGCTTTTTCTTCGGCTTATGTCATTGTAGGTATTTAATTGAAGAAGCAAAAAGCTAAACCACTTTTTAACAAACTTGCTTATAGTGCTCATATTGTTAATTTTAATAGATTTAGGTGTGTTATTCATGACTGGCTAATCAAAAACACTTTTTACGATATAAATGAATTTATGGAAACTAGTGTTGATATAGTATTTTAGTTTGTTTGTTTTTCTTTTGACTTTGTCTATGTCTCTGTGATACAACTGTTTTTATCAATAAATCAATATGTGTTCCAGTAAAATTGGAACTCACAGTAACACTGAGATACCATGTTACTGGAGATTTCTTACTAGTCTGATGTATTTGTTCAAGGTGTCAAGACAATTGATATCTCGCATTTTCTCGTAAGTCTGTAATTCTTTAATATCCACATCGAAAGATAATTGTTTTAATTTATTATTCGTTATAATTTATTATTACTACTTAATAACCATTATGAGATAAAATCGTCTGTGTAGACCACCAAGTAAATGAACGTAAACTCTCAAAAATATTATGTAATACAAATTTTCTAAATATGTACTTGACACATTGTTTTTTGTTCATGTTAACACTTGTTTAAAATTTCAAACTATATTAGTTGCACAGTTAAAAGTGTTATAATTTAAACAGGTGTCACAGGTACATAACCTGTTTACATTATAACACTTTTAACGGTTCAACTAATATAGTTTCAAATATGTACAGCAAAATACATCGTAACCGGCACTTTTGGCTAGGCCAAAAAAAAAGTTTAAATCTGCCACATTGCCACAGCTGGGCCGTCACTTTTGCCACATTAGGAAGTTCGCACGAACTTTCATTTTCAGTGCATATTCGAATCTAAAATCAGTGTATTATTTATGTTGTGTGATGTGTTTTAATAAAGAAAATCCATACAGCTTTTATGTTTATTTAATTATGTTTGGGCCGTCACTGTTGCCACATTAAGAAGTTCGCACGAACGTTCGTTTTCAGTGAATATTCAAACCTAAAATTAGTGTATTATGTGATGTGTTTTAATAAATAAAATCCACACGGTTTTTATGTTTATTTAGTTATGTTCGGGCCATCAGTGTTGACACATTAGGAAGTTCGTAAGAACTTTAATTTTCAGTGAATATTCGAACCTAGAATTAGTGTATTATTTGTGTTGTGTGATGTATTTTAATAAGAAAAATACACACAGTTTTTATGTTTATTCAGTTATGAGCAAGTGATAGAGAAATAAGCTTCACATAGCTGCAGTTTTAACATTTGGCATCATGAAATACGAACTTTATATATATATATATATATATATATATGAAGTGTTTGTGTGTGTATATATATATATATATATATATATATATATACATATATACCAGTATTTATTCAAATGTCCGGCAAAATCTCGTATCCGGAACTAGCCTGGTCCCTTTGGTGCCGGATAAGAGGGATTCTACTATATTTGACTATCTGACATACATAAATTCACATACCAACAAAAATTAAATTTTTAGAAAGAATTAACATAATTAAAAGGATCATGGTTAATAAAAGAATGTAAAAGTAAGTTTTTTTTGTTTATAAATCAGACAAAATAATAAATAACTATTTAAACAATCTAGGTACTTAAAAAATGGTACAATTTTTTTATTCATCTTCAAAAATACAAACTTTACAAATCACTGTTTCATGTACCAAAACTCAGGACTTTCCTTGGCAGTTTCTTTACTTGATTCATCCATCGAGGTGCTGTTATTTGTGCAAACTGTCAAGTTAGAATATCGAGTATTTTAGGAGAAAAACGAAAGTATGGAGAAAAGAATTAGGTTCTCACAGACAGTGATGAAATAACTTTCTTAAATAATAAACTTATCATTTGTTCATTCCATTTACAACTATTTGAAACAAAGTACTTCACAGAACAAACAGTGGACACTAAATGTTTTCACTCCAATAACAGAAACTAAACTGAAGTGTGTGTACAGAGTGTGCACACAAGGTCACTGTATCCACCATTCTTCAGTGTGTGCACACAATATTCATGCTTGTTCACACGCTGTGGATTTCAGTAAGTGCCCAATTTGTGCATGTTCACTGAATACAATACACCAGAAGAAACATTTGTAGGTGCATTCTGTTGTAAATGAAATGGACAAATGAAAAATATTATTCATTTTATAAAAGAAATTGAAGTTAGACTTATAATATGGGATTCATCTCATGCAGATTACAAAAATCTAAATATGACGAAAATTAAGAGTTTGCAGGTTAGCTATAATGTTTGACCCAAGGGCTTCACAGTCGTGCAACATGTGAAGCAAAAAATGGAAGGAACAAAACAAGATAACGTATATATTTTTGCTGCTGGTGTTGCTGCCAAGTAATCAATCTTGCTGCTGGTGTTGCTGCCAAGTAATCAATCAATCAATCAATCAATCAATCTTCTTAATGTATCCAGCTGTTTGCTGACAACATAAAGTCCACTGTATCTATTCAGTTTTTGTTTTTCATGAGAAATGAGGGGTATTTTAATCGGTATTCATTATAGATGCCTGTTGCTAGTAACCAGAGTTGAAGTGTAGTCACTATATTTTTTATGATACATGGAGTCCCTCAGTGTAAAATTCTCCAGAGGTAAAATAGTCCCTCAATCAGATCTCCGGGTAGGAACTGCACTGAGAGACGCCAAGAATCGTACTATAGAACTTATTTGAAACACCAAAAGTCACACCGTCCAGTCAATTAGAGCCAAGTTTAATATTGCTGCCAAGTAAGAAAATTTAAAAACGAACATCAACTTTTAGCGCACAGGATTATCGACAATTTGTTATATGATGCACTCATTGGAAGTGGCAAATATGATAGTATCCCAATGCCGTCAATATCTTCAAGGACCCAGCTCTTTCCTCCATCATTTCGTTCTTCTCCTGAAAACACTCACTATTCTAACCTGATGGTTTGCACAAATAACAGTACCTTGATGGACGAATAAGCTAATTTTACATTATATTATTAACCAGGATCTTTATTTATGTTAACTCATTCCAAACACTTAATTTTTGTTGGTGCAGTTCAACAAGATGTGAGCAGAACAAATACAATACGAGATTACTGCTCGTAGAAAGTGAACAAAAAACAACATATATACACATATATACCCGGGTTCAAATCCCGGCGCCGGAGAGAATTTTTCTCCGTTCCATTACTCTTTCATCATATAAGACAATGAATATAACAAGTGAAGCACATTTGTCACAGAATATCTGTGAGCAAGTGCTATGTCACAGAATTTTAGACGGTAAGACCCTCTAATACTAGTTCAGACATGTACAGTATAAGAGAAAACAATGTACATACACAATTCTGATTTGCAACAACCATTTCTACCTGGATACATATTGTTAGAACGAACTGCATCATTGCTTGAAGTAGGTAACCTTCCTTTTTTTGCCCCAATTCTGTAAGCCAACCCTCATGCCTCTTCTCTAAGCAAGGCTTGCAGATATTTTAATGTAAAATAGGAGTGTGCTTGACATATCCTTACCTGTTGCATATATCATTGCCATACATTCCATACATCACAAGCAATGGCTTATCGTGGGTTTGGTTACGTGCGAGGCTCTTCACATATGTTATTCCATCATAGCTGGAAGCACCATTTCGAGACAGATTCTGGTAGTCACGATGGTTACACCTGTTACGTGCACGAAGTCTCAGGTACAAGGAATCTGTAATACCCTAGGTACACATACCAATAGATCAATGCACTCTTCACAACACATAAAAAATAAAATATTTTTAAGTTTAGTAATACAACAACACATTTCTTACTCTTACAAATGTCTCCACTAGAGTAATCATAATGTTTTGGGGAAGATAAGAGATGCGGCTACAGTTTTTAAGCTATAAGTGAGATAAATGCCACAGGATAATTAGTCCTCACTTCTTCTGGAATTTAAGCTCAAAAACTTAATGTTAGTAATGTTGTAAATTTTATGACGATATGTCAAGTGACAAACTGCTAGCACAGTTAAGATCCACTCCCACTTAGCAAAATCGAAACGAAAAGTCTGCTGCTGCTCACATGTAGTGGAATCGAACCAAACAGTGCTTTTGTGTTTTGTCATACAAAAGATGATAATTCTACACCAGATTTAGTAATTTTTCTTCGTTCATATAAATTGTGATTTTTGTATATGTACTATTTCAGCAATAACTTTCAATAGTAAACAAATTAAGTCACCAAGAATGGATGTGGTTCATTTGTTTTTTCACGAGATCTTATGATCATACTCGAAACAAGAAATTCTGTTCCAGCAGTGGAATAAATATTCTAGCTCCTGAATCCTGTTCTGTTCGATTTGATTCGATACACTGTGCTGCACCCCGCCACTTTCTGCTATCTTCCATTTAAATACATTTTGAAGAGAAATTCTGTTCAATTCGATTCCACTAAGTGGGAGTGGGCCTTTATGCAGACACTCTCTTCTTTCCTTACGAAAAAGTTATCTGAAATATAACAGAATATATATTATATATCCATTTTCTGTTGAATACGTAAATAAAATTAAGGACATTATGAAAATCAGTTAATAAATATGTTGTTGTTGTTTTCTAATGCCAGGCGTTTGACAATAAAGTCATTTGACCTCTTGCACTCCAATATTTTTCAAAGATATTATCATGGCCAGCCAATGAAGCACAGATTTTGAGGTGTTCTGAATCCATTTCTTGGTTTGAGTTGCACAATGGGCAGTTAGGGGACTGATATATTCCAATTCTATGCAGGTGTTTGGCCAAACAATCATGGCCTGTTGTCAATCTAAATGCAGCTACAGACGATTTTCGTGGTAAATCGGGAATTAACTGTGGATTTTGATGCAGAGAGTTCCATTTTTTCCCTTGAGATTGTGTTATCAAATTTTGTTTGTTGAAGTCTAAGTATATAGATTTAATCAATCTTTTCACAGAGTAATACGTAGATTTAGTAACAGGTCTGTAAGTAGCAGTGCTGCCCTTCTTTGCTAAAGCATCCGCATTCTCGTTTCCCAGGATTCCACAATGGGATGGTATCCATTGGAATACAATTCTTTTATTGAGTGATATTAATTGAGAGAGCATTTTAGTTATTTCTACTGTTTGAGATGAAGGTGTGTGTTTAGAGACTATTGATAGAATAGCTGCTTTGGAGTCTGACAATAATTTTTAAATTTATTGATGTGGCATAGAAGATTCCTGAGACTTTCACTTATTGCAATGATTTCTCCATCAAAACTTGTTGTTCCACACCCAAGAGATCTATAAAGTGAGAAGAGACACCACGTAACACCTGCACCGGCACCTTGTTCTCTGGAGATCAAGGATCCGTCAGTGTATAAATGAAGCTAGTTTTGTGGAGGGTACCTAATATTAATTGTCTCTAAAGACAATTGTTTTAGTATTTCAGTGTTTACTTCTGATTTTAGTATTTCTTCTGTTAAATTTAGATTATATTCTATATTTAATAGAGTTAAAGGGATTGGTTTAATTTGTAGGTTTTCTTTTAAATTCGGGATATTGATTTTCTGTTTTAATTCTTGAACAATGGATGTGAAACTTTTTTGAGTTTTCAATCTACAGAGAGGACTGTATGAATGCCAATTGTTTCCTGGTAATCTAATAAGTTTTTCATATTGAATCAGTGCTTTTTCTTCTATTGTCATTTTGATGCTGTTAATATTAGTGAGGAATCTCATAGAATCTATTGGAGTTGTTTTGATTCCACCAGTAATGAGTCCGAGAGCTTGGTTTTGAACATATTCTATTTCGTTTATGAAAGGTGAAGTAATTAAAATTTCTCCGCAGTATGTCAGCACTGGATGTATAAACATTTTGTATGTAGTGTTCAAAGTATTCCTAGAGCATCCCCATTTCTTTCCTGCTAGTCTTTTTAGAAGGGAGAATCTTTCAATAGTAAACAAATTAAGTCACCAAGAATGGTGAATAAATATGTGCAGGTCAGTACAACCTCGTCATCTGCCATTCTTATACAACTTCTCACTTTCTTGATTCCTGTGGTCTCATGCGTACACAAGCTAGTTAAATATTTTGCAGTGGGAGTGCTAGTAGAATGTGCCCATATCACAGTCTGCTGCGCAGTCCAACCATCGCATCGCCAGCTGCTAATGCCTACATGAAAGGCAAAAACGCGGTTTCAGCGAGCTGGTTTTTTTTCTATTTATTTAGTGATTTGTGTATATGTTAGTCTGCATTAATAGAACATTATTAATGAATTTCGAGCTTAATTTTATGAAGAAAGATATGTACATTTTCCAAGTTCATGTCTGCATACTCATTTCACTGCAAACAGATAAGTTCCCTTCATTAAATTCCAAAATATAGGAAACCAAACAACTGTTTTAAACAGGGGTGGCAATAGATAAATAAACCTAGGGGGGCATGGCTGGGGTAGATCTGAGATGAAGGGAGATAGTGACTAATTTATTACCAACACCCAATTTGTAAAAAAGAGATCAAATGAGACTAAAGAAAGAGCAGTGGCAAGAACAAAATAACAAATAACATCTTAGAACCCATTGTTAATCGCATGCAGATTATAATGTGAATCGTACTTTTCAGGTGAATAGAAAGCAAATGTCAATAAATATAAACCAATAAATGCTAAAAAATTATAATGCCACAATATCCTAAATATTCCCATTTTTTTGTGAGTTCTACTTAGTTTGCTACCATACTAGTAATTATATAAATACAATGTGGAATAATGTAATAGAAATACATTAACGAATACATATTCCGAAGTGATATAGTGTTAAAAGTTGTGTAATCAAGATGTATACATTAACCAATATTGTTGGCAGCAGTCGGAGGGCATAGGAATTCTTTGAAAGACTCTACGCACATTTGCTCCTCTTTGGCACTGCTCCTGGTTTTAAAATCTATTAAACTTCAATTTATAGTATATCATTGCTGGAATCAATACCCAGTGAATTTATATTACATTATACAGAGTGAGTAAAAAGTATGGAACAATGCTTGTAACTTTCTTATTTCTAATTTTATGAAGAAACTATTTATACAAAAGTTGTAGGGTGTCAAAGAAGGAATATTTTGAACTTGTTTTCAAATAATATGCCTTTCATTTTATAAAGAGTGTGCCAATGAATCTGATTTTTTTTAAATGGCACCATGTACTTATTTCCCCATTTTTGGATTCTTCAGGTCTCAGTACGTACAAAATCATCATTTTTTTTTTTTTTTTTGCCATTTATAAACTATTGTTTTCTAAAATATTACCTCTGTTGATGGCAAAGTATATATACTGAACAAAGGGAAATTCTAATGCTTCAGTACATCAATTTGAGGAGGCTTTGGATTAAATAATTGCAGACAAAAGCTAATAGAAGGAACAAGTGAATAAAGCTAATAAAAACAATTGAATAACAAAAGTATTGGAAAGCACGACTGCTAATGGCTTCATTGCCAGATGCAAGGCACTAGACAACAACAACAATTGAATAACAATATTAATATTATTTAAATTTATAATTTAAAAAAGACACTCGTAAGATATGCACCATTGAAATTTAACTGCAATAGTAATACAATAAATGGATTTTAAAGCAAGAAAATCCATTAAAACCAAAATTAATATTGTTGTGTTGTATTAGAGTTGATTTCAGTTCACAAAAGGTGCTTAAATGGCCCCCATTTACTGCCAAACAACGCATAAATCTGTCCTTGACGATGCCATACTGTATTCCAATGGTTAATAAAATGTCTATCTATCTATGAATTTATGCAATACGACCACTGGTACCATCTGTATCACAATTACAGTAACATACCAAATGTTCAAAAACATGTTCTGCTAATTCTATTGAACTGTGTATTTACATTTTTAAATTTACTTTACATTTCTTTTAACTTGTTTATTTCCCTCATTCACTTTTCTCATACTTAGCAAAAATATGTTCCTAAGGCTTTGTTACCTGTTCATTTGTAACTATTGATATTTTGGCTAATACAATTTCATTACTAAAATGTAGCCATTCCTTTAACATAAAACTGCGTTCACTTCAATCTGTCGTTAACACATGTTAATAATTATGCTTCACATCTCCTATTTGGCCACATAATATACATCTATCATTTTCTATACTATCCCTAAAATCTCAATTCCCACACTCCTAACCTAATCTATGCAAAACCAACTTTAGCATTTTTATCGCATGGTTCTTGACTCTGTAAGTTTTAACTTTCCTGTAATTTCATAGTGAAGTTTTTATTCACGTGACTAAACATTTGTTGGTTACTAGACAAATATGTAATGATGTAGAAAACCAACAAATGTTTAGTCACGTGAATAAAAACTTCACTATAAAATTACAGGAAAGTTGTGACTTTCTATATCATTACATATTTGTCTAGTAATATTTACACTTTCGCGATTCTCTATTCACAGTTGTTCCAGTCCAATTTTATCCAGTTCGTTTTTCAAAGCACTAGTCCAATTCATTTTGTCATTCATCTATAACAAAACTTAACAAACTCGTTATTTACCATTTTTTAAATTTTGAACCAAAATGTCACTATTCTTACAATAGTCCACAGCGAACAGCAGATCAGTATACATGTGTGCAGAGAAAGTTTGGCAGTGAATAAATATTGTAGTAGTAGCATTGACACCGACATCGCGTAACAGTGTAATAATGGCGAATATTGAAGAAAATACTCAAGCAGTAGTAAACCTTGAAGCAAACACTGAAGATATCTACAAAAAGTTGGAAACTCTACAGAAGGAAAACGACCTAATGAAAAGTAAGGTGAAATATCTAGAAGAAGATCAGAGAAGAAAGAACTTAATATTATTTGGAATCAAGGAAAAGAAGAAGAAACAGACATTGGAAACATACGGGACTGTAATGAAAGTGTGCTGGGATTGGTTCAGGATTGATGTGAGTGATGGACAAATAAAAGAAGCATACAGAATCGGAAAAAATGTAAATAGATCTATTCTAGTTAAATTCTCAAATATAATGGCTAAAGAAAAACTTTTTGAGCAAACGAAAGTACTTAAAAAACTCTAATATTAGACTGATATATGAAGTAAGATGCAGGAGAAGAATATTGATTCCTTTTATGAAGGCTGCAAGGAATTGGAAAAGAAGAAGAAACAGACATTGGAAACATACGAGACTGTAATGAAAGTGTGCTGGGATTGGTTCAGGATTGATGTGAGTGATGGACAAATAAAAGAAGCATACAGAATCGGAAAAAATGTAAATAGATCTATTCTAGTTAAATTCTCAAATATAATGGCAAAAGAAAAAATTTTGAGCAAACGAAAGTACTTAAAAAACTCTAATATTAGACTGAAACATGATTTTTAATATGAAGTAAGATGCAGGAGAAGAATATTGATTCCTTTTATGAAGGCTGCAAGGAAAAACGGTCATTTCGCTAGATTATACGGAGACAAATTAAAGATAAATGGGGAGATGTTTGATGTGGAATGCTGTTTAGAAAATTTGAACCATACAGAGTTAGGGGCAATGAAAGAGGAGATAAGGAACGTTATAATAAAACATAAGATGGGAGAAGTATTTGGAAAATTAGAAGGTGGAGAAGTCATCACACAGAAAAGAATAGCAAGCGATGGAATGGAACACTCAGCGAATCACATGAACCAGGAAGAGAGGCCAGCGACCAGAGTAAAGTAATGCAATGCAAAGCAACAGCAGCAGGCGAGGATGTCAAACAAACGATTGAGGAAGAAACAAGAGACTTGCACTAAAGTAATGATGACGGCATCAGGTAGACAGGGGAGAACAGAAGGACTGCATACAGGAGCTGAGAGCAGCAAAAAGAGTTCACTGAATCTAGCTCGAAGAACAAAATATATGGGTCAGCAATTACAAAAGGGATCGAGAGATGAAGAAACTAAGATAAGAAGTCAAGATTCTGCAAGAACTGGAAGGGATGAAGGAACATAGCAACACCGAATAGAGGCAGGCCTACGTCAGTGGGAAGAAGTAAGGGACAGAAAAGTTACAACTTAAGAGGTTGGTACATGAGTGACAAAACATAGGAAAGAGATAAAGTGAAAATAGTATGCATGAGTGACAAAACTTAGGAAAGTGATAAAGTAGAAATGATGATGGTGACAGAAAAGACGGTAAGGCAAGGGAATATTAGTGAAAAAGGATAAGATACAAGTAATAAGCAGGGAGTGATAATAAGTAAATAGTGATAGAAATATAACAAAGAAAGTGGGAATGGAAATATAATAAAAGTGTAGAAACTATTTCGTCTGAAAATATACAGATTAGATTAGTGGGAATAAGTGGTCAGTGAACGTTAGTGATTCAATTGAATAAATAAGTTGACAATTATGGAAGAGTTCAACTTAATGTAAACAATGTTGGGAACAATTAATAAGGAATTGAGATAAGTGATTGTTAAGTTAAATGAGATTAGTAAGAATAAGATAGACAACTAGGAAAGGGAGGGGTAACTAGAAAAAGAAGGGAGGGAAACAGAGGTGAGAGAGGTGATAGAAAAGTCATCTTATATGTAATAGCCGGATGTTTAAAAAGCATAAGCAGAATATATATCTAAGGGAATGATGGCACGGTATACAGAAATGTGAAGGGCCATCACGACCGATGTAAGCTGATGGAATAAAATATATATCATATCATATCATATCATATCATATATCATATCATATCATATCAATCATATCATATCATATATCATATCATATCATATCATACCATATCATATCATATCATATATATCATATCATATATCATATCATATCATATCATATCATATCATATCATATCATATCATATCATATCATATTCTTACAATAATTTCTTTTCTATTGGTACACCTACCCATCTACCACATTCCAACATTGTTGTTTTAATGAGTGCCGAGTTAGGTAGCTGCAAAACTCGTGTGCACATGTATGCATATTATATGATATAGTCCTTTACAAGAAATTTTGGAATAGTAAACTTAATTTCAATTAACGAATAATATAACTGGTCTGTTATAATATATCTATACCTACTAGATTTTAGTAGACTTAACATTGATTTGAATTCATTCAACTGCCTGCCAAACAGTGATGCACTGCTGCTAGCCAGGCAGGGCCTAACAACCAGTAAAAAATCTCAGGTAGGTGCCAGAAAATAAGCATTAGCTGGCAAGACCGAACACTTCCTCATGGCTGATAAGAGTGCAGAACTGGAGAAATGATGGCAGGGAAAATGGTGTACTCGAAGGAAGCATGCCCCTGAGTCAAAATTATTAACTATAAGTTCTTAAATTTTGTATTTCTTATTTAATTTTTTTTTTTTTAATTCTGCATTAGTGAAGTGTAAGAATAATTCTATTCTATTTATTTTTCTTATTTAAAGTGAGCTTTATTTTATAAACAAATGTATATTTTCACATTACATACTTTGATCAGCAGTGGCTCTGTTGTGTTCATGAATCCAGTAGCAAAGCCCAGGTGTGGCCAGTCAAGCTCATCCAGCAATGGCTGCGTGTAATTGTGCACAGTATCCTTCAGCATGAAAAGAATTAAACTCAGCTAAATGTAGGCTCGCAATGCTTCCTAACATAAGTAACATCTGTATTATTTAAATTCCACAGGAGAAAGCTCATTTATTAACGTTAAAAATATATAACAAGAACAACATTGTCCATTTCTTACTTGTGAAGCGAGAATTACATATCACAACCCACGTAATAACAAAAATAGCGTGAATGGTTCAATCTGAGAGTTAAGAAGACTTAACTATGCAAAACAAGTCCATCAGGTTGTGAGTGATTCCTGGTTATCTTGTAAGGGGATAATTAGATACTGAGATTGGTTCTGAAGCTTCCTCTTTGCTAGCTCTCACAATAACTGTCAGGCTGTCCCAGTATATTACTTTCACTATTGGCACAATCAGATAGTGAATGCCGTACCTGCGATAAAAGGAGAGGGTTGATCCATGTCTCTGGAAAGTGAAAATGAGCACCCACAGAATCGCCGATGTAAACAATGCCACGAGAGTCGAAGTCCTTGCATAGCAACTGTTCCCAAGGTTTACCCGTGATGGGGTCGACTCCCCAGATACCATTACAGTTGGTGTCTGCAGTCTCGTCATTGTCCATCGGCTGCCTGCCCGGATAAGAGCTAAGGTCCCAGTCACGGCAGTCCCGACCTCGCCAGAAAGCCCCACGTGCAGGCTGGCACAACACAAAGCATATGCTATAATACACTGAAGAAAGAATGCTCTGTGTGCGACATTACAATAAATCCATTTCGAGGCTTAACAATTTGTCACAAAAACATTTGTCATGTCATGTCATGTCATGTCATGTCATGTCATGTCATGTTTTCTCTCTATGTATATGTGTGTGCAGATGGATTTTGTTTGTTCCTACATTATATCTTCAAATTACCTTGCTAAAAAAATATGTACGAGTAAATACAGTCTCATCCGTTTAGGTATGGATAATATTAATTTATTATTATAAAACTATTATGATAGTAGGAAACATTTCTTGCTGGTTATATTATGATTAAAAGATGGGAATTTCCATATATGACAATCAACAATGCATAATCTGAAAGGACAAATAAAAATCGTAGATGATTAAAATGGCTACTACAAATCAGCAGCAGGCACAATGTGTTCTTTGGTATGTTACATTTGAGAGTTTTAAAAGAGTTCAAAGGGAATTTCTATGTGAGTATGGTGTGTGTAATGTACCTAAATACGATTCCATAATGTTGTGGTATCGAACATTTGTAGAAACAGGTTTTGTGTTAAAAACATGCAGGAGGCCGCAGGTGAGACCCAGTACGAGAAGCATTTATTTCTTAGCTTGGTCTCCAAACTCCCCAGATCTAACCCCTCCTGACTTCTTCGTGTGGGGTTTTGTTAAAGACATTGTCTATTGACAGAAATCCAGGAACACTGATGATCTGAGAGTAAAAATTACCGCTTACTCAAGCTTTTCAACAAATCACCCCTCTTATGTTACAACGGACACAGGCTGAATTGCATCACCGTTATGAATTGTGCATGGTGCGCAATGGGGATCATGTTGAACTCTGAGGAATCTCCCATCTTTTAGTGTCATATGCACAAAGTTTCAACAAATAAAGTTCAGTAATAAATGTTTTACGGTGTCTTTATTTTATCCAACCCAAACAGATCACCCTGTAGAATGTCAGAATTCTTAACTGAAAAGTATTTTATGTAAGGAAACTAAATTGGCAGTAAGGCTCACAAAATTGAAAATAAGCAAACAAGAAAATAAATAAATAAGAAACAAAGGCATTGTCCTATCACACTCAACACTGTGCAAGTTCTCTCGAGATAAGTCCGCCACTATTCTTAGTAATTCACAAGTACCTATTTCTTTCGCGTAGAAAGCAATAGAAACTATTGCACTGTTTCATTTATCACTAACTGTGGTAATCTTATGGAAAATATGTCTCATATGACAAAAACGAAAACTGGCATTGGCCCTAATAATGAGATCAGGCAAGACAAGGCAATGCTAAAGGAAGAAGAAAAGGAAAAAATGAGAAAATTAAGACAAGGAAAATGAATGAGGAAGTAAAAAATGAGGACGAAAATGAAAAACGAACAGAAAATTGGGAAGAAAAAGGAAATGTAATGAAGAGAGAGAAAGAGGAAAATGTGAGAATAAAAACGAGAAGGGATGTGAGATGAAAGAAAAAAAGAACGAAAGAGAAAAGGAAATGACGATTAGGAAACAAAAGAAGTGTGGGGTGAAAGGAAAATGGACGAGAAGGAAAAAGGAAGGAGTAGAAAAGATAAGGGGTGTGAAGCAAAGAAAAAGGAATGAAGAAGAAAAAGCAATTAGGAGGAAAGGAAGTAGTGTGAGGTGAAAGGAAAAGCAACGAGGAGCAAAATGGAATGAATAGGAGGAAAGAGAAAGGGTATGAGGTGAAAGGGAAAGGAGCGAAGAAGAAAAAAGGAATAAGAATTACGAAAAAGGAGTGCGAGGTGAAAGGTACAGGAATGAGGAGGAGGTGGATAGAGAAGAGGTGTTAGGAGGAAGAAGAAAGACAGATGAGGAAGAAAAAAAGGGAATGAGGAAGAGAAAGGGGTATGAGTATGTCGAAGAAAAAGGAAAGAGAATTACGTACGATAAAGGAGTGGGAGGTGAAAGGTACGGGAATGAGGAGGTGGAGAGGGAAGAAGTGTTAGGAGGAATAAGAAAAAGAGATGAGGAAGAAAAAGGAATGAGGAAGGGTAAGGGGTATGAGGATGTCGAAGAAAAAGGAGTGCGAGGTGAAAGGTACGGAAATGAGGAGGTAGAGAGAGACGAAATGTTAGGAGGAATAAGAAAAAGATATGAGGAGGAAGAAAAAGGAATGAGGAAGGGTAAGGAGTATGAGGATGTCGAAGAAAAAGGAGTGTGACGTGAAAGGTACGGGAATGAGGAGGCGGTGGGGAGAGAAGAGGTGTTAGGAGAAAGAAAAGGGAATGAGGAAAGGAATGGGGTATGAGGATGTCGAAGAGAAAGGAATGAGAGAAAAAAAAAGGAATGCCTTAGAGTAATGAGATGAAGTTTGAGGGAGGAGGATGGGGGAAGAAGAGTTAAATGTTAACAGAACGAAAGATAGAAGTGAGGATGGGGAGAAGGATGGAAAATAGACTGAGGTAGTGTAGGAAAAGTGAGAATCATAACAAAAAAATGGAGGGTGAAAATAAAGAGTGAGGAGGAAGAGAAAGGAAACGAATAAACAGATATACAGGGTGATTCAAAACCTCTGAGGGGTGATAGATTTAACAATAAGGAATTCTTTTTGTTAAACAACCTATGTCTTTTGAAGCGTCGTTTTGAAATTACTGTTGAAAATAATTTTGCGTAGGCGTATGTCAATGTATGCAAATGTGTGCACCCTGTTTGTTTCCTGAGATGTTTGTAAGAGACGAGAAGGGTTGTTGTTGTTGTTGTTGTTGTTTGTTTACGTTTAATGTTCCTTTCAGTTCAGTCTAATCATTAGGGACCGGATTTTTATGTAATTACATATTATATTCCTTTCAACCTAACCCTATATAAATAACAAATCTTTGCAAATCTTGTAATTACTATTAATATACTAAAATTTGATACTACATAGTTTTACATATTTATCCCACATTACATATTATGGCTTGGTATTACATAAATGTACATATTTAATTGTTTTATTCATTTTTACTTCTCTAAAAGGAAAAAAAAAAAAAAAAAGAAAAAAAAAACTTCTGCTTGGGAAGTTTACAATTTGAAATACACAGATTTAAAAAGCCTTTTTATCTACCCAAGAAAGGATATACGTATTTCGGGACGAAACATAACGGCCTTAGTTCCAGGAAGTAATAGAGGCACTCACCCCATACCACTCACTGTAAATATGAGTGAAGAAAAGGCAACCTTTCTCATACAACTACCTTGTATTGTAAAAATCACTCAGAAAGTAGCATTCCCTTCATGTGCTGGAGTAGGACAAGGACGACATGATTTGTCTCGAACTATAATTGTTCTGCACATGTTTTAACAATCTGTTCCCATGCAATTTGCAACCTTATCCACCCTCTTCCTAATCCTTCCAGGGAAAACCCGTGCAAGTCTGACATGAGCCGCAATAAAGTAGCTGACTTTTGAAAAAAAGCTGAAGTAAAGGAACAAACTGGAAAGATGTTGAAAAGTTAAAATAAATAGCTTTTCAGGTTATTGCTTGGAAAGATGTTGAAAAGTTAAAATAAATAGCTTTTCAGGTTATTGCTTGACCTCTTTACTTTAAATTTAGTAGACCTATACGGAAATGGGATTTTCCGAGCAATTAGAACCTTGAGGTTGGAATAATCCTACCGTTCT
The DNA here is from genome assembly GCF_040183065.1 of Periplaneta americana. Classification (NCBI taxonomy): domain Eukaryota; kingdom Metazoa; phylum Arthropoda; class Insecta; order Blattodea; family Blattidae; genus Periplaneta; species Periplaneta americana. Next base: position 63,683,804 of record NC_091119.1, on the reverse strand, counting down.
GAATGAGACAGGAATGTCACTTTTCAAACAAAAGTTTGTAAATGCCTATAGTTTGAGGTTTTAGTAAGTAGGCTACTTTGTTTCTTACAAGGAGCAGCTAAAATGCATGTGTCCCACATCTCCTCTTATTTTCTCCTAATCCAGTAAAGTGAAACAGTGATTGCAGTACTGTTGTCATTCATTTCACTCTGTTCTCTAGTTTTAGTACTTACAGTATAGAGTGCAAGTGAGTTTACCTACTACTTTTAACTAATTACTAAAATGGTCCCTGAATCTTCAACCCTAAAAACAAAAATAAAATCATGGATTGCAATGGATGAAGCTTTCACTACAGATGGAAAAATAGTAATGTGTCAAGTATGCGGTAAAAAAGTCGGGTGCTCTATGAAATCACAACTGGAGAGTCTTACTTATCCTATACCTGCTAGATATTGATATTAAATATTTTCATGATTTTACATATTTTGGTACATATTCAGCTTATTTTTCTTACATAAACATGTACATATTTCACACCTTGATATTACATAAAAATCTGGTCCCTACTAATCATCAATTGAGAATGGATGTCTACACTTTTACTGAGTTAACTGACATGGTAATGTGTTATGGGGAGACTCGTGGAAACGAAGAAGAGCTCTCCACATGTACCAACAACAGTTTGAAAACAGAAATCACCTTCACCACACAATGTTTGCTCGACTTTATCAATGCCTTAGGGACAATGGGTCTCTTCGTCCCTGGCGCATTGGTGGAAGACCTTGTAAGACATCCATTCTCAATTAATGAAAGGAAAAGGTATTGAACATTAAACGTAAACAAACAACAACCCTTCACGTCTCTTACAAACATCTCAACAAACAAACAGGGGTGCACGCATTCGCATACATTGATGTATGCCACCGTGCAAAAACATTTTCAATGGTAACTTCGAAACGATGCGTCAAAATATATAGGTTGTTTAATAAAAAGGGTTCCTTATTGTTACAGCTATCAACCCTCGGAGTTTATCGAGGATTACCAAAGAGAAGGAGGAGGAAGACGACGACGATAAAAAAGAAAAAGATAGAAGAGAAAGAATATGTCAATTTCGGCAAGAGTGAAAAAGGAGGAAAAATATGATAACTGTAGCAGCAGAGAGAGAGAGAGAGAGAGAATAAAAGAAAAGGGACGAGTAAACAGAAAGGCCCAAAAACAAAAGAAAATTATCAGAAAGTAGTGCAAAGCGAAGAAAACGAAAAAATGAAAAAAAGAAAATAAGAAAGAAGAGGAGAAAAAGGACGAGAAGGAGACATCTTCATGAGTAAAGATGAACTAACTGACATAAACCAAAGTAAGCAATCTATATACTCTGACAATGCTGAACCAATCCCCGTCAACATCCAATGCAGGTCGTATCAGGGACCAACTCCTGTTGAACATCTCACAGAGCTCATGAATGCCTGGGAAGCGGCACAAATCTAAGCTGATGTGTGCTAGATGTCGATTAATTGCACTGCGTTGGGGTTCAGGCGGCAGGAGATCCTGCAAGATGGTAGTGAAACAATGTTACACTCTTACAATTGCAAATCATCAGGGCAGCAGTCAAACAGACGGTTGTCCTAACCTTGATGAGCTGTACACTCTGCCTGAAACCCATCTGAGGTCGGGGGAAGAGGTGACAGTAGCTCTGACCAGGGTCCAAGTAGCATATGTCGATGCCATAGCAGAACACATCAGGTGTGAAGATTTCAGAAAGCTTCCTGCAAGAAAAGATATACTAATTAGTTTTATATTTGTCAAATTAAATCTGCGTAACAGAGATTTAGGTTGCACTCTGTCCAATGCTGATGAATTACAGATTCAGTTGCCACAGGTACCCCTAGCAGAAGATTTCGACCTAGGATACCTCACCACTGAAGATGTCTGCCACAGTAGTAGATGAAACGTCTGGGAATATCTACACCAGTAGACCACGGAATCTTACAAGCAAATGTTCTGATGGGGGCAGATAAAAAAGTTAAATTTTTTTCTTCCACTATGTTAATAATCTCAAAAGAAGTGCTTATACAAATTTTGGCCACTCGACCACAATTACGAGGGCCGTAAAAAAATAAGTTCTCCAGGGGCCGTTAACAGAAAAAAACACAGTTTCGTTGGACAAATTTATTGGAACAGACACAGCAGTTGTTAAGCTATTTTTCAACATATTTTCCATCGGAAATGACACCTTTCTCATGTCATGGGATCGACAGAGAGAGGTGCAGACGCAGTCAAACACTGGTTTCGATCTGAGGTGGCTGACTTCTACAACACAAAAATTGATCCCATGGTATGACACATGTCTCAATTCCAGTGGGGGAAATGTTGACAATAGCGCAGTAATTCCTGTATCTGTTTCAATAAATATTTCCATGCAATTGTGCTTTTTCCTATAAACGGCCCCAGGGAATATCACTTTCTGGTGATTGCGATCGAGTGGCCAAAATTTGTATAAGTACTTCTTTTGACATTATTAACATGTGAAAGAAAAAATTTAACTTTCTTACCTGCCCCCATCAGAACGTTTGCTTGTTAGCCCAGAAGCTCCATTTCAATTAGACACACGCCATGAAAGCCTACATGCTAAGAAAGGTGGTAATTTTTACTACCTGTTTTCATATCTAAAAACTAGGAAATTCTGTTTACTGAACATTTATTTTCCAGTCAATTTAATGTTACATGAGAATACTACCAACAATTAAGTCACATTTTTCCCTCCTTACAGTTAAGACGCAGTAAAGCCCTATGTTCTTTACAAAATGGTTTTCTGCATTATTTGCAATAGAACTGAGTTATTCCCCTCTCCTTTGCAGAGCATATTGCGCACATAGTACGTTTTTCGCATTTCTCAAGTACTGGACACTGTTCTTCTTCTTCTTCTTTAGTGCTAAAATTTTTCTAAATATTCGTTTCTAATTAGCAATTCAACCCTGGTAGTTTTAAACTTAGTTCCAACCAGCCAGCCTGGGTGGCACAAGAGCTAGAGGCACAGACTGTCTCTACCGCTTGGTCCGAAGGGATGTGGGTTCGAGTCCTGCCTCGGACATGGGTGTTGTGTTTGTATTAATTTAAGTAGCAAAAAGGAAACAAATTAAAGAAAACAGGAAAACAAAGATAACTTCGGTAAACGGCCTCTGGCCAATAAACTTAAAAAAACAAACAAATGAAAAAACAAGGTTTCATCAATTCCTCACGTAATTGAAAAAGAAACAGTTATCTCGACAATACATTTTTATTTTTCGGAGTCGTTTTTTCTACGCATATAATCCAGAAACTGATATCAACGATGTTTAGAATGTCGTAAAAACTGCAATTGCCTTCCTATTACAAGAAAGTTGACGACATATTTGGTCCAATGTGTACATACTTCATTGATCTTAATGCAGAATTCTGGTTTCTTTGTCTCCTGGTTGATTACAGTAAAATTAGATCGAATAATAATAATAATAATAATAATAATAATAACATTATTATTATTATTATTATTATTATTATTATTAGTATTATCATTACTCGTGACGTGAACAGTCCATCAAAGGTCAAGGCTTATCAGCTGCCTGCTGGCGTCATGTCTACATGCATCAGTAGAGGTGAACGATCATCCAACCAGAACATCAAGAAGAGGAGTCTAAACAGCCAACCTCATTATGTTACTATATAGTGGGTTATGACATCATTGTACAAGGGTCACTGCTTGTTGCTCGACGAATAAATATATAAAAAAGTTTATAATAATAATACAAATTTATTACCTAGAAAAGGAAGATGATGAATGAAGATCTTATGACTATTTTCGTAGGACTGTCAGAAAAGGCACATAATTGGAAAGGGTGTGTTCCGATATTCTTTATTAGAAAAATAACTCTGATACCATGTATATTAGATTACATTACATATATTGAAAACATGAAACTTAATTCCTGGCATAAACATTGTGCACTTTATTTTATTTTATTTCATTTGAAATTGCTAGATGCCGGTATTCTAAATCATGTTTGTATACTTCACACAATAATAAATTATTAACAGTGCGAAAGTGTTGTTATAGTAACACTGCATTATTTGAAGGTTTCCTTGAAACAGAAGTTCCAATTCCTCCACAACGTTTAATGCACAACACAATGTTCAGGAAAGACTTACATTCTCCAAACAAGTATGACTTGCCAGTCACTGAAGGAGGAGGTTCTCGTACACCAATGCCTTCTTCGTCCGAATATGATTCACAAAATGAACATGGAAACTTCGCCATCATTCAGCCAGAGGACATTAATGATCTTCGAGACTCTAATAACGAGAAGATTCATCACTTAGAATGTATGAAAGTGAAAAAATGTAGAAAATAGGGAAATAGAACTAGAGACGAAAAGTAATAAACAAATTACATGTTCTTCTGTACAGCCCACAATAACTTCACAAGGGTGTTACAAAAGTGGAGGGTCAGAATATAATAACTTTTTAACCCTGAAGCTGCCTAAGAAGCAAAGAGAACTTTCCATAAGGATTCAACAAAAACAGAAAGAAGCAACAAGCTCAAATATTCCGACACATCAGAAGGAGATTGAATTAAATAGGATCAATGATACAGAGGAAAATAAAACTACTAAAGATGGGTATTGGTATTCGAGTGATGAACAGGATGCAAGTTTGGTAAATGTTCTCAAGAACTCTTCCAGTCAAACATCATCATTACATTCATCTAAGGAACTTTCACATAAAGAAATCAGTGTGTCTGTAAACAGAATTTTGTCTAGCATTAAACCCCAGACAAGGAATATTACTTGTCTTGAAAGGAAGTTCTGCATTGACTTCACAATTAGCAGAACATGTTGATGCCAAGATACAAGTACCAATAATGCAAGCCAGAGACCCCAGACTTGCTTCACGAGGTCTTCATAATAGGAATAACATCACAGCCTCAGCAGCAATGCCTTCCAGTTCCTGCTGCACTCAGACTGAAAGACGTTCATCGAAAAACAGGACTAAGATCTTTTACAACAGACGTAAAAAAAATAGTATTTACAACAGTATTGCTGATGGAATAGAAATAAATGGTGACGGTGACCTTAGAGGATCTGGTTCCCGTAGTGATATAGAGCAACTGAGAGAAGTCATGGGACTTCAGTTCAATCCTGTATCCTATCATAAACCTGCTACTGAAATAGATGCTTCATTACATTCGCATCCACGCATTCCTTACAAATTAGTGCCCATCACAATATCACGACCAAACTTTTCTGGATTAAAAGTGAATAAAGCAGAACCACACTTCTTAAAGACCAAAGGTTACGCAAACTTTTCCATTTATCAACAAATGATTTGAAAAGCATAGGACAGCTGCCACCCATATGGTCTACAATGATCTGTGCTACCAGTGACTACCAACAACAAAATAATGGAACAACAGAAACAAGTAAAAGGAGTATAGTTTTAGAGAACACTATTTCTCCAGCTAAGAAAAAACATAAACCCGCCACAAAACCTACTCCAGATATAAATTCTACTGCTGAATTGGTATCTTCTAGAGTTACAGAAGATTTGAGCTGCAGCAAACCAGCAAAGTTGTCTCAGAAATTCCAACTTAATTTTTGCCAAACACCAATTCATGATATTACAGAATTGCTAAGTAAAGTGAGTGCTGCTGACACAGACCAGAGGATAATTTTACCTTCTACCAGTATGGACACACAAAACCAAAGAGTGCGTAATGTGAAGAACCGAGAAAACATGCAACATGACCAGAAATCTTTCACTCCTCTTAGTGGTGATAAAATGTGTCATATAAATAGGTGAACTTGAAGTATTGAAGGATATGTCCGAACGTTTATTTGTGATTGATTTGTGTAATTCAGTTATATACAAATAAATTCTTTGTGTAACTTTTTCTTTGTTATAAAATGTGATTCATTATTGGTAATTAGTTTTCGTGAATATTGATTCAATTGTAAAATCAGCTGTTGTTCACTCTTTTAACAATAAAGCTTTTCAGTACTATATAAAAGTCTTATTATACGTAGCATTTTGAAATATATGTTAATTTAACATGGCTGTGAATATACATAACACAGCTTGTGGTTCTATAATATTTAATGTCTTACGCAGTGTATATACAGTAGGCTATACATATTGTGTTTATAATAGGCAATGTAACTTTTCATGATTAAAATAGGAATTTACACGAATCCAAATTGTCCTCTATGCAACAAAGAAGAAATGACTGAAGATCATCTACAAACCTGTGAAGTTCTACCTGATGGATCCACCACAGAGAAATATTGGAGAGCAAGAGCACTAATGGCTTCGTTGCCAAAGCCCAGCATTAGATAATAACAACAACTTTTCATGATTACGTGAACTCAGAACCAACAGCAAGTCTGAAGTATAAAGTCATTAAATAATAATCTGTGGATTAGCTTCAATTTTCAAATAGCTTTATATTTTGATAAGTCTAGTTGCCTGTGTTTAAACTGTTTTCCTTAATCAGAAGCTAACACTCACTAAAATTTTCAAATAATTTATGAAGATTCTCTTTCTGTCACACTATTTAAATATAGGCCTAACATTAAACACAGGAACACCATATTTATTTCGAATTATTATCATCATCATCCTGTCGAGTACTAGTCCTAAAAGAACTGTTACGGCCTGAAAAAGCGATTTTCTTGCAATCTTTTCATAGGTCGACCAAGTGACCATTCCCCATTTGAACGATACTTTATTATTGCCTTAGGGATCCTGGATGAAACCATTCTTGAGACGTGTTCCTTCCAGTTTAACTGATATCTGGAGATATAGTCCAGTATTGATGACACATTAAGTTCTTGAAGGATATCTTCATTTTTCTTTCAATCCCATCTAGTGTAGCCAGCTGTTCGGTGCATGAATCTCATCTCGCAAGCTGTTAGTATGTTTTCATCTTTTGTCCTTATAGTCCACGCTTCACTCCCATAACGTAAGACTGGTCGAGCTATTATTTGATAAAGACGAGTGCGAGTTGATTTTTGTACTAATGAAGGTTTTAAAACTCTAATTCGAATTATTAAGAAATAATAATATTTGCTTTTATTGTAATTTTGTGAACAGTTGCTCCTTTGTTCTCAAAAATTTCAAATGCAGAAAAATGAAGTTCATTTTGTTAAAGAGTTTCTGAAATTATTTTCAAGGTTTGAAATATATTAATGATAATTTATTATGTAAAATGTTCCATTTTACTATTCGACAAAAATTACTTTATCCGAACAAAAAAAAATTGTAGCATCTCATATACATAACATTATATAAATGTATAGGAACTCTTGCAAGAAGCATAAAGAGTATCGTATTTACTCGATTATAATATGTACCCATTTTGTTAAAATCTCCACCTTCAAAACTGAGGTGCATGTTATAGTCGGTGGCAAGTTGTATTTCAAAGAAATAGTGCATATCAAATGCTGTTGATGGTAGTGCTTTGAGAGAATGGTAATCAAACATAATGTCAGTGATGATTCGGATTTCAACTTGGACATGGTGATGGGAGACTTCAAATTCTGAAGATAGAAGTAGGACAGAATGTGATGCATAGAGTATGTGCAACCACATTCTGTATTATTAAAAATATTGCTGAGCCCAGTCTCTTTCTAGAGACACAGATTATATTGTAAAATAGTGTGATGGGAAATCCATGAAGATCAATATTTCCGAAACTATTAATGTTGTGTCCTTTACTAAGAAAACTACTTTACCTATATTCAACACACTTCAGTGAAATCAAAACCAAATTAACAAAACTGATAAAAAAAAAACCTTGCCATATTGATTAACAGTAAACTTCATTTTCATAAGCATATTGCTTTGTTCACTTCATTTATAGCCACACAATTAAAATATCGACTTTAATACAGTCCATAATTAAGTTTTTTTTCTACATTTGATTCACCGCTAATACTTTTATTCGTATTAGTGAAATCGAAGCTGGCTCAGTAAAACTATGACGTATTCAACTCAAATTCATAATATACTCTTTTTTCATATGTTTTCCAGCCCATAACTCGTTGTCACATGTGGAGGTATCATGTGATCAGCATAATAATCCCCCCAGCCGTTATAACTGATTTTTGCAACCACATTTTTTTACCTATCACAGTTCCCCAAATTTATCTCAATGCTGGATGGACACTGGTCCTATACACTGGCCGAAATTTAGTGAGAAATTACCTTCCCCATAAGGAGTCGAACCAGTGCGTACTCCATAGCGCGAGTCCTAAATATGATGGCTTGGCTTTACGAGGGCTGTACCAGGACAGGTCCTTATACTTAGGCATGCTTTTACCCATTGTACGCTCAATATAATATTATACGATGATTGTTCATGTCTGACAGGTGACACTGGTATCATTTGTGAATCCGACACTGAGAGGTGGGGCATCCTGCCTCTATCCCTGATAGAGCCAGGTTTCGTTTCTTGGACGAGTTGCCTGATAAACCCAGGGGCCCAGAGCCCAACCCTTTCTGTCATCGTCGGCTGACAGGTGGGCCATCCTGCTTCAGCCCCTGATGAAGCCATATCCCATCCACACACGACTAGCCTAATAAGTAGCCCCAAACCTCAAGCTCTTCCTTTATCAGCATCGGAATCCTCTTTGTTCACCATAAATTCGATTATGATCTGGTCGGGGATCAAACCCGAATCTCCTGGATGGAAGACTGGTGTGCTAATATGAACCACAGACGCGGCTAGGTATGATGTCTTAGATCTTAGACCACAACGCTATGTTGTGGGACGAAATGAAGGCAAATCTTACCTTCCATTTTGAATGTTGCGTACACTACTTTTAACACTTGAATATAAGTAATTGATTAACTAGCGGACTTACTCGTGTTAATTATGTAAGTCTGTGCGGCTTACAGCTGTTTCGGTGCTTCATCACACCATCCTCAGAGCCTACTCAGGCTCAGGCTGAGTAGGCTCTGAGGATGGTGTGATGAAGCACCAAAACAGCTGTAAGCCGCACAGACTTACATAACACGAGTAAGTCCGCTAGTTAATCAATTACTTTCAAATCTTACCTTATTATATAGCCCTATAGTACTGGTTTTCCCGAGTAGACTCTCACTAAAGGTAAATAAATGAACGTAATAATTACGATGGAACCTCTGAAATTACAACACGTGTTATCTGTTTAACAGCTGAAAGAACATTGTCAGAGAGTTCAATACACAAGAAGAGGTACACGGAAAACCGGAAGTCACCACTGAAACAATCACCAACAATGGACAAAAATAAAAGTCCGCGTCGTAAATCTTACGAGCATTACCTGTCTAAGGTTAAAGCAATATACTATTACTGAATTCCTTCGAGCTGAAAACACGTCACCTAGAGAGAAATATACATTGACAACATTTTTGTGGTGATGATCATATGGACAGATCTACTGTTAAGTCATTGATGAAGAGAGGAAGAAAAGCATTAATTTTGGTGTTTGCAAGACCAACTTAAAGCACAATTCTCTTTCATAAGCTCTTCATCAGCAACGTACATTAAAAATTGCTTGTAGTGTTCTTGGCCATCATGATCAAACCAGGTTCCAGCACAAGGTCATTACAGGAACTCTGAAGCAGAATAAATTTTGATTCCCAGATACATATTTCTAACACTCCACATCCGACTCAATTCGATGTTCACTATTAACAACACTAATGCATGGTCTTAAAGCAAAGTAATGTACTGTGATTATGACAACTAATTTCAGGCCGCAGTGAAGAACTGGGCGAAGGAACACACTACATACTTCTTCACTGACAAGATGAAGAAACTACTACTTCAACATTGGGACAAATATAATGGTGATGATCACATTGAAAAAATTTGAAAAGTTACATTCTAAGCTTTTTTTCTCATGTTGTTCCATCCACATTCCTCTAATCATTCAAGACTTAAAAGCCCATTTATACAATTTTTTATCCACCTCTTGTAATTCATATTTTGAGTAACCTGAAAAATATATTGATTTGCCGTGTCCATTATCTTACGGGTTAGTGATGATAGGTTCAAGTGTGGTGACAGCTTCTATACAGTATGACTCTGCAACAGCTGGCATCATTTGGCAGAGCCGCAATGAAGCAGCCAGCAGTGTCTCATTGTGGATCTGTGCTAGCTGATCTGCGATACCAGAGATGATGGTACATCCTGTAAGCAGTAAGTATATATTGTATATTCCAAAGTTTCGAGAATTCACTAAACATATTAAACTTCTATTATCTCAAGCACAGTCAAATAAATGTGTTGTACTTCATACTTCACTGTAATCATTCCTGGCCATTACTTCTCCCGTAACTAAGTAAATAAGTGCCTTGTATTCACTGCAAACACTCATGACTGTCATTACACCTCTCATAGCCTACTTCCTTGCAGTTACTCCTGGCAATTATTCCTCTCCAATAACCAAGTAAATATGTGCTTGTATTTCACTGCAACTATTACTGGCCATTAATCCTCATACAGCCAGAAAATAAGTATTACCGTACTCATTCGTTTTCTAAGTGTAGTTGAGCTTAGAGAGCTGATGTTTTGTTGTGAATGAAGCCTAGGACCGCAAGGGGAGAGGTGCAGTGCGGTCAGGCATTTTTGTACCGCACTCGTGTATCTCAGCAGCAGTCACAACAGTATTAGTACCCAAACCCGCCACATGCATTTAGAAAACTAAAGAGTTATACCTTGTATTTACTGCAATCAATATCAGCTGTTATCTCTCACATAACTAAGTAAATACGTACCTTCTATTTCATTACAATCACTCCTGTCATTACCTATTGCACAGCCATTCTCTCCGATTGCTATACGTTTTATGCCAATAAATTATAACCACTTCATATCTTCGTGAGATGTTCCTTGAAAGCCTGTGAAATCCCCTAATGTTGCTGTACAGAAGCGCGCCCGTTGGAAATTTGCTACATTTGAAAGATTCACCCACATGCAGGATTGGGTGAAACTTCGATATCTTCCCACACTACACACGGAGAGAAAAGATACATGAAAACGTTTCACATTCCTCGGCCTCAAGTCACTTTTATTATCCCCCTCAACTAACCCACTAACCTTGTCACATATTTCGGCCTCGTGTCACTTAGCTATCCCTTCATTTAACCTATCTAACCATAACTAAACATAAATCAGACGTCAGTTCCATGGTGTGGGGAGATATCAAAGATAGGCTTAGGATTGCACCAGGTGGTCCTGGTTGACTGTCAACATTGAACAAAGATAACTATTATTTTAAATGCTGTCTTAATTCCCTTTACAATTAATTTCTCGAAACTACAGCGTTTCGTTTATGTTGAATTTTAAACGTTTTTTTATATAGGAAAGCTATAAAGTAATCTTGTCAGTCAGTCTTGTAGTCTTGCATATATAATTATTATATACCATCATAATTATAACAAATGTAGGTAAATTACCTGCACATGAGAAACCTCCATTTACTCCTCTTCCTTCCACAAAAGACACTAACAAAAAAATCACGACATATTTCACAGTACAGTGCATTGGTACAGGTTAAGGACGTAACCAGTGATGTATTATCCTCTTAAAATTGACTGGCAATGCTCAATTGTTCTATGTTTTTAAAAGTTATCTGTAGGTCAAAGTCGAGCTATACGCTACATTGTATTTCCTTAAAACCTTCAATGTCATTTTCACTTGTAACCTTCCAAACACACAAAACTGACGTTCTCTCTAAAAAAAAAAAAGGTGATAATCATCATCATCCGTCATCGTCATATGACGACTCAAGTTTGTAACAAAATTTCTTTCTTACACAAAAGAAATTCCCACCTACGTCAGAAAATAATATCGAATTGTTTTTGCACTCACATGAATATGCATTAGTTCTGCACATACTTCATTGAAATAACATTAAATATGAAATTAAGCATTATACATTGTGCTAAATTTCTTGCAATGTCCATAACAAAGTGTTACTGTAAAGTTGGTACTTGGGCAGTACAGTTTTGTTTCATTTCCCTTTCGTTGGATTAACGGGTCACAAAATGCGACAGGAGCGTCGTTAAACAAACCAAAGAAGAAGAAGAAGAAGAAGGATGTAACGATTTGTTAAATCTTCAGCGTTTTCAATATCCGAATTATTAAAATTTAGTACGTATATAAATCATCTGTGTAGCTATTACAAATAATAAATTTTATTAGCATGTATACTGCATTTAAAATTATTAATATCTGGCACGGTGAGGTCGTAAGATGTGAGATATGGCAAGATTCGCCTAGTTTTAGGTGCGGTCTACAAGGGTTGAGGGAGAGTTGTGGAGTATCGGTTTAAAAACGAATCGCCGAATTGATAAATATCATTATCAGCTGTTGTGGAGTATGGTTAGTGTCCGAATTTGCGAAACACAGTACTGTAAGAATAATTTCGCTTAGTTTTGTATTGGCAATTTTAATTATTCTTGGTGACTCTCTCCTGTAGATTCTGCAGAGGTCAGGAATGCTATAGTAGTTATAATTATGTATATCATTAGTATTGACATACTAAAATTTATGTGACTTTCATTTAGAAAGACGAGCGTTGATATAAAACTTGTACTGACCAGCTGGTGGATGGGAATTGGGCTTGTAGCCGGAGTACGCTTCACGTGCTCGTGTCTGTTTCAACGTCTGATACAGCCTGTATTATAATCATAATTATAGAAATGTAAGGATGGTGAAAACTGCGTTATGCTTTCAATATTAGTATTATTATCATCATCATCACCACCACCACCACCATCATTACCGTTGTTATTGGCAGTAGCCCTATTTAAGTCAGCAGTAGATATCGGTACGTAAACAATTAAAGATGATATAAGTATATAATATTTCAGTCGACATACAAGACTAAAATGGGTGCATTATTTACGTATTGCAGTATTTCTATCGGTCTTTCGTAGTATGTCTTATCTCGTAAGTGGAAAACGTAACGATGGATGCGCTCCCGAAAACTCAGAATCAGACGCACATTCATCAGATGAAGCATCGTGTGTATTCTAATCAGAATCCACTGTTACGAGTCTTTCAATTTCGTCTTCAATTATACCGTCGACTGTACGGCCGCTCTATACTTTACCTCCAGTCCAGTCCACCGCTGTGGAATAACGGTTAGCATACCTGATAGATAATCACAGCAATTGATAAAGCGTTGTAAAATAACAAAGCATTCTCCAGTCCATGCATTACATATATATTCCATGCTGACATAGTTATATTGCCTGATTCTTCTTCTGTGTAATTCCAGATTTCTTTGATGAAATTCACATTCTTCATTGCAACTCGGCATTTAACAATCCGTCGTATGTATTCTATTGGAGACAAATCCTAGTGATATGATGGTAGTCTCAAGACTGTATTACCATGGACATTGAAAATGAAATTCGCTCTATATAATATGGGTTCAGAAGATTGACACAGACTAACATGAGCAGTTCTGCCTTCTCACTTCGTATATTATATAAGTCAGTGTTGTTCTGTTTAAGTCAGTCTTAATATGTATGTTTAGTCAACATTCTGAAGACTGGTTGGAACCTCATGACGCATCATTCATGAGGCAACTAAGCGAGGAGATAATAGGGTAGAGTGGCCAAGCCAAATCTTGAATGTCTTGTTTTTTATTAGAACTGTTGGGCAGTTTATTATCACTATGTGATATGGTGCATTGTCCATCACCAGTATCGTTTGTGGTGGGAGGTTGCGTTATATGGTGAAGGATGGGTGGAATTAAGAAAATTCTCTCCTGAACCGGGATTCTATCCTGGGTTTTCAGCTCTACGTGCTGACGCTTTATCTGCTAAGCCATATGATAATGCAGAATTCCTGCACGGAAATCTCATATGTATTTCGGTACATCATAGTAATATGATACGCGTAAGTAATCACTTAGTGATTCCGTCGGATCCCAGCCACCTAGTCACTCATAATGAGTGCACCTCTGTACATAGTGTGTTGGACATTGTACCACTGTCACACATCTGTGACACAGTACATGAGAGTTGGGCATCAAAGGGAAACTGAAAGGATTCAATCCGGCATTAGGACTAGAATATGGTGTGGCTTAGTGGATAAAGCATCAGCACGTAGAGCTGAAAACCCAGGTTGAGTCCCAATGCTGGAGAGAATTTTTCTCCGTTCATATTTAAATTGTAGTTTCGTTACTTCTGACATTTGGCATTGATATTTATATAGCATGTAAATACTTACATACAGCAACAGTGGTGGTTCTAGAGGTTTTAAACTAGGGGAGGAGGCATATTTTTACATTGACAACTTTTTTGCATGATTCTCTTACAATATTGCGACATTCCTTTTAGATAATAAATTTGAATTTGAACCAGGAAAAAATGTTTTCACCCTGCTTTATTCACTACTTGCAGGTACTTATTTTGGGCGCGCTTCCAAACAGGGGCAGCGGCATTTCCCCTAAGGTTAGAGCCCAGTTTAGGTGTGTGTATGTATTAATCGGAAAAAATGTCCTATAAACATGCGTCATATTCTCAATATTTTCTAGCCTCTAATTTTCGATTAATATACACACACCTAAACTGGGCTCTAACCTTAGAGGAAATGCCACTGCCTCTGTTCAGAAGCGCACCCCTTATTTTTATCAAAACCATCCCTGGCTAGAACCATCTCTAATGTATTGACATTTAACTGGCTGAATATAAAATGAAAATATTGAATTGCTTTATTGTTCAAGTAAAATACTTACATTTTAATATCTATGTGCTTTTTTTATATAAATTTGGGGTCCCTTTATGCTACTGACTCCACACTAGCTTAATCTGGTATTGGCTATTGCTAGTACTTGGCCTTTTTGCTGGGTCTTGCATAGTTTAAAATGAACTGCATGGAAGTAGAGGATAAATGACTACTGATTAATACTAAATGCTAACCAAGACTTTGATCTCCTAGCTTTACTTCTCGAAAAAAAAAGAAAAAAGCCATGCCAATTATGTTTATTGTCCTTAAAAAGTCATATGAAGTAGAAAAGTGATTGAAATAAATGTGATTCATTTTAGTTGGATGCCCATCAGTCCGGGACAGATGCTTTTAAGTGTCTTCTTGCTTTACTTCTCTTTTAAGAGAAGCCATACTTGAACATATTTATCACCTGTAAAAAATCCATCAACTATATCAAGATTTGAACCTATAAACCTTGAATTTAGTGGTAAAAATGGTAACAGAGCAACTGTTAGCATAAGAAATATCTGCTTGAGTGTTGCAGACTCACAGCGCATGATGTCGTCAACAAAACTGCAGTTCATGGGCTCGCTGACAAAGACTGATCCACAGAGCCACCCGGTGGTCATCATAGGGCAAGTGAAGAACCTAGCCAAGGTCAAGTTCAGTGACATCAAGGTGAAGCTGGAGCCACGTGTCACAGAGGAGGTTGGTGGACCTTGTTATGTGAGTAGTTTGCCTGTTGCACAGTTGTATAGCCACTTCTCTTTTGCAGGTGTACTTGACTGCTTTGGCGAGTCTCCACCCATCCCCCACAGACACGTGCTCCCTGTACCTCAATCTGGCGACCTTGGCTGCACTACCTGTCAAGTGCAGTCGGCACAATGCCCCCTCACGTGCACACGCCATTACCAAGATTGTGCGCAGCACCACAGTGGGTGCCGACGAGTCCATCGTGGTATGGTATCACATGCAAGTTGGTGAGTCACATATGATGCAGCCCGACTGACAAGGTGAGAGATGTGATCGGGAAACGTGATATTTTAATAAAGTCTATATCAAATTGTACAGTGTGTCTACAAAACTTCTGAAGGTGATTGACGTGTAGATATTGTTTTCTTTTTTACTTTAGTAGGTTTTTTTACGATGCTTTTTCAACATCTAGGTTATTTAGCGTCTGAATGAGATGAATGTGATAATGCCGATGAAATGAGTCCGGAGTCCAGCACCGAAAGTTACCCAGCATTTACTCATATTGAGTTGAAGAAAAACCCCGGAAAAAACCTCAACCAGGTAACTTGCCCCGACTGGGAATCGAACCCGGACCACCTGGTTTCGCGGCCAGACGCGCTAACCGTTACTTCACAGATGTGGACCAGATATTGTCAATAGCCATATAAGCAACATGTGTAATTTCACATACACTTCAAGAGGCTCTGAAACGTGGAAATCATTAACAACTCATTTGTGTTAATGCAGAAAACTGTGCTGCCAAATACATTCAACATCGCCCAAAAATTCTCTTCAGTTAGATCTGTTGACACCCGTGAAGTCAGAGACCATGAAGACTCATAAAACCAATCAAAATATATATATATATATATATATATATATATATATATATATATATATATATATATGTTCTGTTCTCCAAGCCTGTCTAGAAGCTTAAAGCTAGGAGCCCTACCACTAGACCTGCTCCCTATGTTGACCAACACCCCACTGAATGGACTTTTACTTTCTTTAAGTGTCACTCGGCTAAAAGGTGGATTGATGTGAGTCCCTAACAAACCACTTGGTATAATACATGTTTTGGATGGTGATGATTAGGGCGCGGATTTTTATGACCTAAAAACAGGATATATGCATGCTTTTTATGACCTAAAGAACATAAAAATATGACTTTATCAGTAACACATGTATGTTAGATTTTTTAATTCTCGGCATTATACATGGATTAAAACATGTCTAACCAGTTGTATGTTATATTTAAGCAAATTACTTCAAATGTCCTCTGTCTGTAGAATAGAAACACAACACAGCATTCACAGTTTCAACAGGATTCTGCAAAATAGCATGGACCCTGTAAAAATGGGAAATTTTAATTATTCTGCTTGCTTAAAACTTGTATGCGAACCTCGCAAATGTATATTAAGCATATGAAAGTATCGATAAAAAACATACCTCAGTTTGCATTACCAGCTGGATTGTTGCAATTGATGACAACATGCATTTTAAGGTTATCAAATGAAAGCCCTCTCCTGTTGTCACTGAGTATTGTTTTATAGTGAGAAAAACTTCTTTTCGCATCAACTTTCATAATATTACATTTCTCTGAAAATAAAGCATTTAAGAGCTATCGTGTAAAACTTTCATAGTATTACATTTTATCACAGCTTGTTATGGTTTGAATGAATGTATTAAATATGAGAAATGCGCAAAATATAACATTATGACGCGAATTTTTACAAAATATGCTATAAAACTTAAAAAATGCCTAAATATGCATACAGTTACTCCCAAAATATGTTAATATGCAGCTTCGTACTAAATATTTTACAAAATTAAAAAAAGTCCAAATATGCATTTATATGCCCAATAAAAACCCTTCCGTTTCCTTCAGAATGCTTTGAATCAAGTCTAAATCAGTCTGAAAACAGTCCCATAGGAAAAAAAAATGACATCATGGAAACAATGGCTAACTACATACAACACCTGTGGAGTAACGGTTAGCGCGTCTGGCTGTGAAACCAGGTAGCCTGTGTTCGATTCCCGGTGGGAGCAAGTTACCTGGTTGAGGTTTTTTCCAGAATTTTCCCTCAACCCAATATGAGCAAATGCTGAGTAACTTTCGGTGCTGGACCTCGGACTTATTTTACCGGCATTATCACCTTCATCTCATTCAGATGCTAAATAACCTAAGATGTTGATAAAGCATCGTAAAATAACCTATGAAAATAAAAAAACTACATACAATTATAATATAGGTTTTTTTGATATATTTTTTTAACCAGTGGCGGGCACTTGACTGTCATTCACTTAAGTGTCCCCATTTAGTGGGTGATGCACCAAAGCTTGTTCTTTTAGCCATCATGAAGGCATACCATCAAACACCATCTTTGTCCACCACTTACAATTGGGCGTGCCAGGTGAATCATTGTTTCAAGCACTACAATTCAACATACTTTCCATTAAACTATTGCGTTTCCTAATCATATCCTCTCCTTCTGAGCCATGAGTTGATGCAGTTGTCTGTGTGCAGATTGTGTGTGAGCGCTCTGACGTGTTTGCCTCTGCCTGTGCTGTGGCACGCGCCTATCCACTGTTCTCACGCAAAACGTCCAGCAACCCAGCAGGGCAGACACCCAACACCACAGTGAGTGTCGAGTTCCTATTGGTACCGAGTGCTGAGTGCCAAGTGACGGTGGAGAGCAATGGCAGCCTGGACGACAAGCTGGCGCTGTCTGCAGATGACCTCAAGTGCCTGGAGAGTGCATGCACTGGTGTGAGGTTGGCAGCCAGAATTGTGGATGCCCCCTGCAACGATATGAATGTCGATCACTTCCTACAGGTGAGAGTCCACGCTTCACTGTTTTACACTCTTTTCTTTCTTGCCTTTGAATATAATCCATTTGTGCTTTATTCTATCCAGTTTTTTATCAAGTTATAAGGTTGTTATTTTTAGACGATTTCTTGAGATTCTTTGCATACATGCATCTCATTCTGTGTAACTGATGTGGTAAGAAATCATGACAAGTGGAAAATTAGAATGGAAATGAATTAGTTTGCACATAATAGTTCTTTTTTATTACTTTTATCCTACAATTTTACGCACCGTTTGTTGAAATTTTAAGATTTTTGTTTTATTTCTCGAATTCTTGTTGATATCTAGTTGATACTTTCTTTGTGGTTTAATGCTTGTGGAGATGTGCTGATAACATTTGTTGTTTGCTTGGTCTTGAACAGTAATGTTTCCTTTCCTTGTCTTCGTAAGTGTAGTTTCCAAATGTCCACAAAATTTCTCTAGTTTTTCTGTTGTGATATAACAGATGTCTCTTCATTTCTCGCCAAGTGTTGTATTACAGTACAATCCCTTTTTAACGAATCTCTGAGGGATTACTTTTTTTTTCCTTAAATAGAGATTTTCCTCAAAAAGTGGTTTACATAAAATGGGAAGGAAAGGCTAAAATAACTAATAGTACAGTCTATACAAAACTAGACTAGACGGCAATTCGGAAGGCGGACGGCTACTAGATGCGCCGTAGCCTGTATGGCATGTGACGTCACAAGCTTGAACAGGAGAACCAATCAGAATCAGTCTATAACAAGTGCTTTTCGAGTTACTTTGTTCATGTGTGAGTGTTTTAAAACATTGAATAAGTAAAACTAACATATACTGTGTATGTGTAAGATAAATAAATGGAAGGAGATACTATAAAAAGGCAAGTACTGCACAGGCAGACGTGGGAAATAGTGTTTAAGGTATATAATTATTTTAAAAACATTAACGAGCAGAACTCTGCTGGGCATCATGGTGCTGGCCGCAACATTGCCAACGCGCAGGAGATGACTGCAGAAGCATGTGGTGTGGGTTTGCGAACCGTGCAAAGAATTGCTAGTGAAGGAAACAAATCTTTTAATGTGAGTGTAACTGCCACGTTTCGTTCTCCTGGAAAACATCCTCGTCGTGAAAAAACAAGTCTCTGAATTAGATGATTTTAATAAAAGTGTGCTGTGACGTACAGTATTAGATATGTACCTTCGAGAATCTGACTCTGAAAAATCTGACGGGACTGATGAGGGAATCAGCGACTTCGATTAAAACCAGGTACTGAATATTTATTAAATCCTAATTTATATTAAATGTGACCGAAATGTGGCAATATAAGATGGTACTCGTAGTTATTGTTTTAGGGTATTTAACTAGCTAAAATAATTTTCGTCTAGAAATAGACCTAAATACAATTTCTACTTAAATAGTGTATCATTTTTTCTAGTAATACACCGTATACATTTCGTATTAAAACAGTGTGATAACATAATAATAATAATAATAATACCGCACATAAAAATCTTAAAACTTGGTATAAGCATTATTAATAGAACGTAAGATTTGATAATGTTCTGATAAAAGGTTTGTCACGCTTGCAGTAATCAACGGCTAAGGTCATTATTGTCTTTTTAAAATTGAAATTCTCTCCTCAGCTACTTGTATCGCGCACGCGCGTGAAGTATGATGTGGCAATGCTGCACATTGCCTTTCTCTCACTACCTGTCTCTCTCGACGCAAACGCTAGCAGCCAATCGCCTTCCGAACTGGCGTCTAGTCTAGAAAGATATTGACAGTTCTCTCTCAGACATGCAGGAAGAGAACATCATTGTGAAGTTGTGCGGTGCGACTGATAGAGTCGCTTGTCTGCCTTGTCAGAATTGAGGAACGGATGCGAACTCGTAAATTTATATCATACGAACTCTATGACTACACAAATATAATAATAATAACAATAATAAAAGAGTGAGTGAATGTGAATATGGTACATATTGTGCAAACAGTATGTAAGCTTAGTATAAACCGTAATCAAGATTTCTTGCTATAAATTTAAAGTTATAAAGGAAAGAGTTTTTAGCTGCATGGACTACCTTACATCAGTCAATGTCTCGTGGAGAAGTGCCAGACCTACATAAATCTGAGTGCCATAATGTGGCTAACAATACAGAAAATAGTGAGGCGTGTAGTGTATCATATATTAGTATCAGTAATAATGATGCAGAATCAATTAGACCTATTTCATTTTATCACTTAAATAAGGCGAAAGATGATGGTGATACTATTTCTGACGATTGTACAAGATGTATAAAAAATTAGCAGTCATATTGCTAACTGAAGTTACGTTACTCAAAATATGGATATTCATTAAAAAAATTCACGTATGCAATATTATTGACTTTCCAAGTAAAACTTTGTTATACAGAACCATGAAAAAAGATTAAAAACAACGTAGATATTGTCATTTCTCTCCATTAACATCTTGCAGCCATCAATTTGTTTATATTTAAAACTATATTCTTTACAATAGTGTGCAGAGAATAAACATTGTTGTGCGAGATTCTGCATCTAGTAGCATCTTTCTTAACGTAGTCTGTATTATAAATACACATGGCACCGGAATAACTATGAAAACAATAGCCACGACAAAACACCAGTATCTTCTGCGACACAGAAACTAAAATTCAACTCTTCTAAACAAAACAGCTGGCTACCACGTGCTAGCTATGAAACAACCGACAACGCCGACCTGTCATCATACCGTATGATTGGCTAATTTGAGCAGTTGCCATGGTGATGCCTCGAAGCCGCTGAACTGTCAATACCTTTCCAGTTTTGTATAGACTGTAACATGTGTATTATAGACCATACATTATAATCATTTAATTAGGTCTACAATTATTATTTACAATAAATTTCATTATAATATTTTCTAACTCTTGAGATGGTGAGGCACTAATGTTTTCCCATTTGGTTGAACCTGAACCACACTGAAACTCGGCATTAAAAATTTCTTTTTCTTCTTCATTATTCCCATAATGAAGTAGTTGGCTAATCATGCTTTTTTGCTATGTCCAATAGTGTTATATGAAGATTAGCCCTTATTATTTTCACTTACTGTCCGATAGTTAATTTCTTCCTCTTATTCGCTATTACAATGATGCATAAACAGTATAAACTTATAAAAGAACTGGAAACAGGACCCACACAACTTCCGAGAACAAAGCAACACACTGTGAAAGCAAGCAAAGATAGATCATAAAGAGCAATAAAGAATAATGCCACCACATAATGCTTCATTACTATCGATTGAGATGCACTATCGAATATGCCGATACTATCGATTATTGAAAGTCGAGTAGAATATTTTGGGCTTCATTATCACAAAATTCACTTGAAAAGTATTCCTTAAAAGCAGGATTTTCCTTAAACTGGGTTTCCTTAAAATCAGGAATTAATTTCTTATGGTAATTTGGTGGGACTTAACAGATTATTCCTTAAAAACAGGATTTTACTGTAATTGATAATTCTATAAAAGATTTGTGTATGATGGCTTCCAGTGTAAGATTTTTTTTTTACATAATTTGTAAACTTCTTGATTCGATTTGCTTCATAATCTATAAGTATTACAACTTTTTTGGAAGATGTTTATTTTAAAGGCTAGAGTCCTTACATTATTGTTACAGTTTCTGTCACTTTGTTCTGTTGCTGTAAACAGGAAGTGAGAGCTGTTGCAGACTCACTTGGTGTGACATCAACGATAATAAGAGGGGAGGAATTGCGTGTGCGCGGATTCGGAGGCATCTATGGTGTTGGAAAGGCCGCATCTGTGCCTCCTGCCTTGGCTGTGCTGTCCCATAACCCTGAAGGTGCCACTCAGACCATTGCGTGGGTTGGCAAAGGCATTGTTTATGACACTGGAGGCCTCAGCATCAAAGCCAAAGTAAGACATGTCCAAATTGTGAGTGTCTGGACCATATTGATCTGTTGTGTTCATATTGTAAATTGTTTTGCTACAGACTGCAATGCCAGGAATGAAACGCGACTGTGGTGGTGCCGCTGGTGTGCTGGGTGCCTTTTACGCAGCTGTACGGCAGGGCTTCACTCAAAACCTTCATGCAGTCTTCTGCTTGGCTGAGAATGCAGTTGGTCCAGATGCAACTCGACCTGATGACATTCACCTTTTGTACTCGGGCAGGTTTGTCATATTTGCTTTGAATGCCCATAAATATTACTTGCTGAAATTTCAGTTAACCTGTAGACCTACTTTGTCATGAAGCAGTAAATCGAGATTGCCAAATATATGTTGAAGCATTAAGTGATCTTTGTCTTTTAGGTTGCTTTTGATAACCACTTGACATTGAAACTATCTGTTACCTTGCAATTGATCCTTTGTGCATGGAACATAATTCACTGTAAAAGGGATCTTAATTTTGAGCAAGAAGTCTGGATATTTGACAATAAAATACACAATTTGGTCATTATTCAGCAGTGTTCATTAAAGTTCATGACTTGACTTAAATCCAGTTGTTCCTAGGTGAAACGTAGGGCAGCAGTGAAGTTCCTCCAGCGTATTCTGTTGCCAGCAATCTATTTCACCTCTTTCCAGCTTTTCCCACATCTCTCTACTTTCTCCTCTATTGATCGTTTCCTTGTTTTTCTATGCCGTCCTCTCTTACTTACTCCTTGTGGATTCCAGTCAATTGCAGTTTTCTCAATAGCTCCATATGGCTTTCTCAGCATGTGGCCTATCCAATTGAATCGCCCCATGCAGAAAGGGCTTCAGTCCATTAGACCTGGTTTTGAGAAAACTAAGGAAAACTGTGTGTACTATGTATTCCTTTCTGCATAGAACTCTGAGCCTGACGCTTCAGCTTCTGTCTTTCCAAGCATTGGACTGAATACCTTTCTGCACAGGCTGATGGAACCATCCATAAAGATATGATTTCCATCAATATCTCGTTTTTTTTTTTAAATTTGTGACTGAAGCCCTTTCTGCATGGAGCGATTCAATTCCATTTTCTTTGTTTTATCACTAAAGTTCATAAAATGCAATAAAATATAATAAAAAATGCAACAGTTCTATCTCTCTACATGTTTGCAAGGCCCAAGCGGCAGCTTACCGATGCTACCTAATCTACCACAGGAACATAACAGAGTTTTCTGTCTATGTTTTCACGTGTGAAGAATGTAAAGACATAATGGGGTTTTCTGTCTTTTATCACGTGTGAACAATGTAAAGAGTAAATATTAATAAGCGGCATGTGCGGTCCACGAAAACCACTCACATCTTCATCCAACTCTTCCCTTTCACATGAATGACCTTTTTTTTTTTTTTTTCGGTCTAGCCAAAATCCTATTGTTTTGGTATTGCTTTGGTGCTGGATACGAGGAATTTTACTGTACTATCTAAGCCATACAATTTATATATGAAGTTGGTGTCTTTCTTTGGGGTGATAGAGAATGCAATTCAGAAAACGAAAATTAATCTTTTTACTCAGATGCATATTAAATGATTGACAATCACTGCATGTGAATCTTTAGGACAGTGGAGATCAACAACACAGATGCAGAAGGTCGTCTGGTCTTATCAGATGGAGTATCCTATGCTCAGAAGGACCTGAAGGCCAACATCATCCTTGACATGGCCACTCTGACGGGTGCACAGGGCATCAGCACAGGGAAGTACCATGGGGCAGTGCTCACCAACAGTGAGGAATGGGAGGAGGCAGCTGTGCTAGCCAGCAAAGCATCGGGTGACTTGTTGTTCCCTATCCCGTATTGCCCAGAGCTGCACTTCAGTGAGTTTGCCTCTGCAGTCGCTGACATGAAGAACTCAGTCGCAGTGAGTATAAGATGCATAGGGTGAAGATAGTTAGTTTGAGAGGAACAGTTTTATTTCATACAAGGGCACCACATGACTTTAACTGTTACAGGAAAAAATAAACATTGATTGTGCAAAAGACAGTATGTATTATCTACAGAATTATGTGCTACATTAAAAGCTTCTTCAGACAAAAATTATAGGGCAAAAATACCAAGATATTTCCACGGCTTTATAAGAATTAATGTGATTCAAGCCATTACAGAGATAGATCATAAACATACAATACATTAGAATTAGAATTAGAATTAGCCATGAAATCCCATGAAGGGCAAGGGCCTCCTGGTTATGCAGGGTGGCTTGTCAAGCAGTTCCCGGTTAGCCACTCCAAGAATGATGGTCACTTTTGTAATGTCATAGTTGAAGGGTCCACTGTTCACTATCACTTTTTGGGTTGCAAATCACTTTGTGATGAGCTTCCATTGTTGTCGGGCTTTCGCTGTTCTTGATCATAGATGGCCGAATCTTGATCTAAGTTCGTCTGCCCACCTTGTCTTCTGTCTTCCAGTGTTGCCTTTGCCAATCCTTGGGTCCCATGTCGTAAGTATGTATGTTCACCAGTTCTCGTTGAGTCGCATCACGTGTCCTGCCCATTTCTTCTTCACCTTGTCAGCTGTCTCTGCTGCATCTTTGAGGTGTGTTTGGCTCCTTATGTCTTCGTTACGTAGTCTGTGTTTGAATGTGATGTTCAGCATCTTCCTCTTCATTTTCCGTTGACACTTTCTCAGAATGTCTCTCTCTCTCTTTCCATTAGAGACCATGTCTGTGCTCCGTATAGGAGAACTGGAAGGATGCAGCTATTCATGACTCTGCTTCCTAATTTTAAATTGTATGTCTTGTCTGTCAGAATGAAACTGAGACTCCAAAATCTCTTCCATGCGTTTCCAATTCTTCTTTGAATCTCTTTCTGCATACAATACATTAGGATGGTCCAAAAAAAATGAAATTTCGAAATGTTTATCTGCACAAGGCTTTTTTTTTTAATTTATTTATTTATTTTTGTGGTTCATTTATATTTAAAACCAGCACATACAAATATTAATATTTAGAGGTTGTCCTAGGTGGCAGAATTTGGAATTTAGAAGATTTTTAGTAATTACTATAATAAGTATATCATATTCGATTATGGTTCTTCATGGGTCTGCTGTAATTGACTCTGGATGTAAAAATACACAGAGAAAAATTTATATGGTAAAACAGGATTATATAAACATCATTCCCATAGATAATGTCCGTCATAATATCACCCTCTTGGAAACTTCTTAGGATGATTTGCTTTCAGTCGCAATATGACTGTTTCTGCTCTCCGTCTTTTGTCAAAATATTATTAAATTATGAAATTAAATTAATTCCATGTTCAGCAGCATCATTCATAACTTCCATTCGAAGAGATCCATGTTTCAGCTCTTGAAATATGAGGTCGTTAGTTCAAACTTTTGGCAGATTCTCAAGGAAAGATTGTGATTTTTCCATCATTTCTTCCGTCAGACCATCAAAGTAACTTGCCCTTTCTGTTACAAAATTTTCCATTTGCAAGTCGTCAGCTTCAGTTGTGATTTTATGACGTCTGGGGCAGCCTGGAAGTAGTGGGCATTGTAGGTTCTGGACCATCCTTATGTTTCGTCCATTACTCTGTCATTGAAAAAAGTTATAGCTATTAGGTATTCGGAAAGGTGCCTGCAAAAAGCTGATTTAGCTGTAAGTGACAATGACTGATTTGGATGAATGTTCAGAATGTTTGTAAGTTCAATATCATTATATCGTCATTGATTTTATGAAACCTCCTATGTAACAATACAGAGCATAGTTTTTCAGAAGGAAGAAAAGAAAATCAAATATCAATAGGCCTATACTGATGTCATTGATGTCCATCATATTCACCAATGTTTTCTACCGAATTATCTAATATTCTTAAGATACGGTCACACGTCACTACTTTTGCAGCGCTGCAGTACAAAATACTGTGCAACTCTCGTACTGACTGCAGCTTAAAAGTAGCGACATGTGAACAGGATTTTCAGGGTTGCAGCCACAGCATTTTTAATATCGGTTTTGTTGAAACTTTTGCAGTGGTTGTGACCAGTGTTGCCACCCAAATATACCAATGATACTTTTATTGTTTGGATATATTTTAATGTTTGATGTGATGAAAATAAATGATTTGTAACAGTTACTAAATGTACAACACAGTCAGAGTATATTTGCTGATGATATAATTCATTTTTTTAAATTTTCCATGGCATAGTTTCAAACAGGAGGGTTGCCAACATTGATTACGTGAATATGCTGTTGGTTATCATTTAAGTATATAGGCGTTTTTTAATAGCTTTATAGTAAAAATAATGCCGATTTCTGAATACTAGTTAGGACAGAAAAGCAAATAATAGGTAAGTAAGCTATCACATGAGTTTTATAATCTGAAACTCTAATGTGAACATAACCACAAAATGTATATTGAGAAGTCAACACGGAAATGGCAAGCTGCAGCTAGACTGCAGCTGCAAAAGTAGCGCCTTGTGTGTGAACAGACTCTCAACCTCAAGTTGCAACTTTTGCAGCACATCGCTTGCGCAGCATGAAAAGTAGCATGCAGCGCGATACTTTTGGCTTTTGTGTGGACATGACATGCAACTTTTGCAGTTACAGTACAAAAGTTGCACAGCAAAAGTAGCGATGTGTGAACGTACTTTATGTAGATTATTGATATTTAAATACTTTTTTCTTTCTCCTGAAAAAATTATACTCTGTACTGTTACACAGGAGGTTTCATAAAATCAACGATGAATGGAAGCAAATATCTTATTGGGTTGGTGCATAAGTTCTAGTGTTTTAGTTTCATGTGCTGGTACTCCGGTTGAAATGGGTTTATTTATTGATTGATATTTTTTATTTGAAGTTCATTTGCTGTGCTTGAGTTTACAAATTGAAGTTCTCATTTCTACAGTTAGAGAGTAGAGCTGTGGACGTTAGAAAATGGAGTGTCAAGTGGAACATTTGCGACATATTCTTCTTTTTTTAGTTCTTTCTGTACAGGGAGTTGCTTTTTGTTTGAGCTCAACCATTTCTTTGTTTTCCTTATATTAGCATAAAGACAGCATTTCTCGTGACCAGTAATGATATTGGATAGGAATGTTCGATGTTGTTCACGAGCCAATCGATGACGAGCAAGCAAAGATGCTGATATTTGTGGTTTTGACTTAGAGCATTCGGTACCCATACACCTGATTTTTTAAACTTGCCCATTGAATGCAAGTAGCACGATAATGGAATGGTCACAGTTCATCACATTTGCCAGTTCTCGGGTACAGTAACGTGGATCATTGTGGATTGATGTGTTTAAACGGTCTTCATCAAACCTCAAAGGTCTTCATGAATGTGGAGTGTCACTAATGTCAAAACGACCCTCCTTAAACCGAGAAAACCATTTTCTTGCCGTGCTCTCTCCAATAGCATTTTCCCCATACATGGCGCAAATGTTTCTGGCTGCCTGCCCCTCTATTGAACTCAAAAAAGAAGAATATGTCGGAAATGTTCCACTTTCTCCTCTAGACACTCCATTTTCTAGCATCCACGGCTCCACTCACTATCAGCAAAAATAAGAACTTCAATATGTAAACTCAAGCACAACAGTTGAATTCAAATAAAAAATGACAATCGATAAACCCATAGCAATCGAAGTACCAACATGTGAAACAAAAACACTAAGAACTTAAGCACCAACCCAATATTTTGTGGGATTATAAAGAACGCAATCCAGAAACGTAAGTTTATTTTGATGCATAATAGTTATAATAAATAATTTCGTTAAAGTATATCACTTTAATGATAATTCAAGGAAAAAAATTATAATTGGAAATATCGTTCACAATAGATAAACTGAATTATTGCAAAACATATGAAACATACAATGAGAAAGTATGTGTCATCTTCACAAAAAACATTTTAATTATTTATCATGTTTCCATAACTTACCTGTGCTCAACATTTTCCATGTTGTGTTGCAGGATAGAAACAATGCACAGTCATCTTGTGCAGGTCTGTTCATAGGAGCACACTTGGGCTTTGACTTTCCAGGCACTTGGCTGCATGTGGATATGGCATATCCTGCCTACATTGTGAGTACCATCCTTGTCGCCACTCCAGTCTATTATTGCCGTGGCCTCATACTTAACATGCCAGCATCATACAATAACCTGCGGTGTGCTTTTAAAACAATTTTGCTGCCGATTGTTGCTCTGTAGGTTTCACTCTAAGCGTCACGTTGCCACATCTACTTCCTTGATAAGAATAAGCACTAGTTTGTTATGTTGTTAAATGGCTATTATTATTATTATTATTATTATTATTATTATTATTATTATTATTATTATTATTGTTTCATATACGAGCATGTTGACATTCTTAAATCTTAATAATAACTCTTTAATAATAATTTTTAATCACATACCTTAATGTTCGTCCTCAGCACAAGACATTGCAACCTCGGTTTTAGTCCACGTGGATTAGACAAGTAGGTGTCATTTTATAATGGAAGCAGCTTATTGGTTGCAACATTGAAATTGAGGCGAGTGATTGGAGCGGTGACACAAGAAATTGAAAACAATAATACAATTAAATTTCAAAGACCTGCCGAACATTACACACGAGGCCACTCAAAGACCTGCCAAATGTTAAGCATGAGACCATGGCGATAATACTTAATATGGCTGCATAATGCAATGTTACTTCTCTGTGCAGGGGGAGCGTGCTACAGGCTACGGGGTGGCCCTGCTTGTCGCCCTGTTTGGAGTCTACTCCCAGGATCGCATGTTGCGCAGTCTGAGTCCAGTGTCGAGGTGCAATGGTCCTGAGATGGGCAATGCTTGCAAGAAACTCAAGCGCAATTGACAAAGATAATGTACATAATGTTGAATTGTGGTATGAGCAGCACAAAGAGATGCCCTCACTTCAGCAGTATCTTACCTAGTCATTGCTGTCACATTGAACAGTGCACACAGGATTTCACTCATCGATCTCTTTGTATTTATTGTTCATACCGTCAATTTAGGTTTATTGTTATGAAAGGGAAGCCACGCTCGATTCCAACGTAATGGATGTAACAGTTGAATACGTAATAAAGATAATTGGGTTATTATTTTACAGTTTTCCACTAAAACTTGTATAACTTTCTTCTTTGAAGAACAAAACCCATATATGTGGATGCAGAACCTTGATTGCAACTGTTCTTGCTTGTCAGCTTTATGGGTACACATGAAGTTGTGCTGCCATTTTAAATCAGCTCAGTATTTATGCTGATATACTTAAATTGGGTTTTAAAGAGTGTAATAGTCAGTACGATTGGTTGCATATAAGGACTGTTAACTCATTGTTTCAAAATTAATATTTATTTTTGATGAATTTATAGCATGATATAATGAAGATAATAGCAATAGTAATAAATTAAAAAAAAAACATGAGAGCATTGTTGGTATTAATATTACTGCAATTAAAATAAAGGAATTTTACTCACCCTACTCTCTTTCCAGCTAAATATTGAAGTAAATGTAAATAAATGCACATGGATAATGGTTCCTGAGTGGCTATTGGATGCACAACGCCTCCAAGCTCATGCTTGTCATCTTCTTCCCGACATTAAAATAGTTCCTTCCAAAATAATAAAATGTATAATATACATGGAATACAGGTAAATTAAACATGCTTATAAGGACACTTTCTTAAAATTTAAACAATATGTTTATATTAGTTGTTGTTTTCTAATGCCAGGCGTTTGACAATAAAGTCATTTGACCTCTTGCACTCCAATATTTTTCAAAGATATTATCATGGCCAGCCAATGAAGCACAGATTTTGAGGTGTTCCGAATCCATTTCTTGGTTTGAGTTGCACAATGGGCAGTTAGGGGACTGATATATTCCAATTCTATGCATGTGTTTGGCCAAACAATCATGGCCTGTTGCCAATCTAAATGCAGCTACAGACGATTTTCGTGGTAAATCGGGAATTAACTGTGGATTTTGATGCAGAGAGTTCCATTTTTTCCGTTGGGATTGAGTTATCAAATTTTGTTTGTTGAAGTCTAAGTATGTAGATTTAATAAATCTCTTCACAGAGTAATACGCAGATTTAGTAACAGGTCTGTAAGTAGCAGTGCTGCCCTTCTTTGCTAAAGCATCCGCATTCTCGTTTCCCAGGATTCCACAATGGGATGGTATCCATTGGAATACAATTCTTTTATTGAGTGATAATAATTGAGAGAGCATTTTAGTTATTTCTGCTGTTTGAGATGAAGGTGTGTGTTTAGAGACTATTGATAGAATAGCTGCTTTGAAGTCTGACAATATAACTGCATTCCTAAATTTATTGATGTGGCATAGAAGATTCCTGAGACATTCACTTATTGCAATGATTTCACCATCAAAACTTGTTGTTCCATATCCAAGAGATCTATAAAGTGAGAAGAGACAGCACGTAACACCTGCACCGGCACCTTATTCTCTGGAGATCAAGGATCCGTCTGTGTATAAATGAAGCCACTTTTGTGGAGGGTACCTAATATTAATTGTCTCTAAAGACAATTTATTTATTTATTTTATTTATTTATTTAATAATAACATATACATAAAAACGTTACATTAAAATACCCCGAAAGAGCAAAGCTCGTGTTCGGGGACAGTTCCGTTACATAGATACACATACTTTGTAGACAAAATACTTAAGAAAAAAGCTCACATAAAGATTGTAATAAAATTAGTAAATAATAATACTAATAATAACTGAGTGAAAAAAGAGACGATGTTTAGATTGATGGATTAATATTAAATTATTATTAGTAGTATAATTAGTGCAGGTCATGTTGAGATAGTAACCAAGATAAAATAGAAAAATACACTTAGGATAGAAATAAACTTGTTTTACAATACATGGTACATAATATATATACAGGGAAGTCTGTCATATAAATTTTTTAATTCTGGATCTGAAAATTTCATTGCTTAAAGTAGTCAATTCTGGATGAAATTTTATTATCGAATTATATAGCCGTGGACCATAATTTGTACTGTGTAGTAAAGCAGCAGATGTGAGATATTTAGGTTCAACTAATTTAAGAATTTCATTTCGTCTCGTATTATGAGCATGTGGCTGAGCTACAAATTTCGTTCTATTTTTATGATAGAATTTCATTAAAGAGTATTCATAAATTTGGTCAATTCTAAAAACATTCAATTCAGAATGGATCAAATTTGTTGGATAATCCAGTCGCCTTTTCAAACAAATTTTGATTATACGTTTTTGCAACATAATTAGAGGAAAAAGAGCAGTTTTTGTAATGCCTCCCCATCCAATTATACCATATTGGATAACAGATTCAACTAGAGCCAAATAAACCAAACGTAATACGTGAGTAGGCAAGTAATGGCGAAGGTTTACAAATTTGTAAATTGTTTTACGTATTCTGTTACATAAAAAGGTGATTTGTCTATCCCATTTCAAGTGCTGATCAACAATAATTCCCAGGTATTTCACATCTACAGATTCTTTCAGGCAAGGGCATTTACAGGTTGTAGAGAGTTTACAAAATGAGTTGTGGATTATTAATTTTAAATGAGAAAGTGATTTCAGTTTGTTCAATCCAGAGACTGTTAAAGAAAATGGCACCAAAGTAGTTTTAGTTATATTTAGAGATAGCAAATTTGCATCAAGCCAGTTTTTGATAAAATTTATACCTACATTGGCATGTTTATAAGTGTCCTCCCAAGTTAAACCACTGAAAATCACCACCGTATCATCAGTGTAAGAATAACAGGAGCCATTATGTACTTTCAAATCAATGTTTAATAAATCATTAATATATATTAAAAATAGAATAGGACCTAAAATTGTTCCCTGAGGGACACCTATATCAATATTTACATTTTCACTGATATTATCATCAATTTTGGTTACCTGAGTTCTTTTGTTTAAGTATGATTGAAATAACTTATGCGCAATACCCCTGACTCCTATATCAAATAATTTGTCCAGAAGTAAACGATGGTTCACCGTGTCAAAAGCTTTCCTTAAATCTAAGAAAATCCCTAAACATTTAGAACCGTTATCCAACTCCTGCATAATTTTACCAGTGACTTCAATAATTGCGTCATCCGTAGATAATTTATTTCTGAAGCCATACTGATGTTTGGAGAGAATTTCATTTTTCTCTAAGTAATTTACTAATCTGTTTTTTAAACATTTTTCTAATATCTTTGAGAAGCTAGAGAGCAAGGATATAGGTCTATAGTTATTCAGACTTTTTCTTTCCCCTGACTTATGGACCGGTACAACTACAGCATTTTTCAGAGATTCTGGGAAAACTCCTTGGGTGAGACATAGATTGAATACATAAACAAGCGGTTTTAATATATGTTTAATGATAATCTTTAATGTGTTATTTGTAATTTTGTCGATTCCCGGTGAGACATTATTTTTTAAGGATTTAACAATATTATAAATTTCTTCTTCGGTTACTGGTGATAAAAACATGGAGGAAGATGCGTGCTTATTATGGCCACTGCAATAATTTTTCGTGTTAAATGCCGATTTGTTGATGTTCGATGCAATGCTATGTCCTACTTTTGAGAAATATTTATTAAATTCATTAGCTATGTCTTTTTTGTTTTTAAATATTTCTCCCTCTTCATTTAAAATCTCTGATATGATACTATTTTGGTTCACATTTACGTCTGTGGCTTCATTAATAGTTTGCCAAAATTTCCTAGGATTATTTCGATACTTCTGAAATTGAGATTGATAATACTGAGTTTTCATGTTTCTTATAATAAGAGTTAAAGTATTTCTGTATTTTTTGTAATAATTTATTAGATTTATATTATCAGGTTCTTTTCTAATATTTCTGGCTAATTTGTCTCTTATACGGATTGACTTAATGATACCTGTGGTGATCCAGGGTTTTATTTTTCTTAATTTAGAAGATACTTTAAAGTAAGATACATCTGTGCTTATGTCTATATAATTAGATATTAAATTTTGGAATATTTGAAAGCACAATTCAGCATTTTCACAGTTAAGCACGGAATCCCAATTTTCTTTTTCTATAAGCGAAATTAGCTTATTGTAATTTATGTTTCTTTTTATATGGAGAGGATACTGAGATGTATTGTTTCAGTATTTCAGTGTTTACTTCTGATTTCAGTATTTCTTCTGTTAAATTTAAATTATATTCTATATTTAATAGAGTTAAAGGGTTTGGTTTAATTTGTAAGTTTTCTTTTAAATTCGGGATATTGATTTTCTGTTTCAATTCTTGAACAGTGGATGTGAAACTTTTTTGAGTTTTCAATCTACAGAGAGGACTGTATGAATGCCAATTGTTTCCTGGTATTCTGATAAGTTTTTCATATTGAATCAGTGCTTTTTCTTCTATTGTCATTTTGATGCTGTTAATATTAGTGAGGAATCTCATAGAATCTATTGGCGTTGTTTTGATTCCACCAGTAATGAGTCTGAGAGCTTGGTTTTGAACATATTCTATGTTGTTTATGAAAGGTGAAGTAATTAAAATTTCTCCGCAATATGTCAGCACTGGCTGTATAAACATTTTGTATGTAGTGTTCAAAATATTCCTAGAGCAACCCCATTTCTTTCCTGCTAGTCTTTTTTAGAAGGGAGAATCTTTTACGAGCTTTTTCAGAAATGTATTTCAAATGGTTGCTCCATGTTACCTTACTATCGAAAATAACTCCAAGATATTTGGATTCATAAGTCCTAGGAAGGTGTTGGCCATTGTATTGGATATTGAATTCTCTTTCTTTTTTACCGAGTGAAAATATTTGGTAGTTACTTTTGCTTAAATTGAGTGTCATCAAATTTGATGTATTCCATTCATGTAGTTGATTTAGAGCTTTAAGAGCAGAATTTTTAATTTTGTCTCTATGTCTGTAAGATCCGGAAGTCCACAAAACTATATCATCTGCAAATAGTGCTATTTTCATGTTTGATTCCTCTAATAGGGTAAGTCATTTATATAAATATTGAATAAAGTTGTGCTGAGGACAGCGCCCTGAGGTAAACCTCGATATGTTTGTCTGTAACTAGAAAGTGAGTTATTGAATTTAGTGGCAATGAATCTTTGACTAAGGAATTCTGATATCCATCTGAACATATTGCTGAAGATACCTAATTTCTGGAGTTTTAGTAATAATTTATTTCTCCAAACAGTCATATGCTAACTGAAAGTCAATAAATATTGCCAAGGTATCTTCTTTCTTGTTGAAACTGTTTTTATTTCTTGGCCAAGGCGTATGACTTGTTCACTGGTAGAGTGTAGTTGTCGAAAACCGGCTTGTCTTGGTGATAAAAGATTTTGGGATTCTAAATACCAAGTTAATTTGTTGGAGATCATGGACTCCATGGTTTTTGCTATCATGCTTAATATTGGTCGATAACTATTAACATCATGAGCAGGTTTCCTTTATGTTTATATTAGTAGTTTCAGACATTGCATGATAAATCATTGTAACGTGTATTATGAAAATGCCCATGCGTAAAAGGCATTAAGCAGAACTCCCAAAGTAACCTCTAGCTTCACAGAGCACATCAGCACAGCTGGTAACACAGTGCGAGATTCAGTGTTGCCAACCTAAAAAAATTTCTGTAGAATTAAACAAATTCTCTGCTCTTGAAAGAATAACATTTAATCACGAATCTACAAAAGAAAAAAAAAACACTATTTCCAGTAGAGAAATAATGAACTCTTCGATATCAACACACATGTATCTAACTGATGAAAATTCTTCGATATCCTTGTGTTATTGAATCACCATGTCTGTCACCACAAAATTCGTCTCCCCTTTGCCCCTAACGCATGTGCATTCCGAGAACGACCACGTGAGATATGCATGCCTTGATCATTTGAAAGATTCCTTTATGAATCCCCAACTTCGTCTTTCTCGCACCATCTGAGTTAGAGGTCAATGTCTCAGTCTCAACAGTTTGTTCGTGGCAGACGACAGTGATTATTGTATTGTATTGTAATAGCCTATTGTTAAAGCAGTTAGTACACTAAGCATGTGTTATAGTGTTGTGGTGCCGGATGTGGAGGAGATAGAGCTGCTATCAAGTTTCGATTAATGGTATACGAGTTCACACACGAGAATTATTATATTAATAACATTTCAACCTTATTAAAATCATGCAAGTCTTGTTATTAACCCTCTGTGAGCAGTTAGGGTTAGTTTAATGAATGTGTTGAAATGTTGTCTGCAATATATCAGATGATGGCTGCCCTGCTTGCTCACTTGCTGAAAATAATGCGCCCTGGTGGCTGCTTTGGTAGCTAGCTTGTGATTGCAGAATAAAACATTTCGGTTTTGTTTATGTCTACTTCAATCTTTAGTTGGAAATTGTATAGTACACGACATAACAGATCTACAAATCATGCATAACGTGACCTGCCGAAGTGGTGTGCAATTTGAAAGTGGGTCACAGTCCTGCCATCTATCCACAGTATGCAGAACCCGAATCATGCAAAGTGAAGTGAGTAGTCATTAGACACACATATTCAAGCAGTTAATGACATTGAAGTAGACAGTTTGCTACATGAGGAGAAATTATATTAATTCATCCCATAAGTAATGTCAATATTTTAAGTTCGGTGTTTTGTAAGATTTTAATGATTTTCTACTCATCTACAAAAAATTTCTGTTCTTCAAAATTCGGCCTTAAGATTATGCCTAGGAGTACCAAAAACCACATCAATTGTCGCCCTAGAAATTGAATGTAATATTCAACCCATCAGACACTATGTATTAAAAAAGGATCTAAAATACATTTAAAATTACAAGCCTCATCCAGATCTCAGATGTTCTTCAAACTGTCTACTATCTTCCTGTGTAATTTCTACAGAATAAACAAAGAAGAAATAGTCTATATCACAGACACACTCATTGCTAAAGCTCCAGTTGTGAATGAAATTCCTCATTGGAAATGGGTAATTCCAGAACATAGCATACAAATTCCAGGAAATCATTCCAAAAATGATTCTCCATACATTCTTAAGTTAGATGCCATGGAACTAATCTGCAGCACATACAAGGATCACCTGCAAATTTATACAGATGGCTCTCTAAACCCTGATGATGGGACATCAGGAACAAGGTATTATATTCCAAAATATCAAGAAAGTTACTTCATACCATGTTCATCCTCCTCCACTCTTGACACTGAATTGCTAGCTATTGATACTGCTCTTCAGTGTGTTACTCAAATTTCTGAAAAATCTATTTGCATACTTACTGACTCCAAGGGATATTTAATATAATCAAATATGTACCAAACCGATATGCACATAGAATTATTCCAATTCAGAAACAACTAAGTAAACTAAAAAAGCTCCAAAAGGAAATAACATTTCATTGGATACCTAGTTATTGTGATATGCCTGGAAATGATAAATTCGATAATATTGCAAAACAGGCAACATATTTGCAACCAAGATCTCTTCAAGTGATATCTCTATCCAGTGCCTTTGCTTCAATAAGGTCTCATAAACCTATGGATCAACAATTGACTTTCTTCTGAAAAGGGAAAAATTTTACAGTCCGTTCAAAAGAAACCAAATGACCTGGAAATGTACAAAAATTTGCCCAGACACGTTCAAACATTTTTTAACAAGAGCCAGAATAGTTCACATTGTCACACAATTGTACCTACATCGATTTCACCTTTCTGATACTCACTTGTCTGTGGTGTAATAATCATGATCTGGAACACATTATTCTATACTGTCCATCCATAAACCACAAAAGAAGTAAATCAAAAACATCAGTACCAGTTGCAGAAGATACAGCCCTGCAGTATATATTGACTATACCTCTACTCTGACTACTAGCAACAGGCATCTATAATGAACACCAATCAAAATACCGCTCATTTCTCCATGAAAAACAAGAACTGAAAAGACTATAGTGGACTTCATGTTGTCAGCAAATAGCTGGATACATTAAGAAGATTGATTGATTGATGATTTTCTTTAGTTGGACAATGCAATTTATTTATTTTATTTATTTAATCTGACAGGATTAAGGCCATAAGGCCTTCTCTTCCATCCTACCAGATAGCATATATAAATACAAAACAAACAAACACTGATGAAAATAATACAAATTAAATTAAAGCCCTATTGAGGGTCAAACGAACACTATAGATTGCGTTATAGAATGCGCACTGGTTCGAGTCCTCATGGGGGAAGAAATTTTCTCATGAAATTTCGGCCAGTGTATGGGACTGGTGCCCACCCAGCATCGTGATCCACTTGGGAAGCTACGATAGGTAGTGAAATCCGATTCCGAATGCCAGTTATAATGGCTGGGGGAATCATTGTACTAACCACACGATACCGCCATTCTGGTTGGATGATCGTCCACCTCTGCTTCGGCATGTGGACGTGAGGCCAGCAGTCCTTCACGTGCTGTAGCGCAATGGATTTTTATTATTATTATGGTTATTATTGCGCATTATGAACATGTTACAGTCAACAATAAAACTCAAGAGTTCTGCATATTTTTGTATGCCAGTGTCGAAATACTGTTATAATAATACTGTAATAGATTTTAACTTGATTTTTAATGTAATTATAGTGGTTTTATCCATCTTCAGTTTTAAGTCCACTTCTTGTAAACCATTTATTTAGTTTATCTTTTGTCTCCGAAATATTCTTTAATGCCTAACATGCAGCTCATTCTCTTCTCTGAGCAGTAAGGACACAAGGAGCAGAAATAATAGCCTTATCACACAATTTTGTTAATTATGAAAGCACTCAAAAGTGTGTATTTTTTCAGAGCATACAGAAATGCAAATTAAATATTGTTCACTACATAGTTACATTATCTACATGTTCAAAGTGGCGTGTAGGATACCATTTATCTCGTTTCATATTTATTACCCATTGTTTCACCAGTTCCGTATTTTTCAAAGAGAACCTACAAGAAAATAAAAATACTATACAAACTGCAGACTGTGCTGAGTTTTGTTATGAGTTTACATGGGCAACAAATGCTACTAGTCAACAAAATTGTACACTTAACTAAATTTAACTTAAACATAATCAATCATTTGTGTTCTTCTGTTTATGCAGTTATATGTACAACATACAGGAGACATATTTTTATATCATTTATTCGCGCTTTCATGGATGTAACATGCAGAAAGCAGATGACACGATATACTACTAGAGGTCCCTTAAAATATAGTTATTTCACCTTGGCATCATCCAAAATGCTGTACAAGACAAGCTATCCACTCTATAGACTCTATTCTAGCTTGGTGCTAGCTGCTGTACAGACTGTATTCTATAGTATATCCATTGAGAAATCGCCCTCGGTAGCATAGTGGGTATAATGCTGGTCTTCTGTGCTCGAGGTTGCAGGTTCGATCCCAGCCAAGGTTGATCGCATGTAAAAGAACTCCTGCGGGACAAAATTCCGGCACACCGGCGACACTGATATAACCTTTGCAGTTGCGAGCGTCGTTAAATAAACCATAATTTTTTTTTCCATTGAGAAGAGACAGAGCCTGTAAACACGACATTGTGGTGCTGCAACTAGCAGCTAGGAGTGAATACAGTTGTGCACACTCCCTTTGTAGTCAGTTCAGTGGTTACAGCGCATATGGTCACTCCTGAATTTAGCTTTTAACAGTGTTCTTTAAACTCTTTTACGTCTTTTTCATGTGAGTATGTGTATTTTGAGTGAAGTATTTATTTCACTTACATTCGTTCAGTAATAGGAAGTTATTCTGCTTTTGTTAGGCTTACTTGCGATTAAATCATGATGTTGTCCTCTATGGAGACTGCAAATGAAACCAGTATAAAACTCTTGAGTCCACCTAAAACTGCGTGTCCACTAATAAACAAGAAGTGACCGAAAAGGAAATCCTAAAGTTCGTCAGAAAAGCATATGATTATGAACGTATATAAAATGGAATTAGAGCTGAATCCAAATGCTTTAATAACTGATATCATTAGGAAAGGAAATGATTCTATGAGAGTTAGTGAATCTTCAGTGTTTCGTGTGATTGGGAATACAAAACCACTCACAATTTTAAGTCTTCCAAAAAAAAGAAAAAAACTTTGTAGGAAGGTTTGGAAAAGTGTAGACGAGTTTGACATGAATTTTTCTTTGGCAGTGAACTGCCAACTATTGACAAGGTATTTGCAGCCTTTAAGGGGTTAGGTACAGCATATATATATTTTTTTCAAAATTCATAATGGTGGTAGTTCACTGTGCAGTGATGAAGCTTTTCCCTCATAACTTATAAACTTTTTTAACTTTTTCGTGTTCTCTTTCTTTTATTTTATTGCTGAAACTCATGTTTACAATATCATGCTCTTTCAACTACATTCCTTAATAAATATTTTTTTATTTTGTGTTAGAAGAAAATACTGATACTTGACCATTTTTTTAATGGATTTATTTTTTGCCAGACAATCTATCAAAGGTAGAGAAGCGATCTTGCATCATATTGTAGATATGATATGCATAAATACACACAAACAATTTCATCACAAAATGTTGAATAGTTTTTGAGTTATGTGGGAAACGCTTCATCACTGGACAATGAACTGAATTTTGAAAAAAAAAAAAAAGTAAATAATTTTTTTTTTCATCATACAAATATTCTTTTTTTCATGTAGAAGAACAGTGTTGCGCACATACTAATTTTCATTATTGTACAAAATACAGTAATGGAGGAAAAAAACGTTGAATATTTCCAAAGTGTTACTGCTGTAAGCTGTACCTAACCTCTTAACAAAGATCCAGATTTAGGAAATTTTCAGAGGACTGCCTTCTTCTTCAACTCTACAGTCATTATGAACCTTGGCCTTCTCATAAATTTTCTTCCATTTAATCTGATCCCATGCCAGCACTTTCCAGTTTCTATATCCATCTTCCATAGGTCCTCCTCAACACCATTCAGCCACCTAGTTCTTGGTTGACCTCGACCTCTTTGTCATCCTGTTTCTCCGTACAATATCCTTATTGACACATCAGTTTCGCTCATCTGCATCATGTCCCTGGCCCACCTCTATCTTTCTGATTTAACTTCTCTACTATTAGACGGATCTTTATAAATGAGGTGTAACTCCTCATTATGCTACCTTCTCTATTCTCTTCTTTCACAAAATGGACCCATTATTCACAGTACCTTCCCTTCACAGATATTTAAAATTTCAATGTCATTTATTGTTGGTATTTACCACATGAAAATCTATTCCAGAATTTTAGAAAGTAAACTAAGACAAGAAGTAGAAGGTAAACTTGAAGAGACCCAAAGTGGCTTCCGATGAGGAAGAAGTGTTCAAGACCATATTTTTTTCGCTGAGACAAGTTATAGAAAAGGTTATAGAATATGATAGAGAACTATATATATATGCGTCATTGACTTGGAAAAAGCCTTTGACAGGGTTCCATGGAAAGTTCTGTGGAGTACCCTACAGAGATATAAAGTGAATTTGCATTTAATTAAAGCAATAAAAAGTTTTTATGAAATTTGTAGGTTCTAAGTCAGGACATGTAATACTAAATCTGAAGAATTCAGAATTGAGGGGCGTTTTCACAAAACTCATTATCTACAAAATCTTCTTTTTTTCAAGACAACTCTTTTCTAAAATACACAACTGTAGATACCGAGTTTTGAAAAATCTCTTTTATTTAAAGATCAATTTACTGATATACTTAACAACTTTAGCTTAATTCTGATAGCAAAATTGGATTCTCCTGACCCAAAAATATAAGGATATGCTAAAACCTCAAAATCGAAAAAAATGTAGATAACGAGTTTTGTGAAAATGCCCCTCAATTACAGCAGAAGTAAGACAAGAGGATATATTATCACCATATCTGCATATGAATTAACCCATTTGCTTTAGCACCACCATCTGTAGTATCACTTTTCAACGTGTTTAGAAAAAATTCTTGAAGTTAGACAAAACTGAAGAAATTGCCAAGTACCAACTGCCCACCTTGTAGGACAGAATGGTCTCATATTTATGGAGTCATCTGCCTTCACGTGAACTAACAGGTAGCCTTTCAGGCGAATCTTTAACAAAATATAATATTCAATCTTTCATAACATTTATGTGCATATACACAGTTTTCTTTTCTGTTTCAGTTCTCTGCACACCATTATATATAGTTAGTTAATGGGATTTTAAAAGGGTGCATCAGCTATTTGCGCCCTTATCAAAAATTTTGTACAAAAAAAATAAAACAATACAATAAGCTGAATGTTAACACGAACTAAAAAAAAGTTGTCACATTAAAAACGAGGATACACAAATGCATTATCAACAAGGTGATTCGTAAAAAATCAGCAGTTCTCAGACCCTAAGTAGTGTTTAAAAAGAATCAATAAAATAATAAAACAAATACCACCAGAGACAAATTATCTGGCGGATTTCAAAACAACATTCTATAAAATATTCGGATGTAGAAAATCCGAAATGTCAAGTATAAGTAAAAAACAAAGGTACCGGTACCCTCTGGATGTAAAGGGTCTGGAGGATAAGCAAAACGGGTAAATAGACACTAAATCACCCTGTCAAGTCCTGTACTGAATAAAAATCTCAGAACTACATTTGTAGAATTAAAATCATTTCCAAGAGTGTCACATAGAGTTGACCGAATTGTATATTGTCGACAGACATGGTTTCTGCAATGCAATAAAATACAGTTTTTCATAAGTAATGAGTCTATCGAAAAATCAACTATTTTGGATAATTTTTTGAAATGATGTTCATCCTCACGAGAAAGAACCTTTCCCAGTGCTGTACATTCAATTTGGAAACAAACACCTCTTCCCCCCACCGCCAGAGGAAGCATCCATGTGTAATGTGCATTTGATGCCAACTTAAAATGACCTGGAGCATGGCCTTCTATACGCCAAGGATAATGGCACACGGCCATGCCTATACACATTGTTGCGATAGACTGGAATGATAAAATTCCACGCAGCTGCTTAACATTACTGCAGGAGAAAAAAATTGCTGCCTGGTTTGAACTTGGAAACAGTGGCATTTCTTGATAGTCCAAAAAATGTCAATAGCTAAAGCTGCTCAGGAATTAAACATTTCACCAATGTCTGTGTGGCACATTTTAAAGAAGGCACTCAATTCCCGAGCGCATCATTTGCAAATTTTTCAGTCTCTCCACCATGATGATTACCAGAAACAGATTATGTTTTGGTAATGTCCTTGAGGAAATGTTCGTCATGGATCTTGAACTAATAAATAACCTAATCTGGAGCGATGAGGCAATGTTTCATTTATCAGGACGAGTGAACAAATGGAACTGTCACATTTGGGGTCAGGAAAAATCTGAAATCAGAGAACATGACAGGAAGAGCCCTAAGGTAAATGCGTTGTGTCTCTTGACCGCAGAATTTGTTATTGGTCTTTTCATTTTTCCGAATAATTCAATTTTCGGTGTGGATTATTATGACATTCTGACACTGTTTGTCCTTCCAGAGTTGAATAGAATGAACATCTTGACTCTGAAACACATTTCCAATTAGATGTGGTTCCTCTTCATTATTCACGTGATGTTCGAGCCTTGTTAGACAGAAGTGTTTCCAGGCAGGTGGATCAGTTGCACAGGCCCAATCTGTTGGCCTCTGCGATCACCTGATTTGACTCCCCTGGACTTCTTTTTCTGGGGATTCATCAAGGTTCGTGTCTATGTGACTAAGCTACACACCAATCCTGAATTAGTGGAACGAATTGAACACACCATACAAATGGTTATGCCTGACATGCTCATCAGAGTCCATGAAGAGTTGATACATCACTTACATTAACAGAACGGAAGACATTTTGAAAATTGTACACCATAATTTGTCAACAATTGAAACTGTTTTTACATTTGTGTGTTTTAATAAATATTTAAAACAATAACCATTCTTTTGTTTAATAGTTCTGGCGGCGAGGGGAGGGGGTGTTTGTTTCCAAACACAGGAAGGGTATGGCACCGGGAAGGGTTCTTTCTCGTGAGGATGAACATCATTTCAAAAAATTATCCAAAATAGTTCATTTTTCGATAGGCTTGTTACTTATGAAAGACCCTGTTTTTATTTTTTTCTGAACATAAAAGGAGTATTTCATTTGATAAAATGAAAATGTCCATGTTATTTGATATAATGAGGCTAGAATCATAATTGTATAATTTGTATGTTATTTTTATATGTATGGTAAATTATTTTAGATTGCGAGTACACAAATTTAGAAAGAGAAAAATATAAACATAATATTGTTTTTCTTGTTCAGAAAATCACTGCAACATTAAATTTTTAATTTAATAAAACACTTATAAAGTATTGATGTGTATGTTTACTTCGGAGAATAAAAAAGAGTATGGAAATTATACAATGATAATGGATAAATAGAAGAATTACAGTGACAAATAAATTGAATTATGTGGGAAAAAACTTACTTTGCAATCGCCTTTTGCATCAGAAAAGAGCATCTGCCTGTATCGAACTCTGGTCCTCTTGGTAATAAGCCTTAAACTGAGTAATGGTTGGACAACTAATTGTTCACAACATTTCAAGTTATATAAATATGTGAACTTTATGCATACCTGTACACATAACTTATGACCAGGGAAAGGATTTATATGTAAATACATATTTACTTATAAAGCTAATATAATTTATATTTTGCATTATCTTTATGTTTCACAATGTGTAGGGTTGAAAAATCCTACTTTTATTTTCCATATTTTTCCATATTTTAGAGTTTAGTACATATTTTCGTTAATTTCCATATATTTTCCATATTTCATATAAAACAGTCCATATTATATTAGGTTTAACAATAAAACAAAACAAAATTCCATTAACTTTTAAAAATACATTTCAACAATAGAGATTTAAACACATGTTCAGTAATCCCTTTAACATCAGAGTTATTTGAAAATTAGCAGTCCTATCAACAATGGGAAAGTAAGTTACAAAACTGTATTAATTTAATTTAAAATTTTTAACAGACTTCAGTTGTGCAGCTCAACAGTTAAATGCCAGTCAGAGTACACATAGGTTCAGTTTTGTAAATCATACTATAAAGACGGTAAATATGCCAAAAGTACGTCATTCAGTCAATTTAAAATCAAAACTAACAAGTTACATTTCAGAATTTAAAGAAGATGGTTTATCAACTGACAATAAAATATTATTTTGTAATTTGTGTCAGTGTGCAGTATCATCTACACAAAAGTTCCTGGTGCAACAACACATTACAACTAGTAAACATCAGGCCAACAAACAACTAAATTCCAAGCAGAGACAATTGTTTTTAACACAACCAACAACATCGAATGTAAGATCTGAGTTTAACATCGACCTGTGCCGTTCTCTCATCTCTGCTGATATTCCTCTCTACAAACTAAAGAATAAGGTCTTCAGGGAATTCCTTGAAAAATATACTCAACATACAATCCCGGATGAGTCAACACTTAGGAAGACGTATGCTCCATCCATCTACGATGAGACAATACAGAAGATAAGAGATGAAATTAAAGATAGTTCAATTTGGGTTTCCATTGATGAGACTCCCGACAAAGAAGGTAGACTTGTTGGTAATGTAGTTATCGGTTTGTTAAGTGAACAATATTCTGAACGAATTCTTTTACATTGTGATGTTCTAGAAAAGTGCAATAACAAAACTATAGTTAAACTGTTCAACGAAGCTATGGGTATCCTGTGGCCAAAGGGTATTATGTACGATAATGTGTTATTCTTTATTAGCGATGCTGCCCCTTATATGGTCAAAGCTGGACAAGCATTA
This sequence comes from Periplaneta americana, assembly GCF_040183065.1. Taxonomy (NCBI): domain Eukaryota; kingdom Metazoa; phylum Arthropoda; class Insecta; order Blattodea; family Blattidae; genus Periplaneta; species Periplaneta americana. The sequence continues at coordinate 63,638,818 of NC_091119.1, read as the reverse complement.
TCTGTTGTATATCCTAAATTGACTCATTTTACTTGTGTGGCGCATGCATTTCATCGTGTGGCAGAAGTGGTCAGAGACAATTTCCCTAAAGTAGATTTGTTGATTTCATCAGTGAAAAAAGTATTTCTCAAAGCTCCCAGTAGAGTTAACGTGTTGAAAGAAATGTACCCTGAAATTCCATTGCCACCAAAGCCAATTTTAACTAGATGGGGTACATGGCTAGAAGCAGTTGAATATTATGCCGAACATATAGACTCTATTAACAATGTTCTCCTTGCATTGGACTCTGAAGATGCAGTCTCAATTGATACTGCGAAAACAGTTACCTGTGACATAAGTGTGAAGAATGACTTAGCTCACATTCAGCATACATTTTCATGCATCATAAAAACGCTCAAAAGTCTCCAAAATAGGCACCTTTCACTATCTGAAAGTTTTGAAATTATAAATAGTACTGTGGAACAACTGAATCGTGGTAGAGGTAAAGTTGCAGATGCAGTAAGAGCTAAGGTGGACACTGTACTTTCAAAAAACCCTGGATATGAAGAACTACAAAAGGTTGTTGCTGTGATGAGTGGTGAATCAACAGTGAAGATTAACTTGGACTTATCCCCAGCAGACATTGTGAAATTGAATTATGTACCAGTTACTTCTTGTGACGTCGAACGCTCTTTTAGTCAGTATAAATCTATCCTCAGAGACAATAGAAGAAGATTCACTTTTCAGCACTTGAAAGAAATGTTTGTAACCTATTGTTATGGTAACAGACAATAAAAATTGTGTTTTGTTGAAACTACATTGGAAGATAAGGTACGTCCATTATATTTTTTGTTTAGTTTGATTAAAATGTACCAATATTTAACGTACATAGTCATTTTTTTATAATTTTAAGTCCATATTTAATTCCATATTTTGGTAAAAATCCATATTTAATTCCATATTTTGGTAAAAATAACTACATATATATTTACATATTTCATATATTTTTAGTCCATATAAATCCGTTCCCTGCTTATGACATTTAAAAACGGTTAATTCTTTTTTTTAGCCTATTATAGACCCTACAACATGATGAACAAAACAAGTAAAACAACTAAGTGTCCATACCTGTGGAGTAACGGTTAGCGCGTATGGCCGCGAAATCAGGTGACCTGGGTTCGATTCCCGGTCGGGGCAAGTTACCTGGTTGAGGTTTTTCCGGGGGTTTTCCCTCAACCCAATATGAGCAAATGCTGGGTAACTTTCGGTGCCGCACCCCGGACTCATTTCACCGGCATTATCATCTTCATCACATTCAGATGCTAAATAACCTTAGATGTTGATAAAGTGTAGTAAAATAAAAAAAATAACTAACGATGAAAGAGTAATGGAACCGAGAAAAATTCTCTCCGGCATCGGGATTTGAACCCGGGTTTTCAGCTCTACGTGCTGATGCTTTATCCACTAAGCCACACGGATACCCATCTCGGTGTCAGACAATCGTCTCAGTTTAAGATGGGTATCCGGTGTGGCTTAGTGGATAAAGCATCAGCACGTAGAGCTGAAAACCCGGGTTCAAATCCCGGTGCCAAAGAGAATTTTTCTTGGTTCCATTACTCTTTCATCGTATGATGACGCAGAATATCTGCATGGAAATATCATATGTACTTCAGTACATTAAAATAATATAAAAAATAACTAAGACAAACGACCATCAAGATTGTGGTTAAATATATTGCGTGTTGAAACTATCTCAGCATCACCCTGTAGATAAATTGTGGCTATTAGCCCTGATTATGTTATATGTGATCAGGATTATTTAGTCAGAGTTTGAAGTTTGCGCTGTGCGAACAATCATGTAATCATTCATATATTTGTAATAATTTTATTGTTAATATTATTTAATACAAAGATACAGGATCATTAAATGGCATTATTCAACTATGATGTGTATCTTTGATACTTGCATTTTGCTGTTTGTTCAACTTGTATTCTGCTGTTTACAGATATTACATACCGGTACTTCACAAATAAAATTGCTTCATTCGAATTTTTCTTAAAATCTGTAGCGTCTTGAAGCCAGTCTGATCTAATGGTGCATTTTTAAAAATGGTAGTGATTTTGAATTATGACTATACTTGTATTTTTGAAAGATGGGACATGACAGTTAAGTGGCCGAGCTTGGAACTACAGTGCTATGTTGCCAATATGAACTACCATGCTGCCAGCTGATGGAAGCTAGCGTTAAGATGGCTAACGTTAAAACATTCATTGACAATTGACGCGAAGGTAAGAAAATAATACAAAAATCGACAGAGAATCAAACACGAAATGTACCAATGCTGACATTGTGTGCGCAATAAATGTCACCAAGAGAGCTATTAAGCATTCGCCAGGTGGGAACGGTAAGTTTGGCAACTCAACCGTTGTTACGATAGCAACAGACCGCAGTTATTTAGTAAGTCTATGCAACAGACCTACCACGCTATGTGACATTCAGTTGTTTTTCCGATCGCAAAGCTCCTGTCATGTCCCATCTTTCAAAAAAAAAAACAAGTATAAATACCAGCAGAGCCTTTAGAATAGAAAGTGTGGTAACTTGGCAAGGGTCTAATAGAGACATAACATAAATTCAAACAAATTACTTCAGTCTTTGACGGTCTTAGTAATCAACTTTCTTTAACAAAACCTATTTACACTTCAATTTATAAAATCATATTTTTGTAAAAGGCAAGGGTCCAAGAGACCTGCTACTTTTAATAAAAACATCTTAAAAAAAAATGGACAGCAGGTAGAACTCGTTCTGCTATGGAATTAAGAAGATATTTCTTGTGGTGTTCGGTTGATTTTTATTGTGCCATTTATGTGAGCGAGTAGTAATAAGCCTAATTATTTTGTTCTTGATGTAAATCCAATTATACTGTACAATCTGTAAGGAAGAGACGTTTCTTTTATCCATCCATAGACTAGACTATTTTTCAGAAGTGGTGTAGAGCAATTTCACGAACACAGAAAACTGTATTCTCGTTCTTATATCTGTGATATCCATTTTTCGGCGGTTTTGATTGTGATTTTATTAAATTATGATTTATTTAACGACGCTCCCAACTGCAGAGGTTATATCAGCTTCGCCGGTGTGTCGGAATTTTGTCCCATAGGAGTTTTTTTTACGTGCCAGTAAATCTACTGACATGAGCCCGTCGCATTTAAACACACTTAAATGCCATCGATCTCGGCCGGGATCGAACCCGCAACCTCGAGCATAGAAAGCCAGCGCTATACCAACTGCGCTACCGAGGGCGACTTTTGATTGTAAGAGCCGATAAATTTATTATTGCCAGTAAAGAGGTAGGACTTCCACGCAAGAACTGGCGACCAAAACCGTATGCCATAACACATATTTTCCCAAACTTGCCTCGATATCTTAAAAAAAGAAAAGAAGAGAAAATATCCAACGAAGGGGACATCAATCCTTTCTCATAACAATGTACCCTTACCAAATACCATCTGACTATGACCAATTCCATTGACGCTAAATAACCCAGCAGTTGATACAGCATCGTTAAATCTGCAGTGCTTGGGAAAAGTGACATAAGTCAGTTTTCACAAACCTTTTTTGATAATTTATTGACAACTTATACTGGTTTATGTCGATTTGATTTTTTTCTGTATGAATTATTGTAATGGGAGGTATACCTATGTATTTTTTTCCAAGCGAACAGATGTTCCGTAAATTGTCAATAAATTATCAAAAAAGGTTTGTGGAAACTGACTTGTATCACTTTTCCCAAGCACTGCAGATTTAACGAGCACTACAGAAATATCCGAGTAAAAAATAATTGGATGTGACACGCGAAAATCAGAAGAACACTTTAGCTAATCATGCGCTTGTATGCATTTATGTGCCATTACTCCACACCTGAATGCCCAAAATTATGTCTAGTTACATTGACCGTAATTCCTTCCAGTGAATGAACTCCAGACCAGCATTTCAGCTGTTTAGTGCGAGTTTTTCAAAATCGATACATTTTTTAGAGTCATAAACTATGATGGGTTCGAGGAAAGTGAAAATACAAAAGAATTCAAAGGTGAATTAACGACCTTGCAGATACGCTGAACTCAAAGACTCCCTCGTCTGCCCTGTACAAAGGATTCTAGCATTACACGATTTTAGGAAATATGCGACACCTAATTGGCAATACAAAGAACACGTTTGCCTAAGAAAGAACCCTTGAATTATTTAGAGTGACAATTCAGAGCACTAGCGAAATATATTAATTCTTATGGGATAGCAGATTTAAATATATTCTGACAGAAAAAAATTAACTAGGATCCTCTAGAGCAACATTTTGGAATTAGAAAATGATTATCTTGTGATGATTACCACAGACTTTCTAAATCTGAACATTTTTCAATCTATGTGCCGGTTAAAAAATGTGCTGTATTAAAGTGCTAATTGTGAACTCGTAATTGAATTCAAGCACCTAGATTCTACTTCATTAAATATGCATATTTAATTATTAATTATTTTATTTTTAATAATAGCACTGTAGTCGTAATTAACGTAAAAGTTAGTTCAGCAACAAAAGTACAGTATAATTCTACTTTGCATCTAGGCTAGAACTTAATCTGGTTTACAATTTTATTACATTTGTTTATTACGTTTCCACATCATAAGAGATTTCTAATCGAGCATATGAGAAAGTAATAGATCTCATGGAAAAGTCGTTAAATTAATATTCTTCAATAAGTAGCATACAACTACTTAATACAGTGCTACCAAATTGTTTTAATTTTACAAAATATAAAATAACCTAGGTATTTCAAAAGATCAAAACTTACATTAGCATAGATATAATATCGAAGCTTAATTTATGAGTCTAATGCATCGTTTACAATGACGCGACATACGCGACACGACACAGCGACGCGACATTATATAAATTATGGCCCAATAGGAAATCCGAGTTCCATGACGTCACGACGCAGATCGCGACGCGACAAAAGTTAAAATTGAGTTAACTTTTACCGCGCGACGTTACCGGAATGCGTGTGTTTTGTTTATGATAGCGTCGTCTGCAACAAAATTGAATACTTTTTCAGATGAGATGTTGATAGAATGGGTTAAAGGATACCCTGAATTATACAGAATGAACCGTGAGTGATGTCATAAATTTCTAGAGGTTATTCTTTGGGATATTTCAAACAAAAAAGGCTAATATCATTTTGCTCGTTTTTGCTTCATTTTCGAGAAAAAAATTATTTTATGTGAAACATTTCATGGCGTATTTTGGGAAAGCCACTGAATTAACTTAATTCCCAATATGCTTAGTCAATTTAAGAGAGCAGTGTATTATGATAAAAAAAATAGTTTTTGTCGTTCAAATATGCAGAAATTTCATCTAAACAATTATAAATTTTCGTTCTGAAAAGGAATTTTAAAACGTTACATTTGTTACATCAAATTTCTGCGTATTTACTATCATAATACAGTGCTCTCTTAAATTGACTGAACATATTGGTAATTAAATCAATGGTTTTTCCAAAAGACGGTAAGAAATGTTTCATATAAAACAGTTTTTATCTCGAAAAGGAAGCAAAAGGAAAAGAAAAATTGTATATATATATATTTTTGTTTAAAACATCTCAAAGAATAACTCTCTGAAATTAATGACATAATTTACTGTTCACCTTTTATATTAAGGTTTGCTTACGTGAAATACACAATACTTTCCATCCATGGCTCCCATGAAGTTCGGAAAATTTACTTTTTCCCAATAGGTCTCCTTCTTCCACCTTCGTGAAATTGTCCTCAAAGAGTTTCCATTTTATGAGGTGCTTTTTAATTTATCCTAGATTACAGGACTTGTTTCTAACACTATAGGCCTAATGGACATTGTGTAGTTACAGTACGAAACTCGTAAAGAGAGAGAACCAAGTTCTTAAAGAGAGATACCAACTATTAAGGGAACCTAACCTCAAAGTTACGCTTAGACGCTCTGCTGGATGCCTCCCGCATTGGACGTTTTTGTATTTGAGGGCCAATGATATGCAGGACATCATCAAATTGCGAAGATGCCATCCGCATGTAGTTATGATATGTTGATTTCTTCTACTCCAAAAACCGAGAAGGCAGGCATCGTTTCATTTTAGGTTTCCTAATCAACACGAACCAGCGATTCAAGTCGCGGAATTGTGAACACCAGTCCGCGACGCGATACTGCGATGTCGCGTCATTGTAAATTAAGCATAAGTTGCACGTAATATTTTTTATTCCCCTGAATTAGCCTACGTTTAAACCAGATACAACTGCAACTAAAGACTAAACAGTAGATAAAAACTATTGGTTAAAATTAAAGTGCCTCCTTTATTATATTACATTCTTTCTTGTGTATAAAAACTATACTTTCATATCAATGCGTACATTATAATGCCATAAAAAATTTAAAGTTTTGCGATGCTGTACTTTTTCTTGCGTATTTCTGGCTGAAGCCGGCACAATGTTCCATTTTTAGGTTAATTATTATATTTAATATTCAGGGTTGTGTTATATAACTCACAATTTGTTAATGTAGTAATATTACATTTTTTTTAAAGTAAAATATTGTAACTAAGTACCTTACAATACATCCTTATCTAATGGGTTATTTTTAAAAACCTTTTGCATTCACATTTCACTTGAATAGCGATTCTGAAACTGGACACGGAAAACAGGGCTAGCGCCACACGGCGACGAACCACTGAACTAGAGGAAGTAACGTCACTTTCTCTTATACCCGCTCTGATACCGGTACCAAATTTTGAGACTTGAATATATAATTTTAATTAAATTACAATTATCTTCAACCCAAGGCCGCTTCTTCCATTCCTTGTTGTACTTGTGCACCTCTCATATTTTGGCATCTCCTACATATACGTTATCACAGTCAAGGGCGTCCGCAGGATCCAGTCCCAGTGGTAGCGAGATGGTTAGAAAATTAGAGGAAAAGGATGGAAGAAGAGAGAGAAAATTGAACATGAAAAACAGCCAGTTCTGAAATATAAATTACCCTGCGCATGCATTCCTAATTTAATAGTAATATACGTTACAAAGCGGTATGTTGACGTTTTCATGTTCGAGGAAAAGATTGAAAAAGCGAAATGTAGTTGAGCTTTTTTAATTTCCGAGAACATGAAAACAAACATACCGCTCGTGTATCGTACATTATTTTGTGCGAAGATCGTTTATTACATACCTGAAAGACGAATTTCTAATTAGTTGCAATGAAATCTCCATGTTGGTTGCTGTTTAATGACGGCAACTTCGGAAAAGCAAAATATCTTTCTTCAACATTGTTGCTATAAAATGTTTTCTGTGTTTACTATACTCCAGCAGGTCGTGATATACGTCTGTCTTTTTTTTTCCTCCAGTCTATAAATGCGAACTTAAAACAAACGGTAAGGTTATGTAATGATTTATTTTTCATTTTAATATTTTAACAATATTATTTATATAACATATTGCAGTAATAACATCGGCATCTGGAATCTTGTTGATTTTTTCACGGCTTCCTTAATGTTACTTGTATCAGGAATGCAAAAAGTTTCGTGGAGTAGTAGACTTTACTTAATTTTTGCAAATATTTAAAAACAATAATTAAAATTGCAATTTAGGTGAAATTGCAGTGGTAAATTTCAATTTATAATTATTACTATGTTAAACGTCTCTAAAAATAATATGTTAAAAGCCTAAAGCAGTAAAATGAATGTCGCGCTTAAGCGGTAAGAAGAGGGAAATTGTTATGTGTGTTACGTTGGGAATACTGAATGTGGTATTTCACACTTACCGCGTATTGGTTCTGTGCGGAAAACAAGCAAATACGCACGATCTCGCACAAAGTAACTTACTCGGGTTTGTTGAATTGCTTACCGAGGGTTTGACAAAACATGTATCGAATACGTAGAGAACAATAAAAATCTCATGGTAACAGTCTGTCTTATTCCATTATTGTCCACACCTGTGGAGTAACGGTTAGCGCGTCTGGCCGGGAAAACAGGTGGCCCGGGTTCGATTCCCGGTCGGAGCAAGTTACCTGGTTGGGGTTTTTCCGGGGTTTTCCCTCAACCCAATATGAGCAAATGCTGGGTAACTTTCGGTGCTGGACCCCGGACTGATTTCATCGGCATTATCGCCTTCATCTCATTCAGACGCTAAATAACCTATGATGTTGATAAAGCGTCGTAAAATAACCTACTAAAAATTAATAGTAAAGTTAACACTTGTAATTGAGGTTCGTTTTCCGACAAAAGTCATCAGTAGGCACTTTCCAACAATGTGGCCTCCGCGATCTCCAGATTTCAATCCGCCCGACTTTTGGTTGTGGGGTTACCTTAAAGAACGAGTTTTCCTGACACATACAGCAACCCTACTGCAACTGAAAGATGCCATCTCGCAAGATATTGCCAATATTCCAAGACATTATCTACAAAATGCTGTGCATGATATCGCAGACAGAATGCTGTACGTTGAACAAGAGAACGGCAGACATATTTCCAATGTTTTGTAAACCCCGTTGTTTGCCTAACGCTGTGATGTTTTTGGTTTTTCCCCTATCTCAAATATTATAATATTTATAGCGGTTTAATATTTGAACTGACTTTTGAAATATCCTACATTTGATCCTAGATCATAGGATTTGATTAAAATCTAGCTTTTTTCGTTCGAAAATAGCTTATATTTATGTTCCGTCTAGCGAGACTCAGTGATAGCCTGTTGGCAACACTGTTCGTACCACAGAACATGTCTGTATTCGTCATGAGGATGACGTTCATGATGAAACTATAGACGTGACATTAATTGCTACGTGGATATTCAACACTGGTTTTGCATACGTATACAGATAGTCATACGCACACTCAATATAAAAATGCTGAAAGCTGTGATATTGATAGGTGGTCCGCTAAAAGGTAATTTATTGGCAAATAATCGCAGATTTGTGTGTTAACCTTAGACGATAGACTATATTCCAAAGAGCAGTAAGATTTTAAATTATTAGTTATATAAAGTCAAGAAACTTTGTTATATGGCGGAATTGGCTGAATCATGGAATATGTTAGAAAATGTATTAATTAAAGAGAAAGGCTGTCTTCCAGAATGCTACAGTAATGAGGTTAGGTTAGGTTTTAGGCGGTAATTTCCCCAGAATGTGTTTCTGTACATAGACCAGTTTTACATTAAACCTAAACTTACTTAGGCAAGCTATACTAAAATCCTAAACTAACCTGACAACCTGTCACAGATTCAGGAAGGTTAGGTTAGTGCAGAGTTTGGTAATTTCTTATAAGCTACGACGAAAGAGTAATGAAACGGAGAAAAATTCTCTCCGGCGTCGGGATTTGAACCCGGGTTTTCAGCTCTACGTGCTGATGCTTTATCCACTAAGCCACACCGGATACCCACCCCGGCGTCGGACAGAATCGTCTCATGCAAATCTAATCTTTCAGGTAAAGCTTCCTGTGAAGCAGATTTGAATGATTTCAAGGGAAAAATTGTTCCGGGGCCGGGTATCGATTAGAGTTGAGCTTAAACTATATTTTCAAGTATCTGTGACAACTGTGACTGTGACAATTAAATATCTGTGACTTTTATCTGTGATTTTGTCACACCGATATTTTATATCGATAAGTAAGCACAATACGCATGAATTATACCGATATTTTGTCACACCGATAAAAATTAACAGGAAATATTGAAGAGCAGTGCAATGTGAATACGATTTCTCTATACACGCCACACATCAGTGGATTAATTATTTTAATTAATACTACCCTGCACTGTTCGTGTTAGAGATATACATTAAAACTGGATCATATATAAATGAGAGAAGTACAGGTAAAGTTATTAAAATAATGTTGTAGGCTCCTGTAACTATTCAGTGTGTAATTAATAGTATAACTAAAAAAATATTGTTACTGCGTAAAAATTGAGTGGAAAATACTTATACATTAATATAAATTCACAGTAATATGAAAATGTGAAAATCTCGGGGAATACATAAAATATTTATAAAACATATATACAGACTAAATATGAAAACAAAATGTCAGATTCATGATTATATTATTATAATGCCGCTAATAACTTTGCAACACATAATCACTTTGAAAAAAATAATATTGAACAAAATATCACGAAAAAAATAATCAAATACCACCGCCCGATTGCTGTTATTGTATCATGCGCATGCGCAAACTCACGACGTAGAGGAGAAAATATCAGTCACAGACGTTGCAACGGTGACAGAGTACTGAATATGGAGCAGATTTCGATAGCGATATTTTGTCACAGATATTTCGCGTCATCAGTCACAGGTGTATCTGTGACAAAAAAAAAAAATACCTGTGACAAAATATCGGCCATCTCTAGTATCGATCCCGGGACCTCTGGTTGAACGTACCAGCACTCTGCCAACTGAACTACCCGGGAACTCCATCCGACACCGTCTCAACTTTTCCCTTTATATCCACACAACTCGCGTGGGCCGACGAAACGCCAGAGACCCACATCGAGTGCACACAAACTCTGTGTGACTTGAAATTGTGGTTTTCTGTTAACATACACAGGAACGTATATATTATGCAAATCTAATCTTTCAGGTAAAGCTTCCTGTAAAGCAGATTTGAATAATTTCAAGGGAAAAATTGTTCCGGGGCCGGGTATCGATCCCGGGACCTCTGGTTGAACGTACCAGCGCTCTGCCAACTGAGCTACCCTGGCGTTTCGTCAGCCCACGCGAGTTGTGTGGATATAAAGGGAAAAGCTGAGACGGTGTCGGGTGGAGTTCCCAGGTAGCTCAGTTGGCAGAGCACTGGTATGTTCAACCAGAGGTCCCGGGATCGATACCCGGCCCGGAACAAATTTTCCCTTGAAATTATTCAGAATCGTCTCAGTTTAAGTTCCAACTCTTGGGTTCCCTCTAGTGGCCGCCCTCTGAACTACGTCATAGATGTCTATGAACGCAGGACTGAAGTCCACACATGTGCTGAGGTGCACTCGTTATGAGTGACTAGTTGGCTGGGATCCGACGGAATAAGCGCCGTCTTTACGCATATCATATATATTATTTTAATGTACCGAAGTACATATGATATTTCCATGCAGATATTCTGCGTCATCATACGATGAAAGAGTAATGGAACGGAGAAAAATTCTCTCCGGCACCGGGATTTGAACCCGGGTTTTCAGCTCTACGTGCTGATGCTTTGTCCACTAAGCCACACCGAATACCTACCCTGGCGTCGGACAGAATCGTCTCAGTTTAAGTTCCAACTCTTGGGTTCCCTCTAGTGGCCGCCCTCTGCACTACGTCATAGATGTCTATGAACGCAGGACTGAAGTCCACACATGTGCTGAGGTGCACTCGTTATGAGTGACTAGTTGGCCGGGATCCGACGGAATAAGCGCAGTCTTAAATCACGAAGTGATTTACGCATATCATATATATTATTTTAATGTACCGAAGTACATATGATATTTCCATGCAGATATTCTGCGTCATCATACGATGAAAGAGTAATGGATCAGAGAAAAATTCTCTCCAGCGCCGATGTTCCATAGCTCGTTTTTGCACCACGTGAAATTGTGTTTGTCAATAAGAAATTCAAACATAATTTTTTGTTTTATTATCTCTCCCTTCTTTTCTCATCTTCTGTTTTCTTTCACCTTATCTCTCTCCTTTCTTTCTGTATCCCTCTTTTATCACTTTGGGAAAAGTGGAAAGGGGTTGTGGGCGAAGCTTAGCATTCACTGTTTTACGATTTGCCCCTTTACTTTTATTTATCTTACATTTCATTTCACTACATATTTTTATTTTCACGTCCACACTTGTGGAGTAACGGCTAGGGCGTCTGGCCGTGAAATCAGGTGGCCCGGGTTCGATTCCCGATCGGGACAAGTTACCTGATTGAGGTTTTTCCGGGGTTTTCCCTCAACCCAATATGAGTAAATGCTGGACCCTGGACTCATTTCACTGGCATTATCACCTTCATCTCATTCAGACGCTAAATAACATCAGATGTTGATAAAGCGTCGTAAAATAACTTACTAAAATAAATTTATTTTAACGTACCACATGTGCATTCGCCGGGATGCGATCCGATAACCTTTCGATTTGTAGTCAGACACTTTATCACTAAGCTATGAAGCGATTTGGTAGCCCCAGCTGTCGTTTTTGAACTTACTTTATTGTATGTTCCTGTTCTCGTGTAAAGTTTAAAAGTAAAACAAAATATATCACTAATCGGTAGAATAGAATGAAGAGTCGCCGTTGTCCGATCAATAAGTTGGATGACGTAAGAAGCTTATATGACGTCACGCATATTTACACATACGGTAGTAGTAGTGTCTGTGGTAGTAGTAGGGTTTAAAAAGGATGCGTCAGCTACTATGGCTATTTGCGCCCTTATCTAAAATTCTTAATAAAACAAAGACATAAAGAATATAATACTCAGAGTGCTAAAAGAACTAAAAAGCTTTGTCATGGTAAAACGATTTACACTACACATACGGTACTTTGTAAGTACGAAAAATTGTTTTTATAAAATTTTGATAATTTAGCTTACCTCAATGTTGTTCTGTGTTGATGTTGGTTCTGGGTGTTAACGGTGTTTGTCCATAGCCCGAGTATGCTTTTTTAATGTTGTTTATAAAGTCGAGAAACATTTGATGAGCTTGTGTTCTTCCATTTGCACTCTCGGAATGGCGGTATAGGAACTCAAATATAGGCTATATAGATCGCCTGATTTGTGTTTTATCTGGTAGCCTATCCTTGTTCGATGCATAAATTTACATTACCTTCGTTATCTGTGTCGTTGGCTTTACATAATTCACGCAAGTTAAAGTTCTTTTGTGATGCGTCAGGTAGATACATTAGCCTATAATGTATTATGTACAGGGAAAGGATTTATATGTAAATACATATTTACTTATAAAGCTAATATAATTTATATTTTGCATTATCTTTATGTTTCACAATGTGTAGGGTTGAAAAATCCTACTTTTATTTTCCATATTTTTCCATATTTTAGAGTTTAGTACATATTTTCGTTAATTTCCATATATTTTCCATATTTCATATAAAACAGTCCATATTATATTAGGTTTAACAATAAAACAAAACAAAATTCCATTAACTTTTAAAAATACATTTCAACAATAGAGATTTAAACACATGTTCAGTAATCCCTTTAACATCAGAGTTATTTGAAAATTAGCAGTCCTATCAACAATGGGAAAGTAAGTTACAAAACTGTATTAATTTAATTTAAAATTTTTAACAGACTTCAGTTGTGCAGCTCAACAGTTAAATGCCAGTCAGAGTACACATAGGTTCAGTTTTGTAAATCATACTATAAAGACGGTAAATATGCCAAAAGTACGTCATTCAGTCAATTTAAAATCAAAACTAACAAGTTACATTTCAGAATTTAAAGAAGATGGTTTATCAACTGACAATAAAATATTATTTTGTAATTTGTGTCAGTGTGCAGTATCATCTACACAAAAGTTCCTGGTGCAACAACACATTACAACTAGTAAACATCAGGCCAACAAACAACTAAATTCCAAGCAGAGACAATTGTTTTTAACACAACCAACAACATCGAATGTAAGATCTGAGTTTAACATCGACCTGTGCCGTTCTCTCATCTCTGCTGATATTCCTCTCTACAAACTAAAGAATAAGGTCTTCAGGGAATTCCTTGAAAAATATACTCAACATACAATCCCGGATGAGTCAACACTTAGGAAGACGTATGCTCCATCCATCTACGATGAGACAATACAGAAGATAAGAGATGAAATTAAAGATAGTTCAATTTGGGTTTCCATTGATGAGACTCCCGACAAAGAAGGTAGACTTGTTGGTAATGTAGTTATCGGTTTGTTAAGTGAACAATATTCTGAACGAATTCTTTTACATTGTGATGTTCTAGAAAAGTGCAATAACAAAACTATAGTTAAACTGTTCAACGAAGCTATGGGTATCCTGTGGCCAAAGGGTATTATGTACGATAATGTGTTATTCTTTATTAGCGATGCTGCCCCTTATATGGTCAAAGCTGGACAAGCATTATCTGTTGTATATCCTAAATTGACTCATTTTACTTGTGTGGCGCATGCATTTCATCGTGTGGCAGAAGTGGTCAGAGACAATTTCCCTAAAGTAGATTTGTTGATTTCATCAGTGAAAAAAGTATTTCTCAAAGCTCCCAGTAGAGTTAACGTGTTGAAAGAAATGTACCCTGAAATTCCATTGCCACCAAAGCCAATTTTAACTAGATGGGGTACATGGCTAGAAGCAGTTGAATATTATGCCGAACATATAGACTCTATTAACAATGTTCTCCTTGCATTGGACTCTGAAGATGCAGTCTCAATTGATACTGCGAAAACAGTTACCTGTGACATAAGTGTGAAGAATGACTTAGCTCACATTCAGCATACATTTTCATGCATCATAAAAACGCTCAAAAGTCTCCAAAATAGGCACCTTTCACTATCTGAAAGTTTTGAAATTATAAATAGTACTGTGGAACAACTGAATCGTGGTAGAGGTAAAGTTGCAGATGCAGTAAGAGCTAAGGTGGACACTGTACTTTCAAAAAACCCTGGATATGAAGAACTACAAAAGGTTGTTGCTGTGATGAGTGGTGAATCAACAGTGAAGATTAACTTGGACTTATCCCCAGCAGACATTGTGAAATTGAATTATGTACCAGTTACTTCTTGTGACGTCGAACGCTCTTTTAGTCAGTATAAATCTATCCTCAGAGACAATAGAAGAAGATTCACTTTTCAGCACTTGAAAGAAATGTTTGTAACCTATTGTTATGGTAACAGACAATAAAAATTGTGTTTTGTTGAAACTACATTGGAAGATAAGGTACGTCCATTATATTTTTTGTTTAGTTTGATTAAAATGTACCAATATTTAACGTACATAGTCATTTTTTTATAATTTTAAGTCCATATTTAATTCCATATTTTGGTAAAAATCCATATTTAATTCCATATTTTGGTAAAAATAACTACATATATATTTACATATTTCATATATTTTTAGTCCATATAAATCCGTTCCCTGATTATGTATAATGTATGTATAATGCACTAGATTACTGTCATAGAATATAGAATACTAAAGCCTTTTCAGTCTAAAGAGAGTAGTGTAGTGAATCGATTTAATATATGTAAATAAAACAATTGATAGTAGATAAATGGAGTAACGCCATCTTTAGGATATTTATCACATTAGTTGACTTATACAAGTCAATTAATTTGTAATTTATTTGCGAATACAAGAGATTAAGATAAATGTAAAAACGACACAAAGAACATCGACAGCTTATTAGAAATTACCTAGGATTTTAATATAGCCTACACTAAGTTCAGATTTAGCGTAAAACTGATCTATGTGTAGCGACACATTCTGAGAAATTACCTGTTAAGCTTACCATACGTCCCACAAAAATGGGACAGTCCCCTTTTTTCGGCCTAGGTGTCAGATGTTCCCATCATTTTTGTCGGGATGCTCAAAAGTCCTGTATTGTAATCAATTCATTTTATAATATAAGAATCAATACTTTCTGTAACTGATGATTACTTCATAAATTAGTGTTGACATTTTTGTTTTATTTTGTATAAATGTTTGAGATGTTCTATTTTGAAATCAGCAAACATTAATGAGCTATGTACTCAGGCACCAGGTTCCGGCCTTTATCGCTGGATATTCCAAAGCCACTTTTCCCAGTGGCAGGTCTGCCCATGATCCAGCACCACATCGAGGCCTGCGTGGCTGTACCTAACCTCAAGGAGATTCTCATATTGGGATATTATCCTGCAACCGAACTGTCGCAGTTTGTTGCGGATATGGTACTGGAGTACAAAGTCAACATCCGGTAAGGCTATGTATACGCAGCTGTGGGTGACATTTCTTAGGTGTAAGTGATAGAAAGGCTCACATCTTTTCAGGTACTTGCAGGAATTCACGGCCCTGGGTACAGCTGGAGGCATCTACCATTTCCGCGACCAGATACGCTGCGGCAACCCGGAGGCGTTTTTTGTGCTCAACGGAGATGTCTGCGCAGATTTCCCATTGCAAGAAATGCTTCGCTTCCACCAGGAGAAGAAAGCCTCATCATTGGTATGTAGCAAATTCTACTGCAGGATTTGTGATTATTAGAGAGTGGATTTTGCAGGTTTTATTCCTTAGTTACAAATCACATGCTACCATTATATAAATGCATTACAAGTTATTTGTAACCAAAGGTCAAGATTTTATAGTGCATATATATGCATATTTAAGGGTTTAATGCATATTTCAGCTTTCAGTACATATGAAAAAATATTTCGTTATTTATTTATTTATTTTTTTTTTTTGCAATCTGGTGTTTAAACCAAGATTAAGAACACGGAAAATCGGGAAAATGTAATACAGAAGAAATGCAGACATTGAATATTTTATTTAGGCCTATTATGGCAATCTGACAACATGCAGACAGGACACTGTTGTCAGTAAATCATTGTGACAATTCCACGGCAATTAACAAAACACTCCATAATTAAATACATTGCTAACTTTGTGCAAATATATAATATTAGGGAGTTACGATGGATGGAAGTTAACATTAAAAGAACAGATAATTGAAACAAGAAGCTGCCTTATCTTCTACTTCACACGTGCATAACATTTTGACTGTTCTTAGGAGAACGCTGCAATATGATTGGCGCAGAAGTTACAGGAAGTGTTGATAGACTTTTTTTGCATTCATTAAACTCGAATTTCGCCGCCTGTCAAGAAGAGGTCTAATATAGACATGGTAATGCAATTTTCTGTTTTACAATGTAGACGTGGTAAATCAGAATATTTCATTTTATTGTGGTGATATGTCTAAGAAACTTCGATAGTGTGTTAAGAGTGCATTATATTTTAGAATAGCTTAGCCGCACGAAAATTATTAATTGTGAATTAATTTTATTAACGATGACTAACGAAAAATGTGCTAGGAGAGTATTGCTTAAGCAGTAAGTTGAAGGACAAGCAACTTTAACAACTGATGATGTCTCAGTATTCTTATATATAGCAGAAAAACCATCAATAATAGTAAATTTCTTAAAATAAAAGTCTTTTTTATGTTAATAGTGCATATTTTGTTAATTTTAGTGCATATATCCTGGTTTTTAAGTGCATACATACATGCATGCATATTTGTTATTTTTTTTAGTATTTATGAATCTGCCCCCTAGTAATTATTGTATATGGGTCAGGTTTTCTCTGAGTACCTAATTTAGTTTATATTGTTGTTGCTATATTACAGATGAACATGCAGATGCATTTTTTAGACCTGACACTTGAAGCAGAATAGGAGAATTGTTATTAGGGTTGTGGGAAGCAGTGCAGAAATAGAGCAGACTGAGGCACAGCAGGGGGGACATGAACAGTCATGTGCGATAAATATTATTTTTCTACTCTAGTTCTTATTGCTGACAATTTAGCCTTTGCATAATACTGCTCACTTCCTTCTTTGTTTTATTTCTTACAATAATCCAAAAAAAAATAGGACACTTTGATGTAAAGATAGAAAATGAACAACTTACAAAACATAAAAAACTAAACCACTCGAAACTTTTAATGAAAGCATAGTATATTGTACTGGGAACTCTTCGCTGCAGTGTCTAATCACACACAAGACTAACCCTAATACCATACTTGATGTGACGCATTCTTGTAATGAAATGATTTGGGACCATGGCACATACATCTTGTAAACTGCAATCTCTCTTGTGTTTTTGCCTGTTACTGCTAGCTGATTCCAGTAATATCTATTAAGTATGTCATTATTAAAACCCGAAAATAAATTAAAAAGTAGTGCGAAATCTTGAAACTTTTAACTTAATTAATTTAGTAAGATATTGTTAGATTCATTTCTTTAATAAAATACGAACCAGAAAAAGGCTAGCTTTATCATTTATATAGTTATTTATTTAATACCTTCGAGTTATCAGCAAAAAAATTATTTCTTGCTTAACAAATTGAAAGAGAACCTGACAGAAGATTGCTACTAATTGTAATGAACTGCTGAACAAAGAATGATTATCACATTGTATTACAGAGATAGGAAAGTCTTTTTCAGGTCTTGTTTCACCTGCCACTGGTACCTTTCACATTCGAGTGTTAGTTGTTGATGATGGCAGGTGAACCAAGAAAGGAAATCAGTTTGGAGACTAACTCTGCATTTAACGATTTAAATAAGGGATTGAATGAGACTGAAGTGGCTAAAAGTGTGGGTTTGCACAGTTAACACTCGCAATGTTCATAAAGAAATGCAAGGAAATCGAGGATAGTGTCACAAGTGGTAAAATTAATCCTGAATATGCATTTAAAAACTCGGTAGGTGAAGGCATTAACATAATGCTACCTTGAAATGGATTAGTGAAATGAGTGCACTTAACAATCCTATAACAGGCTCTGTTATGTGTCAAAAACACTTTTAATTTTGCCAGTGTACTTGATGATTTGAATTTCAAAGCAAGCAATGGTTGACTACAACACACTTTTTAAAGACAGACATGGGATTACTTTCATTAAAGTGGTAGCCAGAGAAGAAATATAAAATAGGGTAATCAAATGGTGAATAAATATTATTTCTAGTGCTGTCGATCAATCAAGATATTTAATCAATTAACTATTTGAAATTAATCGATTAATCTATCAGATGTCAGACATAAATAACAAAAAGTATGAAGACTCACCTAGTTAATACTGCTTCATCCATGATTTTAAACATGTGAGTGCATGCACATGCTTCAAATTAGTGCTGCTCTCCATTTAGTAACAATGTTCCCTGCATCACTAAAAAAACTTTTATTCTGTCAAGTCACTTCCTCACGTTCGTTCAATTACATCCAAATGTTTCACAGAGTTTACCTCTCAAATTCTCATATGACATAATGGAGTTTACACTTTTCACAGACCACAGAAAACTGATTTTTTTTATCAACAGTAATCTCACTAGACGTTTTGATTTATCTAGAGAAAATCAAAACTCGAGTGGGATTTAATTGACTATTGCACGATTAGAAGAAAGTATATAAAGATTAGAAGTAACGAAGTACTCCAATACAATAAAATATTAATTGACTTACGAAAATAAAACTGTCTTCAAATGTATTATTGTACCATCTCAACATTACAAATATTACGCTAGATGCATGCTAGATGCCTTTTCGTCGAGAAGTTCTCGATCTATTATACACGATGGCAATGTTACTAGTCAAGAAGACTTTGTTGATTCAGTTTCATTTTTATTAAAATGCAACATTCCACTTCAATTATCCGAATCCCAGTAATCAGCGTCACTTGACAGATGATCTATACTAATAATAATTTTTTTTTTATTGGGTTATTTTACGACGCTGTATCAACATCTAGGTTATTTAGCGTCTGAATGATATGAAGGTGATAATGCCGGTGAAATGAGTCCGGGGTCCAGCACCGAAAGTTACCCAGCATTTGCTCGTATTGGGTTGAGGGAAAACCCCGGAAAAAACCTCAACCAGGTAACTTGCCCCAACCGGGATTCGAACCCGGGCCACCTGGTTTCGCAGCCAGACGCGCTGACCGTTACTCCACAGGTGTGGACTACTAATAATAAATCTGTAGCCGAAATTTTTCTGGTAATTTTCGATTTTCCAAAAATAATTGGTCCTAACATATATAATTAACCACCCTGAAACCGAAAATAGCTTTTTTGAAATTTTTGTCTGTCTGTCTGTCTGTCTGTATGTATGTTTGTTACCTTTTCACGCGATAATGGCTGAATGGATTTCGATGAAAATTGGAATATAAATTAAGTTCGTTGTATCTTAGATTTTAGGCTATATGGCATTCAAAATACATTATTTAAAAGGGGGGTTATAAGGGGGGCCTGAATTAAATAAGTCGAAATATCTCGCTTATTATTGATTTTTGTGAAAAATGTTACATAACAAAAGTTTCTTTAAAAATAATTTGCGATAAGTATTATTCTTTGAAAAATTTTGATAGGACTGATATTTAATGAGATAAATGAGTTTTAAAATTTAAATAACTGCCATCTAAGGCTGTGTAAGATAGCCTACAGAGAATGTTTCTGTGTTTGTATGAAGTAATATCGGAAGCTAAATTAACCGATTTGTATAATTAATTATTATTTCACCATTGGAAAGTGTAGTTTCTCCAGATGGACATAATGCTACAATTTTATTACAGTAACTTCTGATATAATATAATATTAATATAATATAATATAATATAATATAATATAATATAATATAATATAATATAATATAATATGTAATATTATATAATATAATTTAAGTTATTTGAAGGGTTCAGAACCATAGTGGGCCAAACGCCATTTACTGAATACGTAGAAAACAAGGGTTAAAATTAAGTTATTACCATAATTCAATGGAAACCTATAACAAGTAAAATAAAATATACACATTAAATCTAAATGATGTCAATCTTCATTAAACTGTGGTTGCATGTAATAAAAATTAAGAAACATGTTAAAGGAATTGTCATTGCACCAAATGAGTGTCTCTGGACCAAAATGATCGCATTTTAATTATTTGGATGCAATTTAAATTAAGTAACATATTAAATGATTTATCCTTCTATCAAACACGAATGTTCCCTAGATCAAATGTCCTTACTAATTACTTTATATTTATTTCTAACGGGTGCAGCGGAGCGCACGGGTACAGCTAGTATTCAATAAATCTTAATATTAAACAATCTCTGATACGTGACTATCCATAATATCATATAGCAGAAGCTATAACATAACCTAACTAATATACACAAGTGTTAGAAAAGTTTTAATTAACGACGATGACATAAAAAATAAACATGAATAATTTTAAAAGGAATAATTATTGAATGTACAATTTTCAAATTTGAATGTGGTTGGTGGTTCAATTGATGTTATATTGGACGTGTGCGTAATAGAAGTGGAACTCGTTGATTTAGGCCTACATGGTGTATTCAACTTATTCAGAATTTCCGAATGAATAATTTTAAAAGGAATAATTATTGAGTGTACAATTTTCAAATTTGAATGTGGTTGGTAGTTCAATTTATGTTATATTGGACGTGTGCGTAATAGAAGTGGAACTCGTTGATTTAGGCCTACATGGTGTATTCAACTTATTCAGGATTTCCGAATGGTGCTCTTCATTTATTTGTAAATCGGATTTCAGAAGATGCATAGGTATGATCAGTGATTTTTATTAATTCTTGTTCTTGAATGCCAATGCGAGTCATATTTGAAACTGCTATGCATTGACTGGAGTGGTTTGCAATTTTATATATAATTTTTTTTTGACGTCCAGACCAGCGGAGTTTCAAATGTTGGCAAACAAAGAAACAAATGCTAGGGATGCGATAAAATTAAACAAATGCTAGGAACGCGATAAAATTGTGCGATGAGCAGCCATGATTGGTTGAAATACGTCCTTTCGTACCGTTTTATTGGTCAAAAGTAGTATGACGTAGTAAGAGTGTAATAGTCAAACTAAACACACAACCTTCATATACAAACTCAGTACAGAAACTGCAAGCACCAGCAAAAGTACAGTGGTCGAAACAGAAGACTGGCCCCTATTGTAATCTGAATTATCAGATTTTGGAAAAAGAAGAAGATAGTTACACTCTCACTTGCACACAGTGTAGACATGGCTATGTTATAAGGAATGAGGAGGACGAATCCCAGAAAAGTATGTATTTCATATGCTACGAAGATGAGCTGACAACAAGGTGGAATTCTTCTTGGAAAACCATAAAACTTAATAAGGGTTTCGCATTGTATTTTAACTTTCAATAGAGGTAGACTAAGTCACTGTCCTTATATCTCCATCTCTTTCTGAAGTGTTTGTGGAAAGATTTTCCCTATGCTATCTGATTTACAGTTAGAAAATAACAGTACTGTTGTGCTGTTAAGTAAGCAATTTCCGAGAGAGAAATATTATCGGAATTTTTAGTATGAGTTTGTATTAACAAAATAATAATTAATATCAACTACAACCAATTAATTTTAATCGACTCGATTATTTGATTAAATCCCACAACACACATTATTTCATAATATGTAATGTTTTACAAAATTATTTCTACCATATTCTCTTTCACAACATAAATTTAAGCAAAATTTAATGAACTCCTCAATACAACAGTACAATTTTTGTAGTCCCCAGAAAATTGTATCGAGGTTCGACTGCATTAGGACCTAGTTACGGTAATTTCATTGTTTACATAAGGACCTAAAGATTCATTGCCTTTATTATATTATATTCATTCATTTTCTAATACAGATTTTGTATGACATATCATGTGTTGGAATGAAGGGGATATACATGACTTGAGAACAAAACAAAAACCATTTTTTTCAGCAATGGATATGCTGAAAATGTCCATTTTGTTGAAAATTTCTAAATTAATCTTCTGTAGCATCACTTATGTACAGGAGTTCGAAAAATAATAAAGCAGTATAAACTCATCAAATGTTACATTTTTACATAACTAATATTTATCAACATGCAGGTGACAATGATGACAACAGAGGCCACACGTCA
This sequence comes from Periplaneta americana, assembly GCF_040183065.1. Lineage (NCBI taxonomy): Eukaryota > Metazoa > Arthropoda > Insecta > Blattodea > Blattidae > Periplaneta > Periplaneta americana. The sequence goes on along the minus strand of NC_091119.1, from coordinate 63,616,182 downwards.
GCAGTCTCTACACTATGGTTGCATCGTTCAGGACCGTGAAACAGCAGAAATAACACATTATGTGGAGAAACCATCTACATTTGTATCCACCCTCATCAACTGTGGCGTCTATATCTGCTCAGTTGACATTTTCCAGACATTTGCAGCCGTGTTTGACAGTCGTCAGCAGGAATACTACAAGTAAGTTCTTTACACTGGCTCTTTTAAAATTTTCTTCGTTTCTGTTCACTTTTTATACTGGATTTCTGCAGGTATCTGTAGTACATTCCGAAAATATGAGATTTAGACGTGCATAATAAATATCTATATATCTAACAGTTTCAGCTATCTTTAAACATCTAGCACTGCTACTTACAGACCTGTTACTAAATCTACGTATTACTCTGTGAAAAGATTTATTAAATCTACATACTTAGACTTCAACAAACAAAATTTGATAACACAATCTCAAGGGAAAAAATGGAACTCTCTGCATCAAAATCCACAGTTAATTCCCGATTTACCACGAAAATCGTCTGTAGCTGCATTTAGATTGGCAACAGGCCATGATTGTTTGGCCAAACACCTGCATAGAATTGGAATATATCAGTCCCCTAACTGCCCATTGTGCAACTCAAACCAAGAAATGGATTCGGAACACCTCAAAATCTGTGCTTCATTGGCTGGCCATGATAATATCTTTGAAAAATATTGGAGTGCAAGAGGTCAAATGACTTTATTGTCAAACGCCTGGCATTAGAAAACAACAACATCTAACATGAAAGAGATCTATCTCTTTTCCAGTGCCTACAATGTCTAGTTAACAGACCAACAAACAATGTGAGGTATATTTTGCTTAGTTCGAATACTTTGAAAGACTGCCTTTATTTGTTTCTTTAATTAGATAAAATCTTCAGTTATTTGCTATGTTTGATAATATTCTGGTATTGTACAGGACTCAGCTTATCGGCCTTGCAGGCAGGGAATCTGGGAGTGGGGAGTAGTGAGAACAATCAGAGGCGGTCTGAAGGATTGATGTAAGCCATTCAATGTGTATCACATTATGAATGGAAATGTTTTCTCGAGTATGAGCAGTATGTTATAATTGGAATTTGGAAAGTTCAGGTAGTTCAAAATTTGTTTCTGGGTCTGTGCAAGTTTGGGTGTAGTAATATTATGTACAAAAATAAACTTTGTCTAAAATCAAGAAAAATACCAAAACTCCTGCTTCATGGACACATTATAAGAGTAAGAAAGAAAGGAAGACCTAGGAAGAGGTGGTTACAGGACGTTGAGATGGATATGGGAAGAATGGGTATAACAGGATGGAAAAGGAAGATACAAGATAGAGACGAGTGGAGGAAAATTGTGAAGGAGGCCAAAGCTCACAAAGGGCTGTAGAGCCAGAAAAGAAGAAGAAAATCGAGAAAACATTTTCAGTGCTTACTGAGCATATACAGTATGTTATAGCTGGATCTTCGAAAATTCAGATGACCCAAATTTTGTTTCTGGGTCTGTGCAGCATGACTTGCTGAAAAATTGAACTTCAGGAAATTTCCAAACATATCTGAAGCGATATTGCAATAAATATATATATATATATTATATCTCAGAGCATAAGTCCTATGGTGTCTCAGTAGTCTAGACCTTTGGCCTGCCACATAAGTGGTCCCAATCAGGTCTGGGATTTGTTATTGAAAAAATCCATAGTGACACTTGTTGTGGACAGCCACTTGGCTGATGCTTGACAAAGACATTCGATCATTATTAATAAGTAACTTACATTTCTTCAAGTTCTTTGTTCAAAATATACTGCCTTTTAGGCATTTGAATAGCTTCAATATTGCCAAGTAACAGTATTAAACACCATACGAACATAGATATAGCAGATGCCACTTCTGAGACAAAGCACTTCTTGTGCACAGTGGAAACAGGCAGCAATTGTGTCGAACAGGTATTGCCAGATGGCAGGGCAAAACGCTGCAGTACAGGATTGCCAATGCACCCATTTTGTAGCTAAATATGTGTGTATCCAATGTCCACCCACTTCACTTGCGTGATTCGGGTTCCGCATACTGCGGTTAGTTGGCAGAACTGTGACCCATTTTCTAGTTGTACACCACTTCGGCGGGTCACACTGTACATCAGCCATGGCAAGAACATGACTCGCGAGACATTGTGGCTCGCAGTGATAGCTGTGCATTTCGCTTGCTTCTAACCTCCGCCAACCCCCACCCTCTCACTCACTGGAGTCAAACTCCGTTCCATTTATATTTGTCTCTGACCTGCGAATGGCATATGTCTCTCTCGAAACCATTTACGAAAGTTCCAAGTAGGATGGGAGGACGCATTTCTTTGCTGTCAATATGATGAGAATATTAAATGTATGATTTGTTGACAAGTATTACGAGGAAAACGGTTGTATAACATAAAACGGCATTATATTACATGTTACTGATGAAACATTAAAAGGTTAAGTGTTATTGTTGTTGTTATCATCATCATCGTCATCATCATCTCTGTACATCGACCCTTTTTCAGCAGATGTACAAATAATGCGGTTAGCTCTTCAATTTGAACTTACTGATTTACTATGTGATGTCAAATGAAAGCTAGATGTAAGGACTTGACAAATGTTGAACTTCCAAGTCTTTGCCAAAAAATAAATATCCGAAGCTTCGTTCTTTCGCTTGCTCTGTTGAAGCCATGTTCGCTACGACTTACATTTGTGAAAAATTATTTTCAACAATTAAAATAGTAAAAACCAAATTTAGATCACGACTAACAGACAAATATCTTCGTGATCAACTACGACTGGCAGTAAGTGACATAATTCCTGATTTTGAAACTTTGTCGCAGAGACATTCTGAAGACAGTTAATTTTAGGTTGTGATATTGTTCATTTCTTTCTTCGTTACACGTACTAAACATTAGTTTGTAGTCTTGTACTGTATAAAATTATATTTAAGTGCTTGATGTAAGGAAAATGAAAATCCGTTAATAAGTCAGACAGTTGCTTCACTTCCCCTTCGGGTGTCTGCCTCCCTCCATAGGTGCTATGCACGTTGCAGGTTACACAGTGGTTCGGCGCACGATTACATTTTCGCCACCGCTGCTGTACATGATAGAAATATGTAACTTTTGAGTATCTCCACATTTCGTGGGACAACAGAACATCGAGTCAAAATACAGAACTATCCTGTACAATATGGGACATCTGGTCAGTTTACAAGTGCGACTCACGTTAGACTGAGGCACCCAATACAATGAAGATCACAAGGTCAACTTGCACAGTTTTTAATTATGTTTGCTCTCTGTGTAGTGAGGCAGGTGGCAACAATGGAAATGGCAAGGAGGCAGCAGTGATCTACCTGGAGACAGATGTACTGATGCCACTTGCAGGGACAGGCCGGGTGTTTGCACTGCAAACCAATAATTGGTGGTCCCAGCTCAAGACTGCAGGATCAGCAATCTATGCCAACAGACACTACCTGGAGCTGTACAAATCTCGGCACCCTGACCGTCTGACCCAGAGTGAGGGGCTGTGCAACATCATTGGAGATGTGTGCATCCACCCCACTGCCACTGTACACTCCACTGCGATGCTGGGGCCCAATGTCAGCATCGGGGCAGGTGCAGTCATAGGTCCGGGTGTGCGCATCCGGGAGTCTATTGTACTGAGTGGAGCCACGATATCCGACCATAGCCTTGTGCTACACAGTATTGTGGGGCGAGGCAGCCACGTGGGTCAATGGACGAGAGTCGAGGGTACACCCTGTGATCCCAATCCAAATAAACCATTTGCCAAGATGGAGAACCCCCCACTGTTCAACTCTGATGGCAGGCTCAATCCATCAATCACAATCCTGGGTAAGACATCATGAAAATTGACCAATTTTTGGGCAGTGCATTTCCTGAAGGTTAGCTCAAGAAACTATGCACAAATAATTATTTCGTAAGGTAATGCTAATATTTTCATTAATAGACCATTAATGCATTTGTCTGTTTCATTTTAAATACTATGTAAATAGCCTATCATTTAATGAAAGACAGAGTACAATTCACTGTAACATAATTCAGTAATATCAGTATAGGGATAGGCTTTCAGTTGTCACGTTTTGAAACTTTCTATTATATATTTTTCAATGAAGCACATGTGTGTAATGTTATGTTATATTATATTTTATGACATACTCGTAATAAGAAAGGAAAAGGTAGAAATCTAAAATGCAGTATTTAGTTTTATTCAGCTCTCTTTTCATCTCTATGCTAGCAATCAATTGGTTTCATACATGTAAATACTGGTATTAAGCATTCACATTACTTTAATTTGATCAATATGAGAAACATTTATTCTAAAAAAGGAGCTGCCACTGCAAACCACCAATGTGCACAGTGCCTGCTGCAGCGAAGCATCATTGTAGCAGGTGGCAAGACATGTCACAGTGAGAGTTGATAGTGACTGCTCTAGTTCATGCTATTGGTGACGGTGTTGTAATGTTTTAGGGTTTTCATATCCTATTAGATTTTATGCTAAATCCATATTTTGGATTTCTTTTTGCTGATATTAGACAAATACGAGGTGGGTTTATCAGATCATGAAATCAGAGGGATGACAAACATCTATGAGACATTCGAATATCTACAACTTTAACTTCTGTGCAGTAGTAAAGCTATGCCTTAACTACTGTGTACACCGCACCAGCATAATAAGTTTGTTGGCTTGCAATGTGGAGCACTTTACAACTGAACAATTCATTCTTCTCAGCTTCATTGATAACTATAGTAAAACCCTGCTAAAACGTACCCTCTATAAAAAGGAAACATGAACAAACGAAAAATAAATTTGGGAACAGAATGATTTTCTATGTAAAATAATACTTTAAAATGGAAAACTTCCAAACACGAAAACAGAATCATTTTTAGGCACCGTTTAGGTAAAAAAAAACCTGACTAAAATGGATAATTTTAAACGTAACTGTTGCTAAAGTCTTTCGAACCATTTTTAATTTTGTGATAATACAATATGAAGCATGACATAATTTTTTGTGTGATTGTACATGCAATGATCTGGAAGACTTTCGCTATTCTTGGTTAGGCTTTGGGGGTGAAGCTTCTCTCACCATGTCACTATTCTGTGTTTATTGTCAAGGACCCCGGCAGGTTACTGACCTGTACCATTACTTCTTCCAACCCTCTTGCATTTCCTTCCATTTATTCTCAGTTTTGTGCTAACAAGCCAATACAGTGATAAAGGACAGTGGGAGGAGAATAAAACTGTGAATAATTGTAGTGTAGTGTCAATTTAATTTCACATTTCCGTTTATTTATTCCGAGTTTTGTGTTAATAATGTAAATACAGTGTTAAATAACAGTGGAATAAAGTAAAACTGTGCGATTTAATAAAAAGCCTAGATGACCAGATCTGCCATGGAAGAGTGGCTTCATAATTTTAATGGAACAATGAAATGTCAAGGTCGTAAGGTCATACTGTTTTTAGACAATGCTACCTGCTATCCAAGGATTGATTTGTCTAACGTGAAGTTAATCTATTTTCTCTCAAACACAACTTCAGTTACACAACCGATGGATCAGGGCGCAATTTACACTCTGAATTGATGCAGGATGCAAAGGAAATCCTACAACATTCCCTTCAAAAAAAGTCGCGGCAATGCAGTTTAAAAGAAATGTTGTTGTTGTTTTCTAATGCCAGGCGTTTGACAATAAAGTCATTTGACCTCTTGCACTCCAATATTTTTCAAAGATATTATCATGGCCAGCCAATGAAGCACAGATTTTGAGGTGTTCCGAATCCATTTCTTGGTTCGAGTTGCACAATGGGCAGTTAGGGGACTGATATATTCCAATTCTATGCAAGTGTTTAGCCAAACAACCATGGCCTGTTGCCAATCTAAATGCAGCTACAGATGATTTTCGTGGTAAATCGGGAATTCACTGTGGATTTTGATGCAGAGAGTTCCATTTTTTCCCTTGGGATTGTGTTATCATATTTTATTTGTTGTAGTCTAAGTATGTAGATTTAATAAATCTTTTCACAGAGTAATACGTAGATTTAGTAACAGGTCTGTAAGTAGCAGTGCTGCCCTTCTTTGCTAAAGCATCCGCATTCTCGTTTCCCAGGATTCCACAATGGGATGGTATCCATTGGAATACAGTTCTTTTATTGAGTGATATTGAGAGAGCATTTTAGTTATTTCTGCTGTTTGAGATGAAGGTGTGTGTTTAGAGACGATTGATAGAATAGCTGCTTTGAAGTCTGACAATATAACTGCATTCCTAAATTTATTGATGTGGCTTAGAAGATTCCTGAGACATTCACTTATTGCAATGATTTCACCATCAAAACTTGTTCCATATCCAAGTGATCTATAAAGTGAGAAGAGACAGCACGTAACACCTGCACCGGCACCTTGTTCTCTGGAGAACAAGGATCCGTCTGTGCATAAATGAAGCCAGTTTTGTGGAGGGTATCTAATATTAATTGTCTCTAAAGACAATTGTTTCGGTATTTCAGTGTTTACTTCTGATTTCAGTATTTCTTCTGTTAAATTTAGATTATATTCTATATTTAATAGAGTTAAAGGGTTTGGTTTAATTTGTAAGTTTTCTTTTAAATTCGGGATATCGATTTTCTGTTTTAATTCTTGAACAATGGATATGAAACTTTTTTGAGTTTTCAATCTACAGAGAGGACTGTATGAATGCCAATTGTTTCCTGGTAATCTGATAAGTTTTTCATATTGAATCAGTGCTTTTTCTTCTATTGTCATTTTGATACTGTTAATATTTTAAAATAAATGTGGGGGCCAAGAAACTAGGGCACAGAGATGGAGAGAGAGGGGCTGCAATTACATAAGTTAATAATTATGAAAATAAAATTCACTTTGTATGTACTGCAGTAGTCTATTCTTAGTTTTACCAAAACAGAAATCTGTGAAAACGGAACAAAAATTCTGGAACAATTGAGTTTCGTTTTAGGGAGCTTTTACTGTATTTTTACAGGGTGATTTAACGAAATTATCAACTATGACATTATCTAGCATACTGCTAATGGCTTCATTGCCAAATGCAAGGCACTAGACAACAACATTATCTAGCATCAGTATAACAAGATGGTATTTTGGAGGGATGGTAGTGATTTATTATGGATTATCTGACATTTTCTTTACAGTTTGAAAAAGCCTTGGGGGGGGGGGGGGGAAGAATTCAACTAGGCAATGAGCCCAAGCAGAATTCAAAACTATCTAACTGGTGGTTGATAACCATTTTCTGTATATTGTACAATCATGGAAAGAAAAATATGACTGGCTTAGGGATGTCTTCATGGCAGCCATTCAGTAGGCCTACACCTGTACCGAAATTTTGTATCATACTATCTTTATGATTCTACTTACTGTTTTTCTTCCCACACCTTAAGAACGAACCTAACTCTGTTCAGCTGTTATTTGTGTCTAATTTAGAAAATGATGTAACTCACGAAACTTCTAAATACACGAATTTAACAACAATTAATTTTCCAGGTGCCTGCAATGTTCACTGTGCATACATTTGGAAAGGACATTGGTAAAGACTTGTTGTCGAAGTGTGGTAACTCAGTGGTATAATGTGATTATCTACGAAACTTTAAAAGGCTGAAAAATGCTGATCTAGTGGTTAACATGCTTGCCTTTCGATCCAAGCATCCTGGATTCCAATCTGACTGAGGAAATGGATTTTTAGGCTGCCACTGGGCATAGGCGGAGAGAGAACAGTTTCCTTGGGGGGAGGGAAGCAAAACCATAGAATCCCCATATAACGAGATAATGGGGGACACCATTTACCTCCTTCCCCTGTTATAGCTTGACCGTGCTACAGTATATCGGAATATCATTATTTAATAAAGATATTTTCGAGGGCATGTTTCTTACAGTGTTAAATCCACATCTGCGATGTTTTGGACAGAGTTGTATAAGGCTTGAACTGTAGGTTTACTACAAATTATAATAGAGCATAACTTAAAACAATCTCCCTCTTTTTCTCTCTCGTACAGTCACACATGCATACGTCAATAAAACTACGTAACAGTGCTAACAGAAACTTTTTTATATAAAGTTTACTTTCCTGAAGATATAATTACGAAATGCGAACTCTAATTATTTTATTTAATCTCATCTTTAAGTTTACACATTATACCGGGATCACTTTTCTTTTTCTGCATTGTTGTGCAGTATGTTATTCATATTTCTCCATGTGGCAGCCTGAACACCTGCAGACTTGTACAGGCTGTTACAAAAGAAACATTACAGTACTTCCATTCTTCAAATGGGGTAAAGAAATTCTTATAGATTCAGAAATTAAAAATAAATATTATAGTCCAGACACATGATCTGAAGACATTAATTCATCAATTTAAGAACAGAAATTTAATCATAAACAAAAGCAAAAAAGATCTTTTGAATTCAGTATTTTCTAACGTTAGTAGAAAAAAAAATTCAGACAGGTTTGGGGGGGGGGGGGGAGTGTCCCTCCATAACTCCGCTATGTCACTGGGTGATGGAAGTAAAGATGATTATTCTTCATTCTTGAATAAACCCTCGCTATTAAGTCTGAAATATTTTTAATTAACGATTATGGAGGTCTTTGATAGAGATCTCACTGACCCATAGCAGTTTGTAAGGGGAAACTCGCAACACATTTGAACGACGTATATAAACCAAAAGGAAAAGCTGAGATGAAAAAGAGTTGTAAAATGCTTCGTCTTTGAAATCTTACACTCATATACTGCTTGTTTTATTAGAAATCAATAAGCGAAAGAGGGTCTGAATACAGTGCTGAAATATGAATAGATTCCAACTGTCCTGCATAGATAGAAGAATTCATAAAGGACTACGAGTAATATTCTCGTAACTTGTTTCGTATGTACACTAAAGTTTGAGTTTCCAGTTGGCTGAAAATTTACAAAGAAAATAATTGTCAGGAAGGAGTCTGATAGGAAAATGGAGAAACAAGTAACTCAGACATGAAACATATATGGGGTTTATTGTTATTAAATGCATGACTAAAATTTACTGTTGTGTTGCAGGCTGCAGTGTGACAGTGCCTTCAGAAGTCATCCTGCTCAACTCCATCGTCTTGCCTTACAAGGAGCTCACTCGCAGCTTCAAGAACGAAATAATCCTCTAGGCTCAGAATTGTTATGTAATGGAGGCTAAATGCAATTAAATGAAAACTCGTCTGTTGTACCAAATGAATATTTACTCCCTTTTACAAAGACTGGTGATGCAAGTTTAAGAGGAGCTGCGAGGTTTCAATTCGTCATAACAAGATCGGAGAAATATGTAGTTCTTCTTCATGGGGTTGTAGAATTCATGTCCCTGTAAACAGAATACACAGTGATATCAACTTGCAGTGCATTGAAATCTACATCTTTTAAAATGTTTGTTACATTAATGCGAGTACATAATATTTACTCGAATGTAAGACATTTAATTTCCGAAAAAAGTAATTGAATAGTATTATATAACTGGAAAATACGAAACAATATAATAAACAGGTCATAAAAGTCTCGTCCCCAACTGGAACATCATAGGCGGAGAGAGAACCATTTCCTTTGGGAGGGGGCAAAGAAAAACCCTAGAATCCCCCAGTTATAGCTTGACTTTGGTACAGTATATCTGAATATAATCATTTAATAAAGGCATTTTCGGGGGGCATGTTTCTTACAGTGTTACATCCACATCAGGAATGTTTCAGACCGAACTGTGTAGGGCTTAAACTGTAGATCTACTATAAATTATAATAGGGCATAATTAAAACAATCCCTCTCTTTTTCTCTCTCGTGAAGAAACACACATCAATAAAACTACGTAACAGTGCTAATAAAAACTTTTTTTATATTAAGCTTTCCTGAAGATATCATATGAAATTTAAACTCTGATTATTTTATTTAATCTCGTCTTTAAGTTTACTATTATACCGGGATCTCTTTTCTTTTTTTTCTGCATTGTTAAGCAGTATGTTATTCGTATTTCTCAAAGTGGCAACCTGAACACCTGCAGACTTCTAACACACTAGTACAGGCTGTTACAAAAGAAACATTAATGCTTCCATTCTTCCAAAGAGATATAGAAATTCTTACACATTCAAAAATATAAAATAAATATTATAGTCCAGACCCATGATTTGAAGACATTAATTCGTCAGTTTAAGCACAGAAACTTAATCATAAACAAAAGGAAAAAAGATATTTTGAATTCAATATTTTCTAACTTTAATAAAGTATAAAAGAGTTCAGACAAGTTTGGGGGGGGGCAGTGCCCCCCCCCCCCATAACTGCGCCTATGTGCAACACTTCCTTATTCATACCGAAATATTTTCCTGATAGTGGTCATTAGTTTGGTTGTCCAATAACAGACTATAATCCATTAAGTCGAGAATTGGCAGCCCATTATTTGCACATCATTGTTCTATGCATAAGCAAGAACTTCAAGCAGACATGTATATTTATTACTCATAGTGTAAAAACACAAGGATACAATTCACCCTTCAACAATCTCTTTCTCTCTGATTTCTAATTGCTCTTACCACCCCACACACATAACTGAAGACTGAGGAAAGAGGGTTGAGGTGCCAACTTATTAAAAGGAGAATTGTACTTGACCTAACAGCCTTAACATATTATGATACAAAAGAAAATTTTCTATTGTTTTGCTCTCGCAAATTAAATAAAATCTTATATTGGAGTAAATATGGTATCCTCAATAATACAGATTTTGTTAAATCCTACTATGTCTGAATTTCTTTTGTTATATCTATTATTTAACGCACAGAACTTGTAAATATTTTCTCGCCTATATGAATGTTCAATAAAGATGTATTTAACTGTCCTTCAAGACAAATAATGTTATTTGTGTAATATAAATTAATCCTGATAATGAATATTTCCCGTTTTGAAACAGTATTTTGAATTTATCGTATTGTTAATCTGTCTTCAGTTCAAAAGGGTGGCTGGTAAACTTATCAATCTCGCTTTATATCGTCATTGTTCCTGGAATAACTCCTATGTGCAAAATATAACATTTTTCAGTAGGAAGAAAAAACACGTTTATTTATCCTATGGCAGTCGTACATAGGAGACTGTAAATTCTTACATTTTCGAAACAAAGACATATAATTACATATAGGAGATTTGAAAATCGATAAATATGTCACATAGGAGTTATTGCAGGTACAATGACGATATGCCAGAGCAGCATTTATAAAATGTTTTGAAGTAAAAAGTTACTAGAAAATATTCAAAAAATTTTCAAGTCACCATAAACAATTAACCTGTTATAAACAAAGACTTTTCTACAATTGCTCCCTATAAAACTTCACTGATATGGTATGAGTCAAATTTATATATTAAAAAAAAATTTTTTTAATTAAATAATTGCTATGTATTACTCAAATTTGTTTTTCATTTCTCATTATGTGAAATATAAAAATTAATTATTGCAATGCCGTGGAAAAAAAAAATCAGTGGCTCAATGGTGCAGTTAGCAGAAGAGTTTATGGATGTAGAACTGTGTTTGTCATTGACGGCAATCCTGCGCAAAATATTTTTTGTAAAAAGAATTATACTTGTAAAACCATGCTTCCCAATGAAAAATTTCTTTGCAGAAAAACTAAGAAATATACATGAATTACTTTATAGGAAAAAAAAATATATATATATATATATATATTTTAAGTAGGTTATTTTATGACTCTGTATAAACATTAGGTTATTTAGCGTCTGAATGAGATGAAGGTGATAATGCCGGTGAAATGAGTCCGGGATCCAGCACCGAAAGTTACTCAGCATTTGCTCAAATTGGGTTAAGGGAAAAAATCTCAACCAGGTAACTTGCCCCAACCGGATTCGAACCCTGGCCACCTGGTTTTGCGGCCAGACGTGCTAACCGTTACTCCACAGGTGTGGACTAGAATATATGAATATAACTGTACCCAACATTGATATAAAACTAAAAAAATAAAAGGGCTATCTATTCTGTGCAAATACATGTCATCGTCGTGATCAATTTTTAAGAGATTTACCTTGCGATCTACCAAGTTACACCAAAGAAAAACCTAACTAAACACATTCGAAACATTACATATCTGGTGCGAAAAGCTGATATTAATTAATTGTTCAGCTAGTAGAATAATAAAGTGATGGCAGTCGTATCTGACCTTGGACCAGTCATAGCTGACAGCATAGGCGAAGATTTGTCCATTATTGTTGAAGCAGCAGCGCGTAATGGGCTGCTCCATGGCCTCAGATGGCTTCAGTTTGGTGCGTGCATCCTTGTCCCAGAAACTGAAGCTTCCATCTGACCCAACAGTTGCCAGTGTGCCATGCACAGGATGGAAGGCTATGTCATTCACCTAAACACACAAATTCAGGACTTGCAGTGTTAATAACCTACAGACTGAGCAAACAGTGCAGAGGTTTTAATACTCACGGCATAGATGTCCTGGTAGCCATTGGGAGCTCCATTTGAACGATGGCACTTGAAGGTGAAGTTGTCCTTTGGATTCTGTGGGTTCACATATTGGATGGCCACTCGCCCCTCCACACTGCCCAAGGCATAGCCTGTTGGTGACTTCTTCTTGTCACGGAAGATGGCAACACAACGGTGTTGGTATTTCAGTGGTGACTCAATCCTCTTGAATTCTTGGGGCTTACCCTCAAGTTGGTACACGATGAGGCCACGCCCTGCTGTGCCCACAACAGCCATAGGGTAATCCTGCATGAGTTAAAAATTGAGTCATAATTCATTCTCAAGAAATAGCTACCAAAACAACAATTCAGTTTAAGGGGTTAAGCACAGCTTACAGCAGTAAAATTTTGGAAATATTCAACATTTTTTTTCCTCCATTACTGTATCTTGTACAATAATGAAAATTTGTATGTGTAAAACACTGTCCTTCTGCTATATGAAGAAAATATTTTTACGATTTAGAAAAAATTATTTACATTTTTTTTTTCAAAATCCAGTTTGCTGTGCAGTGATGAAGCGTTTCCCACATAACTTAAAAAACTATCCAACATTCTGTGATGAAATCTTTTGTGCATATTTATGCATGTCATATCTACAATATGATGCGAGATCACTTCTCTACTTCGGTAGATTGTGTGATAAAAATAAATTCATTTTAAAAAATGGTCAAATACCAGTATTTTCGTCTAACACAAAATAAAAAAAAATATTATTTATTAAGGAATGTAGTTGAAAGAGCATATAAATATGAGTTTCAGCAATAAAATAAAAGAGAACATGAAAAAGTTAACGAGTTTATGAGTTATGAGGAAAACGCTTCATCGTTGCACAGTGAACTGCCACCATTTTGAATTTTGAAAAAAAAATAATAATGTTTTTTTAAATCGTAAAAATATTTTTTTTATATAGCAGAATGGCAATGTTTTATACATACCAATTTTCATTATTGTACAAACTACAATAATGGAGGAAAAAATGTTGAATCTTTCCAATAAATTTACTGCTGTAAGCTGTACTTAACCCCTTAAGCATATATTATAACAACAATTTATTCCAAAAATTCACCTCACTTAATAAATAAATTATTAAGAGCTATAACTAGATATTAGATGTTACAGTAATAAAAATTAGTTTAGGTGCCAAAAAATAAATAAAAGTAATGTACTAAAGGAAAGAAAAAGATTGAAAAAGAAGTCTTTGGTATGAATGATAATAAGTAATAACTAATAATAATAAACACTTAAAAGCATCTGTGTACTCTCGAGTGTTGGATTTTTACTTCACTTTTAAGAACAGAAAAAAATTTAACCCAAATTAAATACAATTAAGACTTTTACAGTACCGCAGTGTGGTGCAAGATTGATCTCCATAATTAGAATAAGTAAGGGAATGAGAAACTAGGCCTATCTCTTTGGTAGGTTACCAAGAACGACTCTCCAAGATTGAAGAAATCACTAACATAACTGAAATAAACACATCCAGAAACAAAGAGAACGCAATATTAATATGTTATTTATATAATAAATTTATTGCTCTATATATAATTACTAGTCAACAGCAAATGGATGAGAACAGTCGTGTTTAGCAGAACTCTGTTGATTTCAGATGCCACCACAGCAATAGAGGTTGATTCACCTTAAGTGGAACATACAGTGGAGAATAATGTTTTAGCCCTATTAATCGAGGTCAACAGTAAGAATGACGTAATTTGGAAAGTTGTGGAAGTGTTGTGAAAAAAAAAAAAAAACCAACAAAACAAAATGGATGTGGATATATGTGTACAATCAAGCAAGAATCGAAAGTGTGCAGTGCTTAAGATCCAGCACACTCTCGACTAAGATCTACTGTCATCCTCTGAGGAGTTTAGTGTTGAGAGGAATGCGGTTCCGACTAGTCTAGTGCGGTACTGGAGTGGGAGGGAACAGTGACAGCGGCAGTCTGGAAGGAAGTACAATCATATTGAAAACATTTCACTCGTATATAGAGTACCTAACACGTGCACACAGTCACACTACTACAAACTGAAGACTGCATATTTTTGGACGATTAATACTTCCCACTCCGCTCGGCTCGGCTTGACTGTAGCAACAAAAGAATCTACCTGCAACCCCCACGCACCGATGGCAAGAATACCTCAGGTCCCAGCACTAAACTCGTCGGAGGAAGACAGTACTAATATAAACAATAGGATTGATAATGTTACCATTAGGCCTACTTATAAATTGGTGGTGTTGAACTAAATTAAGGACCGACCATGGGGGGCAGAGGCAGCGCTTTTAAAATTGATAGAGGATGAAATTAAGAAAGGGTTTAAATTAATGATGGACGAATTCAAAGAGAACTTAAATGACATGAAGCAAACAACAGATGGACTAAACAAGAAATGACAGTCAATACTTAGAACATCAAAAAACACAAGAGAAGAATAAATTACAGATGAAGGTGAAAATATCTTGAGAACCAACAAAGGAAAAAAAAAAATCTAATTATTTTCGACATTACAGAAGACCGGCGCGAAAATGAAGCTGAAATATATTAATAATGTAGTTTTCCGGGCTAAATCTGGATTAGAACCATATTGAAGAAGCCATCAGACTAGTACAGTGAAGGAATCAACCAATACTAGTCTAATTTAGGAACATAAATACAAAAGAGTTTATCTTGAATAGCTTTAAAAAAATCTTAGAGGAAAGATGATATCAGTGACTAACCAGATGAGAAAAGAAATGTATGCAATCTCGGAGAAATGTTAGTCTACTAAAATATGATAGACAAAAGTGAACTGGTGAAAATATGAAAGAATGAACTGTTACAGTAACTAGTACAATATATTTTTGAAGACTGAAGTAAGAAAATATAATAATGCAGGTAAGAGGGAAGAAACTGTAATAATTTAGATTATGTTTCAAGGTAAATAATGTATACTGATCAATCTCCTTAATGTATCCAGCTGGTTGCTGACAACATAAAATCCACTGTAGTCTATTAAGTTGTTGTTTTTCACGAGAAATGAGGGGTATTTTGATCAGTGTTCATTATAAATGCCTGTTGCTAGTAGCCAGAGTGGGGGTGTAGTCAATATATACTGCAGGGCTGTGTCTTCTGCAACTGGTACTGATGATTTTAATTTACTTCTTTTGTGGTTTATGGATGGACAAAATAGAAGAATGTGTTCCAGATCTTCATCATGGTTATTACACCACAGACAAGTAGGATTATCAGAAATGTGAAATCGGTGTAGGTACAATTGAGTGACAATGTGACCTGTTCAGACTCTTGTTAAAAATGTCTGAATATGTCTGGGCAAGTTTTTGTACATTTCCAGGTGGGTACTCGCCTTGTCGTGGTGAGGGGGCTTAAACTTGTTGTTTAAGCTAACAAGTAACAAAGAGGTACCCACATAAGCTGCATTACCACCAACGCAGTCCCATTATATTTTTCACTGCTTATGATTCATGGAGTCCCTCAGTGTAAAATTCTCCGGAGGTAAAATAGTCCCTCAATCGGATCTCCGGGTAGGGACTGCACTGAGAGATGCCAAGAATCGTACTAAAGTAAATAATGTATGTACGGTAAGGACTTTATAATCCGAACAGATTGGGGAAAAGGGTCGTTCATAGTAATGAATCTTTCAGATTACCAATCTTATTTGAATTAATGTTTTATTTTAGTAGGTTATTTTACGATGCTTTATCAACATCTTAGGTTACTTAGCGTCTGAATGAAATGAAGGTGATAATGCTGGTGAAATGAGTCCGGGGTCCAGCACCGAAAGTTACCCAGCATTTGCTCATATTGGGTTGAGGGAAAACCCTGGAAAAAACCTCAACCAGGTAACTTGTCCCAACTGGGAATCGAACCCAGGCCACCTGGTTTTGCGGCCAGATACGCTGTTACTCCACAGGTGTGGACTGAATGAATGTGTAGCCATCTCTGTTAATGAACCACATAAAAATAGCATTGTCTACCTTGGGATTTTCAGGGTTTTACATTCACCAGACCTGTGATCCGCTGTGCTTTGTCTTATATTTGTTTTCTTTGTTCCTCTTATGTCACTAATCACTGATTTGCCAATCTCGAATTGCTTAGCAATCACAGAGTAGCTGGTCCCTGTCTCGATCATTTCTGTAATTGCTGCCTTGTCTCTCAAACTCAGATTTTTATGTTTACATGAGGCCATTCTACTTGGAAAAAAAAAAAAAAAAGTTACACACAGAAAAGATGAAAACGTCGAAAACCAATGTGATAATATGCCTACATAACCTGCACTAAAGATTTCTTTAGGGAGAATTACATCCTCCCAATTCATCACATTCCTACTGTCTGCTCAAGTACTCAACAAAACAGACACCTTCAGGAATTTCTTCATTCCTACAACCAAACTATTACAGGATATTTGAACCCTACTTACCCCATGACATTCAAAACTTTCTCTTTCTTTGCTACACGAAAATTTAGAAATACATACGTTAACAAATAGAAATAGGCAATATTAGGCTCTAAAACTTAAATAGATCCCTATGGGCAAAATAGGCATTTTACACACCATAAAACCACTTTCAAATGTTCATATTTTAGATAAAATGTGAAAATATTTAAGTAGTTTTAGTTTATCCCTACAGAAAGAAACAGGCATTTAACCTAAAATCTACTCATGAGACAGTTCCAGAACACCAAATGGGGAAAATAGGGATTTTACGCATCATAAAACCACTTTCAAACATCCATATTTTAGATAAAATGTGAAGATATTTAAGTAGTTTTAGTTTATCCCTACAGAAAGAATTAGGCATTTAACCTAAAATCTACTCATGAGACAGTTCCATAACACCAAATTCACAATCATAAAAAACAGTTTCGTCGGAATTAATGTGATAGGTGTCTTAAGGCTCGCTCTCACTTAGCAGAATCGAATAGAAACGAAAAGTCTGCTGCCTCTCACATCTAGTGGAATTAAACCGAACAGTACTTTTGTGTTTTGTCATAGAAAAGAGGATAATTCTACACAAGATTTATTAATTGTTCTTCGTTCATATTAAATTGTGATTTTTGTATATGTAGGCCTATTATTTCAGCAATAACTTTCAATAGTAAATGAATTAAGCCGCCAAGAGTGGATATCAGTGACGGCTGGTAGTTTGAAAATATGGTGGTGCACAATGGATATCGAAGAGGAGTTAAACATAAAGTTTAAAACCGTGTATACCTGAGGGCGTATACATATAAAGCTAATTTATATGCAATTAATAAGTAAAATGACTAAATACAAGCATATCTATTTATACAGAAAGTCCAAAAGTGGAAGGGGTCGTGGGTGGAGCTCTCTATATTGCGATTTACTCTCATGAAAAACATTTGAGCACAGAATCGTCATCAGAATGCTACCAAGTACCAAGTCAAGAGGAGTTAAATATAACTCCTCTTGTACCAAGTGCAAAGTTTTCGTTCATAAAATTCAAATGCAGCTTTCGTAGGCTGTTGTGAGAAAGCAGCACTTATTGTCAGAACGACAACTCTTAGAACTTTGGAGCAAAATACAAGCTCCTTTATGTATTGTGCCATTTGTGTGCATGTAGATTGAGAAAGTAATATGCGAAATATGCGACTGTTCGTTGCACAAGCCGAATGAATACATTTTTCATGCTTATTACTTCGGACAAATGTCTAGTTGAAACAGATACTTTCCCAGTGAATTTAGTTTCTTCTGCACTGACGCTGGTGTCCATGTCAGAGAGTGCGACAAACTGTTCTCAACGAGGAAACCATAGACCACGCCTCTAATCCCCATCCCCGCATTAGCTGAACATCCCTATAAACTACCATCACTAGGTTTTCAACATCTTTGCAAACCAAGAGGTTTGGAGGCTCCTGCAGACGTACAAAATAAGATGCCAGCTGCAGATAGTCATGAATGAAAATTGTAAAATAAAATTATATTTTTAATATTAACAAAGCCAGGAGATTAGGAACATTACTGGGGGGTGTACAATCCTGCAACCCCCTTGAGAAGCCACCACTGGTGGATATGATTCATTTGTTTTTTCACGAAAGCTTCACGAGAACTTACAAACATACCCGAAACAAGAAATTCTGTTCCGGCAGTGGAATAAATATTCTAGCTCCTGAATTCTGTTTGATTTGCTTTCTGCTATCTTTCATTCAGATACATTGTAAAGAGAAATTATATTTGATTTGATTCTGCTAAGTGGGAGCAGGCCTTTAGAGTTATCTGAACTGACAAACTATTAAATCAAAGTGACATACATAATTACTGAAGAAATGTTCCTTAGAGTTTCTGCTGAGTGCATGCTATAAAACACTGCATGGTATAAGTAGTATGTGAAAAGCTGTGCACAATGTATATGAGCGATACTTACAACATCAGCGCAGTAGGCTCGTTCTGGAAGATTGATTGTCAGCATCGGGTTTGGACTTCGCGTGTCCCAGAACTAAAACAAGCACGAAAATCGACAGAGCTCATCAGTTTAGACTTCTCTATTAACCCATAAAACTGAACTTCGTTTATAAAAAACTGATCAGTTGATCATTATTAAGTGAACATTCTGAATTCCAGAACATGAGTTCTGCAATAATCATGCCAGCAGTAAACAGTCCTGAAAACCGACTTCTCTTCACAAAATATTAATAGTTTAGACTGAATTTATGATTAACAATGTCTATTATCACGACCACAGATTTTGTCACAGATGCAGCTCGTTTTTATATCTGTGTGTGTTTTTGACTGTGCATGGTTAGGGAACATGTTTTTTGGTAATAATGATACGTGCGAAATTTTCCTGAATTATTTTCTTTGTATTTTTCTTTTGCTTGGTTATTTAACGACACTGTATCAAATGCTTTGTTATTTAGCATCGATGGAATTGGTGATAGCGAGATGGTATCTGGTGAGATGAGGAAGAGAATTCGCCATAAATTATCTGACATTCGCCTTATGGTTGGGGAAAATCTCGGAAAAAAACTAACCAGGTAATCAGCCCAAGCACGAATCGAACCCGCACCCGAGTCCAACTCTGGATCAGCAGGCAAATGCACTACCACCTGAGCTATGCCAATGGCTACTTTCTTTGGTACCATATAGACACCTAAAATATCATATTTAAGCAAAACAAACTTGCAAAATAATGCGAAATTTGAATCATTGTAAGAAATATGACCTCTATATCGCAAAAACTACGAAATGTGCACCAAAATTTTATTCAATATTAAGAAAAATGTTTGTGACTTTCATTTCAGCTAATTTGTCAATCGCTTGGTAATGTTCCAGATCACATATAGATTGCTCGTTCCTTTGTTAAAATCCTTTGCACTTTGAAGAGAACAACCACCAGGATCGCCACCCGTCCGCCGTAAACGAACACAAGATGGCAGTACAGTCGCTAATGCAATTCAAATGAAAATTATGACGTGACTCCTTATGTAACAACTAGATGGCAGCATAGTAAACCTGACAAAAGTTGTTAACATCAAAACCTATAATGCGGAGCAATCTGGGTATATATGATGTAGGGTAATGTCAATATTTCTGTGTTTATCCTATGAATGTCTTCTATACACGACAAATGCTGTACAATGTTGAAGTGTTGAATATTTGATTCCCATTCTGCTCGAAATATCCTAATCCTCGAATATTTTTTAAAAGCATACTACATTTCATTGGGACACTCATCAGGCAGTCCTCATTCTCCTCTGAATAGTTTATCTTATTACAAGGGTAATCCAGGAAGTAAAAACCATTTGCGCATTTCCGAATGTTTTCCTCGACACCTTGTCTCAGTGTTGTGGGAGTGCCAGTCAAAACAAGTTGTTATTGTGCATTCTATGATTGTTCAAAATAAATTATGTGATACTAAGTCTGTGAGGTGATAGGTGTTATTCGATTTTTGAATGCTAAGAACTTGAAACCTGCACAAATTTACATCCAACTAAAAGAAGTGTATGGTGATACAGTAATGAATGAAAGAAATATGAGAAAGTGGTGTGCAATGTTCAACAATGGATGAATAAATGTGCTGACGAAACTCGATCTGGACGTCAGTCACTCACCATAAATGATTTTTGCAGGATCAAGTGAACAACAAAACTGTGCGAAACAGATGCGTAACCATAGACGAGTTACACATTTCTTTCCCAAACATTTCTCGTTCTTTGCTTGGTGAAACTGTGTTCGAACATCTTGGATATAGGAAAATTTCTGCATGATGGTTCCCCGGCAACTGAATGATCAACACAAAACAAAGAATAGCTGCAGCAGTGACATTTTTGACGTGGTATCATGCAGACGGAAATGCCTTTCTTGATCAAATTGTTACTGGTGATGAGTTATGGCTGTCTCACTTCACCCCAGAGACCAAGCACCAATCACTCGAGTGGCATCATTCCTCATCACCCAAAAAACCGCGAAAATTCAAATAAACTCTGTCAACAAGAAAAGTCATATCGAAGGTTTTTTGGGATTGTAAGGGTGATCTCTTGGTGGAAATCTTGCCAAAAGATGTTATGATCAATGCAAATCGATACTGTAACACCCTAAGAAAACTACGGGGAGCAATCCAAAATTCTAGGCATGGAATGATTTCCTGCAGTATTGTGCTTCTTCATTAAAATGCCCGCACTCACACTGCTGCTGCAACCAGTGAGAGATGGGAACTTTTTGATCACCCACCCTATAGTCCAGACCTTGCTCGTAGTGATTTTTATCTTTTCACGAAGTTCAATGAGTTCCTGGGTGTGAAACGTTTTGAAAGTGATGACAAGTTGAAGAATGCTTAACTGGCTTAAAAGACTGGCGGCAGATGACTACAACACGGAAATTCTAAAGCTCGTAGACAGATATGACAAATGCTTAAATAACGAAGGTGTTTGTGTAATAAAATATACATTTTTTTTTAATTTATTACAGGCAAACAGTCGTTACTTCCTGGTAATTTATCAATGTTTTGCAAAAAAGAAACAGGAATTTTATCAAAGGTGTAGTCTGCAATGTACATATAGGCCTATACAATTCACGTCCATATATATTGATTAATAATATTTAACTTCTGATCAGATTTTAGCAAGTTTAATGCTGCCAATGTACTGAAGTCTGTTTCCAGATTTCGCAATATTTCATTCTTATCCAGTATAATTTCATCGTTGAAAGTAATGTCAAGGTACTTAATAGTTTCTACTTGTTTGATGGATTTAATTGTCTTGTCTCCCAAACACAGAAAACATAGCATGAGCAGAATTATTTAATTTTTTAAGTGCTTTGTAAAAGTTTAAGAAATTCCTTCATTGAATGTTATTTAAAGGAGACCCCATACAAGAAAGCTTAACAATAGTTCCCATTGTATCTGCTGATCTGAGAGTGAAAATAATGGCGAATTAAATCTGAGGATCAATAGCCTAAAAGTTACCTTTGAATGCCTGAGGAAGAATCCCGGAAGAACTTGTCCCAACCAGGATTTGAACCTATAGTCCTGTCGCTCTTATTTCCGGCAGCCAATCACGTTGCAGGTCAGCTACATTAAACATATGCATCTTGTCATTTGCTGCTGATGACGTTATGCACTTCCTAAGGCTCGCTAATACTTAATGTAATCGCCCACCATTTTGGCTCTTTCGTTAGTGTCTGCAGAAAGCACACAAGGATATTATTTGCCACTCAATTATTTGCTCAATTACAGTGCGTTTGATTTATTATCATAGGAGCTACGACATGATAATATTTAACAGTGTGGCAAATAGATTCCTCGTCTGATAGCTCAACAACAAAAGAACAAAAATGGAGAACGATACTACCTACCTAGACTTTATAGAGCCTTCACTTCCTAAGGCGTAAGCAAAGAGGAGGAGTCATGCCAGAAATAACAGCGACATGATTATAGGTCTGATAGTGGCATAACAGTGTTAGTGTCTTCATTATTCAACACTGTCAATTCATTTTCTTGTTGTGAATAACATTAAAATCAATTTACAATCTCTATTTGCATTAAATCTACCAAGTCTACCTTCAGGGCAATTAAATTTAAACACCATTTCTGATATGATACGAATTTATTTTATTTAATAGATTTATTTCTACTGGCAGAGTTAAGCCATAAAGCCTTCTCTTTCACTATTGGGTTTTAGGAGTAAACCTAATCACCTATTTTTGTTTCTAAGAAAGGGTAGTTAAAGTTACTTTTAGTCTAAAATAAAAAAACTACTCTTGCACAACCATTTCTTATTAAGAACTTGTAGAATAGACAGTTGTGGATAAAGTTAATAAAAAGTAGGAAATTCAGAAAAATAAAGGAGAAATTGAAGTTCCCTCTGTCTGCACTATTGAAGAGTTGATATTCTTAATACCAATGAAGATACACATGAAAAAAGTATGC
The DNA here is from genome assembly GCF_040183065.1 of Periplaneta americana. NCBI lineage: Eukaryota > Metazoa > Arthropoda > Insecta > Blattodea > Blattidae > Periplaneta > Periplaneta americana. The sequence goes on along the minus strand of NC_091119.1, from coordinate 63,593,300 downwards.
TACAGGTGTATTTAGAGTCCAAGACATGATGGAAATAATGCTGTTGTACCACTGGCATTAACTGATTTGTTCACATCAATGGCAAATTGATTCAGAATTGTAAGTCATTTTCTTCCAGGATTCTTTACACTTAAACCACCAATACTGAACTCAACATATTCTGAACGTCCAACCACAGTAGAGCTAGCAAGAACTGCATCATTGGTGTCTATATTAACATATTCGTATTACATATTTAGAGTGCATTCATTATATCTGTGTATGTGTATATCTAATGCCTACCCACTTCACTTGTGTGATTTGGGTTGCATTCATTATATAATATTATTACTAGGAGCAGTGTGATCATAGCATAGATTAAATATTCAGCAGCAGACTTTTGGCATTGTGTTCTGCCACTTAACATCTCCAACGTGTTGAAGGTAAATACAAAGTAAATTAGTACGACTTGGCTGATCAAATACTCTGTTGGGTCCCATTATGCCTTGCTGTTCCAACAACTGAGTATGGTACTTACTAGGCTCCTACTAATTTGCCATGAAGATGGACCATTGGGAATGTTAAGTTCCAGCATACAGTGGAATACCTAAAAGTCTGTTTCTACACACAATCTTTGTGAAAGCTTAAAATCTCATAAGGATTAAGTTCTAAGGTTTCCTAATTTTTTTTCTCAGGACTGGGAGCAGATAGAAACATACGACTGAACTTAAAAGGCGTGGGCACTCTTTGTGAATGTGTGACAGATAGCTGCACCATACAGGGCACAGAACTCAAGTGACTGGTTTCTCCACTTATGTGGCATGACACCCATCAACATTCACTGTCAGTTGAGTGAAACATGCTGTCATGGATGTGACGGCTGCATTTGCTTCACTATGCAATTTTGTTGTTGGTCCAACTGGTGCGTGACTGAGCTCTTTCGGTCCACTATCACATAACATTCGGCCTTCTTTGAACTGTCTCACTAATGAACACACATTTTTCCACATCATCACATGTCTCACTCAACTGACAAATGTCCGTTCTATAAAGATACAGAAGAAAATAAACTATCAATACAGTTATTTTCTCAAGCTGACCCATCCAGATTCACTTCTTTACTTCTATGACAGCACAAAGAAAACGTAAAAAAAGAATCTGTCTGCAATAAGCTGGCCAATACAAACAAATCCATGGGGAAATATACCATATATATATATATATATATATATATATATATATATATATATGCATATATTTTTTCCGGAATTTAGCAAAGAAAAACTGAGGTGCGTACAATATTTAAAATAAGGTTGGTACTGCTTCGACTCAAACACTTTCTACTCCAGAGATCAATGACAAATATTACTGACCCATTATACCTACAACTTACTGATTATGATAATGTTCTGTGAGCAATGAAGCACCTAGAAGTGAACAAAAATAAAGAATATGAGGAAAAAATTTAATACATTGTCTATTTATATGCAGCAGTAACAGAAAGTGAATAATTATTAAGAAAAAATTAAGAATTAAATATAACAATAATGACTGAGTAAACCGAGTTACAAGTGTTTTAAAGTAAGTTTCGATATTAGCGTGCATTAAAGGAGAGACAAAAGAGTGGGCATACATTAACTTTGTATGAACACTAACCCACCAAAGCTGCCATTCTTCCCCCACCTTCAAGTCCTACTACTGTGGCAATGTCACTACCTGTGAGCTGAAGATGTAATTCTTATGAACGGTTTTCCTGAGATTTGAAAATCATTTCGAAGATATCTCCAGAGCGAAATATCAAGAGGAACTCTTCTATCTGGTTTTCTAACGAGGTATTGGCTAATATTTGACGAACATTGTGTAAAGTCTGTTACTGAAGCTGCACTGAAGTACTTGTTCTATTGCCCCATAATTACTATACAACAACTGCATACCTTGAGAGTTTTGTCCCAGGAGCCAGTCATGAGACAAGAATATGTGGGCCCCTTCACCCAGTGGCAAGTTTTGACTGGAGCATCATGTGCTGCCACTTGGATGGTCTGGTTGCTGTTCAAATCCCAGCACTTCACCATCTTGTCACACGAAGCCATGAACACTTTTGTTCCATCCTGCAAGAGATCAGATTAATAGTATCTATGCTTAATTTAGTGTTGGTGTTGTTTTCTAATGCCAAGCGTTTGACAATAAAGTCATTTGACCTCTTGCACTCCAATATTTTTCAAAGATATTATCATGACCAGCCACTGAAGCACAGATTTTGAGGTGTTCCGAATCCATTTCTTGGTTTGAGTTGCACAATGGGCAGTTAGGGGACTGATATATTCCAATTCTATGCAGGTGTTTGGCCAAACAATCATGGCCTGTTGCCAATCTAAATGCAGCTACAGACGATTTTCGTGGTAAATCGGGAATTAACTATGGATTATGATGCAGAGAGTTCCATTTTTTCCCTTGGGATTGTGTTATCAAATTTTGTTTGTTGAAGTCTAAGTATGTAGATTTAATTAATCTTTTCACAGAGTAATACGTAGATTTAGTAACAGGTCTGTAAGTAGCAGTGCTGCCCTTCTTTGCTAAAGCATCCGCATTCTCATTTCCCAGGATTCCACAATGGGATGGTATCCATTGGAATACAATACTTTTATTGAGTGATATTAATTGAGAGAGCATTTTAGTTATTTCTGCTGTTTGAGATGAAGGTGTGTGTTTAGAGACTATTGATAGAATAGCTGCTTTGGAGTCTGAAAATATAACTGCATTCCTAAATTTATTGATGTGGCATAGAAGATTCCTGAGACTTTCACTTATTGCAATGATTTCACCATCAAAACTTGTTGTTCCATATCCATGAGATCTATAAAGTGAGAAGAGACAGCACGTAACACCTGCACTGGCACCTTGTTCTCTGGAGATCAAGGATCCGTCGGTGTATAAGTGAAGCCAGTTTTGTGGAGGATACCTAATATTAATTGTCTCTAAAGACAACTGTTTCAGTATTTCAGTGTTTACTTCTGATTTCAGTATTTCTTCTGTTAAATTTAGATTATGTTCTATATTTAATAGAGTTAAAGGGTTTGGTTTAATTTGTAAGTTTTCTTTTAAATTCGGGATATTGATTTTCTGTTTTAATTCTTGAACAATGGATATGAAACTTTTTTGCGTTTTCAATCTACAGAGAGGACGGTATGAATGCCAATTGTTTCCTGGTAATCTGATAAGTTTTTCATATTGAATCAGTGCTTTTTCTTCTATTGTCATTTTGATGCTGTTAATATTAGTGAGGAATCTCATAGAATCTATTGGAGTTGTTTTGATTCCACCAGTAATGAGTCTGAGAGCTTGGTTTTGAACATATTCTATGTCGTTTATGAAAGGTGAAGTAATTAAAATTTCTCCGCAGTATGTCAGCACTGGCTGTATAAACATTTTGTATGTAGTGTTCAAAGTATTCCTAGAGCATCCCCATTTCTTTCCTGCTAGTCTTTTTAGAAGGGAGAATCTTTTACGAGCTTTTTCACAAGTGTATTTCAAATGGTTGCTCCATGTTAACTTACTATCGAAAATAACTCCAAGATATTTGGATTCATAAGTCCTAGGAAGGTGTTGGCCATTGTATTGGATTCATGTAGTTGATTTAGAGCTTAATTTAGTGTTTCACTACAAATGTGAACATTAATACAGCACATAAATTTCACTAACCTCTCGGAAAAAAGTGTGAGCAAAAGACAACAGTCAATAAACACCAGTATGTACTCAAGAAATCATAAACATGAAAATGCGTGTGGCTAGAAATAGTCACATCTAACATATAGATATTTGCTTTGTGTTATTTAGGATGAAATCTAGTATGTGCCAACAAGAATAATGGTTAGGAATGGTTGTAGTGACAATAGAAAAAGTTTATTTTCGTGTAAGCTACTCACATCACTCCAGCAAACGTCCAGCACTGGCCCCTGCATGGTCTGCATGGACTTGGGAATGGTCTTGCCAGTCTGCTCCACTTCCCAGCATCGCACCTGCAGAGAATACAAAACAACCGATTACTGTATATTATTTGGCATTACATGGTATTTCACTGAAGAATGGTATTTTAAATGCTAACATAAACTTAAAATAAACAAAAAGGGCCAAAAAGACATATGGTATGTTAAAAATAATAAAAAAAACATAGAAACGCATTTTTCTCTCATATGAATGTTTAAAGAAGCACAAAAACAATCAACTATTACTAATTAAATACAGTGCTGTGGGATGGAACCAGGACCAAGTCCATAAAAAGTCCAAGCCCGGGATTCCTTTTATTTTTAAGCAGTAGCAGCCTGCGGTTACAAAGATGGCAGTTCTGCATGAAAAATAGTGTATTTAGCAAACACTTGGTGTTTATTGCATCTAAATCGGATAACGCGTGTAATTACAGCATTTCCTCAAAGTTGACTCTGCACCCGAAATTGTACTCCAACCATCCACGTGCCCTACCCACCCTGTGAGCTACACCTCTCCCACCCGGCACAACTATACATAGTGGAGATATGCTCCACATGTTGATACCAGAATGAACAACTACCAGGAACTTTCTATCATTCGAACGCTTTTAACTCCTACCAAATTTCGTTACATCAACTTTTCTAGCCTACACCCGTACCGGCAGACGGAATTATAAGACATTGAGCTGGGAGTTCTCTATGCAATTTCTCTTTTAATTTAGAAAAGGATTGGTCGTTTAGGTTTTCATTTCATTCATTTTAAAATAAAATATTTCCTTAAACAAACTGACTAATCACATCACACCACCCACAGTTCTCAACACACTGGAACTGTAATGATATACAGTAAGCCTATGTGTTCTCCCAATGCAGGTCATAAAGAGAGGAGGGTGTTGGCAGTTCTTTTGTATATTCCGAGAGAGCTGCTTCAGTTGCAACTCTAATGAAGTCTTATGGGAGGGTGAAGGAAACAAATTTTCTGCTACCGACTACCCTATTGAGCTCCAGGAACTACTGATCACAGATCCGAAAAGTACACTACAGATAAAATTCTCGAGCAGTTCAAGGCTCCTACAGACAGTAAAATCTCGAATCGAAGGAGAATGATTTGGAAATATAAATGAAACAATGAACTGGATTACATAAAAGCACGTTTTACATTTTACAGGTCCATGTAAATGGCAGTTCTGCAGTTCTTATTGTACAGCTGCCCGTTTTTAAGTATACTGATTGTTAAACTTTTCGCAGGCCTTGGCAATGCAACTATAGAAAACCAAACATTAACTGGCTGTAGCTAGCATTTGCTTACTCAGGTCTTCTGCTGTTATCATATGCATCTCTGATGCTTGCTGAACTTCTACATCCTGTGTTAAGTGAACAAGTGTAGGGAAAAAGACTGTAACTACAGAAGTCTTCATTACTAAACATTAATTTACTAAGCCTAAATTCACAATATTCAAATTAACCCTCAAGAGTCTTATCTCGCTCCCTGTCCATGCAATTGAACACAACAGAAATTACCTGACAGCTGGAAGCGAGAGGATTCAAGTTGCTAATACATCAAAAGCAGAGCATTTCAAAATTGCAGTAGACTTACACAGTTTCAGATTACAACTTTTCTTTTTAACTTGCACTCTACCCCTCTAGTCATCCTCAGTAGACTAGTGGTTGCCATGGTTGCTAATAGGTTCGAGGTCCGAGAGTTCAAACCTAGCCAAGGTAGATGGTTTGCTAAAGGCGACATAAATTGTGTCATAATTTCCTTCCAAAACGAAGTAAATCTGTGTGGTCGATTTACGGCACATAAAAGAGCTCTGCCTTTCCTCACTCACGTCAAAATTTGGAGGCAGCATAATGGAACAATGGCTTAAATGCGCGTGGGTTTGATCCACCCTTCATTTGTAATTCGTACCATATTATCACATTACCCAATGAAAGTAAAAAACACAAAATAAAATATTCTCTCGTGTTTTGTGGGATGCTTTATTTGTTCATACCATTTGTCTGACAAAGCAACAAATATATCAACGTCAAATACGGCATGATAGTAAATTTCATTCAAAACTTTCATAACAGCTAATTCCAATTCTGCTTAAGAACTTCTACCCTGAAAGTCTCTGATTAGCGAAAGTGTTCTAGTATGTGGGCATATAAATATAAACTCCGAAACACATGCAAAATGTATATATTGATACTACACTAGTAGTGACATTAATGGGTAAAATAAAAGGAAACGCAAGGAAATCACAATACTTTAAAAAAAAAAAAAAAAAGAAAAAAAAATGCTTCTAATTGAGTCATAAGTACCATAAACAAAAGAAAAGTTGAGTGCCAACACAAATTCGCACTGAAATAAGTAGGGGTGGAAAGTTGCTATGAACGTGGGGGCCGGCGGGATTGTTCTGTTGAGGTGGAAGGGATAAGAAGTAGGGAGGAGTAGCACATACAGATAACTCAACCTAGGAAGCTGCCTGGAGAGGGGAGGTAGTACAGCTAACAAAGGGGGCCTACCTACAGCTATGCTCCTATAACATGTATAGTCATATTAGTTGCCCTTGGTAGCGTAGCTAGTTTAGTGCTGGCTTTCTATGCTCAAGGTTGTGGGTTCGACCCCAGCCGAGGTCGATGGCATTTAAGTGTGTTTAAATGAGACAGGTTCATGTCAGTAGATTTACTGGCATGTAAAAGAACTCCTGGGGGACAAAATTCTGGCACACCAGCGACGCTGATATAATCTCTGCAGTTGCAAGCATCGTTAAATAAGCCATAATTTTATTTTTTAGTCATATTATTGTGAAAAGTTGATCTATATAATATATTGAACAGTATTTTAATTAGTCGTTTAATGTTATGGTGTTTATGATTTATTTTCTAATTGCAAAAATATATTTATTAGTATTATGTATGATTGACCTAAATGCTCCATCATTCTTCTAGTTATATGTGCCCAAATTGTAGATTATAGTGTTGTCATTAAACTTCCAGTTTGCACTATAAATCAAGGAAAACAGATCACTTATTTATCTGCACAACATGAACAAAACAATAAAAGGAAGACACAACTGAGTTTCTATTTAGTCATTCCAAAGGGATCTCTTTTACTCTCAATAAATCTCCATCTGAATCTCTTCTCCTTCTCCTCCTCCTTCACTAGATTCTCCACCTAAATGTATAATGTAATTGTTCACAGCTTCTTTTATTAGAGGAATCTGCTTCATATATTCCTCCTCATATATCATGGCTTTTTCACACTTCTTCTTCCAAGACTCTTCCATGATTTCATTAATTTTTTTTTCTTGACAGTGCTATGACGTCATTCATTTTGAATGCAGTGTTATTTGCAGCAATCCTAGTTAATATCATCTTAGAAACTCCTATTGCTGCTGCTACTCTTTCCAACACCTTCTTAACATCCATGAGAAATATTACAGCTTCGCTTTCATTTTAAATGAATTCCATCACATTATAAATCACCTCGGAGTTTCACTTTGAAGAACTTTGCCCGATAATGTACTACTCATCATAATACAAGAAATACTTCTACCACAAATGACAGCCCCACATAGGCACGTTCTTATACAGAATAGGCCATAGTCTTAGCAACTGTTATTATACCTGATTTTTTAAAGATGGGACATGACAGTTAAGCGGGCAAGCTTGGTACTACAGTGCTATGCTGCCAATATGGACTACCATGCTGCCAGCTGATGAAAGCTAGCAACTGATGTTAAGATGACTGACATTAAAACATTCATTAACATTTTACGCAAAGGTAAGAAAACAATACAAAAATCGACATAGAATCAAAGACGAAACATACCTGTGCAGAATAAATGTCGCCAAGAGAGCTATTAAGTACTCACCAGGTGGGAACGGTAAGTTTGGCAACTCAACCGTTGTTACCATAGGCTCCGTGCGTTGCAGGGAGAAATGCACTGCCGCGCTCTGAGTGGCGAAAATTGTAAGTTCTTCCGTGTTACCGCGCTAGCATCAGCCGTCATCTCACCGCGTATTGTCATGGAGATTTAATAATAACAGTGGTATTTCAAAGTATTTTATATGACAGTAATAGGCCAAATTCTTCTAATAAAGGTCATTTACTTGCATAAAGTAGTCACGTATTGAATTTACAAGAAAAACAGTTGTACGGAAACAGTGCCAGCACACAACCGTGTATATCAACTTTCCACACATTATATGCTAAACCCAAGTATGCCAGTAAACTGTCTGGGCCTGACTCCCCATATGAAGAAAGAGTATTTTGTGGTTATAGTTCAATTTCTAATGAATTACAATTAAATCCCCTGGCTGGTGTTAACACAGACATTTTAAATTTATTTTTGAGCTTACTGTTAGACACTACTCAACGCAAAAATTAGTAAATAGACTTTTATGTTAGCCTTGCCATTTGCTGCCCTTTCTGTAATTTTCAATGTTCACCGAGTACTATTTCTATAATGTTCCAATCTGTTTTACATATACTTGCACAGGCGACTAAAAAGTTTGTTTTCTGGCCCGGCAAAGATACTATTAATGCAATATTGCCTACTGTTTTTAAGGATAATTATCCGAGCTGTAGAGCTATTATTGACTGCACTGAAGTTAAAACATAACAACCTCCTGAAATCAGTCAGTGTATATATAGATACTCTTTATTATAAGTCTGCATATACTGCAAAAGATCTTAATGGAATTGCACCTTGTGGTATGGTAAGATTAATTTTCAAATGTTATGGAGATAGAGCCAGTGATAGTTTCATCACAAATGACTGTGGAATTTTGAAACTAATAGAACCAGGAGATCAAATTATAGAAGATAAAGGTTTCCCCGGAATAAAAACTGTATTGGAGGAGAGCAATGCAATTTTGGTAATGCCACTTTTTATGAATGAAGGTCATTAACACATGATCAAGTTGATGAGTCTTATAATACTGCTAGTGTGCGAATCCACGTTGAACGCTGCATTCAAGGAGTGAAAGCGTAATCTTATAACACATTTTTATAGCTTCCTCCCCACTAGATATAATTACCAACATAACAATCCAGAAGTCCAGGACGAATAATTAGGGAAATGGTCAGTTTCCCTAGTGCTGCGTTCAGGGGCCTGTTTCATAAAAGTTACAAAGCTACACGCAACAAGTCAACAGTGTAATTCAGCGGTTATCAACCTATGATACGCGCACCACTGGTAGTACATGAGTCCTATCAGTGGTGCCTAAGCGAAATGTAAAATAAAAATATGAATTATTGCAAATATAAAAATACATATATAATTGTTTTCAAGCTTCAAACAATGAAAAAGTAAATAAAATAATTTCAATAATATGTGTTTGAATATAAAATGATTTCATTAATATGTGTTCTAATATTTCTAATTGTTGGCCAATTTCACCAAACCTTGTTAATATTAATTCAATAATATCCAGTAAAACTAGACAAGATAACAAGTCAGACATTTGTATTAAAAGACTATTAGCTTTTATGAAACAAGGCTCTGGACCTTCAAGTGGACGTATAATTGTAACAAGTAGGGAGGGGGGCTACAACACATCATTAGTCTACACAGATAATTACTCAAGTAAGTACTCTGTACGTTGAGGGGTGCACCAAGATCGAAGGGGTACGTTCCATTCTTCGAATAAAAAAGAGGAACAGCGCGTATTATTAATTGCAAAATATACATCGTATAAGTTACAGAGTAAGAACATTTCCTGGTGTAAATGTACCAGTCAATAATAGACTACCGGTACTGCTTTGGTGTTGCACAAAGAAGCATAGAGGAGAAGGACTATTTTAAGAAGTGAAACTGGACAAAATTAGATCATTGTTAGAAAGGAGTGAAAAGAGATCTATCGATTGTCTAGCAGCACAGTTTGCAGTTTCACGTGAATCCGCACATACAACAATGATTCAAGGTTGACCTTCATTCATAAAGGATGGCATTACCAAAATTGCATTGCTCTGCTCCAATACAGTTTTTATTCTGGGGAACCTTTATCTTCCAAACAGGAATTAGGGAACCTGTAGACGAACAACGAATGTTGTATTTAAATGTTAATCCTCTCTTTGAATTCTGTACACAGGTAGTCTTTACTGTAGAACACTTGCAGTGTTGTAGAATACAATTATCCTGTTGTATTTTTCTTTAGACTGATAAAATATCTTATGGAACTTCATTATATCAATCATTCGTAATGTTGTACATCGGAATATTTTCATCTTGTGTTTGGAATGGGGGACAACCTGTAGCAATGTTGATGTTGACTGCAATAATAGTAGGTACTCGCACATAATAAAACGGACGTAAACAAACTTGGAGGTTGTGTTAATTACCTATCTTGGCGCATTCTATTTCTTTTCCAGTTTTCTCTTTGTCTCTGTCGCTTTATGGATCTATCCGGTGGAACAAGAGAAGCATGTGCACTAAATTCGCTCATTTTTACTGTGACTTGCAACAAAAAACATAACTACGTTTCACAACAGAATCGTATTTAAGCTACAAAAGAATGCATGACCGCCATAATGTCACGTGACCGCATCATCATCATCATCGATTGGCTCTTTTGTTGATAGAGGATTTCGACTCTAACAAATTCATAAGTTTACGTTCTATAGGTAATTTTGAAACTAAAGTCAATTTTCATCGCTCTATTTCAGCCCAATTGAGCGGGCTTTCAACCTCAATATTTATAACGGTATTAGAATTCATTATACAGATTCAAATGGTATAAAAACATGAAAATGTGTAAAAATAGCGTTTAGGGGGATTTGAATCTAGGCAACTCATTCCTATTAGTTAAAATACTTAAATCCCAAATACTTAATTTAAATTTACTTCTTCCGATTTACTGCTAATATCCACCGTCTTTTCAAATCCATTTCGTGGGTTCGTGATGGAAATCGATGAAGCTTCACAGTTTTCTCTGTATTACAATATTTATTATTATAGCCAAAAATATAGCACATAATTTTGCTGGACCGCTTCGACATTTTCAAAATAGTAATCTAAAGACAACACTGTATGAAAGATTGAATAAATGCGTATAAAATTACTCCTATTCGAATCTTTCAGCAGTCAGCTGTTAACACAGAGCGCACACAGCTGTTGATGACAAGCCTACAAGTAGATCTCGTAGTATCCGCTTGTAGCAGCACATTGCTATACGCACGGAGCCTATAGCAACAGACTTACCATGCTATGTGACATTCAGTTGTTTTTCCGATCGAAACGCTCCTGTCATGTCCAATCTTAAAAAAAAAAAAAAAAAAAAAAAAAAAAAAAAAAAAAAAAAAAAAAAACCAGGTATAGAGCAAAGTTGTACCGTTCTAATACATAGCGCATAGAAGTAGGGGTGAACGTAGAGTAACCAACGCCCACTGAACGAATATTTCACTTTTATCACTGCCAATGTTGCGCTATAATCGTATATGCAAGGTAAGCTATAACAAAAACCTAAACTAACCAAACCTAACCTGTCAAAGAAGCAACAAGTTATACTTGTGTATTGGCCTATGTCTCTATAGTGGGCGGGACATAAGTAACAATGACCCTAAGATTCACTTACATTGTTATCCCAACTTCCAGCGATGAGAAAGTTTTGGGGAATTGTGGCCGGACTGAAAGCTAATGACGATACAGAATCATCTGGAGGTGAGGTAACCTCAAAATCCTTCATCGGGTTGGCTGATGATGGTGCAGTGGTTGCGCCGAAACTTGAAGATCCTCCGAGAGTACTTTGGTTAAACATTATTTCCAATTAAAATATACCTGAAATCAAGTACAATACATATAAAGTGTCATGTATTCAACATTTTCCTGTACGGTTTTACAATATAACAGTATTTTAAAAAGTTATATAAATTATCTGCTTTTAAAAGCATTTCACCTGCCAAACAGATTTTTATAAACACAAACACAATGGTTAGTTTTACGAAAACATTAGGTGCTTTCAAGATTCAGACGTGTTATTCATTGGTCTTTTTGTGATGCAGATACTGAACAGTCTGTGAAATGGACAATGCGATAATAAAGAAAGGGGAGAGGTTAAGAATGGATCACTAAAACTGCATACCACCAAAACTAGCCCCGTACTAATTTACGACAGTTTCATAAAACATGTAGCGTTTCTTTAAACTTCCCTTTGAAGTTTATTTTGTTTTGCAGTGGATGATCTTGGCGTTTCTTCCATTACTCCTATACCGTGCTTTTTTTTTTTTTTAGCAAGACGTAAAGCATTGCAGCAAAACCGTTCTTTTATTACATTTGCTTCACCGTCGCTGCAGCAGCGCTGTAGCAAGCGTGCAGCAAATCAAAACTTCCCTTTACGAGTTTGCTGCACGATCCATCATGGCGGAATGTGTTTTGGTCTTTTGCAACGTTTATTATTGTCAAAATCGTCTAGTAATAATAATTCCATGTCATTACCATGGAAGTCGAAATTATTTAACATGTTTGGTTCTTTTAGGGTTAAATGTATTACGGCAGAAATAGAAGCCAATATTAATTGTCCACCATTTTGCAGTCATTTGACCTACTTACGTTTTTTTTCGACCCTCATTTGCTGCAGCAAAGGTATGAAGCGCTTTAAAAAAAACGCACGGTTACATTTGCTCAAAGAGTTTGTAATACTTCCTTATATATTACAAACTCTTTGCATTTGCTTCACCGTCGCTGCAGCAAATCAAAACTTCGCTTTACGAGTTTGCTGTAGTGTTGCCAACTCAGAATTCCATTTACCGCTGCACAAGCTTAAAAAACCGCTAAACTGTAGTTGAAAATCTCCAGATTTTTCTTCACACATCACTTCCAAATTTTAAATACAAACTATACAGTTTTAGGAACTGGTGAATTTCATAAAAATGTAGACTAAATTATGGAAAGTGTGTATCACTTCTTGGTTCGGTTAAAGTGACAGACGTTCATTGCGTAAATATATTCATAGACAATTAATATAATTGCGCTTTTTATGCCACTCTAGTGTCGGCTTCGTACACTACACCGTCAATTGCATCCTTGATCTAGGATTGCATCACTGCCATCGTGATCTAGACCAGGCCGTAATGCAGGTTGTGTGACGTCACTCGATGAGTCGGGCTTTTCTATTTGAGTATACGGAGCTGAGTGAAATATATTTCTTTAATGCGCGTCAGCGCTCAATTTTATTTAGTGTAATGTGTGTATAAGACCCCTTCACACTTCTTATTGCATAATATGTTGCAGAAATAATTACAAAACTGTGTTATTTTAATGTGAGCGGAGTTTTACATGGTAACATAACCTGGTTGCATCAACATTTTAAGTTCGGAATGGAAGCTATTTTGAGATTTAATAAAGAAGAATTATTTATATTGTGATTTTAATTTAGCACATCTACCTTCCTTACTTGTAGGTACAAAATTTACCACAGTCCCTCCTATGAAATTAGTGTATGTACAGTTGTGTGTTAATCTGGTAGGTTAGATAAATACAATTCATTACAACTCAGTATAGGAGGGAACAAATAAATAATACAATTAAATTTTTATTCAATGTAATATGTGCATAAGTGCCATTTATGTGTTGCATAATGTGGCAGGAATAATAAATAAAACTGTTATTTTTATGTGAAGAGAATTTACCATGTTAACATAACCTATCTGCGTCAACATTTTAGGCTTAAGTTGAGAACGATAACGGTTTTGAGATTTAATAAAGAAGAATATATTTTTAGGATAAACTTCAGAACACGGTTACCGTCCTTACTTATAGGTAGAAAATTCACCACAGTCCCTCCTATGAAATGTACATATGTTATATTACTTAGTAGCGCTGAGGTATAGTTCCGGTAATTTCTGAACTGAAAACAGTTGAATTTATTTTTTGTCGAGATGCGTTTGATCCTATAAGCAAGGCATATTAAAATCCTGAACGAACCGAACTAATTTGTATATGCAAGATGTATGAATACGAAGGGAACTACCTCAGCGCTAGTTTAGCCCTAGTAACATATTAAACTAATCAGACTTCAGACTGGAGTACCGTCTGAAACGAATAAATACAATTGAAGTGTAGACAAATTGCATTTATGAGTTATACGTAGCGTTATGCTTAATTATAATGCATAATTGCGAATATGGAAATAAGGCAAGTACTGATAGAATAAACATAACCTATAACTTCAACACATTAAAATAAGCGTGCGATGCAACTGAAAATTGTTGAAACGTGCATAAATGAATGTGCAAGAATTTCGTAATGAAGCATGAGTGCTTTATTTCAACTAATTACAATTCTAGATACTGTAACAGTAATGAAAACTATAGGGTATAATTTTTCGTAATATACTAACTATATGTATCTCGTTTTTAGTTCAAATTGTGTATATTATCAAACGTCGTATTATTTACTCGTATAATGTAGGTTATTCACAAATAAAAAGGGCGCAATAATTTAAATTTAATAAGACAAATACGGTAAACTAGCAATAATGGATTAGACAAGAGTAACATCGGTAACGCTGCACTTAGGCCCAATCACAACTTACTTTACATGCCAGTCAATGTTTCACTTTCACGTATATATTATTACACATATTTAGCCTACTGTTTATAAGACCAAAATTTCACTTAACCATATTAGGGCGCAATATTTAATCGAAATAAATGCAGGTATTACACATACGAACTTTGCCTGCAACAACGTAATTTTCACACCAAAAATAATATTATACCTTAAATTGCAAGTAAATTGTGTCTCAAGTGTCTCACAATCACAGTTTAAAATTTTACTGATGCAATTACACTGCATTTCAGAGAAATATATGTTATTCTTCATGCACTGCAACTAATTCATATGGTTGAAAGACCGCCTTTCGCGATCAGCTGTTAAGCGAGTCACGTGGTCTGCCTTACGGCCTGTATTAGATCACGATGGCAGTGATTGCATACATAGGTACGTACCAGCGTTGCCAACGGTGGCCGAATTCGGCTAAACGTAGCTTAATTTTTAGTCATGTAGCTTGTAGCTATGATCCTAGATCATATATACTAACAGATAGCTCTTTTATATAGGCTTTAGGGTTTGCAGTCGAGGCCGGCTTGATGTAGTTCAATAATCGTCAACAGATGGCACAACGACCAACACCATCACGAGACACGAACTCTGAACCGGTCTGGTCGGTCTAAATCGATTATTTCCTGCTTACGAGATTATCTCGTATGTACTGTCGACAACTGATGACCATGGATAAATATTGGCCTATATGACCTCGGCAAGTTCGGAACGAGGGAGCTAAATATAGTTGTCACGTGGGCGAAGCGAAGAGATAAGATAAAGTACGCCTTTGTATTGAATAGAATGCAATACAATCTCTCGGCGCAAAGCCAATGTACCTATATAGAATATAGAATATGTAGACCATGTTATAAAGTTATCGGTCGGCTAAATTATGATTCGTTATCTCTTCTGTTTTTATATATTTGTCGTGAATATTATTTATATTATCAACTGAGTGTATAACATAATTTATCCGTTAATTGATATTTTACTAAGATAAATCCAAAGAATAATGGGAAATAAGGGACCAAACACTGAAAAATAAATAAAATAAGAGAATTTGACGTTCATAATTATAATGTTGTCGGAGTTTCGTTATACTTTACTTTGAATTATTTTAACTTGCACCACAAAAACTTATGAAAATTAATGTTAACATTACCTATTTAGTTATGATAGCAGTATATTGGAAAATTTGTGCATATAGCCTGATTACAATATATAAGTAATACTATCCTAACCTAAGCAATAGTAGTCTTGTTTATTTCATACATGTTCGTATAATTATACAAAAACAAGAATAATCTAGTTTGCAGCCTGTGATGTCTCGTTTACAGTATTATATAATATACATATTACGATATTTACTAGGTACTTTAACAATATATAGTTAATAATAATATAAAATATACAGGCCTAATCCATTACCAAGAAATACCCCTTCCCTCACATTTTCAATACTGTTTACCTCAAAAGGCCTTCAAATCTTAAAAACTATTAGACACTGGATTAAAATAGTCATGTTGATGTAGGCCTAAAACATTACATTTTTTTGTCACTACTCCTGATCCCATTTTAACAGTTTCAGGTTTTGTAATTTGTAACAATACTAACAATACTGATGGGTCATTCCATAGTGACACACACAACATTTTCGAAGTAACTATGATCTTCACAGGATATTTAATTAAATACTTAAGAGTTTATGAAAGAGACATCACTGTCTTTTAACGTAAGCATTCCAAAATATAAACAGAAAATCTTAATGAAAAGGAATAATTAATCGTGTAAAAAATATGAAATATTATATGGTGTGACGAACATTTTCTTGCCACTTAATTTATTACCAAAATGGAAAATGTTCATATTATTGTTCCAAATGCCATAAATAGTTGTTTTCCAAAGAATTAAGACACTTGTGTAGTACATGTAACTGCTGACATACTTTAATCAAAATAACAGTGCCATTAACAAATAAAATATTACGAATTATATTGTGACACACGAACATTTCTGCCAAGTTGATTACTATTTTTTTCAGATGCATATCGAGATTTATACACAGTGCCTACAGTTCTTATTATACAAAGCAACACTTGATTACACTAAAATACACATTCAGATTTAAAATGTTCTTGGTTATTTACAACCATATGTGGTGATATTTCCTGTGTAATATCATGTGCTGAATATACCAATATAGGCTATCTATTTTTCCTCCCATTTGTAGTACTTTCCTTTCTTGAACATCACGGAAACTTTAAATTCACCACCACAAGCTTTTGTAACTTCCTCTGCTTATCTGACGTCTTTTTTTTTAAATTGATTATTTAACGATGTTGTATCAACTACTAGGTTATTTAGCCTCAATGGGATTGGTGATAGTGAAATGATATTTGGCGAGATGAGGTTGAGGATTCGCCATAGATTACATGACATTCGCCTTACAATTGGGGAAAACCTCGGAAAAAACCTCAACCAGGTAACTTGCCCCAATCAGGATTTGAACCCGGACCCACTCATTTCACGGTCAGATGTGCCTACCATTACTCCACAGCAGTGGACCGAACATGGGTTATGTACATTAATTCTTTTGACTTTCAGTTAGCTTTCTTAAGAATACACATAAAGAAATGTAGTGTTTTCAGGCTATCCTTGTAATATTAGTGACTTATTTCAACCAGTTTGTTACTAAAATATATACAGTACCTAAGTGTTTACTTGTGGCACTGGTGATCTATTTAATTGGTATATGAGACGAATTTAATTTTGTGTTTTACAGAAGGATACATATTGATTTACTTTTGCTCACATTGATTTTAATTTTGTTGTAGTCCAGTTTTCAATAACGTCAAGCTAGTTTTGCAAGGCGGTGATACAAGATTTATCACTAATTTTTTCTATATATTATACAGTCATCCACGAATAACCTTGCCTGAGAAGTGGCATTTCTATTCAAATCCTACAATAATTTTCAGTAAATATTTTGCACCGAGAAGCTATTATACATTTAATTTTACTTCTGAGACCAGTGAAATATATGCCAATTTTATTAGAAAGGTGCATGTATAATTATCCAATAGCATGATGTTATCTGCAACAAAAACTAAAGGGCATGAAAGAAAAGAAGAAAACATTAATGCTGTGGTTCTTAGAGTTCCATTAGAGTTACACGTTCATTGTCCACTGAAAGTTGTATTTCTCTATTGAAGTGTAAAAGAGAAACTCTCATAAATTATGTCAGAAACAAAGAGAAAGGCACCACCCAAATATGTGGGATAATTAATTTAATAATGTTATTACCGGGACTTGAAAAAAGCAATCATATGTAATGGGTGGGGAAAAAAATACTTTTTAATCGCGCTTCTATAGTTCGACAATGCAGACTATTCAGAGTTTTGCCTGACAGGTGAGCTACCATAAATTCCTTGAAGTCCTAGTTATTATTGAAGCCAAATGTGTGTCTATTGTCAAGAGTCCATTTTATTTATACTTGTTAAGACATCATTCATAGACTAGTTACCGCTTTCAGTTTTGATACTACATACATTGAAATTAATCTATTATTATTCGTCCTATTTATACATTTATATTGAATGATTCGGTCTACCTTCATAACACATCTCATCAACAATACTCGATAAAGTTGAATTAGCTTCCATGCTGCGTTGTATTTATTTTGTCATGTTCCTATAGCAGGAATATTAAATAGGAATTCCTTAAAACAGATTTATATTCACTCCTATGCCTTTATATAGAATACCAGTACATATACTGTATTTCTTAAGATTTGGTTACTTTATAAACAGTATGTTAGTGCAAGAACTCTTTTTTTCATATTTAATAATTCTGGCATGTGTCATTAAATATGCTTGAGACCTCTGTCTCTCTGAATTACTCTTTACTAACTGGAAACATATTCCAAATTTATATTTTAAAAAAGTATTAAAATATCCTCACAATTTAGAGCATAACAATTCCCGAAATAATCATCCTACATTAAATTATTAAGATAAAAATGATTCAATCTATCGCTTGTAACAATACCTTTATGGTCCTAATAAATTAAGAAATAATTTACATCCAACAGATTTATTTTAAAATGGCCTGCAGTTATTATTTTGAATTTTATTTTACCTTAATAAATTGAGTTAAGGTACAATAAAATTTCATCAAGTTTCAAACAAAGTAATTCCATCTTTCCAACAGGGGACAATAAATACTTAAAGTAATGCTAAACTCGAAAAACTTATTGATGCAACTTAATTTCATATTCTATACCACTAGCACCAAAAAAAAGTATCCTATTGTTCATACTGATTCAAGATGAATAATTTCTTAGTGTTTGTCCATTCCACTTTTTTTATTGTCCTTCCCATTTCTATTTCTCTCATTTTTAGTAGATACTTCACATGTAATATATGTTTTATTTTAATACATATAATGACCATGAAGATAAAATGGATTTGAGGGAGGTGGGGTATGATGATAGAGACTGGATTAATCTTGCACAGGATAGGGACCGATGGCGGGCTTATGTGAGGGCGGCAATGAACCTTCGGGTTCCTTAAAAGCCATTTGTAAGTAAGTAAGTAAGTAAGTAATGACCATGAAGATATTTGGATATGTCTTACAAAATTCTTGCTGAAGACCATTGTGGTAATATTCTGCCGCATCTGTAGTTTGTACATTTCGAAATTTTCGTGCTTCAGCCTAGAATTCAGGCGGGGGGAGGGGAGGTTGATGTGCCAATGTAGTTTTCCAGAATATAATAATATTCAAAACATTCTCTAATAGGAGGGGCCTCTGATATTAGCTCTGCAAAAAATCTGATACCGGTACTTCTGTTGCTGGTAAATAAGAAAGAACGAAGTATAAAAATTTTTAACCACTTTCGAATTTCAGGTGCTTTGTGTCTCAGCTGCTGGTTTGATATACTGTTTGTTTCCTTTAATTTTCCAGAGCAAAAACTGTCCTAAGCGAAATTTACACTCTGTAATTTTAACACTGGGAACATTTATTTTGGCAGCATTGTGTGATGCTATTTCATAATATAACAAGAGCTTTGAAATGATTAACTGCTAACTACTTACCTGGGTGAAGCGGTTCCTGTGATTTCTGAAGTGAAAACCGTTCAATTTATAAGGAATTTTTTTGTGGAGATGCAGTTGATTGTATATGCAAGGTGTAAAAGTGCCTAAACTAACTGACCCCAGTGCTGCCATGGAGGCCACATGAGGCCATATATCGTATGGAACCTACAATTTTTTTTTAATTAATCGTATGGGGAAATGAAAATTTTGTCTGTAAGGAGCCATACGGCATATGGTGCCTAAGTTTTGTACGTGGAGATCTATACAGATCTTAGATCATCTCTTCCTGTTCCTACTGTACCTATTTTGTTTGATGTTCATAAACAAAAATTATCCACCTCTTCAGCACTGGAATCCAGAATTATATAAAATAATGGTTGAAAAACAAGAAGTGCTGCAAATATACACTCCAAGATTCATCGAGACAAGTGTGCATCTATGGTGGTGCTACATGGTGTATTCTTTAAATCAAACTTGTACAATTAAATTGTAAAGCAAAACAATTTATTTACTTCTTCTTTAATATTAAAAAAAAAAAATTAAATGGCAATTGGAGAGATAGAGAGAGGAGAGTAAAATATATTTCAAGGGAGAAAACAAGGGGTGGGGTGTATGGCCAAGAAAAAAATTACCATGACAGCACTGACCAAACCTAACCTGTTTACAGACTCATGTATGCAAGGTGAATAAGCGGAGTATGAAGGAAACTACCTCAGCGCTAGTTTAACTCTTATAGATGAACTATATAAAGAATTTCAAGTGTCAATATTGTCTCAAAGGTTTCTGTGTAACAAACTTCATTTAGAAATGTCCATCTGCGATTATGTTAACTGCAGAAGAAGGAAGAAATATTGTCGTCATATGAAGTTACTCAAATTTCCAATTAAGGACAAGGAAAGGCTACAAAAATTATTTTTGATTTCACCCTTATAAATTGAACTATTTTCACTTCAGAAATCACCGTAACTACCTCAGCACTAGTTTCAGTAATTTAAGGACCAGTATAAAGTAAATTTGATTAAAGTGAGAAAGAAATTCGTAAGGGAGGCGGTCAGGAGGGATTGAGGTTGTCTACTAATTCGTTACAAACAACTATTATAGGCTATTTCATTTGACTAACGATGATTTGTAGAGAGCAAAATACCTACAGTAGGGTAAAGAATCTAAATCCGTACGTTTATGAGAACGGATATAAAAGTGTCAGGAAAATAACAGAATTACCGTATATTGCAATTAACTCTGCATTGGCAGAGAAACCGCACGGGGTATCTTAAATCTGTTGAAAATTAGAAAATTGTGTAAAAAAAATGCATTCAGAGCGAATTTTCCAGCCTGATAATATCTCGCCCACGTTATGGACATAATTCAATACCGTAAGACTGATATGAAACGAATACTAGAACAATTTGTTAAACAAAGACGATGTTCAGTAGTTATTTAACAACATACAGAGCAAATAAAAACACAAACGCATATTCTAGCAATAGTTCAGATGAAAAGAAAATGATTAGTACGACCGCTTATTTGTAAAAAGAACACTGCCAGCTGTGTAGCCTACATGAAGCAATATATCAGGTCTACGTTATGAACACGTTGAATTTAATGTGGACGAGAAATGTACAGTTATTATTTATCTGCTTCAATATCGCATCATATAATACACCTGTAAAATGAAAACGTGTAGGGGGAGGGAGTTGTAATTCTTCCCCTTTCGGATAAATTTCAGAAGAGGGATACCTGCTTTTCCTTCATATTCAAAAATTGTAATCTTGGTCACACAAAATAAATTAGTGCCTTTTCGTGAGCATCATGATGTGCATTCAACAAACGCAGACAAATCTGCTCTTTTTAGTATTTTGTGATAGTTGTTGCTAGGGAGGTATTGTATACTGAAAATTAAAAACAATTAGTTATCGTACATCAAATGATGACAGATTTATATATTGAACGCAGACAACATTATATCAGCCATGTACCAAAATGTCATCTATGTGTGTTGATGAATTTGGGTAAAACAAGCTTCTGTATGCTACAATTTAACGACACATCAAAGTCTTATTGTAACATAACCTCACTTTACAATGAGAAAGAAATTTGGAGGTGGCATCACGTAAAAAAGTCTTCCCACAGTCGTATTACTCTATGTACTTTTCAGGTACTCTGCCATCTAGTGTTTGTTATCGCAAGCTCATTTCTCGACACTAGCGACGCATAGCGTCCGTTATTTTCCAGTTGCGTCCAAATTTAACATAAGCTTGAGCGATCTGTTTTATATATGATCTAGGCTATGATCTAGGCTTGTAGCAGAATGGTCGTAGCCGAATGTCAAAATGTAGCCGAATTGAGATCCGATCGAGCGACCATGTGTAAACACTTTCTTTTAACAAATTTATTTTGTCATACTAATACCCACCAGAATTTCCTCACTTCCTCATTAAAATACGAAAACATACCGGTTGAAACTTTGTGTCACAGACTGAATTCTGAACAATGTGACCTGCATTTATGGCAAGGGTAGCATTCCTATTTTCAGTTTTATTTTCCTGTTATGTGAATAGCGCCTATTACCTGACGATTTCTGTACTCGTGAATTTGCAGACACCCGTCAGGCGGTTTATTAGGGGTCGCCTACCTAACAAAAGTAAACCAGTAACCTGACAGTTCCTCTGTTTGTGAACTTCCCGGCACACAGCAGAGTTTTTATTAGAGGTTGCCTACTCGGCAAAAATAACCGTACTCCGGCTTCAAATAACAATGAAACTTAAGCCTCTTAGATTAAAAAAACTTGGCTCTTCCCACGCATATCTATCTCATTGTCCACTTGTTACGACACTTTGTGCAAAACATTGTAAACATTATAACATTGATCGTCTGTTCTATTTATTACTAAAAAATAAGGGCTATGTCTAAAGTTCTAAAATCTAAACTATCTTCATACATACCGCACTTTACGAATAGTCTTCCGATGACACCGTGTTTAGGCCTACAATGTTTTGCACAAAATGTCGCAACAAATTGACACTGAGATAGATATGAGTGGGAAGGCCGGGAAGGTCCAGTTTTTAAAATGTGAGAGTCTCATCTTTCATTATTGTTTATTTCCTTTTATGGCGTCTTCCCTCGTCAGTATACTGGAAATAAGGAAAACAGTCTTACATGTGTCTGATTTACAGTCAGTCGAGTTCCACTAAGATAGGACCTACTTAGTAAATGTAACTTTTGTGTGCAGTTTAGTGTAGTGTGTTGTGATTTCATCTTGAGTTCTGATACATCTGACAAAGAGTGCCAATCATCCACGAGGAAGAAAAGCCTGCCGCATAGAAATTAATCCACGTAATAAGATTGCTACGAACACACAGAATGGACTCCTGTTATCATCGCATGCTAAGATCAATGACAAGTCAGTGTTATATCCTAAGGCAGGACCAAATGACGAACAACAGGAAGAAGAAGAGGTTGATGGCTTCTTCATTGTGTATTAGTTAGTGTTTACAAAATTTTGACTGTAAATATGTATGAATACGTAGACACTGTGACATTTTTTTTGTTTGTGTTAGCAAGTGTTATCAGAAGGATCAACTAGATTTCATTAGGTGAGTTAATAAATACTTTCCCTTTTTTATATTGCTGCATACTTTATAGACTGAGTTGAGCAACGCTTTACCAAACCTATAGAAGTGTGTTGATGCTTAGGCCTATGTATTGACTTTTCTGTTTGTAAGAAATAATAATGATTATTATAAATATTAACATTAATAACCCCGATGAAAGAGTAATGGAACGGAGAAAAATTCTCTCCGGCGCCGGGATTTGAACCCGGGTTTTCAGCTCTACGTGCTGATGCTTTATCCACTAAGACACACCGGATACAAGCCCGACGCTGGACAGAATCGTCTCTGATTGAGTTCCAACTCTTGGGTTCCCTCTAGTGGCCGCCCTTTGCACTACATCTATGAACCGCTATGAACATAGGACCGAAGTCCACACATGTGCTCAGGTGCACTCGTTATGAGTGACTAGTTGGCAGACCACATTATCAACAATAATCATGACTACAATAATATAGAAACAGATATGGAAATTTTACACATCACACCAAAAAGTTCACAATTAAACATCCTAGAACAGTACGAAATATATAAGAATACAATAGCATACCCACAATATATACTTAACACACAATTGCAGTTCAATACACACACATTATTCGACGTCACAATACATCATAACCAAGAGGAGTAGAAATATTCTACTCCTCTTGATCATAACACACAAACAGCCAGCCCCCACCATAGGAACAACACACCCCCACCCCTACCATCGACAACTGCACATCGCAGAGTCAAGATCACCAGTGGTTCAAGAGACACTGAAGAATGACGTGACATAGCGTTGAAACGGGCAGTCTGTCGAAGGTATATGTCTTTTTTTTTTTTTTAACAATTTTACACTTTTTTAACGTAAGACTAAGTAAATTTTATGGTTAAATATTGACTATCTCACTGAGAACACTAAAAAAGAGGAATTTAACACATTATTAGCAACCTTCAATTTAATACATACAGTCAATTTTCCAACTAGAATACAAAAAGGAGCGATTTCTGCAATTGATAATATAATTATAAGGAAAGATAGATTAGATAGTTACCGGACAGTTCCCATTATAAATGGTCTTTCAGACTATGATTCTCAACTAATAAAAAGAAACGATAGCATTCCTGCATCAAAACACCCGAATAAATTTAAGTTAAGGGTCATAAATGAAGAATCTTTAAAGGACTTCGAAGCTAAACTAAAAAATGAAACATGGGAATCAGTATATGATAATGGTGATATGATTAGTAAATTCAATGTGTTTCATAATATATTCTTAAATATCTTTGAATCCAGTTTTCCTGTAAAGTACGAAAATTCTCAAACATCTAAAAACAATTGGATTACACAAGGCATAAAAATCTCTTGTAAAACTAAGAAGTCTCTCTATATTCAAAATAGAAATAGTAATAACCCCAAATTAATAGCTCACTTTGAAAAGTACTCTAAAATATTACACAAAGTAATCTTAAAAGCCAAAGAACTTTACTATAACGGAATTATTCTAAACTCGAATAATAAAATCAAAACAACTTGGAACATAATAAAAAAAGAAAGTGGAAAGTGTAGAAGTAAAGAACAAGGTTACACTCTTGTAACAGATAATAGAAAAACATCAGATGCAACAGAAGTTGCGAACATATTCAACAATCATTTTCTCTCAATAACTGATAACCTAAATATCCCACAGAATAATAATAATAATAATAATAATAATAATAATAATAATAATAATAATAATAATAATGATAATAATAATAATAATAATAATAATAATAATAATAATGCCATCGATTGTTTGAAAATATCTATTCCTGTAACTTTCCCAAATATTCAAATTTTTCCAACAAATTCACGAGAAATAATTACAATTCTAAAGCAATTAAAGTCTAAAAATTCCTCGGGATATGATGAAATTACTAATAAAATATTAAAAGCCAGTTCACAAATAATAGCCAAGCCCCTGTCTTATTTATGTAACTTTTCAATGTTTAATGGTGTATTTCCAGTGCGACTGAAATATTCAGTTGTTATTCCTTTATTCAAGAAAGGGGACAGAACCTCGCCCGAAAACTACAGGCCCATATCCCTTCTACCAGTCTTCTCAAAGGTCTTCGAAAAAGTTATATATAAGAGAGTATATCATCTTGATAGATACAACATTCTCATTCCGGAACAATTTGGATTCAGAAAGAATAAATCAACTGAGCAAGCGACGTTTAATTTAACTGATAAAATTCTGGAAGCTATTAATAAAAAATTACAAGTAGGAGGAATATTCTGTGATCTCTCCAAAGCTTTTGATTGTATTAACCATAAAATTCTACTACAAAAATTAGAATACTATGGTATTAAAGGCATAGCATATCAGTGGTTTGAGTCATATCTCCTAAACAGAAAACAAAAAGTGGAAATCAACGCATTTAATAACTCCTTTAAATCTACTTCAACATGGGGAAATGTTCACACAGGGGTCCCACAAGGATCTATATTAGAGCCTCTTCTTTTTCTAATTTTTATAAATGACCTTGGCCCCATAATAAAAGGAATAGGTTATCCTATACTATTTGCAGATGACACAAGTATTATAATTACAGACAAGAACTTTGCCACATTCAAATATAAAACAGAAACAATTCTCCTTAAAATTTATGACTGGTTTACAACCAATAAACTAGCATTAAACATTAATAAAACTAACATAATTCAATTTAAAGCCACTTCAAATTTAATCTCTGAAACATTGGACACAACTATCAACAATATACCTCTACTAGAAACATCAACAACCAAATTTCTTGGTCTGCATATTAATAATACAATAAATTGGAAAAATCATTCAAAGAAATAACCCCCAAACTTAGCTTAGCATGCTTCGCAATTAGGTCGTTACAACAATTTCTAAACAGCAATATCTTAAAGACAATATATTTTGCCTATTTTCATTCCATTATGTCCTATGGAATAATATTTTGGGGAAATTCTGCAGATAGTAAAAATATATTCTTACTACAAAAAAGAGCCATTAGAATAATAGTTGGAGCAAAGGCTAGAGAATCATGTAGATTATTTTAAAAAAAAATTAGAGATTCTAACCTTAACAAATCAATACATATACTCTACAATAAATTTCCTCTTATGTAATAAAGAAAATTTTCCAATTAACTCAGCCATACATAGTATAAATACCCGCAAAAGGAATGATTTTCATACGCCATCATCAAATTTATCATGCTATCTAAGGGGAGTACGTTACATGGCGATAAAAATGTTCAATAGTCTTCCTGAAGACATTAAGAATCATAGCCAAAACCTTGCATTATTTAAGGTAAAACTAAAAAATTAGGCTACTTAATATCTCACACTTTCTATTCTGTAGATGAATTCTTGACATTTCACAGTACTGTGTAAATACTATAATACTATTAAATGGTAAACATATTACATTGTATAAAATATTATTGTCATTAAGGTATTAATTCTGTACCTATTTCATATTTGCATTTTATATGTATTGCATTTTATTGTTAAATGTAAGAATTGGACATGTTCTTTATTCTATGCTATAAAGCAAATGTAAGAATATTATGGAACGAATAAATCTATCTATCTATCTATCTATCTATCTATCTATCTATCTATCTATCTATCTATCTATCTATCTATCTATCTATCTATCTGTCTGTCTGTCTGTCTGTCTGTCTGTCTGTCTGTCTGTCTGTCTAAGGTAAATATAGTAAACATAACCTATAATTTCTATAAGGCATCATAATGTACCGGTAGCTATGGAAATGACAGAGCATTGGAGAACATCAAAATTAGACAGAAATGGTTATACTGTATTATATAACTGGTTCTTAATTTAAACTGAGTACATTAAGCATTCCTGATCTTTTTCCGGAAATGCTTTATCAGTGTCTGTAACTAGATTTCTCAACACAAATGCTTGCTTTCACTCTAAAATAATTACTCAGTAATATATTTATACATATATTAATGCAGTGGTCTGCAATTTGAATAATTGTGCTAGGCTTATCACATTCATTATGATAACATAACCTTATAAATCTAGTTGCTTTAGGGTTGCCTTATTGTAGCTGTCGTTTAGTCAAGTGTCCGAAGGCCAATAAGGCATCACTCATGTCATAAAGCAACTAAGCCAAGAAATAATGAGCTAGAGTGACCAGTTCCTTTCCCCCTTTCCATTGCATACATCACTGAATACTAATGGAAACTAGTGCTGAGGTAATTCCGGTGATTTCGGTGAAAACCGTTTAATTTATTTTTTTGTGGCGCATTTGATCCTGTAATCCTTTTACAAAATATTCACTTCTTGAATAAATCCAGACTGTGTCGATAAATTTCTGATGTGTTGGTAAGATTCATGTGGCAGACGTATTAAGAAAGGACTGACTTGAGACCAGTAGTGAGCATTATGGCTATTGACATCGCCGTTGCTCTTGAATGTCGCTTCATCTGTGCAAAGAATACTGCAATGAAACAGACAGTTTTTACCTGACAATCAATTGCAGAAAACCACAAGACTCTGAAAATCTTCTCCTTCAAGCTGTTGGTGCATATTGATGTGGTATGGATAGTATTTACTGCCATTCAGAACCTTCCACACCGTTGTCTAATATCAGATTCCTTAGCAATTCTCCTGGTAGAGTCATGAGGATTGACAAGAATGGCAACAATGACATCAGCAGATCTCTCGTCTTGCACAGGTCATCTGTTACATCTATTTTGATTATGGCAGGCTGCAGCTGTCCAGTTGCTTGTACACGAGTTGCAAGATGCATGAAAACATTCCAGGGTTGACGAGTACTTTGCAGGTACAGATGTTCAGCAGCCAGCAAGTTTCTACGAGATTCGCCAATATCATCAACATATCAGAACCTTCTTGATTTGTGTAAATCATTACTGTTTGTAGTACGTAAGAGGTATTTGTAATCACTCTTAATGTTTAGGTACTTATTTTATTAGTCACAAAAGTAATTGCAAAGCTTCAAAAATGTACATACGTACATACAGAGAAAACAAAACACTTTCTTCTTAATGTAGACCTAAATTGTTGGGCAATTCCACCTGAGCTTATTACCTGGCTAAGTGCATTGTACATCTAGACCTGGCCATACATACTGTAAGTACTGTATTGTGGTGACTAAAGGAAACACTGCTGGGCGAGCAAAGGGGAAGGGGTAATTTACTTATATTCACCCCTTGACGGTGCTGCCGGCCACCAGATCTATACTCAGCCAGGTAATTGTGCGTGTGTACTATGTCAAAATTAAATGGACCTAACGGTATCTTGTTTATATTTTCTTCCTGTAACATTTCTCAATATTAATGGTATTGCCATCTCGTACGTTTTCTCATTGAAAGAGCAGGAATTAATAAAAACGTTTCCTATGAAAGTTGTTTGTTTTCAAGAGCTCTATCAAATGGTATCCTATTTGACTCGACTCCCATTTAAAATTTGAAAGTGATACGCCACTTCCTGTTGGGGATGATTGATGAAATCAAGCTCAAGTGAAAGTTCACATGTGGTTTAGTCATAAATATTTTTGTCTTGAAAATTTTAATGCACTAGTTTCCGAAATAAATTACTGTTACGAGTGGTCTGAATCATCCTGTATATATGGTACAATAAGATTTGAAATATGTTGTGGTTGTGATAAAAGTATTGAAAATTAGTTTATAGCACCACATTGGCAGTGATAAAAGTATGCAATATTCGTTCAGTGGCTGTTGGATGCTCTAGGTTGACCCAATATTATTCTCTTTGCATATGAGACATCCATAAACTCTGCGAACTATATTCTTCTTCACCTGTTGGATGCCGTCAATGGGAAATTGCTGTTGTTTAGTCAACTGTCCTAAGATAGGTCTGAACCTCATAAGTGATACCAACAAGGCACCACTTCTGAGATTTTTTTAGTAGGTTATTTTACGACGCTGTATCAACATCTCAGGTTATTTAGCATCTGAATAAGATGAAGGTGATAATGCCAGTGATAATGCCAGTCCGGGGTCCAGCACCGAAAGTTACCCAGCATTTGCTCAAATTGGGTTGAGGGAAAATCCCAGAAGAAATCTCAACCAGGTAGCTTTTCTCGACCAGGATTCGAACTCTGGTTACCTGGTTTCTCGGCCAGATGCGCTAACCGTTACTCCACAGGTGTCGACACTTATGAGATAACTAGGCCAGGAAATAAAGGGGTAGGTTGGCCAGTTCCTTTCCTCTCCATTGCATACATCGCCGATGAGAAATTATCAGTTTTATTTTCTGTTACAGTACCAATAACGCTGAAGTTGTCATTTCCTAGGGCACAGATGAATTTAGCAGCTGTAAAAAATTATCGAAGTACTTACCACTACAAAGAGTTGATTTTGGGAATTTCTGTTTGTTGTCTCACAAAGTAATAAGTGATAGATTCTTCGAGCCCAAGCATATTAATATTTTTAGTACAGCCTTGATGAATATGAAAAAACATACAGTACCCTAGCTGTTAATCCATAACCCAAGTTTTATAGCCAAACCAATTTTCTTGAACATTATAGCCACAGTTCTGTAGTTTCTCAATCAGTATGAATGGATTCAACTAGCAAATATGTTTAAGAAAACGTCTGATATCAGTACTTCCTCTAGTGAATATTAATCATATGCTGCCTCATGAGACTGCATAAGCAAAACCACCATAACAAAAACAACTAACATAATGAAAACAATAAATAAACTAAAAATTTCCCTTAACATAAATACTATTTATAGTAAAATTAATCCACATATAAAAGATTATAAATCCATTGCACTTGTAAGAAAAAGAGAATATACATTTCAACATTTTATTTCATTAACATATAACTACAGTCAAGTATATACAGTTACGAAGCTCAATACGTAGTAAATGTGCATAGTTGCTAACCACTAGGATCGCTACTATCGCCTGATTACAGACAATGCAAAATACTACCTGCACAATCTATTGTTCCTAATACCCTCATCAACTCAAGCTTCGTGACTGTATATACTAGACTGTGATATAACTATGCTTTATAAAAGAAAGTTTATTTTTTTTATATCAAGTAATCTTATACAAATTTTTATTGATCTCTCAGCACTTGGGTGAGCTTGCTGGCTCTGAACGGGAGATGTGCGCCTTTCCTGCCCAGAGCCCTAATGCACTCCTTCAGTGCCAACAGCGATTTGTTGATTTCAGCACCTTCCATTCCTGTACACAGGGCAACACCAAGTCAATTTCACACACAAAATATAACGAGAACAATGTCTCCAAAACGTATTTACAGGAACATAGGTACATCTGCTAATGATAAACTATACAATCCCCTGCATACAAAACAATCAGTGGGCAATAATCACATGAATTACTTGGTGATCATCAGGAAGTTATGTTTAAAGCAATATACAGTCAAACAACTTTAGTTTAAATAATTTCGAAGGAAAAATTGTTCTGGGACTGGGTATCGAACCCAAGACCGTTAGCTGAGTGGACCAATGCTCTTCCAACTGAGCTACACAGGAACGTACCACACACCGGCTCAATTTTTCTCTTTATATACACATACAGGCTGACAATACATAAAAAACCCAACACATAAACTCTGTGTCACTTAAATTATGGTTTTCTGTTAACGAACAGTGACGTAAATTATGCAAATGTGGCTTTCAGGTGAAGCTGTTTTGAATAATTTCAGGTGAAAAATTTAAGTGACACAGAGTTTGTGTGATCTCAATGTTGGGTTTTGAAGTCTTGTCAGCCCGCTTGAGGTATGTGGATATAAAGAGGAAAAAATTGAGCCGGCATGTGGTATGTTCTTGGGTAGCTCAATCAGTAGAGCATTGGTGCACTCAGCCAAAGGTCCCGGATTCAATATCCGGTCCCTTGAAATTATTCAAATCAGCTTCAGAAGGAGCTATACCTGAAAGCCAGATTTGCAACTTTAGTTTATTAATTACATATAGTTTTAGTTAAATTTTGAAAATTTTCTTGAGCTATTTCAGGTTGACATGTAACAGTTTTTAGATTTAAAATAACAGGAAAAAAATCCAGGTTAGTATTCCTGCTTTACAGAGACAGATTTATATGCACGCATTAAGCCCTAAATACAGTGGCGGGTCGTGGGTATTGAATTAAGGGGGCTGCATACAAAAAGTAACCAAGCAACTTATTTTATTTAAAGATTAGTTCCATGCGCCTTGTCTTGTAGGTTGCAGACTTTTGAATCATCTTCTTATTAAAATCCGGTATGTCGTTTAACATAGTCTTTACAATGGAAAACATAGCTAATGCGGTCAGTCTCTCTTCTCTCATCGTATTTCTAAGGTAGGATTTGACTCTCTTCAAACATGAAAAGCAACGTTCTGGTTCGGAAGTTGTCATTGGTATGGTGATAGCTATGCGTAGTAGTTTCACAACTTCTGAAAATGAGACCTGCAAGTTCTCAGATAGAAGAAACTGCAAGAGCTTGACTGCGTCACTGATATTTCTGAATTCTTGTCTCTGATACAACATAGTGAGTTCCGTTTTTAGTTTGTCTTTATCGAACATTGGAAAAAGCTTCACACATACATTTAGGTCATTTTCAGGAAATGAGCTCTTATAGCATTCCAATTTTTCTTGACACAGAAGAGAAGATAATATCGGATGATCTATGATCTGGAATCGGGTGTTAGCTTGTGTGATAATGAGGCTACACACTTCTTTGGCTGCTGCAACCCTTGTCTGAATCTCTTCGACCTTACGACGCTTTTTAGGGTTTTCATTTTCACAGATCTCGCTGCTCAACTGTGTACTGTTCCGTGCTTGCCTCATTTATTGTGATGTTAGATGTTTCAGACTCCATTATGATTTGAAAACATTCTAGCAATGGCTCCTTCTTCTCATGAACAACATTTACTGTTCTTATTTTAAACTCCATCTTGTTGCCCCAGCTGATGGAATTGTCTTTGAAACACATTAATCTAATACACACTGTAAGGAGATCGAGAGAAGAAACCAGGGATACTGGATAAATTAGCAAAAAATATGCGAGCCTTTGTATTTTGTTTAGCGGCTCTTTCCATTATGAGATTCAACTGATGGGCACTTAATTTCACATTTCTCCTAAATTGTTAAGGTACTGAACTGAATAGACTGTAAATATTGTACAGAATTAAACATTGTTGCACTTGTTATACTCACAACATTAAAGAAAATGTATTTAAAACTGCGCGCTACTGACAAACTGCTGCAAATTTTGCAGCGCCTGGAAACTCTGGATTCGCGGCAAGGGGCAGCAGGGGGAGGGGTAAAACTAACGCGCAAAGCATCCGAGACGAGACTGGCAGCTCCAGGGGAGGAAGTGGCTTCATCCTATAGTCCTTGTCTCTGGTTTCGCTCTTGCAACACCAGGGGAGGAAGTGACTTCACTAACGATTGCGTGCATGTCAATGAGAGCGAAATTTTATAAAAAAATTCGAGCCGCTAAATAGAGACTGTATAATAAATGTATTTCACAGCATAAACCGAGACAAGAGCCACAAATGTCTGGGGGTGCTGCAGCTCCACAGCCCCCCTTCGAAAGCCGCCCCTGCCTAAATACAAGTTTGACAGTGGAAGATGGGGGAGGTAAAAGAACAAAAACAAGGAAACTTGATGTATAATTACACCACTTTATAGAGTTGCTGCAAAATCCTGTGATATAACTTTTTTTTTTTTTCCTTACATGTTTGTCTATTTGCAGAGGAAGTATCTGCTCCTCTCTCATTGCCAGCCAGATCTATAAGTGAGTGAGAATTTGCCATGGATTCTATTTATGCCGGGTGTCCACACAACGATCTGGAATACTGCATGCGAACGTGATGAATTTGAATTTGCTGAGGTTTGACCTGATGTCCTGTAACATACACAGCATTCAATGGGGCAACAAAAAGGAAAAATAACATCACCATGACAAAAATCACTTCTCACTCTGAAAAATATTTCAGACAGGCAAATTATACATAACTTCATAGTAAAAATAGTTTTAATACAACCTCGTAGCAAATGTACAGTAAAATCCCTTGTAACCGGCACCCAGATAATCAGCAATACCAAAACAACGGCATATTTTGCTGAGTTAAAAAAAAAAGTGGAAATCTGCCATACTGCCACATTAGGAAGTTCACACGAACTTTCATTTTCAATTAATATTCGAACATAAAAGTGTATTATTTGTGTTGTGTTGTGTTTTAATAAAGAAAATCCACACAGTTTTTATGTTTATTTAGTTATGTTCGGGCCGTCAATGTTGCCACATTAAGAACATCGCACGAACTTTCGTTTTCAATGAATATTTAAACCTAAAATTAGTGTATTACTTGTGTTGTATATTGTGTTTAAATAAAGAAAATCTACACAGTTTTTATGTTTATTCAGTTATGAGCAAGTGATAGAGAAATAAGCTTCACATAGCTACAATTTCTACATTTGGCACCATGAAATACGAACTTTTTCTTGTATATACTGGTACTTATTCAATTATCTGGCAAAATCTCGTATCCGGAACTAGTCTGGTTCCTTTGGTGCCAATTGAAGGAATTCTACTGTAGTTACATTTAAAGTCTGCGCACACCAACGCGGGACGTGGGAGCGACAGCGAAACTTGTAATCCTGCGATCGCTGCGAAATTCGTCGTTGTCTTCACACCAAAGCGGGATGCAGTCGCGAATAGGATGCTTCTTGTAGTTGCCGAAGATGATCATAGGTTCGTTCATATAGTACTACACTCTTGCTGTCACAGCAGAACCATTGTTAACCGAAACTCCGGTTAAGAGAACAGACATTTTTTCATACAATATGTTCTCATTCATTACTGCGCCCTCTGTGGCTTTTACGAAAGACTTTATACTAACAAGACTGACATCTTACAGTGTTTCGCACGATATAATAGGGAGACACCTGGCATGTGGCGCTCCTAGTGGCTCTACCTCTCAAATCAGGGCACAGTATAAAGAAGATCTTCTTTATATTGTGATCAGAGGAGAATTCAAACTCTTCATTTAATTTTCGGGACTGGATGAGGAAATTAGAGTTCGTAAGATGCATATTTTGTTCATTATTTAGCTTAGATGGCCTAAACAGATTCTTACTTATGTACCAAGAGGAAAGAGGAAATTGGGAAGACCACGCAAGTGCTGGCATGAGACCGTAACAGATCCTGTAGGGTCTAATACGTGAGGGATATGATGATGATGATGATTTAGCTTAAATGTAACAGGAAATTCATTTTGAAGGGAAAAGTGATTAAAAAACAAAAGTTACACAATTCTTCTTCACTTTATTGATTCTAATGCATAACATTAATCATGCATTACTTTTTTAGCTTTCGGGTTCTTTGATGCACATTTTTATGTTCTTTCTTCCTTTTCCTTTTTGAGTGATTTTTGATTTAATACATTGACACATTTATCAGTAAAAACATTGAAACAACAAATAACATTTACACATGTAGGAATTTGGATGCATTGTTTCAACTTGGCTTTTACATTGTTCCTGTTGCTCTCTAAAAAGTCAAGAAACTGAGAATTATACACATCTGAAATTACAATGTACGTACAGTGCAACAGCATTGGTGTTTGGGAAGCACATATTTCCAGTACAGTACTGTTTATAGAAAATATGAGTGTTGTGACCTTGCTGCATTTCACCCTATAAGTGGGAAAATAAAACATTAACTTTTTATTTGTTTTTTTTTTTCTACAAGGAAGATCTATTTGTATTTCCTGATTATTGCAACCGTATACTGCATAATACTTTCCAGACATACTTTGGATCTTCTTTGTACACACTATATTACTACACTACCATAAACACTATGAATAAATTGAAATTAATCACAGAGTAGCTCAATCTTAATGGCACATGCAGAGTACATTATTGACTCTTTGCAAGGTCAAGCCACTAGAGGCGCTGTTGTTCATGTCGCTCAATATTTCGCAAAGATGTCCGTCTTGTTAGTATAAAGTCTTTGCTTTCACTGATCGTGAAACATTTGTGAAGTTTTCTTTAACACGCATCCTCTAATACAGTGGTATTCAATCCATGATTGTCTTGATTACCTATGTTAAAATGGTAACATATTTATTTTATTATACCTACTTGTTGATAAATTGCATTATATTATAGTTTTTTTTGCAATATCAATTCTTGTTTTTCCTTGCTTGAATAACATTTTACGTAAATTATTATTATTATTATTATTATTATTGCATCAATAACTACTGTTTAATAATAATAATAATAATAATAATAATAATAATAATAATAATAATAATAATAATAATAATAATGTCTGAAAGAAGAAGACACCGGTAGTTCACTTTCACAATTAAAACGAATTAGAGAGAACGAAATCTGAAGGAAAAACACATAACTGAAAACAATCAATTTTCCAAAGTAAATGAACCAGATGAAGAATGTAGTTTGAAAGCAACATTTTAAATTTAACAAATCCAGACTTACGAGGTAAATTTAATTCAATCACACTGAAAATCTGTATATTATTATTTAACAAGTCATCAATAAACCTCAAATAAAACTAAAATATGCTTGGCATGTTTATAATCCTCGTACTCGATGAGTAATGCAAAATTAATTAAAGAATTTTCATGATACACATTGTTTAGTAATGGAACTATTCATCATTGTGAGGCGAACCTAGCGGCAGAAATTGTAATAACGCTCCTAATGCACTCTATTAACTGTTCAGTCGCCATTGCCAAAATGAATGCGGGACGCGGGAAAACGCTGCTTGCAGCGAAATGCGAGTAGAACACTGCAGTCCCGCCATCTAGGCGGTATTGTGTCGCTGCAGTGTGAATGGATTCATATCCTGCTGTACTCATAATAATTCGTGTCGGTTTCACATTCGCTACCACTCCTGCGTCGGTGTGCGCAGACCTTTTGACTCAATTGATCATGACCACAACTAAATGAAGTTGGTCATTTGAGCCTGGTTTGTTTGTCCTTTTAGTCACTATTCTTGAATTATTTTCAGTACAGATGTATCTTTTAGACTTAACATTTCCCCAATATATGTACTGTGCATTCCCAGACATTTTTCCCAATCTGATAGTCCCAGTTATGCATTATCCCAATAACCATTCTCCCATTTGTACCAATTTTCCCACTTTAATATTCCCACTGCTAAATTGTCCCAATGGCTATTTCTCCCAATCCATTTTTTCCAAGTATATATTGTAGTGAGTATCCATGGTAATGCTATTTAGGTGTAGTGTTATACAATATTCCAGTATAATTATGGTACAGATAACGATTTCACTTGCAGGAGGAAAGAAATTACTACTTAATGGACACACATACTATAGAAGGTACATAAAAAATGACTAAAGATTACTGGTATTGCTCTCGAAGACTGCAATTACACAAGGGTTTGGAGAACAAATTATCATACTGAAAAGAAGTATTCATTCTCATGCTCCAAACTAAGAAACGGTCAATGCAGAATTGGTGGCTCAACGACTGGAAAGATTAAAACTGAACATCCAGAAATACCTCCTGCACAAATTCTTCGTACAGAACTTACAAGAGTTGAATCGGGATTTTTAAGCCAGCTCCCATATCGAGAAAATCTCGAGAAATCTTTATGCCGTGTTAGGAGACGGGAACTGCCTAAAGAACCAATTAATTTAGAAGATTTAGGGGAAATCTCAAACTGTTATAAGATGACACTAGCTGGTGAGTTTCAAAAGGATCAGGCAAACACCGAAGCATCCATTCCTCAACTGTCACTGGGCCAGTTTGTTAAGGCAAAGCCTACGCAAAAGTGGGTTTGTAAGAATAAGAAATATTGTGCTTGATTACAATCAGTACAAAGGAGATAACAGAACTCTGGATTATCTAAGATGCATTGGTCACAACGTCTGTTTGTAGTTTGAATTTTTTGGGAATGCAAATGCAAATTACTTTTGGGAAAAATTGTCATTGGGAATTATAGAAAAATGTACAGGAATCGTACTGTGTTCTCTTGGATCAGTTCATTAGGAAAATGCGTCACCAAGAGAGATGTTATGGTTAGTTTTGTGTTTACCTTGTGAGTGATAAGGCACCACATGTGACTGCAGTGAAGAGTTCCTAGTACAATGGAGTTCAAAAGTTCTGAGTACTTCATTTTTGTGTTCAATACGTGATTAATTTTCTTTTTCCACACCAATGCTCTATTCTGTTTCCTGGGGGAGAGGGTAAAGGTGAAACTAGTTAGCATTACGCAGAGGTTAAACAGCCATTAGCAGGAAGTCAAGTGTACAGGTTAAGATTTTTAGATAATGACTATTCTCCTTCCCCAGTTACTGTGATGCAGCATGCTTCATTCTGCACTGCTTTCGCTATCTCTATTGAAAGTTCTCCTATGCCACACATATAGAGTGTCAAGTCTAAAAAATACATCTACAGTCTAGAATCTGACATTCATAACAAATGATCTCTGCTATTGCTTCTATATTCAGAATGTTACTAGTTTGTGGATATTTAATGCTCATATTTAATGTATCCCACAACTTTTCTCAAGAACCACATTCCTGCCACTTAAGTAATTTAAATTGCTGAATACTATACCTGGCAGTATTGCCATGCTGGATGAGTTTCAGAACTTCGTCCACAGAGTCCACCACCTTCTCCGTGAGCCCAACAATCTGGACTTGCTGCTTGCCATCCTCCAGAACTCTCAACTTCGCTTTGTTTGCTAGAAGATCGAACACCTTCCCACTGTAAATTTCGAAGAAGCTTGCCGACACCATTAGGTTCAGGTCCTGCCAATACAGCATCAATCAGTTAGCTTCCTTGTACAGCAAAATTATCTAATGCTGAAGCCTTTTAAAACCCTCGTCAGGAAAGAAGAGATGTTAGGAAACAGTTTCTAATTCATTTCCTATTTTATTTGATGAAGCAACTGCTACTAGATTCCCAGATGGCAATTGACTTCATTACCAAATAGAGCAGTGTTCCGCAACCGGTGTGCCTCCACAAGGTAAAAGGTGTGACGAGAACTTTTACCTAATTATTATTGTAAGAAATTAATAAAATTAATTAAAATTAAATTCCTCCCTCTGGTGACACAATTAGCCGCCAAGTTAGTGATATGTCCAGGGACATCCAAGACATTATGAAGGATAAAATAAAGAGCAGTCAGAAGTTCTCACTTCAGATCGACGAGTCCACCGATATTAGTGGTCACGCACAACTTCTTTCCTACATTCAGTACATTCATAATTGAAATTTTTTTGTGCAAAGTGCCCGAGCGAGCAACTGGTGAAGAAATGTTTCGCACAACTAATGATTATGTGGTCCGTAATTAACAACGGGGAGTTGCGTTAGCATTTTACAGATGGAGCCACTGCTATGAAAGGATTCATGGCTAAAGTACGTTGAACTATTTTCATAACGTATGGAGCAACCATTGTCTCATTTACTGAGAAGCCATTGTTGCTAAGTCTTTCCCATCTCCTCTGAAAATTGTGATGCACGAAGTCATAAGAGTTAATATGTTATTGTCAGTTTCAACTACATATATGTGTAACTGGGCTTCTGGACATTAACTGAAATGAAAACATTAAAGAGGGAGAGACTCAAATCTATCAATGAAGAAATTAGGCTTGCACTGTCAACAATTCTGCCTTGGATCAGCCACCTGTGTGTAGCTAAGGAGGTTCAAGTATCACATTGGAATTATGAGCAGAAATTGGCATGCACGAATTAACTCAGTGATCACCCTCCACTTGCTAAACTCAGCTCACCTATCTCCATCACTGATGAAGATAAAAGGAAGATGAAAACGTCAATGTAACATAACCATATTTCTCTACACGACTGCGAAAGGCAAGGGTCCATAAGAGACCTGGAACTTATTGAAACAGGCATATAAAGTGCCACCAATAAAAAAAAAAACCCAGAGTTCTCTATTTATCCGTTCGAGATATTGCCATGGATATTGCTGTATAGGAGAGTTGAGGAGCAGAGAACCCGAGATGGCGGACTGAAACGTGCTAATAAGTGAACATAAAGTGATACGTGTGTGTATAAGCAGTGTATGTTAAACAGTGATGTTTATGGACGTTGTAAAAATAGTGTTGTTGAATGTATTGTAAAGTAATAGTAATATAATAAATTGAACTATCTAAGTAGTTCTCGCAGACTTTTCCATTGTGCTGTACAATAAATACGCAAAGAATACAATCCCAATTATCTAACCTTTTGCTTTATTTTTTTGTCTCTGTCTGGTTATAATTTAATCAGGTAGTGTAAAACGCATCATCTCTTTTATCTTCCTGTTGGCTCCAGTAAGAATTTTCAGTAGAATATGCTGTGAGGAATAAAACTGTAAATGTTTTATTTTAAATTGGGTTAGTTTTGAATATCGATGAGGGTGGAAGGGAATACTTTCTGCACAGTTTAACATTTTCGTCATCAGGTGCGCTGCTAAATGCATGGAGTAATTACTCTTTTCGCTACTTGGTGCGCTGCTAGATATAATAACGCCCCTCCCACAAACAGATGGCAGTGAGATCAATTTCTACAACAGCACCTCTAGTATGTGTTACTATAAGTGCAACATGCTATTCATGTTAAATTCTCTATGTTTTTCGACTGTAATTTCAAGACATTAATCTAATTAATTTATATATGTTACACTCTTACAAGTGTATATTTATTGTATGGTAGTCTGTAAGTTTCAATTTGTTATGATTAGTTTAAAATATAACCCTAATATACTATATGTAAAATAGGGTTTATAAATATGGAATAAATACTACTACTACTAGTATGTGTTACGAGAAACTCAGTAAGGTTAGCATCCTATTATATATTTATCCATGTAATTATATTAAGAGAGTCACATCATATATTTTTGAGGGGATTAACATTTTGGTGTGCCGTGTTGAGTCTAGACCTGTCTAGGGTGTGTCGTGAATAAAAAAAGTTGTAGAACACTGAAATAGAGCATCTGTATAAACTCAAGATTTTACAGAAAGTAGTGCATTCTAATCACAGGCACGCTGTTTTCATACAGGTACCCAGTTGGTTTTTCATGTTAGCAATTGGCACTGAAATCCTGGTGGTCCAAGAGGAATCTGTGGTGAACACAAGATTTTGAGGAGTAAAATTTCCTCTAGTTCACACTTTCATGTTGTTGTTGTTATCTAATGCCGGGCTTTGGCAACGAAGCCATTAGCATTCTTGCTCTCCAATATTTCTCTGTGGTGGATCCATCAGGTAGAACTTCACAGGTTTGTAGATGATCTTCAGTCATTTCTTCTTCTTTGTTGCATAGAGGGCAATTTGGATTTGTGTAAATTCCTATTTTATTCAAGTGTTTGGCCAAATAATCGTGTTCTGTAAGCAGTCTGAATTTTGCTACTGCAGATTTACGTGGGATTTCTGGAATAATTTCTGTTTTTTTTTTTATTAAAATGCTCCATTTTTATCGTTGGCTGTTCACACTTTCATTAAAAAGAACATTTAAATGTATGATTTGTTTCTAAGCCTGTTGGATATCATATTCATTTGTATGATGGTTGGGGGGGAGTTTACAAGATGAATTTCTGAAACATGGAATTTATATTTGATACAAAAGAGAGAGCAGTACTTTTTAAAAATATAAATCCTGCCAAGATTGCAGCACTTTATGGAACGAGTTTATCAATTCCTGCCTTGTAAAATACAATGTCTGTGTTGCCAACCACTTTGTGACAGTGGAAAACCTGTGACCACAAAGCGATTCTTTCAGGCTGGAAAGAGGTGGAAATCACAATGTTCCAGATCTTGGCTCTATTGTGGAAGATCGAGGACTATCTAACAAAAGAGTCCGAGTTGCAACTGTCACAACTGCTCAACCTCAAGCATCATAATGCAGGAGCACTACTCCTCTTGTGAGCAGTCCATAATGTTTTCATTTAATGACCTTTTGTATGCATTCGAAGGTCTCACAATATGCCACTGCACTATCGTTTCCTTTTTTTAACAATACAATTACACATCCTTGCGATTTGACACAAAACACAGTGACCATCGCTTTTCCTGCAATTTCATAACCTTGAATATATGTTCGCAGAAATCCGAGATGTTTCCGCTCCATGCTTACACATTTTGCCTCTCAGTGTAATTGTGAACCCATGTCTCGTTACTAGAGACAATTCACGTCAAAGTCATGGCCATGAATCTCATACTGTTGGAGGAATGAGGGAATAGAAGTCATTCTTTCAGCTTTTACCCAGTTTTGAATTGCAAGCACCTCATGGCCACACACTAATGGTTCATTACACATTTATCAGTATCGCAGTATGAGTATATGAAGTATATGCTACTGAAAATTTTTAACACACTGGTGTTCACAGATATTTTACAGAACAAAATAAATTGAATTGAAGTAAAATATACATCAAATTCAGAAATACGAGGTGTGATAAAAAAATAAGGCAAGTTTTCAACCTTGAACATGTTATATTCATTTTATCATGACAATTTTAATCCCCTTCAAAATTCTCTCCTCCTGCATGGACACACTTATTCCAGCGATCTTGCCACTGCTTGAAAACCCCTTGGAAGTCCTCTCTCTTAGTTGCACTTAAGACCTTCGTCATAGAGTATATAATTTCTTTTACGGATTGAAACTGCTGTCTTTCACGACACCTTTTAATTTTGGAAACAGCCAAAAGTCAAAGGGTGCTAGCTCAGGGGAGTAAGGTGGGTGGGGGAACTCTGTGATCGATTTTTGTGCTAAAAATTGAGTCACGTCTCCTGTTCAAATTCTCTGTCAGAATGGTCTGAACAGATCTGTAAGACAAAGAGGTCTCTGATGAGATTTCTCTAATTGCCAGTGTCGGTTGGCACTAATCAAATCCCGAATTTTCACCACATTTTCATCTGTAAGTGATACGATGATTACCACAGACCATTTCATGCTTTTGGTGAGTTTACCGAACCGAGAACAAAATTTCATGCTGTTGCATTATTCGAATTTAGACATTTTTAGCAAATGAACAAGCCATGAAAAGAGAACACTTACTCCTCATGATATACCGGATTGCAGCAGGCCAGCAGTTTATGGCTTGGCAGTTAGCTTGAAGGTCAGGGTAGACACCCCCAACCTCGAGCCACTTGTAACACTTGGTGTAATGCAGTGGCAGCTCGACATATCTTATTTTCTTATCACATCTCGCAAAATTGATCATGTTGACAAAAAATAGTAATTACTGCACTACTACAATTTCCAACAATAAAAATAAATAAAATAAACTTTTCAAATTATGAAATGTTTACTTTGTATTTAGGAGATTTGAGGAACTTGAACACGTCCTTTGCAGCAATGGCGTATATGCCGTTGTTACAGTCTTTTATCTTCCCCTGGAAATCTCCACCCATTGTGTGAGTCTTGCCACTGCCCGTCTGTCCATATGCAAAGCAGGTTGCCATCCCGCCCTCAAAGATGGTTTGGACTAGAGGCTTTGCTGTGTAGCTGGAAAAGCAAATGGATTTCATTTCTGGTTTTCGATATTTAAACGTACAGTGGCACATTTTTAGGCTACACAACATCTGCGAGGCATCCATGTAACTGAGAAAATACAGAGTGAGTCGTAATTATGTACTATAAAATATTGCAGAGTATTCTATACACCAAAACAAATATAAACGTATAGCCGATACTGCATTGTTATCAAGATATGGCAATATTGCGTTATTTCAAAAGCTAGTTTAACCATTACCCATGGCTAAAATCAGTGTTGTTTTGTGGTTAGTTGGCCATATCTTTTAGTTATGGTGGTGTTTTCTTGATTCATGATGTTGAGTATTGTAACTGAGATTAGTGTTCTTTTGGATTGCTTAACATAACAGAGTTGGCACTAATACAGAATGGGGGAACTATACATAAACAGTGAAATGACGGATATGATCTTGATTTATGGTCAGCAGCAGCATTTCTGGAACTTCGCTCGCAATCTACCAGCACTGTTCATCAAAGGTGCAAAGCGACCGGTTTCCCTATGGCAAAGTTCCACTGCTACAAATGTTTTTGGAGTTGGGTCTCGTTGTGCAGGAAAACGTTCAGCGTAGATGCGAGCAGCAGCAGAATTGTTTCTTACTTCACCATAAATCAACATCATATCGATCATTTCACTGTTTGTATGGTTCCTCCATTCTGAAGTAGTGTCAACTGCTATGTTATGTAATTCAGTAAAGTAAAACTAACACTAATCTCAGTTACAACACTCAACATTATGATTCAAGAAAACATCACCATAACTACTAGACATGGCCAACTATGAATACATCTCTTTTTAACCACAAAACAACACTGATTTTAGCCACAGGTAACTGATAGACTTGTTTTTGAAATAACGCAATATTGCCGTATCTTGATAACAATGCGGTACCGGCTATACATTTATATGACAAAATAAGACCTGGAAACATAGTGGAACACGTGTTGTCAGAAAATAGCTGGATACACTACGAAGATAGATAGAATAAAAATAAATCTAACACAAAACACAGTGACCATCGCTTTTCCTGCAATTTCATAACCTTGAATATATGTTCGCAGAAATCCGAGATGTTTCCGCTCCATGCTTACACATTTTGC
This sequence comes from Periplaneta americana, assembly GCF_040183065.1. Lineage (NCBI taxonomy): Eukaryota > Metazoa > Arthropoda > Insecta > Blattodea > Blattidae > Periplaneta > Periplaneta americana. The sequence goes on along the minus strand of NC_091119.1, from coordinate 63,549,476 downwards.
CTCTCAGTGTAATTGTGAACCCATGTCTCGTTACTAAACACATAACTGAAAAACATATAACCTTCACAATTCAATCACGATATGAGCCTGAAATTCGTTAACTCGTTTACTATACAGATAATTTCGAAGTATCTTGTCATGAATTTATCCTCTGATAATGCAGTATTAATGTTTCCATACTCATTACAATTTGGCTAATGATGTATTCACTAGTTGGCATTTATTCTAGAACAAACCTGACCATTATTTCAAGTATAGAAATATTTTCAACATTTAATACTATTCTCACAATCCCCATGACACCAAGAATCACTTTTCAGCTACTGTCTTACATCTCATTTTCTTGTAGGTCTTCCATTCGCATATCAATTTATATTAGTTATTTTTTGCTCATTTCTTTAATGTGACCACAAAGCGATTCTTTCAGGCTGGAAAGAGGTGGAAATCACAATGTTCCAGATCTTGGCTCTATTGTGGAAGATCGAGGACTATCTAACAAAAGAGTCCGAGTTGCAACTGTCACAACTGCTCAACCTCAAGCATCATAATGCAGGAGCACTACTCCTCTTGTGAGCAGTCCATAATGTTTTCATTTAATGACCTTTTGTATGCATTCGAAGGTCTCACAATATGCCACTGCACTATCGTTTCCTTTTTTTAACAATACAATTACACATCCTTGCGATTTGTCGCTGAAAATGCATAACACAGAAGGTAACTTTCTATATCTTTAACAATAATAATGTAGGGATGGTCGCTATAAGTAGTTCTTATATATCAATAAAAATAATTCTTAAAATTCACCGTATGTTTCAGTCTTTGTCAAGATGATGTATGTTTTTTCAAATAACGGATCAGAACTTCAGCAAGTTTTATAATATACAAATGGAAGATATTCCTTTAAATGTAACTTGTTTAACGATAGAACAAAATTTAGTTGTTAATGAAACTCCACCATGGATGTGGGAAAGGCCAAAGTGTTATATTAATATCCTTGGCGATTATACTAAGAATGATGCACCACGATCTGGTCCTTGTTAGGCACAGAGATCACGTCCACTTCCTTTCTTGCCACTTCTGTAAAACAAACAAATGCAAAGTCAAACACAGAATTAAAAACACCAATAGTAACTAGAAATACAAATAAAACAGAATTAGAGGGTTAGATTAGTTCTGAACATTTCAGTCCCGATGGGGTCATTGTCATCGTCAATGCTGTCTTTCACCTCCTATTGGGTTGTATTGATATAGAAACGATGATAATATAGTATGTATTAGATATTATACATTATCTTTATTCTTTACTCTCTTTGTAAATTGATTTATTATTGTAGGATTTAAATATTTTCATGCATTTTTCTGTACACATCAGACTGTAATAGGATTTTTTAAATTTTTTAACAATAATTCTAACAAAAATTAAAAGTTTAGGCCCAATATAATTAGTCAAAACATACAAAACGCATAAAATCAATTGTATTGCAACTTTAATTAATTAAAATGTGTAGCCAATTGTTATTGTTTTCTAATGCCAGGCGTTTGACAATAAAGTCATTTGCCCTCTTGCACTCCAATATTTTTCAAAGATATTATCATGGCCAGCCACTGAAGCACAGATTTTGAGGTGTTCCGAATCCATTTCTTGGTTTGAGTTGCACAATGGGCAGTTAGGAGACTGATATATTTCAATTCTATGCAGGTGTGGATTTTGACGCAGAGAGTTCCATTTTTTCCCTTGAGATTGTGTTATCAAATTTTGTTTGTTGAAGTCTAAGTATGTAGATTTAATAAATCTTTTCACAGAGTAATACGTAGATTTAGTAACAGGTCTGTAAGTAGCAGTGCTGCCCTTCTTTGTTAAAGCATCCGCTTTCTCGTTTCCCAGGATTCCACAATGGGATGGTATCCATTGGAATACAATTCTTTTATTGAGTGATATTAATTGAAAGAGCATTTTAGTTATTTCTGCTGTTTGAGATGAAGGTGTGTATTTAGAGACTATTGATAGAATAGCTGTTTTGGAGTCTGACAATATAGCTGCATTCTTAAATTTATTGATGTGTCATAGAAGATTCCTGAGACTTTCACTTATTGCAATGATTTCACTATCAAAACTTGTTGTTCCATATCCAAGAGATCTATAAAGTGAGGAGAGACAGCACGTAACACCTGCACCGGCACCTTGTTCTCTGGAGATCAACGATCCGTCAATGTATAAATGAAGCCAGTTTTGTGGAGGGTACCTAATATTAATTGTCTCTAAAGACAATTGTTATAGGCCAGTTTCTATCTGATGCTTTCCCAATTCACTGCGGGCTAAAGCAAGGAGATGCATTGTCACCTCTACTTTTTAACTTTGCTCTAGAATATGCCATTAGGAAAGTTCAGGATAACACAAAGGGTTTGGAATTGAACGGGATACATCAGCTTCTTGTCTATGCGGATGACATGAATATGTTAGGAGAAAATCCACAAACGATTAGGGAAAACACGGAAATTCTACTTAAAGTAAGTAAAGCGATAGGGTTGGAAGTAAATCCCAAAAGACTAAGTATGTGATTATGTCTCGTGACCAGAATATTGTACGAAATGGAAATATAAAAATTAGAGATTTATCCTTCGAAGAGGTGGAAAAATTCAAATATCTTGGAGCAACAGTAACAAATATAAATGACACTCAGGAAGAAATTGAACACAGAATAAATATGGGAAATGCGTATTATTATTCTGTTGAGAAGCTTTTGTCATCTAGTCTGCTGTCAAAAAATCTGAAAGTTAGAATTTATAAAACAGTTATATTACCGATTGTTCTGTATGGTTGTGAAACTTGGACTCTCACTTTGAGAGAGGAACAGAGATTAAGGGTGTTTGAGAATAAGGTTCTTAGGAAAATATTTGGGGCTAAGAGGGATGAAGTTGCAGGAGAATGGAGAAAGTTACACAGCGCAGAACTGCACGCATTGCATTCTTCACCTGACATAATTAGGAACATAAAATCCATGTAGCATGTAGCATGTATCGGCGAATCCAGAAATGCATATAGAGTGTCTGTTGGGTGGCCGGAGGGAAAAAGACCTTTGGGGAGGCCGAGACGTAGGTGGGAAGATACTGTAATATTAAAATGGATTTGAGGGAGGTGGGATATGATGGTAGAGACTGGATTAATCTTGCTCAGGATAGGGATCAATGGTGGGCTTATGTGAGGGTGGCAATGAACCTCCGGGTTCCTTAAAAGCTAATAAGTAAGTAAGTAAGACAATTGTCTCAGTATTTCAGTGTTTACTTCTGATTTCCGTATTTCTTCTGTTAAATTTAGATTATATTCTATATTTAATAGAGTTAATAAAGGGTTTGGTTTAATTTGTAAGTTTTCTTTTAAATTCGGGATATTGATTTTCTGCTTTAATTCCGAAAAAGCTCGTAAAAGATTCTCCCTTCTAAAAAGACTAGCAGGAAAGAAATGGGGATGCTCTAGAATTACTTTGAACACTACCATCGCCGGCTGCTATATATATGTATATAGCAGCCGGCGATGACACTACATACAAAATGTTTGTACAGCCAGTGCTGACATACTGCGGAGAAATTTTACTTACTTCACCTTTCATAAACGAAATAGAATATGTTTAAAACCAAGCTCTTATACTCATTACTGGTGGAATCAAAACAACTCCAATAGATTCTATGAGATTCCTCACTAATATTAACAGCATCAAATGACAATAGAAGAAAAAGCACAGATTCAATATGTGTAGTCATGTTAAGATAGGAATGCAGTATCATCACTTGTCCTGGATTCCTGATGAGAGAATCTGGCAACCCTGCACACATGTGATAACTGTCAAGAGCTCTCCGAGATGAAAAGGAAGAAGAATGGCTTCAATTTCAATTATGCAATGTATGGGTGGCTAATTAAATTCAAGGTTGTAGCTCTAGAAACATTAATTTCGACCATTTACACAGTTATTCTTAGAAGTGCATAAAGTGTGTATCACATCCCCTTTGTGGTTAAGATGACTTTACCAGGATTTGAAATATGTCCCTTCCAAACTGGTAGTTTAAGACATCAAATAGTTAAAACTTATAGCTACAGCTATAGCCAGTCCATGCATATAGGTTTCTACCATGCACACTCATTTCTCGAAGAATGTGTAATTATGTTTTTGTTAATAGGGAAATAGGTTTTAATTCAAGAACTGTGTGCTCAGGAACTTTAAGAGCAAAATATATACCAAGTATGATGTGGCTGAATTAATGACAATTTATCAAATCAGTGTAGTTTCATTAAATTAGGTAAGCTTCATTACAGTACACACCTTTCTTGTTGAGAGGCCTCTTCCTGATGCAGACTGTGATCTGGTGGTCCTCCACAGGATCTGTCTCACGCAGCGGTCGAAACTTAATACCATTACGATACTCCCTGCAACAAGATATTTTCTAAATCGCCTGTCACATGCAAATGCACTCTCCCCCCCCATTTTCTAAATCGCCTGTCACATGCAAATGCACTCCCCCCCCCACAAACACGTGCGTGCATAAAAAAAAATACACAATGCACGGGCAAACACGTGGCACACACACAAACAATATATGCAGCCACACTAACTTACAATACCTTCTGTATGAATTCTGCAAACTGGACAAAGGAAGAAGTAAATTTAAAACACCAATATAAGAAAGGAAACTTGCGGTCAGCACATAGTAGTATATTATGCAACGGTCTATAATGGTAGTTATTAAGACCCGAGTATGTTTATGAAACAATTCAAGCGAGTTTCAAATTTCCATATCAGCATCTTATCATCATAAGCAAGATGCGTAAGACTGTATTTGTTCGAACATAATTAAATGTCAAAGTATCGAGCTTTTACAAATATCTTACCTTGTTACTTTCGTGATCATGAAATGGTGAACATGAGTGTATTTTCAGCGTGTTCTCGACTATTGCAACAGATGGCACACGTGTGATTGTCTTTTCAGTGTGTTCCCGAGTAATGCAACAGATGGCAGGCGTGTATGCCATATTTATTGATTTTTTGCAGGGCTTGGTATAGAAATTTTAACCTCAAAGCAACACACATTAGAATACAGGAAATGAACTCAATCTATTAGATTATTAAAATCAATACAAATTTTATTTTAAATACATGTTGCTGATTGTGCAGTTTATAAAATTTATCTGCGGAACAGTTCCCAGTGAAATATTTGAAGTTGGGTTAATGTTTATTTGAGAGATTCGATCAATGTCACTTTCAAAACTCGCACCTGCCATTTTGTATTAGTGCTCTGAAGGCTTGCAGGATGTTGTGCGTACGATATATTAATCAATATCGCATATGTTTGGTTGGAAATCGATAGTTGTAGTAACATAATGAATAGCAGTACTGTAATGTATGTCATTAAGATACAGTTATGTCACATGTAATGAGCGTATTATAGTATGGCCGAGTAAAAAAGTGATTTAACGAGTAGGCCTATATATATTAAAGACTTCAAATTTGTCAACCAAAGCCTGAGAGACTATAACGAATATATAGGGCAAGGAACCTATGCATAAGATTCATGTTAATAATAAGTTAACATTTCAATAATACATACTTATAGCTTACTAAGTCAAGTTACTAAAAAAAGTAGAAATAAGTCATTACTAGACATCGGATTTTTAGGCACTAAAAATTGCAGTTTTAGGCGCCTAAAATAAGCTCAAAATTTGTAAAATTAGGCTCTATTTTAATTAAAATAGGCATTTTAGGCACATCAAGGTATCATACTTATTTCTTTCACTGAAATTTTTAGTTATACACTAAAATACGCACAAAAAAGTATGTTTAAACATAAAAAAAGAATACTATATTATATTTATAAACAGAGCTGCACAAATTTAATATATTGAAACTAATGAAATAATGATTATTGATATCAAGATTACTCATTTTAAGTTATTGAAATTCAGTTCCATGCTCAGACTTTATTATAATTATCTGCACAGTACACCACCAGAATTTTTTCTAAATTCTCCACAGTTAACCTTTGCCTTTTGTCACTGAGAATCATTTTGAAAGCAGAAAAACTTCTTTCAACCGAAACTGATGTCAGAGGCGCAAATTTTAAATTAGGTACAATAGAAACATCAATACTTACTGGAACATTTACACTTTCCCCCGATATCACTCTTGATACTTTTTCCAACAATGAAAATCCTACATTCTTATTTAATACGTTGTCCCACTTATTTTTAACTTTTTTCCCAGTTTCGCCCAAAGCTGAATGTATGTTCACTTGAGCTTCCTTTACTATTACTATTTGGCTACAAAGAGATTGTTTTTCACGTTCTAATTGTTCAATGCTTGCAGGTATGAAAGAAAAGTTTGATGTTATGTAGGCAATATCGTTTTTCACTCGTGAGTCATTCAGACAATCTTTCACTGCTTTCACACACGCTGCACTATCAGTTTCAGGTAATTTATCAATAACTGTGACCACTTCTTTAAAATACTTAGAATAATACACCACTGACTGAATCCAGGTTCCCCATCGTGTAACAACCGGCTGAGGTGGGAGTGGGATATCTGGAAAGTTCTCTCTGAATATTGAAATCCTGGATGGGGCTTTACAAAAACATTTTTTTGTGCTAGAAATAAACGAATTGACAAGAGGAAATTCATTCCGGATTGTTTCAGAAACCCTGTGAAGGCCATGTGCTAGACAGGTTACATGCGTGAGGTTAGGATAAAATGTTTTAAGAAGTGGAGCTGCAGCAACCATGTATGAGGCAGCATCAGTACAAAACAACAGAACTTTAGAATTCGTCTATATTACCTGAGTATAAAGACTGTAGGCCTTTATTTACAAAATAAGCAATGGCTTGGCTATTCACTTTCGAAAGTTCCTTAACACATACGAGGTGTGGAATCGAAGGTCCATCAGGACTAAGTTTTCCTACTACCATATTTGCTATATACCTATTCATAGGATCTGAGGTTTCATCCACAGAGACCCATATGTAAGAATCACCTATATCCTCCCGAATGGAAGCTAAAGTTTCATTGTATATTCTGTCTAAGTAATTTTTTCTTAGGGTCGACTCAGATGGGATATTTTGTTTGCAGTATTTTTGTAAAAACTGTCTTAAAACCGGATTTTCAATTGCATTCCAGGGAATGCTAGCAGCAACAAACGCTCTGGTTAAATCAGCATAGAAATTGCTGCTGAGATTGGATGAAGTAGGCTGTGTTAGTAAAGTTTGTTGCAGTTGATTTTTCTGCTGAGCTTTAGCCTTATGAGCCACTCCTTGCACATGCTGCTTTAGGTGGCACTTCTTTTCTTGCGAAATCTAAAAATGTAAAGTAAACTGAATTAAAATAAAATCCTAATTGTTGTATTGCCGTATTTCTATCACAAAGTTAGTGGGTTCGAACAATCGGCATTATCGCGTTAAACTTCACAGGACAACATCCTACGGCTCAAAACTTCTCAACACAAATAAGGTGAGGGAAAGAGCAACTGTTAACGAGCATTCAAATGAACTGTTGTTATTGAGATTCAATTGGACAAAAATACAAAGTTCCACTTATTGTTGCATTTCCTGGTAGTGTTAACACTAGGAGGGCCATTCTTTTAAATATTTTGTAACGGTTTACCGTACTAATTCGCAGTTTTACGACTTTTCATAAATATTTCAAAAACACTCTTTCTCCAAAAATTGTGATTTTATGACACTCTGAAGGGCAGTACAGCTAATCGGTTTCAGACCGAAAACAGTCATTTTTATAGTATAGTATATCTCTGAATCGGTAGCAGCACATGTTGTGATTGTTGCCTGCTTCAAAACTAAGGTTGGTTCTTTGTCGGCATTTATGCCTCCAAACATGTTAAATTCGGTGAAATTTATTGCGAGTGTCGTGAGATTCAAAACATTTTGTTTCCTTTATCAATGGTTTCATGGCCGGTGTGAAGCAAACTTTCCACTTTTTAAATGCCTTAAATTTCGCAGTGAATGCATGTATAAATTATAAAAAGTAAGAGTAAAATGCAAAACTTTACAGTGAGTTAGGCATTTTTAGGCGAATATTAACAAATTAGGCTCTAATAACCGTTTTAGGGCATTTTAGGGCACTATAAAACTCTTTGAATACCTTTCAATTTCCATGAAACACAAATATTAATAATTATTTTTACTTTTCTCCTAGAGAAACAAAATAGGCATTTGCCCTAGAATCCGATGTCTGGTCATTACAAAGAGTCTAAGCCATCAATTAAAACACCCATTATGTTATTTAAAGAAAATTACATTGTTATAATATACTGTATTAAAAAACATGTAGTACTGGTATTAATTTGCAATACTGCATGCTTTTTTAATACAATTACCTTACAAATTACTGTAGCCTAATAGAAAATGCTGTTAATAAAGGTCCGTCCTCCTCATAAAAACTCTCTTCAGCTCACAGAGTCATCCCACCTGATCATAGCGAGGAATTCCCAGTTAGGGTTGCCAGGGTCCATGCTCATGAGAACGTCCTTCTCTTCTTTGAGGTCTGCCTTTCTCTGGCTCCTCTCCTCCCTGTTTTTCTTCAGTCGCTCCACCTCTTTCACGACATTACTGCGCAGCCCCCTTCCTGCACCTCCTGTGGAAGAAAAATGTTTTTAATCCATTTTCCAGGTCATGGACTATCTAGTCTCTGTGATCACTTTCCACCCAAGCTGACATGTGTGCCCAGACGTGAAGGAGTTCAGGACAATGAAATGGTCAATAGATTGGCTAAGGAAGAAATCGAGAAAAAAATACAGAACTTAAGACTATTTGATTCATCTTATACATTGTCAGGCAGGTTGTTAGGGAAAGCATGATTAATGAACATACAGTACTGAAGAAGAATGCAGATACTCTGCAAGAACCTAATAAGAGCAAACCTGGTCAAAAACTAAAATGAGTTCAGACATTTATTACTTGAATATGAAACCTTCACACAGCTGACAACTCGCATTTTCAGGAATTACCTTAAGAAAATGAGTGAGCTCTCCCAACTTTATCTTCTGTTATAATAAAATATATAATAATTTAATTTTTAATGTGCAGTACACAGATTGACCAATAGTTGTACAGAGAAGAAAGAATTGTAGTCAATTTACCATTTTAAGCACTTGAGAATTGAAAATGTGAAGTTGGTTGACACTAAAGTAGTTCCAAAGCATACATGTTCTCTTCAAATAAATTTAGCAATTGGAGGGGACAAGAAAAAGGGAAGGGGAAAAACACATGCACACACACAAAATATTAGGGGGTTCAAAATTTATTCTGCATTGTATTTGTGAACATTATATAACATTTTAAATCCTGATTATTTTTTGACACTTCTGCCAATGATGAGGTAACTTATTTATTCCTTCTTGAATGGTTGATTATGTAAGCCATTTCTTCACTTCTTGCATCATTAAATCATTTATAATTAACATTTTGCTTCTAAGCTCTTTTTCAATAGTTCAAACAGATGTCAAATGGAGATAAATCCAGGCTAAGTTTAAATTTAGTAATGATATTTTGTGTGGTTTTTGGACAGTGAGGACGGACGTTGTAATTGATGGAGGATTATAACTTTATAAACGAGTAGTTTGTTTATTGATGAAGTTGCAAGGCATGTGGTATGTTATAAACTATAGCCCCCTCATCTTTAAATTACTTTAGAAGCCTTCCATAAATTTCAGCACCACTTGTTCTTTTCACACTGAGAAACTTGACAATTTGCTGTGAAACAGCATTTGAGAGATCTCTCTCATGTTTTCTCATATTGTTGATAGTAACTAAAGATGAGTAAGGAAAGAATAAGAGCTTATATAATAGATTAAGCGTATCTAGAATAAAATTATTTACTTACAAATTGCTTTTAGAGAACCTGGAGGTTCACTGCTGCCCTCACATAAGACTGCCATCGGTCCCTATCCTGAGCATGATTAATCCAGTCCTTAGCATCATATCCCACCTCCCTCAAATCCATTTTAATATTCTTCCAACTAACACTTCATATGCATTTCTGGACTGACCCATACTTGCTACATGTCCTGTCCAAGTAAATATTTTAATCCAAGGAAAAAAAAATCTCTCTTGCTCTCTCTCTCTCCATTTTTGATCATGAATACAAATTCAATTCTTAAGTATCATTCACTACAAACAGAGTATGTATTTGACCATTTGTACTATCTACTCTTTTTTTTAAACAACGAAATTTAATGTCTGGAACATGTCGCCCTGGCAGCTGTTCTTTTTCCTAACATAGACATATATATGGCCCTGAAAAGAGGCGTGTTTACCAACTAGTCGCAGATCAACTCGTTTGAAAATAATATAACAACAGATCATAGTCAACAAACATACAGTAGAACCTCGACAACTCAAATGTCCAATTACCTGAATGCACTATCAAAATAGTGGCAAAAAAAAAACAGACCGATGGAATAATCAAAGTCCCCGAAATGAGCCACTGCACATGCCACACCCGCATTCACAAGATAGCGAGTCATCTATTGAAATTGTTGTAGTTTCGACTGCTGACATGGCCCATTTCGAAAGCCATTAAAACATGAGCTGGTAAAATTCATGTTCTGGGAATAATAAGTTAATTAAGTAGTAAAATATGGCTGCAATCGAAAAGTATTGGGAATAAATTTGAATAAGGAACAAAAAAAAAAGTTTCCTTCCCAGGCAGGATTCGAACCACGAAATTCTTAGTTACCAGTCTATCGTGGCTCTGGAGTGAACAAGGCTCTCAAATCAGTTACTGCACTGTACATACAACAAAGGAAAGGGCAGAAACCGAGAAATCGCGTTAACACTACTTGGAGTAGTGGGACTAAGCATCCAATTGTTATAAGGAAGGGATGTGGGTGTAGTATTATTTTTTTTCTACTGTAGTGTATGTTTTAACTGTTTGTTTGATTTTCCAGGATTGATTTCTTCATTATTATATTGATAATACTGTACAAAGTTTGAGTTCAGGTAGAGTAATTCCATTATGTTTGACAATTCGAATGAATTGATAATCCAAACTCCCTTCCCCATCACTTAGTTTGAATTATCGAGGCTCTACTGTAATATAATTGTTACTTTAAAGATACATTGATAGCCTTTTATTTAAAGCTGTTTGGCACACTTGACAAAACTGCTAAACTAGTTGTAGAGATTTTCGTTTCTCTTTCCTATAATTCTGCAATGCTTGGGAAAAGTGGGATAAGTCAGTTTCCACAAAATTTGTTTATTAATTTATTGACAACTTACGGAACATCTGCCCTCTTGGGAAAAGAGACATAAGTATTTCTCCCATTAGAATAATTCATACAGGAGAAAATCAAATCGACATAAACCAGTGTGAAGACAGTTTTTTCCTTCTGTAAAATTAACATTTATGACTTGTGCCATTTTTCCCGACCACTACAGAGTTATTATGCCATGAATGTGAATCGTATGGCCAAGAATATGCCAGCAGGCTTCGTAAATACCTTGCGCCGCCATGGCAGCCTGCTGTTGTTGCTGCTGCTGCTGGATCTGTTGCTGACGTGCGGCCACGCTGGCCACGGTGGGCGTGCTCGGCGTCGGAGTGATATTTTTTATGCTACACGAGGGGTCTCCATGGCCATTAAGTGCGGGTACGATGTTAGTTGGCCGCGATTGTTGTTGACGGGTGCGCTGGTAGTACGTGGACCGGTTGGCGTCGTCGGCTGAAACAGGGCACAGAGTTACGCCGCCGTCTGCGGGCAGCACCTCCATGGGCACGGGACTCGCGCCGAGTCGCCTGTGCAGCAGCATGGAGAAGCACATCGCTGCGTCGCCGCACAACGAACGACAATGCCGCGACGACAAGTCTCTCAGGCCGCCCCACCACGCAAACACGCGCGCGCTGCGGCCTGCTACTGGGCAAACCGCGCATTCCTTATGTGTAAAACAGGCTTATTCCCGCAATAACGTTATAATTATTACTGTATCTGGTACAAATGTAGAAAACAAGGCTCTCATTACGGGGAGGAAAAGGGGAGAGAGAGGGCGAGAGAGAGAGAGAGAGAGAGAGAGAAATGAGGGCAAAGAGAATCGGAAGGAAGAAAAGAGAAACAAGGAGAGAAAATAGAGAGAAACAGGCTGTACAAATCTGGACACATAGAAGATTGGACACGTTCTTGAACAAGTGCCAAAAACCAATTTTAAAACTTAAGCTAAAAGGTTGGTTATTTCGTGATAACCTTGGTAATTTCGTGATATTACATTGATAATTTCGTGAGAGGTAGAAGAATTGTGGAAAAATTCATTAAAACCAAATGAAATTCTCATTTATTGTTACAAGACTTCAAACATAGTAATTCCGTCTAATATTCATAGCAAGAAAACATAGAAATACATATCAACACATAATAAGAATGAAATCAAAGTAAAAATTGAAATTGAAAAGACATCTTCTTTGCCCTGAAAGGGTGAACACTTTTATTACGGACTTTACTATAGCCTATATTACTAGGGTAACTCCAAAAGTAATGCATAACATTTGTTTAAAAATTATATTTTTATCCTACAGCTTTGCTATTTTCACAGAATGTAGATACATCCTTTAGGAACAAAATGTCACTTTTCCACATAATCCCCGTCCCTTTCAACTGCCTTACGTAACCTAGGAACGAGGGCCTGTAGACCAGCACGGTAAAAGTCTGGACCAACACGTCTGAGCCACTCTTTAGCAGCGTGCACAAGGGAGTCATCTTCTAACCTCATTCCACGAAGGGATCCTTCAGTTTACGAGAGAGATGGTAATCGCACGGTGCCAGTTTAGGACTGTAAGGCGATTGTTTCAGTGTTGTCTATCCGAATTTTCTGATCTGGTCTGTGATCTTGTGACTGACATATGTCTGTGCGTTTTCGTGCAATAGCAGAACATCCTGCTTCTCACGATGTTGTCGAACACTACTCAGTCAAGCTTGAAGTTTCTTGAGAGTTGCCACATACGCGTAAGAATTAATGGTGGTTCCGTGTGGCATGATACCCATAAGCAAATATCCTTCTGAATCGAAAAACACAGTAGCCATAACTTTTCCTGCCGAAGGTGCGCTTTTGAATTTCTATTTCTTTGGTGAATTTGTATGATGCTACTCCATTGTCTGCCTCTGCCTCCGGTCCAAAATGGTGGAGCCGTGTTTCATATTCTGTCACAATTCTTGCAAGTAAGTCATCTAGCACTTATCATTGACACTTAGCATGATAACAAATCAAACAGAAGCTACACTGAATCCATTGCGTCCCCCTTTTCTTTTTTGTTATATCTTATCTTCAGATTTCTAAAATTCGTATTGTAATACAATTTTTAAAATAGTATAAAATGTAACGCTTAATACTCAACAAAATTTCGCCTCAAACAGCTAAGATTTCTATCAGTAAAGCTAAGCCTATATGGCGACTACAGCTGTATCTAAAATTCGAAAAACATTTCCTAAAATTTCATTAAGGTATAATAAATCTTTGTTCCAAATATCATTTGCTTACCTTTAGTAATAAGCCTGTAATGTAATTACAAACATCCACAAAATTTGTACGCCTGAGAAGTCGACGCTAACTTGCTCTCTCCAAACATAAAAGCTCACTGAAGCAGCTACAATAGTCACACAAAGCGTAGCTGTATGTTTCTGGAAACTGGACAACATATACAATCCCTTGGCGGAAATTTTAATCTCGTAACACCATTGGTTAGTTCACGAAAAAACAAAGAAAAAGTATCACGAAATAACCACTGCCACGAAATTATCAATGTTTACCCTATATTGGGGATTCAATCAATCGCATTCCAAAAATATGCTATGAAATATTTGATATAAAAGAATTTTTATTTCAGAAAGGAAGCAAAAACGACCAAAATTGTATTGAACTTTTTTGTTTCAAATATCTCAAAGAATAACTTCCTGAAATTAATGACATTGCTAATGGTTCACTCTGTATATGTAGCATGGAAATTAACCAAATTAACTTTTATTCTATCCCTGTTTATGGACAATTGAGGGGCTTAGAACAAAGAGCAGGTAAGTGACGGAAACCTAGTTTTGAGGAAATTACAGTTAAAGTTCTACATGCAATGAAATATTATACACTAGTTTGGTGAAATGATGCCCATATAGCAGCACTGCACAGTGTAATCACTTACCTCATTTTTTTTAATAATGTCACTTACCTGCTTTTTGTTCTAAGCCCCTCAATTAATATGTCCAAAAAGAATTGCATTATGTGAACACCAAATGCAGACCTAAAACAAATAGTCGGTCCCAGAAATGTAAATATAGGGTGATTCACGAGGATTTACCGTTCCTTACGGAGCTTATTTCCGAAGACATTCTGAGCAAAAAATATCATATAAACATTTGTCCTAATCTCAATACTTTCAGAGTTATACTAATTTGAAATTGTTTGTAAAATACCATTATTGTTGAGTTTTAAGCGTAAAAGAATATTACAGATAAAGAATGAACTATTCATGAGTAACATTTCTTTAATTAGCTAATATTCGGAAGCTAAAAATGTGTTGTGAATTCCATAGTTGCTTCATACAGATTTTTTTTTTTTCGATTTTTAACTACAAAATTACATTTTCTTACGCATTTATTACAACAATTGTTACAAATCACGCCACTCTTGTAAATTCTTTAAGACTGTACATTAAGATGCGTAATTAAACTGTAAAGAATCAAGTTCCTAAAGTCGTATGATTTGTAACAATTTTTGTGATAAGTGCGTAAGAAAGATGTCATTTTTAGTTAAACATTGAAAAATAAAATCTGTGCAAAGCAATTGACAACACATTTTAAGTTTCAGAACACTAGTCATTTAAAGAAATGATACTTCTGAATAGTTCATTCTCTATTTGTAATATTTTTTTACCCTTAAAACTAAAGAAATAAGGTATTTTCAAACAACTTCATATTTTGTGTAACTTTGAAAATATTGGGATTAGGACACATGTTTCTATATGACATTTTTAGCTTAGAATGTCTTCGGAAATAAGCTCTGTAAGTGACGGTATATCCTCGTGAATCATCCTGTATATGTAGTCTTCAGATTAATCTTTCATTTCAAACTTGAAAGTATATTCCATGATTCAGATATTGTGCATCTACAAATTGGAACCAAATTACTGACAGGAGGAGTCAGATTCCAATCATTCTGACAGAGGTCATTGCCTCTCCTAGCAATTCACTCTATAATCAATCTCTCTGAAAAATAATTAAGAATCAACTCCTCTCACTTGCTTTCAATTTTAGAGCTCTTGCACCTACTTGGTCTGTTTAGTCACCACTATCTTCTTGGTAACTTGAAATCTCACCTATTTCACTTGGAGTTTGATTTCCCCTTTTTCTGAAGATTTTAATCTTCTCCAGAAAGCTCTTTCGGTTCTCCTGCAAATGAGAAAGTCGATAATTATGCAAAACAGGCAACATATTTGCATCCAAGACCTCTCCAAGTGATATCTCTATCCAGTGCTTTTGCTTCAGTAAAGTCTCATTTTATAAACCTATGGATTAACAATTGGCTCTCTTCTGACAAAGGAAAAATTTTACAGTCTATAAAAAAAAATAAAAAAAAACATAATGACCTGGATATGTATAAAAACTTGCCCAGACATGTTTAAACATTTTTAACAAGAGCCAGAACAGGTCACATTGTCACACAATTGTACCTACACCGATTTCTCATTTCTGATAATCCTACTTGTCTGTGGTGTAATAATCATGATGAAGATCTGGAACACATTCTTCTATACTTTCCATCCATAAACCACAAAAGAAGTAAATTAAAATCATCAGTACCAGTTGCAGAAGACACAGCCCTGCAGTATATATTGACTACACCCCACCTCTAGATACTAGCAACAGGCATCTATAATGAACACCGATCAAAATATCCCTCTTTTCTCGTGAAAAACAATAACTGAATAGACTACAGTGGACTATAGTGGACATTATGTTGTCAGCAAACAGCTGGATACATTAAGAAGATTGATTGATTGATTATCCTCACCCATCTGAGTCATAACATTTCGATTCTTTTTTTTTTAAGTTTTATTTAACGACGCTCGCAACTGCAGAGGTTATATCAGCGTCGCCGGATGTGCCGGAATTTTGTCCCGCAGGAGTTCTTTTACATGCCAGTAAATCTACTGGCATGAGCCTGTCGCATTTAAGCACACTTAAATGCCATCGACCTGGCCCGGGATCGAACCCGCAACCTTGGGCATAGAAGGCCAGCGCTATACCAACTTGCCAACCAGGTCGACTTTCGATTCTTTTTGCACACTGATGCAATAGCTTTTGTCTCACTTTCTTCAATAAAAGGGACGCTTCGCTTCTCCTGAAAAGCAGACAGATTGATTGCCTACATAAGGGGTCTGGTTCTTAATCTAATATGCTATAAGGTAAGAGCACCAGTAGTCGACATGTTAAGAAAATGTGTACTGTTTTTTTTTCAATCCTCCGACTGTACTTTACCGTAAGAAATAATTTTAAAAATATATTCTGACACCTGCAAATCCCTACTTTAACCTATAAAATCTTGCATTGAAAATTTAGAATCTGTAACAAAGCTGCACGCTGAAAATTATCTTCATTGCCATAACAAAGTATAAAACATGAACCAAAATTCACGCATCATTTCTAACAAGTGGAATAATAATTATTTGTGGTAGACGGTGTTGAGACATTTGATTGATTTACTCATATTTCCTTTCCAGTCTTAATTTACTATCATTCGTAAAATAAAACAAATTAATAAAGTCTTACTGCCATTGTGGTATATCAACAGATCTAATGAGCGATGTCAGATGTAAGCATCATCTAGGTACTTACGAATTTTGCCAAAAGGCCTAAATGTAAGTAATTATAATGGCAATCTTAAAATACTGGAGAAGTGTTTACTTACTGGTGAATGTTTATTTAAGACGTGCTCCTTTATGTCTTTAATGTCACATCGGATTTCTGTCATGGTCTGTATTATGTTTTGAAGCAGATGTTCTTGCTCGTTATATTTCTGTCACACACACAAAAATACTTTAATATCTTGTTGTTGTAGTAGGTTATTTTACGACGCTTTATCAACATCTTAGATTATTTAGCATTGAATGAGATGAAGATGATAATTCCTGTGAAATGAGTCCGGGGTCTGGCACCGAAAGTTACCCAGCATTTGCTCATATTGGGTCGAGGGAAAACCCCGGAAAAAATCTCAACCAGGTAACTTGCTTCAACCGGGAATCGAACCCGGGCCACCTGGTTTTGCGGCCAGATGCGCTAATTGTTACTCCACAAGTGTGGACGTTATAGATCAATGTACAGTAATGGTAATATTTCAATATTGGTTCACATGTAATATTCGAATGTCTATTCACTCCTAATCATAATTTACTTTTTATCTTACTTTCCAGACCACTTTCTTGATTTTTCTGTGCACACAGTCGCCACTTTAAGCGGTTGTTATTATTTGTTACACAAGTATTGTCAGTTTAGTCACTGTTACTATTTATAATAGGAGCACAGGATATTGGCATCACACCACACCACATAAACCGTTATCTCAAGTATGCAAATTCCGATTTAAAACATGTTTATGGTTATTGTTCCCTTACCAATTCTAAGAAAGGTATTGAAAGTTTCAGAAGTACAGGCATACTCAATATATAGTTAACAGCTCCGTCAACACCCTGTGCAATTACTTAAGGGTTAAAAGTTTTCTTTGTACATACAGAACAAAGTTGGACAAGTTTACTGTACATAGACGTAAAAAGAAAAAGCTAAAGGTATCAGGTATCCCTGTCACATACCATGAAGGCACTTGGAGGGGGACATGGAGGTAGAGCCCCATGCTTTCCATGACCTTGGCACTAGATTGAGGTGGTGTGGTCGGCACCACGCTCTGACCACCTTTTACCCCCGCGAAAGACCCGGTACTCAATTTTATAGGAGGCTGAGTGAACCTTGGGACCGTTCTGAAAGTTTGGCAACGAGAAAAAATCTTGTCACCGCTCGGGATCAAACCCCGGACCTTTCAGTCCGTATCCAGCTGCTCTACCAACTGAGCTACCGTACATAGATGTATTTTGATGAACTATTAATATACCATCCAATTACTGTATTTGGCATACCTTCTCTTCTTAATTGAAACACAGTGAAACTGAAAGTAGAAACAGCACAAACACAAATTTAATGAGGAGTGTAAAGAGAAGCTGGTACAGGCTAAAAGAGCCTAAGATGATAATGATAATTAGATACAGTATTTTGAAGCATAAATTCTTGTGTGATAATGATTGAAACTTTTTATAAATACCATTGCCATTCAAGTGAAAACTATGGAATTTTAAGTGTATATTTTCAGGTGTAATGACTCATAAACCTAAATAGTAACATAATAATTCAATAACTTAGGAGAAATAACCGTATAAACACTGAAAGACATCAATAAGTACTGTAAGTTATAGCATCTAAAATTAATTTTTTTATATTACATTATTTTATTTTAATTTCCAATAAGGAAAAAAGATGATTACCGGTACTGTATATTCTAGAAGAACTTACAATAAAGCTAATCATCGCTGTTCCCGCCAATATAGACAGAGATGGAGAAAACATTTTCAAAAGAATGCCTGACTTCATATGGTTGAAAGTATGTCCTTTAAAATGATGACATGAATCTAGTAAAACTGCAGTGGATCACTAGACTGTGTTTGATCTGGTTGAAACAGTGGAAAATCCCAATAGTGGACACGTTTTAGGATTAAAAAGTATCTGCTATTAAGAAAATGTAATTTTATATATACAATATTATATTAGTGTTGAGATACATTATGTAATATTAGAGGGAAAGGAACTGGCCAACCTACCCCATTATCTCCTCGCCTAGTTGTCTCATAAGTGGTGCCTTCTTGTATTGCTTGTGAGGTTCAAACATGTCTTTGGACATTTGACTAAACAACAATTGTGTAAACTGCGTCCACCACTTTGGAGTAGTGGTCATCATGTCTGACTGCGAAATTAGTGGGCTCGGGATCGGATCCTGGTTGAGACAAGTTGCCTGGTTGAGGTTTTTTTCCCCGGAATTTTCCCTTGACCCATTAAGAGCAAATGCTGTGTAACTTTTGGTGTGGAACTCTCGATTCATTTCATCATCATTGTTTTTTTTTTTTTTTGTTTTTACTCAAGTACTTTTAATAGCATTATTTTAGTTTATTTGCTTTTCTTTGGAACTATATGCATTTATTTAAACTGAGAGAATATACGAAAAATTCTCTCACAGTTAATTTAGGTGTTAATCAGGGGCGGCCCTGCAATAAGAACTGCAGAACTGCCATTTACATGGACCTGTGAAATTAAAAGTGTAAAATGTGCTTTTATGTAATCTAGTTCATTGATTCATTTCTATTGCCAATTAATTTTCCTTCGATTGAGATTTTACTGTCTAATATCCCCTGTGAAGCCACCAACATGATTTAGCTCCTTGAGATGACTGATATTGTACAGTGGAATGTGAATGTGTATGCAGCAGAAATACAGAACTACAACAATTGATCTGTCATGAGAACCCTGCTATTTTATGTCTCTAGGAGAGACGCCTCCATCCCGAAAACTCCCTGAGTATCTCGGGATACTACATTCACCGGAATGATCACCTTGCCGGTATTTGTGCCAACGGAGGTTGTGTCCTCCTACTCCACCAAAGTATTTTTTCCTCTGTTATCAACATTAACAGTCCACATCAATGCATAGCTCCTCGAGTAACTTTACCTACCATACAATTTTCAATAGTCTCTGCTTATATGCCCCCAGACACACCTTTGACAGTGCATGAAATTGAACACATTCTCTCGCAGGTACCTGCTCCATATCTGGTAGTCAGGGGCGTATTTTGCGGACTACCGGGCTCTCGAAAAGAAACAAGTTGTCAAGGCGGCATCACTGGAGAAACCGCTGCCGCGAAGGGTAGCCTGTGACCGTTCCGCTCACGTCGCACAACTCCCCGTCCCCCCGCTCCCTCCTGTTTCCATCGTGCACTGTAGGCGAGGGAGTTGCCGCTCTCGTGATCGGTTTAGGCGCGAAGCAACAATATGCTTAGTACGCTAGCTCATTAATGTGATTGTGTTCTTGCAGTGCAGTATTTTAAATTTGTGATTTGTTTGAGTGTCTAAGAGTTATATTAATTGTGAATTATTAAGTTTTTAATTTCCCAATTAAGTGATATTGTGAAAAATATGGCAGAACTAGTTTCTGGAGAGGTTTGTGTTGAAAATGACTGTGTAATAGAAGGTTTATTAAAAGTGCCTTTTAACCGTCGTACATACAACGAGAAAGTTGAAATTGTGAAAATGGAAAGACCAACTCCTGAGTTAAATTTGTCCATGGACGTAAAAGAAAAAACAGCGTGAGTACACACGCCATTTCACTTCAACATCATATGGTAAGTGGAATTGGTTGTGTGGTACTTCTAAACTGTCTAAACTATTTTGCTGGCCATGTTTGTTATTTAGCCGCGAAACTAATGTGTGGTCAAAAGGGGGGTTTTCTAATATGAACTCCCTTCGAACGGAAGTCCTAAAACACGACAAATCAAAAGTTCATATTTATAGTAGCATGAACTTTGCAAACTTTGGGAAGACAAGAATTGATTTACAGCTAGATAAGCAAAAAGTTCTACACATCAACCAACACAATGCTCTTGTGCAAAAAAAATCGGGAGATTTTACTGCGTCTTAATAACGCAGTCTGCTTTCTAGGAAAACAAGAATTGGCTTTTCGGGGTCATAATGAGAGTGTGGAGTCAGACAATAGAGGAAATTATATTGAATATTTAAGTTCCTTAAGTGAATTTGACCATTTACTGGCCAATCATCTTGAGAGTTCAACAGTATTCCGTGGTACTTCTCCCGCAATTCAGAATGACTTAATATTTGCTATAAGTGGGGTTATGATAAAGAACATAAAATCTGAAATAGAAGCACCTTTTGTGGCCATTGTTGTCGATGAAACAAGTGACTGCTCTAATCAGAGTCAATTGTCTACTGTTTTAAGATACGTCGACAGTACTGCCAATGTTCAAGAACGGTTTATAGGATTCACAAACGTCAGATCGGGCAAAACTGCTGCTGCTTTGTTTCAGCATGTGGAAGGTGTTATAGCAGAATACAATGTCGGCAATAAGTTAATTGCACAGACATACGATGGTGCTTCAGTTATGGCGGGAAATATTAATGGCTTAAAAACAAAAGTTCAAGAAAAGTATCCTCAAGCACTATTTGTCCATTGTTACAGCCATGTTCTCAATTTAATTTTGCAACAAACTACTTTATCCATTCCAGAATGCCGCATTTTTTTCAAAACACTGTCGGGTTTAGCTGCATTTTTCTCATCATCTCCTAAAAGATCAGAAAAACTCAAGGAATTTATGAAAAAGAAACTCCCAAAAGTAGCACCAACTACATGGAATTTTACATCTCGGCTTGTAAATGCAGTAAAGGAATACAGAGAACAACTGACCGCTTTCTTTGAAAATATCATTTGTAATGACTCTGAAGAAAACTGGGATGATGATGTAATTGTGCAGGCTCAAGGATATTTGTATTTTTTCACAGTTTCAGAATATATTTCTTCTTGAAGTCTATGCTAGAGTGTTCGCACATACAGATGTGCTCTACAATATTCTTCAGACAAAAAGTCTAGACATAGCATACTGCTTGCAAGAGGTATCAAAGTTAAAACATACTATATCCGAGTTCAGACGTAGTTGGTTTCCGTCCATATGGAGTAATATGGAAAATGAAAATTCTTCAGACAATACAATGGAACCACCATTAAAGCGAAGAAAAGGAGATGATGAATTGAAATACAGGCAGCTGTACTACAGCATACTAGATCGTATGCACATGGAAATTACTGACAGATTTTCTGATTATGGAAAGCTTCAGTTCACACATCTTCTAGATTCTCAAAAATTTTCTGCTTATAGAGAAAACTTCCCGAATGAGGTACTAAACAAATTATTTCAGTCCTATGACAGTCACTTTGATCAAGTACGTTTGAAAAATGAATTAAGTGTAATATATTCAGCAGAAGTCTTTGATTTTTCGAACAAACCTATCCATGAAATATTATCTGCCATATATGAAAACCAGCTGAACCAAGTTATTCCTGAAGTCCTTAAATTGGCAACATTAATTGTGACAATACCAGCTACGTCAGCATCGGTAGAAAGAACATTTTCTGCGTTGAAGAGAATAAAATCCTACTGTAGATCAACTCATACACAAGAACGTTTATCTGGCTTGGCACTGATGTCAATTGAAAAGTCATTTCTACAGAAACTACGCAAGCGGCCCAACTGTAATTTCAATGACGAAGTCATCAAAGTATTTTCGTCCCAATCAAGACGTCTGGAATTCACATATAAATAGGTAAGGAATTTTATTATAGGGTTTTTAAAATAGATTTTGTGTAATAATAGGGTCAGTGGTAGCCCATACCCTTAAACCAGTATACGCCACTGCTGGTAGTGGGGGATTTCAATGCCTCCCACCACTCATGGAGCTCAAATTTCGGTGATGACAGAGGAAATAAAATAGCAGAGGTGTGTATCCTTCTAAATCTGATTACCCTGAATTCAGGGGAAGCAACACACCTATCCTTTGCTTATGATACTTACTCCTTGATAGATATCTCCATTTGTAGCCCAGTTTTGTCCACGCATTTCGAATGGTCTGTGATTCACGACCTACATGGTAGTGATCACTACTGCATCCGAATGCACATGTCTGCTCTACGTCCTGCGGAATCTCACTCTCCAAACTGGGTTATTAAAAAGGCGGTCTGGGTCGGATTTTCGGAGTCCATATCATTCGATGATATCGGACATGAAAGTGTGGACTTCATAGTAGACCAGGTATGCTTAAAATTGTAAAAGCCCCGATTACACGGATGATGCTGCACTGCATAACACACACAGTGAACGGACTGTGCTCTGCAACTACATTGCAGCACCACCCGTAGCATAGTTCTTACACTCTTACAAATGCGGACAATAAACTGAATTTGAAAAAGGAAAGAGTATACACTGCAATATTCAGTTATTACATTATGTATTATATTTAATATAGTTATGATATAATAATATCGTAGATAATATCATTTTCATATTCCACCATACAGTAGCGTGCAAATTAATCCGAACAACGTAATTACTTATGCAAAAACACTCAAACGGGATAAAAAAAAGGATCTAAGACATACCTCAGTAATCTATGTGGCCTACCTTGTTCCTAATAACAGCTCTGAGATGATTTGGCATGGATTCCATTAATTTCCCACAAATATTCTTCATTTCTTCATCGCGAAACCATACACCAGTGAGGGCAGAAATCATCTTCTCCTTTGTAGAACAATCCATTTTTTGCATTCTTCTTTTGCAAATTGACCACAAGCTCTCAATGGGGTTGATATCGGGTGAGTTGCCTGGCCAGGGGAGTACCTGAATATTCTTCTTGTTGAATTCTGTAGTTTTTCCGAGACGTATGGCATGGTGCCAGGTCTTGTTGGAACACACCTCTGCCATCCGGAAATGATTTTTGCAGCTGGGGTACGATTCTGGTTTCCAATAAGTGAATATATTTGTCAGAATTCATCATTCCCTTGATAGGTGTTAATGCTCCAGGCCCTTCATGTGTAAAACAACCCCAAAACATTACTTTAGGGGGGTATTTGGGTGCTTGTTGGAGATGAGCTGCTGTTACTTTTTCGGATCCTTTCCGTACGTAAGAAACACGGTGGCCGTGGACCTCGAAATGAGGCTCATCGGAAAAAAGTACATTCTCCAGTCATTCATTGTCCAGTTTTGATGTAATTTTGCCCACATTAAGCGTTTTTTGCACATAACAGGGGTTAGCAGTTGCTTCTTAATAGGCGTACGAGCCCTTCGTCCAGCTTCCAAAAGCCTACGCCGCACTGTTGTGACGTGAATATTCGCCCCAGTGGCAGCCATTAACTCGCGGGTTAAGTCGACAACAGTTAGTCTAGGATTTAATTTACTTTTCATGACAATTAAACGATCATCTGCAGGTGAAGTCTTCCTTTTCCGGCCACAGTTTCCTTTTTTCTGGGGTGTGATGGATCCAGTCTCCCTGTATCGTTTTATGATCGAATTAACAGTAGCCAAACCGATGTAACATTCTGCAGCAATTTGCCTCTGTGTCATAGAAGAATGCTCTGCTAATGTTATAATTTTAGACTGTTTTCGTGGAGTTGGATCCATTTGTGAAGACGACAGAATGTACACAGGATTGCAGTATTAAGTCTTCAACACAACTGAAATGCTTATAAGTACAAAACGACAGGCAAAATGTCACATATTATAAGAAAAATAATGACAGACCTTCAACAATGGAATTACACGTACTATAGATGTCAATTAAAGCGGTATGAGCAGTTGTGAGACCAACAATGACAGAAAATGTAAAAATATGTCGTGTTCGGATTAATTTGCACGCTACTGTATAGTCTACTTTGCGGTCTATTTAACACCTGCATTCTTTTCTGCAAGTAATCGAGAATCTATTTCCAACGAATTTACTGCAATGCGCTAAAGATGCTCATCTGTTAATCGGGATCTATGTTTGGATTTAGTAACCTTCATTCTCGAAAATAATTGTGCGCACACATATGTCGAGGCGAAGGTAGCTAACATAGTGGCAACGAATAAGCTCATCTTGTAACATTTAGTTTTGTTCATTTTTTAAATAATTCTATGCTTGTCTAGTCATATTCTCTGCATTTAGTTCTGAATTCTACGTTACTTAGTAAATCAATTAACTCGTCTTGGAACTGCACTCTCACGGATTGTACTAAATTTACGAAAAGATTAACAAAAATGCTAATATCACTCTCCATACGTCTAAAATCACTAAATCTATGTTCTGTGAATTCACATTTGAACTGTTGCAGTACAGAGACATAATTAACTAGATTTTGTTCAGGCACCATACATCTCTTTACAAGTTCACCATCCGTGAAGGGTTTTAGTGCCTTAGCTAATTCCCAACATACTACATAGGCTAACTTGCTCCAAAACATAGACTCTGAATTATTCGACTCTCTTCAATGTTTGGCCTTTCTTGAAGTGCTTTCAATTCTTGAAGCTGTAGTGCACGTTGCATCCCTGAAAAATTATTTTATCAAAATATCTATTTCTGCTGGAATAAAATCACCACAATAATAATAGTAATAATAATAATAATAATAAGTCTAATAATAATAACAATAATAATAACAATAATAATAATAATAATAATAATAATAATAATAATAATGGTATATGAAAATAGGCTATATTACAGAAAACAGCTTCTCTGTCACTTCGGCATGTTCAGGGTAGAAGAGCCTATAATGTAGTTTTATGTTGCTCAGTCTCAATAGTATTCTGACAGTACCTTACAATATAGTAATCACTTTCCATTTTCACCGAACGTACAACAAAAATAATCTTCCTCCCACACTGTACGGAATGATCGTTTGCTTACAGAAGGTTTTGACTGTGTCATTGTCCCGCACTGTTTGTGCGTTTACTAAGTACTTTAACTGCCTTCTGCAGCCATCCGTCGAGCTTCGAACGGGGAACAGCACGCTCTACATTCAAAGGTTGTGATTACAGAACGTAATCGGGAGTCAGAGAATGAGCATACCTGTAGTAGACCATTTCTCAAATGTGGTTATAAAGTCAGTGGAATTATCTATCCCCCGGTCGTCCTGCAGGCCAAAACGCTTCTCTGTCCCCTGGTGGACGGATGCCTGCAGAGATGCAATCCGAGACCGCAAACGTGCCTTACGTCAATTTGAATACCATCCGATCCAGAAAATTTTGTCCAGTTTAAACGTCTTCGAGCCAAAGCTCGTCGCACTGCATGCGATGCTAAGAAGATTCCTGGACAAACTACGTCAATTCATTGAAAAATAACGTCCCAGTAACATCGTATGGGACAAAGTCCGTTGAATAATGGAGAAACATAGTTATGTAATTCCGGGCCTTTTAAACAATGGCGTAACGACCACCAGTCCCATAGAAATTACTGAAATATTTGCTACCACTTTTGCACAAATAAGCAGCTCAAGGAATTATGACCCGGAATTTCTGATAATTGAAGATCCTGCAGAAAAACGGAACCTAAATTTTATATCTGATGACACTGAAGACTACAATGCACCGTTCACATTCGAGGAGCTGGAGGTGGCACTAGTCACATCTCCTGACACCTCCCCTGGCCCTGACAATATACATAACCGCATGCTTCTCCATCTTTCGCCAGCTGAAAAATCCTTTCTTCTGTCAATATACAACAAATCTGGACTGAGGGTGTATTTCCATCTTCTTGGCGTTCCGCCATTGTAATCCCAGTCCAGAAACCGGGAAAGGATCCTTCTTTACCTGGTAGTTATAGGCCAATTTGTCTCACCAGCTGCGTATGTAAGGTTATGGAAAAGATAGTAAGTAAACGCCTGATGGGGGTACTGGAATCGGAAAACCGATTATCTAATATCCAATGTGGTTTTCGTAAGCACAGATCCGCCGCAGACCATCTTGTTCGGCTTGAGAGAGATGCGTTCCTCAAGATGGAGCATCTTGTGGCGGTCTTCTTTGATCTAGAAAAGGCTTACGATACCACATGGCAGTGTGGAATTGTGCAAACTCTGCATGATTGGGTACTTCGTGGTAGTCTACCAACGTTTATTGCGAAGTTCATGGCACAGCGTTATTTCCGAGTTCGAGTAGGCACCACACATTTTAACGAACATCTCCAAGAAAATGGCGTTCCGCAGGGGTCTGTATTAAGCGTTATTTTCTGCATTGCGATCAATGGAATTGCCCCCTGTGTGGGTGACCGAGTATTTTCTCTGTTGTACGTTGACTTCAGTTTATATTACAGCTCCCGATATCTTCCATCCATCAGTCGACAGGTGCCACTAGTCATCATCGTACATTCAGAATAGGCTGTCCGCAATGGGTTTAAATTCTCCATTCTAAAAACGAGTGTGTCCACTTTTACAACCAACGCGGACTGCATCCACATCCTGAACTGCGTCTTAATGGAGTGGAGTTGCAATATACAGACACTGCGAGATTTTTGGGCATTATCTTTGATTATAAATTAACGTGAGACGCGCATATACGTGACTTGAGACGGCGTTGTGAAAAATCGTTAAATATTTTACGCCTTTTGTCACAGGTTCGCTGGGGTGCAGACCGCATAGTGCTTTTACTTCTTTACCGTGCTCTTATCCGGTCAAAGCTGGATTATGGCTGTTTTATTTATGGCTCAGCAAATAAATCGAAGTTACGTCTCTTAGACACTCCATCATCATGGGATACGACTCGCTACAGGGGCCTTCCGAACGAGTCGGATAGAGAGCCTGTATTGCGAAGCTGGAGAACCATCACTGTATGGGCAACGTAATGTCTTGTTGTGCTCATATGCTGTTAAGCTCCGCTCACAACCCGAGCACAATTATTACGACTCTTTTTACCATTTATCTCTTTACGGCCGATACAGTGAAAATCCACGAAGACTTCGTCCAGCACGTGTGCGGTTACGTGAATTGCTCTCTGAGCTCGATATCTGCCTGCCAACAGTTCGTACACTGGAATATACGACCACTCCACCGTGATTATGCGACGTCCCACGTTTGATGTAAGTCTGAGCCGAAGTTTTAAGTATTATACACCATCTTTTGTTTATAGACTTCGTTTTAGTGAACTTTTATCACAGTTTCCAAATTATTCATTAACTTTTACGAGGCAGCGGATGATGCAGCAAGGGATGGTGCTATGAATGGGTCTGAGATGTATTGGCGTGAGCGGAGGCAAGATATTCAAAATTACCTCAAACATACGTTATGGTGGGAATTGGAAGGAGAATGGTCTGCGCAAGAGGGAAATAAATTATGAAGAATAAAGAATACTGTTCAAGGTTGGGATTCGTCCACAAGAGCGTCACGACACGAAGAAGTTTTACTCACCCGGATGAGGATTGGCCACTGTCATCTGACACATGGCTATCTCCTACGTGGCGAGCCTCAGCCAAAGTGTGATATATGCCATGTTCACTTACGGTGGAACATTTTTTATTACAGTGTATAAAATGTGACCGGTCCGTCGGCAATATGGAATTAGACCAACTCTACGTGACGCTCTTGGAAATGATTTTAATTGTACAAATGCAGTTCAGATATTTGTATCGAATACAGGATTTGACAGGGTGATTTTTTTTTTTTACCAGTTTTACTTATCCTCCAGACCCTTTACATCCGGAGGTTGTATTCATTGTTATATATATATATATATATATATATATTTATTTATTTATTTAATACTTGACAATTCGGATCTTCTATATCCGAGTATTTTATAAATGCGCCAGGTAATTTGTTTCTGGTGGCATTTGTTTTATTATTTTATTGTTTGTTTTTAAATCTAGTTCGGGTATGCGAATTGCTCACTTTTATGATTTTTATGCATCACCTTGTTGAAACTGCATTTGTGAAACTCGTTTTAACCGTGACAACGCTTTTTCGTTCTTTTAAACATTCTGATTATTGTACTGTGTTTCTGTTTTGTGAAGGATTTTAGATAAGGGCGCAAATAGCCATAGTAGCTGACGCGCCCTTTTTAAACTCCACTAACTAACTAACTAACTAACTAACTAACTAACTAACTAACTAACTAACTAACTAACTAACTAACTAACTAACTAACTAACTAACTAACTAACTAACGTCACTGCTAGAAATATTAAAATATTGTAACACAGCCTGTTTCTGCGTATTGGACTAACATTCAGAAACAAGATGAAAGTGTTTCTAAGAAAAGATATGTTCTATCAAAAAATAATTAATTGTGTGAAATTCTATGGCGCATTTGAATTAGCGATGCAAGGACTTGCTGAATTAGAAGATTCAGCAAACCGCTGCATATTTCAGGGTTTGACTGATTTTACTCCACATTTAGATTAAATTTTCAAAGATCATTTATAGGGCTCGTCACAGTTCAAAGGAACTACAAAAACAATTCAAAATGGATTGCTGTATAGAAATAAAATTATCGAAGGAACTTAAAGAAGCTTGTTATGTTGCAATAATGGCTAAACGCAGCAATGGACACTCACAAAATCGCAATTAAATTAAATTTAAATTAAATGGTTTTAGTCCCTCATCCTCCGTTATATCGAAGATGAAGTACCAGTAGTAAGTTTATGGAAATTTATCTTTATTGCCACCAAAAAATGACGCTGAAAGTGTGGTACATACTATCTTAATGGAATATAGGCCTAACGGAAATTCAGCCAGTTACTGAACCACGTAAATTAATAGTGCTGTGTTAATGGTGGGCTAACGTTATGAGTGGGAAACATGGAGAGTTACAGAAAATATATATTTGTTTATTTATTTATTTAAATGTGTATGTGTGTGTCCTACAGCTCATTTCTCGCGCTGTTATGCCAAAGACTTAAATTTAGTAATGCAACAAACATGTTCACAAACTATTAAAGATACGATACTCTATTCCAAATCTGTAGGAACTCCCAGCTCTCTGACGTGATTATGTCTTATAATTCCATCTGCCGGAACGGGTGCAGGCTAGTAAAGAGGGCGTAACAAAATTCGCTTGGAGTTAAAAGCATTTCAGTGATAGAAAG
Organism: Periplaneta americana; assembly: GCF_040183065.1. NCBI lineage: Eukaryota > Metazoa > Arthropoda > Insecta > Blattodea > Blattidae > Periplaneta > Periplaneta americana. The sequence goes on along the minus strand of NC_091119.1, from coordinate 63,519,747 downwards.
TTCCTGATGGTTGTTCATTCAGGTATCAACATGTGGGGCATAGCATATGTCCACTACGTGACTAGTTGTGCTGTGTGGAAGAGGTGTAGCGCACAGGGTGGGTAGGGCAAGCGGATTGTTGGAGTACAATTTAAGCACACTTAAATGCCATCGACCTGGGCTGGGATCGAACCCGCAACCTCAAGCACAGAAGGCCAGCACTATACTGACTACGTTACCCAGGCCGACTTCCTGTCGATATCTGTAAAATGATATGCTGGTTGGAAGCTAGCAGAGACAGGCAACTTTCGATCAGGCTTGCCCATGACCAGTGGCGTGTAGTGGTGCACAAATATTTATTATGATTATCATATTATTATTACACCCTATTATTATTATTATTATTATTATTATTATTATTACTATTATTATTATTATTTGTACTAAGTACTCCATAACTATTAACATATGCTATATAGGTACAGATTTACATAATTTTTGTCCACACCTGTGGAGTAACGGTCAGCGCGTCTGGCTGCGAAAGCAGGTGGCCCGGGTTCGAATCCCGGTTGGGGCAAGTTATCTGGTTGAGGTTTTTTCCGGGGTTTTCCCTCAACCCAACATGAGCAAATGCTGGGTAACTTTCGGTGCTGGACCCCGGACTCATTTCACCGGCATTATCACCTTCATTTCATTCAGACGCTAAATAACCTAAGATGTTGATACAGCGTCGTAAAAAAATAACCCAATTTACATAATTTTGTTAGTCAAGAAATTGCAGTTAATTAGTTTCCTATGTAGGTCCATTAATAGCAAAGTAAAATGTTCAATTTCTATTGCAACACACCGTAAATAATATTGTTTTCGCTATATTGCGTTTTATAACAAAGTTCACACGTTCACAAACATTCGATACGTGTGTCGTCTCATCAGCCTTAACTGCTAAAAAGTCAACAACATTCTTTATTTCTTTGAAATCTCATAATGGCATACATGCAAAATGGCTTGAAGGATTTCGTTCTGTATAGTGTTTGATATGTCCTTAAACACTGTTGCTCTTTTCTAATGTTCCTTAAGAGTGCGTCTAATTCAGAACTGAAATTGATGAGGCCAAGAAAAATACTTGCATTTAAAGATGAGTCTCCGTCATCGTGACCTCTTAAAGCCAACTCAAAAGTTCCACAAAACCGCACGCACATATCTGTTCTTGGTAACTTTATCATTGTGAAGTTCAACAATCCAATATTAAATCCAATTGTGTCTGTATGTTTGTTTGACCCAATATTGCTACTTTAACATTATTGTTGATGTGTGCAGCTGAAGAATCGTGTTTTTTAATTCTTTCATTTATGTGATTCAAATCAATCATACTTGCAGAACGATAATCAAAATTATTTAGTTACTACGCACAGTCCTAAATTCAAACAGAAAAATAAATAAAATTCATAAAACATACTTGTTTTTGTCAATAAATTATCGCCGTCGAACAATTGGCAAGCAAAACAAAATACAGCGTCTTTTATATTGTAGCCGCATATTGCTTTTTCGTAAGTCCGAATGTTCAATTTTCTTTTCTCTTCTCTATTACTATGTTTCGCCACTGATGTGAAATTTGAAATTTCTAAACTATTCTATGTAGATCTCTGAAATTTTGTACAGTTGTCCTACTGTATATAAATAGTCTGTGTACAAAATTTCGTCTCATTTGATACAGAAATATATGAATTATTAATAATTTTGTAATTTTAAATTGTGTAAGTTTAGCTTTTCAAAAATTGCTACTCCTCCCACAAATTCAAATATTTTGGCCTGAAATTTTGTCTACATACTTGTCAGACCCTCGGAAATAAAACTTACTATACAATTTTTCCTTTGATTCTACTAAAAATAAAATAAAAAATATTTTATGCACTAAAGTGTAAAAACGGAAAAAAAGATCAACTCGAGCATAAAGAAAAATTAATATTAAATAAAATATGAATGTTAGGTATAATCCTGATAGTAAGTTTTGTTAAGAACACATTCAGAAACATCTACAAAAAAATCATGCATGTAGTACAAAATTTGTAGGAAGAGTAGCATTTTTAGCAATGCAAAAGGTACAAAAACTGAAAGTGGAGAAAATTGACTTCAAAGTTTGGGATGATAATAATAAACAAGAACTCTATCTTTTTTACTTTCTAGGCATTTTGAGACATATAGGCCTTGCTTATTATACGCAGAACTTACTCTTATATACACTACCATGCAGTGCACACCTAACCTGCACTAGTAAATAAAGATGACGACTGAAAAAAAAAAGCATGTAAACTTATGAAAACAAATCACTATAGACTGTAGATACTATTATAACACTAACAATAAAACTGTTAGAAACTTGCAAATATTTCTTGTATAACAAAACAAAAACCAAGCATGGAAAATACGTTGTTATGGCTACTAGCAACAAATGGGATTTTTTTTAGACAAGAGTTGTGGTCTCCTTGGTAACTGAATATTTTTCAAAGGAAAGCATCCTTTGAAGTGACATCTGTTGGATCCTATGAAGAAATATTTCGGGAAGTCGAGAAGCTACACTGTCTGAATTGGAAATCTAATGTACACAAATTTTTGTGGAAATTGCAACACCAAGAAAGATACATGTGACTGAAATGAAATTGATACCTAAGATTAGGTACGTAACAATATACAAATGATTAAAATTACAGAATTGTACTTGATCTGTGACCGTGAGATTTCAGTATGGTGTGAAGCTTCCATGCGCTGCAATCAGAGCTTCTAAGCGTCGTGGCATGGAATCAAAGAGAGACTGGATATGCTCCAGGGGAATCTCCCTTCACGCAGTTTGTAAGCGAATCCACAAAGAGTCAAGGGTCGGTGCTGGAAGACCATGACGAACAAATTGCCAACCAACCATTTCCCAGACATGTTCGATGAGCGACATGTCTGGCGAACGTGCAGGCCAGGGAAGAGGATACCCATCGTTCTTCAAAAGAAGGCTTGCATAATCCTCGCCACATGTTGCCGGTCATTGTCCTGCTGAAATATGGCATGTGGAGTTGCCTGAAGAAGGGACAGTACTTCGAGCTCTAAAACCTCCCTAATGTAGTGATTGCTGTTCAGATTGCCCTGAATACGTAGAAGGCGAGATCGCATATTGTATCCAATGGTGCCCCAAACTATCACACTAGCGTTTCTCCGCTATGCTGCTCAACAATGCAGGCTCTCAGATTGTGTTCACCACGGTAGGGTCTATCATGTATGCAGTCATCATTGTAGGACAAGTAGGACTAGCATGACTTGTCCGCAAACACTCCATTTTGCTACTCAGCATGTCAGTGACGGTGTTCACGTGCCCATTATAGTCTGAGACGTTGGTGGTTTCTGGACAATGGAAGCCGACGCAACGGCATGCGAGCCACTAGTCCATCCCTCAAAAGACGGTGACGAACGACGGCAGATATATCAACACCCGATGCAGTACTCCAACGTCGACTCAACATTGTGGATGAAGCTGTACGGTCCGTCACGGCCAAGAAGATAAGATGGCGGTCATCCCGTGCTGTGGTCACATTACGTGGTCCAGTATCCGCTCCTCTCTGTGTACGACCCTCTTCTATCCACTCATCACTGTCATAGCGGCATGCCCTGTACGAGCCGAAATATCACGGTATGACAAACCTGCTTTCTGGAGAACAATCATTCCCCCCGAACTCATTCACGTGCTGATATTGCACCCTTCCTCGTCAACGAGGCATACCTACACTAGATTCACGTTTCCACTTCCTTCGGAAGCTCTGCACTGACTGAGCAAGGCATAACATTGACCTTGCTGGTGAAACAAGAGACGTCACTGTTGAACCTATGTGCACGCCATTTCTATGGAAGTGTAATCAATTATTGATGGTACACTGTTCTACACATCTCTCGAGATTGGAGTCGTTCGGGCCATTCTTTCTGGGTGTTGTCTTTTCACAAACAGTAGTGTAATAAATAATATATGAAATACAGCGTAATTTCCACAATCATCGCAGAATTCAGAGTTGAGGGCGTGGACGGGGGATTTACATCACCAGTTAGAGCGCGCAACCTTTTCGAAATGTGGCCCTAAACAGCTGATAAACCGATCGTATGGCCACGAAAATTGGCAGAGGACATCTCTACACCATGAACAATTTTTTAAAGATAAAAACAAAAAAATCTATATTTTTGACCAAAAATGACAAAATTTCACATCAGTGTATCCTTAATTCATGTGTAGGTGTACCCATCTTCTTTATTTTGATCTTTTCGTGTAAAGGTCTTACAGAAAATTACATATTTAAAAGATTTTGCACACTATTCATTGCAACATTTGTGATGTAACGATCTAACTATTACTGCAAACAGCTTGAGAACACATCTGAAAGTGCTCCTAACCCCTCTTATGCGCATTGTATTGCCTTCCTACCATGCTCCAAAGCCTGCATAGTGAAACAGTACTACTGCGCATGCTCCAATGGAACAGTGTGCCGCAATGTCGAGCGGTAAACATAAGTCCCAGGCGTCGACAAGACCAGTACACGTGCAGTGTTATTTTTACGTAGTACCGTATTATAATAAAGAATTATGTCGCTCACATAGTCTACTGCAGCTCATTGATGTACATTTAAAACATGTGTTATTTGAAGAGGTGGTGCACTGCTCCTGTGCTCCTGAAGAGAAATCGCCACTGCCCATGACTGTTTACGTCCGTGAGCGGGCTTACGCTTCGTATCGTTCGCCCTCCTGCAACCTTCGCTCTCAAGCAGGCAGGCAGTGTGGTTGCACGTGACTCCCAAACAGTCCTACGAGTGACCCGAAAGGACTGTTGGGTTCCGCCGACCTGCGCCAGACTGCTGCTTTCAGATGCATGATAAATATGAACCAAGTCATTCAAACTTGACAAGAAGCCTATAGCCTAGATATAGACAAATTACTGAAAACTTAATTTGTTGTCTTCTGAAACGTACCGTTAATAAAGACAAAGAAAACTATTTCTCGTCAACATAATATCCATTAAATGCCACAGTTATTATAAATTACTTGCACTTTCCTTTTCATCGTAGTGATATAAATTTAATGCGAACCATTCAAACTTTCAGCTCCATAAATAAAAAGAAATCTGTCCCTCAGAAGTTAAAATATAGCAAGTCAATATTCTGAAGAACGAAAAACTTTTATACATTTTGCAGGTATTCATGAGGCTTTTAATTGTTGATAAGGAAAAAGTGAAAATGAAATATTTTTCTATAATAGTTGTTGATATTCATAATAATTGTTACCAATATCTTTTCAACATATTTCCTCTCCTCTCCTCTCCTCTCCTCTCCTCTCCTCTCCTCTCCTCTCCTCTCCTCTCCTCTCCTCTCCTCTCCTCTCCTCTCCTCTCCTCTCCTCTCCTCTCACACAGAGTCAGTGTGCACTCAATGTTGCTTGCTTGACGGTTGTCAGCCCACTTTGAGGTCTGTGGATATAGAGGGAAAAATTGGATCCGTTCGGGTAGAGTTCCCGGGTAGCTCAGTTGGGAGAGCGTTGGTACGTTTAACCAAAGGTCCCGGGTTTGATATCCGACCCCGGAACAATTTTTCCCTCGAAATTATTTAAATTCAGCTTGTTTTGATATTAGATCTATAGTAAATATCAATACCTTAAAAACAATATACTTTGCATACTTACACTCGGTAATGAGTTTTGGAATAATATTCTGGGGAAATTCCACAGATAGTAACAGTATATTTCTATTACAAAAAGAGTAATTAGAATAATAGTAGGTATCAAATCTAGGGAATCGTGTAGGACTATTTTAAAAAACTACATATAATGCTCATGGCTTGCCAGTATATCTTTTCATTAATAATCTTCCTCGTATGTAATCGTGAAAACTTTGTAACAAATTCAACAGTTCATAGCATAAATACACGTCAAAAAATGAATTTCATATTCCATCGGCAAGTCTATCGTGCTATCAAAAATGAGTGCGTTATATGCAGTGGCGGCTCGTGAACTTGTGGATTGGGGGAGTTGCAGTAGATTTTGGTACATACAAATTTCACTTCTTGATATCATTACTAATAAGTAGACTTCGTTGAATTGCCGCACGCAGCATGCAATCAGGTTGCCGATGTACTGTAGTATAGAAGAGGTGAGCGACCGCTCGGTCTCGTAGTATAAGCTGTTCATGTTAAGAGTTGTGACCGGTCCAAATAGATAAACCAGCTACAGCTAATGTAAGCACTTGTTTTTGCATTACTGTGGTTGGAATAGTCAAAGCTTAATATTTGTTCAGTGCACACAAAAATTCAATCAAACACGCTATAATGAGAGTGTTGCTGTTCCAAATAATTGCCCCTGGAATACCCTCGCAACCAGTCTTGACCCGTTGGGGAACGTGGTTGGATGCTGTTAATTATTATGCAGAACATTACTGAAAAATAATGGAGGTAATTAATGCATTGGATAGCACAGACAGCTCCGCTGTTGCAGCTGTAAAATCATTTCCTTCTGAACAGGTATTGGAAGATATTCTGTTCATTGATTCTAATTTTAAAATCGTGTCCAAAAGCATCATCCTGTTAGAATCGTCTAAACTACAACTCACAGAAGCCCTTAATATAGTGGATAAAATATCAGAAACCGTTATCCAAAATAACAATTCACTAATTTCAGAAAAAGTGAAATGTAAGTTGAAAACGTTATTGCTAAAAATTCTGCCTATTCACAACTTCGTACTATAAATGAAGTATATCAGGTCACGACAAGACATCTGAAGTTGGTGTATTAAAAAGTAGTGACTTTCCGTTCTTCAAATATGTACGTATTACATCATGTGACATTGAACGTACATTTTCCCAAAATAAAAACTTTTTAAGTGCAGTCGCTCAAAATGTACGCAACTCTTCACTGCAATACACATATTCAAGGATGATGTGAGTATCTTACATTAAATTTTAAGGGTTAATATATCTCACTATAAAATAATTGTGTATTTGCATGTTTAGACATTTCCTACTTCAATGATCGTTCATTATATTTCTTGAATGCAGGATACATGTTTTATTCTAACCGCAGTATACTGCTCAGTGTTTACATTAGAGGCATATTCCATCCTTTGCACGCCCCCTTCTCATACAGTCTATACCGCGTGCCCAGTAAACCTTGCGATTCTCGTGGCAATTCCACGAAGTCTACTAATAAGTATAGGACAAAATAAATGCACTACATATCGAGAAACCAAAATTTCTTGACTTACTGTAGTTGGGAAACGTCTGTGGCATCATTTGCCACAATCGCTAAAAAAAAAGTAATTCGATTTCAGTCTAAATTTCAGATCGGCAGACACTCAACATCCAATGTAACAGTTCATTCTGAAGTGTTTTAGAATTACCTTTAAACACTGGCATGTTCCAAATGATTTTGAGAGGCTCGTTTAGATTACTCACGAACTGTAGCAACCCACGAAATACACCAGGGTTCTTCGAATCGTTTTTTCATCATGTCCCCTAAGGGGAAGTTCATATTGGCCACAAAATTTGATACAAGCAATATATTTTTAATAATTTCACGATTTTTTCTCACTTCTTCGTTACGTTCGAGAATGTTTGTTCTGTTTGCGTCATTTAATTGCGCAGCAATATTAGTTTCGCCTAACATAGCCAATGAAGCAACATTTTTCAGGTGAGACTGCGAAGATTCGTGCTTTTTAATTTTTGGGGGCAAATGTCCTAAATCTGTCACACCACCCCTAGTCCATGCAGTATCACCATCGAAGAGGAGGCAAGGAAAACAAAATATAGCATTCTTTTTGTTCACATCCACGTAACCACAAATGCTTAGAGTAAATTTCATTGTTAAACTTCCTTACATACTATTTCAGCTGGATGAAGCTGGATGAAGCTTGAGGAAGATTTTTAAGTCGGGTAACGGACGACCCTTTAATTTCACATCAATCATCTCCGCAAGGGAAAGTTGAGAAAAATAAAATTAATATTCTGTAATTCACACACACTCATGCTTGTACATTTGCACTGGTTAAGTTACAGTACAAAGATGTCACACCAAAGCAATACTCGGATATACTGATGATCAACAATTTCCTGAAAGTGGAAAAGAAGCCTCTCGTATTTTACGCGCTATATCTTATTTATTTTATTGGGTTGTTTTACAACGCTGTATTAACATCTCAGATAATTTAGCGTCTGAATGAAATGAAGGTGATAATGCCGGTGAAATGAATCCGGGGTCCAGCACGGTAAGTTACCCAGTTTGCTCGTATATGATTGAGGGAAAACTCCGAAGAAAACCTCAACCAGGTAACTTGCCCCGACCGGAATTGGAACCCGGGCCAGACGCGCTGACCGTTACTTCACAGGTGTGGGCTACGTGCTATATCAAAAGTATTCTACTCGTGCAATCATTTTAAGTTAAGGCAAATATTAGGTTCTGCTGGAGGCTGGATATATACGTAATAATAAGGCAAAAGAGAATATTAATTTCATTATATTAACCCGATAAGATTCTACAACAATAAGTATGTGAAGAGAAAATAAAAATTTTGCCATTTAGTTTCAAGGAAATACAGAATCCATTTGACGCAGCATTGCAATAGCGGTGTTGGAGTGAAGGAAAGGTCTTCCCTTGTGGCCTGGCTCTGCAAGCCACTGCAGCGAAATATGGGTTTTAAACAGCGGGATTTTACCTCTGCCTCCCTTCACTTCTCTACCCCCTGACCGTGCAAGACACACTCACTGTGAGCTGTCCCGTCCTGCAGATCCCAAGACGGTTGAATGCAGTGTCCATTCCAGTCATGGTGGAAACATAGTAAAGGTGTGGGACTGCGCATGCTGTTGCGATAGCGGCCGAGGCGTGTGACGTCATCTTTACTGCAGACAGCGATCGCAGCTCATTGCGTTGAGTACATTTTCTTTAATAAACCTAACTAGACATTAATTACAATACATAATTTGAACTGATTGTTGCCATTGTTATTCATATCCTTTTCATTGTGCATTTAAGTTCATGTACTCTAGGCAGCTGCTTAGTCTGCCGAGGCCTAAATACGCCCCTGTAGGCTACTGTACCTATTAACTTTCTTTCACTTCAGCGCAACAGGAGCATCCAGCACTAATGTAACAATGGAAAATCGCGGAGCCACTGAGTCTACTGTCACAGAGGAATGCCAAATACTAATACAAAGAATTCAAGAATTAGAAGAGAAGAATTACTCTCTAGAAACGAGGATTAAGGAATTGACAGCTGCCAACAGGAAACATGAAGAAGACAAAAGAAAATTACATGAGGATGTAATTTCATTGAAAAACATTAGACAAACAGAAGTTAAATCTAAAGTGGCTGAAATTTTGAAACCATTTTTCACTATTGGGCAAATTGATGCTCTTTTGAATAAAAAGCGTAGGGTGAAATGGTCTGTAGAAGATTACGGTACTGCAATAACACTTCGAAACCTAAGTCCAAAAACATACCGATACTTAAGAACAAAATTAAATTACCCGTTACCTGATTTGTCAACTCTGAGAAAATGGGCAGTAAAACAATTATCGCTTGAGGAAGGGGTACTTCATAATGTCTTAAAATTAATGAAGGCGAGAGCTACAAATATGTCGGAGTTAGGGCGTGTAACAGTATTAGCATTTGATGAAATGTATTTAAATGAGGAGGTTTCTTTTGACAGTAGGGAAGAACAAATAATTGGACCTCATAAGGCAGTGCAGGTTGTTTTTGCACGTGGTTGTTTGCAAGGTGGAAGCAGGAAGCAGCCCGTATACTATAAATATGATCAGACAATGACAAAAGAAATCCTAACAGACATAATTTGCCAGTTAGAAGGCAGTGGTTTTCAAGTTGTGGCCACAGTTAGCGATTTAGGTGGAAGTAACAGAAAATTGTGGCGTGATTTGAAAATTTCTACCAAACTAAATTGCAGTTTTCCTAATCCAAATGATTCAACTCGAGAAATATTTGTTTTTTCAGACGCTCCACATTTATTGAAATTACACAGGAATCACTTTCTAGATCATGGTTTCGACTTGAACGGATTGAACATTTCATCAGAACCAATTCATGAACTTTTACGTGCATCCTCGTCCTCTGATACAAAATTAGCTTACAAGTTAACTCCATTACACTTAAGTGTCCGTGGTACCCAAAGACAAAAAGTTAGTTTGGCAGCACAATTATTTTCCAACAGAGTTGCAAAGGCTTTGAAATGGTGTGGTGAAAACGAGCTGTTGAGATCAAATGAATGGAAAGAAACTTCAGAGGCAATAAAATTAACTAATGATTGGTTTGATTTATTTAATACCGTTTCTAAATTCGGTACCCACAGTGGGCTGCATAGTTACGGAATAAACCTTCAAGATCAGAATATTATACTCTCAGAAATGAATGACTTCATGACCACAGTTAAAGTAGGAGAAGCAAACAGGAAATTACCTTATTCCTGATAATAAATTCTAATTCTAATAAATAATAAATCATTAACATTGTTGTATGAGGCAATGAGGTACAAGTACAAAATTGAATACATCATCACAAGAAAACTTAACCAAGATCTGGTAGAAAACTTTTTTTCGGAAATTAGAAGCATGGGTAGAACAAACGATCATCCCTCTGCTTTAGATTTTAAACATAGACTGAAGTGGTACATACTAGGTCGAAATCCATTATCTCAGTTTTGTGAGAACAAAAACACCTCCGTTTTTGCTTTCGGAAGAAGAGGCATTAATAGTGGGTCCTAGTACAAGCCAATCAGAAGTCAATGATAATCTGTAGAAAGAAGTATGTGCAACGGCAGAATTTCTTAAAGGCATTCTGAAACCGGTTAAATTTACCAACGATCGAGATCCTGAAGAAAATATAGGCCTCCCAGAAAAAATATATGAAATCTCTGCAAGACAGCGGATATCCCAGGAAGGATTAAAATATATTGCAGGATATGCTGCATCAAAACATATGGAGCAATACCCGAATCTTGGAATTCCTACAAAATTGTCAACTTCTGCTAATCAAAAAGACTGGATTACTACAGTGTCCCGTGGAAACTTAATTCTCCCTTCTAAGGATCTGCAATTGGTTGCCATGCTTGTTGACAGTATATTCTCAGATGTGCACGGAGATTCTGTTTCTCATGAGAAATTTATAATAAAAAAGGCTGTAAATTTGGTTAATTCAGCCATGAAAAACGAAGCAGAAATCAGTTCTCCTCTTTCGCCAGAAGTAATTACGACATTGGTTAGAACAAGAACATTTATTAGAATTAAATAAATTAATAAAATAATAAAAATGTCTGGAATTTCAAAGAGAAATATTATAAAGAAAATGAAAAAGATTGCATAAGAATAAGTATTTACTTAACAGAGTGGGATTTATAATGGTGAAATTATATTATGTCGTGTGTGGAATAATAAGGTAAATAATGTAGTAGACTATATTATGTCTCCAATAGCCTGAATATATAAAAATATTTGTTTACTATAATGACAAATTATTCCAAGAAATTCATATACATATGTTAGTGAAGGTTCAAAAGTATTTGAATTCATGTACAAAATAATGTATGTTATAAATAACTGTATAGATCTAAGTATGTATATATTTATTACACATTGTATTGTAATTATTATAAAACCACGTGTATATTACAGAAGGCAATATTATTAATGACACACTGCCATATGACATTGTTTCTTGAAACTTGAGTTTAATATGTCATAGATCATAATTTTATTACGTTATCATTTCAAGGTAGTTCCTATTGTACTTGAATTCATGTGTAATATAATTTGTGTGATATATGGGCCTAATTTTGTGCATATTTGTAGCATAACGTATTATAATTATTATAAAAGTACGTGTATATTACAGAAGGCAATTATTAACGTTGCATTACCATATTACATTATTTCTTGACTCTTGAATTTAATTTATTGTTCACTATTTTATAATGTTATCACTTCAAGATAGACCCTATTATAGCCTATACTGTCAATATTTACTGAATACACAAACCATGAGGTTTTATTTATTCATTTAAATCTATGGACGCAGATCTAACCATCAACAATCTGTTATGTTGACTGTGTCATTCGAGTGCGGCCTGCAGTAAAGGTGACGTCATGCGCAGACTGAACGAAAACACGAACAGCTTGTCCCACACCTCTACTATGTTTCCACCATGATTCCAGTACAGTCGACGCGCAAAAAGATTATGCATAAAATAATAGTAAGCCTACATATTCCCGGCCAGATGAAATAAAGCAATTTACCAATAAAAGTTGTAACAATTCTTCTACAAATTAAAATAAATATTATTTCTATTTTCCTGTCAAAGTAGGGAGTGCTGCAGCTCCGCAGCTCTTATGGAAGAACCGCCCCTGGTTATATGACAGTAAAAATTTTTAATAGCCTCCCTATCGATATAAAAAATGAAACTCAAAACATAAGATTATTTAGGGCCAAATTAAAGAAGTCCCTAATTTCTCACGCCTTCTATTCTGTAGGTGAATTCATGTCATTTAATAACACTTCATGAAATTGATACTAAAACTATTTGTTGCAGTAGTAGACTATAATATTGCAAATCTCGTCTTATAGGGTAAAGTTGCCTAATTTCGTGATACTCCTAATTCCGTGATAGGTTTTTTCACTGAATGTCACGGGGTTGGGTATCTTGCTAGGAAGTTCACCGATAACTCAAAAGTAGGCGAAAGATGCACTCTTTCGAGAAAGATGTCTGGCGCAATGTTCGAATGGCAAAGCTTTGACTGACATTCCATTTAAAAAAGTATCACGGGATTAGGGGTATCACAGAAATAGGCAACTTTACCCTATATTTCATCAAGACTGTGACTATAAATTAAGACTTTATAATAGTATTAAGTTTTTTGACTTGTTCCATATTCTAGCTGTAAAGCAATGTATGAATACCATGGAATGTTAATAAATACAATACAATACAATATATACTCGTAACCACTAGAACACACTCATTTTCGTAAGAACAAAAACTTTCTACCTAACGCGAATACTCATTCCTACAGCCTTCTTGATCGTTTAAAAGTTAATATATACTCGTGTTACCTATCCTCTTTGACCACATTGCACTGTGATGCTCAGTTTTTTTTTTTTTTTTTTTTTTCACATGCTATCCGCATGCTGTAGTGGTTTGTGTTTTGCTTTTTGTAAATCTTGATAATGGAGAAATAAATAAATAATTCAATAACTTTAAACTGAACACAGATCAACAAATACTCAGAATTGAGCCTGCTACAAACCATGCTCAGAATAACATGAGAACGAACTTATAAATATGAGAATATACAGGGCATATCAAAAGTCCGATAACACTTTCATCATTAGTAGTTTTTGTGTAATAAAATATTGACAGTTTTAAAGTCAAACTCTCAAAGTTCTGTTTACACCTTACAGAGATTCAATGTGTGAACCACGAGAGACTCGGCAGATGTCCAAACGATAATCAAACTCTTCCCATACCCTTTTCAACATATCCTCTGTGACCGTGGCGGCAGCTTCTCTAATTCTGGTTTTTAGTTCCCCTAAATCAAGTGACAAAGGCGGTACAAACACACGGTCCTTTAGGTACCCCATAGAAAAAAGTCACATGCAGTCATATCGGGTGACCTTGGTGGCCATGTCATGAAACATCTGTCCTTTACTCCAGCACGTCCTATCCAACGATCAGACATCTCCATATTCAGGTAAGCACGAACTGCATTATGGAAATGTGTGTATGATATTGTAACACGCAGAAACCTCGCTCAGCGCCAGTATTCGCCATGTTGTAACTAACGCCAGCTAACGCTAACTGTCGGTAAATTATGCAATTATGTGGTAGTATTCGAAACTTTGAGAGTTTGACTTTAAACTGACGTGTGTTTGAAAGTGCTATAAAATATAAAATAAATAAAAATATTGAAAGTGTTACCGAACTTTTAATATTCCCTGTACTAGCTTTTATTCTTATCAAGCATGAGTATATATTCTGTACAAGATGGACGCTTGAGTATATTCTACTATTCTTCCATGTTATGAGTATGTAATAAAAATGAGTAGGTACTCAAATGTTTTTATTCTTACTAACAAGAGTATTTACTAAAAAAGTCCAGTATATACTATATACTCATGTTTATTCTTACCATAACTTGCTCTTTAATGACTCCTCTAAGGATCTTGATTTGCTTGTCTCTAAGCGAGATCTGGAACCTTAAACGATCCACCTCCTGTCAAATGAAACCAGGACAATTATAATCCAGTACACTTTTATGAGTCACTTGATAGAAGGAAAATAAATCAGTTAAAATTGCTTTCACGTCCTCCTGCAGTAGTATTCAGGTATGCACCAGTGGCTTGGAATTACAAGCCTTCCAACATCTTCAGAACCATCAACGTCTATAGATATCAGAAACTTTGATTTTTTCAGTGAATGATAAGCCTTATCGCTTTCTGTTCTGTACTGTGGTTCATAAGCATCAGAGACTGACTTTATTACCATTACCAATATCTAGACATTAGGCCTACTCTGCTACACCAGCAGTGCGTCATTAGGCACATCAGCACAAGAAATGTAGTCAGAAAAACACCCAGGTTTAACCCATTTATGCCCACTGGGTCATTTTCGACCCACCCAGAAATTTTAGTTTCATTTCCTTTATTAAAGGTATTTTTTCTTGTTATTGTTGAGATTGTTATTTACACTACTGCGTATCATTTCTATCTTCCCGCATTGAGCATTGTTGTGGTCACAACTCTGCATTATTACACTTTGCATTTAGCGCTACAGTTGTACCCAAATGATTCAAAGTTGATAATAAACCATCACACATTTTGAGCTAAGGAATATAAGACTAGCCTATATGTCCCTAGGTTAGAAATAATTACACGATGTTTTCTACAATGCAGCGAGACCTGGGTCATTTTCGACCCAGTGGGTGGTGTGTAGTAAGTAGTAGTAACGTAATAATATCGTCGGTTTACGAGCAAAACACATTAAGTCAAAAATATTATGTCTGAGAAAAAGGCGTTTTTATTCCAACAAAACTGAATCCTCAATATAGTATTAATATGAGTAAGTTATTTATTTTTAATTTTATTTTATTTTCCAATTCTAAGTTGATACATATGCAGTATGTACAATACTTACGCCTTTTTCTCAGAATATTTATGACTAAATGTGTTTTGCATGTAAACCGACGATATAATCATAATCTGTTTCCTTTTCAGGGTGAAACGATAAATGAATTGACAGACGAGAGGTGGGTCATTGATTTGGCTTTTCTGTGCAACATTAACAATACTCTTAACGATTTCAGCATTTCTCTTCAAGGAAAAGATAAAAATATCATACACATGTACGATGAATTAAAGCTGTTTGTGTTACAACTGCGTCTACTTCTGATGCAGTTAAATCGGAGAGAATTTTATCATTTTCCGTCTTCAATATCGCCACTTCTATCAAATATTGGAAAATGTAATAAATGAATTCACCGACAAAAGATTCAGTGATTTTAAGAAATTAGATAATGAATTTCTGTTATTTGCTAATTCATTCTCCGTTAATGATTAATGTGTAAGATTAGACCTTCAGTTAGAAGTTCTTCTACTATATACAATATATATAAGTAAAATATCCACATCTTCGGAGTTTTGTTATGAAAATTGTTTCTATGTTTGGCTCAACCTATACTTGTGAACAGTTGTTTTCTGAGTTGGCCATTGTAAAATCCAAATCAAGATCACCCATTTCAGACGAAAATTTATTCCATCAGTTCACAATTGCAATGTCTGGCATAACTTCAAATTTTCAAACATTTACTGATTTACGTGACGAAAAATAAATGAGTCCCTTCTTTTAAAGGTCTGAGTTAATTGACGTAAATTGACAAAAACAACAAAGAACTACAGTAAAATATACAGTAAAAAATAGCCTAATTGTTGTTTTTTTCTGTTTCTTAGTAATATGCTTGATATTTTGTTAAGAATCTGTTTTTTTTTCATAAGTTCCTTAATTTTATTTTCAAGTGATGCAAATTAGTGATTGATGCCCTTTCAACACAAATAGGTTCAGATTATGGCAGTACGTACATTTTAACTGTTGTGGAATTTGTACGTTTTATGTCATTTTATAAGGTTTTACAGTAATTGTTTAAATTAGAAATACGGTCATGTTTCAGCTTTTTGTGAAATAGTTTGTATTTGTTTTGGAAAATTTGTTTTCTTTCATTGCCCATATACATAAAAATAACATTCAGAAAACTGTATCTTTTTGTCCTGCTTAATTACTTAAGGGGAGAGATGGTATTTTTTAAAACTTTTTTCTATTTGTGTAAATTATTAATTTTTTGTCTGTAGAGAGCTCATAGCTGTGGCAACTCAACCAAATAAAATAAAAAAAAAAATTATTTGGGGACCCAAATGTGAAAAAAAAATACCCAATGCAGGATTGTAATAAAACCGATATATCTAAACCGTTTTTAAAGATAGATTCAAACAGTTTTTGCAATGTATTTGCAAAAGTATGTTCTACAAACTGTCTGTAACAGAATTTTGATATTAGTCCCTACGTTTGTAAGATAAACAATTAAAATTTAATAACAATTTTCTGATTTCCTTTCTTGCAAACAAACGGACGTATTTTTAAAATGAAATCAATTAACAAAATTCTGTTACAGAGAAAAGTTTTGTAATAGTCTAAAGAATGTGTGTTCTAAATTTCTTGCATGTATCTTTAATAGTTCAGAAATTATATCCATTTTGTCTGGCAATGTAGCAATAAAAATGAAGTTAATGGAAACCGATAAAAGCCGGCGTGTGATTTAAAAATCCATAGCGCAGGAAGTTTAAAAATGACGTCTCAACATCCGATAAGGGCACAAATGCCCACAAAAGGTTATGCAATGCATTCCACACATATCAAAGGGTATTTTAAAGAAAACTTTTTTTTTTAATTTAATTTACCGGAAACAACAATAAAAGTGGGCGAGTGATTTAAAAATCCATAATGCAGGAAGTTTAAAAACGGCGATCCACACATATCACAGGGTATTTTAAAGAATTTTTTCTTTAAAAATTTTTGTCTTTTTTCATAAAAAATACCATCCTCTCCCCTTAACGTTCCGTGTTTCAATACTTCACGCGATCCACCGCTGAGTATTACGTTAACAGGTGATGCGTGTTGCAGCAATCAGAGTAGTACGGCGTATCTCTTTAAATGCCCACGTCTGATCTAGAGCATCCAACAGCCACTCAACGAATATTGCATACTTTTATCACTGCCAATGTGGTGCTATAAACTAATTTTCAATACTTTTATCACAACCACAACATATTTCAAATCTTACTGTATATACATATACATATATATATATATATATATATATATATATATATATATATATATATATATATAATTATTACTACATTAACACATTTAGTATATCACGAAACATGTAAAATGTAATTATTATGAAGGTCGCCATATTCTTCTTCTACGATCCACTTCCACTAGATAGCAACCAACACGATTGGTTGAGCCGGCAATACTTGAAAACGAAATGATACTAAATGTGAGGAATGTTACTACAGGTGTGTAGTATTATGTGACAGGTTAGGTTAGGTTAGGTTTGATTAAGTGAGTGTTATGAGACAGGTTAGGTTATGTTTGATTAGGTGTGTAGTATTATTACTATGTTGGCGACACTGAATCCCACTGTTACATTAAAGAAATATGGCGGTATTCTTCGTTCACGCTCGATGATTTTCGTACCGTATATAAGTAAGGTACATATATTTAGGGCAGGTTGGGTGGACTTACAGCTCTCCCAGTGATCACATCAATTTCTACTAATCAATACTATAATACTACTACAAGGTATTTTATCAAGTTTCTATAGTGGCTGGGACATAAGAAATATTCACCTAACATTTCTGCAATCAGGTGGAAAGACAATGCTGTGGTCACAGTGTTATCCAATCAAAGTGCAGCTGTACCTATTCAAAAGGCAAATATACTTCCCTTCAAATAGAGAAAAAGGATAGAAATACCTCAAACTATTACTATTTGCAATTGCAACCGAAATATTGGGGGAGTACACCTAATGGACAACAACATTTCAAATGAATTATAGAGTTGGAATCTATTACAACAAACATGCCAATATTTTGAAGAAGCGGTGTTCCAGCACCACAACAGAAGTACAGCACAGCTCCGCTTCAAATAGGACCAACAGTGCACAGACCAAATGAAATAACATATTTCTTCATCTGTGAGAGTTGATTGTAGAGGATAAGCTATATGGCTGATATGGCAACTTCATAACTGATGTGTAGGATCTCGCAATAAAACAATCAAGGCATGCTATTGATGTGAAATACCCCTACGTGACAAGTGTTTTTCAGAATTCCATGTGGTTAAGAAATAAGTTATACATTCTTCTTCTTTTATCACATACCCGTACATGGTACATTGCATTATTCATCATATTGCATGAATTGTAATGTCCGCTATGAGGTTTTTAATGAAAATAAATAGATCGAGTATTATATGGCATTACTGTACCTGGTTTGCCCACTGGTCGTAAAATGATTTTAATACTCAGCTGAGGATTTATAATAGCATTCTCTTCAGTACGGTAGTTCCTTTTACATTTTCATGTTCACCATTATAACGTTTCCAATATTAGTCCTGTACCGGTACTGCTCAGGATGTGCTTTACTTAAATATTTTTACACTCTCATAGTACTTTCCGCAAAAAATCACATCTATCTTTCCCGTCACATTGATCAGACATAGCACAGAACAAATTTTATATCACACTGTTTTAAAACTTCCAGGAAGAATGTTATAAAATCCTGTAAAGCACGGAGTCTCAATATAGGCTATTAAGTTATTTAGACGTATTTCTCCCTCTACGTATCTCTGTTTTCAGTGTGAGCTTTCCCAACGTGTATGTTAATTCCCGAAGCTGATTTGCATAACTTATGATATATTAAGAATTGAAATTCATTAATAGATTGAGTATCAACGTTGTACATGTTTATAATTAGATTACAACATGAATTTTAATGTAAATAATGGTCGTGTTATTCCGTAATAAAAATATTATATGTAACAAAAGTTCAGAGAGATTAAAATGGTTTGTTAACCTTAGTTACAGGATTGAAGTAATTATAATCTGGTATTTATTTATCAAAGCTTCCTCAAATTAGAGGCTGCCATTAGACAAAGCATACAAAACAATACAAGAACAAATAGAAGATGAGAGCTACAAGAGTAAGAAAAAAGGCAAACAAATACACAAACAAACAATGGCAGTTTACAGAAGAAAAAAAATTAAGTAAAGAATCAATGAAAGCTAAGAAGAAAAAAGAAAAATGATAATGGTGCGTCAACCACAACAATATTTGTTTCGTGCAAAAGAATTATATAAAAAAAATACGGAAATATGTGGAGCACACATCAATTTGTTAACATTCTATGTTCCTAGATGACCCTATCAACAACAATGTCTTGAAAAGTTTATCACAAATCAGTCACTTCATTCTTATTTCACACACAATGCAAAGAATAAAAAATTACTGCTATATATCGTTTTTAATATTTAAACTCACAGAAAGGCATGAAATTATAAAATATCCGGAGAGCAATGAACTTCAAGACATTAACAAAACACACTTCCGTAATCTGCCGACCTGGTGTAGCTAAGTGTGCATTTTAATAATAATTTGCAAATCATAAAAATTAACTTATTTTAATAATACCTGGGCATATAATTTGATGGTCTCTTCATAATCATCTCCTTTCTGATCCTTATCCATTGTACAAATACACGTTGTACCAAACAACCAAAAGCTTCTGTAAACTTTTATATTTCTATAATTCAGTTACGCAACAATACATAAATTATGGCTCAATAGGCAATCAGAATTTCATGACTACAAGTCGAGCCGTTCTTATTTCCGGCGTGGCCACGCCTTCTCGACTTTTGGCGCGAAGAAGGTAGGCAATAGCGGTGTTGCTAAATCTCTGGCAAGCCAATAGTGAACGGACGCAGTTCTAATAGCTGGTTGTCGAGCAATCAGTCGGTATTGTTGTTAGTGCTGTGTTATCGCTGAGTTTTCAGCATCACAATGCCGCGGAGGAGTCGGAAGACCATCAATTCGCAAAGCAGAGAAATGATTCTTAGCGTTAGAGATTATTTCGAAAATGAACGTAAAATAAGAGTAGTTTATTGCCTTTAATGCAAGTGGTGCAATGAACAGCTGGTGCATGTAATGTGAACAAGTTCACGGTTTCCCAAATAACGACAGAGAAGTACGGACAATCCGGCAAATAAGAAAATAAACTGAGAACTATGGCGGCGGCAGGTACTAACAATGATTGTAGCGATCTAGGCGTAGCACCTCTAAATTGAACAATACCGTTAGGCAAAGTTCTTCGTGTAATTTTTTTTTATGTAGCAATGACTTATCATGACAAAATTTTTAATACTAACATATTTTACTTAATTTACAGGTTGTGTGGTTTTAGTTATTCATTCACATAAAAAATGTTTATTTATTATATTTTACAGCTTTCTCCCATTTTAGTAATTTCTAATATTGTTTCTGTATTTACGAAAATCGTTACTTCAAATGGTCGGAAAAACTAATTATAGCACAACATGGTAAGTCTTCTGTGTCCTGGAATGCTAGGATCAACAATAACAATAATATATAATATTATGTATTCATATATTACTAATTATTTATCGTAGGAAATAATTTTTCGTTCGATGTTTAAGACTAGACATGTGCTAAAACTTCGTTAAGAGTACAAGGGTAGACTTGACAACGCAGTAACATCCACCGTGAGCGGGAAGCGGTATGTCGTTTGCATAACCTTGACGACAACCACTGCCAGTGAAGCAGCGTGTCAGCTGACCAGAAGCTGTCGTGTGATTTGCTGCCGGAAATAAGAACGGCTCGACTGTAGGGAGCGGATTTTTATGTGCTAAAAATTTAAATATATTTATTTTTTTATGTGCTAAAAAGTACGAAAATATTTGCTAAAAGTAAAAAAAATGTATATATATTTTTTAAATATGACAAAAATACCTTACTTAGCTTGAAAAAAAATGTTAACTCACCAACCACACTTGAGTGCTAGTAGTTGGCAGAGAATTGGAGTGAAGAAGAAACGTCATCTCCAAATTCTCTATCACAAATGCATGTCGATGATCTCTGAACAACGGCTTTTACTGTGAAAAAGATCTTTTCACATCACAGGACGTCATACGTGCATATTTAAAGAGAGGAATGTCACAAACACATCTTCAATTTCACCTATAGGCACACCCTCCAATACTTGAGTAACTTCACACTTTTTTTTTATAATCCACTGATTTTCCCAAACACATTCTGGAATTTGTCCCTTAGTAGCCTACTTGTACTTCTGAAGCTGGTAGCGAGTCTAGTTTAATTTCCACGGCACGCACCTCCCTAACTGTTTCAGACAACAGGTTTGTAGATGTTTCGAGTTTTTTTATGGTGTCAGCTTAGATTTGCTGATAGGAAAGACCAATCGCTTTTTAAACAACCATCTTTCAGTATATCTTGAAGGATATTGATTGACGAAGCGTCGTTTTTGTCCAGCTCATTCACAACAGACGCAAAACTTTCAAAGTTGTTTGCATAATATACAACGGCACTTAGCCATGTACCCCAGCGTGTGACTACGGGCAAAGGAGGAAGTGGAAGATCTGGATATTTCTGTTTGAACACAACAATTCTTGAGGGTGATTTAACGATTACCTTTTTTCTATTTGATACCAAGTTATCCACTTTGAGGTACAGGCCTCGGATAGTTTCACATAACCTGTGTAGAGCATGGACTACACACGTTACATGTATCATTTTTGGAAAGATCATTATAAGGCCTTCAGCTGCTATTTTCATATACGCTGCATCATCTGTAAGTAGGAGTAACACATTGTCATGCTTCACCCCCTTCGGCTATAGTAAATGCATAGCTTCGTTAAATAATCTAACTACGGTGACATGGTTTGCTGCAGGCATTTCTATAACACTAGCAAAAACGAATGTTCACAAGCAATTTTGTCATTTTTAACACAACAACAACGTTTCTTACATTTCTACCACTTGAATCGGTTGTTTCGTCAATGCTCACCCCAGTTTTTCACTTTCGCACACTGACCGAATTTTCCTCGTAACATTTTGGGAGATGTTTCCTTAATGTCGGTTCCTCAGGAGGTTCGATGTTGATGCATTTAGTCAGGAAATTTTTTAGTTCCACATTATTTAATTTATGGAGTGGAATACCGGCTGCAACAAATATTCTGCATAAATCTAAGTAATATTGGGAACACTTTGACGGTCCTACGTTGGAAGAAGCTGGTCCACCTATTAGCACTTGCCGTGAATGCACACGTGAAGTAGCGGCAATGTGCTTGTTTCCAGACAAGTGTTGGGTTACCTGACAGCACTGATCTGCACTACTGTTTTATCACACGGTTGGAAAAATAACACTTTCTCCGTCGGTAGTAAAAATGTTTTTAAATTCATCTACATATTCCTGAAGACGCGATCTTAAACTCGATTTGATTTTAGGCATCTTAAGGGGCTAATAGACACACATCTTAACGTAAATGTTTCTAGTTACTGACTGGCAATGTAGGAGAAAAGCTTCCTATAGTGACGCCACTACATTTACATTACGCAGCTTATGCTTATGGCCCGATAACGGGGAATCACAACATGACGTATTGCCTTACTTGATAGGCATGAGCGAGAGGCGAGAGATTTGTTTAAATTAAATAATGTTTATTCCCGAGCTCTTATCTGTTGTGTTTCACAAACAAAGCGTGGAATGAAATCCTCTTCAGCAATAATAATAATTCCTAATTACGTCTTGCGAAATCTCTCCTTCTGATCCATGTTAATTTATTCTCTAATAATATCACTGATATGCTGCCTAGCAGTTCTCAGAACTTGAGGCGATAAAAAAATGTATCACGGATACACCACACAGCGCTTAGAAACACGAAGCAACCAAGATATTTTCTTAAAAAGAACCAAGAATTCTTAAAAAGATAACGTACTTTTGAGTGATATAATTGATTTAGTTTTAAAATATTTAAAAGTTCTTGTAAAAAAATATTTAAGTAAAAAAACTCAAAGATTTATGTATTTATAATAAATTTCCTGAAAATATATATTTACATCATTTTTTGTGAAAATATGTGTTTTTATGTGAAATAAAATTCGGGTTTTCAACTTTAAACTTCATATTCGGAATTTTTAACTTTGTTAATTGTGTTTTATCACACGCAAAAAGAATATTTAATTACACAGGAATCCGCTCCCTATTCATGACCGTCTTTTACCGCGCGACGTAATAGGTTATAGGGTTGCCATCTGTCCCGACTCCCAATTTTGTCGGGATCGTCCCTACTTTTAGGTTACAAGCCGAGTTTTATTATTGAGTCTTCTTAAGCTTTCACATCAAATAATTGCAAAAATATTATATCTGGCAATGGTAAACTTTACGCTAAAGTTTACCATTGCCTAATATCTATTTCCTTTTTCTTAAAAATTCTACAGTTGGTCATCTTGATACTTGAATATTATTTATGTCGCTAAAGAACGATAACAATATAAATAACTTGAACATTATGAATACAGTATCACTAAATAACGATAATAATATAAATTATAAATATCGATTTGTTTAATTAATATTAGATATTATATAATATATATATATACACTCAGGGACAAAAAAAACCGGACACTTCTATATTTGCTTGTATTTTGTTGCCAATTATTTCAAAATGAAACAAAACCCATTTAAACAAAATAATGTTTCATTTAGCACCTTATACGACAACATTTGAAAAAAAAATCTCTGATGAGAAAATTTACAAAAAATTACAAAGGGCGTATAACTATGGTACCGTTTGGTCTAACTGTTTTTTTTTTTCATTTTATGGTGCCTTAAACATTAAAAACTCTTTTTAGTAACGGGTATTACCCCCTCTGGCTTGAATAACTGCATCCATACGTCTTGGCATGCTCTCAATTTGGTTAGCAATGTCTTCTTGAGGAATAAGTTCCCATTCTTCGCCAAGTGCTCGCCTCAACTCTTGTAACGATTCTGATCTCGGTCGTCTATTCTTAACACGCCATCCCAGCATGTTCCACACGTGTTCAATTGGGTTCATGTCTGGACTCCTTGCTGGCCATGGAAGAACATGGATTCCCACTTCTTAGAGATAATCTCCGACCGCATGGGCAATATGCGGCCGTGCATTATCATGCATTAAAACAAAATTATCGCCTACAAATTGGCCAAATGGCACAACATGATCAGCAAAACATTAATTTATATACTTATCAGCTGTTAGTCTTCCATTTTCAACAAAAACCAACTCTGTACGAGCATCCGTACACACTCCTGCCCAAACCATCACTCCACCACCTCCATACGGCACATTTTCGGAAATGCAACACTGTGAAAATCGTTCTCCCCTCCTTCTCCAAACTCTTTCACATCCATCAGGTGAGCACAGATTGAAACGGGACTCATCGGTGAACAGAACACAGCTCCACTGTCCATTTCTCCAATCCCTGTGATCATTTGCAAAACGCAGTCGTTGAACTCGATGCATCCTGAGAAGTCTGGGACCAGTTGCACGTCTACTTGATATCAGTCCACTTGCTTTCAACCTCCTTCTAACTGTTTTGGCCGAAATTGGGCGTCCATGCATGTTAACAAATTGCTGGGCTACACTAGTAGCTGGCAGGTTGCGCTCCCTAAGAACTCTCAACACCATATACCTGTCTTCATTTGGATTTGTAGCTCTTTGACGACCCGAACCTGGTCTTCTGGTATATTCTAGGGTCTCTCTATACCGTTTTATGGCATCATGGTTTGTGCTTCTATTCTAGCCATATTCATAACATTTGCAATGTAACGTACACTGCGTCCATCATCGTAAAGGGCTACAGCTCGAGCCACATCTTCAGTTCGCATCTTGTTTTAAGACAAATGTTACAACCCCACTTACACTCAGAAAATGTAAAAATAAAGAAATAACGAATGATAACGATAATGAAGCACAAAATGGTTGAGACAAAATTGTTATAGCTGAGACTCCGAAAGCAAAATTGGAATATTTGGTTGTAATGGCTTGTTTATAAAACAAAAAATAATCAACAATGTATACACGTCTCCATAACAACAGATGGCTACCATAATATTGTATGAGAAGATACTGTTTTGAAAAATACCAGCAAATATCAAAGTGTCCGGTTTTTTTTGTCCCTGAGTGTATTTAATTATTTAAATAAAATAATCTATTTTACAAAGAAAAATGGTTATTTGTATTATAATAATTACTTACATACAGGTAAAATCAGATTATTTATATCGCGAATATAAATAATTTGAATATTATTTATAACGCTAAATAGCGAAAACAGAACATAAAAAACGTGAATATTATTCATATCGTTTAAGAATGATAACAGAATATTAAAAAATTATAACTTGAATATTATTTATATCGCTAAAAGAACGATAACAAAATATAAATAACTTGATATCGATAAAGAACGATAACAGAATATAAATGATAATTTGAATATTATTTATATCGCTAAAGAACGATTAAAAAGTAAAATGAAAACTTGAAGAAGGTCCGAACCCACAACCTTCGAATCATTAAGCAAGCATTCTATCGCTGGTCTACGAAACGCAGGTATGGAATACTTCCATAGTTCCGGAACTGCTTCTACAAGCACATGCATCGTGTAACAACACTGTGACCCGAAGTGGACTTAGAAAATATTCGCTGTTCAGAGAGCGGCCACTTTTTTTTTTTTTCACAACTGTACTTGATAGAGTGCGCCAGAATTTCCTGCGACGATATTATGCCTATATTGAATGTGGTGGTAGCCAATTTGAATAACTTTTGTAAAAAAAGTGTTGAGTAAACATTATCTTTGCTTAACTTTAATGTGTGATTGTCCATTATGTAGTTCCTGACATTCCCAGGCTTGCACTGACCCAGGATTACTTCCTAGACCATAAGTTCCTATTCTACAGTTGTTGTATTTCCCCTCTATAAGCTTAAGTTTGTGCGCAATCTTTTGAATCACTCTGTATATCATCTTCAGCAATGGCTTCTTTCAATAGAGAAAGGAGAATCTTCTGCGGACATTTGGAAAAAGAACCAAGGAAGCGACTAGTGAAATACTTTGTGTGGAGTGTGGAATTGTATGAGACAGAAACGTGGACATTACGACGAAGTGAAGAGAAGAGAATAGAAGCATTTGAAATGTGGATATGGAGCAGAATGGAACGTGCAAAGTGGACAGACAGAATAAGAAATGAAGCTGTGTTGGAAAGAGTGGGTGAAGAAAGAATGATGCTGAAACTGATCAGGAAGAGGAAAAGGAATTGGTTGGGTCACTGGCTGAGAACAAACTGCCTACTGAATGATGCACTGATAGGAATGGTGAACGAAAGAAGAGTTCGGGGCAGAAGAAGATATCAGATGATAGACGACATTAAGATATATGGATCACATGCGGGCACTGATAGGAATGGTGAACGAAAGAAGAGTTCGAGGCAGAAGAAGATATCAGATGATAGACGACATTAAGATATATGGATCACATGCGGGGACTAAGAGGAAGGCAAAAAATTGGAAAGATTGAAGAATGCTGGGTTTGTAGTGACAAACCTGCCCTTGGGCAGTATACTATGAATGAATGTTGTATGTTTGCTGTGGTCACTTTCATAACCTCTGCAGGCTCTCTTTCACAGTTATAACATTTCTGTTGTGTTTTCCTGGTAGTGATATTTCCCCGACTCATGCCACCTTCCCTAAGTCCTGTGCCAGTACCAAATGCTGGACTATTCATTTTCTCTCCTGTTAATTAGTTATCTTTTCCAGACGCGTGTCAATTCGCTGAGGACACTTCTGGTCGGTGTGGGCGGCCTGCTCGCCATGTTCGGAAGCATCGCCATCAAATATGAAGGAACAGGACCCCTTGGGTGCGTCGTGGCAGCTTTCACTAGTCGACAAGTTTGGCGCAGCAAGGGATGGGTGGAAAGGTATGTGAGTTCCATCTTAAATTTATTCTCTAATCCAGTGGTTCCGTCGACCTGGTTGGCGAGTTGGTATACCTAGCGCTGGCCTTCTATGCCCAAGTTTCGGGTTCGATACCGGGCCAGGTCGATGGCATTTAAGTGTGCTTAAATGCGACAGGCTCATGTAAGTAGATTTACTGGCATGTAAAAGAACTCCTGTGGGACAACATTCCGGCACATCCGGCGACGCTGATATAACCTCTGCAGTTGCGAGCGTCGTTAAATAAAACATATTCATTCATTCATTCATTCATTCATTCATTCATTCATTCATTCATTCATTCATTCATTCATTCATTCATTCATTCATTCATTCATTCCAGTGGTTCCCAACCTTTTTTGACTGACGACACACTTTACTGAACGGCCACGATATCGCGACACACGTATTTGTTTTTATTAAAAATAATGATATAATAATAACAACCAGTGCTTTTCTTCTGGAGAGAAAGATGGTGGAACTCTGTGTAGAATAGTTTATAGTGGACGGTGAGATGATTACTGTTCATTGCACGGAAATTTTGTCGTTTTTAACCTCCTTTTCGTCCAACTAAGACTTTCGAGGTCTAAGCGGAATTAAAAGAAAAATAATATTAAGAACATAGTTAATCACACATATTTAGGTTCCATGATAAAAATGTAACAAAAAGGTGCCGAAATACCAGAGCGTTCTGTCAGAAAAGAATACTATAGTTCCGTCGCTCTTATTTCCGGAAGCCAATCACGTTGCAGGTCGGCTACATTTAAACGTGTGCATCTTGTGATTCGCTGATGAAGACGTTATGCATTTCCTAAAGCTCGATAAATACTTAATATAATCGCCGCCATTTTGGCTCTTTAGTTGGCGTTCGCAGAAAGCACACGAGGATG
Organism: Periplaneta americana; assembly: GCF_040183065.1. Classification (NCBI taxonomy): domain Eukaryota; kingdom Metazoa; phylum Arthropoda; class Insecta; order Blattodea; family Blattidae; genus Periplaneta; species Periplaneta americana. Next base: position 63,491,690 of record NC_091119.1, on the reverse strand, counting down.
TTATTTGCGGCTCAGTTATTTGCTGAATTACAGTGCGTTTGATTTATTATCATAGGAGCTACGACATGATAATGTTTAACGGTGTGGGAAATAGATTCCTCATCTGGTAGCTCAGCAGCGAAAGAATAAAAATGACGAACGATACTACCTACCTAGACTTTATAGAGCCTTCACTTCCTAAACGTAAACAAAGAGGAAGAGACACGCCGGGAATAACAGCGTCGCGACTATAATAACAATTTCTTTGTAGTGTCGGACATCCAGTGTTGTAAATAGGTCGATGTTAACACGCAATCGAAAATTAATATATATATATATATATATATATATATATATATATATAACAAAATAAAATAGATAAGCAGCAAACTTAAGTGGTATTAGAAAAAACAAAGATATGTGCCAAAAATCTCAACCTGTCTATTCTGGATGAGCGATAAAATATTTTTATTATCATTTTTGGAAACTCACCTATTTAAATTAATGTGGTCTATGCTTGGTGCGTTGCACAGAGTTTGTCTATATGTGGCCGTTAGATTGACAGGCCAACACGTAAATCATATTCCAGATGCAGCAGTCTGTTACTTTGTTTAGAGTTCACTATTTTCATGGTATAAAATGCTGATTCACATAATTATGACGTTGAAATCTGCAGTTCTAAATGTTTTTTTTTTCTTTTAGCAGCATCGACTGATTTGGCAAAATATTCCCGAATGTCTTATCTGCGGAATTTTGTTTATATTCATCTTCACGCCACGTAAAACCATATTGCAAGCAGTCATCTATACTAATAATAAATCTGTAGCCAAACCTTTTCTAGTATTTTCGATTTTCCAAAAATAATTGGTGTTAACATGTATAATTAACCATCCTGAAACCGAAAATTGCTTTTTTGAAATTTTTGTTTGTATGTCTGTCTGTCTGTCTGGATGTTTGTTACCTTTTCACGCGATAATGGCTGAACCGATTTATATGAAAATTGGAATATAAATTAAGTTCGTAGCAACTTAGATTTTAGGCTATATGGCATTCAAAATACTTTATTTAAAAGGAGCGTTATAAGGGGGCCTGAATTAAATAAATTGAAATATCTCGCTTATTATTGATTTTCATGAAAAATATTACATAACAAAAGTTTCTTTAAAAATAATTTTCGATAAGTTTTATTCTATACAAAATTTTAATAGGACTGATATTTAATGAGATAAATTAGTTTTAAAATTACAATAACAACACCATCTAAGGCACTGTACTGAAATAAAAACAAATGACTTCGTCTATAAGGGGCCTTGGACAACAACAATCGAAAATTATTAAACATAGCCTAAGATAATGTTTCTGTCTTTGTATGAAGTAATATCGGAAGCTAATTAATTGTTTAATTATTATTTCACCATTGGAAAGTGTAGTTTCTCTAGATGGACATAATTCTACAATGTTATTATAGTAACTTCTAAAACATACAGCAAGTAATATAAAGTATACACATTAAAACTAAATGATATGTCAATCTTCATTAAACTATGGTTGCATGTAATAACAATTAAAAAAACATGTTAAACGAATTGTCATTGCACCAAATGATTGCTCTCTGGACCAAAATGACCGCATTTTAATTATTTAAATACAATTTAAATTAAGTAACATACTAAACGATTTATCCTTCTATCAAACACGAATGTTCCCTGGATCAAACGTCCTATTATTACAATATTAACGAAACGCATTAAGTTTTTGCGAATACTGAAGGGATATTTCACTCACATTATTTGAATTAGTACTGCTGTCATCTACCCCAAAACTCCATTCAGATTGAGATTTTTAATTAAATATTTGTCCATACTACTTACTACTACATACTTACGGCTTTTAAGGAACCCGGAGGTTTATTGCCGCTCTCACATAAGCCCGCAGTTGGTCCCTGTCTTGAGCAAGATTAATCTAGTCTCTGCTATCCTATCTCACCTCCCTCAAATCCATTTTAATATTATCTTCCCATTTAAATCTCGGCCTCCCCAAAGCTCTTTTTCCCTCCGGCCTCCCAACTAACACTTTATATGCATTTCTGGATTCGCCCATACGTGCTATATGCCTTACCCATCCCAAACGTCTGAATTTAATGTTCCTAATTATGTCAGGTGAAGAATATAATGCGTGCAGTTCTGTGTTGTGTAACTTTCTCCATTCTCCTGTAACTTCATCTCTCTTAACCCCAAATATTTTCCTAAGAACCTTATTCTCAAACACCTTTAACGTATGGTCCTCTCTCAAAGTGAGAGTCCAAGTTTCACAACCATAAAGAACAACCGGTAATATAACTGTTTTATAAATTCTAACTTTAAGATTTTTTGACACCAGACTGGATGATAAAAGCTTCTCAGCCGAATAATAGCAGACATTTCCCATATTTATTCTGTGTTTCATTTCCTCCCGAGTGTCATTAATATTTGTTGTTGTTGCTCCCAGGTATTTTAATTTTTCCACCTCTTCAAAGGATAAATTTCCAATTTTTATATTTCCATTTCGTACAATATTGTAACTTTTAATTCAACAATGATGTGTTTTTTTTATTTTCACAACAACCACACACCTGTCAACAATGGGTATTCAACTCAACACTGCAACACAGTAGTCGTTTTTGCACTCCACAGAACGACAATGACTATTCACGTGGATTATTGAGAAGAACAACAATGTACTCCTAATCTAAACTAATGTTCACAAAGCACTATTTACAAAACAAAACTGTCAGTTCTCAGTTCACAGTTCGTTCGCCTTGGTTAGTTCTTCTAGCTCACTCACTCAAATTCACGGTACGTCGAACCTAAGACTTCCAGATAACAGTCCACTGCATTTCGAACCCAAGACTTTCGGACGCGTTGCCCTCGCCTGAACGTTGCCACAGTACTCACTTAAGTTCACTGTACTTCGAACCCAAGACTTCCACTGGATACGTCTCCGCTAACTAGCTTTCTCGCAGCTGACTGTCTAACTACACTGGCTCAACTGAACTGGCTCTCTCTGCAGCTCACTTGCCCCTTTTTATTAGATCACACTTTCTCGAATGTACTGCTTTCCGAAGTTTCTACAACAATCGGTCTCGAGACGTTTCTTTACTTTCGCCGCAGTCGGTTTCCTTCCCCCTCCCTGCCGCGGCCCAGCGCCCGCCGAAGCTTGCGTCTACTCACTCCGCCGTCTGCCTTCCCGTGCGCCCTCCCTTTTGCCGACGCGCGTTCGACTCCCGACGCGGCCAGGTCTTCCAACATGGTGCCACATTGCTCCCTCCTTAGGGCTGTACATCACTGAACGCAAGCCGCAATACATAAGAAAATAAAGCTATGGTTTATTTAACGACGCTCGGTAACTGCCGAGGTTATATGAGCGTCGCCGGTGTGTCGGAATTTTGTCCTGCAGGAGTTCTTTTACATGCCAGTAAATCTACTGACATGAGCCTGTCGCGTCCACATCTGTGGAGTAACGGCTAGTGCGTCTGGCCGTGAAACCAGATGTCCCGGGTTCGATTTCCGGTCGGGGAAGTTACCTGGTTGAGGTTTTTTCGGGGTTTTCCCTCAACCCAATATGAGCAAATGCTTGGTAACTTTCGGTGCTGGATCCCGGACTCATTTCACCGGCATTATCACCTTCATCTCATTCAGACGCTAAATAACCTAAGATGTTGATAAAGCGTCGTAAAATAACCTACTAAAATAAAATTAAAAAATGAGCCTGTCGCAATTAAGCACACTTAAATTCCATCGACCTGTGCCGGGATCGAACTCACAACCTCGACAATACATAAGATGTAATATCAATCGACGAGTATAGAACACTCCGTTCGGATCCCAGTGGCGGACTGTCAACCCAATCATCTGACGTAGACTACACAATAGGCTATTGATTTATAGATGGACAGATTACATTTTATTTCACTTTTATTTTTACTGTGCTACAACAACCTAGGAAAATATGTCACAAATTGCCACTCTTAATACAATTAGTACATTTTCGTTTGGTAGTCACAATCTGTGTTTAGATTTTACACTTTTCGTTCAGAAAACAATTGTTCGGAAATATACTGAATGTACGTAGTCAAACACAGCAGCTATGTAATAATAATAATAATAATAATAATAATAATAATAATAATTATTATTATTATTATTATTTATTTATTTATTTATTTATTTATTTATTTAATCTGGCAGAGCTAAGGCCAGTAGGCCTTCTCTTCCGCCCACCCAGACTCTAATTCTAATTGAATACAATTGCTTACATAGTTATTACATTAATATCTAGACCATAAAACAACATGAAAGTAAATAATGAAAGTTGGATAAGTAATGTTAGTGTGACAATAATAAACATTGGTAAGAAATAGTGATGATGATAATAATAATAATAATAATAATAATAATAATGAGATAATTTAGATATTTATCCGTGATATACAGGGTGTCCACCATGAACCTGACACATTTGAAATTGCTGTATAATTCATACTGCTTGGCGTAAAAAGAAAAGAATGCATGCAATATCAAGAGTAACTCACTAAGTTTTATTTAAAAAATCAGTACACCTCAACATGAGATCCTCTCGTTGCACGAAGAACATCTAGCCTGAATTCAGTTTCCTGCCAGGTCTTCTGAAGCATCTCGGGCGTAACGGAATTGACGGCATCTCTTATGCGGCCGCGTAGCTATTGAAGATCACGAATTTTGTGGCCTGTATACACTTTGTTCTTGACGTATCCCCACAAGAAAAAGTCTAGATGGGTAATATCCGGTGATCGAGGTGGCCATCTTGTCGGTCCATCACGCCCAATCCAGCGACCGGGAAATTGTGTGTCGAGAAATTCTCGAACGATCAGGCTCAAATGTGGTGGGGCGCCGTCCTGTTGAAAGATGACGTTCGGCTGCAAATGCATTAACTGAGGCACAACAAATTGATCCAACATGTCGAGGTAGGTATTGCGCGTAACTGTTTGTTCTGCAAATAAATGATCAAATTGTGCATCAATCCGCACCACACATTTACTTTCACTTGCGTGGACTTCGTTCATACGCCTGTCTCACTGCTGCTACACACTCCTCTGATACGCGCACATTACCGCCACCATGCAATTTCACCACACTTCCCGTTGCCAAAAAGTGCTGTTTCCATGTCTTAATGGTGTTCCGTGATGGTGGGTCCTTCTGGAACACGCGCCGAAAGTTGCGTTGCACTTGAATCACCGAATTTGTTTCAGCATACCACCAGATCGCTTGTGCTCGCTCTTGCGCTGTCTCCATTTTGACTTAAGCTACCGCAGCGCCACGTACAACCTCTCCCGCGGGTTTTTAAAAATAGCCAACGAAATTTCCACAGTTTCTCTACATATTGCAATGCATGTTACCAACTTATTTCCATTCATTGATTTTTGGCAGCCAAATGAAATGTGTCAGGTTCATGGTGGACACACTGTATATAACCATTAAACATTGGGAAACCTGAAATAGCTATTATTGTTAACAAGAATTGTTAGAAAAATATTTCGTTAGCCTATTCTTAAATTGGTTTGATGTCTGACAGTCCCTGACATTACTCGGTAGGGAATTCCAAACAGCCACAGTGAAAGAAGATGAATATGAGGATGTTCGGTGGAAGGGAATGGATAATATTGAGGAGTGTTGTGATCGTGTTTCTAGGTTATGATGGGTGGATAAATTTTGAAAACGAGACGCAAGATGGACAGGAGTGGAGAAATGCAATATGTGAAAGAGAAGGGAAAGACAGTGGATTTTCCTACGATCTTCTAGACGGAGCCAAGACAACATTTCGAGGGATGGTGTTACGTGATCAGCCCGGCGAATATTACAGACGAAACGGACGCACATATTATGAACACGTTGTAGTCTCTGCGCCGAAGTAACGCTTAGGTCAGTAAACAGAATATCACAGTAATCGAAGTGGGGCATCACGAGTATTTGCACTAACATTTTTTCATGGAAAAGGGTATAAAATTCTTCAATCGCCTAAATGAGTGGATTAATGAGAATACTTTTTTGCAAGTTTCTGTAGAGTAGCGGCAGACGACCTATGATTAGGACTACACATATTTTTCTATGACGAGCATTTTAAATAAATATAAGCTAGTCTGGTGTGTTATGCATGTCCTCACTTATTTCCAGCTCTCTTAATAACACGTTAATTCACCTAGTAGACTTTTTTAAAATCGTATTTCGAGTCTCGCATGTTACTAGAGATACAAGTTGCTTTTTGTTCAGATTCATTTCTTCTATATGTTTTCTTCATGCTTGGAATAACTCATCTCCTGTTGTATTTCCTTTTAGTGCAATGATATCGAGCAAATATTCTTATACAGAGAGATCCTTCGTAACTACGCGGGTGAACATTACCAATTCTACTGTATCAAATCTGTGTTTCCACCTAAAGCGAGTTATCCTCCTTTGTATTGTCCATGTGGATAATTTCATACTATTAAAAACATTAGATTATTCGGGACAAATAATGTTAGCGACTTTATTCGAACATGTTTCAATAAACTGTCCTTCATTATAGCACTTCAATGATTTTGCGATTTCCAAAGCAATAACATAGTTTGACTCATATCTTGTTTCATCATATAGTTTTTTTAATATTGTAATTCCTTCGTGCCTCAGCACCCGTATGCGCTGCTCAGAGCACGTAGGGCAAGCAGATACAAGTCACTGGTGAGCACAAGGGTTGTACATTACACATTGACGAAGAAGTCGTTCAGTAAGTTTCAGGCTTACTGGATTCTTGATTTCTTAAGTGAGTGAAAGATGAGGTGATGCTCTTTGTTTGGTATGTGGAAATTATTTAGTTACAAAGAGAAGCTGTGTCAAACGTCTGAAATTATTAGTCAATCTACAGAATGATGTATTCACATATTGTTGTTTTTATTGACATTAAGTAGTAGTAAATATATGTGTAGATGTATGTAGAGCTTCTTTCTCAATGCATTGCATTTAGTTCACAGAATGAAGTACAAACAAAACTGCTAATAGCGTAGACTCGTTACATGTCAAGTCCAAAATTTATCGAATTCAACTTTTTACCCGACATGTTGTGTTTTGCATAGATTATCCATCCTATAAAAAATAATATCCCAAGTCCGTGTCTAAGCCTCTGTTTTTTAATTATGCAGATATTTTATTCTTATATTGCAAGCTTATATAGTTCCTTTGCTGTCCAGAAAAAAATTACTTCAATGGACTTGGGATGTTTGCCAATTCAGATCTTCCGTTAGAAAGTAATGATTTCATCAGTGATGCACCAGCAAAGACACTCTATGATCGTGAAGTTCTTCTCACATCTTACAAAGCTTTAAATCCTGATATATTATATTCGGGGGTACGAAGATTTGCTGCACAGTTTATTTCTATATTTGGCAGTACGTACATATGTGAACAATTTTTCTCACTTGTAAACCTAAAAAACCAAGACTAAGATAAGGATTATCAGTTGATAATATGCGCCGGACCTAAGAAGGCTGGTGTCGGCAAAAGCAAAAAATGCACTTCTGAATTAGGCGAGAATTCAGAAATCTAAATTTTGTTTCTAGAAGTGTGATTTTCATATAATAAATACATGGTTATGCAATACATAAAATTAATTAGATAGGGCTCATTATCTAAAACTGCTTAAGTTAAAGAGAATATACAGTACGTATGTTTATTATTTGTTGTAGGCCTATCATTTCATTTTACCATATGCAGAATATCCTGTTTCTTTCCTTTTTCATTAGTTTAAAACAGAAACACAGCGTTTATGTGCTAATTGCATTATTCGATAACTACTGTTGTCACGCCAGGAGAAGGCGGCTGAAGTACTTAGACGGGGCGGAGGGTAAACGGTCGCGCATGCGCACCGCGCTGTTCACTGCAATATTCCTGTTTCACAAACATCTACTGCACGTGTCTATGAGTCTTTGCGACTTTGTGAAAATAATAGTGGGGTTTTTACTGTAGTGTTTTATTAGTTTCAACAAGACAATTGTTTTCAGTATACCACAAATCTTGTATTGCTATCCTTTGCTTTTCGTGTTAATAGTGTTGATAATAATACGGTTAATAGAATTTATGTTATTGTATACTGTTATTTAGGTTTATAGCAGTTTTTTGTTTATTGTAAATATGTCGACAAAGAGGAAACAAGGATTGACAATCTATAGCGAAGAAAGGAATATTATTAGAAGTGCAAAATAATTCTGTGATGAAGAAAAAGAACAACAGTGCCTTTGCATTCCTCTTACGAAACCTATAGCAAAGGTAGAAAAGTACCTTAATCTATCCACAAGAACAATACAGCGTATAAGGAATGAAATGAAAGACTGCACAGAAGAAAGTGCGTTGTCGACACCTGAGGGAGAAAAAAAATGTAAACGTCCAGACTACCGAAACGCAAATGTAGATGACTTCGACGGGAGATTGACAAAAAAGATATAATTGAGAATTTTTATTTGAAAAAGAAAGAGGGCCACCGGCGTAGCTCAGGAGGTAGCGCGTTTGCCTGCTGATCTGCAGTTGTGCTCGGGAGTGAGTTCGATTCCCGTTTGCGCTGACTACCTGGTTGGGTTTTTTCTGAGGTTTTCCCAAGCGGAAGGCGAATGTCAGGTAATCTATGGCGAATCCTTGGTTTCATTTTGCCAAATACCATCTCGCCATCATCAATTCAATTGACACTGAAGAAGCTAGTACATAGTTATTACAGTGTCGTTAAATAATCAACTAAAAAAAAAGTAGTAACAAGCTTTTACCCCTGCTACAAGAGAGATTTGAAATGAAAGACAACATTAAGACGAATACTGAAGAAAAAGGATTTCAGGTGGAAGAAGTGTGCAGCAAAAAAATTGAGGAAAACACTGTAAATTGGAATACGTGAAGATATCTACAGCAAATAAGAAAGCTTAGGAAAGTGGAAAAATCGATTTTGTATCTGGACGAAATGCGGATAGATAGGCCTACCAATTTAACGTTTCTCAAGTTCTGGCAGGATAAAAATGTTACGGGAGTTTTGACTACCGTAAATGTGTCCAGAACACTCATTGTTGTTCATCAGGATGGGGGCGGTGGGGCTAATGGCTTTGTTGAGAGATTCGAATTAATATACACGGATGGAACATAAACAGACGATTATCATGGACAGATCATACTCCAGAAATTTTGAACAATGTGATAATGATAGTCATAGCGACAGCATCGAAGATGCGGAATCTTTTATGTCTGACTCCGTTCCCGTGTAGCCAAGTAAGTGGACGAAGTTTTCAGGTCAGAGCGTAGCGTAAAGTTCCCCCGTCCCGCCTATTTACTCCCCGCGCCAACTCGTAGCGGGAAGACAGTATATAACAATTAATTAGATCCTAGTTATCATCTGAAACTGTATAAGTTAAGTAGAGTCTATGTTTAGTATCAAATTGTACGATTTTATAATTAATATAATTAGAGAGGTACTTGTTGCAAAATATGCTTTGATTTCTTGTTGTCTTGTATGAATGTAACACATTATATACTTCTTAAAAATAGTTTAATTCACCACGCAGTGGTTGGCCAATTGAGTTTATTTTGCTCACCCCTTCTTGATCACCGCTACTGCCTGCAGAATAGATTCATTGCTACCACTCAGTGCTTTATAGCACGGAGAATCGAGTACGTGAGTCTGACCTTGACATCTCTGTTCTACTGTATACATTTCCGTTTACAATTACATTGGATATGTTCTTGCTTACCTATGATTTCGTGATAATCTTATGACGTATCGTAATGTTGCTAGATTTTGATTTATAAGTACCTATTAGAATTTTAGAACACAAGAGCCGTCTACATTGTTACCATGTGAGTCATTCCACGTCAAATCGCACAGCAACAAAACACGACCTTCTCGAAAATAGTCGATTTTTTTTCATGAATTCCAGACATCAAATAAGGAGACCCGTATTGTTTTATTTCCACAATTATTAATTATTTGTGTAGTTAAGACTATTTGAAAATACGCAAATTATGCGCGCACTGTTACATAAACTCAATTGGAACTCTGTTTCTGCATATAATTGAGATTTGGGGTTTGGCGCATTTGAAAGACTAAATACAACACTTTTTATTACTTTAGGCTTATCACAAATAAATTTAAAATTTGGCCTAATTTTTTAATGACTTATTTTTCAAAGCAAAATTACTACGTTGAATAGCCAAGTTAAAAATCTGAAAAAATATAGGCTTGTTCCCTGATGTATTATCTGTAAACTACTGCAGTTAAAAATGTGGGATCTGCATACATACATTTGCAACAATTTATTTTCCGGAGGCATGCACGCGCTCGCGATCCCCAGCTAATGAACCGCTTGCGGCAGCAGACCTACACTTACACTTGTGCTAGAAGGCTGCGAAATTCCCCGTTGCTTATAATAACTGATGTCGCACACTACACAACAAATGATTAATGCCTTAAGGAACAGTAAATATCTTATCTAAAGTGATTTTATTATTGTCAGTTCAGCTAAGAGTGGGAGCCCTTCACAATGCTGTATGTTTATACTGTACAATATAGCCAAGTGTTTAACGATAGCAAGGCTGGATAAGGCAGTAAACTTTATGACAGTAAACAGATGGCTGGAGACAAAATATAGAAGAGAAAAATAATCAGTCAGATGTCCCATAAATATGAAACTCTGAACAAGAAATTGAATTCCCTCACCGGTTTAAAACCGCAGAAAACCACTTCACAAGAAAAAGAAAAGGCAAACAATAGAGTAATTAATCTTACTAATTTAACTTTAACTTCAGATGACATTGATATCCTAAAGAAAGGCTATAAACACAGTTTTGTATTTAGCAACAAAGAGAAAATTATTGAAGATTTAGCTATAGAAACTGAAAACATCATACAGAATAGTTCTAATGAAAACAAAGAACACCTTAGATACAAAACTGCTAAAATTATTACGCAATATATAAATGATCCAAAAACAGATAAATCGTTACGAAAAGCCAAATCTGAACACAAAAAAATTTTAAAATTGGGAAAGAAACTGAAACAAAATGAAATAATACATGTTAAAGCCGATAAGTCAGACTCTATAGTATTAATGGAAAAAGAAGAATATGTAAACAAAACTTTAGAATTCATTACCAAAAATCAAATCACGGAATTGAAGGTTGATCCAACTGAGCAGTACCAAAAACAAATAAAACAGGCTATAAAGTCAGCTCCTGGCATAATATCAACATCAAAATCTTATAAATATATTGATCAAAATCCCAGTGTTCCTGTCTTAAAAACTCTACCAAAAACTCATAAGCCAACTCTGTCTATGAGACCAATAGTCAATAGTGTGCACGCTCCGAACCACAAAATTAATAAATTCCTTTTACACTTCCTAAAAAAGACTTTACCTATTGATAATAAATATACTTTGTTAAATACACAACAACTAATACAACGTTTAAGAAAATTAAAAATTAATAAACAAGATAAACTACTTTCCCTTGATATTGAAAATCTTTATACCAACATCCCCGTTGAAGAAACTATTCACATTATTACCACAAAACTATTAGAGCTCAAACTTGACCCCATTTTAGTAAAACAACTAGAAAACCTGTTACATACCTCCTTACAACAAAATTATTTCACCTTCAATGAGAAAATATATAAACAGGTTAAAGGTTTAGCCATGGATGACCCTTTATCCGGCCTTATGGCAGAAATCTTTCTACAAAATTTAAAAAATAAAAACATTCCCAACATACAAAATCAGCATAAGATAAAAAATTATTCCCGATATGTAGATGATATCCTAATCATACACAATGGCACATCATCTTCTGACTCTATAGTTACTTCATTCAATAAATTACATCCTAGCCTAAAATTTACTTACGAGGAAGAAGTACAAAAAACAATCAATTTTCTTGATTTAACTATTAAAGTAAACAAATCCAAACTCACCTACAATATTTACCGAAAAGTTACTTCAGTTGATTATACTATACATAAAACTTCTAACCACCCATATTCACAAAAATTATGTAAATTTAGGTATCTCATTGACCGCTTAATAAATACCCCTTTAAGTCAAACAGCTTATACAAAAGAAAGAAAATACATAATACAACTCGCCACAAACAATGGCTTCAACGGAAACACAATTGAAAACTATATCCGAAATAGAATCAAGAAACTAGGAAATAAAAATAAAACTTTCACCACATTACAACCCACAAACCTAAAAAGAGATATAATTAGATACCCAATGACATATTTTGGAAAAATTAATAATCATTTAACTTCATTTTTTAAAAAAGAAAATATACATATCACTTTCAGAACTAACAACAAAATAAATAGCATCATTCCCAACAAATTGCGCAAAACGAATAAATTCTCACAAAGTGGTATTTATCAATTACAATGTAAAAAGTGCAATAGAAAATACATAGGACAAACCAAACGAAACTTCCACACTAGATTTAAAGAACATAAATCAAATTTCCATAATAACAGGAATAGATATAAATTTGCTACTCATCTTATTGATTCAGGCCACGAAATTAATAGTATACAAAACACCTTAAAAATTTTAAAAGTAATAAATAATTCACATCTTATCAACACTGCAGAAGAGTTTTTTATTGTAAAAAATCAAGACCCTAATAATCCATTATTAAATGAGCAAATACCAAATTTACGTAATCCCCTATATCACTTAATAAAGTAACATGTTATCGAAAAGTCACTCCTGGCATTCCCTCTCAGTTATTTGTCCATACATCATCACTCAGTCTAAAACATGTAACGTCGGGTGAAGCACGCCCCCTTGTCTGGATGCAAACAACTGAACAACTATGTAAGTACAAATATAATAAACCTTTAAGAAACGCTGATATCAGCTCTCACAACCTTTTCAAAATTAATAATAACCTATTAACTAAAATATTTTCAGACAACTATGGCATTCACCACGACGAATTAGACTGCGTGCTCTCCCACCAACAGCATTTGCATCACAGCTTCTCCATCTCCTTTAAATTTATACATTATGTTTAACATTTTAACATAGTTAATATCAAACTGTAGAAATTTAATTTTAATGATACGATCTAATGAGATACTTAGCCTTTAATTGTATAAGGTTAATATCATGCTGTGCCTTCTCCTTGTCTTATATACATACGAGAATTTAGCATCAGTGTTCAGCTTTAGGCCTACCATGTACAGTTTACCTCAAGAGGCACAAAATTTATATAATTGTAAATGCCAGTACGTGCATTACTTACTTTGTTATTAATTGCTAGATCAACTTATCACCTATTTTTTAAATATTGTTTGCATCTCGTGCACCTGAAGATGACTTTTTAAAGTCGAAAATATTAGTGACTTCGTATTAAATATTGTGATGTAACAGATTATCTGACCTCACAAATTGAAAAGTGTATTTGACTGAAAATTTATTATATACATAATTATTAATATTATTATTAGGTTGAGAAACTTTTGTCATCCAGTCAGCTCTCAAAAAAAAGATGAAAGTCAGAATTTATAAAACAGTTCGTATCGTTTGTTCTGTATGGTTGTGAAACTTGGACTCTCACTTTGAGAGAGAAACAGAGGTTAAGGGTGTTTGAGAATAAGGTGCTTAGGAAAATATTTGGAGCTAACAGGGATGAAGTTACAGGAGAGTAGAAAAAGTTACACAAGGCAGAACGGACCCATTTTATTCTTCAGCCGACATAATTAGAAACATTATATCCAGACGTTTGAGATGGGCAGGGCATGTAGCACGTATGGGCGAATCCAGAAATGTATATAGACTGTTAGTTGGGATGCTGGAGGGAAAAAGATCTTTGGGGAATCCGAGACATAGATGGGAGGGTAATATTAAAATGGATTTGAAGGTGGTGACATATGATTACTGTAGAGACTGGATTAATCTTGCTCAGGATAGGGACCGATGACGGGTTTATGTGAGGGCGGCAATGAACCTCCGGGTTTCTTAAAAGTCGTAAGTAAGTAAGAAAGACATCTTTTGCCTCTTGATCGCAACAAACAACCACTGACCTTATTATCTCCTTCTCCTTACTGTGTAAGCTAAATTAAAATTAAATTATGGTTTATTTAATGACGCTCGCAACTGCAGAGATTATAACAGCGTCGCCGGTGTGCCGGAATTTTGTCCCGCAGGAGGTCTTTTACATGCCAGTTAAATCTACTGACATGAGATTGTCGCATTTACACACAATTAAATGCCATCGACCTCGGCCGGGATCAAACCGGCAACCTCGAGTATAGAAAGCGCGTATAACCTTGTTGCATCTCGTATTACTACCGGCTATTGTATAAATATGTCTTCACAGAACACAAAGTTACTGTAAGTTCAGATCACACTAAGCAAGCAAATGTATTTTACCCGCCTCGTAGACCATCCTTTCCTCTCCTGCTCCGCTATCTAGAAGCGACCCCTCTAGCTACTCCCCGCGCCTCTCTCTTGTAACTGCCCAGATAAGTTTCGCGGACAGTAGCATAAATACAGAGGCTCTTGTTTACTGCACATGCGCAGTAGGTTGTAAGCGAAACTTTCACAATAAGGAAGCTTCAAATTTTATTTCCGTATCTGTACATACTGTATCAACTTTCTTCGAAGGTTCAAAGCGATAACGGTACCTCGCCTACGACTACCAGTATGTTTATAGTTTAGTTTCGTCATTCGCAGTTGTAGTTGGATAGAGTGTACGTCATTCAACTGTCCCTTTCTGGTAACAAGCATACAATAAAAACAATACGAGAACTCGTCCGTACCTTAGCTACATCGACCGAAAAAGTAAACAAGTCCGTTGTCCGCAGATTGTATGCACTCCGTACTGTCACCCACAATGCAATCAGTAACCTAAGCCGCCGTGCAAACTAATAGGCTACCACAGTCTAGTATATACAGTCACGAAGCTCAATACGTAGTAAATATGCATCCATAGATAATTGCTAACCACTAGGATCGCTACTATCGCCTCATTACAGACAATGCGAAATAGTACCTGCACAGTCTATTGTTTCTAGTACTCTCATAAACTCAAGCTTCGTGACTGTATATATTAGACTCTGCTAATAGCTATAGTGGCGATGATTGAAGGAAATTACAAAGGAGTTATGGTTGAGTTAATTGCATGTTAGAAAAATTGCTGCATACAGACGGACACAATGCCGAAAGCCACTTTTTAGGAGTCAAGAATACTAAAAAGTGAGTGCATAAATGAAAGTCCGTAATTTGGAGGAATACAATACTTCATTATAAGGTACCGTACTTTAATTTGAGGGTGAAAAAATTCATAGAAGTCAAATTAAATCAAATTAGTGAATCTTATGCAGGAGAGTCCCGATCCACTAGTTATGCCATTGTGTTAAGTAATTTATTTTTGTGCATATTTTTTTTTGGTTATTTTACGACGCTGTATCAACATCTAGGTTATTTAGCGTCTGAATGAAATGAAGGTGATAATGCCGGTGAAATGAGCATTTGCTCGTATTGGGATGAGGGAAAACCCCGGAAAAAAACTCAACCAGGTAACTTGCCCCGACCGGGATTCGAACCCGGGCCACCTGGTTTCGCAGCCAGACGCGCTGACCGTTACTCCACAGGTGTGGACTTGTGCATATTTGGATCCATATTAGCTGTGTTGTATTATTGAATATTTTTCAGGGGCTCACAAATCACTACTTATGTCACGGTGTTGAATATTTTTTCAACAAACACTTCGCCCCACCTTGTCCCGTCACTCCCGTTTCCCCTCTCTATATTTGTGACCACAGCAAGCAGGGGACGTCAACGGAGACCAGCGCACGGCAATTGCCTAGCATCGTTTCTTCATCACCCCTCCCCCAAAGCTTCGGCCTACCTTGTCCCGTCACCCCCGTTTCCCCTCTCTATACCTGTAACTACAGCAAGAAGAGGGACGTCAACGGAGACCGGCGCACGACAAATATTTTCATAACAAGGCTGTACAAACATGACAGGACACCTTCTATACATAAAATTAATTTCAATAAATTAGTGTTGTAAATGAAATTTTATACGCCTTTTTTTAATACCTAGTTACTTTCCGCCCATCCTGTATAACAGATTGGCCATCCTCATGTTAAAAACTGTAAATGTGGAAGAGAACAACCACTAGGACCGCCACTGTTGATTGGTAACGATCGCTAGATGGAAGTACAATAATTGCTCCATGCAATTAAAATGAGAGTTATAATGTGACTTCTGTACTTGCTAGATGGCAGCATAGTGAATTTTATAAAAGTTGTCTTCAAAGTCCATAAGGCTGATCAATTTGTTATACAGTATGTGAACTGGGGTAGTATTAAACTATATTCAGAATACATCCAAATTTCTGTAATTAATTTCTGTGAAGTAAATAGAAAAATGTTGATCATCTTATCACCTATAGCTAGGAATAGGACCCGAAATAAATATCTGAACAACGCCAATTTTGTCTTGAGAGTCGAAATTTGTATCTTGAGAGCCATTTGGTAACAAGATACTATGATTGTCTGGGAACTGGACATTCTTACGAGGATTTGTTTGTCTCTAAAGCAAATTCTTAGACAGTTAATATAAATTGTACTCCTTGTTTTCTCATTATATTAAGGACTCGTTTGTTGTGATATTTTTCCAGGCTGTGCGTCATGGTTTTTCCTTTCCACTACGAAAAAAATGCATTTAAAAATGCTTAAGATGTTTTGCAGATCACCCGACGATATCACACGTTTCGTCGAATTATCAGAATCACTCTGTATATGTAGGCCTATATGATATTCATTAATCTCTGATTGAGGTGCTGGATGATATGTACATCTATTATCAGACAGTACATCTCACTTGACGATATGTTTCGGAGGAAAAACATTTGTTTTTATACATCTGAAGTCTGATTAGTGTAATATGTGTCTAATCAGTGATGTATGCAATGAAGAGGGAAAGAACTGGCCACCCTACCCCAATATCTCCTGGCCTAGTTTTATCATGAGTGATGCCTTGTTGGCGTCACTTGTGTGGTCCAGACCTGTCTTCCTACAGTTGACTAAACAACAACAATAATATTCATTATGAACTGCAAACTCTGAAAGAAAATTCCGTATCTTGTGTTCACTTCATCTTGATGTTGTATCTGATAACACTATGTAAGTTATTACAATTACAGAGTCTGTGTTAGTGCACCCATGAATATAGCTACAGTATTTGTAGCCTACCTGAGTGCGTGCATCGGTTGCATTAACGTTTGATTATTATCAAACTGAACCAGTATCTTTTCACTTCAAGTTTAATACATAAAATTCTCAGTACATTTTCATGACATTAAAAATGGGATCGAACACGCTCGATTTATTTACACCAGATGGGGTAACAGCTCAGACAGATATTTGACGCCCTGTAATCAAGAAAAATGAATTAATTAAATTCCATATTCAACTGACGTTCTATATCGATGGTGTTGAACAGAGTATATAAAATATTAACAAAGTGAGATTTCACTTGATTCTATAAAAAAAAAAAAAATCGTTCAGAATCTTCTGCAAACCCATCTTGAGTCAGAGTATGAATACAAATTTCGCATTTAAATATCCATGTATGTATGTCAAATATTTGTTCGTTATCAAAGTATTAAAACATTTGTTCACTCTCCTGTAAAGCTGATGTTTTGACATACAAGGTTGGTGTTCAACACCATCGATATGTAGGAGGAAGCAATGGTGGCTCTTTCAGAAAAGATATAGCTAGGACTTTTCCCATTGCTGGTGAAGTACACAAAACACACTGTTCCGAAAGTTGGACTATCTTAGTCTTCGTATAACCAAAAAATGTAGGAATGGTCACAAATACAAATGAATGACCGATAACAGTTAAATGATGGCGGGATATTATAAGTAACATAATAGTAGTAATGGTAATAGTACACTAGTACAGAGCGTGAGTTAGTTTCGACTTGATGATTCTGGAAGATTTCTTCCTTTTACTATGCTTATTTGCAGTCTCTGTAACTGTCAGGTCATAGGCCTACCTATTGCCATTATCTATTGGAAAAGGTACATTGTTTAAATACTATACCTCTTGTAACTTTGTTGGAAATAGTACATTACTAAAGTGCCATTTAGTGGCCATATCTGAGTAGTGTGAAGACTTATCCACCGTGTACAGGTCTTTTACTATGTACATGATAAAGGACACCAGATTGGTCGATCACGGGATTGGAACCCGGTCTCTCTCGAATACAAATTTAGTTAATGACGGAGAAATATTTGCTCCGGCGCCGAGGATCGAACCCGGGACCCCCAGGTCTATGCACTGGGTGCTCTACCACTGAGCTACGTCGAGGCTCAATCCACAGTACCGGATCGAATCTTTCTCCTTTGGTTTTTTGGTTTTTATCTTAGCGGTCTTACTCCATGTGGTTCGACTTGTGTGCTCCTTATATAATGACATAACATACAGAGTGGAAATGAAATAATCCTGCAGATTGAAAGGGACGATAGGGTACACTGAAATGAATAGAAAACCTGTACCTTGTTATGTGATTAAATGCACGGTTAATTAGAAAATTAAGTTTGAAGTTTCAGCAGTCCAATAACATCGCCGCGAACACACGCTTCTCGTGATATAGATGTAAATTGAAAATTATGGTTTATTTAACGACACTCGCAACTGCAGAGGTTATATCAGTGTCGCCGGTGTGCCGGAATTTTGTCCCGCAGGAGATCTTTTTCATGGCAGTAAATTTACTGACATGAGCCTGTCGCATTTAAACACACTTAAATGTCATCGACCTCGGCCGGAATCGAGCTTCCTGTCATCTTCTATTCTTTTCTGTTGGGGGAGAAGGTTTATGACCATACTGTACATATCGACTATTGTTCTTAATCCCATCAAGTAGGCGCATTCCCGACCCACTCGAACTGACTGTGCTAAGGTTCACAGCGTATTCGGGTTGCAAGCACGTAACCCCATTCGTGCCCGGACCAGCCTGCTCTGCTCTTTGCAAGACGACGATCGGAGAATGCTATGATGACGATGGGGAGGAAGAGAAAGAAGAAGAGGAGGAGGATAATGATGAAATGAAAATCTCACAGAATGATGTAGATGGGAAAACGGGCGAACCCCAGAAAAAACACCAACTGCAACCTTGTCCTCAACAAATGTCACTTTGGATTTTTCAATGAAAATATACCAGGCCTGACCGAGACTCGAACGCGGACCTCCTGCGAGACAGCCAGCGGTTCAATCCACGCAGCCACTTTACAATATACAACTGATTCATGAAAGTAAACTAAGAACTTCAGCTATAGGTGATGTTTTGTAATCATTACAGGGCTCTCCTTACAACCACAAGATCTCCGACGCAAGGTCTCTGGACTGCATCCGATTCATAATGCTCACAGCCATGATGCCATTTGATGAATAAAATATCAAACAAATGTTTGAGATTCATACTTCAGAGAAATTAACTTCTCCATGCCAGGCGGACTCCCCGATTAGCTAGCCAGCTAAGAAACTTGTAATATGACATATAAATTACATATGTTTTAATTTTGTGTTAAGTTAATAGTATATAGGCCTATTATTATAAAGTATAAAATAAATAATTAGAATCCCTGTAGTATAAGCACTGCTCTTTCGTGACGTCAGATAGTACCGAGAGGCTCGCGAAGTGTCGGAATGACTGATGAAATAGTGCAAAAACATACATCAACTTGTCTATTCATATTCTTCCGGTGAAGTTTCAAACTGCGAGATCCCATATTGAAATGAATGACTATTTCATGTTATTAACTTGTCCTTTCCTGATACTTAGGTAGGCTACGTTCTTAAATTCATCAGGAAATTTCTTCGGAGCTTATCGCTGTTATCCTTAGTACCGGTAATTCGTGTGTGTGTGTGTTTTTTTTTACTCCTGTGACGCAATAGAATTGCGTGATAAACAAGTACAAGTGATTAAGCTAGACAACGCTTATGATAAAAAAATGAAGATGCCGCAAAGATAATTCTGCCAGTAAGTCCGAAGTCGGGTTGTTAATTCTGTGCAACCTGTAGGCCTACCATGTAGTTACTTCTCTGCTTCTCTATTTACTCTGATATCCGTACAGAAGGTAAAACAACATTGACGTTATTGTAATCACTGGCGATCAAATGATAGGCAATTGATATAATGAATTTTGAAACAGCCTGTGAAATCGTATGCGTAGCGCCGTAGCCTATTGGTAAACTGATGTCAACGCCATCTGTACACAGCGACTTCGTAGCTTACAGTATTTCGTCTGTTGCACAAATTGTGAGTGGTTCTTTGCATTCGATAGAAGAATCTGCCGTAATGTAAATATTATTACCGCATATTATGGTACTGAGTTTATTTCCAGACAAGGAAGAGTTTTAAATTTCTTTAAGTAGTTACGCCGATGCGCTAAAATGAAGACCATCCCTTTTCAAGATTGAGTTCTCCTGTATTATTATGTAGTGCGTAGTTTTTCTTGACAGTATTCATTCGTTGGAATCTGTTTGTGTGCACGTAAATAGTTTCTGTGGACTGAGTTTAATTCAAGTTCAGTGTAAAGCTGAAGATATATGAACAGATTACGAAGTTCTTGGTGCAACATAACGGTGAGTTACATACTGATGATTTACAGCAGAGCCAGGTGGCCCGGGTTCGAATCCTGGTCGGGACAATTTATCTGGTTGAGGTTTTTCCGAGGTTTTCCCTCAACCCTCAACGAGCAAATGCTGAGTAACTTTCGGTGATGGACCCCGGATTCATTTCACCCGCATTATCACCTTCATATCATTCAGACGCTAAATATCCTTAGATGTTGATACAGCGTAGTAAAATAACCCATAAAATAAAAAATAAAAAAAACACAGCAGAGGTAGTTTACATAATATCTAAATATAATAATAATAATAATAATAATAATAGATAATATTATTTGAAATAGTTATGTATAGACTTCGTGGAATTGCTACGAGAATCGTAAGGTTTACTACGCACGCGGTATAGACTGTATGAGAAGGGGGCGTGCAACGGATGGAGTATGCCTCTGATGTAAACACTGAGCAGTATACTGTGGTTACAATAATACTTGTATCCTGCATTCAAGAAATAAAATGAATGATCACGGAATAGGAAATATCTGAACATGTAAATACACAATTATTTTATAGTGAGATATATTAACTCTTAAAATTTAATGTAATATACTCACATCATCCTTGAATATGTGCATTGCAGTGAAGAGTTACGTACATTTTGAGCGACTGCAAAGTGAACCTCCTCCGATGATCACTTCAACAGTTTTTATATTGGGAAAATGTACATTCGACATCACACGATGTAATACGTACATATTTGAAGAACGGAAAGTCACTACTTTTTAGTACACCGACTTCAGACGTCTTGTCGTGACCTGATATACATCATTTATAGTACGAAGTTGTGAATAGGCAGAATTTTTAGCAATAACGTTTTCAACTTACATTTCACTTTTTCTGAAATTAGTGAATTGTTATTTTGGATAACGGTTTCTGATATTTTATCCACTATATTAAGGGCTTCTGAGAGTTGTAGTTTAGACGATTTTAACAGGGTGATGCTTTTGGACACGATTTTAAAATCAGAATAAATGAACAGAATATCTTCCAATAACTGTTCAGAAGGCAATGATTTTACAGTTGCAACAGCGGAACTGTCTGTGCTATCCAATGCATCAATTACCTCCATTATTTTGCCATAATGTTCTGCATAATAATTAACAGCATCCAATCACGTTTCCCAACGGGTCAAGAGTGGCTGCGGGGGTAAGGGTATTCCAGGGACAATTGTTTGGAACAGCAACACTCTCATTATAGCGTGTTTGATTGAATTTTTGTGTGCACTGAACAAATATTAAGCTTTGACTATTCCAGCCACAGTAATGCAAAAACAAGTGCTTACATTGGTATACATAGCTGTAGCTGCTCTATCTATTTGGACCAGTCACAACTCTTAACATGAACTGCTTATACTACGATACCGGGAGGTCGCCCACCTCCTCTATACTATCGTACATCGGCAACCTGATTGCATGGTACGTGTGGCAATTCAACGAAGTCTAGTTATGTATATAAATAAGTTTTGTATTTTATCATGTTTAACCTCCAAATTGAAGAAAAAAAATCTTTTTGTTGTATATCATTATGATAATTACTGGACGTTCAAGATACTAGTTGAGGCTTGCTGTGTATTACGTATATTTATTATTATTATTTTAAGAAAAGTGTTAGAGACAGACCTATGTCTATTTTTTATTTACGATAGCTGTAAAAATACTTACGCATTGGGGAAGAAATATGTACTGTATACAGAGTCTAAGGGATATAAGTGCCGTCCTTTCCACAGTCGTCGGGGACGGTCTACAGGATCAAAAAATATCCATACAACATAGGGTCAAAACTTGATAGTTTTCGCAGAAAAAATATATATTTTTTTAATTTTATTTGCGTTATACTGCTTATATCGTTAGTAAAGTTACGAAAACAATTACACCAGTAGGTAAATCTAGCAAAGAGTTAACATTAGTTTAAATACATATTTGTGTGTTCTATTACATTTTCGTGAAATTAAACAAAAATGCATGCTTAAATTTGTTAATATTCTGGCATGAGAGACGTGGCAACGTGTTCAGCAGGCAGTACTCTGCACAGACGTAAGTACGAGTCAGCTGAGTTCAAGCTCCCTGTCCATAGGTATACTGCCGAGTGGATGACAGTTCAGTACAGGGTATTCAATAAACAACTTACATTGTCATTTACAGTTTAGGAATATCATATGTTATTAATTTATGGAGAAAGTCTTCGTAATTAAAGTTAGGCAAGAAGGATGTACCGTCAACGTTTTCCTCAAAGAAGGTTACCTAATCGTCGAAATTTTGTAGCAGTTTCTCAACGATTTTTAGAAACTAGGAGTCTCTTACCCCGTTTAGAAAATCATACAACAAGAAATTTGTTTAAAAATGATACTGCTTTACGGAAGCGGGAGAGATTAAAATGTTGCATCAGAAAAAAGGTTCGTGTAATTTTGTGCAGAAAACCATTATTGTTTATTTTTTAGACATACAATAAAAATGGAGCAATATTGTTACATAACATGTAAATTTACCTTAATGTTCTATTAATGAGATTGAAAGTTTGTATTTGCTGCTCGTTTTATGTAAACAACAGTATTATCATGGTCCTCTCCTGCATTACAGTCTGTACAAAACTAGAAGGGTATTGAAAGTTCAGCGGCTTCAAAGCGTCGCCATGGCAACCGCTCAAACTAGCCAATCAGAGACCATGCCAACAGGCCGACGCACAGTGGTTCCAAACTCAAATCTGACTGGGCAAAAGGTATAAATTTTTAAGCTTCAAAACAATATAAATACTGCAGTTCTATAATCCTAAATAGTCGTGTATCTACGATTCGTATTCACTTTTCCATAAAAATTATTGTGGTCTGCGCAGGAGCAGGTAGAAGTCAAGTGTTCAGCACATACATAATCTTCTCGTTAACATCGTCCGGCAAGTTACCTTCGGAACATCGACGTCTGAAGATATAATATATTGCCAATCCCCTTCGAGTTTCGATGAATAAAACTACAGGCATTTCTCTACAGTTTTAGTGCATTTTCGAACTTTAACACTGTGTTATTTAGTTATAATACTCATTAATACACAGAGAAGTGTTCCATAAAAATTTTTTAAAATTTTATTTGCTGTAGCAGGCCCGCAAAAGCAAAGGCCACATAAGGCCATTGTCAAAGCAGGTTCAGCATTTACCGTAGTCATTTAGGTATGTAATTACAAAGGTTTTATAACCAACTTCAACCACCTTCTCCTTTTATTTATATTTTAGTGATGGTGGACGGAATTATAAGAAGAGAACTAGTTGACATTTCGTGAAAAGAAAATAATATTTTAAGAAGATTAGCCTGTGTGTTTGAGCATGTATTAATTAAAATGGTTTAGGAGATTCTGAGGGACATGATCGTAAATTATTGCAGAAAAAAGTGCTGAATTCTGAATGAAACTTAAAGAGCAATGGATTAATTGCCTCTATATATTAGAAAATTGTCTTAAGGATATACAAGGATTGGTTAAGTGTTAAAATTACTTTTTTTTTAGAAAAAAATAGACTGTGTCTAGCAACGAAAACAACAAAGATCGTCCACAAAAGCCGTTTCGTGAATGTTCTGAGAAAAGTCAGAAGCCGAAGACTTTGGTGGAAACAGACTTGGTTGATGAGATTGCTCCTGTCGCAGAAATGGATTTGATATCAACATATAGGCCTGATGCAACAGAAATGGTAAAGCAAGTGTTAAGTTTTTACTCGGAAAGGGCCACGAAAATGAATGAAAGAAAAGAAAACAAGATCGCTTAAGTAAAGATATGGGACTTCTTGTCGAAATTTCCAAACTAGAATTTGGTATGATACGACTAACCATGGGATTAGCGCGCGGAGGTTCTTTGAAGATCCAGGTTTGGCTTCAGAAACTACTGGCGTAGATGAAGCCTTGATTCGGTGATTTGGCACCATCATTAAAACCAGTGGCCGTCATTTCGTAACTCGCGAATCAACCCCTTAATATACAAGCAGGGCGAAGGGGTAAGGCATGATTTCCCTTCCCTTAGCCAACACTTGTTCATTCAACGTTAAGCAATCTGGATATCCTTCTCTCCTACATTCCCCTTCGCTGTGTATTGTGGGCTGCATTTTATATGACGTAATGTTTGCCGACCACTGCTTAAAACAATCGCCATTGGGTACAGGATTAATATTGGTGAGTTTGAAAAAATACTGTTTGGGCACTATAAAATTATACATCCAGAAATATAAGTGGTATTATATGCCGCAAAGTGTGCATAAAATACTTATCCATGGTGCGCAGTTAATGAAGAAAGCCCTACTTCTGTTGGGATGATGTCTGAGGAACCCCAAGAAGTCCGAAATAAAGATTACAAGAATTTCAGGGAATAAGCTTATCACGCGCGCAAATTTTGTAGAGCCGATACGACGATGGATTTGATGGAATTTCCTCTGGCCCGATGGTAAGCAGTCTTCGTATATAACGCCAAAAGAGTAGAAAAATTGTATATTCTGTTGTAAACCTACTGAGACTGCTCCAGGATCACGATGGTGATGATGATGATGTTTGAAAATTAATAGAGTTACAACTGTCTAAAATATCTGTAATTATTTAAAATGTAGGTATATTTAGCGGTTTTGTTAAAATTGTATTAATATACAGTCTATTTTATTGAAAAAAAAACGATATTTGACTCAATATGTACGACTGTTGTGTATTTTTAGCATCTTTCAGACATTAAAATTAAATACAAAGTATATAATGCATTTGTGATTTCGTTCCAATCCCTGCGAAAATCAGTTTTGTAAAATTATTATAATTATTTAAAATTCAACCCCTGTGAAAGGGTGGTTTATTGTATCCAATCGTCATCAGAGTTTACACGCAAATGCAAAATGCCATTTTTAACTTGTATACAAAATTTTATGAAAATCTGTTAGAAATGAGAAGAGTTATTAATTTTGTCCTGCTTGATTTCTATTTGGAACCACTGTGCGACGTTGCCGACTGTTTCGCAGCGAGCACATGGTAGCCAGTAGCTTTGCTCGGAAGTGTTGAATCTTCGTTACTGTGTTCTGTCGTGGCTTTGTTTTCGTAGATATTTTGTTGTTGATGAAGGTAGAATAAGTTTAAGTTTAGTTTTAAGTTTAATTTAGTTGAGTGTATTTGGAACGCGATTTATAGTGTCCGTGTGTTTCACTTATACCAGTGGTCCCCAACTCAGAGCACTATTCGTCATTCGCCTCGGAATAACATTTAGCAGCGATCTCGGCTGGGGGGAACACGTTAAGGACACAGCGGGAAAAGCATGGAGAGCGTTACACTTTGTGATGCGGGTACTAAGCAAAGGCTCTGATAAATCCAAAGAGATTGCATATAAATCACTAGTACGTCCAGTAATGGAATATGGTGCTGCATGTTGGGATCCTTACAGATTAGAACATATTAAGACACTGGAAAAGATTCAAAAACGGGCTCTCAAGTGTTGTCGGAAAAATTCACCATTAAAATGGGACACACTCAAGGACAGGAGAACGAGAATTCGATTATGCGCACTATTCAAAACATACAGAGGTGAGCCTGCCTGGAGAGAAATAAAAAATAGGTTGCAACCGCCAAATTACACTTCAAGGAACGACCACTCATATAAATTGAGGGAAAGAAGACAGAGGACGGACACTGGAAAGTTTTCTTTTCTCAATCGTACTATCAGGGACTGGAATGCTTTACCTGCAGACTTACTAAAGGCTTTACCAACAACCAAACACGTATTTAAAAATAGGCTTAAGGACTTTACTAATAGACGGTAATTATACACAGTATGTAAAGAATGTAAATGATATTTTGTTATTGAAGTGTTGTATCAGTGAAGAATTATGTTGTGTCAGTGAAGTGTGTTGTGTCAGTGAAACGTGTTCCTGTCAGGGAAGCTTTATAGTTTATAGTGGCAGTGCAAAGTATTTGAACAGTGAAATGTTTTTGAAGTGTTAGTGAAATCAGGATAGAATCAGTGAAATGTGTCGTAGTTCCAGTGCAGTGAGTGAGTTGACAGCGAAATGAGTGTAATGTGGAAAGGTACTTGTGCAGATAAGAACATATCATACTCGTGGGTTTTAGTTCGAACTTAGATTTAAGATACAAATTAGATTTATTTTAAATGTTATTTTAAGTAATCGTGCTTCATTTAATTTAGGATATTCCCTACTATTATTATTATTATTATTATTATTATTGTTAGTATTAATAATTTGTATTAATTATTGGTATTATAATGAACTGTATTTTTAATTAATAAGTTTATTATTGTCATTATTGAGTGTAATTAGTTACCACTGCCACCGGGAATACAGGTTGTTTAAAAAATACGGGGCATAATTTCAGGTATGTATTTTCCACATGTAGACAATCAAAATAGTTCATTACAACATATGTCCGGAAATGCTTTATTTCCGAGTTATGGCCTTCACAACATTGAAATTCACCGGAACGTTTTTCTTTCCGCAGGTCGTTGCCGTCAAAGGAGACATTAAGAGGGCACTCTGACAGTTCATTCCGAGGCGAAGGTTACATTCAGTGTTGTGTAGGCGTTAGACTGTGCAACATGTATTCAAATCAAGACCTGGCAGAGATACACTTCATGTACGGTAAGGCGGACGGCAATGCTGCGCTGGCTCGTCGTTTGTACCAGGAGAGGTACCCACAGCGACAATGTCCAGATCGGAAGACATTTGTACGTCTCCATTACCGTCTGTGCGAGTATGGAAAATTTAACTCTCCTGGTTTTTGAAGGGGACGACCAAGATCTACAACTCCAGAAGTACAGGAGGAGATTCTGGAGGCTGTGAACATGACTCCTTCTACCAGCACACGAAGGTTAGCGTTGCAAGTCAATGTTCCTCATACGACTGTCTGGAGACTGTTGAAAGAGTATCAATTGTATCCTTATCATTTGCAACGTGTACAGGCCCTGTCACCAGCAGATTACCCTGCACGAGTTAGGTTCTGTCAGTGGTTCTTGCAGCAATGTGGTGTAAATCAAAACTTTCCTGCCTTAGTATTATTTACAGATGAAGCACAGTTCACACGAGATGGCATAACAAATTTCCACAATCAGCATGTATGGGTGTATGAAAACCCACGTGCAACTGTTCCATCTCATCACCAGGTGCGGATCTCCCTCAACATGTGGGCCGGTATCATTGGTGATCGATTAGTTGGACCCCATGTACTTGTAAACAGACTTACGGGGCAGGCGTACACAAACTTCCTGGAAAACACCATACCTCATGTTTTAGAAGACACTCCACTGATCAATCGTCAACACATTCACTTCTTGCATGATGGCGCTCCTGCACACTTCAGTCGTACGGCTCGCCGGTACTTGGATCGAAGGTATCCTGATCGATGGATAGGTAGAGGTGGCCCAATTGCTTGGCCTCCACGCTCACCTGATCTGAACCCTCTCGATTTCTACTTGTGGGGCCATTTAAAATCATTGGTTTATTCGTCTCCGGTGCCTGATTTGGAATCCCTTCGGAATCGAATTGTGGCATGTTCTGAGGACATACGCAATACTCGTGGAGTTTGGGATCGTGTTCACAGGTCAATGAGACATCGATGTGAGGTCTGTATTCAAGCAGGAGGTGGACATTTTGAACATCTTCTGTAATGACAACGACCTGCGGAAAGAAAAACGTTCCGGTGAATTTCAATGTTGTGAAGGCCATAACTCGGAAATGAAGCATTTCCGGACACATTTTGTAGTGAACTATTTTGATTGTCTACATGTGGGAAATACATACCTGAAATTATGCCCCGTATTTTTGAAACACCCTGTATACCCATTGCAGTGTGAATAAATACATACATATCAAGCCTTGCCCGCTGGCCCGCGGAAAGTCGTAACAGGGCAGGTAAGACGTTCAGTGGCGGGACCACAATATGAATTTACTACACAGGTTTATGATTGTTTTCTGATGAAAAAAGATACGGGCTGAATAGAAATAACTAAATAAACTATCTTAAGCAATTAAAAAAAACATTGTAGCCTATTTTCAACAAAGTTAGAAGTTAATAAGTTTATAATTACTTTTAGAAATGTAATACACATTTCATATTAATTATTCGGAAAATGCATGACAATTACTGTAAATGTGTAAACTGCTTCTGTTAAGGAAAATGTTAAACAAAACACACAAAAACCCTAGGAATAGTAATGCAGAAATTTAACTCCATTCAGTCCACTCAACACTGGCATTAGCACTGATTTTTCGGGATTTGTTTAATTCTCTTTTCCCTCAGCAATTTCTCAACTTTTGGAACTATTGTTTGTATAGTGCATAATGTGACAGCCCATTTTAAGTTGTGATCCGATACTTGGCTTCCATGACATGGCTTGTTTATCATCATCATAGGAAAAAATTACTGTTCGCACAGATATGTGAATCCGAAAATGGATGTCTGTACAATCGGGGAAATCTAAGACATGGAAAGTTCATATGAAAGTCAGATAATTTTTTTTGTTTTGATATTTGTCCTCAATTCACTATCGTAAAATAAATCAATAAGTTCTAATTACAAATAATAATCGAAAATCAAATTGAAAATTTTCCTAGTCTTTAAATCTCGAATCAAATTCCTGGCGCAGATCGTCATGATGTGTGAATATATTCTTCGAAATCCAAAGTCTTAAGAAACTACTCGTAGTATGCCTATATCGCTGTTAATTTGGACAAATGTGCTGTAACATCCTTTTAGTTAAGCTAACGTTCTATAATTAGCCTAGAGGTGGTTTCATATTAAACGCCTTCACTCTGTCATATAACTGTGTAATAATCTTGTTGTTACCTTGTAGAAAACAATTTAAAGCATTCAGATAATTCCATTAAGAAGGCAAGTTCACAAATCCATTTTTTCATTTTTCACTTATGATACAGAATTTTCTTCTTACTCCGTGAACGCATCATCGTTCCTTCCTCAGTTCAAAGAATCTATTCAATAATTTGCCATGACTTAGTTACCGTACTTTACTATAATATGACAGATCGCCATACTTGCTATTGCATTCATCAAGAAAGACTTAAATTGACAATGAGAGAGACTTTTTCGATATAATTGTGTTGGTGGCTTTTCCAACTGGGCTACTTCTATAACACCATTTTGATTGTTTTGCACATGAATTCTGTTGGTGTATAATGCAGTGAATAGAAATAACTTCATGGGATACATTAACGCTTTTCACTTCGTCACTTAGATTCCTTATTACACCCATTTTACTTCCAACTATGGAAGGAGCACCATTGGTTGCCAAGGATATAAGTTTATTCCAAGGAAGCCCAAATAATTTCTACAGCCTCTACATGAAAATATCGGAACCAGTAATAGTATCCTTTATGAGAACAATATATAACTCTCCTTAATCTGAAGGTTTTCAATAACGCCTCTTACAAAAATCACCAGTTTGGGATTATCGCAGTTTCATCTACAACAAATGACAGATCGACAAATAATTACTAGTTGCACCTGAACGTCCTCGGCTAGACCTCGGATGGGTTATATCAGGGTGGAAGGAGACAAACTGATAGATTCAAACTCCTACACTTGAGAAACGTTCTTCAGTTGTAATTAAACATTCTTCAAATTTTCAGTCTTTAAAAGGTTTATAATATCGTATTATTACAAGTGAAATTTTATAACTGAGTCGCACAGCCGATACACTAACATTGTGATCTTATACAACTTCTAGCTCATTTTCCTTCAATTGTTGAATTAATGCTAAACGCTCTTCTCTTCGTATCTGCCATATTCGTTACTGTGAGTTGTATAATGCATCTGTAAATTGTATTTCTTCAGTTGTATAATGCATCTGTAAATTGTATTTCTTCAGTGTGGCCTAGGTTTTGAAGTGTTTTCTGCTCCTCACATCTCTTGTTTGAAAGGATAGCAAGAACCGCCTCTGTTCACTACAACGCAATGTCACAGACCGGTCGTCTGCCCGGTACAGTAAGCACGAATGAGCCAAGCACTGCCCGCGCCCGTTCATACACGAGTTCATGATCACTGACTTATACAATGTCGCAAGGCATCACTCCTGCAATTAGCAGCACAAAACGAACCACAGGCTCAGAGGGAGAAAGGAGTGCTGCAAGGGACAGCCAGAGGTCTAGAAGTAACGAAAAAGGTACTCCTCTTACAAGTCAGACGAGAGAAATGGTTTGTAATGTGCGGGACTATTTCGAGAAAGAAGAGACAATGGCGGGCCTCTTATTCCTGTACAACAGGTGGTAAATAGTAATAATAATAATAATAATAATAATAATAATAATAATAATAATAATAATAATAATTTATTTATTTTAGTGGTAGAGTTAAGGCCGTAAGGCCTTCTCATCCACTCAACCAGCAAAAAGTATACATACATTGTATGAACTTACAAAGAATTCAACAATTTGATTTAGATGAGAGTTACATGAATACAAGAGTTATTTACGAATTAAACAACAAAATACTGTGAACTATTAATTAAACACTGAAGTACAAACTATGTAGCAGAATTAAGCTAAAATACATGGAATGTTAATATATTTCAAATAATGTTAGATAATGGGAAGATATTATGTTCAGACAATTTTGAAAATACAGCACTATCAGGATGCATGTCTAAAGGAAGGAGAAATAATGTAGTCAGTGATAGTTTAAGTCAGTATGATTTGAATGAAATGCTAAGAAGGTTATCTTTTAAGCTGTTTTTAAAAATGTTTATTGTCTTGCAGCCCTTAATACTTTGAGAGTATTCCGAATCTCACCGGTGAGCAATCTGATGGCATCACGGTGTTCCGAATTCCACCGATGACGTCATTGATGCTCCACCGGTGTCGCACCGGTGCCATCAACTTGCAGAGGTGGTGGCAGTCTCCATCAGCCGCCATCAGTGAATCTGACTGGTTCTTGTATAGGGCGGGAATTAGCAGACGAATGACATCGTGCACTGTTGTGTCATGACGCACAGTGGTCAATATCGCGATATTAGGAGGACAAAAGTCGAAATTTCGAGTTTCTCTGATGATGTTCTGTTGTATGGGAATGCGATAACAAAGAACCAAAGCTTTCTAAACTGAGTATAGTTTATGGCTTCGATGTTTATATTAAACCTGAGAGAGTGTCAAAGTTATGGGTTCTTGCGTGTCCCTCAGTCGTGCGTTATCTGCAGTGTGGAACGATCGCATTTCTTGTGTGGTTCTGTGTTATTGGTGAAGTGTTTCGTTAAATCTGTTGTGCAGGAATGGAGAAGAATGTTGAAGGTATGTTTTACATTTTATTCCAAGTCTATAACATTAATAGTTTGGTTGTACATGCTTAACACTTATGCGCGTAAAATATTATAATTTTAAATATATTTCGCAACTTGCTCTTGGAATATAAAATTGGTTCACGATGGGTCACGATAAAATCTTAGTAATCAATTTCCTTAGACCTTAATCTCTAAGCCTGCATATATTTTATTTGCCGAGGTTTGCCCATTTTTTCAAAATATCTACTTTCTTACAGATTGTGCGACTGCAGTTACGCGCCGCGATCTATTCACTTTTCTCCAAAGCACAAACTGTGTAATGAAAGCAAGGTCGTCACAAGTGTTACAACAATTACTTTCATATGCATTGTCAAAATTGAAATCTGAAGGTTGTGATGAAAACCTTAAGTCAGAACTTTTTGAAAAAATTAGAATTTTTTCGTGTAACCTGTTACGAAGGTGGAGGTCATGTAATAGGACAATGTCGCGATTTTTAGAGAAATATTCAGAATGGCTTGATGTAGAATTGTCAGTTCCAATACCTACTGAGGAATCTTGCCAAGGAGAAGCCTCGGGTGCAGTTAGAGGGCGCCCAAGGAAACTGTTTTCTTCGAGTAGTGTAAAAACAAAGAAAAGAAAAGTGGAAAATCTTTCAAAATCTTGTTCGTCACAAGAACTTGCCCTGGCAACACAGATGTCTCTTACGTATGAAGGTAAAAGAAATGTGGCAACAATTATTCAAGAATCTGTGTCGAAAAGTCCGAGATCAATACGAAAAATAAAAAAAAAATTTGCCAACAGCCAGCCACTGAGCCTAATTGTAATACATATATAACAGAGGAGGCACTAGCTTTACTTGTTGATTTAAAATTAACAAAACATCAATATGTAGCATTACAAAAAGGTGCGAAAGAAAGAAGCGCAAACATCTACCCACCATATTATAGACTGCTAAATGCAAAATCAGAATGCTTTCCCAGTTAGGAAGCGCTAATAATTACAGATTCACTGGCAGAAGTAAAATTACAATGTTTACTTGACCACACTGTTGAGCGTTTATCTATTGTTCAAAAAGAAGTTCTTGAACATTCCTTTCAAAACGAAGAAAACAGAATTCACAAAATTCAAATGACTTACAAATGGGGATGTAACGGGAGCTCAGGCCATTCCCTTTACAAACAAAATATTTCAGGGTATGAAGGAGCTACAGATTCTGAAATACTTTTGTCTTCAATAGTGCCTTTACAACTCCTGGGCGAAGATAAAGAGTCTAGGCGAAAAACGGTTCTCTGGCAAAATCCAAGAACATCATCAACAAGATATTGCAGACCCATCCGATTTCAGTTCACAAAAGAGACACCACAAAAAACGAGAGAAGAAATCGCACATATTGAAGAACAGATACAGAGTTTAGTACCAACCAGAATTATAATGGGAAGTAGAGAATTTTTTGTGGAACATAATTTAATTAAAACTATGGTCGACGGCAAAATATGCAACGCTCTCATGGATAATCCTTCTGCCCAAGTGTGTTACATATGTGGTGCTGAGCCGAAAGACATTAATGATTTGAAAAAAATACAGTCATTACCTATAAATAAAAGTGCATATGAATTTGGACTTTCGACACTGCATGCAAGAATTAGATTTTTTGAGCGTTTGCTTCATATTGGGTACAGAATAGAAATAAAGAAGTGGCAGGTACGCGGGGATCAAAGGAAGAAAGTAGCTTATGAGGCAAGGAAAGAAGAAATTATTAACAAATTTAGAACTGAAATGGGCCTTTTAGTTGATGTTGTGAAACTAGGTAGTGGTACCACGAACGATGGCAACACTTCTCGCCGATTTTTCGAGAATTCAAAGAAATCGTCTGAAATAACTGGCGTTGATGAAGCTCTTATCCATCGTTTCTCCGTAATTTTGGACGTTATGTCAAGTGGATATAGCCTGAACATTGGTGCATTCAAAAAGTATGCCTTAGACACTGCTGATCTCTATGTGAAATTGTATGGATGGTACTACATGCCTGCCTACTTATACATGGTGCAGATGTTATGAACAACATGATATTGCCTATTGGACAGTTATCAGAAGATGCCCAAGAAGCCAGGCATAAAGAGTATAGATTTTTCCGAGAACACAACACTCGAAAAACCTCAAGAATAAATTGTAACAAGGACCTTTTGCACATGCTTCTAATTTCTTCTGATCCGCGTATTTCAAGCAAAAGGAAATTACCAAGAAAGAAAAGAAGTTCCCTTGGCAGTGAAGTGTTAGGTTTGTTGGAAACACCGAGACTGGACAGCATTGCCCATGGTTCAATGGATGGGAGTTCAGAAGAGGGTAGTGATTAAGGCCGTCTCTTCCTGTGATTGATGGGAAAGAATACCGTCTTCATTTTACAATAATATCAGGTAATTTATATAATATTTGTAGAAGTTAACAATTTTTATAAATTAGATGCATCTAAATATCTTGTAACAGTAGGGCATGTTCGTAAAAACTATAAATAATAATAATAATAATAATAATAATAATAATAATAATAATAATACATATTATATTTTCATTATCATTATCAACATGAAGTTTATATTTAGTTAAGTTAACTTCTAGTTGTATCGCATGTATTTTGATAGTATTATTATTATTATTATTATTATTATTATTATTATTATTAAATTTTACGTCTTGTTATCTTAAGAGTGTCAGTTACTATCAGAAAAGTAAAAAAAAAAAAAAAAAAACCGATGCTATTGCCAGTAGAGAACAAAAAATTATTTTGTCCTCCTAAAATCGAGAAATTGACCACTGTGTGACGGTGTGTTCTGCTTTAGTTCTGCTGCATTGTTTGTAATGAGCACAACGTAAAAACAATATGTTAATGGCTTATGAGCGAACATGTCAACGGACCAGTTATTACTACTGGTTCAAGAAATAAGTTGTTCATGATCTCTTTTCTTTGAACGAGATGGCAGTACGAAAATTTCGCAAAATTTTGCTAGCGTAGCACAGATAACCACTTACACGGTCGCCATGACAGCATCGATTCTTCCAGCAGTTTTGTTCCTTATTTTCGTTCCAACGTGACGTCATTGATCCCACCGGACCGGTGAGATTCGGAATACGCTGAAATTGTGACAGGGAATTCCATTGTCGCGAGGTGGATACTGTAAAACAGTGTCAACTCGATGCCCTGTGACGTCATCTCAGGCAGCTCTGAAGCCCGCTGCGCTCGTGTTTCGCTGCCGCGGGCACAGCGGAGGCTTGCGATGGTGGCTGTTTTTTCGTGATAATAAATGTTTCTCATCCTGATCAAATTAAAGTAATGTGAATGCCTAACACTGGTATTTACATTTTATGAAAGCAATTGGTTGAAAAGTTAGGGATGAAATGAAAGCTGAATAAAACTAAATACTATACTGCATTTTAAATTTCTACTTTTTCTTTTCATTTTGTTAATGCATGACCATAAGTAAAAATATTTCCTGATCTTCTGTAATGCTAATTTTACGAGATTTTTTAGCCTCTTTATTGCGTACTGATTGCTCAATATTATGCACTATGATCTGGGCAGTGCATGAACTGAGAAAATTTTGTAGATTGTAGTCAGATGAATTAGCTAGTTCTGTGATGGGATTTAGGATTTACTTATTTTCATTAAAGAAAACAATGTTCGTGTATGTATGTGGATCCGAACATGCACAGTCTGTCGAAAGCTGCTGATGAAGCCTGAGAAATCTGACTAATGGAAAATGTGAATAAAAATCACACAGACTTTTTCCTGCTTTTATACAGTACATATATCACCTTCACTTCATTATCACACTAGCAGTCTGTCATTTCTAGCTGAAGCTAAGCAGGAGCACAGTCTACATCCACAGTAGACGGGTCTACGATAGAGATAGGGAAAAATAACATAACAGTACTTTCGAAACAGTTCCGAGAAAATAACAGTTCCAGAAAAAGAACTATAGGTCGGAACACTCTATTCCATAATAACAGTAGGAGTTTCTGACAGAATCTTTCTCATAGGAACTGAAGTACTGTGTAATGTACCGTCCAACTATCTTGTCTGGAACACTCCAGATACTCTCTCAGAGACCATAACAGTTCCAGCCTAAATGTTCTCCTTGGATGTACAGTAGTTCCTTCAGAATTGAGTATGTTAGAAGGAGAGCGAAATTTTTTACTACAATGAATTTGCAGGGCGCGTTTCAATATTAAATAATCAATCTGATTGGCGAATCAGTTGCAGTTACATTGTTTGCTATTAATATAGCAATAAGAATGAAAATAAAATCAAATTGTGAGATTGTGCCTATTATTATTATTATTATTATTATTATTATTATTATTATTATTATTATTATTATTACTACTACTACTACTATTTCATAGTCACTGTTTTACTATATAAAATAAAAAAGGACACAAATTTATATACCGCACTGTATTGTGTTATAAAATTTGTATATTGTAACAGCTGCCTTCTGAAGGATACACTGGAAGGAATGGTGAACGGGAGAAGTGTTTGGGGAAGAAGATATCAGATGATAGACGACATTAAGATATTTATATGGGTCATATGCGGAGACTAAGAGGAAGGCAGAAAATAGAAAGACTCGAGAATGCTGGTTTTGCAGTGAAATACCTGCCCTTGGGCAGAACACTGTGAATGAATGACTACGATAACAACAGTGCAAATGTAGCCCAACTGATCTCAGTGTTTATTACAAATAAATTAAGAAGCTTTAATCGAGACTAATATCACGTAGTAGTAATATCCCTTATTTAACAGGGGGAATGATCAAACCATTGCGATGTATTATGGTTTGTATAAATTACTGTTACACCTGACTGTAATAGCTGTCGTGGTTCGAATTGCATTATGGTCTAAGATTTTTGAAAACGGAACTAGTTCCGAAACAATATAAAAATTTGGTGATCATTACGTTATGTCAGACGCTTGCTATTATTTCTGAACTGTTTTTGAAACTAGTACTTTCTTGGAAACGAAACTCTTGGAAAAGTTCCAGAAAAAGAACGATTTTTCCCAACGCTAGGCTATGAAAATCTTGAAATCTGACATCATACGTTCAACTCTGGAAACTGTGAATGAAAATACTGACGACTGTTGAGACATAGCCTACTACTTCTATTCAACGTTGCAGCTAACTTCTGTCAAGAGCCGCTACTGAACGGGAGATAGGGTTGTATAATGCCGAGCACGAGGTAATGCACGCTTGCCCCGCACGGAAGCAGTGCTAAGCGCCCCTGTCCGTTTTCAGTCGAGTTGACGATCACTGCTGTAAAAGATGATGAATAACGAGATGTTCTATGAAGAGGTGCCACAGGTAAGTGATCTGGTATTTACGTCGTGGTTAGAGTATAGATAAGAGAAACGAGACGAAAGGTAATTTGGTGTTGAAGTGTGCAGAATTCGAAAGAGTAAACTGCAAAGGCTCTCAAAATAGGAAAGTACACCATCGTTAAAATAGGAAAGGAAAAATTTAAATTGAATGAGGAAGAGGATGGACCTTCCCGACTTGAAACGGAAAGAAAAGAAAAGAAAAATGGAAAAGCGGTGACAAATTTAGATGCCTTCCAGGAGGATGCAATCCCGTGGCATGTATATTTATATTACCGACGGAAGGAGCATCCTACTTTGAAATAGCTGCAAACTTCGCTTCAATATGCAGAACTTTTTCACGGTAGTGTTTCTTCTACAGATTGTCTTAAAGAATTTAGGTTTAAAGTGTAAAAAATCAATACAGTAGTCGTAAGTATTAATGGAGACAGCCTATCGCTTACACACTATGTACCATATTCGCATTCATTCATATGTTTATTATTATTATTATTATTATTATTATTATTATTATTATTATTATTATTATTATTATTATTCTGGTCAAAAACTACCGTATGATAAAATTTATGAGTTTACGATTTCGTGTCAGCTGCATAGTTCCGACACGGCAGACAGGCGGCGCAAAGAGCCACACTGCACCAGAGTCCGTGGATATACAGAGTAGCGCAATCGCCGAGTCGGCCGCCATTGTTAGTCCTTTTCAACACGCTAGGGATAGGAATATATGAAGTAAAACTCAGATATTTTTAATTTGAAGGGCAAAAACGTCTAAAGGATCTTCTCACATTATAGAACATTATTGTCAGTCAACATACTAATGTAAAAAAAAAACTTCATTTGATAATTATAATAGCATAAATATACATTTAAGTGTTCAATACACTCCTTCATAAACGTCACAGTTGTAGGTATTACAGCAACAAGAACTTAATAAATTATAAGTAACAAATCAAAACAACAATGTTTCAAATAAAATAACAATAAATCTAAACATTTGCAACTACATTCCTCGTGCGAACTCTCCGGCTTCCACATACTCGTATAAGGGGACACTATACTGAAACTTCGCGAAGTTTATTAGTATTAAGAGTTCACAACAGTGAAATGCATAACTACCATACTTACGAAGCTAGATTAATCAAACTTTTATCACTGATATATCTGCTTAATAGTGACAAGTGTACAAAATTGCATCCGCCTACGATACGTGGTTTGCATTTTATTAATTATTTTATTAAAATATTGAACCGCTTTATATAAAAAGTCGCTTGCACTACAATTGACATTATTCTTAAGTGATTTTCACTTATATGGATCCTTACATACATGGAATCAAAGCTTACTATAAGGTTTGGCTGTAAAATTAATCAGTAAATTACTAGAATTTTTTATTATTAAAAAAAATAAAAAATTAATAGCCATAAAATTTCCTAATAATTTACCCATTCCCTGTACAGAAAATTCCAATAGTAATGTTTGTTCCAATGTATATAAAGAATCATATAAGTGAATATCAATTAAAAATAATGTAAATTGTGACGCAAGGGACTTTTTGTATAAAGCAATACACTATATAATTAAGTTATTAATAAAGTGCAAACCACTTATCATAGAGAGAGACGAAAGTTTGTACATGTATTATTATCAACCAGATATACTACTGATAAACATTTTGTGAATTTAGCTTTAAAAATATGGAAATTAGTAATTTCAGTATAATGTCCCCAAGGATACACTGACGTGAGGTTTTATCATTTTTGGTCAAAAAATCGTTTCTTTGTTTTTACCTTTAACAATTCATTTTTGGTCTAAAGATGCCCTCTGCCAATTTTCATGACCATACGACCGGTCTATCAGCTATATAGGGTCACGTTTTTAAAAGGCTGCGGGCTCTGACTGTTAATTTAAATACTCCGTCCACGACCTCCACTCTGAATTCTGTGACCATTTTGGAAATTACGCTCTATTTCATACATTATTTATTATATTAGATTTCCGATTGAGCCAGTCTAGCTTCTCGACTTCTCGAAATAATTCTTCATAGAATCCAACAGGTGTTAGGCCTACTTCAAAGGCTGCTTTCCTTTAAAAGATATTCAGTTGCAAAGGAGAGCACAACTCTTGTCTAAAGGAAAATTCCACTTGTTGCTAGTAGCCATAGCAACGTGTTTTCCATGCTTGGTTTTTGTTTGTGATACAAGAAATATTTGCAAGTTTCTAACAGTTTTATTGTTAGTGTTATAATAGTGTCTACAGTCTATAGTGATTTGTAAATAATATTTATCTATTATAGTGTTTTCATAAGTTTACATAGTTTTTTTAGTCACCTTTATTTACTATTGTAGGTTAGGTGTGCACAGCGTGGTAGTGTATATAAGGGTAAGTTCTGTATATAATATGCTAGGTCTATATGTTTCAAAATGCCTAGAAAATAAAAAAGACAGAGACTTGGTTCATTATTATCATCCAAAACTTTGAAGTGAATTGTCTCCACTTTAATTTACTGTAAATTTTGCATTGCTAAAAATTCTACTCTTTCTACGGATTTTGTACTACGTGCATAATTTTTTTGTAGAGTTTTTTTTAAATTTATTTATTTGATGTCGTTTTAGCTTAGGAAGTCATATCGCAAAAATATATAAACAATTCTTACAGTTTACATAGAGTTTACTGTATTACAATAATAATTAGAGGAGTTTTTGAATTTGTTCTTAACAAAACTTACTATCAGGATTATACCTAACATTCATTGTTGCTGTTGCTTAGCCAAATGTCCGAAGACATGTTTGAATCTCATAAGTACCACCAATAAGGCATCATTCATGAGACAATTAGGCCAGGAGATAATGGGGTAGGGTGGCCAGTTCTTTTCTCCCTCCAATGCATACTTCGCCGATTAGCTACATATTCTACTAATTAGACTTCATATGCATACAAACAGTTCTCCTTCCTCTGACACATATCGTCAAGTGAGATGTACTGCCTGATAATATATATGCATATCAGTCAAAATATCAATAAAAGGTATTTTAATACTATTTTTTTACGCTCGAGTTGAATTTTTTTTTCCGTTTTTATACTTTTAGTGCATTAAATATTTTTAATTATTTTTTAGTAAATTAAAAGGAAAATTGTATAGTAAGTTTTGTTTCTGAAGGTCTGACAAGTTGTAGAAAAAATTTGGCCATAATAGCAGCAATTTTTGAAAACCTAAATTTACACAATTTAAAATTACAAATTAAAAGTACAAAATTTCAGAGATCTACCTAGAATAATTTAGAAAACTGAAATTTCACATCAGTCTAACTTTAATAGGGTTTCTAGTTTCTACGGTTTCTGCATTTTCCAATCGAGCCAAACAATACAATCTTGTCTCAAGAATGAATTCAGAACTTCACAAATATATTATGTCATTCTTGCAAATAGCAAATAGGATAAAATTCAGAAATGCTTGATTTGAAAGGGAGAAAACGGTAAAAATTTGACACTGATCCTAATTGGTACGTGATTTTCATTTCTTTTATGTAGAAATATCATTGCTGAAACAACTTAAATTCTAGATTAGTTTTATAAAAATATTTTGGGGCCCAATTTTTGAAAAAATAAATATCAAAATACAGTCATTCTTTAATCTCACAATGTATGCTCGCTTAGGTAGCGGATTGTTCCTTTTTATATTTATAGTCACTTCTTTCCTTTTTCCTTATTTCTTTCACCTTGTCACAGAGAAAACAAATGTACGCTTTTTTCAGTTCTCTGTGAACAGTTCTGAACACAGCAGCATTGCATTTTTTCGCACTTAAATTACATTCTTTCCCTATGCAACTGTATACTGCATAGCGCGCGCTGGACTAACAATGGCGGATTTGTCGGCTCAAACGATTGCGGTACTCTGGATATCCACGGACTCTGCAATGCACTAGAGCTCTATATAGACAGAGTACCGCAACTGTCTTCCCTACCGCTTGCCGACAATGCGGCGCTCTGATTGGTTCACGTGACCTCGCGCGCTTCTCTGGACCCAAAGCCCGCTAGTATAGTAGCATAAGAAAACCATTGAATTCAGTTAAATACCAATTTTCTTCTTAGTTTAAAGGCAGTAAAATGCCTCAATGTTGTGCGTATGGATGTTACACAATGCAAGAGAAGGGTGTACATCTTTATCGGATACCTCAAGGGCAGAGAGATAAGAAAAGAAGAAAAATTTGGGTGGCAAGGATAAACCGCGTGTCCATTTAGAAAGTAAATTATCATACTAAGTACGAATTATATAAGAAAAAGGTAACGTAAAATGGACAAGCTTACATTGGAGCTCTGTACTGCTGTATACTAATATTTCTATAATTGCATGCACAGCTATAAAAATAATACTTTATAATTTCTATCATGGAGGAAGTTGCTGTTACCTCGTCTGACAAATTTCTCTGAAGTTGGGGAAAATTGAACAAAGTTGAATTCTCTGTCTGGTGCAACATCCAGGCGATGACGTATTCTGATTTTTTTCTTTGTTACCTTTATTGTTTTTATTAGCCACCGATCCATAGAAATGGCATTGTACGAAAATTAATAAACTTAATATTTCGTAAGTTTATTATGCTAGAAACTGTAGCCACACGGTTTTTCATACACACGTTACACAGATTTTTAACACAAACACATGGATGAATATTAATAACTAATAATGACATTTTTTGTCATTAAACCTTATGCGCTGTTCCCTACAAAACGATCCACTTCCACTGTTCGAAAAACGTATACTTAACATTTCGCACTAACTTAACACAAACTAATGTAGAACAGTCGAGAGTGACTATCAGACTGAAGCTGTCAGACAAAAAAATTGACGTTTAAAGTCAAAGTAGTGCTGGAGAAGGATTTTAGAAAGCTGAAGGACAAACAAATTCTTTATTTTGAAAGGAAAATTGACACATGTAAGATTCTTGAAAATAGGTCTAAAACCTTTGTTACACGTGCACTTAGAATTGGGAGAGAAATAAAACCATGAAAACGAGACATGACGGTCTCACAAGTTCAATGAAAAGAAGGAAAAACGGCAAACCTTGCCCTTCAACATTTCTGAAAAGTAGAGACTTTCATTCTATATAAAAAAAAAGGAGTTACCCATTTTTAAAGTTATTGTTTTCGTAACGCGGTAAGTGGGTTGGGAGACACTTTCAATGTTTCGTTTTAGAAATTCGGTGTCCATCATTCTTCCACCGTGGCTGTTTGAGGATCACTAGAAGAAAAAAACATAACTTGAGCTCTAAAAATTAGTTTCCTTTTAACATCTCTCTTTAGTTACTGCTTACGGAAGGTCAATATTTTTCTTTCCCTTTTATGACTGCCTTTCCGAATACTGTATTCAACAAAACTCTCCCCCTTTTACGATCATGTATGCTACTTAGCGAAGAGGAGATTTTTCAATGTAAAGTTACAACACATTATTGACCAGTATAACTAAAAGCTATCCTCTAAATAAGTCTCCGAGCATATTACAGATATTCCTAAATGAAATGAAACGAAATATTATTTTGTTATTAATTAAAAGGACATGATAAATCGAGGAGTAGTGCAAAGTGTGGTAGTAGAAGTGTTGGAATGAGAGAGGCAGTTCGAAATTTGAAGTAATTTAGGTCCCATTATAAAGATTACAATGTTAAAATTGACAATATGGATGGAAGAACTCCCTAAGTCAGGTTACATACTTATTTCAGATAATTACTGCAGAATATGATTCTCTGGTGCCTGTAGAATGTAACAATAGTTCGAAC
This sequence comes from Periplaneta americana, assembly GCF_040183065.1. Taxonomy (NCBI): domain Eukaryota; kingdom Metazoa; phylum Arthropoda; class Insecta; order Blattodea; family Blattidae; genus Periplaneta; species Periplaneta americana. The sequence continues at coordinate 63,448,603 of NC_091119.1, read as the reverse complement.
TAAGTCATAAACCTTGATATTACACTATTTTATTAAAAACAAGCATCTGAAACTGGAATAAGGACGTAGCTCAAGAAAATGAGAAATCATAGGCCTAATAATAAAATTAGGTTACTAAACCATCTTTCACTATTGCTACTTCTCGTCACTGGAATTCTCTGCCACCTGAAGCCAAGAGCTGCCGAACTTTATTTTCTTTTAAATGGAAATTAGAAAAATATCTTATGATGAGTTTCCAGACCTAACGGGTTGCAAATATTTAATGCAATGTATTCCACTGTATTTATTTTTATTTTTTGTTTCTTATTTTTATTGTGTAATCATGTAAATCGTGTTTATTTATCACTTAACACCAATATGTATCTCACTGTGTTGTTTTATATTATTTATTATCAGGGAACGGATTTATATGGACTAAAAATATATGAAATATGTAAATATATATGTAGTTATTTTTACCAAAATATGGAATTAAATATGGATTTTTACCAAAATATGGAATTAAATATGGACTTAAAATTATAAAAAAATGACTATGTACGTTAAATATTGGTACATTTTAATCAAACTAAACAAAAAATATAATGGACGTACCTTATCTTCCAATGTAGTTTCAACAAAACACAATTTTTATTGTCTGTTACCATAACAATAGGTTACAAACATTTCTTTCAAGTGCTGAAAAGTGAATCTTCTTCTATTGTCTCTGAGGATAGATTTATACTGACTAAAAGAGCGTTCGACGTCACAAGAAGTAACTGGTACATAATTCAATTTCACAATGTCTGCTGGGGATAAGTCCAAGTTAATCTTCACTGTTGATTCACCACTCATCACAGCAACAACCTTTTGTAGTTCTTCATATCCAGGGTTTTTTGAAAGTACAGTGTCCACCTTAGCTCTTACTGCATCTGCAACTTTACCTCTACCACGATTCAGTTGTTCCACAGTACTATTTATAATTTCAAAACTTTCAGATAGTGAAAGGTGCCTATTTTGGAGACTTTTGAGCGTTTTTATGATGCATGAAAATGTATGCTGAATGTGAGCTAAGTCATTCTTCACACTTATGTCACAGGTAACTGTTTTCGCAGTATCAATTGAGACTGCATCTTCAGAGTCCAATGCAAGGAGAACATTGTTAATAGAGTCTATATGTTCGGCATAATATTCAACTGCTTCTAGCCATGTACCCCATCTAGTTAAAATTGGCTTTGGTGGCAATGGAATTTCAGGGTACATTTCTTTCAACACGTTAACTCTACTGGGAGCTTTGAGAAATACTTTTTTCACTGATGAAATCAACAAATCTACTTTAGGGAAATTGTCTCTGACCACTTCTGCCACACGATGAAATGCATGCGCCACACAAGTAAAATGAGTCAATTTAGGATATACAACAGATAATGCTTGTCCAGCTTTGACCATATAAGGGGCAGCATCGCTAATAAAGAATAACACATTATCGTACATAATACCCTTTGGCCACAGGATACCCATAGCTTCGTTGAACAGTTTAACTATAGTTTTGTTATTGCACTTTTCTAGAACATCACAATGTAAAAGAATTCGTTCAGAATATTGTTCACTTAACAAACCGATAACTACATTACCAACAAGTCTACCTTCTTTGTCGGGAGTCTCATCAATGGAAACCCAAATTGAACTATCTTTAATTTCATCTCTTATCTTCTGTATTGTCTCATCGTAGATGGATGGAGCATACGTCTTCCTAAGTGTTGACTCATCCGGGATTGTATGTTGAGTATATTTTTCAAGGAATTCCCTGAAGACCTTATTCTTTAGTTTGTAGAGAGGAATATCAGCAGAGATGAGAGAACGGCACAGGTCGATGTTAAACTCAGATCTTACATTCGATGTTGTTGGTTGTGTTAAAAACAATTGTCTCTGCTTGGAATTTAGTTGTTTGTTGGCCTGATGTTTACTAGTTGTAATGTGTTGTTGCACCAGGAACTTTTGTGTAGATGATACTGCACACTGACACAAATTACAAAATAATATTTTATTGTCAGTTGATAAACCATCTTCTTTAAATTCTGAAATGTAACTTGTTAGTTTTGATTTTAAATTGACTGAATGACGTACTTTTGGCATATTTACCGTCTTTATAGTATGATTTACAAAACTGAACCTATGTGTACTCTGACTGGCATTTAACTGTTGAGCTGCACAACTGAAGTCTGTTAAAAATTTTAAATTAAATTAATACAGTTTTGTAACTTACTTTCCCATTGTTGATAGGACTGCTAATTTTCAAATAACTCTGATGTTAAAGGGATTACTGAACATGTGTTTAAATCTCTATTGTTGAAATGTATTTTTAAAAGTTAATGGAATTTTGTTTTGTTTTATTGTTAAACCTAATATAATATGGACTGTTTTATATGAAATATGGAAAATATATGGAAATTAACGAAAATATGTACTAAACTCTAAAATATGGAAAAATATGGAAAATAAAAGTAGGATTTTTCAACCCTACACATTGTGAAACATAAAGATAATGCAAAATATAAATTATATTAGCTTTATAAGTAAATATGTATTTACATATAAATCCTTTCCCTGTTTATTATTATTAGTCTATTTTTATTGTGTACATTTTATTCAATAGACGGTTTCTGCTTTAATTATGTGAATCTTACTTACTTGTAATCTAATACTAATACGTATTCCAATGTGTTTATTTTTATTTTTACTGTGTACATTTTTTATTGAATTATCGGCTTCTGTTTTTGTGTGATTAGTATTTGATTCTAACAACATTAATATGTATTCCACTATGTTTATTTTTATTTTATGAGGTAAATTTTTATGTAACTACCTCTTTTGATTTCATTGTGTGCCTAAATCGTATCAGTATGTAATTACTTAATTCCTATCCAGTTGTTGTTCAACTATGTAAAGAAGTTTCAATCCTGGTAAGAGAAGGCCTTACGGCCTTAACTCTGCCAGGTTAAATAAAGCCATTATTATTATTATTATTATTATTATTATTATTATTATTATTAAACCATTAAATAATTGAGTAAAGTGTAATTTCCCATGTATGGTGGGTCCCTATCACCACGGCATGGCGCGTCCTCAGGTTGCGGATAGAGGAGACGGCCTCCAGATATGGAGGGTAGCTGCGAATATATTGAATAAGCAGTCGTGGACAGCCGATAAGGGGTGGTCCTCCAGCTTGGGGGTTGGGCGAAGGGCTAACAACCCATCACCGTAAAAAAACAGCTTGTTACAAATTCCTACAGTAAGCCTCGGAATAGGACTGATTCTCTGGCACGACCACAGCAAAGGAATAAGGTTTTGAGATTTGGCAACACAAACGGTTAGGGAAAACACGAAAATTTTACTTGAAGCAAGTAAAGCGATCGGTTTGGAAGTAAATCCCGAAAAGACAAAGTATATGATTATGTCTCGTGACGGGAATATTGTACGAAATGGAAATATAAATATTGGAGATTTATCCTTCGAAGAGGTGGAAAAATTCAAATATCTTGGAGCAACAGTAACAAATATAAATGACACTCGGGAGGAAATTAAACGCAGAATAAATATGGGAAATGCGTGTTATTATTCGGTTGAGAAGCTCTTATCATCCAGTCTGCTGTCCAAAAATCTGAAAGTTAGAATTTATAAAACAGTTATATTACCGGTTCTTCTATATGGCTGTGAAACTTGGACTCTCACTCTGAGAGAGGAACATAGGTCAAGGGTGTTTGAGAATAAGGTGCTTAGGAAAATATTTGGGGCTACGCGGGATGAAGTTACAGGAGAATGGAGAAAGTTACACAACACAGAACTGCACGCATTGTATTCTTCACCTGACATAATTAGGAACTTGAAATCCAGACGTTTGAGATGGGCAGGGCATGTAGCACGTATGGGCGAATCCAGAAATGCATATAGAGTGTTAGTTGGGAGACCGGAGGGAAAAAGACCTTTAGGGAGGCCGAGACGTAGATGGGAGGATAATATTAAAATGGATTTGAGGGAGGTGGGGTATGATGATAGAGACTGGCTTAATCTTGCACAGGATAGGGACCGATGGCGGGCTTATGTGAGGGTGGCAATGAACCTTCGGGTTCCTTAAAAGCCATTTGTAAGTAAGTAAGTAAGTAAAGTGTAATTTCACCTACGAACTATGGTAAAGATTCATTTATGAAAGTATGAGAATTTTAACTAAATTTTTTATTGGTGCATTTTTTATTAATTTTCTCATAACTGCACTTTTAGCTACGCACTTCTTCCATCAATCTCGACAATTAATGCTAGCCTTACAAACATATTTCAGGCAACGCATTTTACTGAGAGTGACCGAAAATGGCCATGATTATAATAATTTTATATTCGAGTATTTGCTTCAAATAATTTTATTTCAATGTTCTAATTTATTTATCTATAAGTTTGTGTTTGCTTTAAAAACAAATGTACTAAAATAACTAAAATATTGAGCTTTTATTGGAGAATATTGCAAACAAATATGAAAGTAAAGAGTTCCACTGAAACTGAATAGGCCAGTCACCTTATTTCATGTATTCTGTTCGATATTGTATGTAAGTAACTGCCATCAAACTACACAATATACTTCTTAAAATTCTACTTGTAAAACAAGAGTGTTATGGTCTGCCTGAGTTTCCTAGTTCAAAACATATCATGGAATAATACTTGCAGTACGCCTACATTATAGGCCTACATGTATATTTGCTCTCCCGTCCTGTCAGAGCTGATACACGAATAACATGTATTTGCAACGCTTCTAATTGAGATATTACATTTAAAAGTTCATAGTGTCATGCGTGAGACATTTAGCTACATGTCAGTATATTTACAATTATTACCAGTGCCCTAGAATGGAATTTACAGCATAAAAACTGAGAGAGTGCGTCAATTTCCCTATTCCAGCAATGTTAATAGAAAAAGCGCTTGGGTCCACCGTCGACCTTTGCGGTACTCTGTCTATATAGAGCTCTACACTGCACTACAGTGTCTGTATAAAGACAGTGTGGCCATAAGAGACTTCACTTTGATTGGTCATTGCAGTCACGTGGTACGCGGCCGCCATTAAGTTTCCAAACATCGCTGGCGGGATAGCAGAATACGTAGTTAGATTCGTGTATTTTATGTTATAGATAGAGTGATTTATATGGTAATAGTGCGAAATGGTAGACTGTTTTATAATAAACAGCTAAACAGAGAACCAAACGAACAAAGAAAGTGAGGCTCCCTTTAGAAACGACTACCTGAATTTTCTAAAGAACACGGGTCTCTTGATTTACAGCGGTCAAAGATAACGAACTTAAATTTATTACTGAATGACAGCTGTTATACTAATCTACTTTGTATGAACATCTGGTAGTATGAAAGCCCTTTAAAGTAAACTAGGGATAAATTTAGAATTGTTTATCCAAATAAAAATATGAAAATAAACCAAAATAACGCTGGCAATTATCTTTAAATTAATACATGTGTACATTACTTTACATAATAATATTCTACATTTAATAAAATAAGCAAAGAACCAAACAGAAATAATTAATTGGTATCGTCTTGCAGATTCATTCTTGATTACACGGTTATATCATTAACGTAATATTGTTAAACTTGTTAAATTAACGGCGAGACTTTATGCCGAAACTAGTCACTAAGATAAAGTACCATAATACTATAATTTCATTATTTTACATAGTGAATTTAAAAAAGTTGTTAATTTAACAAGTTTAACAATTGGATTAGTAATATGTACCTAAGTGTTAAAAGTGTATAATCATAATCAAGAACGAATAAAAATAATTCTAATAATACATTTTTGAATATTAAACTCACCAATTTCTGATGCAGCATTGTTGTCCTCCATGATACGTCTTGAAATTAGACCATTATTTAGTCTACACGTGGGAATTAAATCACTATTTACACGTACGTCTTGAAATTAAATCACTATTTACGTCCTAAATTTCATTTAAATATATATTGTATAATTATGTAGCCCTACATATAATATTTACAAATGGAAGATGATTTATCATCAGTTCAACACATTTTGAAAAATACATAATCTAAGGTTGATATTATTAGCTATTAACCCAGCCCATAAAATTTCTGCTCTTTTAACAGAAGTATTCGCGTAGGCATGTACATTCCTACTTGGTTGTGAATTGCACTGAAACAAAGTATGCTGCCCATGAACAAGTCCTTTGACAGACTTCAAATGTTTCTCGGTATTTGAATGTTCCCTCAAATTACTCAATTTCGCCAGTTTCCCATCTACACGCTTTGCAATATGCTTTATTCGGCACCCCTACTACAGAATATAGAATCTTGTTCCCATTCCCCCCTATACTTTTATTGTCGAGATTTTAGTTTCAATTTAGATTCACCACGAATTAATTTCTTCTTCTCGGGAGTCTCTACACCTCTTCTTCTATTTGTGGATTCACATACACTCTCCGAAGAACTCATGCTTAGCACTATTGTAAGACACTGCACATTGACAGACTATCACAAAACTGGCAAAACGTAGGTCAAGATTAACAAAGTGAACGCGACTGATTTTTCAGACAGACTGAGGCTAAAATATCAAAAAACGATGGGCATAGAAGGGGATGAAGAAGGGTGGGGGAAATAGAAAGTTTAAGAAAAAAAAGTTTATGTTAAAAATTGCAGTTCAAGAGTCCCTCTCAAAAACAATAAAAATGAAACCTTCAAAGCTATAAAAAATACTGTAGGACCTTTTGTCCAAGACTGACGGCTTCACTGGGCAGCCCATTCAACGTTTCTTCTTAGAAAGTTGACTCTATTACTTATCTCCAGAAAAAATATACAGAAATAGCGTTTGCATTCGTCATCCTTTTTTACGACTTTATTCATAGCTTCTCAGGGACAGAAATAATGCGAAACAACCCCTATTCCTTTTTGTGAATCGGCTTCTTTAAACCTTCAAACATACAGTTCTTGCTAACGTGTACTGGTAACAAGACTTTCACTTCTTGACCGGGCAGTCCTTTCATGGGTTTGTTTATAAATTGAGACCCGTCCCTTTTTTATGACTTTATTCAGAAATCTTTCCAAGAGATTGTTCAAAAAAATTCTCCATCCTACCTTTCCCCTTTTTATGAACCTGCTTTGAACTTGCCTTCCTAAAAATATACCATATCTCACGCAAACTTAAGAAATTGAATAATATTTGATTGTGGTCAGGTGGTCGAGTCTCGAAACGGATACATTTTGTCATCAAGCTACAGCCGTCCGGCTACCAGCTACGGGTCCTTAAATCCTTCTATGTTTAGCCGGTTCCAGCTACGGTTGGCAACGCTGCAGCTCGCCAACTTGTCTAGCATAACCTAAATTTCATTACGTACTGCATAATTATATCACTGCCAATTATAATAAAACACCTTCGAATTACCTTTGCTAACGCATTCAAGCACTATATGTGACAGAAAAATGTTTGAAAGAAAGGGAGAACATCATATAAATATATTCCAATTACGATTCCTTCATTAGTTCCATAGGAACATATGCTCGTCATGGAATCTTAATGGCGGCGGTGGGCGTGAACTGTGCTATTGTCCACACTGTCTTTATACAGACACTGTACACTGCACTACCGCACAACTTCACAACGTCGCTCCCTTCCCGTGTGTGCGAGAGAGAACTGTCAATACCTTTCTAATTTTGTATAGACTGTAGAACAGAGCATCTGTACCGGTATGTCTGCATGCGCTTGAGCTGTACTGTGTACTTATAAACCCACTGCTTCCTATCCAGCAACGTTGCCAAACGCCTAATATTTCAAACTTTAATAATTAGTTAAATATTGCAATTAGAAAAAAATTGTAAGGACATTTCTTCTTCCTTATGACATGAATAATCGTCAGTTAAAATAATACACTTATAATTACCACAGTCTAGTATATACAGTCACGAAGCTCAATACGTAGTAAATATGCATCCATAGATAGTTGCTAACCACTAGGATCGCTAATATCGCGTCATTACAGTCAATGCGAAATAATACCGGCACAGTCAATTGTTTCTAGCACCCTCAAAACTCAAGCTTCGTGACTGTATACACTAGACTGTGCTTATACCCTTTAGGCCTACACTCTGCATACACGCAACTGATTTAATTCATGTTTCCAACGTGAATTCGGACTATTCCAGAGAATTCTTCCTTAGAATGTATGTGTCAAAGTAAACGTTGAATGTTTGTTTTATATTTATTAGTAAAAGTTGCATACTCATACTGCTACTGCGTGTATTGCTGAACACCGTTAATTCTGTTGCTCTGGGTTATGTTTGACTTCATTGGGTAGGGATCTTGGTCCGGTGGTTACACATTGTAGAACAGCATCATTGTGATCAGCAGGAGTATTACAGCCATTCTCAGAGACTAGGCTTACTTTTACACTGCTTTCATCATGCGGTAGGTGCGTTCCATTCTCCGCTGATGTGGAGCTGCGCTTAGCCGTGGGTTCGATTCCCGCTTCGGCTGATTATCTGGCTCTGTTTTCTCAGAGGTTTTCCCGACTGTAAGCAGAATGTTAGATAATCACATGGTGAATCTTCGATCTCATACTCTTCAAATAACATTTCGTTATGATTAATCCTATCGACGCTGAATGAAATTGTATCTGACACAACGTCGTTAAATAACCGGCTACAAACTACTTATATTAGCCAGGACGTATAATAAGGTACTGTCACGGTATGCTTGCCTTTTTAATATTGTTATCCGAGTAATATCCGACAAAATGAAAAACTTAGTTATCCTTCCTCTATATGTATTTGGTAAGATCGTTTCCGGTGTATCTAAAGCCTCGTTCACATTTTCAAGTAACTTGAATTCAAGTCACGTGATTTCAAGTACCTGAATTCAAGTCGCCGTTCAGACATATTCAAATTATTTTGTTTTCAAGTAGGATAAAATGGCGTCCATGGATGTTGTGCAATTAGGAATTTCTGTAGTAGCAAGTCTCCGTGCCAGGGAAATGATAAATATATTGAAGAAATGGAAGACGCGTTGTTCAGTATGGGTTAGGAATTAGATTATAAGAGAAATACACGACCACTGACTATTACAAATAGAATAAGTGAAATCTTCAAGCAGATTTAATAATTCTTATCGCAAATGTAATAAAACATAAGCGAGTCTGATTTACCATAATTGAAAATGTTTATCTTGAAGCTGTTACAGTTCCCCCACAAAAATCTTCAACCACATTGAACCATGCCAGTTTCGGCGATAAATATCATCCTTTCAAGTAACGCTCTTCTCTTCTTATTCCCTCATATCTCCCTCACTTCTTTTCTATCTATAGTTTAATAGTTTTGTATTATTTTTTCATAGGCTATCTCATCTGTGTCCACGTTAAAATGTCTGCTGTTCAGCTCTTCAATGAACTCTTCCTTCCTTGGCAGCTTCCTTTGCATTTCTATTACGAAACTTTGCAGTTCCTATAATCCGCAGGCCTTCGTGAACTTTATACATCTTCAGAAACTCAAATATTTGGTCATTATTTCACTTACTGCTGTTTGCTATTATTTTTACGTTCCCAGTAGAACTGAAAAACAATCGGCTGTTAATTTAACGCTCTTAAAATAGCTCTTAATTTAAATTCCCGCTCTTTTCTCCTTGAATTCAAGTTATCAAGTGACGTTCACACTTTTCAAGTCAAGTAAAAAGTAGAAAGGGATCCAACTTCACTTGAAACTTGAATTCAAGCCGTTAATTGATTTCAAGTCAACTTGAAACATAGTTCACACGTTTCAAGTTCGTCTTTCAAGTGACTTGAATTCAAGTTACTTGAAAAGTGTGAACGAGGCTTAACTTTAGCTATTTTTGTGCGCATGCGCCGATCCGCTTCCACCTCCTACTTGAATGTTCGAGGGGAGGGGGAGCGGCGTAGTGAAGTGATCGTGCTTGGAACGAGAAAAAGGTCAGTTGGGGACTGACCGTGAGACCGATGATTAAGAAACCAGAATCAGCTCAGTTGGAGGGATCAACGAATCTAAATTTTGGTATTGGAATGTGATAAGTATACACCGGGGACTTGAGTTTGTGGTTGTGAGATGGGATATGAGTGGGTCGGTAGATTCTTCTAAAGATATGTAAAAGGAAATTGCTGTTGAATGAAATAGTTTAGTCAGTTGTTTGTTTTTCCTGAAGGTTTGTTGTTATTCTATATTAAGAGAGATTTTAAGTGTAGGGAGATATTCTTGTGAGTTACTCTTGGAAGTTTCTTGTTAATGCCCTTTTAAAGAGAGTGATCATGATTTGAGAAAATATTCTTGTTATTGAGTGTGGAAGGTTTTTCCTGCTAATTTATAAAGAGATAATTATAATAAAGTGAAGTATTGTAATTTTGGAATTTACTCTCCTTTTCTGATTTTTTTCATTCTGGGTTTCCCTTTTTTTCTTCTAAGTTTTGGCTTAAATACTGGTGTGGTGAGGCAACGTCACAGTACTAATACATTTTCTTAGAGACTAATTCTGTGGCCCCAAGACAAAATATGATGCCACTTCTTGCAGTCTTTCATGAGCAAGAATTTTAAGTTTGAACGACTCTATTATAAAATCATAGTGTCATGTTTCATACCAACTGGTTAGAGAGAAAATTATAAAAATGCAATATGCATGTCATATTTTGCCACAGTAAAGATAACGTTAGGATGCACAACAAACAGCAAAATCTCATTTTCACCAAAAATTGACCTATCATATTTTCTTTGGAATCACAGAATTTCTGTAGGGCCTATAGGATATGTAGAGGCATTTCCTCTTAATATTTTCCTAGGGGTTTTCTATAGCACGCAACACTGAAGGGTTTTGTGGCGAAGAAAAGCGAAAAAAAGCCTAATTTTCAGTGGGAAAGTAGTTTACAATGTAAATAATTCGTATAGGATGTCAGTTGACTTGAGAACATTACAAAATAGGTAAAAATGTGAAATCTTTCGTATAAAACAATTTTATTGTCAAAAATTAAGCAAAAACGAGCAAAGTTTTATTAAACATTTTGTTTGAAATATCTCAAAGAATAACTCTCTAAAGATTAATCACATTACTTACGGTTCACTTTGTGTGTGTATAAAATATAACTATATACAGAATGTAAAAAAAGGTGAATACGGACATCAGGGCACTATACAGCAATCAAATCTAAAATAATCCAAGATATGAACTATGTATCTCTCCGTTTTATTGGGTTAACCCCTTACCGCATGAGACAGTCTTGCACACACCGGTTTAATACACTATGAAATAACTTAAGTAGTTCTTTCTTTCTCAACTGATGTCACATATGGTCAAATCGAGTTATTGACAGTGTGTCATATCTGTCCCAGTATGCAGTTTGAAATATTATATGCTTATGTTATAAATTATATGAATATAAAACCGGTATGTGCCATATCTGTCCCAGAATGCGGTAAGGGGTTAAATAGAGCATAAAGTTCGTTAATGGAAGTCTCGCGGAACACAGAGAATCTTCTAGAACATACCTGCACAAACAGCGCTCGTTCGGAGCGGGAGAGCCGTGTTAACCGCTCGCCGAAAGAGAGAGGAAAATACGTCAGAATGACACAGACTTGCTGTAGGTAGAGGAGAGGGAAACGACCACTCAGTTATCTAGTGGAGTGCAGTGTGTACTCTCGGCTCCACAAGTAAAGAACCCTGGCCTCACACCACTTCTGCACAGATGACAGTGATTGACAGGCCAGTTAGGTGAAGCTGTTGCCACGTTTGCTCTTGGCTGGACTCTTTAAATGTATTTTCTTTTGCAACTGGTTGGATTCTTTCAAAAATGGAAAATTCACAACACAGCATTCTCGGCGGTCTCCTGGCGGTATCTTTGTCCACAGTTTCACTAATTGGGGGAGCGTGTCAGTCAGATTTATGGCTTCCTCAACCCAACCCTGCAACGAAGGTTCTTTACTTGTGAAACCAAGAGTAGGCCTATTCTCAGTAACTGTTTCACGTTGCTTACCTACTGCTACAGTACAGTATGGAGGAATCTAAAAGACGGAACTTAACAGTTAACAATTGACAGCTCGAAGTTATTGATCTTCAATGTGACCTAAGGGCTAAAGATCGTTTGAATAATACTACTGGCCTGGTTGAGTTTTACAAGACTAAACATTAACAATAATATTCACGACTACACAAGCTGGCTGTGAAAATGATTGCTATGTTTGGCTCAACATTTATATTTGTGGGCAACTCTTTCCTATAATCAACTTTAATAAAGGCAGGCATCGAACATCTGTAACTGATGTTTCATTATGATCAATAGGCTACTGTTCCTTTCAGCTGCCAACAGCATAAAACCTCGTTTTCATGTACTGATAAATAAAAATATAACAAAATGATATTGTACATTTAAGTAGCTATAGAATTTCTATTATTTCTGTAAAATAAATATTTCTTTATTAATTAATAATAATCCAAGATAGTTTTGCAAACACTGAACGTGAATTCATTTCATAAACACTCGTAATAGTACTTCCTTTTGTGTATATTTTGTACGCGATCACACCTTCTTACAGTCCACCCTTATACAGAGCGCAGCTAATACCTGCATTCCGCTCATGAGCTGTGAGCCGACTCGGAGAGCGCAAACCTTATGCAGGTCTGTTCTAGAATGAGGGTTTGCATTAGAGACATGCAAAACAACGCTTAAACCGGTTTAGATTCCACCTGTCGGAGCAAAGACGTTTTATGGGTCGGAGCTACAACCGGCTACAATGAACATCGGACCGGATACTCGGTTATCGAGTGGTTACGCCTGATGTATTGCAGTGGCGTATACTGGTTTAAGGGTCTGGGCTACCACTGACCCTTTTATTACACAAAATATATTTTTAAATCCCTATAATAAAATTCCTTACCTATTTATATGTGAATTCCAGACGTCTTGATTGGGACGAAAATACATTGATGACTTCGTCATTGAAATTACAGTTGGGCCGCTTGCGAAGTTTCTGTAGAAATGACTTTTCAATGGACATCAGTGCCAAGCCGGATAAACGTTCTTGTGTATGAGTTGATCTACAGTAGGATTTTATTCTCTTCAACGCAGAAAATGTTCTTTCTACCGATGCTGACGTAGCTGATATTGTCACAATTAATGTTGCCAATTTAAGGACTTCAGGAATAACTTGGTTCAGCTGGTTTTCATATATGGCAGATAATATTTCATGGATAGGTTTGTTCGTAAAATCAAAGACTTCTGCTGAATATATTACACTTAATTCATTTTTCAAACGTACTTGATCAAAGTGACTGTTATAGGACTGAAATAATTTGTTTAGTGCCTCATTCGGGAAGTTCTCACTATAAGCAGAAAATTTTTGAGAATCTGGAAGATGTGTGAACTGTCAGTAATTTCCATGTGCATACGATCTAGTATGCTGTAGTAGCTCCTTTTCTTCGCTTTAATAGTGGCTCCATTGTATTGGCTGAAGAATTTTCATTTTCCATATTACTCCATATGGACGGAAACCCACTACGTCTGAACTAGGATATAGTATTTTTTTTAACTTTGATACCTCTTGCAAGCAGTATGCTATGTCTAGACTTTTTGTCTGAAGAATATTGTAGAGCACATCTGTATGTGCGAACACTCTAGCATAGACTTCGAAAAGAAATATATTCTGAAAATGTGTAAAAAAATACAAATATCCTTGAGCCTGCACAATTACATCATCATCCCAGTTTTCTTCAGAGTCATTACAAATGATATTTTCAAAGAAAGCAGTCAGTTCTCTGTATTCCTTTACTGTATTTACAAGCCGAGATGTAAAATTCAATCTAGTTGGTGTTACTTTTGGGAGTTTCTTGTTCATAAATTCTTTGAGTTTTTCTGATTTTTTAGGAGATGATGAGAAAAATGCTGCTAAACCCGACAGTGTTTTGAAAAAAATGCGGCATTCTGGAATGGATGAATTAGTCTGTTGCAAAACTAAATTGAGAACATGGCTGTAACAATGAACAAATAGTGCTTGAGGATACTTTTCTTGAACTCTTGTTTTTAAGCCATTAATATTTCCCGCCATAACTGAAGCACCATCGTATGTCCGTGCAATTAACTTATTGCCGACATTGTATTCTGCTATAACACTTTCCACATGCTTAAACAAAGCAGCAGCAGTTTTGCCCGAACTGACGTTTGTGAATCCTATAAACCGTTCTTGAACATTGGCAGTACTGTCGACGTATCTTAAAACAGTGGACAATTGACTCTGATTAGAGCAGTCACTTGTTTCATCAACAACAATGACCACAAAAGGTGCTTCTATTTCAGATTTTATGTTCTTTATCATAACCCCACTTATAGCAAATATTAAGTCATTATGAATTGCGGGAGAAGTACCACGAAATACTGTTGAACTCTCAAGATGATTGGCCAGTAAATGGTCAAATTCACTTAAGGAACTTAAATATTCAATATATTTTCCTCTACTGTCTGATTCCACACTCTCGTTATACCCCCGAAAAGCCAATTCTTGTTTTCCTAGAAAGCAGGCTGCGTTAATAAGACGCGGTAAGATCACCCGATTTTTTTTCACAAGAGTATTGTGTTGGTTGATGTGTAGAGCTTTTTGCTTATCTAGCTGTAAATCAACTCTTGTCTTCCCAAAGTTTGCAAAGTTCATGCTACTACAAATATGAGCTTTTGATTTGTCATGTTTTAGGACTACCGTTCGAAGGGAGTTCATATTAGAAAACCCCTCTTTTGACCACACATTAGTTTCGCGGCTAAATAACAAACATGGCCAGCAAAATAGTTTAGACAGTTTAGAACTACCACACAACCAATTCCACTTACCATATGATGTTGAAGTGAAATGGCGTGTGTACTCACGCTGTTTTTCTTTTACGCCCATGGACAAATTTAACTCAGGAGTTAGTCTTTCCATTTTCCCAATTTCAACTTTCTCGTTGTATGTACGACGGTTAAAAGGCACTTTTAATAAACCTTCTACTACACAGTCATTTTCAACACAAACCTCTCCAGAAACTTGTTCTGCCATATTTTTCACAATATCACTTAATTGGGAAATTAAAAACTTAATAATTCACAATTAATATAAATCTTTAGACACTCGAACAAATCACACATTTAAAATACTGCACTGCAAGAATAAAATTACATTCATGAGCTAGCGTACTAAGCGTATTGTTGCTTCGCGCCTGGGAAGAAACCGATCACGAGAGCGGCAACTCGCCCGGCCTACACTGCATCATGGAAACAGAAGGGAGCGGGGGACGGGCAGTTGTGCGACAGGACAGCGTGCGCGGAACGGTCACAGGCTACCTCTCGTAGCAGCGGTTTCTCTAGCGATGCCGCCTTGACAACTTGTTTCTTTTCGAGATCAGAGAGCGCATATAAATCTAACAATTACTTTAATTTTAATTACTGTGATAAAACTAATAATACAAAATTATTACATTATGTTATATTATAAACTTTTTCTTTTGTAATTTCCTTTGGCTACCGCCGGTAGCCCCGGTAGTCCGCAAAATACGCCTCTGATGTATTGCAGAGTAGACAGAACACCAGGCGCACTTACATGAAACTGACGTTTTTCGAGTACTTCCGGAATAACAATTGAAGGAAATTTATGTTGTCTTATTGAAAAAAAAAAGTGTTTGCAAGTACTCTTACAATTGATTCGACACTATAACACATATATTTTCTTTATTATTCTGAACTTGCTGAAACTTTATAAGTATCGTTTATATTTTAAACTTTTAGAGTTTTACTAATAAAAGTTGCTTATAGATATGTTAACAATGTTATACTTTTACACAGAACAAGACGTGCACAAACCATGTATATTTTTCTTACCAATAAACGCTATATAGCTGGTTAAACAGTATACGTCATAACTTCATCATTTGATTACGTCGTAACTCTTTCTCGTCACATATTGACTGAATTTTGTTCGATTTGTATATAAGCCGATAATCGATATTACATAAGTTCATGTAAGATATTGAATTGTTTAGAACACAAATCTCACAGAGAAAGAAATAGTAAGGAGGAAGAAAATACGATCTCCAAATAACACCAGGTGCATTTCATCATGCAATAACTCTTTAACATTTTCTCAGTATACAAACAGAGTAATAATATTGAAGGATATTTATTTTGTTTAATTAAAAAATATGTTTGCTTCAAATAGGAATACAAATAATTTGACACTTTAATACATTTATTTTTGTATTTCGAACTTGCAGTAAGTTGACTAGTAACAAATGAACAATGGACACAGTGACATCGAAGGTATTAGACGTAATGTATAATGTGAAATATCATAATGTAAACATATTCAAAAATATAATTACAATTCATTATAAAACAAAATAGGAAATAAGTACTTACAGTCCATTATGACGTTTGTACTTTAAACTAAAAAAATATATAGGCCTACCTCTAAAACAATAATTGCATACTTTTAATTATTCTAAGCAGTTGCAATATTATTTATTTACTTTTAATTATTCTAAGCAGTTGCAATATTATTTATTAAGAAATCAATTTAATAAGATAAACAGTAATCCTATTTTTAACAATATGATTACTTTGGCTCTTAATGGTTATTGTTCTGTACAAAATAAGTATAATTTACATATTTCTAAACTACGAATAACAAAAGAATAGAAAGTTTCAGAAACAAATCATTTTGTATAGAAAAAGTTACTTCAGAGAAAACAAGTGTCATTCAAAGAACTATTTTATGTACACATATGCTAATATTAACTATTTGATGTTCACAATTATTATTAGGGCCTATTATTATAGAGTACATGATCAGAGTTGACTTCTTGTGTTTATGTATTAATAAATCTGTTTTACTAGTTTCAAGTTACGCTCAGTGGAAATATTTATTCATGGAATGGCCAATATTCGTTTCACAAGTGTTGCTAGAGAGGCGAGAGTTGTTTGGTGATCTTTCCACCAATTTAGTATGTAGAAAATGAAATTAGCATAATGTATAATGTAAGATGTAATAAGTAAATAAATCCAAAATAGAATTACAATTAATCACAAAACATAAAATTAAATAACTATATACATTTCATTATAACTCTAAATGCATTCCTCCAAAACAGTAGGCCTAGCTATTCATATACAGGTAGAAGTGAAATATCCCTGCAGATTGAACGGGCGATAAGGTTCACTTAAATTAATAGAAAATATGTATTACTTTTGTGATTAAATGCACGGTTATTAGAAAGTTGAGTTGGAAGTTTCAGCAGTCTGGCAACATCGCCGCTAGTTGCACACTGCTTTTTCTTCTTGTAATACAGATGTAAGACGTCAACGAACTCAGGTCTGTCTTCCTAGGTCAAGCATGTTAAAGTGGGCCATAGATAGTATTTTTCATAGCTGTGGTTCGACTTTTCTACATTGGCCAGATGATTGACAACTCACTGAGAGTTCGATTGCTCGCAAATTAGTTGCTAGACTCTTGTCATAGTAAACATATTAAAAGCATTGGTTGTAGTATATTTCAGAAGATATAAAGTTGTTTTTGTTTCATTTTTACTATTGATTGAGTTTACTGTTTTTTTAAGTGTGTCATTATTGTAATATTTTAATTCAGTTTTCTAGTGTACAGTAAGCAAAAATTACAACCTTGGGAATTTGTGGATACCGAAAGTTTTTTCTGCAATTTACGCTTTACAACGTCTGTAGTTTCATGCTGTTTGTTCTTCTTGAAGATACGCAACTATAATATCTGGATGGTACACTGTAATCTTCATTTTATACGCCAGAGCCGTCCACCCACAGAGAAATCGAATCAACTCGAATACTCGTTAAACCGAATACTCAGGCAGTAAGCAAGCAGATATACTTCGCATACTGCCTATAAGGCAAGGCGTTTAGTAGCACTATGTAAGTTTCTTCTTTTACAACCGGTTCTCAATACAGATTGATGATGTCGCAATCGAAAGCAAACAGTTGGAAAATCTTTTGTTCTACACAAACAAATCCCTGGGGTATTGTATATAAACACTCTCGGAAGCCACAAAATTTTAATAAAGTGCTAACAACACTGGAAACGGAAAATGGACCGACTATAAATGCAAAAGACACTGCAAACGCCCTGGCTAGCAAATGTCCAAAAAGTAATTCGTGCAACAACAGATGCTGAGCCAGATACGTTAGATGATTTATACTTCACACCTCGTGAAGTGGAACGCATAATTCTGAAGCAAAATGATCTTAAGGCTCCGGGACTTGATGGACTATCGGCAAATGTTGTCAAACAAATACATTTCTCACACCCTTCACTTCTATTAAATCTGTATAATAAATGTTTGGAGCTCGGGGTTTTCCCTGACTGCTGGAAACTCGGTGTAGTTAAGGTAATACCGAAATTTCAAAGTAGCAACAAAGTTACTACTTCTTCTTTCCGACCAATCAGCTTGCTGCCTGTGTTGGGAAAATGCCTAGAGAAACTCGTCATAGATCGCATTATGTATCACTTACTAAGCAACAGTTCCCTCAGTGAACTTCAGTTTGGATTCATGCCGCTGAAATCGACAGAATTGGCAGTTTGTAAAGTTGTAGATTGGATACAGGAGGTACATTCAAACAAAGAAATTGGACTATTAATTTCCTTGGACATATCAGGTGCGTTTGACAATGCCTGGTGGCCAAAAATACTCCATCAACTAAAACTTAAAAAATGCCCTAGAAATTTATATAGAATAGTTAAAAACTATTTCGAATACCGCAGAAGTCAGCTCACCATAAGCGACGAGACCATTATCAAGAATGTGACGAGAGGATGTCCACAAGGATCAGCATGCAGTCCAGGTTTCTGGATTATAGTTTATGATGATCTGCTACAACAACGACTCCCTGAAGGATGCACGCTGCACGCTTACTCCGACGATGCTCCAATACTTGCAAGATCAAGCACATTTAGGCACTTAGAGGACATAGCCAATGAAGCACTAGCGGCCGTCCACATGTGGGGCAAGACAAACAAACTCAACTTCAATGCGTCCAAAACATCAGCAATGCTAACTACAAGAAAAAGAAAAATAGAACCGATAAGCATCTCTATGGATAACACAAGCATTGTACTAGTTGATGAACTTAAGTACTTAGGCATAGTCCTAGATAAGCGCCTGACTTTCCGTCCACATCTTCATCACATTGCTGGTAAAGCTAACAAGCTACTTTCTGCTCTCTCCGCTGCAACTAGACCCACATGGGGTCTTAACTCCTCTGTACTAAAGATAATATATCGGGGAGCAGTAGAACCTATGGTTCTTTACGGTGTGGCAGCATTTCAACATATATTACAGAAAAAATGGGCGTAAGAAAAACTGTCTCAGATTCAACGAGGATATCTCTTAGGAATCATCCGAGGATATCGTACAATATCTACTGCAGCCTCTCAGGTTATAGCAGATATTGAACCATTATATTTGGTTGGTAAATTTAAAGCAAACATCAGCAATATAAAACAAGGCCGAAAAATCCCTCAGTTTTTGACACATCTCCGTGTAGAAGACCCAGCAAATCCTCTCCGGGCAGGGCATCCATCCTTATACATACCCTGTCTCAAAGAAATTTGTGATGCAGATTCCCATGACTGTTTGATCTATACAGATGGATCGCGTTTGGATAAACTGTCGAATCAAAATGCCAAAGTAGGCTGTGCCTTTGTTACCTACAGGAACGACAGCGAACAAACCTCAGCTATCTTCAAACTCTCCTCAGAGTGCTCAGGCGGAACTATTAGCTTTGCGAGAAGCAATCAAATGGTGTAGTCAGTCTGGTTACAGCGCTTGCGTTCACAGTGACTCGCAGTCAGCAGTAATATCAATTAATGATAAATATAACACTAACATTATAGCCTCAGAGATAAGAACTTTAATAATGAAAAGTGCCGTCCATATTTGTATAACTTGGATCAGAGGGCTTACTGGGATAGTTGGAAATGAGAGAGCCGATGAATTGGCAAAGATGGCAGCCAACTCTGATGTGTCACTGTCGTACAATTTATGCCCGCTATCCTATATAAAAAAGTAGCCAAAGAACATTATATGCAAGAATGGAACGAAAGATGGGTCAATAGTGATAAGGGAATTCTTACAAAAGAGCTATATTTTCCAACGGTCTATGATCGTAATAAATGTAAAGTAATAACGCCAAATTTCGTACTGACACAGTTTTTGACTAGGCATGGAAAATTCGGGGAATACTTAAATAGATTCCATATTAAAGACGATGCAACTTGCATTTGTGGGGAGGAATCTCAAGATGTCAAACATGTATTATATGATTGTCCAGTCTTTTGCCGTGAAAGATACGAGCTTGAGTTGTTACTGAACACTTTAAATTATACATTTACCGAACCGTTAACCAATATACTTACCAACTCTAAATCATATAAGTATTTCACGTCCTTCTTGAATAGAATATTCGTGAAACTGTAAAATGTTAAATTATCCCGGGAAAAAAATCGTATTATTTCTAATCAACTATAATGAAACTGCAAGTCTTCAATTTCGCATACTATAATATTGTACTTTGGGTTTTAATTTGTATTTTAATTATGCATTTGATTTCTAATTTTGAGCCATTTCTTGTAATACCTGATTATTGCCAATTGTTGTTACTAAATAATGTATTTAATTCGTAATTTTTAAGCCATCTCTTAGTATAGCTATTTATTGCTTCTAAAATAACATGTTTAATAGCTATTATATATATATATATATATATATATTTATTTATTTATATATATATGTACATAAATATATTTCTTCCTATTACCATTAGATATAAATATAGAGACATGCCTTGAGGCTTTATGAAACGATCCATTCTTTCATTAAGGTGCATTCTTGTACAAAATTCATGTGAATTGTAACCTTGACCACAATTTTGTGTTATAATTTTATTATTGTTTATTACTTATAAAATATATTTTAATGCCAACTACAACCCTAATATACCTCAGGGTGAAATAGGGTTTATTAAATTGGATAATAAAAAAACCGGTTTTGCAGGACTCTAGTTTGCATACTTCGGATCTACAGGTTCAGTCACTAGCAGGCTACAATTAATCGAAACAGCTTTCAGCAATAACGCCTTTTATGTAGGCAACTTCTCTGCCTTAGAAATAATACTTTCTGTATTTATTCTGGTAAACAGAGACAAAAAGAAACCATACGTCTTAAAATACTGAACAGTTTGTGTTTGTTATTCCGAACGTACAAATACAGTATGTATTATTTTATTTATAATGCGTACAGTAAACGTAAATCTTCTTTAAAAAAAGAATATTAATGAGCATTGTAAAAGTGTACATACACGTTGGCGAAAAATCTCAAATTGGTGTTCCTAGTGTTCTTCCTTTTAAATGTAATTCCTGGCATAAAGTGCAGTCACTCATGTTGAAAAGAAACTTGTTAACAAAACGATTTTGAATTGGTTGTTAGTAGTTTGTTTATTTATTTTATACAATATGTTATTAACACAAAGCAAAATCATACATATTAAGAAGTGTGCACACATGTAAGTTATACAACAACTTTCAATTAACTCTGCATAGTGATGTTTTGTTTGAAGAATGTATTTTTTCTAGACTACCGTATAGGCCTACTATTCAACACAGTAGGCTCCATATGGAAGGTTTTATGAAAAAATGAGAACTATCACGCAGCAGGATAAATAAAATTAAATGACATAATAAGTAGAAAGGGTTTAAGACTCATTTACTATTTTTTGTCATTCTGTTAAAGAAATGTCTGTTATATTATGGAGAAGGAAACGATAATCACCAATTAGGAACAGGATTCTTTATTCATAAAAGAATAAAATCAGCAGTAAAAAAGGTCGAATTTATCAGTGACAGGTTATCGTATTTAATACTTAAGGGTAGATGGTGCCAAATCGTAGTTATTATTGCTCACGTCCCTACAGAAGAGAAAGACGACCATATAAAGGATAGCTTCTATGAGGAATTGGAACACACTTTTGATCAGTTACCTAGGTATCACATGAAAGTTTTATTGGGGGATTTCAACGCTGAAGTAGGACAGGAGGATATTTTTAAACCGACTATTGGAAAAGAGAGCCTACACGTAACTAGTAATGACAATGGAATTAGGTTAGTCAGCTTTGCCACATCAAAAAATTTAATTGTCAAAAGTACAACATTCCCCATAAGGATATACGTAAATATACTTGGACCTCTCCAGATGGATTGACACATAACCAGATAGATCACATATTGATAGATAAAAGAAGGCATACTAGTATAGTAGACATTCGAACTTTCAGGGGGGCAGACTGTAATTCTGACCATTATTTGGTAATTGCAAAACTAAGAGAAAGACTATTAGTAGCCAAGCGAGTAGAGCAACAAGTTAATATTAGAAGATTCAATATTCCGAAATTAAAGGACGAGGAAACTAAGCAACATTATCAGGTCGAAATTTCAAATAGGCTTGCCGTATTAGCAAGTTCCGACGAAGTTGAGGAAGAGTCAGATGTTAATAGCGTGTGGGAAAATATCCGAGATAATATCAAAATTGCAGCTGAACAGAGCATGGGTTATTATGAAACTAAGAAAAAGAAACCGTGGTTTGATGAAGATTGTTGCATGCTAGTACAAAAAAGGAAACAGGCAAAATTGGAATTCTTACAGGATCCAGTTGAGGCGAATAGAGATAATTATTTCAATAAAAGACGGAAAGCAAATCGTACACTTAGGAATAAAAAGAGAGATTATTTGAAGAAAACACTGAATGAGCTAGAAACAAATAGTAAAAATAAAAACATTATAGATTTATATAAGGGCATAAAGGAATTCAAGAATGGATATCAGACAAGGATAAACGTGATCAAAGATGAGAATGGTGACTTGCTCGCAGACTCTCATTCAATCCTGAACAGATGGAAAAACTATTTTGAGCAACTACTAAATATACATAGTCCAAATAGAAATGATCGGAACGAAATTCAAATACAAACTGCTGAGCCATTTATACCCCAACCCACACTTTCTGAAGTCGAAATTGCGATAGAAAATCTGAAAAATTATAAGTCTCCAGGTATCGATCAAATTCCAGCTGAATTAATACAAGAGGGTGGAAGCGCATTATCTAACGAAATTTATAAGCTTGTAGTTCTATTTGAGAAAAGGAAATTGTACCAGAGCAATGCAAGGAGTCCATAATCGTACCTATCTTTAAGAAGGGGACAAGATTAACTGTAGTAACTTTCGAGGAATATCACTTTTGTTGACGTCATACAAAATTTTGTCCAATATTCTTTTGAGAAGATTAACTCCCTATGTAGATAAAATTATTGGGGATCATCAGTGTGGTTTTAGGCGTAATAGGTCAACTATTGATCAGATATTTTGTATTCGACAGATAATGGAGAAAAAATGGGAGTAAAAGGGTACAGTGCATCAGTTATTCATATATTTCAAAAAGGCATATGACTCGGTTAAGAGAGAAGTTTTATATGGTATTCTTATTGAATTTGGTATTCCCAAGAAACTAGTTCGATTAATTAAAATGTGTCTCAGTGAAACGTACAGCAGAGTCCGTATAGGTCAGTTTCTGTCAGATGCGTTTCCAATTCACTGCGGGCTAAAGCAAGGAGATGCACTATCACCTTTACTTTTTAACTTTGCTCTAGAGTATGCCATTAGGAAAGTCCAGGATAACAGAGAGGGTTTGGAATTGAACGGGTTACATCAGCTTCTTGTCTATGCGGATGACGTGAATATGTTAGGAAAAAATCCACAACGAATAGGGAAAACATGGGACTTTTACTTGAAGCAAGTAAAGAGATAGCTTTGGAAGTAAATCCCGAAAAGACAAAGTATATGATTATGTCTCGTGACCAGAATATTGTACGAAATGGAAATATAAAAATTGGAAATTTATCCTTTGAAGGGGTGGAAAAATTCAAATAACTGGGAGCAACAGTAACAAGTACAAATGATACTCGGGAGGAAATTAAACACAGAATAAATGTGGGAAATGCATGTTATTATTCGGTTGAGAAGCTTTTATCATCCATTCTGTTGTAAACAAATCTGAAGGTTAGAATTTATAAAACAGTTATATTACCGGTTATTCTGTATGGTTGTGAAACGTGGACTCCCACTTTGAGAGAGGAACATAGGTTAAGGGTGTTTGAGAATAAGGTGCTTAGGAAAATAGTTGGGGCTAAGAGGGATGAATTTACAGGAGAATGGAGAAAGTTATACAACACAGAACTGCACGCATTGTATTCTTCACCTGACATAATTAGGAACATTAAATTCAGACGTTTGAGATGGGCAGTGCATGTAGCATGTATGGGCGAATCTAGAAATGCATATGGAGTGTTATTTGGGAGGCCGGAGGGAAAAAGATCTTTGGGGAGGCAGAGACGTAAATGGGAAGATAATATTAAAATGGATTTGAGGGAGGTGGGATATGATGACAGAGACTGAATTAATTTTGCTCAGGATAGGGACCAATGGCGGGTTTTTGTGAGGGCGGCAATGAACCTTCGGGGTCCTTAAAAGCCAGTAAGTAAGTAAGTAAATAAGTAAGTAAGTAAGTAAGTTAAAGAACTGTCAACCTGCTTTCCATAAGCTCCTTCAATAAGTTAAGCTTTAACCTTGATTTACTCCAAACTACAACTAGGTGGATTGGCTCATTTTTGCGTAACACTGAATTGAACGTTGTGCAGTAATGGGGTTTTAACACAAACGATCTTCGAACTGGCCTCCCTTTATTTCTAAACAAAGTCTAGCTCGCCGAATAATTGAGTTCTTACTTCACTAACTGTGGCGACAGCAGCATGAAATATCAGAATAAGGTGCAGTGATGGGTCGTAGTGTCCTCTCCCTTAAATTCGAATTCAGTTTAATAATTCGAGGTTGGTATGATATTCTAACTTCAATGATGTGGAAACCCTGACTGCGCGTCAGTCATTCTCTTCTCTGCTGGTCGCATCCGGTCGTATACCTATATATTGTGTTTACTAAATGCTGACTTGTGCCACTGCTCTAGAAGTGGCGAAGCACTCAAAGCATCACGCTTCGCGAACTAGTCTCTTCTTTGTCAGTCTCGCTTCAGGCGCAGACGTGAAGAGAACTTCGTGCAGTACAGCGGCAGGATATCGCTCTTTTTTCGACAGATTCACAGTCCAAGTTTCCATGCTGCCGGACCAGGTGCAGATGTCACTTTGAACAATAAAGAAAGGAATTAAATAGGGCTCGAACTCGGAATCTCTTCACCACTAATCTTACGCTTTGGGACTGAGCTACCGCTGTTACTTGATGTATTATATGTTACTTAAAACGTAAGGTAGCTTATCTAAGGAGACTCTTTTCTTTAAATTATTTTAAACAAATGCTATGTACACTTCTAATTCCGTACAACAAATATTTCCTGATAAGAGCCTAACAGCTCAGCCACTAGCCATTCCAGAGAGGATAGGAAAAAAGAATGGGGGCAAATCGGGATGCCCCATAACCACTCGGCTGGACAGTACCTATTATTCCTCTTCATAGTTAGCAATGAGTGTATTACTAAGATTTCAACTCAGAATTACGCTGTCTTTCAGATCTACATGAAACAACTGGTGAGGAGCTGGTGGCTGCCTTCAACACCTCGAGCAGCGACAAGTGGGAGGAGGAGAGCCTGCAGGAGGGACATTCCTCTGTCATGAGTGTGACATTTGCAATCAATTTTTTGTTTTAAAATTGAATCTAATATAATATAAATGTTTAATTTAGCGCACCAATTATACAGGACAACAAAGAAACACTTTGCACATGTTTCCTTTCAAAAATAGTCAATTTCTACTAATTCAGGGCCAAAAAAAAAAAAACGAATCTGACCTCGGATTTTTTTCGTTAGCTACAATGTTTGAAAAACAGCTGATGTATTATAGCATTGGCGGCCAATACTGTTCATAATATAGTAAATATTTTCAAGACATATTTCTACAGTACACACTCCAAAACTAATACTGGGATTTAAATACATAACTATTAAATACTTAGCTATTAAATATGTATATATTTTGATCATAAAATCAAAATATTCACAGAAAAGTGCTTTGCGCCACAAACTTTGAACACATTAATGTGACAGCAGTAACCATATTTTTCGGCATACTGAAAACTGTTGGCTAATGCTTCCATACTTCCATAACCCAAGTGAAAGTTGTGTGTGTGAACTATGTGAAAGGTACGATTATAAGTGCTTAAAACGCAAAAAACTTTAAGTAAATACAGCAAGGAAAAGTGTTAAACTATTGCACTATCTCCATGCGCTTTACCTTCTATGTAATAGCCTATAAGAATTTTAATTTCATGATTTTTGAATACAGTGTCTTCAAAATTCACGTGTTTTCATTGTATTATCAGTGTTAGCTGTGTAATGATCTCGCTGGTGATACCACCGATATTCAGCATGGAAAAAATATGGTCAAATGCCATCTGCAGTTTGACACTCAGTACTATACTGCACTGGCTCTTCAGTTCGTCCAACACAGCTACGCCTCCCTTTTTTGTGAGATTTTAAAATTTTGCGATTTCTGTTTCTGTAGATGCCATGTTTCGTTGTCAATTTTGCCTCATTGTGTAGAGTTGATTTAAGTAACAAATTGAATATGGAGAAGAATTGAGCGTGTGAAATGGACAGAATAACAAGAGAAGCTGTGCTACAAAGAATGGGTGAAGAAAGAATAATGATGAAACTGATCAATAAGAAGAAACTGTTTACTGAAGGATATACTTAAAGGAGTGGTGAACGGGAGAAAAGTTTGGAGCAAAAGAAGCTATCACATGATAGACAACATTAAGATACATAGATCATATATGGGGAATAAGAAAGTCTGTGGCGGAAAATAGGAAAAATTGAAGAATGCTAGATTTGCAGTAAAAGACCTACTCTTGAGCAGAATGCTATGAGTGAATGAGCGAATGGCATGTACCTACCTCATCCTTAATACACTACGATATTACTACTGTAAACACTGGTTTGCCATACGACATTGTTTCACCATGGTCAGGCGTTGTGGTTTGCTCTGGAGTGTCTACCTGGATTGCTACCGAGAACAAAAGAAACCCCTATGACGTCACAAAGCATGTAGTTGAAAATGACTGCATTACAATAACGAAAATTCTAACGAATAAAAAATGTAGCAAAAGTTTGTAATTTTAGACATAATCGAAGGTTTAAATGTAGAGATACCATGCATTAATTGTATATTGATTAATATAATCAATAAATTTCTATTTGTATACAAATTTACGGTTTGAAGGTATTTAAAAATATAGTGAACATTTTAAATCATACAGTTACTCCCATAATTACAAATATCACATTTC
This sequence comes from Periplaneta americana, assembly GCF_040183065.1. Lineage (NCBI taxonomy): Eukaryota > Metazoa > Arthropoda > Insecta > Blattodea > Blattidae > Periplaneta > Periplaneta americana. Next base: position 63,421,195 of record NC_091119.1, on the reverse strand, counting down.
AGATGATTTCACTTAATTTGGAGCCAAGAAATTGAAACACTAGACGAATGTTTAAATCTTAAACCTACATTCATTGTAGGCTATCTGATTTTCATTTCTTTTCAGTCTTCAATCACTGAAGTTGTGAAATGTTAAAACGTTAGTGTAAGTATAGAATGAATTTGCAGTTTAATGTGTCAAATCTTGCCGTCCACGTTCACAGTATAGGTTGTAACAGATACTGGTGCATACAGATCAGTAGGTAGGGTTGCCTAAAGTAATAGGTGCTGTGGAAAAGTAGATATAATAAAAAAAAATCCTTTAAGTATCGGCAACTTCACTGCTTCAGGTGTGTAGCGGGACGATGTAGTCTAAAGGCGAAAGCTTCGAGTGCCGGCATAAGAAAAGACGTAAATGAACAATGCAATATTTCGTTATTATGTAATATTTGAGGGTGGTGTCGTTGTTGAGTTCCCACGTTGGACGCCATTTGAGGGTGAGTGGTTATTGTGACTACACGTTGGGCGCCATTTGAGGGTGGGTGCGTCTCGGTGTTGCGTGAGATTCACTCAGGGTAGCCGAGGTACGGTTGTGGTGTAGGTTGATGTCGGGAATAATCCCAAGCCGGCTACTTATATAAAAGGCAGTGTAAATTCCAAAACTATAAGTTTATTGTCGTATTCACTTGGTAAACCCTAGAGTATGTATTTCCGGCTGACTTATAATTCAATCGTTGGTCGCAATTCTGTATCGACTCAGTTGCAGCTCTGAATAAGCTCTATCCGATACTATAAATTCAATACTCTGTCCCGTACACTACGATCGAAGCTCCTAAACGTTGGCGAGTAGTCTCGCCGATGACAAAGTTCAATCTATCGAGTCTTCGCCTGAAGAAAGACTATTAAGTTGGGCCGCCGACACGATGAGATGTTGTGATTGTGTCGACACGAAGCGAAAAAGTAGTCCTGTCGACACCAAACGAAGTAGTTATTGTGCCCTGTATGTAGGGCCGCCGACACGATGTGAAGTTGTTTTGATGATCTCCGCTCCCCGTCACCCTTATTTATAAAAACCTATCCTACGCTAAAACTAACTATTCTATTGGTTAAAAACTACGTCACTAACTGGCCTAAAATCTATCCCCTATTGGTCCAAAGTGACCTCATAAGCTGGACCAAGATCTCTTCTTATTGGGCGCGAAATATGTCATCTCTAAATTTAAACTTTGGATTTCCCATAACATCTAATTAGTTTGTATATCTCACAAGAATACCCGTTCTTTGGAAAACCCGAGCTTGGCAGTATCTTTCCCACGGGTCTAGTCCGACTTCGGCTTTTATGCTTCATCGAGTCTATACGAAACCCCGCTCAAGGTGGCCCTAAATTTGTCCGATGCTGACAAGTGTCGAAACACCTGTGTGGGGAAGCTAATTCTAACGAAGTCGCCAGAACATCCCCGCGAATACATGTAATAGAAATATGGAGATATCACTTCGCTAATAAATCGGTCTCTCCCTCTCCTAATTACTGCTTCATATTTTATTTACATTATGTTTTCAAAATAGGCTAACCACCCTGTTCTGCACAAAGCACTATACGTCTCACAACGCTTTCTTGCACCCTCGACAACATGAAGGGTGTGTCATTTTCACTTGCTTCCCTAATCCTCCTCACAAGATCATCTCTGTTTTTGGGTAGTGTAGCGTAAATTTTGTCATTGATGTAACATCACGGCCTTCGGATATATAATAGGCTATGATATTCGTTTTGCTGGTTGTTAGCAAGTTGTTTTCTGCGTATAATGCAATTTGGAATATAAAATTATTACAACGAAAGTGATAAAATAAAATTAGGACTAATGTATGAATCTTCTCTAAATGTTGCAATTCCCAATGTAAATAATTGTGCCGTATATTTATAATAAATAAAAAGTTGGATTTTGTGTTTTCAGTATTTCTAATTAGCGTGCTTGAGAGTACTTTTAGGCATGGAACTTTACTTTTAAGCATGCTAATTTATAAATGAGGAAATCAATGACTTATCGATACTAAAAAGAGAATCGAAAAGTTATCAGTCTAAAAAATAATTATTTCTGAGAAATGTAAGCTCAAAAGGAATGATGTAGATAAACTTTCCAGTTATATTATGCTCAGGATTTGTCTCTAAAAGGACAATCACCGAAATCCTTCCACTCTGTATGAATTTTGTTCATGTTTACATTGAGATAAAAATATCAGGAATAGTTGTCAATTTAGTGTTTAAACTTCACAAAATATAATAAGGATAAAAGAAGCGAAAACACTAATTAACGGATTTCATTAATACAAGAGAACAAAAATACTACACTTTTCTTAGAAAAAATTACAAGTTAGGATTACGTAACTCGACAAAATAAATATACATTAAAATTTCTTCTCAGAAGCACTTTTGTTAGGAGCAGATACTACTATGACTATTATTAATACCTACATTTGAACCATATTCTGTCAGGGAGTAAAAACTGGTATTCCTAAAAAGACTGGTGATCTTATAGAAACGCTTGAGGTTTGATTCTTAGTTACAAAAAGTCATCACTTAGATAACACCGCAACGAAAATGAAAGTAAATTTGCATATTACGTACATTAATTTCCATAGATACTAACTTCACCGTTTCGTATTTAGCTTATTAGCCTGTACTTACAAATAGAACCTTGTACTAGATCTAGAAAAAATGGTCAGTGAGATTTTCATGTAAAGGCTTAATATTTTGTGCCGAAAGTTATGTTTTATGTGCATCAGTCGAAATTTGACCTACTTCAGATACTGAATGTGAACAAATTCCATGCGCTATAGCGTTACGCAGGAACGGTAGAAATACGTCATGGACATAAAAATCTTTTGGACACGAATATGCTTAAAAGCTATATCTCCTTGTAAATCTCGAAATCGAATTTCAGCATTGTGATGGCACCATCCCTTAATATTTCGGATAATGACAAGTTCAATAGATACAGCTGTCCTTTACTATCAACATGTTAGCCAAATATTTAAATAAATATTGAAAAAGTTAAATTTGTGGATATGTGTAAATGCTCTGATATATAAACGTTTATTGTTTAGTATGTGTTTAATGAAGTAAAATTATACTATTCGATACGGTGAGATACTGGAGGGTGGTTGGAATAGCTCTACATGAGCTCGAAGATATTCAAATAAAGTAATTTGAAGTTTAAAATGCAATGATTATGAACGCCACAACCAAATTATATTGCTGATTGGTATGGTAAGGATTTTGGGTGAAGGTGCGAAACGTTTATGAGCATTTATGCCACTTATGATAGGATCATTATGCTATCCCTTAAATTTAAACGTGGCCGAGGATTTGCCGGAAAGTTTTGCCAGTAGGTCAGCATCAGGGAAAAGATTCTTTACTGACTGAATCTACGACAAGGGAGCCCCAGCATTGCTTTCATTCCGAAGGAAACATTGAGAGACTTTATTCGCTGTATCATAGGTTTCGGAAATAGCGTAAATGAACACTGAATATTCCGAATTATGCAGATCTAACCACAGACATTCATTATGTAATATCAAGAATCGCGTGACTATTATCATACTTGACATTAAATTTTAGTCGGTAACAAAATATTAACATCCCGAAGTTTGCAGCACATAGATTTAACTTGGCGGGAAGCTACGGTCCTGAATCGGATCTTGTCAACGCGTACGGATGTTTATACATTTTTAATGTGGTTTTTCTGTTTTGTCTCGCGAAGATCGGAGTTGTGCTGACCCCACTTACCAGGACGGAACTCTCGCCTTGGTCTGTCTAGTGTGAAATAAAATAACAGGACCTAGCTCTTCAATAGCTTTAGTGCCGTGAAGTTATTTATTCACAATAATATTAAGACTCACGTTAATGAACGCATGGGTCACATGAAGTTGCTCTAGAAGTGGCGAAGCAGTAAAAGCATCACGCTCTGCAATTATTTCTCCTTGCGAACGAGTCTCTTCTTTGTCAGTCTCGCTTCAGGCGCAGGCGTGAAGAGAACTTCGTGCAGTACAGCGGCAGGATATCGCTCTTTTTTCGACAGATTCGCAGTCCAAGTTTCCATGCTGCCGGACCAGGTGCAGATGTCACTTTGAACAATAAAGAAAGAAGTTAAATAGGGCTCGAACTCGGAATCTCTTCACCACTAATTTTACGCTTTGGCACTGAGCTACCGCATTTACTTGATTTATTATATGTTATAACAAGGCTTCGAGACTTCGGACCCAATAGAGCAGTTCGTGGGAAATCCACATAACGACGTACTGAGTATAGTGGTAAAGCCTACAGTGGGTGGGGATATTGTAGAATGAATGCCAACAAATATGCAAAGGAAAACGCTCGGATTTGAAGGTTCTGACGAATAATTTGGTTTTCATAGAAACTGTGTCTGAAACTATTACACTGTTAGAAAAGTCAGAGCAAGAGATGCCGGAAGCCCTCAAATTAATTTAGAAAATGATGCAGAGAATTAATGAGACATCAAGTACACCGGTTACTGAACGTGTAAAACAGAAGTGGAAATCAATTTTATGTAAAAATAACGGATATGGAACATTATGTAACATAAACAGCAAATTAGTGGACATAGAGTCCCCCGAGAATAAAGGACCGTCTCTTAGAGACTGCAATGATGTTAGGTTTTTTCGTTTTGCTCCTATCATGTCATGCGACGTAGAGCGCAGCTTTCTACAGTAGCCTACAAACTTTGGCAGATAAGCGAAAAAGATTTACGTTTGAGACACTGAGAATGTATCTTGTAGTAGGTACATTGCAATTCGGTACTGTAACTGCACTTCCTAAGACGACCAATAGGATAAATGAAGAAATTAAAATTTCTACATGCTTATTTCCACCATTAACATTGTGTATAATTAAACACAAATGCTTATAAAAGACAGGAGAATAAATGCTTTTCACATTCTTTTGACATTGTCATTGTGTAATGTATATTTACTTTCAGAATGTACATATGTGTGTTTCCACATACTACCGTACTCTATTCTAAATAGCAACTTTGTTACTTCAACACATCTCTATCTACCTGGAGCGAATCAACAACCTATAGTGCATGCATAGTAAACGTATTGTATCGGGTCCAAAGTCTCGAAGCCTGGTTATAACATAAGGTACAGAGACATCATTTTATTTTTACTAACATTTTTAATATTAACTTGCCTATACCTCTGGATCGACGCCGTTTGCTCCCCCTTCCACGAGGGGAGTTCGATGATACTGGCGCAATATACGAACAAATCACTTTACTAGGCATAGGAGGGAAGGAAAGTAGTTCATCCATTTACGTAAACTAGGAAATATTTCGCTTTTGAGTTTAATCATTTTCATTAGGTTTTTGTTTAATCAAAATACAGTAAAGTATTAACAATGAGTGTTTTTACTCACGAACTGAGCTGTCCATGTGGACGTATTCATTATGCAGTATATATTATACTGTCTACAGCACATTAGCGTACAATATAGAGAATGAAGTTAAATTGAAAAATAATCATAATTTAAACACATTTTTTTTAATGGTGGCCGTTCATTTCGATACAGGCTTCAGTTCTAATGTGCCTATTATCGCACTATAGACTATTGTACTTAATTCAAATCACCAGTTTTGTTCTTCGTACTAGTAATTCATGTTGAAATAATTCTGTATCTACTCTATAAAAGAGTACCTTACGTACTGTAAATTCAGTCTCCACTTCTGCCCGATCCGAAAAGATAAAATTACTCAGACATAGCCTACTATCTAATGTCCGTCCAAGTGGTTATGTCGTGGGGTCGTAGAAAGGAGGGAAATCACGTGACAGTTAATTACTTGACGAAGCCCTTTTATTTAAGTTATTTTAAACAGTTGTATAATATTACGTAGACGTCCAATTCCTAACAGAAATTAATGTTCTCAGAAAAGAGCTAAGACAGCCCAGCCACTAGCTGGCGAATAAAAGCTGGTGGGGGAAACCGAGATACGACGTAGGCAAATGGACGACAGTACCTGTGCGAAAATGATTCAATATTGAAAGCTCTTTCGTCACTGGAAAACGCGAACATATTTTTGGAACATACTGTGGCTACTATGACTGTATATGCGGTCTTGGATCTGTGTGGAGGACGGATAAACTTCGTTAGTAGAAGGGGTGGTAGTGAAGTACATTCAAAAACTCAGGTACAATAAAAATTGAAGTAAAAATAAAATGATGTCCCTGTAGTTTATCTACATTACTTAGAAAGGTGACAGACCACACTTGTCATTATTTGTATAATATTAGAGAGTTGAATAATCTGGCTTTCCTCTTCTTCATCATAAATTATTAACTTTCTTCCAAGACAGTAACATCAATTTTGTCATCTATATCTTCAGTTTCATACTGCAGGCCATTTTTTGTTAGTAACATCTCTATTAATTGGCGACAATTTTCTGCCTTATGATTCCCTAAAAACCCTGTGATGCAAAAGATTTCCATGCTGGTAATTCCTTGGGGTTAAGTTTTTTCTCAAAAATGCTGTCCTTAAAAAGTTTTCTAATTTGTGGACCGACAAATATGCCTTCTTTTAATTTAGCATCACTGATTTCAGGGAACAAAGTCTTTAAGTGTTGAAAGGCTTCTCCACTCTTATCTAGAGCTTTTACAAATTTTTTCATTAGCCCTAGTTTTATATGCAGTGAAGGAAGAAGTACTTTTTCACATTGCACTAGCGGAGGATATTTAATATTATGCTCACCAGGAATGTAACCTTGTCTGATAGGCCAGTTCTTCACTGCATAATGTTGTGCTGTTGCTCGACTGCCCCACAAAGATAAAAAACAACATAACTTAGTAAATTCTCCTTGTAATTCAAGAAACAAAGCTATTACTTTCAAATCTCCACAAATTGCCAAGCGATGTTCATTACAATTTACTGCATTCAATATTAGTGACATGTTTTTATAAGTTTCTTTCATAGTGACTGAATAAGCTACTGATGGAAGGTTTTGTATTGGCATTGTGCAATAAAACTGCTTTTAACCTTAGTTTTGATGAATCGATGAACAGTCTCCATTCTTCTGAATTATATTGAATATCTAATTCATCCATAAGCCTATTCACATTTTTGCAGGCACAAACAGAATTTTTCATTACAAAATAACTACTGGGTGTTCATTTCAAAGTGTGTCATGACGTCACTGTTGTGAGTCAGCGATTTGAAGCGAGTTTCAGCTTTTATGTCAGAGAAGTTGCCTATTAATCAAGGCGTTCAATCTGAACTTGAGAACGTGTACGGTATAACTTGAATGTCGTAGCAACAGATGGCGGTCTGTAAAGTCTGTGTGCTACCATAACCTCTTTCGAACTGTGTTTTGCGTGGGCAAGTCGTACGTAGGGTATTTGTTATCATCGATTGCGTACGGCAACATTCCACAACACAAATCAAATGCTCCGTGCCATGTTGACCGTCGAAGTTAATGTTAACAAATACGTAAGTAATCGTCTTAACCCTCTCCCCATATCCCGACAGTAAGAAAAAAAACTCACTTCAGTACGTGTTTTCAAACAGTTCACATTCTTGCCACTATTAGCGTTACCGTACGTATCGGTAAGTAATCCTCAGAATGAACGCCGTACTTGCTAGGCAACTTCTCTAGCATTTAGGTAATACGCCTCTGCGGAAGTGTAGGAAGATTGAATTCTCTAGGCTCATCGGATAGCCACATGACGACATACAGCGAGCCATGACACATTTTGAACTGAACACCCAGTAGTCAGTTTATCGTTTCGTTTTCTGAACACGGAAATCTTGGTATCTTTTGCTAATAAGTCCCATTCTTGTAATCTAGAACCTAATAGTTCAGCGTGTTGCTTGGAAAGACCTGAATCCCTAACTAGGTCTAAGTTCTGCCTGTCGTATCAGATGTGGTGTTCTATGATGTTCGGGAACGTAGGTGGGATCAGCGGAAGTTGAAGGATAGTCTGAGGATTCTGATAGTTCGTGTTCCTTGGAATGACATAATCTTCCCCACTGGGCGGAGGGATAAGGATAGGAAGTTCAGGAGAATGTGGCATGGGTATTATGGCTGATGGGAAATTAGGATACACAATTTTATCTTTAGTTTTCCTTGAAAATCCCTGTGGCTTGGTAATGCAGAAGTAACAATCTTCCAGAAGACTGGTGGGCTGTCGCCAAATCTTTGGAACAGCAAAAGACATTTTGTTATCTTTACCCCACAACCACTCTGTTAACTTCACGTAACATGTTACACAACATACGTGTGGTGCCCAATTTTTGTCTTGTTCACCCACTTTATAGTCAAAATACAAGTAATATGCCTTTTTTACATTGTCTGTTATTTATCGACATTGTGATTTCAAAGTTAATTCCCCACAAACATAGCAGAAACTATTTGAAAAATTTTTACAGGAACGACGATTGCTATCTATTTAACACTATTACAGAATCCACCCCAACACTTCCACAATCAGAACTAATCGCTGAATTGTTCATTTCTTGTCTAACGATACAACAGCGACAGCGACCGTATTTCCTCCTTTCCCTTAGTCCTTTATAGCCAGATGTGATCTACCCTCTGTGCAGCTGCATAATAAGGGTAATAAAACAATAAACCTTCGCTAAGGGTAACACTCATTCAACCCACAAAAGTGAAAGTATGTTTCAAATGGTACCTTAAAAGAACGGAAATGCTATATAATTGTGTAAAAGGTCTACATTAAAGAAAAGAACCTCTTTCAAAGTGGCTAGGTTTTAACACATTTTTATACGATTCGCTAACTAAAAAATGTAAGTTTTTGAAAAAATGTGACTAGGCACTTTTTCAATGCCATATTCGTAATCAGGGCATACAAATTACATAAAAATAGTTATTCTTGTCCATGTTATGAAAACCTTTTTGAGTAGTGCAATCATCAGTTAAAATAATGACACTTTTACCCCTTACATTCTGTAAATAAATGTTACTTCTAACAGATTTTCTAACAGAAGTTAGAACTAGCAGAGCCAGATAATGAAAAAAAAAATCGATTTTATTGTAAATGGAGTTACGAGGTTTAGATCATGGACCGACGCACAATGTGCAATTTTCCCAATCTAGGTGGACAAAAATAAAATTTCAACTTGTTAAGTTAAGGAAAGGTGAATATGAATTCATGTTCTTTAACACTTGGAGAATATTGTGAGAAATAGATTTTACTATTTTATCAGCAGCAAGCTATTTTTAGAAGGGTATGAACAACGCGTCTGAAGCCCCAAATCCTCTCATAGACCTCATAAGGAGAATGTATAAGTGTACAGCATGTGTCAAAATGGGGGAAAATCTATCAGCAGAATTTTGTACTATAAAAGGTTTGAGGCAAGGGTGTGGAATGTCACCGACTTTATTTAAAATCTTCCTAGACAATGCCATGAAGAAATGGAATGACTCGTGCAGTGGTATGGGCATAAATATTAATGACCATATGTTGCATATCTTGCTATTCGCCGACGACCAGGTAATAGTAGGACAAGATCAGGAAGATATTGAGTATATGTTCCGCAAGCTTGTAAGTGAGTACAGTCTACACGGATTGAAAGTGAATTTTATGAAGACAGAATATATGGTTGTTGGAGGGAAGGGAGAGGACTTGGTTGTAACTGATGTAATAATTAAGAATGTCGCCAGTTTAAATATTTAGGATCAATTATAGATACTTCTGGTACTTGTGAAAAGGAGATAGATACTAGAATAACCAAGTGAGAAAAATAACTAGATCCTTGAATGGTATCCTTTGTAACAGAGAAATGACAAAAGCAACTAAAAAACGTATCTTGAAAACAATGGTAGAGAGTGTCCTTCTGTATGGGTCAGAGTGTTGGACTTCGAATGATAGATGGAGGAAAAAGTTGGAGAGCACTGAGAAGGACAGGTTACGTCGAAGTATGAGTGTGTCTCGGTTGCAGCATATAAGAAATTATTTTATTAGAGCAGAGATGGAAGCAGAAGAAACTGTAGTAAACAGGATTGAGGAACGGATACTGCAGCGGTACGGACATGTACAAAGAATGGGGGAGGAGAGATGGCCCAGACGGATAACACCGTTCTGCATTTCAGAACTTATTTTCTGTTGTTTTCAATCTGATAGGCGATTCTAAACGGATTTTTTGTGCTGAATTCGAAAATAATCTCCATTTTCCCCCATCACGTCAGGTTTTCAGACAATTCATGAATAACTAGAAATGAAATTGTAGCTTTGTGAAACGTCATAAAAATTATTTTCAACAAGAATTTTGTGAGAAAAAACTAGGCCACAATTTGCTATTTGTCGCTAATTAATCATTAATTAATAATTATAAGCACTTTAATACCCTTACCTCAATGTTGCACTTCAAATTTTGTCCTCCTTGACCTCCTTGCATGTTATTCAGAGCACTCCCTTTTTAACATCCAGCAATAGTCCGCAATGTTTCCATTATGAAGCCAAACACGTTTAAGACTTTTCTGAGAAGAATCTATGAAGAATCTCCACTCTTTGGAATTATAGTTCATGTTATAAAATTTTTAAGACTGCAAGGATGTCTTGGAAATACACTAAATTTTCTTCTCCAGCAAAAAAAGGGACAAGTTCCTTCTGACGATGCCAGTACTGTGAAAAATATGTACCTTCAGCCAATACTTTCTTTTCTTTTAACGTAGAACCTCATAGTTCTGCTGATTCTTTAGGCAAATTTAAATCCCTCACTAAATCATTAAGCTCACTTTGATTAAAACATCTATCATCATCAGTATTGCCTGGTTCATAAGTATGATCCACTGGAGATTCAGTTTCAGTGCTTCTGGATCCATATGGCAGTGTATCTGATTCAGGGGGTAGCGGAACGGGAATATCAGGACCATGAGGTATGGGCCGAATGGCAGAGGGAATGTTAGGATACAGAATATCTTTCTTGTGTTTAGCAGTAGGCTATATCCAGCTATCTTAACTCTACAAAAATAACAATTGTCTCCATGATTTGTAGGTTCCCCCAAAAATCATAGGGATATCAAAGGGCAATGACTTCCTTTTTCCATTTTTCCAATTCTTCAACACAACTACGACATACTTTATGGGGGCACCAGGATTTGTTCTGGTCTCCTAACTTAATGCCAAAATATTGAAAGTAAGTATTTTTTACAAAAGCTGTTATATTCTGTCTCTGTTTTACTAATGTATATGACCCACGTATATAGCAAAACAAATTCGGATCATTTACACAACCACGTTTCGACATTTCTAGAAACAACACTATTAAGTTGTACTCTCGCAGAAAAATGAGAACTCACACACTTCACTTTTACACGACAACCAACAACACAAAACTGAACCTCTAATTTTAAAACAACTTTTAAAAGGAGATAGGTTTATTATATCAGTAAAGAAATCTGTAGCCTCATAAGCTGGATTGCACTTCCATAAATAAATATATTTACACGGACCCTATATCATTTCTCTAATTCATTGTTAGTTTTAATAGCAATCTCTAAGAGTAAATATTTCCTTCATAATTTTTATGACCTGAGACACTAAACATTTCAACTTCCTGTTTATAGATAACGTTGGGTGCAGACAGATAAAAATCTCCAAGAATAAACAACGGATGTCTTAACCTCGGTTCATTTTAAGGGGAAGTGTACAATTTTGTACATCCCCTAAGGGCGGATATAGTCAGTAGATTTAAATAAATATCAAATACAAACATAATGAAATATATTATGATACATTTTAAGTAATAAAGTTTATATTATGAGCTGTCGTGCCTTTTTAACAAACGACAAGCACACTGTAATATTACTATATTACGAAAAATATTGAAAACATAAAATTTTTAATTGCAAAAAATTCTGACGTGGTACGCGAAAACGAATTTCATTTTTGCAATCAGTGTGAAATTGTGAATCAGAAACGCTCATTTGTTTCAAAACAACAAAATCCATGCAGAACGGTGTAATTCATTGGTCCCCCGCAGGAAGAAGGAAAAGAGGAAGGACTCGTTTAAGTTGGTGTGGTAGTGTGAAAAAAGTTATGACTAAATTCGACTTAGAAGATAGACAGTGGAATGATAGATCCTTATGGCGGACAGGAATTAGAAGCAACTGCTGAAAAGTGGATAGCTGAATTAAGAAGATGAACAACACGTTCTTTCTAACACATCTCGCTATGGTTAAGTCGTAGATAGGGAGGCTTAGTATGTGGGTGAATAAGTTCCAATTGTTAATGATTTATTGTTTTGTGAAACGTATAGTCTGTTCAGATAGGTATGTTCTTACTAATTTTAAAGTTTGCGCATTTTTCAGTAATTAATTTTTTCAGTCGTGGCCCCACCACAGTAACGCGGCAGCAACTGTTTCATGTTTGGCCTAATACCAGGAAAGGATAATGGAATAAGGAAGTTTTTAATCACTGTGTGAATGTTTAGGCCTGCAAAATTATTCACATGACATCGAACATCAGGTTAAAAATACATTGGACACATTTTTATCTAACCTTAACAACCTCACCATGGATCAGAACACAAATATAGTAGATGAACAAAATTAATAACGTCTCTGCATTCTAAAAGATTTGAATAAAACTTTGTACAGCCTCACAGGTGGCACATATGTTGTACTAGCTGAAAGTACCTTTTTGCTGCTACTATTAATTAAACTGTTTAGACTTTTCAGAAATCTTGGAAACTCAACTGTAGTCATACCAAAACGAATAAATTGCCTTATTATGCTTTTCTCGTCAATAAAGATGAATATTTACATTGCGTCCCTTACATGAATTAATAAACTTCTTAGCCAAATGTCTGCCAGGGTCATCTCAATTTAAAACATCAGGCACCAAAAAGAAAATATTTCATCATGTGCCTTATGTTCAACTGTTTTTAATTAATTTATAGATTTACTTATTTTTGTTTGTTATTTATTCTCGTGCAGTTAAGGCCATCATGCCTTCTCTTCCACACCACCAGAAATACAAATAAAATAATAAAAATCAAACTATAAACAAAGTAAAATCGAAGGAAAATATATACAGACTACAGTCACATAAACTTTAAATGAGTTACCATTGTCTTGAAGTTCAGCAAAACAAAAATATACCCACTACCTGTACGCCCACTAAGCGTTGACTCAGTGTTCTACAGATCTTACATTTTATCTCTACCTGCCAGCGACCGTTAAATGTCTTATCTTATTCGTGGCGTCAGCGTCTTAAAAAGCATTACAATCTTTCTGCTTTCTCCTTTCCTCCCCACCGCAAATGTGACGTTGCACAGATGCAGAGATAAATTAATGATTATAAAATCTGTACATTGATCTGTGTTAACAAACATTTCACGTAATTTCTCGTCCATGTGTGCTTTCACTTGAACTTCAGAGACAGCTCGACGATAAATAGGGAATCCCTTGTTCCCAGTCTGAATCCATTGGGGTGCCATCATTAGCCAAAATTGATCTCTTTATCAGTCGTAGCAAAGGATCAATATATCGATGGCTCAGAACCAGTCCGTTCCAAGTCCATTTTACTATTTTTTTTTTCACAATTATTTTAAAAGCTCCTGACATTCAAAGCTTCATGAAACAAATTTGGAATAGCTTCATAGCAACCTTATGGAGAGGATTATTTATAATTTTGTTCGATTCATATATGCAAACAAGAACTGGAACACAATGAACCACAGATTTCTTTCTTATAAAAAGTTGGACAGTCTGGTTCTCAGCCATCAATATACGTAGGTCTTTATAATTCAATTTGTATTTGAAGATTTTTTTTTACTCCTTGACCGCAGTACGCCTTCTTGTATCACTCCCGGTTTTATTCAGAAATGTAATTTCTGACTACCATTGTTACACGCAAAGATGTGTAGAAAAATTACTGCACTGCATTCTCTTCTTATAATAGCAACTTCATGTGACTTACCATATTATTTATAGTAATGGTTTCCTTGAACCATTAAACTTTTGCGACCTTTGAAGCAGTATTGCGTCCCAATTTTACTGCACTGTCCGTCATATGCCCATATAGCATTACATATGCAGAAACACATACACTCTCAGAGATCTTCGGCCCAAGAGATATCTATCCACAAATGGAATGAATCTGGTTACCAAAAAACAATTGCCTGGTAAATTCTCCTGCATCACTCAGAGATCTTTAACTTGGTGCATATCAATGATATAATTATGTAGGTTTTCCAACTTCAATTTCTTTCTGAATGAACCCGTGCTGAGTACCACATCCTATGCTTAGTCATTCCTATCTTCCGCGATTTTCTCGGTACTCCCTGACGTCACATGTGCAACACACTACAGAGGACAAACGGTGAATATAATCACGTAAATCCCCAAACTTGAAACCAAAGCTTGAGTCTTCAATATGGGCAATGAAGATGAGTGATTAGAATCTTTCGTTATTCCAGTATTTAGAAAGGGAAATAGAAACCAGTGAGTAACAAAAGAATTAGGTTACTGAATCAGAGCTACAATATACGAGTACACCGTGGTTACAAATTATTGGACGATTTTCAGAATGCTATATTTTCACCAATATTGAACATAAATATATAATCTTACCACCATTTGAAAGAGGAAAGTTTGAGGTTTTATACTGACCTTAGATACATGCGATGTGAGTCCCATGTGTAACACGGCAGACGTCCAGGCGATGATCCTATTCTTGCCAAACCCTCTCAAGCATATCTTGTGTGACGTTCCTGATTTGCTGTTAGTACGCCTTCTCAATTCGGCCAACATCGCAGGAAGTGGAGGTATGTGAACATTGTCCTTGACGAAACCCCACAAAAAGAAATCACACACTGAAATCAGGCGAACAGGGTGGCCATGTGCAGAAAGTGTTTTCTGCGTCCGTTGCACGAGCAATCCGTTTTTATTTAGGAAAATTGGATAATGCCACAACTCACGGACGAGGAGGAACAGGACGAAGCCCCTCCACACTGTCATACGGAGATCAATGGATTGGTCGAGAAATAAATGCTCACCATTTAAAATCAGATGAAGATATTGTTTTGATTTACATCTCGCATGATGCAGAAACTGTCCAAGTTTATGCACCAATGGTGCATGTTCATGCGCATGCGAACTAACGTACAGGACGGGAAAACAGTCCCCAGCTATCGTGTGTCTTCTGTTTACAATCAGTTCTACGTAGTCGGCTTTCACATCAGTTGTGATTCAATCATTGAGCAGTACAGCAGTCCTCTGATATCGTGTGTCTCGCCCTGTACTGCTCAATGATTGATTCACAACTGATGTGAAATCCGACTCCGTAGAACTGATTGTAAACAGAAGACACACGATATCAGGGGACTGCAGAAGTCGCCCTCAGCCCATTTTGTTTGCGTACCGTGAAGCGGGAGATTTTAAATTGAATCGATCTTCAAACTTATTTTGCATCAAAACTATACATTTCCGGACATGGATTACCAATCAAAACTTTATCTACTTAATCCCCTCTACAGTCCCTAGAAGTTTGTAATAGGAATTATGAAACACCCTGTATATACAGTATAAATTTTCAGTTCAATAAACATTTTCAGTACTGTTTGTTTTGGTACATCCTGTATGTTGCAATATTCATTATGAATAACAACGCATTTATTTTCTGTAAGGTGAGTAGTAGCGAACTAACATATACTGTCGCCTGCACAATCTCTTCCTGAAACGAGCAGGCCTGGGTTAAAATCTTGGTTGGGACAAATTACTTGGTTGAAGTTTTTTCTTGTGGTTTACCGTCAACCCATTAAGAGTAAATGCTGGTTAACTTTCGGCGCCGGACCCTGGACTCATTTCACTGGCGTTGCCACCTTCACTTCACACAGATGCTAGATAACCACAGAGTGACCAGATTCACATCGATAGAAAAGAGGACACAAAGCTTCGAAAAAAGAGGACAGAAAATATGTACTTAGATTTAGGCTTAGGCCTATATCATACTATAAATTACGTCAATATCTATCTTAATATATAAAAGTGAATGTGGGTATGTATGTGTGTGTATGTTCTCTATACAAATCTACACGCTTTGACCGGTATCTGCCAAAGTTTGCACATTTAACCTTCATAACCAGGACAAAAGCATAGGCTACATTAAAATTGTACAAATGGATGTTAAATTAATAGATCAAATATTCATGTATAATATTAAAATGAAAAATCTTCTACAGTCAATTGTTTTTTATTATTGTCTGTTGTATTCAACATCGACTTTCACGAGACCATGGAAATTTTAACACGAAATTAAATTACAGTGTTGTTACACATCATGAAGTCTAAAACTAGATAATTCATGCAATAAGTATCTTTACGCAGTCCAGGACCGTATTATGAATTCCTTGATGCAATTTTGTAGATAATGAGCAGACTGTTTTATACAACTGAATTCTAGAATTCTTTGAAACTACAAAGATTGCTACCACATAATTTACTTAATATTGAATAATCAATAGTACTATTGCGAAATATTGACCCACCAAAATTATGCACGAATAAGAATTGGTGTGAAAAACTCATACGAAATGTAATAGAATTGGCAATATTAACTGCAAAAATAAAAGGAGATGTTTTTATTCCACGTATTGCTAGGATACTCATTCAATTTTAAGCAACTGCAATTTCAATGCCACTAGCATTTGTAATGGCCATATTAAAATGAAGCTCAAGGACAGTCGCTCAAAGTTGCAGACATTAACTTAAAAACTGCGTGTTTTTTCACATCAACTACATTTTATACAAAGAAGTGAAAAAAAAAAAAAAGATTTTACACAATCAATAAGCAATTCAATGATACTTTTGTCATGTTGCTAATGTAGTATGTGAATGTACATAAGCCCACTGGAAATAAATTGTATTAATTTAACTATAGAAATTTTATTTTCCACCTTTGCTTATCTTAATTTTGAACATTAAGATAAGCAAAGGTGGAAAATAAAATTGCTATAGTTAAATAATATAAGCTTATCGGTATCACCAAAAAATTAAACTAACATTGTATTAATTCAAATCAGATAATTTAAAAATATCAGACATACAAGTTACGAAAAGGAGGACATTTCCTGAATTTTTAAACATCCCCTCGGACCCCGGACAAAGGCGGACATGTCCGGATAAAAGAGGATGTCTAGTCACCCTAGATAACCATCACAGTTGATAAAGCGTCGTAAAGTAAAGCAAGTAAAAACATCCCTTCTACTCTCAACAAAGCGAATAACAACAACCACGTTAGTAATGAGCTCGCTGTATTTGTAATTTACATTAACGGCTGTTGGCGGGCCTGCAGGCCCAGGACGCGGAACGTCTGGATATATTCGTACGACGCCACCACGATGGACAGCTTGAAGGTGGTGTGTCTCATCAGGTCACGCATAGCCACGTACAGCATGTGTCCCTCGAAGGGTCCGAGTCTCGTTCCCAGCAGCCATTGAGCCGCACGGCATCCCAATAGGTCGTAGGGACACAAGTCTGGACCCAGAATGACCTAAAGACATAGGCTAATTATTATGTCATCATCTATTATTATTATTATTATTATTATTATTATTATTATTATTATTATTATTATTATTATTATCATCATCATCATCATCATCATCATCATCATCATCATCATTAGAGCCCGAATATTTAGGCATTTATTGTGGTTAAAATAAGCAGGCATATAGGCACTAAAAATAGTAAAAATAGGCAGTGAGATAGGCATTTATTATTCATGGAAACAGACAAATAATAAACTATCCCACATGGTGCTCACTTTCCTTGGTTACATGTCACAACAAGATGCTTTTTTTTTTTTTAAGTTGTCAACTGTCATAGTGAGCCGCCTGTCAGAGAGAACGTTTTTCATGGTGGAAAAAAAGTTCTTTCTACTTCTGCTGAAGTGATTGGAGCAAACTTAAAACAACTTATTTCAGAAGGACTGTCTCTACTTTCTTTCAGAGATCGGGAAAAACCGACTATGTATTGTCTCAAAAAGAGGAGTGTGAGAAGGGATTAGAGACTTTAAAGTGACTTGTGCAGGCAAGCGACAACAGTAAAGGGACCTGAGACTTGCTTTTAATACTTCCCTCATCCTATTTCTTTCGCTGGTAAACCCCGAGGTGACCTGAACACTGAGGGTTATACTGTTCAAACATCTTTGTTAAGTGACATATAAGATGGAATCGGTAGGGAGAAATGTTTACGACTTCTTAGAAACATATGTATTGCTGGAGAATAAGATTCTCAGCAAATATTTGTGTGAGGTGAATATATACTTTTAATTTGTACAACCGTTCTTTTTTTGTTTTTTTATATATAATTTATGTGCGGTTTATTTTAAATGTATAAAAAAATATGTATAGTAACGACGTACTGTAAAAAGATTAAAAAAGGGTATTTAACCTTAAAATAGGCAATGGGAACTAAAATACGCAAAGAAGGCCTATATAAATTAATGTACAATAAGGGTAATATTTCAATATGTAATATTTGAACGTCTATTCACTCCTAATCATAATTTACTTTTATCTTCCTTTCCAGACCACTTTCTTGATTTTTCTTTGCGCACCGTCACTACTTAACATCCACTGTTTTATTATTTGTTACACAAGTATTGTCAGTTTAGTCACTGTCACTATTTACAATAGCAGCTCTGGGTGTTGGCGTCCCCCCACACCATTTAAACCGTTATTATCTCGAGTATGCGAATTCCGATTTCAAATATGTTTACAAGGGGTTTCATGAAGTTGGCCCAAAGCACCCTTTTACTCTTGAGCCCATCCCCAATGACCACATGGGCTCGCTACCATCCACGTAAAAACATTTTCCCCCATTTTATGCAGACTTAGGACTGTCACATGGGTTCGCTCCGTATAAAAATGTTATTTCCCATTTTATGCAGACTGTCATTTCACTTTGTTGGATTTGTATTGCTTATAGTATGAGCATGTAATACAAACGTTTCCACAGCCCTGCGTTAGATAGAAGCCTTTAAAATCCTTACAAAGCGAACACAAAGCAATCAGCTGATCTTCGATCTCCATTTAAAAAAAATCTGAGTGAAGGTGCCCATTGTCGTCGAAGGAATAAGACATGTATTAGAAAAGATTTATGAACGATCTGTGCAATTTGAGGTAGGCTACACATGGTACGGAGCAAATGAAGTCACTCATACGATTATTGCCAATGTTCGTAATAATTTCAAGTGAATCTAGTGCTTCATGAACTCATGAGCTTCTTGTAAACTTTTAGGTAGCTTAGGATGTATCTTTCCTCTTGCGCGATGAATGTTGTTTTTTAATCAGAGTGGCGTCATATGATGTTAGTGTTTGTACGTCTGCTTTCATCAACTCTCTGTATAAAATTCTTATAGACCGCTCACATGGATCATCGATGGGTATTCTTTTCACAGAGTTACTTAAGGGGACACGCTACTGAGATTTCTAATCTCCACAATTTTGACTGTAAGTTTTTGAAATTTTAAAATCGAATAGATGTTGATGAGTTACATGTGCACAATAATTATTATTTCCAAAATTTTATCTTGAAAAAGTACTCGGAAAAAATAAAATATAAAAAAGTATTTATAATTTTAGTAAACAAATATCTGGGTCTCATATAAAGATAATTTGTTTCTTAAACTTTTAAAATGATGCTAAGACTACCTGCAATGAAATGGTGCATGGGTTTGTTCCTAGTCAATACAGTTCATCAGTAAAAAAAAAAAAATTAACTTTTAACATTGACCAAAATTGACGAAAACTCAGTATCGTGTCCCCTTAACTTCTATATGTTGAGTACACTTTCACGGATTTTGTCATGTTTGTGTTGTACAAAACTATCTCTTTCTTTTTTCCATTTACCTTTACGAAACACATTTATCATTACAAGTCCCTCTTTCAGTTCCATCTGTGAGATATTTTTGAAAACTGAATTTTAAACTTGAAATTACTAACAAAGATCTTCCACGATGACTAACATAAAGGTACTTGTCCACGATGCTAGTTATATAGCGCGCTATTAAAAATAGCGCAACAGAAATAAAAATAGCGCAACAGAAATATCACTTCACGTTTACACACATGGCCAGAATAGCGCGCTATTTGCAATTTTTTTGTATAGCGCTAGAAGCTGTCAGGAAGATCTTGCAGCACATGTTTACATGTCGCTATGAAATTCGTGCTGGATTCTTTGGCGCAAGAACGTTCTACTTGACCTTGTAGAAATGAGAGTCACAGTGTAACTTTACTCGTTCACGTATCCATTGTAGGCCTAATTATTTTTCCATTTTAACCTTAAACAAATAAAGTGAAAATGTAAGACAAAAAGTTCAATAAAATACGAAATACGCTATTCTTGATTATACAGTATACCAATTCACAATATCAGAACCATTCCTCTTAACCTCATAATATTTAGTATTAATGGGTTAATGGAGAGCTGGGCGATTCGTGTTAGCTTGAACGACCTACAGGTACCTGTCTCCTCCTACTCCCGCAATTGCACGCATCATAGAAAATATTGTCCCTTCCATTGAGGGTTAAACGCGCAGTAGCGCTCAGAGAGAGGCTAAAAGCCCGGACCTGGGAGTGTGTTGATCACAAATATGATATATAACATAGGCCATAACTCAACAGATATTTGTTTCCGGACACGTCATGTTTAAAAGAACTTTTTTTTTCTAGTTTCGACCTATACTACCTACTATAAAAATATGCTACTTTTTTAAGCACTTTCTATATGTCATATAGGCTACTATAATAAATGAAGATTTAGGTCATAATTATATAAATAATACAATATATATTATCATTTATATAAATACTTAGAGTATTTTCTATTACTTCTACAGTTTTTCTTCAATAAACACAGCGGAATACCTAGCACCGTACAGAAGACTTGCTGCGCCAGCTGCAATATTGTCTAACTTGATCATGCCAGAAGGAGGTAGTGCCAGACTTTCTTTAACGCTGTGTACACGGCGCAAGGATCGTGTTGCAAGCCAGAAGTCATTCGTGCGTTTTTTCTCATAGCCTCTGCAATATAGCCGCTCGATGTGCAGTTTACACGGTGCAATAGTGACCTTGAGCTGGAAATTCATTGCATTGGACAGAAAACTAGCTCCGTGGACAAGTACCTTAACACTGTCTATCATGATAGGGTTCATTTTTCCGTTGTACCACAAGCTCACTCAACTAACTGTTCTGCACTGACCGACGACCTTCAAAGAAAAGGCGGTTGGAGTGAGTTCATAATCAGTGTAGGACTCCTCAAGATGGTTAACTACTTCCGCGCGGGAGCGACTTCAGTTATCTTTCCTTTCTTACCATCCCTGATCTGGAGCGACTTCGTTAGCAGCCGTTTACGATTATTGTTGCCTTAACAATTCTAAGAAAGGTATTGAAAGTTTCAGAAGTACAGGCTTATTCAATATGTAGTTAACAGCTCTGTGTATGTGACTAAGATGTTGACAACACAGCTTTTTCTGTATTTTCCGGGAGAAACTCAACAATTACTACAGTCATAGATGGATACTGAATCAGTTTTTAGAAAGTTACATTCACCTGGCTCAAATTCTAAAGAAATATAATGGAAATACCTGTCTGATGCGGATTTCGCTTATTGCGGACATATGGCAGGATTGTGATCCATTTTGTAGTTGCACACCACTTCGGCGGGCCATGCTATACATGATGTGTGTTTGTGGAGATTATGTCATGTACTAGGGTAAGTGTATATGTGGGTGTTCTGTAAGTGTATTGTAGGGAATGAGTGAGGATGATAATGATGAGGAAGGGACAAGGAGAAACCGGTACCGGCACGTTGCCTACTCCTGTCGAATAGCATCAAAGAGGCCGCTAGGCTTAACGTCCCTGTCCGATGGACGAATCACTATCAACAGTGACATATGCCTTCTCTTCATATCCACTGCGGAGAGATTTGGGATTTAACTGAGGCATATTGGTGCACATTTTAGTGTTTAGAAATTGTGCACCTCCACCTCCCCTAGTCCCGAGGTAGAAATTTTACACGAAAATCTCTGACCCCTCCGGAAATCGAAGCCGGGCCGGCTAGTCTGAAGGCAGACGCGCTACCACAGATGCCCATAAATAGATAAATAGAATATTGTTTTTCAATTAGGTATGATTATTGTTATAAAATATGTTCGTATATTCGTCATAAAGGTTAATTATTTACATGAAATCATTCTAAAGCTGTTGCCAAATTCTCAAACTGCTGTTGAAGAAGGAAATTTCATCTCATATCAAAAACAGACCGCCACATGCTATCTGCTTCTTATGCTGCATAAACAGTAGGCCTTAACTCTGGGTTGTTGTTTAATATGGTGATCTGAATCTTGAATGCAAAAGATCTGATTTCTATAGGGTTGATATATCCCCATGTACTGTGTGTACTTAGCTAGTGGCCTACGCGCAATATTTGGAAACGTTAAATTCTTCCTCCAAACTACGACTCTGGCTGACCCCACTCTAGTGAAAAGATTTCTGGTAGCTTATTCCATCTTATTATTTCCAATAGCTGTGACCAGCTTCACCTTTTAATAAATTCTGTTCCAGCAAATAATCCAAGGTTAGTAATTTAATTTTATGAACTTTCTTTCAAACGCAAATGTTGGTGTGCGCAGGGCTCCAGAACACATGCGAAGACAGTCACTCCAGGTCCAGAGCGATACCGTAGAAGATGCGCAGATAGTCACAAGACATTAAGGCAGATGCTAGTATCAATAGCGATTTGGATATGGCTTCCGTGATGTTCCGTGCGTCGCGGGGAGACGTGGTGTTGCATCAGCCACCGAGTTGCAGCCACCACGCCGCTCGAGTCTGCCGTGTTCCCGTCCAGTAGTGTCTGCACGCAAGCCTGTACCGTAGCACGAAAAATAAATGAGTGGCGTGTTTATCCAACACAGCTTATAAACAAATTACTGGCAATTTTCTTAATATCGTAATGAAATACAGAGCGATTCAAACCTAAGAGACCGGTACTCCTGAAATCCTATAGCAGTTATAGCACTACGGTCTGGCAAGCAGATCGCCAGCCCTCGCGGATAACATTCTCGTCGTACAGCACTACAGTCTGGCAAGTGATCTTTCGCGTAACTATTGAATTGTTTATTTATGTAACAAGTCAAAAGTGACGTCAATTAGGCATTATTCATGAGACAGCTAAGCCAGGAGATAATGGGATAGGGTGCCCAGTTCCTTTCCACCTCCATTGCATACTTCGCTGACTAGTAACATATTACACTAATCAGGCCATGACTGTTTGGCCAAACACCTGCATAGAATTGGAATATATCAGTCCCCTAACTGCCCATGGTGCAACTCAAACCAAGAAATGGATTCCGAACACCTCAAAATCTGTGCCTCAGTGGCTGACCATGATAATATCTTTGAAAAATATTGGAGTGCAAGAGGTCAAATGACTTTATTGCCAAACGCCTGGCATTAGAAAACAACAACATTAATCAGACTTCAGATGTACCGTATAGCAAACAAGTGTTCTTCCTCTGACACATATCGTCAAGTGAAATGTTATTTCGTCGTTGTTCCTGCAATAACTCCTATGTGCAAAATATAAAATTTTTCAGTAGGAAGAGAAAACACATTTATTTCATCCTATGGCAGCCGTACATAGGAGACTGTGAATTCTTACATTTTCGAAACAAAGAAATATAATTACATATAGGAGATTTTATTAATTGCTGTATCACTATTTAAGTTATTTAATAGAGCAAAAATCTGAAAGTCTATAAATATGTGATACCAACATGGCATCACGTATGAGACAAATAGGCCACGAGATAATGAGATAGGATGGCCATTTACTTTCCTTCTAAGTGAGATGTACTGCCTGATAATAGATGTACATATCAGCTAGAACCGAAATCAGAGAGCAGTTCATTTTTTTCGATTAAATTCCATACATGAGATCGGTAAAATCCAACAATCCCATAGCTCGGTAAGAATGCTGGTAACAGGACCTCAATCAGAAAACAGTTGGTCAATTTTCTTTTTCATTACATCCCATACACGAGGTCGGTAAAACCCAACGCACTACTTTCCACACAACAATCCCATAGCTCGGTAAGAATGCTGGTAACAGAATCTCAATCAGAGAGCATTTGCTCAATTTCTTTAGGCCTATTACAATCTATACACGAGGTCGGTAAAACCCAACGCACTACTTTCCACACAACAATCCCATAGCTCGGTAAGAATGCTGGTAACAGAATCTCAATCAGAGAGCATTTGCTCAATTTCTTTAGGCCTATTACAATCTATACACGAGGTCGGTAAAACCCAAGGCACTACTTTCCACACAACAGTCCCATAGCTCGGTAAGAATGCTTGTAACAGTGATCTCAATCAGAGAGCATTTGTTCAATGTTTTATTACAATCGATACACGAGGTCGGTAAAACCCAACGTACTACTTTCCACACAACAATTCCATAGCACGGTAAGAATTCTGGTAACTTAGGTTTGCTTTAAGCCTGGTCCAGAATAAAATCCATTGGCCTTCCTTATCAGTTGTTGTACTATGCTAGCGACACAATTCTGTCGACACTTCACTCTAATCTGAGTAAGCTGTCTGAACTCTATCAAGAAATACGTATTTTTAATTATGGTTAGATAAACGGTATAGCAATTCATTTACCTCGTTGAAACGTACCTACTGAGGAATAGGTCGTACAAATTGTTTTACGCAGTTCAGGTAAGATTCTCTCTATTTTTTTAATAAATCACTAGTTAAGCGAAAGATCACTTTCCAGACTGTAGTGCCGTGAAGCGGTAAGAATATTATCCGCGAGAGCTGGCAACCTGTTTGCCAGACTGTAGTGCTGAGAGACGACAAGAAAGCGCATGCCTTAGGTTTCACATTACATTATACAACTATAGCGACTACATTTTATTTCATGAAATTATAAAACGTACTACAGTATTATATTACATGTTTGTAGTACTACATTGCTTATCATCATATCACATTGAATTAGTATGTACTAAATGCAATACATAACGCTACACCACAATACGTAACACTACATTGAACTATACAGGCTGGATGGTAATCTCTGCACCAAAATGTAAGAGGTTATTCTACATATTAAATATAACAAAACTTTTATTACACTTTTCCTTCGATGAACCATCGTTAAGCATCGCAGTAACATATCGTTGCAATCGAATATTGGGAATAAATTTGAATAAGGAACAAAAAAAGGTTACTTCCCAGGCAGAATTCGAACCACGAAAGTCTTAGTTACCAGTCTATCGTGCTCTGGAGTGAACAAGGCTCTGAAATCAGCTACAAGGGTCTGTCCGGTTTCTTTTTGCCACTACTGTACACCGACGTTCTAAGATACCTGACCCCACTAATCGATAGTGTTCGATAATTTGTTCGTGTACGTGTCGCTTCTTTAGTTATTACTTCTCTCAATAGATGGCGAAGGTAAACAGGCACTGTCACATAAATACTATATACCCGCATTAGAAAATTAAAAATTTCATCCCCTTCAAATGATTGCAAGAAAAATAGATTTAACTGAAAACTGTGATACTGTTAATTATGAGATTAATTTATACTACATGAACTTTTTTACTCGTTCCAATAATAGCGTCAACTATTGAGAAATAGCGGAACTATTTCAAAGTTTGTCAATGTGTTATATATTTGGTTCTGACTATTGCTGTGGTTAGAAAATTCGCTTATACCAGGCATGTCAGAAATCAGACTCTGAATGTGCAGTTATGTGCGCGGATCGCCGGTCTGTGCGGACTGCATCATTCAAGTTTTGTTCTTACCAGTTCTTAGCTGGAAGGGTGTACAATAATCTATTCTGCGCTTCTAGTATTGGATTAAATAGACATTTGGACATTATAAATACACTTAGCAGAAGGAAAAAAACACGGTTATTATCACAGTGTCTATATTTGACAATTGCAATACAAACAACTTTAGGCTTACTCAGTTATACTTGACAAAGTAGTGGTTTGTAAAGCATAATTTATTAAAATGATTTTTATATAGTATTTGAAGAAAAAGAATATTGCAGTAATTTCGAAATAAAAAAAAAACGAACAAGTATTTCATTTTACGTAGTAGGTACTAATTATTTTGAATAATAGACACTATTCTTTCATTGCGTCAAGCATTATTAATTATTTATTGAGACCATTGGTACACAAATGTTAAAGAAAATATTATACTCCCAATTAATTACATGCAGTAGGACATTGTGAAGTTTTTACACTGAAATAATTTCCTTGGTGTATGTCAATATAAATTAACATTAATACTAATAAATGATAAAAATTAAGCTTAGAATTTAAATTCACGTCATATAGTTTATTTAGAAAACGTTGAGAGCAAGTATCGACAACTTGGAAGCGTTACTGAAAGAAATTAAAAGTGTAGTTCACAAGCTGTGAAGCGACGATATTCTATTTATGTCAGGTTTAAAGATTTATTAATGTAAGTATATTAGCATAATATAGTGACGTGAGACAGAAAATTTGCCATTATATATTTTTCCGTTTTGCAAATAGTTGCTTTCTTCGTTCCTTACAACCTCAAGAGCCTTAATGTATTCCTTACAATATTCTCATCACTTATCACCTTATGAAATGAAAGTCGTAAGTCGTCTAATCTTTGATGGCTGTTAGTACAGACTCCAAAACAAGCCAATGTCAAGTTCGATTTGCCGTGAGAGTACTGATTAACTTTACTAATCTGCTCTAAACTGTCACAACACTATTACTCGACATGGGCTGATCAAAACCTTTCATTTTAAAATAATTATTGTTGGCTGAGGAAAACATTATAACAATTATGTTATATGATTCATAATTTCCCTTCTTCGTTATCTGTGAACTCCTCACATAATTCATTCACAGAGAGCCAAATCAGCACCCGTACTGAAACTGAGTTACTGAAACAAAAGCTGATATACTGTTGCAGTTCTGTATAGCCCTGTCGCGTTCCCCTCCAAGGCGATCCACTCCCTCCAGGTAGGGGAATAGAAAGTGCACATCGCACAGAGACTATGCACAATGTGCGCGACTGCACAATGTGCAGGGTTTTTACATGCCTGGCTTACACAATCGGACAATTGAGGGGTTGGCTGGAAGTAGGGCGTAATTCGAATTACGGCGTTTATCCGTAAAATGGCTATATGCGTTCTTTGGCGGCGTTTCTACCAACCACCAAAATATTAAGTCTCTAGTCCCAGTAGATCGCAATAAAGAGGTATTATTGAATTGCGTCCGTCTTCCATCTCACTACTGTGGTTCGAAGAGCGGTGAAGATATGTTCGCGTTGTCTGACAAATGTTCTGATCTATCCTATCATTCAACTAATGGAAGCGAATATAACCTTTCTGATGTTGAAAGTATCAGAGGAAATGAATTACATACGGAAAGGTAAAAAACGGAAACGGTTTAACAGACTATGAAAGAATGATTTGATAAGCGATGACGAAATTACGGTAAAGCTTACACAAGTAGGTCAGGAAAAATGGTGAAAGAAATACAGTATTACTATTTATTTTTGTCAGTGGAGAATGAATATAAGGTACTAATAATATAGGCGTATGCAATGCTATAAAATGTTAGATCCAGGCTAGCAGTCAGTCATTTAGGAACGACCATATTTCTGACAAGTTAGCAACAAAACATTTATGTCAGATGCTGCCAGAAGAAATATGAGATGTCTATAGAGGAACAAGCCATTTTCCATTGAGGATTTTGGGAAACTGGAATCAAAAACCAACAGGATACATTTCTTATGGGATATTTGGAGAGGAGGACCATTAAGCAACGTCAAACAACTGTAAAACCACAGCACCGAGAATGTTCTTGGGTATACAATATTTTAACTGAGAAGAATTTTATGCAAGTCCTTTATTCTATCATTGTTTAAAATATCTAAGAAACGACTGATAATTGTACAAAATATAGTGAAATTAGATGATACTATAATGACAGATATGAGAGGCAAACATTTCAATAGGCCTCACAAGATTCTAGATGTTGTTTATGTTAAGTTATTAGATCACTTAAAGTTGTATAGTGTTTGTAAGCCTATATTCTAGGTGCTTTCAGTTAAAATGATAACGTGAAGTAAGTGGGATTAATTATGTTTAATGTCTTGATAAAAAAATTTAGTAAACAAACATATTAGGCCTCTATATATATATATATATATATATATATATATATATATATATATATATATATATTGTAAAACATACATTGTAATATTATCTTCATTATTGTAGTATAGACCTATATCTAGCCTTTCCTATAGAAATATAGAAAAGTTAACAGTATTGCAGTATTTTCAACCCTCTTCTATGGGAGAAGGGCGTAATTAAAAAAAATTGAATGCTTCGTTCTCGTGCAATATTTAAACATTAACCATGGAACTCATTGTAATCACAAGAGAACGTGTTACCCTACAATATATATGAATAGTGTCATATTCCAGCAAGAGATGCAGGGTACAGATAGTTTTTGTTGATTATCTCAAAATTATGTTTTCTGAGTTACGCCCTTCTTCCAGCTAACCCCTCAATTAGAAGTTAGATATCTTTGAACGCCTGTGTACTAGACCATATTAGAAAACCTTCATGATTGAAAGCTTCAGATGTTTTTTCTTTAATTTCACATCAGTGTTTCCAAAGATAGATGGGGTTAAAATTACGAATGAGTTTTAGTAAGACATCCGATGGATTTACTGATGTAGCCAACAGCGTTTTGAGAGATAAGTACCAAGAAGAGCGAAGGGGAAGTAGAAGAGAGGGCTGATAAGGAGAAGCGTCACGGTGACAGTGACGAATAACTTGAAGAATGTTGGGAAAGGCGGCCCCAGATCCCACAGGCTGCACATATCCTGAACGAATGGCTCCAGATACAGAATCACCCTGCCCAACAGACCAGCTCGTCGCCTGCGTGTCACCTGCTTGTTGCGTCCGTTCTTGTATGGCCGCATCACCTGGCAATCATCAAATTGGGAACTTTAAAAAATAGGCCTATGCACATTGCATAAACACATCAGATACGAGTAGGCAGTGACGAACGTTTTGGTTCTTACAACCGTTCATTGAAATTGAATTTCTCCTACATTCCGGACTAATTTAAGTTCCCTTTTCACAGTCGTTTCCTTCTATAATAATTATAAAAATAATCCATGGCGCTACAGCCCGTGAATGGCCTAGACCGACCAGCCGGCTGCTGGCCTCACGCCCACATACCGAAGCAGAGGTGGACGATCATCCAACCAGAATGGAAGTATCGTGTGGTTAGCATGATGATCCTCCCAGCCGTTATAGGTGGCATTCGCAATCGGATTTCTCTACCTATCGTAGCTCTCCAAGTGCATCACGATGCTGGGTGGGCACCGGTCCCATACACTGGCCGAAATTTCATGAGAAAATTTCTTACTCATGAGGACTCGAACCAGCGCGCATTCTGTAACGCGAGTCCTAGGCAGGATGCCTTAGACCACGACGCCACGGCGCGGGACCATAATAATTATAGTAATAACAACTTATTATACAGAGTGTTCCAAATTGATGTATACACATTTTTAAACACTATTTCTCAGCTGCAAGATGAGACAGAAATGCGATTTTTGCGGTTTTGTATTCCTTAAGCCCGTACAGGTTCAAAATGGCCCCCTTCCGCCAGAGTACACTCCCAACAACGACGTACAGTACAACAGAGCGACATACCAACTGGATTGTTGCTAATGGAATATCATTACAGGTATGTTCAATCTGAACTCTCAGTTCCCCCAGTGTTTGTGGTTTTGTGGCATACACTGTGTCCTTTAGAGCTGTCCATAGGTAGAAGTCTGGAGGGGTTAAATACGGAGATCGAGGCGGGAACTCCGCAGCATTTCCTCTTCGTCCTATCCATCTGTGATCGAGTATGCAATCCAGAAAATTACCCACATTGACATGAAAGTGGCCTGGAGCGCCGTCTTGTTGAAATTAAAACCCATTTTCATTCTCAAAGATGTCATTAAGACGTGGAATCGTGGTTTCCAACATTTACAGGTATTTCTCACCCGTGACAGTCCCTTCGAAGAAATACGGCCCAATTATTCCTCTGGAAGACAGACCACACTATACTGTTACTCCTGGAAGATTTACGGCCTTTTCTTGAAAGATGCGTGAGTTTTCGTTAGCCCAGTACCCAGTACACACAATGGTGCCGGTTAATTGTGCCATTAATTTTAAATGTGGCTTCATCTGACTAAACAATTGTCTTGAAAATCTTCCCTTTCATCACACACGTTCAAGGACCACTCACAAAATTCCAGTCGCCTATCTGGGTCGTCCTCATTTAGTGCGTAGACAAGTCTCGGAATGTAAGGCTTCCATATTTGAGCTCGTAAAATTCCATGAACACTGGATTTGCTTATATCAATCTCACGAGAATATTGCCTCACTGACTTCTTTGGGGATTGTGCAAACGCCTGCATGATTGCTGTGGCAATTCTCATTCTACACACTTCTGGACATTTTCACTCTGCATGAAAGTTCCATTTCTACACTCATTATTCAACTAATAATGATTGTAGTAGTAGCAGCAGTACTAGTACTTGTAGTAGCAGTATCAGTATTACTAGTTGTAGTAGCAGCAGTACTAGTAGTAGCAGTACTTGTAGTAGCAGTACTTGTAGTGGGTGATTGTAGTAGTAGTAGTAGTAGTAGCAGTACTTGTAGAAGTAGTAGTAGTAGTAGTAGTAGTAGTAGTAGTAGTAGTAGTAGTATTGGTGGTGATTGTAGTAGTAGTAGTAGTAGTATTAGTGGTGATTGTAGTAGTAGTAGTAGTAGTAGTAGCAGTACTTGTTGTAGTTTAGTAGTAGTAGTAGTATTGGTGGTGATTGTAGTAGTAGTAGTAGTAGTAGTAGTATTGGTGGTGATTGTAGTAGTAGTAGTAGTAGTATTGGTGGTGATTGTAGTAGTAGTAGTGACAGTACTAGTAGTTGTACTACTAGTATTGGTACTAGTGATAGTACTAGCAGTGACAGTTGTAGGCCTACTACCATTATTAGTAATAGTAGTAGTAGTAGACCTAGTAGCTTTATTTTGCCTGGCAATTAAGGCAACATGGCCTTTTTTCCACTCAACCGGGCTTCAAACATACGGTATATATGAACTATATAAAGAAACAGGATGCAAAACATGATAGATGTAGACGCCTATGAGAATATATTTAAAATAAATTGTCCAATTAGGCGCAGTTATCAAAATTAGTCACATAAGGTAATATAAGGGGAATACATGGGAGTAAGGTTCGGATAAAATAGCTGTATCAGGATAGGCTGTATAGCTAGATAGGATAGGGCCTTGACTTGCTTCAGACTAAGTAAACACTACGTCCTTCCACTAGCTAAAACTACCTGCTGGGAAGAACGCTTCCCCCCCCCCAGCTAAAACATCAGTGATTGGACAGTACAGCCGATAGGAACTGAATATTCATCACTAATATCGGCTGGGGGACATGCGACTAGTTAATAATTGTAAACAAAACGCACGGACCATGGATGCCTATCTGAATCTTACATATGAAAATATAAACAAATTGGATGATGTACAAACTGCACAGTTATATATACAAATATTAGACATATAAAATACATAGGCATAATATAAATAAGTTACTGGATATAAGATTAGTTAGGCCTACTTGAATTAAATTTAAAAAATACAGAGCTATACTATAATGGGTGCATAAAATATAATACACGTGGGGAATAAACAATCAGATTATAAGATATAGAGATTACACAGGGGAAACGTACTGTTTAGCAAATAGATCTGAAGGGTTATGTGAAATACCAAAATAAGTGAAAATGTTTTCATATAAAACAAATTGTTTACAAATTTCCGCAAAAGACTAATTCTGTTCAATAAGGATATCTCTAAGTAAAGTAGACTTAAAAGCTTTCAGACTCCGACTATTTCTGATTTTCTGTGACAAGAAATTCCAGGAACGTGCTGTGTAAACTTACATATTGCATAATGATTATTTGAACCATTTGACTTAGTCTGTCATGTTATTTAGTTGCATTTCACATGAAACCGTTATTCATAGGAGAACAGAAAGGAGTATAAAGAAAGGAGGAAATGTCACAATTGCAGAAAAAGTGCACTGACTCATATTTTATGCATTGAATATATTATAAATTGGCCAGTTCAAAAGGGAAACAATTCAAATTTTAATGTTTTGCGAAACCTGCACTTTAAAGATCCATGTTGCTGTGAAAAATTCAATTAACACACTCTAATTTAAAACTTATAGTGTTTTATATAAAACATTAACAGAATTAGAGCAATTTCAGTGATCTTAGGATTTTCACAGCAATATCAAGTTTAAAATGCAGGTTCATCAACATTTTAAATTTTGAGTTGTTTTCTTTTTGAACTGGCCCGTCGATATATGTGTGAATATATTATGTGTGTGTGATTAATTTTTCACAAATTTGCATAAAATGGCTTTATGAATATTCTAGTAATGAAACAGTGCATTTGGAATTCTGCATCGATTCATTCGTTCGAGATGACCCTTCCACTGAAGTTGATATTTGCTGATGAACTGTATAATGGGTTCTATGTGAAGTTCTTGCATTACCATCCATATGGCAAAAGATCTCTAGGCCGTCCAAAGAAGAGGTGGACTGAAAATTCTAGTTTGAGACCGTAACAGGCCACTTGGCCTAATACTTGTTAGGAAGATGATGATGATGATGATGATGATGAATATTCTAGTAGCCTAATTTCTAACGTCTTTACTTTTTTTTTTTTTGCTATTTACGAAAATCAGCATCTAAAGTGGAACTGAATAGTAAACTATACAGATTTTATTTTCATTCACTTACAAATGATAATTGCGTTATAAAAATGGATTCTAATCGTACTACTACCTTAAGTACAATTACATCTCTTCACTAAGAGTAATACTTTAACTCGCTTAGTCTGGATGTTGTTTGGCTTGAAATATTCGCATATAAAAGTAGAAATAATTCTGAAAATAATCAATCTCTCCTAGATACGGGGATCAGGAGAAGTCTCTTCATATCAAGAAAAATAGGATAGGTTTCGAATTCGTGACCATTTTCTCACTTTTATTTGTAATAAAGGCTTATTAACTTGTTTTACTAAAAATCACTGAACAACAAATTTTTACTTTTTGTCTTGCTCCGAAATAAAAGTGGCTGGCTGGCTGGCTTTGAGCCAGAGGCCGTTTTAGGGTCTTATACGCGCAGGATGCCCTCTCCAGCCATTGTACATAAATAACAATAAATATATATTTACATACTTATACACTATTTCTGGCTTAAGTGCCAGTAGGTGTGTGAGTGCGGTGATTGGCTTTTTATTTATTTTATTTTATTTTATTTTTTTTACTTTATTTTTTTTGTTTTAATTATTTTGGTGTAGGCCTAATTTGTTAATTTGGAATGCTTAAGGAATGGTGAACGGGACAAGAGTTCGGGGTAAAAGATACCAGTTGATAGACAGCGTTAAAGTACTATATGGGGAGATTAAGAGGAAAGCAAGAAAGGGAAATGCTGGGTTTGCACTTAAAGACCTGCTCTTGGGCAGAACACTGTGCATACATACATACATTTTTGAGTTTCCCCTTCCGGTGGCAGAAGCGTCTGAATCGTTATGGAGACTTTCATGGTGTGGTGTTATTTTATTCATCTGCCTCTCTGTTGCTGTCGTGTGTCCTCTCAGACAGTATTCAAATTTCCAACACGTGTTTGTGGTTTTGTTTGTGTGTTTTAGTTTGGTGGTGGTGGCTGGTGGTAGTTGTAGAGGAGTTTCTCCAGTGTTGTTCTGTTGTTTGTGTTCGGGGGATTTGCGAAGATGTGTTGTGTATATACGCGATTTACTGCCGAATGTGTGTATTTCCTGTTTATGTTGTTTAGGTGTGTGAAGAGTGGCTTTGTTTTTGTGGTAGTGTAAACTGTGTTATTTCTGGTGCGTCTGTGCAGGTGGAAGATTTGGCGGAGAATTCTTCTTTCGCGTGCTTCAAATTTCAATTGGGTCGTTGGAGGGGCTTGTGCGAGGAAAATGGAGGGATATATGCATAGGGATCTAACCAATGCTTTGTATAGGTGGAGGAGTGTTTCGGTTATACAACCGGGTCGATTGATGCCACTTAGGTAGCTTATTGCTCTGATGGCTGCATTATATTTCCTCCAGGTTTCTTTAGCTACTTCGTTCCAGGAGAGTTTGGAGGTGAGGGGTATTCCTAGATATGTGAGATTCCGCTGAAGTGGAAGTTGAGTGTTGGCTATTGTGATTGGGTTGTTCTGGAGGACCCGAGTCCGGAGTTTTGGGCGGAAGACGCATATCTGTGTTTTGTCTGTGTTGACTGTGATCCGCCACGTGTTGGTCCAATTTAGATACTGCCTGAGTGTTGCGTTTAGTGACTTCCTAGCGGAGGGGAGTCGGGGGTGTGTTGCCCAATATGCAACGTCGTCTGCATATTGTGCCAGTCCTACTAGCGGGTTATTAGGTAGGGGAATATCTGCCACATAGATGTTATACAGAGTGGGAGATATGACACTGCCTTGGGGGACCCCAGCTTCTATTCGGAAGGTCCGAGAAAGTTCGTTCCTTCCGAGTCTCACCTGTCCTGTTCGGTTCGATATGAAGCTGGAGAGCCAACGTGTGATTTCGTGTGGTAGGTTTAAGGATGTGAGTTTATATTTTAGGGCGTCTATCCAAACTGTGTCAAAGGCTCTCTTGGCGTCTAAGGCAATAAGGATGCTGTAGTGTCTGCGTGTATAAGCCTCTTCAATGGGAGTGAGCACTCGTATCAGCTGGTCGTGTAGCTGCGCTCCCGGTCGGAATCCGGCTTGAGTGATCGGGAGTAGATTGCGGTTGCGCATATAGACGTGTAGTCGTGACACGAGAACTTTCTCCATTAATTTGGCTAATGTTGATGTCAAACTGATCGGTCGGTAGTTTTGTGGGTCAGACGCGTCTTTGCCTGGTTTAGGAAAGAGAAGAATGTGAGAGTGTTTCCAGCGCTTTGGTGTGTGTCCTAGTCTGAGTGATCCTGTGTAAAGTTCTGCAAGATAATTTAGTGCTTTGGGAGGCAGTTGGCGTAGTATGTTGTAAGTGATCTGGTCTGGTCCGGGGGAAGAGTTTTTTTTATGTATCTTAGTTCCAATGATATGTCTAGCGGAGTGATGTCAATGAGTGGATCGTCGGTCGATCGAGGAAGTGGCGCTGGAAGCGGCTCGTAGAGATCAGGATTCTGTGTGATGTGATGTGTAATGTATGCTAGATGTTGGGGGTCGAAAGATGGGTGATTTGGTGTGGTGTGTATATTTTCTAGTGTGCGGCTGAGAAGATCTAGTTTACCAGGCGTGTCGTATACTATGTGTTGTCCGTCGCGTAGTGGGTGGTTTGAGTTTGCGTGTTTTCCTCATATCCGTTTGATCACGTCCCAGAAAAGTTTGGGATTGTGAGTTCTATTGTGGTCAAGTCTGTCTATAAATCTTTTCCATCTGTGCGCCTCAAAACGTTGTATGGTTTCTCGTACATCCTGTTGAAGGGAACGGTACAGTCGTCTGTCTTCGTCTGCGTGTGTCCGTGTGAATAGTCTGTGCGCTGCTCTCTTTGTCTTTATTAGTTTGATTATGTTTGGTGGTAGTCGCCTGCGTGTATCCGTGATGCGTTTTCTTGTCGGTATGGATATATTAAGTGAATATTATTAATATGTGTACCCTAAATCTGAATTTAAAATCCAAATTGCCCCATCACGTACCATTTTTCGGGAAAAATTAATTTATTTTTTTATTTTTTTCAGTTCTACTGGTAAAATTACAACACACTAGGGATTCAAAATGCCTCATAATACTTAAAAAATGTGTACTGTATACAAAAATGATGTTACATAGTTTAAAACACAACAATAATAAAAATATTTCATGCGTATAATGAGAAAAATCTCGGAATTTGAACTTACCAATTAAAAGAATTTTCTGGACGACTTATGTTTATAACTAGATCCGGGACTGTCTTTTACAAGGAATCAACAATAGTCTGCAAGCATGCTGGATGATGATCTTCCTTTATATCGCTTTTCCATTTCAGATATTTCGCTTACCGCTCCAAGGTTAGGAGGAAATAAATTCAAATAAAGTAAAAAGTGTATTTTGAGAGATATATAACACTCCATTTTCTAATATGCACTTGACATGGTTTCCACAACAAGTTCTATGTTGTTGTCTGCCTTAAAATTTCCAAGGAAATATGAGCGTCTTTTAAAGTGCGCCGTCCCATTTATTCTGTAATGGAAAGTTTTTCTCCAAACAAAGAGTCGGCCATAACTTTGTCAAATTGTGGGCCGATGAAAATACCCTCTTTTAATTTGCCTTTACTCAAAATGGTAAACTTTTCTTTTACTTATCGAAAACCACATCCTTATTTGTCCATTCTTAGACCTCACTTTGAACTGATATAAAATTTACTGAATAGTAAAGACCAATATCCGTTTATTTATTAGAAGTACAAAAGAACATGCCATAAGAAACCGGAAATAAGTCATAAACTTATAAAATGCATTAGCTTTTGTTTTGGTTTAAAACCCCCAACCCGCGCCAGATGTTTCCTGGGAGAGCGCTTATCGAAAAGTGAAATCATAATATATCTTTAAGAAAAACATTACGTAATACGAAGAAAAGATATCCATTTTCGGATTCAGCGCTCACCAAACCATAAGGGACACATTGTTTTAAGTCGGAGCAAAATTCATGTTGTTCAGTAAAATTGAACAGGTTATTTGAGAAACCCCTCGTCCATTTTTTTTTTTCAAAATTGGGATATTGGTCATATAATATCTTTATGGGTCGATACATAGTTTTATGGAGAAACTCCTCAAGTTTAGTCATTCTTGTAGCATATAGAGCTTGCTGAAAAACCCATATATTTGAGAAACCCCAGAAGTACAGGACATGAGGGATTTCTCAATTACATCACTTTCTGCGATTTTGGAATAGCTTTCAAAATGTTACAAAATTTAATATTTATATGTTGGTAATGTGAAAAAGTCTCGGGAGGAAATTAAACGCAGAATAAATATGGGAAATGTCTCTTATTATTCGGTTGAGAACCTTTTATCATCTAGTCTGTTTTCCAA
Organism: Periplaneta americana; assembly: GCF_040183065.1. Classification (NCBI taxonomy): domain Eukaryota; kingdom Metazoa; phylum Arthropoda; class Insecta; order Blattodea; family Blattidae; genus Periplaneta; species Periplaneta americana. Next base: position 63,383,999 of record NC_091119.1, on the reverse strand, counting down.
AAACCTGAAAGTTAGAATTTATAAAACAGATATATTACCGGTTGTTCTTTATGGTTGGGAAATTTGGACTCTCACTTTGAGAGAGAAACAGAGGTTAAGGATGTTTGAGAATAAGGTGCTTAGGAAAATATTTGGGGCTTAGAGGGATAAAGTTGCAGTATTCTTCATTTCACATAATTAGAAACATTAAATTCAGACGTTTGAGATGGACAGGGCATGTAACAGTATGGGCGAATCCAGAAATGCGTATAGAATGTTAGTTGGGGCGCTGGAGGGAAAAAGACCTTTGGGGAGGCCGAGACGTAGATGGGAGGATAATATTAAAATGGATTTGAAGGGGGTGGGATATGATTGTAGACACTGGAATAATCTTGCTCAGGATAGGGACCAATGGCGGGCTTATGTGAGGGTGGCAATGAACCTCCGCCTTCCTTAAAAGCCATAAGTAAGTAAGTAATGTTAAAAGTTACTTATTTATATGTTGGTAGCATTTGTATGATTTGATATAACTGGACAGTGCTGTAGTATGTGACATTACCTAAGGATGATTAATAGAAAATTCTTATCAATCAACTTTTTTCACAGTATTATTGACTGATGCCAATAATTTTTGTGGACATCAAAATATAGGGTGTGGCAGTGGGATATGACGGTTTTTATAGCCCTGTTGTGGGGCACTCGGGACGAATTGAAAGGAAACACATACTGGAAGTAAGGAAGTACAATGCAATTTATTGATGTCTGATTACTTTTAAAAAAACTACATTCCATAAGTAGCCTCCATGGCAACGAATACATTCCTACAATCTGCTATGAAAGTTCTGCATAACTCGCCCCAACAAAACAGGTTCGGTGGCACTCATTTCGTTCCTTACGTTTTGTTTCAGCTGGATGATGGTGCGAGGCTTGTTGCGATACACCCTACTTTTGAGATAACCCCATAGGAAGTAATCAGCGCACACTGGTCATGGTTCAATGAACTGTGTGCGAAACATGTTTCCAGGATGAATAATTTCATGATTTGGAAACACTGCCTGGCCGCCAAGATCTCCTGACCTGACTGCAGCTGATTACTTCCTATGGTGTTATCTCAAAAGTAGAATGTATCGCAACAAGCCTCGCTTCATCATCCAGCTGAAACAAAACATAAGGAACGAAATGAGTGCCGTCGAACCTGTTTTGCTGGGGCGAGTTATGAAGAAGTTTCATAGCAGATTGCAGGAATGAATTCTTTGCCGTGGAGGCTTCTTACGAAATGTAATTTTTAAAAAGTAATCAAACATTAATAAATTGTATTGTACTAAATTACTTCAAGTATATGTGTTTCCTTTCAATTCGTCCTGAGTATCTCACAAGAGGGCTATAAAAACCGTTATATCGCACCGCCTCACGCTATATAATACGTGTATTAATACTTTATAACAATACAATACCTTCTATCGCATTGTGCTTCAATAATAATGACATAACTTCCCACATTTAATCTTTTATTTTAGAAAGCCCTCATGTTCCAAATATTTAAATAATTTTTCTGAGAAACTGACTTGTGTTAAAACCTCAATTATGAACTTGAAACATGTAGTTACACCGTAAAACCAAGGGAAAAATATATATTTCCATAAAATTATTTTCATATGGGAAATATTTAGTTTTTTATCTCTCCTGAAAAATTTAAGATTTTGGACATGAAGGGTTTCTCAAATAACCTGTTCAATTATTATACCTATTTCATATGCAACAGTCCCGGAGAAATAGACTCAAATATACGTACTGAATACGAACAAAATTCGTCGAAAACTTCGGTAAACTCACTATATACAGGCAGATGAAGGCCCAAAGATGCTTTTCCTGTATGAGGTGTGCTGTGAAACGTGTGTTTGCGCAAAAATATCAAAATAAATTTTTTGAACATCACAGTAAATTATCTTAAAAAACTTTATGCTGGACCATGCCCAAATGTTGTAATTATACACCTGGTAGCAGCCCTTTAATGGGCCTCATTAAAGTACACCTATTTCATTAAAGTTCAGGTGTTCCACCAATCAGAAAACACCATTGTACCAATATGAAAGCGCAAGTATCGATTATTCTCGGATATGCAATCGAAAGGCAACTAGCGAAACGTCACGGAGGCTGGAAGGTTATGTTCTGTTACTATAATAATTAGTGTTAATTGTAAATAATATTCAAATAAATTCAATTTGTCATCTCGTTTTTCAATGTCTAAATCAATTTCAAGGTTATATAAAGATTAATATTTATTTTACTCTCTAGATTATATCAAGGTCAATGACATTTGTTTCTCGGAAAAAATCAATACTTTCGCGTCTGCGCACATCTCACAATTTACGAGATATTCCACAAGGTCAGTTCCGCTCCCCAGTCAGATAAGAATAACATGAATATTTATGAATAATTTCAAGTTAGAAATATGGTCGAGCATAAAAAGTCGTATGAAACTTGCCTATAATGGTAATTAAGACGCTCGTATGAGAATTATGAAACTCGCTTGCGCTCGTTTCATAAACATACTCGCGTTTTAATTACTACCATTATAGGCTCGTTGCATAATGTACTATTATATAGCGAGAAAGTAAAAAGTACTTTAAAATAAAACACAGGCAGAAGTAATCACTTTGTGACGATAATAAAGAATTAATAATCTTAGGAAATTACGTCTGGACATCTTTCTCGGCGACACACTTGATTCTTCAGAAATTTTAATCACAACAACAGAGAAACTTCAGCATCATATTTGTATTATATATTTCTCATATTTCACAGAAATGATTAATTAATTTTAAAAATAAATTTAATTAGAGGAGCCTTTACAGCCAACCTCATCATGCAACTATAGCGTATGGTATGTGACATAATCGAACAATGGTCTTTTTCGCTAGTTCGGAGGTCGACCAATATTTAAAAAAGGAGAATCTTAATACGTCATACCCAGAAACTGTGACGTTCCGATTACGTGAACACAAGATGCATACGAAATAATAGACTAACACTAAGTTTGAAATGAATAGACTATTTTAATGTTGCATATAACACTATTTAAAATATAGATATAGTATCTAAACCGTTTGGTCCCATTGGTTTCTTCCGAGGTTTTCCCCAGCCGTGGGACTGATGCCGGATGGTCTATGACGAGTTCTCGGCCTCACTTCATTTCACCTCCTTTGATCTGATTACCTGATTCGGTTTTTCCGAGGTTTTCCCCAATCATAAGGCAAATGCCAGGTAATCCTTTGGCGAATCCTCGGGCCTCAACCTCATCTCACTACATCTCGCCAAAATATTGTAAAAATTGTAGAAAATTATAAGAAACTGTAGAAAATTGCAAAACTGTAAAATTTTGTAAAAAATTGTAATTGTAATTGTAATCTTGTAAAATTTTGACTTGTTCCACATCTTAAAGCTTCATTGCTAATGTGAGATCTATGGAATACAATAAATGAAATGAAAAAACCTACCAAATGAAGGTCTGCTGCCGGCACTTAAAATTTAACTGATATATATTTTTTAATTTTCTCTTGTATTCCGTCGCTAAGCAATGGCTCAAACCATCGTCTCCATTGTAGAATGATTTCTGTTAAGAATATAAACTTTATCTTATTAAAACTAACACAACAAATCAGCATTGTTAGGTGTGTGATAAAGATCATGATGAAAATTAAGTTAAAGATAGGCTATTGTGTTCCTGAATGGCTAAGGCCTCCTGCTAAAGGGCTAACGCTGTGAGCTAATCCCAGTTAGAAATTGCACTTAAGGGGTTAGGTACAGCTTACAGCAGTAAAATGTTTGGAAATATTCAACATTTTTTTCCTCCATTACTGTATCTTGTACAATAATGAAAATTAGTATGTGTAAAACACTGTCCTTCTGCTATATGGAAAAAAATGTTTTTACGATTTAAAAAAAAAATTATATATAGCCTATTTTCTTTTTTCAAAATTCAGTTCACTGTGCAATGATGAAACGTTTCCCACATAACTAAAAAACTACCCAACATTCTGTAATAAAATTTTTTGTGAGTATTTATGCATGTCATATCTACAATGTGATGCAAGATCACTTCTCTATCTTCTCTATGAAAAAATAAATTCATTTTTAAAAATGGTCAAATATCAGTATCTTCTCCTAACACAAAATAAAAAATATATATTATTTATTAAGGAATGTAGTTGAAAGAGCATGATAGCAATAAAATAAAAGAGAGAGAACATGAAAAATTTAATAAGTTTATGAGTCATGAGGGAAACGCTTCATCACTGCACAGTGAACTGCCACCATTATGAATTTTGAAAAAAAAAAAAAAAAAAGAATATATTTTTTTAAATCGTAAAAATATTTTTTTCATATAGCAAAAGGACAATTTTTTACACATACCAATTTTCATTATAGTACAAGATACAGTAATGGAAGGAAAAAATGTTGAATATTTCCAAAAATTTGACTGCTCTAAGCTGTACCTAACCCCTTAAGTACTGAACTTTATTTACTAGTAAACTTGTATGCACATAACAGAATATAAGATGTATGATCTCAATTGGAGAATCATAGTATACTCTCTTTTTCAATTTAGAGTTTGAAAAGGTGTGAAGAAATAAACGTAGCCCATTTTCTATTTAAGTAATATCTCATAGAACGATTTTGAATTATACTCGATTTTATACGCGTGCCAAAGTATATGTATTAGATAAATGTTTGATTATAGTAAAAACGCAGCAGTACATGACTACCAGCATAAATATAGAAATAGTAAACAGTTGACAATTTCTTGGCTGATACCATGGCAATGGAAACTTTAAACTCTGACATCACAACACCAAGATGAAGGATAATATCTTAATTTATAAAATGACAATACGTTTTATATTGTATGTAATATTCAATAATCTTTTATGCAACAACAATGTAGAAATTTTATATAATACATAATAAAAGTAACTTAAGAATATTCTAACTTCTTAAATAACTACGTATAATGATGCAAATTTTCCAAAATAAACTAACTTGTAAGCTAGGCGCAAAGGTGTTAAGTTTGAGATTCTTAGCGTTCTCTTGAGATATCTTGTCTTTGTGCTTTCTATTGCTTTTAGGTCTGCTACCTTGAGGTGTTCCCTGATTAGATCCAAGCCATTTGTGATTACCGGGAGTACTTTTGCTTTGAACAGCTACAAAGCTGTCGTCAACGAGTATATTGTGGGGTTGTAATTTCGTAGCTACTTCTTATAGCGGCAGCTACTCGTTCTGTAATGTGTAATCTGAAAGAAAGTCCTGTCGTATGGAATGTGATGACCAGGTAGTTGAAGAAGTTCGCCTTCTCGAGCTCTTCTCCATTTATTATTATGTAGTAAGATGGCGGACGAAACGTACGACGTGATAGAAGTCTCGACAATAAACCTAGTGAAAATTGCCGAAGGAAGCAATAAACTGAAAAAGGAACTCAAAGAGGAAATTCTGCAATCGGTAAGCGATATAAGAAAAGCATTTATAGAACTGCATGACAAGTTGAGAGCGAAAAGTGAGGAAATAAGTGAGCTGAAAACAAAGCTAAAAATAACGGAAGAAAACATTTCCAACCAAGAGGACACGGACGGCCCAAGCGGAAGTAAAGGACAAGTGGCGCCATCTATTGACGCAAGGGAGGAAGCGCTGACAGCGAGAAACGTGAGAGAGGCGGCGCCAAGCGGGAATCTCCAGAAGCTTCAGGCGGCTGATAGCAACTGACAGGGAAACACAAAAGAGAGAGAAGAAACGCGTAACCAGTGGTTACACAAAGACTGCGGAGGCATCAAAGAGAGAGAATTCGATAAACAGTGTAAGAACGGATGTAACCTAAGCAAGCTCTGTAGCTGTTGCAAAACCGCGCTACAGAAAATTATACACCAGGAGGTAATAACACAACAGCTACTGACAAAAAACGACGAGATAACAAACAACAACCCCGTAATTCAGAAGCTAACGCAAAGAGTCGAGAGCCTGACCGATTTCCTGCAAAACAAACTAAACGCGACAATTGAGATGAAAATTCAAAACGCGACACAGAAGCTGAAACCACCAGCACCAAGACCACCGGTGATGACGGAGCAAAAGGAGAGGATAGTAGAGACAACACACCATATCACCGCGGAAAAGGAAGAGTTCCCGCCATTAACAAGAGAGGGACACGAGAGGACCACAACTGAAATCGAAAATGACGCCCAAGACAAAATGCAGATCAGCGATGAAGAATCATGGACGGAAGCAAGACCCAGGAGGAGACAGCAACAACCTAGAAGCTCGGGTACGCTGACAGGCACCGGAACGGAAGACAACGTCCTAAAGGCAGCAGAGAGAAAGGCCTGGCTCTTCTTGGGAAGGCTGAGACAGGAATCAACACCCGAGTCAGTGAAGAACTTTCTAAGTAGGAAGGGAATCGCCGAAGAAATTATATGCGAGGAACTACCAACCAGAGGCAGCACCAAGGCGTTCAAAGTAGGAATTCCATTCAACACCCTGGAGACGGTGAGCAAGGATGAGTTTTGGCCAGCAGGGATAAATGTGAGGCGCTTTCGTTTCTTTCGGAGAGTTGGGGGAGCACGCCTCGATTAGAACCCACATCACGCCACGAAATAGACAAGACAGTGGAAGAGCGCAATGGACCATGTTTCTGTGGAACATAGAAGGCCAAAGAAACGTAATGAGCATCGTCCCGGAAAACATATTACAAAATTACGACATTGTAGTCCTTACAGAAACCCTAGCGGAGGAGCCTGTCGACATCTCAGGAAAATACGCCACCCACGCACCAGCAATACAGACAGCGGAGGGCAGGCCCTCAGGAGGAGTATCCTGTTACATCAGCCCCAGAATAGGCCAAAAAATCTTTGAAGAGACAGAGGAAAACGTAGTAATCATGAAGACCAACTTAGTCACAATCATAGGCCTCTACTTCAGGCCTCAAACTAATATCGCACAAGTCATGGATACAACGATGAACTCCATCAAGAGTACTGCACCAAATGAAAGAATTATACTAGCCGGCGACTTCAATTGCAGATTAGACAAAAACAACCCTAGAACCAGGATATTAACAGAAACACTAGAAGAAGAAGGCTTCACGGTCATAAACAAGGCTCAAGAGAAAACATACATCGCCCCAAACGGCAGCAGTACAATAGACCTGGTATTTATAAGAGGAAACGACATAGAAGTACAAAGACAAGAGGTTCTCGCCACATCAACACTGACCCCACTCAGAAAACACCTCCCGGTGGTCACCACGTTCAAGATCCACCATCTCATAGCCCACAAAATGAAACACCAAAGTCCAAAAACATCCAGAAGAATAAACACCAAGGTACTGGAGGAGTCGGCCTTGGAAATCCAGTCAATCAGGAAAGACATACACAACAACGAGTTAACGGAAGCAATGGAGAAAATTGAAACTCTCATCAGCTCGGCAACATCACAAGCGTCACAGAGAAAAGCCAAACCTTGGTTCGACGCTCAATGCCACTGCCAAAGAAATCGCACTCTGAAAGCACTACACCTGGCAAGAGCAACAAATAGCCCTCAGGACTTAGCTCACTATGCTGAAGCCAGGCGTGATTTCAAATCACTCATAAAGCAGAAGAAAGACGAGTACACGGAAAGAAAAGGGCGGGAGACAGCAGAAGCCGCAAGAACGGATCCTTTCGTCGCGTTAAAGAGGAGGAGCTCAAACCGCTCTCCAAACATTCAAATGGAAACCTGGCGGAACCATTTCCAGACAATCCTAAACCCAAACGGGGCAGAACAAGCCTACATGAAAATAGATCCCGCCCAAGCAGCACCATCCCAACCAATCACAGCACAGGAGTTAACCACTGCAATTGTAAAACTAAAAAAGGACAAAGCAGCCGGTCCGGACGGAATCTTCAACGAATTCATAAAGGACACCAGCACAATATTGATAGACACTTGGGTAGAACTCTACAATAAATGTCTAAAAACCGGAGAAATTCCACACTCATGGAGACACGCCACCCTGAAAATGTTGTACAAAGGGAAAGGCCCGACAACAGACCCGAACTCCTACAGGGGGATAGCACTGGAAAATAACCCCCTTAAGCTGCTCACCAACATCCTAGCTACCAGGCTAACAAAAGTATTGGAACCACAAATCCCCGCGCAACAATTTGGTTTCCGGAAGGGGCGCTCGACCCTCCAAGCAGTGACGGCCCTCCTCGGAGATGTCGAAGAGGCCCTGAGAGTACCGAAGCAGAAGTTCTACGCGGTCTTCGTAGACTACTGCAAAGCATTCGACAGTGTAAACAGGCAGCGGCTAATGGACAAGCTGAACAACATGCAAGGTCTGGACAAACACGTCCTCAACCTGGTCCACAATATATTAGCGCAAAACTTCATTCAAATAAACGATACAGTCCAGAAGTCCAAGGAAGTCTGCCAAACTAGAGGGGTACCACAGGGAGACCTTCTAAGCCCGCTCCTTTTCAACGTCATGACAGCGGACGTAATACAGACACAGGCTCCCTCAACAGTGATGTACATGTACGCAGACGACATGGTGCTCGGGTCTACCAACATAAGAGAGCTACAGGTCTCCATGAACAACCTTTCAGCTTGGGCTGACGAAAACGGTCTGCTCATAAACCAGTCGAAAACTGTCCAAATGGTATTCAGAAAGGGAGGAAGAATAGCAAAAAGTGACACAATCTGGATACAAAATCGACCCCTGCAAATTACAAATGCATTTAAATACCTTGGTGTAACGATACAGACGACAGCAAAATCCTTCAGAATCCACACTCAAGAACGAGCAACGGCCGCAGTAATAGCTATCCACGACATAACAGACATTACCCAACTAGCACTCTCAACAGCCATGCAGCTTTTCTATGCCAAGATACTCCCTATACTGTCATATGGACTGGACATCACATGGACCCGGCTAAACTACAATGACCTCAAGACCATGGAGAACGTCAAAGCAAGGTTCTTAAAAGCAGCACTGGGAATCTCAAAATATGCACCCTCCAGAATGGCGTACGAACTCGCGCGAGAACCCTTCCTGATAGAGGAACTACGAAGCAGACTCATGCTGCCATCTACCGCAGCAGAACTTCGACTACGCACGGTCATGCAAGAGAAGAAGGCGGAAATAGAAAGTGAATTCTATGGAACTGACGCGATGATCAACCGCAACTGGACAGGGCCGAACAACAAGCTACGAAGCGCCATAACAAGGCTAGCAGTTCACGGTTTTCACCACAAACTGTGCAGAAGATCAGAGTACCACGAACCTTCCCCCGAATGCGTGTGCAAACTGTGCAACGAAGCGTGTCCAAAATATCATTTTAGTAAATGTGAGAATAGAACGAAGTCACTGGTGGAATATAGTAAAGAGAAGTAACTCATACCAAACTAAATTGCACGTTTGTGCGCACTTCTTTCTTATTTATTATTATCCTATCTTCCGCTACTGTTTTTTCCCTAAAAAATGATTATGGAAAACCCATCAAACACAAGAGCACGAAGGGTTTTCTACATTACAGGGGCAATGTCTTCATGAAATCAATGTGATAGCAATTGTCGTTTACATCCATGGCTAAATATACTGAAACAGATTTGTAGCTTTAATTATTGTGATCATTATTATTATTATTATTATTATTATTATTACTAGTTCGATTAATTAAAATGTGTCTCAGTGAAACATACAGCAGAGTCCGTATAGGTCAGTTTCTATCTGATGCTTTTCCAATTCACTGCGGGCTAAAGCAGGGAGATGCACTATCACCTTTACTTTTTAACTTCGCTCTAGATATGCCATTAGGAAAGTTCAGGATAACAGGCAGCGTTTGGAATTGAACGGGTTACATCAGCTTCTTGTCTATGCAGATGACGTGAATATGTTAGGAGAAAATACACAAACGATTAGGGAACACACGGAAATTTTACTTGAAGCAAGTAAAGCGATCGGTTTGGAAGTAAATCCCGAAAACACAAAATATATGATTATGTCTCGTGACCAGAATATTGTACGAAATGGAAATATAAAAATTGGAGATTTATCCTTCAAAGAGGTGGAAAAATTCAAATATCTTGGAGCAACAGTAACAAATATAAATGACACTCGGGAGGAAATTAAACGCAGAATAAATATGGGAAATGCGTGTTATTATTCGGTTGAGAAGCTCTTATCATCCAGTCTGCTGTCCAAAAATCTGAAAGTTAGAATTTATAAAACAGTTATATTACTGGTTGTTCTGTATGGTTGTGAAACTTGGACTCTCACTATGAGAGAGGAACATAGGTTCAGGGTGTTTGAGAATAAGGTGCTTAGGAAAATATTTGGGGCTAAGCGGGATGAAGTTACAGGAGAATGGAGAAAGTTACACAATACAGAACTGCACGCATTGTATTCTTCACCTAACATAATTAGGAACTTAAAATCCAGACTTTTGAGATGGGGAGGGCATGTAGCACGTATGGGTGAATCCAGAAATGCATATAGAGTGTTAGTTGGAAGACCGGAGGGAAAAAGACCTTTAGGGAGGCCGAGACGTAGATGGGAGGATAATATTAAAATGGATTTGAGGGAGGTGGGGTGTGATGATAGAGACTGGATTAATCTTGCACAGGATAGGGACCGATGGCGGGCTTATGTGAGGGCGGCAATGAACCTTCGGGTTCCTTAAAAGCCATTTATAAGTAAGTATTATTATTATTATTATTATTATAAATAATAATAATATTAATAATACAATGTAAAGCGCCCAATGGGCATGATATTAAACACTGGTAGTGTAAAGCGTTCTGGTTAACCCCACACTAGTCCATTATTCTCCGTTTACAGCTAGACAGAACTGAACCAGAGATACTGTTCTCTTGTTGCACTCCAAAGCATGGTACTATCACACTGATTGTTACACAATACACATCTACACTCATGAAGAACTTCCTGATACATATTCGGTGGTAAAATCCATGAATCGCAAATCTTGTTACAATGTGTCTGAGCTCGTACTCTGCTCTCATCCATTCTCTGTTCAGCATGGCATCTGTGTTGTAGAAACTGTCGCTAATAGACTCTCTCTTCCTTCTCAGCTCCCGTAGCAGTTCCTCGCATGCTGGTGTGGATGGCAAGAGCAATTGTAGTCTGAGGTCTTCTACCAGGAAGGTTGCCAGTACGTACACGTAACGTGATAAAGCGAATTTTGAGATCCCCTAGGACCCTCTTCAAGAACCTAGGCTTCAAACTCTCGAGCTCCCGTAGCTGTTTGCAGGACAAATGCTCCCATATGATCTCTAGTCCATATTTAGTGCGGGTACAACTTTGACCCGGAAAAGTTTCAGTGCTAAATCTATGACATTTTTTGTAGTTGCCTGATGTCGTTTATAAAGGGTGCGGCAAAACATCCTCCCTAATTTAAAGTTTAAATAAAAAAGAGATGGATCAAAATCAGGAAACTTTATTAATACGAATGGTATCTTAATAGTGGGAATTTTTCATTTTTTGAATAACATGTCTCTCAAGTGTTGTCCTTCACTATCAATGCATTGTTGAATGCGACTTCAGAAATTTTGCATCACACTAACTAGCATTTCTTGAGAAATAAGACCAATTTCTTCCTGTATTGCATTTCTTAGGTCTGGCAATGTCCTCGGCCGATGTTTGAACACCACAGCCTCAAGATGCCCCCTAGAAAAAAATCGCAGGGTGCAAGGTCTAGTGATCGTACTGGCCAGGGGACGTCGCCACGTGAAGAAATTGAGCATCCGGGAAACATCTGAGCAGCGACAACGGAATTACCACTTACCAGAAACGATACCACAGCGTAAGCACGTTCTTCACCCGTCCACGGCATAGTTGGAATTCATTACAGATTACAATTTGCACTAATTGAATGTCAATTCCGTGTATTCAATGTCCTACAGTATGTAATTCTTGTTGTTTTGCGCATGTCATTTGATATCGCTATGGCAACGCATGTAAACCTAAATTTCCCACTGTTTAGATACCATTCATATTAATACAGTTTCCTTATTTTGATCCATCTGTTTTTTATTTAAATTTTAAATTAGGGAGGATGTTTTGCCGCAATCTGTACTTCTGAGCGCGGCTGCTAGTCTCTCCTGTAGATGGATCGTGAATGTTGTCCCAGTGACTTGCAGAGTGATTCCCAGATATCTGAATTGCCGCTTCGGCGTTAGCACTTGTCCGCCACAGACGATGTAGTCATCCTTGCTCAGCCGTCCTCCTCTTCTGAATATCATTAGTTCTGTTTTTAGGACGTTCAACACCACTTCGTTCTCCTCTGCCCATTGTCTGATTAGATTTGTTCCTTTCTGCAGGTCTTCTATTGATTTCCATAATTGTGTTTTAGCTATTTTATAAAAATGCCCGGACCACAAGTAGTAGTTAATACTCAGTTCAATGCGTTGAGATATCTCTACAGGCAAGGGCAACACTTGACTGAGATACCATAACTTAGAAAGGACAAGTAAGTTGATGTGCCAGACTTTCTGAAATAAGTTTAAATTTCGATATTTATGTTGAGCTAGAGTATATCGTATGTATGTCAACAATGGTGTCCAATTAAGTTCCTGCATTTTTTTGTATATCTGCGTGGATAATCATCCCAAGTATCTTGACCCGATCGTTTATAGGTATCTCCGCAAAAGATCCGTCGATAGGCCAATTCCCCAGTGGTGATACTGCGGATTTTTGAAGGTTGATTTTAGCTGTCGATGCTAATTCGTAACTCCTAAGTATGCGTTGAAGGTCTGCCATTTGATTGGGGTGTCTTAATCGTATCACTATGTCATCAGCATAAGCGATCGTTGAGAATAAATTGTCTTGCGGCATGTAACGAGTGAGATGAGCCTGTAGCATCCTAATTAACGGTTCTGAGCAAAGGGAGTACAGTAACATGGACAACGGGCATCCTTGTCTTACAGCACTCTGAAGTCTAATTGGGTGCGTAAAGTACCCATTTATTTGTGCTCTGGAATGTGCCTCCGTGTAAAGAAAATTGATGGCATTTATGATTAAGTTGGGTATTTTCATTCTACGCATGATCTGAAACATATATTGGTGATGCATATTATCAAAAGCGCCTTGGAAATCCAAAGATAATAGAGCTGCTTTCTCCTTGTTTCCACTTGCAAGCTGTATAATGGTGTCTCTTATTCCTACAAGATTTTCTATAATCGACCTGCCAGGAACGCCACATTTCTGTTCATTTCCAAGGAGTACCGGTAGATACTGCCGGATTCTATTGGCTATTATTTTTTAAAATAATTTACAGTCAGCATTCAGAAGTGTAATAGGACGAAAATCCTTCATGATTGTTGGAGTCATCTTCTTGGGTATTAGGATGATAATTCCTTCGTTAAATCCCATGGGAGGATCCGTCGTACACAGCAATTCGTTCATCAGTCGATGCATTTACTGTTTAATGATGTCCCAATATTGTTTGTAGAAGCTATAACCGATTCCATCCGGCCCAGGTGCAGAGTGTTTACTGGAAGTTTTTATAGCTTGTGAGATTTCATCAAGACTTATGGGATTTGTTAGTAGGTTTATTTCCTCCTCCGGGATGCAAGTTGTTATGTGTTCTAATACTGTAACTTGTTCTTTTTCGTCAGACGGTTTATATCCAAATAACCGAGTGTAGTATAATTCTGCTTCATGTAGTATCTCTTTACATGATGTAATATGACGATTATCTATTGTTGTTAGACTGGAGATATATTTCTTTTGACCTCTGTTCTTTTCTGTCGCAATCTGGTATAAGGATGCTCTCTCCTCCTCCTCCTCCGTGGTTGTTATAGTACGTGATCGAGTTTTGACTCCTTCCATAATGTGTTCTTGAAATTGTAAAATGCGGTGTTTTGTTTTCTTTATTTCATCTTCGACGTTCTGCCCAGCTCTTTGCTTCATAATTAGTTCCTGAAGTAATGTGTTGTAGAAGTCGCTCATATTTCTTCTTTCCTGGGTCTTCTCCCTTCCAATTGATTTGAAAAAAGAGTTTATAAATTGTAAGCCATTTTTGTAATTCAGTCATATTTGAGTGCAGTGCTCGTCTTTTTGCTGTTTCCCACTTTCGCGAAACTCATCTCGTATGTTGTCGTCATATAACCACGCAGCATTCATTTTCCAGTATCCGCGATCACATTTAGGAATAGTATTATTCACTTCCATTTTCACTATGAGGCAATGATGATCACTGAAGGCCACTGGGCTTACACGCGCATGAATCACTTTTTCTTTGTGTTGTTTAGAAACGAAAATTTTATCTATTCGGGATGCCGAGTTACCGCGGTAGAATGTAAACTCTACGTAGTTTCCATGGCAAACTTCCCAAGAATCTAGAAACTGTAAGTCTTCACAAATTCTTTTCAAACCTGGGGACGGGTTATAGGCGCCTAATTGGTCTTCAGCAGTAAGTACGTTGTTGAAGTCTCCTCCTAGGATGAGCATATTGTATTTGTGTCGAAGATAGAAAGGGAGATCTTGAGAAATCACGCGTTCCCGTTCCGTTCTATTATTTGTTCCTAATGGTAAATAAATATTAACTATCAGTTCATTGGCTTCTGTTAAAATCGATAAAATCCTACAACTGGGATGCAGTTCAGATTGTTTGATGGGTAACCGGCTTCTCTATATTATTGCTGTTCCTCTATTTGCTTCTCCCACATTACTTATAACATTGTAATTTGGTTGCAGGAAGTTGAAATTATCAGTATTAACTTCTTGCAATAGTAGGACATCAATATCATTATTGTATATAAATGCACGCAACAACTGTTGTTTAGGGAGGCTTCGTAAACAGTTTATGTTAAGAGGGGCATAGTTGCGAATTAGATACATAATAATAATAAGAAGAAAGATAGAATTCTTAAGAGAATATGAAAACATACGGTAAGTAATATAGTATTTGTTGTTTCTTAAGAGAACACTAACCTGGTATTTACATTGTGATCCAGAATCTTAACCTGTGTGACGTTTTCAGCATCTCCTGTTCCCTCAGCTTCGTTAGGTTTGGGATGTTTCCAGAGCTTTAATTTCATCTGTATCCATTATTCGGCGGTCTTCTTGGGGAGCGGATTTTTCGTCAGTGCTGTCCTTCTTGCTTCCTTCTTTGGTGCGTCCATATATCGCATATGGGTGCGGGCGTTGGGTGGCTTTCATTTTATTACTGGTATGAGTCGCGAACATATTTTTTTCCGTGGCGGTAACATTAGGTCCCGATTCACGTCCTCTGAGGCGTGGGTCTCGTGGAAATTCATGTTGTGTTTGTCTCATTTTCTTAACGGGAGTTTCTTCAGACTGTTCCACTTGTTTACTACGATCTTCATTTGATGACAGTTCTTCAAGAGAATGGGGCGGTTGCACTATTGTAGGGACTGAAGTTGTTTCCATGTAATCGTTAGTTGTTGCTCCTTCTCAATCTCTGTATCTTGTGTCTGGTTTAATTCGCCTAGCGTAAGATGAATAGTTGTAGGTGCCGCTGATTTCTGTCTCCGAGGACGTGTCGGTCTCTTCTTCCGCAATCTCTTCCTTGTTCGTATCCATGTTCTCTTGTTTACTTTCTTTGCTTATGGCTTCTTCTTCCTCAGTCACCCGTGTTGACTCCAGTGCATTAGATGGCCCACTTCGTACTACATCACTTAGCAGTGGTTTCCTTCCTGTGATGTTTACAGGCAGATTAAACTTTTTATTCGGACATTGTGACCGTAAATGTGATTCTTCCCCACATATATGACACAGCTGGGGTTGTCCTGGGTAATGCAGTATGGCAGCATAGCCGGCAATGACCAATTTGATCGGTATATATTTCTTGATTTCTATACGAACCGCTCGAACACCATTACGTACAGGGTATTTATATTGTGTACTCCAAACCTCTGGACGAACGTGTTTAACAGTTCCGTATGATGAGAGAGACTGGATCACTGTAATATCGTCTATTTCTGGGGGTAAGTTAAATAGTCGCATTGTAACCGTGTTGACACCCGCACGCTGTAGAGCCACTGTAACTATTGTTCCGTTGTCATATCTAAAGTTAACTGGGCCTGTATATTTATTCATCAATCGATCGTAATGAATCACTGATACCAATTTTATATATATTGACCTTTCCAGTGTATTTAGCTGAATCATATCAATTTGGTCTGCTGTGATATGTAATGTTTCATCAATCCAATTATGGATTTCTAAAGCCGTCGGTCTCTGTGATTCACTTGAAAACACTATTTTCACTGTATTTTTCCTTTGTATCGTAGCCATGGTTTTTGCACAATATACTTGAGAATACAAAAAAAAATAAATCAATAAATAAAAAAATAATAAGAAGAATATAATATACAAGAAACTAACAGAACTAACAGAACTGTTGTATATTCTATGATTCTGAATTTAACTATGTACTTAAACTCTCACAACACTACACTTCACTGAACGGCACCAGCGATGTGTTCACTACCAGCTCTATTGAGCAACTCAGACTCAGAGGGTCCCCTTGGAGCACTCCAATTTTTTGGCTGATCCACTCCGATTGGGTGATTCCATCGTGGATCTGAACTTGGTTATCCGCTAGGACAGAGGTCTCCAAAAAGCATATCGTCTTTCGTGCTCTCTATGCTGCCCGCCGAACACAGTGTGCTGTAAGGCAGAGACTCGTACTTCAATAGATGGGAGCGATCAGCGGGGGCTCGCGGCAACGGTCTGCTCATGTTTACAAATAATAACATCAAAAGAATAAGAAATATCATACGTTTGTATATTATTTTGACATACTATGAAGCTGGAGCCCTCCTATTGACACAAGCCATTGTAAATTCAATCTCTTCTGTTCTATGTTGCTTTTAGTGCCTGGAAAAGATCTTCTCCAGTTGTATTTTGTAATTACATCTAGAAGACATTCAGACACAGTAAAATGTTCATTAACTCCTCGGATGAAAATGGCTAGGTGAGCTTTGTCATTTCTAGCTGCGCTTTCGTCCAATGCAAATTAGTAAGCTACAAACTGGTTAATTGTGGTTTCAACTTCAGATTAAATTGCATTTACAATCTTGAAATTCCTTCTCTGAACTGTAATTGGAAACAAATTAATTTTCTTAAACTTTGACTTTGTTCTGGACACAGTATTTTAGTAACGTCCTGTATGCACGATTTTACAAATGATGCTTGTGTAAAGGGCTTCATTGATTTCCCAATATTCCAAGTTAGAACATAGCTAGCAAGAAGCTTTTTTGTTTAAGACTGAGGACACGTGTGTGATTTGTTTGTATGTTCTTGTTTTATATTTATCAAAATATTTGTAGGCCTACGCATTTCACCTAAAATAAAACGAAAAACTATATAGCCCATTTGTCAAGCGAAACTGAGTGTAAACGTATTGTAATATATTGATTATTTTGTATAACCAACAATTATACAGATGGCCCCAAAATAAAATATTTTTACATGTCCAACATGCCTGTAATTGTATGATATTCTTTGTGAAGAGTCGAGTATTGTCGTCGCATGTTGAATTTTAACACATCCTTAAGTATTTTCTAACAAATTAAGCATTTCACATTCTCTCCACTAACACAAAAAAATGTCTCTTCCTATTCATCCTTGAATGTATTACGTCCATGATTAGAAGACATTGTGAAACGGTGGAACACTCCGACCAACACAATGATAATGGCAGTCCGCCACTGCTCTTCGTTTGCGCATAAACATTGAGTACAGTACAGGTGGGAATGGGTGAGGCGGAAGAGCTCTCATTACGTACTGGCTCCGGGTCCGTTCAGGGGCTTACTCGCGAGTAGGCTTTTGGAGACTTATGCGCTAGGATGTTCGACACTAGTGTCGTCACGTCAGATTGTCCGATGAGCTTTTCTAGTTTCAACATGACTTTCCTTCTGTTAATCGTGTCAAAAGCTTTCGTGTAGTCAATGAATAGGACGTACTTTTTCCCACCGGCTATTAGCTTTTCTTGTATCTTCTTCACGAGGCATTCATTATTATTATTACTATTATTATTATTATTATTATTATTATTATTATTATTATTATTATTATTACTACTACTACTATTCATTAACATCACTTTCAAGCCACAGCCGGTAAAACCTACGAGCTGCAGCGTATTTTGCCGTGTTTCATCACAAAGGAGAACTATGTCAGTGTATTTCTCATTCGTAAATACCGCTGTTGTCCTAATTACTAAGAAAACAGGAATGAAGTAAACGGAGCGGGTTCATAACCCTATTACTAGTTGTACTTGACGTTGCAACCACTAGAACACTCGAGTCAACGCTTGTATTTGTTTTGGTATCCGTTCCCTAACCTTCTGGACTGTTTAGCGTTTTATGCACGAAGGGAAATCTAGTTCAACAAAAGACGCGCAGATGGGCCACCTGGTAACTAGCATTGCACTTAACAATGCTGTACATAAGAAAATAGCCGAAATTAAAGTAAACTGGTCACTTAAACAATACTTACTGTACACTGCAAGACACTCCCAAAAAGTGGTAGATGCATAGGAATAACATGAAATGCCACAGATTGTTTTGCATGACTAAATCGTCTGAAGTGTCTCACAGTGGATAGCCATTGTGTGTTTTAATTTCAAGTAAGGATCTATTAATTCTTGATAAAATATAATGTGTCGTAATTATGTACCCTTCTGGGGTAAACTGACTAGCCAACAAAGCATTCAGCTGGCGCTTCGATACACAGATGATTCCTTATAATAAATATTTTCAAGAAGCTGTTACTGTTCAATTGTTACAGAAAGTAAACGACACATTTTGTTGAGGATTTGAAATATTATTTACAACAGTTCAATGTAAAAGGTGACAGCGAGATGATATTTGGAGAGGTGAGGTCCGAGATTCGTCATTTTATTACTTGACATTCGTCTTAAATTTGATATAAACCTCTGAAAAATAGCAATTAGATAATAAACTCAAGCGGTAATCGAACCCACGCCTGATCACACCTCCGATTTTCAAATTTAGTTTAACGAAAGATTCAATTAACATGATGGAATTTGCAGTACTTACATAATCTTACTTCATGCGTGGTGGTGGTGGTGGTGGTGGTGGTGGTGGTAGTGGTGGTGGTGGTGGTTGTGGTGGTGATGGTGGTGATGGTGGTGGTGGCGGCGGCGGCGGCGGCGGCGGCCTCGCTGGTGATACCACCGATATTCAGCGTACAAAAAAAAGTGGTCAAATGCCATCTGCAGTTTGACACTCAGTACGGTACTGCACTGGCTCTTCAGTTAATCCACCACAGCTACGCCTCCCTTTTTTGTGAGATTTTAAAATGTTGCGATTTCCTGTTTTTGTAGATGCCTTGTTTCGTTGTCAATTTTGTCTCATTGTGTAGAGTTGATTTAAGTAACAAATTCTTCGATTTTTTAGTGACATTAGAAGCACTTGAAACGTGGATATAGAGAAGAATGGAGCGTGTGAAATGGACAGAATAAGAAACGAAGCTGTGCTGCAAAGAGTGGGTGAAGAAGGAATAATGCTGAAACTGATCAATAAGAAGAAACTGCCTACTGTTTAATAAAGGATACACTGGAAGGAATGGTGAACGGGAGAAACATTCGGAGCAGAAGAAGAGATCACATGATAGACAACATTAAGTATATAGATCATATACGAGAATAAGAAATTCTATGGCGGAAAATAGGAAAAAATGAAGAATGCTAGATTTGCAGTGAAAGACCTACTCTTGAGCAGAACGCTATGAGTGAATGAACGAATGGCATGTACCTACCTCATCGCTAATACACTACGATATTATTACTGTAAACACTGGTTTGCCATACGTCACTGCTTCACCATGGTCAGCGTTGTGGTTTACTCCGAAGTGACTACCTGGATTGCTACGGAGAACAACAGAAGCCCCCTATGACGTCACAAAGCATGTACTTAGAAATGACTGCATTACAATAACGAAAATTCTAACGAATAAAATTGTGGGAAGAGTTTGTAATTTGAGACATAATCGAAGGTTTAAATGTAGAGATACCATAAATGAGATGTAAATTGATTAATATAATCAATAAATTTCTCTTTGTATACAAATTTACGGTTTCAAAGTGTTTAAAAATATAGTGAACATTTTAAATTATACAGTTGCCCTCATAATCACAAATATCACACTTCAGATGATTCCAGTTAATTTAGAGGCAAAAAATTGAAACACTAGACCAATGTTTAAATCTTAAACCTACATTCATAGTAGACCTATCTGATTTTCATTTTGTTTTCAGTCTTCAATCACTGAAGTTGTGAAATGTTAAAACGTTAGTGTACGTACAGAATGAATTTACAGTTTAATGTGTCAAGCAAATCTTGCTTTCCACGTTCACAGCACTGGTGCATACACCTCAGCAGGTTGGGTTGCCTAAAGTAATAGGTGCTGTGGAAAAGCAGACATAATCTAAATTCTAAACCCTTGGAGTGTCGGCAACTTCACTGCGTCAAGTATGTAGCGGGACGATGTAGCCTAAAGGCGAAAGCTTCGAGTGCCGACGTAAGAAAAGACGTAAATGAACAATGCAATATTTCGTTATTGTGTAACATTTTATTTACATAATATTCATGTTCTAAAATAACCACCCTGTTGTTCTGCACAAAGCACTATACGTCTGACAACGCTTTCTTGCACCCTCGACAACATGAAGGGTGTGATATTTTCACTTGCTCCCCTAATCTTCGCCACAAGATCATCTCTGTTTTTGGGTAGTGCTGCGTAAATTTTGTCATTCATGTAACACCACGGCCTTCGGATATGTAATAGGCTATGATGTTTATTTTGCTGGTTGTTAGGAAGTTGTTTTCTGCGTGTAATGCAATTTGAAATATACAATTATTACAACGAAAGTGATAAAATATAGTTAGGAAAATGAGTGAATCGGAAACGAATAATGTATGAATCTAATCTCCAAATATTGCAATTCCCAATTTAAATAATTGTGTCCTATATTTATAATAAATAAATATTTCGGTTTGTGTTTTCAGTATTTCTAATTAGCGTGCTTGAAAGTTCTTTTAGGCATGGAACTTTACTTTTAAGCATGCTAATTTATAAATGCGGAAATCAATGACTTTTCGATACTAAAATGACAGTCGTCACTCCAAAAAATAATTATTTCTGAGAAATGTAAACTCAAAAGGAGTGATATGGTACAGAACTTTTCCATTTACACTATGCTCAGGATTCGTCTCTAAAAGGACTATCACGGAAATCCTTCTACCTTGTTAAACTTTATTCATGTTTACATTGAGATAAAATAATATCAGGAATAGTTTTCAATTTAGTGTTTAAACTTCATAAAATATAACAAGGGTAAAAGAAGCGGAAATACTAATTAACGGATTTCATTAAAACAAGAGAACAAAAATACTACACTTTCCTTAGAAAGAATTACAAGTTACGATTAGGTAACTCAACAAAATAAATATACCTTAAATTATCTAATATATATACTAATTCCATCCACTATAGCTTTACACAGGAAACGGAGAAAGACGTCATAGACATAAAAATCTTTTGGACATGAATATGCTTAAAAGCTATATCTCCTTGTAAATCTCGAAATCGAATTTGTGCATCGTGATGCTACCATCCCTTAATATTTCGTATAATGACAAGTTCGATAGATACAGCTAACATTTACTATTAGCATGCTAGCCAAATAGTCTATTAAACTAAATATTGAAGAAGTTAAATTTGTAGATACGTGTAAATGCTCTGGTACATAAATGTTTAACGTTTAGTAGGCTATGTGTTTAATAAAATAATTATAGTATTCTTAGCACGGATACGGTGAGATACTGGAGGGTGGTTGGAATAGTTCCACATGAGCTCGAAGATATTCAAATAAAGTAATCTGATGTTTAAAATGCAATGATTATGAACGCCACAACCAAATTATATTGCTGATTGGTATGGTAAGGATTTTTGGTGAAGGTGCGAAACGTTTATGAGCATTTATGCCACTTATGATAGGATCATTATGCTATCCCTCAAATTTAAACGTGGCCGAGGATTTGCCGGAAAGTTTTGCTAGTAGTTCAGCATCAGGAAAAAGATTCTTTACTGACTGAATCTACGACAGGGTAGCCCCAGCATTGCTTTTATTCCGAAGGAAACCTTACTGAGAGACTTTATTCGCTGTATCACAGGCTTTGGAAATAGCGCAAAATGAATACCGAATATTCTGAATTATGGAGATCAAACCACAGACATTCATTATGTATACAGCAGAATATCAAGAAGCGTGTGACTTATCTTACTTGACATTAAATTTTAGTCGATAACAAAATATTAACTTAGGGAAGTTTGAAGCACGTAGTTTTAACTTGGCGATAAGCTACAGTCCTGGAATCGGATCTTGTCAACGCGTACAGATGTTTATACACTGTTAATGTGATATTCTGTTTTGTCTCGTGGAGATCAGAGTTGTGTTGACCCCACGTACCAGGACGGAACTTCCGCCTTGGTCTCTCTAGTACAAAATAAAATAACAGGAGGCTCTAACTCTTCAATAGCTTTAACGCCGTGAAGCTATTTATTCACAATAATATTAAGACTCACGTTAATGAACGCATGGGTCACATGAAGCTGCTCTAGAAGTGGCGAAGCAGTCAAAGCATCACGCTCCGCAATTATTTCTCCTTGCGAACGAGTCTCTTCTTTGTCAGTCTCGCTTCAGGCGCAGGCGTGAAGAGAACTTCGTGCAGTACAGCGGCAGGATATCGCTCTTTTTTCGACAGATTCGCAGTCCAAGTTTCCATGCTGCCGGACCAGGTGCAGATGTCACTTTGAACAATGAAGAGGAAGTTAAATAGGGCTCGAACTCGGAATCTCTTCACCACTAATCTTACGCTTTGGCACTGAGCTACCGCAGTTACTTGATTTATTATATGTTATAACATAAGGTAGTTTATCTATATTACTTAGAAAGGTGACAGACCACACTTGCCATTACTTGTATAATATTAGAGAGTTGAATAATCTGGCTTTCCTCTTCTTCGTTATAAATTAACTTTCTTCCAAGACAGTAACATCAAACTGTGTAATCTCCAAGTGGTGTATTAAATATTGACTACCGGTAATTGTATTACATTATTTGTTAAAAGGAGATACTCTCTTTGACTATTGTTGAACATTTTTCAGAGCAGATTCGAGTTCAAATCATGGTTGGGACAAGCTACCTGGTTGAGGTTATCCCTCAATCTATTAAGAGCAAATGCTGGGATGCTGGGTAATTTCTCAGCGTTGGACCCTGGACTCATTTCGCTGGCATTATCACCTTCATCTTATTCAAACGTTTGATATTTGATATTTATTAATAATACTCGTAGTTCACAAAAAGTACATAAACTTAATAAATTACAGTTAACATACACACAAATAGCGATTATACACAATAAATATACATTTAATACCTCATCTTCTATCTTATATCTATTTCAATTTATGTTGGCTTTGACGTGCACTTAAGTCTAGTTCTAGTGCAAGTTTCAACCAAGCGCGTTTATTAAAAAAACTCTTAAAGCTTAGGCCTATTTACATATTACTTTTGAAAAAAAATTTAACTATACAATAAACAAGTGTACATCAATCGTTCCTGTTGCTCTATTTATCCAATATTTATATTTAATTTTAGGTCTTCTTTTACATAATAACTTATTATTTCAAATAGTAAATTTCGCATGAGGTTAGCAGATGTCGACATAAAGTCAACAAACTGAAATAGCTGAATCATTACATTCAATATGTAGGGTAGTTGCAATATTTTCTTGTCAGCAGCGTAACATCTATACAGCCTTGCGCATACATGTTTAAACACACTTCACAAGTTAATTACATAATCAACCTCAATTACAGCTTCATCATTGTATCGCATGCACCTATTTTCGATTCATTGCTATTATGATGTCTATAAATGTATTATTCGTGCATTCTTATTGAATTTAAAATATAGTACTTTACCAATTTATGAAGTCAATTATCTTTTGCACATTTACTAATTAATACAGCTATGGAAATACATTATTATTACTTAATAACTTCGTTAATTCTTTATTTTCAATTTTTTATTTTAAACCTTAACCTTATTCTATCATTCAAACCTTAGATAAACGTAGCAGCTGATAAAGAATCGTAAAATAACCAATTAAAAAACGTTTATCATTCATCAACTTGTTTCAATCAAGGTTGAATTTAACGTAATATGATAATGGCTGTTATCGGTCTGAATAACGTAGTCGGTATAGCGCTGGAGTTCTGTGCTCGAAGTTGCGGATTCGATCCCGGTCCAGGTCGATGGAATTTAAGTGTGCTTAAATGCGACAGGCTCATGCCAATAGATTTACTGGCATGTAAAACAATCCTGTGGGACAAAATTCCGGCACACCGGCGACGCTGACATAACCTCGGCACTTACGAGCGTCGTTAAATAAACCATAATTAAAAAAATGAATGGCTGTTTGCAATTTAAGTTAGCTTTCTGACAGTTTTTACATGACGCGTTTCACGTTTAGAATGTTACATACAGGATGAGTCATACCCTGCGGATTTGGAAGTTATACAATCCCGTCGTTTTACAGTCTCTGCTATAAACACCGCACCCTGCGTTGTATCGATTTGGCTGCTATGAGCCCCGACACGACATGGTACGACGCGTAGTCCACTAGCGCAGCTGTGTGCGCGCAGGGCTTTAGAGGTGAAGGTCTGAGGTTTCTGGCTCTGAAGATAATATTCCATGTAGAGTCATGTAACGGAAGCTGATAGTTTGGTAATGTTTCTGTGATATTGGTTAATGTAAAACGCTTAATTATGTCAGTTTCATTTAAATCACAAATCGCTATTCGAATCTCCTTTATTGAACATAATAAATAAATGCGAATAATATTACATTAATATGAAATGACAGACTTACGATATTGAATGATCATATTAACAGAGGTCAGCATCGTAGCCTCATCGGACTGGCTGGTGAATGCGGCGGGTCACTTGTGAGCACCTGCACTTCGCATCGTCTGTAAAATGCAGGTTTGCCTAATTACCAATCCGCAGCAGTGGCGGCTGATTGGCTGAGGCAAGTGAGGCCGGGCCTCAGTCACTTTGCTTCCTTAAACTAAAAATTTGAGTGGTTTTTAGTCTTATATAACACATTATATTAGTTATTTCAATGAAGCATATAGAGTTGTACAGTGACATCATTTTATTTTTGCTTCAATTTTTATTGTACCTGAGTTTTTTAATGTACGTCACTTCCACCCCCTCTATTAGTAAACTTCCCACCGTTCTCCACACAGAACCAAGGCCACGTATGCGGTCATAGTAAGCAGTACTGAGTTAGTGAGTATAGTACGTTTCAGAAATATGTTTGCGTTTTCCAGTGACGAAAGAGCTTTCAATATTGAATCATATTTTCGCACAGGTATTGTCGTCCATTTGCTTACGTCGCAACCCGGTTTCCCCCACCCGCTTCTGCTCGCTTCTCTGTAAAGGTTAATGGCTGGGCTGTCTTAGCTCTTTTCTGAAAACATTAATTTCTGTTAGGAATTGGACGTTTGCGTAATATTATACAACTGTTTAAAATAACTTAAATAAGAGGGCCTCGTTAAGTAATTAACTGTCACGTGATTTCCCCCCCCCTTTCTACGACCCTGAGACAAAACTTCTTGGACGGACAGTAGATAGCATATCTGAGTAATTTTATCTTTTCGGATCGGGCAGAAGTGAAGATTGAATTTACAGTACGTAATGTACGTACTCTTTTATAGAGTAGGTACAGAATTATTGAAACATAAGTTACTAGTACGAAGGACGAAACTGGTAATTGGAATTAGGTACAATAGTCTATACTGCGATAATATTCACAAAAGAATTGAAGCCTGTATCGAAATGAACGGCCACCATTTTAAAAAATGTGTTTAAATACCCATATTATGATTATTTTTCAATTTAACTTCATTCTCTATATCGTACGCTAATGTTCTGTAGACAGTATAATATGCACTGCATAATGAATACGTCCGAATGGATAGCTCAATTCGTGAGTAAAACACTTATTGTTAATACAATACTGTATTTTGATTAAACAAAAACCTAATGAAAACTATGAAACTCAAAATCGCAATATTTCCTAGTTCATGTAAATGGATGAACTACTTTTCATCCCTCCTATACCTAGTAAAGTGATTTGTATTTTACGCCAGTATCATGGAACTCCAGTCGTGGAAGGGGTAGCAAACGGTGTTTACGGTTCTGAACCTTTAATCCTAAGGTATAGCCAGGTTAATATTAAAAATGTTAGTAAAAATAAAATGATGTCCCTTTAGAAGTAGAAAACTTTGTGTTGTATTTAGACCTGTCTTGCAGTAAAATTTGTTCCTGAGGCCAGGATCGCTCGTGCCGGGTCTGTCTTCTGCATTTCATATGTTTCCACGGGTTTTAGGGTTGCACTCGGAAAGCTGATGGTCTCGTGGCCTAGCAGGTATTCCCCACCCATCAGCCTTCACTTCTCCCATTCGGAACCCGGTCTTTTGTCAATGCCGGTCTCAAGTGTCGGTTGGGATGAGAATAACAGTGGTGAATCGTCGTGTGGTCCACTGTGGTTATGTGTTTCGTGAAAATAGAAATCCAAAGAAATGCGATAAATAATGATGATAATTGTAATAAATTCATTGTTACAGTATCGTTATCGATAGGAAATAATACTGAAAAAAGAAAAGTTTTACATTAAGACGGACCTTCGCCATCATTGACAATTTTTCAGAAAGATAATCTTGAAACCCGAGCTTTCAATGCATCCTGGTGTGAGTAACATAAATGGGTATTTGGTAATGTGGTGCGAAATGAACTTTCCTGTTGGTCATGCTTGTTGCTGTTAAAAAAACAAAACAAAAACAAACAAAAAAGAGAGAACAGTGTGTCTACTGAAACTTCAGCGATCTGAAAAATATTTACAGGGGAATTTCAACACATGCTTTTTTAGTTGAGCATAATATTCGTTGCTTTATAAAAATTAAATAGTTAAGCCTATTGAAATCAACTCACAGCATAGAAACTTATTTCATCAATAATAATAATAATAATAATAATAATAATAATAATAATAATAATAATATAGTGATAATAGCAATCATAATATCTTATCATCAATAAATTTTCATAATGTCCTGGTTTTAGAAAAGGAAGGGTTTTTGAAAGTATAATATTGAAATATCATTTGGGAAGAGAAAGTTTTCTGGAAAGAGATGCTTGTAAGCACTTCAGAGAGCATAGCCTACGTTTCAGAACAGATTTAACTCCTGAATATGTACTCACTTGGCATTTATTTCCTGAAAATGAATAAACTTCAAAATTTGTTCGGCTGAGATCTGAATATACGCGACCGTGACTCGATTTTTGTCAGGTATTGAGAGATTTGTGGTATGAAAGCTGACATATTGTACGTTTTCATTTCGTTTTGGCTTTTCCTCATACTGTGTTGCCGTCATTAATGTCTTCTCTCCGAATGTACATCTCGTTTTTGACTGTTTTCTTTAGTTGATAAATTAATTACGCTGTCACATTACGTATACTTCAGCAGGATAGATATTCTCGCGAGTCAAGCCTGAATTGTCCGAATAGGAATTCAACGCGGATGCCGTTCGTTCGTTCTGTCTGTTGTGAACTTTGCGGTCTCGTTAGATGCAGTATTTTGATGAAGTAAAAAGGTTTCGACTGTTTAGCGGAAATATGTTACAACTTATAAGCATTATCAAAAATGTGTTCAGCATGGAGTCTGTCTGTCCGAAACGGCGATTTCTCCTGTCGGATCGATTTTGGTCACACCTGCGAGTGAATTTCTTGGGAAATACATTATTTTAGTAGAATCTACTGTATCTAAGTAACTTATACTTTTATTTCAAACTAAACACAATGGCGTTCAACTTCAAGAGTGGTCGCACTTTTCTCTCTGTTATTTTTTAATGTGAAGAATAATTTTACAAATGTTTCCGTCGTTGAGTATCAACGGAAAATGTTTGACTGAGAGAAATTAAATATTACACATAATCATTTCTACTTTTCGTATTCACTTCATTATTTGAAGTCCAGCGGTGAGCAGGTGTGAAATGCTTGGAGTGCCCCTTCATCTTTAAGAGAAATTCCTCATAGTCATAGATCAGACGTGCAGAATTCTAGCTCCTCAGAGCGACTGCCTTCTTACCCCCTTCTAACCCATCCCACCTTTTCTACCAGTGTGGCCATGGCGTTCCAGTTGCACTCGCCTATATCAACATTCATCCTAGCGGCGGCAGGTACACAATACGCGTACTGCAGTTTGAAGAGAACTGAAACATGGCAAAATCTAAACCCGTGAAGAAATACTGCTTCGAAAGGAAATGGGAATATGATTATTTTGTTGTAGAAGAAGGGAAAGAATTGTTTGTTTACTGTGTCCCATCCAATTTATTTCTACTCGTCATTTCAATATTATACGACATTTAAACAAAGTCCATTTTAAGAATTATGGATTAGACAAACTTTCGACTAAGTTCATTATTACGAACTGTATATTATTGTTTACTTCCTTATGGCCTGTAAGGAACCCAGAGATTCACTGCCACCCTCACATAAGTCGACATCGTTCCCTATCCTGAGCAGAGTAATCCAGTCATTACCATCATATCCCACCTTGTCGATCTGGTTGGCAAGTTGGTATAGCGCTGGTCTTCTATGCCCAAGGTTGCGGGTTCGATCCCGGGCCAGGTCGATGGCATTTAAATGTGATTAAATGCGACAGGCTCATGTCAGTAGATTTACTGGCATGTAAAAGAACTCCTGCGGGACAAAATTTCGGCACATCCGGCGACGCTGATATAACCTCTCCAGTTGCGAGCGACGTTAAATAAAACATAACATTTAACATTTATCTCACCTTCCTTAAATCCATATTTATATTATCCTCCCATCTACATCTCGGCCTCCCCAAAGATCTTTTTCCCTCCGGCCTCCCAACTAACACTCTATATGCATTTCTGGATTCGCCCATACGTGCTACATGTCCTGACCATCTCAAACGTCTGGATTTAATGTTCCTGACTATTATGTCAGATGAAGACTACAATGCGTGCAGTTCTACGTTGTGTAACTTTCTTCATTCTCCTGTAACTTCATCCCTCTTAGCCCCAAACATTTTCCTAAACACTTTATTCTCAAACATCCTTAACCTCTGTTCCTTTGTCAAAGTGAGAGTCCAAGTTTCACAACAATACAGAACAACCGGTAATATAACTATTTTACAAATTCTAACTTTCAGCTTTTTTGAAAGCAGACTGGATGACAGAAGCTTCTCAGCAGAATAATAACAGACGTTTCCCATATTTATTCTGAGTTTAATTTTCTCCCGAGTATCGTTTGTATTTATTACTGTTGCTCCAAGATATTTGAAATTTTCCACCTCTTCAAAGGATAAATTTCCAATTTTTATATTTCCATTTCGTACAATATTCTGGTCACGAGACATCATCATATATGGTACTTTATCTTTTCGGTATTTACTTCCAAACCTATCTCTAGTATATTGATTATTTATTTATATACTATTAAATTAAGGACGTCACTCGTTGTGTTTATTTTGTATTGAAATGAATAGTGATATATATATACAAAGTTATAATTCCGTAGGTGGTGATAAGTGGGAAGTTTTAGAAAATCTAAAGCAGGCTAGGTGCAAAGAAATCTCAAAGAAACTACTGACAGGAAACCTAGCATAATCGTAAAAACCTTAAAACGATATAACGCATTATAAATACAGTGACTTTATTAAATCCTTTTTTAAAGTTACAGTGCCGCCACTGAGAGACCTTCCCACTTGCAAAGAATGTCAACACCTCTATGTAGAAGTCAGTCATCCCCAATAGAAGTGGAGTGAGGCTGACGTCGTATTTCCCCTACTTACGGGTTCTGCAGGCCTTTCATAGATGATTACGGAAATTGTACCAGAAATCAGTTATGTAATTATCTGTTAAATATTTCAATGTACTTACTTACCTGCTCTACATTAGGTTCCAAACTTCTTAAAAAAGATAAAATACGAACATGTCACTTGGGTTGTATAGCATCCGGTCCCCCAGCTTCAAGCTATAACTCTCTCTGTGGGCCACAATTAACGCTTATTTTGAAAATAATTGTTATTTTAATGTTATAACAGTAATATTTGAGGTGATCAGCATATTCTGGATCAATTTTTCGAGTACTGCTTAGATTTCCCTACCAATTAAACTGTACACTCTACTTCAGCCACGATCAATATTATCGGAAGTTACAAAATGCACTTAGTAATATAAATAATATGAGAATAGTGTATATATATAATTCAAATTTAGTTAAGTAAATAAGTTTTATTTGAATTTCCACGCTAGAGGCTCCGCCAAATATCAGCCTATTAATAGGCCTATTAACTGTAGTGTTGAAATACGGTGAATTGGGATATTCTCGAGGTACTTTCATCTTCCCTCAAATAATTGGCGTATCATTTACTTAATATTTCATCACCTTTAAATGAAATATTCAAATATTCAATTTGAAAATAATTAAGTAATACAAATACAAATTTTCCTTTAGCTTTTATCCATAGAATTAAATATTCGTAAAGTTGTAACTGTTACTGCCACGTAATGAAGAAAAATACTGACGCATCAACTGATCATATATAAAAGGCTTAATAAAGTTTAGAAGTAGATAGAACAGTACTGATATTTATGAAATCGAATTTGCTTTAATTACAACCTAAAATCCAATTACGACTTTAAAACAGTTGCTGTTCGAAGCACGCTTGTCCATAAGCCAAGCAAACTTACATTAGTGTGTATCTATTTAACATCGAGTACAAACTAAACGAGACTTACATATAATATTGCATAGTTATTGTAACCTAATAAAATCATTAATGAATCTCAACAGGACACCGTCGTCGGCCGTTCTTGAAATATCCAACTGGTATTCTAGTTCCTGTCCGATGTTTTCTAATATTGGTTGCGTCATCGCTGTTCACTGCATTACTTGTAACTTCCTTCGGTGCCCTGAATCTAGAAATCCTTTACATAGTCCCACAGGAAAAGGTGTTTGTCCTTCAAGTCCAATCCAACGCACTGGGAGAAGATTCGCGACATCAGTACTTCACTATGGCGGCATATCATTTTGTAGGCAATGCTGCGTTGCAGACTCTTGACCTGATGTACGAGTACAAGGTGAAAGTGCAATACACACACATAATTATGTTCAATCTGTTAACTTACAGTCGATAAAATAATAAAACTGGCCATATCTCGAAACATCCGTTCCAGTCATTACGGATCCCATTATAACGAAGCATTATTCACTAACAAGTCACAACATAAAACACATCCAAGTACAATACATACAAGGCTTATGCCTATATCTTCAGATGGGCAAGGATTATAATGCTGATTTCCTCTACGATATAATATTAAGTGGATGCGTGACATATTACGTATTTATCATATTAGACTAAATAATTAAATATTTACATCGGCTTATGGACAATGTACTTTAATAGCATGTGATAATATTTTAATTTTCCTTGATAAAATGTTAAATATCATTAATTCAGTTCAATTATTAAGAGTGGCATATCTGAACTTCGAATAACTATAAGAGAAAAAAGTCTCAATGAAAATCAATACGCCTGTTCCTAACAAGGAGAGAGTATAGCGAGAAGCTGCATTAAGTCCATAGCAGCTTACGTGTGAAGTGAGCTGTCATGGAACGGGTTTCATCAGCTGCCGCTGATTCTTTGTGGCCGGTTAATACGGCCCAAATGACTAAAAGTTATGAAAGAAATTAAATAAAACAGTAAAAAATAATTTAAAAATGAATTTCTCTGTAAAGAAAGTATTAAACCCACAAATTTGGACTTCAGAAGAAGTGTATTGAATAGACCCTGGGGTTTCGGACTTTACAAAAGTCAAAGTCGCTTCCAGATCTCATACATATGCCACGAGGATTCGTTACCCTGGCTTAAAGCTGGATTCTCAACGTCGTTACCCAGGTCAACACGTTAGTTAATCGTCATGAAGACTGGCTACCCCGATCTGAAACAGGTTACTCAGAGTTATCACACAGATTTGCATGTAGAAATTTATTCATACTGCAGATAAGTAAACACCCGGTAGCAGTGGCAAAACATTACTACATAATATATTATTACAATTAATAAATCGAAATAATTATAATAATAATAACAATAATAATAATAACTCTATTCTATTGTCTAAATTAGATAATATAGGACTATCGGTAATCTACGTAAACTGGGTTGAAAATTATTTACACGATACACAATCAAGTGTACGAATTTCGAATACTCTCTCTGATCCATTTAATATTATTTTTGGTGTGCTCCAGGGCTCAACTTTAGGACCTCTTCTATTTCTAATTTTCATTGACGACATTTGAAAAAGAATAAGTTCTGACTATCTGTTATTCGCTGACGATCTTAAAATTTTTCGAAAAATCAAAAGTACTGCTGACTGTCAATTTCTTCAGGATGACATTAATTCAATTACCAATTGGTCAGTTGATAACGGGATGATAATTAATGAATCCAAAACTTACGTAATATCACTTTCAAGGAAAACCTCTACACTAAAATATAACCATCATCTAAAAAATGGATTAATTAACATAAAAGATTGTATTAGAGACCTCGGTATATTAATTGACAATAATTAAATTTTTACAACCACATTGATTATATTTACCTATAACAATGCAATAAGAATGTTAGGAATAATTCGGTCAATTACTTATTCTTTTTCAACACCTGACTGTCTTTTAATACTATACTATACATTAGTGAGATCGAAACTCGACTATGCATCTGTAGTTTGGAACTCTATTACAAGTACTGATTCGGCAAAAACTGGAAAATATTCATAGAAAATTTATATCATTATGTTCCTACAGATTTCAGTCCAATAACTCCGGGTATAACTATGATAAAAAAATGTGAGCAATCTTGTATTCGAGAGCATTTATTTTACTTTATGTTTTCTTTATGTGCCAAAGATATGTCTGAATCTCACGCACCATCTCTTGATTTAATTTAATGTAGCGATAATTAAGCACTGTGTGGTCGCATTTTCCGTTTAATTCTTTCGTTTCCCGATAGACACATCATGCTTAAAAATGTTTGGACCTGTATATTACGAATTAGTCATATTTCTATGCTCATGCAAGGAAAGGAGTGTACGTCTTTCATAGTCCGTTTACTTTGATTTCTTGAAATTAGTTAGTTATTACGAATGTTCTAGGATTTTTAAAGATTATGTGGTACTTTGCCTGAAACTACATTAACAACTCCATTGTAGCTTGCAAGAAATGTGAAATTTTTTTTCTAAACTCAATGTTTGACGGTAAAATCATGGACACTTAACCAAGGCGAACAATTGAGCGCTCAGAATAACAACGTTCTATATACTTGTTGTAAATTTTACAGGAGAGCAATTTTAAAGATTGTTTAGAAATAAAATCAGAATGGAAAACATTTTAATGACCACTCTGCTGTCTT